>NC_089237.1:1604980-4429139 GCF_963924675.1 Phocoena phocoena
ATCCTCCCAGACCAGGGCTCGAACCTGTGTCCCCTGCATTGGCGGGCAGATTCCCAACCACTGCGCCACCAGGGAAGCCCCGGAAGTTCTTCTTAGAAGGGTCGTTTCCTTGTCTTGGAGTCTTGATGGCTCAGGAGTAGGGGCAGGGGGTGAAGAGAAGGTCCACAGCATCCTGCTCTGAGCGTTCCTGAATAACAGGTACAGGTGGGCTCTCAGCAGTGTCTGCCAGAGCTTTCCACCCAAGCGCATCTTGCCTGGAGTGCGGGGGGGGGGGGGGGGGGGGAGGGGCGGGGGGGGCGGGGGGAGGGGCGGGGGGAGGGGGGTGCTAGGCTGGAGTGCAGCTGGGTCAGTGGAAAGGGCTGATTTCCGATTCGAGAAAGCCTGCTATGACCCTCGCCGGCAACACTCTCTCTTCTGAAGCCCAAAGTGGCTGGATTGCAAATGACAAGAAGTGGGGGCTGGGAGAGAAAGGTGGAGGCGTTTCCCTAGTGGATTAATAAAAGCCTCCAGAAGAAAAAGTTTCAAAGCTTAAACACTTGCTGATCATCCAGATGGGATTTTTGTATCTACACCGATGCCAGAGGCAACTGCAGCTCATGCCTAATTATCTGAAAACAATTCTTCCCGGAATCGCTCCAAAATGCAGTCTTCTTCTAGCGTTTCGTGGGTAGGGGCGGTGAGAGTCCTCAGGGAGAGGGCAGAAGGAGACAGGCAGCGTTGAAAGCAAGAAGAAATCTGTCTTTTGAGATCCCCTTTTAAAAGGACACCCACCGTAGTTAAAATTGCGAGGCAAATTCACTTAGATGTACAAATGCTTTCAGTTTTCAGGGATGAGATTGTAATCTTTCCTCTTTCCCTGTTTTCTCTCTCTCTCACTATATATAGATATACATTTATATATACATACAAAAAGACGTCTGTATATAAATGTATATAAATACATATACGTTTTTTCCTCCCCATTTCTGGGCCATTTGAGAGGAGGTGGCAGATATCATACTTCTTTACCCTTTTTAGGGTGCATTTCCCAAGAGCAAGGACATTCTCTTCTGTAACCACAGTAAATTACCAAATTTGGGAAATTTCCATTCAAACAAGGCTTTTACCCAATCTACAGTCCATAGTCCATATTCTGATTTCATCAATTCTCCCAATAATGTCCTTTCTGGCAACGTTTACCTTCTGGTTTATGATCCATCTCGAATCACAGAAAACAAGGATGATTTTTTTGGTCTTAATTGAACCCCATCAATATGCATCCTGTTTTGTTTATATTTTCTCTGCTGGGTTTCAGAAAGGATTTCAAAGCAGCATACCAAAAAGGGGGCACACGTGTATAATAAGATAAAATACAAATTAAAAATATCCCACGAGGGAAATGACACAGAAGGGAAGAAACGCTAGAGCTGGGAACAAGATTACTTCAGAAAGAGACATCGCGTGAAACCCTTCACGGTTGTCGCTGGAGGTGAACCATGCTTCCATCTTGAGCTTTTTATAGGCCAAAACGAAGAAAGAAACAAGATCAGAGAGACAGGACAGCAGGTGGTGGTCCCAGGTGGAGGTTTCTGTCTTGCTGGGTAACTTTATTTTTTCAGTGTTAATGCCTATGGTGCCTACCCTCTTCCAGCTTCTTCTCCAAGCTTATACCACCCTGGGATGAAGGGGAGAAGGAAGCTTGGAGACACTGTTAATCAACACGATGCAGACCCACCCCCAGGAAGCTGTCCTAGCATTCTTGTTCTTTCTTTCACGACACTGTCATCATTTGTCACTTCCTATGGATTAACCGAACTTGACGGTCGTTGACATATACGTGAGTGTGCACTGCTTGACGATTGCTTCTCTCTGGCTGGATTGGAAGGTCCTGCAGGGTAGGGCCCTCATCTCTTCTGTTCCTTAGAACAATCCCAAGCACCTAACCGTGCTCCAGAGCTTTCGTGGAATAAACGAGTGTCCCCAGGAACCTGCCCTTCCCCCTCCGCACCCAGGACCCACTGCCTGTCACTCTTTCCTCCCCCATGAAACCTACAAATCCTGAAGGAGCCCGATCAGTGTCTCTGCTTGAATGTGGAATCCAGACTCTCAGAGGACAGACAGTTGGACAGCCAGCGGACAGCCGATAGGACTTGCTGACAGGTGGATGCGGGGACTGGCCGAGAGGAGCTGGCGAGGGCCGGGGAGGTGAGGACCCCCGCGTGCCCCCCCTGCACCCTGGAAGCGGGGCCCAGGTATGCCAGTGTTCCTTGTGAGCACCAGGCAGTCCTGTCCCCCTCCTTGGAGCTCAGGGCCTCGACAGGCGCCTCATGGCTGGAGGGCTCCAGCCCCCGCCAGATGCTGGGCTCCCAAGGGTGCCCCGCCACCCACCCTGCCCTCTGGCCCCCTGGGGATCCCTCGGGGAGCGGTCGGCTTGGCCCTACCCCTTGCCTCCTTCTCCCTTCATCCCCTGGTTCCCTGGGATTCAGCCAGAGCCGCCCACATATCTTTTATTAATATTAATTCCAAAAAAGTTTTTTTTCCAGTGCTATTTACCACCTGTCTTTTTCCCTTGGCTGAAAATGATTGGAGATAAAACGCCTGCTGCCTGGTCCCCCGAGTTGTCTTGGAAGGAACGATGGAAGAGACAATGATTCCATTTTGTCCTCCAGCAAGACAAGCCCGGACCAGCTCTCCTCCCCAGGTCGCAGGGGCTGCCCTCCGTCCAAGGGGTCCAGCATCCTGGCGTTTCTCATCACCTGCCTGTTCAGGGTCCTGTGCATCTTGGGTCCAGAAAGAAGTCTTGAGTGGGGAGCTCTGACTTCTCTCAGCCAAGTTCCCTCACGTTGCTCTGTCCTGACAAAGTCTGGCACATTTGATGTTTCACTGAAGTTTGCACCATCTGTAAATATAAATAGCCCGGTCTTGGCTCCATTAGAAGCCCATGAATGGAACAAAATTATTCCAAACTGGCTCTGCCGTGAGGCCGTGGGCCCACCGGGATGGGGCTCCTGCTTCGGAGAGGGGAGGCGAGGCCAGGTGGGTTTCTCCTTCCCACTGAGCCAGACCTTTTGGCTTCTAGGCAGATGGGCTCCAAGCCCGCCTAGATCCATGCTGAATCATGGAATCGTATGCCACTGTTGAAGGGAACTTATTGGGGGGGGGGGGTCACTTGGCAGATGAAATTCTGAGGACAGAGCATCCATGATGCGTCAAGTTCATGGAAGCGGGATGAGAACCCTGTTCCTCTTGCCTGAGTGCACTTTCTGGGGGGAGGTATCCCAGGCTTTCCCCACCCCGGGAAACAGCAGCCAGAGATGGGGGTTCCCCGAGGATCCTGTAGCTCTCGTCACCCAGGGCACTGTGGGCACCTCCACGACCTGAACCCCCATCCTGCCAACCTCTGTGGGCACAAGGGGCGCCAAGTTTGCCGCAGAGGAACCCGCCATCCCTCCATGGGCTCTGCATGGGGCAACAGCGGGATTCGTTCCTTACAGGGACTCACTGGCTTTCCCTCGTTCCTGCCCTCATCTTTGGAGGTGGCCAAGGTTGGAGGTGGCCACCTTGTCAGGTCATTTTTTGCCTACCCTCGGTGTGCAAGTTGAGCTGATTCAATCTTCCATCAATCTCTTTCTCTCTCTTTCTCTCCCCTTCTTCTCAATTTCCAAGGCGGGGGGGCGGGAAAGAAACAGAATCCTTTTCAATCTGTGTTATAGACCACATATCTGTGTCTCCCCCAAATTCACGTCCAAGGCACTTGGAGTGTGAAGGCACTTGGAGATGCCCCTTTAGGAGGGAATTAAGACATGAAGGGGGCTCCCTCGTGATGGGATTGGTGCCCTTAGAAGAAGAGACGTGACAGGGTTTGCTCCCTCCTTCTCTGTCTCTCTTTGTCTCTCTGTCCCTGTCTCTGTCCTTCTCTCTCTCTCCACTGTCCCCCACCTCCCCCTCCCACCACCACCTGACCATCTGCCCTCGCCAGACACCAAGCCTGCCGGCACCTTGACCTTGCACTTCCAGCCTCCAGAACAGTGAGAAAAGAAATTTTTGTCGTTTAAGCTGCCCAGTTTGTGATGTCTTGCTACGGCAGCCTGAGCAGACCAACCTACCGTGTTAAACCTCGTGGAAGTTTCCAGTAGGACGGTCACTCCTTCTTTCACTTGTATAGTATTGGCTGAGCTCCTCTGGAGTCAGGGGCCTGGCTGGGCCCTGGGACCCGGGACGGCAGGCATCCTCTGTGCCTTTTACCTTTAAAGTGCTTTGTGGTTCTCAAAGACGGTGCCTTCAAAGGCGTAGTCCCTGCTCCTATCTGACCACAGAAACCTTTCTTTGAGGAGCAGTGTGCCAAAACAGATACTTTGAGGAACACTCAGTAATACTTTGGTCCAAAGGGGAGTTGGATGCTTTGGTTCGTGTTTCACCATGGCTATTACCTGATCCGGCAGAATGGAGCCCCACGCTCAGTACCAAGTACCAGGCTGAACACTGGGAAGACTGAAAAGCAAAGAGACAGTAGGGAAAGAGAAACCACAGCGTATTGGAGAGGACAGGGCCCTTGGAACAAGGTGGACCAGGGTTCAAGACCTGGGTTTGCTATTTATGAGCTGTGTGACCTCTGACTAGTTACTTGACCTCTCTGTGCTTCCGTTTCTTTCCGCGTAAAGTAAGGATATCTTGGAACATCAGGGATGCCTCAAGATAAAACAAATATAAAGTACTTGGTACTCACACATGTGCCATAGGTGGTAGCCATCACTATGTCATGTATAGGCCGCACCCTCAGTGGGCAGAAATCAGAGGACTCGGCTGCTCTGGTCCAGGGTCTGTGAGCAAATCCCCCAGCCGCCTCCCAACACCCATTCAGAAGCCAGATTCCTCCTGGGGCAGCCAGATCCTCGTTGCCTTTTGGTCCCTTTGGAGCCCCCAGCCCTCTGGGCCACTGTCCCCCACCAGCCCCATCTCCCACGTTGGCCCAGGGAGCCCAAGCTGGGGTGTGCGGATTGATCCTCTATTGCTCTTTACTCAGTGGTCATCGTTGCCCTGCACTTAAGTGGAGGCCTAGTTACCAGCACCTAATTCACATCTTCCCTGACAGGACGATAGCCAGCGCGTCCTTCTTTGATCTGTAAGAACTTTGCTGGAGTTTGAGATGGGCCAGGTTTGTGTTTCCACACTCTGATCTGTTGTATTATCCCCCCCAGAGGAGCCGGGGAAGCTTTTTCAGACTTACATTGTAAGTGTGCCTTGCCAGGTCCTTGGCCCCTGTTTGTTTTTTGGGTTTTTTTTTTCAGTAAACAGGGTTGCCCCATCCCATGTTTAACTTCGCTATTAAAACTCTCTGCGAATTGATGTAAGCTTTTATATACAGGATGGATAAACAACAAGGTCCTACTGTAGAGCACAGGGAACTATATTCAATATCCTGTGATAAACCATAGTGGAAAAGAATAGAAAAGAAAGAATGTATATATGTGTGTAACTGAATCACTTTGCTGGACAGCAGAAATTAACATAGTAAATCAACTATACTTCAATTAAAGATATATACTGATTAAAAAAAAACTGCGCGAATCCACTGAAGTGTGGAATCGAAATACAGCCTGGACCAGTCGACGTTTGACACCCTCCCCCATCCACACCTGGTGTGTGCTGTGTAGTATTCGCGTGCTTTCTTTCTCTCCTCCGTGTTCCTGGGGATGTTGGAAAGAATACGGGACCCGGGTCACGGAAAGGGGCTTGAATCTCTTTCCCCCGCAGGCTCCCTCCATCACAGTGGACACGGATCCTCCAAGACACGGTTTCCTCTTCCTCGCAGTTCTGGAGGCTGGAGATCCAAGATCAAGGTGTCACCAGGGTTCTTCTGAGGCCTCTCCGTGGCTTGCGGATGGTCGTTTTCTCCCTGCGTCCTCACGTGGTCGTCCCTCTGTGTCTGTGCCCCAATCTCCTCTTCTTAGAAGGACACCAGTCATGTTGGATTAGGACCCACACTAATGACCTCCTTTTACCTTAATGACCTTTTTAAAGGAGCCGTCCCCAAATACAGTCACGATCTGAGGTCCTGGGGGTTAGGACCTCAATATACGAATTGTGGGCAGGGGGACGGGGGCACAATTCGGTCTGTAACTCCAGATGTAGCGTAGGGGGACGTGGTTGTATTTATCACGTGGTTGGATAGCGTGCATTGTTGAAACCGAATCTGGTGACAGCCCAGTGCCTTCTGTCATTTCGCAAGTTTTCCTCGCTAGCAGTCACCCACACGTTTCATGCCATACAGTGTGAATGAGGATGTTCTCGTAAAGGGCACCAGAAAGAACCTTTGCTATTGGAAGATAGTCTGAAAGAGCGTGAGACTGACTGCTGGAGCTGGATCCCAGCAAGAACTGAAGCAAGTTACATAACTTCTGTGCTGGACCTCATTTACAGGCAGGGCTGTCATAGGACTGCCGCGATGATGAAATGAGATGATGACTACGCAAAGCTCTTAGCAGAAAGCTTGGAGCATCTACGTGCATGACCAGGAGCTCTAGTCGTGGGATTACTTGGGATTAGGAGCTCTTGGGATTGCTTCCGGTCGGGCCCTTGGATGAAAGCCATCGATGGAAGACTGTCAGGCTAACGTGGGGTTTCTGCGGTTTGTTTCTGGAGTTGAGTTATTCAGGCTCTCGCTGGCTTTTTCCAAGAGAAATGGTTCCAATTCCTTTAAGCTTGCCTCACAGGCCCTTGTTTCCACTGCTTTGATCACTTCTGTGCCTCCTGCTGGACACCCTCCAACCTCCCCAAAGCCCTTTCAGGAGGGTGACACAGGCCCAACGCAGCGGCCTAATGAGGTGCTGACGAATGCGGACCCGAGAAGCTGGAGAACTTGGGGGCCGGGGCATGTCACGGGCCTTTTATGCGTGTGGAATCCAGCCGGCTTTGAAGAAGGCAAGGTGCTCTGTTGACTACGACCAGATGCCCCGGACTTTCCAGGATGGGCTTTTTGGAGATGGTTCAGATTCAAATATTCTATTTGATGGTCCCCATAAACCTGTAAAACGTCCTAGAACTTCTAACTTTTCTGCTTCCACACTGCAGGCCCCTCCTACACAGGGATGGGACACTGAAGTGTCCCCCAGCCTGGCAGGGGACAGATGACATCCCCATGTGGCGAGGTCACATGGTGGCGGTACTAGATTTCAAAGACCCTTCCCTGTAGCAAACCGGGAGTTATTCTTCATGCCAGACCACTCTGTTGGGAGTCTGTATTCAGAAAGTGTGGTCCCTTGGACAGCAATCCCCACTGGGCCTTCTTCTCCATCCCCGTGTCTGGCCCTGATCCGTAGCTCAGGGTAAAGCACCTAGTGGGTGCTCACCTGGTGTCGGTGACCCACTGGGAGCTGGTCCTGTCTTCATCCTCCACATGTGATGGCCGCTTTCAGCCCGCAATAGATCCCTGTCTAATTGTACTGTTGAGTTTCATCCGGTTTTTGTAGGGTCGTGTTTTCAATTTGTCGTGGTTGTTTTGAACTTTATTCTTGGCTTTCTGAGCGGGAGCCACTCCACCAAGTTTAGCATCGTGTGAGGATTTGATGAGTACAGCCTCCATCCTTTTGTTTAGGTCATTAGTAAAGAGAGGCCCGGCACTTAATCCCCAGAGGGCGGCATCCTTTCAAGCCGATGCCGTAGCACTGATTTTGCAGTAAAGCGTGGCTTCCCTTGCTGGCCCTAGAAAGTGCGTTCATTGTAGAACATTTACAAAGTGCAGATAAGCATAAGAAGGCAATAAAAATAACCTGTAATCCCACCATGCAGGTGTAAGTGCTGTCTTTTGGTGTGAGTCCTTCTTGTTTAATATATATGTATACACACACACATTAATCAACGGGGATTAAACGATACACATTTGTGTTTATTTGTGAACTTGAACGTATGACTTGAGAGCTAGTTACTATTCACACTCAGCTACTACACGGACATGCCCAAATCAAAAGCTTTTATATGTAATGTGTACACACAAGCACACATGCGAGTGCAACCCAAACTACAGCTGACCCCTGAACAACACGGGTGTGAACTGCATGGGTCCCCTTAGACAAGGGTTTTTTTCAGTAGTAAACATTACAGTACCATGTGATCTGTGGTTGGTTGAATCTGCGGATGGGAGGACCCCGGGATGCAGAGGAGCCGTCGACACGGAGGAGACACAGATAGGGAGCATGAACTATAAAATATACTCAGATTTTTAACTGCATGGTGGGTTGGCACCCCGTAACCCCTGCCTTGTTCAAGAGTTAACTGTATACTCCATGAATACCTCAAATTATACTCAGATTTTTAACTGCATGGTGGGTTGGCACCCCGTAACCCCTGCCTTGTTCAAGAGTTAACTGTATACTCCATGAATACCTCCATGAAATGGTCCAAGAAAACAAGGGTAGCACTGTTAATTCCTTTGAGAAAGGCTTTTCACTATACTGGCCTCTAGGAGATTCCCAATGTGTGTACACATAGTAAAGGCTCTGAGAAGTTCTGCAGTAAAAAAAAAAAAAAGAAAAATCCTATGTACTTTTTTCAAACTCAGCATTCCCCAAATTTAATTATCTATAAAACCCTGTTTCTAGACACACCTATTACTATTTCTTCAAGAAACATTTGTAGAAATGCTGTTATCAATTAAGTCTTGACATCAGGACGAAGAGTAATAATAATTTTTTTTTTTTTTTTGTGGTACGCGGGTCTCTCACTGTTGTGGCCTCTCCCGTTGCGGAGCACAGGCTCCGGACGCGCAGGCTCAGCGGCCATGGCTCACGGGCCCAGCAGCTCCGCGGCATGTGGGATCCTCCCGGACCGGGGCACGAACCCGCATCCCCTGCATCGGCAGGACTCTCAACCACTGCGCCACCAGGGAATCCGATAATACTTCTTAAAAGCACTTGACTTAAAGTCAGGAGACCAGATCCCACCTTTGCCTTTAATGAGCTTATGACCTTGGATAAGTTACTTTTGTCTGAGCCTTGGTTTAGCAAAATGCTTGGATTTCCCTGTTAACCCCAATGTGCCCTGTTTTTGCCTTAAAGTGAAGATGAATTAAGTTAAATCACTCTGGGATCATGTGCTCCTCACAGCACACGATCAGTGTGTCACAGCGTCACCTGGTTATTTCCTCCGTCTCACGGTAATGGGCATCCTTTATTTAGCACTTCATAGGTTAGCTCACTGGGTCCTTGGGGCAGGTAGAAGGAACTGGAGGGGTTAATGCACTTGCCCGGTGGCCACGTAATCAGTGCGGGAATTAGGATTTGAAACCTAGGGCCCCTGCTCCTGTCACTAAGCCGTACCACCCCATTCCTCCCCCCAGATGGTTGTTGATCAGTTCTAACATCTTCCCAGGAAAGCTTCAGCCTGCGGCTCACTGGGTGACAGGACTTCTCTGCTCTTTTCATTCTTCAGAGGTGAGTAGTCATTTGCCACGTCCCACTCTTGGGGCCCCCTCGTCCTCTGTGATGCCACTGGGATAACAGGCCCACCCAGGCATGCAGCAGTCCCTCGGGGATCCCTCAGGTGCACCTCCACAGGTCCTGCTGGTTTGAATAAATCTGGCCTCCAAGTTCTCCCCTGTTTTCTCCCGTCTCCAAGGGAGCCTTCCTTTATCACGGAGACTTCGTCTAATCCCCTGGTGGTATCAGCTCTCTGTACCGCCAAAGGGAAAGGATCATTCCTGTTCACTGCCCTATTTTCTTGCCTTCCCCTTCCTGTCTTTAAGGGGAGTGTGTGTGCCTGTGTGTGTGTGTGTGTGTGTGTGTGTGTGTGTGTGTGTGTGTGAGAGGTGGGGGGAGGGTAAGTTTGCACCAGCCATCCAGCCTGCCTATTCTATTTAATAAGAAATAGCTAAGGGACTTCCCTGGCTCTCCAGTGGTTAAGACTCTGCGCTTCCAATGCAGGGGGCCGTGGGTTCAATCCCTGGTTGTGGATTGAACACAAGCTGTGTGGTGTGGCCAAAAAGAAAAAAAATAAGAAAAAAAAGCAATAGCTAAGATTCACTGAGTGCTTACTACGTGGCAGGCACTGTTCATGTGGGCTCTTATCTCAAGAACACTATGAGGTAGCGTTCTTAAATTTACGGATGAATCCATGGAAACAGAGAGGTTGAGTCATTTACCTAAAGCCACACAGCATGTAGGAGTTCGAGCAGAGACAAACCCAGACTCAGCCCTTCCTCCAGGGGCTGTGCGATTAACGCCTCTGTAATAGCACCCCGCTCCCACCGGGCCCCTCCCCTCCTCCCCCACTTCCTGCCCGCCTGGTACTGAGGGTGCGCCCACCGCCCCCAGCTTCTCCTCCACTCTGCACAAACCTCACTCTCCCCGGTCTCTCCATCGAGTCACACTTGCTCTGGTCCTCCCAGCCTTCTCTTAGTCCCTAAAATGCCCTCTCCTGCTTCCTGCCAAGAAGAGAGGACCTGAGGAGCCCCCAGAACGTCCCTGGGCAAGGTGGGTGATGCAGTTTCGGCCAAGGGGGAGGAAGGCCTCTCAGCATCTGCTTTCTGGTGCCCATCCTCCTGCAGGACCCGAGGGGACGTGATCAGTGTGTCACAGAGCCACCTACCGGCGGCTCTGAGAACAGGCCCTGGAACAGGCTCAGGCCTGAGACGGCAGATGGACACAGTCACTTGGCAGGGTTTTCTGTCTGTTCTGCCCCTTCCCGGGCCAGGCTAGACTCCCCGAGAAGGCCCGGGAAGACCCAGCTCTCTTCCTCTTGTCCTGCTCTGAGGACAAAGCCAAAGGGAAGGGGTCACTTTTATGGCAAAGCATCAGTCCCTGATGATGAGAGGCTGCTCACAGCTTAGGTGTCAGAAAGAAGACGGCACAGAGCCATTTAGAGCCAGATAAACAAAGGGTGGTTTTTCCGTCATATAAATGGAGGGACAGTAACAGCTCTCGCAGGTCGATTGTACATGAAGTGTGTTATTCAGGAAGGACCGTCCTCCTCGGCTGGCCGTCTCCCTTTGAGTCAGGGTTTACAACCCCATCTCCAGGGCCCGGCACTGTTTGATGCAGAGAGAAGAGGCCACCGTTCTGGTTAATTGCCATAATTTGCCTGTTCAGATATTGAGCTGTAAGGTGGCTGTAAGGAGCAGAGCATGGCCACTTCCAAGGAAATCACTGACCGAGAAGACAGCCAGGGAGATTGCACCTCAGGTGTTGTGTCAAAGAACGCGGGACACCGCTGCCAGCCATGCCCCCCGACCCTCTCCCTGCTCAGAGAAGGACATGAGAGGTGGGGCGAATACACACGCATATCTAAGTCACAGCAAAGAGGTGGCGACCCATGCACCCAAAGCATCTCCAAGGTTCTCTCCTGCCTGAACCCCTCCCAGCTGATTTGTCCTTCTGAGTGGGGGCCTTATTCTCCAGCCAACATTTGTGAATACTCAGATGCACCTTGCACAGTACTGGGTTTCAGGAAATGGCAAGAGGCTTAACCGCGATCACCATCCTTCTCCAATGTAAGAGGGAGAGCCTTCATATTTAAATATCGGGTCTAGTTATTCTCACGAGTATATTCCTAGAAAGCAAGTCCGAGGAATTTACAAACTCTGTGCTTAAAGAAGATCTAAACCCAGGAAAAGCTAGAGTGATACAATCATTTAAGAATAGATACCAGGGTTTCCTCAAGACAGTCAGATGACTGTTCCCAAGTACTTGGTGCAGATGTGGTCTGACAATTGGAAAGGTGACCATGGATGGTGTAAACATGGAAGGCTTCTTAGAGGAGGAGAGATTGAAAAGGGTCTTAAAGGATAAACAGGCTTTGGCAGGAGGAGACAATGCCAAGGGCAGAGGACATACGAGGAAGTAAACCCATTTGTCTGGAACAGGAAGGAAACCCTGTGACCGAAAGTCCCGACCCCTGAAGTGGATTGTGGCCAGTTTGCAGCAGGTTTTGAACACCCAGCTAAGGGGTCTGGGCTCTCTCCGTGTCCTGAGGCAGCCACTGACGGTTCTTAAACGGGGGAATCGACAGGATCAGAGCAATGCATCTGGACGACCGCAGCAGGAAAAGCGTTAAGAAACTGATGGAATGGCTCCAGAATGGGAAAAACAGTAGAACCCCATGACTGGGCGACACAAGAATGCAGCTGCTTTTGAGGGTAGGGGGAGGTCCCTGCATGCCCAGCTGGGATAGAGAAGCAGGCCTATTGGGTCCTTCTTCCCTGGAGCTATTGACAAGGTGAAGTTTCAAGCACGGGGTGTTTGGTTTGGTTTGGTTTGGTTTTAACATCTTTATTGCAGTATAATTGCTTTACAATGGTGTGTTAGTTTCTGCTGTATAACAAAGTGTATCAGCTATACTTATACATATATCCCCATATCCCCTCCCTCTTGCGTCTCCCTCCCACCCTCCCTATCCCACCCCTCTAGGTGGTCACAAAGCACCGAGCTGATCTCCCTGTGCTATGCGGCTGCTTCCCACTAGCTGTCTGTTTTACGTCTGGTAGTGTATATGTGTCCATGCCGCTCTCTCACTTCATCCATCGGGTGTTTTCAAAGGGGCTGGGCCTGAGCATGGTCTTTGGGTGTTCCGATGCAGCAGGAGTTTCCCTGGGATGGGGCAGGAGGGGGCCCAGGGTAAGACAGAGGCAGGCCCAGGACATTCATTCCATAATGTTACCTTGAGTCCTGGATGACGGGGCAGTGGGCCAGGGGCGGGGGTGCGCCGCAGCTAGCCTCGTGCTCTCCAGCAGAAAACACAGTCGTTAAAAAAAAAAGGTAAAAAGAAATAGATGAAAAGAGTGTTATATTTTAACCCCACCTATCCAGAATATTGTCATTTTAATGTGTAATCGAGGCTTTAAAATTGTTATGGAGATCTTTGACACTCTTTTCAGTTTGTTTTGTTTTGTAACGAGTTGGCCAAAAAGTTCGCTCGGGGTCATCCGTAGCTGTGTTAGAAAAACCCAAACTAGCTTTTTGGCCAACCCGATACCAACTCTTTGAAATCTGGTGTGTATCTTACCTGCAGAGCACATCTCAGTGTGGACCAGTCCCATTCCAAGTTCTCTGAGAGCCATGGCTGCTACCTCTAGACAGCACTGAGTTAACCTCGAAAGCATTGTTTTGCAAATCCCAGGTGACCTTCTTCCCCAGGGGACATTGCTAATGTCTAGGGACAGTTTTGGTTGTATCAGGGGGTAGAGACCAAAGATGTGCTAAACATCCTTCAAGGCACCAGGCAGCACGCCCACAGCAAAGAATGACCCGGCCCAACCCGTTGATAGGGGCCACAGGACACTGGGTGGAAGTGGGCACTCAGGGCCAGGTTGTCAGGGCGATGCCACTGCAGACACTCCCGCTAGAGCTCAGGCCTCGCCTCAGACCGGGCAGGCTTCCAGGCGCCAGTGTCAGGCCTTCCTGGTGCTTTGTGATATGGCATGGACTCCACCCTGAGCCACTCAGATAAGACAGATTGTGTTTGGAATGACTATAGTCCTGCAATTACCCTCACCCCACCCCGCCCAACCCTCAGCATTGTGGTTACTGGATTGTGTGCTTCCCGCTCAGGGCAACCGTGCAATGGACAATCATGGGAATGGCCACCCCTACAGTTGTGCAGTGTGCAACCTATACGACTGTACGAGACAGCTCCACTTCCAGAAACCAGGGAACTGTGTCTCATTATTGCAGCAGCCTCTTCTGGTTTTCTTCTCTGCCATCCCCACGTTTAGAAGCCACAAAGTAATAGAGCAACTGATGATGATCTATGTAGTAGAAGAAGACTCTCTCTTTCCATGTGGGAGCCACGGTTGAGAATCGAAAGTACCACTGACTTTCTGTCCAGGATTCCTTCTCTTAAGACAGGGATCCTGCTTTTTTTTATAAGGACAACTTTCCCTCCTTTTTCCCTTCCTTCCCTACCTACAAACATTTATTATAGGGCAAAGTTGTGAGCTCATGGGGGTTGGGCTAGGTCTCTGAGCAGATCAAGGCAGAAGGATCACTGCTGGCTGCAACGACATTTCTGCAGGAAATTAAGATAAACTTGGAGCAAACTGTTTTCGGTACCGGCTCAGTAGATGTTTGCAGGTGATATGATTGTTTTTAAATCCATCATCCAAAAACAAAGGCAATTCTGACTGAAAGCAAGAGTATATACAGCATTATGACTATGCATAGGCACCCGGGCCAGGCTTCTCTACTGGCTCACTGTGCTACCTTAGACAATTACTTAAATGCTCCGTGCCTCAGTTTCCCTGTTTGTAAAATGGAAAGATAATAATACCCACCTCAGAAGGTGGCCATGGGAATTTTAACAAGTCAATATATGTAAAATACTTAGAGTCATGTTTACCACAGAGTAAGTGTTCAATAAATGTTAGCCTGGAAGATAAACAGACTTTGGGGTGTTTTCTTTGTTTTTGTTTTTTACTGCAGAATTGCTCAGTCTTTGACATGCTTATGTGACTCCGGAGGCAGGGAGTGGGGTAAAATAGATAGTATTTCCTGATCTTATTTGACCGCCCTTTTAGACTGGGCCCTCTAGGAGACAAAGGAGAAAATGCTGATGCTTTACTTGTGGGGATAAAGGCAGCAGGGATGACGGGAGGAGAAAGGGGGCAAGGAGAGCTGCAAAGGACCATCACACGATACGTCATCTCCCTGGGTACCACCTGACCACGAGGCTGCCCAGCGGGCGTGCTTGCTGGGCTCACAGGATTTCTCCAGACCCCTCAGCAGCGATTCCAGATTCCATATCTGGAGGTGTGAGTTTCCGTCTCAGTGTTCAAGAAGAGCGAGGATGCCAGCCCAGAGCGGGGACGAAGACAGGCAAGGGGATCTGAGCGCGCCCACGGCTTCATGGCAAGGACAACCACGGAGCTCATTCAGGGGGAGTCTTCTCTTGGTAGATGCTCTGGGAAACAGGCTGCAACCTGCCTGCAATGACTCAGAGAGCCACAGTCCTGAATCTGACCCTCCAGGGACCACAAGGAAATTGCTCCAATAGGAAAAATACATGATTCGTTTCGGGAGGACCCCACCTGGTGAGGTCGGAAAGTGAGGTGTGATGCGGGAGGGGAGAAGCCGTGTCCACGCAGCAAGTAGTAGCTCCCTAGGGCCACCGTCACAAAGCACCACAAACGGATGGCTGGGAACAACGGAAATTTATTCTCTCACAGTCCTGAAGTCCAAACTCAAGGTGCTGGCAGGGCCGGGCTCGAAGGGAGGAGACTTCCTTGCCCTTATCCTCACTTGTCGTGGTGGCAGGCGAGCCTTGAAGGTCCTGGGCTTGCGGCCACCTCACCCCAATCTCTGCCTGCGTCTAACCTGGCTTCTCCTCTGCAAACGTTTCTGAGTCTCCTCGGGGCCCTCCCTACTCCAGTAGGCCTACAGCTTAACCAATTACGTCGGCAACAACCCTACTTCCAAAGAAGTTCACATTCTGCCGTTCTGGGAAGGACACAAGTTTGGGGGGAACGCTGCCCACAGGAGGGACAGCACGCACAAAAGGCAGGAAGAAGAAAGGGAAAGCCAGGCCACAGAAAGCGGCTGGAGCGGCGGCGTGCCTCCAGGGCTTAGCCTGACCCAGCAGTGAGCCTTCTCATCAGAACTTTGCTCTAGAGAGAACCTGGGCCCCATGTGGCCTGCAGTTTGAAGGGATCTGAGTCGAGCAACGTGATGGGATGATTTATGATAAGAAATGTAAATTTGGTGTTTGTCCCTCGTCTGGCCCGGAGCTCCTAAAACCCTTGGAATTTCCTAAGTAATGGAGAGCGATCAAGGTGTCTTTTGTTATGTTAATGAAATGACTTTTGGACCCGCACCTAAGGATGGGGGCTGGTTGCCAGGAGACCCAACCGAGTTATTAGACTGTTGGAAGTTTCAATCCCATCCCTCCACCCCCTACCCCAAGAGGAGAGGGGCTGGAGGTTGAATCAGTCGCCAGTGGACAATGATTTAATCAATCCTGCCTAGGTAATGAAACCTCCGTAAAAACCCCAAAAAGGACAGGTTCGGAGGGCACGTGGAGGTCTGAGGAGAGCGTCGTGCCTGGAAAGGGCGCGCAAGCGTTCCCCGTACCTTGCACCATCTGCACCTCTTCCATCTGTCTGCTCATAACTCATCCTTTTACAATAAACGGGTAATCTAGTGAGTAAAATGTCTCTCTGAGTTCTGTGAGCCACCCTAGCAAATTAGTCGAACCCAAGGAGGGGGTCGTTGGACCCTCGGATCTGTAGCAATTCGGTCAGACACGTGGGCCACAATTTGGACTTTCAGCTGGCGTCTGAAGGGCAAGGGGCAGTCTTGTAGGACCGAGCCCTTCGCCTGTGGGATCTGATGCTGTTTCCGGGTAGACCGTGTCACAGCTGAGTTGAACTGTAGGACACCCTGCTGGTGTCGCAGAGAATTGCTTGGTTGTGGCTGGGGGAAAACCCCACATCCTGGCATCGGTGTCAAAATCTGGAGCAGGTTAAGCTGGGGAGCCTTCGGGATGGTTTTGAGATCTGGGCTAGGTCTTGAGCAGGCAGTGGATGGGGAGGGAGGTGGGCACGGAAGGCCCAGAGCCCCAAACACGTTGTACGTCGGCTCCGTGCGCGTTTTCGGTTCAGTCCGGATGGAGACATCGTGGCGGGAAGGGAGCTGTGCGGGGTGGCCTCGGAGGCCCAGGGTGCGGGGTCCTGCTGTCTGAGGACGACTCTGCCGGCCCGCGTGCGGTGGGACCGTGCCTCTGACGTTGGACTAGGACGTGCTGAGCCACAGTCCCATGGCCCCTGACCCCAGACATCCCCTGGAGGACCCCAGCCTCTCATGGCAGCTTCTGGAGACTTTCCTAGAGATGGGCTTTCTGAGGCACAGCCCCAGACGACCTGCTGCTCCCCCGCCCGTCCCCCATGGGGGCGGGGCGCTAACGTCTGGTCCGTCCCGGGCTTCCCCCCTCCTTCCCCGACGCACCAGTAACCACGGAGGGGAGAAAGCAGAGGAGAGCAGTGCTGGAGAATGCTGGGGTCAGGAACTCGGGGAAAGAATCTCAAATATGAGAGGCTCTGCTGACATGACTTAAGATGTGGGTGGCTGGAAGCTGCAGGGGATTTTAGATTAAAAGAGTTTCTGAAGACACTTCTTCAAGGTCAGTGACAGGAGGGTCCAGGCACATCTCCTGCCTCCTGCCAAGAATTCCAGAGGCCAGGACCCTCTTCTGGGAGCCGAGGTTGGAGAGTTTCCCAGGGAGCCCCCTCTCAGGGGCAGATTCCATCTCTCCCCATTTTCTTCCTCTAGAATCCAAAGCTGAGGGACATCTCAGCTTGAGGGGCCGGGGGCAGGAAAGAGGCAGACACGAGCACGAATTCCATCTCTCCACTGATTAACTGTGTGATCTTAGGCAACTGACTTAACCTCTCTGATCCTGTTTCTTCACCTATAAAAGTAGATTGAGACACTGAGTATAGAGCCTGGAGTAGGTTGTAGATGCTCAGTGTCATTTTCCTCTTCAAAAGATGGCTAGTGGGGCAAGATTGTATACGTGAATTACACTACAGATAGATTGAGAGCTACTACCTGCCAATCACTGTCATGGGCACTAGGGATTTGGTGGTGAACAAAACAGGATCCCTAAAAGCTTGCACTCTGTTGGAGGAAGACAGAAATAAATAATCAGATAAATAAATCCGATAGACCCTTGAACAACACAGGTTTGAACTGCGTGGGTCCACTTGTATGCAGGGTTTTTCTTTCCATCAATACTACGGTACAACACAGTCCGCAGTTGGCTGAGTCAGCAAATAAGGAACCTAGGCTATGGAGAGTCAACTGCAAAGTTAATACGCGGTGGCACCCCTAAACCCCGTGTTGTTCAAGGGTCAACAGTATTTAATACATCAATTAATGCTAAGTGCTAAGAAGAAAGAAAGCAGCCCACGGGGGCCAGAGAGCTGGAAACGGGGACACATAGGAGGACCAGGGTGGAATTTGATTGATTGGGTAGCATTTTAAATAGGGACACCAGGGCAGGTCTCAGATCAGATGACCTTTAAAGAGAGATCAGACTCAAGCCGGGCAGAAGCAGCTACAGATGCAAAGCCCCTGGGCAGATGCAGGGGACAGCCGTGAGGTCAGAGCAGCTGAAATGCCAAGAACAGAGGGGTGAGGGGTCAGAAGTGAGGTCGGAAAGAACTGGGTCCGTATCATGGAAGGTCTTGTTGACCACGGCAAAGACTGCGGGCTTTATCTGCAGTGAAATAGGACCCACCATCTTATCAATCCTATTTTCCCCACAACTCATATTCATTGGTGCCAGGCCTGGGGCGAAGCACCTGGCATGCAATTAACTCTTACAAGAGCCCCTGAGGTGTGAGACCACTAGCCTCACGTTACAGATGAGGAAGGAGGCTCAGGCGTGGAAAGCATGAGTTGATTGCCCAGGCCTAGAAGTCCCTGACTCCATACCCTCCTTCCGTCTTGGACTACCTTTCCCACCGGGCCTCCAACTCTCCAACTTATTTCCTTGTTATCCAATGAAGAAGGTCATGTCAAGACCCGTGTGAAGACAAACACAGACTGAAGAGAGGCACCCACAAGCCATCGAACGCCAGAAACTTGGAGAGAGACGTGGAATCTCCTTCTGGAAGGAGCCTACCTTGCCAGCACCTTGATTTTGGACTTCTGACTTCCAGGACCATAGAAAGAATAAATTCCTGTTGCTTTCAGCCACCAGTTTCGAGATAATTTTCACGGCGGCCGCAGGAAACAGATACAGGTATGCAGCATAACGGCACGGACCCTGAATTTAGAACAAGGTGACCTGGGTTTGAGCCCTGGCTCTACACCTCCTAGCTGTGTATCTTCGCTCAACTCCTTTCCCTTCACCCAGGCCTCAGTGTCCTCCTCTGTAGAATGGGTACACTAATACCTGGCTTCCAGAGCTGTAGTGAGAATAACACGAGATCTAAGACAACACGGGTAAGACCTGGCAGACTCGGCAGAGCTCCTACACCATAGAAGGGTGGGCTTGGGCAGACGAGATGATGAGGTGGAATCCCTGCTGCCCAAGACAGCACTCGGGACAGGGCCTAGAAGCAGCAACGCCCGGGTACTTGCTTCCAAACGCTCTAGCATGTTGTTGGCAACGTGGCTTCTCCCTGACGTCACCTCCTGAAGAGGAAGGGTGCCAACGCCCTGGCACTGGATCCTCAGCCGGTGCTTCCTGCCAGGAATCTGGGTGTGTGCGGGGGGTGGGAGCCCCGTGCCAAAAGGGGAGTCTTAGGGCTTCAAAGCCCAAGAAAAGACAGTTAAGTTTATGGCGGACTTAGTCAGGAAGCTGTAAACCTAGGACATGGCCCCCGTACAGAAGGTCCTTTGAGCACCGTCTCAGAACACACGGAACAGTCTGGGACCTGGTTCCAACAAAACTGTCTCTTAAAAATAAATTCAGAGTCTAGACAGGGTCATCAGAACCTCTTTGCCACCTCCGGGTCTTCATACGTCATCAGGTTGGGGATCGTGCCGTGATAAACCAAGAAATTCCACGTCCTGGGCCCCCAGCCCTAACCCAACCCCACCCTGGGTCTGGCTTTCACGAAGCCCCTCCCAGTTGGAGAAACACGGGAAGGAAACTGGAAATGGTACCTCGCACAGCCCATCCAGGCGGGCCAAGTATAGGGCTGAATCAGCCTCCCATCAGGGGCTGACTCAGTCACTGCAGCCTTGATTGGTGAAACCAAGTTTATGCAACAAAAATGTTGCCTTGTGGACCATGCATCAGAGATAAACAAAATCGTTTCATAATGATAAACGGATCAGTGAATCAAGAGGACATAACGGTCCTGGACATTTATGCTTCTAATAACAGTGCTTCAAAATCCATGAAGCAAAACCTGCTAGACCTGAGAGCAGAAGTAGACACATTCCTAGTATAGTTGGAGATCCCAGCACTCCTCTCTATATCATTGATACATCATGTAGACAGAAAATCAGCAAAGATGTAGTAGGTTTGGACAACACTATCAACCAACTTGACCTAATTGACTGGAAGTAACCCAAATGCTCATCCACAGGGAATGAAAAAACAAATTGTGCTATACGCCTAGAGTGGAATGCTATCAGCAACAAAAAAGAATAAACTATGAATCATTCAATGAAATGGATGACCCTCAGAATCATTATGCTTAGCAAAAGAAGTGAATCAAAAAGGTGTGCATACTTTATGAATCCTTTTTCTTTTTAAATCTTTTGGCCACGCCGCACGGCATGTGGGATCTTAGGTCCCTGACTCAGGGATCGAACCCGCGCCCCTTGCAGTGGAAGTGCAGAGTCTTAACCACTGGACCGCCAGAGAAGTCCATGAATCCATTTATATAAAGCTCCAGAAAATGCAAATTAATCTATAAAGACAGAAGGTAGATCATGGTTACTTGGGGAGAAAGGTGTGGGGAGGAGAGAGAGGGAATATTGACAAGGGGCATGAAGAAACTTTAGGGGGACAGAGAGCTTCTCACTCTCTTGGTTGTGCTGATGGTTCATGGATCTAGATGTACGTCGAAATTTGTCCAATTGTACATTTTATGTGCAGCCTGTTATATGTCCGTTACACCTTAAGAAAGCTGTTGTTTAAAATGTGGTTGGGAGTCCGCCTGCCGATGCAGGGGACGCGGGTTCGTGCCCCGGTCCGGGAGGATCCCACGTGCCGAGGAGCGGCTGGGCCCGTGAGCCATGGCCGCTGAGCCTGCGCGTCGGGAGCCTGTGCTCCGCAACGGGAGAGGCCACAACAGTGAGAGGCCCGCGTACCACAAAAAAATATATATATACATATATATCTTAAGGCTTTCCAGAAGGCAGAGGGGAAAGTCTCCCCTTGGAATCTTGTTTCCCAGCTGTCACACTCTACCTGGTGCCCAGGCTCCTGTGTTCTGCTCCTGAGACATTTCCTGGTTTAGAGAGAGCATCTCTAAGAGGCCCAGTCCGGGGGCCGAGTATCCCAGGTGAAACCCCTCCCAGGAAGGGAAAACAGACAGGGATACTTGGCAAGAAACGACAAAGATTTCACTGGGACAGAGTGACTTAGGGCTCTTGTTTGGGCCAGTGCTGGGCATCAGGTTCTCCTGGCATCTGGAGCTACAACACCCAGCTCCACAGGTGTCTATTTCCATCTGGGACCTGAGGGACTGAGGGACTCTTGGGGAAAATCTTCTTGTACACAACTGTCATACAGTCATTGGCAGATGTATTTGGCAAACATGGGGCAGTGGTGCTGGGAAGGACTGGGTCATCTGAGAATCAGTCGCGTTGGGAAAAGGACTTTGGCCAGAGGGTGGCAGACGTGGCCACAGAACCTGGAGATCAGGGCTGAGCGTGTCTTGGGACGGAGCGTGCTGGCCGGGCCTTGACCATGTGAGCCTGGGAGGGAAGCTTTTTGTGTGAACTCAATCATCCCACTCACCTGTGATCTCAATGAGACACCGTATTGACCCCCAGAACAGGTGTCTATAACCCACAGGCCAAATCCGCCCTATTGCCTGCCTTTGTAAATAAAGTTTTATTGGAACACAAACCACCCCATTCATTTCTGCTTGGTCCGTGGTGGTCATACCACCACAGCAATTATATAGTAGCGTGATTGTGGTAGAGAACATAATGGTCTATAAAGCCTAAAACATTTACTATCTGGCTGCTAAGGAAATGTCTGCTCAGCCCTGGCCCTACTTGCCAGGCTTTATTACGGTGCGAATAACCTGTTTAACCAGTAAGTAATTTTAAGACATTTTATTTGAAAGAAACAGATATAGATGAATGGATAACACGTAGTGTGTACACACACACACACACACACTGGAATGTTCTTCAGCTTTAAAAAAGAAGGAAATTCTGACACATGCTACAACATTGATGAAACTTCAGGACATTACGTGAAAAATCCAGTCACAGAAGGACACATACCGTATGATTCCGCTCATGTGAGGTACTTAGAGGCGTCAGATTCATGGGGACAGAAAGTAGGTGGTTGTCAGGGCCTGGGGGGAGGGGGAGGGGGAGAGTTAGTGTTTAATGGGGACAGAGTTGCAATTTGGGAAGACAAGAAAGTTCTGGAGGTGAGTGATGGTGCTGGTTTCCCAACAGTGTGAACGTACTTAATGCCGCTGAAGCTAAAAACGGCTAAGATGGTCAATTTTACGTTATATGCGTTTTATTACAATTTTTTAAAAAAAGAAAGAAAAAAGAGAAGCAGATAGGTGATGAAGTTGAATGTAATTTTCCGGGAAATTTCTTCTTTAGAGAAAACAGAACACTTCAATGAACTTTCAGACATCTTCCCTCTCCTCTGCTGCTCAGGACGTACAGGTGGGTGGAAGCTGTCCCCAAGCACTGCACATCCAGGGTCACGTGGTAGCCGTCCCAGGTGCTCTGAGGGAGTCATGTCCTCTCCTTCCTCTTTGGTCGAGGCGGGTCCCCTCGGTTCATGGGGCCTACGAAGGCCACTGCGCCCAAGCGGGCTTCTCAGGAGAGGGCGCCGGGGAACAGGCTGCCCGACCCGATGGGTGGGGTCCCTTGGGGGACAGGTCAGCAGGGAGGAGAGGCAGAGCCAGGACTGGCGTCTCCCCCAACCCCTGCATCAGAGATCTCCCGGGAGAAGCACGCAAGATCACGGAAGTAGATGTGGAAAGGCTCTTACGGGTTGAAAGCATGTGATGATGGTTGGCTGTTTCCTCCACCTCCGAAGGGTCACGTCTGTTTGTACAGGTGGGGCAGGAGGACAGGCCTGGGCCGAGAGCTCAGAGGGCCTCCAGTCGGGCCCAGCTCCCAGACCCCCTGGTTTTGTGACCTCTGGCGAAGAACTTCGTGAATCTGAGCCTGTCTTCGGGGGTGTAGATGGGAAAACTAACATCTCGAGGGCGGCCACGATGAATCGATGGAGGGTTTATGGAAAGCATGCACGCGCTCTCCCGAAACTGGACTGGACGCCATGGCCCCCAGCCTCAGCTCAAGTTCCCACTCCCCACAGCCAGCCCGTAGCGCCAGGCAGCGGATGGGTCCCCCCGAGTCTTCTCCAAAGACTGGCCTCTCCTCCGTCCAGCACGAGGGGGCTTTCCACCGGGAGGCTGGTGAGTGGGGCTATCTGACACCTGCTCAGGCGCTGGAGAGGCTCACGTCTGTGTCAACCTGCCCATCCTGGGCCCCCAGGCCTGTCGGGGTGTTGAATGAAGCTGAGAAACCCACCGCTGGGCCGACTTCTAAGTCCAACTGGGCGGCGTGGCCTGGGGCAGCGCTGATTATTTTGACAAGCTGATGGACGGGCAGAGCCGTGCGGTGGCCGCCACTTCTGTCAAGGTGGAGCCTTCTGTGCATGAAGGGCAGAGGGAGTAAGAGCTAGAGAGCCGGGGACCATGGCCCTGAAGGAGGACCTTCCGAAGCACAAGACGGCCTCCTCCTGGCCACCCGGGGGACTGCGCCTGTCACAGCCCCTGTGGGGCTCCCTGTCTGGGGGTGGCCACAGCCGACCACTCTGAGTGGGAACCCCCCTCCCCCGGTCACCATCCTTTAGAGGCAGCGCTAGAGAGAGCTCAGGCAGCCGGATTCTTGCAGGAGTCGTGCAACGTTGCCCTTGGACACAGTCTAGACCTGGCGGGGGTTGGCTGTGATCGGCTTCCCCTCCTGCTGAGCTGGGGAGAGGGTGCGTGGCAGGGGGCTGGGTGTGAGGGTGGTGATGGAGACGCAGGAGAAAGGGCTTGACTTGCCGCTGTTGTGTTAGGAATTGCAGACACCTCAGGCTTCTTAAAAAAACTCGCGTTGACCCCCTTCACCAAAACAGCAGTTAAAACCCAGAAATGAAAACAATAATGCATCTGTGCAGGTTTTTTCAAATTAAATAAAGGGTGAAAGCAAACGATAAAATCAAGTAGGTGGCTCTGGGCTAATTCTTCTCGTCTGACTCTCAAGCCAGGCTACACAGGTACGAAAGGACATTCACTTTTCTCCTGTTGCTGAGCGTGGTGGCATTGTCAAATGACACTTTGTTGAAAATATTAAAACGTAGAGGTCACGCCAAACCCAGCTTGAAAGCGGGAGGACATTCTTTCGTCTACGCACCAGTGCATATTTGGAACCTTAGATGCAAATTCTTTGGAGACGGACGTGCTTCCCTGGCGGCAAGCACAGACAGAACGTTTGAAAGCAGGTCTCACTTTAATTTTTGACAAGTGTTAGGAAGACATACCCTTCGCAGCTTGAGAGAGATGGAGAAGGAAAACCAGCTTGCGTGTCAGAGAGTGGGGAGGGAGGGTGGGGAGAGGCGGAAGTGGCTTCTGGAAGGAACCGTCTGACTCAGTTTCCACGTCCACCGAAGGCTCTGTCTGGTGTTAAGGAGGGGGTGGCAGGGAGGCCACGAGGGCAAGTCCAATGACAGCATGGCAGGCACCTGGGAACCTGACAAGGAATCTGAATTTCTCCAGGGGCGTGGGGAGAGGGGGCAACAGAAGCTTGGGCTCCTGAAAACTCATGGGTGTTATCTAGTTTATAGTGGTTTGCATCCAGCCCTGAGCCTTGTGGTCCAGCTGAATTCTTGTAGGGCTCATGGGAAGTTGCCCTCAAAGTCTACACCTGAGGGATTTGGAATGGGATTGTCCACCATCCTTTGGGGGCAGCCCTAGAGACAGAGCACAGTCAGCTGAATTCTGACATTGCCCTAAGACAAAATGTAGACCTGGGGGATTTGGCTGTAATCAGCTTCCCCTCCTGTTGGAGAGGGTGCGTGAGGTCGGGGGGAGTATAATTTGTCCCTTCGCCCAGCCTTCCTGTACTCATGCCCTGTCACGTGTAAACAAGACTCTGGGAAGTTAAGGAGGAGGGACAAGCAAGGCATGTTGGGTATATGCAGCAGGTGCCCGGAGCTGCCATTGCATCTTCCCAGCAACCCACGTTGGAGATGAGAAAATGCAGGTGAGGGCAGCCACGTGACCTGCCGAAGGTCCCCCAGCGAGCAAAGGGCAGCACCAAGATGCAACACAACCTTGCCTGGCTTTGAAGCTCTAGTTCCTTCTTCTGTACGGAGCCACCTACGTGTATAAGAGAAAATCAGATGTCCAATGACCGGATTAAAGTCCCTTAGCAGTGGAAGAAATGAGACCGAAACACGCATGTCTCGGTCACTTAGTTTGGGTCGCTGTCCCTACGCGTGAGTGACCTCCTGCATGCCTCACTGATATCTGATAGTTAAGGAAAAACCCTAGTGTGGCCAAGAGAAGTGAGTCTTGTTACCTCCTAAGCTCTCACGTGCTCTCTTAGCTTTCCTAAGCCACCCCCCCAAATTCATCCCCATGGCCTTTTAAAAAAATTGAGGTATAATTCATATACCACAAAATTCACTCTTTCAAAGTAGACAATTCAGTGGTCTTAGTATGTTAACAAAGTTGTGCAACCATCACCACTATATAATTCCTCTAAAATTAGGAATTTCATCACCTCTAAAAGAAACCTCGTACCCACGGTCCTTCCTACCCCATCTCCAAGCCTCAGGCCTTGCCGATCACTAGTCTACTTTCTGTCTCTACGGATTTGCCTATTCTGGGCATTTCATAGATGGACTCGTGTGCTATGTGGCCTGCTGTGTCTGGCTTCTTTCAGATAGCATAATGCTTTCAAAGTTCATCCTAGTTGTAGCATGTATCCATACTTCATTCCTTTTTATGGCTGAAAAACATTCCCTCGTAGGAATAATTTGTATCTCTTCATCAATTTGTCCACATCTTTGCCAACATCTGTTACTGTCTTTTTTATTGCAGCCGTCCTAGTGAGTGTGAAGGGCTACCTCGTTGTGGCTTTTACTTGCATTTCTCTAAAGGCTACTGTTGTTGACCGTCAATCATATGCTTACTGGCTTGTACATCTTCTCTGGAGAAATGTCCAAATCCTTTGTCCATTTTTAAAATTGGTTAGTGGTCTTTTTGTTTTTGAGTTACAAGAGCTCTGGATATGAAGCCCTTATTAGATGTATGATTTGCAAATATTTTCTCCCATTCGGTGGGTTGTCTTTTCACTTTCTTGATCGTGTCCTTTGAAGCAATTAATTTTGATGAAGTTCAATTGATCAATTTTGGGGGGATTCCTTTGCCTTTGGTGTTATATCTAAGAAGCTGTTGCCCGATCCAAGGTCATGAAGACTTACACCACCTATGTTTTCTTCTAAGAGTTTTAGCTCTTACATTTAGGTCTTTGCCCATATGCTGAGGTAATATGCGTATATGGTATGAGGGAGGGGTACGACTTCATTGTTTTGCTTGTGGATGTCCCATTGTCCCAGCACCATTGGTTGAAAAGACTATTCATTCCCCACCAAACTGTCTTGACACATTTGTCTAAAATCAACTGATCAGAAATATATGGATTTATTTCTAGACTCTCAATTCTATTCCATTGATCCACAGGTCTATCCTCATGCCAGGACCAAGCAGTCCTGATTCCTATAGCTTTGTATACATTTTTGATTACTGTAGCTTACTCTATGTTTTGAAATCGAGAAAGCATGAGTCTTCCAACTTAGGTCTGGTTTTTATTTTATTTTATTTATTTATTTTTGGCTGCACTGGGTCTTGGTTGCTGTGCGCGGGCTTCTCATTGTGGTGGCTTCCCTTGTTGCGGAGCACAGGCTCTAGGCGTGCGGGCTTCAGTAGTTGTGGCATGTGGGCTCAGTAGTTGTGGCGCACGGGCTCAGTAGTTGTGGCATGTGGGCTCAGTAGTTGTGGCGCACGGGCTTAGTTGCTCCGTGGCATGTGGGATCTTCCCGGACGAGGGCTGGAACCCGTGTCCCCTGCATTTGCAGGTGAATCCTTAACCAGTGCGCCATCAAGGAAGCCCCTAGGTCTACTTTTTAAAGATTGTTTTGTCCATCAAGCCCCTGACCTCGGCCGCCTTTACCAAAAACGCGGGTAAGAAACCAAGAGCCACCTCCTCGCCCCAACCTCAAACCAAATCCTATTCAGTTGCCTTGACAAGCCCAGGCCAGCCAGACACATCGTCCCCTTTCCAAACTGACAAGCGTGGTGCGTTCACGCTGGATCACCGTGGACCAAGGGGGTGACCAGCCAAATCTTGAAGCCTCATCCGTCTTCTGATCATGAATCCTTCCAGGCTTTGAATCTGTCTGTATCAAAAAAAAAAAAAAAAAAGAGGAAAATACATTGCCAAAATCCAGGCATCTCGTGTCTCATTTATATCTTGCCTCTGCAGTGTAAGACCTGCCCAGAAAGCCCACCTCTACCCCCTTCCTTCCTTCCCCTCCTCCCCGTTTCCCACTACTCCCCCCCCACCCTTTTGAGCTGGGTTGAGTCAGCCTCGCCTGCGTCCCGCCCCTGCGGTCTCCAGCCCAAGCTGCCCGCCACCCCCTGGGCAGTTCCTTGGCAGAGATTTGAAACGTTTCTATTGAAATGACATTTGAACAAACGCGGAGGGGTTCAGTTGTACTTCAATCAAATTCCGTCAGATCCAGTTGGGAGCCGGGTCCCTGTGGACAGTGCACACGGAGTTCCCTCTGTTTTCTGATCTGAATTGCTTTGTTCTTGGTCCAGGAAGGGGGAAAGAGGGGGATGCATTTGGCCTAAAATGAAACATTTCCCTTTTAAGTCAAAAACTTGAACGTGGCTTGAAGGAGAGAGTTTAAGCTCCATAATCCCCGGTCCTGAGCAAAGCAGTAACAAGCCTGCCATTTCCTTTCTGAAGGAGGGGAGTCAGGGCAACAGCTATTGGGTAGAGCAGCCTGGCATCCCCACGAGCCTGCCCGGAGTGGCATTTCACATGCTCCCGGGGCCACCGCTCAGAAATCATGTCCCGCAAGGCAGCTGGGCCTGTTTCCTTTCCCAGTCTGGGCAGAGATGCTCTGTGTTTCAACTGCTGGGGGAAACAACCCCAAAGCAGCTTTTCTGTGGCTCCCAGCTCTTTTCTTCCACTTTTGCTGCCTGGGCGGGTTCCCCCCCTGCCCCTCACCGCACCATCACAACAGCTGCTGCCACTGGTCTTTAACCAGCCCTGCTGCCTGTAACCAGCAGCGGTTCTGTCACAGTCTTTCTTCTCTCCCCGCCCACCAGCCATTAGCAAGTGACGGAGTCTTGAGGGAGCGGAGTGGGTGTCAGGTCTTTGGGTTCCAAAAGTTTGGTTGTTCTCGCCCCAGACGTGAGAAAATCGGGCCAGATAACACTCTAAATTATCATCCATTTTGAAAACATTTGAATCGTCGCGGAATAGCCTCAAAGGGACGTGAGCAGGTATCTAGTTAGATTTTCTCATTTTTCTAATGAAAAAGCGTGCATCTGACTGAGTCCCAGCCTCCAGGCACGGAAGGCTTATTTGACTGGGACTTAGTGCTTCGAGCCTCTCCCTCGCAACACCTTCTGCCGGCTATTTATTTTTAAGTGTTATTATTTTAATTTAATTTTTATTTTATATTGGAGTACAGTTGATTTACAATGTTATGTGAGTTTCAGCCAGACACATCGTCCCCTTTCCAAACTGACAAGCGTGGTGCGTTCACACTGGATAACCATGGACCAAGGGGGTGACCAGCCAAATCTTGAAGCCTTCAAGCCAATAATGTCTTCTTTCCCCACATGCTCTTCTAGAACCTTGGCATCCCCCTGCCCTTGAACCAGGGTGGGCCTGAGGGCTGCCTGACCAGTAGAGGATGTAGGAGTGACACCATGTGATATCAAAGGCTAAGTCATGGAAATGCCGTGCAGTCTGCCTTTTGCTCTTCTGGGGTGTTCCTTCTTTCCCCTCCCCCAGCCCACACTTCTCTAACACATCTGTTTATACTGCGGGGTTCACCTCAAAAATTTCCTCCCCAAGAAGCTGTCCGTGATCTGTCCTGCTCCCAAGTGTACAGTCCCTGACCGTGGCCAAAGGGATCTGATCACCGTGCCCAAGAAAAAATCCAGGGCGAGGTGCTTCTGGGATTGGCACAGCATTTCTACGAGGCCCTCTAGGAATCAGGTTCTCTCTTTCCATGTTGTGAAACCCAGCATTTGACTTTCCATCCTTGGTTTGATCCCAATCTAGCTGCTACCTCTCCAAATGCCGTCTCTACACACAACCATTCTCGTCACAAAGATGCGCGAGCGCTCCGCACGAAATTCTCCTAACATCTCGTTGGCCAAATCTGGTCACGTGATCACCCCCTAAGCCAATCCGTAGAACCGGGGATTACACTTGGCTTCGTCCAATCATGCTTTCTCCCTTGGGTCTGAGAGGGGCCCATCTGTCCTGACCCTGTGGTCACAACAGAGTTTTTTTGTCTGTTATCACTTATGTGAGACAAATATCATTATCTTCCGGGCCGGACTGAGTTTGTCAAGGATAAGAACGATATCTGAGTTACCCCTTTGTTGGGAGCAGCACACCCAGGGCCTGATATTTTAAGGAACTCAATGAATATTGCGTGAATATAGACCAAGTTCATCTCGGAGTCAAATCCCTTGTGAATCCCATCTTCTTATTACTCCCGGTTACTCAGGGGGGCCCCTCCGAGGCACCTGGGGAACTAGCTTTTGTCTTCTCAGCATTGTTCCCTACCTGCAACTTCTCACGAAAAATGCCAGTTCCCCGGTTGCTGGGATGGACACGTTTGCTAGGATGGTCTAATCATACACCCCACACCATGGTGATAAACGGGACCCCAGAGCTACCAGCAGCCGTGCTCTCTGCTTGAGAGGAAGGAGATGCCCCCCCCCCCCAGGAAGAAGCAGTAAGCGTCTGTGACTCTGAGGTCCTCAGAGCTGCCCTGTTACCCGCTCGGTATCCTTCGAATCAAGACCCACTTTCCCTTAAGCTGGTTCGAGTTAGCTTCTGTCACTTACAATGCTGACTAATACAGCCCCCTGTCTAGACTTGGCCTCCTCCGCAGGGCTCAGTTCTTTGAAAACCAGTAGGTCAGCTTTGTTCACTGATGTGTCCAGTTCCCAGAAAGGTGCCCCGAGCCATTGCAAGGATGCCATAGAATGAATGATGATAATACGACAGAGGTGGGTTCAAATCCCAGATCTACTGTCTATAAGATGCAAATTACGGGAGCCACTGAAATGTACTGGAATTTAACCCTCTCCTTTTTAAAATGGAAATAACACACTGTCTGTTTCCCTCCTGTAATTGTTATTAGAAATAACATAAACATATATGAAAAGTCTCCCAGCCTCAAGGGCCTCACAGGAATCCTTTCTGCCAGTCTTTCTCCCTGTGGGCCCAGCTGATCGGACTAACTGGAACAGCGTCCGTGCCTTGTGATGTCTTGGCCTATGGGAGAGGCATCTGTGTGTACCGGATCTTCCGCCACCATCTCCTTCCAAGCAGAGTGGTCAGAAGTGGTGCCTATGCGTGTGTTGCTGTGTTTTGAACCAACCGATGCTGGCACAGCCAACTGACATGAGCAGTGGTCTTGGCTGGCCAGTGGCCCTTGCGGTGCTTTGGTGGACGAGCTCTACTCACCAGAAGTGACCAACAGTGGCCGTCCAATCAGATTCCCTCACTGAAAAATGAGGCTTGTAGAGAAAAGGAGAGAGAGGTGTGATTATAGGGTGGGGGAAGCCACTGAAAGACACACAGAGAGAAGAAGACAGGAGATGGTCTGAGACTTAGAAAATTAACATGGCAACATCCAGGAAATGGGAAGAAAGAAATCTGATGCCACTATGTCAATAGCAGCAGGGACCTACTGGCCAGGAGCTAACAGATGCCTTCTGCTCAAAGGGCAATAGTAGGACCAGGTCACTCTGCTGGATGACCGGCGTTGCCATGGAAATACCCTAACTCTTGAAATGCCCTATTGAAAAACCTGGCTATCAAACTCCCATAACTCCTGTTATGGTATAAGATGTTCCCGTTCTTTGTGGGGCATGGCTATGCAGCTGCTAAGATGTTTGCTATCTCTCTAGATTCCCCGGGTCCCCTTATTATAAACCCCATTAACACAGCCTGAGCACACCCCTGTTCCATACAGTTTAAAAGAACCTATCATACCTTTCTCTCTGCCTAACATGTGCAGGTCTTACCTCAAAAGAAAGTTTGATGTAGACATTTCAGGCATTAGTGAAAAGACTAGTTGGTACATATATTTTAAGTTAAGGAAACATAAAAAATCATACCACACAGACCACAGTGTCCAACTTAATCGACAGAACCAGAATTATACCACAAAGGACTGTAGTAGTTATTCTTTAAAATAGCACTACTCTCTACAAAAGACTTGAACAGGACTTCACACACAAAAAAAGGATCTCCAAATGGCCAATAAACACATGAAGAGGCATCCAGGTACTCAGCTTCAATAAGGCAATGACATACCACTACATGCCCGTCGAAATAGAAAATACCAAGTGTTGGCAAAGAAGCAGAGGACGAGAAACTCTTACACACTGTGAGATGGGATGTAACCTGGTACAACCACTTTGGAAAACTGTTTGGTGGAATCTACCAAAGCGGAACACACATAGACCCTATGACCCAACAATTCCACTCCTAGGTATATGCCCCAAAGAAACACATTCACCAAACAACATGAAAAGAATTAGAAACAATCAAATGCCCATCGGCAGGAGGAGGGGTAAAACCTACTGTGTAGACTCACAGTTGACAAATGTAGTTACTCGGTGGATCCTGTGTGTCAATGAGCTTGAACAAACTTTAGATAAACGTCATGGGCAAATCTCATAAACATACTGTATGATCTATTTATATAATGTTCAGAAAGTTCCACCCACATAAAGTTTAAATCAGGCAAAACTAACCTAAGGTGTTAGAAGTCAGGGTGGGTATTATCTTTATCAAGGGGAAGGAAACTGGAAGGGGGTACCAGGGAGGCTCCTGGGGCTCTTGAAATGCCTGTGAAAATCCATCAAGCTGTACCCTGGTTCACTGTGTGAGCCTCTCTATTTATGTCAAACTTCAATGAGAATGTACCTTAAAAAAGAAAAAGACTGCCTGGTTCAAAGATGACACTGAATAGATCAGTGTTGATGTGATTCATGTGCCTTTGTCTTTTAAAAACAGTTCAATTCTTTCAAAAACGATCCTTTCATTGCTGCATCAATATAATTCATCATGGCAAGCTTTCCCTTCACACTGTACGGACAGCTGTGTCCTCAGGCCCCATGCTGGTCGGCCCTTTGTGCGGACTCATCTTGTTTATTGGCACGGCCAGCTCTGCTCAGCACCTGTGCTCTCTTGGAACCTCTAACCCCATCCCAGATGCTTTGGCTAATTTTGCGTTCAGCAGGGGAAAAAAGTTGTCTGATAGACAACGGGGTACGGTGGAAAGAGCAGAGAACCAGATCTGCTTCCGTGGAGCCAGATCTGGACGATTAACACATTTCTGCCGCTTCAGGTAAGTTGCTTAAACTCCCTGAGCCTCAAGTTGCTCACTGTAAAATGGGATCATGGCAGTTGTGAGGAATGAATGGGATGACATAAAGTAGCCAGCCCCATGCCCGGCATACTGAACTTCCTGAGTAAATGTGAACTCTTACTGTTGTTGTTGGAGGAGGATCTAAAATAAGTTTTTTTCTAATTTCAAAATTAGGGATGTTCTGTTGCCAAACACATGGAAAGCACCCAGAAGGAGACAGAAATCGCTCAGCGATATAACCCCCAAATTGTAATTTTGTGGTGTGTCCTCTTACTCCTTTCCTGTCCATACACCCTGGTCCCCAGCTTCAGGTGGGCAAGAAATAGATGTTGATTTCCTCTAGTCCAGCTTGAATTCTGTTATGAGCCCATCCCCCTGCAGGCAGGAATTCACTTCATCAGTTCAATCCCCTTCTTTTCCCTGGCGTCGTATCCGAATTCTCAGGGTGGGTGGAGGAGAGAAGGAGGGAGATGAGGAGGAACTGGGGGCCGGGGGGTCTGGTCCATGGGTCTGGGCATCCATCTATGTGCTTTGCTGCCCACTGCCCCTCACCTCCATTTGCAGGCCCCGCAGGTCCCCTAGAGCTGGCGGCAAGCTGGGGCATGCCACAGAGGCGGTCTGAGGTCCCATCACAGGATCCTCTCCGCAAAGCACCCTCTCTCTGGGGTCAAAGGCCTCAGAGGAATTGCCTCCGATGCCCTTGGTTCTCAGAGCCTTTGAAGGATACTCCACCTCTGCAGCCCCCGGCAGCCTCCGCCTAAGTGACAAGCAAGGCTCAGGGCTTTTTCTTTTTTTGTTTTTGGCCGTGCCTCAGGGCGGGATCTTAGTTCCCCCACCAGGGATCGAACCTGTGCCCACACGGCAGGGGAAGCACGGAGTCTTAACCATTGGACCACTGCGGAAGTCCCAAGACTTTTTCTCAGGAACCCTCCAGCCTCTAAATTCTCAGCCTCTCTCCCTCTCCCCTCTCCCCAACATCCCTCTGTCCCTCCCCCACTCCAATCTTAACCCCAGAGGACATTTTCTGGGGTGGAGCTGGAGGAAAGTTTATCCATCATGCCTTCTGTTGTTGCAGCCCTCAAGACCCTTCTGTTTTTCAAGCCCCAAACCCTGAACCTCTCCTTTTCCACTGCTTCCTGTTTTACATCCCTTCCCCGAGGCAAGAAGCACCAAAGAGCTGAACTTTAATTCCGAGATAGTGTGTCTGCGAGGAGGTTCAGCAAAGGGTAAAAGGAACTGGAGACACAAAAGTATCCCTTAATGCTTAAAAGATTTCGTCTACACACACACGTGCGCGCGCACACGCACCCCAGGAGGACGCAGCTTTGTGGCCTAATTTTTCCATTTAGCGATGCCGTATGGACCCATGCCTGTGTCATGATGGCATTTTTATTGACTTCATGCTGTGCCATTGCATGGGGTGCAGTCACTTGCCTTAGTGCACCCAGTGTTGGAGAAATACATGACACATCTTCCTTGAGTTATGATGGGTTTACATCCCAATAAACCCACTGTAAATTGAAAACATCTTAAGTCAAAAATGCATTTAAATCACCTCACCTACCAAACATCATAGCTTAGCCCGGCCCACCTTAAAAGTGCTTGGAGCACTTAACGTTAGCCTGCAGTTGGGCAAACTCATCCGACACAAAGCCTAGTTTATAATAAATGTTGGATAGCTCATGTAATTTATTGAATCCTGGACTGAAAGCAAAAACCAGAATGGTTGTCTGGATCCAGTGTGGCTGTCGGTGTGTTGGCCGTTTACCCTCATGGTCGCCTGGCTGCCTCTGTGCAGGTTCAAAAGGGAGGATCGGACCTCACGTCGCCAGCCCAAGGAAAAGATCCAAATTCGCACCACCTTAAAGTTGAGAAATCACAAGTCAAACCGCTGTAAGTCGGGGACTGTCTGAATCTCCAAATCTTTATTACCGTAAATAACATTGCCACGCACGTCCCGTAGGCAGGCCACTCTCAGCTGTGGGTTCTAAGACAAGGGTCATTATCTCTCTAAGCCTTAGTGTCTTGATTTATAAAACACTGGCACCACCTCACAGAGTCATTAGAAGAATTAAATAAGACGGTAGATGTAAAGATGTAAAGTGCCCAACAAAAACGTGTTCGTTCAAGGATGATGAAGATGGTGATGATGACAGTCACACAACTTCTTACAAATCTCTATTTTTCTCAGGATAAAAACCTAAAAACAAGACTGCTGGGTTAGAGGTTCCTTAAAAAACTAAAAACAGAGTTACCATATGATCCAGCAATCCCACTCCTGGGCATATATCCATAGAGAACTCTAATTGCAAAAGATACATGCATCCCAGTGTTCACAGCAGCACTATTCACAATAGCCAAGACATGGAAGCAACCTAAATGTCCATCAACAGAGGAATAAAGAAGATGTAGTATATAGATACAATGGAATATCACTCAGCCATAAAGAAGGATGAAATCATGCCTTTGCAGCAACATGGATGGACCTAGAGATTACCATACTAAGTGAAGTAAGTCAGACAGAGAAAGACAAAATCATGTGATATCACTTATATGTGGAATCTAAAAAAAATGTTACAAATTAACTTATTTACAAAACACAAATAGATCCACATAGAAAACAAACTTATGGGGCTTCCCTGGTGGCGCAGTGGTTGAGAATCCGCCTGCCAAAGCAGGGGACGCGGGTTCGATATCTGGTCCGGGAAGATCCCAGGTGCTGCAGAGCAGCGAAGCCCGTGAGCCGCAACTACTGAGCCCCCGCACCACAACTACTGAAGCCCGCACGCCTAGAGCCCATGCTCCGCAACGAAGAGTAGCCCCCGCTCGCCGCAACTAGAGAAAGCCCGCGTGCAGCAACGAAGACCCAACGCAGCCAAAAATAAATAAACTTTTAAAAAAAGAAAACAAACTTAAGGTTACCAAAGGGGAAAGAGAGGGGAGGAGGGATAGATTAGGAGTCTGGGATCAGCAGACACACACTACTATATGTAAAATAGATAAACAAGAGCCAAGAAAACAAAAGCGCTGGGTTAAACGATAGGTACATTTTCTAAAATCTTCTGAGAACTGTTTTGATTTACCCTCCATGGTCCCTGCCCAGAACCCCGTTGCCAGCCTGGTGCACCTGTCTCCCACCTGTTGGGCGCGTTGACTGCAAAGGGCTCACAGCTGCACCGTCATCTGGAGCGTCGCCCTTGGCCTATGGGAGCCACCCACGTGAGAAGCGCCCGGCAGGTTAGCCCGCCCCCAGGGCAGGCCGCAGCCAGCGGCTGACTGACACGGGGTGCAAAGGCCAGCTCCCCGGCCTCAAGGTGGGACAACCCGTGTTTCCGTTCCTGCTCCCAAGCTCCCCACGGGATCAGGTTAAGACCAGACTTCAGCTGAACCACATCGTGGCTCTAGCCGCTTCCTTCACTTCCTTAAAGGCTTTTCTCCTAAGAGCCTTCCTCCATCAGTAGATCATTTCCCTGGGAATCCCTTCCGGAGAATCCATCTTGAAACACCCATCCAATAGCAGTGGGGGGCGTCGGGTGGGAGGTCTTAGGTGCATTGTGTGGTGTCACTCTTTAAAGCGCGTGACCGCACAGCTAGGCTGCCCGAGCGTGTGTGCTGGTAGAAGGGGGGTCTCCATCCCAGGACACCCTGCTCTGAATGGACGCGTCTCCCCAAACACACGCGCGCGGGCTGCCCTCCCCCAGCGAGCCAGTGAGCCTCGAGGCGAAGTAGGAACGGACAAGCCATGCAATAACAAACAAGCCAGCGCTACGAGAAGGCGGCGTGGAGCTTCACTGCCCTTCACGGAGAGAGGCCGAGGAAGCCAGCAAACAGAACCTGGGGGTCCAGGAGCGGTGAGGGGGTGGGCAGGCTGAGGCAGCTGAGACGAAGTCCAGAATGGGGCCGAGGTGAAAAGCGGGCACTGTGACCTCGTTCAAGTACATCCGTGCAACGAAGATGCTCATTGAATACGCAAACCACCTGATGCTTGCATGGTAGGAAAAATAATAAGAAAACACCTGGGGGCTTCCCTGGTGGCGCAGTGGTTGAGAGTCCGCCTGCCGATGCAGGGGACACAGGTTCGTGCGCCAGTCCGGGAAGATCCCACATGCCGCGGAGCGGCTGGGCCCGTGAGCCATGGCCGCTGAGCCTGAGCGTCCGGAGCCTGTGCTCCGCAACGGGAGAGGCCACAACAGTGAGAGGCCCGTTTACCGCAAAAAAAAAAAAAAAAAAAAAAAAAGAAAACACCTGGCACTGCCTTTGGGTGGATCAGCCAATATCTTTATTCTCTCTCTCTGTCCCTCTCTCTGCGTTTGTCTCTCTCTCTCTGTCTCCTCTCTCTCTGTCTCTCTCCCCCTCGATGACTGAAGTACCCACTCTGTATGGCCTTCTGCTCAATCCACACTGGTAATAGTGACAAGACTTTGATGTGCTCCTTATTCAACAGAATGTTGTTTAGTTCAAAGTGAGGAACAGAGGCAATTCTTTGCTTTTAAATTATTAGCTCCCTAAGTCTTCTGGAATGATGTAGTTTGACTGAAGCGTGCGGTTTATTAACTACATAAAGACGACATTATCAGAGCGGAGAAAGGCGGCGGCGAGCTCTGCCATTCAGCCCAGCAGCAGGGGTTCTAGGTGCTTTGATCTCAATCAATGCTAAATGTCTTTGTGAGGTAGAGAGCGAGCTGAAATTATCTTTGGCATGTGGCAGCATCAATTATTCAAGTCCTTTTCCTTATGAATTAAAGTGTTCAACTTCCACCCCATTTGTGGGATTGGGGCATTTTTTTTCTTTTATTGTTGTTTTTCCAGTCAGGAAAGGCCCTTGGAATAAACCTCCGAGCGTCCGCTAATCATACCCCAGCTGATGACCTCTGAAAGGTCACATCTCCTCCTCACTAATTGCTTCCCCACCCTCACTCGGAGCCCTGGTCCTCTTCGAGGTGACCCGGAGGACTGCAGAGAAAACAGGGGCATTGTTTCTATCTGGCTTCGTGCCAGGATGGTCAGCAGAGGCCAATGAAGTAGCCCCTTGACAAGAAGTGTTGGTTTGAAATCTGATGAAATGGAGGCGTCCCCAGGCTGTTAGAACACCCCCGCCCTGGCTGACCTCAGCTGCCCGCTGTACCCCCCAAGGAAGAGGTCAGCTATCAAACCGCCCTTCTGATCAAGACCCAGTTCCTTTGAATACACCCGCCCTCTGGGATGGTGATTTTTCCATCTGCAGGCTGAGACCCATGAGTGAGTCATCTAATCAATGTAGTGGATTGTGTCCAGCAGAACTGAAGAGAAAAGAAAAGGAGAGATCAGAATGCATTGGATGTATTAGGCTAAGTATTGTTCCTTGAAACTCTATTTCAGATCTGAGTGCCCTGGGTCAACATACAGCATCACCACCACCACTTCCTCACCAGAAAAACCTTGAGACAAGGATCTGGGGGCAAGTCGCTTATCTGGGGGGCGGGGGTGATTCCAGAAAGTTCTGTGCTAGGCGGGGTAAGTGAGAGAAGAAGGAAGAAAGCCAATGAACTGCAAGTTAATTACTGGGCTGCCACCATGGGCCACTGGAGCTCCGTCCCTCTGGGGACAGTCTGAGTTGTCCCACCAAAAATGAGGGAGCTGAAACCTTGGTCCACAAATACTTGTCCTCCATCGGTCAGGGTCTCGCCTGGATATTAGCTCCCTGTCGCTTCTAGGAGGCTCCGTACATAGACCAAGTATGCCCCCGTGGCCAGAGAGCCCCTTCAGGCAGAGGGATGGGACAGAGTGGAGAGAAACTGTCTGTGATGACGCTAGGGGAGACCAAGGGAATGTACACGGAGCACAGCCTCATCTGCTCCACCACGTAAGATGTATTTTGTATCATGGATGGCAGTCAGAACAGTCTGAACATCCCTGCCCTAGAAGATAAAGGTCAGAGATCCATCACCCATACCACTGGAGTATTCTTTAAGCCTTCTAGACTTTTCTCGAAAGCTCTGGATCAACTACATTCACTGACTTACTACATTTACCTTACAAGTTAGTGATGTTGGCACAGCAGAAGCCCATGTAGGTCAACGAGCCCAGCAGAGTGCTGGTCTGGAATGGCTACTCAACAAAGGGTGAGTTGAATTTGAAACCAGTTTATGAACCACAGGGGCAGGGGGATCACCGAGTACCTACTGGATGCTTGACATGGCGCTTGGTGCTGTGGGCAACCAGGGCGTTGAGGTACTGATGATCTGATCAGAAGACAAGGCTAAGCAAAAAGCACCAGCTGGAAAACATCGTGCAGCCAGTCAAAGACCGAGGCAGGAAGCAGGACTTGCCCCTGTGTGATGGTTAGGATCACGGCACCTGGGTATCTGGTCAAGCATTATTCTAAATGTTTCTGCGAAGGTGTTTGGGGATGAGATGAACATGTCAACGAGTGGATTTTGAGTACAGCAGATTGCCCTTTATAATGTGGGTAAGCCTCATCCAATCAAAGACCTCAGAAGAACAGGCTGACCTCCCCTGGGCAAGAAGGAAATCTGCCAGAAGACAGCTTTTGGACTCAAACTGCAGCTCTCCCCAGCCTCCCTCCCCCATCAGATGTTAGACTCACCAAGTCTCCACTATCACGTGAGCCAGTTCCTTAAAATCTCTCTCTCGATATCTGTCTATCTATCTACCTACCTACACACTTATCTGTGTATCTCCTTTTGTTTCTGTTTCTCTGGAGAACACTGATTAATGACACCTAAACTCTCCCTTTTCACTCACCCCCAACCCCCCATAACCCGGTCACCAAACTCTTTGCTTTCACCCCTCTGTTATCTCCAGAATCAATCCCTCTTTCCCACCCACACCATCCCATCCACGCCATCTTCTTACCTGGATCACTGCACTCAACACATAACCAGACTCTGTCTTCCCACCACCTTAGGGACCTATGGCACATGTGTTAAATGTTGGCATACTGGAAGCTGAGAACTCGACCTTGCCTAAGGTGACCTCAAGAGCTGAGCACGAAGGAGAAGAAGGCCAAGTAGGGGGCTGGAAGGGGAGAGAAGAGGGGTACATAAGATCTTCCTAGAGAAGGTGCTGCTGGAAATGAGTCTTGGAAAAATGGATGAGTGTTTACCAGGCAGGATGATAAAAGAGTGTGAGAAATTTTCTAGAAGAAGGAAGTGGTATGATGGGTTTAGGGAACCAAGCTCTATTTAAAGTGGTGTACGTTTAGAATTGTAGTACCCACAGTAGGCGAAATGGGTGCTTACATATTCTGCTGAGAATATTTTCCTGGAAGGCAAATGACCAACAGGTATGAAGAGCATTTGAATTTTTCCGCTCACTTGACAAGCAGTACCTCTAGGAATTTTTTGGTAAGAAACGCCTGTAAAAGTGAAAAACTAGAAATATCCCAAATAGCCAACAAAATGGGATAAGTTCAATAAATATGCTGTATTCCCTACAATTGAATACAATCTGATTATTTTAAATGATGTTGAGATGAATATTTATTGTCACGGGAAAGTGTTCATGACTAATTAAGGGGAAAAAGTAGGTATTAAACCGGGTGAAAGGTACGTGGGAACTCTCTGTACTACTTCACAACTTTTCTGTAAATCTAAGACTATTCTCAAATGTAGAAGTTTGTCTAAATACCTTAAAAGCCAGATATTTACAGCACTGTCTTATTTGTACTGATATGTGACGTACACACTGGAGAATATATTTGAAGGTGATCCTAGTGGTTATTCTGTGTGGTAGGATCAGGGGCACTTATTTTCTTCTTTTTACTTATCTGTATTTTCTATCTTTTCTACAATGACTGTGGAGTACTTTTGTCACGCTTTTAATATGAAAGATAAAGTTTATCTTAAATTTATCTTAAATATTCTTTAAAGGGAGCTTATCAAAGAGGGAAAGAAGAAAGACCAGTAGCTAGAGGAAAATAGTATCAAGAGATGGTTTAACATTTTATTTTAGTCTTTATTCCAATTCTAAAATAATATATTCTAATCCTGTAGAAATCTGAACATCACTAAAATGTACAAAAAGTGTAATCATCACACATAAGCCTGCTTCTCAGAAATGATCACTGGGGAGTGGACTCTGGTGCTCCACTGAGAGCCCACGGATTCCTTCGACCATTTCTGGAGCTCCTCTCCTGGGTCCAGTGTGGCTTTGCTTCTCACCACCAGCACCTGTGACTCTCTTTGAAGGGCTACGTTCAGAATTCTGGAGCTGCTTTGCCCAAATGTGCAGAGAGGGAGAGGTGGCTGGGCAGACTACATGCGAAGGAGTAGAACATGCGGTGAGGCATCATTTACACTCCTGAGTTTCCCTGTGGGAGGAGACTGGAGCTACTCTTAACTATACTGAGACTGCATTCTGACTTGGCTTCCTCCCCATCCCTATCCTGCTTCCCCCTCCCCGACCAGGTTCTCCTGGAAGCACTTCTGTAGTAAATCACCTGCACACACATCTCCATCTCAGGGTCTGCTTTTAGGAAAACAGTTATGTTGTTGCTGTTGATGCTCAAATGCACCGCCTTCCCTTCTTTTCTCTATACATACAACACGTGTTGCACGGCTCTGACACACTGTACTTTATGGACAACTTGGCTCTGATCTTCTCAGAAGCCAGCGCCGAGAGAGCCATGATCGGTCACATGATTCAAGGCATCCATGGGATTAAAAAAAAAAAACAAAAGCATAGCTGGAGAGAAGCAGAGGTATGTTCTAGCACTGAGTGCAGAGAAACATTTACCCTGTGACTTGCAGACAGCCACCTTCTCAACAACTGCCTGTAGTGGTTACAGTAACAAAGTCCATAGCTGAAGGCAAAGGGCTGAAGTGGTGTGGCTGAGGAAAAGATGCTCTGACACAACCCAAGGTTTAAAGTCAGCATGTAATCAGGGATGGCACGAGCAGACGCCTGTGGAGGCAAGGTGGTGCAAACGAGGCAGCGGTGAGAACAAAAATGATCGGAGGGCGCATTTCCTGTGGGAGCCACTACACAGCTCTAATGAGGAGCTGCCATGTGGGAACACTGTTGCCAGATCTTCAAGAGGACCTGAAAATCAGAATTTATATGTAAAATATCTCAATTTTTAAATACTGGAGATCTTTTTTGTTTTTGAAACACCAGGCCAAACAAATATGATTGTGGGCCAAATTCAACCCATGACTAACAATTTGCCACCACTGTTCTACGGAGGGAAATAATGCAGAGAAAGGGAAAAATGAGGCATGCTCTTCAAATAAGCCAACCGAAAAAGTACCTCGCACAATTTACCTTTTAACTGCATTTTTCTGTTGCTAAATGCATATTGTACAGTCAGCTTTATCTTCTCTTTTCATTTATCACAAGCATTTTCTAACACCATTAAATGTCACCTATGAAAATTATATATATATATATATATATATTTTTTTTTTTTTTTTTTTTTTTTTTTTTGCGGTACGCGGGCCTCTCACCACTGTGGCCTCTCCCGCTGCAGAGCACAGGCTCCGGACGCGCAGGCTCAGCGGCCATGGCTCACCCGCCCAGCCACTCCGCGGCATGTGGGATCCTCCCAGACCGGAGCATGAACCCGTGTCCCCTGCATCGGCAGGTGGACTCTCAACCACTGCGCCACCAGGGAAGCCCTATGAAAATAATTTTAATGGCAATATTACAGAAGTACTTAAAGTGCTAGGGAGTTTTTGTTTGTTTGTTTGGGGATTTTTGTTTGTTTGTTTGTTTTTACTTTAGGAAATAACACTGCATTTCAGATAATTTACTCCAACTAGACTCCTAGGTGTGGGATTACTTTGTAAGAAATTTTTTTAAGCTCTAAATTCATATCAAGATTTAGAAATGCTGTTGCATATATCAATAGTTCATTTCTTTTTATTGCTTTTTTGTTGCATTCTACTGTATGAATATACCAAAGTTTGTTTATTCATTCTCCTGTTGATGGACACCAGGATGTTGATGGAATAATAAAAAGGTCTTTAGTGCCAAGTTTAAGAACCACTGAGATACACACAGAACATAGATGATCATAAATACCAATGAGGGAAGGAAAAAATAATATTATTACCTGTATACCCCTCATCATACATGGTGGGTCAGGTGGGTGAAGAGAAAGGTGAAAGAAAAAGTTGTTTGAGGACTAAGTATTTTTTTCTGTATTCTACATACGAGTGATAACACCAGGGAATTTCAATTATGTCTTGGGATAAAGAAGAAAGAGTTGAAAGTCACCAAAAATGTGCTTATGAGGTCAAATATGTAGAGTCAGCCTACAGGGAGAAAGGACTAATGAACACATATTTAGACACATAAGTAAGTGGTGGGGCTGAGGCATTTGCCTATGAAAACTCTTGTGACATCGAGTGGCCACACAACACACATCCTCCCTGGGCACCATCAATGTGCACTCATGGTCTCTAACCACCAGTGGGTCCTCAACGCTGCCAGGCACCCTCTGCATTCCTCTGGTCCCTTCTCACTTCACTCTCCTCCAGATTCTGTGCTTGAATCTCTTCTCTTCTCTCCCTCTTCTCTGTCCCTCAATATCCTCCTCGAACACCAGGCCTTCAATTCTCCCGTCATGTCTCTGAGGAAGCCCACAAAAGCTACATCACCCTTCCCGTCTCCTCTCCCAGGAACCCATTCGGCGTCTTCAGACTCAACGTCATGAATTTATCTCCCCCAAACCACTTCCTCCTCTTGGTTTCCTGGTCCCATCAAAGGCAGCTCCGTTCTCTAACTCACAGGGTTCCCCAGTCTCAGCGCCTTTGCCTTCACCCTCTCCTTTCCCCTGATGACATGTTTCACACCTGTTTGACCTCTGGGCTGCTCTTTCCTTTCTAGTCCCATTGCTGTCACCCTTGTGCAGTCCCCTTACCTCTCCAGCCCTATGGAGATTTCACAAGCTTGCTGTGGTCCTATCCATCTCAAACCCTGTCCCCAGATTTATTCTTCCAAAGTGTGGCTCTGATCAGCCACTGTCAGGCTCAAAAGCTTCCTGTGACTCTCCCATCACCTATCAAGTTAAGTCCATCCTCCTGAGCTCCGCTCTGGGGTCCAACTAAGTTACAATATCATCTCCTCCTGGCCCTTCAGTAAACTGAGCTCCTCATTGTTCTGGAATGCTTCCCCCCTCTACCCTCTGGCCACCGCATTGTCCTTGTGGGTCCCTCTAGAACTGGAACCCTTTCCTTCTCCTCTTCCCATCATTTAAGTTTCAACCTAAGCTCATCTATGGAAACCCTGATGGCACCAGTGGGGTGATTCTCCCTTCTCTGCAGCTCTGTACTCTCTAGGCAATTGATCACATTCTGCTTTGTATCATTTTAATGCGGGATTTAGCGCTCTGACTACCCAGAAAGCGCTCGAGGGCTGAGGCCATGCGATCCATTCTCGCACCTTCCAGCAACAGCCATGCAGTAAATCCTCGTAACGGGTGTTCAGTGAACCCTTAAATTACTCAGGCTGTTGAGACTTGCCGAGCCAGGCCACATGTGTGGATAAAGAACTCTTCCCGGGCTTCCCTGGTGGCGCAGTGGTTGGGAGTCCGCCTGCCGATGCAGGGGACGCGGGTTCGTGCCCCGGTCTGGGAAGATCCCACATGCCGCGGAGCGGCTGGGCCCGTGAGCCATGGCCGCTGAGCCTGCGCGTCCGGAGCCTGTGCTCCGCAGCGGGAGGGGCCACAACAGTGAGAGGCCCGCGTACCGCAAAAAAAAAAAAAAAAAAGAACTCTTCCCTGGCTCTGCTGCTAAGCCCACACACACACCAGCTCACTGGCGTTTCCTCACAAGTCAAGCACTGCAGACGCATCCCTCATTACAGACCCGCCCAACTGCTCTCTCTTCAGACCCAGATCTCTTGCCCTGAGGGTTTCCGGCCAACACCCCCAGACTAGAATCTCAGTCTCAGGGCTTAGATGACTTCTTAGAGCCTCTTTCTTTGTCTTCTCGTCCCCAGTTTTTCACTTCTGGGACAACCCCCAGGCGCAAGAGCAAAGCCAAAGCTTGACCCCAAGGCAGGGTCCCTTCGGAACCAGCTCGAGAGCAAAAGAAACCCTGCCTTCCCCGAGATGAAAGCTCTGTGCAGCAGGATCACCCGTGGCCTAATGCCACGCTGCCATGGCAACATGAATTTTAAGCAGTCATCGCAGAACCCGCCTCTCCTGTTTCAGCAACCCTGGAGCCAGCCTCTCCTGGGTGGGTCTTGCCACTATGAGCGTGCCGGGTGCACTCGAGGGACCTGAGTCACTTTCTGGGGTCAGGACGGCCCAACCTGGTAACTGATATCCTGAAACCTGTTTAAGTGTGACGTCCGGATCACACTTACGTCTCCAGACATAGAGTTTGTTGCTGGGGAAGATGTGGAGGCACCAGCAGCCTCAAGGGAATCACACCCAAAAGAGGGCTGGAAACAGATTCTCACTCCTCTACCCTCCAGGAACCGGACCTTTCTGTATCTTTTGCATCCATGCAAAGATGACTGACGTGTACGTGATCCCAAGGACGTCACCGCTTCTAGGGAAAATAAACCACATATTGAAACAACACAAAATGCGTTGTAACTGAGGTCACAATAAAGGCTCCTCCACTTGCTGTTAAGCTGTAGGCTGGGGCCCCGGGTGACAGTGACACCAAACAACAAACACCCACAGCCCCAGGGAGGCTGGGATGCCCCAGAGGACAGGCAGGGAGGCACATGTCCTTCAGTCTCCGTGACCGTCCCCACTGTCCTGTCCCCCAAGGGTCAGGGGTGCTCAGAGAGACTGAGGCCCCAGCACACTTGGCCTCGTGCCCTAGACTCGAGTGCTGGAGCCCAGGTGGTCTCGGCGCTGAGTAGATGCAGCACAGACAATGTAACGGTGTCAATAACAGCTCTGGCTAGCATGCAAGGAAATGATTGCCCGCAGACCTTGAGGTCGGTAGAAATCTGAATTAGTACAGAGTTTTAAGAAGCCAATTTGTGGACTTCCCTGGTGGTCCAGTGGTTAAGAACCTGCCAATGCAAGGGACACAGGTTTGATCCCTGGTCCAGGTAAGAGCCCACATGCTGCGGAGCAGCTAAGCCCATGTGCGCCCCAGCTACGGAAGCCTGCGCGCCTAGAGCCCGTGCTCCACAACAAGAGAAGCCACCACAATGAGAAGCCCGTGCACCACAACGAAGACCCACTGCAGCCAAAAAAAAAAAAAAAAGATTATGGTGGACTGGTCTTTAAAATATGCATACTTTTTAACCCAGGGATTCTTTTTTTTGTTTCTGTCCTGGAGAGGTACTTGCAGATGTGCCCAGAGAGGAATGCACCAGGGTGTTGGTTGCAACATTGTTTGTTTTCATGAAAACTTGGAAACAACTTAAAGTTCATCTACAGGAGAATAATCAAACCATGATACAAACTAAATGTATTGGTTTCCCAGCGCTGCTGTGACAAAGTACTACAAACTAGGGGGTTTAAAATAACAGAAATGCATCCTCTCATAGTTCTGGAGGCTAGAAGTCTGGAATCAAGGTGCAGGCAGGGCAGTGTCCTTGTTTTCAGAGCGGAGTGTCCCTCTGAAGGCTCTGGGGAGTGGCCTTGTTTGCCTCTTCCAGTTTCTGATTGCCCTGGCAATTCACAGCATCCCTTGGCTTGTCGCTGCATAGCTCCAATCTCTGCCTCTGTCTTCAGGTTCCCTCGGTGTGTCTCTGTGTATCATCTCCTCTTCTTAGGATTCCATTCATTGGATTTAGAGCCCAACCGAATCCAGCATGACTAACGTTTCAGTAAATTCACCATTAGGGATTTTTTTGTTTTATTGACCGCATGGCACAGCATTTGGGATCTTAGTTCCCCGACCAGGATCGAACCAGTGCCCCCTGCATTGGAAGCGCAGAGTCTTAACCACTGGACCACCGGGAAAGTCCCGGGATTTTTTTTTTTTTAAGACATAAAAATTTGGACACCCATAACTGCTGTGAAGTCATTGACTTTTCACCTATTTCAACAAAAATAATAGAAAGTAATATGAGATGTAAAAGTGAGGTAATAATAGGGCCACCAATTCACAGTATTAGTGACGTATCTGGACATTTGCTGTGTAATCAGGAGATTTTTATTTTAATAGGTGACCCGACATCCTCAATCCCCTAAACCCCAAACTAAGTGTGGTACTGCCTTGGGGTCTGTACAAAGATGAGGTTACAGACGTGACTCCTGCCCTGGAGAAGTTCCCTTTGTTGAAACTGATTGAGGTGAGAGTAGTATGCAGTACAAATGCTTCAAGTTCTGCTTGCCTCTAAGCCAAAGAATGAGAGAGTATAGAGGACTAATACAGGGAAGGACCAGCACCAGGGATGCTGCAAGGAAAGTAGAAACCCATAACCTAGGTCTCTCTAACATCTAATTAATAACGTATCAATACATACTAGAAGCTAACGGCTTGGGTCAAAGGTTTGCGCCCTACTGGGAATGAAGCTTGCTCTCCTCCCAGAATAGGTAGCCATGCTTCCCTGCTGGCTGAAATAGGCTCTGGTCTGTCCTCATTCCCTGGGCTTCTAGAAACTGGATCCCAGAAGGTGTTTTATGCCAGCTCCTCACCGAGATGGGTGTCTCCTTCATTCCATGCCTTCTCGTTTTATATGGATAACATCTCACCACGTTGTTTTGCATTTTATTGAAGGTTAGAGCTCTGAGATTATTTTGATATGCTTCACATGTTCCTGAAGGGAACGAAATCCTTCCCCATAGAAGCCCAACTCACAGAGAGCCACATTCTGGGGTCAGAAAGACTTTATGAAGGCTCTTCTTTGCGTCAGTACAACCTTGCATGTAAAAATTGCAAATAGTCATCGAGCATTCACTAGGTACCAGGCACTGAACAGAGGTTTTTTTTACATAAAATTTCCCATAATTTTCATACCCCTGTATGAGGCAGGTATTACACAGATCCCAATTTTATGGATGAGAGAACCAAGTTTGGAGAGTTTTATTAAATGTTTAAGGTCACTCAGCTAGGAAAGGGTAGAACCTGGATCTGCCCCGAGGTGCTGTGCATCAGGCAGTGTGCTTCTAGCTGTCATGCTCTGCCCCCCCCTTAATAGAGTGTATTCTAATTCTTAGTTTAAAAGTATGTTTCCCAACTAAACTATAAATTCTTGAGAGCAGGACCTAATTTTATTCATGGCAACATACCAAATGCCTAGTTGGCCTTCTATGAAATTGGATGGATGGATGGATGGAAATGATAGGAAGGAAAAACCTTTTCCCTCTACCAATTTATGTCCATTGCTTGGGGGCCTGCAAATTAACTGACAAAAGAACAGATTAACAGATTAATTAAGGGAGGTTCATTCTCAGATTGACAGAGAAAAGACAAAGTTTATTCACGAGCATGAGAGCACCCAAGGGAATGGCTCCTGAGCAACTAGTTAAGGGTCTATATGTCATCTTAATCAGAAGGGAGGTTAGGACTTCAAGGGAAAGCAAATGGTGGGAAACTAACGAGAAACAAATAGGAGAAACAAGCAAAGGGTATGGAAAGTTTTGATAAGGCTTTGTTTATGTAATTTCTCATGTAGGTGCAAGTGGTCCATCTCCCTTCTGGCTGTAAATCTCCCAGGGAGGGGATTTACGGCAGCTGTATTTTTGAGGCTTTGTTTAAGTCAGAAAGAAAAAAAAAATCAGGTGAGGTTTTTGCCGCTACTGCTGTTTGTTCGGATATTTTCAGCTTAACATAGGTTTCATTTCACATTGGTGGGTCCAAGTGGATGCTATCAGATGGATGGTTGGATAGAGGGATGGATGAGTGGATTGGTGGGTGGATGGATGGGTGGATGGAATGATGAAAGTGGATGGTATAAACTCATCTGTGCATTTGGGGTGGAGAGTAAAGAGGCATTTTACAGCAAGGCCAGAGCCACAGTCAGCCTCCCAAGACGTTCCGTATAAATCTCCCCGCCACCAAATCGCATCCACAGCTTGCTGAGGTGCCTACAGTTCTAAGTTTGGAGATGCATTTTCTTAAGCCAGAGATCCCTGTTTAAACGGAGCTACAATAGAGAGGGAAATAGTATAATTTGAGAATTTATACGAAATGTATACTTATAAATATATGTGCATAATAATATATATTATAAATGTTATACTGTATATATACATATATATAATATATATACATATCTGTCTATATGTGTGTATGTGTGTGTATATATATATATATATATATGTCAGACAGCTGTGCTGCAGTGGAAAAGAAGACCCCGGATGAACTTCTAGCTCCAGCAACAGGACAGCTGAGCTAACACGGACTCCCTTCTGTTATAAAATGCAGAAATAATACTAAATGAAGATAACAATTACATAGGCCCTGGGGGAGAACAATAGGAGGCTCAGAGACTTGGCGGATCAGACCTAGGTCCCCTCCATCAAGCTGGAATACCTGAAGGGCTGCCCAGGACACGAAAAGGGGGATCAGATAAAAGACAGAACTTCTCCCTAAGGTATAACAAACATATAATAGGAGCTGCCGAAAGAGGACAGAGGAACCTTATTCAAAGGACAGGGGATGAGAATTTTGAGAATGGAAACAAGACATGAGTCCTCAGGTTGAAGACACATCGTCCTGAGCAGGACACAGAAGCATGCCCGCCTCTAGACACACGGCAGGGAAGCTGCAGGACCCTCAAGATAAAGACCTCTTCTTGGAGGTGAAATGGGGAAGAAAATCTATAAAATAACAATTGGACTTCTCAGCGGCAGCAAGACAGGGCAGAAGGATGAAATAATATCTGAAATGCAGAGGAAATTACTCTCAACTTATTCTTTATTCCGCTAAATAATCATTTAATGGTAATGATAAAAATCGCGACACGTGGACATAGAGAACAGACTGGTGGTTGCCAAGGGGGAGGGGGTTGGGGGAGGGATGGAGTGGGAGGGTGGGATGAGCAGATTTAAGCTTTTATTATACAAACAGAATGGATAAACAACAAAGTCCTACTGTATAGCACAGAGAATTATATCCATATCCTATGATAAACCATAATGGAAAAGAATATGAAAAAAAAGAATATATATATATATGTGTGCATAACTGAATCACTTTGCTGTATAGCAGAAATTAACACAGCATTGTAATCAACTATACTTCAATAAAAAAATAATAAAAATAAGAAATAAATAAAACTAAAGCAATACTCAAAGAAAAAAATAGTGTTAGGGTACAATAAGAATGAGGGTAAGACAGAGACATTTTCAGACAAAAAACTCAGTTTCCTAATCAAAGCCATTGATGAAAGATCACTGAAAGATGCACTCCAATAAAAAGAAAGTGGACCTGGAAAGAGGAAGTGGGATCCTAGGGGTGACGGTGAGCAAAGAGCTGGGTAAACATGCAGTTGAAGCTAAATCAGCATTGACTATAATAAACAATAGTGACAATCACAGGGACTCATTTGTTTAAAACCGTAATGGTACTAATAATAACATCAAGGCTGGCAAACTTTGACCCTGGAGCTAAATCCAGCAACAGCCTGTTTTCATATGGCCCTTGTGGTACAAATGTTTTTTCCATTTTTTGTGTGGTGGTAAAATACATGACATAAAAGTTACCATTTTAACAATTTTTAACAGTTCAGTGGCATTAAGTATATTCACGTTGTTGTACAACCATCACCACCATCCATCTCCAGAACTTTCTTCATCGTCCCACACTGGAACTCTATCCCATTCCCCTCTGACCCTCAGGCCCTGGCAACCACCCCTCTGCTTTCTGTTTCTATGAATTTGACGACTCCAGGGACCGCATATAATTGGAATCATACCGTATTTGTTCTTTTGCGACTGGCTTACTTCACTCAGTGTAACATCCTCAAGGTTCATCCATGTTGTGGCCTGTGTCAGCGTCTTCTTCCTTCATAAGGCTGAATAATATTCCACTGTATTGGGCTTCCCTGGTGGCTCGGTGGTTGAGAGTCCGCCTGCCGATGCAGGGGACGTGGGTTCGTGCCCCGGTCCGGGAGGATCCCACATGCCGCGGAGCGGCTGGGTCCGTGAGCCGTGGCCGCTGAGCCTGCGCGTCCGGAGCCTGTGCTCCACAATGGGAGAGGCTATGATAGTGAGAGGCCCGCGTACCGCAAAAAGAAAAAAAAATTCCACTGTATGGGTAGACCACATTTCAGTTATCCATTCTTCCACTGATGGACACTTGAGTTGTTTCCACCTTTTGGGTCTTGTGGATAAAGCTGCTATGAGCATGAATATGCAGATATCTGTCCACATCTGATCTCAGTTCTTTGGGGTATAGACCAAGAAATTGAATTGCTGGATCATAGGCATTTCTGTTTTTGATTTTTTGAGGAACAACCCTACTGTTTTCCAGAGCGGCTGCCCCATTTTACGTTCCACCAACAATACACAGGGCTCCAATTTCTCCACATCCTTGCCAACACTTGTTGTTTTCCGGGGTTTTTGATCGTAGCCCTCCTAACAGAGGTGAGGTGGCACCTCGTTGTGGTTTGAACTTGCATTTACATAAAGATTAGTGACATTAAGCATCCGTTCATATCTTTATTGTCTGTTCATTTTTGCTGACAAGACGGAAGGGAGGATGGATGCAGGGACGAGTATAGGAGTATTGTTTTGCTTCTTTATTAAGTATGAGAAGTAATCTGGGCGAAATGTTAACATGAGTTAATTCGAGGTGATGTGCATATGGCTGTTGGTCATGGTATTCATTGTATTTTTATGGATTTTTTAATTCCAAAATTGAATTTTAATGAACACACCCACAAAGAAAATAAGGTGCATTAGACTCCGTTGGAGTGCTTCTACCTGTTACAACTGGGGAAATCACACCTGCAGAATGAAGGTAGAGATGCTCTCCCCCCACAGCGCTGTAGTGAGAATGAAATGTGGCAGGAATTCATGGAGGGACTCTTTCAATGTAAGCCTGGAAGCTGTGGTTGTCCAAATCCCTAATTCCCCAAGAGAGGGACCTTCAGGACAACACAGCTTGGTGGCTGCCTACGGGTTGAGGAAGAAGAGCCGGTTAGAAGATGGAGAAAGGATTTCTTTCTCAAGGTTCTGAGCAGAGTCCTGCAGGAATTCGGCCCAGGACCAGCCCAGAGCATGGGCTTGGTCATGTCAGTTGAATCTCACTGGACCCCAGCACACTGTCTCACATGCAGTGCCCCCTCTCCCTAAACATTTGGTATCAGGAAGACAGAGGCAGGGACTTCCCTGGTGGGGCAGTGGTTAAGAATCCACCTGCCAATGCAGGGGACACGGGTTCGATCCCTGGTCCGGGAGGATCCTGCATGCCGCGGAACAACTAAGCCTGTGCGCCACAACTCCTGAGCCTGCGCTCTAGAGCCCACGTACCACAACTACTGAGCCCGCGTGCCACAAGAAATAAAAATAATAATAATAATTAATTAATTAAATAATGAGGGATGGAAGGGAAAGAATTGAAGGAAGACAGAGGCATTCGTCCTCAACGTGTGGCCATACAGCGCCCTCCCACCAGAAGTGGAAAAACTTGTTTTCTGACACCATTTATTCCCCCTGTACATCACCCCGCGCAGGCGCCTCCGGATGCCCCAGCCTCCAACCTCACCAGCTCAACGGAGGAGCTGACGAATCACTCAGGCTGAGGAGGGGGAGATGAAGGGGGCTTAATCAGGTTGCGGTGCCAGGAGTTGGAGCTGGACACAGAGAGATGACCCTCAAAGGGAGGAATTCTCTTGGCGCGGTCCACAGGCCAGGGAGGGAGTTTTCTTTCTGCACGAGGTTTTCGGCAGAGTCTCAACCCTTATCCGAAGCCTCTAGAAACAGGTCACAGGCCCCTCATCCCCTCAGGGCACAGCAGCCAGGAGACCGTGCGGCGACCCACCCCCCAGCCACCATCAGCTCCCACCTCGCCGGCTCCGGGGGTTCTGGGGCTGAGGACGGGGTGCGTGGGGAAGCCCAGTCCCCTCTGCTCCCCACGCCACCCCAATCCGGCTTTCCAACAAGCAAAGGACTTTCTCCACAGCAGGTCCCTGAATCCCTAAGGGGAAAGCCCAGCCGCCTCTCTTTGGGGAGCCATGAGCCTGGGACGCCCCCTTCTGGTGAAGTGTGGGGAGGGGACTGTCCCCAGAGCGAAGGGCGGGGCCTCTGAGGCTGAGGGAGGGAGGCCCCGTGTCACCAGACACACAGACCCCCCAGCTTGCCTTCTCTGCACGCTGGGACCCCAGAGCCCTCGGCTGATGCAGACGTCACGGTCCGTCTTCCGTTTCCTAAAACTAGCAACGGGCAGCATTGTCTCCTCTAAGGATAAACGACTTCACAGCCTCCAGGGGGCCACTGATGGTCCCCTCCCCAGAGGGCCAAGGGACAGGGACGAACGCCTGAGGACTCCTGGAGAAATGGCCCTGGTGGTCAATTGTCAAAAGGAGGAAAATAAGCACATTCCCAAAACTCTGACAAAGGTAACGGGATTCTGTCTCTGTTTCTACTGTGGCCCCAAAGACTGAGAATAAACCGGTAGGTGCCCACCACTCGCCCAGGTCCAGACAAGGTGCTGGACAGGTGTGCCCACCTGGTGGACCAAAAGGCATCCTTGCAGTCCAGCCTGTTGGGGAAGAGCGGTTGTGCCCTCTCTTCAGTTAAGTGAGGGGGTGTCACAGGGGCTTGGCTGTGCTCCAGAGTGAGAAGGGCAGGACTGGAGGAAAGTAAAGGTCAGTTGAGGCCACGAAGCAGAGGGGACGGAGGGAGGATCAGGTGCCCTGTTAGGGCAAAAGGATGCTGGCATCGGAGGGGCTGCACTGAAGGGAGTGGCTGCAGCCATTTGAATCTCGCCCCAGGCAACCGGAGATGTGACCACAACTAAGATGTGGACCAGGGGACGCTCAAGGGCCCAGAGAGGTCCTCATGCAACCAGCAAGGGGACTCGTGGTCCCTTCTGCCTATGGAAGCCGAAGCCAGAAAGCCCTCAAGGATCGAGGAAACCCCCCACCCAAGTAAGAGTCGGCAGGACGGGTGGTTTCTGTGTCAGTCAACTAAGTGCTTCCCTGTTCTCCCACCTCCCCGCTCCAGGGGCCAGTGAGCGGGAAAGGAGGAAAAGAAGCGCAGGGCAGACAAGAGGGAAGAAGCTGACCCCTGTCTCCGCAGCCCAGGCACCCCAGGCGGCCCAGCCCGGAGCAGCGCAGAGGCTGCAGGAAGGAAGGAGCTGGACCTCTGGACGAAGTGCTGAGTTTGCTCATTACGCTAACGTTTGAACTGCAAACGGAATTAGATCGAGATGGCTTTTGTCACCGACAGTGCCTGGAGTATTTGTTTTCTGGAAGGGACCAGAAAAGATACGGGACTCGCCAGAGCTTTCATTCAGGGTTAGGAGAAGAAAGAATGCACAGTGTAGGTTTAAAGGGAGAATGGGGTGTGTGTGTGTGTTGGGGGGGAAATACAGTTGTTTTCTTCTTGCAACCTATAAAGTTCTGAACAGACAAAAAGTTACATATGTATCACCTCATTTTATGTATCTCCAAATAACCCTAGGAAGAAGGTCAAATGATCACCTTGGGTTCACAGAAATCAAGGAGCCGTCCCAAGTTGGAAAGGGGCAGGGGGAGCTCAAGCATCTCACAACCCTACGATCCACCAAGGACCCACAGACCCACTTCCCCACCTTCTTCTGGGCAAAAACAGAGCTCCATAGGTAAGCAGCTTTCCTACCCCCCTTTCGTGGTGTTTGGCACCACACAGGCATTCCATCTGAATGAATGAAAAGCCACCCAGTCATGGGATAGAGCATGGCTGCATTTCATAAATATTTGCAAGCTATTTGGCTACATAAAAACTAATCAGCACTCCTGCCCCACCTCCTGCATCCTCCCATTTTTCCCATCCCCCAACCAAGCCAGTGTAACCATCCAGTGTGGGAGTGCCTATGTGTCCACCAGTACCCGTTCTCCCCACCTTCCTTCCCAGTATTAGAACCTCCGGAAGTTCAGCTAGTCACAAGCTGGACTAACGAAAGACTACAATTCCCAGCCTCCTTTGCACCCAGGTGTGGCCACGTGACCAAGTACAGGCCAATGGGAGGTGGGTGGAAATGACACCCTCTCCTTCCTCTCTTCCCACTGTCTTCCCAGGCATGACCGTGGACACGGGGGTGGTGAATCAGCATCAGTCACTACCCCAGGGCCGTGGTTGTCCACCTTGTCTGGACCTTGGGATCACCTGGGCAAAGGCTCTAAAACAGCCCTCTGATGCCAGGGCTCCACTTCCAGATTCTGACTTGATTGGACCAGAAGATTCTAATGTCCAGACAAGACAGCGAATAATCATACCAGCGCCGGGGGTGGGGGTGGGGTGGAGCAGCAAGGTGAAAACACCTCGGTCCCTGGATTTCTGCTCTTCCTTGGAGCCCACTCACCTGGGCCGCCTCCTGCCTTTGAGCAAGGATGTGACAGAGACAGAAACTCCTCCACGTGTGAACCACTGCCTCCCTTCCAGGGTTCTTTGTTACTGCTCTTTGGCCTGGACCTCACCTAGTCCAACCCGGGAATCCTCCAGTCTCCCATAATTGATGCTGGGAGCCGTGTGGGCTTGGTTTCTCCGTGGGACCCTGGGGGCCTAGGAGTACAGCCGCCTAACACAAGTATGCAAGTCCAGGGTTGGAATCCTCCTGATTTCGAGACACACTGGCTGCTGGTAGGGTATGGATTTGCCTTTAATCTCACTGTAGATGAGCTTTGCAAGTAAAGGCATCAAATTAACTGGCCTGCTCGCCTTCCAAGAAAGATCTGGCCGATTTCGCTTACTCTCTGGGAGAAATGTTTCCTTTCCCTTAGACGAGGGACTCTTGTGAGCCCCGAAGAGTGGATTCTGTAGAATCTGAGACACTCTTTCAGTGGTGAAACATCTGTGTTCCCTGCAGGGGCAGTGAGTCGAGGTCTTGGGCACACACCTACCTGCATTCATCTGTAGAGGCGTGCAGAGAGATGGCTCAGCGGCCCCAGTACTTATGGGCTAAATAAGGTAAGTTGTCTGAGGTTAAAAGCAAGTGAGGGGCTCCTACCTGCTAAATGGATTCTGATGAAGCTGAGGATTAAAAGTGAAGAGAGCATGAGGGTTTGGCAAATCACTTACTATCTTTTTTCCTACGAGGACTTTGCAGGCAACTTTTAAGAAATGTTTTATTCACCATGTAACCCTTAATCTCAACCCACTGACCAATCCAAGTATGAGCCCAGCGGGACCCTTTGGGGCAACATTTCAGGGCTTTGGGCAGAAACCAATGACAGTGTCGAGCAGCACAGGGCGTCACCCGTAACTCCTATTCCAGGGCTTCTCCACGGCGGCATTGACATTTTAGACCAGAAGGTCTTCTGTCATGGGGTGTGGGCTGCCCCGTGCACTGTAGGATGTTTAGCAGCGTCCCTGGCCTCTGCCCACTCGATGCCAGGATCACTCCCCGCCCTAGTCATGGCGTCTGAAAATGTCTCCAGGCCCTGCTCAAGGTTCCCTGCGGGCAGAGCTGGACCCTGGCTGAGAACCGGTGCTCTAGATGAATTCCACGAACTGAGAAGTCACAGCGGAGTCCGCAAGGGCTCAGCGCAGACTGCACCCATAGGGGGCGCTCCGTCAATGCTTGTTGGGGTTCCATCAAGGCGTGTTAATAACTGGAGAAGAGGTGGGCGGCGCGCACCGAGGCTCAAACCTCCAGAAGTGCCTCCTACGTTCGTGCAGCGGACGTGAAAATGTGCGCTCAGGGGGCAAATGGACCGAGGGTCCCCAGCACGTCCACACCACGGCCAGGCTGCCCACAGGGGCTCCCAGCCAATGACCTTGCTTGGTGGGGGTCTTAAGGCAGAACCATTCTCACAAGACACAGGCTCAAGGACACCCGGGCAGCCTGGCCAAAACTTTCTTGGAAATGCTCCGCCATCTGAGACTCCCTGCCCACCGCCTCCCCAGAGGTCAGCCCCGCACCATGGTCCGAGAGCCCTCACCCTGTTCTCCAGCCTCCACCCATCATCCTTCACAGGTGTCTCCCCCAGCAATCCCCTTGCCCACCTCATCCCATCTTGGCCTCTGCTTCTGGGTGGATCGGAGCACACCTGGCATTCTAGAAGGATGCCTTTCCCCAGCCCCCTCTTCCTGTGTGATGCCACAGCCTGGGACTTCCTCCCGGGGTTGCGGCGGGGGGTGGGCTCCGTTGATGAGAGCATCACATAAAAACCAGTTTAGACCGGGAGGGAGTTCTTTGAAGTGATTCAGTTCCCTTTGTCCAGAAAACCAAAGAAGACTTGAGATTATCTCATAAATAGCTAATAAAACCAGAAACACACTAACATTCCAATCCAAAAACACTTTGACAGGGTAACCTTTTATCAGTTTTAAGGCGGCAAGTCAAGTCCTCTGGTCCACATGCCTTTCTTCTGACCAAGGGTCAGGGTCGAGGGAAGGGGCTGGCCAGGGGGAGCCCTGCCAGAGCACTCTTCTCCATCATCCATCCATCCTGTCTCTCCAGTCCCCAAATACGATCTTAATGCACTTTGGTTTAGAGCAAGCATGTCCCGCGGCCCCATCCAGCCGAGTGTGCAGGAGCGACTGCCTAGCCCGAGGCCCCGGGCTCAGCTAGCTTTGCCCGCGGCCAGGCTCTCCCAGGGGCAGATGACCTCCTTTTCTATGGCCTGGTCACTCCGTTCTCCTGTCCTCGTGTCCTCCGAGTCCACCAGGCAGGTCCCGCTCCCTGTAGGCACGTCCATTTTGATCTGGAAGAAGCTTCAGGCGCAAGAGGAAAGCAGGTGGGTGGGGATAGGAGGTCACCAAATCCCCAGCTCACCCTGACATCCCTGAAGGGGTGTGGACACAGGTGCATTTGCCAAAGGCTGTGTGTGCAGGGACTGGCTGGGCAGATCCCTTTCACTGGGGAAGGAGGGAGGCTCCTATTTTCTTGCTGAGTGAAGAATAATTCAGAAAATGCTTTACTTTCATTTTCGAGGGGCTTTTGAGTTTTTATGGTTTTGATGAATTCCGGATGTTCCTATAGAACATGCCAGGACTTAATCTCAGCCCCTTTAAACTGCCTTCTCATGAAGTGGTGGCCACTGAGAACAGAGGTTTTAAAAGCCCCAAGCCTGTATGTGTGGCCTGGCTGTGGCCACAAAGCTAGAACATTCCCTCAGCAGAGCCAGTTGGGAGGAATCAACAGCTATGTTCGCCGTGGATCCTGACCCCTCCCCTCCCCCATCCCCGGATGCACAGTGCACGGATACTTGGGTATCCATGGCAACCTAGGACCCCAGCAGGCGCCTTCTTTCAACCAGACGTGGCAGGGCCCAATGCAGGAGCCTGTTGGTTGGTGCAAGGTTGCCCCCCCACCTGCTGTCTCCCCCCCAGACCAAATAAAGATGGGGGCTGATTCTTTGTTTTGCATTGTCTGTAACTTTTCTTTCTGCCCTGGTCCGGGAGTGATCAAGCGCCCCTCAGAGCCTCTGTTCTGCACCCAGGAGCTGCTTCGGGGCAGGGGGTCCTCAGAGGTGGGAACAGCAGCACCCACGATGGGGTTTAGAGGGGCCTCCCCTGCGCAGAGACTGGACACTGTCAGCACCCCTGCAGCCCCTCTGAGCCACCGGGCAGGTGTGTGCAGGAGGGGGTGGGGGAGGGGAGGGAGTGCGGGGGCCCAGCACCACCTGTGGGTCCCACTGCTGCCACTGAGCTTTCCGGCCCTTTAAAAAATGCGATGGATTCATTAGATTAACGTCTTAGGGGTGGAGCAGGGTGGGTGGAAGAGTATAAAAAGGGGAAAAGAAGATGGAAAAGAAAGAGCCTCGGTCCTCACCAGACATCCACGTGCACCCGCGCGTGCACACACAGACAGACACACACACACACCCCTCCATCACACACACACACGCCCACACGTGCACACACACACACACACCCCTCCATCACACACACACACGCCCACACATGCACACACACACACACACACCCCTCCATCACACACACACCCCTCCATCACACACACACACCTCCATCACACACACACATACACCCCCTCCATCACACACACACACACACACACACACACACCCCTCCATCCTTACTTGGCTGCTCTCCGGGACCTTGGTCGTGGCAGCTGCCGGCCCGCCTCCCCCAGCGGCTGCACCTTCCCGTGGGGCACAGGGGGGCACCTGGGGGAGAGCCTGGCAAAGACCGGGGAGGCCAAACAGCCTCGTCTCAGGAACCGGCCGAGGGACAGGGCCACGCTGGCCTTGGGAGGGGCCCGGGGCCGGGGCTGGTCCGCGGAGGCCCCGCTGGTCTCAGCATCCGAGCGCCCGCGGGCGGCCTCCCGCTCCGGCTCCTCGCCCGGGGAGCCCTCCAAGGCCACCTTGATGGGCGAGGGGCAGACGGTGCTGCTGGGCCGCCGGAGGAAGCGGCTGGGCGAGGGGAAGGGCCTCCGTGGCGAGCGGCAGCGCGGGGAGCGGGGGCTGGACGGAGAGGAGGGCAGGGGGGCCCCGGTGTACACGGTCAGGTGAGGGCTGGGGGCCGCGCAATGGTCCGGCTGCAGAGAAGGAGGGAGAGAGAGCGCGTAGTGAGCGGCGTGGCTGGTCCACGGCCCGCGGGCCGCGCTCGGCTGACTCGGCCACCTGGGCCGACGGCACGCGGCACAGAGACCTCCCACCAAGGGGCCTGCCCGTCCCCAAGCCCTGGCCACGTCCCCAGGGCTGGGGTTTGCATCCCAGGGCACAGACGGCCCTTCTTCCAGGCCTGGGACACGGGGTGTGGCCAGGCTGGATTTCCAGTCGGCCTTGGACTCCGCCCCCAACGAGCAACGCCTGCACCCACCGTCCATCATGCCCTCCCTTCTCCATCCTCGGGACCGCCTAAAGACTGGAGGCATCTAACACCCTTTTCACAGAGCAGCGGAGGTGCCAGGAGGAGAGCTGATCCTTCCAGGCCTAAGACCACCCGTCTTGTCCTGAGCCCCGACCCACGTCCACGGGTCACCCCGGGGATGACCGGGCCCACCCTTTCCCACGCCCTTCCCCGCAGGCAGCGCAGCAGGACCTGGACCTTCCGCGGAGAAGGAGCCTGGAAACACAGACAAGGAGGTTATCGGTGGGGAAAGGGGAAGTAGGTCAGCAGATCAGCCTCCCTGGGCCACGGGGGCCGACCAGGGGGCAGCAGCGTGGGGTCAGGCAGGCTGTCGGGAAGGAGCCCGAGAGCTTCATCTGAGCTAACGGCGAAAGCGAGAACCCTGAATCGTCGGCAGGAAGGCTCTCTGCTCTCACCTCCCCTCGGCCTGCTCTGTGTGCCCCTGTCACCCCGAAGGCCTGCCCTGGCCATGTGCCACATCAAAGCCCAGTGTGGATGGAGCTGGGGGCTGTGCTGGTCCTGGCGGGGAGAGGGCTCCTGGGACAGCTGGACCGACACTGCCTCCAAGAGAGAAATGCCTCCAGGGAAGAAAAACCCTCTTTGGAAGTGTCACAGCCACACAGATGTCCCGCTTAGAGGGAGCCACCTGCCCCCGGGGGCCTGGGCACTGCCCTGGGGCCCAAGGAGGGCAGCTCCGGGCGCTGAGCTGGAGTCTGCTGGCTTCTGAGGCGTGTGCTGGTCCCGACCTGAAGAGGGAAGGGCACATCCGAGAACAGCCCTGAGAGGAAAAGCAAGGCCAGGGGGCCACAGGGAGCTTTGCCGCCGGGGTTGGGGAGAGCGGTCTCCACTCTCCCACCAGCTCCCTGAAGCTCAAGCAACACTCGGTTCTGAAACAGCAGCTCGGAGGCACTGATGCTGTTCCACTGCTCAGACAGGCCGACAAACCAGAGCTGAGGCCCGGAGCCGAGGCCACTGGGTTATTATACTAATCATCATTGTGATTATTGCTGACATGCAGGGACAACCGAGCAAATGTGAGTTTCTGGGCTAAGCACTTTATGTGGACTATTGCATTTATCTCCCAGAGCCACTCGGTGAGGCAGTCAACTCTTACTATGCCCATTTCACAGACGGGAAAACCAAGGCTTCTAGAAGCTAAGCCCCAAGAATGCGGGGAACGGTGAGCAGATTTTGCAAAACCAGGCTCACTGGCTCCGTAGTTTGCGTGTGTCACGCCAGTCAGATGTCTCAGTGCAGGCTGCAGGTCAGAATCACGCAGGGTGCCCGTTACAAATGCAGATCCCAGGCCCACCCCAGACCCACTGGAGGAGAACCTCACGGGGGGCACTCAGGGAAAGCAAAGTCTCACAAACTTTGCTTGTGAGAAGGAGATGCTTTGCAAGTAAGCAAGACCCAGTAAGTTCGCGGAGCTGTGCACTGCGCTTCCGACACCTGTGTCCTACAGGGCACAGTCTGCAAAGGAGAATAACAAGAGGGATGGCTGGGCCCTGATGAAGGGTTTGGGAGATGACTGCCAGGTGTACGGCCCTGCAGTTTATGAAGCACTTAACGATGTGCCAGGTGCGCAGAGCATCTATTACCACCCCATTTTAGAGACCAGAATACTGAGGACCAGAGGGGTTCAGTACCGTCCCCATGCTCCCACCACAAACCAGTGAGTGTGGAACACAGAACTCTACGGTGGCACCAAGATGCCTGCCCCTGCCCTTCAGGATGGGTGTGAGCTGTGGATGTCACAGGGCAGTCATCCCCGAGGTCAGGCTATGGCATACGGCATAGGTGACTCTAAAAGGAATTATCCCGGCGACCCTGATCTCATCACCTGATCCCTTCAAATCTGAGTCTAGAAGCCAGAGAGACAGAAGTCAGAGAGTTCCGGAGCATGGTTAGGAATTCAACGAGGGAGGAGTTCTCCATGGTTGGCTTTGAAGATGGAGGGTGGGGAACGTGCAGCAAGGAGTTTGGGCGGCTTCTGGAGGCTGAGAGCAGCCCTCAGCCGACAGCTGGCAAAAAAAATGGGGCCCTCAGTCCCATGACAAGAGACGGAATCCTTCCAACAACGTGGAAGAGCCCCCAGATGAGAACACACACAGCCTCGCGACACCTTGACTGTGTACCCTGAACAGAGACCTGCCCAGTCTCACCTGGCCACCTATGAGCTGGTAAATGGTGCTTGTTGGTGCTAATTTGTCCCTCGGGGATTGCTAACTAATATAGTGACCAAATGAGACTCTGACTCCAGATCCGTGTAACCCCAAAGGCTTTGCTTTTCCTACTGATCCACGCTGCCAGCCCGTAGCCTGGGGGTTTTGTACGGGACTTGGGGTCCTGGGCCAAAACGCCAAACTAGGAACCAGGCTTTATTCAGAGAGATGGAGAGGCATCGAGTTAAGCGAGGACACACCCACCCCCAGTTCATTACCTTAAATCCCACTCACTCAGAATTTGCGGTCAACTCCTGCTATAATCCTCACTTTACAGATAAAAACACAGAGGCTCATGGAGATGATGAAGCTCGACCAAGACGATACAGCTTAGGACAGCCAAGCCCCGCCACACACCCCCGCCCAATTCTGGCCCTTCCTCTCCACCCCACTCCTCCGCCCAGCACCTGCTTTATTCCAGGATGAATGACAGGACACGTTAGGAAGGTGGCTACTGTCCTGCTTCACTTACCTGGCCTGAGAAAGTCCCTTCTTCTGGGCAAACAGGCATCAGCCCGACTGGCCCTGGACACTCTGAGCAAGATGCCTTTTTCTACCCACTCCCACCGCGACCCTGGCCCCTCCCATACCCACCACGGCTGTGAAGCAGCAAAGCAGCGGTGTGCGAGGCACGTGGCGAAGAAATGACGCAACAGAGACACAGTGAAGCCGTGCTTGGCTTTGTTTTGTGCTGCTGTTTTATTCTGCTGCAGAAGGAGCGCGACACGGAGCGCGGTCAGTGGCACGAGAACACGAGCACAGGCTTTCAATGAAAGGCAAAGCAGACGATGCGGAGACGCGACTCACTTTCCGTACAGAAACTGGCTGAGAATTTGCAGGAGACCCTGTGGCCACTTCCTGGGAGCAGGTAGGTGGAGAGGGCCACCTTCCGGGGGCCACATGCCATGCACCAGTCCCCCCTTCCCAGCCCCTCTCACTCGCCCTTTCCCTGCTGCCCCCGAAAGCGAATGAGCACAGTTGGCCCCGTGGGGAAAAATCCATGTGGGCGAACACCCCATTTCTCCTACCGGTCAGCTCATCTGCCACCGCCCAGCACAAGACCTTCCCATCTTGAACAGACAAAACTGGGGACCCATGGACTGACCAGTCACTACACTGCTGCTGGTCAGCCCTCTGCAGACATACGACGTGCCATCAATTCCCCACTCTCTTCCCCTCAAATATATCCTAATGGTCCCTGGAGAGCTAGACTCTGAGAGAGAAGAGAAAGTAAGATGGTTTGGGTCAACAAGGCTTTAAATACACCTCAGGAAATGCCCTAAAGAATAATGAACCACTGTGCTGGGCAAAAATGCAAGGAAGAACAAGCTTACTTTAAGACCATGAAGCTACTAGGGTTGGTGATGATGATACTGATGACAACGATGACGACAGTGATGGCGATGATGGTGATGATGATGGTGGTGATGGTGATGATGGTGATGGTGTGATGGTGATTGTATGATGGTGATGATGGTGGTGATGGTGATGATGGTGATGGTGTGATGGTGATTGTATGATGGTGATGATGGTGGTGATGGTGATGATGGTGGTAATGGTGATGATGGTGATGGTGATGATGGTGATGATGGTGATGATGGTGATGGTGGTGATGGTGATGGTGGTGCTGATGGTGATGATGATGGTGGTGATGGTGATGGTGGTGATGATGGTGATGATGATGGTGGTGATGGTGATGATGGTGATGATGATGGTGGTGATGGTGATGATGATGATGGTGGTGATGGTGATGATGGTGATGGTGTGATGGTGATTGTATGATGGTGATGATGGTGGTGATGGTGATGATGGTGGTAATGGTGATGATGGTGATGGTGATGATGGTGATGATGGTGATGATGGTGGTGATGGTAATAATAATGATGGCTGTGATGACGATCACGGCAGCTAGCATTTACTGAGCACTTATATGCCAGGCATTTTCCTAGGCACTCTACTCCCTAGCCCTTGTATTTCCACTCAACCCTCACAACAAAAGCAGTCCTTTCTCTAAAATCCAAGCCTGAAAATGAATCCTGGTACCTTATGGCATAACTTATATTCTAGCATCAGATATACACCACATGGGTAGAGAAACTCAAGCTGTCTACAATATGGCATTAGTGGAATTAAGATGGTGCCTAAGTGCGTGGCAGGATAGAGAATATCATAGTAATTTAAATGTATCAATACTATTGTCCAAATAAATACTATTTTTACACCATTTGAGATTCAGATGGACCCTGTGGGGCTACTGTTAGTGCATCAAAGCTGGCAGGAGCAGATACCAGTGGCTGGAGTCTAGAAGCAGACACACTTCCAAAACCTCAAAACTAGGTAGGGATCCTTTCTACCAAACATGAGAATTTCCTGGTGCACCCCCCTCGACCCCCCAGGCCAGACAATTCTCCCCCATCTCTGTGCTCCACTAGTGTGTTGCACACCACCCAGCCTATATCGCCTCCATGTACCCTTGTCAGCCCCTTGAGGGCAGAAAACACCTCGTCCATTTTTGCATCTGTGCCATAGCACCCACCATGGGCTCTCACACAAAACGGGTGTTTAAAATACATTTGTGGATGGAGATTAAGAGGTACAAACTACTAGGTATAAAATAAATGATACTAGGATGTAACGTACAGCACAGGGAATATAGCCAGCGTTTTATAATAAGTTTAAGTGGAGTAAAATCTATAAAAATATTGAATCACTGTTGTACACCTGAAACTAATATAATATTGTAAACCAACTATACTTTAATAATAAAAAAATATATAGAATACACTTGTGGAACACATCCAGAAGTGAAGCCATGTGTCATCTCCCTTCCTTCAGAAGGGTAATGTGGAAGCACTCATCCGTCCAATAAGGAACGATAACCTACTTTGTTGACATGTCTGTGCCTCTCCTTTGACTGGGGATTCTTGTGTGTCTGACACTGAGAAGGTTTCCATCGATGCGTGCGCCACACCTACTATGTGTCTGACACAGAGCACTGGGTACTCTGCAGGAGGATGACAGACACATGAAGCAGACACGTCTCATGAGTGAGGAGTGGGCTGGTGAATCGTTGAGTCAAAGACGAACAAGACATACTCTGTGTCCTGAAGAATTCAAGGTGCATTTCAACTCTCCCACCACCCTACCACCATTTTGCTAGGTGTGTAACCTCAGCTCATACAGGGGTAACTAGGATGGAGGGCAAATACCTCCAGTTCCATGCTTCTCAAACTTTCCCACAGAAGTAGGCCCAACAGCAGGAGAACTGGGCAACCATGCTCTCCCAGGAGTCTGAGGGCAAAAGCCTGAACCCGCCACAGCCAGGCATGAGATATCTTTGACGTCTCAGCTTTTATGTTAAAAAATTCACGTACAGCTTGCAGTCTAATTCGTAATATATTCATGATTATTTTAATGTGAAATTTAAAAAACTATCTAACTTCCCTCCCATTGCAAATCTTCAAGTAAAATTGATGGCCCAGGCTGGGTATGCTCCTGGAATTCACTGACTCTGGTTTGAGAAACATGGATCTGGTCCCAACCCCTCATTTCAAAAATTATGAAGCAGAGAGGTGAAGTGACTTGCTCACGACCACATGGCTAGCGACAGAATGAGGACAAGAGTCTAAGAGGCCTTGTCCAAACCCGGGGGTCTTTCCACCCATCCATCCATCCATCCATCCATCCATGTAATATGTTTATGCAGAATTCACTAGGTATAAAGCATCAGATTCCAAATAGTGAGTGAGATACGGTCCCTTCCCTCCTGTCACTCAGTTTACAATGGCTCATCACCTGAAATTTCTGCTTGAGGCGCTCCCCCTGCGTTGGAGGACTCCAAGATTCTTCAAAAGAGAGATGAACAAAGCATCTCTGTAGTTGCTCTTCCCGAGTGTAAACTAGTCTATGACTGGGGAAGACGGGGAGATTAATAGAATCCCTTTGCTAACGTGAAACCAAGAGCCTCAAACCTCTTACAACGGCCTGGAAAGCCCGCGATGGCCTGCCTGCCCACCTCTTGGACCTCATCTTGTACCACTGCCCCTTTGTCTACCAGGCTCCTGTCATCTGGCCTTTCAGTCTGAGCCATTTCCCGCCTCTGGGCCTTTGCTCATACAGCTCCCTCTGCCTGGAAAGTTCTTCCTGCCTCACCTGCACTCCTTCTATGGCCAAATGTTTTTCATCCTCTGCTTACCCGCCGCCACCTCAGAGAGTCCCCCTGAGTCCACACACGCCGCGTCCTCTACTACGGCACTGTATATGCATTAAAGCACATTCTATGGGTTTTATCATATTTTTGTTTGAGTTGCCGATTACAAGGATGGCCTCAGTTCTTCAGCCCTCCACATCTCCCTGTCTTTTGCCAGAAGACTTTGAAATTTCTCTCACTGAAGAGGAAGAATCGATTTCCCCAGCCCTTGATTCTAGGCTGGATTTGTGACTCGCTTTGGTTATTAAGATGAGGCACCAGTTCCAGGCCTTCATCTCAAGAATCTTACGTTCTTCCACCGAGTCCCCTGCAATTTTGCCATCCTCATGGGATCATGCCCAGGCCAGGCTGTTGAAGGATAAGAAACATGTGAGCAGAATCCTTCAACTCATCCCGGCCTAGGCTGCCACAGATCAACCCTCACCAGGCGTGGGGATGAGCCCCACGAAGATCAACAGAACCTCAGAGATGACCCTATATGCATAAGCCATGAACACTTACTCTTCTATACCACTCTAGTTGTGTGCTTGTTTGTTACACAGCAGCAGCTACCTAATACACTTGGCTTCCTTATTTTTTTGTCAGTCCTGGACTATAAGCTCCATGAGGCAGGGAACATGTCTATTTTATTCACCAATGCCTGGCACATAATATGTGCTCAGTTAATTTGCTGAGTGAGTCTTCTTGATGTAGAAGGTCGGTACCTGCTCATCCACTTGCTTTATCTCTTTTGCATTCTTACACAGGTGTACAGGAGCAAACCCAACTTCAAGAATTACCTTTAGGCCTCCAAGGTCAGAGCTGGAACTGTCCTGACCACCCCACCCCCCACCCCTGACCACAGGCTGGCCTAATCTAAAGCTATGGAGGAGGGAAGCACCAACATCTAGATAATATCCCAAAGAGTACTATCTTTGACCCTGACTCATTTTGAAAAGGTCACAGACCTCTAACCATCCCTCCTCCCATGAATGAAGACATCGGCACCTTCGTCCTTTAACCAAAAAGATGCTCCATTTTACCTGGACTTCTCTGGAGGCCTCTGGCCTATGTCCTTCATTCCTACAAGCTACTAATTCCCCTGGCATCATGTAAAAGGGGGATGGGGAGGCAAAAGCGAAGGAGAGAGTCCACCAACCCTCAAAACTTAGGACTAAGAACAAGCTCAAAAGAAATGTCTCAGCAGAGTTTCTCCAGGCAGGTGTGACAGAGGGGCCCCAGGAAAGGGCATCTACAGGGGAGCCCTGCAGCCAGCCCCTGGTTGGGGCGCCCCGTCCCCGGCTGCTTTAGAGGCAGAGTCTAAATTGGACAAACGGGAGGAGGAGCTTTGGACGCTACTGGAAACAAACATGCGGAACGACGCCCTGGGGGTAGTTAACCACGCCCTTCTCGCCAATGGCGGTTCACGAAGCAGCTTTTCTCTCTGGTTCTCACCCCCAAGGACTCCGGAGGGTAAGACAGGCGATGTCACAGCAACGGAGTCAGGTGCAGCCCCCCTCTCCCCGCCTTCCCCGTGCCCGCCCGGCCCCTTGGCGATCTGGAGGGGTAAGAGGAAGCCCAAGACAGGGGTCCGAGGAATCGGGGGTGAACCCGACTGGCCCACCGCTCCCTGAATGGGGCGCAGAACCCTCTAGACTCTCCCCCACCCCCAGGAATAAATAAGTAACTGTGCATTTATTTGGGAGGCAGCTCTTTTCTGAGTTGGCTCCTGCGATCCAGTTTGCTCATGACCTGGGTGATGTCCACCGTGTTGGCCGCTTCCCGAGCCTTGGCTTCTTCTTCCAGCTGCCTGAGGATGACGGGGCTTGGGCTGGAGCGCAGGGTACGCCGCATGAACCGGAGGCTCGAGCTGAAAGGGAGGAGAGAACAGTGGCTGGCGGAGGGCCACGCGCTCCCCGAAGCGACACTGGCACACCTGGCGGGAGGTGAGGCCGGACTCTGTATCGGCCCCTTATCCCCGCGGGGAACCTCACGGGGGGCCCTCAGAGGCACATCCAGCCGTGGCTCTTTTCTCCCCGCTGGGAGGATGGGACCAGACTGAGGACCAGCTGCCATCATATCTGAGGCTTAGACGCGGCCAGGAAGACTCAGACGGTGCCAAGTACAGACTACCGTTCATGAGGTTTAGAAGTCAACGAGGCATCTTATCTTCCTGGAGGCCCTTCCAGAAAGAAGCGGACGAGGAGGGTCTGGATACTGGAAACCCAGGGGCTCCGGCCCCCAGGGAGAATTGGAACGCTTGTTTTCAAAAGCCAAGGTTCTGGGGCTTCCCTGGTGGCGCGGTGGTTGAGAGTCCGCCTGCCGATGCAGGGGACGCGGGTTCGTGCCCCGGTCCGGGAAGATCCCACGTGCCGCGGAGCGGCTGGGCCCGTGAGCCATGGCCGCTGAGCCTGCGCGTCCGGAGCCTGTGCTCCGCAACAGGAGAGGCCACAGCAGTGAGAGGCCCTCATAGCGCAAAAAAAAAAAAAAAAACCCCACAAAAGCCAAGGTTCTGGAAAGGAAGGAAAGAGCGGGGCCATCAAGGAGCGAGCCTGCACGGGCAGAGCAAGGGGACGGGTCCTGAAGAGGGGTGATGAGCAGGCGTGCGCTGTGCACCCGCACCAGACCCGGCGGACCCTTCCTCCAAAGCACTGTGCGCATGCGCGAACCGTCAGCCCCTTCAACAAAAGCCAGTCGTGGATCCCCGACCCCAAACTCTCCACCACGACCTCGGGAGCCAAGACAAAGCTCTGAGTGAGGCAGGTGATGGAGAGCAGGCTTGGAAAATGATAATTTCAGCAGCAAGGGGAGACTTAAAACCTAGGACCTCCCCCAAATTTCAGGACCACGTAAGCCCCTGGAACTCCAGCATCCACCCTAGGGAGGAAGAGGGCTCCCCTACCCGTAAGTCAGGGGTCCCACCAGCCCTGCCTGCCTGGAGCTCCATTTAACTTGTTCTGAAAAAATTAAGTTTTGTGCGCTGTCTCACGCCTGAGAGTCACGGGGCAAACTCATACCCGCCCTGCCTTCCCCACATAGTTCCAGGCCGGGCTTCCCACGTCCCACGGGGGTGTTCTCACTCGCGGTAGCGGTGACAGCATCACCGGACAGCGGTACCCGACCTCACAGCCGAGCACTGCACCTGTGGTCTAGTGCCGCCCCAGCCAAGCACCCGGATGCCCCACAAAAGATCTCAGCTGATTTCTCAGGTCTGTGCCAACTTAAAAAACATCTGGAGAGAGACATACGAAGCTCTCCTCCCTTCCCCACTACTTTCTGGCAGAACTTCTGGAGCTATTATGGCCCTTTCTTGTGGCTTAAAGAAAAGCTTTCAAGTCCCCAGGGACACTGAACTCCCTTCCTTACCCCGTGAACCTAGAAGAATAGCACCACAAAGACCTCCTTTCTCTCCTTTTCATAACAGGGCCATTATCCTCAAGAATGAAACCAAGTTGGGGTTTTTTTTTAAGCTCCTTTGACAAAGGCTCTGGTCCAACCACCCCTCTTTTGAATTGACTGGAGACTATGGAAAAAGAGCCCAGCGTGGGCTGAGCTGGCAAACGGGGCGGAGAACATCTACTAAGGGGGGGCCAGGGGAGGGGCGGACAGGACATGCGCTGGTGCTGGGAAAACCTCCGCCAAAGTCCTGCGTCTTTGTTCAAGCTGCCGTGCGGATACTCTTTTGAATCTTCAGTCCCTGTTGAGTTTTCTTTTTCCCCAAAAAAAGGAGCCCAAACTGCCCCTCAGAACATTTCATCCTTTGCCCAAGGGCTCTGCCAGATGGGATATGCTCCACATCTCCAATGAGGAAGGTGAGAAAGAATAAAGAAGGCCGTCCCCCTGGCTCAGCAGGAATTACTTAGTTTCCCTGTACCTTTTCCCTAAGAGTCTATATTTTTCTTGGGGTGCAATCTGCTCTCCTCTCCACAGTCTTAGGCCATTACAAAGGACATTACCAGGGTGTAGCTAAATTAATTCCTACACATCGGTTTGGAGGTGGAGAAGCGTAGCAATTAAAAAGCCAATGAGATGCTTCCATTTGTAATAAAGGTCATTATCCCAGCTCATAATCAAAACTCTTTGAAACCAGTGTTAGGGAAACAAAAGTCACTGGCAGTAATTACTACGCGCATCTTGCCAGCATGATTTCAGAGCATGGTGAGAAATACTTCCCAGTCCCCAATATTTTCATCCAGCAAATATCTTGATAATAGCCGTTTGGCTGAAAGAGACCCTCCTTTCCCTGTAAACAAAGCAGCAGGCAATGAGTGACTGCAACCCATTCTACTTGCCTTCTCTTGGTGGTTTCCTGAGGTTCAACCGCTCTGGCCAGCATTTCCTTATAGACTGGGGATTTCAAGTAGCGGGCATAAGAGTCCTAGCGGGAACAAGAGAAAAACAGTTATTATGAGAGGGAAAGTGTCACATCAAACGAATACACTGGGGCTTCCCTGTGGCGCAGTGGTTGAGAGTCTGCCTGCCGATGCAGGGGACACGGGTTCGTGCCCCGGTCCGGGAAGATCCCACATGCCGTGGAGCGGCTGGGCCCGTGAGCCATGGCCGCTGAGCCTGCGCGTCCAGAGCCTGTGTTCCACAACGGGAGAGGCCACAGCAGTGAGAGGCCCACGTACCGCAAAAAAAAAAAAAAAAAAAAAAAAGAAACGAATACACTGGCCGTTTCCCCAGCCTTCCCTCGGCAGTGAGATTGCAAAGTTAAGAGGATTTGTATCCTTGTGTGCAAGGCATTCAGATGTGTGTCTACAGCCACGGCGCTCAAGTGTGGTCCCCATGCGGCAGCGTCCATTTCACCCGGCCACTTGCTAGAAATGCACATTCTCGGAGACCCGGGGAGTGGGACATGCTGAGTCTTGGCCAGATGCTGCCGCCCTTCACACTAGAGAACCCGGGTCCACAGCCGCCCCCAAAGAATCTCGAGGGCTCTCCAGCGAAGTACGCACGAAACAGCAGACCCTTGCTTCCAACCTTGCCCACCCGCTACCTCCACTTCCAAGCCCACTCACAAGCCCTTCTCCCCTGAATTTCAGTAGAAAGGCAAGAGGATACCAAACCCAGCCCAACCAAAAACAGCCCCAGGCTCAGACTCCTCTTGTGTGGCTATTTACTGGGACCCTCGGCAGGTTCAGGGAACTTCCTGAACGCCTGCTCCCCGCAAGCCGACTGCAAACTCTAGTCGTAACATACATGGGACAAAGCCCACAGAAACATCTAGGAGAATTTCTCAACGACCAATTGAGAATTTTAAAAAATTTATTGAAACGGTACCATTCTAAAGACTAAGTAGTAGCAGTCCAAGTCATGAGAACTGTGGACAGAAGACCTAAATAGACATTTCTCCGAAGAAGACACACAGATGGCCGACAGGGACATGAAAAGCTGCTCCACGTCGCTAATCATTAGAGAATGCAAATCAGGACTACCGTGAGGTATCACCTCACACCGGTCAGAAGGGCCATCCTCAAAAAGTCTACAGATAACCGATGCTGGAGAGGGCGTGGAGAAAACGGAACCCTCCTACACGGTGGGGGGCATGTACATTGATGCAGCCACTATGTCATGACGGTCTATGCGACGACTGCAGAGTGAGAAGCCTTAAGAAGGCATGCAGGGGCTTCCCTGGTGGCACAGTGGTTGGGAGTCCACCTGCCAATGCAGGGGACACATGTTCGAGCCCTGGTCCGGGAAGATCCCACATGCCGTGGAGCAACTAAGCCTGTGTGCCACAACTACTGAGCCTGTGCTCTAGAGCCCACAGGCCACAACTACTGAGCCTGCATGCCACAACTACTGAAGCCCGCGCGCCTCGAGCCCGTGCTCTGCAACAAGAGAAGCCACCGCGATGAGAAGCCCACGCACCGCAACGAAGCGTAGCCCCCGCTCGCCGCAACTAGAGAAAGCCCGCGCGCAGTAACAAAGACCCAACACAGCCAAAAATAATAAATAAATTTTTAAAAATAGATTAAAAAAAAAAAAAAAACAGGGCACACAGTCTCTGCAGGCAGCCCTCCCTGGCCAGAGGGCCCAGGAGCACAAGGAGGGGCCAGCTCAGCGGGCAGGAGGGAGAGACAGCTGACAGCCCTGCATCTAACACCGCAAAGCAGTGACCACGCATTCTCTCCCTTTTCCCCACATCTAAAGAACCCTCCCAGCACCTGGGGAGGGAAGCGCTTCCAGGCCTCCGTGCACCCTCACCACCGCCGCACCTACCTTCTTCATGAGCATGTAGATGTGGGTCTGTGCGGCGTCCAGCACGTAGCGGTGGGGATGCTTCAGCCCCTTGACTGTGATGTCCATGGTTTTGCCGTCTATGTTTATCCACCGCCTCGCCCCTGGGGCCAGAAACAGCCTGAGACGGGGAGGAAGACGTCAGCAAAAGTAGCCAGACCAGGTCAGTGAATGAAAAGTTCACAGCTGCTTGGGAGCGAGGGGTTGACAGTCGTGGGTTGGGTCCCCCGGGGTGAAAGTGGTCCTTTTTTTAGGAGACACTAAAGCATTTGAACAGGCCATCAAGCAACATTTCTTAGAAGCAAGAAAACAGCCCTGCCAGCATCGGGAATGTGAACTTGTGTTTGACTTTGGAATTCCCAACCTCTGGCAGAGAGAGAGCAAAAAGTGGGTGGGCTGACCCTCCCCCAGCTTTCTCCCAGGACCTCCAGCCTCCCGGAGCAGGGGTGAGGTGTCCACAGCGCGAGGTGAGGTGACTGATGGGGACGCGAGGTGTGGGGGGCCTCCATCCAGTCTCCGACCTCAAGCATAACCGCGGGGGGGGGGGCAGCTGGGGTGCCGGGGGGAGACCTCCCCCCAATCTGGCTCATCCTCACTTGTAAATCTCCTCCGCTTTCTCCTTGACCTTGGACTGATCTCCGTACTTCAGATCCTCACAGGCTTCCCAGAATCCCAGATTCTCCCCTGTGCGGGGGGGGGGGGGGGAAGGGGTCGGGGGAGGGGGGAGGGGTCGGGGGAGGGGGGGAGGGTCCACGGGGACAGCCGGACAGGAGTCCAGATGGGAGGGGAAGGGAGGAAAGAAGAGAAACGGGTCAGCTGGGGTACATCCCATCCTGGAGCAGCGACTACGGCGGGGCCGAGACCACACGTCCTCTGTCCAGGGCCCGGAGAGGCTTGTTACCCCAGTGAGCACACCTACGTGCTCCAGGGGGGCACGTGCCCTGTGTGTGCAGCCATGTGTCTGCCGGGAACCTGCGCTTTCCCCCGGGGCACACAAGTCAGAGCTCAGATGAACCACCAGAGGCGGTCTCGTTCCTCTTCATCCAGGAGGTCGCACACCTTGCTTGGACAAGTGACATCTGATCAGGCTGGGACGCATGCGTCGCTGCTCTGTAGGTTTTCTCCGTGAAGGGTCCTGGTGACTTTGCGCCTGGTCGATGACGCACGTGACTCCCACCTCCTTTGTGCACAGAGAGCCCGTCTCTTAGGGCTCCTCGCGGGGCGTATTCCAGCCAAAGACCCTCACGGAGACGCTGCCGAAGCAGCGATGCTGACGGGCTGGCTCTCAGGAAGGCCTGGTCACCTGAGCCGGAGAGTCTGCGCCTCTGGGCCCAGGAGGAAAGCCAGCTTCTGCCCCACCCCGTTTCCTTCCAACTTCTCTAACTGGAAGGGGGATTCTCCCAGCCCCCAGTAGTGGGAACACCTCGGTGCGCCATCCCAGGTGGCCAGTTTTCGCCTGAGAAAATAAACGGGGTCAGTCCAGTGGGAGAGCAAGAGCTTACGTGTGCCTGTGTGTGTGTGTGTGTGTGTGTGTACGTTGTGCGTGCACACGTGTCTGTGTATTCGCGTGTGTGCATGTGTGTGTGTGCCTGTGTGTGCATGGGGGGCAGGGGGGAGGTGAATCACAGAATGCCATGGTGGGCGGAAATGGACCAGACCATCCCCTCCTCTCCATTCCCAGTATTCTCTGGAAGGCTCCCAGGTATTTTAGACTGGAAAAGTTTGCACGATCCTAAACTAGTTGACCTCTGTCCCGTAACTCCACAGAGATCCTTCCTCTTCAGCATGAAATTCAGGGTGCTCCTGGGACCGAGATCACAAACATGAGTAAGCAGGCCAGCAGTGCTCTTAAGTGACAGCCATTGGTCTTACAGCAAGTGCCCTGCAGACCACCTTGCCCACGGCAAGACGGTTAATTGCTGAAGGGTAAAATTAAATGAGCAATTATTCACACTAGTCAAAAGGCGGAAACAACCCACACGTTCATCAGCAGATGAACGGATAAACAAAATGTGGTGCACACATACAGTGGGTATTATTCAGCCTTAAAAAGGAAGGAAGTTCTGACATAGCTACCATGTAGATGAACCTTGAAGAGAGCATGCACCGTGAAACAAGCCAGACACAGGACAAAGACAGTCTGATTCCATTTATATGTGGTTCCCAGAGTCGTCAAGTTCATAGAAACAGAAAATAGAATGGTTCCCAGGAGCTGGCGGGGAGTGGAGGAGTGGGGAGTTAGTGTTTAATGGGGATAGAGTTTCGGTTTGGGAAGATAAAAAAGTTCCGGCGACCGATGGTGGTGACAGGTGCACGATGGTGTTAATTTCACTGAACTCTACACTTAGAATGGTTAAAATGGTAAGTCTTACGTTATGAATACTTTACCAGGGTAAAAAAAAAATTAAATGAGCACAGAAAAATGTGTACATGAATGTTCATGGCAGTACTACCCATAATAGCCAAAAAGTTGAAACAACCCAAATGTCCACCACCTGAGAAGTAGATAAACAAAATGTGGTATCTTCACACAATGGAATATTATTCGGTCATGAAAAGGAATGAAGCATCGTTACATGCTCCAACGTGGATGGACTTTGAAAATACTATGCTAAGTGAAAGAGGACAGAAAGCCACATATGGTATGATTCCATTTATAGGAAATGTCCAGAACAGGCAAGTCCACGAAAATAGAAAGTAAATTAGTGGTTGCCTAGGGCTGGGGGTGTGGGCTGGGGAGTTGGGAGCAGAGGAAGACAGAGAAATAGGGAGTGACTTCTATGCGTCAGGGGTTTCTTTTTGAGGTGGTGAAAAGGTTCTAGAATTATATAGTGGTGATCGTTGTGCAACTCTGTGAATCTACTACACAGCACTGAACGGCACACTTTAAAAGGGCATGTGAATGATACGGTCTGTGAATTTATAGCATGTGAAGCATATCTCAATTTTTAAAATTTTAATTAAATGAACTGATTATTTACGTGTTCTGCTCGTACCGGAAGCCTCGGGAATCTCATCCCGAGATCACCAATAGCGCTCTTTTAATAACGCAGGGAAATCTTGGGGATGGATTCTTACCAACACTAAGTGACGCCTGGGTGGGATAAGCTCAGAGTGTAGTTTGTTAGCCGACCACTAGATGGCGCCGGATCCACTTATTCACCAGTTGCTTCCGGCCTGTCCTAAAAGCAGCTCCCTTTCCCATCCAACTGTTCTGGGTTTTATCACCTCGCGGCAATTAGGCTTAATCAGAAAAAAAGCGATTTTCAAGAATCCATCTTAGCATGTAATGTGTGCATCCGGCAGTCAAACAGGCTTACGGCAAGTCCCGTGGGATACTTTCAGGTGCAACCTCACAGGCCAGTGGGTCTTGGGGAGCCAGGCCGTGTCAAGGCTCAAATGCGATGCTCCCCACGACTGGGGACTTGGAGAGAAATAAAGGAACCCCATAAAAGTAAACTTTTCAGGGGAGGTGGTGAAGCCCATGGAATGCTCCGCCTATAGGGAAGCTGGTCCCGATCTGGCCTTTGCTTTTCCCAGGTGTCTCCCACTGCAGTGTATTTACGAGGCTGCAGGGGCCTCCGGACGGCTGGGGTATAAAATGTGGCCCCATCCATTCCATTCAAATCCTCCAAGGAAGCAGACCAGGAGCTGAGACAGTGGCTCTCGATCATGGCCGCATGTCAGAATCACCTGGGGAGTTTTCAAGACTTCAGAGATTCCGCCCCAAACCAATTAAAAAGGAACCTCTGGGGATGGGATCCAGGTGAACTGCGTGGGCGGCCACGGCAGAGGGGCCCTGAGCTGAAGAAAACCAGGTACATGGCGGCAGCAGACCCGGGAGCTCGAGGGTGGGAGACCCAGGGATCAGGGTGAGCCAGTGAGGGCAGCCAGAGGGGATGGAGCCTTGGAAACCTGAGTCATGTCCACGTGGATTCTGTGAGCAAAGCAATTCCCCCGACCGCGGGGCCCCCGGGAGCCAATGGAGAGACCGGGTCCAGGATGAGAGTCGGCCCAAGCAGAGCTATGGAAACACCTGCCGAGCAACCTCGGAGCCCTAGGCTAGACATTCAGGAATATTTCTAAAAGCAAATGTTTTATTTAAAAGACTCAGAGACCCACCACTGAATTCTTTCTTGAGAAAGTACTGGAAGCTCTGTCGACCCTTGGGGTCTCGGATCAGCTCGCTGAAGTTGAAAGCCCATCGTTCCACCCGCATCTTGGTTGGGAATTCCACCCTGCAAGGACCACAATTTGTAAATGCTCCAGACACTCAGGCCGCACCCAGGGGGCCTGCGTGCGGCGAGGGGGCTTCAGCCCCTGCTAACCTCCGCGAGTCCCTCGACCCAGGGCACGACCCAACCCTCCCCTCCTCCATACCCGCACAAACAAGCCGAGTAACCCCTTGCTTGGAAAATGCAGCCTCAGACACGTCCCCTGGGCCTCGTCTCAGGATTTGGCCTCCCCAGCGGGGGGAAGGAGGCCCCCAGCAGAGAGCCTCACGCTAACCCTTCAGGGCAGAGGGACATGCACGCCTCCTCGAAGGCCTGTGGAGACCAGGGGGCCAGCCTGCCACACCAGACCAGAGAGAATCCCAGAACGGCCCCGGTGATGGGTGCTGTGGCCACTGCCAGCCCCTCAACACCCCTTTCCCACGGGAACATCTGGTGACCCTTCCTGCCCTGCTTCAGGCCCCATGCCCCCAGGCAGACACCCCACAGGCCCTGCCGGCCGTGCACCCTCTCCCAGAGCCTCCCCTACGATGCCAGGCCCACTCCACTGCCGCTCATTCTGAACACGCTTCGATCTCAGGAAGGACACGCGAGCCCAGCTAGCATGGGGTGGGTCTCACGGTCTAGAAAATCCAGAAAACTGTTGGCTTTTCTCCTATTCCTTATGGAATTCTCCGTAACCCAACACAGCCCCTGGGAAACAGAGGTTCCCAAGTCCCAGACACCACGTTGCCCACTGGTGCAACAGCTGAAACCATGACTGGGTACAAGTGATGTCTGTGGTATCTCAAGCCGGTCAGGCGATCTTACGCTTCCCTAACGTCAGCGTGGGAACAGTAAGGATCCCGGAGTAACAGCTACCACTTACGGAGTCACCATCTGTGACACACTGTGCTTTACACACACACCCATCGCTGGGTCCCTAAGGGAACACGGCCAGCTGGATAGCACTTCCAAGACGACGGAGGCTCAGAGAGGGTAAACCCTTGCCCGGGCCCACACAGTAAGAAGCAGGGCCCGGCATGAAACAGGTGTGCCAACTTCAGCGGACATCAGAATCCCCTGGGAGACTCATTAAAACACTGACTGCTGGGCGCCATCCCCCAACTTCCTGATTCAGTCTCGGGTGCGGCCCCAGAGCTTGCATTCCCCACGAGTTCCCGGAGGACGTTGATGCGGCCGGTCCATGGCCAACCCTGGGAGCGGATGCTCCGAGCCGGTCTTGTGAACCCTCGCTGCTCACTGAAATCAGTGGGCTAATGGGGCTCAGGAGGTAAGCCAGGCCAATTAAGAGGCTTTGGAGATAAGGGCTGGATACTGGGTTTTCGTCTGCTACGTTTTGTTTGTTTGGCCGCACTGCACGGCACGTGGGATCTTAGTTCCCAGACCAAGGTTTGAACCCGCGTCCCCAGCATTGGAAGCGTGGAGTCTTTACCACTGGACCACCAGGGAAGTCCCTGTTTTTGTTTTTGTTTTTAAGCTTCCCAGGTGATGTTAATACCGTTCTAAAATCTAAACCATTAAGAAGAAGGCCTCCCATTTTTGGGGGGTGGGGCTCATCTGGCATCCACCCAGTACCCTCTGATCACGGGCTCCTACATAAGCATCACCTCTTTTCTTCACCAGCAAATCTCTGCCTCAAGCTTCCATACTCCACTCTCCACTGCACGTAGCATCCGGCAGCATCCACGCCTCCTTCCCAAACCCTCTCAGGACGGTCCCTGTCCTGGCCAGGTGGCCCCGCCTTTTCCCCCACAAGAGCCGACTTCTGCACATCCTTGTGCACAGGGAGGTACAGGCTGCCTCTCCCTTCTGATGACTGCGACAGAGACACAAGCTCCAGAAAACCGTCCTAATAACTAGAGGCCCCGGAAGACTCCCCAGAAGATGGTTCTAGAGTCTTGGGCTCTGCGGTTGACCCCCAACTCCAGGTGAGCGCCCTCCTTCACCTGTCTGCTGCCCATAGCGGGCTATGCGGAGGGGTGAAAGGCCTCCGCAGCTACGCCTGCTCACCTGGCCGGATCTGTGCCACCTGGGTGTTCCTCATGCCTTAGGTGGTGACGGCCTTGGCGCTGACCCCGCTGTGGCATGTACCCGACGCTCTCTGTTTTTCCAGCTACCCCACCCCACCCCACATGCTCCTTCCAGCCCCTTCTGCCTCTCCTGCTCCAGCTCCCTCTGAACTGCCCCCCTCTTCTTCCCCCCTATGTTAGCTTGGGCTTTTCCCCCCTGCATCTTGGCCTTTGCCCCCTCTTCCAGACGACAGATTTATGCAGGCACAGGTAGCAGCAACAACTGTTCAAATTTCATAAACAGCAAAGGAGTAAGTGGTGTAATCCCCAAGGCAGCTTTAGGGCTCTGCTTTCCAGGAACTTATTTTTACTCTAGTCAGAAGTCAAAAGTGCGAAGCCATGAAGATGATTGTTTTCTTTTCAAAAACGCTCTATGGGCTTCCCTGGTGGCGCAGTGGTTGAGAGTCCGCCTGCCGACGCAGGGGACGCGGGTTCGTGCCCCGGTCCGGGAAGATCCCACGTGCCGCGGAGCGGCTGGGCCCGTGAGCCATGGCCACTGAGCCTGCACGTCCGGAGCCTGTGCTCCGCAACGGGAGAGGCCACAGCAGTGAGAGGCCCACGTACCGCAAAAAAAACGATCTATGTATTGTTAAAGCAGAGTTACCACTTGACCCAGCAGTTCCATCCCTAGGTACATACTCCAGAGAAATGAAAAACATATGTCCACGTAAAAACTAGCACACAAATGTTCACAGCAGCATTACTCACAATCGCTAAATGGCAGAGACAAGCCAAACGGCCATCAGCTGATGGATGGGTAAACGAGATGTGGCGTGTGCATATACATTAATATTTTTCAGCCGTAACTCGGGATTGAGTATGAATACCTGCTTCAGCATGGATAAACTTTGAAGGCATTATGCTAAGTGAAAAAAGCTATCACAAAAGACCACAGATTGTGTGATTCCATTGATATGAATGTCCATAATAGGCAAACCTGTAGAGACAGAAGGTTTAGCGGTTGCCTAGGACTGGAGGGTTTTGGGGAGGGGGATTTGGAGGGTAATAGCTAAAGGGTAGAGGGTTTCTTATTTGGGTGATGAAAATATTTTAAAATTGTGGTGATGGCTGTACAATTCGATGAATATAGTAAAAACCATTGGCTTGTACACTTTAAATGGGTGAATTATACGGTGTGTGAATTCTAACTCAAAAAGTTACTTTTAAAAGGACCCCGATATCTCGAATACATACAGTTTGGCATTTAAATCCCAGAACTGGGTGTCATCCGTTACCCAAGGATTGCTAGGAAGGCAGCCCGACATGATGGCGTCGTTGGACGAAAACTGCTCACTGTACTTGACGATCCTGAAAAGCAAACGGAAAGCGATTTCCTAGAAGTTCAACACCCCAGAGACCAAATCAACACTCAGGTTGATTGACCAGCCTTCCCTCCTTCAACTTGTTGGATTCAGTTACATACTTGTTACCGTCTTCTTAGAAAAACGCTCTAACAGCCCTCGGGATTGGCAGGTGTTAAACAAGCTCTGTCCTATTCTAGTTGTGAAATGAAACCTCACCAAGATCTGTCCTATTCTAGTTGTAAAGTGAAACGTCGTCTCCCAAACCAGTTCTCTGTGACTTCTCCGTACGTATTTCATTAAAATACAGGCTCTTTACATTTGATCATGAGTTTTCAAAATGCAAAGCTGACTCTTTGCACGTGTTCAAACAGGTGTCTTGGCACCATCTTGGAAGCACATGGTCGCCACAGACTCGGTGAGATTCTGTTGTGCCACCCTGGGGTCCACCCTTGGTCAAATAATGCCTGCATTTGGGAACTCAGACCCAGTATTCACAGCGGTGGTCTCACTGAGACAAACGTGGGCAAGAGCTAATCCCTCCTGGTCGGGTTAGACCTTTTGAGTCAACACGCGTCCTGGTATCTGGCAGTTTGGAAAAAACCTGGCATGCCTTCACCCTACAGGTGGGGATTGCATCCGTAGTATACACGTAAGGCACCTGCCACGAAGTCTGCCCACAGCCATGAGAGTTTGATAGAGCAGGACCGTGCCCGGGAGATACACCAGAGCTCTCGGTTCACAGTTCCGCGCAGAACTCAAGCCCCTGGGCTCCACCTGCCCCGTGACCTCCCTATTCTTATCAGACCTTTACAGTGGAGCAGCTGGAGGGAAGGGGAAAAAATGCATCCACAGGTCCAAACACTATAATGATGTCCAAAGTATGGTAATGAGACAAACAAAAATTGGAAAGTGGGCCTACGAAGTATCCAGTGTAGCCTTTGAACCTCCTCTAATGGACTTTCTATTTGGTTTCATGAAACTGGGTTTCTGCAACATCAGAGCAGGTGGGTCTGGCTTTATCGCAGAACATTAGAACCCAAAGTGAGCGCCCGGCGTGCAGCCCCACCTGTGACTCGGCAGCCGCAGACAGAAGTCACTGCAAAAGGTGGGTGAGGTCAGGGCACGTATTTTCGGGCAGGTGGTAGTTTTGCAAACTACGGGTTTGGGAGGATGTCAAAAGATATTTGGAGATTTTGACAAAAGCCTAACCCTAACCGCCCTGGAAGAAAGGCACTGGACAAAACACAGTCTCTCCCACCCCGATCGGTACCTGTGGGCAGAATAAATGACTAGTCATGTCGTGCGTCCCCAGAAATCAGCCAAGTCCATTTTCAAGTGTGTAGAAAAATTGCAGAGCTAGAAAGGTGAGCCTCCAAGGAATTCCACATTTTGAAAGGGTAATTGCTTACATTTGGGGGGCACGAAACCTTTTCATGTCTTCCAAATAATGCCCTCTGGGAGACTGGATCAAAGTAGCCTGAACGTTCAAGAATCAAACATAAATTTCCAGTTTCTCCCAACGGGATTTTAAATCAAACATTAACAACGGACACTTATCAGTACATTGAACACAGAATCCAGCCGGTGAACTTCTGACTCTTCCCACTTTCCCATCCACACAGACAGGCTTGTCTAGGGCCTCACCCAACCCTGATTTTGCCTAGCCCGAGGCCTGAAGACTAGCACTGAGTGAAGAACCAGGAACTAAACCCCCAAGAGACTGCTTTTGTCCCCGTGAGTCCTTCAGGCTCTTACGTCAACCTATGACTTGTCAAGTTCGCCTTGAAGCAGTTCCCCTCCTAACTATTGTGCAAACCTCACCAAGACCAACAAAGCAGGGACGTACCCGCCAAGGGACACGGAAGACTTCACCGTGGACCTCATTAAGGCCTGTCGGTAATACATGATCTGGAAGAGAAACAGTCGTTAGATGTCCAACTGCCCCACGGGGGTGTCGCCAATGCCGACACATACGTATGGCTCCAAACCAGGAGCCATGTCCCCATCAAAGCACCCCATTCCGTTCCCTCAAGCCGGCCACCCCAGGACCAGCAGGGCTCAGGTCTGCAGCAGATGGGTGGCCCCCAACTCCAAATAAGGAGCCTCCTTCACTCATCTCATTGTGTGTTAGTCTTGGAAAAGGCACCAACTGGGGAAAAAAAAGTTCTAAGGTGCGTTAAAGTGAGACATGGGATAGACACAGAAGCTTAGCTTTTCCCCCAAATGCCTCTGACTCACAGAAGCAGATCTAACTAACCTCACGGCCAGCACTTCCCAGGGCTCTCTGTCTTGCACCCCGGATACAAGATTTGCCAACACAGGTCGCTTGTCACCCTGGACAGATGCTGAGCGGCCCTGTAACTGTAGCAGCAGGGACCAGGGTGGATGCATCCGCTCCACGCCCCCCAGTTCTGTGCCTTCGGAGGGCATTTCGCACCCTGAGCCTCAGCGTCAGCCCCAGCCAGATCTTACATGAGATGCTTTGGCTTCTGTGCCGTCCGTTAATTGGGAAACAGCTGTTTGAACGTTACACGTGGTTTTCATTTCATCACTGAGGGCAGAGCATGAAGCCAAAGTACATATGATTTGTAAGAGGATTAAAAATCAGATTCCCTTGAAACTGGGAGACTAATTACCTCTTTTCTGACAGAAACCACCGTTTGTTTCTGTAAAACAAAGAAGCAAAAACCATTAAACAGATGTCATGAAATCATTACAGTCCAATTACCCATTTGAAAAACAAAAACCCTTCCCCAAGAGAAAACTGCCCATCTCTTTTGACTTAAAGGATAGAATTTCCCCATCACCAGCCCTTCCACCCTATTCTACACAACTTCTAGAGAATAAGACCGGCTAAGAAGGGGATGCTTTACCACTGTAACTTTATCCTACTCTCCGAAAAGCCAAGATGAATTCAAGACTAAGCTCGGGATTGCTCCCAACCCAGTGTAGCGCCTACAGAACGTCTGAAATGGAACGGGGGGCGGGGGGGGGGAGAAACTAGCGACTTGACCAATACCATATGTTGCGGGGGGGAAAGCCACGCTGTCAAAAACAAAGCACACAATTAAAAGAGTCAAGAGAAGCCTCCACTGCAAGCTGAGTCCAAGAGCTGAGCTGTAACATGGAAGAGCTCACACCGGGCCCTATCCTCTCTGCAGCCGCTGAAGCAAGTTCGCCTCCCCTCTCTGGACTTTTCGAGTCATAGCCGAGGAAGGATGGCTCCGAGAGGGATGCCATGTTTAGGGTCTTGGAAGCTCCTGGAAACCATTCAGACCTGTCTCCTACTAAACTCTCCTACCATCTGACATGCTTCCCTGGTACCACTTGTCTGCCCCATGCAAATCTTGGAGGCTGGGCATGGGGGGTGATGCCAATTCAGCTTTCCTAGGTCTGGTCCAGGGGCTGCCTGGTGCTGACTCTTACACTTCAAGCTGAGCATCTAATTGCTGGCTGCTAAAACCCACGCTGCTGAGTGCAGCCAGGTTTGCGCTTGAAATAGAGTCAGAAGTCCAAGGAGGACACGATCTCCCTTAGCCAGTTAGTAAAATAAGTACTGGACCAGAGCCCATTAACAAGGAACGAAGGAAGGTCTGATCTGGAACGTCATACGCAAGTCTCTCCTTTCTAATCCACGCTGGGTTTCATTTTGCATCGTTAGATTGTTTTTATGTGCTTGCTTTTCGCAGGAAATCCTTCTTCCTGGGTGGGGTAGGGAGAGTTAACTCAGAAAGGTAATGCTCAGGTAGGCCTCTCTAATCTGCCACCCCTTCCCAAACTTCCTTCTTCATAGCGCTGATCACAAGTATAATTAGATATTTGTTTGTGTGACTCTTTGTTTAATCTATGTATCACCCATTAAGCACCATTAAGAGCAGGAAGACCATGTTTATCTTCCTGAGCATAATGTATGGTACAGAGTAGATGCTCATTAAATGCCAAACAAATGATGACTGCAGTGTACTTGGAGGCCTAGAAAAATGGAGATGTATTTTAAGGTTAACAGAATATTTTTCCACTTAAAAAACTGAGAACACTCCCCAAATATTTTGGCAATCACACTGATTATCTGTTCCAATTCTCTAACAGCCCTAACATAGGGCTGTTTTAGAAGACACGTGTTTCAGGTAGAAAAGAACCCTGGGGTCAGAGTAGGGAAGCTGGACTTTTGTGTAACAATAACCACCAAGCAATAGTACAAAGCAGTTTACACCTCTCCGAGCCCTTACAGAGTTTGAGGGAGGAAGGTTTTATTTTTCTGATTTTCAGCTGAGGAAACCAAGGCCCTGACATCTCCTGGTCAGTAACTGGCTGAGGCAGGATTCAAACCCAGATCTGCCCTTTGCAAAGCTGAGGAGTGATCCAGGAAAGACAGAAAATGATCTGCTCTCTTCACCAATGCCTTCCTCCTTGCCCTGAAGCTGAGGGTGCCGCCGAATGAAATGTCTTCTCTGTCCGGCCATTTAGTTTAAAATTAAAACAAAAAAGAGTGCTAGGGGCCCCAATCACAAGAGGACACACACACACAGAAGACACTAGTAATTAACACTAGTGATGGTAAAACACACTCCCAGCTAGAAGGGAACTAAGATCTGGGGACCTAAAGCACAGCACGGTGACTATAATTAACGATACTTGTGAGTTGGCCAGAAAGTAGAGCTTAACTGTTATCACCACAAAAATCGCAGTTACGTCAAGGGATGGAGGTGTTACCTCACCTTATCGGCGGTAATCATCCTGCAATATCTACATGCATCCAATCACACACTGTACACCTGAAACCTACATATGTTATGCGCCAATGATACTTCCATGAAGCTGGAGTCCGGAAGCACGAGCGCTGGTACTATAGAGCAGGCACCACCATAAACACCCTCCTTTGAAGCGCCCAGGCCCCAGGATGAGCCGTCCTGTGGGCCACTGGCCTCTGGCCTCGGGGACCCTGCGTGGACGAACACAGACAAGACAGGCAGACTCTCAGCCTGTCCGATGGTCTCCGGGCTCCCCGGGGAGCTGTCCTTGCAAACCGGTCACCAGCACACCCATTTCTACTCTACTTAGCGTGGTCTGACTTCGGCTTAATACCTTTATTTCTGGGGTCATTATCTCAAGCTTCAGGGTTTTAAAATTTTTATATTTTAATTCCCTTCTTGACTTTGCTGTCCTTTTAGGGCTCTGTGTCGAAGGTGTGGTTTGCTGTGGGTTTTCTGGGTCCCCAAATTACCAGCTATCTCCTGGGAATCAGACTGCAGTGGATTTGATTGAGTCTAAGAGTTTGCCCACCTCCACCCTGGATTGTCCGTGTGGATTTCAGCATTTCTAAAAACAGCCGTCAAAACAGCCGTCCAGGGACTTCCCTGGTAGTGCGGTGGTTAAGACTCCGCACTCCCCATGAAGGGGGCCTGGGTTCGATCCCTGGTCAGGGAACTAGATCCCACACGCATGCCTCAACTAAGAGTTCGCATGCTACAACTAAGGAGCCCACGAGCCATGACTAAGGAGCCCACCTGCTGCAACTAAAGACCCAGTGCAACCAAATAAATAAATAAATACTAAAAAAAAGAAAAAAGCTGTACATAGGGTCTGACTCCTGTGGATTGACATATAGGGTATCTCTGTGCTTTTAAGAGTGCATGTGTTAAAAAAATAAAAAAATTAAAAAAAATAAAATAAAATAAAATAAAAAGAGAGTGCATGTGTATCTGGGAAGTGAGGGAGAGGGTTCGGGACTTTTCTGAAAGACGGAGAGAGAATTTGATGGGGTGGGAGTCCTTGTAAGAAAGAGTATAGACTTTGGGGTCAGAAAGGTCAAAATCCCTGTTCTGTCACTAACCGACTTTGGATGACTTATTTGGCATCTCAAAGCCTCTGTTTTCTCATTCGTAAAAGGGAAGAGAAAAGGGGGGATTAAATGACAGAATCCTTAAGTGACTGGCATAAGGCGGGACTCGACGTACCCTGGCTACCGATCAGGGTTCAGATACTGAGAAGATTCGGGGTATGGCATTAGCCCCAGTTACGAGATAAAATACAGGATGCCCAGGCAATACTAGGGACATATTCATGCCAACAAGTTATTCGCTGCTTACGTGAAATTTAAATTGAACTGGGCATCCTGTATCTTCCTTGCTAAACCTCACAACCTACTTTCAATATGATTATTACCTAGCCAAAGGCCATAAGAAACATTGAAGTGCAGTTATTAAAAAATACACGGGCTTCCCTGGTGGCGCAGTGGTTGAGGGTCCGCCTGTCGATGCAGGGGACGCGGGTTCGTGCCCCGGTCTGGGAAGATCCCACATGCCGCGGAACGGCTGGGCCCGTGAGCCACGGCCGCTGAGCCTGCGCGTCCGGAGCCTGCGCTCCACAACGGGAGAGGCCACAGCAGTGAGAGGCCTGCGTACCGCAAAAAAAAAAAAAAATACACACACACACTTCTAAGCGATTCAAAGAAAGCCACCTCATGGTAAAAGAAGAAATAAACATTTGTCGCACCGTGGAAGGCACGCACAACCCCGGCTTTCTTGGCAGCTGGTCCACCTGGGATGAACTCACTTCTTTATCCTTCATCCCAGTGACACGTGTTGCTACAACAGGAACACTCGCCTAAGGGACTGTCAAATACTCTGCATTCTTGGGGTACTGACTTCGGACTTTTCACTCGCAGAGTTGCCCAAATAGGGACGCATCCAGATCTTGTTTACACAGCTCTTGCCGGCTGCAGACGACTGTCACAGGGCAGGAGGGCTCAAGGCCGTGCCCTGGGAGACCCTGGGGTGACAGTGGACAGAGGCGGCACGGGAGCCCCAGACAGGGGTCAGGCAGTCAGGCGGGAATCTGTGCAAACAGGGCTGAGAGCCCAGCAAGCCATGGAGTGAAACGCAAGGCGGGGAGAACCACAGGGAACCGGGGAACACAGGCCTGGAGAGCAGAGAACGGGTCAAAGGCCAGAAACCAGGAAATCCGGGAACGGAGGCCGTTAACGCAAAGCAGACACAGGAAAGAGATGGGGGCAGCCGGCCGGCCAAGGAGCCGAGAATCCGAGGCTGTGAGCCTCCGAACGAGGTCTGTCCTGCCATGTCCTTCCCGATCAGGCCCGGGGGGAATGACCACACAGCTTCTAGGGCCCAAGGCAAGATGAAAGCGCCCAGCCCCTGGTCCGAAAAAGCAGTAAGAATTCTAAGCCAGCAGAACATCAAGGCAGGTGCGGGGATGCTGAGCGTGGAGCTGGGGGCCCGAGCACAGGCCGTCTGCTCCTGAAAGGGGCCCTGGGCGCAGGACCGAAGGGTGCGGTCGGGGAGCAGAGGTGGTACCCGGAGGACCGAAACGTCCCCCTGGCTGGCTCAGCCTGGGCAAACGGCTCAATCTGTCTGTTTCCGTTTTGTCCTCTGAAAAAGGGAACTTATATGAGCCTCACTTCCCAAGCTGCTGGGAGAAGGTAATAAAATCCAGCAAAGCTTCTAGAAGCTGCGTGATGGACATCAGGGCCCGTCAGCAGGACACGGAGTGGGCTCAGGGGCCAAACCCCAGCTTCACCGTCTCCGAGACGTGTGACTCGGATGCGTTGCCTGGTCCCTCGGCCTGTCTCAACTGTGGAGCAGAGATGCTAAAGCTTCTGCCTCGTGAGCTGCTGAATTTGCACAGAGCCCCGACCGGGGGTGAGGCGGCCGGCCCTGTGGCCGGCACACAGGGAGCTGTGGGCAAGCCTCAGCCCTCCCCCTGCTACCACCGGTCACGCAGGAGCCCCAGGAAGACAGCCGTTTCCCCAGCTGGGGGAATACATGGCGGGAGGGGTTATTGCTCACGGAGGGCTCCGGGCGGGGGCTGTGCCGTGCACAGTACTTAATACTGGGCAGCCACACTTCTGTCCTTCGCCCAAAGGCCGGTGTGGCCGCCAGTGTAAACAGTGCTGCTCTCAGCAGCCGCTGGAGGCACCAGGCAGGGGTGTGGACACTGGTGTGTGCCTGCCTCCCCCCCAGCCCCCAGCCAGGGCAGAAGGATGAGAAGAGACAAGGACAAGAAGGAAACTGGCGAGGGACAGCCCCCAGGCAGGGTTGAGGGCCTCCAGACCCCATCAACGCTCGAGGGACAGCCCGCAAGCAGGGTCGAGGGCCTCCAGACCCCATCAACGCTCTCTGGCAGCAGGGAGATAGTTGTAATGACAGTGAAAGCTGCAGGGTACACGTTGGATCCCGTTCTAGACCCTTCACATAAATGACCTGGCTGAGGCCCCTGAAGAAGGAACTACTCTTATTCCCATTTTATAGATGAGGAAACTGAGACCTTGAGCTCAAGAGCTTGTCCAAGGTCACAGCTCCAGGGGGTGGCGGAGCTGTAGTCACTCTGGTGTCAGAGCTCCCTCGAGCACAAGGCACTGGCCCTCGTCACAAAACGACCCTGGTGACCCTGTCGGGGTCGGGGAGGGAGGGCCGGCCCCGGGCACTGCTGCCCACAGCAGGCTGGGGCCCGGCCACCACTCAGCCCCTCCCTGCAGGGCCAAATCCTCTGAGATAACGGGAAGGTGGCCCCCCACCTCCAGGCATCAGGACTGAGAGAGGACACGCTCCCTATGTGTCACCCTGGCTCTGGCGGGCTCCTCCCAGGGCTGGGTGCCCCAGCGGCCAGCGGCCATCAGCCTGAGGAAGTGGGTCACCCAGGATCGTGGACACCTGCCAACCCCACAGCCTCCTTCCTGTGCTCGATGGTGTTTATGGCTCTTGGATCATTTGCCCCTGTTTAAGGAAAAAAGAGATCTTTTCAAGAATTTACAAATTCTCGGAAATGGGTCATCTCTTCAAACCGGCACCGAGAGATCTTCTCTGAACGAGGCAACAGTCCGACACCTCTGCACCCCCAAGGCCTCCTGGACACACACCCCGTCCTCTGGACCCTCTCCTCTCAGGCCAGATAAACAGGGGACACCGGGTCCCACTGTGGGGAAGGTCACACAGGTAAAGCCCAGCCCCTAACAGCTGGCTGTGACCCGCACTGGCCGAGGGGAGGACGGAGGGGCCCCGTGCGCACGAGGATTACGGTTCTTTGTTCTTCTTAATGCACCAGGGCAGCCAGAGCGCAGACAGGAGAAAGAGAGCTGGTGGGAGAGAGACACAGAAGGCAGAGAGTAAACGGCAGTGACAGCGCCCCGGCCACACAGCGCCACGGCCGCAGCCTCACCCCCCGCCCCTGCACGGACTCCGGGCTGAGAGCATCTCGGCCCCGAGCCTGCCCGCCAGGGAGCCTGAATACACTTCCTCAGTGGAGGGGCCTGGCTGCCCTCCTGGGAAAGCACCCCAGATGGTGCCCGAGAGGAAGCAGCTCACTCAGCGTCTGCGCTGTCCTGCCAGGGCTGAAGCTAGAGATCCCGCCCCATGCACACGTGCACAGGCGCACACAGACACACGCGTACGACACACAGACGCGCACACACACACATGCACACAACGCACATACACACACACGCATGTACACAGACGCATACACATACATACATACACAGACGCGCACACACACGTACACAGACGACAGACGCGCACACACAGACACATGCATACGACGCGCACACACACACGCATGTACACAGACGCACACACATACGTATGCGCACAGACACATACACACACGTACACAGACGCATACACATATACATCCGTACACACACAGACACGCACACACAGACACACAGACACACACAGACACATACACACACAGACACACACAGAGACACACACACATACATACATACACACACAAATGCACACACACATATACATACACACACGAATACACATACACAGAGACACATACAAACACGTACACAGACACATACATATACACACATACGCACGCACACACATAGACAGACACACACACATATACACACAGATACACATACACACACACACAGAGCAGCGCCTGGTCCGAGCGAGCGATGGGCCTTCCCCCTCCGCCACACCACAGAGGTTTCCACAGCTGCCTGATTCATAATAACTGCAAATCTTCCAGCCGGGCTCAGTATTTTCCTTGATGACTCTGTTTCCTTGGTAACCGAGCCTGACAAGGCCCTGGCAATGATCTGTTATCTGACGAGAGGAACGTAGGAAAGGCCGCTGAAGGCTGACAGTGCCAAGCGTGCATCAAAGGAAGGGTGACTCTGAATTACAGATGAGGGTCCCAGCAACGGCCCCGGGGGATGCCCTCTGGGGACGCGACGTCCCCTCCAGGTGGACTCCAGCCGAAACCGGGGCCTCCGGCCCACACACTGGGGGGGGTCCCTAAAGCCATCCTGAGTTCCAGGTCCCGGTGGGCAGCACACACGAGTCAGAGCCTCCTGGCCAGCTTTGGCCTGCGCCCTCCTCTTGCCCCTCGACGTCCTTCCTCCTCCTTTCCGGGCTCACCCGCCCGGCTCCCGCCCAGGGCTTTAGGCACTGGCTCACGGATGACACACTAGGCTAACAAGGCCCCTGACCCCTTGCTGCCCAAAGACAACGGTAGACAGAAAGCAAGGAAACCACCTACCACCAGTTTACGTGGGCTTAGGCTGGTATACTGGCATCTGTGGTTCTCAGCCCCGCCGGGGGGCACCGGACAAAGTCTGGAGACAGTTTTGATAGTTGGGACTGAGGGGCAGGCAGGGAAAGGCTCGGAGCTACCGGCATCCAGGGGGTTCAGGCCGGGGAGCTGAACAGTCCACAATGCACAGGACGGCCCCCAGAGCACGGTCTGGCCCCAAGTAACGGTGCTATGGTCGGGAAACCCTAACCAGGATGCCCACTCTTTCAGCAGCTTCTGCACCATCTTTCTTTAAATAAAAACCCATCTTAGGAAATCAGCCATCCATCATCAATGGTGGCCTACTGGGGGGAAAGGGTCCTTTTAAAATAAAAAGCACAGGAGAATCTCTGCAAAGATCCCACCCGACGAGATGCAAAAGAAAGTGGGACAGTCCAGGTCCTGTCACACGGATTAAGGTTTAAACCCAAAGTTGATTCAAGGGTTGTGAGCCTGGGGCCTATAGACTTCGGGGCGGGGGAGGGGGGACTGGCAGAAATTGTGTTTGAAATGCCTGTCTGCACACCCCTGGGTGAAATGGGCTCATAACTTCCATCAGGTTTTCAAAGGGGGAAGTGACTCAGAAAAGTCTGAAAACCAGCCATCTAGATCCCATTGGCTCTGACCTGCATGCTGCCGACTCCGGTCTCTCTTGACTAGAAGCCCTGCCGTGGCCTCCCTGCTCTGATACCACACAGCCCATAGGCCTCCCCTCTTTGGCAGTCTCAAAGGGGAGGTACCAGTGCCCCACAGACACAAACAGACAACAGACATGTGGACACCTTCCCAGCCTGAGACCCTGACCTAGGCCCCGCCCAGCATATGCAGCAGAGACCTACCTGTTTTACCTGAACTTCACTTGGATCGGTCACTCGGTCCAGGCCATAGTCCAGCACGTCATTCATTCCCGGCTGAGTGGGGAAACAAAAAGAAAAACGACATAAGAACCGCTGCTGGGAGAGTCTCCGGTTTCTGATTAACTCTGGACCTTGGTCAAGCTGCCAATCGTGAGGCCAAGCTGAGGGGCGTGGCCCAGCCTGTGGGGGGCTACAGGGGTGCGCACGGTTCTCCAGGCGAGCTGGTGAGTTTCATGGGGCTACTGCACCACCACAGCGTCCCCAGAACCTAAAACAGAGGGATGGAGAGAGGGATGGAGGGAGGGAGGGTGGGTAGGTGGACGGATGGATGGATGGATAAGTGATGGATGGATGGATGGATGGATGGATAAGTGATGGATGGATGGAGGGTGGGTAGGTGGACGGATGGATGGATGGATAAGTGATGGATGGATGGATGGATGGATGGAGGGTGGGTAGGTGGACAGATGGATGGATGGAGGGTGGGTAGGTGGACAGATGGATGGATGGATGGATGGATGGATGAGGGGTGGGTAGGTGGACAGATGGATATGTGATGGATGGATGGATGGATGGATGGATGGATGGATGAGGGGTGGGTAGGTGGATGGATCAATGAGAGGGTGGGTGCACAGATGGATAAACAACCTGCAAACTCAATCAGAGTTCACTGGGATTGGCACGTGGGACTCCTGACTCCCTTCCCGCTCTACAGTTCATTGTGTTGGAGAGTCCAGGCTTCCGTCAGGCACCCAGAGGTTCCAATCCCGGTTCTGCCACTTCCCAGCTGTGAGGAAGGTCTTGGAAACTACTTCTCCCCTCTGCCCTTCCCACCCCTGGGAACTGCAGACGATCCCTCCTGCCTGTCAGGTTCCTGTGAGGGTTTAGCACACGATGGAGTATGAAGCTGTCAGCAGAGCGTCACTGTTACCGAGCAAAGGCTGTGTGCATCGTAAGGGCGCGTGTGTGAACACCTGGCCCAAAGCTGGCCTCAGTGTCTGCCTGTCTCCATCAGGCCTCCCCAGCCAGCCCTGCTCGGTCTCTCAGCCCCTCGAGGCCAGCGATTCGAGTCTTCCACCTCCTCTGTTTGGTGCGGGCACCCGTCTGGTACAAAGAAATCCCCCCAGGGTGACGGAAGACAGACATCACACACACACACACACACTTGCATACTCCCACACTACTCACATGTACACACTCACTCTCACACTCAAGGACTTGCTCACGTGCGCACACCCCCGCCCACTCACAGCTCACTCTTTCGCACTCTCACAGGTATGCACTCACACCCGAACGCAGCCACACGTGCTCACATCTGCGGCTCACACACGCACGTACCGGCACAGCCACACGCACACACGCACACGCACACACACACGCTGCCCCCCAGCAGGCCCTCCAGCCTCAGGGGCTTCCGTGCAGTCGTCTGCTCGTGTCTTGGACCCCTTCTCCGACTCTGGGCTCTGAACTTGATCCACTCTGACGTGGGTTCAGCTGCTCCACGGTGCACCTGTGTACCCGGCGCAGGACCCTGAGCTGGAGCCGCCCGCGGGCCTTGTTCTGCGGCCGGTCCCCGCCGGCCCTCCCCACCCCTCAGCTGCTCCCATCGAGCTGCGGTCCCGCCCCGGGGCCCTGCCTTCAGAACTCTCCACGGGGCTGCCTTTCTCCTGCTGCTGTTTTGGGAGGCTCCCAGGCTGCATTCGCTCACGCACTCATTCATTCGTTCACTCCTTCCCTTATCCACTCACTCATTCACTCATGTACTCACTCATTCATCATTCACTCATTCATTCATGCATGCATTCTTTCACCCACTCACTCACTCATTCACTCACGCACTCACTCATTCACCAGGTAGCATGGGGGTCTCTGTTCTCCACGACAGTCACCAGAGCCACCGCTGACACAGTTTCTGGGATGCAAGAGGCAGCTGGAACGCAGATACCGCAGAGCTGAACGCAGATACCGCAGCGCACAGGACGCAAGGGCCACGGTGGCCTGGCGGTGGGCTGTCAGCAGACAGGGAGCCGTGCAGCCGCGTGCAGCCTGGGCCAAGTGCAGGAAGCCCCGCCTGCCCAGAGACGCCAAGCCCACCACCAGCCCCTCCAGCCGGAGGAAGTATGAGCGCCAAGGCGTGGTGCCCGACAACATCCCTGACGCAAAAGCCGAAGAGACAGTTTGCTAACGGCTCCTTAACTCAGGTTAGGAAAGGACCCTCGTACCCCCAAGGGCTGCCCACGAGGAGGGGACAGTCCCAGAGCCGGCATCCGGAGCAGGGCCGGGGTGGGCGCTGGTGCCACGTCCCGGTGACACGTGGCTGCACCGCATCCCTCCCGTCCCTTGTCTTGTTCTCCCCTCTTCTCACCATTGCTCTCTCCCCTGACGTACAGTTTGGACCTTTTTGGTGCGCGGCACAGAAAACAAAGAACAAATAAAACACCACATGGTTTTAAAAACCAAACAAAACAGGGGACAGAGAGAGAGATGAGGTTGACGCAGGGAGACACAGAATTCGAGGGAAGGGCTGGGGGAGCCTGATCTTGGCGTGAACGTTACTTCCGCGGACAGCTGGCCCCAGACCCCTGGTCTGAAGCAGGACCCCGGCCCTCACAGCTGTCCCCGCAGCCGTGCAGGGCACATTCATCTGTGTGTTCCAGTCTCAGCCCCTCCACCAGACTGTAAGCTCCCTGAGGGCCACGTCTGTCTCGGTTCCCAGTGGAGAGACCCCCTTTGCCTCCTAGGCCCCTGGCACAGGGTGGAAACTCACAGAACAGATGTTTGGGGCTTTTTTTCTTAATCTGGATCAGAGTCGATGGACTCTCCCATCCTGTTTTAATGGTAAAATGTTGTATGTCAGACCCCTTTCCTAGGTTCATAAATGGCCTTTGAAAATACTATTTTCATAGTGTCACAGTGTTCGGTCATGGAGCTATAACTTAATTTACTTTGCCCTCTCTGGACATTCAGTCCACCCTCAGCAGGAAGTGGAGGACAGACATCCTCTCGGGTGAGTGTCTGCACTTGTGGTTGAAACAAAGGCCGTTTATCTCGACGCTCAGACCAGCAACCGCCTGCCTTAGAGCACATGTGCCACAGGCCGCCTCTGTCCCCAGACCACATCCTCCTTGTACCCATGGTCCATGTGTCAGCGGCCTGTATCCTGGGGAGACACGGATGCCACAGATGGCACAGCAACAATGCACGGGAGGCCCCGAGATGACTTTTCTAAAGGAACCGTTTCTCCTTCTGTCCGTTTACACAATGAACCTTCGTTTGCATCGTGCCCAGATCTGTACCCTGTTCCGCTGGGGAAAAGTGTGAGAGGAACATGGCTCTCCAGTGTCAGCAGTTTGCACTTGGAGCTGCCTGAGCTGAGAGAGGGCCACCCGTGGGCGCACCTCCCATGGCAGCATGTCAGACAGAGGTGTGCTCACGTCCCGGCGCTGCCCAGGCCGCCGCGGCCTCCTGAGGCTCGATCTCCCCACCTGAACGACGGGGCGATGACACCCCTATGGCACAGCATTTCCGTCAGGTCCCTGGGATCAGCCAGGCCCGGGGCTTAACCCAGGCGCGTGGCAGGTGCTCAGCGGCCTTCGGCTGTTACATCACGCCCGGCGCCCGGCTCCCCGGCTGGTGCAGACTCAGGGCCCCGGGAAGGTTTCGCGAATCCAGGGACAGACAAACGAATGGGAATGAACGTGCTCAGGAAGTACGGCAGTTGGCTACAGTCACCCCACCCAGCCAAATGCTTTGTATGCCCGGCTGGCTCCTTCCCACCCAGTTGACAGTGTGTCTGGGGCCCCTGGGGACGGTCTGACAGCTGCTGCGTTGTCGGTCAGATTGCTCAGTTTCCAGCCGAGACAGACTTCAAACTGGATGCTCTTCAAACGGGACGCATCCGTCTTCCTGACGCTCTTGGGCCACTGAGAGGCTGAAGGCTTTACGAAAGTCAGGGAGAGAAGGAGCCCGGGCCACCCGGCCCCGGCCCCGACTCCTGGTCCGGTTTTGGGCAAGGGGATCGGCAGTGAGAGGGCCGGGGCGGGGAGAGAGGTTTTGTGTCCGGGGAGCTTCATGTCTGCTCCAAGCACAGCAGGCTTCCTTCTGCTCGTGGCCCCCCAGTGCCGCCAGTGAGGGACAGGCACCTCTGAACCCAGCACCACGTGCACGAGAGTGGCAGCAAACCATGTGATGCTCTAGTGACCAAGGAGGTGACAAAAGGCCTTGAACGCACAACAGCATCACGTGACACTGTCACCGGGGGCAAAGGAGCGTGGAGACCGGGAGGGAAGGCTCTGCAGTCTGTGGGTCCAGGTCCCCCGATGCTCGCTCACTGGCTGTCACTGGCAAGTCAGCAGCAGCCCTGGGCCTCTGCTTCCTCACCAGCAAAACGGGACTAATCACGTAGCCTCTCAGGTAGGGCCGCAGAGATGGAACGAGAAAGCACGTGCAGAACAATGCTTGGCGCACAGCCCGGGGCACTGCAGGTTCTCCACTCAGGTCTGCGGTGACGGTGACCGTGACAGCGCAGGTGATGGAGGTGGAGGAAGTGGGGACCGTGAGGGAGGTGGTGGTAGAAGCCACTGTCAGGGACACACTGTTGAACATCTGTGCTTCTGTATCACACAGGGAAGAGCCACTCGGCCACCTGCCCGGCGTCGGGGCCGAGAGCTGCCCCAGGAGGCCTGGGAACAACGTGGAGAAGCTGCTTCTCGTCGTGTCCCGGTAGACCTCCTGGCTGCAGGGACAGAGGGGAGGAGAGGGTCCCAGGGCAGCTCGCGTGCACAGTCAGACTCTGTCACCTGGCAGGGGATGCAGGCACACGGGCGTCCCACGGCACGGAGTCTCCACACGGGATACAGAGGCCGTTTTCCACCCTGCAAGGAGCAGGACCGCCTCGGTCACGGGTGCCACGGGGCACCAGCGCCTCTTACCACCTGAGAGGCTTATCCACCATTCGCCATTCTCCTCACCAAGGGTCCCCCCCGGCTTCAGGATCAGATGACAATATGGGCTGAGCACGGCCTGCCTCCCTCTCACACAAAGATCTCACTCCTGCGCTACCCGTGGGACGGCGGGTGTGGGCTCTGACCTCCAGGACCCTGTGCTCGGTCAAGCAGCCTTCCGCTCAGGCCCCCGGGGACCTGGGCCGGGCATCGGCCAAGTGGTCTAACTGGAGGAGGTGCCCTGAAACAGCAAAACCAAACACGCCTCAACCCCGGCAACAAGGCATCGGAACCAAAGTCCTCGCAGCTGGAACACCTTACGGGCTGCCTGTCTTGGATGCAGAAAGAAAAGTAGCAAAACGGCCCAAGTCTGATGGGCTCCAAGTTCAAAACTCCAGAAGCTTTGGCCCCGTGAGGACGCAGTTCACTCTCCGGTTCTGAGAACTTGGTTCCCGGTCAGGCAAGAAAACTAAAGGAGGAAGACGAGGAACGTGTGTTCCAAATGCTCCACTTCGCAGAATTCCTTCCGCTTCTCCCACCTCCAGTGCCCGGCAGGCAGCACACGGGGCTGACGCGGGAGGGAACCGAGGCGGCAGAGGCGCCCGCGGTGGGTGGCGGTTACAGCCTGCTTCTCCGCGCTGGGCATGCGACTTCCCTCCCAGGTAACGAGCTGCTACAAGTCGCATCTCGTATGTCCAGCTTGTGCCTCTAGGCCACCTAACGTCCCAAAGCCAGAGACGCCACGTGTTCTAAGCCATGAGGCTGAGCACACATTTACCCCCGGCCCCCATCTCTGCCGGGGACCGGATCCAGAGAGGAAAAGGACAGCAGCAAGAGACACACGGCACGGCCGTGGCGAGGCCGGCTTCCTGTTCCCTACACGTGTGATTTTTCCGGCCGTGGAGCCTGTGTCCTACCTTTTCCTTCTTACATTCCTCTTCTAAGGCATCGAGTCCTAGCCCTCACACGAGGCAGACTCATTCAGGTCCCTCCGCTATGGAAATGCACCCAGTCCTAACAGCAACGGATGGGCCACGGGCGGACTCCATCCAGACGGTGAATTTCCTCTTGCAGCCAGAGGCCGTGGATGTTACTCAACAGCGAGCAACAGCTCCTGCAGATTCAATTCTAGCTCCAGGCAGAGATGAGCCATAAAAGGGGGATGGGGAGCAAGGTTGGGAGTGGTCGGGCTCAGGAAGAGACGGGTGAAACCAGGGGGGATGTGGCACTCACGGGGCATCGGTGCACCAGCCAGTACGCCTTCTCCTGGCGATCCAGCGCGTACCTGTCCGCTTTATTCCTTTCCTTTTCAGCCCTGAAAAGCCAAAACCCACGTTAAAGGCCAGTAAGGTTTTGCGTCTGTTGCTCACGGATGGACCCCCTTCCTGCCGAACCCCATTCCGGACCACTCTCCCAATCTGCCCAAGTAATCTGTGCTTTTGCCATAATGAGAATAATGAAAATAGCGAACATTAATATCATCCTTATGTGCTAAATACCCTGCAACATACTTTTATACATATTAACCCGAACCCTCCCAGTGAGCAATTCTCAATTTGCAGTTCAGGGGCTGAAGCAAAGAGAGGTTGAATGTCCCACTGAGGGTCGTGCTGTCACCAGGGGGCAGAGGTGGGACCCGAACCAGGGATCTGGTCCCGGAGTCCAGCTCCCCCCGAGAGCACCAGCGTGTCATGCGATTGTGCCACCATGACCAGCCCGAGGATCAGACCGTCTCCCCCAGCGTCTCCACTGGAGTGAGCGTGGGTGACATTCTCGGCCCACCTGGCTTCCGGATGTTTCCCTGCTCTGATAAACAACATAATCAACAGCGGAGTCAGGAGGCAACGGCAATGCCACAGCCTGGGATGGGGAAAACGCGGGCCCCGGGGAGTTCTGCTTTCTCTCTAGCCGTCAGTGCCACTCTGTCACTTCAAAGAGTTCGCAGCAAGTCAGGGTTTCTCTGAGCCCAGCTGATTTCTGTGAAAGGTTATTCAGTCTCCCTCTTTCCCATTACAGGCAGGAAATGACAGGGGTGAGGGAGTGTTCATTATCATACCCCGTCCAGCGCCATTGCCACGGCGACGTGCGCTCCGCTCAGCAATGCCTGTTTGCCCAGGCAAGGCAGGATGACGCACACGCCCTCCTCGAGACAGAGCCGGCGGATTTACGTGCCAGCTCGTGTATTGTGAATAACATAATATCCAGAGAGCCAGGTGGGTGGAGAGTGCCCTTCCAGGGGGGTGTTTGGCAACATCCTCTGGAAATTAACTATAAACACTGTCACTCCAACTTCCCCCTTGCCAACTGAAATGGATTTTCTACCGGGTTAACTACCCCGTGTCCTCAGGAAGATGGGCCGCAGGTGGCCTGAGGCACTGTGGACTTTCCATAATGCTGGACCACCTTGGCAATAGAGTCGATCGCTAATTTACTGCAATGCCCTTTCTGGCTTTGCTCTTGTGTGACAGAGGTTACCGGAGGAGAGTGGTGATGAATGGCGTTCAAGAGAACCAGTAAACGAAGAATTATCTTAGTTTGTCATGTTGTGATCTTTATAGCGAACCAAATAGACTGTAATGGACTGAACGTTTGCATCCCCCCAAAACTCACACGTTGAAGCCCTAACTCCCAGTGCGACAGTATCTGGAGATGGGGCCTTTAAGAAGGAATTAGGGTTTAGAAGTAATTAGATGAGGTCCTGAGAGTGGGGCACGTACGACAGGACTAGTGCCCTGGTAATAGGAGATAACAGAAGAGTCTCTCTGTCCATCTCTCTCCCCCATGTGAGAGCACAACAAAAAGGCAGCTGTCTGCAAGCTGACATGAGCGCCTTCATCAGAAACCAAACCCTGCCACAACCTTGACCTTGAACTTCCCCCGCTCCAGACCTCTGAGAAAATACATGTCTGTTGTTTAAGACACCCAGTCTACGATGCTCTGATACGGCAGCCTGAGCAGACTGACACACAGACATACGTCCTGCCCTTCCCTGAGTACCTTTAGGTCTAAACATTCCACAAGTAGTCAAGAAGTAAATATAAAATTACAAATTGTGTTGTGAGCTCTGAGGACACATTCAGTGTACCATAGTGCAGAATCAGGGATGGCCAGTGTGGTACTTTTTAAATAGTATGTCTACAGTCCTGTGACCCTCCTTCCACTGCCAGGTGGGTCTATGTCTTCCCCCACTGAGACCAGGTGGGGTTTGTGGCTGTGTTGACCAACTGAGTATATCACAAATGGCACTGTGTGATTTCTGAGGTTGGGCTATCGAAGGTGGGGCAGCTGCCACCCTCCTCAGTGAAGTATTTGCCCTTGGGGCTTCCAACCACCTGTAGGCAGTGTCATATGCCTGGTGCTGTGAGGAAGCCCAGGGCAGACCTTCCAGCCCTCTGGCTGCAAGCACTTGAGAGGCTCTGATCCACAACTGCCCAGCCCAGCTGTCCCAAACTCCAGACCCACAGAACCCTTGAGAGATAATAAAATACTGTTGCCAGTCTGAGCCATGGAGTTTCAGGATGATTGTATGCAGAATAACAGCTAATCAGAAGAGCTTATTTGATTGGGATTGATATACACACACTTCCGTATATAAACTAGCTAACTAATAAAGCCCTACTGTACAGCACAGGGAACTCTGCTCAGTTCTCCGTAATGACCTAGATGGGAAAAGAACCTAAAAAAGATTGTATATATGTCTATGTCTAACTGATTCACTTTGCTATACACCTGAAACTAGCAAAACACTGTAAACCAACTATACCGCAATAAAAATTAAACAAAAAAAAAAGAAAGAAAAGCTTCTTTGAGCACATGACATTTGAACTGAGGGTTCTCTCTCGAAAGGGTGGGACCGGATCCTGTTTGTGTTTCAAAACTGGGGGCATATGGGAGCAGGGGATGCTGCCGTGGCCCAGCTGACAGTGAGGTTGGTGATGGAAGCAGACAGAAGTGGACAGGTGTGGCAGAAGGGATTCTGCCAGCAGTACCAGCGGGACTGGATGACTGAACACAGGACATGGGTCGGGGAGAGGTGAATGGGGGTTCGTTGTACTCATACGCGTAACGCTGAAGGGAGAGAAGGCTTGGGGAGCGAGGGGGAAACATTCAAGTATGGACAAAGTTAGGCTGAGGTGTGATGTCAACGTGAGATGTTGAGTTTCTAGCTGAGATGCTGAGTCTGGGATTCAGGAGAGAGGTCTGTGCGCAGAGACTCGGGGGAACAAAATGGGTGCCTCGTGAGCCAGACTACACGGCCACCTGATTTTGTGGTGAGATCCTGTACTTGTATTAGTTAGGCTTCTCCAGAGAAACAGAAGCAGTAGGAGGATAAATAGAGAGAGACAGAGACAGAATTTATCTATTTCAAGGAATTCGCTCACACGATTGGGGAGGTTAGCAAGTCCAAATTCTGCAGGACACGCCAGCAGGCTGGAGGACTAGGGAAGAGCTGGTGCGGCAGCTCAAGTCCAAGCCCGTCTAGAGGCAGAATTGCTTCTTCCTCTGGGAACCTCAGTCTCGTAACGCTTTCAACTGTTTGGATGAGGCCCACCCACACTGGGGGGAGTCATCCGCTTTACTTAAAGTCTATTGATTCAATACTAATCTCACCTAAAAAACACCTTCACAGTGACATCTGAGATGGGTACTGGACCAACTCTCTAGGCACCGTGGCCCAGCCAAGCGGACACATAAGATTAACCATCACAGATCCTAAACCTGAAATCTGAGGCAGCCTTTGAGGGAAGCAACAGAACCAGTGGGGAAAAGCCAGCATCCCAGGAGGACAGTGGCTTTCAGGAAGTGCTCATCCCAAGGCGTCTAGACGCGAATGGCCAAGGGGCTGCCCCATGATGTGAGCAGCTCAGAGCTTTACCCAGGCTGAGGCCAAGGCCCGAGTGGTGGGGCTTGCGGGGGCCACTGGGGGTACCTCTGTGCTGCAAGGCAGCTCGGGGTCCAGAGTCCTCTGGGTCGCGGGCTCATCCTGTTTGGAGCAGAGGAGGCAGAGGAAGCTGCAGAGGGGTCGGGGCGGGGCGGGGGCACGTCCCAGTCAGCTCTGTGTCCCTGGGGCCCGGCCCAGTGCTGGAACCCAGCAGGCACTAAAAACCGCCCACTGAGTGGAAGTAACACTAGGGCAGGCTGGACCACGACCTCACCAAGTGACCTTGGCCAAGTATTCTGACCCCTCTAAGCCTCCGCTTCCCCAGTTGCAGATGTGAGAGGCGACAAGAATTACTGCTCCCGGCATTTCCTCTCCCCGGCGTGGGATGAGACAGTGCACGGAACCCACCCAGTGGAGCCTCACACACAAGTGCACGTGACAAAAGGTTAGCAAACTGCCCCCCGCCCCCGCTCTGTCTGAAAAACACCCAGGCAGAGGCACCTTCGTGGTGAAAGGGCAGAGCCAGCTCTCCCCATAATGCACCTCTTCATGAATTCAGGCCTGAGAACAAATACCCTCCCCCCCCCCCCCCCCCCACCGTGAGCAATAAAGCCATCCTGCCTTCCGGATTCCTGTCTGCCCGGACGGCACTCCCGTGTAACGGCGCTCACCGCTTGGTATGGCTAATTTTATGGGCCCAGGGGTGCCCAGGTGATTGGTCAGCATTATTCTGGGGGTGCCTGTGAGGATGTCCTCGGATGGGGGTGCTTTCAGTTGAAGACCTGAATAGAACAAAAAGGTTGACCCTCCTGCAAATAAGGGGAAGTGCCCTCTGCCTGGTGGCCTCGAGCTGGGACATTGGTCTCTTCCTGCCCTCAGGCTCCAGCTGAAACACCAGCTCTCCTGGGGGTCCAGCTGGCCGACTGCAGGTGCTGGGACGGCTCAGCCTCCATAACTGTGTGACCTAATTCCTTGTAACAAATCTCAATCTCTCTACTCTCTCTCCCCACTCCTTCCCCTCCCCCACCTCCTCTCTAGCTAGATCAATACACAGAGATTCTGTTTCTCTGGAGAACCGTGACTCACCCACCACTACTCTTCTTCCAGGGCTGCTTCAGGAGGACGGGGTCTCCACCATCCAGCCCAACCATGTGCCAGCCACTCTAGACCTCCTGGGGTCTGGACCTGCCGGGGTGAGTGAGGCCGGGCCGGCCGGACTCACTGTTCTGGTGATCACTGGTACTGGTCCCCAGATATTCCTGACTCTCCTGCATCTCAGACACACAGGAGGACTGCACACCCCGTGCACCCTCCTTTGAAGCAGGCATAACCACATGAGCTGCCTTGGCTAGTGAATTGTGAGCAGAAGTGACGTGAGTCCTGGAGTGGCTGCAAGCATGTCAGGGCCCCAGCTGACCCACGGTGGACACGTGACACGAGCAAGAAATGAGCCTTGTGGTTTCATGTCTCTGATTGCTGGGTGACGTTTGTTACGCCAGCCTAACCTCGTCCTGACCGATACACGCTCCCCAACATGTACAGCTGGCCCTTACAGACAAGGCAGGGCCCCCAGGGGGAACTTCAGGTCCAGTTTTGAACCGGTAAATGAGGGCGAGTGGTGAGTGGGCTCGAACAGGTGACTCTGATGACAGCTCTCCCATGTTTAAGATCCTTCCATGGCTCCCCACAGCCCTGAGCACAAAACCTTCTCCCGATCCGCTCCTGCTAACACATCCAGCCTCACTTCCGCCAGTTTGGGGCTTTGCACTCTCTGTGCCAGCTCCAAGGGACGGCATCAGGCGGGCACTGCCATGCCCCCAGACTCTGGTTGTCTGCTTAGAGCAGCGTCCCTCTCACCTCTCCTCTTCTCTCCTCTCCATCCACCACCACCATCCCTCACCTGGATACACCCTCTGCAGCCTCCAGATTCAATGCTGTTTCTGCAGCTCCTTCTCCAAACCCCGACGTGGGGCTCTCGACTCACTGAGGCATCATGGCCTGTCTGCTTGCCTGCCGGGCTCCCTAGACAACGCCTCTACCTTCCCTATGCCTCACCCACTGTTTAACACATACACACTCAATAAAAGTTTATTTTATTAAAAAGAAACAAAGAAGGAAGGGGGGAGGAGAGACAACCAGGGGACCAACAAGATCTTTGACTCACCGGTACTGCTCTTTGGCCTGCATGATGACAAAGTCCCACTTGTAGTTAATTTTTTTGTTCAAGAAATTATAATTTTCCTAGAGGAGGAAAACAAAATGAGAACACTGAGCCCCACAACCTATGCTGTGTGCAGAGGGCAGGAAGCCTTAAGTCAACAACGAGACCCAGCCAGACGGTCTCCCAGCCCAGCTGTGCAAAGGCAGTCATTCAAAGGGTAGCACCGAATTCTCCACAAGCCTTCACAACAGAAGCCACAAGTTGGCTTGGTTTTTTTTTTTTTTAATAAGTGTATCCCAAATCTGATAAGGAAGAGGGGGTAGTGTGCAAGAGAATACGGGAACTTAATATTCAACCACAGAGCACAACAAATCCACAAAGCTAAGCCCTAACGTTGCTGTGATGCTGGCTTTCTGCAAACATGTTTGTAAAAGGCAAAAAAACAGCAAGATCGTTGCTCTCTGCCCAGAAGTCTAGCCTTGTGAGGGTTAGGGCGTGCTCCTTGAGAAGTATGACTCATCCTGCCTAAAACAAAAGTCTGCACTCGTGTCTCCCCATCTCAAACTCAAGTTCAGATGTGTCCATCCCGTAATATGCAGTATCACACATATTAATGAAGTCCTATTATTTTGGGACAGCAAAAGGAAAGTGGTAGCTACTGTGTGCCCAGTAGTTACTGAGGCAAGGGCTTAAGTTACAGCAGGAGAAGCTGAACCTCAACATGGAGGAGAATTCACTTCAGCCGGCTGCTTCTAAATATATGGATGGATGAGGGATGGATGGAGGGATGGATGAGGGATCAACAGACAGATGACAGATGGATGGATGAGGGATGGAGGGATGGATGAGGGATGGATGAGGGACGGAGGGATGGATGAGGGATGGATGGATGAGGGATGGAGGGATGGAGGGATGGATGAGGGATGGAGAGATGAATGAGGGATGGAGGGATGAGGGATGGAGGGATGAATGAGGGATGGATGGATGGATGAGGGACGGAGGGATGGATGAGGGATGGATGGATGAGGGATGGAGGGATGGATGGATGATGAGGGTACATATGAATCGATTGATGGGGCGAACAGGGGAAAATAGCTCAAGACTATATTCCACTCAATTATAAGAACCTATACTTGACAGCATCTCTATACCTTTTCATATTCTTCTAAAATCCCTTTCTTCTTGATATTTCTCTTGGCCAGATAGATGGCTGGAAAAGAAAACAATGACATTTCCCATCATCCTCATATTTCAAAACCCCTCTATGCGTGAGACTGTCATGCTCAGCTTAGTGAAGAGAACACTCAGGTGACCCAGTCCCTCCCCTGGGAATCACTCCCAATACAGATGAGAACTGACATAAAGGTCGTGATGACAGCAAGACAAGTGTCACCAAAACGCAGCAAGTAAATAAGCGGCATGGTAAGCCCTCCCCAGGGCATAGGAGGAGGGCGGAGCTTTACCATAGTCTGTGTCTTCAGCGGGCCACTGCTGGGTGGGCCAGAAATACGGTGTCTACAAGAGAAACCAGGGAACCAGGCTTACACGCTGGGCTGTGAACCCCCAGCGCCCAGCCCTCTAGCTTAAAACATAAAGCTGCCTCAGCCCCCCCACGGTTTCTAAAGATCTGTGAGGATGTGAAGCCAACCAGTTATCTTTTCAGATGACACTAACCCCCTGCTAACACCGAAGGTCAAGGCCAAGGCTCACCTGAAATCGATAGAGGCTGTTGTCAGGCTTGAGAACGAGGTTCTTGGGGTCTTGCAGGGGGTAGATGTAGCCGTACTTGACAATAAAGTTGCCCAAGTTCTGTGCCTCTGGGGAGAAGCGGTTGAGACAAGGCAGTTAAGAGCAGGGGCCAAGGGCAGAATCTCACGGCCCCGCCCCCGCAGAGCACCCCAAACTCAGGTCAGGTACCCCCATCCTAACAGCACTTCAGCCGAGAAGTGGGGACAGTGGTTCCTGAACTTAGTTGCAGACAGGTATCAACTGGGTAGCCAAGGCTAAAAGGAGGGTCCCCCTGCCCAACCCCCGAATGACAACTCAGTAAGTCTGAAGGGCAGTCAGTGACCCCACTGTTGACGGTGCCACAGGTCATCCACTGCAGGTGTTTGGGGTGACAGGCGGAGAAATACTGGAGGAGCATCGCTGGGCCCTTTGGGTCTGGGGAAGTCCAGAGGAGCAGGGAGAGAACGTCTCTGCTTGACCAACAGACATCTCTTCATCCCGAGAGGGGCAGAAAGGTGAGGCTGTGTTTATAGTCAACTTCTACCCCAAGCTCAGCTCTGCCTGCACCCTGGGTCCAGATCCCAGGCTCCTCCCCACGTCCCTTCAACTCCCACCCGCCTCCAGTCTGCTCAGAAACACAGTCTTGGTTCTAGATTTGCATCGATTAAAGGATAACTGTCCTGGTTCATTCTCAGAGGCACCAGTGAGAGCAGGTGTCTTTCTACCATAGAGCCCTCCCATCCTGCAGGCCCAACGACCCAACCCACATCCTATCCCACAGCTCAGCCTCCCAGGAGCGGGGAGGCTTCCTCCCCACCCTCCCTCCTCATATCTCCCTCCCTCTATCAGAGACCAGACCCTCGTTGTACCAACAGCCTTTTCGCTAGCGGCAAGTCAGGTCCCCGAGGCTTTCTGCTCCAATCCATCCTTCAGACTGCTGCCTAACATCCCAGCTTAAACCTGATTACTGTACACACCACCACGCTGCAAAACCCTCCATGGGTTACACTGCCTCTCTCCCAGATAAAATTTGGAATCCAAGAATGTACCAGGTGCACCCCACCCGTCCACTGCCCTCCACACCCAGCTGAAGTCACTACTCCCCATTTCCCCTGTTACCACTCCATTCCTCATTCATTCCATGTTTACGTCTTTGCTAATTTCCCGGCTGGGAAGACAGACCCTCTGAGCTTCCCTCCAGGATTCACGGGCATCGCTTGTTTGGGGACCAAGGGCACGTATGCATCACTCCCTCCAGGAAGTCTTTCTTGATTACCCATGAAGTTCTCATCTCTCCAATTAAAATGTCAATTTCTCAGAGACGCGGGCTGAGCCCCCGTTTAGCTTCTACCCTCCAGAGATGCCCCCAGGGTGACGCGCATACAGCAGCCCTTGGTCTCGGAGGAAAAGACGAGCTCTCACCCAGACTGGAGACCCACAGCCGCTGGGTGATCCACTGGAGAACATCACTCCCTGCAAAGCAGAAGCATTTGGCCACCGTCAGAGCCTCCCCGACCTCCACGCCCCCCTCCACGCGGTCGCCCAGCCGGCCTCCTCCCTGTTCAGCCGTGATCTCGTCCTTCTTCTGCTCAAAAGCTTCAGGGATGCCCCGCCCCACTCCCCCCAGTAAAGTTCAGTCCGAACCCTGCAGCCCATAACTCAGGGCCGTCCATGCTCCGCCTCTGGCCAGGTTTCCAGCCTAACGTCCCCTACACCCTTCAGGCTTCACCTCTCTTGTGATACTTATTCTCTTTCCTTACGATAATTGGTGCCTGGACGTCATTCACCGAGTAGGAAGTAAACAGACTAAGACTTAACAATGAAAAAAAAACAAAACAGACCCAAAGCAAGCTGTCCGTGGAACTCTGGATGGAGCCCGGACCCAGGGGAGTAAATCAGAGCCAGGGACGGGAGGGGAAAGGGGTGCGCCAAGGGCAGGGCTGGTTCTCCCACACCCCCAAGTTCCCAGGCGGAACTCTGAGAGAGTTTAGAGAATTCTAAAGCGAAACCTGGCTTTCCAGGTCGTTGTAAAGACGATTTTGTCAAAGCGGTTAAGATGAGCCGCTTTTTAAGGAACACTTTGTGGGGTGATGTACCACTTCAGACCGTGGAATGCGGGCTCCGTGCGCCCTCTCGCCCTGGGCACTGCAAGGCCGAGGGGCTGGCCTGGGAGCAACGCAGACTGCAGGCCGGCGTGGAAGAAACCAGGGGAGGCACACGGGGACAAGAGCAGGAGGGAACGTGCACCCCTCCGCCCCCAGCAAGTGTTCAGATTGATCTAAGGGCCAAGGCAAGCCGGGTCCCACCAAGTCCACAGCTGATGCAGGACCCCAGGGAAGCTGTGGCCTCCCACTCAGCCCGGGCCCTCTGGCCCCATCGGCAGAACACACTCCTCGCAGGAGGCGGGCGGGATCATCTCGGGAGAAAGATGCACCCCAACTCCGACGTCATCTTGCAAATGCCAACAACCATATTTTCCAGCCACCCCGGACTGCTTTCCAGAGGCCGAGCTGGGTCCCCTGCCTGCGTGGAAACCAGCCCACAAAACACACCAAGGAGGAGGGTCAGCGTCTGAAAACCCGCTGCCTGTGTCCTTGTAGCTGGACTGTCGCAAAGGACACTTCCTCGCTTGCTTGGGGGTGGCCAAGGGGCGTTTCTTCTGACACCCGCGGGGGGGTGGGAGGGCTTAGGACCCCTCCCCCACTCTCTGGGCTGAAGGAGCTGCCCACAGTGTGGCTGAGGGTGGACACCCTGTAACTGCCCTTCCTGCGCACACCCCGGGCCACAGATATCCAGCTATCAGCTCTCCACGCCCATGTGCCCACCGCAACGGCTTTCAGAGGCTCCCCTGTGGCTCCTGGCTTTAGTCAGCGCTTCGCTTATTCAAAAGCAAGATTCTTCACCTAAACCCCTACTTAAAAGTCCCAGGACTGGGTGTTTTAGACTTTCCACCCCAAGTCTCTACACGGTGGCGTGCAGACCAGGAAAGAGAGCCCCCGGCGGAGAGCAGACAGGTTAGCGCTCCCCCCCAAGGGGCCGAAGGTTTTCTCATCCACTTGACCGCTTCCTGAAATAGGTCGAATGAGGTTATGGGGGCCCCGGTGTGTCCACCACGTGATCTGTGCCGACAGCACCACAGGCTGCTCAGAGCCCACGTCGGCCACCGTCGTCCCCTTAAGTCCTGAGTCACCTGCCCTCTGAGGAGTCGGGTGGCACTGATCCCGTTTGCTTTCATTGGGGCCGATACTGCAGGACAGGGCTCCTCCTGGGCTCCGACTGCAGCTGGGACTCACCTGAGTAGGATGAACAAGGCAGAACGTGGCTGGGTGGGCGGCCCCGCACCAAATCCAGGGAACCAGGGGCCCCACCTACCGGGAAGGAAAGCAGCTTGCAATCCCGGACAGGGAATGAGAGCATGGACACTGGAGCGGTGTAGCTGGGCTCAAGCCCACGCTCAGCCCTGTATGCATTTAGTGACCTGGGGACAAGATGCTGGAACTCTGCGTCTCCGTGTCCCCGGCTGCAAGAAAGGGCTGGGGGGGTCACATCTCTCCCTACGCTTATCGTGGGTGACACAGTGCGGGACACAGCCAGCTATGGGCCCCGTGGGGCATCACTGAGCATCGGCCACGCGCACACTAGAGCCTTGTCTGGTTCCTGCAGGCATCCCCTGGGGCAGGGATCACTACTTCTGCTTGTCAAATGAGGAAATGGAGACTAGGGCTACACGGCAAAAAAAAAAAGGCACCCAAAGGATTCAATCCCAGGGTGCCTGACTCAACGTCCAGCGCCCTTTGGACAGTTTGAGACCAGGATTGATTCATACACTCAATAAACTTTTGTTAAACTTCCACCCTGACCCCCGGCTACACTAAGCACAGGGGTTACTCAGATGAGCTAGACGAGATCTCTCCCCTCGAGGGCTGCCCAATCCAGTGGAGAATTCAACCAGAATTCATGACAACCAGGAGCCGGGAGGGGGTGGGGTCAGGGGTCAGAGGCAGCCTGCAACGTCCTGGGGCGCCCAGGCTGCTCTGGGTCCTAGTCTTTCCCAAGTCTAGACCACTGGAGTTTTCTTTTCTTCTGCGAGCTAGCCTGTCGCATGCCAATCATTCCTCTGCTGCTCCCACCAGCCGGAGCTGGCCTTCTGTCACACTCAGGGAGCCCGAGAGACGCTGCTCTGGCTGGGACGCGCCTCCTTCTGGCCGGCTTTGCCTCTGCAGAGACCCCAGTGCCTTGAGTGACGAATACTCAGGTCATGGATGGGGTCAAGAGCGAGGGCTCACTCAGGACTCAGCACAGCGGCGAGTCCCAGGCTCGCGCTCTGAGAAGCTGCCCCCCTCTGCCAACAACACGACTCGGTGGGAAAGGGACTCCTTACTGCAAAAATCACAAAACAAACGCAACGCACAGATTTTACCCAAATCACAAAACCATCGCAACGCACGGATCAAAATGCATTCTTATTTGGGGGTCCAGCCCCTTCTGCCGATATCCTGAAATGACGCCCTTTATCCCACCCCCAGAGAAAGGAGACTAAGGTGCCCTGCCCTTGGGGGAGTCAAGAAGGGTCTGAATGTTAATTAGAAGACAGGGAAGGATGGAGAAAACAAAGGCCAATTCTTTTTTTTTTTTTTTTGCCAAATAGTATTTTTTCTGCTACTTGATTTTATTAAAACAAATCAAACAAGACAATCAAATAAAAAACAACTGTAAAGGTTTTTAAAATGACCTCCTGGGGAGGAGGAATGGCTTCACAAGGGGACGTACTGGATTCTTTTCTCTTTCCTTTCTGACTCCTTGCCCAGAAGGAGCCTGTGGAGCATGAATGGGCAAGTAAGCAGTAAGTATATGCGGCTTTGTGGGCCACGTCACGGTCTCTGCACAGCTACTTAACTCTGCCATTGCAGAGTAAAAGCAGCCACAGGCAATACATAAATGAGGACGTGTATCTGTTCCAATAAAACTTTATTCACAGATACAGAACACGGGGCGCATTTGGCCCACGAGCTATAGTCTGCCAACCTCTGTGTACGGTCTGTTCCAGGCCAAGACCAAATCACAAGATACATTACCCGTCATGGCGTGAGGGACGCTGATGACCGTGACCTTCTGGTTCTGCACTCTGACCCCCATCTCTGGGTCCTGCATGTCCTTGACGAGGGCTTCAATCTGCAAGACAGAACCGCCAAAGCTGGCTAAGCAGAACCATCTCGAAGGCTGAGTGAGGCCCTTCTGGCAGCACCGAGGGAGCAAAAGATGCAAAGAGGAACACGGGGCCCTTATAACCAGGAGCCCACCGCCTAGGTGGGCAGCGCACAGCTGAGAACTAAACGCGCACATCAGAGGCACAAACTCCTCCCTAGGTGTGAGAGCTCGGACGGATTCATTCTGCCAAGGAGATGCTGCAGAGGCTTTTAGGAGAAGATGGGACTTGGCCAAGAAAAGGGTTTTGTTGGATAGAAAGTGAGAGAGCTACAAGGCACGGGAGAACGACAGCGCCCAGGGTGGGAGCGGGACTGGGGTAGGGGAGGGGCCGGGTCTCAGGGGGGCCACAGAGGGTGGGCTCTGTCCCAGCAGCTCTGGCTGGGGAGCAGTGTCATCGGGCCCGCACCTGAGAGAGGAGCATCGAAGCATGAAGAAACCCGCCCCAACAGAGAAAAGCAGGGGCCTGTTCACCACTACTGCGACCGTCGGGGCACGAGAAGATGGGGCTTCCACCCCTCCCACTTCCGCCCCTCGGTCTGTCCTCAGCAGGGCAGCCCGTGCGAGACGTTCAATTATTTTAGGCTGTATCTCTCCTCCGCTTGAAACTCCGCAAGGGCCATTCCACTCAGTCAGTGGCCAAGTTCTCCTACTGGTCTACATGGCTGGGATCACTTCCCCCCGACTCTCCCCCTAATAGGCTCAGGAGCCACGCCCAGCTGCATCCTACCTCGTGCTGCAACCTCGAACTCCCCCCCACCATTCCTATAGCACTCACCTTCCAACGTCCTCAGTAATCTACCTGCTGATCATAACGTCTGCCATGTGTCTCCCTCACTCCTAGAAAGTAAGTTCAAGAGCAAATCTTCCTTTTTTTTTTTAAATTTTTTGGCCGCACTGCACAGCATGTGAGCTCTTAGTTCCCCGACCAGGGATCAAACCCGCATCCCCTGCAGCGGAAGCACAGAATCTTGACCACTGGGCCGCCAGGGAAGCCCCGAGGGCAAATCTTTTGTCTGTTGCTGTCTGCTGCTGTATTCTGACTGCCGGGAACAGCGCCCAGCACGTGGACAGTACCCAGTAAACAGCCGGCTCATGAATTAATAAATAAATAAAGGCAGGGGCAGAGGAGATAACAAGAAGGCATGGCTTTCAGAGCCCTCGTTCTGACTCTAATTACCTAGGATTAACCGTGCGTGCAAGTGACTGACTGGTGCAGTGAGGGTGGCAGAGAATAACGGCAAAGTTTATAACTTAGACGATCGGAGTTGCCAGTTACAAAAATAGAAATTTCAAAAGGAGGAGCGCTTTGAGAGAGCAGACACTTCTGCTTTTGGAATGCTGACTGCGAAGGGCTGCTGAGATAGCCACGACGTCTGGAAGGGGATTGGAAACGAAATGTCCCAACTTCAAAGGACACCACAGTCAGAGATAAGAACTCGATTCATGAACATCGACGAGAGAGTTGACACCAGAGAGAATCCACGAACCATCGGAGGAAGCTGGAACTGCAGGAAGACACCCACAAGGACAGCCCTGATTGTCTTTAGAGTATTTTTTTTAACATTGATGAATACAAAACATTTTTCCACTTGAAAAAATTAATAGGAGTAAAATTAACTGAAGGATATTTTAAAACAAACTGGATGGATTGGCACAATTGAAAAAAGACAGCCAAGCACTTCTCTGGTCAACGCTGATGACAGGCATCGACAAAGCCTCACGTGCAGACGCTTCAAAGTTCATGCTCCAGGAAACTCCTCGCGAGGGGAAAACCGTGCACACCCCCAGCCCCCCCAGGTGCCTGCAAACGATCAGTCTGTCATTCAACAACCAGGCAGCCATGGTGGACTCAGGGAACCAAAGGTAAAGAGCTCTGTTCCCTGAGCGTAAGGAGTTCACCGTCCAGTGCAAGGATATTGCAGGACGATACGGGAAGTACAGTGACCAGGGTGAGGCCACGGTGTCCTGACAACACACCTGTACCAGGGAGGAGGTGGCCGGGAGAGGCACTCCTCGAGTGGTCATAAAAAGACGAACAGGAATGAGGAGGCAGAAAGGGCAAAGGATGGCAGGCGAGGACCCTAAGGCTCAGTGAGCAGCAAAAGCAGAAACACAGAATACGAACGAGTAAGTGGAAACAAAGACCTCTCCTGTCCTCCTCCGGCTGGAAGCCCTCTCCTGAGGTCAGGGCAGCTGCGCACGGCTGGACAGATGCTCACGGAGGGTCTCCCCTCAAACCCAACCTGTCCACGTCCCAACCACGACCCAAAGCAAAACGGCTCACTGCGCCACTGCTTCCCCTGGTTTAACTAGCTTGGTTACATGATCCTTTCTCTCCTGCTGCTTCATAAAATAACTCATCCTCACACTGTACAGCCCTTTACAATTTCCAAAGTCCTTTTAGAGTTTGCGTGTGCTTGTGGCCCAAAGAAAAGGAACCCAAGATTCTCATGTCCTCAAGGTTCTCTCTTAACTGCAGGAGTCCACTCAACCTCTCTGAATTCCCTTCCTCTACCATAAAATGACTGTATATTCACAATTGATAGCATTTTGTTACCTCTTAGAATCTAAGTAATTGTGTAAAAATGCTTTGTAAGGACAGATATATAAAGATATATAAGCAGAAAGATATATACTTGGGCTTTGTTGAGTGGTATATATACTTTGCACAGTGGTTGAGAATCTGCCTGCCAATGCAGGGGACACGGGTTCGAGATCTGGTCTGGGAAGATCCCACATGCCACGGAGCAACTAGGCCCATGAGCCACAACTACTGAGCCTGCTCGTCTGGAGCCTGTGCTCCGCAACGTGAGAGGCCGCCATAGTGAGAGGCCCGCGCGCCGCGAAGAAGAGTGGCCCCCGCTCGCCGCAACTAGAGAAAGCCCTCTCACAGAAATGAAGACCCAACGCGGCCAAAAAATAAATAAATAAACAAATGTGGGGTTTAAAAAAGAAAAAAGGAAAAGAATTTAAAATTAATCAATACAATCATAAATAACATGTAGGTCAAATAATAAAGCATGATAACAAGAAAAGATACATACTTCACAAGGAGAGATATTTGTTAGTGTTTGTGGGTTAGAATCGTTAACGTCAGTAGTGTTCGTATAATCAGTGCATCTTTAAAATTTTGCATGCAGAGCTGTCTTTAGATGCCTGGGAATAAAAACCCTGCTCTACCAATCATCCAAGTATAGATATTTACTGAGCATGTATTAGGTGCCCAGCCCTGGCAGGGGGGTTGGTACAGGAAGATAAAAGACAGCCTCCCGAGCCTCAGAGAGTTGGGAAGATATGGTACGAAGATAAACAAATGAACTAAGGTAAACACTAGGGATCTGGGTGCGAATAAAGTTCAGTTCAAATCATCCTCCAATGAGCAGGCGAGGTAAATCACTAAACTTCACTAAGGCTCATCCTCTGTAAAGCAGAGATGAGCACAGTACCGACGTCGTCAGACGGACGTTGTGAAGATCAAAGGAGATGAAGCAGCGAAAGCACCTAATACCATGCGGTGCGCAAAGAATTTATTAGACAACAACTGCAGACTGAATTATGCACCAGAAACTAGGGAAAGCAGGGATGGGAGTAAGAGCCAGGAGGAGAAGAGGACGGCTGAGATGATCCCCGGACATCACACAGAGTGAGAAGGATTTTCCCAGCCGGCCACCGTACTGCAAGGGAGGGACGGGGCGAGGGGCCCCGCGCTGCCTGACGCAGGAAAGTGAGAGGCTGAATTTGGAACCCTCGGGCACGGTTGGTGGGAATGCAAAACGTATGCAGGTTCCTCCCAAAGTGAAAAATAGAACTGAGACAGGCTGGGACCTGTTGTTTGTTCTCGCTCCCCCTGCTGCCGCAGCGGCCCCAGGAAAGCCTTGCCTGAATCTCTTGTCTGGTCTCTAGTCAATTTCTATTGCTCAAGGAGGCCAAGAACCCTGGTCAGTGACAGAACTACCAGATGATCCAGCAATCCTATTTCTTTCTGGGTATTTATCGAAAAGAATCAAAATCAGGATGGCGAAGAGATACGGACACTTCCGGGTTCACAGCAGCGCCGTGGTCAACAGCCAAGGTGTGGAACCACCTAAGTGTCCACTGGTGGATGAACAGGTAAAGAAAATGTGGCACATCCAGGGATTATGACTTAGCCCTAAAGAAAGGAAGGAAATTCTGGAATCTCCGACAGCCTGGATGAACCTGAAGGACGTTATGCTAAGTGAATAAGCCGGTCTCGGAAGGACTGCACGATTCCACTACCTAAAATCGGCTAATTCACGGAACCAGTGGAAGGGCAGTTGCCAGGGCCTGGGGGAGGGGGAGACAGGGAGATGCAATCACTGGGCATGAGGTTACAGTCAAGAAGATGAAGTAAGTTCTAGAAACCTGCCCTGCAATATTGTTTCTATAATTAACAACATTGTGAATTATACACTTAGAGAAATGTAGGAGGGTAGTTTCTTGTGTGATGTGTTCTCACCACAATAAAACAGAATATTTTTTTAGAAGAGAGAGAGCGCGCCCGCGAGAGATGACCTGGCTGCGCTGGAGGTGAAAGGTCAGGCGGGGAGCCCCGAACTGGAGACACGCCACCCGCCACTCCGGAGGCTGGCAGGCCCCCCACGTCCCCAGGGCGGGAGGAGGGGGGACACACGACGTCCTAGGTCAGCGCCGAGGGCTGGGCTGTCCTATTTCCACCTGCTGCTAAACCGGCACCGGGAGCTGAACCACAATCCCGAGAAGCGGCCGAGGTCAGGGGCAAAGGTCACGGCCGCTCCGGGCCCAGCGCCGGCCCCTCAGCTGCCCGCGGGACCGGCCGGGGCCCAGGGCCGCCCGGGGCTCCTCGTGCAAGACCCAGCGCGAGCCCGTCCGCACAGACGCGCTCTCGGCTCGCGGGATCCTTCTGGAACGGAAATGACGCGTTTCCGCTCCACTCGGAGCTGCAGTGCTTGGCCTCCTGCAAGGTCGGGGCCTGGGGGCGTCTCGGGCCACGGGGGCACCGAGCGGCTCCCAGCGGAGAAGGGGGCGCGGGACACCCCAGGAGGTGGCCGGAGGGCGGCTGCTTCCCCCGGACGCGGGCGGGGACCGAGGGGCCACGGGCGGCAGGGGTCACCTTTTCTGGAGTTGTTTTTTCTACCTGAAGCACAGTGGATTTGCAGTGTTGTGCCGGCCTCTGCTGTGAAAAAAGGTGACGCAGTTACACACATACAGACATTCTTTTTTATACACATCCTCTCCCGTTATGCTTTTCTGGAATTCTTGGCTGACCGTGAGCCTGGGATTCACCTGCTCCTCCCAGAAGTGCCCGCCATTCTGACGTGGGAGCCCGGGCCTCCCCTTTCCCAGGGTAACTGCCGGAGGAAAGCCCACATTTGCTCCAGAACTTTTATCAGCTGAAACAGCAGCATTTCATGGCGTCAGGGCGCCCATATACTGGAGAAGAAAGAGAAACCCCCGCTCTGAGTTAGAAACCTGAGCTTCTCCAATAGAAAGTCAGGGGGTTTGATTCCTTCTCTCTGCATTAGAAAAAAAAAAAAATCTAGTTATAAAGAGTTTGAAAATAACCTTCAGAGGAGGAATAATGAGAGTTATTTTAAAAACACAATGAGGGGAGTCAGATTTCTTTCTGGCAGGTGTGTCACCTTCACAGAAGAGAAGGGCTGGGGGCAGCAGGGAACACCACAGGGACCTCGAGAACATTCTGAGAGCGTTCGGCCCATTGGGGTTTGGATCCAGTTTCCTCAGAACTTTCCTTGTATCAGTTCCTCTGAGGGGTCTCCCCAAGCACCCAACAAGGAAACCGTAGGACTCTGGCTGCTGGTCCCGTCTCTGTTTTAACTGAGTTAAAAGGAGGGCACTAGGGTGGCCCTGTGACAGTGTGACTGGTGTCCTTTGAAGAAGAGGAGATGAGGACACAGACACCACGGGGGGCGAGCACGTGGGGACACGCGGAGAAGGCGGCGTCTGCAGGCCCCGGAGAGAGGCCGCCGGAAAGCACGCTGCGCACACCGTGCCTGGGCCGGCGGTGCTCTGCCGTGGCGGCCCCAGCCCAGTCATACAGGCTCTGGGCTCCAGCTCTGCTTCCAGCAGAAGAGCCCCTCTGCCCACCACAGACAGGGGACAACCCGAGTTGTGTCCCCAGGTCCCCAGAGGGTGAGGATCCCTTGCCTTTCTGCTCCCAACTGCTGCCAACTCTCACGCCCTCCTCCTCGTGCCTGGTGGGCATCCCCCCGGAGACAGGGAGGCACGGCCACCCCCGCCCCAAACGTCAGACACCCTCCCGTCTCCCACACTCAGATCCCCGCGATCCTGGGCCACACGAGGACGGCGGGGTAACCAGGCGGTGCTGAACCCCGGGTGACGCCGAGCTGGGGGCGGGATGGGGGCATCAGATGCCACGTGCCTCTGCGTGACTGCAGGCGTGTCACCAAGGAACAGGAACGACGGCTCCGAAGGCCTCGACATCCCACCTTCCACGCCCACGCTGCCCCTCGCTGTCACTCCCTGTGCAAGAGCTCGGGCTGGGATTTTCCTCTGAGCCGGAGAAGGTCCCCCAGGGGGATGATAATAATCAGTACTTTTCTGACCTGGAACCACGGGGTTGTCTGGCAAACAGAAGGGGCTCCCACTAAGGAGCCTGTCCGCCCAGAGGCCAGCGGACCCCTGGGCCATCTCACCCCGAAGCCTCTCGGACCCTCGGGGGCACCACACACGCTCTGATCGGCGCTTAGGCCACCCCAGCCAGAAGCCCAGGAAGCATCCTCCACGATCCCGGTCAGCTTCTGCGGACTCTGCTTTTGTTTCTGACCTGTCTCCTAACAGGCCTCTGTGGCACGTCTCACGTCCCTCCTGGCCCATCTGGCTCGGCCCACCCGGCCTCTGCCTTGGGCCTGGCAGGTCCCCAGCCTCCAGGGCGCCCTCCAGTGGTGGTGCTGTTGACATTTGGGGCCGGCTGTCCTGTGCACGGTAGGTGTCTAGCAGCGTTCCTGCCTCTTCCCTCCAGCTGCCAGGGGCAGCCCCCTCCCTAGCTGGGACAACCCCAGATGTCTCCAGATGTCACCAAATGTCCTGGGGCTTTCCTCTGGGCTGTGCATTCAAATCACCTGGGAAGCTTTTCTGTATTTGATTTTTTATATATATATATATTGCTTTTTGGTCGCACCGCACAGCATGTGGGATTTTAGTTCACTGATCAGGGACGGAAACTTTGCCCACTGCAGTGGAAGTGCAGAGTCTTAACTACTGGACCGCCAGGGAAGTCCGTGGGAAGCTTTTCTTTGAAAACACCAATGTTTTGGGACTTCCGTGGTGGCCCAGTGGTTAAGACTCCACACTCCCAATGCAGGGGGTTCGATCCCTGGTCAGGGAACTAGAGCCCACATGCCGCAGCTAAGACCCGGTGTGGCCAAATAAATAAATAATTTAAAAAAAAAAAAATGTTTGGACTCCATCTGACTTGACTACTTAATTATCTCCTACGTAAATGAGAAACTCTAAGGAAGGTGCCCTGATAACAATGTTTTTTAAAGTGCAGCCAGGGTGGAGAAGCACTCCTACCCTCTAATCAGAATCATCTTTCTAACATGGGAACCAACTCGTTTTATTCGTACCCGATTTTAAAACGTCAAATGGCTTCTCAGCGAACACAGAAAGCGTCAGACCCCCGGCTGGATGTGCGAAGCCCCCAGTTCTGGAGCCTCCTTCACTACCAGCCTTTCCATCACCAACTTCCTGCCCACCCCTGCCCCCCGGCCAGCTACCCCAACCCCTGAAGACTCTCCCACGGCACAACGCTATTCCACACTTCCAAGCTCTGCATTCCCCCAAATGCCACTCATCTTCCCGTCCTCCTGGCAAAAAAAAAAAACACCTACTAATTTTTCACACCTTCACTCAGTTACAAGCCCTCCTGTGAAGGCTGTTGGTCCCCAACCCAGATGGCACTGACCACTCCCTGCTCTGCGTTTTATATACGTGCATCTCCTCTAATGACGTCTCCCACGACCTACAGAACATTCTTCTTACTTCTACAGCGGTCCTTCTCTATTAGACCCTAAGCTCCAGGAGGAAGGGGCTGTGTCCCAATCCCACAGTGTCCCCAGCATCAGGCACAGCGCCCAGCACAGATGCACACGACCCTGTGCACGTGTTGAATGAAAGAATGATACAAGCGAAAGATCCCGTGCTCTGCCCGGGTCTCCTCCCTTTTGTTTCCGCACCCCCTTGCCCCGCAGCAAAAGGAGATGCCGGACGCCACACGGGAAAGCAAAGCACTCGAGGCTTCTCCACGAGGCACCAAGACAGTCAGACCTGAAGTGCATCCCAAGCGCAGCAACAGCTGTTCCTGGCTGGTATGGAGATCTGGACGTCACGGGGGAGGGGGGGATGGAGTGGGGACGGGCCAGCACTAGGACAGGAGCTCACAGCGGCCACGGGAGGCGGTCCGCTGTGCAGCATCCCACACACACACGCACTTAGTGCACACACTTAGCACACGCCGTTCCTCTGCCTGGAACAGCCTTCTTTCTCTCTGCCTAGAACCCCCATTTATCCTTCAGTTCTCAGCTCCGCGTCCCCCAGGCACCTTCGGGCAGGCCTTTCCAACGGCCTCTCCTGCCCCCAACATCATAGGAAAGCTTACAGCACTGGATCACGTTTGGCGACAACCTGTATTTTCCTGGTTCCACCACTTAGCGGCTACGACTGGGGCGAGTGACTTCACCTCTCTGAGCTTCCCGCTCTGTAAAATGGTGATGATAACTCTGTCTCATGGAATAGTTGAGAACACGCACGTAAGGGCCCCACTGGGGACACAGCCTACTTCAAAAATATCCATTGAGTGGTGGGTGACAGTTGCACCCAAGTCCACATTCCTTAGGCCTGGCTCCCTCTCCAAAGGCTGGGCACCTCGTTCAGCTGCTTCACGGTTGAGGGCCCCCTGGCACAGGCTCTTGGGACCCGCTCTGTGATCTGACCGAGGACCTCGGAAGACACAGACAGACGGGGATCTCCCCCCATCCAACAAGGCAAAGGGAGAGAGCAGCGCTGAGGTGCGGGCAGGGCAGGGGGGTTGGGGAGAGCCGGCCGTCACAGCGGAGGGGCTCCCGAGCTGGGCCCGGGAGTGGGGGGGACGAGGGCTCGGCTGGTGAGAAGGGGAAGAAGGGCTTTCCCAGTGTCGGGATCTGAGGCTTGAAGGGCACAGGGTTCCTGGAAAGACAAGGAGGTCGCTGAGGCCAGAGCCCCCCTGAGTGAGGGGGGCTGCTCTGTTCTGTGTCCCTGCAGGGCAGGTGTGGGAGGCCAGTGGGAGGTCAAGCCGGAGGGGTGAGTGGGAGCAGGGTCCTCAGTGGCCGGGCTGGGAAGGCTGGACGTCACCCTGTGCACGGGGGAAACCAGCGGAGGGTTTCAGGGCGAGGGGATCCGTGTCAGTTTGCGAAAGAAACCCAACATGCCGACGAATGGTATTGTGGAGGCCGGCAGGTGGGGTGGAAGACAGGAGTCCGGGGTGGAAGAGAGGAGGCAGCGGTGGAGGAGAATGGGCTGGAGACCAACACACCAGTCAGAAGGCCCGGGTAAAGACAGGAATGTCTACCACATAACAGTCATGATGAAACACGATGTCTGAGGCTCAAAAACAAACAGAATGTCTCCAGACAATTGCTCTCAAAGCCTCAGCGCCCGAGCTGCCCTGTCTGGGAGAAGGAGGCAGTCCTGGGAAATCCTGGAAGATGACTGATGGCTCTCAGAGATCCCGTCTGGGCAGTTTTCTCTGATTCTAGGAGGTGGTGTCTGCGGTACAGGCTCTCAGGGTTCCTTCCCAGTGAGACAACACTCCACCTCTCTTTTTATATCCTCACACCTCTACCACCTGGAATACGCACAAGCTTACTGAAGTAGGTGGACCAAGGGTGACCAACTGTCCCAGCGTGCCCAGGACTGTCCAGGTTTTAGCGTGGAAAGTCTTAGACAAATTAGGACAGTCTTGACTACGCCAATTTGCTGAGCTCCAAGGGCTCAGGGCAGGGCTCTTACTGTCACAAAGCATTCAGCTAATTCTACTCAAGACAAGCCTAAGACGGTGGACACCACACTGTGAAAAGTGGCTGCAAGTGGGAGGAAGGGCGGGCAAGTGACCCAGGACCTAATCCTCCGCTGACCCCTTCTGATACCGGTCATCTCAAAAGCCTAGAACAAAATGAGCCATTTCATCCCCAAATACACCACCACACAAGGTGCGTTCCACCCCGCACAAGTCCCCAGTATGGACACCCCCGAGCCCAGCCACTTGCTCTGAGAAAGCCTTTGCATGGGGAGGGTCCTGACTTCCGCTGTGCACAGAGAGACCTGAGATCCACAGATACACACACTTGAATAAGGAATCTAGGAGCGCTGCAGGTGGGGTGTCCCTTTAGCCTGCAAATCACACCACTTTCACGGTCTATGTGTACACATTCACCACACACACACGCTTTAAAATACTGCAGTGTTGAATCAGAAAAACAGCAAACATGGTAATTTAACATCTGGGAGCCTCTAATAGTATCAGGAGACTGTCTCAAATCTAACCCGGCCTCGCTGAACTGCCTTCCTGCGCCTGCTCTCCCAAGTAACAGGTTGTTTTCAGCCTCCAGCCGGCAGTCGCCCTCGCCTGCGGATTCTCCACTATAAACAGGTAACAAGGAAACCTAATCGTTAGAGTCTTTAAAAGACGGACAGACGGAAACACAAGGCAAATAAGTCACTTAATGACATCAAGCGGCGCTAACCGACCACAAGGGCTGCCCCCCGCCCCTGCCCACATCGCCGCCGGCACTTCCCGGAGTTGGTCCCCGCGCCCCTCCCGGGCCCAGGTGATGGGGCCGCGCTCACCTTCCGCAGAAATGCCATCCTCGGCCTGTACTGCTGACCTTGGTGTCGGATTGTCATCCTGGACCCTGGCGGACGCAGAACCTGGACACAACCGGAGGGAAGAGGAAGTCCTCGGAGAGCGAGCCGGCGTCCCCGTGCCCGGGCTGGGTTGTGCTGCTCGCGGCGCCCCCGACCCGCGCGCCCGCGCCCTCGGGAAGCGGCCCGAATCCGCGCCGGCCAATCAGCGCGCCGCGCCGCGGGCCGGGCGTGCTCCGCGCCGGCGCCCACCTGCCGCCAGGGGGCGGTGTCAGGCTCCGCCGGGGCCCGCGGAGCCGCAGGTGAGCCCCGCGCGGCTGGGACCCGCGTGGGAGGGTCTGTGGCCGAGGGCGAGCCCTTAAGGAGGATGGGACTTCGGTTAAGAAGGGCGACAGGCACGGGAAAGGGAGGGAAGGGATAGTTTCGGCGTTTGGGATTAACATATATACACCACTATATTTAAAATAGATAAAACGACTATACTCCAGTAAAAATTATTTTTTAGAAAAAGGACATTTATGGCAAAAATAAAGTAAAATAGATAATCCTGAAAGACCTACTGTACAGCACAGGGAACTTTGCTTAATATTCTGTAATAACCTAAATGGGAAGAGAATTTGAAAAAGAATAGGTAGTACATGTATCTGTATAACTGAATCACTTTGCTGTACACCTGAAACTAACACAACATTGTAACTCAACTACACGCCAATAAAAAAAATTAAAATTTAAAAAAAATTTTAGAAGTGTTTAGGGGAAAAGCAAATTCTACGTGGAATTGGTAAGATGTTAGTTAACAAAAGAAAGGACGTGAAGAATAAAGAAGGAAAGTTGAAGTCCCTGCTGGGCCAGCTGCCTGGTCTATATTTTCAGTTTCTTTTCTTTTATACGTTATCACAAGAGATCAAATATAGTTCCCTGTGCTATACAGTAAATCCTTGTTGTTTAAGATGCTCTATATCTGGATGGGAGTGATGGTTATACACAGGTAATCATGTTTGTCAAAACTCATCCAACCGTACTCTTAAAATTGGAGCATGACATCGTCTGTAAACTATACCTCAATAAAAAGACTGACCCAAAAAAGCAAGTATTGTCTTGCAAGACGGCAGAGGGACATCGTGCTAAAATGAAATTCTCCTGTGACTCGGTCAGGTAAGTGGACATCTAATCATCATCACCACCATCACCATCGTCACCACTATGGTCATCTGCAGCCTCCCCTTCATCAACACAGACGTGTGGTTCAGGACCTATATGGGGGTCCAGCTGCCCTGGATACCATACAATGGGATCTCCATGAGCCTGGCCCCTGTAGGATAAACCTCATCCAAGCACAATGATATGGTCATTTACACAGCAGTGCCCTTTAAACCCCAGTTCCAAGGTCACCTCCCAGGAAAATGTCCCAACACCTCTGGTCAACTCAACAATTAAGTTCAGTCCACTGTGCTTAGTGCTCGGGAGATAAAACTTAAAACGTCCTGCTCTCAGCCCTTGTGCCCTCCTCCCAGACTGGGAGGACGGGCAGAATCATCCACAGTTCATCTCTCCATGATGGATGCCTCAGACTGCCTGCAGGCAGAGACTTTCTTAGAGGGGTCAGGGTTAGAGCAACCGTGGGACACCACTGCCCTCACCCAGGCCCGAGGGATGGTGAGCCGGAGCCCTGGTGGGGGGCTGTCATGCAGGGGCTGTCATCCTGGAGGGACACAGCCATGGCTAGAAAGGGTGCTGGTGGAATAAATACCCCGACTCTCCTCTGAGTGCTTCCCATTTGTCGGTCCTGACCGGAAGCCAGAGGGTGATAGAGGCCCGGGGATGCAGCCTGTCCGGATCAGCCTTCCAGGGCACACAGCCAGGCAGAGAAGGGCAAAGGGTTGGGGGTGGGAAGGACTTAGGGGAGGCAAATCGTGAAGCAGCAGCACCATGGGTTAAATGTCTTCGATAGCGTGGAAGCCCAGAGCACAGATCTTGGAGTTGATTCTGTGTCCCCAAGCACTCGGGACAGCTCGGTGACGGCACCACCCAGCCCGCACAGACGTCTCCTTGACTCAGACAGAAGTCATGTCGAATTCACCTGACTCCCTGGGCCACTGCCCGTGCTCTGGGCCATGTTTGCATTTCATATAATTCTGTCTCGTTTGCATTTTGTCACAAGTGTGTATTACGCTGGCGATTCTAAAAAGTCATATATATACAAAATAATCTTAGATGCATGAATGTTTCTTCCTAGCTCCGCTGAGAGAGGCAATAGCTCATGAAAACATATTCTGGGAGGGAACTCAGAGGGCCTTAATTTCCACGCAGTGAGCACACTGGGCCCGCAGACAGACCCTCTCTGCACGCCCACTGGTCAGCACCAGTTCAGCAACAGAGGGAAGGAAGTGTAGCTGGAGCCCTACGTAGCCCACACCTACGCTTCTCCCTGCCTTTCACCTTCTCCGCAAGAAGCTACTTGAGACCCTCAGAAGCTGACCGCACCTGGTGTGGCTCTGAGTGCTTGACCTGGGAGAGAGGGAGAAAAAGAGGAACTTTGGGGAACTTTTCTGGAAGGTTTCCTGCTTCTTCATCAACTGGGGATTGTTCGGAAACTACTTTGGCCCAGCAGGGGCTACCAGGTACCACCACCAAGTACAGTCCGGAATAAAAATCCCATCCTTATCTTTTTTCTCCTAAATTAAATGAATTGGATGCACCCAGAGGTGATACTTTTCACAAGCATGGCTAGAGATAAACACAGGAAAACAGAACAAGATCACGCCTCCCTCTGGCCCCACCCTCTTCCCAACTCCGTAGGGTGCACTTCTGTCTACCTGTGGAGCAGGTCAGGCTGGAACTAGTAAATGGCATCTGTAACTTTTTTTGTTCAGGGCAGTACTGTTTTTCATTATAGAAAATTTGGAGCTATGGATCTTTTAAAAATGACAATTATGTAAATTGGTACAGCTGCCATGGAAAACAGTATAGAAGTTTCTCAGGAAACTAAAAACAGAACTACCATAGGACCCAGCAATTCTACTCCTGGGTATTTATCCAAAAAAGAAAAACAAAAAGAAAAAACCCAAAAAAACCCTAATTCTAAAAGATACATGCACCCTATGTTCATAGCAGCACTATTTACAATAACCAAGACAGATGAATGGACAAAGAAGATGTGGTTTATGTAGTCAATGGAATACTACCCAGCCATAAAAAAGAATGAAGTGCCATTTGTAGCAACATGGATGGACCTAAAGATTATCATACTAAGACAGAAAGAAAAAGACAAATACCATATGATATCACTTACATGTGGAATCGAGAATATGACACAAATGCACCTATCTACAAAACAGAAACAAACTCACAGACAGAGAGAACAGACTTGTGGTTGCCAAGGGGGAGGGGGGAGGGAGAGGGATGGACTGGGAGTTTGGGGTCGGTAGATGCAAACTATTACATTTAGAATGGAGAACAAGGTCCTACTATATAACACAGGGAACTACATCCAATCTCCTGGGATAGACCATAATGGGAAAGAACATTTAAAAAACGAATGCAGATATGTGTGTAACTGAGTCACTTTACTGTACCGCAGAGATTGCTGCAACTTTGTAAATCAACTCTGCTTCAATTAAAGAAAAACTAAAAACAGAACTACCATATGACCCAACAATTCCACTCCTGGGTATTTATCCAAAAGAAAAACAACCACTAATTCGAAAAGATACAAGCACCGCTACGTTCAGAGCAGCTCTATTTACAATAGCCAAGATATGGAAGCAACCTAAATGTCCATCGACAGAGGAATGGATAGAGAAGATGTGGTACATATGTACAATGGAATATTACTCAGCCATTAAAAACGAATGAAATTTTGCCATTGGCAGCGACATGGATGGGCATGGAGGGCATTATGCTTAGTGAAATAAGTCAGACAAAGAAAGAAAAATACCGTGTGATATCACTTATATGTGGAATCTGAAAACTACAACAAACTAGTAAATGTAACAAAAAAGAAGCAGACGCACAGATACAGAGAACAAACTAGTGACTACTAGTGGGGAGGGGTATGAGGGGAGGGGCAATATGGGTAGGGGATTAAGAGGTACAAACTATTAGGTATCAAACAAACTATAAGGATACATTGTACAATATGGGGAATACTTTATAATAGCCAAAATGTTATAATAACTACCAATGAATGGTGTATAACCTTTAAAAATTGTGAATCACTACATTGTACACCTGTAACTTACATAATATCGTACAGCAACTATACTTCAATTTTTTAAAAAAAATTTTAATTCAAAAAAGGAAAAATGGCATTATGGGAAAAGGCGTTTTCACAACTTGCAATAGGCTTTCGTTTTAAGACAGCTGAGGGCTTCAGGGGAAGTGTGAAGGCCTCCAGGCTGTGCTCTGGTCCCTGCTCAGCCTCTCACCGGATGTGAGACTTTGTATAACAGCTTTGTTGAGGGATAACTGACATACACTAAACTGCATGTATCTGAAGTGCACAATTTGATGAGTTTCGATACATGTATACCCCCGTGAAACTACACCCACGGTCAAGACGGGGAGCACATCTGTTACCCCCTGAAGTTTCCTTATGTCCTTTGTGATCCCCGCCCCCCTGCTGTCCCCAGGCAACCCCCGACCTGCTTTCTGTCGCCCTGAATTAGTGGGAGGGGTGAATCTGATCAAGTTACCTAATCTCTCCAAGTCTCTACTTTCTCAGTAGTAATAAGAAAGAGCCCGACTTGATGAATTCAAAATTTCCCTCCAATTTGAAAGTCACATGACTTTAATAAGTGAACATAAATAAATACACAGCTCAATCAGCCTGAAGGCTGGCAAGGTGGGATTTTTGTTTGTTTGTTTGTTTTTTGCAGTACGCGGGCCTCTCACTGTTGTGGCCTCTCCCGTTGCGAAGCACAGGCTCCAGACGCGCAGGCTCAGCGGCCATTGCTCATGGGCCCAGCGGGATCCTCCCGGACCGGGGCACGAACCCGTGTCCCCCCGCATCGTCAAGCAGACTCACAACCACTGCGCCACCAGAGAAGCCCTAGCAGGGTGGGAGTTAGCGCTCCCTACAAAGCGAGGCCTCTCTGGACTTAGACCAGCCACCCCAAAACGGGATCCCACGTGGCAGACATTCAAAAGAGCCGAAGAGCTGGGTGCCACCATGGACGTGCCCCCAACCATTCCTGCCACACGTGATCGGGGAGGGTTGGGGGAGAGGGGCAAGAGGGACCCACCTTAGGAGAAGAGACCCCAAGAAAATGTATTACTTCGTGCACCCCATCTGTATCAATCGTACTGAAACCCTTCTCTTCTGTCAAACATGCCCATCCTGCGAAGGATTTTTAAACCCAAAGCGTGCCAGCAAGGGCCCTCTACTGATGCTCAGGTGCTCCCCCTGCCGGTGGGGTGGCTCAGCCTCCAAAACCCTGGGTTCCCAGCCCCTCGTCCTGCCCCCAGCAGCCACCTCTGTCCACGGAGAGCAAGTGCCTTTCTTAGGGCTTTCCAAAGCAAGGGATTTTCCAAAGCTCCTGCACATTCTGCTCTTTCCCTTGGTTTCCCCAGAACAGCAATGTCTGGAAGGGTACAGGAAGATGAATGCTACAGGAGATGCCAAGGAAATAAAAATATTAGCCCATGCAAGAATTTTCTTCTAAGACTATACTTTCAGGGATCATTTCTATATTTCGTTACTACAGAAGTTTCTCTGAAAGAGATATGGGAACATATGTATATGTATAACTGATTTCACTTTGTTATAGAGCAGAAACTAACACGCCACTGTAAAGCAATTATACTCCAATAAAGATGTTAAAAAAAAAAAAAAGAATTTTCTTCTGACATCCATTGCTTCCACATCACCCAGATGCTGCATTTGAAGATCAACTTCACCCATGCTCTTGGCTCCCATGTGTGGGTCTAATACTGCTCTCTCTTCTCTCTCTCTTCTCTTTCTAGGTAGGTAGGTAGATAGATAGATAGATAGATAGATAGATAGATAGATAGATAGATAGATAATGTCTGGTTACATCACCTGAACCTTAGAAAAGCCAGTCCTGCTCTTTCCCTTTCCCTCTTTATGTTTGGTACACAGCCCTCCTGGGGTCAAACTCAAGTCACCTTACAGACAACCAAATTTGGTGTTTTGTAAAAAGTGCAAACCTTTAGGGGAGGAAGGAGTGACTGCTAATGAGTATGGAGTTGCTTCTTGGGGATAATAAAATGTTCTGGAATTAGACAGTGGTGATGGTTGCACGACCTTGTGAATAGACTAAAAGGACTGACGTGTACACTTGAAAACGGTGAACTGTAACGGTATGGGAATTATACCTCAGTTTTCTAAAGCGCAAGCTCAGAGAAATAATTTTCCCCAGGTTTTGCTATTATGAGGCCCCCTCTCTTTCTCAAAAATCTTCAGCGGCTCCCTATCGCCTCCCTAATAAAATTAATTCTCTCCCAGTCTGGCCCGATGTGAACTGTCACCTGCAGTGTCACTGCCCCTCAACATGGAGTTTCTTTCTCTCGCCAGCCTTGAAGTCTGCTTTTTCACCAGCCTGCGGTGGATTTTCTCCCCCCAGGTCTTTCCCACCAGGTGTTCTGCTGACACCTCCCTCCTCCCCATTCCTTCACCACTGAGTTGGTGCCATCCCCGTGGCATTTTTTCACGCACAAATTTGGGTGGGACATCATTGGTGAACATCTTACATCCCCTGCTAATCGATGAGTTTCACCAAGAATAAGGTCAGCCAGCAGCTTGTGAGCAGCGGTCTCTGGGTTTGGGTTTGGGTTCTGGCGGGGGTAGATCTGACTGTGGCACTGCCAATTTCTGAGGTGTAAATACTCCTTATTTACATGTGACATCAGTGACCACAGAATCACTGGACGGGAGGTGCAGATCCTTCTGTATCTGTTGGATGCATTTGGCGGCACCAAAAACTGCTAAGGATTAGCAAAACCTGAACTGGAGCATCGTTACATAAAGACTGAGCAGAAAACTTTATAGCAACTAGGGGCTTCCCTGGTGGCGCAGTGGTGGAGAGTCCGCCTGCCGATGCAGGGGACACGGGTTCGTGCCCCGGTCCGGGAAGACCCCACATGCCGCGGCGTGGCTGGGCCCATGAGCCATGGCCACTGAGCCTGCGCGTCCAGAACCTGTGCTCTGCAGCGGGAGAGGCCACAACAGTGAGAGGCCCGCGTACCGCAAAAACAAACAAACAAAAAAAACCACCACCAACAACAAAAAAACTTTATAGCAACTAAAACTGTTCCAGAAACTTCAGAGGTAATCTCATGGACCAGGGAACGGGGAGTCATTGGAATATTTGCAACTTAAGAGGCCATGATCTAGGATGTTGTAGACAAGACCTACACTACACTCAGTGGTTGCATCTCTTCCAACTCTGAGAATTATTGAGTCTCAGATGGGTGTGGTGCCAAGGGAGTCTTGTATGGCTGGTATCACTCAACCAATATCACCTTCAGAGGCCGGGCAATCACCCCTTAGAAAGGGCTTTCTGGCTGCCCCGATCCACCTCTTCCATGCACCTAAGGAAGCCTGCCCTTTTAAGCACACTCTTCACTCTGCATCGTATGTGTGAAGTTTTACGCATGAATGTTGGGCTTGCAGGGTGGTATCTGATATCTTGCGGGTAGATTTGATTTCCTCGAAGGCGGTGGTTATTTCGCCTGCCAGTCGCCAAGGGAAGAAATAGGTTCTAAGGCAGAAAAAAAGAAGCAGGAATTCAGAAAGTCAGTCTTGGGTACCAGTCTATTGCTGGAACTCACCTGCCCACCATAAGAGAGCAAGTCCAGGGCCAGGAAGAAATGGAGTCTGCATCTCCAGGGATCACACCTCTTTTGTTAAGAAAACTGTTCTAGTTTCATGTGGTTTTTGCCATTTCCCTTTTGTTTCTCCTCTAGGATTCATGACATTTTCACTCATTGTTCCAGCATTCCCTGCTCTGTGTCAGGGAGTATTCAGTTTTGTTCAACAAACCTTGACTGAGCACCGTTTCTGGGCTGGGAACCATGTCAAGCACCCGTGGTATAAAGGTGAATAAGACACGGTCCTGCCTTGAAGATGTCTCCAGTAGAAAAGAAAGACAAAATATAATTCTGGGATAGTGCAGTGGATGGTGTGGGAGTATGTGGAAGGCAAAAAAGAAAAGGAAAGAACAGAAAGGTGGTAAGAGCCTGCTCAGATGAAATCATAATAGTTTCGCGTAACAGGCCTTAGTGTACCTGCCCATTCACTGAGGGCTCGCAACAACGTAGGAATAGCTGTCTATTATTAAGACCCCCAGGCAACAAATGAGTAAAGAGAGGGGAAAGGCGGGGAGGGAGATAAATTAAGAGATTGGGATTAACACGCATATACTGTATATAAAGTAGATAAGCAACAAGGACCTACTATACAGCACAGGGAACACTACTCAATACTCTGTAATAACCTATATGGGAAAAGAATCTGAAAAAGAATAGAGGTACATATATGACTCACTTGTAAAGTCAACTCTACTCCAATATAAAATTTTTAAAAAAATTTTTAAATGAGTAAAGAGAAAAAATAACAAGCTGAAGTTTCTGCCCCATTAAGAGCAGAGCCAGGACTGGGACCCAGGCAGCCTGGCCTCTGACTTCACACCTCACCTCCATGCAATGCCAGGGTCCTCGGATCGGCCAGGAACTGCGTCCTGTGCCCGCCTCAGTCGTGCACTGAGAGCTAGCTGGTTTCCCACAGAAAAGTCATGGTGTTAAAACCAGAAACAGAGAAAACTGGGTGCTGGGCAAGCAAAATCAACAGCTGTCCATGGTAGTCACTTCAGAAATGCAGCTTTTCCTCTCTCTCGGATTGTTGGCCTGGGATGAGTTTTCCACAGATGGTTATCTCATGTGTCAGAGTCTGAACTTACTTCTTCAATGGCTTCTGACACAGAGGGCCAAGCAGTTTTTCAGCAGGATTGCATATTTACATTCCGTTTGCCCAGAATGAACTAATTTCATCACGCCCTTGTTTGTGTTGGGTGCTATTACATATCTTATACCTAGACAATTCTAATTTTTCCTAGATTCTGTATTTGTACGTGCATAGCTTTCCCTTTTTAGACCAGAACATCCAAATAAGAGGGTACTATCTCAAAGTTGTTAAGGTGACCCTCTGAATCCACAGGTGAGCCAGAGGGGGCCCCGGTGGGAGGGAAGAACAGGTGTGCCCGTTCATCCCTGCTGTTTTAGGGGTGAAGAGGGCTGCGTTTGGGAGAAGAAAACAAGAGCCGCAGGTCCAGCACCCAGGCTGGGGTTCACGTTCAAAAGGCACTTCAGTGTAAAACCTTTTTTTAAAAAAATTATTTAGCGTCATTTCAGCCGTGTGATTGCATAAAAGCTAGACTTCACGTCATTAAAAAACGGATGTGCACCTGCACTGGTAAAAAAAACCGGCTAGAAAACTGATGGGGAGTTTGGGGGTACCCTACTGTGCTCCTGCATCTCCATTTTTAAACATCGTGATAAGGGGAATTTCCGCCGCTCTGCTAGCGGTGCTGCCAGGTGCGCACAGACACGAAAGGGCAGTCAAGGGTTCCGCGGTCCCCAGCGCCCCCTCCCTTCCCGCAGAGGGGCCGGGCCCGGCCCAGACCATAGAGGCGCGGATACCTCCAAAGTCCTAGGGAGGAAGCGCAGGCTCCCGGAGGCGGACTTCCGCCGGCGGCCATTCCCGGCCCCGCCCCTCCGGGCCCGGGTGCCAGCTGGGTGTGGGTTTCCTACGGGGAGCTGGTGGGGGGCGCGGACCCCGGAAGTCTGGGGCCCCTTCCCCGAAGTGGGGCATCGGGGTCGGCCCCTCGAACCCCCAGCGCTGTGGACTTGTTTCCTCGTTATAATTCCTTGAGCCGTGGTGAAACCCGCCCTAAAAATACGTGATTTAGGCTTGTCTTGGTGTATCTGAGAGAACGACCGGATGCCTGTGTGAAAAACAGCCAAGTAGCTAAAACAAAGAAGTGTGTCTTCGTGTTTCGTCGTGTGCAGATGCGGGGGGAGGACTTGGGGCGCCTGACTTGGCCCTGCGCCCTGGAAGGAGCGGGGCGCCGGGGTACAAGGCGGCCCGGAAGGTCGGCACGGCCTCCCCCGGGCGGGGGGCGGGGGGCGGGGTGGGTGAGGCTCAGAACCGAGCTCTCGCCCGGAAGTGGGCCTGGCGATTCGATCCCTGCGGAGCACGGGCCGCGGTTCTTCCTCTTCAGGACCGCGCTCGCTACAGGTGCTGACTGCCTAGACTTTTTGACTTCAGTGCCCTCGATTTTAAAGTGAGGATGGTATCGGCCATCCTGTTCTACTGTGGGATCCTGCCCTGCAGGGGGGGATCCTGTCCTACTATGTATCATCTTATGCTACTGTGTGTGAGCCTGTCCTACTGGGTGGGATCCTGTCCTGCTGGGTGGGATCCCGTCCTACTGTGTGTGACTACTGTGGCATATGTTCTTTAGTGAACCGGATTTACCTTCTCTGACACTATAAGATTGTGTTGCGGGAATGTTTCATAGAAAGAAACTTTCACCGCAGTGTGTTCCTGAGGGGAAAATAAAAGATGGACAAGTTTGGGATTTGAACTGCGGTCTCTTGCCACAGTTACTGATAGAATATTACATTGTTCTGAAGCGTTGCAGTAATGGAACTCACCTAGCTCTGTTTAGGCGGGCGTTTCTCAAGCATTTGACCACAGAAACTTGAGTAACACCCTATTAATATCTCCCCAACGCGGTTTTCACCAGAACACATTTTTGGGAGACGCTGACATAAATCATTCACGTGAGCACAGACCTGTGCAAGAGTCACTCTCACTTCTCAAAAGACATTTCAGAACTTTTTGGAAATCACCTGACTGGATTTCAGTAAGGATAGTTTCAGTTTTACAGACATTGGAGAAATTGGTCCATAAATAATGAAGTACTACAAGCTGTTAACATTTGGAAAAGGAAGTGAACCTTCCTCACCCTTCCTCCTCCGTACATCACGGACAGTAAATAACATCTTAACATCACTGCGCCAGTATTATCAGCGTGTTGTCAGCATATTATTCATAAAGCAATAGGAATAATTACTTTGAAAAACACAGATCGTTCCAAGTGGAAATTCTACAATTCATGGCTTCTGAATGACAAACCTTGGACATTTGTTGAAGGACCTACTTGAGTAAAACATGATTAACATTTCCTGCTGTAAATAGAATGTAGCTAAGAAACGCTTAAGTATGTTGTATGTATATATGAAGTGACGTTCACGTGAAACTCGCCCTAACATTATAGAATAAAATTGAGTACAGGGACCGTCTTCAGCTTTGTTCACGATGACTGAGCTGCTGAAGTAACAACAGAAGCTCTTAAGGCAATTTCATGGGTTTGGTGCAAACCTCTATCAAGGGGAGCTTTGAAGTGACTTACTAGTATGTTACTAAACCTGCAGTTTCAAGCAGGACCCGCCTAAGCATAACAGTAACAAGTCATTACAGTGTCCTTGTTCCAGTGTCTGGTCCTCCGTCCTGTTGGGCCAGAAACCTACACCGTCCGCACAGAGATAACCAGGCTCCAGAGGACACACTAATGCTAACCAAACTCAAAAGGGACCAATGTATAAGCCCGGCGTGTAAGGTAATTCCTTTCTAGTGAAAAATGTAACTATCAGGCAGCTGGCAAACTTTATCCACCAACAGTGTGTTCCTTCTTGAAAGAAGATCTACATGGGAGTCCAGATTCATATACTATGGGTATATCACATAGGAGACACATGGCATGGAATCAGAACAAGAATGATACCCAAGTTGAATGGCATTGGGTGTCTTCACCCTACAGATGTACCTGTGAGATTAGCTAGATCTTCATTTTCCTGGGTAAAAGCACTCTCATCCATGGTGCTAGAGACAAGATAAACCATTTTATCTCTTTGAACATCTCTTTCAGAGATGCTCGCCCCATATTCTTTCTCGAGCTGGAGTACAACGCAACTGACTTGGTTCAATCTTTTCTGTTTACAGCTGCCATCCAGCTGGACCTCCGTGAAGTTGCACCTGGGGCAGAAAGATAGGCTACTGCGTGGTCACACAGAGACTTTCCTCCCTGGGGGCAGAGGAAGCCAGAAGGTTGCTTGGGAGACCCTGTCTCTGTCTGCCTGAAGCACAGGTGAACTGGATTGTGGAGGGCACCTTGACAAGAAGCAAGATCACAGCTGGGGCCGTCAGGGAGGTCTGATGGAGAGGGCCACATAGTGCAAAGTCACACAGGTTTCTTCCGGAAGCCATCTGCTTGAACAGTGAGTAACGTGTGCCTGCGATGCGAAATTCTGCTTCTTTAAACAGAATTTAATGATTTAAAGTATATGCACCACATTCTGTCTGTGAAAATCATGGTTGTGAAAACATGTTCGAAAGATCTGTATATGTTGTCTTTTCTAAGTGAATATTATATTTCAATTAAAATATACGTACATATAACATGCTAATCAAAATGCGTTTTACTGAGATCTCCCTCACCTTCAATCTGTTGATATATTCTCAATTGATGTTTTTCAGGCCCTTGACCTTCACCCCATAAGAGGCATTACAGTGTTCCCCAATTTTATGATTGAGAACGGTCTGAATAGGGAAGGGGCATAAGAGAAAGGCCAAATATAATTTTTCTGCTAATTAATTTCATAGAACAACCAGCAAAGATTTTAAAAATAATTTCCTGGTCACAACAGGCAAGAGAGAATTCATTGTCAATAGGTCTGCAGAATGAAAATGAATCATCCTTGGGACTTCCCTGCTGGCGCAGTGGTTAAGAATCTGCCTACCGACGCAGAGGACACAGGTTCGATCCCTGGTCCGGGAAGATCCCACATGCTGTGGAGCAACTAAGCCCATGCGCCACAACTATTGAGCCTGCGTGCTGCAACTACTGAGCCTGCGCACCTAGAGCCCCTGCTCCGCAACAAGATAAGCCACCACAATAAGAAGCCTGTGCACCGCAACGAAGAGTAGCCCCCGTTCACCGCAACTAGAGAAAGCCCGTGCGTAGCAAACGAAGACCCAACACAGCCAAAAATAAATAAAATCATTAAAAAAAAAAAAAAAAAAAGAATCATCCTAGTCAGAAACATGGAAATGCAGGAAGGAATGAAAAATACCAGAAAGGATAAAAATATGGGGAATTAGTAATAAATATTAAATGTCAACCCAATAATTATCATGTCTTGTGGAGTTAAATTTATGTGTAGAACTAAAAATGTATGAAACAACACAAAAAGAGGAAAGGGAGAAACTTTTAGGAAAGCTAAAGTTGTCTAAGGTTCTAGCAGTACTGGGAAACTGGTAAAAGTAATAAATTGTATTAGACAGAAATAAGACAAGATTACATATTGTCTAATCTCTAGGATAACAACTAAAAGAAAATAATGTATAATAGAACATATAACCTACAAGTTTGGGGTGGGGAACAGAGTAAGAGATAATATTGTATTAATCCACAAGAAGGCAAGAAAAAAGAAAAATGGAACATAAAACAGCCAAATAGAAAAAAAAAATAGAAAGTAGGAATAAATCCAACTACATCAGCAGTTATTTATATGTAAATGGACTAAATAATACAAGAAAAAGACTAAGATTGTCAGATGGGATAAAGAAAAAGAAAACATGTAACTTCTAAGAGAGACACTTTAAATATACAGAGACAGAATGATTAAAGTAGAAGGACGGGAAAAGATAGATTACACAAACCCTAGCAAAAACAAATCAAGTGTATCTATACCAGTATCAAATAAGACTTTAAGGCAAGAAGCATTACTAGAACTAAAGAAATATCATAACGGGTCAATCCAACAAGAAGATAACAAGTCACAAATCTGTACATATTCAATGACATAACTTCAAAATACATACAGCAAAAATTAAACAAAGAAGAAACAATCATAGCGAAAAACTAACACACTTTCCTCAATAGCTTATACAACCAGCAGATAAAAGACCAATCAGGATATAGAAGATAAAACACACAATTAACAAACTTGACCTGGTGGCTATATGTAGAATTCTGTACTCAACAATGACAGAATTTACATTTTTAAGTGTAAGTGAAACATATACCAGAATTGACCGTATAGTGGATTATAAAGAAAGCCTCAACCAATTTCAAAACATTGAAATCATTCAGAGAATGTTATTTGACCACAGTGGAATTAAGCTTAGAAATCAGTAATAAAAAGATAATATGCATTGTCTGGAAATTTAATAATATATTCCTAAATAATTCATAAACTAAAGAAAACCCCCAGATATTAGAAAATATTTTTAATTGAATGATAATAAAGACATAACTTATATAAAAACTCACAGGATTCAGCTAATGCAGGGCACGGAGAGAAACTTATAACCTTAAAAATGTACACATTAGAGGGACCTCCCTGGTGGCGCAGTGGATAAGACTCCACACTCCCAATGTAGGGGGCCCAGGTTCCATCCCTGGTCAGGAAACTAGATCTCACATGCATGCTGCAACTAAGAGTTCACATGCCACGACTAAGGAGCCCAAGAACCGCAACTAAGACCTGGTGCCACCAAATAAATATTAAAAAAAAAAAAATTCATTGGAAGAAAGACATCAAAAAAAAATGTACACGTTAGAAAAATGGTAGGCTGGAAATCAGTGATTTATTCTTCTATTTCAAGAATGTATTAAATAAAGAACAGCAAATTAAATATAAGGAAAATAGAAGGAAGTAAATGAGAAAGATGATAAACAGTGAAGTAGAACACAAATATACAATGGAGAAAATCAACAAAATCAAAAGTTGGCTCTTTGAAAATATCGTTAAATGGTAAACTAACAATACCGTCCTACAAAAACAAAACAAATTCCCAATATTAGAAATAAAAAAGAATGTCACTACAGAGCCTACAGACATCAAAAGGATTAATAAACATATTATTTTTTAAACTTCACACTAAAATTTTGAAATTTCAGACAAAAAGGAAAATTTTCTTGAAAAATGCAGCTTTCCAAAGCCCACTGAAGAAAATGAACATTTTAATATCTAATAAATAAATTGAAGTTATTCAAGAACTTCCCACAAAGAAAACTCCAAGCATACATGGCTTCACCAGTTAGTTCTCGCAAATATTTAAATAACACGAATCTTGCACAAACTCTTCCCGGGAACAGAAAAACAGAGTATATTTCCCAACTCTTTATGTGGCCAACATAACCTTGATAGAAAATTGGACTAGAATCTTACAAGAAGGAAAAATCACTGGCCAGTCACTCACGTTGTGATATAATAAAAAGAAATATTTGGCCTTTGTCCAGGTTCCTGGCACACAGCTCTGAACCCCTTGGAATCTCAGGGTAACACGAGTGTCTCTTGTATGCTGATGGGGTGGCTGGTGCCTGGAGGCCCTTCGGGCTGGTCACCAGAAAGAAAGAGGCCTGATGAGGATTGAAACTTCCAGCCCAGCCCCCTAAACTGTAGGGAGGGAAGAGGGATGGAGATTGAGCTAATCACCGACGGCCAAAGATTCAATCGATCGTGTCTTCATCATGAGACCTCCATAAAAACTCCTACACGACAGGGTTCAGAGTGCTTCTGGGTTGGTGAGCACATCAAGGTACCAGCAGGGTGACTTGCCCGGTGACAGCATGGAGGCTCCAAGCATTACCTCACCCCCATATCTTGCTCTATGCCTCTCTTCCATTTGCCTATTACAGAACCCTATCATTTACAATAAACCGGTAGCAGTAAGTAAAGCACTTCCCTGAGTTCCGTGAGTCGTTTGACGAAACATCTAAACTTGGTGGGTGGGGTGGAGGGCGGGTATGTGGAAGCCCCCAGTTTACGGCCAGTTGGTCAGAAGTACTGGCAACCTGAGCCTGGGACTGGTGTCTGAAGTGGGGGTGGTCTTGTGGGACTGAGCCCCCTACACCTAACTCCAGGTAATTAGTATTTCAGACAAAAAAAAGTGGCCGGCCATTTCAGCAAGCAAAGAATGGTGCCCGCGGCCGTCAGCCACTGCGGCACTGCGGCCACCCTGGTGGTTTGCCCTGAGGGGAACACCGGATGCAGAAAAACAGGCTACTGGCCCCAGAGGGTTAAGATGCAGATCTAAGGAATTTCAATGAGCCCAGACCCTTGCATCTTCCCATACATAGAAAAGGACTAAAATCATTTACTTGACGTGTCTGTTTTTTTGTGATTAGCAGTAATCTTTTGACATTTGACTACACAATTTTTTTTTCAGCAAAAACTCCTCTATATCCTGACTCCTTCCTTGCCTCTTTGGAATGTTCTCCAGAGCTATGTGAGAGGCTGTCTCCCAGGCCATAGTCCTCAGTAAGGTCCCAGAATAAAACATAACTCACAACTTTTAGGTTGTGCGTTTTTTCCTTTCAGTCGACTGTCAAAATTGAGCTGAATTGTTAGACACCCAGTTGGTGTCAGAGAATTAGAGAACTGGTTGGTGTCAGGAGGGGGAAAAAAACCTCACTTGTGAATATTAGATGCAAAATCCTAAATAAATTACTAGCAAATAAAATCAAGCATCCAGCTAGGGTTTATTTCAGGAATGCAAGTGATGCGATATACTAAAGTGAGTCAAGGTAAGTCATCACATTAGTAGAAAAAACAATCATCAACCATGTTGGTGCACACCTAAAAACGGTGACCTCAGGGAAAGTGGTTTCCAGAAGTAAGATCAGATGCATCTTTCCTTCCTCCCTCTGAGTCCTACCCCTCCAGTCTGAGTTAATTTGTAGGAGAAAACTGCAGTCTGTTCCAGGCCTGGCCTGGCCTGAGCTACAGGCTGTATCACCTGTTAAGTCACAAGGACCCCTGATTACAGGACCCTCTGGCTTTGCATTTTGAGCCCCATCTCTGGTTCTGCATGTCTTTTACTGATGCTTCAGTCTGCAAGACAAAACAGAAGGAGGCTCGCAAGCTGGTACTATTGAACAATTAATTATTGTACCTGCTCTGGCAGGTCCTAGAAAAACAAATATCAATCAAGGTCCTGGAAGATTAAGTAACTCATCAAAAGTCCCACTGCTGATACATGGCAGGGCTGAGATATGAACGCAGTCAGTCTGGCTCCCGAATTCACAGTCTTATTCATTCTGTGTCACTAACGCTATGTGTGGATCACTAAGCTCTAAGTGTCAAATTGACATGAGTTACACACGCTGTGAAAGTGTAAAGGAAAGAGATTGATGTGACTGGGGGTAGGTTGGTTTAGAAGAGCTTTAAAGAAAGAAGCAGCATTTAAACTGGAACTTAGAAGACGACAATTTTAACCAGCAGTGAATGAAGGTGTGTTAGTCAGGACAGACTGGGTTATGCTGCAGTAACAAAGGTTTAACACAACAGAGATTTGTTTCTCTTATGCAAATGCTAATTCATTGTCCTGGCAATGTCCAGGGCACTCCCTCAACGCCATGACTCAGGGATGCAGGCTGCTACCATCCATGGTCCACATGCCTTCACGAGCGCGGTGCAGGGAAGACACCAAAAGTGGAGAATTTGCACCTGCCTTTCAATGCTTTTAGCCTGGAAACCACACGTATCACTACTGCTTGTAGCCTGTTGGCTCTAAGACAGCACATGGGATATTGGGTGAGAATTTTTTGCCTCTGCCACTGAGAAAAGGGGCGTTCCAGCCTGAGGAGCAAACATGTGCAAAGGCATGAGAGGATAAAAATGCATGGTATGCAACGTAAGAGCAAAGAGACCTAGGACCCAATAGGCCTGGACGATCATTTCATAGGTGTATTAGTTTGCTCCGGCTGCCGTAACAAAATACCACAGACCGTGGGGCTTAAACTTCGGAAATGTATGTTCTCACAGTTCTGGAGGCCGGAAAGTCTGAGGTCGGGGTACCAGCAATGTTGTTTTCTCCTGAGGCCTTTCTCCTTGGCTTGCAGACGGACATCCCTCTGCCCACGTGCCCCTGGTGTCTCTCCGTGTGTCTTAATCTCCTCTCATTAGGATACCAGACAAATTGGATTAGGGCCCAAATGAATGGCATCATTTGACCTTAATCACCTCTTTAAAGGCTTTACCTCTGTTACAGATTGAATGTTGGCATCTTCCCCAAATTCATATATCGAAGCCCTAACACCCGATGTGACTGTATTTGGAGGTGGCGCCTCTCGGAAGTTATTAACGAGAAATGAGGTCATAAGGGAGGGGCCTGGATCTGATAGAAGTAGAGCTCAGGAGGAGAGAGACCAGAGAGCTTGCTCTCTCCCTCTCTCTCTCTCTCTCTCTGGGAACTCACAGAGAGGTGGCAGCTGCCTACAAGCCAAAGAGCGGGGAGCCCTGAACTGGAGACAGGCCACCCGCCACTCCGGAGGCTGGCAGGCCCCCCACGTCCCCAGGGCGGGAGGAGGGGGGACACACGACGTCCTAGGTCAGCGCCGAGGGCTGGGCTGTCCTATTTCCACCTGCTGCTAAACCGGCACCGGGAGCTGAACCACAATCCCGAGAAGCGGCCGAGGTCAGGGGCAAAGGTCACGGCCGCTCCGGGCCCAGCGCCGGCCCCTCAGCTGCCCGCGGGACCGGCCGGGGCCCAGGGCCGCCCGGGGCTCCTCGTGCAAGACCCAGCGCGAGCCCGTCCGCACAGACGCGCTCTCGGCTCGCGGGATCCTTCTGGAACGGAAATGACGCGTTTCCGCTCCACTCGGAGCTGCAGTGCTTGGCCTCCTGCAAGGTCGGGGCCTGGGGGCGTCTCGGGCCACGGGGGCACCGAGCGGCTCCCAGCGGAGAAGGGGGCGCGGGACACCCCAGGAGGTGGCCGGAGGGCGGCTGCTTCCCCCGGACGCGGGCGGGGACCGAGGGGCGGCGGGGGTCACTCCTTCCCCAACACACACACGCACACGCACACACACCTGTTACGCTCATTTCTGATGACAGGGCTTAGAGCTCCATCCTCTCCCTCACAGCTTTGCAAGTTATACGCAACTCTTCCTGAAAATCCTGTACTTCGTTGGGTGAAGCCCCCAGCTTCTGAGCAGAGAATCAGGGGGAGCTAGTTAGGTGTTTTACCTGCTCTGCCAGTTAGAAATGTAAACGCCTCTGATGAAAAACAAAAAAACAGCAGGCTCATTCCTTTCCCTTTGTGTTAAAAAAAAACCAATCTACAAAGAATTTGAAACCCTTCAAAGGGGATTAACAAGAGCTATTTTCAAAAACCCAACAAAGACAAATTTCTTTCCAGCAGGGAGGGCCCACTTTGCACAAAGGGTTTGCCAGGAAGAGGGGAACATGTGTGCACCATGTACGTTCTTAGGGAGTTACCATGGTCTGAACGTTTGTGTCCCCCGCAGATTCAACCTAACCCCCAAAGCAATCATCTCCCACAGTAGGTGGGGTGACAAGGGTGGAATCCTCATGTGTGGGATTAGTGCCCGTAAAAAGCAGACCCGGAAGCTCCCTCGCCCCTTCTACCATGTGAGAACACAGCCAGAAGTCTGCGACCAGGAAGAGGGTCCTCACCAGAGCCCAACCCTGCTTGCTGGCACCCTGATCTCAGACCTCCAGCCTCCAGAAGAGGGAGAAATAAATTTCTGTTGTTTGGAAGCTACCCAGGTTGTGGTATTTTGTTACAGCAGCTCCAATGGACTCAGACAGGAGTCTTCCCGTTAGGGCACAGAATAATTTTCCTCGGTAAATTCACTTAAGTGGTTCCCTTTTAAAAAGTTATAATAAATGTAAAGTGCAAAAAAAAAAATATGACTGACCCCTAGGCTCTCAGAGAGGCAACCTCAGCCACCTCCTTTTCTTAAGCAGAAACTCTGTCCACCAACAACAGAAAACCTGCCTTGATTTTAAAGCTCTTCAGAAAGGATGATGCTGTGGCCTTTCTCCAAGCCCCCCATCATCTCTGTGTTCTGTGTGCATCCCTCCTGCGGGTCTCCTTTCATCAGACACAGGGAAGACCTCCTGGCCCTTTCCCAACACACAGACACACAGACACACACACACACACACACACACACACACACACACACACACACACACACAGTTGACCAGACCACAGCCTCAGCTTCCCAGCTGTAACAAGAGGTCATCGCTGGCCTGTCAGACCCCACAGTAGGCCTAGCATCTCCACTCTCAGATTCCAGCTCACTGAGGTATGACATCAAGCATTTCAAGGAACCCAGTCACTAAAAGTATCAGAAGCCATGGCTTCAACATCCGTCTGCCCACAGTCATGGTTTCTCCTCACATTACGTGGCTGTCACTCTCCACGAGATCTCAGCGAGCGGAGCTCCCATAAACCAGAGAGGGCTCCCTGCCGACAAGACTCATCACGCCCTTTGCTGTGCAAAGCTGTAAGCAGTGATCTTTCTTTCCTCATAAGGGCTCGTGTCCCAACTATAGTGCTGCCGTCCACAGCCCGAATGCCCAAGCCCCCCACCATGTGGCCTCTTAGCTGCATCCAGCCTCGATATAACTTTTGTTACATCCCCAATAACCACTGAGAACCACTGTCAAGTCTTCCAGAGCCTCCCTCTAGAAACAGAACTGCCTGTTGGCCATCGCCATTGGGCCCCAGTCAACAACACACAGGCCACAGATCCACGGCGCTATGCAAGTCCCTCCTGTGTCCTGGTCCTCTTCCGGCCTCAAGAACATCCTCCAAGCTCCAGCTAAGCCACCACCAAATCTTCCAGAACGCTTCTGTGACACTCCACCCAGGATAAGGTGAATGCCTGCAAGGGCACTTGCTCTACCCTCCAGGCATTTGCCATTGCACCTGTGATGTGCCACAGGGTTGGTGTACGTGACCGCCTCCCACTACTAGACTAGAAGCCACTTGAGGACAGGGACCACGGCCCCACTGTCTTTGTTATCCAGCATCTAACGATGTCTGACACATAGTAGGTGCTTAATAAATGCTTGTTGTGGGAGGATTGTATAAATCATACCAGCAATTCTAAATCAGCCCAGCCCTACACTATAATTTGAAAAGATACATGCACACCAACGTGCATAGCGGCACTGTTCACAACAGCCAAGACATGGACGCAACCTAAATGCTCATCGACACAGGAACGGATAAAGAAGATGTGGTACATGTATACATATGTGTATGTATATACTATGGACTATTACTCAGCCATAAAAACGAATGAAATCGTGCCATTTGCAGCAACATGGATGGACCTAGAGATGATAATACTAAGTGAAGTAAGTCAGACAGAGAAAGACAAGTATATGATATCGCTTATACACGGAAACTTGAATAAAGAAAAAGATACAAATGAACTTATTCACAAAACAGAAATAGACCCACAGACATAGAAAAAAAATTTGTGGTCACCAAAGGGGAAAGCGGGGGAAGGATAAATTAGGAGTCTAGGATTAACATATACACACTACTGTATATAAAAGAGCTAACCAACAAGGACCTACTGCACAGCATAGGAAACTCTACTCAGTATTTTATAGAGTAAGGGAAAAGAATCTGAAAAAGCAGGGTCAATTCGGTGTGTGTGTGTGTGTGTGTGTGTGTGTGTGTGTGTGTCTGTGTGTCTGTGTGTTGGGAAAGGACCAGGGGTTCTTTCCTGTGTCTGATGAAAGGAGACCCGCAGGAGGGATGCACACAGAACACAGAGATGATGGGGGGCTCGGAGAAAGGCCACATGTGTATATATATATGCACATATATATTATATGTATGTACCACTGTTCTGTACACCTGAAACTAACACAACATTAGAAATCACCTGCACTTCAATAAGTAAATAAATAAATCAGCCCAAAAGCCTCATTATGACCCCTATTCCTTGCAGTCCTCGCCGAGGACCACCTGTTTCCCTAAATCAAGAGGAAAGCTTTTCGGAGGGCTGCAGCAAGTTTTTTCCCACCTCCCCCTAGGTGGTCAGGGCTGCCGGGACACAGGAAATGACAGCCTGGGCCGGGAACAGAGCCCTGAAGGTGCCGGAGGCCACATTCTTCGGACACTGTGTGTCATCAGCTACTCCACCAGGTGAAGCTCCTGGCTTTGGATGCCCCACCTCTTTCTGCCACATCTTAAACAAGCCCAGGACCCTCCGTGGTGGGCGCCCATCACCAGGCTGTGCAAAAAGAAATCAGACGTGGGGCTGGTGGTCACGACCACGTAGGGGTGGCACTGGGCCCGAGAGGGCAGCCTGGGAGCCACAGGAGAAAGAAGGGCCCTTCTGACCAGCACCGTTCCCCCCAGCCCTGTCACAAGCCTGTCATTTCCTAAGCAGCTGGACTTGGAGTGGACACCGGAGGACCCTGAGCAAACTCTCTAAGCTCAGGGAAAAGTGACCCCATCCATTCCTCTGGCTCACAGCCGAGTGGTCTTTTGAACTTGAATCTGACATTGCTTGCCTGCTCCAAATTCCTCCGCGGCTTCTTTTGGGAAAAAATCAGACACCTTTGAAAGGCACAGGAGATTTTTACCATGTATCTTTGCCTGCCTGCCTGACCTCACACTCCCCGTGTATAAAAATCTCAGCAACAAGGAACAACTTGCGTTAAACACACCAGACTCGCACACACCTCTGCTCTGACGCACGCTGCTCCTGCCGCCTGGGTCTTCCTTCCGCCTCTTCTGGGCCCAGCAGAAGCCCCGATGCAGCATCTTTCAGTCTTAGATTCAAGGGTCTGCTGGGCCTCCCCGGCTCCTGGAGTAGAATCCGAAGCCCCTGCCCACTAGACTCTGTACTTTATGTTCCTAGAAGCGTAGCGAGACCAGCTTCACTGTATCACACCGACCGTTCTTCCAGCGCTGGTCCTTACTCGCCTCAGTTTCCTTACCTGTAAAATGGGGATAACTGTCAAACCTACCGCTGTAGTGTCAGTGGGAGGACTGACACCCGGAAGTGGCCGTAGGGGTTGGAAAGGGAGCCGGGGAAAGAAAGAAGGGCAATACCCCGTGCATTCCTGTGCAGGTGTGCAGGCTCCCCTCCCTCCGTGGGTCACTGGGGTTACAGGGAGCCTCTGGGAACAAGAGCATGGAGGGCAGAACACCCCCAGGACAGTGCGGCCCCAGTGGGGAGGAAGCTTCTGGTAACGGGCTCCTCACCGCCCTACATGGACCAAGAGGCAGCCTGGAAACTGAGATCCTGTGGTTATTAAGACCACAAGGGCTGCCCCCCGCCCCTGCCCACATCGCCGCCGGCACTTCCCGGAGTTGGTCCCCGCGCCCCTCCCGGGCCCAGGTGATGGGGCCGCGCTCACCTTCCGCAGAAATGCCATCCTCGGCCTGTACTGCTGACCTTGGTGTCGGATTGTCATCCTGGACCCTGGCGGACGCAGAACGTGGACACCACCGGAGGGAAAAGGAAGCCCCCGGAGAGCGCGCCGGCGTCCCCGTGCGAGGGCTGGGTGGTGCGGCCTGCGGCGCCCCCGGGAAGCTGCCCGAATCCGCGCCGGCCAATCAGCGCGCCGCGCCGCGCCGCGGGCCGGGAGTGCTCTGCGCCGGCGCCCACCCGCCGCCAGGGGGCGGTGTCAGGCTCCGCCGGGGCCCGCGGAGCCGCAGGTGAGCCCCGCGCGCCCGGGGCCCGCGTGGGAGGCTCTGCGGCAGGGGCTGAGCTTGGGCCGCAGCACCAAAGCCCGGGGAGCGAAAACGGTGCATCACGGGCCTTGGCCCCCTGGCTGGGCTGCCACCAGCTCCCTGCATGGGCCTTAGCAAACTGCGTAAGAGCGTCGGTCTCCTCTTCTCACGGGAGAAAGGCAAGTGAGTGGGTTGGAAGGGACACCTGTGTGTCAGGTACTATGAGGACGGAATGAGTAACCGGGCCAACCGGCAGTGGAGTGTGGTTGGCGGGGAGGAATGCTGCCCCGGCTCCTCAGATGGGCTGGCTCCGAACCCGGAATTTCCACTGGCTGTGCGGTTTCAAGCCAGTTACGGAACCTTTCCCCCATCTTGTCAATGAGGACGGTGCACACTCCCTGTGCTCTTTCTTTATGTGTGTGGGGGGGTTGATTTGGATTTAACATTACTGAGCTAATACATGTAAAAAGCACTTAGACAATATCATATGGTCTCACTTATATGTGGAATCTAAAAAAAATGATACAAATGAACTTATTGATGAAGCAGAAAACGACTCACAGACACAGAAAACAGACTTACGCTTACCAAAGGGAAAGGGGTGGGGATAAATTAGGAGGTTGGGATTAACATATACACACTGCTATACATATTAACAAAAGAGATGGTCAACAAGGACCTACTGGGTAGCACAGGGAACTCTACTCAATATCCTGTAATAACCTATATGGGAAAAGAACCTGAAAAAGAGTGGATATATGTATCTGTATAACGGAATCACTTTGTTGTACACCTGAAACTAACACAACGTTGTAAATCAACTATACTCCAATATAAAATAAAAATTAAATTAAAATAAAACAGAACCGTGACTGACACACGGTGAATGTCAAAGAAACCATAGTTTCTCCTATGTCTCTTGGGATTCTTAAAAATTACCATTCCTAGTGTCTTCTTTATACCCATAGTCCGAGACCTACGTTATCTCAGAATAATACAAGAAGTCTTGGAGTAGTCACTGGAGGTAAGAGTACAGACTCTGGAGTCAGATTACGTGGGATCAAATCTCAACTCTGCTATTTACTAATGAACAAACTGTGTGACTTTGGGCAAGTTCCTTAATCCCTCTGTGCTTCAGTTTCTGTAAAATGGGAATGGCACAATGACCGCCTACATAACAGGGTTGTTAAGGGGAGATAAAGGAGTACACAAATCAATAGATATCAGTTGTTACTATTATTAATATTAGTATCATTAAAGATAGTGTAATAGAAAGAGCACAAAACGAATGAAAATGGTCTCAACTTGACAACTGCATCATTCCCCTTGTCCTCACTTTATTCATCTATAAAGGAGGGACTAGAGCTAACCAGTCTCCGACAGGGTGAGACCTCCCAGGTCTAACAGGCAGGATTCTCAGGACCAGGGACTTGACTGTTTTTCCTTGTAGAGCTGGGCGCCCGAGCGTGGCAGATAACGCTGACGTCAGAAGAGGGCGGGTGGGCAGTTGCCGTCAGAGGGGCAGTCAGCAAACAAGTCTTCTGCTAATCAGGTTCCCATCCCAGCGGAAGAGCCGAGTTCCTGCCACGCCACTCTGACATCTTAGCTCTGGGTTAAAGTGCTAGTATAAGCGTTTCAGAAACCAGACTCTGAGGTCTGGTTGATTCACAGGGAAATGACTTGTCAGAAAGCAATGAGATGCAACGCTCTCCCTGGCGAGGCCACCGCGATGGTGCGTGACAGAGGGCGAGAAACCGCCCATTTCATCCAGGTTCCCAAATTCATCAGGACGGGCCAAGTAATTTCAGAATCATTTTAAATTGATGTGTGTCTGTAATTGTTTCCCCATTCTCTTATCTTGTTGATTTGGGCTTTCTCTCTTTTTTCTCAATTAGGTTAGATGGTGATTTGTCTATTATGAGATTGTGTGTGTATGTGTGTGTGTGTGTTTACTGGAGAATCGGATTTTATTGAAAAGCTAGAACTTTAAGATCATCTAGTCATTGGATATTTATGCTGTGTAAGTTACTTAACAGATGTGAGAGGGCTCTGTAAACTAGAAAAGAACTTTAGATATCTAGAGTGGCCACCTGTATCACTTTGTGTCACCTGTGCCTTGCCTGACGTCCCCCAGTGGATCAGCAATGGATTTGGGATCAGAATCCAGGTGTCCCGAGTCCCAGTCATATTCGTGTCCCCCACCCTACAATGTCTCCCTCATCTAGGACACTTGTCAGTCATGGTTCTCAGTGCTTTTTAAAAATTTTTTATTTTATGTTGGAGTATAGTTGATTTACAATGTTGTGTTAGTTTCAGGTGTACAGCAAAGTGATTCAGTTATACGTATACATATAGCCATTCTTTTTCAGATTCTTTTCCCATATAGGTTATTACAGAATATCAAGTAGAGTTCCCTGTGCTATCCAGTAGGTCCTGGTTGATTGTCTGTTTTATATATAGCCTTGTGTATCTGTTAATCCCAAACTCCTAATTTATCCCCACCCCTTTTCCCTTTGGTAACCACAAGTTTGTTTTCTGTGTCTGTGAGTCTGTTTCTGTTCTCTAAATAAGTTCATTTGTGTCACTTTTTTAGATTCCACCTATAAGTGAGATCATATGTAGTAGCTCAGTAATCTTAAAACCAAAACCAACCCCCCCACCCCCCGCCAAAGAAGAAGCACAAGGAGGGTGCAGTATCCTCATTGATAAGATGGGGAAAAGGTTCCACAACTAGCTGGAGATGGAAGAGTGAGTGGCGAATCCGAGTTCAGAGCCAGCCCACCTGGCGGGGCGGGTCTTTGATTGCCTGCAGGACTTGAACGTCGTCGCCGCGAGGAAAATGCTTTCACCTACAGGTCCCTCCACGTCCCTTCCCCCCACTCCCTGGCTCATATTCTTGACCATGTGACTTGACCCATGGCTAACTGGACTGGGGGCACTGGAGCACCTGACCCAGGCCACCCGTCCATAGAAAGGCCAACAACCTGTAACACGGCCAAGCGTCAAATGATGAACTGAACCAACCAGATTTTCACTCTTGGAGGAACCACGTGAGCCAGTGGTAGAGGCGGCCAGATCTGAAAAGAAGCCCTGAGGTGGAATCAGGCCCATGGTGGGGCAAAGCCATAGATGAGCTAAAGTCGGGGGGTGGTGGGGGGGACAAAGTCTGAGCAGTGGAAGGAAGCCTGGGGTAGAAGTGAGAATGGAACAGCAGCACAGAGCAAGACAGAGAGACCCCAAGAGCTCTCACAAACGTAAGTGAAGGCCCCGGGGGCCCTTGTTGGCAAAGAGCAAATTGCACTGTCTCTAGTTAGTTTTTCGTGGAGGTAATGGGCTACAGATCAGAATGATGGAGATACAGTATAGTTGTGTTTCAGCAAGACGTTTGTGGTCCACAGGGGAAAAGTGAACCTTATCACTGCCCGACCCCCGAAGCCCAAAACAAATTTGCAACCAATCTGTAGCAACAGTAGGATTGTATTGCCATCATATCTGCCCTCTGTCCAACCTCACCCTATACCCACCCTGGTCTTGACTCCATAGTTAATGTTTCCCTTGCCTTGATTTTTAATTTATAGCTGACCATTTTATATTACGCATCTCCTGTATGCCCCATTGGCCCAACTGTGAAAAGAGACATGGTATAAATGAATACATCGTTCAGATGAGAATTAGCTTAAGTGGACTCGTGTCTGAATGACCAAATCCCCAGTTCTTCCTTAATCATGGAGATAGGTCTATAGTTGCATGTCACAGGATTTACCCAAACTTGCATCCTATTAAAAATCATAATGATTTGGATGACAACACTGGTGACACAATGTTTACATTTTCAAAGATGCAAAATAAAAGAATGGCTAATACATTAGAAAATAGCCTTTGCCTCCAAAAATTCTTGGCAGTCTGAGCTTCCTCCAGTGTGCTTTTAAATGCCCGCACTGAATCAGCATCTCTGGGTAAATCTGCAGCGTTAGGGTTTTTGACTATCTACCAAAAGTCGTTATTGGAATAAGTCATATGAATTTCTTTCAGAAAAAAATTCTGACTTGACCCCAAACGGTTGTCAAGATAGTGTCCATTCTGTCTCTCTACCAGGTACCGTAGGAGAAATTTCTTTCCAAGTTTAGCACCAAGAAAAGCTAAGTCTCTCCTGAAAAAGAAAATCACAATGTATCCTTTTCTCTGATCAAGAGAGATGTGTATCCAGTTTCCTTTTTCACCCTGATCAGCAAAACACTTCAAATCTGGCATTAGGGTCCCTTGGAGTAACTGGAATGAACTTTTGGGTTTTAATGTTTTTCTCCAATCTGTTCTCCTATTTGAGTTCATATATCATCGGTTTTATTATCTGGGTTTTGTCATTTGGTAAGCCATAACAACTCCTTTTTGGAATGACTGGGGATATAAATTAATTACATAAATTGTATCTGAGTAATGAGTGGGAGAGACAAGGTGGGGGAGAAAGGAAAGAAGTGTGCAATCTCAAGGGTCTTCAAGATAAGTGACTGTATTTATCCAAATATTTGTCCAATCTACACTGTTTAATTTGAGCCCAAGATAACGTGCGAGAGGGAGAACGGTGTGGTGAAAATGTATTCGAATTTGATGAACACCTTGCTTTCCTTACAAGACAATTGATTAGATCACGCCTGTCCATCTAAATTGATCAGCTCGGCTGGGAAGTAAAAGGATGTCTCATTCCTGCAACTTGAGATCTCCTCTCTCCCCCCTGCATCCACACAACTTCCAGGTGAGATGCTGAGCAAGGGAGGGAAGGAGGAAGCGGGCAGGAATGGAGGGAGGTGGCTGGCTGCCGGGACTGCAGGAATTTCACACAGAATCATCTGAGCTAAGTGAGACCTCCTATTCACCCCCAGCTCATCCCCCCCCAATAAGGAATGTTTCCCTCCATCCTCGCCATCCTAAGGAGTAGAGTCCCTGCAGTGAGTCCAGGGCGGAAATTTCCCGGAAACACTTGCTAGATGCTAACAAATAGGGCCATACTGTCCCAGCCTCTGTCCCCCATAAGAAATCACATTCTACCTCCCTTATACAGGAGTCAGGTGGATTCTGCTTCATAATATTGACGCCTTTGCTTTTACAAGTCTCTTTCTCCCACTATAAATATATGCTCACTACTGAAAATCTGGGAATAGAGAGAAGTGAATTTTTAAAATTTTGATAATAGCTAATCTGGGAAAAGAAGTGTGAGTGACTGGGGAGGTAGGACGGAAAAGGGCGGACTGGGGCCACCAGCGCTGCTTGCCTGGGCAACTATGACGCTGTCTAAGGGGGTGGTGCTCTCTCCTGACCCCTTACCTGGCCAAACTCCAATCCACTCCTCCCACTGCGACAGGAGCCATTTTTTGTTTTAACTCCCTATCTGGACATTTTACTCCTCTGCTTCGAGGGCTTCTGTTGTCCACCAGGCTCTTAGGAAAAAGCCCGTCTGTAATGAGTGCTGCAAGGCCCCTCAGGTGCACCCCGCCCATCGCCCCCTTCTTCACTATGCCCCTGCCACACCGGCCCCCTTTCCATTCCTAGAACAACCCAAGCCTCCTTCTGTCCCAGGGCTGTCAGGTGTGGCCAAAACTCTTCTTCATTTACTTTCTCACCTGGCTAACTTCTCGTGTTTGGGGTTCCAGCCAAAATGTCACTTCCTCAGCCGAAAACCTTCCCTGACTCCCTCCCCAGACTGGGTTAGGTCCTTCAACTCTGCCTCTTCTTGGTCAACTTTCCACAACTATAATTCTTTTCACTTGTAAAAGGAAAAGGTTGGATTTGCACACCCAACTTTTTTTCTTTTTTTAAGGGAATTTCTTTATCTTTATTATTTATTTATTTATGGCTGTGTTGGGTCTTCGTTTCTGTGCGAGGGCTTTCTCTAGTTGCGGCGAGCGAGGGCCACTCTTCATCGCGGTGCGCGGGCGTCTCACTATCGCGGCCTCTCTTGTTGTGGAGCACAGGCTCCAGACGCGCAGGCTCAGTAGTTGTGGCTCACGGGCCCAGTTACTCCGTGGCATGTGGGATCCTCCCAGACCAGGGCTCGAACCCGTGTCCCCTGCATCGGCAGGCAGACTCTCAACCGCTGCGCCACCAGGCAAGGCCCCCACACCCAACTTTCATAGTAGTGTCAGTCACAGAAGCCCAAAGGTGGAAACAACCCAAACGTCCATCAATGGATAAATGGGTCAATAAAATGTAATACGTGCATATAATGGAATATTATTCAGCCTTCAAAAGGAAGAAAATCTGGCAAGTGCTCCAACATGGTTGATCATTATGTGAGTCTCTCGGTACCGTCTGTCTTCCTAACCGGATCCTCAGCCCCATGAGGGCAGGGACCTGATTCTCTTATCCACATGCTATTTCCAGCACTTGGGGTAGAGGAGGCTTTTAGTCAATATGTGAGAGAAGAAGGAGATTCAGAAAGACTCACAGAGAACAGAAATGAGGGACCCCGGGGCCCAGGAGTCTCAGTTTCTGTCTCTTCGGCTCTCACAGGCCCCGCTGTCCACTGATTCTGCTGCCTGTCCTTGGATGCACGGACATGTCATTGCAATCATTTTACATAAGGTGGCACAAGGCCCTTTCTGTTCCTGGAGTGCCGGAACCCCCCCTGGAAACCTTCCAGATGATAGTAATGGTAATGACAACAAAACTCATAGGGCCAAGCCATCGCGAGCCCGGCACTGGTGTGTTTTTTAAAGACAATCTTCATGTCAACTGGATACCCTGCCCACCGTTCAGGGGAGAACCTAGAGGCCCCGTGAGGCCTGGCAGCCCACCACCACCACCACCCCCCTCCCCGTGAAGTGTGGCGTAAATGTCTGTGGAATAAAGATGCAGGAGGCGAGGCGTAGCTGAACGGAGAAGGCTCCTCTCCCCTCCGGGCTGCTGCTCCCCGGCCCCGCCCTCCGCCCCCCCCCCCCCGCCACCCCGCGCGCCTCCCCATCCAGGCGGCATCTCTTTTGCGTTGCCCACCCTGAGGAGCCCTGCCCTGGACCAGGTGGGAGATCCTGTCTCGCTGTGGCTTCCGCGGGCCCGTTTGACCCTCAGACGAAGCTCAGGTCTCCAACTTAGCCCCTATCAGAAAGAAAAGTGTTATTTCCACGTCCTTCCAACTGTGACTTTCCCAAGTCAGGGATTTTCCAGTTCCCACCCGGCTGCCTTCGGGCTCTGACTTTCCTGGGAAGAGCCCCTCTGGTAGGGCTCAGGAAGCTGACTGATGCAGGAGAGCGAAGGAAATGAAAGCAGAGGCACCTGCGAGGATTCCGTTCAACATCCACCAGTTTCACTTTCTTTCTTTAGACGCGGAGTTTCAGCCCCCGCCTCCCTCGCCCTTACTTCTCTTTGCTCCCCGTGTGGATCTCAGCACCGCTTCTCTCCCTCCCTCCCGTTCCTGCCCTCTTCTCCCCGCCTCTCCACCCCTTCTCTCTCTTTCCCCAGTGACAGTAGTGGGCACCTTGACCTTGGAAGCAGTAGTCCTACCCTTTGGTCTCCTTTCTCTTCTTGGGTAGGCAGCTTTTCCAGGATCAACGCCAAGGCTGCCCTGCAGACACCAAACATTTTTCTCTTTTTCGATCCAAACTCAGAAGTTATCTTCCGCGGGGGCTGCTAGCATCCCGTGCCTCCGGGAGGAAGCCGGCGCCCCCTCGTGGCCATCCCGGGATCTGCGCTAGTTTTCCAGCCATTGCTGCTCCCTCACCCTCCCGAACACACTGTTCTTTGGTCATTGCAGGCGGCCGGCTTTGTCCTGGGCACTCGTCGAACCAGTTACCTGGCTGAACTGGTTTCCTCCTCCTCGGCCTGAATCCCCGCCCGCACGTCCACATCTTTGACCGCTGCTGCGGCCCCGAAGCCCCCTGCGCCCCGGTCGGAGCCACGCTTCCTTCCTCTTCGCTGGGGCTGGCTCGTGCCTGCATGTGACACACAGCTTCCCGGGGCACCCTGGCCCCTCTGGGACAGCTTCCCGAGACCCCTCATCGTGCCCCGGCATCGCACACTCTCCACCCGCGCCCCCATGGGACCCCCTTCCTAAACACACTGCCCTCCGCCCCCCAGAACTCCATCCTGAAAGGCAGCAGCCCTCGAGGGGCCACTCCCTAGGGGTTCCCCACCTGCCCGGCCCAGCCCGGCCCAGAGGCCCCTCCTAGCTTCGCCGGACACGCCCGCGCTCAGGCGTACAGGCCCCTCTCCTCGGGGGCGCGCGCCACCCAGCTCCGCCTCTTTCCAGCCACGCAGGTACCAGGCATGGCCGCCAGGTGTCTTCCCTGTGTCCAGCCTCTTGTGCTCAGGCCCCTGGGTGACCCATCGCACTTCTCCACCTCACAGACCCCCAAGGACCCCTGCTGCCCCTTCGTTCCGGCCACCCCCCCGCAAAGCCACACCCTGGACCTTGTCCTCACCCAGAAATGTTTTGCCTCCATATCCTGGATTCCAGCTTCTGGCCCTGCGAGCCGGCTTCCGGGCCCTCCGGCTCTGCCTTCTTCGCTCCCCTCTCCAGGTCCGGAAAGGCCAGGGCACGCCCCGCCCATCCCCTCGGGTCATCGGGCCCCGGCGGCCACGCTTCCCACCTCCTTCACGGGACCCCAGGTCAGCAGGTGAACTGACTTCTCAGAGCCTCGTGGGCCCTACCGCCCACAGACGTGCCTGCACATCCCCCCAGGCGAGCGGAAACCTACATGCAAGAGCATAAGGGAACCTGAGGAAAGCCCGGCTGTGACACCCGTCAGCCTTGTCACCGAGGCTGCCAGCTCACTTGAGTCCTCAAACTACACGTCCCCCCTTGAACTTGGCGGATCCCTCTGCCACCCTTCCCCCCGCTAGCGCTCTTCCCCAGTGTCCGACCAGACCTCCACCCGTTTCTGTAGGCAACGCGGCTGGAGGATTCTGCCAGAGGGTAAGGGGTCATTTCTCCTGTTCAAGGCCACCACCTCCAGCTGTGTGTGCTCTTTTTCTTTTAAATTAGTTTTTATTGGAGTAGAGTTGATTTACAATGTTGCGTCAGTTTCTGCTCTACAGCACGGTGAATCAGCTATGCCTGTACATATATACCCACTCTCTTTTAGATTCAATTCCCATATAGGTCATGTGTGTGCACTTGAGTCTGTTTCCTGCTATCTCCTTCTTGTCTGCTCCATCCTGTCTGTCTCTGTCCCTGTCTCCCTGTCCCCTTCTCCCTTGGCTACTGGGCTTGCCAAGAATAGCCTGGTGAGACCAGTGATATGATTCCAATTGTGTCCCCAAAGAAGTTATGCCCAAGGGCTTCCCTGGTGGCACAGTGGTTAAGAATCCGCCTGCCAACGCAGGGGACACGGGTTCAAGCGCTGGTCCAGGAAGATCCCACATGCCGCGGAGCAACTAAGCCCGTGCGCCGCAACTACTGAGCCCGCGTGCCACAACTACTGAAGCCCGCGCGCCTAGAGCCCATGCTCCCAACGAGAGAAGCCACTGCAGTGAGAAGCCTGTGCACTGCAACGAAGAGTAGCCCCTGCTCGCCGCAACTAGAGAAAAGAAAAAAAGCTCGTGCGCAGCAACGAACACCTAACACAGCCGAAAATAAATAAAATTAATTAATTTTTTAAAAAAGAATCACATTGAGCATATTAAAAAAAAAGAAAAGATATGCCCAAGTCCTGACACCCACTACTTGAGAATGTGACCTTATTAGGAAACACGGTCTGTCCAGAGAAAATCAAATTAAAATGAGGTCAGATGGACCCTAACCCAATCTGACTGGCGTCTTTATAAAAAGGGGAAATTTGGACGGAAGGAAGACGATGGCCATGGGAGCGGAGTGATGCGTGTACAAGCAAGGGGGGCCCAGAGTGCTGGCAAACACCAGATGCTGGAAGAAGCAAAGAAAGATCCTCCCCTAGAGCTGCCAGAGAGAGCGTGGCCCTGGCCACACCTGAATTAGGACGCGTAGCCCCCAGAATGGAGACAGTGCATTTCCATTGTTTGAAGTCACCCAGTGTTGGTACTTTGTTACAGCAGCAGCCCTGGGAAGGTCAGACAGCTGGGGAGGCCATGACACGGTCAAGACCGTCAGGTAAAGGTTCGGGATGCTCTGGTGGGCTCTTCACACTATTTCCCAAGCGTGACTCACAGCTCCCTGAAGAGAAGCAGGCTGGGACTCAAGGGCCTGGGCTTTCTTTTCCTTTCTTCTGTGTTTCCAGGAAGCCCTTGGAACAGATGTAGAAACCCTCTTTCCATCCAGCCTGGCATCTTGCTTCCAGAGGCAAGAGGCTGGGCAGGCCAGCAGGTTAACATTTAAGCAGGCCTGAGCACGATGTCCTCATGTGAAAACTGGGGCCTGGCAACTGGCCTCCTCCCAACCCCAATTCCCCATCCCCCTATCTCCCCACCATCTCCCCACCGCCCCTCCCCCCCAGGCCTTGAAAGAGGTCTGAATTATATATTCAGTCAGTGTTCCTCGCTCGCTGTTAGCACTTGGGAAGCAGGGACCCTGTCGTATTCATCTTTCTGGTCTGGGGCTCTGCTCCTAGGAGGAGCTCCCCAGGTGTTTGGTAAAATGAATTTGTAAAGCAGTTGTTGAGTCATCCGTCAGGTCCACGTTGGAGCAACATGACACAAAGGACCTTTACTCTGGGGAGGGTTTCCAGCCACCTGTTCTATCAGGCTCCTGCCAGCAGCCCCTGGCAGTAGCCGTGTGATAACAAAGGATCCCACAGTTTTGCAGGAGGCCCACAGCCTCTTTTCTCCCAAGCTCTCACCTCCCGGACTCCCAGACCCAAGGCGGGGCCGGAGGGGGCGGATGTTGATGTGGGACATGAGCAACTGCGCTTTCAAGTGACCTGTTGGCTGTCAGAGCTTCTCCAAGCCAGCGTCTGACAGGTAAATGCAAGATGCTTTCCATGTTCCCAGGGCCACAGTCGGGGCAAAGTACCCCAATGGGTGGGACAGAAGCATGGAGGGTCGAGGAACATGAGTGGCCTCAGGTCACATCCCCACACGGGCCATACAGAGCCCTTGTCTTGGTCTCTCGGTGTGACAGCAGTTGTGCTCCCGCCTGGAAAAAGCTTTACCGTATTTACATGTGATAAGGACGTTACCGTATTTACATGTGATAAGTTCGTTGCCGTATTTACAAGTGGTAAGAGCCACCACCGACTGGTTGAATGACTGAGGGCTGAGTGGGGATCCCATAGATCCTTAAGCATTTATTGAGCCCTTATTATCTGCACACTGTGGTGGGGAATCAAAGGCAAAAGGCACAGTCACTAAAAAAAGAGTCAGCTTGTATCAGAGAACCAAGACTCACACAGACCAGCACAAACGGTGTAGGGAAGAGGGGTTGGGGGCGCAGGCTTTAGAGCCAGACTGGGTTCCAGTCCCAGCTCTGCCACATCCAAGCTGTGTGTGCCCTGGACACATACTCAACCTCTCTGTGTCTCAAGTTCTTTAAAAGTAAGATGGGAATGATACTAACCACCGTACCCACTTCATTGACTGAATAGAATATGCGTGCAGCACTTCACCAGTGTTAACTGTGGTGGTGATGATTATGATTGACTACACTGTTAAGTGAGATATTATGTATAAAGAGCTAAGCAGTGCCTGGCATTTATGAAACACTCAGTCATATTAATTGCTATTACTATTATGATTACTATCATTTTTATTTTTACGTTCTGAATTAGTTTTCTATGTCTGTATAACAAATCACTCCAGAACTTAGCAGCTTAATACAACAAGAAACATTTATTATCTCACTTACTCTTAGTCTCTGTGGGTCAGGAATTCGGCAGCCACTTACAGCTGCCTGGTCCTAACTCAGGATCTGTCAAGAGGCTGCAGACAAGCCATTACCTGGGGCTTGACTAGGATCTGCTTCCCGGATGGCTCACTCACGAGGCTGGCAAGTTGGTGCTGGCCTTTGGCAGTGGCCTCAGTTCTTTCCCACGTGGACCCCTGCATGGCGCTGCTTGAGAGTCCTCACAATATGGCAGCTGGATCCTTGCCTGCAAAATAATCCAAGAGAGGCAGAAGCCACAGTGTCTCTTATGGTTTTCTATTGAGCCACAATAACCTACTAGCTATGGGGGTTGTGACCCTGTTCATTTTGGGAGGGGCTACACAAGGGTGTGAACACCGGGAGTAGAGACGCATTGGAGGCTGACCACCACCACGTCCTAAATTGTGTGGCAGAGACTGTAACTTCCATAGGAGTTCAGATGAGAGGGAGAAAAATGAAGGTAAGAGGGCTTAGGCAATGCGTGGAGTTTTTACAGCTAGATCTTGAGGGGTGTCCGTCGCCACTTCTTTTTCCTCAAATTCCTCGTTTCTGTGGCACTTGGACAGAGAGGAGGGTAGGACTTTGATAATCAGAAGGGCAAAGGGGAGACAGGGGAAGTAGGAGGAAAATTTTAAAAGAGGTGAACGGGATTTATTTAAGGGATAGTAAAAAGGAGACTAACATTGGGAAGGAAAAAACTCCAGAAATAGGGTGAGAGAGGCAGCCTGGGCTGCCTTTTGCCAAGGAGAGTCGCAAAAGCCAAGTAAATAGGCATAAACTAGCTGGAGTAGAAAGTAAACGTTAAGGGCATAAGGCTTTGGAGAAACGTTTTCAAAATGCTTGCAGGCTTGTTTGATGTGGGACATTTGAGGCTAAAGAATTTTCAAAGGTGAAGAATGTTCTCCTCTAAGGGGACATTCACTTCAATGCAAGCATGGCCTGGGGGGTCAAGGCAATACCAGGAACCAGACTTTAATAGCTTCCTTATATCAGGGTAGGAAGCGCAAGTTGATAAGAAAGTTGGAATCGAGCATCCCAGCTGGAGAGGGAGCCTCCCCAAAGGAAACACTGGAGTGGGAGATAGTCTATGTTTACACAGCGCTCGGGCCATGCCTGCAGTTTACACAAACTGCATCCTCGAGCCGCCTGACCTAGAAGAACCCACATCTGGTGCCCAGCCAGTGCCTGGAGGAACTGCCTGCCCAGCCCCAACCAGCCCGTGAGTGCAAAGCTGCTTGGACGCGCCTGGGGAAGAGGACCGCTCTGCACACACTGGGGCCATGACGGTCACGCACGTGTCCCCTTTGTGTCCCGCACAGAACTACCTGCAGCCCCTCCAGTTAGGTTCATTCATCAGGACAACAAGAAAAGCTCAGAACGCCCACCTTCCCATTCTCCCTCTTCCCTTTCCCTTCTTTCAAAACAATTCAGATCCCATTCACCTGCTTTCCGAGGCCCCAGCCGAGCTCCCAGGCTGGTAGATGTGCTCTAACACATCAGCTGTCCCTGTTCCCCACTTAGCACTGTCATGGCTAGTTGGCTAGTTGGCCACTTGGCCTCGCCCACTGCAACCTTCCCGTAAATGCCCTCCCCTTCGTACCCCACAACACGCGGCACAGTGCCCGGCCCATGCAGACGCTCCCCACGTGTCCAGACCAGGCAGTGCTGGGCTGGCTTCACCCTCTATAGGTCAGTCCCTCCCTGTGTGCCAGCAGCCACAGGCTTGCTTTTGACCTGGACCATCGCAGGAGGAGACTGGACATCACGGTGACTCAGGCCACAGGAGGATTAGAGGAGCCCGGGGGGCGTGGAGGTGGGGGGGCGGAGCGTGGAGGAGGGAGTGGAGGGGGCGTGGTTAGGTCGGGGAACTGTCCTTTCCCTTACAACACAGCAAAGCCTAAAGTCACGTTAGAAGTCATGCTTTCAAAGATAAGTTGACCATATGTGCGTGGGTTTATCTCTGGGCTTTCTATCCTGTTCCACTGACCTATCTTTCTGTTTTTGTGCCAGTACCATACTGTTTTGATTACTGTAGCTTTGTAGTATAGTTGAAGTCAGGGAGCCTGATTCCTCCAGCTCCATTTTTCGTTCTCAAGATTGCTTTGGCTATTCGGGGCCTTTTGCGTTTCCATACAAATTGTGAAATTTTTTGTTCTAGTTCTGTGAAAAACGCCAGTGGTAGTTTGATAGGGGTTGCATTGAATCTGTAGATTGCTTTGGGTAGTAGAGTCATTTTCACAATGTTGATTCTTCCAATCCAAGAACATGGTATATCTCTCCATCTATTTGTATCATCTTTAATTTCTTTCATCAGTGTCTTATAATTTTCTGCATACTAACACCATACACAAAAATAAGCTCAAAATGGATTAAAGACCTAAATGTAAGGCCAGAAACTATCAAACTCTTAGAGGAAAACATAGGCAGAACACTCTATGACATAAATCACAGCAAGATCCTTTTTGACCCACCTCCTAGAGAAATGGAAATAAAAACAAAAATAAACAAATGGGACCTAATGAAACTTCAAAGCTTTGGCACAGCAAAGGAAATCATAAACAAGATGAAAAGACAACCCTCAGAATGGGAGAAAATATTTGCAAATGAAGCAACTGACAAAGGGTTAATCTCCAAAATTTATAAGCAGCTCAGGCAGCTCAGTAACAAAAAACCAAACAACCCAATCCAAAAATGGGCAGAAGACCTAAATAGACATCTCTCCAGAGAAGATATACAGACTGCCAACAAACACATGAAAGAATGCTCAACATCATTAATCATTAGAGAAATGCAAATCAAAACTACAATGAGATATCATCTCACACCAGTCAGAATGGCCATCATCAAAAAATCTAGAAACAATAAATGCTGGAGAGAGTGTGGAGAAAAGGGAACACTCTTGCACTGCTGGTGTGAATGTGAATTGGTACAGCCACTATGGAGAACAGTATGGAGGTTCCTGAAAAAACTACAAACAGGGCTTCCCTGGTGGCGCAGTGGTTGAGAGTCCGCCTGCCGATGCAGGGGACACGGGTTCGTGCCCCGGTCCGGGAAGATCCCACATGCCGCGGAGCGGCTGGGCCCGTGAGCCATGGCCGCTGAGCCTGCGCATCCGGAGTCTGTGCTCCGCAAAGGGAGAGGCACAACAGTGAGAGGCCCGCGTACCACAAAAACAAAAACAAAAACAAACAAAAAAAAAACTACAAATAGAACTACTACAGCAATCCCACTACTGGGCATATACCCTGAGAAAACCATAATTCAAAAAGAGTCATGTACCAAAATGTTCATTGCAGCTCTATTTACAATAGCTCAGAGATGGAAACAACCTAAGTGTCCATCATCGGATGAATGGATAAAGAAGATGTGGCACATATATACAATGGAATATTACTCAGCCGTAAAAAGAAACGAAATTGAGCTATTTGTAATGAGGTGGATGGACCTAGAGTCTGTCATACAGAGTGAAGTAAGTCAGAAAGAGAAAGACAAATACCGTATGCTAACACATATATATATGGAATTTAAGAAAAAAAAATATCATGAAGAACCTAGGGGTAAGACAGGAATAAAGACACAGACCTACTAGAGAATGGACTTGAGGATATGGGGAGGGGGAAGGGTAAGCTGTGACAAAGCGAGAGAGTGGCATGGACATATATACACTACCAAACGTAAAACAGATAGCTAGTGGGAAGCAGCCGCATAGCACAGGGAGATCAGCTCGGTGCTCTGTGACAGCCTGGAGGGGTGGGATAGGGAGGGTGGGAGGGAGGGAGACGCAAGAGGGAAGTGATATGGGAACATATGTATATGTATAACTGATTCACTTTGTTATAAAGCAGAAACTAACACACCATTGTAAAGCAATTATACTCCAATAAAGATGTAAAAAAAACCCCAAAAAACAAGTCATGCTTTCCCAGGGAGGGTGTGAGGGGGGTGAAAAACTAGCCAGGGAGCCGTTGCAGCCTCGACTTTTCCTCCAACTTCTGAAGTCTTTAATTCAGCTCCAGCCTGGACCCAGCACCTCAAGGAGTTCCTAGAATTAAGGAGTGTCTTTCACAATCTCAGAGACTCTGGGCAAAGTCCAGGGTCAACGTGTGATTCAGAGGGTGGAGTGGATGCTATAAATTATGTATTTGCTTAAAAAAAAAAAAAAACCATAAAAAAAAAAAGAACAACAGTCTCCTGGGCCTGGGCTCAGGCATCTGTCTTGGGCAGTTGCTTTCTGACGGGCAGAAACACCCTGGTTCCTTAAACCTCTCAGGGTCAAGCCAGTCTCCCAAGCAGGCACGCGCTCCCCAAGCCTCCTAGCATCTCTGCCTCTGTCCTTGCCCTCACACTAAAGAGGCTCGTGGCTTTCCAAGTCCTGTGGAGGCTGCCTCTGAGGAGACTCCGGACGGTTCTGTTCGCTCTCACGCCAGCCAGGTACTGTCGCTACACACCTGAATTACTGCAGCCACCTCCAAGCTGCTCTTCCTGGCTTGGGCCCCCTCTCTCTCGTCCCCTCACGGGCACCAGCGCCAGGTGCATCAGACTAAAACTGCACGTGGTGCCCGCCCCCGCTCAAGAATGTTACTGTGCTTTCTACTCAGCGACGGAATAAAATCTCAGCATTGTGCCCTGACACCACCATGCCTCGTCAACCTAACCTGGCTGATTCTGATCAAACCGACGGCTCCCACGGTGTCCTGGGCACATGCCGGGCACCTGCCTGCAATGCCCTTCCTTCCTCTGCAAACAATCATTCCAGGCTTCCGTCCACCTCCCATGGTTTGGCCCAGGAAACAGCCACTAGCTCCAAGTAGCTTTTGAACACTTCAAATGTGGCTCGTGACACCGAGGAACTTAATTTTAAATTTTATTTAAATTTTAATTAATTTAAACGGAAAGACTGAAAAGAAATTCGACTCAGGTAGTGGGAAATGTTTAAGTCTGTTGGGAACAATTTGGTTTTGTGACTCTATTTTTTCAACTGTAAATTGTATGAAGTCTAAATACAGGCCAGATGTCCTCAATGAAAAATTAGCATCTGAGTTGAGATCGCTGCAAATGTAAAAACATACACTGGATTTTGAAGACTTAGTCCAATAAATAAGAATGTAAGATATGTCTGTAATAATCCTTATGTCGATTACGTATTGAAATATTTTGGATATAGTGGGTTCAATAAACTCTATCGTGAAAATCAATTTCACTTTCTTTTTCTAATGTGGCTACTAGAAAGTTTAAAATTACGTCTGTGCCTTGCATTATATTTTTATCAAACAGCCACGTTCAAAACTCTAGATTCCTGAAGCAGTGATCAGTAGAGTACATTTAAAACTTAGCATACACAACTTTGTATTTTTTTTAAATCTCCATATTTGTATAACAAAATCATTGACCACCTTCAATCTCCAACACCTAGCAGCCAACGCTACATTATCTGACACCTGTGTGGGCAAGGCACTCCGTCAGGCGCTTTACATGTTACCATCATACTGAGCCCTCTCAGCAACTCCGTGAGGTGTGGGCATAATTAGCTCCATTTTTCAGATAACAAAAATGAAGCTCCGAGAGTTTAGGTGGGTTTTGCCAGGATTCTCATGGCAGACGCGTGAAGCAGCAAAGCTGGGATTTGATCCCACCCCTGCCTGCCTCTCGCCGCTGCTCTTTGCGGCCCCAGCTCATGACTGATAGGAGTGGGCAGCCACGAAGGATCTGCTGCTGCGAAGGGTGAGGGCTCAAGTTCTAGTTTCTCCTGGCCCACACAGGCAAACACGCCATCCTGCTTGCCGGCTGTGAGCAGGCCACGTGATCGAAGTGCAGAGCGTGATGGTGTGTCCCAATCACCCCACGCCATGCGCACCGTTCAGCTAGTTCAAGTCGCTTAACAACTCATAATGTGGTAGTGTCTGGCAGTGCCAAGTTAGAGCATGTAGCGCGATCTGGGACCCTGCTTCTGACAAGCAGGGCTGAGCCATGAGTCCCTCTAGTCACTGCACACGACCCTCCAGTCCTGGAGGGCTGCAAGTCCAGCTGGCAGCCCTCAGAAATGCGGGGAAACAATCTGGGAGCAGCAGGTTGTGCCTCTACTGACTTAAATCACCTCCTTCTAGGGAGCCTTCACCATACCACATGCTAGACGCGAGGGTACCAGGGAAGCTGGCTGTGTCCCTTGTCTCGGGGCCACATTCCGGTGCAGTGGGTGAGGGAGGGGACAGTTACAGTTCACTGGGACCAAGGCTGGGATGGGGATGGTGGGTGAGGTTGCTGTAGGACCTCAGAGGCCAGGTACCTCGATCAGCCCGGAGAGACTGAGAAGGGAAGGAAGCGGGGGGGGGCGAGGGAGGGTTAAGGGAGGGAGGAAGGAAGGAAGGAAGGGAGGGAGGGAGGAAAGGAGGGAGGAAAGGAGGGAGGGAGGAAAGGAGGGAGGGCGAGAGGGAGAGAGGGAGGGAGAGAGGAAGGAAATAATGGGCCGGGGACAGAGGACAGGGGAAAAGAGGGAGCAGGGGAAGGAAAAGAGCTGAGATAGAGGAAGACAGGCTGCGAAGCAAAACAGGGAGAACTTTGGGTGTTTTCTCCCACTGCCGGCCAATCGAGAAAAATGGCTGGCACTGGTTTGGGATGGGCATGAAATTCACCCAGAGAGTAATTTGTCAGAAGAAACATCTCCCTAAGAAAATGCCATTATTCCATGAGAGGATTATGCTGGGAGACGGCGGGAAGGCTTTTCAGAAACACCCCTTAGTTCCTGGCTATTGATAAAGTGCCCGCTACTATTTGTTCCCTGGTTTACGGAGAAGATTACATAGTTAAGAATAGGGCCAGGGCGGGCCAAATCTTTTGGGAACCCAAGACATAAATGGACGTACATCAGAACTCACTGTGCTTTCCCTGGGGAGTTAAATAGCTCCCCAATCCCAATTCCTTAATTGGGATTATAACAAATTATCCAAATGTCTCTGTGATCTCCAGGATTCTTACTGAGAGAAGCATCTAGGGCAAGAGGTGTCAGTCTTTTAATATCTGAGCACTTCGCCCTTTCTGCCCTCCAAAAAGCACACACAGAGCTCCTAAATTACAGAGGATGAGTTTTGCTTGAAGGGCCTCACATCCTGCCTGAGGTGGTCCCACGGAACCCCATGTCCCCTTGGAGCTGGGTTTAACTTGGGGTCACTTCCTTTGCTTCCCCTCAGGCCCTGAGCAGAAATCCAGGGTAAGGGAATAACTGAGGTTTGGGCCAAAGCGCGCGGTGTGTCTGCTGTTCTACAGAGCACTCTTTGATCTCTTGCCCAGGGTGACCTTGGGAAGGACGGCGATGCCCCAGAACCTTGGCAGCTTCTGCCAGAGGAGCAGAAGTCCCCGGTCAGGGACTGGCTAAGGGATGACGTCTACGCAGTGTTTCGGCCGAACATTCATAAGTTTCCCCGTGGGGACCCAGTTCAAGGGCCTGGGGAGTTGGAGGTTTTTGAGGTCTAGTTTAGGCCCCATGTCTGTAAAATGGGGCAATTTAGATGGTATCTCATCATACCCTCCCAGCCAGTACTGCCCTAGCTCCAGGCAAGAGAAGCGCCCTTGCCCCCGACCTGTGCTGTAGAAGGTCCTGCTCAGACGCTCTTCTGCTGCAGTCCCTACTCACAGGGTGAGGCCAAGGGACCCACCCATAGCCTGTGCTCCCCCCACATCAAATGCACCCACCCCTAGGGCAAGGGGTGTCCAATGGAGGTTGTAGGGAGGGGTGTGCACAGAGCATGGTGTGTGGGCTCCCCATGACCTTGATGACGCAGCTGTTGCTTTATCAGTTGGACAAGCAAATACTTTTGACTGAAGGAAACATGGTGACACAGGCTAAAAGCCTGCTCTGTCATTTTATATAACTCCCCCCAAATACTCTGAGATCACTGCACCCACTTTACAGATTAGAAGACAGAGCCCATACTCTGAATGCACTGTGCTGACATCTCCACTTGAACCTCTGCCCTCTGGTTGAGGTGATTCCTTACCTGACACTCCTGGTGCTGTTGAAAACGAATAAACCCCGCCCTACTTCAGAGTTCAGATCTGGGGGACAACATCCAATATGCATGTATTTTTCTCACTGTTGTTATCAACAGACCCTGTTGGGGAAGAGAGACATCAGCGTCTGTGAGTGAATCTGAGCACGGGAAAGAGAAGAGACTTTTTTTTTGTTTTCTTCTTTCTTTCTTTCTTTTTTCCTTTTATTGAAGTGCAGTTGGTTTACAATGTTGTGTTAGTTACTGCTCTACAGCAAAGTGACTCAGTTATACATATATATACATTCTTTTTTTACATATATTCTTTTCCATTATGGTTTATCATAGGATATTGAATATGGTTCTCTAGAAGAGAGACGTTTCAACCATAGAAGGGAGAGCTCAGGAAATACCTGGGACGACGTTCTGACCAGCACAATATTGCTAAACCTTCAGAAGGTTTTTAAAGAAGTTTGGTACCTTCGTCCTCAAATAATCTAAAACTGAATCTCTCATGTATGGGCTGAGATGGAGTGCATTTGTTCTATACGTTAATCCTCAGGACATATCTTTAGGTATCAATACTCCCATTTTACAGATAGGAGAGGCAAGGCTCGGATACGTTAACTGAGTTCTCCCCAAGTTCCCGTACCCTGCACCCTCTCTGGGAAACGAAACGACTAGCAAACAATCTGATGTGCTTCGTATGGTTTAACCGGAAAAGCAGATGACCTCAACTTGCTGCTTGAGGGACTTTTTCCTATTACCATTCTGTGTATTAGCGGAAAAAGGGAAAGGAATCACAGTACAAAACTGCTTGCCACACAAAGAGATGCTCCCTCTTGCTTTTATCTCCTCTCCATCTTCTCGTGTGTGGGTCTGGCATAACCCTCCCACGGCCAGGGTACAGGCAGCAGCTGAAGCGAGGGAAGGACCTCTGGGGCCGGCGCTCATTTTCCAGACCTCTGACTGTGATTCTGATTCAGCAGTGGGTTCCTTTCCCTGAGTCCTGCCCTGAGCTAGCCCTCCTTTTCCTTAGCAGCTGACATAGGAGTTTGGAGACAGATACGTCGATGACATTATTTGCTCCAGCGAGAGCCAGGCTGTCATAGTCTGACAAAGGCAACGTGGACTGTTTCTCAGTGCCCCTGGGTGGGCCCTTACTGCACGATGGTCAACACGTCCTGGCATTTATACTGAGGCAAATGCTAGGTCTATAGGCCATGACGTGTGATGATGCCCGGCTAGCCAGCTAGCCAGGATCGTGGTTCCTGCTACTCCATGTTCCGAGGGGAAAAAAAAAACAATGCAGCAGCTGGACTGGGGGCAGAGGATGTTAATTTAGAGGAATCAGCTGAGATTTTGCACACTTAAACTTCTTTGGAGAAACAGAGCTTATGTTAGAGGACCTTTACCTGTTACTGGCAAGGGGCAGCCCATTTACAGGCAATAAAACATAAAAAGTCATCCTCACCTTGAAAAGCTGTAAGGGAAAAGAAAGGTGAGAGATTGAGCTAGGATGTTTTGAGTTTCCCAGAAAGAGCTTCAGATTTCCAACCAAAGCCTTGTGTTGAGTGTTATATAAATAGACTGCCCATAAATGCGTCCGATGCAGTAAGCAAGGTGTAAGCGTTTCTAGGAGAGCTGGTGTGTGTCTTTCAGACACAGGCTTTTGACTTTGGAGAAGCTGAGTGAGGTCACAGCTTGTCAACACCAGCTCACGGATCTTTCTCGGAGGCTGAGAAAAATACAACCAGTAATTAAAATCATGTTCTCCTTTAATAACAACAGCAACAAAACCCACTGACAATGCAATTCCACGTGCCGCGTTTCATACAAAACTTTCCCCATGAGAGGCTGATTCTGGTAGGGGCACCATTGCATTTCATAACAAAAAAAGTTGCCTTTTCATATGGAACGCACGTTAAGGGAACATCTGGGGCTTCCGCCACCATGTAAATATTGCCAGAAGCGTGGCTCCTCTTTTCTTTTTTTTTTTTTTTTCCTCTTTTCTTATTTCTACATCAACCACCTGGAACATTTTACAAACCAGAGCCTGAACTTCATCAGAGAACATCTTAGTAGAATCAGCCTAAAAGCTGGTAAACTTTGAGGTGGCAGTTAGCCCGAAAGGGGCTGGAAAAACAGACCAAGTAACCACCCAACAAATAAACAAACAAATTTAACTGTTTGTTCCTTAAATTTGATCTTCATACACTTGGGCACTCGGGGAACTACCGCTTTTCGGCATATCAGAAAGAGCCCTGAGTTCAGAATCAAAAGGGGGGATTTCTTAGTTCTGGCTCCGCAAGTAGCCAGGCTGAGGGAGGCTGTGAGTAGCACATCACTCAGACCTTTCTTCCCTCAGTTTCCTCCTGCTCTGGGAGTGACCTTAATGCTGGGTGTTCCTGTCAGGCTATTGTGAGCAGAGAATGAGATCAAGTAGGTCAAAGTGCTTTGCGGCAGTTAAAACATTACACACACACACACACACACACACCTGTAAGGGATTTGTATTATGGGAGGACTAGGGAATTCCCTTCCTTTCCTGGGACAGAAAGGAAGATATGAAAAACCCATGCCTGTTTTACCTGTAAGAAAGAACTAGAACCCACCTATTTGTAACACTGATGATGAGACAGAAGACGGTACAGTAACGAGAACCATGGATATGTCGTCATCCTTATTAGAAAATTAACACATGGTTTCACCATCCAGTAATGTGACTGATTTTTAAATAAACATATTTAAATGGGTGGGGTCCTGTCCTGAGTAGGGAGTAGTCACCTTGGCAGGTGAAACACTTATTTAAATTATATGTCCCATCATTCCAAAAAAAAAATTTTTGTTTTTAACTCTTCTTTTGGAATTGTTCCTAGAGCCTCTGGCACATTCTTTCGAACATGTCTGAGGGTGACAAATTTTTGTCCTTTGTGGAAAATACTGATTTTTGTAAACAGCCCGAAGTTATTTGGCATGGAGTTTGGTAAACGGGCTAAGTAATGCCACTTTTTAAAAAACTGTGACTATAAGATAGGAAAACTTTCTTTCAGTTCCCACAGCAAGTTACAAATGGTTGGAGTTCCCTGGTGGTCCAGTGGTTAGGACTCCGTGCTTCCACTCTAGGGGGCACGGCTCAACCCCCGGTTGGGGAGCTGAGATCTGCAAGCCAAGCAGCACAGCCAAAAAAAAAACAAAAAAAAACACAAATAGTAGATTTCAGGAATCGACAGTATTGCTAGAAAGGATCCTTCATAAGGTGCCCACATTAGAGTAGAAAAGCCATCTGGAAAAGCATTTCTACAATTTTAGTCACACCTTCATTATTTATCTAGCAAGACTGTTTGCCACTAGACTTAGAGTTTCCAGAAAGAAAAGAGCACTGCAACTAATTAACTGTTTAATCATTTTATCACAGCTCCTCTGGGCATCTGAACTCCTCATTTGCATATGGATTAACTGGCTAATACAGATGTTTCCAATGAATTCACATCTGGGTCTATTGAAAATGGAGTAGCCAGCCAATCCAATTCCAACCAACAAACTCTATATTCCCTTAAAAAGTTCAGAATTTATTTTTGGTTATGAAACTATCTGAAAATTAGAATATCACTAATATCATTATAACGTAACCTGAAGCAACAGCTAGAGTGGATTTGCTTCTGGTACAAATAATTTAAACTGTTAGCACTACTTTAAAATAATCATCATCAGGGAATTCACTGGCCGTCCAGTGGTTAGGACTCTGTGCTTTCACTGCCGAGGGCTCAGGTTCAATCCCTGGTCAGGGAACTAAGATTCCACAAGCTGCATGGCCAAAAAAAAAAAAAAAAAAACCCAAAACCATAATCACACTTCTATTCACTGAATATTGCACAATGTTAAATGAATCCAAAGACTTTTATGGAAACTATTGTTTTCCCTACTTCATTTTTTTTATTGTGGTGAAATTTACATATCATTAAATTCATCATTTGACCATTTTAAAGTGCACAATTTGGGGGCATTTAGTACATTCCCAATGTTCTGTGAATGAACCATCACCGCTATCTAGTTCCTAAACATCTTCATCACCCCAAAAGGAAAGCCCATACACCCATTAAGCAGTCACTCCCTGTTCCCCCCTCCCCCTGCCCCTGGCAACTACTAATCTGCTGTTTCTATGGATTTGTCTATTCTGGGCATTTCATATCAATGGAGCCTTACCTGTGTGGCCTTTTGTGACCGGCTTTTTCATGTAGCATAATGTTTTCAGGGTTCATCCACATTGTAGCACGTGTTAGTACTTCATTTGCTTTTATGGCTGAATAATTGCGTTGCATGGGTACACTGCATTTTGTTTATCCATCCATCCATCGATGGATCTATGAGTTGTTCACCCCTTTGGGCTCTTCTGAATAGTGCTGCCATGAACACAGGTGTACATTTTTTTCTTTGAATGCCCGTTTTCATTTCTTTTGGGTATATACCTGGGAGTGGAATTGCTGGGTCATAGGGCAATTGTTATGTTTAACTTTCCGAGGAGTCACCAAACCTCTAGCTCATTTTAATGCTCATGTTTTCAAGGTGGCTTGATGACCAAACAGTTAGAAGCAGTTGGACAGCTGCAGCCAGACTCCAGGCTGGGCCCAAAGAGGTCTCTTTTTTTCGGAAACACTGATTAGAGCAGCTGGGCTTGATCTGAGCCAAGCTTGTTCCAACAGAAGGTTACAGGCAGGGCTTGGAACAGCTTTCTCTGCTGGTCTACATGTCACAACATGAACTGGCAGGGCGGGAATACCTTCCTGCCTCCTAGGGATCCTTGGTTCTCCAATTATGTAGCACATACTACTGGAAAAAGAAAAAAAGATGTTAACTAACTGATAGGCTTCTCTCTTCCTGCTTTTGTAGAATTCAAATTAGCATCTGAAGTCCACGTAGAAATGGGTGTTTGGGGGCCAATGCTATATCCCTGTCCTGGGCAGAGGTCTGTCCTTTCATGGTTGGAGAACAGAACTTCCCAAACACTAGCTGAGGCTACAGAGAGATCTTGCATCCCGGGTGGACTTTTACCATCGATTTTGCCTGAAGGCATGGCCTAGTGATTCTGACCCTATCAATCCACAGATACTGGAGTTGAACTGACCCTACTTTGTATATTGTAGCTTATCCACCCCTGCGGGCTCGGCCAGGACAACAGGAGATAATCCTACTGTAGGTATTGTTTACTGCAGCCAATTTACCGAGTCACGAGGCTCCTCAGCCATTAACCCAACCCGGCCAGTAAACTGATTAGCACTGATTTTTAAATTTAAACGTGTTCATGAGCCTCTCAGACTGCTGACCTCCTTCTCACCTCAGTGCCTGACACAGAAGTTTCTGAGCCCCAGAAGCCCCAATCGAGGAGCATTAGGGCTGCACTGCCGTAAACAGAGACCGACCCAAATGCCTTTTTCCACTTGAAACTAGAATACTAAGAGAGAAGAAGTCGTCTTCCGGGGTCCTTGCGATGCAGTCTCTCTGCCAAGCCAGCTGTCACTTGTCGCTTGTCTCCTGGCAGCCCTTCAGGTGTCCTGGCCTGAATCCGCTACTAAGATAGAAAAAAAAGTCCCTTGGCTGGTCATATCCTCTGCAATCTGGCAGGAAACCTAAAATTTGCCGGCTCTTGTCCTCGGTCTGTTTGCTTATCTGCTTCCTTCTAGGGAAGAGCCTGTATCACAGTGTCCGGTCAAGGGGGATTTTCACCATGACCTCACCCTCCGGCAGCTACTGTCCAGATTTCAGCGCGGCAGCTCGGGTGGAAACCCACATCAACGAAACATCAACAATCGCTCCTGGCACATCTCAGAGGAACGGCAAGGTCTGAGAATGACAAAGGGAGCTGCGGGTGGGACTGGAGGAGGATGGATGACGTCTGGTCACAGTTCTGGGCTTGGGAAAGCAGGATGTCAAGGAACCCACTTTAAGAAAATGCACCAAAAACTTCCCAAGCTCGCGCTCGCTGTTTGTATAACTTCGAACCAAAGACTTCGAAATTAGGTGACAGCCGGCGTCGGGGAGTAACCAGGAGTAAGAACGGCGGAAACGGCTGGGGAGCCCAAAGGGCAGCGCCCGCGACCTGGTCTCCGGCCGCCCGGGCCATCGGAAGTAGCCCTTCTGCACCTAAGTGGGTGCAGCCAATTCAAGGGCAACCGAAAGTCCGGCTCCCCAGGTGCCTGCCCCGGGCGGAGGCGCCCGGCCCCGATGGACGTCACGTGACCACAAGACTCCGCCCAGCCGACACCTCCCCGCGCGCGCCCGGCGGCGGTCGCGGGCTCGCGAGAGAACGTGAGTCTCCGGCCCGGGGCGCGAGTCGGGGGAGCGGCCGCGGCGTGCGCGCGCGCCCCCGGGAGGCTGCGGGCGCGCGCACGCCCCGGGGCCACCGCCCCTCCCGGGCCCGCCCTCCTTCCCTCCCTCCCCGGCCAGCCTGGCCCGCCCTGCCCGGCCCGCCCTGCGAGTCAGTCCGCTGGCTCCCTCCCTCCCCCAGCGCGCTCGGGCCGCCGCAGCGCTCCGCGCCCTCGAGCCGCCGAGCCGGAGCCGCCCGCCGCCCGCGGAGGAGGCGGAGGAGCCGGAGGGGCCCGCCGAGGCGGCGGCGGCGGCAAGATGGCGGACTTCCTGCCGTCGCGGTCCGTGCTGTCCGTGTGCTTCCCGGGCTGCGTGCTGACGAGCGGCGAGGCCGAGCAGCAGCGCAAGTCCAAGGAGATCGACAAATGCCTGTCGCGGGAGAAGACCTACGTGAAGCGGCTCGTGAAGATCCTGCTGCTGGGCGCGGGCGAGAGCGGCAAGTCCACCTTCCTCAAGCAGATGCGCATCATCCACGGGCAGGACTTCGACCAGCGCGCGCGCGAGGAGTTCCGCCCCACCATCTACAGCAACGTGATCAAAGGTGCCGGGGATCCCGGGCCCGGGGGGCCGGGGGCCGGTGGGTCGCTGGGCCTGGCCTCGGGCCGCGGCGCGGGGCCGGGCACCGCCCTCGTTCGCTCGGTCCCTGGCGAAGGACCGGGCCCGGCGGGCGGGAAGGGGGCGCGGCCCGGGGGAGAGGATGCCCGGGGGCGACCCGTTCCCCGCCTTGCCGCCCGGCCAGGGGGCGCGGCGGGTCCCCCACCCCCAACCCCGCCGCTGGCCTCGCCCCCTGCGAGAGGGAAGTGAGGCGAGCCGGGTGCTCCGGAGCGTGGGGTGACCTCTCCTGTCCTCCCTCCGGACGAGCCAAACCCAGACCGTCCATCCTCACCCCACGCCGGGGCGCTGCCCGCCCAGCCTCGCCACCCCGGTTGGTGGGTGACCCGAGTCACATGGGGTCGGGGCTGCTCCCAACTCCTGAGCCGGGGAGTTCTGGAACCGCCGCAGTCCGGAAACTTGTGCCCGAGACCCTGGTCAAGGGCGAAGTGTGACAGCTCTTGGGCTCTTTGGGGCAAGGATATGAAACTTGAGGGTGTCCTATTTACTGTGCTGCTATCAGGAAAGAGTACACCATACAGTCAGCCTAAAAAAGTTAGCGGTGGTTTTTCGCCCCAGTGTCACGGTCGGGCAGGATGTTTGCCTGTAATCACCATGCAGCACGTTCCACTCTTCTTTTGCTTAATAATTGGGGGCGGGAGGGAGGGGGTACCACACTTGTTTCTACTACTTAAATGAAATCGTGTGTTGATACAAAGAGTCTTCAGCCTAAATGTGATGCGGAGCCTGTACAGGTTGAGTCAATGAATTAGTGTTGGCTTAGACCATAGGCTCTGCTGCTGTTCGTGGGTATTTTTAAAATTGAGAGTGAGCTTTGTTCTCAGGTGAAAAACACACAAGAATTTTAGTTCTGGGCTTTCAAAGAATTACATAAGAGGGGATTTTATTTTTGTCATTGGAGCGATAATTAGCACTCATTTTTCTTACTAGCACCTATTTTGTACTTTATATAAAAGGCATTTTGGCAGAGTTGAGATACAGAGCCTGGTACTTCAGGTGCATGAGGGTTCTCTATTGCATCTGGGTAGCAGTTATATAGGAGCTGGTTATAGATTTCAGGCCTTTCCAAGCATCGTTTTTTTTTAAGGGTTTTTTTGTTGTTGTTCAGGAAGTACCTAAGTCACTCTTTGGTGACACTTTTTTTCTCCCGGGATTGAGTAGAGGAAAACTGCTTGGGGGGGGGGGGAAGGGCACTAGGCCAGGAGCTCACAGACCACAGCCAGCCCTAGTACCTCTGAAGTTAAGCTGTAAAAAGTGGTTGTATTTATCCTGTCTTCAAGTTTAGAACCAAACTAATTAAGGTCTCTTTCAAGGCCGAAGACTGCCTAGCCAGTCCTTAACCGAAGGTACCTTTGTATCCCCATGCAGCTGAACGATGCAGCTGAACGGAAGGGATTCTGTCAATGCATAGAGCCAGCATGTTAACTGATAGTCAGCCAGGTAAACACCTGGTTCTTCATGTGCACGGGCTCCTACGTGTGACCTACTTCGAGCTTTGATGATGAGATGCAGTCACTAGCCATCTGCATTTTTTGAGTTGGCGTGATCAGAAAATTGACAGCAAAACGGTTTTTCAGTTAACCAAACAGATGACCTAATAGTCCTGTGATTGTTAAGAGGGACTAAAGGTAACAGTCTAGTGTTAGAAATAATGGGTTTGATTTAATCTCTGTGAGTTGAAATCTCAGCTTCTACGTCTTTTTTGCAGTTGGTCTTCCTCCTTCTAGGGAGGTCTGACTCCACTCTCTGCGTTACACTGATTTGAAGCTTGAGATGGGAGAAGTTTCTGAGCTTTGAATGTGATCCTGGAAGACTCAGGGTTAAGCAGGGTGCTCAGGGACCAAGCAGATCACAGGGTGATAAGTTTGGTTCTTGACGTCTCATAAATAGACGTCTCTTTGAGAGACTCGTAAAATCTTGCCTGCAGATCTTTCTTCGGGGCCTGGACCTCTGGCTATGCAGCGTGATTTCTTTTTCCTTTGCTAGTTTTGGTTCTCTTGTGACGGCCTTCTACCCAGGAGTTATTTTATAAATTAGAACGTGTTAAAGTCCTTCAGGAGGAGCACTTGTGTTAATTGTATTTGCTTTTCAAGGCTCTAATTTTATGATTGTGAACAGCTGTTAGTTTTTTTTTTTTTTACACTCTGAGAAGTTACTCCTGTTTGTCTTGACGTTGGTCTCCAGTTTTGGAGGCACCAGGCCTGGAGTACTTAAGAAGTTTAAGGAAATAATACTAGAATCAAATCTCTGAGAATATCTAATGACTCCCATCACACTTTTTTTTTTTTTTTTTAAACAAAGGTATGAGGGTGCTGGTAGATGCTCGAGAGAAGCTTCACATTCCTTGGGGGGATACCTCAAACCACCTCAATGGAGACAAGCTGATGGCGTTTGATACACGGACCCCCTTGACGGCCCAGGGAATCGTGGAAACTCGAGTTTTTTTACAGTATCTTCCTGCTATAAGAGCATTATGGGCAGACAGTGGTATACAGAATGCCTATGACCGGCGTCGAGAATTTCAGTTGGTAAGAGATTTGGTTTTTTTTTTAATGTTGTGATTTTATTTTAACGGCATTTATTAACATCTGATTCTAACACACCTTTTTCACTGACTTCCACAATATAATGTATCTATCCAGAATTTTAGCCTCAGAAACTTGGATTGCTCTATAGATGAACTTTTTAAACTGAGCAAGATAAAAGTAAGGTAAACCCCATAGGTTTGGTGAAGTTGTTATAATTAGTTGGTCATTTTTCCTTTTTGAAAGTAAGATCATAATGATTTTCTCAGGCACTTTCAAATTATTAATTTTTTTCTCCTTTTAGAAGTAATCTCTCAATTCCAGCAACAATACTGATCTTTCTAAAAACTGACCTTTTACTCTTGGATTAAGAGTTCAGTAACCTGATTGTTCAGATGTGCTCTTTATCTTTAGTCTTTAGAGGTATTTATTTCATGATTCAGATTAATTTAATCTGTAAAGAGGTTAAAGTCCTTAATAATGTTTAACAGTCATGCTTCTTGTATATTTGCATGCTGTGTTTTTTTAAGGCTTCTAAGCACGTTTTACAAAATGTTCTTTCTTAAAAAACAAAAATAATCTGTTATTTTTTATACCTCTGTTTCACATGGGAAGCACCTAGAATTTATTTTATATTTATTATATCTACTTTGTCTTAAACGAGACTCCCGTAAGACTTTGTAGCTATTATACGACATTGAAGAGAAAGTGGAAAAGGATCTGATCTAGGTTAAAGATACAAAAATAATGATTGAAATAGATTTTTTTAATCAAGTGTTTTGTAATTTAATTGTGAATGCTTTGATTGTATTCGGGGTTTTATTTGCCAAAGACCGGAAAGGTCCCAGGAATGATAGCCATCTAGACTGTATGCAGTTTGGAGGGAGTTCAGATCTGAAGTGTTTTACTGTAATGTGATCAAAATAAAGTGACAGTTAAAAGTAAAACTGCTTAGAACGTTGTTTGATGATGTCACTGGCATTAAAGCGATTCTCATTTCTGGGTGTGGCTGCAAAATGATGTGCAGCCAGCAGTCCTTGCTGTTACAGTTTGTACTCAGCAGCAGTCTTGGCAATGAAAAGTTCTAGAAAAGTGTTCACGTTGGCTCTTGATAAAACTGAGACCTGAATCTTTACTTTCTCTGAATTATGGCCCTGGTGTGTAACATACAGCCTAGCACTTGATTATGTGTTGTCTGGTATAGTTCTCTTCTTTAGTGTGTGTATGTTGTCTGTTAATTTATCCATTAATGAGAGACAAGGGCAATCTCACATAATTGTTAAAACTGAGTAGCTGGCAGCATTATATGTTGAAAATTATGAATTAACTTGACAAGTGACCTCCATCCAATTCTCAGACTTGGGGTTAATTTTTGTCTTCCACACACCCCTTCTCATCTCCCTTTACCCTCCCTCCTGCTTTTTTTGGGTTTTTTTTTTTGCGGTACGCGGGCCTCTCACTGCTGTGGCCTCTCCCGTTGCGGAGCACAGGCTCCGGACGTGCAGGCTCAGCGGCCATGGCTCACGGGCCCAGCTGCTCCGCGGCATGTGGGATCCTCCCGGACCGGGGCACGAACCCGTGTCCCCTGCATCGGCAGGTGGACTCTCAACCACTGCGCCACCAGGGAAGCCCCTCCGTCCTGTTTTTAAGTGCTGCTTATTCTCTTCTAAATTCATTTTCTCAACAAACCACACTTTTCACTATGAATTTTCTCAGGATGTTATTCGTCCTTCCAGGTCAGGGAAAAAGCATCCATCTGTAATAGCACACACTACATATTGATTCAGTGAAGAAACAAACGGCTGTGCTGTAAAGTTCTCTGTGGGAAAGTTCCATAAGTCCATTTAATTGAAGTTGGACCTCAGTGACACTTATTGAATTTGAACGTTCACATCTTACAGTCTCATGGCCATCGCTGTGGAGAAGGCATTCCTGAGGATTTATTCGCCATTAAGAACGAATGGGTAAAACCACTCAGGCCGAGGACCTCCAGGTTCTTGACTTGAGCCAGCTGATGCTTTCAGAGCAGAGAAGGCCTCACAGGCAAGGAGAGACGAGTTCCAGAAATACTTCTTTTCTGATGAAAGGTAGAGACACAGGGAAAGAGGAGCAGGGAGAGATCTAGTTTTAACTCCTGGAGGACAGGGATTTTTTCCCGTGTGTCTCCTCGGCATTGTTAATGGTATACCTGACACAGGTGGTAGGTGCTCAGTGAGTGCGCTGGATCAGTGGCTCTCAGACTTCAGGATGCTGCGTGGTGCTCGGCGTGCTGTTGACCCTGGGGAGGCACTTTTGCCTACTTCAACTTTTCCTCGGGGTCCTCTTTGGTTCCTTCTCCCGCCCACACACACAAAGCCCCGAGTCCTGTCTTTTCTGCCCCCAAAAGTCTCTTGCATCAGTCCCTCCTTTCCACCTTTCCATGTCCTGGTACCTCCTGCTTGGACTCCCAGGTGATCTTGTCCAGACACGGCCAGGTCTGCTCAGAAAGCTCTGCTTGTTCTCCACAGCTTCTGGAACAGAGTGCAACCTCTCCGTGTGAGTCCGGACTCTAACTGGCTTGCCTAGTAGGATTCCACTGTCATTAGACCACATCACATACCCTACGACCTCTCAAATCCCACGTGCCCTGGGCTTCTGCATCCGTGGCCGTCTTCACAGAGTCCCTCTGCCAGAGTTCTTCAGGCCCGTAGCTGGTTACTAGGTCTCCCCCTTCACTTAGAACAGCGCCAACCAGATTTTAATGTGACTGCATGTGGTCCATGGGCCCCTTGCAGCAGATTCAGCTGGAATCATTGCTTAACCAGAACAGAACAGTTTCCTCAACTCCCTTCCTTGCCTGGGGAGCCTGGGAGGAGCCCCGTGGTTTGTATCTGTGGCAGGCCGTAGGCCGTGGGGTGGGTTTGCTCCGGGGCCACCGTGCCCGACCTCTCTTGCGGGGAGCCTTCCCTGGGCCTCGCGCTGGACGGGGATGCCTTTCCTTAGCCTGCCTGCCTGCCTGCCTGCCTGCGTTTCGACCCCCATCTGGTGCCTCACCTGGTGTTCCAGCTCTTTGGTTTGTGTTTTCATCTCCCTCTAAAGCAGAATCTCCTTTGGTCTGCCTTTTTTTGGTCTATTTCTCTCATTAACATAGGGCCTGACACATTTCATTTCCTCATTTTTTTTAGACGATCTGAATTACAATATTCTTCTAGAAAAAAAGAAACAGTCCTCATTTTTTTCCTGGGAAACATGAGTGTTTCTGTATGCTAGTTTGTTAATTTTCCAGGAGATGGGAAGTTCTTGTATTACAGAATCAATTTTTCTTTTTTGTTATGTTTAACAATGTAGTATATTCTTGAATCTTGGATAGAAAAAGTAGTCATGGGGGAAATGAGAGGAGTTAGCAGATAAAATAAGAAAAATTAGCCTTTTTGGTTTCAACTAACCCTTGATTATTAAATTTATTAATGCAAATTCAAATGCAAAAAAATGGGGGCAGTTTTTAAGCCTCCCTACGGCTTTTTTGCTTAAGATGAATGACAGCCCTTTAATCAGTTTTGGGGACGAGGGTAGGGTAGTGATATCACAGCTTTGGTTTTTAGTTTTTAGCAGGCTGTTCGTTTGTTAGGAATAACTTTGGGTGCAAACATGAATGTTTTCTTTCCCTAGTTCCCAAAGGCAAACATTTCCTTTTCTGGTTAGTCTCATTGTGGGTAAGCTAAATAGCTTACTGTGGAAAAAGAAAAGTCTAAAGACTCAAGTTGTTGTTACAGCTTATGGTGCCTTTCTCGTTCGTATAAGCTAGCACACTGAGGACAGTATATCCTAAGAAGTGGTCTCTTCTAGGTCTCAATTAAATGTCTGTAATGCTCTGCCTTGGCTGTACATTCACCATAGCCTGCCCCTGTACTGAGGAGATACCCTCTCTTTAGAAAAACTCACGTGACTGTAACTAGGGAATTTGCTAACTTAGAGGACTAAAGAGATGGCTGGGAAGCGATGCAACTGGGGACATGTAGCAGGAGTCACTGCCAGTTAGATCGTTCTGGACTGTGTAACACAGTTACTTATTCAGGAATGTAAGCAGAAGGCATAGACCTGGTTACACAGGACAAGAAGGTGTGTGACTCTGGGAGGAGCACTGCTGCGTCTGTACATACTGTAACGGTGTCGGCGTTAATACAGCTTCCTGTGATGACCGGGCTTTTCTTTGCAATTCCTGCCACTGAAACCATTTTCTTTGTTATCGTGGTACCTTGGGTTAGACTTAATTTTTCTTACTCAAGTAGTACAGTTTGTGCTTGAGGATAGTTACACTTCTCCAAGCTGATGAGCTAGTTTTTTCATTAAGCAGCTCTTCCCTCAGTCTGTGTAACAAAGTACCTATTTAGCCTCACGCAGCGGCCTGCAAAAAGGAGCCGAGCGCTCAGTAGAATAGGAACTTCCCTTTGGGCCGAGGGATTCGCTTCTTTGTTTGCACTGCAGTATGGATTTGAAATACTGTAGAGTTAGAGGCATTTGTTTGTTCTTTAACGCTAGATAGGATTTGCTTTAAAGGGTGAATCACTACTTTCAGTTGTAAACTATTTTCAGTTTTCTGTTGGAGAAGGGTTTTGTCCATTTTCTTTATGAATAAAATCAAAGAAGGACTTTGACTTCAAGTTGCTAAAAACCTCCTGATTCTAGGCTTAGGATGAAATATTCAGCCTATATAACAAGGATTATATGTTACATTAGGAATTGTAGAGTTTTTTACATTTAGGTCTATAGAATTTGGTTTTGGTAAACTTGATCCAGTGTCACAATGGTTTTGTGTTATCCAAGCCTTGGGAACCCAGAGCTGTACTACTGTTTACATTGAGGACAAAGAGGTTGCTTTGGCCTGTGCTTATAGTTTTACTATAACTCGGTGAGATTTTGTGTGTGTGCACGTGTGTAACACATACACATGCACACCTAAGTAGATCTCTTGATTTGTTATATCGAGTTGGTGTGTTCACGTTTACATGATTTTATTTTTGGTAGAAACTTGACCAGCTGTGGGATGTCCGAACCCTGGGTGCTGAAGAGGGATTCTAAAATACTGTGCTGCTTTTTTTTTTAATTAATTAATTAATTTATTTATGGCTGCATCAGGTCTTCGTTGCTGCGCACGGGCTTTCTCTAGTTGCGGCGAGCGGGGGCTGCTCTTCGTTGCTGTGCACAGGCTTCCGACTACGGTGGCTTCTCTTGTTGCGGAGCACAGGCTCTAGGCACGTGGGCTTTAGTAGGTGTGGCTCGTGGACTGTAGAGCGCAGGCTCAGTAGTTGTGGCGCACAGGCTTAGTTGCTCTGTGGCATGTGGGATCTTCCCAGACCAGGGCTCGAACCTGTGTCCCCTGCATTGGCAGGGGGACTCCCAACCACTGCGCCACCAGGGACCTCCTTGTGCTGCTTTTTATATTACCTTTTATTGCTCTTCTTTACTAGAGTGTGGACCTAACTCAGGAGAGAGACTTGGGAGCTTGCTTTTAAGAAAAGCATAACGGCCCAAGGACTTGGTGCGTTGCACAGTCCCTGTTCGTCTGTCACAGATAAGCAGCAGCGCATCCAGTCTGCCGTATCTTGTCATGTTAACCCCAGACAGGTGCCAGCTTCTCTCTCCAGAAAATTACCTCAAGTGCTGATAATTAATTACATCACTTTTTAATACCTTATGTTTTACAAAAATTGCTTTGTACTTTTCAGAGTACATTAATTATTTCTACCACATACACTATCATTTAATCCTTAAGTAGAAGAAAACAAAGGGAATGTGGGCTGTTGTCCTCATTTCACAGATTAGAAAATTCAGAGACAGAGAGGTTCCTTCAGCTCACAGAGGTAGTCAGCGATGACAGGATAGACCCTGGAGCCTCAGCCTGCTGACTGCCCGTGCACAGAGCCCCATTTTGCAAGCCCTCCAGGGCTCTTTCCTCTTCTGAGCAACACCCTGCACTGATAGTTAACACTCCCCTAGTTAAGTTCCAGCATGTTATTTTAAATATATGTAAGGTTTTCTTACAGATACATAGCACTGCACCGGTACGCACACAGTTGTTTTTAATATTCCGAACTTTCCATAGTTTCCTTGTGCCATTCCTTTTTTACTTTATGAACTCAGATTATAGTTACAATGGTAATGGTAATAATCTTAAATGTAATGGTAAATTTACTAAGTTAGAGAGGTACGGTTTATCCTAACCACCTTGCATTAGGGTGAAGGCTGTTTGAATGTTCACCTCCTTGAAAACTAACTGCTAGTGACCCTCAACTGATGTTTCATCAGTCAACATGGTTTTTCACGTACCCTGAAGCATAGAAGTTTAATGGCAACCAGTTATCTGAAAAGCAGCCATATATTTTTTGTAGGAAAGTGACGTTTTGAAATGGGCACGTATCTGGTATACAGTTGCCCAGATTTGTTCTTGGTTTGGAGGAGATAATCAGAGCGGTCTTCGTTATTCTTATGAATTCCTTTGCAGTGTTTCTCATGTAGTTGTCACATATTTCATTCTGCTTATGAGCATTCCAGATTGTAGTTTGTTGCAAGTTTTTGTTCCAGTTAGAAAGTACCTATTTCTGGAAATTAGCAGTGATTTTTATTTCCTTTTTTGAAAGTATTTTGGTTTTTTTCTAGCTGTATGATACAATTCACTTCAGTCTTTGTTGTGAACATTTTATTTTTTTACGAGATGCCTTTTTTTAAGAGATTTTGTTACATCCACATTAGCAGAGCATTATTAGAATGAGCTGATACGGATCAAGGAAACTGGACTTTAGTGGCCTTGGCTACATTTACCAGTCTCTTTCAGCGATGGTAGTTGTTTGTCTTAATCTTTCAAATTTAATCTCTCTTCTTTTGGCAAAACGAATAAAAAAGATTTTTAAATCACTGCAGTGGGTGAACTTTTTCATACACAACTAGTCTACAATAGAAGCAGAATACTCTAGTAGAATTACCCTTCTCTGATTTATTTTGGTTTTTGGTCTAAGTCATAAGACTTGTATACTTGGTTTTGCTACATGGAACTTTACTTTGTATCTTCCAAACAAATTAGAAAATAACCATGTTCAAATCTATTCATTTATTTTCCATATTGTAAAATATTATTACAAATGGTTTTAACGTGGGGACCTTAAAATGTGATGTGGTTTTCTGCTGTGCTGTGCGAACTAGGTGGCCGGACGGAACTCATGTCGGTTCTGCCTCTCACTGTGTGAGACTGAGCGAGTCCCCCAGGCTCTCTTTCTCTTTCTGCGACTGTGGAATGGGGATGATTCAACTACCTTTGTTAGTCGTCGTAGGGATTACATGAGGTAATTCACGTAAAGCCTTTGACACAGTGCCTGGCACACATTAATCATTTTCTTATCGTTAACCATTAACAGCCCTAGTATATGCCATATCCACAAGCCATAAGTAGTTTCCTACGAGTTAAGAGTGCTGTAAACTTTGATTTGATTAACTCTGTGAACTTGATTTCACGTATAAAAATCCTGACTTGTAAACAGTGCAGAATATGACTTACAGTCTCATTAGACCATTTGGTATCTCTGATGAAGGCAGCACCAGGGAGAGGTTTGAGGTTTTCATTGCTACGTCAGTTCTTGTTTCCTTTCCAGCGTCACTGTGCTTTGTTTCCAGATCAAAAATTCATGATGTGACTCTTCATTTCTTCATAGTACCTTTTTAACATTTTGTGAAAATGGGGATGATATGTTCTCAGCTTTTAACATTAGAAACATTAACCCCAAGCATCCCACCCAGCGCGACGTCCGTTTGAAAGTCTTCTCTCTACTTATTTTATTTTGACTGTTTTTCTCGTACATAAATTACCATACTGACCCAGATTAGCTAATTTTACCTTACCTTTCACTGTATTGACTGTATAGTTTCCATTTCCTTGACAGATATGCAAACTTTTAAAAAATGTTGCTTAATCTGTCTTCCTGACAGCTATAGCAATGTCCGTTCGGAAAGCCCTTTGCTTATGTATTTATTTTAAACAAAAAACATTTTATAAATGACAGGTCTATATCTTTATGGTTAGTCCTTGTATATAGTTGTAAATGATTTTTAAAACACAATTCTAAGGAATCAAATGTAATAATGATAATTAAAATGCTTTGAAAATAAGGCAGTGTATAGATGTATGATAAAACTCACCAGTACTGATCTTTCCCATTTGCACCGTGAGATTTCTAGCCAGAAGTATTTAATGTGGAGAACGTGCTCCTGAGACGCTTCAGATGTGTGGTCTGAATTAGCCAAAGTTGTCTTCCTGCCAGCGGCGTCGTGAGGTCACCGCAGCATGGGCGCAGGTGCTCTGTGACTCTCGCCAAATGTGCCGCTTTCTGTCTTTCCCTCTCCCTGCTCGGTTGTTTCTGGCGCCCTTCCCCCTGCACACATGTATCCTCTTTCCCTTTTTGCCGTTTCCTGTGCCTGTGGCCTGGCAGAGGTGTTGTGTGGACTCAACGTTGAGGAGGGTATTTGGACTTCTTTTCCAACCTAAAAAATTCCTTATATTCATAAAATACTGAATCTTTTTTTTTTTAAGATTTCATGTTACTTTTTGTGAGATTTTAGAGCTACTGACCACTTTGTTAAAAAAAAAAAAAACCAACTTTCATTAGCCTAAAAGAATAATGGAGCAAAATAAACAAATTTTAATTTTGCTCCCCTAAAGAAAATGAAATTTTAATTTCTTTTTTTTTTTTGTGGTACGTGGGCCTCTCACTGCTGTGGCCTCTCCCCTCGCGGAGCACAGGCTCCAGACGCGCAGGCTCAGCGGCCATGGCTCACGGGCCCAGCTGCTCCGCGGCATGTGGGATCTTTCCGGACCGGGGCACGAACCCGTGTCCCCTGCATTGGCAGGCGGACTCTCAACCACTGCGCCACCAGGGAAGCCCCGAAATTTTAATTTTGCCATTTAAAAACAATGTTAGCCAGCAAACAAAACTCTTGTATTGTCACCCCCGTCCCCCAAAATAACCCAGTGTCTTTGGGTTCTTCCAACCAGTGCAGCTACATTTAGCCTGTTAATAGGACATTTCTCTTCTCCCTTCTAGAGAGGTTAAACAAGAAGTGCTGGGATAATGAGTACTGTCTTGGGGGTGAGAGACTTTCGCTTTCCTTTTCAATATCCTGGTTACCATTTTTTGATCCCTGGGTAATCTTTTAAAAATTATTTTCCTGTTAGATAGAATGAACTTCCTCAATAGAAATGTATAGAGAGTCTGTCCTCCTATATCATGTGACTTGCATTTAGGCTTCACGCTGTGTAGTGTGGTGGTTTCCATTTATTGATATTAAGTAAAAGAAACACTCACGGAAGCCGCTGGCAGTGAGCAGTGGCTCTAGCTTCTCCAGGTCGCTAGCGACTTGCTCACAAGGGGTTTCCTGGCCAGCTTGGCTCCGCGAGGCCTCACAGCTGAGAGGGTGCACACACACCTGTGCTTCAGACAGGTAAACTTGTCTGCTGTTCAAATGTCCGATGGTCTCTTAAATTCATTTTTAGTGATTTTTTTAAAAACCTAAATAATTAAATGCTTCATATTCACAAAGCTGCAAATACCGTATATCCTAGTTGAAATATGTTTAAAAGAGTGATGTGATTTAGCCTACTGAGTTAAATATTGCAGTACAAATGATTTCCCATTTTTAACTGATACTGACTTGCCACATTTGCAGTAAAACTGCCTTTATTAGCTACAGCTTCAAAAATGGTGGGGACATTGAATCGTCATATAGATTATATACACTTCAACTCTTAGGCTAGGGTAAAGAGAATTATACTTAACTTTTTTCTTGACTTTTTAAACTGTTATGTTATGATCAAATGCTACAATCAGTTTTAAGATGGCCTTACAATCTAGTAAGAAACCAAGGTTCCCATCTCTTGTATTTTGCACATTTGGCCTTAATGTAAGATAGCTTTCTTTTGAAAAAGGTGCTTTATTTAAAAAAAAAATCATTCTGTAGAACTTTATTCTTTTGATAGGAATATATATACATATCCATTTGATATTTTTATATGTAACTGTATTTTATACTATGTGCAGATATTAAGGTTTAGGGCATTACTTCAGAAGTATCCGTTTTTCATCATGATAATGTGAATTCTTTTCTTCTCAAATGTGAAAACTGAAGAGCAAGTGTAAAAGAACAAGAAGGCCTTGGGTAGCACATTTCAGGAGACGTATTCCTCTTTAACAAGAGTTAAGCCTTAGTGAAATCATGGTACCTGGCAGCTTTCAGCAGCTGTTCAGGGACATGTTACCTGCCACCTGTTAATGAGTCAGGTGCTTTTCTGCAGGCTGGGTACTTGCTGGCAAACCACATGAGAGTAATCTTTGTTCTCGTTGATCTTGGATGCAAACAAGTAAATAATCCCACCTGTGATAAATGCTCTGGAGGAGAAGAGGAGGAAGCAACGAGAGGGCTGTCAGAGGAGGTGACACTGAAGTTGAGACCCCAGGGGTGGGAAAGGGTCGGCCAGGCCAGGAGAGGGGAGAGTTGGACAGGCAGAAGGAGCACCACGTGTGCAGGGCCTGCAGCGGGCCAGGGCTCGCCTGAGTGCGGGAATCCGAGGGAAGGAGGAGAGCCTTTGGGCTGTCCTGGGGGCTGAGCAGCCCCAGAGCTGGGAGGCTTCTGCAGAAGGAGCCCTCCTTGTCAGGTGGTCGCCATGGAGATGCATCAGGGACACTTGGTAGGGGCTGCCGATGGATTGACTGAGGGGAGGGAGAAAAGCATGAGTAAAGAGGGACTTGGATTTCTGGTTTGACAACCAGGTGGGCAGTGATGCTTTTTGCTGAAATGAAAAGACCCTGTGAGAAGGAAATTTGAGGGGGAAGAGTACGGCTTTAGTTTGGGTTTATTGGGTTTTGAGCTCTCTGAGACATACAGGAGGAATCAGGTAGACAGTTGGGTATATATGTCTGGAATCTAGAACAGAGCTTCGTGCTAGAGGGAGAAATTTCAGAGCTGTTTGTGTTCAGATGATATTTAAAGTCTTTAGAACGCGTACAGTTACTCAGGGAAAGGGCGTAAAATCAGTTAGGGCTCAGGAAAGAGTCTTAAGGAACCTTCAGACTGTTTGAGACTGTTCAGAGGAGGAGATGCTAGCGGAGATGGCCAGAAAGGTAGAAGACGTTCAGGAACGTGTAATGCCATGGGGGCCGGGAGAGGGTTTTAAAGAAGAATAAATGGTCAGGAGCGCCACGTGCCCCTGAGAGGTCTCGTGAGGTGAAGACGGACGTGTCCGTTGATGCCGGACAGCAGGAAGGTTACTGCTGGCTGGCAGGTGATGCGAGGAAGTGGAGACGTTCTCTTGAAGTCCAGCTTACTCTTCTCATTTCCCTTTTGCAGCGCGTTCAGCCCACCTGACGTACTAGGTTGGGTTTTTTCAAGCCTTTTTAAAGTCTAAGAGTATATTGTATTTATATTAACCAATTTCTTTGAATCTCACTCTCAGAGAAGAGTTAATATCAGTTAATGATAGTGTTAATCTGTTGGGCCAGGCAAACACAAATAATGTTTACTTGAGACCATTGCTTATGCAGTGAGGGCGGTAACTTAGCAGCGCTGCTCCTTCCCTCCTTCAGCAAGCGTGTGCTGAGCATCTGCCCACACCATGTTCTGGGATGAGCAGGCCCTGGGACTCAGGAGCTGCCTGGCTGGCCTGCCTTCACGGAGGCTCTCGATCCAGTGAGGAGCGCAAATGATACAATAAACGGTGTAGAGTGCTGCATCGGTAACCTCTCTTCCGAGAGTTTGCAGAATCAGCAAGTGTTCACTGACTGAGAAGAGGCCTAGGAGGGCAGGTAGGCCAGTTCGCTTCGCTTTGTACATAAAACCCAAGTCCATCAAGGTTAAGGTCGTAGCTAGTTTGGGTGTGACAGTCATAATTACTGCTGTGCTTCCCTGTGTCCCTTAATAACACACTTAGCCCCGTAGTGACTTAGAAACAGGAATTGATACTCCAGCACACGTTACAAGCTGTTACCCACATTCATCAACATGTAAAACATTCACAGGCTGCATGTGTCTTTGCTGTCTGACCTGATTGATCGGAGGTGAGGGGTGGCGTGTGGAGCTTCCCTGCCGCCAAGAGTTTGGGGTGATGGCTTGACTGTGAAATCCATCGAAGTCTGGGTTTTCCTGTCACTTGCTGTGTGATCTTAGGCATAGAATTACTTTGTTAATTAACGTGGATTATTGTGTAATGTTTGAGTTGTGGGGATTTCAAGATGCATTGCAGCACATCAGCCCAGAGCAGAGCTTTCCATCTGGTGTCTGTTCACAAGGACTTCTGGGTGTTAAAAAGTGCTTGTATGAGCCCCTCTATTTAGATAGCAGGGGAATTGAAACTATATTTGGGAAGTTATATCTTATGTTGGGAAACTGCACATTCTTTTTTTTTTTTTTTAACAATTGAGGTCATTTCTTTTAGAATTTGAGACATTTCTTTATATGCTGTTGGGATTGTGTATGATTGACCCTTTTCAAAAAAGTATTTTAACTTTGAGGAATTTTTAAGGGTTCAAAACTCTAAGCTTTTTAGTGTTATCATTATGTGAAAACTGAAAAACAGGGAAGTTGTTTTTGTTTTTTGATTTGAAATGGGCTCCAGAATCTAAATTAGCTTTTTTTTTTTAAATTGAGATTTTAAAACATGTGTATGCCCATTGTAGAATATCATCTAGTTAGCCACCATACCTCCACACCAAGACATCTGTGTTGACAGTTGGGTGTATTTTCTTCCAGTATTTGAATACAATATTGGCTGTTGAGTTAAACTTTTCTGTAGTTTCTGTACAATTTTCTATCCTGTTCATTTAATGTTGTGCCATTAGCATTTCTTGGAGGAGGTGATTTTTCTCAGAGGACTGATAAGGCATTCTTCTAGAAATGGATGTGCATTTTTGACTTATATGGAAAATTCTTTCACATATACGTATTTATGAATAGTAGGGTGGTAAATAGTAACATGGAATAAATAATTCGGTAAATCATGCCACGTTGCTGCCGTAGTGAGCGGCACCGTACACCATGTCAGAGCTAGCCCGCCTCTGCGGTGTTCAGCTCCTTCCTCACACTTAAAATGTGTATCTGATTTTTCAGGGAATAAGATTTTATAAAATGCTGACTGCCACTCTGAAACCTGTATTTTAAAGAAGCGGCTGTAATTCTTATATAGGGTTTTGAAAATAATTGATACTTTAAGATAACAAAGTTGAACAGCATATAAGTGTAAGACATAAACACCTATAAATGCTTATTAGACATATGGCCAAACTCTTTTTTCTGTCTCTTCAGGATGAAGCATTTTAATAAAATAAAGGCCTTCTTTCTTGTGACATCCGTAGTAGAATTATTAAACTGCATTTACCTTTTGTGTTGTGTGTCAACTGGAATTTGGTGGGACTACAGGAGCACTCTTAGAAAACTAGGACCATTAGCTTTAAATCATTTTGGTGATAAGTCTAATTAGAAAACTTGATATAAAAAGGAATTTATTAATTTGTGAGCGGTGGCAAGAAAACGGCAATTTACGAAATAAAGTGCTAGCTTCCTTCCAGAGATTTCTCATTACTACTGTGCACTAGTTTGTTTTTACGGCTTAAATGCAAGAAAAATCGGAAACTAACTGTTCAGAGGTATTCTTTCTGAAGTTCTGTTTAGGCTGTTGTAAGCTATCTTCGTTTGGAGAGGTATTTAATTTGAAAAATACTTTCAAATGTTTGGATGGTTTTTAACGTAACTGACTAATTTTGGCTCTTTTGGGAGTTGTGAGTGATGTACATAGAAAATGCCAGCAAGAAATTTGGAAGTGCATTCAGTTGGAGTCTACTTAATTTTGACCTATCTACAGAGCAAAAGAAAATAGCTTGTATTTCTTTGAATAGAAGTAAATACTGTCTTTCTCCTTGTGAACCAAAGAACAGGCATGAGTGGTAGTACTTTATGCTTCAGTGATAAAGATGACAGTATCCCCTTATTAAACATGTGCTGCGTGTCACTTCAATACCTTACAATGTTTTTGTCCAGAGAAAAATGAATAGAGAAAGTCATTTAAAAAAAAAAAAAAAAAAAGGTAGGTCATCTCAAAGATAAGAAATAGTAAAATGGGTCCTTTGTGAAGACCAGGCAAAACAAGAATGTTGGAAGGGCAGGCGGATGAACGCAGAAGTGAGGCTGTTCGTGGCGAGGGCCTGAGCACCAGGAGAGTCTCATGCCTACCCTGTGTGTGGGCTCACCAGCCGCTCCATTGTAGTTTATTTTGAAATAAAAACGAAGGAGGAAAAAAGACCCAGAACCCATCCAGTAAGAAATATTACCTTCTGTCTTTATTACTAGCCACGTCCTTATTGAAATGAGGAGTCTTGATTCATTAACCAGCTTTGACCTCAAATATTTCCATTTTGTACCTTACTTATTTGGCATTTAATTTTTGCTGTAAACCTTATATATAAGTAAATGCTAGATGGAAAGGCTTATATTACACAGAGTCTATTCATAGAATATTTAAAGCCTCCTTATTTAGATGTGGCTTCACCAGGATATTTGCAGGGCTGAAATTACAAGTGTATACAAAATACGAATTATTGATTAAAAAAAAACAACAACCGTACTTCTAGGTCACTTTTAAAGGCAAGTTAATTAGTTTCCTGTTGAATAGATGTTCTCCAAATATATGCATAGTGAAGCCTGCCTATTGAATATTCAGAGAACATTTCTCCCTGGCTTCGTTTTGGGATTATAAGACTGATGAAAATTAAAGGCATGTTACAGGCATACAGAAACCTTGCTGCGGCGATCAAGGCAGCACCGTACGGCAGTTGAGTTCACAGTTGTGACCAGTTTAAAGAGTAAACAGATTTGTAATTTTATGTCTTGATTCCTTTTCCTCTTTGAATATTCCAGACTTGCAAATGGAAGGACTTAAAGTGCATGGCAAGGGTGTGAGCCACTTTAAACCGTTGCATTTGGCTATTTTAGAACACAGACCTCTGTTCTGTAGTTTACTAGTACTTCAGGAAGTGTTTGTTGTTTGTAGTACTTGGCTAGTGGTTGCTTCTCTATATAAAGAGAAACTGGATATTAACTTCGAGTTATGCCATCATTTTCAGAATCACATGTATACTTAGATTTCAAAAGAAGATTTCTCACTGCTTAATTGTCTTGGTAATATAGATTTTCTTTGAATTTTAATATTTCTTATACTCTCAAGAAATATGTTTACTCTTAAAAAACTATTTTAGGTAATGCTAATCTCACAACTAAAAGGGCCTCCACACATAAAAATGGGATGCTTTTTTTTCTTTTTTTGGCTGCATTGGGTCTTCGTTGATGCGCGCGGGCTTTCTCTAGTTGCGGCGAGTGGGGTCTACTCTTCGTTGTGCCGCGCAGGTTTCTCATTGCGGTGGCTTCTCTTGTTGCAGAGCACGGGCTCTAGGTGTGTAGGCTTCTGTAGTTGTGACTAGCGGGCTCTAGAGCGCAGGCTCAGTAGTTGTGGCGCACGGGCTTAGCTGCTCCGCGGCACATGGGATCTTCCCGGACCAGGGCTCGAACCCGTGTCCCCTGCATTGGCAGGTGGATTCTTAACCACTGTGCCACCAGGGAAGCCCGGGATGCTTTTTAATTCACTTATTTCTTTCTAATTGACTTATTGCTTCACAGTGGATTTTCTGCCATTTATAGACATACCTAATAAGCCTGCAGTTAAATTCCAGACATTTTACAAGATTAAGCAACAGTAGTTCATTTTAGTAGCAAACTGAAATCCACTGCATTACTTATAGTTTGCATGTGATTGAATTCTGTTACCTCTTTTCATTCCACAGTGTAATTTTCACCTGTTTACCAGGTAAAAAGATAGTGCTCCTTATTAAACACTTTGCATTGCTTTATTTACCTGTCATGCGAAGTTTCAGTGTCTGTTGCAGAAGCAGAGTCACTTTGTACGATTAATTGAGGTCTTACGTCCGCTAGGGCCCTGTTGCTAGAATGCAGTGGCAGTTCTCATACTTGTTCTCAGTCGTGCGGCTTTAGCTGCTGAACTCTGTTACGGCTGGAGCACCACGTGCATTACTGTTTAACCACAAACATCTCTGGGAGCTCAGCTTTGCAGGCTGTTGGACATTTGAAAACGGGCTCTAGGAATATGGAGAGGAAGGCTGCTAGAACTGTAGTAACACAGGAAATAAAGTGTGTCTGAATCACCAAATCAGTTTTTAAAAAAGAGAAAGAGGGCTTCCCTGGTGGCGCAGTGGTTGGGAGTCCGCCTGCCGATGCAGGGGACGCGGGTTCGTGCCCCGGTCCGGGAAGATCCCACATGCCGCGGAGCGGCTGGGCCCGTGAGCCATGGCCGCTGAGCCTGCGCGTCCGGAGCCTGTGCTCCGCTATGGGAGAGGCCCCAACAGTGAGAGGCCCGTGTACCACAAAAAAAAAAAAGAGAGAGAGAGAAAGAAAGCTACTTCTAGACTTAATTCTGCTGTTTATGTCACAATTCAAATATGTCAAATGGAGGCCTGATGCTCTTCATGTGAGACCTAGTTGAACTCAAGTAAATGTTGCTTGAAACCTACTTTTGTAATAAGATGAAGCTAAATAAGTTTCTGATCTGGATTCTTAATATTCTTGACATTTTTACAAAGCTTTTTAAAAAAAACCCTAGCTGATTTGATATAATGAGTATCAAAAGGTAAAATTAATATAAAATCCAGTTTTGAATAAAATCTGCTGTCTGTGCAGATCTGAGCTGATGCTAGAGCCGGCCCCTCAAAACCATGTCTCGTGGGCCTTCAGAAAAGTTTGGTTTGGTGGAATTGTGGTGGGCCTGGGGATCTTTGTCTTTAAGGAGCACGTTAGGTGGCTCTGATGCACTGCCAAGATTAAGAACCGCTTGGCTAGCACAGGAGTCAGAAAACTTTCTGTAAAGGGCTAGGTGGTATGATATTTTAGACGTCACATGCCAAGAGACAAAATCAGTGTAACAGGAGAGAATTCTAGTTTGCACAGATTTTTTTACTGACGCAATTCAGAACATAATAAAGTTGTCTATGGCTTTTTGTAGTATAGGTTTACTAATGAGAAGAATTGGATTCTTTTGGAAGGGGATAACATTTTGCTTAAGTAGGGTTCAGGGTTTTGGTGTTCCCTATTATCACAATCAGGTGCAAATGTTCATCCATTAACGATTTTACACGTTCCACCCTTGGAAGTGTCTTTGCACACAGATGGGTACTGCCAAGTGAGCATTTGGGGGAGTTTTTTGTTTTGTTTTGTTTTTTTTTAATTTTTATTTTTTTAATTTATTTATTTTTGGCTATGTTGGGTCTTCGTTGCTGCGCGCAGGCTTTCTCTAGTTGCGGCGAGCGGGGGCTACTCTTCGTTGCAGTGCGCGGGCTTCTCATCGCAGTGGCTTCTCCTGTTGCGGAGCACAGGCTCTAGGTGTGCAGGCTTCAGTAGTTGTGGCCCGTGGGCCCAGTAGTTGTGGCTCGAGGGCTCTAGAGTGCAGGCTCAGTAGTTGTGGCGCATGGGGCTTCGTTGCTCCGTGGCATGTGGGATCTTCCCGGACCAGGGCTCAAACCCGTGTCCCCTACATTGGCAGGTGGATTCTTAGCCACTACGCCACCAGGGAAACCCAAGCATTTGGTTTTAATTGAGCACAGACTTTGCTTGGAAGACATTTAGAGAATTCTGTTAGCTTGTTCCTGGTGTTTGCCTCTGGGCATGTCATTTACATTGCAGGTTTACCATTTCCAGTCGTTGCACAGTTAAATGGATTTTGAAGTATGGATTTTTTTTTACACTTGTATTACGGTCTGAAAGATGTTGCCGGAACTATAGTTTGACTTTAGAAATGTATATCTGCTGCACGTTTGCATGAGAATGGAGGCCTACCGTTTTAACTTGACAGCAAAGAAAGGGTATAAAGCAGTTGGACATTGCTTATGATTCCAGTGACACTAGTTGTCAACATGATTTTACCGCAGTATAAAGTTTGCAAAAAACTGTTTTGCCTGTTAGTTTTGGATTGAATTCATTACGAAATGTAATCAAGTCTTCCCTAAAGCTGATTTTGAAAAGCCATTCAGTGTTCTGCATTAGCGGTTGAAGGTGGTTCTCGTTCGGAAAAAATTCGATTTCATCCATTAGTTCAAAATATCTCAGTAAAACCTTACCTCTGCCAAGACATCGAACTGGTGTAATAGGGCAAACCAGCATATTTAGCTTCTGTTTCTGACAGAAATTCACTAACTGGTGATGGTCAAGGCCACGAGAGTGAACTACATTCGTGGTTAACAATACTGGTTCAGTAACAACATAGATTTAATGGATTTCCTACAGAGTCCCTGCTGGCGAAGAATACGTGATGTAACCATCTTCACAGTCTTCATAAATGTGTCCTTTTTCTTCTCCACACATTTTTACCACCATCAGTTGTCGTACACATCCCAGTTCAGGTTGTGCTGATTTAGTGTTTGCTCAGCTTCCTTGAAAATACCCTCATCTGTAGTTCTTCCACACAGCCTATTCATACAGGCTTATTCTTCAGTCACTTCACCCTTGGCATTGATCCCTTGAGTACACAACCGCTGAGCAGTCCGTGGCAGTCCTTGCTTGGCTAACAAATGCGAACTCCTTGGAAACTTGTCAGCTATCAGCTGCAGTCTCATTTTCATTTCTTTCCTCTTGTGAAGAAATTCTGTGATGAGCTATTCCATTTAAAATTTTGTAATTTTTCTGACTATTGCTTTTCTGTAGGAGTTGGCATTATTTTGTAGAGTGCTTGTCTGGTAGTATTGATGTCCGTGTGTACTTTTAGCGCAGTTGTGGGGTCATTGCATAATAAACACAGGGCTTTGCCGTCTCATTTGATATCAAAATGATCCACATTCCATTGTGCCTTGAAAGCGCGACACAGAAAGTCCTCTTCTTTTCTGCTTGTTTTGGTGGACGTGCACTAGTAATAATAAAAAACAAAAAGTCGTGGTATTGCACTACTGATGACACTTGAAACATTTTCACGTTATAACTGTGTCCGTGCAGTTCGTGGTGCAGAGTGAAGAGCACCACGCGTGGCCTGTCACGACTGCTCTCCTGGCGGCGGCCAGGAAGCAGCTGTAGACAGTAAGGACGTAAACCGATGAGCACGGCTGTGCTCCAATGCGGTGTTATTTATGGACACTGAAATTGGAATTTCATATCATTTTCAGTTGTCATGAAGTAGTCTTTTAATTTTTTTTTTTTCCCAAACTCCTTAGATGGGCCACACAAAAACAGACAGTGGGCTGGGTCTGGCCTACAGGTCATGGTTGGAGGATCCTGGTCTAGAATGTATGAAACACAAGAAGGGGGCGCCCCAGTGACTCCCCCTCTGCCGCAGTGGCATCCGCTCCGCTCCTGTGCTATTCCGGCAGCTCTGGGGCCTGGGCCGTTTCTAAAGCCCCTGTTACAGATTACCAAACTGCTTTCTAGAATATGTATGCCTTGCTTTTAAAATATCTGAAGTTGATCCTTATCTCTATAGACTTTAGAAATCTAAATAAGACTTTGAAGTTAAAATCTCCTCTAGATTGTACCTATATTGTTTAGGTAGAGTTGTCCCCTTCCTGTTGCTATAAAGCTGCCAGTAAATGAGTATATTCTTCTTAAAAAGCAGATAATTTCTTCTTGTGTATTCTTTGGCTATCTAGCTGAAATTCCACATCCTTTTTTTAAAAATTTTATTTATTTATTTTTGGCTGCTTTGGGTCTTTGTTGCTGCGCACGGGCTTTCTCTAGTTGCGGCGAGCGGGGGCTACCCTTCGTTGTGATGCGCGGGCTTCTCATTGCGGTGGCTTCTCTTGTTGCGGAGCACGGGCTCTAGGCGCAAGGGCTTCAGTAGGTGTGGCACGCAGGCTCAGTAGTTGTGGTGCACGGGATTAGTTGCTCCACAGCATGTGGGATCTTCCCAGTCCAGGGCTCAAAGCCGTGTCCCCTGCACTGGCAGGCGGATTCTTAACCACTGCGCCACCAGGGCAGCCCCCCCACATCCTTTTAAAGTAGTGCATTCTAAATCCTGTCCTGTATATATTTTAGCCGTGCAGAAGAGGGTGTTGAATAAATCTGTCACTTGTTTGATAACTGGGCCAATAAGCTGCCAGGTATCCCTATAATTACACATTTGTTGAATAGAAGTTATTTTCTAATTCGTGTTCTCAGCTCTTCTGTTACCTTCAAACTCAGGGCCCCTGACCCGTTTTGTCTCTGCAAGCAAAGACGGTCTTTCTAACACATGACTCTTGTAAATGGGGAGGACATTGAAGCCATTCCTAGTTTAGGCTCAGCTCTGTAAAGCTGACACAAATTAATTTCATCTGTCATTTTGTTTTATCCTTGCGTTAACTTCACCAGGGTTCCCTGGCTTTGTCGATAGAAGAGCCTGTCTTGCGAGTAGAACCCAGGCCCACTGGCTGCTCTGCCCTTGTTTAGGCAGAACCCAAATATCCACAGGTTAAGGAAATATGGAAACTTTAGGAGTGCCGCGCCACTGTGGACTCTTCAGCCTTGCTTCGGTAACCTAGAAAGTTATCTCAGTATTTCAAACAGAGAAAAAGAACTAAGGGATGACCTAAAACATCTTAAACTTAAAAAGTCGTAAGTGCGAAATGGCTTTTCTTTGGAATTTTATTAAAAATTCCCTTCCGTAACATAAAGCATACTGTGGAGAGTTACAATAGCTCTCAAGTCATAACCAACGAAGAGTGAGTCTTAAACCCGTGGTCTTTCTTGCCTGATACATGAAGTTGTTTACTTCTGTGTTAGCCAGGAGACTAAGCAACGCAACCTGAATGATGAGTCACAACAAAAGTGACTTCAAGGGTGACAGGCACGTAGATAAAGGAAAGAAGAACTTAAATTTAAATCAATTGTACAAACAAATTGTTGCCTAGGGCAGACAGAGCTCTGGTGACGATGCGTTGAACCACGCGACTTCCTCGTTTTACTGACGGTTAAATTGTGGCCCAGACAAGTCTAGAGACTTGCAGGTGGCTCAGTGTTAGGGAAAGGACTAGATTTAGTGTTAATATTAGACAACCAGAAGACTTTCGATCACCTCTGAACCGGTTAGGGAAAAGGATTTGAGGGGAATCACCCCCTGGTTATTCACACTTCATTCACCAGACACTTGGGGGGGAGGGAGCCAGGCCGCCAGGTGCCAGGCACTGAGCGAGGTATCCGATTTGCATGAGGGCCTAACGCTCAGACAAAAGGCCAGGGCCGAAGCTCTCTGCCGTTATTCACTTTCTGTGTCCTTCATGGTTCAGATGCAAATAACACACATTTTATATTTTTTAGTTTGGTGGGGGGTTTTTGTTTTTTGAGGTTGTGAAAGATTTCTCTCTCTCTCTCTCTTTTTTTTTTTATTTTCCAGTAAAAGGTCTTTAAAGCTACTGTAAGAAATTTCCCTTAGGGCTTCCCTGGTGGCGCAGTGGTTGAGGGTCCGCCGGCCGATCCAGGGGACGTGGGTTCGTGCCCTGGTCCGGGAAGATCCCACATGCCGCGGAGCGGCTGGGCCCGTGAGCCATGGCCGCTGAGCCTGCGCGTCCAGAGCCTGTGCTCCGCAACGGGAGGGGCCACAACAGTGAGAGGCCCGCGTACAGCAAAAAAAAAAAAAGAAATTTCCCTTAAATTACCTAATTCAGAAAAGTATTCATCCTTTTATAGCATGTGTGTGTTCACATATGCACGTGTGCATTTGCATGCGTGTGTTTAAAACTGTTTTGTTTCAGAACTTCATCTCTCAACAGTAAGAGTTACCACCACGTGCATTAAAAGATGATTAAGATTATTCTTATGTCTCCCACTTTCAGTTTCCTCACTAATGCAAGGATTAGTAGTATCACCTATGATGTAAATAGCTTTTTTTTGAGGAGTTATTTTAAACCAACATGTGTTTTTCTTAGGAATAATATTTTAAAGCATTTATAATCCTTGAGTCCTGGCCGGGTGATGGGGGAGAAGGCAAAGGGGACTTTATTTAGGACTTAAAATATTAGGGATAATCCACGCATTTAAATGTGTGAAATGTATTAAAATGTTTTTATTTAGATTTTATACAGTCTCAGGTGCACAAAGGACTTTGTAAATTACACTGATGAAACTTTCTTCAGTAGAAGCTGAAACTTAGTAACAGGAGCACGTGCATATTTGTGTTATATATTATTTGATTTTGGTGAGATGATGAATTCCTAATAAACAAAGGTATGTAATAATTTGAACCCCAAAGATCTAAGTTTCCCTCTTAGGGAATGCAGTTAAATCAGGAAGCTTCAGTGAAAAGAACTTTCTAAATACTTTTTTATATTTGTATTGTAATACCAAGAGAAGAACAAATAGGGATGATTTTTCCTTTTTTACTTTTTTGAAAAGAGAATATAGTCACTCACAGAAGTGCAAAGTTACCTTGTCCATATTTTAAATAGCGAAAATCAAAGCATATGTAATGCAGAACTATTCTTATCATAAATCCCCGAGTCCACATTTATTAATGGCATTAAACATTTTTTGGATTACAGATAGATAATATAATGCATGTGCTGTTTATTACGTAATCTCCACACTTCTTTTGTTTTTCTATTTATTTACTTATTATTACTTTTTATTATAATTTTTTGGCTGCATCGGGTCTCAGTTGCGGCACGTGGGATCTTTCATTGCGGTGCGCGGGCTCTTCGTTGTGGTGCGCGGGCTTCTCTCTAGCTGTGCCGCACAGGCTCCATGGCGCCTGGGCTCTGTATCTGTGGTGCATGGGTTCCAGGGTGCGTGGGCCCTGTAGTTTGCGGCACACAGGCTCTAGTTGAAGCACGCGAGCTCAGTAGTTCTGGCACGCGGGCTTAGTTGCCCCGCGGCATGTGGGATCTTAGTTCCCCGCGTCCCCTGCATTCATTGCAAGGCGGACTCTTTACCACTGGACCAGCAGAGAAGTCCCTCCACACTTCTTTTGCAGCAAAACGTTTGAACAGTTTCACCAAGTGGGAGAAATAAAGACTATATAAAGAGCCTCAGCCACCTGAGGTCAGGTTTTGCTGCCAAGTGAGTGTAGGGGTGAGCATACAAGCAGCGTGTGGGTCGGGTAAGGGGTTGCGGAGCTTAGCTTTGTCAGCCCCTGCTTTAATTTAGCTCTTAATGGCATACATATTTCACATGTAGCGATTATATCGAAATAATTGTTACCTGATGACTTATACGATGTTGTTACGTTAGTGTGCCAAAAGTATTAACTCATTCCCGTAAAAGTGGAAAAATAAACTTCCGGATCTGCTATTATAGGTAGCATCAAGTAAAATATCGTTTTGTTTGTGTCGTTTTATGTTCAGTAGATTCCTTAGAATGTGCAAAAGTTCATTAAAAGCTTTATGAAGTGTACTACTTGTAACTCTCTAAAAAGTTTGTGAATTTGCAAGGTCGCTAGAATGAGTATACCAATTTCCCGATACCCTCAGAAATGATGGGTTCGGTGTAAGCATTTAGTTCTTAAAGGGGGGAAAGAGGCTTGCTGCTTTCGATAACATGTTCATCTTAGGGTTACTTTAACCTTCGTTTATCTGACCATTAGTTAAACAGCAACATTAACTGAAGTAGAGTTTTGTGTAGGTGAACCTTCATCGTCAGTGTGGATGTGGAGCGTGTTCTTTTCTCTTTTACACAGAGCGCCTTTGCTCTGGGGTCCCTAGAGTGATGAGCAGCAGCAGTGTGGGGCCGTTGGGAGGCTGCTTTCTAGCTTAGTACAGAAGCATCTGTAGGACACTCTCCTGTGATCTTGGCTTATTTTTCGTCCTCATAGTTTCACTATTCATCTACTCAGTGTTGTAACTGTCGTGTAGGAGAGAATCAGTAGGACCTGTGTGTCAGTGAGTAGTAGGCGTATTAAAAATGTTGGATCTCTTTGCCTTTAGTGATTCTTCTGAGATCACTAAGAATGTAATTCAAGAGCGCATAAAGCTGTTTACACAACATTATTTTTAAAATATTAAAACCTTATTTAAGAGGTGGAGATAACTCAAATATCCAACATTAGATTAGCGGTTTTAGTTAACGTTTTAGCATATAAATACTGGGAATTATTTTGACCATTAAAATGTACTTACAGTTACGTAAGTGAAAAATAAGGATGCAGATTTGTCTATATTATTTCAACAGTGTTAAATATACAAAAAGTGATTGGAAGGCAATCTCTTCAAGCGTTAACTGTAGTTGTTTCTGAGCGATGGAATTAATGATTATTGCCTCTTTCCTTCTTTGTTCCTTTTTCTAATTTTCAAGTTTTCCACAGCGAATTTTACTAATTCTAAAATCAGGGAAAGTCAATTAATGCAACATGTAACACCAGTCAAAAAACACCTTTTTGGGGCTTCCCTGGTGGCACAGTGCTTGGGAGTCCGCCTGCGGATGCAGGGGACACGGGTTCGTGCCCCGGTCCGGGAGGATCCTACATGCTGCGGAGCAGGTGGGCCCGTGAGCCATGGCCGCTGAGCCTGTGCGTCCGGAGCCTGTGCTCCGCAACGGGAGAGCCCACAGCAGTGAGAGGCCCGCGTACCGCAAAAAAAAACCAAAACAAAAACAAAAAAACACCTTTTTGAAATGTTTTAAATTTCATTTAAGGTATTTAACATTATGTAAGTATTCAATATGCACATTACTGAAAGGGTAGCAGTTCTGTAAGTCTTACTAATACAGAAACAGAGTGACTACCTTTTATCACATTTGTCCAAGAGACTCTACCGTGTATACTTCAGTGTAACAGGATTGGTAATATTCGTTTGAATTTTACTTTTTAAAGTACTTTAATACTTTAAAGTACTTTAAATATATAGCCTTTATATAGTACTTTTAATATAAGTAAATATTGATGTTATTTAAAGATTAAGCCCAAATTCCCTTTGGCCTATATATGTTGTCCATCATAAAAACAAAAATATTACGTTTTTCATTAAAATGGATGAAATAACGCAAAGTACCTGTACAGGCTTGACCAAATAATCTCTTCATTACCCCAGAATGAATTTTTTGGAAGCTTTTTCTTTTCCCTTCTCTTAAAAATCATCTTTAGGTGCTGTAGACACTGTACGAATATTCCAGGTCCAGAAGAAAGCAGACTCCTCTGCCACTGCTCCTTTGCGTCACAAGGAGATCGCAGCCAGGCCTCCCACCCCAGCGCGCCCACCACAGCGCACACCCGTGTACGCGCTCGCCACCATGTGCTTTAAGGCAGCAGTTCTCAAGTGCGGTCCGTGGACCACTGGGGATCCCAGGAACCCTTAAAAGGAGTCTTCATGTTCAGCACTCCTGAGAGCGTCACTTAAGATGTTCTTTCCCTTCATTAAGCTGACACTCGCACCGAGAGAACAGAGCAGCAGGGCTGCAGCTGCCAGCCAGTGCCCGAGCGCAGATGGGGTATTAGCCCCAAACACACCACTAGTTGGTGTATTCATCACCGCTCTACATCTGCAGTTTAAGACACACACACCAGGTTCGCCGAAGAGATCCTTGATTAAGCAGTAAAGATTGTTTTAGATCTCAGTTTCAGCAGCTCTGTACTACGCTGTATGATGGCTTGGGCGGCACCCTGAAAACGCTCCTGCTGCAGGACCGTGGTCTCCAGGGAAAGTACTTTTGTGACTGGTTGTGACGTGAGCTGAACTAACTGTATCTTTCGTGGAACATCATTTCTACTGGAAAGAAACAATCAACTTACTCAGACTTGGGCATTTGACAGGCATTTTTTTAGAAAATGAATGAAGTTGAGCCTGCCAGTTCAAGGAAAGTAACAGTATTTGTTGCCATTGATAAAATTTGAGCTTTCAAGTGAAAATCAGAATTTAGGAAAACTTGTATCTGCCCACCACTGTGAGGTTGTCAACTTCCCAAGCCTTAAGGCTTCTTATGAGATCATTATGATATTAATGAATATGATTTCTTAATATTATGTCATGAAACATGCCAACATTTGGAAGATCTGTATACTTAATTGCCCACCATGTTCCGTGTGATCAGCGCTTGGTGTTACAAAATTGTGGGTGGGTGAAAGACCCATTCAAAGTACAAGATAGACCAGCGAATTTTAGTGTCTGTAACAAAAGTGCAAAAAGTTCATCAGTAGGCTTTCCATTCCACAGGGACATCACTTTTAAGAAACTACCATTTAAAAAAAAAGAAAAAGAAAAGAAACTACCATTTGTCAAATTCTGGTGTAGAAACAAAAATATCTACAGTTACAAAGGTTATCAAAATGCTCCCTTTTCCAATCAGCATTCTTTGTGAGGCCAGATCTTCATATGCTACAGCGGAAACGACCTGTAGTAGCAGTTCAGATGCAGAAGCAGAAGTGTCTCACTGGCTTTTATGAAGCTACACTAAAATATGTTAACGTGAATGGGTTTATTATTGATATTTTTAAATGAATTAATAAATATTTGTTACAATGTCTCAGTTTTACTTTCTAATGTGGTAAGTATTGGTAGCTATAACCCACTTAAACAACGTCTTTTTGGGATCCTGAAGAATTTTAAAATGTATGAAGGGATCCAGAGACTAAAGTTTTGAGAACTGCTGCTTTAAGGCCTCGTGACTCAAACTGTGGTCCCAGAAATGACCTGAATTGCAGGAATTACGTGCCCGCCCCTGCCCCCTCAGATGCCCCCTCAGAACCTGCAGTCAGACAAGGTCTTCAGGGGATTCTCTTCTGTGTGAAAGAAGCACTGCCTTCTGGAGCTCGGGCAGGACAAGTGCTGCACTGGTAGAAACCCAGCAGGACAGGGAGGACGCTGGGAGACTCCAAGGCACAGCCCTGCCTGTCCTTTGTTCGAGTATTTCCTCTTAGGAATGTATTCTCCTGCACTTTAGATGTTGGAAATTGCCTGAGGTCTGATAGAAGTCTGGGCTCAGAGAGAGTAGACTGATCACTCAGGTAGGGAAGAGAGGTGAAGCCTGGATTGGAGAGGTGAAGCCTGCAGCATTATTCAGGGTTCAGGAGCAAAAAGGCGTGTCTGTCTAGGCACTTGCCTGTTAGGTGTTCTCACCTCATCCCTGCTTCGCTTCTGATATAAACGTGATTGGAAAATGTAGACAGAAATAATCCCACCTGAATTGTAGTTGTATGTGTATAGCAAAAGCAGTTTTCACCTTTTAATTACATCTTCCCTTTGGATACACAGATATATCGGAACACGTACATGTGATCCTGTCCGAATGGATGAGTGCTTGGGGTATCGCTTCTGTAAAGACGCTGTGAGCCTCACCAGGCTGTAGCACTTTGACAGAGGCAGACATTTTATGCGTCTTTAGTGGGGTTAGCTGCTCAGTCTGAAATTGGTGACTAAACGAAGTATGTTTGGGTTTGGATTAAGTGTACAACCGGACAGTTTAATATAAACTGTTGTAACAAAGTCTTCCATTTCTAAGCCCTAATAACTATTTATTTTCTTCTTGTTTTCAGGGTGAATCTGTAAAATATTTCCTGGATAACTTGGATAAACTTGGAGAACCAGTAAGTTTTCAGACTGAATGTTTGTGTTTATTGCCATTTGAAAGCAGTAGTTAGGATAAGGAAACTTAGAAAAATGATGTATTAAGCTGTATCCTTTTTCCTAGTGGCAGTATGCCGACTGTTCCTGCTTCATGTTTTCTCCCTCTCCTGTCCTGACCTCTGCCAGTTCCTTGAGGAATGCCCTGCCCACTATTTTGTGAAAGTAAAACTCTTTATGGAAAGAAGTTTATGCTTGAAAATGAGATGGCACATTAACTAGCCTACGTCAGTGTCTTTTGCTTTTCTGTAAGTGGAAACTGAAAGAACGCGGTGGGCTGATTGATTTCAGAACTTTTCAGCAAATGGTATTTTCCAGTTCAGGACCCCCGTGTGTTGGGTTGGAGCGTAGGAGGCTGGATTCTCAAGGCCGTGATGTGGGAGGAGTCGCCCTTGCAAAGGAGCTGGACCATCAGACTGTCCTGTAGTGCGTCCCTTGAGGCCGTGGCCGACTGGTGAGGGCTGGTGCTGGCCGCTCTCCGTGTTGGACTTGTGCAGAGACTTCACTGGAAGGAAGCTTTGTGCTGCTTAGAAAATGCTCGAAAACCATTGCCCTAGCGTCAGTGGTGACCCATTCAATTGAGTATAGCTTCGTATGCCGCCTCTTAAACCAGATTTCTGTTGTAAAGTTTAATGTGGTTTTATGGGTTCTTTGAGATGTTTAACTTTAAAAATAAAACAGAAGGAAAGCACAAAATGAAACCTGTGGCAAGTAGGAAAGTAGCATGTGTGTGTCTAGAACGCTGTTTTGCATTTTCCCTTCTTTTTTTGTATTTTGCTAAATTACACTTGTCTGCCGTTCAGTCAGTATGTGTTTCTCCCACCTGTTTCGTAGACACAGGTGCTCTAGAAGTTAGGGTCTCTGTATTTGTCTGTTTTTGTTCACTCAATCCACATCAGTGAGACTTTGTATTAAGACTTATTTCATTGTCACTTTTCCGTGTGGTCAGATTGCAATAAGCCTTAAAAAAAAAGTTCCGTATAAGCCAAATGGAGAGAAGCTTTAGTAGGTAAACTAATTCTTTGAGAGTTATTTCACGTTTTCTGATCCCAGGAGTGCGCATTCGCCCCGTTCTTCTCAGTCTGCCTTTTCGGACAGGCCTTCCTTGAGCAGCCATTCGAGGCGGGTCCCCTCCGCTGTCTCCAGCATCGGCACTGGCGCTTCTCAGGCTCCATTGTCCTTCTTACAGTTGGCCTCTTCGCTTACAGGTTTTGCTGGTCTTTCCCCCGCCTCTTTCCCTGAGGGCAAGGACCTCGGGTCTTGGTTGTGAAGGGCTGAGTTCTTGCTGCCCGGTGACAGTGCCTGGTGCCTCGTAGCGTCGGAACGAGTGACTCGGAGCCAGCCCCAGTCAGTTTGTACTGGCTGCTTAGAGCCTTACGTTGAGAACAGTTTTGAGGCCACATCTGGAATAAAAACAAAAAAGTGTTTTTGTGATCAGTAGGTAGTTGTCAAGGCGAGGAGAATAAACGTGGGTGTGCTGCAGACTGGCCGCCCACTCTGTACACGTCAGACAGCTCACGGGATTGCGTTTGCTTCGCCATCTCTGACTGAAGTTCTGGGACCGTTGAATCCCCGCCATGTGCCAAGCCCCATGACCCTCTGGGAGATGGAACCACAGGGTCAAGGACAGGGCTCTGCAGCCAGACCCCCAGAGTTCCAATCCCAGTTCCACCGCAGACTGGCTGTGTGGCCTTAGGCATCTCTAGACGTTAGTTTCTTCATCCACGTCATGGGCATAGTAAGAGAACCATCCCCGTTGGGCTCGGGGGCGGTTACGTGAAATAAACCCCATGTCTCAAAAGTCTGCTCAGGCTGCCATAATGAAATACCACATACTGGGTGGCTTAAATAACAGACCTTTATTTCTTGCAGTTTTTGAAGCTAGAAGTCCAAGGTCAAGTTGCTAGCATGGCCGGTTTCTCGTGAGGACTCTTCCTGGCTTGTAGGCTGTGGCCTTCTCGCTGTGCCTTGACGTGGCCTTTGCTCAGCACACACACGTGCAAGAAGTGTATGGCCTCTTCTTTTTAAGGCCACCAACACTTACCTGATTAGGACACCACCCATATGACTTCATTTAACCTTGGTCGCCTCCTAAAAGCCCTGTCCCCAAAGACAATCACACTGAGGGTTAGGGCTTCAGCACATGAATGCAGGCGGGGTGTGCGGGGACGGTGCCGGGACGCAGTTCAATCCATGGCACCCAGTGAGGTGTTCAGATTGGTGCCTTGCAATTGTAATATCTGCTCGTCGTTAGCTGTTTGGTTCTTTGACCTCCATGTTTAAGGAACTCATTCTAGTCAGAGACAAAACTAACATACATAAAACAAGCAGAGGACGAGTAAATGAGACTGATGGTGAAGATGGTGTTAGTTCATGGATGGAGAAGCTGGAGCTAGCCCTTGAGAGGACGTGAGCCTGGGCGGCTGGGGGGACGAGGGGACGCGCATGGCGGGCCGTGCCTGGGGCCAGGAGGCACATCTGTCTGACAGAAGTGCTTGGCTCTAACGTACAAGAACAGATTTCAGGAAGGCAGTCACCAGGGTCTGGATGCGCCGTTCGTCGCACAGTCACGCATCACGCTGACTGGACATGCGGCGGTCTCAGGATGTGAGGCTCGTGCAGCTCTCCACGCTGGGCTCTGGGGAGCCTGACGAGGTGGGGCAGAGTCTGCCGGTTCCGGAAAACAAGGAATAAGGAGGGTCATGGAAGCCGGGTCAGCGAGGTCCGGTCTGCTGCAGGGAGGGGCCTCACCGCCAGCTCTGAGGGCATGGTGCAGGAGGGGTGGTCTCTGGGGGCTTAGAGGTGGACCCAGGAGGTGCGGAGGACCAAGGGGCAAGATGGTAATCCAGGCTGAGACGTTAAAAAACGGGGGCGGTGAAAATAAAGAGGGGAAAGAAAAGGTGAGGAAGGTTCAAAGAAGGAGCAGCGGGATTTGATATAAAGTGGGAGGTGATGGAGAAGGTCCACCGTGAGGGGCAGGCCGTAGGCAGGAGAGCGTCCTGGTGGACGGGGCTGGGGACGAAGACGGTGAGTGTTGGGACTGAAGAGGCTGCATCCGTGGAGGGCTGTCAGGTGCACACGAGTAGGGGGGCCGTCGCTGCCTTGGTTTCCCTCTCTTGGCAGAAGTGGTGACAGTGGGAACCGCTAGACAGGAACACACGGGCCGTGTGCCGAACCCGGTTCCTAAGCGCTTCACCCACTTGCCGTGTTTAGTCCTCACAGCACCCCGTGGGTGCTGTTGTCTGTGTTTTTCACAGGTGAGAAAACTGAGACGCAGAGAGGTTAGGTGATGACTTGTCCCGGGTCACCCAGGTGGTCTGTGGGCAGCTGGCTCTAGAATCCACAGTCCTAATCCCCGTGACTCTGCCAGACCCTTGAGAACTTGATTACCTCGTCCTGTGTTTGCGCTTTATGTGAATTAGCCCTGAGCTCCTAACTAAGGCAATAATAAAGAACTTTTAATTTCTATGAAATTAGAAAATTAAAAATTGCCCCTCGGGGCTGGCCTGTTTCTGAGGCGGCTGGCACGCACGAGTGCCGTGAACCAGCCCCACCTTTCTGGAGAGCAGGTGGACATTAAGTCCCAGTCGTGAAAGTCTTCACAAGCCTCGGCTGCGTCACCATCTTATTCCTGGTTATTCGGTTTCAGGAAACAGCCCAAAAGGGGGGGAAAGAAGGATGTGCATGAGAATTTTAATTGCAGCATTTATATTATGCAAAAAATTGGAACCAACCTAAATGACCACTAGTAGGGGAATATTTATGTAAATGACAGCACATTGATCTGTTTGATGTATGTTATGCTCTTTTAAAATGAAATACAGCCGTATCAGCATGTGAAACAGTTCATGATTAAATGCTCAGCCAAAAGCCGGGGCCGGGCAGAGAATCGGGGTGGTGCTGATTACAGGTGAGGCAGGTGCGTGTGTGTCTGCGGGAGCTGGGGGGACACGTGCGAACCCCAGCGTGTCTCATTAGAGCCCTGTGGGCACTTTATACATCGCTGTGGGTTGCAGACAACTGAGAACTGCTGGTTTTTTTCTTTTTTTTTGATTCTTGCTACACTATTTTAAGGAGATAAGTATTCACACTGTAATGAAATTTCAAAATCATAGTATTTGGAAAGGTATAAATTGCAGCACTGTGAGTAACAGTTGGCATTGTTTTAAAACCTTGCCTTGATTTAAAAAAATTGTGACCTTGGTGATGAGCATTTAAAGCCTTCCTGTTCAGTATTGGCAAAAAGCTCCATCAAAGTTCTGGAAAAATACTAAGCTGAGAAGAAAGAACCGGTTTCACTGCCCAGGGGCACTCACTGTCGGCCACAGCCAGGGGCTCGGGAGGCCAGCAGCTTCCGTCCGTCCGTCCATCCATCTGTCCAGGGTCTTGGTGTACCCTCCCTCCGAGGCACCAATGTGTCCGGGCATGGGTGCCGGCAGAGGAGAAAAGCTGGGGCCCTGCCACGGAAACGGCCCCCCAGCCAACAGCCGGGAAGCCCCGCAGAGTGAGCTCCGTCAAGGGGGCAGAGCAGAGGCCGCGTTGCAGCCGTGAGAACATAGGCGACCCGGGTAGAGCTTTCGGTCCTGCAGGCGGGGGCACGGAGCAGGGGCCGCGGGGGGGCGGAGAACCTTGACTTGGGGCCCCGCCGCTGTTGACAGAGGGGCGAGGAGCCGTGACTGTGGCCGTGGACACGCAGCGGCGGGTGGCTGCTGGCACGGTGGGCGTCACGCGTGGACGGGCACTCGGGTCGTCCGGCAGGCTGAAAAAATCATAGACGCCTTCATTTGCAGCGAATTTCGAACCAGTGCGGACGCTCACATTGCAGCGTATCTTGCTGTTTTATGATGAGAATCAGAATAGCGTTGATGCTTTAATGTTACCAGGGGATTGTCATTTAAAAGATACTTTTGTTTACGTATCCATTCACTAGCCCAGTTAGTAGTATGTTAAATATTCTCATTACTCCTGGATTACTGAGTAGGAAACGATTTTTTTTCTTTTCCAGGATTACATTCCATCACAGCAAGACATTCTGCTAGCCAGAAGACCCACCAAAGGCATTCACGAGTACGACTTTGAAATTAAAAATGTTCCTTTCAAAATGGTTGATGTAGGTGGTCAGAGATCAGAAAGAAAACGTTGGTTTGAATGCTTCGACAGCGTGACATCAATACTTTTCCTTGTTTCCTCAAGTGAGTTTGACCAGGTGCTTATGGAAGATCGTCTGACCAATCGCCTGACAGAGTCTCTGAACATTTTTGAAACCATCGTCAATAACCGGGTTTTCAGCAACGTCTCCATAATTCTCTTCTTGAACAAGACAGATTTGCTTGAGGAGAAAGTGCAAATTGTGAGCATCAAAGACTATTTCTTAGAATTCGAAGGGGATCCCCACTGCTTAAGAGACGTCCAAAAATTCCTGGTGGAGTGTTTCCGGAACAAGCGGCGGGACCAGCAGCAGAAGCCCCTGTACCACCACTTCACCACAGCCATCAACACGGAGAACATCCGCCTCGTCTTCCGTGACGTGAAGGACACCATCCTTCATGACAACCTCAAGCAGCTCATGCTCCAGTGACGCACAGGACACTTGCTGTCTGCGCACCTTTTTGTCTTTTTGATTGTTTTCGGTTTGTTTTGTCTTTTTAAAATAGAAGTTTACAACAGGAATCAGAAAAATCTTGATTCTGTGTTTAACTTCTTGGAAATCTTAGTCGTTCTTCTGCGGCCTTTGGTTGTGGCTGAGAGCCGCTGAGTAACACGGGGCCAATATCTGCTGAGGCTTGGCTTTGATCTCTTTCACTCCGGCTTCCATTGGAGTGGAGTCATTTCCTGCCAGACCTCAGACAAGGCATCCCTCAGGCTTTAAATTCTTCCACTTTTCAAACTGAATTCTCCTGTAGTGCCAAGTATAGAAGGTGTCCTTAATATTTGTAGGTCTGAGGTTGATATGTTCAGTTCTAGAACGAGTAAGATACCGTTTGTTCGCCCTACAGGTAGCAGCCACACTTGTGCCCAGCTTTATGGTGACCTGTTTTGAAAGGGCCACTGGAAAGATGTGTGATCTAAGGAATGGCGTTCTGTAGCTTCACCCAGATTTAGCCTTCACGGTTTTCTGATTGCCTATATACACAACAGTTGTTTTGTTTTTTAAATTTCTGTGGTTTCTGAAGGCAATATTCTGGTGTGTTTAAAGTTTACATGAGGATCTCTGGTCTGATGGTAATGAACGCTCACAAATGGTCCAGGGGAGCACAAGGCAGGCGCATGCCATCCGTAGTGTTTTGATTAAAAGTCATGAGTGAAATGTCATTTGCCCTTTTCATATTTAAATATCATGTAATCATTGTGCCATACGGGAAACCTTCTGGCCATAGCAGCAACTAAAAAAGTGCAAGAACCTGATAATAGAACTTTCTAAATAAATACACCCTTTCCCAAGAATATTATGTGTTTTACTCTCAGACTTTGAAATCCTGTCTCAGCTGATGTGGGTCCTTACGGTGGGATCACTGCTGCACCATCACAAACATTGTTCTTTCGCTCTCCTGTCTGTTCCCATCAACTCCAGACGGTGGGATTTTTTTTGTTTTTTGGAGCTTGCCAAGGGCAGTATTTTCCTGTCACACTATTCACTTTTATTTGAGATCCTTATTCATTCTTGGTGTGTCTCTGAAAGAGTATGTATGGGTTTGCAACATTATTGTTTAAGAAATTCCAGCTTTCTTGAGGTACATTTTGAAGGTTTCAAGGATACTTTCAAGAATAAGTAGTAATTTTTTTAGTTCATACTGAAAGGTGATTACATTTGACCTCCTCCACCACTTACCAAATTAAAATGTACCCATGAAGTAGCTTTGCAATTACAGATACATCCACAGTGAGCTCATCAGAGTGGCTGGTCTGCAGTACTAAAAATACTGCCCTGTAGGTTATGCGTAGTGCCAGAATTGGATTAGAGACACAGATGGACAAGACTGGTGACAGTTTGGAGAGTCTGATGGCTTTTCTTCCTTTCCTGAAAATTGTGATTAAGACTGTGATATCTTTCACTTTACTGTATAGCTGACTGTGTTCTCAGGTATTTTATTGGCTAGAAAGTCCTTGAAAGATTGGTCAACGTTCTGGATCACCCAGCCTTTCTAAGACAGTGGCTCTGGGTCTGTCTTGCTGTCTAGTAAGAATAGGGCTTTGCAGTGAACTGACCAGGGATTGTTCTCAATGTACCTGACTTTTCTTGCATTTGAAACTCCACCATCATTACACCCATAACTGCCAGTGTTTTCGTGTCTTGGTAACACCTGAGCTATTGACATGTAGCCCTACATCCTGATGCAGGCGTCCATAGTACAGCAGAGTTCACGCACGTCGGAATAGTTCTATGTCTATAGTGCTTCTTACCAAAAAGAGTGCATTGTTTAATCCACAGAGTTAGAACCATTTCAGGGCCGAGGAGTATCTGAGTATGTGCACGGTAACGTGGAGACTTTGGGTGGAAAGTCTGTGTGTAAATTTAGCAAATGGTCCTATCGAATGGCCAAAGCATCATTTCACTCCAGTGTACGTATAAAGAGGAAGGTTACTCTCAGTTAAGTTATATTTCAGATCTGAAATATATGATATGAACCATAAATACTGCCTGACAAAGCACCATTTTGACTACCACAAAGAAATGTTAAAACACCAAATAGATAGGATATTACTTTGGGCATTTGAGATTTCCTTTCCTGACGTGTGTGAAGTCTCAAAGTCAGCTTTCTTTTAAAATAAAACCTAGCCTATATTTTGAGGCAGTAAATTACTTACATTAATGGCAGGCTGGTTTAGACACTCAGTGGAACTTTAAGTTCCAATCTGAAGGCTTCAGTCCACATGTTTTATATACTGTACTTTTAAACCGTTTGAAGGAGTCCTATACCTACAGCATGAAAACCAGACCCTTTTGAAACACCACTGTGTGAAGAGGAAGATGAGATTCAGTGACAAAGCTGAAAGGGAGCTCATAGTTTTTTCCTATGCCAGTGTCCCCCCAGTCTCTAAAAATGTAATTTGGATTTAAAGCTGTTCAGTGTGTTTGATTTTCTAAGTCTTCATGGTTATGATTTGGAATAAAATGTGCCCAATTCTCTATTACATTCTCCTCTTAAGTCTGAATGTCTTCTTGCTTATTAATTCTTAAGAAATGTCACACAAGTGTCTTCATTGATCTTGAAGAAATTTATAGTATACAGAGTTGCCTTATAAATCAAAGAACAGCACAGATTTTTGCCTTGATTATTTTATAGGGAAGAGGTTTTGTCAAACGTTTTTCTGAAGATCCAAATAATTTAATGCCTCTGTCAGATATTTTTAATAACCCGTATCATTGCTTGCTGCCAAATATTTTATTGCATTGAAATCTTCTTTTCAATTGTATTGTCTGGAAAGGGCATTTGACAGCTAGATCACAGCAGCAACCAAAGAAGGCATCGTGGAGTGAACATGATTTGGCTTGGTTTGGCTTGGTTTGGTTTGGTTTGGTTTGAAGCTGCACTGACGTGTTTTACATGGTAAAGGTCCTCTGGTTAAACTCCCAAGGGAGGTTGTTGAGGGAGGTCCCTTGTTCATTTGTTGGCAGTGGTCAGTATAAAGCAGAAGAAAGGAAGATTCCCTTAATACCAGAAGTGATTAGAAGAGTTGGTTCAGACTCACAAAAATCATATGCCCCAGAATTGTTTGTAAGCGGGAATGAGTAAATCTGAACTTCCAATGTATATCCCAATACTTGTATTTATGCTTTTGGTAAAATGTATTTTCAGCATTAGTACACATATCTGGTGTTATGCCTTATTTATGTGAAGAATAAAGTTACCAAGTTATGTTCTGTTATGTTCTGAAACTCAAATCACTATTTGAGAAACCCTCAAATTGGTGCTTTCATTATATAATGATACATTTAGACAAAACCCCAAACCAAGCCATTTGAAACAAGATTCTCTTCATTGCAATTTGTAGCAATGTTATTTCTGTATATGTAATGAGAAGGCTAAATACCAGTGTTAACTCTTAATTTCTTGTTTGAATCCATGAAATCGTGCCTGTAAAGCTCAGTCAAACATTTGTAATAAACTCCCTAATAAATCTAGAGACAGTCACTCTGTTACCTTTTCATTTCTTTTAGTTTTAATTGAGGGATCGAGAATAAATTTTGCATGTCTTTTTTCAGTTGGAAGTCTGACTTTATCTCTCTTTCCCATCATTTCAGTACATAAAGTTACATTAATTACAGATGATCTGTCCATGTGTTTGTGCTGCTGGACAAAAAGTACTGTGTTTTTTTTTTCTTTTTTTTAGTGATAGGACACAGGTTGGCTTTTCAGTGTAGTAAACATGAGGAAGGGAGGGACTTGTACGTGAGTGGTGTGTACATGTCCCCCTGTTCCAAATAAAGCAAGTGATAGTACATACCCATTATTTTATGGTACGAGGTTAGGGCTTAATAAATTTATAGAGAGATTAAAGTATAAGTCTAAGCCAGAACATTTTAAACAAGTTGAACTTTATGGCCTTTTCAAGTACCATCGAGTTGATACTAGCCTTAGGCTGATAAGTGATTATTAACATAATCTGAAGTACCAGTGTTTGTACCACTAGCATTTTTCTGTCTGTACTTGAATGTATAGTTAGCATTTAAATAACTCTGTTCATTCTTGTGACATCGAGGTCTAACCATCTGATTTCAAATGCCAGAGCTCGTATGGAACAAAAAAGTGTTAATGATAGGGCAGTAATTTCTGGGTTGATAAGAGATTCTGCGACCTTTCCAAAACCACATTACCTTTGATAATGATGAAAATGTCCAGATGGATGGAAGTAGGGACCCAGTATGCATACATTATCAATCAGTGAAGGTCATGATAGAAGTATGCTACTTACTTGTTCTCTGATTTGGGTTTGTCTTTGGAAAGCTTGTTTATAATATTTCTTGCCATAGTAAAAGGGCTGCATTTGTTCTCAAATCATGCCTATTTGATGGCTCTAGGAAAAAAACAGAGGGGGCAGGTAGGGGTTAATTCTTGGAAAGTATATGTAACAGTGCAACAGACGATACCATTTACCCTTTCTTTACCTCTTACTTGAAAGCAGAATCGCAAAATGTTTAAATGGCTTTACTAGTCTAAAGGTGGAGCTCATTTACCACGGAAGCCTTATCAAAAAGTCTATTTCGTAACAACCTCATAGATACTGTACCTAACAAAACATGATTTGTATTAGCTCTGTATGAAAGTATTTGTGGCTTAGGATTTTTTATACATATATCTTTTTATAACTTTCCCAGAACTGAGCACATTATCTGATACTGTTGTAAATTTTTTTTCTGTCAGTGCTTTAGTTCAGGATTGGCAATAAATTATTTCTACAGGAGGTCTGAAAGTGGAAAGAATGGTTTGATTTGATAAAATGAGTTGCTAGTCATCCAGGCTTTTTGTACATATTTTGCAAAAATTTTGCCTCTTGCTATTAATATTTGCTTTGTAAAAATTACGGGCGTTTAATAAACATTTATAAACTATTCCATACTATGATGTTATTTAAATCTGATTAAATGTCAAGTGTAAAGCAGGCACTTAATATTTGAAAGCAGAGGTTTCACCCAGTGACAGAAAGCACAGAAATCGCTCCTTTGTCAGATCTCCAGCGATACTTTGACTTAATACTAGTCTGTAAACGTTTCCTCACTGAAGACGGAGATGTGGGCTTCAAGAACGTTCCCAAACACTTGCTTTGATGTGGGAATGGGGAACACCCCACTTTTCTCTCTGCTCCTCTTAAAATCGCTGAAATTGCTCTAGGGTGTCCCTGGGCTCACGGTTTGTCCACCTGCAGGAGTAATGCTGCTATGTCTTTTGTCATCAAAATAGCGTTTTAAAAACAAACCAACATGTTACACTCCTTGTTTCAAGAAGCTTTGAGATGATGATTTACAGAGAAATTGCAAAGATAGTAGTTTCCCTGTACTCCACACTGTTGGCAATAGTTTCCCCATTTACCGTCTCGCATCGTCCTAACTAACATCTTACGTTATGCTAATTCACCGTATTGGTTCAAAATTAATGAGCCAACATTGATAATTTATCCTTAAGCCCATACTGTATTCAGATTTCCTTAGTTTTTCCCTGTTGCCCCTTTCTGTTCCAGAATCCCTCCAGGACACCGTCTTCCATTGATTTGTCCTGTCTGTCTGAGCTCCTCTCGGCTATTAGAGTTGCTCAGGCTTTCCTTGTTTTTGATGACCTCGGCTGTTTTGAGAAGGAGGAATGCTGGTCAGGTATTTTGTAGGTTGTCCGTGCGTTGGGATCAGCCTGGTATTTTCCTTGTGATCAGACTGGATTCTCTTGTGTGGGGACCACAGGGGTAAAATTACCACTCTCGTGAAATCACGTCGCTCATCTTTTCCCTTTGCAACTTCAGCCGAATTAGAAGTTGTTAAATAACTTTTGGTCTGTTTATACCTTTTCTTTAAGTGGCGTTTACGGGAAGCTGAGCACGTACTTCTCTTCCCCAAAGCAGAATGAAGGGCCTTTTCCCACAATCAGAATTGCAAAGCAGGTGTGAATAAATGTTCAGTGGTGATGGCTGTAATCCAGGACTGGTTGCTTCCAGGCCTTTCTGGCAAAATTAAAATTGTGTCCAAGTCCTGACCTTTACAGTGAGATTTCACTATTGGTCCCAAGAAAAACTGAGATAGAAAAATTGGGGCTTAGAGGTATTTACAAATCTACAAATACCTACAAATTTCTAGATTGGAAACAGGTCATTAAATTAGCCTTCGTTAGACTTAAGATCTTTTAAAATGGAAACTAAACTCACTTGAGCATTTGAATCCCCCAAAGGAAACCAAGAAGTCTTTACCAAAAAAAAAAACACTTTTCTTAGGCTATTGTTAGAACAAGAGAATATTGGTTTGTCGGCGGAAACAGCTAAAAAACTATTGTCCGCTAAAGTGCTGGGCACCGTCACAGAGCCTTGGCATGAGATGCTCTCAAAATGACCTGTTCCGTTGCCCACAGTGTGGGTTGTTAAAAGAGAAAAGAGCCTTTGGTCTCTTGAGAATGCAGGAAACCCGCAGTTCATAGGTTAAACCAGAGGTTTGTTTGGTGACGGGAAATTTGGCAAATCCTCAGAAAAGGAATGACTTGGGCATTGTTTTAAAAGACATATTGTAACTTTCCCTCAGAAGTGAGTGGGGCCCCTGGAATACAGCATCGCAGCTAGAGGAAGGGGTATCTGCCGAACACTGTCACCTACACTTCCCGAGCATCCATTTTCCGAGTCCACCAAGATGACGAAGGGCTCAGACAAGTGTTCCATACAAAGTAACTCTTCAGGGCAGAGGGTTAAGCTTCTGTGCTGGCCCCAAGGATACAGAGGGAAGTTATGTCCAGAGTGAACATTTATACTGAGTGGAGGAGTGTGTTGATTTATCTTTTCCCCATGAAGGTACATGATAGGAAAACAAAAAAGTCTTTTGAAAAGTCGATCATTCTTTTGTAATTAAGTCCACGGCTGCTTTAGACTGGGGCCCTGATTTTCCTCCCCTGTCAAACGTGGAAGAAGAGAGACTTAACTCGTAAGATGCCACGAGGTCAAACACCACTGACCTCGGGAGAGGAAAAGTAGAGTTGTTTTCTTTTTCTCTTATTCTCCATGGAAAATCCCAGTGCTTGTGGACTTGGAGATTTAAATCACTGGTTTCATTTAAGGCCAGAATGAGTATATCGAGACTTTATCCCGAAAGGAAGAGCGTCACAGCACCCAGGGCTCAGCGGTCCTGATGAAATTCCACATTCGAGCTAGTGTTGTCCAGGCTGCCCTCGCATTTCTGCAGCGGTGATAGTTTGGGGGAAGATGCTATAAATCAATGTAAAGGAGGATGACGTTCCAGACCAAGGGTGGATGCCCAACTTTGTGGCAATAATGAGCGTCAGCGTAACACAGGTGCACCGGACAGCATAGCCCTCTCCAAAGCGCATGAAACAGAATCATGTTCAAACCCCTGTCCGACATTCAAGGCGTCAACCTCCCTCTCCAGCCAGCCTGCCCTTCCAGTTTCCTTCGCGCCAGCTGAACTAGGTAGCTGTCTTCCCCACGTCTCGCCTCTCTGGTTCTCTTGGCCATGGGCCAAGTCCTGCTCACCCTTTAAGGCCTCGCTCTGAGGAGGATGGCAGGATGACTACCACCCCGAGGCTGGAGCAGCTTCTTCCTCTGTGTGCACCTCCCATCCTACCCCTCTCCCGGGGCACTTACTGTAGAGCGATTTACGTTCACGTCTTAATGCTTCTGCTCGACGGTGACACGAATCCGACATCGTTACACAGATGCTTTTGCTAAGCTCCCCGTGGGCCCGGCTGACACGTCTGACTGTTCCCAAGAGGCACCAACACAGGGTCTCCTCCTTAGGAGACTCACAGTCCAGTTGTGACGGGAGCCTGAGTGGAACCAGCCCGAGGAGGGGTGGAGAGAACGTGTCCCTACTGTGTGGACAAGTGACCCTTGAGTGCACGGTCACTAACTTAAGGAGTTTAAGATTAGACCAATTATCTGGGAAATAAGGAGCTTGAGCTCAATGGTTTCCACATTCTTTACTACTTTCAGATTCTTGAAAGCCTTCTAGAATATTCCCACTTGCAACAAAAATTGTTCATAGCGTAATATAGTATTATAGTCTATAATACAAAATTCTGGGAATTCCCTGGTGACCCAGTGGTTAGGACTCGGGGCTTTCACTGTCGAGGGCGCAGGTTCAATCCCCGGTCGGGGAACTAAGATCCCGCAAGCCACTCGGCGAGGCCAAAAATAATAATGATAATACAAAATTCCTATGATAAGGTCTTCAAATTTTCCTGAAAAAAAAAAAAGTAAAGAGAGGGACTTTATGGGAAAAATTTTAAGTACATGTCTTTGAGGACCCTAAGGGGAACTCAGTAGGTTTTTGGGAAAGTGACCCCCCCAGTGTGTTGTTATTTTTTTCCTGCACTCTTTTCCTCATGGGGAATGTCCTTGTAACAGGCCATAGATATTCAAGAGTGTGCTGTTAGTCTTTCTGAGGTGTTGAAAGTCTGGATCTGATAGCCTCCAAAACTCACTGGAGCGTTCAGATATGTGAAGGTCAGATTCATTCATTTTATGGTCATTATCTTAGTTCAGCCTGCTATAAAAAGTACCATAGACTGAGTGGCTTACAAACCACAGAAATACATTTCTTAGAGCTTGGGAGGCTGGGGGTCAGAGACCAGGGTTTGAGCAGAATCAAGTTCCAGGGAGAGCCCTCCTCTGGTTTGCAGACTTATCCTCACTTAGCTGGCCTCTTCAAAGGGCACTAATCCATTCATCAGGGCTCCACCCTCATGACCTAATCACCTCCCGAAGGTCTCACCTCCAAATGCCATCACATGGGGATTAGGGCTCTGACAAATGAACTTGGAGGGGATGTGAATATTCAGTCCATGACAGTCATCATCAGGATTGGTTTCAATCCAGCTTGGTTTCTGCCTTTTTTTCCCTCTAAGAAGGACCTGTTTTTTGTTTGTTTTCAGTGATCAGTGCAGGGATAAGAATCCAGCAGCTCCTGAGTATCTTCTGTCTAACACCTTTTTTTGGTATAAACTTTCTCCATATAATACCAAAAACTTTTGGTAAAAAGAAAAATAATCTCCCCAATCTTACTAGGCTATCACAGCCACTGTAAATAATTTTAATGGTTCTGTCTAGTCTGTTTTCCCTATATATGATTCATTAACATGCCATTATCTTAAGTCTCAATGATAACTGTTTTATTTTGTATTTTTTAAAAATTTTATTTATTTTTGGCCGCGTTGGGTCTTTGTTGCTGGCGTGGGCTTTCTATAGTTGCGGCGAGCGGGGGCTACTCTTCGTTGCGGTGCGCGGGCTTCTCATCGCGGTGGCTTCTCTTGTTGTGGAGCGTGGGCTCTAGGCTCGCAGGCTTCAGTAGTTGTGGCACGCGGGCTTCAGCAGTTGTGGTGCACGGGCTTAGTTGCTCCGTGACACGTGGGATCTTCCCGGACCAGGGCTCGAACCCGTGTCCCCTGCATTGGTGGGGAAAGGTGGGGAGTTTGAGGTCTCAGAGCCCCCCAGCAGGAGAGCAGCCCAGAACAGATAAGGCAGATTGGGGAGGATGCTGTGATCCAGGAGATTAGGACACTGGGACCTGGATGCCTCAGAGGAGTTAGGAAGATGGAAAAGAAAGTTAACCTGTGTTTAAACTGTGCCCAGAGCCAGGGCTCTATGGAGAGAGAAGGAGCTGACTTGTTTTCTCTCTCCTGCACTGCAGACAACCTGCCCTCAAAAACTCACAGCCCAGGGCTTCCCTGGTGGCGCAGTGGTTGAGAGTCTGCCTGCCGATGCAGGGGACACGGGTTCGTGCCCCGGTCCAGGAGGATCCCACATGCCGCGGAGCGGCTGGGCCTGTGAGCCATGGCCGCTGAGCCTGCGCGTCCGGAGCCTGTGCTCCGCAGCGGGAGAGGCCACAACAGTGAGAGGCCCGCGTATTGCAAAAATAAATAAATAAATAAATAAAAACAAAAAACTCACAGCCCAGGTACAGCGGGGGTTGGGCTGTGTAGTGAAGCTGAGAACCCAGGCACTCTGGGAAGACAGTTTCTAGGGGAAACACATCCTGCATCCCAAACACCCAGCTTATAAATGATCTTCTGGATCCTGTCCTACTTGCAAACCAAGGCTTGATTTGCCTGTAATGGGCCAGCTCCGGCAGTGCCAAGGGAGAGAGGCCATTAGCAGAAATGAGAAGCAAGCTAAAATCTTTTAGTCCATTAGGTTAAAAGGGGATTTTTCTAACTTCTATTATTTGTGGTTTGTGACTCGGTTATTGTTTCCCGGAACAAGCAAAATGTTACAGCTCTACTTCAGCTTGCTGGAGCTGATAGATGCTTATCATCCGTCACCCTGCGAACTGCGAAGCAGTCCGTCGCCACGGCCTCTGGTGCCGTGGCCTCTTTCTGTAGTTCTTTGATGTCTTGTCAGGCGAGTTATTTTCTGAGCCTCAGATAGTTTCCAAAAAGCTGCCACAATCTGTGTGTGTGTGTGTGTGTGCGTGCACGCATATGTATACACACAGATGTGTGTCTATATCTATCTATCTTGCAAATGAACATAGTAAACTCAGTGAAATGAGCAAACGCAGACTTTGATTTTCATTTTAAGAACGTCACTCCCTGAAAAATAGGAATTGAGGTCCCAAGGACCTCCTGTGGGTGGCATTGAGGACTCCGTGGGCGGGAGCTAAGAAAGTGAACAGGAGGGGAGGAAGAAAGGCCGGGTCCAGTGACCTCGGGACCCCTGGAGGATGCCGCGATCCCACTCCCACCCTGGCCACCCCACCCACTGCCCCGGCCTCTGCTGAAGACGGTCACACAGTCTCCGTGCTGGAGCTGCATCTGAAATGTACAGTTTTTCTTTCACGTTCCCCTTTTTCAGTCTCCAAGACAGTGGGGGGGTGGGGGATGAATGAGACACAAATGAAAGAGGAAGTGTCTCAGCACTAAGGAGACATCCAACACCCCACTCGACCAGTGACCTCGGTGGAAATACTGAGGACACCCTCTGTGTCCTCTTAGACCTTCTGGGAGCGAGGGCAGCTGCTGCCCAGAAGCAACCAGCTTCCTCCTGGCCAGGTCATCGGGGTCACCTGCCTGGAGGTAGAAGAAACTCTGGGGGAGGGTGCGTGGGGCATTGGGGCCGGATGTGCCCGAGGCGGGGAGGCCTTCTGGCCCCCGTGTGACCCTCAAGGATTCTTCCCTACGAGCTGCAATCCACTGAGCTCCCGACGTGGGGAAACCAGGCTGTGCCCATGGAGGTGCCATCCGAGGGGGACCACGAGTCCAGCTCGCTCTCCAAGTCAGACAGCTGCCCCCCCGCCATGAGGGCAGCTGGTGCTACCTTAGGGACAGAGGAGGACTGACAGCCTCTGAGGGAGAGGACAGATGTGAAGATGGAGGGCAAAGGCTGGTGCAGAGGAAACAGGAAAGAGGGCATCGCCAGGGTGATGCTTGAGTGGTGAGAAAGCACACATTTCTTATGCCATGTAAAAATACATTTCTACTGGAGTCCACGTAACGAAAGACAGTGGTGAGACGTGCTTAGAATAGAAACATTCGAAAGGACAGGAGAGTACACAGAGGAAGAAAATCACTCCTGGTTCTGCCCAGAAATAACCTGGGCGAACATTGGCTGAACCTTCAGACGTTTTCGTGCTGTGCATTTTTCAACATAATTGCAATCATCCGGGACCTCCAAACTGGTACAGACTGGCTTTTCAATCCATTTCTTTCTTTTCCCAGAAAGAATTCTCTGCCTCTGAGGATGTGTATCACAGCATTGTTTATAATCCGGAAAACCTGAAAAGCCAATGTTCATCGTCAGTGTTTCAGTCAAGCAGTTATAATCTCCCAGTAAAATAGAATGCAGTCATTAAAAAGATTGATCTCATGCTGTGATTCACATAGAAGGATGTTGCCAAGATCTGGCTGAATTTTTAAAAAAGTTTTCTAAACAGTATGTATCACTTGAGCCCATTCATATAAAAACGTGGGTGTCTGTGTGTGTAAGGATGTTTGCCAAAATTTTAATAATGGTTCCCTCCAGAAGGAGGACTGTCTGGCTGTTTACTTTATATATTTTTTGTACCATTCACATATTTTTTGCAAGGAACATTTACTAGTTTTGTGTTTTTTAAAACTATTCATTTTGAGAAAAAAAATTAGGTAAATCTATACTTACTGATATCAAATATATCCACTATAAAGTGAGTGAGGGAATTCCCTGGTGGTCTAGTGGTTAGGACTCGGGGCTCTCACTGCCATGGGCCTAGGTTCAATCCCTGGTCAGGGAACAGAGATCCCACAAGCCATGCGGCACAGCCAATAAATAAATAAATAAATAAAGTGAGTGAAAGGAGATAGAAAACCTATACACAATACGGTACCATTTTGGTATTTAACATTTCTATACACAAATTGGCATATTTTATATATATAATCTGCGAGTACAAAAATATATACATTACAAAGGTTAAGTATGAAATTTACATATCCACTTTACACGTATATAAAAGCAAGTTGTTTTTTTTTTTTAAATAAATTTATTTATTTTTGGCTGCGTTGGGTCTTCGTTGCAGTGCACAGGCTTCTCATTGCGGTGGCTTCTCCTTGCGGAACACAGGTTCTAGGCGCACGGTCTCATTAGCTATGGCTCGCGGGCTCTAGAGCGCAGGCTCGGTAGTTGTGGCGCACAGGCTTAGTTGTTCCGTGGCATGTGGGATCTTCCCAGACCAGGGCCCGAACCCGCGTCCCCTGCATTGGCAGGTGGATTCTTAACCCCTGTGTCACCAGGGAAATTCCTAAAAGCAAGTTTAAAAACTTGTTATGGTGGGTGCTTTTTTATAAAATCATGACACTGTGTTATATCTTAAACAATAACGATATTTCCGTTGTGAGGGTGGGCAGTATTTCAGGCTGAGTCTTGGAGGAGGACTGGCCAGTGCAGGACAGTCCGGAGTGAGGGAACAGCACGTCCCCAAGGAAGGCACAAAGTCACAACAAAGAAGGTGCGTTTGTCAGCCTATCGCCCCTGGCATCTGAAACCACGGAGCGCTCCCTCCTTCTGAAATTTCCTCCTGGCTTTTCTGGGTCACTGTCTTCTCTGGGCTGCAGTGGCTCCAGTCAACCATACAGGCACTTGGGGCCCTGAGGGAATGAGCCACTGGACAGTGACCTTGGTGGTGTCGGGCGGAGACTCTGTAGAGAGCATGAAGATTCAACCGACCTCATTCATAATATCCTGGAGGCTCAGGCCTGGGCACCACGGGAGAGAGAACCTAGAATCTGGGTCAGTGGACTTGGGCTCAAGGTGAGACATCCCCGCCTCCCCGCCATGGCCTGTCTCAGATGAAATACACTACCTCTCTGAACCTCAGTGTCATTATCCATAAAATGGGACAATAAGAACCTTACCCCATAGGGTTGCTGAGAAGGTTGTATCCAAAGAAGCTGATTCCAGGAAGGACAGACAGCCTGAAAAAACCCCAAAGGCCAAAACGCCAAGCCCTGACATTTCAACAGGTCAGGTTTTGCTAAAAAACCCACGCTCACGAAAAGTCCTTGTGATACATTCTCGTGGTCAGACATGTCAGTCACAGGTTCTAATTATGGAAACTCTCTGACAAAACAGCCTGTTGACATGAGTCACCGGGTGGTTTAAGTCTCAAGGCCAAGGTCTCTCCTAAGAATGGGTTGCAGACATGTACATTCTCGGGAAAAGACAGCAGTGGTTTGTAATCATTTTCATCCGGGAGGATGAATTTACAGTCCAGAAAGTAACAGCCTTCTGAAACACCAGGTGGTGAATATAAAGTCCCAGGGTCTCCGTCCTCTGACTTTCCTGAATTTCCTTCTCTCATATTTGCTTCCGTTTGGAGTCCTTTCTTTTACGTACACACCTCTGTTGATTCAGGATCCGGCCTGGTAACCTGGGTAAATTACTTCAAATGGCAGTTCGAATAAGTTCAGTCCACCTGTAAAGCACAAATGGGAGAAGAGTCTACTTAAAGTAGGGGACTCCACGAAGGGACCTCAGAAAGGAATAGGCTTCGGTCGATGGGCCTAGGTGGGAAAGGGCGTGAGAACGTCACTTTCTCTCAAGGGCGAAAATTTCTCCTTCCTAAATGTTTGCATTTCCTCTCTGGAAGCTTCTTGAGCTTGTTTTCCGAATTGTCATGATGTTGGATCACACTGAAGGCTCTTCTCTGCAGGATTCTGTAGCCTGGCTGTTAGAAGCACAGACGTAGAAGATTCCCCAAGATCTGGCTGAATTTTCTTTTAAAGTTTCAAACAGTGTGTGTGTGTGTATATATATATATATATATATATATACACACACACACATATATATAACTTGAGCTTACTTATGTAAAAACGTGGGTGTACCTGTGTTTCAAGAAGTTGTTTGCCAAAAAAGAAGCAGACTCACAGGTCTAGAGAACAAACTAGTGGTTTCCAGTGGGCTCTGGGAGGAGGGGCAATATAAGGGTGCGGGAGTGAGAGATGCAGCCTATTGGGTGTAAGACAGGGCTCAAGAATGTATGTACAACACGGGGAGTATAGCCAATATTTTGTAATAACTGTAAATGGAAAGACCTTTCAAAATTGTATAAAAATTTTTGAAAATTGTCCTAAAAACATGTTGGCCAGAATGTTAATAATGGTTAATAACCATGGGAAGCAGCCACGGGTTTAAGTCCCAGCTGTACCCCTTGTGAGGGGTTACAAAACCTCTCTATTTCTTTGTCTCTGAAGCTGGATAGAGAGTTAGTGTGACGATTACGGGGCATAAAGGAGGCACTCCGTCAATGCTGCCCTTGGACCTTGAAGAAACGGATGCTGCCCTCGGCTGTAGCAGAGACCCAGAAAACAGAGGGCACTAGTTGAAGTAAAACACGACTTACTGACATTGGATGTCCCATGGGGGTGACCCGGCGCGTGGAGAATGGATCAGAGTCAAGTTCACAGAGAGAATGGGGCGGAAGAAAAACCAATGTCATTTAGCTGCCTCCCTCAGAGGTCATAGTTCCCAGGTCAGCGTATTCACTCCCCACGAGGCACAAGAAGCCAAATTCTAACAATTCTTCCTGGGAAACCCGGGGAATCCGTTGGACAACCCCAGTGGCCCCTGCCACCCAGAGACATGAGGGATCAGAGCCGCCCCGGACCTCAAAGTTGATTCTCCTGGACAAACTTGGAGATAGTGAGCAAAGCTTGTCTCTTTGACCCTCCACTTTCTGACTGGCCCATTCCTAAGCTATGTTACAAGAGAAGGTTTAAAGTGGTTTTGTCAGTATGCTTTTCTTGTATTCTCCAGTTACATCGTCTTGCTGAAGGACCCAATGCTGACTTCTTAAGGTGATGACTTTGCTCGAATCTGCATGTGTTAGTTTCATGCGTTAACTCTCCAGGTAGGGTTGCCAGATACGAGACAGGGTTCCCAGTTACATTTGAATTTCAGATCAACAACGAATAATTTTTCATGTATGAGTATGTGATGGGACGTACTCAGACTAAAAGATTATTTGTTGCTGCTCTGAAATTCTAATGAACTGGGCATCCTGTCTTTTTCTTTGCTGTATATATCTGGCAACTTCCTGTCCATGGGAGATCTTATTTCCTTCCACCCAAGTACTAGCCAGACCCGACCCTGCTTAGCTTCTGAGATCAGAAGAGCTTGGGCTGGGCATATTCAGGGTGGTATGGCTGTAGGCAATCTTACTCCTGGGCATATACCTGGAGAAAACCATAATTCAAAAAGATACATGCACCCCAGTGTTCAATGTAGCCCTATTTACCATAGCCAAGACATGGAAGCAACCTAATGTCCATCGACACATGAAAAATAAAGAAGATATGGTAATATATACAATGGAATACTACTCAGCCATGAAAAAGAATGAAATAATGGCATTTGCGGCAACATGGATGGACCTAGAGATTGTCATACTAAGTGAAGTAAGTCAGACAGAGAAAGACAAATATCACATGATATCACTTATATGTGGACTCTAAAACAAAGATAGAAAAGAACTTATTTACAAAACAGAAGCAGACTCACAGACATAGAAAACAAACACATGGTTATGGAAGGGGAAGTGGGGGGATAAATCAGAAGCTTGGGATTAACAGATACGCAGATAATAATAGATTGTTATTATCTATATATAAAATAGATAATCAACAAGGACCTACTGTATAGCACAGAGAACTCTGCTCAATATTTTGTAATAACCTGTACGGAAAAAGAATCTGAAAAAGAATGGATACATGGATATTTATAACTGCTTCACTTTGCTGGATACCTGAAACTAGCACAACATTGTCAATCAACTCTACCCCAATATAAAATAAAAACTAAAAATAATTAAAAATAAAACAAATAAAAATCTTATTTCCCTGTTTCCAAATTCTTGGAGGGGGTGACCTCGGAGATGCTTCTATAACATATACACAGTCCTGGAAAGGTAAGCATGGTCATTCTTTATGCACAGACACACTTCCACACAAACAGCAAGTATCTCCCCATGCGAGGCACGGCTTTGCTGGGTGGCTCCAGGAAAGAAGAGGCTGGTAGATCACAGTCTTTGCCGTCAGGGAGCTCGCAGAGTAGACCATAGTGCAATTAACCGCAAAAACCAGAGCAGATCACAAGAGCCCTGCGGAGGTCTCCACGCCTTCCCAGTTCAGGGGAGAGGACATGGCATTGGCTTGATGGGGCCATACGGAGAAAGGCTCCTTGTTGGGGTGGCATTTAGATGCTCCTCGATGTCACTGAGTGGAAGGAGTGACTTAAATGCATGCAAAGTCGAGGGAGAACTTCATGCATACTTGGTGGCTTCTTTGGGCAGAATGTAGATGACATCAAGAGACAAAGAAGGGGAAGTAAGTCTGGAAAGAGGAGGTGAGGTTCAAGAACCACAGAAAAGAAGCCAAGGAAAGAACCCAGAGTCACCCCAACTTTTTGTGCGTATACTTTTCAAATAAGGAAGTATTCCCAAATGTTCTCTTGGGAGAGGAGGAGGTGGGGGCTTACCTAGTCCTTCGAGGAGAAGGTTTCATCCCATTGAGAGTGAGTTCCTTTCACAAAAGGTTGCTTCTGTGGGTGAACTCATTCCTGGGGTCCAGCGAAAGGTATGAGAGAGAATCAGGTCTGGCCAAGTGACGTCTAAGCAAAGGTGGCCGTGGAAGACCACATGGATATCGCTTGCTTGACAGATTAGATACAGTCCAGAGAAGCTGTCCAGGAAATGAATTTCTGAAAAGTAAATTTATTTCCCAATTTTTCAATTAAAAAACGAGCGTCCTGGGCTCTCAAACCTAATTTGCTCATTTCTTATGTCACCTTTAATTTAGCAAGTGTGTGAGCTAAAAACCCTGGTGAGACTCAGTTTTCTCATCTGTAAAATGGGAGTGTGGCCCAAATCACTACGTTTTCCTCCAATTGACCCAAAAGAAAGCTCTTGGTGAGGGAGGGGTTGGCAGGATAACAGTCCCGCTCAGAGGGCCCCAGGGCACCTGCAGTTCCCTTTAGTCCCTTCTTGATAAGACAATGTAGATGAAGCAAGTCCTAGGAGCAAGCCAGCCCATAGGAAGTGTACTGAGGGGGAGAACAGCCCTCCATCGCAGAAGAATTAGGATGCACCTGGAAAGATAAGGCACATAGAGTGCTTGTGACAGTGAACACTACAGGCCTGCAGTGGAGCACACCTCCTGGTATTCATGGCCTCTTGATGTGCAAGGTACCCATCCTTGAATCTGGGCTGCTTCAAGCAATAGAACGGGACAGGGGTGACTCTGGACTGGCTCTAGGCCAACATCTTAAGGAAGCTCGGGGGATTCTGCTTTTGCTCTCTTGGGAGACCTGAGCTACCACATAGCCTGCACCCTGTATCCTGTTGGAGAGGCCACGTGGAGAGGGAGAGGCCCTGGGCTCCGTGGAGAACCGAGGACCCAGCTGGACGTTTGTCCCTGTTACAGGCCACCCTGCCACCTCTCCCATGTCCCCACCCACCTCCACTTCTGGGTCACCTGACACAGGAGCGGAGACAACACCTCAGACGTTCCACCCAGACAGAGACCAGCCACCCAATGGCCTTGTTTAAATTCTCGACCCACAGATTTGTGAGCAAATAGCATCGCCGCTATTTTCAGCTCTGATGTTTTGGGTACAGCACTGGGTCATGAAATCCCACACTCACAGGAAAGGTACACCATCCCCCCCAAAAAATATGTCAGGTATCTGTGCTGTCCAGCTGGTCGGGTTTCTCAGGGTCAAAAGAAAGGATGTGTACAGTTTAAACCACAGGCAGGGGCACTTCCTACTGGGGACCAAACAGGAGTTCCCTGAGGACCGCAGGTTCCTGGGCTCTGGGCTAGGAATGGGTGACAGCCCCTGGGGGGGTTCTCAGCTCTCGCTCAGCAGCCCTGGGCTGAGGGACCCACCCCGGCTTTGTTCGACCCTCGCTGTGCTCCCCCAGAGAGGCAAGGACACGGGGAGCTGTTTTCTGGGGAGGTTTGGTGGGGACCAAGTCGGGGGGCCCTCACCTCCTGGGAAGCAGCAAGAATGAAAAGAGATAGGAGGCGAGGAGGGGGAGGGGGAGGGGGGAACCACCCTATTCAACAGCAGAGGCAGCTCTGGGGGCTCCTTCAGTCACCCCAGGACAGGAAGCAGGACGGAGAGTGGCAGGAGGGGACCCACCCGGATGGGGCCTACATTTAGGGCCTGGACTGGGGGCCAGGGCTTCCCGGGCAGGGGCAAGCCTGGGGCTCTGAAAGCAGCTTACACTTCCACGGGGTCAGGAAGGGGCAGGGTGCTCTGCACCCAGGGACACCCCCGAAGGTGCAGAAACAGGAACATGCTGCCTGGGACAGGAGGACAGGTGAAAAACAAGCAGGCCAGGCCAAGGTGGCATAGGGACCAGACTGCGATGCAAGGCTGGGCCTGGGTCTGGCCCATCACTGACTGTCCAGCAGCTAGCACACAAGAGATGCTCAATAGATGTTTGCTGAATAGAGGCACAGAGAAAGGATGGGGGATTGTCCTCGGGAAGAACCTGACCAGGATGAGCAGCTGTGGTAGGAGGGCATCTCCCGGGCCACGGGCTCTGGTCCAGCCTGGGCATCACATCGCCAGGTGACGTGGGCAAGCTGCCGCCTCTCTGCAGGGCTCAGCTCTGTGTCCGTGAATCAAAGGTGTTAGGGGAGAAGTTTCCCCTGTGCTCAGGGACTTGGTATCTCTGAGACCTGGTGACTAATGTCAAGTGTGGATAGGGTGGTGTCAGGAAGGGAAGGAGATGGGAGGATCAAAGACAGTCCTGAGGCGGGGAATGGAGAAAATAAGGCAGCTGTCAGCAGAAACCGGAAGTCAGAAGGGAGAGCTGGGTTGGGGGGGAAAGATGACATGTTTGCCGTTAGGGAAGTTTAAAGGGGACAAGGGCACATCTTCAAATGGGCAGTGGAGGCAAAAATATCACAGCCATTCTCTCCATGGCCCCCCAAAAGACAGCCAAGGGCTTCCCTGGTGGCGCAGTGGTTGAGAGTCCGCCTGCCGATGCAGGGGACGTGGGTTCGTGCCCCGGTCTGGGAAGATCCCACATGCCGCGGAGCGGCTGGGCCCGTGAGCCATGGCCGCTGAGCCTGCGCGTCCAGAGCCTGTGCTCCTCAATGGTAGAGGCCACAACAGTGAGAGGCCCGCGTACCGCAAAACAACAACAACAAAAAAACAACAAAAAAAAACCCAACAAAAAAAAGACAGCCAAGTCCTAATCCCCCCAAATTGTGAAGGTTACCTTACGTGGAAGAAAGGTCTTTGCAGATGTGATTAAGTAAAGGTCTTGAGATGGGAGATATGCTGGATTATCGGGTAGGTCCTGAATGCCCTCATGTGTGTTCTCTCTCTTTTTTTTTTTTTTGGCTGTGCTGGGTCTTTGCGGCCAGCAGGGGCTACTCTTCGTTGCGGTGTGCGGGCTTCTCATTGCCGTGGCTTCTCTTGTTGTGGAGCACGGGCACTAGGTGCGTGGGCTTCAGTAGTTGTGGCTCGTGGGATCAGTAGTTGTGGCTCACGGGCTTAGTTGCTCCGCGGCATGTGGGATCTTCCCGGACCAGGGCTCGAACCCGTGTCCCCTGCATTGGCAGGCGGATTCTTAACCACTGCGCCATCAGGGAAGCCCCATGTGTGTTCTTATAACAGGCAGGTGGAGGGAGATTTGACACCCAGAGGAGAAGGTGATGTGAAGACGGAGCAGAGAGAGATTTGAAGATGCTGCCCTTGAAGATTGAGGGATGCCGGCCACAAGCCGAGAAACGGCGGCCGCCCCCAGGAGCTGGAAGAGGCAAAGAACAGATTCACCCCTGCAGCTGCCAGAGGGGGTGTAGCCGAGAGACAGTGTTTTCAGACACCCAGCCTCCAGGACTCTGAGACGAAAGACTTCTGTTGCTTTAAGCCACCAAGACTTTGCGGTAATTTCTACCAGCAGCCACAGGAAATGAATACACTGGGCGTCCCCTCAATCACGGACTCTTAACTCACCACCAGGTCCCTCACCTGGGCCCCAGGTTAAGTGCTTTGGGTATGTTATCTCTCAGCCCTCTGAAGAGCCTGTGAGGCAGGGACTGTTAGAATCCCCACTTCCCAAAGGAGGAAGATGAGGCACAGAGGTCAGACAACCCTTCAGAGGTCGCAGAGCTGGCGAGTGACAGAGCTATACAGAGGTGGGTGACTCCAGGGGTGACCCTCTTAACCACTGCGCCGGCCTCTGTCCCAGCTGAACACATGCTCCTAAACGTGACACCCACACAAGCTTGCAGGTCCTGGTGATGGAAGTGGTACCTTTTCTTTCAGTGCCCTAAGTTATAAAGCTACTACGTATCACAACTGCACGTAGAGCTTGTTAGTCCCGTAATGGGGCTTTGAGCATCTATGTCCTGAGACATGTCACAGGGCAACAAACTGGGACCCTAAGAGGCGGTGGCTTGTTCACCGCCTTAAAGCTGGTCCCTGAAGTTAGAGCCAGAATCAGAAGCTAATTCAGAATGTTCCCACCCTATATTTTAGGAGCAAATTAAGCAGCTGAAATGTGAAAAGAAATGCCGGCTTGGTTACACGACCCTCGCTATCTAAGGCAGACCCAAGACCATGCTCCAGAACAAAGATCTGAAGTCAAACACACTCTCCTGACACACGTGTTCTGGGCACGTGAGGTGTGATGCTTGCCGCCCCCCAGAAGGTACAAGGGAAGTGGGACTGGGCACTTCCCGGATGACTCATTGCACGGGTGAGGGGCGCCTGCCAAAAATGGGCCCATCCACTGGCTGACTGATGGCCCATCAGGGTGCCCTCCTACTGGGCGAGCAATTGGATTAACCAGAGCAGCTCCCTGGAGTGAATTGGAGAATGTGGAGAGGATTGACGAGAGACAGAAAGACAGACGAGACAGAGCAACCAATCTCCAGAGCTACACTGCATCCGGAAACTTTCCCAGAAGAGATGTGCATACCCTCACTCCCCACCCCTAAGGCAGCCTCAGCGACTCTCCGTTCTTCTGGGTGGATCGAGCCTCCTGGGTAGCTCACAGGGCACAAAACAGAGGCAAACTGACACAATTAGCAGTATTCGCCCCAGTTTTTGTTTTGCATGTTTGCATTCAGATGTGTACGTCTTTTTTCTTTTTTTGGCCATGCCACGTAGCTTGCGGGAGTTCCCTGACAGGGGATTGAACCCAGGCCCTCAGTGGTGAAAGCTCGGAGTCCTAACCACCAGACTGCCAGACAATTCCCAGATGGCTACATCTTTAATTCCTTTTTGAGGTGATATTCTTTTTTTTAAAATTTATTTTATTGAAGTTTAGTTGATTTACAATGTTGTGTTAATTTCTGCTGTACAGCAAAGTGATTCAGTTATACATATATGTTATATATTTTTTCATATTTTTTTCATGATGGTTTATCACAGGATATTGAATATAGTTCCCTGGGCTCTACAGTCAGACCTTGTTGTTTATCCATCCTCTACATAATAGTCTGCATCCAGTAATCCCAAACTCCCAGTCCGTCCCTCCTCCACCCTCCTCCCCCTTGGAGGGGATAGTCTTATAAAATGCCTTCCTGAATTAATTTTGCTGCCTGTCACCCTAGCGAACCCACCTGGGCAAGTCAGATTTGCAAGGGCGCCCTCTCTACTGAGACAGGTCCCAGGAGGGCCCTTAACGGAACCAGCTTCAGGCAGAGGCCACACTGTGTTCCTCTTTTTTCACGCTCTAGGGGCCAAAATGAGATGGGGCAACCTGGGACCCCGTTTTTTCTATACACTCTTGCCTGAATTAAAAATGTTCGAAAAATGAATGTTAAACCCTTCACCCGTGGAGGAATGTTTAGTATATGCCTGAACACAATGCTAACTTGGAAAAATACCTATTTTGTGCTTGCCCATAGTAAAAATAGAGCTGAACTCTATAGGTCATTGGTCACTGATGTAGTACGGGTTTATACCTGTGTGAGCAGCTGATCGCAAGATCGGGGTGCGCGTGTACTGTGCTCATGGGTCCCATTCATATAAGGCTGAACTTCACGAACGGCACCCTCCTCCCCCCCACCCGCCAGTATCGACAGGACTCCTCTCTCAGGGGACCTTGAGCTCAGGTGTCACCTTTTGGTGACAAAAACGGCATCACAGACCGAGAATTTTTTTTTTTTTTTTGTGGTACGCGGGCCTCTCACTGCTGTGGCCTCTCCCGTTGTGGAACACAGGCTCCGGACGCGCAGGCCCAGCGGCCATGGCTCACGGGCCCAGCCGCTCTGCAGCATGTGGGATCTTCCCGCATGCCGTGAGTCCACCTGCGGACGCGGGGCACGAACCCGCGTCCCCTGCATCGGCAGGCGGACTCTCAACCGCTGCGCCACCAGGGAAGCCCACAATTCTTTTTTTTTAAAGAATCGATTTTATTTACTTTTGGTTGCGTTGGGTCTTCGTTGCTGCGCACGGGCTTTCCCTAGTTGGGGTGAGCGGCGTCTACTCTTCATTGCGATGCGTGCGCTTCTCACTGCGGTGGCTTCTCTTGTTGTGGAGGATGGGCTCTAGGCGTGTGGGCTTCAGTAGTTGTAGCACGTGGGCTCAGTAGTTGTGGCACACGGGCTCTAGAGCGTAGGCTCGGTACTTGTGGCACACAGGCTGTTGCTCTCCGGCATGTGGGATCTTCCCGGACCAGGGCTCGAACCCGTGTCCCCTGCATTGGAAGGTGGATTCTTAACCACTGCGCCACCAGGGAGGTCCCAAGCTTGCAATTCTTTCAAAATACAGTTGACCCTTGAACAACATGGGCCATTAGGAGCACCGACCCCTTGCAGTCAGAAAATCTGCATATAACTTTTCAGTCAACCCTCTGTATCCTCAGCTTCACATCCACGGATTCAACCAACCGAGGATCTTGTAGCACTGCTGTTATGTATTTAGTGAAAAAAATCTGTGCAGAGGTGGATCTCTGCAGTTCAAACCCCTGTTGTTCAAGGGTCAACTGTAAACAGTTTTGTCACTTGATCGATAAGAAAAAAGCATTGGAATGTTTTTCATTTTATTTTGAGTAAAGTTGAACCCTTTTATGTTAATGGATCATTCAAAGTACCTGTTCTTTGCTCGTTTTCATGTCATGATGTCCATCTCCTTAGAGTCATTTAAAAATCCTTCATCTGCCATATACTTTGCATTTCTTTACCCCGTTCTGCAGTCTTCTAATCTTGTTACAAATTTTCTTTTTAATTTTCTTTTTATTATTTATTTATTATTATTATTTCTTAAATTTATTTATTTATTTTTGGCCGTGTTGGGTCTTCGTGTCTGTGCGAGGGCTTTCTCTAGTTGCGGCAAGTGGGGGCCACTCTTCATCACGGTGCGCAGGCGTCTCACTATCACGGCCTCTCTTGTTGCGGAGCATAGGCTCCAGACGCGCCGGCTCAGTAGTTGTGGCTCATGGGCCTAGTTGCTCCGCGGCATGTGGGATCTTCCCAGACCAGGGCTTGAACCCGTGTCCCCTGCATAGGCAGGCAGATTCTCAACCACTGCGCCACCAGGGAAGCCCACAAATTTTCTTTTTGGATAACTCGGATGATTCTAAACATGAGAACCTCTTCCAGAGGTTGCTTTGCAGCAGTAGGACAGGGGCTTAGAACGAAAAACAGGACTTAGGAGTATCTTAGAGTTAAGGCTGGGAGGGCAGGAGTCATGTCTGGGGCTGGCTCAGGGGGCAGCTGGGCGTCCCTTTAGGTGAGGTCGTGAATAAGGGTTTGAGGAAACAGGATTACAAAGGGCCAGGTAGGTGTTCCCCAGGTTCCATCCTAGGAAGCCGTCAGGACAGAGGGGCTGGTGAGCGCGGTGCGAACTTGGGGAAGAATGACAGGAGCTGGACAGAAAGGAGCGAGTGGGAGGCGGGGGCTTGTTCGGAGGCCGCCAGTGGGCGCATACCCGCGCCGGGCCGTGAGTCCACCTGCGGCCGCCGCGGACTCGCTTCCGCGCCGGTGGACTTTGTCACGCCGAGGGCTCTGCTCACACCCACGGCCAGCCGAGCACATGCACGAGCAGCTAACCCTGCGGCGCGGGCGCGGCCGGGGAGCGCCCCGGAGAGCGGCGCGCCGGGAGGTCAGGGCGGAAAGGCCGAGCGCGGGGCTGATCTCAGCGCCTCGTGGCCCCCTCGTGACCGCGCTTCGCCCGAGAACCTGGGGCCACGACGGCCACTAGGACTCGGGCCCCGAGACTGCCTCGCGCAGCCGGGCGGGTCGTGGAGCGCGGAGCGCAGCGTGGGGCGCGTGGGCGGGGCGTAGAGCGCGGCGTGGGTGGGGCGTGACCGGGCGCCAAGGGGCGTGGGCGGGGTGCGTGGGCGGGGCGTGGGGCGCGACGGCCAGACGTGGAGCGCGACGACAGGGCGTGGAGCGCAGCGAGGGCGGGGCATGGTGCGCGGGCCGTGACAGGGCGTCAGGGGCGGGGCACAACGGTGCGTGCGTGCTACGGTGGGGCGTGGCGTCGCGCGAGGGGGCGGGGCACGGCGTCGGGCACAGGGCAAGGCGCAGGGCACGGGGCGGGCGGCGTCGACGCCCGGCGGGATGACGGTGATGGGGTGAGGGTGACGGGGTGAGGGTGGCGGGGCCGGGCTGGGGCCTCCTGGCCGGGCGGCCGGCTGGTAGAGGATAAGGACGGTCGCGGTCGGTGGGGAGGGAGGAAGATGTGGGAGGAGCAGCCGTGGCGGAAGCGGGGAGGACGGCGGGGGCGGGAGTATCTCGGGAGAGCCAGGCCAGGCTTCCTTGGGTGGAAAAGACGAAGCGACGGTCCCCGGGGATCCCCCAGGCCGCCCCCTACCGGGCCGGCTCGCGCTGGCGCGGGGCCGAGCCCAAGGAGCGAGTTGCTATGGACAACCGGCCAGGGTGGCCGTCCGCTTCCGGTCCCGGCGCGCCGGCAGCTCTCGGGCCCCCATCCCCCGAAGTGACCCCCACCTGGGAGGCCTCCTGACCTTTGACACCGCCTTTTTACCGTTAGGGTGAAGGCACCACGCGCTCCCGCCCAGGCCCAGACATGCCGGTCCTTGTGAGGCAGAAACTTGAGAGGGAGCCGTCCTCTCCCTGAAGGTGGGTAGAACGACAGGACGTTGTCCTGGGGGAGAAGTCGCATTTCGGCCCATTGTGGAGCAGTGAGGACGAGCCTCTGCTCATAGGAGAGCTTTGACAAGACAGAGCTTCGTTTGGGGGGTTTCTTCCACACGCTGGAACGCTGGAGTTCAGATGTCCAGCCAGGACAGCCATTCGCTTAAACTTGCCCATCAATTGCCTATCATTAAACTGGAGGAAATGTAGATAATTAGAAAGTATGGTAGTTCCAGACAGTGACGTCCAGTTTTTTTCCTTTCCTCCCTCACACAGCCTCGCGGTGGAACAGCTGTCTGCCCCGTTCAAAGGGAAGGCTGAAATCTCTGCGCAGGCACGCGATGTGAGTGGAAGAGGCCTGTCACTGTGAGTCTGGCTTTTAGTCACCTGGTGTCTTCCTCAGGGTGACACGACCCGGAGACGATGAACTTCAGTGGCTGAGATACATTATTAGCCTGCAGTTAAGTTACAGAAGCGGCGAGGTTTACATTAGTTCTCTTTCCGTTCGGTGGTGAACATCTTTGGGTCACACTGGAAAGGATGAGTATTTCTCCTGTGGCCCTAGTGAGTCAGTTCACAATATTATTACCTAAATGGCAGAAGGAAATGGGAAATCAGGTCACGTCTTAGGGTTTCCACTAGTTTTTATAACAGGAGCAGGTTCCCTAAGAGATGGAGAAATGAATATCATGGTTGTCTTTTCACTCTTTCAGAGACCCTCCCCAAGAAATTGATTAGAAATGGGCAAAGCAAACAGTAATTTGGAGTGATCACTCCAAGGCATTAGCAATCGATCAGTCATTCCGTGCCAGGGAGAAATAAAAGATGTCTGTGGAGGATGTACATAGATTAGAGTCAGCAGTATGGATGTGCATTTTATATTTGACTACTTGTGTCTTTCCGGTAGATGCAAACAGTACGGCACTCTGAGCGCACACTGAGGACAGCTCTCATCTCAAAGAACCCAGCGCTTGTGTCACAGTATGAGAAGTTAGATGCTGGGGAAAAGCGTCTGATGGACGAAGCCTTCCGGCCAGACAGTGATCTCTTTGGACCCATTACTTTGCATTCGCAGTCAGACTGGATAACCTCCCATCCTGAGGCTCCCCAAGACTTTGAAGAGTTTTTCAGTGATCCTTACAGAAAGATACCTTCTCCACAGAAGCACAGTATTTATATACAGTGCATTGGTATATATTGGATTTGGTTTGGTTTTGCAATGGTGCTGTGGCCAGGGATAGTTTGGGGTGTCGATCTCATTTAAGCGGGCAGTTTTTATAATCATTTTTGACATTCATTCCCAAGGTGGAAGTTTTGTAGCCAAACTGCCTTAAAAGAGGATGTTTTGTTTCTTTCTAATTCGTATCCACCTCAGTGAACGATAAAGGTGTATTGAAAATTTACAGTTGGTTTGTGTCTAATTCCAAATTTCTAATTGTAGACTGAGGTAACGGCTATTTTAATCATCTCATAGTCTGTCTTTAAATTTTCTTCCATGCTATAGGATTGCTAGGAAACACCAGAAGTATCAGTGAAGAATATGTGAAATGGCTCAAGGGCTACTGTGAAGCATTTTTCTATGGCTTGACAGTAAAACTCCTAGAACCAGTTCCTGTCTCTGCAACAAGGTGCTCCTTTAGAATCAATGATAACACGCAGAACCTACAGATTCATGCAGGTGAATTAAACAGCTTTACACTTTGAATTGAGCTATATATGTATGTATGTGTGTGTGTGTGTATATATATATATATATCACACGCGTGTTTCTTTTTAAATAGGGCAGATCCTGAAGTTCTTAAAAAAGAAGAAACCTGAAGATGCTTTTTGTGTTGTGGGAATAACAATGATCGATCTTTACCCAAGAGACTCCTGGAATTTTGTCTTTGGACAGGCCTCTTTGACAGATGGTATTCCTTTTTGACGTTGTTGCTGCCTAAGACTGTACAGTATCTCTGGCGCGGCACCTGCCGTAAAGGGAAGGGTGCTGCTGATAGAACCCTTTGATCTGGGTTTCTCCACAGGTTGGCTGTTCAGCGCCTGTGTGACCTGGAAGCTAATAATACCTATTTCGCAGTGTCATTTTGAGATTATTTACATAAGAGTGCTGATCTGTAAAAAGTGTGTACGTAGGGACTTCCCTGGTGGTGCAGTGGTTAAGAATCTGCCTGCCAATGCAGGGGACATGGGTTTGAGCCCTGGTCCGGGAAGATCCCACATGCTGCAGAGCAACTAAGCCCGTGAGCCACAACTACTGAGCCCACGTGCCTAGAGTTCACGCTCTGCAACAAGAGAAGCCACCGCAATGAGAGGCCCGGGCACCGCAACAAAGAGTAGGCCCCCCTCACCACAACTAGAGAAAGCCCACATGCAGCAACGAAGACCCAACACAGCCAAAAATAAATAAATAAAATAAATAAATTTATAAAAAAAAAAAAAAAAAAGTGTGTACGTATGCCTGGCACATATATAGGCATTCAGCACAACAGGTGGTGAGTGTAGGTAATTCAGTGGCAAGGTGAATTAAATGAGGATATTTGAATTGTCATTAATGTAAGTGAAAATCTTGCTGATCGTTTTTAAGCTCTTTTAGTAGTCTTCTTGCACAGATGAGGCAGCTGTAGACTGATTTACAAGTGTGCTTCATATCCAGTGTCTCAGGACATTTTGTTATTTTATTTATGGTCAGTTTCAGTCTTTGACTTGAAGTAAAATAACCTTTGACCCATTGCGAGCCCTGCTTGATAACACTGGGGGTGGGGAAGGACCCAGAAGCAGATCATACTTTTGCCTATTTTGGTTTTCTTTTTGCCTTCTCGCCACCCCTCCGTTTTTGCTCTTATTTTTCTCCCCTTTTCCCCCAGGATCTAAAACAGGTTTCAAGGGGAAAAGTCCAGTAAACTGAGGGGCATGGTAGTGCATTAGCATTCTAGGTATGGGGAGCAAGTACCAGGGCCCGTACGAGTACAGAGGTTATAGACTGGCTGTTACATCAGCCCCAGGGTTTGTTGGGGTGGGAGCTCTCGCTAACAAACGTTTCTTCCTATTAGAGACACACCTCTCCTCCCAGTTCATTAGAGGTGGGGGCCTAGGGTGCTGTGGAGCCTCTTCTTCCCACCCACACCTTCATCCTCTCCCACCCCTTCATCCTCACTCTCCATTTACATTCTTACAGCGCCAGCTCCCCCTGCCCCCATGACCTTACTAACTAACCCACTCTCTCAGAGACCTGGGTCACTGCTGTCCCCCTGAGCTTTTGTACGAGCTTTCTATCAGAAATAAATTTGTATGAGCTAAATCTTTATTTTCCCTTTTATTATTAACCTGATAGAGATAGAACCATTAAAAAAATTTTAAACAATGTATTTATCTAGATATTGTTAACTAATCTATCTTATGCGTTTGAGGAGGTCAGGAAGCACTCCCCCCAAATGTTTCTATTTCTTTTTTTTTTCTCAGTAAGTTTCTTAAATATTGTGTGATGGAAGAAAAGATGTAGTAGGAGAGCAGGGTTGATCTGCCGTGCAGTGAGACAGTATCCTACTGCAAGTGACTTCATTCTCTCCAAGTTTATAAAGATTGGTATTTTAAAATTGAGAAATATTTAATTACCAAATGAAATAATCTGTTGGTAGGATTATTAGAAGAAAAAAATGTTCTTGCTGAAGGTATTATAGTGAAATATACCCACACTTGTTTGGTCAGAGGAGGTCACTTGTGATGTGAGTAGGTTTAGTTTTTTCTTAACTTCTAGAATGCTCTCTTCCCCTAAATCTCAAATACCAAGGTGGAGTGAGGTGCATTCTTTTTGAATCAAATTAGGTTGGACAAACTTACTACGAATTCACTTCCTTAACACAAATGTTCCTTACTACTTTCGAAGAGCAACTGAAGGAGGCATACGTGAAAGCAACAGTGTAAACAAGCGGAATCATAAAGCAGTCGGTCCCCTTTAGAACGAGTGGTGCGTCAGTCTGTCCTCTGTGCAGAGATGGTTGAAACTAGCCTAGATGTCACAGGAAGTCAGTTACAGGGGTTTGTTCTGGTCACCGGCACAGCTGCAGAGAGAGCTGTGCCGAGTTTACAGCGGGGAGGACAGGAGAGGTTCTTCTGTCTGAAGGCAGGGTCCAAACATGGTCCCCAAGGCAGTGGGGCAGTGGCCGGATGTCTTCCTGTATAGCAGGGCACGAGGGCAGGACGGGACCCTCAGTGACATGCACGGCCCCGAGACCTGTTTACCGTGATCTTCCAGAGTGAGCTCATGAGCCTGCGGTTCATTCACTCTGTCGCTCCTTTTGGAGTACTTTATTTGGGCTATTTAAGAAAATGACTTCTTTTTTTATTCTTATTTTGCCACTTGGCTTGTGGGATCTTAGTTCCCCAACTAGGAATTGAACCCGGGCCCACGGCAGTGAAAGCGCAGAGTCCTAACCACTGTACCGCCAGGGAATTCCCCCCAAAATGACTTCTTTTGTGGGGAAAAAAACTTTGTGGAACTTAAAATTTCTCAAGAATTTGACGTCAAGATCATTAAGTTTTACAGAGCAGAGCAGGTTGGTTAGCAGAAGATTCTGATCGGGAAATCTGGGGCAGAAGTCTCCTTTGTCCGGGTGAACCTTAGCCAAGCTTACTGGGGCTGCGGACACTCACTAGGACAGATGGGCACTCCCCAGCCAGGTGCCCAGGCGGGCTCTTTTTCAGTCTTCAGGAATCTTCCTCTTACTCCGTCATTGCTTGTCTTCTTTTCCTAGGTGTGGGGATATTCAGCTTTGCCAGGTACGGCAGTGATTTTTACAGCTCCCACTACGAAGGCAAACTGAAGAAGCTGCAGAAGTCTTCAAGTGACTACTCGGTTTTTGATAATTATTACGTTCCTGAAGTGACTAGTGTTTTGCTGCTTCGGTCCTGTAAGGTGAGCTGTTCAGACAATCTACCAGGAGTGTTTTTTTAAGAGATCTTGATCCCCTGCATTTATATACCCACAGTCCTTAAGGTAGGTTTATAAATAACTTTGTGTCATTTGTATACTTTTGGTGGATACTGCTTGACTGAAGTTATCAGTAAAACCAGAATGTAAATGGTACCTTCGTACTGAAATGTACAGTATCTGTGATGGTTTTTTGTCCTGTTAGTGACACGCGGCCTTGGCTGTACCCGTCTCCTGACCATTAGCTTAATTCCAGAATTCTGGGCAGGTAGGGACACTGTGCTCGTCAAGTCGGGCCAACTCCCGGGGGCCTGCGGGACCCCTGTGCTCTAGCTCCTGGCAGGGAACGGGCCTTCCCCTTGGGCTCCAGGCTGCTTGCTGCAGCTGCTGGTTCCTCGTGTCTCCCCCTGCCCTGCTCTGTGGGAAGCCTGTCTCCTCGTTTCCCCCTTTCTTCATAGCCAGACAGGCTTTTCTGCTTTCATCACTGCTGTGTGTCGGGGGTAGAGAACACCTGATGGAATGACGGGTTCAGAGTACAGCCGACCCTTAAGCGACATGGCTTTAAACTGCATGGGTCCACTTACATGCAGTGTTCCTCACTGGTGCCATAGGTACTGCCCTACCGCAAGGGCCCGCAGAACTGCGGATGCAGAGGGCTGACTGTAAAGCCAGAGCAGGTTCTTGACTGCAGGGGGGTCGGTGCCCCACCCCTCCTTGTTCAAGGGTCAGCTGTACGTGCCCTGCATTGATCTGCTTGTTAGCATGCAGGTCAAGCTGCTCCCCTGCTGCCCACCAGCTCAGCATCTCTGGGGGAAGGGCCTCGGAATCTACATGTTAGCAAGCATCCCACTGGTCCAGAGCAGTGGTCTCAACCAGGGGTGATTTTGCCACCCAGGGAATATTTGGCCGTGTCTGGAGACATTTCTGGTTGTCACAGCGGGGGAGGAGATGCTACTGGCGTCTAGTGGGTGGAGGCCAGGGCTGCTCAACACCCTACAGCGCACAAGACACCCCACCCCGACTCCGTCAAGGAATGATCCTGTCCAACGTGTGAGTGGTGTCGAGGTGGAGAAACCCTGGGTGGGGGAGTACTGAAGCCCAGAGAGGAAGGCAGTAAGACATTCAGGGAAATGAGGGACTAAGTCTTGGGGCAGATTGAGGTTTTGGTGGTGATGGTAAGGGAGCTCATTCCTGTGAATTGGTTTCTTGGAAGAGCATGCAAAGAAGGGGGTGTACCTTGTTGCTGATGACCGTGGCACTGTAAGCCTCCACGTGAATGTCTTGCAGACTTTAACCCATGAGATTGGACATATCTTTGGACTTCGGCACTGCCAGTGGCTCGCATGCCTGATGCAAGGCTCCAACCACTTGGAAGAAGCTGACCAGCGTCCCCTCGACCTTTGCCCCATCTGTTTACGCAAGTTGCAGAGTGCTGTCGGCTTCCACCTTAAAGACAGATACAAAGTAAGTGGGGGAAGCCATAAAGGGGGAAGTGGTTATTTAAGTAGCAAACTACCATTTTCAATTAGGCCCTTCTCTGGAGGTGATTTATCAGAGGAAATTAGTGCAAAGGTAAGCAGGAAGCTGTGGGTTTAAAAAAAGTGCAAAGAAATATCTTCCTTAAAAACTTTGACTTGCCTTACACTTAGAATTCAATGAGAAGTGGTGGAAGAGGTTTCTGTGTCTCCCGTTCATTTAGGGCCAGAGAGCTTGACTTTGCAGAGCAGAATAAATATTGATAAGTGAGGGAAAGTTCATGTTTAAAAACTATGAAGGGACTTGCCTGGTAGTGCAGTGGTTAAGAATCCCCCTGCCAGTGCAGGGGACACGGGTTCCAGCCCTGGCCCGGGAAGATCCCACATGCCGTGGAGCAACTAAGCCTGTGCGCCACAACTACTGAGCCTGTGCTCTAGAGCCCGCGAGCCACAACTGCTGAGCCCACGTGCCACAACTACTGAAGCCCGCGCACCTAGAGCCCATGCTCCGCAACAAGGGAAGCCACCGCGATGAGAAGCCCATGCACCACAATGAAGAGTAGCCCCCGCTCGCAGCAACTAGAGAAAGCCTGCGCACAGCAATGAAGACCCAACACAGCCAAAAATAAATTAATAAATAATAATAAATTTACATTAAAACCCCCCAAAACTATGAATATGTGGAAGCGATTTATCTTTCCACATATGGGGCAAGGGTATGATATTCATTAGGAGGAAGGCATGATTTTAAGAAGGAGGGAAAGTATCTAATCTCGGTGTGCAAGTGAATGTGTGTCCACAAACATAGCGACTGCAATCCCTGTGTACACGTGTGTCTTCACATATGTATATCTGGCATGCCTATGTGTACACTTAACAGGTGTATACGTATCCCCGTCAAATTGCAACCATGGTATAATAATGCCTTGTGGAACACTTAGCAAGTTGAGAAAAGAAAATAATTATCCTCCCACCTTCAGAAAACTGTGAGGACTCAGTGTAATTCTTCTCTTCTGTGCATCCTCATGACTGTCCTAGGTGCTCACAGCTGGCGTGTTTCTGGTGCATGCCCTTTGACAAGCGTGGTCTCACTTTCGTGACCATCTTTGTCAAATGGAACATCTCCGTGGGGTAGCATAAGTCACCGATGTAGATAACTTGATTTGGAAGCTAATGTTTTCCTCTTGCCTAAGTCTGTTTTGCTGGGATTTGTTAAAAGATGAATCTGTTTTTCAAGGCGCTGGTGAGGTGGGTTGATGCTGAGTCCACCGACACACCTACAGTTACTCCAAAACATAGTCGTGAGGATCCTCTGAGTTTGCCAAAACCTGTGGAAGCCTTTAAAGAATGGAAGGAGTGGATAACAAAATGCCTTGCTGTTCTCCAGACATAAGAACCTCCAGATAGGAGTAACTCAAATAAACGCTTGCACACCATGCTTTCATTTGGGTGGAGTGCTGTACTGCCTTGGAATAAACCGTTAACGCTGACTCTGCGCTGTGTCAAAGTAACAGTGGGATTTTTTTTCAAAGCACTGGAACTTGGAACTTGGAACTGGGGCTCATTTACAATGATAACAATTCGAAATGCTTTCTCTTCTGTCTTAGTAGCCTGGTGTGTGGCAGCAAGCACGACATTTCCATTCAGATACGTTTATGTCTCCTGAGAGAGCCAGGGCCAGCCCTAACTAGTAACTAACGAGTCCTGGAAAAATAGCTCTCCCCGTCCTGAGAAAGGGTTTCCAAGGAACATGATTTCCAGAGGATGATTTCTGGTTCAGTTTTTAGAAAGAGGTGCTCCCCGTCTGCTGACCGGGCCAAGTCACTTTCTCCATTCACACACCCCTTCTGCTTTTTTGCAAACTTTTCCACCCTTGGGGGCTGCCTTACCTCTTTTTTTCCTTTGCTGGTTGTTAGCTCATCCCTGAAAGAAGCAACAGCGCACTTCAGTTTTTAGCAGCTTAAAACATGTCCTCTTCTCAAGAATATTTTCCAGTGAAAATGCCAGCGGCACTTGCACTGCACCATATGCTTGTGGGGACTGCAGTTCTCAGCTTTCAGAGAGAGCCCTTTGTGAGGGGTCTTGCAGATGATTTGTTGTAGTTGTCACGGAGTCCAAGCTTGTCCCGCTGGCCAGCATGGCAGGCCAGTAAGTCAAGTTTTGGGGGCAAGGAATAGTGACCTTATTCGGAAAGCCAGCAGACCGAGAAGATGGTAGACTAGTGTCCCAAAGGAGTTAGAATTCAGGCTTTTAAACTAAAAGGGGCGGGGATGTGGTTGGTAGAATTCAGGCTTTTATACTAAAAGGGGCGCGGCCGTGGTTGGTTGTTGCAGACTTCTTGGTGTCAGCATCCTTTGTTCTTGCAGCTGTCCCCTTAGGTCAGGTCAGGATGGTCCTGTGAACCTCCAACCAGACAAATGTTATTCTCTTCTGCAGCTTTTCCTCTGGATATGAATGGAGAAGTGTTACACGCTTCAAGGTCAGAGCCTTGAGAATGGGCTCTTCTGTATATTTTCCTCTGTATATGAATGGAAAAGTGTTACACCCTTCAAGGTCAGAGCCTTGAGAATGGGCTCTTCTGTATATTTCAGGCTCTAGGCAACATTCTTAAATGATAGCAAAGTGGCAGAACAGGAAGGTTAAAGTGAAAGACACAGATCCAGTATGGAGTCAGGTTGGTTCTTCCCTCTTACATACTGGTCCTTACGGTTGTGAGTGTTGCACTTTTTCTGTTGCATTGTTTCTTTGAGTGAGAGCGCCGGGTGGGGTTCCCCGTGGGTGTGCTAGGAATGCCCACGACAGCCTGTCCGGCTGGGAACATGGGCTGGATTCCCACCGTGGGGAACAGGGCGAAGACCTCAGACCTGAGAGCCGGAGAGCCTGCCTCAGCTGGATCCGAGTCTCCTGGAAATCTAGAAATTAGAGCAAATCACATGACTGCATGCCCAGCAGATTCCCACTTCTCCTTTAATCTTGAGGGTGAAACTAAAGGTAATTTTTTAACTTTGATGCCTAAATCCTTTCATTTATTATTTATTGCAGTATGATTTAAAGCACATTTTAGAACCGAACCAACGGTTTCTCTTCCATTCACTCTCCTACTCGATTAAACCTCCCTGAGTCATTTAGAAAATGGTGGTTTGCCGTTAAAACTAACTGGAGGGCAGACGCTTGGTCATTCTAATACTGCAGAGAGAACCCAGTGCAGCGTGGACTTTTGTGGATTGTATTACGGGTTGTGTATCTTCCTGGAGTCATGCGCTTTTAACTCTTCTCCATTCCGTCCAGTTTTCTTTCCTTTTCCTACAGGGTAAGCACAGCTTTAGTCGTGTAGGTCAGCGTTAGTTACAAGCCTAAAGGAACTCAGATTTGGCTGTGTGTGTCAGTGGGGGTTACAGTTATTTGGTCAAGATAGAAGCCTGTTTGCACCGCCTTTGCACTGTGAGACCAGGAAAAAGGTCTATTGAAACAAATCATTCACTCTTGTCACAAGCTGGATGAGCAGAAGTTTTAGGTCATGGACGCTTAACTCAGAAATCATCACTGAAGTATGTATAACCGATTATTGCATTGCATTTACTTTTGGAACATTTCTTAGGGTTAAGTTAGATAATTTGTTTCCTGCAACTAAATTTATACACTGTAGGTAAATCTTTGTAGTTTTTAAGAATGATTTTCACTTAGTGACAAACAGAAACCTATGCAGCTTTTGCTCTGCAAGTGCTGAAGGAACAAGGTATTTGGGAGTAAAGAGAGTAGTTTTCCACGGGTGAACACCATTCTAGAAAACAGTGAATCTGGAGCGTTCACGGTGGCGCCCAGGGACTCAGCAGTGTCTCTCGGGGCAAGGGTAGGGTTACGTTTTCAGTTCAGGCCGCAGAGACTAAAGCGGGAAGCCGAGCGCGGCCCCGGCCCCGCAGCAGAGATGCCCGCGCCGCGAACGAGCGCGCTCCCATCCTGGTCCCCCGACCTCCCTCCTCCCCCTCTCCTTCCTCCTCCCTCTCCCCCGCAGGAAGCTCCCGGCAGCTTCCGCCCGGGGCTCCCCCGTCCGGACCGACCGGACCGCGGGGCGCAACGGGCCTCCCTTCTGCGGGACCGGACGACCGAGCGCAGCGCAGCCACGTGGGCCGCAGGCGGGGCTGGAGGCCGGCGGGCGAGGGACGCGGGCGCAGAGCCGTGAGTGCATCCGTGCGGACCCAGCGGTGCCGAGGCCTGTGGAGCCTTAACCTCATTCCTTGCTTCGGCTCAGATGGGTGATCAGAGCGGCTCCCGCCGGTGTAACACGAGCCACTGTGGCAGGGCATGTTTCTAGGAGCCCCGTGAGCGCGTGCAGAGAGAAGCAGGTGAAATTAATGTAATCGTGTAGTCTGCGTGCTCCAGTACGTCCAGAATATTACCAACGGGTGATGGGTATAAGACTTACATATTTTACATTCCTTGCGTGTGTGTATGTGTGTGTGTGTGTCTGGGAATAACTAAGACCTAGTCTCCTGGCAGGTTTGATGTTTATAATACGGTATTGTTGTCTGTGTCATCCCGGTACTGTGCACTCATCTTCAGGATTTATTTATCTACTGGTTGAGAATTTGGATCCTTAAACCTTCGCTCCTGTTCGCCCTCCCCCAACCCCTGATAACTACCATTCTCTTCCCTGTTTGTATCAGTTCTGCTCTGGTAAAGCCCATGTGTATGTGATGGCATACAGCATCAGTCTTTCTCTGACTTACCTCACTTCACATTATTTTCACCTACTAAGTCTTCAAATTCCGCGTGTATTTTACTGGGGCAGCGCCTCTCAGTTCCCATTGGCCGCATTTCAAGTGGTCAGCAGGTCCCACGGGTCCTGGCTGCTGTATTGGACGGGGCGGAGCTCAGTTCGGACCGATTTCTAGTCCGCATGCAAAGATCTCCCTGTGAAGCTGAAGTAACAAGGGAGTGAGGCTTTGAAAGGAAAAAGGTCACGGGGTCTTCAGACAGTGTGTACAGAGAGGGTTCACATTCAGGCTGAAAGGTGGGGAACACTGTAAGGGCCTCTGGATTCCCTGTAGATTTGCCTTGGGGCCTTGCGGTTTTTCCCTGTGGCGGATGGAGTTTTTACTGTCTCCTCCCATTGCGAAGGGCCTGGTGCGTCCTTTCCACTTTTGGAAAGCAGAGTTGGGAAGTATTAATGTGCAAACAAGCCCGCAGTAGCGAAGTAAACTCCTGTGTAGTTAGTTACACCGATGGCAAAAATGGGACCAGGTCTCCCCAATTTCAGGTTCTGCTTTGTGGTCACTGTGCTGTGTGACCTCATAAGAAGTAAAATACCACAAGCCAGGCACCTAACCAGTTCTTTCACATTGCTTAGAGAAGAGCTTATAAGATTAAACTTTCTTTCAACCTCTTTTCTATTCAAGTTGGGCCATCTGGGGTTGCTCAAAGTCCGAGAAATCACAGTGCTGTGCTTGAGCACCAAAAAAAAAAAGAGGCTCAATATATAGAAAAGCACTTGCTACCAGTTGAGCCACTGGGGGAAAAAAAAAAAGCATTGTGAGGGAATTCCCTGGCGGTCCAGTGGTTAGGACTGTGCTTTTGCCGCCAAGGGCCTGGGGTCAGGGAACTAAGATCCCACAAGCTGTGTGCGGTCCATTGCGGGTGAGCGGGGAGGCATCATGAAAAAAAAGTCTGCTGGAAAATAGGTTAAGTTAAAACAAATTCTACACCAGCAGTGTATGTTCAAACTCACAGCATTCCGTTCGCATTCAGGCTCCCTGTATCTGCAGGAGGATTGGTTCTAGGACCTGCCCCCGGCCCCCAATACCAAAATCTGTGGATGCTCAAGTCCCTGATACAAAATGGTGTAGTATTTGTATATTACCTATGCACATCCTCCAGTATACCTTAAATCATCCCTAGATCACTTATAATACCTGATACAATATAAAGAATTGTAAATACAATGTAAATGCTATTTAAATAGTTGCCAGGCATGTGGGAAATTCAAGTTTTGATTTTTGGAACTTTCTGGATGCTTTTTTTCCCAAATGTTTTCAATCCTCAGTTGGGTGGCTCCTCAGATGTGGAACCAGCAGATACTGAAGACTGACATACCTACCCTAGTGGTGATTTCTTCCCACTGTTTGTTTAGTCTCCGATGGATTTATGTTTTCTTCCTCAGAGCTGACCTGCCCATATAGGACCTTACTGCCCTTTGACACCCATCTCAGATGTTGGACCAGCAGGGTTTTTTTTTGAACAAATTTATTTAGTTAGTTTAATTTATTTTTGGCTGCGTTGGGTCTTCATTGCTGTGCGGGGCTTTCTCCACTTGTGGTGAGCGGGGGCTACTCTTTGTTGTGGTGCGCCAGCTTCTCATTGCGGTGGCTTCTCTAGTTATGGAGCACGGGCTCTAGGTGCGTGGGCTTCAGTAGCTGTGGCATGTGGGCTCAGTAGTTGTGGCACACGGGCTTAGTTGCTCTGTGGCATGTGGGATCTTCCCGGACCAGGGCTCGAACCTGTGTCCCCTGCATTGGCAGGTGGATCCTTAACCACTGCGCCACCAGGGAAGTCCCTGGACCAGCAGGGCTTTTTTTTTTTTTTTTTTAACATTTTTATTGGACTATAATTGCTTTACAGTGGTGTGTGTCTGCTATATAACAAAATGAATCAGCTATACGTATACGTATATCCCCGTATCTCCTCCCTCTTGCGTCTCCCTCCCACCCTCCCTATCCCACCCTTCTAGGTGGTCACAAAGCACTAAGCTGATCTCCCTGTGCTATGCGGCTGCTTCCCACTAGCTGTTTTACATTTGGTAGTGTATATATGTCCGTGCCACTCTCTCACTTCGTCCCAGCTTACCCTTCCCCCTCCCTGTGTCCTCAAGTCCATTCTCTACATCTGCGTCATTATTCCTGTCCTGCCCCTAGGTTCTTCATAATCTTTTTTTTTTTTTTAGATTCCATATATATGTGTTAGCATATGGTATTTGTTTTTTTCTTTCTGACTTACTTCACTCTGTATGACAGACTCTAGGTCTATCCACCTCACCACAAATAACTCAATTTCATTTCTTTTTATGGCTGAGTAATATTCCATTGCCACATCTTCTTTATCCATTCATCTGTCAGTGGACATTTAGGTTGCTTCCATGACCTGGCTATTGTTAATAGTGCTGCAGTGAACAGTGGGGTGCATGTGTCTTTTTGAATTATGGTTTTCTCAGGGTATACGCCCAATAGTGGGATTGCTGGGTCCTATGGTAGTTCTATTTTTAGTTTTTAAAGGAACCTCCATACTGTTCTCCATAGTGGCTGTATCAATTTACATTCCCACCAACAGTGCAAGAGGGTTCCCTTTTCTCCACAGCCTCTCCAGCATTTGTTTGTAGATTTTCTGATGATGCCCATTCTAACTGGTGTGAGGTGATACCTCATTGTAGTTTTGATTTGCATTTCTCTAATAATTAATGATGTTGAGCCGCTCTTCATGTGTTTGTTGGCAATCTGTATGTCTTCTTTGGAGAAATGTCTATTTAGGTCTTCTGCCCATTTTTGCATTGGGTTGTTTGTTTTTTTAATATTGAGCTGCATGAGCTGTTTATATATTTTGGAGATTAATCCTTTGTCTGATGATTCATTTGCAAATATTTTCTCCCATTCTGAGGGTTGTCTTTCCGTCTTGTTTATGGTTTCCTTTAATGTGCAAAAGCTTTTAAGTTTCATTAGGTCCCATTTGTTTTTATTTCCATTACTCTAGGAGGTGGATCAAAAAAGATCTTGCTGTGATTTATGTCAGAGAGTGTTCTTCCTATGTTTTCCTCTAAGAGTTTTATAGTGTCCAGTCTTACATTTAGGTCTCTAATCCATTTTGAGTTTATTTTTATAGTGTATGGTGTTAGGGAGTGTTCTAATTTCATTTTTTTACATGTAGCTGTCCAGTTTTCCCATCATCACTTATTGAAGAAACTGTCTTTTCTCCATTGTGTATCCTTGCCTCCTTTGTCATAGATTAGTTGAGCATAGGTGTGTGGGTTGATCTCTGGACTTTCTATCCTGTTGCATAGATCTATATTTCTGTTTTTGTGCCAGTACCATATTGTCTTGATTACTGTAGCTTTGCAGTATAGTCTGAAGTCAGGGAGTCTGATTCCTCCAGCTCCATTTTTTTCCCTCAAGACTGCTTTGGCTATTCAGGGTCTTTTGTGTCTCCATACAAATTTCAAGATATTTTGTTCTAGTTCTGTAAAAAATGCCATTGGTAATTTGATAGGGATTGCATTGAATCTGTAGATTGCTTTGTGTAGTAGAGTCATTTTCACAGTATTGATTCTTCCAATCCAAGAACATGATATATCTCTCCATCTGTTTGTATCATCTTTACTTTCCTTCATCAGTGTCTTATAGTTTTCTGCATACAGGTGTTTTGTCTCCCTAGGTAGGTTTATTCCTAGGTATTTTATTCTTTTTGTTGCATTGGTAAGTGGGAGTGTTTCCTTAATTTTTCTTTCAGATTTTTCATCATTAGTGTATAGGAATGCAAGAGATTTCTGTGTGTTAATTTTGTATCCTGCAACTTTAGCAAATTCATTGATTAGCTCTAGTAGTTTTCTGGTGGCATCTTTAGGATTCTCTATGTATAGTATCATGTCATCTGCAAACAGTGACAGTTTTACTTCTTCTTTTCCAATTTGGATTCCTTTTATTTTTTTTCTCTGATTGCCGTGGCTAGGACTTCCAAAACTATGTTGAATAATAGTGGTGAGAGTGGACATCCTTGTCTTGTTTCTGATCTTAGAGGAAATGCTTTCAGTTTTTCACCATTGAGAATGATGTTTGCTCTGGGTTTGTCGTATATGGCCTTTATCATGTTGAAGTAGGTTCCCTCTATGCCCACCTTCTGGAGAGTTTTTATCATAAATGGGTGTTGAATTTTGTCAGAAGCTTTTTTTTTTTTTTGTGCGGTACGCAGGCCTCTCACTGTTTTGGCCTCTCACAGGCTCTGGACGTGCAGGCTCAGCGGCCATGGCTCACGGGCCCAGCTGCTCCGCGGCATGTGGGATCTTCCCGGACCGGGGCACGAACCCATGTCCCCTGCATCGGCAGGCGGACTCTCAACCACTGTGCCACCAGGGCAGCCCCAGAAGCTTTTTCTGCATCTCTCGAGATGATCATGTGGTTTTTCTCCTTCAGTTTGTTAATATGATGTATCACATTGATTGACTTGCCTATATTGAAGAATCCTTGCATCTCTGGGATAAATCCCACTTGATCATGGTGTATGATCCTTTTAATGTGTTGTTGGATTCTGTTTGGTAGTGTTTTGTTGAGGATTTTTGCATCTGTGTTCACCAGTGATATTGGTCTGTAATTTTCTTTTTTTGTAGTATCTTTGTCTGGTTTTGGTATCAGGGTGATGGTGGCCTCATAGAATGAGTTTGGGAGTTTTCCTTCCTCTGCAATTTTTTGGAAGAGTTTGAGGAGGTTGGGTGTTAGCTCTTCTCTAAATGTTTGATAGAATTCACCTGTGAAGCCATCTGGGCCTGGACTTTTGTTTGTTGGAAGATATTTAATCACAGTTTCAATTTCGTTACTTGTGATTGGTGTGTTCATATTTTCTATTTCTTCTTGGTTCAGTCTTGGAAGGTTATACCTCCATTTCTTCCAGGTTGTCCATTTTATTGGCATAGAGTTGCTTGTAGTATTCTCTTAGGATGCTTTGTATTTCTGCGGTGTCTGTTGTAACTTCTCCTTTTTCATTTCTAATTATACTGATTTGAGTCCTCTCTTTTTCTTGGTGAATCTAGCTAATGATTTATCAGTTTTGTTTATCTTCTCAAAGAACCAGCTTTCAGTTTTATTGATCTTTGCTATTGTTTTCTTTGTTTCTATTTCATTTATTTCTGCTCTGATCTTTATGATTTCTTTCCTTCTGCTAACTTTGGGTTTTGTTTGTTCTTCTTTCTCTAGTTCCTTTAGGTGTAAGGTTAGATTGTTTATTTGAGATTTTTCTTGTTTCTTGAGGTAGGCTTGTATAGCTATAAACTTCCCTCTTAGAACTGCTTTTGCTGCATCCCATAGGTTTTGGATCGTCATGTTTTCATTGTCATTTGTCTGTAGGTATTGTTTGATTTCCTCTTTGATTTCTTTAGTGATCTCTTGGTTATTTAGTAACGTATTGTTTAGCCTCCATGTGTTTGTGTTTTTTTATGTTTTTTCCCCTGTAATTCATTTCTAATCTTGTAGCATTGTGGTCAGAAAAGATGCTTGATATGATTTCAATTTTCTTACATTTACTGAGGCTTGATTTGTGACCCAAGATGTGATCTATCCTGGAGAATGTTCTGTGCACACTTGAGAAGAAAATGTAGTCTGTTGTTTTTGGATGGAATGTCCTATAAATATCAATTAAATCTATCTGGTCTATTGTACCATTTAAAGCTTGTCTTTCCTTATTAATTTTCTGTTTGGATTATCTGTCCATTGGTGTAAGTGAGGTGTTAATGTCCCCCACTACTATTGTATAACTGTCGATTTCCTCTTTTAGAGCTGTTAGCAGTTGCCTTATCTACTGAGGTGCTCCTATGTTGGGTGCATATATATTTATAATTGTTATACCTTTTTCTTGGATTGATCCCTTGATCATTATGTAGTGTCCTTCCTTGTCTCTTGTAACATTCTTTATTTTAAAATCTATTTTATCTGATGTGAGTATTGCTACTCCAGCTTTCTTTTGTTGTCCGTTTGCATGGAATATCTTTTTCCATCACCTCAGTTTCAGTCTGTTTGTGTCCCTCGGTCTGAAGTGGGTCTCTTGTAGACAGCATATATATGGGTCTTGTTTTTGTATCCATTCAGCAAGCCTGTGTCTTTTGGTTGGAACATTTAATCCATTCACGTTTAAGGTAATTATTGATATGTATGTTCCTATTACCATTTTCTTAATTATTTTGGGTTTGTTTTTGTAGGTACTTTTCTTCTCTTGTGTTTCCCACTTAGAGAAGTTCCTTTTGCATTTCTTGTAGAGCTGGTTTGGTGGTGCTGAATTCTCTTAGCTTTTGTTTGTTTGTAAAGCTTTTGATTTCTCCATCGAATCTGAATGAGATCCTTGCCCGGTAGAGTAATCTTGGTTGTAGGTTCTTCCCTTTCATCATTTTAAGTATATCATGCCACTCCCTTCTGGCTTGTAGAGTTTCTGCTGAGAAATCAGCTGTTAACCTCATGGGAGTTCCCTTTTATGTTATTTTTCCCTTGCTGCTTTCAATAATTTTTCTTTGTCTTTAATTTTTGCCAATTTGATTACTATGTGTCTTGGCGTGTTTCTCCTTGGGTTTATCCTGTATGGGACTCCCTGCACTTCCTGGACTTGGGTGGCTATTTCCTTTCCCATGTTAGGGAAGTTTTCAACTATAATCTCTTCACATATTTTCTCGGGTCCTTTCTCTCTCTCTTCTCCTTCTGGGACCCCTATAATGCGAATGTTGTTGCGTTTAATGTTGTCCCAGAGGTCTCTGGCAGTCTTCATTTCTTTTCATTCTTTTTTCTTTATTCTGTTCCGCAGCAGTGAATTCCACCACTCTGTCTTCCAGGTCACTTATCTGTTCTTCTGCCTCAGTTATTCTGCTATTGATTTCTTCTAGTGTAGTTTTCATTTCAGTTATTGTATTGTTCATCTCTGTTTGTTTGTTCTGTAATTCTTCTAGATCTTTGTTAAACATTTCTTCCATCTTCTCGATCTTTGCCTCCATCATTTTTCCGAGGTCCTGGATCATCTTCACTATCATTCTGCTGAATTCTTTTTCTGGAAGGTTGCCTATCTCCACTTCATTTAGTTGTTTTTCTGGGGTTTTATCTTGTTCCTTCTTCTGGTACATAGTCCTCTGCCTTTTCATTTTATCTGTCTTGCTGTGAATGTGGTTTTTGTTCCACAGGCTGCAGCATTGTAGTTCTTCTTGCTTCTGCTGTCTGCCCTCTGGTGCATGAGGCTATCTAAGAGGCTTGTGGAAGTTTCCTGATGGGAGGGACTGGTGGTGGGTAGAGCTGGCTGTTGCTCTGGTGGGCAGAGCTCAGTAAAACTTTAATCCGCTTGTCTGCTGATGGGTGGGGCTGGGTTCCCTCCCTGTTGGTTGTTTGGCCTGAGGCGACCCAACACTGGAGCCTACCCAGGCTCTTTGGTGGGGCTAATGGTGGACTCTGGGAGGGCTCACGGCAAGGAGTACTTCCCAGAACTTCTGCTGCCAGTATCCTTGTCCCCACGTGAGCCACAGCCACCCCCCGCCTCTGCAGGAGACCCTCCAACACTAGCAGGTTGGTCTGGTTCAGTCTCCCCTGGGTTCACTGCTCCTTCCCCTGGGTCCCGATGTGCACACTACTTTGTGTGTGCCCTCCAAGAGTGGAGTCTCTGTTTCCCCCAGTCCTGTTGAAGTCCTGAAATCAAATCCCACTAGTCTTCAAAGTCTGATTCTCTAGGAATTCCTCCTCCCATTGCCAGACCCCCAGGTTGGGAAGCCTGACGTGGGGCTCAGAACCTTCACTCCAGTGGGTGGACTTCTGTGGTATAAGTGTTCTCCAGTTTGTGAGTCACCCACCCAGCAGTTATGGGATTTGGTTATATTGTGATAGCACCCCTTCTACCGTCTCATTGTGGCTTCTCCTTTGTCTTGGATGTGGGGTATCTTTTTTGGTGAGTTCCAGTGTCTTCCTGTCGATGACTCTTCAGCAGTTAGTTGTGATTCTGGTGTTCTCGAAAGAGGGAGTGAGAGCAGGTCCTTCTACTCCGCCATCTTGAACCAATCTCCAGGTCTTGTTTTTGTATCCACTCAGCCAGTCTGTGTCTTTTGGCTGGAGCATTTAATCCATTTACATTTAAGGCAGTTATCGATATGTATGTTCCTATTCCCATTTTCTTAATTGTTTTGGGTTTGTTGTTGTAGGTCTTCTCCTTCTCTTGTGTTTCCTGCCTAGAGAAGTTCCTTTAGCATTTGTTGTAAAGCTGGTTTGGTGGTCCTGAATTCTCTTAGCTTTTGCTTGTCTGTAAAGATTTTAATTTCTCTGTGGAATCTGAAGGAGATCCTTGCTGGGTAGAGTAATCCTGGTTGTAGGTTTTTCCCTTTCATCACTTTAAATATGTCCTGCCACTCCCTTCTGGCTTGCAGAGTTTCTCCTGAAAGATCAGCTGTTAACCTTATGGAGATGCCCTTGTATGTTATTTGATGTTTTTCCCTTGCTGCTTTTAATATTTTGTCTTTGTATTTAATTTTTGATTGTTTGATTAAAATGTGTCTTGGCGTGTTTCTCCTTGGATTTATCCTGTATGGGACTCTCTGTGCTTCCTGGACTTGATTGACTATTTCCTTTCCCATATTAGGGAAGTTTTCAACTATAATATCTTCAAATATCTTCTCAGTCCCTTTCTTTTTCTCTTCTTCTTCTGGGACCCCTATAATTCAAATGTTGGTGCGTTTAATGTTGTCCCAGAGGTGTCTCAGATTGTCCTCAATTCTTTTCATTCTTTTTTCTTTATTCTGCTCTGCGGTAGCTATTTCCACTATTTTATCTTCCACGTCACTTATCTGTTCTTCTGCCTCAGTTATTCTGCTATTGATTCCTTGTAGAGAATTTTAATCTCACTTATTGTGTTGTTCATCATTGTTTGTTTGCTCCTTAGTTCTTCTAGGTCCTTGTCAAACATTTCTTGTATTTTCTCCATTCTATTTCCAAGATTTTGGATCATCTTTACTGTCACTACTCTGAATTCTTTTTCAGGTAGACTGCCTATTTCCTCTTCATTTGTTTGGTCTGGTGGGTTTTATCTTGCTCCTTCATCTGCTGTGTGTTTCTCTGTCTTCTCATTTTTCTTATCTTACTGTGTTTGGGGTCTCCTTTTTGCAAGCTGCAGGTTCGTAGTTCCCGTTGTTTTTGGTGTCTGCCCCCAGTGGGTAAGGTTGGTTCAATGGGTTGTGTACGCTTCCTGGTGGAGGGGACTGGTGCCTGTGTTCTGGTGGATGAGGCTGGATCTTGTCTTTCTGGTGGGCAGGACCACATCTGGTGGTGTGTTTTGGGGTGTCTGTGACCTTATTATGATTTTAGGCAGCCTCTCTGCTGATGGGTGGGGTTGTGTTCCTGTCTTGCTAGTTGTTTGGCATGGGGCGTCCAGCCCTGTAGCTTGCTGGTCGTTGAGTGGAGCTGGGTCTTAGCGTTGAGATGGAGATCTCTGGGAGAGCTTTCGCTGTTTGATATTACATGGCGCCAGGACGTCTCTGGTGGACCAATGTCCTGAACTCTGCTCTCCTGCCTCAGAGGTACAGGCTGCCACCGGGCCGGAGCACTAAGACCCTGTCAGCCACATGGCTCAGAAGAAAGGGGAGAAAGAAAGAAAGAAAAAAATAAATAAAATAAAGTTATTAAAATAAAAAAACTTAAAAATTAAAATTAAAAAGTAATAAAAGAAAGAAGGAAGAGAGCAACCAAACTGCAAAACAAAACCACCAATGATAACAAGCACTAAAAACTATACTAAAAAAAACCCCTAGGACAAATGGTAAAAGCAAAGCTATACAGACAAAATCATACAAAGAAGCGTACATAAACACACTCACAAAAAGAGAAAAAGAAAAAAAATATATAAATATTAAAAAAAAGAGTGTAACCAAATCAATAAATCTACCAATGATAATAAACTCTAAATACTAAACTAAGATAAACATAAAACCAGAAACAAATCATATGCAGAACGCAAACCCCAAGTCTACTGTTGCTCCCTAAGTCCACCACTCAATTTTGGGTTGATTCGTTGTCTATTCAGGCATTCCACAGATGCAGGGTACATCAGGTTGATTGTGGAGATTTAATCCACTGCTCCTGAGGCTGCTGGGAGAGATTTCCCTTTCTCTTCTTTGTTCGTACAGCTCCTAGGGTTCAGCTTTGGATTTGGCCTCTCCTGTGCGTGTAGGTCGCCTGAGGGCATCTGTTCTTCCCTCAGACAGGACGGGGTTAAAGAAGCAGCTGATTAAGGGGCTCTGACTCACTCAAGCAGGGGAGAGGGAGGAGTACAGAATGCGGGACGAGCCTGGGACCAGCAGGTTTTGAGCACCGTGCTTTCAGGCCGTCGAGCTGATTCGTAGAAGCACCAGACTCTTGAGTGTAATCGTAAATAGGTACCATTTTTTTTTCCTCTGGAAAATGTCAATGAAAAATGAGGCACTCATTAACTCATCCATTTTTTTTGGAGCATCACCTACAATGTGCCAGGCCCTGCTCAAAGCTTTGGGGATATAGCGGTGAACAAAAAACTGCTATGCCTTAATGATAATAAGTGAGTAAACAATACTTTTATAACCTCAGAGTAAAGGGGTAGAAACAAGTGCTGTTTTGGATAGGATATTCACGCATGCCTCCTCAGGGGGGTGACTTTTGCGGGGGGAACCAAATTAAAGGCTCATGTCATGTGCACATCTCAGGGAAGCGGGACCAGGCAAAGGGAACCACAGATGCCAAGGCCTGAGGCGTGTGATTTCAAGGAACAATAATAAAGCAGGTGCAGTAAGAGCCGGGCAGAAAGTACTAGACTTGGGCATGTGGTCGTGTACAACTCATGCTTTAAAAGGATTGTTACAAGGCTTCTGTCTGGAAAACGAAGGCCAGGGTGGGCTGGGGTACATGTGTGGGGAGAGGGGAAGTGGGCAAACCTGCTGTAAGACGATTGCAGTGATGGAGCAAAGATGACATTGACTCGGATCAGGGCTGCTGGCGGAGTTGGCAAAGGCAGTCAGGTTCTGGATATATTTAGCAAGCAGAGCCGGTAGGATGTGGGGAGAGGATCAGGCTTCTGCTGCTGAGGACAGGTTAGGATGGCCCTGCTGCCCTCACACAGTCGGGAGACCCGCAGTGAAGTGGGGACTTAGCAAGAGAGTCCCCAGTGTCGAGAAGGTAGAGTTTGGGTCGAAGTCTAGGGGAGTAAGTTGCTAGGATGGTTAGCGAGCTTGTTCTCTTCTTGAGTTGCCGGAAAGGTAGATACATAATATAAATTCATGGCCACAACAATTTGTATTTTTTTCCCATAACCTTGGGTGAACTATATTTTAAAAGCCTTTATAGATAAAGTGTTCTGGGGTATCAGTTTTGCTGTCCCATTTCCCCTCTAGGAGATCTATAGTCACTGTGGTCATTGTGATTTGGCCGTGAGAGTTTTTCGTACGTGAAAAACGAAATTTTGCAAGTTGCTGACCTTGGCACTTTTCTTGTTCAGCACCCTCAGGCGGTCATGACAGACACTGAACACCAGGGGGAGCTAGTTTCCTTACTTATGCAACAGAGTCTGGCCCACCTGTTGGAGACTGTAGGCCTCCCCTGTATTAACCATAAACCTGAAACCCAGGACAGCTTCTCGTTTTGCAGTGCGATGTATACTTATAGGAGTGATCTTTTAGCGTGTACCATGTCTGAATTGTCTTTAAGTTGGTCGTTTTAATGAATGCTCATAACCATTTAAAATTTTAAGGGCAGTGGCTTCTAAATTCTAGGCGTATTAGTGAACCCCATATCTGGGAGCTTTTAAAAATAAGGATTCATGGGACTTCTTTGGTGGCCTAGTGGTTAGGATGCGGTGCTATCACTGCCGTGGGCTGGGCTCAATCCTGGTCGGGGAACTGGATCCCGCAAGCTGTGCAGTGCGTTGCGGCCAAGAAGAGAGGAAAAAAAAAAGAAGGGATTCATGATCATTTCTGATTTATAATATTTGAGAAGTAAAGAAATCTAAATGTAATAAATACCTCAAGTGACTTGAATGGATGACTCGGCCACGGAACTCTGAGTTAGAATCTATATTTTATCACCAGGTATTGAGTGAAAGGAAAGGCAAATAAATGTACAAAAGCTACCCTACACGTTATTGGAGTCGAAAATTGATAACCTGGTTCAAAAGCTTGGAGACACTGTATCTGTTAAGGATGCATTTGCCTTAAAAGAACACATGATCTTATCTCATTTTTACAACTGGAATGATTTTATTTTGGGAAGGGAAGTGGTCTACATTTGTAGTGAAATTATTTCGTCAGTAACGTGGAAGCCAAATCTCTTTAATCACAGGCAATGAAACCTGATAATGTGCTAGCAGCTGTTTGATCTTTCCTATCTTTGGCACCTGTGATCTAAGGGTCACTTTGGCCAAGATGATCCTTTCCCATCAGTCAGGAGAGCTAGTTTACAGTTTTGCTACTGGTGGTACCTGTCTGATCATTGGGGCCCACAGGCCAAATCCAGTTCACTGCCGACTTTTCTTGACCGCCTGCAAACTAATAATGATTTTTACATTTTTGTGTGGCTGAAAAAAATCAACAATATTTCATAGTGTGTGAAAATTTTATGGAATTCAAATTTCAGTATCCAAAAATAAACTTTTATAGAGACAGCCATGCTCATTCATTTACATTTTGTCTATGGCTGTTTGCGCCCTACAGAGGCGGAGCTGAATAGTTGTGACCAAGCCTGTGTGGCATGCAAAGCCTTAAATAGTTACTATCTGGACCTTTACAGAAAAAGATTTTGTAGACTCCTGGCATGGAAAGTCCGTGCTGTTTACTTACAGGTTAGAGCAGTTCTTAGGCCTGTTCTGTAACTACGTATGGTTAGTCTTAACTATTTTCACTTATTACTTTTGATAGGCTGAGCTATCTCTCTGTGGCCACCAGGATATCATTTCATTCATTTATTTTTTAATTTTTTGCCATGCTGTGTGGCATGTGGGATCTTAGTTCCCCAACCAGAGATTGAACCCGTGCCCCACTGCATTGGGAGTGTGGAGTCTTAACCATTGGACCACCAGGGAAGTCCCCATTCATTTATTTTTCATTTATGAAATAATGATGTTCAACTAACACGTCTTGGAAACGTTTATGTGTCTCTAGTGCAGTTAAAAGATTTTGCACAAAAGCTTTCAAAAACGTTATTTGACATGAATCTTCCTTGAGCTTTTATAACTTTAACTGGATCCAACAATGAACGCCAAGGAGTCAATAAAAAACCGAATCACTTTCTTTAAATAAAAAAGCCATACATTTATTGCAAATCTAGAAGTACCAGAATGTCACAGAATACAGAACAAATCAGCAATCCTGTTTTCATTTTCTGCCAAATATTTAAACCCTTGATTACTGACGTACTGAAACTGGCATACATTTTATTTTCCATGCAATTAACAGAATGGACGTCTTAAGCAGATCGCTCTGAAACCAGATATAAATATTAAGTTGTATTGAACATTCATAGTAAAAAAGACTGTAAAGTGCTGAAGTCATGAAGTCTGCAAAAGTGCCACAAGCTCCAAGTCCTTCTCTGGTAGTGACAGAGATTTGCTACATCCAGCTTGTTCTAGGCGTGTCTGTTTTTGACAGACACGTTGTCATTTCCTCCCCAGCCCCTCCCCAAAGTTTTACAGATTGTCCTATTTCTATGGCTGATCAAACACTGTACAGAAACGTAGCAGGTGGTGATGAACTATGCCACTTTCATTTCAGTGCAGAGAAATAGTCAAGCTTGTGTGTACCTGTAACCAAACTAGGCTTGTTATATTTTTTTTCCCCCTGAGTTGTCATAAATTAACAGTAAATGAATAAAGATGGAGCAGCGGTACTGACCATCACCTGTAGAGTGAGATTCAGGACATTATGAGTACGTAGCCAACCTGTTACCCTCATACTTGCCCTTTTACAGAAAAATGTGCACATGAGAAATACTATACATGTAATGTAACTCCAAAAAAAACCCAGTGACCAGTTAACCCAATAACTCTGGTAACATAGAGCAATCAGGGTTTATATGATATAACTCATGATGGTAAAATAAATGTCTCTGCTATCCCACGTGAAATACAGAAATGCTTCAACGGTGAGATTAAAAAAAAAAATCAGAAATGCTTCAACAATTCAATGAAATATAATTCTGATCAAAGAAGATCCTCAAGTATTCTTAGGTGATAAAACAAATCATTTAAAAAAGCTAAGGCGATTTGCTACTCATCGTCGTCCCCCCCCTTGAAATGACGCACGTTGTCGTTAATCAAACTGAAGAATCCTTAAACTTGGCCTTTTACGAGAGTCACTTTACAAGTTAAGAAGTATTCTTTGAGGCATGTAAAGGATTGCAGAAAGGGGGTAGAAATTCTGCTTATGTCTCAGATTTTCTTTCTTTTGATTTCTTTATTCATTCTAGAATAACTTAATAATAAATAGCGGTTTAAATTAAAGACACTACAATCACATATTTCTGAATAATTAAAAGCAATAGGAAACACATTTTTGAATGCTGTGCTGTGTGTTCTGTATCGAAATGCTTCTGGTAGTGACTGGCCATAAAAAAGTGGTCATCTTCACATTTATGAAGTTCAAGTTACATATATTTTTTAAATTTCCGTTTACTAGCCAAATGTTTGGTCTCAAACTGTACTTCATTTCCATGAACTATGTGGAAAATTCAGAGGCCCTAATTTGTTAATGGAAACCTCAGTATTTTTCAAAGGGTTTTAAACAATTTGTTCATATTTCTGAAAATGAGAAATGTTTTAAATGATGTAAGTTTTTTTTTTTTTTTTGTAATGGCCAATTTCATTGCAATGGCCTCGGCCAGATGTCCTTTTCCAAGATAGTAGTTTATCACATGTGAGAGCTCTTAAAACCACTTTGCCAATTCATGTCACTCTTTTAAAACCGGAATGCGAACCCGAGAGTCCTGTGCATCTTCGTATTGCTACTGAATACAGCCGGGTTGATGTACGGAAAGGGTGTTCGGTGGTTTTTGTTTTGGCTTAAAAAACAAGCGAAAAGGAAAACTTACAAGAAAAAAAAAGGATGTTGGTAGTGGTGTTCACGCATACATTCCCTTTAGAGTGTAGTCTGGAAAGCGGGTGGGTGGTCCACATCTCTGCTGCCCTGGGTCCCCTGTCCCCCACCCTCTCCAGCCCCCAGGGAGGCTGGTGTGAATGACAAGCGTGTCACACGGGCTCCGTTTTCATAGGAGCTCTGTGCTCAGTCTTCCCCAGGTCCATTTCAAGAAAGTCTTCTGGGATGTCTTGTAAAGCTTTCCCACAGTGACTCTCGGCCTTCCCTTCCCCGGCTTGGGGACGGCGGCACAGCCCCCTTTTACAGGGTCTCACGAGGGCGAGGCACACAGCGGCCACAAGCATCCCAGCCGCGCAGGAGTAGAAGGCTCTGCTGTAGGTCTTGCTCTGGTCCACCAGAAGCCCTGCGGGAGCGTCAACACATTAGCCACAAAGACCCCCCCACCAGGCTCCCCCAAACTCAGCCACTTCTCAGGCTCTTTGCCTTCCTTGTTTTGTCTGTTTTTTGTTTGTTTGTTTTTAAGAAAAAAGCACGTGGAAGGTAGGAGTCTTTTCTAGACGGGAGAGAAGATGTAGACAAACGTACAACCTACTTAGCACCTGAGAAAATTCTGTCACTCAGATGTTCTTTGTGGGCTGATCTAAAACTTGGGAATGGTGAGATGCCCACTCCTTTGGAAAGCTGACGTCCTCTCCTAAGAGGAAAGAGCTCTTTTATTTTCACTCGAGTTCACTTCAGGTATCTTTTCACATGGGGTAAGATTTCTAATCACAATAACCTCAAGGACTTATTTCAGGGCTAACATGTAAAACAGAGCCATGTCCTTCCTACAGGGAAATGTTCTGTAGTGATTAGTGAAGCGCTCTGCAGAGTGCTGTTCTAGGTTCAGTTCCCTAAGACCCCTCCCTAGAAGGGAAGCTGGCTTACAGAAGACCCTTAGTTCTGTTATCCCAAAAGTCAGAGGGTAATGAGGTCAGAAATCCAAGCTTTCCCCGCCCCCGCTGCGAGCATTTTTCAAGGCCAACTGGTAGAAAAAGCCCGTGCAGCTTGGGCTGCAGACCCAGGTTCTAATCCTGACTTGGTCACTGATTTACCGTTGGGCTGTACGCTGACATTCTCTGGCTTTCACTTTCCTCATATTTAAGTCAAGAGAGGTGGCTCGGGTAACCTCTATCCCGACACCTCTAAAATTCTCTGCAAGTATAAAAATCAAGTTTTATTTTCTATTCGACTTGAATAGGAAGCTGGCACTATTAATAAAAGGACAGTATACTACAGGTGGAATCTAAACCGCGACACAGATGAACTCATCTACGAAACAGAAACAGACTCACAGACTTGTGGTTGCCAAGGGGGAGGGGGATGACGGAGGGATGGAGTGGGAGTTTGGGGTTAGCAGGTGCAAACTATTAGATACAGGGTGAATAAACAACAAGCTGCTACTGTAGAGCACAGGGAACTATATTCAATATCCTGGGACAGACCATCGTGGAAAAGTAAAATATTGTAAAAGGATAGCAGACAAGGGTTTTACTTTGTGTATTTAACTTACCTGCAAGTGGCGGTCCAGCCAGTCCTGCGATGCTCTGGAAGAAGACATAGACGCCAGCCGCTGAAGACATCTTCTCGATTCCCACGACGTCGTCCTCAGCGAGCAGCGGGATGTGGGTCCCCGCCACCGTCCCAACCATAATCCCGGAAAATACACTACAGGACATGAGACCCCAGAATTCAGTGGCAAAAGTAAAGGCAAACAGCGACACGGTCAGTAAGACGACACAGATGAGCTCGATGTAGATCTTGCGGATGGGCTCTCTGTTCAGGACCAGCCCAGCCCCGATCCTCCCGAACACTTCTGCGATCGCCATCGCTGATAATAAGAAAGCAGCGCGGTCGCGGTCCAGGCCCAGACTGAGGCCCAAGGGAATGATGTACAAGGACGGGGCGAAGAACCCCAGGGTGACGAAGAGACCAAAAAACGCGTAGCAGATAAAACTTTTCTCTTTCAAAACGGAGAAGTCCAGCAGCGGGGCCTTCTGGCAGCCGGGCTTGGAGCTGGGCTGGCCCAGGATCTGCTGCAGGTCGGCCTTGGGCTCGAGCTCTACGGTCGTGTGACCAGGCACGTTTTTAGGTGAGGTAGTTAGTTCTACTCCTGAGTCAATGGAATCTATCGAGGTGCGGGTTTTCTCGTTCTCAAGCATGTATTGCACTTCTTTCCGACTTTCGTGGGCGGTGGTTTTGGGGGTCCCGGGTCCTCTGATGATGATGGGTCTGAGCAGCGCCCCGCAGACCACGAGGTTGAGCTGCAGGAGACCCACGAAGAGGAGGCTGTACCTCCAGCCGATGGTCTCCTTCAGGGCCGTGATGGCTTGGGTGGGCAGGAGCGAAGGAGAAAGGAAAGCCAAGGTCAGAAACGAACTCAAGACCGGGGGCGGGGGTGGGGGGAAGCGAGAAGAAACGCAGACCGGGAAACAGGTAAACAAAAGTTACTTGGCCGTGCGAATGCAGTCGACAGGCACTACCCTTTTCTTCTAGGTTTTGGGGGCTTTTAGGACTCGAGAAGGAGGAAGGTGCATAAGGATGAGCAGGGATACACATTTTCAGCCCAGGCCTCTGAGAGAGCTCTGGTGGGTGCCTTCCGCCAGGCAGAGACTCGAGATGAACCAAGTCCGTGACCCACATCGAGGTTTGGCAGACAGCCGTCTGCGGGCCAGATCCAACCCGCTGCCTGTTACTGGATGATAAACCTTGACTAGAACACAGCCGAGATCATTCTTTAATGTCGTCTACGGCTGCTTCTGTGCTGTCACCACAGAGAGGACTGGATCCCACAAGGACTTGCCCGTGACGCCTGAAATATTTCCCCTCTGGCCTCTTCAAGACAGAATTTCCACCCTCTGAGCTAGATCGTTCTCCATCCACTCCTTCAACCCTTAGTAGTAACAGATGAAGGAGAGGATAAACGAAGTATCTAAAAGCTCATAGGATTATCCTGGAATTAAGACAGTTACCGTGTGGATACAGTACGGTCCTGTGCAGTATCGCTACAGTTCTCCGCTTGCTTTGTGGAACGTTCTAACTACCTTCCTGCCAGCCCAGAGGCAGCCTGGAGGGGGGGACTGGGCCCTGGCTGGGGTCCTCTGGGGGTTGGGTGGTGTCAGGCCAAAGGGAGCTTCAGGACCCATAGTTACAAGAGGATAATGCAGGCCCCACGAGACCTTCAGGAGTTTCCGTCATCATCCCACAGAGGTGAAATGATGTTCATTAGAATTTCATTTCACTAGATTCTCATTCTCTGAGAGCTGACAGTCAGGTATAAGAGACATGGTAAGTTGGTTCCCGAGAAAGAAGATCAGCTTAGCAAGACAGCCCCGAATTCCGGGGCACGGGGTCTCCATTTACTGTCGTAGCATGCTTTGCTCACACCTCTTCTCCCCCTGTTAATATGGGAAACTCAGAATTGCAAAATCTTTCAGGCTTGGGTATTTCAAAGTGCTTGACCCTCCTCTGGCAACGATCGGTCTGCTCTTCTATGCTCCAACTCAGCATTCCTCGAGTGCCTGCCTACCAGGTGCCAGGGATGGGCTAGGGAACAAAGCCAACCAAGATGCAGTTTCTACCTTCAGGGCGTTCACAGGCCACTGATTCTCCCCTCAGTGTTTTGTTCTGAAAAATTTCAAACGGACAGAAAAGTGCGAAGAATGATACCTATCTGCCTGCCCGCACTTCAGCAAATTTCAACAGTTAACATTTTTCTGTCTGCCTATTTATAGGCAAGCATACATTAATTTTTCTGAACTATCTGAAAAGCTTCAGATAAGACACGTCACCCCTAAATACTACTACATGTATCTCCTTTGAACAAATCCGCCACGATCCACTGCCACATTCACCAAGAAATGGCAGAGTAAGAGGTTAATCTAAGTCTCTAAGGTGATTTGTCTACCACTGGCTAGTGAAATTCACAGGTTCTCGTTAAGATAGGGAAATAAACCAGGGATAAAAATCTCCCTCTGAGGGCTTCCCTGGTGGCGCAGTGGTTGGGGGTCCACCTGCCGATGCAGGGGACGCGGGTTCGTGCCCCGGTCCAGGAAGATCCCACGTGCCACTGAGCCTGTGCTCCGCAACGGGAGAGGGCCACAACAGTGAGAGGCCCGCGTACCGCAAAAACAAACAAACAAACAAAAAAAACACTGTGAGATTATCCACACACCATTCACGAAAGGGACTTTACTAGCACAGTTTAAATCCGCATTGAATATGGCTCTTTTGACCAAGGAGAGAAATAGAATAATAGGAACAATCCGAAATCATTCAATCATCTATTTTGGAATGGCTGTTTCAAGCCTTACCACTGAATATGTGCCATTGTATATTCCTATTTATGTAAACTTGGACCAGTATGAAAATGTTTGAATTCCTAAAATTGGGGTTAGGGAAGACAGATCCTGAAACTGTGCTGGAGAAGAGAAGACAATTAACCTTTCCTTCTGCACGCAGTCGAAGCTGTCAGTCTATTAACTGATGGTTGGCAAGAGTCAGTGTAGCAAGAAGAGCTAGTTCATGTGAACACGTAGACTGTAGTTGTCCACTTACCTGGTGCAAAAGCAAACATAGCGAAACATTCTCCTGTAGAAGCAACAGCCGTGACCACAGAGCGTCTTCTGTCAAAGTACTGTGACAGAATGGTGACAGTTGGGAGAAAGCTAAAGCAGTATCCCAGACCTGTGATGGAAAGTCAAAAACGATAGAAAGGACCACATCCTCATTGATGCCAGAAGAATGCATTCAAAGATCTGGGGTTTTTGTGTTCATATTTAAAATGATAAGTTCTGGGAGCCCAGAAATTCATTCTGGAAAATAGTGCTGTAGCAAAAAAAAAAACAAAACAGGTTTCGTCAGAGGTCTGGAGAAACTGCAAGAGCTGTTTTGGAAAGCTAGGAGTTAAAAAAACAAACCTGTTCTCTGGTTTTTTTCCGTACTTTTCTGCAATGTTTTTCCCCCCCAATTTATATAATCCACAGTGGACAGAACTCTTATCGAATATAGTTTTTATTTAAGACTTCTATTTGGAAATAAATGAGTTTTGGTATGTGTAGAAACATATGAAAAGATTTAAAGTGTTTTGAAAGGGAAAAATTTTTCTCAGACCCCGAAGAATAAGTCCGGCACAGACCCTCCCCTACAGCTCAGGGTCCTCACAGCCTGACTTGGGAAATCTCAGCTAAAGAAACGCAAACCTTGCTTTGTGAAAATGATGTCTTTGGGCTGCAAACTATCACAAAAGAGAAGTTCTCTTTCTCATTGGTAAATATTAAAAAAAAAAAAATCAGACAAAAAGTCTTGGGCATTGATTGAGGAGAGGTTCCCAGGGGAACATCCTGGAGCCCATACAGACCAGTTCAAAACCACTGATCTGGGACATTATTAATTTTAAAGAAAAGAGAGAAAGAGAGAAAGAAACACACTTTGGATTTGATTCCCTACCCGCCCCCCCCCCCCCCCCCCCGCATTGTTCTAGAAGCTAAGTCTCTGGAGAATGAGCGAGCCCAGGAGAAGCACTTACCAGAGATGATGCCGATGGCAATGTACATGTGGTAGACCTTTTGTGAGAAGGAGGCGATCACCATGCCCACGCTGACCAGCAGCCCCCCGACCATCACCACCAGACGGTGTCCAAACCCAATGCTCAGGACGGTGGACACAGGAGCTGCAGCAAGAGCATAACAGGGTCTCAGCTCCCAGAGGCGAAAAAGCCTTAGCCTCCCTAGGACGACTCCTTTTAAAAAGTTTTTTAGCATCTTTATTGGAGTTTAATTGCTTTACAATGGTGTGTTAGTTTCTGCTGTATAACAGAGTGAATCAGCTCTACATATACCCTAAGATTCTGTCTTGTTTAATTTTACGTTTTCTGACGTTTAGTGAAGTGTAGTTGGTTTACCACGTTGTGTTAGTTTCAGGCGTACGGCCGAGTGATTCAGTGATACGTACATGTATATACACTCGTGTTTTAAAACTATTCTTTTCCCGTATGGTTTCTCCCAGGATGTAGAATGCAGTTCCCTGTGCTACACAGTGGGGCCTTGGTGTTTCTCCATCCGGTATACACTCACTGGCACCTGCTCACCCCATCCACCCACCCCATCCCTCTCCCTCCCCCTCCCCCTCCCCGTCGGGAACCACACATTTGTTCTCTGTGTACGTGAGTCTGTGGTAAGATTCCGTCTTTTAAGCCTTTAACATGGACGTGATGATGTAAGATACAGTATACATTTTGTGCAATGGTTCCTTAAGTCAGTTCAGGACTTATTTTACTATTTGCACAAGCTGGACAATATATTTTGGGGGCTCCTTGAAGAGAAATCAAGAGTCAGAGTATAAAACATATCTTTTGTCTCCGATGAAAGATTTTGACTCACCAGGAGCCCCTATAAAATTGGATATGCATTAAATTTGTTATTCTGTAATAAAAATGGGCTTTTCCTATGATTGTACGAGGCACTTTTTTTTTTTTTTTCTATACTCACTGCTTTGGATTCTTTTTTAAAAGGCTCCGGTTAGGGTCAAATTCCAGCTAAGTTCCATTTGACTTTTTTGCAAATGGTACGAAAGTATGGTGAATTCTGTTATGCATACCAAAAGGAGGCTAGCTATGGGATAGATGGTTCAAAGTGGCTGATGAATTACAGTTGGCGTAGCTTCTGTGCTCTGTATCCTCTGGGACATTTAAATCTGGAAGATGAGCTTCCTAGTTAGATGCTACTTAGGCTCCCACTGATACCGCCTTGAGTACAACGAGATAAGGGAACCCTCCAGAGTGGGGGGAGGAAGAACAACATCGTACGTGCTGGATAGAAAGAGCTAAAAAAGGAGTAAATTGTGTTGGGGTTGGTGCATACCTATCTCTTACGTGAGCTGAATGTGAACTAATATATTAATATAGCAGACAATGGAATCACTAGGATCATCTTCAGGCAGTGTGTAGACTCAAGGCATTAATGACTGGAACAACAGCATGAAGAGCAATTATCTTCTGGTATAATAGTATTAGCTGGGAATTTCTTGTTGACTATATTATCTTTGGTTAGAAAACGGCTAAAAGTTCAGCTTTGGGATTTTCGTTTTATTTTGGTTACCAAATGTAAAATTTTGGTTCTAATTCATGTAAGTTATCTTTCCAAGAAAGTAAACATCCTGCCAATTAAGAAATTAAGTATCTTAATACTCAAACCGGAACTAGAAGTACTTCCATGAACCGTGTAGGAGAGGGTATCAGGGCTAACGGGAGAAATTCTGACTTTACTCGGTAGCAGAGAACAATGGAGCTACCTTTGTGAGACAGTATAGGGCTGAAAACTAAGTACCTTTAAAGACAGGCTTAGAAAATTTCAGAGGCAATGGTTCTGTGACAGGATATTAGGGTAAAGTTAGGGAAGCTGAAGTTCAGCCCCGTTAACTGTCCGCGGTAAGTTCAACGGCCTTGCTTTCTCAGACGACCCTGGCGCGGCCCCTGACAGATGGATGAACAGTCATGAGACCTCAGAGATGTGCTGAATTAGGTCTGAATGGGACCAAGTGAAAATTAGTATGTTAAGAATTGTACTGCAGTCCCATTCATCTGATGCTGTTGGATCTGGGAGCTGGGCAGACCGATTAGCCAGTGAAGTCCTTTAGGGAAACAGGTGTTTGGAATTCAGAATATCCTCTCTGGGCAATATGGGTAGTTTTCCCATATACCCTTTTACACCTGCCATCTTTCTCCTTCATGTAGTCACATTTTCATGTTCCCAACCTGTTTCCTCAGCATGTTTTTACGAGACCAGGACCCAGGATGCCAAGAACTTTTAATGCTTCTTTAGGAAATGACCACATTCCCCTTGAACCGGGGTTTGCTATTGTCCTCAAAATAATCTGCAGTATCCTAAGAGAGTGCATACAGTAGGCATTTAATACGTGTGCATTAAATGAAGGCAGTCAAGTCTGGCAAGTAGACTTTTTCCTTCAGCGCCTCTTACATAATTAGGCAGACTGAAAGAGGCATATGCTTATATAGCGCTTAAGCTGGAAGATGTACTAACCTGTAAATGTTAAGACAAACACACAAATGGATATTATCCATGAGATCCTGCTATTGGATTCATCAAAACTGTCCATTAAGTCATTGAAGAAGACCCCAAATGACTTGATGATGCCATAGGTGAAGACTTCAACGAAGAAAAAAGAAACAGCTACCACCCAGCCCCATCCTCCATCAGGCACTTGAGTATAAACATTGGCTCTGGAGCAAAGCTGTGATTTCTTTTGGGTCATTCTTAATCTAAAAGAAAGAGTTAAAAAAAAAAATTAGACCAGCAATGGCATGAGGGTGGACGATTCTAACACTCAACAGATAAGAACTACTCACTACATTTCTTAGGTTGATGAATATTTAAATCATGTGCAGTTAGTATGAAGTCTCTGAATAATAGTATCTATCTATCTATACATCTATGTCACCCTTTATCTGTCATCACATTTATATCTATCGTTATCTGTCTCTGTCATCTATCATCTGTCCGTCGTATCTATCTAATGAACTAACTGTGTTTGTATCGTATATGGAGCCGCGAAAGATTTTGGGAAGGCAGACTTCCAAGCTATGGCAGTTAAATGGAAAAACTAACCAAAAAAAACATAAAGAGCCTGGGCAGAATATTTAGAGGTACTTTGGAGGACAAAGAATGGCCACCAGACCAAGGATCAGTGCAGACCTTGAACCTGAAGACAAGTTAGGTAAAGGAAGACTGAATTGACTGTAAGGAATGTGGATCAGAAATGAAGCCTCGGCAAAGAGAGGCTCAGAGGCCACCTTGCAGGGGCAGCTAAGTGCTGGAGAAATCCTGCATCTCTGCTTGGTGCCCCTGGTCATTCAGACCATCCTACCCCCTGCTCGGCAACATTCTGATTATGGTCTGGGGTCCCCTATGGCTGTACCTCTGTGAACGGAACGTGACTGCACATTAAAATTTGGGGATTCTGTCGTCTCGGTGCCGGTGTAGCGTGAACGGGGTCCTCAAAGTCGGTCGCCACGTGGTGTATGAGGAATGGAACTTTTCCACACAGGACCAGTACTCTAGGATATAATGACCAAATGCGGCACTACCAATGTGTGGGGTCTGGACAGCCAGGGAACTTAAACCAAATTACTCCTGACCTTGCTATGCTTTTCCATTCAGGTTGCAACAAACATCAGAACATCAGATCCCTGTGCCGTATCACCACTAAGGGGAAACTATAGTTAACACTGGAGGCAGGCTCGAGCACATAAAACGCAGACATTTTCAAAACCTCTGCAATTACATACACTTTGAAACAGTCATGTGTGTTTTTAACCCAACTAAAAATTAATACCTATAAATAACAAATGAGTCTGTGGTCTCTGCGCTCTTAATGGCAACGCACCTTGAGTTTAAGAATTCTCTATAACTATGCAGTTGTAGCCAGGTGAATTTTCAGGATGCGTGGATGGCCTAGCCGCGAGTTGTCACGTTCACATACGAAGGCAGGTTTTATTGAAAATGGAGAGCAATTGAGAAATAACAGGACAAAACCTCATCCCGACAGTAGACTTCCCAGTTTCTGCTACGGGAATCCAGTATTCGGAATTTGCTCTGAGAATCTTACAAAGCAGCAAATCTGACCTAATTTCATATTGTTCAGCCTACTGATAGCATGGTGGCCTAGTACTCTGAAAGGACTATATGCCCACTTATTACTCTCTTACTGTTGGCTATCTGGTTGCATAAATAGGGCATAAGATGCTTTAAGACGCTGTGCTCCCTGCAGCAAAGCCCTCTGCATTTTGATGCGTGTCAGTGTGGCATGCCTGAGAGCTGAGGGCAAAGGTGGGAAGAGCACTTAAGTGGCTCTGGGTGTAGGGTTAACAATTACAGACCAGTTTGTCATTCATGTTCCCAACGTGGAAAGCAGCTGATTTAACATGGGAACCCCGAGCCCTCCAGCAGCTGAGGTTTTCCCAAGTCCCCTCCTCCGTTAAGACTTTCAAAGTCTGCTCCCAAGATGAGGCACCTGGGGCAGAGGAGCTGACAATGGTAGTGGGCTTAAGATTGAGAAGAAAAAAAAAAAAAAAAAGTACATGCCAGTGTTGCTTTGGAACCGTGTTCAGCCCTAGGGAGCGGGGTAGGAGGGAAGGAGGGGCAGTGCGGGGCGGGGGGGGGGGGAGTCCATAGCTCAGGTCCCCCTCCCATCTCGCCCCCCCCCTACTGGGCCACTCCTTTGAGCTTCGCCTTGGAAGCCCAAGACTCCTTTACTGGTCTTTCAACCGTCTGGTATGATTAATCTTTCTGAAATGCCTCATCGTCATGACATTTTTCTGCTCGGACTTTTTCAGTGGCTTTCCTCTTTCTGAAGGACAAAATCCACGAGATCAGCTTGACTTTAAGTCCTTCCTAATTGGAAGCCCCTGCCCCCCACGGATCTCAGCAGCCTTAGTTCTTCCTGTTCTGTTGCTTGACTCGCCAGCCACCTTGCCTGTGGCGCGCCCCTTCCCCAGGCTGGAGGCCCTCCTACGGCTGGCGCCGCAAGGGCCCGCTTCACCACATCCTCCTGCTGCATAAGGCTTCCTCTGATCCACTCGACCTAAGGAGCTCTCTTCACGGGACAGGCGCCCTTTAATAATGGGCTACTGTCCACTTGTATGCATTTATCTTATTTGCTCAGTTAAATTGTAAGCTCACGGAAAACAAATCTGGGGCCTATTTCTCTTTGCATCCCTTCCGCCCACCGCCCCCCACCCCCGCCCCGCCCAGGTACCTTGCACACAGCTTTAATTAATTCTTTCCAACAAAGTAACTGCTGGGTGCCAGGGCCTATGCTAGGGGCGACAGTGACAATACAGAGATGGCCTCTGCCTCCATGGATGAAATTGTTTGTTGATAATGATAAGGAACCTTAAGACTGAAATCCCATCACATTTTAAAACCATTCAGCCATGTCCTCCCGGAGCTCAGGACATTTCTGACAAGCAGTGGCGACTAAGTCCAAGGCCACGTTGGCACGAAGGGTGCCCATAAGATCTTAGCGTTTTAAGAGAGGGCTCGGGGCCAACTTGAATAAAAACACATTGGGCTAAAATTGATAAAGGCCCCAGAGAGACAAACGGAAGCCCTCTCTAGCCTAAAAGCACGGCAGGACCAAGGTGCAGAACCTTTTGGTTGGGTTGCATTTCAGAGGGTCAAGACTAGACTGCAGTTTTTGTAGAAAGACGAGGTTACCTACTATGGGAAGGCTCTGGGCGAGGCCAGCGCTTCAGTTCTGGTGATGGGTGCCCATCTCTCTCTTTCTTTGCCTGTTGCCGTCGGTGGTTTGAATGTGCAAGATGGGTGGGGCTGGAGGCCCCGGCGTGGGTGGAGTTAGAATTACAGAATGTTACAACCAAAATGGGATTTGGAGCCCACCTGGGTCCATCTCCTCTTTGTAAAATCCCACTCATTTTGCAAAATGGGGAAGCCGACCCCCAGAGAGGGGAAGGGACTGGACCGAAATGGTCCAGCATCTGATCTCCTGTCTCCCCGGGGCCCCGCTGTATCAGGAGGCAGAACAGCATTCTGAAGGCCAGGGAGGGGGCATTTCCTGTAGAGGTTGTGAGGACTCTTTCACCGCGTCACTGTGTGACCTGGAGAAAGTCACTGCACCTCTCTGGGCCAGAGTGCCTCACTCGTCAAGTAAGAGGTTGGCTTTGGGAACCCTTAAAGCTCCCCCAGCTTTGGCAGCTGACACTTCTGTTATTCAGCACTGAGTTCTCAACCACCTGATTGCTCAGGTGAAACCTAGTGGCCAAGGAGACCTGGGAGCCGGGAGGAAAGTGCAAGCGCCAGATGGTTCTTACAGACGTGGGTGTAAAGGAGCCGGACGTTGGCTACATCTGATCTAGGACAGCCGGCTCGAAGACGGCGGCTGTCCGGCTGCTTTCCTTCTGTTTACTCTCTGAGCTCCTTCTGGGTGTTCAATTCCCTTGTTTCTTTAAACTTTACATCTGGGCTACTCCCCTGAAGCTAGATCCAAATATAACTCTCACCTGCATTCTTAGGTTTGGGGAGGACAGCTTTTTTATTCTTTTCCTGGGATCATCGTAAAAGAAAGGTGACACCCCAGAACCCACTGATACTCCCAAGTTTACGCCTTCATCATCCTAAAGCATCCCATGCCCTGGTATATTGAGCTTTGAAGATCACAGTGCAGAATGATAATAGAATAACCTGGTTTCTGTAACATACGGTTGAGGACGCCTTGCACACAGGGCAGTCGGCAGCTCTTTCCAGACCCAGTGCCTGGCCGTGTGCCTGGCACATAGTATGTGCTCAATAAAAGTTCACTAAACAAAGCATGCGTCTTGGGGCACTCCTGAAGCAATGCACGGCTCTAGCCTCCTAAAGCCCAGTCATCAAGTGAGGAAGTCCCTGCTTGCATAATCAATCCTTCCCCTGGACTCTTTCCTTTCTACCATCCCCTCAGCAGGACGACTGGCTTAACAAACGGGTTGGCCTCTACAAACGAAAGAGAGAAAGGCCTGTGGCTTCAAAGGCTCTAAGAATTCCAGAACATGGAAATAATGTTTTGGTTTTACGGGCATGTGAATTTCTCTGACCGGATGGGATGGGATATTCGTTTACTGTGTAGGGGATAGAGCCGAGCAAGGAGCGACCCCACGGCCTTGGGAGAATCACCTTGCTCCTTGATTTTCAGTGTCAAGAGGTGAACAAGGGAGTTGAACTAGACGGAGGTGATCTCAGTTCTCCTCCTGCCCTAAAAATCTACATTTCTCTGATAGCCTTTGACCCCCACTTGCTCCAAGTTACCCTTTCATCTTTCTCAATTAATTTTTGAGTCCTTTGGCGCAAGGTCCACAGGTCTGTCTCTGTGAGGCCCTTGTGCGTTATTTGTTGAATTTCTATTTACCATTAACTGGCTGCATGCTCATGGGGAAATGACTTTGTTCCTAAGTTTCATCCTCTAAAAGCAGGGGTGAGACACAGAGGTCTGGAGGGTAAAATGCTACGATTCTGAACGGGGGTTCCTGGCAGCCATGTCGCCTTCCTCCAAATGTTCTCCCAAAGGAAGCAGAACGGACAAAATGCACTGGGTGGTTTGGAGTAATTTCCTGTGAGCATTTGGTTGTCTAATCTTAAATAAATGAGAATTCTGCCAAGGCCTGGAAATCTGCTATAGCTGGGACTCTCAACTGCGATTTGATTTCTTGAGAAAAGCTGTCCCCTGGAGGCATGAAGAATGCAAAATATTGGACTATGATAGACCATCAGGGTGCCAGTCCAGGGTCAGATCAGAGCAAAGTTCAAAACGCAGGCTCTGGATGGGCAGCGGTGGCAACTGCTGGTGTGGCTGGTGTGAACAAAGCCTCAGCGAGCCACTGCCAATCTCCATTCTTCTTAAAGGCGTAGCCTGGAGAACAGCTTTTGACAAGTTGTTTCCAGCCCTAGTTGTCAAAACCAGTCTGTATTTAGGTGAAGCTCACTTCAATTCTCTATTTTAAAAAAAAACAAAACCCCCAAACCTAACCTGGACGGCAGCCTCAGCTGCTCTGAATCCCTGGAGAGCACCGATTCACCCCCTTTTACAAGATCGTGATGTAGAATACTATCCCCTAATTTAAGTGTCGTCCTCAGGAGTTCCACCGAGGAAGGTCCTTTTTGGGAAACCACAGAAGGAAAACTCAGGGTTGGTGGTTCTCATAGAGAAGGAGCTTTTCCACTTGGCTGCACTGTTTATTTACATACTGGAACTATCTTGGACACTCTTAATGATGAGAAGAGGTATTTCTGTATCCACCAGGCAGGCAGGACGTATCATTGATCGCCCCCCCGCCCCCACCCATGACAGGGACTGGTGCTTGGACATGGGTAGATGCATCACTTAGAGATCTCTGCATAGCACTTGGGACTGTTTTTGCAAACAAGACCCTCCACCCAATCCACTTAGTATGATTTGCAAAATAGTAAGATTACCGAGAAATCCCATTCCCAAGGTAGAAACCGTCTCCTTTGAGAAGGAGCTGGCACGGTGTGGCTATAACTGCAAACAAAACCAGCTTCCAGGATGACAAGGTGTCATTGCTTGCTCTTCCCCGGTTGGCTCCGGGGAGCTTTTCTCTAAGACTGACGCCCCCCGTGTTTGGTGATATGTTACATGCCACCTAACAAACTTCTGTCATCTGTCTGTGGGAGAGTGTGGCGGTCTGGTTTAAACAAGAAAAAGAAAGAAGCAGAAGGAAATAACCCATTTCCTCTGCAAAACCATCCTCCCTGGCTACAGCGCCGCTCAGCTACCCGGGCGCTTTCCCGTGGTTGGCAGCCCTGGGAACCTTGCAAGTTGAGCGGGACCAGCTGACAGCCCTGACGGTCAAGGTGGACGAGCTGCTCTCGGCGGGGACATGCCTGCCTCCCCGTCGGCCGCCCCGGGTGCGCGTGTCAGGCGGGGGGAGGCCGGGAACCCCGCTTTCCCTGGCGCTGTCTGCGGGGCCGCCCTGCGCGCGCGCGCGCGCGAGCCTGGGGAAGGTACCTCTGACATTTCGCTCCTGTGACGCGCGGGCAACTTCATGCGGAAAATCCGTGCAGGGAGCTCAGCGCGGCGCCCCCCTCGCCCAACAGCCTGGGGGCCCTCGCCTGGGCCGGGGGACACCCAAAGGCCAAACCTGCCTTTAGGTGTCTTCCGGACACCGACTGTACCCGGGCCACCGACAGGCAACTCTCGGCTGCCCGCAATGGTGAGAGCGCGCCATCCCGGTGGCCCCGGGCATTCCCAACTGTCAGAGAAGATTTGGGGGAATAACCTCTCCAAAATGTTAAGCAGTGAGGTGGTTTCCTCTTCCCCCTCCAGCCTCCCCCACCACCAGCCCCCAAAAGCTCCCAACATAGCTTAAGAAAAAACCCACCCACACCCCACCATCCAACTTTTAAACATGTAAAATGATAAAACCAACTCACCAAGTTAGAAGGGAAGAGAATAAACCCCAAAAGGCTCCCAATAAGGCGGAGGCCAGGCCGCCCCCTCCTTATAAGCCGCTCGGGAACACGAGAGAGGATTAACCCCTTAGGGCGTGGGCCCGAGCCTAGGGCAAGTTGGCTCCGGCGGGCGAGCCCCGGGCGCCCGCCCCGCCGCGCCCGGCTCCGGCCCCCCGCCCGCTCCCGCGCCTCGGGCCCCCGCGCCGCGCCCCCCGCCCCCCTCCCCGCCGCCCGCGCCGCGCCGCGCCGAGCCGTGCGTGCCGCCGCCCGCGCCCCGGCCCCGCGTCGCTGCCTATTGCTTATCCTATACCGGCTGCAGCCGGTCTCCGCCGGCCTCGGGGGCGCGCCGCCGACCATGTGCTGCGAGCGCGGAGCGCCGCCAAGGAGGGGGCCGGCCCGGCGTGCGCGCGCCGGCCCACGTGGACGAGGCCGTGCCGGGCCCGCGCCCGCCCAGGGCCGGGGCCGTGGGTCACGGAAGGTAACGGCCTCGCCGTGCCAGACCCCAGACCGGCTGTGGGGTCCCGCGGGGCCGCCCCCCACCCGCCCCGGCCCCGCGCATCCTGGCGCGCCTGGCCCGACCGGACCCCGGCGCTCGGCCGCACTGTAAGCGAGGCGCGCCGGCACCCACTCTGCGGACACGTCCGGCCGGACGTGCGGGGTCCCCGGGCCGCCTCCCTTCCCGCCGGCCCCGCCCGCGCCCGCAGGGCTTGGGCTCCCGGCTGTGGCGGCTCCGCGCCCGCCCCGGGCAGAACAGGTTCCTTCCAGTTCGGGTGTGAGCTGCGCGCGCGGCGCCGCGGACCCCGAGTTCCTCCTCTCATGCCCGCTTCCCCCGATTTCGTCAACTCGCGCACCCCAGCGGTTCCCCTGGCGGGGGGGGGGGGGGTGTGTGCGGGCCCCAGGAAGCTCGCGGCCGGCTGTCACGGGCGCTTTGCTTTCCCCCCTTTGCTGCAGAAGCGACAGCATCGCGTTGCGCGCGAGGGATGTGGGCGAGCAGCCGGGCTGAGTCAGCATCCCCGGCCCGGGGCGCGCGCGCATCCTCCCCGCCAAGCGGGAGGCGACGTCCACACAGGTGCCAGGCCGCAGAACTCGCGGGGAGCTCCGGTGGGCGAGGGACCCGGACGTCGAGGGGGTGCGTGCCCCTCATCCCTGAGTCCCGGACCCCAGGGTCACAGGGGGCTCAGCAGATGATGCTCGGGAGCCTCAGTAAGGAGCTCGTCACGGGGACAAAGCCGTGTGTTGGGTCCCAGGCGTTTCGGAGCCCGCGGGGGCACAGACTCGGCCGCCTGCTGTCCACCTCACGTCCCCAGGGCCTCTTTGAGAACTGCTCGGAAGCAGAATGCCTTATTCTCCGCGTCCCCCTGCCGACTCTGGCACCAGCCGCTCCCCGCATTGGGTTCGGAGAATGTGCTTCTGATGTGAGAAACTCGGGAGAGCCTCCTTTGGGGGTGCGTGTACCTAGGGTCGCCACCGGGAGGAGTCGGCGGTCTGAATCGTAATAAAAAGCCCTTTGCGGTCGCTGCCTGATTTCTCCCGTGATTTTGGCATCGGGTCTACTGGGTTAAGTGCCATTTTGTGCTGTTAACAAGCTCTGGCGCGGGTTCGGGGAGCAGGTGTGTTGGCGCAGAGTGCCTGCTTACGACCGGGACGGTACAGCCGGGGGCCACTGATGAGCTTCGCAACCTTGCCCGAGTAACCTAGCTTCCTGGGGACAATCATGGTATTCCCAGAGTCAAAGGATCTAATTGATGATGCCGGGGAAGGACAGATCACAGCGACCGGCGTTATGTATGGTACGCCCTCACTAGCCAGTAGCTCTTACTGTTACTGCTGTTTGTGGCTTTCCAAGTCCAACAGCTGACTGCAGCACACATCCTGCACGCGGTCCTTTTTCGAGCTGTTCTTCCAGGACTCCACACGTTATGAAATTTAGAATGTGACTTTAACCACCGGCATGAAAGCACTTGATGCTAAAATAGGAATGCCTGTAAATATAGCTTAGGATCTTACGGTGCCTTGGGACCTGTCCCTGCTGAGTGTGGAAATGTCACATTTAACATGACACAGCACATACTGTATTGAGACCTGCTTAGGAACCTAGGGGTGCAGCCCATTAACTATAGCTGAGTGACTCCAAGCAAGTCACCAGAGATCTTGGTGCTTCAGCTTCTTGGTTTTAAAAATTAGGCAAATAATGCAGAAAGCCCTAGGGGTGAATGAACGTTTGGGAAGGTCACATCCGAGTGTATGACCAGGTGAGATGGCTAGCTGTTGGAGGAGCATATGACTGTAATGATGATAACAATAATAATGTAGTGCTATTTTGTTAGTATTACTTATACCTATTAGTATTTGTTTTGCACTTTTGCTTTGTTCCCTGTATTAGGTGTGGTTCACGTGATCTAATTTTAAGCCCATCGGCAGCCTTCTACAGTTGACACTCCTCTCCATTTTACAGATGAGAAAGGTTGAGGCACAGAGCACGGAAGGGATTTTCCCCAAGGTTTAGACACACTGGCTCTTTTTGCAACTGAGAGCGCTTCCAAGTATGACATTTGCCACCTGCGCTCGGATAACAGCAAAAGGTGTCCGGAAACCCAACCCCTGTCCAGTCTTGCCAGCCACACACTGGTGACATTTGCCCACCATGATTAGAGGCTGGCTTCACCTTGTTCCCTGAATCCTAGTGAGACCAAGTGTGAAAACCCCTGTTTTTCTCTCTCTTCCAGGGAAAGCAAAGGAGGGAAAGCACTGCATTACCATGCTAATCAATTACCTCCCCCCCCCCCAAAAAAAAAGAAAAACAAAACTAACTCTGTTTAGTTCTAAATACGAACAAAAGGACCTTTAGAACCCGGAGTACAGAACCAGAAAAATCAGGAAATTAAGTTCAGGGTTCAGCGCCCCTCTTAGCCTCTTCTGTTGTGTCTGTCGCAACCCAAGTGGCGGCAGAGCCCCTAGGGCCCTTCGTTTACAGGGGGCAAGGCTATAATGATGCCTTTAGAAAGTCCCACAACATCTCTGGAAATGCATTGGCTCCCGAGAGCTGTCCCCACTGCTGTCTCTTTTCTAGCCCTCCTGTTTTGGCTCATTTGCATGAGAACAGATTCCTTTGTGCAGACTTGGCCTGCCGGGTCTCTGTCGACGTTCCGAGTCCTTCTAGTCTGCATGTTGGGTTGCTAGGCAGATATGACCCTGGCTTGCAAATAAGCTCCCTGCATTTACCAGCCCGTGAGAACTTCAACTTGGGCTAAGTAGACTGAAAGGAATCTTGTCTGGAGCTCAGGGAAGTTATAAGCCTGCTTTTAAGGGCTGGGTCTTGAGAGCAGCCAAGGAAGAGGGGGAGCCCTGGACAGCCTGCCCACCGCCCGCTCTCCTCCTTCCCTGTCTCGGCACCACGTGCCCGTCTTACCACGAGTATTCGATGAACTCAAACTCTCGCTTTAAAACGTTAATATCTGCTTCTCCGGACAGCACGGAACTTCACAGACTTTTCCCTCTAGGAATCCTGACTCTCGAGGTGGAGGTGCTGGGTTTATCTTGAGGTTTACAGGATTTCCCCCAGCCCTGACATTTGACGGTTTGAGGGAAACAGAAATGCATGTTTTGGGGAGAATGTGAAGATTTCCCAATGGGAAGATCTGTTCTGAGGCACAGTTTGGGGGGAATCGCTTTTCAGAACATCAGCTCTTTCCTGAAGCTGACTTGCCTGAGAATCCAGCATGGGGCAGGCCCGCTGTTCCTTTATTCCTGCCTGGTGGGCCTTCTCTTGCTTAGAGCCAAGATCTCACTAGGGTGCCCTGCTCTAGCTGTAAACACCTCTGGGGGGAAGGTCAAAATATTATGTCAGGGAAAGCTCCTTTCTTCAAGTCAACGTGTCCCATCTCCCAAGTGCATCTTGTTAAAGATGCATTTCCAAGAAAGTTACCTTGTGCTTAATAATAGTTTGTCAAAATTGATAATATATGTTGTTTGATTCGAAACAATGACTTACAGTAGTAGGGATAGTGGCTCGACCCAGGAGGGATTTTTTTTTTTTTTTTACACTTGGAGCAAAGCATAAGCAATGAAATTTCAATTTCCACACAAAGTCTGTGTTCCAGAAAAGTAGGGTAAGGCAAGTCACTGCTTCTGCACATAAAGCTCTAGTATATTGAGATAGAATGGAAATACAGTTCCGAAAAAAAGAGAAGTAATAGAAAATTTCCAGCCTAATGAGAACTCTTCTCAAGTAATTTTTGAATGAATGATGGTGGGAATTCCCTGACGGTCCGGTGGTTAGGACTCGGCGCTTTCACTGCTGGGGCCTGGATTCAATCCCTGGTCAGGGAACTAAGATCCCGCAATTGCTCTGGTGTTTATATGACATGGGATACACTGAAAAGCGTGGTTTAATCGTTTTGTTATAGAAGTCAACATTTATGGATACAATCGAAGTGATAACTTTTGCAGCTATTTAGAATTGTGACGAAGCAATGAAGGTAACTTAACCCTGTGTGAGGGTTTTAGGGGCTGAATGTTTGTGCCCCTCACCATTCAGATGTTGAAGCCCCTCCCCCTCCCCTCCCCCCTCCCCCCTGCAATGTGACAGTATCTGGAGATGGGGCCTTTGGGAGGAATTAGGGTTAGATAGGTCATGAGGGTGGGGCCCATGTGATGGAATTCGTGCCCTTATAAGAAGAGGAAGAGAGAGAAATCTCTCTGTCTCTCCGTGTCTCTCTCTGTGAGCACCCACTGAGGAAAGGCCATGTGAGGGTGCAGTGAGAAGACAGCCATCTACAAGCCAGGAAGGGAGCTCTCACTAGCACCTGACCTTGCTGGCACCCTGGTCTCAGACTTCTGGCCACCAAAACCAGGAGAAAAGACATTCCTATTTTTTAAGCCACCCAGTCTGTGGTATTTTGCTATGGCAGCTTGAGTTAATACAGAAGGGGTGTTTTGTTTTTCCAGATTCTTTCAGTGGATAACCCAAGCAGAAACATTTGCAGGCCAATGAGGAGGATCCATATTAGTATGAGGACAAGAAAGATGTGGTTCCCTGATCTCCCTGGAGAGAGAAAACAAACCCAAGAGTCACCACACTGGACTGTGAAAGGCAAGGGAAGGGGCTGTGTAATTGAGAGGTTTGGTGGAAGATGCTATAAATGTTAAGATGCATGTGAACATGGACTCCAAGGCCCGACTTGGAATCCCAGGTCTGCCCTGGTAGCTGTGTCACCTTGGGCGAATTAACTGCTCTCCACCTCCGTCTGCTCATCCACGAAAGGGGGATGATAATAATAATAATAATAATACCTCCCTCAGAGGGTAGTTGTGTGGGGAGCTTAGTGCTGTGTTGCTAGGTTAACGGAATTAACCTGTGTAAGAGGCTGGGGGCGTTGAGGAAGATGGAGCTCGGTGGGCCTAGAATGGGTAGGAAAGTTCTTGCAAGCACTGGCAAGGCGGAGGGGAGAAGGATGAAGAGAATGAGAGGAAGGTGGTGGGGGGGGGGAGAGTATGCTGGATTCGGGGACAGGGAGGTCACCTCCCCACCCAGGGTACCAGGGGCCTCTGGTGATCTGAATTCTCTCACGCCTGGTTACCATTCTGGGCAGTGTTGATGTATCACTGTGTGCATTGCGTTCACTCTGGAGTAACTTTTACTTGGATGTTAACACTGACATTTGTCCTTTTTTGTCTCCATTGTTTACTGCTCCTGTAGTTTTGTCATCTTCTCACTGCTTATAAAGAAAAAAAATGAGAGAACAATGGCCTTGAGGAGGCCTCTATAAATGATCTCAAGCCTGTTGCAAGAGTCCTAAAAACAGAACAAAACAAAAATTAAAATTCTCGGAACCAAGTAATTTTAATCACATTGCTTTCAGGAACAAATACATGTCATATTAGACTCATGGCACGGTCGTGAGTCATGAAGTTTTGGCAAGTGCTGGGTGTGGGACCACTGGGTTTTGTCCCCACCAAACCAGACTTCCTTTGGATAATTGTTGACGTCCCACCCATCATGTTCCTCAAAGTCCAAGGAATGAAAACCTGCTCTCCTGCTATGTTTCTTGCCTAAAGGGAGAAGCTAGCTTTCCCCATCTTGTCTAAACACGCACAGCCTGTCCGGCTGCTCCCTGGAACAATACACACCGTCAAGCTTCTATTTTAACCCTGTCAGAGCAGTGCATCCATGCATTTCCAGGTGGCTAGCGGGATGAGGCAAAGAAGCTAGAAGGATGCTCCAGGGCTGTGTTAGGCGTTTGAGGCAAGGAGGGACACTGCCCTGCTGTGGTCGGTGGAGGGCTCTGGCCTCTGTGTTGAGCTCAGATGCTTAGTAGGGATCTGGGGCGGGGCTGGGTACAGGCAACATCCGTCCGTCCTTCCAGCCCACGTCCATTGCTCCTCTGTCCGGACAGCCTCTGCTCACACAGCCCGCTCATGCGCACTGGCGAATGCAGTATTTTCCCAGGCCACAAAACCACACCTCGGAGGATGTGGTCCTTACTCTCAAAGTGTTTACTCCAGTTTAGAAGAGAGGACACATATGTGATTGTCACCTAAAGCGGCACGTCAGCAAGGGCGCTTTTGCAAGTGAGAATCTCAGAGGCAGGGGAACTGAGAAAGGTCATCTGAATTTAGGGAAGTGACGAGATGAAGCTGAGTTTTCAGGGTGGAATGGAGGCTCGGCCGTAGTGGTTCAGGTCAGAGGCGCTCATTTGGCAAATATGGGCTGAGCGCTTCCTGGGTTGGGTAACCGGATTATACAGTGTGTGAAGCAGATAGACATCCCTTCCCTCGTGGAATTCACACCTTAGAGTTGTGGTGTTTTCTTGTCGGAGCAGTTAGCTCAGTGTCGTGGACAGGTAATCCTTTTGGGTGTTTCTGATATTAAAATGTAATTCCCACTTTCTTCTTAAAAAAATTTTTATGGGAGTATAGTTGATTTACAATGTTGTGTTAGTTTCAGATGTACAGCAAAGTGAATCTGTTGTACCTATACATATATCTGTGCTTTTTCGGATTCTTTTCCCATATAGGCCGTTATAGAGTATTGAGTAGAGTTCCCGGTGCCATACAGTAGGTCCTTATTAGTTATCTGTTTTATATATAGTAGTGTGTATATGTCAATCCCAATCTCCCAGTTTATCCCTTCCCCTGTTACCCTGGTAACCATGAGTTTGTTTTCTACGCGTGTGACTCTATTTCTGTGTTATGGGTAAGTTCATTTGTACCCCTTTTTTTTTTTTAGATTTCACATATAAGCGATATCATGTGGTATTTGTCTCGCTCTGTCTGGCTTACTTCACGCAGGATGACAGTCTCTAGGTCCGTCCATGTGGCTGCAAATGGTGTTACGTAATTCCCACTTTCAACTGGCAGCATCAGCAAAGGACGGTTTCCCTCACAGCCCCTCTACGTCTTGACCTCGTACTGCTACGCTGTCCAGAACCAGGTTTGCTGGTAGGCAGTGTACTCCAAGGACCATGCTAGGTGTCACCAGAGTCTGCCCGGGACAGAAGGACCCAGCTCAGGTTTTCCCAAAACAGCACCGACAACCATGGGACTGTGTGAGCAGGAACTATAGTTTGGAGCTTTGAAAATGCAAATCAGGATGACTCTTCACTTTCCCTTTGGCCTTGTTGTAACCATGGTGTTTGTATCTTTTACCTTTTCTGGGTTCAGAATCCAACAGCCAAGAATGCTGACAGACAGTTACGACCAAGAGTCAGCCAAGAGCTGGAGGGCGTCTGGTCTCACCATCTAACTCGGAACAGTTTTGCTTAATATTAATTGTAGTAACGCTCTGACTTTGCATATGGTACTTTTTCAGAGCATTCTCATGTCTGTTATCTCCTTATCCTCAAGCCAGTTGAGAGAGGGGAGAATAAGAGTCCACATCTCTGAGCACTTATTGGGAGCAGGCACTCGTGTTGGGTTATTTCATCCTCATGCTGGGTTTGGGGTGGAGGAACTTTTCTATGGCTGTTTTTCAGGTAAGTGGAGAAACTGAGGCCCAGAGAAATTCCACAACCTATCCAAAGTCACACAGCTAGGAAATGACTCTTCTGCATCCTGGACACATATTCTTCTGCAGACAGGCCATCACATCCCCAAAGCCAATTCTCCAAAAAGCAGATTTGCCAAGTAACTACTTCACTGAATTGAGCTTTTTTTTTTTTTTTGGCCAGACCGCATGGCTTGCGGGATCTTAGTTCCCCAACTGGGGATCGAACCCCGGCCCATGGCAGTGAGAGCACAGAGTCCTAACCACTGGACCACTGGACTGCCAGGGAATTCCCTGAATTAAGCGTTTTTTTTCCCCCAAGTTTTGGTCTTATCCTTACTTCTGCCCCTGCTTCAGCCGCAGAGGTTCTCAGATAAAACTTAGCTCGAGGACTTCCCTGGTGGCGCAGTGGTTAAGAATCCACCCACCAGTGCAAGGGACACAGGTTCGAGCCCTGGTCCGGGAAGATCCCACATGCAGCGGAGCAAATAAGCCCGTGTGCCACAACTGCTGAGCCCGTGTGCCACAACTACTGAAGCCCGCACACCTAGGGCCTGTGCTCCGCAACAAGAGAAGCCACTGCAATGAGAAGCCCGCGCACCCGCAACGAAGAGTAGCCCCCTCTCGCCACAGCTAGAGAAAGCCCGCACGCAGCAACAAAGACCCAACGCAGCCAAACATAAACAAATAAATAAATTTATTTAAAAAAAAACAAACTTAGTTCGAATCTCTCTTATCAGGCTTGGGCTGCCATAGCAAAATACCACAGAATGGGGGCTTACACACAGAACTTTGTTTCTCACAGTTCTGGAGGCTGGGAAGTCTAAGATCAAGATGCCGGCTGATTTGGTTCTTGGGGAGGAGAGAGAGAGAGAGAGAAGAGAGAGAGCTCTCCCCTGTCTCTTCAAATAAGGGCACTAATCCCATCGTGAGGGCTGCCCCCTCAGTGACCTCCTCTAACCCTGATTGTCTTCCAAAGGCCCATCTCCAAATACTACCCTACTGAGGGGTAAGGCTCCAACACAGGAACTTGGAAAGGACACCAGCATTCAGTCCATAATGGAACCTGACATATTTCATTGCAGAGGTGCAACAGATCTGGGGAAAGGATAAATCTGCAAAAACAGAAGAGACAGTAGGTAGCGTTTAAGAGAAAGTTTTCCCTCTTCTCATGCAAAAATGAGACAGGAAAAAATGAAGCTTTGACACATGAACCCCAATCAGTCTTCTTTTTCTTTCTTCACAAATTTATTTATTTATTTATTTTTGGCTGCGTTGGGTCTTTGTTGCTGTGCGTGGGCTTTCTCTAGTCGCAGTGAGCAGGGGCTACCCTTCATTGTGGTGCACGGGCTGCTCCTTGTGGTGGCTTCTCTTGTTGTGGAGCACAGGCTCTAGGCACACGGGCTTCAGTAGTTGTGGCGCACGGGCTTAGTTGCTCCGCGGCATGTGGAATCTTCCCGGACCAGGGCTCGAACCCGTGTCCCCTGCACTGACAGGCAGATTCTTAGACCACTGTGCCACCAGAGAAGCCCCAATCAGATTTTTGATGATACTAACAAATGATGGTTTATTTAAAAAAGGGGGGCTTTACTAGAATTGCAATCATACTTTATTTTATTTTTTAATTTTTGAATTTTTTTAAAGCCTTTATTGAATTTGTTACAATATTGCTTCTGCTTTATGTCTTGGTTTTTTGGTCGCGAGGCATATGGGATCTTAGCTCCCTGACCAGGGATCGAAACTGCACCCCCTGCATTGGAAGGCAAAGTTTTACCCACTGGACCGCCAGGGAAGTCCCTGTGATTATATTTTAAAATAATTCTTATAATTTAGAGAGCTACATAGAAATGTTTGTTGATGAAGTTGCATGATATCTGAGATTTGTTTCCAAGTAATCCAGTATAAGTGGAGGATGAGGGAAAGACAAGTAGGAGGGGAGACGGGTAAAACCAGACTGGCCCTGTGTTGACAATTGTTGAATCTAGATGTTGGGTAGGTATGTGTGAGTTTCTCAACTTCTGTATTTTGACAACTTTCATAACAAAAAGTTTAATAATTTAATAATAAACACCGCTTTGTAAAAAGTCCTTAGACATTTGGCAAACAGGCTTTAAGGGAGTGGATTTCAGGTAATTGACTGTAAGCCCTTTTCATTGGATCCCACCCCTCATGATTTTTCTTCTCAAGTGGAGGATGGAGTTTTATAGGAAGGATGTTATTCAGAGACCCACCTGCTCTCTCTGTTTTTCTGACCCGTGTTCAAGGACCCAGATGTAATTTCTGCAGGGCTACTGAGTTTTAGATGCGTGGTGTGATGTCACCTCTGATTTCCCAAGTTGACTCTTGCCACATGGCTTCCTTCTGGGTCAGTCCCAACAAGTGGTTCCAGCCTAAAGCCAGGCAGGATGTCATCTGTTCCTGTGGATGAGTTTCCTGGCATCCCTGGGGTCACAGAGGTTGATATTCCCAACAGGGTGTGGCTATAGGTCTTCAAGCTTAACATTTTAAAAAAAATTATCTAAGTGGAATTGCTCTCCCAGTTTGGATGGAGGTACTGAAAGATTTCTTTTGCTCCAGTTAGAAGATAAATGAGTCAGGGGATGTACTGTACAACAGGGTGACTATAGTGAACCTGCCGTGTGGAATATTTGCAAGTTGTTAGGAGAGTAGATTCTCAAAGTTCTCACTACAGGGAAAAAGCATTTGTTTTTCTTCTCTGTCTCTCATTTTCTTGAGTCTCTATGAGATGATGGCTGGTAACTAAATTTACTGTGGTCATCGTTTCACAATATATGTGTGTCAAGTCATTACGCTGCGTGCGTTAGACTTACACAGGTGCTGTACGTCAAAGATATCTCAATAAAATGAAAAGAAAAAAGATGACAGAAAACAGATGTCCTGTGCATCCCCTGTTGGGCTAAGACTGCGACCCCGCGCGTACGCTCTAAGAAATCTTCCTGAGTTGGGCCAGCCCCAAGCTGACATGTTGGGGTCTAGAGGCAAAGGGAAGGGGCCTTGAGGATGTTTATTACACATAGATGTTAAATGACCATCTGATGTTGGCCGCCAAGGTAACTGGATTTTCCTCTGCCCTTGGGCTTGGATGAGGGTGAGGCAAAATTTAAGGAGGTGCTCACCGGCAGGGCTGCGCTTGCGGTCAGGGCACCTGAGCTGCAGCGCCACCTCCTTAAGTTTTGCGCCCTGGGCGCTTGGCTTGCCTCACTCCAGCACTGTCTCTCACCTGGACTCACCTGGGCTCACCTGGACTCACCTGGACTGTGACAATGGACTCTTAATCTCTCAGTAGAGCAGCCAGAGGGATTCTGTTACGTTGAAAGTCAGAGCTTGGTGCTCTTGCCTGAATCCTCTGGCTCAGGAGAGGCTGTCTTCCTCCCGATTCCAACTAATCCTCGCCCTTCCTCACTCCGAGGCTTCTCCTGCGGCTTCTCGGCTGCCCTCACGTGCCCCAGCCCTGCGCCCTGCTGGGTTCTCTGCCCGCGGCATCCCTTCCCGACTGAACCTCCCAGAGCCGCAGAGCTTCCTCCCCTTCTCTCCTGGATCCACCTAGAAAGATCACCTTGTCAGTGAGGTGGTCCCCGCCCTTCTCCTTTAACTCGCCCCTGCTCACTGGCTTGCCCTCCCCAGTCCCCTTCCTGTGGTGATTTTCTCCCTGATGCGTTTCCTGGGTCCACGTCTTCCCCTCCTCCCCCCAGCAGGTAAGTGGCAGGAGGGCAGTGGGGTCTGTGTGTCATTCACTGCTGAACGCACAGCGCCCAGATCGAGACCTGTGCCTCGGTCCCCATTCGCCGGATGGATCACTGAAGGCACGGGGTTTGCGGGGGGGGGCGGGGGGGGAATCATTTCCGACAGACGTGGGCAGCTGGTGCCCTGGGACCCCCGCGTGACTCCTGGCTGCAGCCAGCGCCCCCAGTGACCGTGGTCCGACTGGGCGGGTGAAACCACAGAACTCTGCAACCAGAGATCACACTCCCTCTGCGCCTTTGTCTTTCTTGGCCTTAGCTCATCCGAAGCTTTGTCTTTGGAAAACCAACAGAGCCCTCTGCCAGAAAGGTCTGCTCGACTGTCTTGTTGCTTCAGCTGTTTGCAAGGCACTCTTGCGGGCTGCTTGGCCACGGGGGGCCCACGGGGAGCCAGGGTCAGGTGATGGGCAGCCGGCCCGGGTGTGCAGCCTGCAGAGCACATCTTCAGGGCAGCTCCTCCTTTCCAAGGCCCACAGCCCCGCCTGTGAGTCGTTTCCGTGATGAGTACCCTTCCCCATCAGCAAGCCCGGAACCCAAAGGGAGGCCAGACGTTAGCAGGCCCAGCGGCCTTGCTTTACGGCGGGGTCGTGGAAAAGAGCACAGACCATCGCAGAGCTGATTGGCAGCCGGAGCTCCTGAGGACACGGGCGGGGTTGGTGCTGTGCTCAGCAACATCTATCCCAGTCAGCTCAGATGGCCCTTCCTCGGGCGTGCACGTTGAGTAAGGTGGTGGATTACCTTCCAGCCCAGTGGAAGGAGGGGCAAAGGCTTTATTTGTCAAATGCTCCCCCTTCTTCCTAAGCCCCCAGGAGTGCTCCTTGCCTGTGTCCACTCTCCCTTCTTTTATTTATTTGGCTGTGTCGGGTCTTAGTTGCAGCGCGCGGGCTCTCTAGTTGTGGCACATGGGCCTAGTCGCCCCGTGGCTTGTGGGATCTTAGTTCCCCGACCAGGGATCGAACCCGTGTCCCCTGCATTGGAAGGCAGATTCTTAACCACTGGACCCCCAGGGAAGTCCTCACTCTCCCTTCTGAGATGGGGAGTGTGACGTGTAAAGAAAGTTTGGGAGAGTAAATTCAGATAAGACACTGAGCCGGTAGTCTTTAAAAAAAGAGCTTTAAAAAAGATCTTGGATCTTTTAAAAAAAAAGCACAACGACCCAGCCTTATTGAAGTAGGATCGACAAATAAAAATTATATACAACGTGATGTTTTGATATACATACACATTATAAAATGACCACAATCAAGCTAATTTAACACACCCGTCACCGTACATAGTTACCTTATACATTTTTTTGGTGGTGGAAACATTGAAGATCTGCTTTCTTTGCAAAATTTCAACTACGTAATACAGTTTTACAAACTCTAGTCACCGTGCTATACATTAGATCCTCAGAAGTGATTCTTTTTTTTTTTTTAATATTTATTTACTTATTTGGCTGTGCCAGGTCTTAGTTGCGGCACGTGGGATCTTTGTTGCCCCGCGTGAGATCTTCGTTGCGGCACGTGGATCTTTAGTTGTGGCAGGCATGTGGGATCTAGTTCCCTGACCAGGGATCGAACCTGGGCCCCTTGCATTGGAAGCGGCGTCTTAGCCACTGGACCGCCAGGGGAGTCCCAGAAGGGATTGATTCTACGTAACTGGTTGTTTGTACGTTGACAAACTCCCTTCCATCTCCCCCACCCCCCAGCCCCTGGCAACCATCGTTCTCCTCTCTGCTCTTGTGAGCTCTGCTTTTTTAGATTCCACATGTGAGTGAGGTCATGTGGTATTTGTCTTTCTGTGCCTGGCTTGTTTCACCTCACACAGTATCCGCCAGGTTCATCCAGGTTGTTACGAATGGAGAAGAATTTCCTTCTTTTTAAAGGCCCAATAATTCCATTATGTGTGTACAATGCACACAGCTCATTTTCTTTACCTCTTCACCCATTACTGGGTACTTGGGCTATTGTGAATAATGCTACAATAAACATGGGGGTGCCAGGAGCTCTTCAAGATATTAATTTCACTTCCTGTGGATGTATACCCAGAAGTGGGATTGCTGGATCATATGTTTGGTCTAGTTTTAATTTGAGGAACCTCCATACTGTTTTCCATAATGTCAGCTTGGATCTTAATCAAGGTCCGTGGCTTGAAGTCCATTCTTTGAATGTCTGACTTGCTTTTTCCCTTTAGTTAAAAACAATAAGTGGGGAAAGGATTAAATGTCTCCCTGGAGGTGTGGGCGTGAAGGCTAGGGCAATGGTGTACTGGCTAAATTAGCTTATTTCCATGCCATAAAAATTTTAAGTATTAATGATTCTCTTTGAAAACCTCAGAGGAATGTTTTATCCACAGAATTCTTAAGAAAAACAATCTGTTTACTTATGTTCCCACCTTAATTTTAACTTCCTTCTCAAGTGGTTTTTTTCTCCCCCCCCCCCCGGGGCGTTTTGTGTTGGGTCATTCTGAAGTGGATTATGGGTGAAGAGTGAGGAGGCTCTAGTGTTCCAAGCTAAGTAGCTTTAGGAAGGAAAGCTTCCTGCAACTGTTGCTCATGGTCAGAAGCCAGTAGAATAAGGCAGGTCAACAAGTGTTTGTTAGGCACCCTGCTTGTGCAAAGCCTCTTTCTTCTAGAAAGGGAGAAGTCTTTGGGGCCTCAAGATCAACAAATACCAGTTGAATCTAATTGAGTTTGAAATAATAACTTTCCTTTTGGAAAACAGAAGAATTCGCGTTGCTGAACAATTGATTCATTGCCCTCCAGATGACCATGACTGTTGACTCGGAATTCCTTTTATTTTGATTAAGTGCATAGCTGCCTATCCTTGAGTTTATCTGGGTCTTCCAGAACTTACATACCTCCAACCACTCCCATCCATCTGGGTTGGCTGGCCGGCTTGGTCGGCTGTGCATTCCTTCCTCAAGGGCAGGGATACACAACTGGAAACGGCATCTGTCATAACCCCAGCCCTACTAGCACCTTTATATATTAGTATTACTGTTATTTTTTGAAGAATGTGACTGTTCATTTATTTATTTATTTGGTTGTGCTGCGTCTTAGTTGCGGCAGGCGGGCTCCTTAGTTGCGGCTGGCGGGCTCCTGAGTTGTGGCATGCGAACTCTTAGTTGCAGCATGCATGTGGGATCTAGATCCCTGACTGGGGATTGAACCTGGGCCCCCTGCATTGGGAGTGCGGAGTCTTAACCACTGCACCACCAGGGAAGTCCCGCATCTTTGTATATTATAATAACTTGGTTCTCCTTTAATGGGTTGGGTGTTCCACGGAGGTTTTTAAAATCTGATCCAGAATTTCAAGTCTCTGTCTCCTTACTAGCCTAGTCAGTTTAGGGCTTTTAGGTGAACTGGGGGTAAAATACGGTTTTAGTTATTCTGTGTTTCCATTTGCAACCTGCAGTTGAAAGCATAACCTTCCATTTCTGTCTTTCAGAACTCAACCTGATTTATTGTTTTGTGTTTTTCCACTGAAGCTGAATCATCTCTAGTTAGGTCTCTAGTTAGGTTAAGTATCAGTCAGGTTAATCACCTCCAGTTACGTTAGTTTTCTTCTCAGACCAGAATCTGGATATTTTTTTTTTTTTTTTTTTTTTGCAATCTACGCGGGCCTCTCACTGTTGTGGCCTCTCCCGTTGTGGAGCACAGGCTCCGGACGCACAGTCTCAGCGGCCATGGCTCACGGGCCCAGCCGCTCCGCGGCATGTGGGATCTTCCTGGACCGGGGCACGAACCCGTGTCCCTGCATCGGCAGGCGGACTCTCAACCACTGCGCCACCAGGGAAGCCCCAGAATCTGGATATTTTTAACGAAGCATCTTGCTACTCAAAATGTGATCTCACGGCTACGTTAGAAATACAGACCCCAGGTCCCAGCCTCACCTACTGAATCTACATTTTAATAAAATCTCCAGCTGATTTGTATGTACATCTAAATGTGAAAAGCACCGGTTGAGCATGTCTTAAGATTTTCTTATTAAAAATTACATTGTCAAGATGTAAAGGGACACATTTCCATTAAACATTTTTTGGACATTTTTTCCTAACATTTTATTATGAAACATTTCAAACATACAGCAAAATGGAAAGAGTTCTGCAGTGAGCTCCCTAGACTGTCCACCTAGATTCTACCATTAACTGATTTTTTTTCTTTCCTTTTCTTCCCAATTAATTTCTATCAAGAATTTTATATAGAGGGACTTCGCTGGTGGTCCAGTGTTTAAGACTCCGAGCTCCCACTGCAAGGGGCCTGTGTTCAAATCCTGGTACAGGTACTAAGATCCCTCATGCCACACGGTGTGGCAAAAAAGCAAAAACAAAAACAGACTGCTCCTTTATTGACGAATTCCCTGGCGGTCCAGTGGTTAGGACTCAGCACTCTCACTGCCGAGGGCCCAGGTTCAATCCCTGGCCAGGGAACTAAGGTGCGGCCAAAAAGAAAGAAAAAGAATTTTATATAGAAATGCTAGTTTACAGCATGACTGTTAGAAAGAATCATGTCTTGGTAGTAAGGTAATAAGGGTCTCACCCTTTCTTCTAGGATCCCTGTGGGTTTTGACAAGGTCGCGCTTAGTTTGGGAATTTCTTGTGGATCAGAGAAGCACCGTGAGGCAGGAGGTGGGGTGCGCTGGGATTTCACAGAGTGCTGCGGTGCCGGTCCCTTTGCCCCTCCACCCGGAACACGGGGCCTCGGTATATGCTCCCTCTATACGGTGAGCGGGTTATGAGAGATCATCTCTACTGTTGCTTCCAACCCTGTAATTGTAGGTCTATTGCAAATATTAGCATCACTCTTTCTCCGGTGGAGAAAGCGATGAACCCGTTCAGTAGTCGAATAAGAAGGAGAACATCTGTCGGCATGGAAAAGTGATTATTTCCTAAGCTACTGAGTAAAACACAGCTGCACCGGCAGTTTCAACTCTGTTTTCTCGTCAATTTCTGTTCTTTCAGGAAACCTTACAGACACATGAAGCCTTCAACCATCTGGAACTCAGAAACTCGACTGGGACTGACTGTGGCTTCTAGACCGTCCAGGTGTTCTGCAGATGTGAAAACTTATCCCGCACTCGTCAGCTGGAGCCCCGAGTAGATGCAAGGCTTGAGCTCCGGCTCTCACACTCTGAGCACAGAGGGGTCACCTCCTAAGTGGCCAGGGAGCAGTCGTTGACACTGAGGTCTGATTGCTGCACACGACCCGTCACCTTACGGGGCTGCGCTGGAGAAAGTCAAGTTCAGGGTTGTGAGTTTCCCGACTCTCGTGAATTAGGATTCCAGACGCGGGCCTCATTTCTGTAGCGCCCACCATCCCTGTAGGCATCACCACCACCACCATCACCACCAGCATCTTCTTGGAAACTCCACCACTGCATCACTGCACACAGTTGGAAACCTCCCCTGATCGCCATGGCCTGCCCTTTCCTAAAGGTTTTGTTGGTGGGGGTGAGTTTCCTGGGATGTCTTTATCCTCTCGTGGATTTTAGCTTCAGTGGGGAAACAAGAGAACAGAAACCGAATTTCGTGATCATTTTGGCAGATGACATGGGGTGGGGTGACCTGGGAGCAAACTGGGCAGAAACGAAGGACACTGCCAACCTTGATAAGATGGCTGCAGAAGGAATGAGGTGAGTCTGAGACGTCAAGCCGGCATCTCTTTGGATATTTCATCCTGACTCTTTTGGGGGGAGGGGGCCGCATAGAGCACTTAAAGAGCAATTGATGGGTCCATGTTGATTTAATTAATTGATTGATGAATTTGGTTTGAAGCCAGTACAGCATCGTGCAGGAGTCCATCCATCCATGCATCCATCCATCCATCTGTCCATACGATAACTGTTCTTTTTTTGGCCATGCTGCACGGCTTGTTGGGATCTTAGTTCCCTGGTCAGGGATCGAACCTGGGACCCCGGCAGTGAGAGCGCTGAGTCCTAACTGCTGGACTGCCAGGGAATTCTGATAACGCTTGCTTATTGTGTGAGTGTCTCTGTGTGTGTGTGTGTGTGTGTGTGTGTGTGTGTGTATTAGGAGCTGGGAACACAAAGGTGAACAAATAACAATCCTTGCCCTCAAGCTCTCGTAGTGGAGACAGGTTGAAAGGAAAGTACAGATTACAATCGAGTCCGAGAGGCTGCATCAGGAATTTTTGGAGTCTGTGGGGAGGGCGTGGACCCCAGCCTGGGGGTTTAAGGGAGAAGGTGCCCTTGAAGAGTGACTGAAAGTCAGTGGGACACATGAAGGCCAAAGGACTTACTTATCTGTGAGCGGACAGGACTTACTGGTGCACTTAACACTAAGGGACCACAAAAGGGGAGGAGGTGTATATCTGAACTGGCCAAAATTTTATGAATATTTTAGATCGGTTTTCTTCTTGGGCTGACGTTGATCTGACTGGCCCGCTCAGATCCCACCTGCCTGGGTTAAACCCCTCCTGTTGGCTCCGTGGGAATCATCCCAACCGGCTGTTAGGACAACACATGGGGTGTCTCTGGAGTTTCAGCCACTTGCATCCTTAAGCCGGGAGCTTTCCCCTGAGATAGTGACCCTTGGTGTCCCTGCGTCCGGTCTCACCCTCTCCAATCCATCCTCCTCACCTCAGCCAAGGTGAACTTTCTAGAAGCACTTCTCTGCTTCCAATCCTTCAGAGGCATTTGGTGACCCTAAGAACAAAATCCAAACTCCGAAGAGCAGTGTTCAAGCCTGGCCCATCCTCTGCACCGGTCCTCTGCACGGCCCCTCCCGTCTGAACGCTTCTTCAGCGGTTGCCTCCCTCTGTTTGGGCCTCACCTATGTGATTAGTTCTTCTTCTTCTTCTTTTTTAAGTTTAGTTTTTATTTTATATTGGAGTAGAGTTGATTTACAATGTGGTGTTAGTTTCAGGTGTACAGCAAAGTGGTTCAGTTATACGTACAGCCATTCTTTTTCAGACTCTTTTCCTGCACAGGTTCTTACAGAATGTGAGCAGAGTTCCCTGTGCTGTACACTAGGTCCTTGTTGGTTAGCTATCGCCTTGATACGTATAGTGATTAGTTCTTCTTGATGCACTTTCCACTACTCCTGTTTTAGTTTCTACTCACCATCCGGTTCCTAATTCCACATGAGGTCCTCAGGAACCCTTTCTTGGATGCCTCAGGTCTACCTTTGCTGCTCTCCATGGTGACTGCTTAACCACCTGTGTTGGGTTCAGTAGCGTCACCCCCAAATTCATGTCTACGCAGAGCCTCAGAACATGACCTTATTTGGAAATAGGGTCCTTGCAAATGTCATTAGTTAAAGACCTCTGTGATATACTACCTGATTTAGAGTGGTCCTAAATCCAGCGACCGGTGTCCTTGTAAAAAGAGGAGGGGACATAGAGGGCCATGCAGCAGAGAAGGTGACGTGAAGATGGGGGCAGAGGATGGGGTGGTGTGCCTGCAAGCCAAAGACACCACCGGGAGCTGGAGGGAGGCCTGGAACGGACTCTTCCTCTGAGCCTCCGGAGGGAACCAACCCTGCTGCCATCTTGGTTTCAGACTTCTCGCCTCCTGAATTGTGAGAGAATACATTTCTATCATTGTTAAGCCACCAGCTTCTGGTAGTTTGTTATGGCAGCCACAGGAAATTATACACTGCCCTTCTAGCTCTGGGCTTCAGGAAGAAAAATGCCTTGTCTCTTCTTCCACCCTTGTATTCCTAACACGGTGCCCGGCACCTAGTGGGCCATTCAGAAGTATTTGTTCATCAGTAAATGGGCTTCAGGAGTTCAGGGTGCTTTGAAATGTCACCCCAAATTTTGCATGTCAGATTTTTTTTTTTCTCCCTCGGGTTGAGAGTTAATGCAGAGCATTTAACAGGTCCTCAAAAGGAACTGGGTTGCCAAGTGCTTAAGAACTTCTGCTTTTCGTGTCGAGGGTTTGTGGGGAAATATCTGGCCCATTATTTAAACCGAGATTTGTGAGCCTCGGGGTTCTTCTTATGAGCTGTCCCCGCCAGCACGCTGTCAGCCTGAGTGGAAGGGGCATCTCGGGGACCAGAGGCAAATACAGTTGGGTGGGCTCTGCTACTTTTTCCTCCCTTGGATGAAAATATTCTCTCCTTCGGAGCCTTGTGACAGTGGCCAGGCAGACAGCCCTCTGGCCCAAGGTTGACGGCTTTTCACTCTGTGCTTTGTTGACAGGAAAGCAAGCTTCCTGTGAGGCCAGGGGTTGATTCATCACGGGCTTTTCGCTGCCTACTCACCGCCAGTGGGGAACCATGACTTTCAGAAAGAACGCTTATTGCCAAACAGGGGCTAAGGGTGACTTGAGAAACTATCTTTTCTATTGTCTCCCTTTTATTAGTGTGCTTGGCTGCCGCAGCAAATTACTACAGATCAGGTGGCCTGCGTGAAAAAGAATGAAATATTGGGACTTCCCTAGCGGTCCAGTGGTTAAGATTCCGTGCTCCCACTGCAGGGGGTGCGGGTTCGATCCCTTGTCGGGGAACTAAGATCCCACATGCTGCACATGTGGGATCTTAGTTCCCACGTGTGGGGAAAAAAAAAAAAAAAAAGAATGAAATAGTGCCATTTGCAGCAACATGGATGGACCTAGAGATGATCATACTAAGCTAAGTAAGCCAGACAGAGAAAGACAAATACCATATGCTGTCACTTATACGTGGGATCGAAAATATGACACAAATGAACTTATGAACAGACTCACAGACGTAGAGAACAGACTTGTGGTTGCCAAGGGGGAGGGGAGGTGGGGGAGGGATGGATTTGGAGTTGGGATGAGCAGATGCGAACTATTATATATAGGATGGATAGACAGCAAGGTCCTACTGTAGAGCACAGGGAACTGTATTCAATATCCTGGGATAAACCATGATGGAAAAGAATATGAAAAAGAATATATATATGTATAACTGAATCATTCTGCATTACACCTGAAACTAGCACAACATAGTCAATCAACTAGACTTATAAGAAAAATGAGTGGCCTCAAATAGGCCCCTAGTCATATTTATCCTCTCAGAGTTGAGAGGCGGGAAGTGCTAAATCGAGGCACGGGCGGGGCTGGTCCTGCTGGAGGCTCCGGAGGGGAGTCGTCCCAGGCGTCTCTCCTGTTTCTGGTGACTCTGCCAGCAGCCCTTGGTTTGCAGCCTCAGCCCTGCACCGTCCACCTCCACAGTTCACATACCTCCCTGCGTGTGTGTCTAAACCTCCCTCTTCTTGTAAGGACACCAGTCATTGGCGTTAAGGCCCATCTTAATCCAGTATGACCTCATCTCAACTTGATTACGTCTGAAAAGACCCTATTTCCAAATAAAGTCACGTTCACGGGTTCTGGAATGACATGAAATCTGGGGGGACACGATTCAACCCAGAGACATTACTGCTACACATATAATTTGTACTATACCCATAATACTATAATTAGCCATTCTACTACACATATCTGTGCCTCTGCTCCTAGCGTAGTCTGAAACGCAGCACCTACTCGTGAGATGCTTGTTGCCTTGAAGATTAAGCATCCTGCCTAAGAGGGCAGGCTCTGGTGCCGCATGGCTTGGGTTCAAGTCCCAGCTCTACTATTTCCACCTGTATGGCCCGGGACGGGCCACCTCATTCCTCGGAGCTTTGCTGTCATCTTCTGCAGGGGGGCAATGGCAGCACCCACCTCATAGGATGTTGTGAGGGTTAAATGAAGAATTAGCTATGTAAGCATTAGCACAGAGCCTGGCACACCACAGACGCAGATAAATGTTAGCTCTGGTTATTTTTGTTACTGTTATGAGAAAGCACTATCCATCTGAATTGTCAGTGTGAATTTGCTACTCTGCCTACGGAAAGGTCTAAGTGATATAACTCACGGAATGAGGAACAGGGTCCAGGGACAAACCCCAGTAAACCTCTACGTGGCCGGTGCACGCCGGGCCAACAGCTGTATGTGAACCAACCCCACAGCTGTGACAGTAACTAAGCCTTACCAGTGCTTGCAAGGCACCAGGCTCTGGGCATCGCCCCGTTCACCTCGTGCCGCCACCTGACGCTTCTCTTCTTTCACAGGTGAGGAAATCAAGGTGTGACTCGCCCAGAGTTAGCGAGTGGCTGAATCAACGTGCTCTCACTCTAGAGCCTTATCGTTAAGGGCTGGGAAGTAGAGGTGAATTTGCCAAGAGTGTCCTTCAAGGCCTGGGCTGGCTTTGCCACGAAGAGGGAAGGAGGCGGTCGAAGGAGGTGCAGATTAGAGTCTCGATAGTTCTCGTCCCTCTGGAGCTGACAAAGGACCTCTGTGCCGTGAAGGTGGAAGAGGCAACCGAGAGATGTGGTCGAGGTGTCAGTCATCGATGCAGCTGTTGGACAGGAGGCTCCACCGGCCGAGAATGTGTGGTTGCCAAGGCTGCAGACGCCTGCGATCTCCCCCGTGCTGGCTCTGACTGCATCTCCAAGCCCCTCCCCACGTTCCGTCTGCCTCATGGCCTTTGCACTGGCTGTTCCTTCCCTCTTCCTGGCAAGCTCTCCCCTCAGGCTCTGAGTGGCCGGTCAGTCTCGGCTCCAATGTCACATCCTGGAGGAGGCCTCTCTGACCTCCCTAACCCTTCACCAAGCGGGTCTCTCACTTTTTCTCCTGATTTGTTTCCATGACCCGTATCTCCGCCGACATGATCGTTGTTTACTTCTTTATTGCCTGTCTCTCATCCTGGAATGTCAGCTCCCTAGAGGAGCTGTCTAATCTATCTTGTTCATGGCTCCAGTGCTTAAAACAATGCCTGGAGCATGGTAGCTGCTCAACAAAATCTGTGTGTCTGGGTTCGGACTTCTGGACAGGCAGAGGCAAGTTAACCGCAGCGGGACTTGGAACCAGGCTGCCGGACTCTGTCACTTACTAGCTCTGGGACACCAGGCTCGTGAGTAAACTTTGCCGGGCCTCAGTCTGACCATCTCCAAGATGGGACAGTAGTGGCATCATCGTGGGTCATTTTGAGGAGGAAATGGGTTAAGTCATGTAAGACAGCAGCAGGTCCCTGGTAGGCGTGAGCTCTTGTGTTTCCCCTGAACCTCTGGCTCTGCTGCCCTGCTCTCCTCCCATCCCCCTCCCTCGGCTGGAGGGTCAAGCATGTTGGCTCAGCTTTTGTTCCGGAAGCTCCTCCCTCTGTCTGTGCTGGACCCTCATCCTTCCCCAGGCTGGGCCGCGAGACTCGACTGTCCTCCCGGAATCTGCTCGATTCTACTCATTCCTCCACCAAGTCCCCAAGTCACTTCCCTTCCTTCCTCCCTGCCACGTGGCATGTGGGATCTTAGTTCCCGGACCAGGGATCGAACCCGGGGTCCCAGCAGTGAGAGCGCCGAGTCCTAACCACTGGACCACCAGGGAAGTCCCCATTCGTGTTTTTTTCCATCTGACTATGGTCGATGCAATTTGCCAATTTTGTGGTCAGAAGAGGCACCATTCACAACATAATTATGATGTCATCATGGTTTCAAGAAAAAGGAATCCTTGGGGAAAGAAAAGCAAAATTTGGGACTTCCTGGGCGGTCCTGTGGTTAGGACTCTGAGCTCTCACTGCTGGGGCCCCGGGTTCAATCCCTGATCCGGGAACTAAGATCCCACAAGGTGCCTGGTGCGGCCGGGGGAAAAAGAAGCAGCAACATTTTCAGAGCCTTGATTTTGGTGTCCCTTTTCAGACTTCCTAAACTCCAGTTCCATGGAGATAAAATAGGGATCGCGGCCTAAGACCCCATGGCCTTGAACTCATTTCCAGCAGCTCAGATCAAAGAGCGTCCACATCACATATTACGTGGGGGAAACTGGGGCCCAGAGAGACATGAAGTGTTTCTACTAGTACAGTCACAGCTCTCTGACATGCGGGTGCGGGTTATCCAGCTTGCAATTTATGATGATGATAAACAACTTTTTCTTGACCAGCATTTTTCGGGATCCACTTTAATGAGGTCTAGTTTACATATGATCAAATGCCCCCATTTTATTTTCTTTTAGAAAAAATTTTTTTTATTCTTGGCTGCGTTGGGTCTTAGTTGTGGCACATGGGATCTTTGTTGCGACGTGCGGGATCTTTCATTGTGGTGCTCGGGCTCTTCAGTGCGGCGTTCGGGCTTCTCTGTAGTCGAAGCGGGTGGGCTCGGTAGTTGTGGCACGGGCTTCATTGCCCTGCAGCATGTGGGATCTTAGTTCCCCGACCAGGGATCGAACCCGCGTCCCCTGCATTGCAAGGCGGATTCTTAACCACCGGACCACTGGGGAAGTCCCAAATGGCCCCATTTTAGAAGTACATTTTGGTGAGGTTTTTTTTTTTCTTTTTAATTTATTTTTTATTGAAGTATAGTTGATTTACAATGTCGTGCTAATTTCTGCTGTACAGCAAAGTGATTCACTTATACATATACAGACATTCTTTTTCATGTTCTTTTCCATTATGGCTTATCACAGGATACTGAATATAGTTCCCTGTGCTCTACAGTAGGACCTTTTTGTTTATCCATCCTGTATATAATAGTTTGCACCAGCTAATCCCAAACTCCCAATCCATCCCTCCCCCATCACCCCCCAGCCCCCCCGCCTTGGCAACCACCAGCCTATTCTCTATGTCCCTGATTCTGTTTCTGTTCCATAGATATGTTCATTTGTGTCATATTTTAGGTTCCATGTATAAGTGATATCATATGGTATTTGTCTTTCTCTTTCTGACTTCACTTAGTATGATAATCTCCAGTTGCATCCATGTTGCTGCAAATGGCATTATGTCGTTCTGTTTTTTGGCTGAGCGGTATTCCACTGTATACGTGTACCGCATCTTCTTTATCCATTCATCTTTCGATGGACATTTAGGTTGTTTCCGTGTCTTGGCTATTGTAAATAGTGCTGCAGTGAACACTGGGGTACATGTGTCTTTTTGAATTATGGTTTTCTCTGGATATATGCCCAGGAGTGGGATTGCTGGATCATATGGTAGTTCTATTTTTAGTTTTCTGAGGAACCTTCATACTGTTTTCCATAGTGGCTGCACCAACTTACATTCCCACCAAGAGAACGGTAAACAATTTATTTGTGAAAAACATGAAAGCTGCCGCATCTCTTTCTCAGGGGGCATCGCTGTTTGGGGCTCCCTATGTCCAGAGATGGCCCACATGTGCACTGCGGGGCAGCAAGCCCTCCTGCCCTTGTCAGTAGGTTCAACAGCCAGCATGTCTTGCCTTTGACATTGTGGGCTCCCGTTTTGCCAGTGTCCTGTGCAGATCTGAGCTGGGCAGTGCTGTTGAACATTTGCAAGTTTAAAAATGATATGAGGGCTTCCCTGGTGGCGCAGTAGTTGAGAGTCCGCCTGCCGATGCAGGGGACACGGGTTCGTGCCCTGGTGCGGGAAGGTCCCACATGCCGCAGAGCGGCTAGGCCCGTGAGCCGTGGCCGCTGGGCCTGCGCGTCCGGAGCCTGTGCTCCGCAACGGGAGAGGCCACAACAGTGAGAGGCCCACGTACCGCAAAAAAAAAAAAAAAAAAGATATGATAACCAGAAGAAAATCGAAATGTTGGAATTTCGGTGAAAATGCCAGGGACTTCGTAATCCACTAAAACCTAAACTTTTCAAGCACTTAGAAAACTTGCATCACAATAGGGGTTAGAGGAGTGAATTGCTCATACTTTTAAAAAGAGAAAAGGACAAATACCTTTCACGGGCATCTCAGCCAGCATTTCAAGTGGTCTGAACAATGTTTAAATCTCTACGAGAACCCAGTGGATGAGCTTGATAATGCAGCACTAGTTTGGGTCTTGCCCACAGAGCATCCAGGGAAAGGCTGGTGCTAGTTTTGAAATAGGAGGGAAGTGGGTAGGGCAAAACCTTTGAAAGAACGACATAGTCCGAGGACAGGACATAAACTGATTAGAACCAAATGGGTCCAAGATGGCAGACAAGTCGACTTCCACTAGACCTTGAGCCTCAGTATACACTCACTGTAACACATCAGCACGCTAAATGACACACCCCCAGGTGCCAGGACAGTTCCAAGGCTGACCATAAAGGTCAAAAAGTGGGCAGTGGCCCAATTCCTGGAAATCCCCACCCCTTCCCCAAAATAGCTGGAATTCTCCTCCCTCTCATTAGCCTATGAAATTACCCAGCCCTATAAAACCTGACAACCCCATACCCTGGGGCCGCTCTTGCCTTCTGAGATGGCCCACACTCTGTCTTTGGAGTGTGTTTCTCTCTGAATAAACCCACTTCTTACTTCTTACCTTGTCTCTCACTGAACTCGTTCTGCGATGAGACATCCAGAGCCTGAGCTTCATTAAGTCCTGAGACCAGGTGTGTGATCTCAGTTGAAAGAACGTGGGTCCAAGCCCCAATGTAGGTTGCCTGGTTTCAGTTTCACCTGTGATGAGCAAGCAACGTATTTCTTGAAAATTCTTGGGTTGAGAAGCAACTTGAATAAGTCTCCTGGCTGGGTGACTGGATTCAAGCAATGACTTAGGCTGTCCAGACTGGGGTTTGAGGACCTGAGGGGTTATGAGCCATAGGTGTCTTGGAGGGAAGAGGATGACCAGTGACAGTGAGACAGCAGTGACCCCACCAGCTAAGCCCAGATACTGTCCACTCACTTAAATTGTCTGCCAGCCTGGCTCAGAAATGAAGTTGGCAGTGTATCGTTTCTTTTTTAATTTTCTTTTTCTTTTTCCTTCCGGTATTATTGAGATACAGCACTGCACACGTTTAAGGCATACAGCATAACGATTTCACTTACACATCGTGAAATGACCACAGTAAGTTTAGTGAGCATCCAGCATCTCGCAGAGATACAACATGAAAAAAAATAGAAAAACATTTGTTTCTTTGTGACGAGAACTCAGGATTTTACTCTCTCAAAATACATGACGTATGTGACGCACAGCAGTGCTGATTATATTGATCACGTCGTACGTTATATTCCTGGCACTTATTTATCTTGTAGCTGGAATTTTGTGCCTTTTGACCCCCTCATTCAATCTTTGGCACACACTCCCTCCACCCTGTAACCACAAATCTGATCTCTTTCCTCTGAGTTTGTTTTCGAAGTACAATTGTTACCGAATGCAAGTTTGTGTGCCCGATGCCCGGTGAGGCCAAACCAACCAAAAAGTTCATATGCCTGAAACACAGGCCAAATCAACGGAAGAGTCAGAGTTTGGAGCGGAAAAAGGTTTGTTGCAGGGCCAAGCAAGGAGAACGGGTGGCTCGTGCTCAAAGAACCCGAATTCCCTGATGGTTCTGGGGGAGAAGTTTTCATAGGCAAAATTCGGGATGAGGGCTGCAGGTGTGTGGCTTTCTTCTGATTGGTTGGTGTTGAGGTAACAGGGCAGGGCTCCAGGGATCTGGTGCTCAGCCTGAAGTTGGCTGGGTGGGGGAGTTCCTACAGAAGAGCTCAAAGATACATTGTTATGTGTATCCTTTGAGGGGGAACCAGGACCTGCCCCAAGGCTGCACTACACTTTCTTGACTGCCCCTCCCTTGCTTCTGCATCCCCTCCCTTCCCTGATTAACAACTATTTGAATCTGACCTTTGGAACTCAGGGAAGGTCAGGGAGGCTGGATGAAGCCTATTTCCTACAAACAAGATATGGGGGACACGGAAAGGCTTTTGTGCCCAGGAGTGCCCCACAGGTTCCTGCTTGTTTTCGTAATTCACCTACAAGGCTATGTTATTTCCTGGTGCACAGCACAGCGATTTGCTCTTTCTGTATCAGAATGATCATCGTGATAAAGTCTATTTGTCATCTGTCAGCACACAAAGGTGTCACATAGCTAGTGATCATTCCTCACCCTGTACTTTCATACCTGTGACTCATTTATTTTGTAACTGGAAGTTTGTCCCTCTTCATTTTCCTCACCCATTTCACTCATCCCCTCTCCCCTTGGGCAACAGCCTGTTTGTTCTCTGTATCTATGACTCCATTTCCATTTTGTTACGCTTGTTCATTTGTTTTCCTTTTTACATTCCACATATAAGTAAAATCACACAGTAATTGTCTTTTTCTGTCTAACTTACTTCACTGAGTATAATATTGTCTAGGTCCATCCGTGTTGCTGCAAACGGCATTATTTCATTCTTTTTTATGGCTGAGTAATATTCCACGGCGTGTATGTACCGCATCTTCTTTATCCATTCATCTGTCGATGGACACTCAGATTGCTTCCATATCTTGGCTATCGTAAATAGTGCTGCGATGAACGTGGGGTGAAGGTGACAGTATATTGTACATACGTTTCCTTCTGTAAATTGATGTGTGATCTGTTAACTGTGTACCTTGATTTCTCTTCCTCCCTGCTTCACGCCTTCTCTGCCCTCATTTTAATTTTGAGTCAAGTCCCTGCAGCACTGAGAGTTCTAGGCAGTGGCTGAGCTTGGAATCAGAGATCAGTGTCCACCCCGGTAGGTCAGAGGCTCCAGGCGCTCAAGGCGGTTTCTGTAAAAGACCCCGGTGAGGAAGGAAGCGAGCTGTCAGTGCACTCAAAAGCCGGGTGTGACTTCTTTTTTCAGAATTGACTTTTTGCAGAAATTCACGTACTATGTTACCTCTCAGGACTTTCTCAGCCGTTCTGACGCCTTTGGGATTTTGCAGGAGCCGGGCTGGCGCTGGAAACTGCAGGGGAGTGAGGTCTGGTAGAGGCCCCGAGGGCGAGGGCAGAAAGAACTTTCTGAGAGGCCCTCCCCCCACCATGTCATCCCCTTACAGCTTTGTCCGCCCCACCCCCTGACCCCGTACAGTAATTCAGGTCTGGGGTGCAGGACCCTCACTGGGGAGAAATCCTCTTGTCTGTGATCCTCACCTCTGAGGAGCTGTTTGCTCTGGGACGTCCCGTCCTGTCTTCCCCTTGTAAACGCTCAGCATCACGGGACGGGCGGTTTTGCCTCTTGGTTCTTGGGTGAGTAGGTCAGATAGACATAAAAGTCACATGATGCCCACCTATCCACTGGGGCAAGGTGAGGACCGTGGGCTTTATCCTCGTGTAGCAGACGGGGACGTGCAGGAATGTGACGATCTAGGTCACAGCCGATCTCAGAGAAGAGGAGCTGAGATATTCGCCAGTGACACCTTGGCGCCAGCCTGCTTCGCAAGTGTCGGTGCAGAATGGCCTGTCCAGTGGCTGCCATTTGTTCTGTCTTTAAGCCTCCTAACTACAGTCATTCAACAACAGATCTCTACTAAGGGCAGGTCATGAGTCACACTGGGAGACCTCAGCCAGCTCTGCCCTTAAGAGGGTTACACCCTGGTGGCAGATAAAAAGACAGGAAAGCCATCCTTTAGAAGGCAGAGCAGGAACTCCTGACTGTCTCTCCCACCCCTGGGGCTTTTATAAGCTGAGTTGGACGTAATTGAATTGACATCCGGGGGGACAGAATTAGCACATTACGAACACATCGGTCACAGGCGCAAACGAGAAAGGTCCGTGCTGGGCTTCTCACGTTTTGGGCGATAAAGCTCGCAGCAAGAAGCATGTGAAAGATAGTGCTGTGGGACCATAGGAAAGAAAGGCCGCTTCTCCAGAGGGAAGCCGGGAGGGACTTCATAAAGCTTATTGGTTAGGACCTGAACGCTGAGCCCTTAAGGATGAGTAGGAATTAGCCAGAAGGGGGACGAGAGAGTCTTGTAGGCAGAGGGAAAAGAAGGGGCAAAGACCCAGCATTGAAAGGTGGCCATTCACTCCACAAATATTCCTAGAGGGACTCCACCCCGCAGGCACTGTCCTAGGCGCTGTGGATGCATCCAAACAGTAAACAACCCTCGCTCTGTGGGGTCTGGCTGGCATTCCAGTGGGAGAGGACGGCTGGGATGGGGCATTTTAAGGCTGGACCCGTGCACTGAGCAGCTGGCGAAGGGCATCCTGTGTGTCCTCAGACATCCGGGGGCCCTGAGCGCTGAATTCATCGACTGCATTTGGGATGGACTGCGCCACTCGCTAGGTGAGGCCCGTGCTGGTGGCTGGAAGGGCTCAGCTCAGGGTTGTGGCAGTGGGCAGAAGTGTCCCATCTAGGAGGCCCCGAGATGCCTGTGCGTCCATCTCGTTGTCACATCTCTTGTTGGTGTCCTTCCTTGAGAGTGAATGCACCCATGTCCACCGCAAGAGTGTGGAAAGGAAAGGGGAGACTTGCCAAGGATTATACCAAGCTCAGCTGGCAGGAACCCTTTTATTGAAAAGAACAAGAGTAGGAGTGGATGGATGGATGGATGGATGGATGGATGGATGGATGAATGAGTGAATGAGTCAGCAAATCACACCAAGTTGGCTATTTGCTGCCACATTTTCTTTCAGTTTTTTTTGTTTGTGTGTGTTTTTTTTTTTTTTGCGGTATGCGGGCCTCTCACTGCCGTGGCCTCTCCCGTAGCGGAGCACAGGCTCCGGACGCGCAGGCTCGGCGGCCATGGCTCACGGGCCCAGCCGCTCCACGGCATGTGGGCTCTTCCCGGACCGGGGCACGAACCCGCGTCCCCTGCATCGGCAGGCGGACTCTCAACCACTGCGCCACCAGGGAAGCCTGTTTGTGGGGTTCTTTTTTGTTTTTTTTGGACGTGCAGCTTGTGGGATCCTAGTTCCCCAACCAGGAATTGAACCCGGGCCCCCTGCAGTGGAAGCGTGGAGTTCCAACCACTGGACCACCAGGGAGGTCCCTGCTTGCAGTTTCAAAGGGCCTTCCTATTGGTTGTCTCAATGGTCTCACTTAACATCCTTCCCATTTAACAGAAGGCAACGTGGAGGCTGAGCTGAGCTGGTCCATCTAAGTCCTACTCCAGCCTTTGCCAGGTCTCACTACCCACCTGTGTCCCTCTGCATGCAAAGGCCTCAGCAGATGATTTTAAAAACCCATTTCCACCTCCAAGCCTTTAAATTATGAATGGAGCACAGACAGCTTTTATTCCAGTCACATAGCAATTTAGAGAGTGGCCACAGCAGGCCTCATCCTTTGTTTTAAATTCCTTATAAATGAAGGCTGGACACGCTTCACTCCGCGACGTTGTATCTCTCTGGGGCTTTCGGGGCGGCGTTTCCTGCACTTACGTTCCCGGATTCTAATATGCGTAATTGATGCAATGGCCAGTTGCTTTGGTTTCTGTCTGGCTGTGTCTTAATTTGCGTTGATTTTCCTGTTCACGGGCTGCTGTAATGTCTGGCTCTGTATTTCTAGCTTCGCTTTACAACGTCGTTTCAGACTTTAATTAGGACCCCTGTTGGTGAACTGGTCTGAGCCTACCCAGATAGATTTGGGGAAAAACAAAGGAAGCTTTCCAAAGAGCAAGACCATTTTATTGCTTATGAATTAGTCCCTGCCCAATGCAGGGAGGGGCTGGGAAGGGGGGAGGGTGACACGGAGGTCAGTGCATCGAGCTGCGTGGGGTGTCGGTCGGTGTTCTGGAGAAGGAGGTACAGCCAGGGCTCTCTAAAGACTTGGAAACAAAGGACATAGGATTGTTCCTGAGAGTTAAGCTATAAACTTTAACACACAGTGGGGAAGGAACTGAGCCCTAAAAGCATCAGCTTAAGCGATTATGTGGAAAATGGACTAATGTGTTTTTTCCAACCAAATGACGGGGGCCTCTCTCTTCACGTTTTGTTGGTTCATTCACCAGATTTTGCTGGGGTGGCCCTGTCCCACCAAAGCATTCTGTTTGGGGCCTGAGTTGCCCCTCGAAGCCCCATCCTCGTAGAACCTACAGTCTAGGGAGGAACTCAGAGTTACATCTTGCCATAGAAATATGCTATAGCTGTTCCAAAAGGATGGCATTAACATGTTCAAGGAGAGACCATGCTTAGCACAGGTGGTAAAAACAGGCAAGCGTGACGGTACCCAAGAAAGGTATTTTTGGCACTGCCCAGGTGTATCAGTCAGCTCGGGCTGCTGTAACAAATACAGCAGTCTGGGTGACTTAAACAACAGACATTTATTTCTCACAGTTCCGGAAGCCGGGAAGTCCAAGATCAGGGTGCCAGCTGGATCAGGTTCTGCTGAAGGCCCTCTTGCTGGCTGGCAGAGGGCCATCTTCTCCCTCCATCCTCACGTGGCAGATAGAAATCTCTGGTCTCTCTTCCTTTTCTTATAAGGACACTAATCTCATCATGGGGGCTCCAACCCTCAGGACTTCATATAAAGGGAATCACCTCCCCAAGGCCCCACCTCCAGATACCATGATACTGGGCAGAAGGGCTTCCACATATGTATGTTTTGGAGGACACAAGTGTTCAGTCAGTAGCACCAGGCAAGAAGAAGTGGTGGTCACAGCCTTTGAGCATCCCAGACCCACTGGCAAAGGTCAAGCTGCAGTGAACAGAAGTCCCCTAAGCTTAGCAAACAAAACCTTTTTCTATGACCCATTTGAACTCCCTTTGTGTTCATTAACTCCACACTCCCCAAGGCAGACTTTGGATTCTGATTTTGTCTGCAGGAAGAAGACACATTGACCTTGCTGACGCTCTGGTTCCTCTGTCTGCCCTTGGACGTCATCTGGGAAGCAGGCATTCCGGTGTCCCGCACGAGCTCACGTGGCTTGCGTGGATGTGAGTCAGGCTCTCAGGGTTGGCACCAGCAAGGATGAGTCTCAGAACTGTCCCAGCCCGAGACCAGTGACTAGTTTTAAGGTAGTTCCTTCTGTGGACCAGCCCGGCTGCAGCCAGCCTTCTCCCAGATGGAAAGGGACCTGGGAGGAACGTGGTATGTGGGGCGGGCTGGCCTGGGTTCAAGTTCTGGCGCTGTCATTTCCTACGCGTAGGGGTCCACGGTCTTTGATACTGAACAGGGGTCAGACAGAGTAAGATGCGTGCTCACGTCGGCTGCGTGGTCTCGGGAAAGCTACTTACGTCCTCTGCTTTACCTTCCTGATCTGTAAAACGGAATGCTGATGGTTTCAGATGATACCTGTAATATGATTAGGGTGGTAGCCACTTGGTAAGCGGTAGCTATTTTTAGTATCCTAAGACAAACACACATAAAGTTAAGGGATAGTTATACTGTATTTATTTATTTTTTTATTGAAGTATAGATGACTTACAATCACTTATACGTGGAATCTAAAATATGGCATAAATGAACCTATCTACAAAACAGAAACAGACTCACAGACGTAGAGAACAGACTGGATATTTATACTTCGTATATATCTATAGGTGTCAGCTGACACGTGACTTGTTTGAGGAGCACTTATTCCTAGAGGCCTCTCACATGCTGGGGACACCCACCTCTGACTCTGAACCATGTGCAGCTTGAGGGCAGAGACTGACCTTGTTCTGTTACCTGTTGCGTTCCAGGCCCCTATCCTGTTTCAGCTACAGTGAGATATAGCCAGGAGGCTGGTTGTAAACAACAGAAGCGCAGCTCTACCAGCCTAAGCGCAAAAGGGGCACAGCTTTGGCTCATGGACTAAACTCTGGAGAGACTCGGTCTTCTGTCTGGCCTTCTGAGCCCGTTGACCCATTCTTTCAGGCTCCTGGTTAGGGTGAGAGGTGAGGCCCTTGCCCTCCTGGGATTATATCATTTTAGCTTGAGATTCGAGGGGGGGAGAAAAAGCTATTCCTCTCTGCCTGGTTCAGAAAATGCCAGTTTTGGATTATTCTGAATAGCCCTGCTCAGGTCGTGGGCCCGATCATTGAGGAGAGGGCTGTGCTTTTGTGATGGGCCCACGTCGGGGTGCGTGGATGTGAGGGCAGGGGCTGCGTCAGCAGCCCCACGGAAACCCCTTTAGTCGGCGCCCGGATACTGTCAGATGAGTGTCTGCATTCAGGCTGCCAGGAGGGTTCAGGAGCTCCAGAGGTCAGAGTCAAGAGCCATCCTTCTGGGGAATAAGGGAAGACTTTGTGACAATGGGAGGCTTTGAAGGTTAGGTAGGGATTGGGAGGGGCGGGAAGAGAGGCCGGGCCTGCAGGCTGAGATACAGCCAAGTCGGGACATCGGGCTGGCGCACTGCACGTGGGGTGCGGGACGGCAGGGAGGGGATGGGAAGCGTTCCAGGAAGAAGAGTCCTGTCGGGTTGAACTTCGGGGATTTGTAGGCTGGTGTGTTCGTTTCCAGGAGCTGCCGTGACCGAGCACAAACGGAGGGCCTGAAACAGCAGAAATGTTCTGTCACACGGTTCTGGAGGCTGGCAGTTAGGGTCAAGGTGCTGGCTGAGTCACGCTCCCTCTGAGGCTCTAGAAGAAGCTCCTTCCCTCTCCGCCGCCTGGTAGCCCCAGGCATTCCGTCGCCTGTGGATCCAATGCTAGTCTTTGTCTCCTCAGTCACTTGGCCATCTGCCCTCCGAGAGACCTGCAGGTCTCCTGGCTGTGTCTCTCTCCTCTTTTCTTTTCTTTTTTTTTAAATTTTATTGACGTATAGTATAGTGATTCAGTTATACATATATATATAATATTCTTTTTCATATTCTTTTCCATTATGTTTTTTAAAATTATTTTATTTTATTTATTTATTTTTTAAATTTATTTTTGGCCGTGTTGGGTCTTCGTTGCCGCGCGTGGGCTTTCTCTAGTTGCGGCGAGCGGGGGCTTCTCTTCGTTGCGGTGCGCGGGCTTCTCATTGCGGTGGCTTCTCTTCTTGCAGAGCACGGGCTCTAGGCGTGTGAGCTTCAGTAGTTGTGGCTCGCGGGCTCAGTAGTTGTGGCTCGCGGGCTCTAGAGCGCAGGCTCAGTAGTTGTGGTGCACGGGCTTAGTTGCTCCGCGGCATGTGAGATCTTCCTGGACCAGGGATCGAACCTGTGTCCCCTGCACTGGCAGGCGGATTCTTAACCACTGCGCCACCAGGGAAGTCCCTCCATTACGGTTTGTCGCAGGATACTGAACATAGTTCCCTGTGCTCTACAGTAGGACCTTGTTTCTCTCCTCTTGTTTTAAGGACACCAGTTACATTGGGTTAAGGACTCACCCCACTCCAGTATAACCTTATCTTAGCTAATTACATCAGCAATGACCCTGTTTCTAAATAGGTCGCCTTCTGAGGTATGGGGGTTAGGATTTGAGCTTATCTTTTGGGGAGGACACAGTTCAACCCATAGCAGGCAGGCAGGCAGCAGTGGCTCAGGGGCTGGAGAGGGAGGTTGGACCTGTGCGTGGTGAGTTACCGTGGCCAAGCAGAAGGAATCACTGAAGGCCGGAAGTCACTGAAGACCGGGAGCCGGGGGCCGGCATGACCCACCCGCGGGCAAACCCGGGCTGGAGAGAGCGTACCTGGCTTCTTGGAAGGTCGCTGAAGTGATTCAGGTGCGGGGACAGCAGAGGGACTCAGAGGTGATGCCAGGTTGACTGGAGCGGGTGGACGCGGGCTCTCGCGGGGAGGATGCACGTTGGGGCCGGAGTGACCTGTGATGTACGGATTTGCGGAGCACATAGGATGCCCGAGTGGTCCCGACAGGAGCCAAGTGCCACCACCCCTAGGATCCCATCCGTTTATGCCTTGCTCCCCTCTCACACCTGAAATGCGCTCTTTCTCCCCATTTAGCTATGATAACAATCACGCAGACTACGATGAATTAAAGTCTCCTCTGACCCCGGCGCGCCGCTAAAGGGCTTGATGCGTATCGCGCCGTCAGGTCCCTCCGACGACCCGGTGAAGCCGCGGTTGTGCCCACTTTGCAGATGAGGGTACTGAGACCTGGCTGGAGTTACCGTCTTGTCTCACACTCGAGGGAGCCGGGGCCGGAGATGAACCCACGCCGGTTTGCCCGCACTTCTATCCCTCCTGCCGCTCCACCACCCATACCTCACTCACTGTGTCTCTCTGGCCGGGCTCATCTTATTTTGTCTGGTTACCCACATAGGTCTTGACCCTCTGCTGAAGTGTAAGCCTCTGATGGAGAGGGCTGTGGTCCCCTCCCTGCCGTCCTTCCGCCAGGTATGGCTGGTGGAACTAAGACCAGCAGCTCAGAGTGAAGGGTTTGGGCTGAGCGGTGATGCGCGTGCGTATCTGTCGAGAGGCACAGATGGGTGAGGGCAGGAATGAATGTCCACTGGGAGCGTCTCCAAGTCTGGATCCCACAGGGAACCCGGCCGAGGAAGCCCCAAGATGGGAAGAGCCATCTCACTGGTGGAGTGCAGGACTCCAGCTGCCCAAATCAGAGAACCCGGGGCGGGGGCGGCGGTGGGAGCGGGCAGACACACCCAGGCTCTCGGGGACTCCGTTCTAGAGGGGCAGCCGGGCAGCAAGCAAGGAGACCAGTCCATGAGCAAGGTGAGGTCCGAGTGGATAAAGGCTCAAGACAGAATAGAACAGTGATGCAGTGGGGAGGGGTCAGGTCAGGAAAGCCCTCCCTGAGTAGGTGAAATGAGAGCTGAGACCCGGATGAAGAGAAGGGGCCCGTCATGCGGAGACCAGAACACAGCCTCCCAGACGGAGGGGACATGAAAAGGGCCTGGGGCAGGGACAAGCTCGGGGTGATCTAGGTAGAGCCGCTCTGGGTGGTGTGGCTGCTGGGGGGCACCGGGGTGGGAATAGGGATGATGATGCCTGGGTCCAGATCCCCTGGGCGTGGAGTTGCCACCTTTCCGCACACTGTCAGGATCCTTGCACCCCGTTCCAAGGAGCTCCACCCAGGCTGCTGGTGGTTGGAGGTGGCCAGCGTGGGACTCTAACAAGGATGCCTGGCGCCACACCTGCAGGGCTCTCTCCGTTCTCTGCTCTAATGGGATTACTTCCCTGGGACTGTGCAGGGCACGGATGCCCAGGAACCTCCCGTTTCCCGGGGTCCCGCCTGGCTGCCCCTGGGGCTGGGAGGAGCTGGATCTCAGAAAACCTACTAGCTACCAATATTTGGCTGTATCTGTGTGCTCCAGCTCCCTGCTTGAGAAGCTCTGCTGGAGAGCCTGTAGACCACGACCGTGACTTTGGGTTTACCTAAATTGCAGTGAGGACTTATGTGTGGGTTTCCAGCCAGGAATAATGTTAGCTGGTAAACAGTTTTCAAGATGACTTTGGCCGCCCCGTGGAACACTGGGAGAGGAGGAACTGGGGGCGGCAAATGTAAATGGGGAGCAGGGCTGCCGCGTGCAGCTGGGCGGGTAGAGCGCTCTTCAGCTCCGCACCGCGGTGTGGATGGTGGCTTAATGCTCTGCTGTGGCCATCCTGAAGTGCTTGGTAGGTTCTGAATCAGGGCCTTTGCGTTTGCATTTTCCTCCGGGCCTGCAAACTGTGCAGCTGCTCCCACTGTTGTGGATAAAGAGGTTGTGGATAAGCCCGCACAGAACTACACCTGCAAGCCAGAGTGAGTCCAGGGACGGTGGGTGCTCATGACTTAGAGAAGTGCCTGGATTCTAGAAGCTTGAGCGTTAGCTGTGAGAGTAATAAAAGCTGCCGGGTGTGTAGTAACGTAGCAGTAATCTAGTCATAGTAATAGTCATTGTTATTATCTTAATTTATTTTTGGCTGCGTTGGGTCTTTGTTGCTGCCCGCTGGCCTTCTCTAGTTGCGGCGAGCGGGGACCACTCTTCATTGCAGTGCACAGGCTTCTCATTGAGGTGGCTTCTGTTGCTGTGGAGCACGGGCTCTATGGCACGTGGGCTTTAGTAGTTGTGGCGCACGGGCTTAGTTGCTCCGTGGCATGTAGGATCTTCCCGGACTAGGGCTCGAAGCCGTGTCCCCTGCATTAGCAGGCGGATTCTTAACCACTGCGCCACCAGGGAAGTCCCAGTAGTCATTATTATAAGGAACATTTAGGAGTGTGATCTAGGAGGATGTTTGTGCTTTAATCTTGGGAGGAAAAGAACAGAAGAGGCTGGGTACAAATGAACGTTTTCTTGGGAGAAAAGTATGAACATTGAAGTGGAGCTCAGTTTGGGATTCCAAGGGTAGCGGTTGCCAGCTACATGCAACATCCAGAATCCTGGATTTTGCCCCAGGAATTGAACTCCCTGAGGCCCCAGTATGTGGGCAGCTGGGGATGCTGTGAGAGAAGCCGGTGCCTGGGAAATTACCCAGGGGACCAGCAGCCGATGGACAGAAGGGAGGCTGCACGTGCTACTTCCAGCCCCAGGGGACGGAGGGACAGGAAGGAAGTGCTGGCAGGGGTGTGAAGCCAGAGTTGGGGGCCCTGGAGCTCCCCGAGGCTGGAGGGAGGCCTCGCCCAGCACCTGCAGACCCAGCATGAGCGTTGGAGCACCTCGCTCCCCTGCCCTCATTCTGTCAGATGGAGGCATCGCACGTCTGCTTGAAGAGCACAGCTTCAGGGCTGGGCCAGCGCTTTCAGACGGGCATTGCTGGGACCTCTCGGTGCGTGTCACCGCTCTGTGAATTCACCCATCCTCTGGGACTGAGGCCCAGGTCTCTTTAGCAGAGACTCACCATGTTGTACAAAAGCAGAGTACGGCGGCATCACCCTCTCCACATGCGCTGGGCGGTGCCCACCTCGTGCTGGGCTGAGGACTGAATGGTCAGGAGAGGATGGTCCAGTGGGAGACAGATGCTGCTCTGGTGGTGAACTGCTGAGTAACAAGCCGTCCCCAAAGTCAGCAGCTCAAAACAACAACCATTTTATCACGTCTCACGACGCCGAGGGTCAGGAATTCAGGCATCTCTCGGTTGGGTGATTCTTTACCTTGTTGTGTTGACCAAGGCGGCTCTGGTGAAATTCAGCAGGCAGATGGCTGCGCTGGGAGGTCCAGGGTGGCCTCACGCACACGTGTGACGTTTAGACGCAGTGGCCTCAGCTGGGGTCATTGGCCGGAGCACCTACAGATGGCCTGTCCAGCTGGGCCGTGCTGGGGGAGTCGATTTCTCACCCAGCGGCTCACAGAGTGTTTTCAGGGAGGAGGTGGAAGCTACCAGTCTCGTGAGGGCTGAGCCCAGAAACTGGTGCAGTGTCACCTTCACATCCTCTGGGGCTCAAAGCACTCACAGCGTCAAGGGCGGGGGGACCTCAGGCCCCGCCTGTCACTGGGAGGCCTATCCACGGATTCGTGGCCATCTGGAAGCTGCCCCAAACAGGAAAACAAAGAATTAGAGTTCAGTGTTGTAAAGGAGATGCCAAAGGCTATATAATCACGTAGAGAAGAGGGGGCCTTGATTCCACGTGGGGTGGGGAGGTGCAGATTGGGGGGTTGGGGGAGAGGCAGGGAGGGTGACCTGGGGGGGTAACATCTGAGTCTTTGAGCGGCGTCTTGAAGACGACTGGGACTGGTCAGTCAAGATAAGGTGGGACTCTAGGGGAAGGGTTTGGGGAGTGGGGGAAGAGCATGGGCAAAGGGACAGCGGACAGGAGTAAGTGGGGGCTTGGGAGGATGTGAGGAAGCAGCTCAGGGCAGGAGGGGGGCAGCGGCTGAGCTCCGGGAAGCAGGCAGAGAGAGATTGTGTTTTCCAGTAAGAGACTGGTGTGATCCGACTCCCACTGTGGAAGGACATTTGCATCAGTATGGAGGATGGTTTCGGAGGTGGGGAAGAATGGGTGAAGGTGGTGACGACTTCTGGGTGTAAGTCATGAGACGTAATGCACAGCATGGGGACGAGCGTCGACAATGCTGTCTTGTGTATTTGAAAGTCGCTAAGAGAGGAGATCTTAAAAGTTCTCATCACGGGGAAAAAAGTTTGTGACTGTGGGAGGTGACAGATGTTAACTAAACTTTACTGTGGTGATCATTTCATAATATGCACTTATATCAAATTATGATGTTGTACCCCTGAAACTAGTACAAGGTTATGTGTCAATTATATCTCACTAAAACCAGAAGGAAAAGAATAGAAACATTCTCCCACATGGCCATAATCCTGAAAATGAGCGATAATCCCCTAATATCATTTTATATCCAGTTCATATTAAATTTCCCTCCCTAATTGGCCCTCAGGTGTGTTGCCAGCTCTTTTGAACTGGGATCCAGTAAGACTCATGTATTGCACTTGGTTCTCTCTCTTTAGTCTTCCCTTTTGCACAGTATCGCCCCGTCCATCCCATTGTTCCCTCAGATGTTGACTGTTTGAAGAGATGGGACTGGTTGTCTTATCGAACGTCTAGAGAATGGTTTGGTAAAGTCTCTTCTTGTGGGGTCATTTAATTTGGTCTTGCATTAGCTTTTTTTCCCCTGTAACGTGGAGATTAGGTCTGACTAGATTCAGGTTAAACGTTTTCGGTAAGAATCCTTGGTGTTATGAATTCATGTTGCATCCCATCAGGAGACACATGAAGTCAGGTTGCCCCTTCATTAGTGACATTCAATTTACTCACGTTCCTTGAGGGTAAGAAAATGGCTAGACTTCTCTGTTTCTCCATAGTGTCTGAAAAAGGGCTGGGCTTACAGTAAGGAGGAATAGATAGTCAGCTCTTGTGTCGGCAGTGGTGATGTTCTATAACGTCCCTGTGGACACTGAATCTGTGAGAGCCCAAACAAGAAGGTCACCTTGTCCAACCTCAGCTGGAAATGTGCAAATTTTCACAGGTCTGCGTATATCCGTGAACTATCCCTTCAGAGCCACGAGTGTTGATTTCTGGGGTTACAGATGCATTAAGTGAGTAGGTGAATATAAAATGTGGAATCTGCAAATAAAGGGGATCCGTTCCATATGTTGGATTAAATCCCTTCGAATCAGCTGTGTGACCTTGGGTTAGTCACATAACGCGTCTCTGGGCTTCATTTTCTTTACCTGTCCCACGACTGGCTGATCCTGGAGCTTTTTCCCAGCGCTGGAACCCCAGCAATTGAACCTCTCTTGGCTCGGCTTTCTGTGGCCAGGCCGACCCCCATCGCTCTCCTCTCCGCGCAGGTTTGTGGACTTCCACGCGGCGGCGTCCACCTGCTCGCCCTCCCGGGCCGCCCTGCTCACCGGCCGGCTTGGCCTCCGCAATGGAGTCCCTCACAACTTTGCGGTCACCTCTGTGGGGGGCCTTCCACTCAACGAGACCACCTTGGCCGAAGTGCTACAGCGGGCTGGCTACGTCACCGGGTTGATTGGTAACGTGGACCCCGTCCCCCCTGCATTTTCTGTGCTGGCTGCTTTGTGTCTGCAGAGCCACCGCCTCTCCTGCCCGTGTCCGCTTTTCTGCTCACTTCTTGCTGTAGAAGTTGGGAATGCTTTCAGCTCTAAGCAACTGAAACGACCTGCCAGGGGACTAAACTATGTGTGGAACTCGTTTCCCCCGGTGCCCCCTACAGAGGCCAAGACAACCCAGCCTCCCGACGGCATCTTCAGGCTGCCTGTGCTTAGGGTCCTGGCTCTCCAAGAGCTGGGTCCAGCAGGGTTCCCTCCTCCCTCCACCACGTGAAGTGGCAACGAGGGTCCCTGTGGGGCTGTCCTCGGGGCCCCGGGCTCCCCGTTAACCTGCAGGAAGCTGGCATTTCTGGTGTGTCGTCCTGGCTCCTCCTCTGGGTCAAGGAGCCTGACATAACTTTGCAGAAGATCAGACTCTGCAGTGTGGCCTTCATTGTCCTGGGAGGACGAGACCATTAAGGTCCCAAGCGGCTCTCCTTTTCACCCCTTCCTCTCCATACTCGGAGGTGCTCTCACTATGGGCTGAGCATCCTCACCCGCCCTGTCCCCGCATCCGTGTCAGACTCCCAGCCCGGGGGGCGGGAGGGCTCTGGTCCCTGGGCTCTCTGACCCTAACACTTCATGCAGCATCAGGGGCACTGGATGCTTCTCGAGCTGGGTTCGATCTCACGTGCCCCTCCTTCTTCAGGCCTTTAAATCCCAGGAAGGCAACTGATCACAGGTCGACTGTTCACCTCTCACGACGCCTTTTGCTTTTCTGGGAGAGGGCACTAAAGCGTAGCTCCTTGTTGAGATCGTGAACCTCCTAGCAGCGCGCTTACAGGGCAGATGAGAAGCCCGCTGAGGGAACACCGAGTCCACTGACACCACTCACTGTTTGCTCCTCATCTTGCTCTGTGTTTGTCATCACTCGGCCCTACTTTTCTCCCCCTCCTATTATTTTCTATGTCCTGGTGATATAATTTTACACGCTTATTATAATTTTAGAAGCAATTTAAAAATTGTACTGTAATTTTATATTTCCACGTCATGCTGAATCTAAGCATTCCACTTAGCTTAATCCACTTCCCTCAACTTTTTATGACATTTGGTTTCAAACCTACAGACCAGTTGCAAGAAGGGACTCCTAGACCCCCATATACCCTTCACCTCGATTCACCGTTGCTCGTTTTGGCCACAGGCGTGTGTCTTGAAAAGATGGTTTGGAAGTATTGTACTGAGGCCACGTGAGACAACTTACTGAGTCAGACTCCTGTGGTTGCCTGTTTCTTTCCGTCCTTGGCGTTGTTTCACGCTGCCGCCGTCCTGGTCTTTGCCCCGCGTTTTTGATTCTTCCCCTTGCCTCGTGGGTGACTTCCCTGTGGGATCTTTACCCGGAGAGCAGAGAATGAGCCGGTCAGAGGGTCCCAGCCTCGCCTCGTGCCCCGCAGTGAACGCGTTTACAGCGCCAGGAGCAGCCCTGCGGCAGAGCTTCCTCGTTGCGGGCCTGGCTCGGGCGGCGCAGGGAGGCGGCGCCCCGCTCAGCTTCTGCAGAGCGCCATGATGAAAGCAGGCGGGAGCGGCATCTCTGGGACTGTCTGGGCCGTGCACTTGCTCCTTGGGTCCTTTGCAGGGCCCCAGGCAGGAGGGCCGAGCGGAAGGTGTGGTGAGCCCTGGCGGGGGGTGGGGTGGGTGGGGTGGGGGCGTTGCCGTGGGCGCTGCACCCTCTTTGGGGGGCAGGGGCTCAGCCTGCTAACTTCTCTGGGCTCCCGGTAATGGCTCGTCTTCCCGCCCTCTACCCCCCGCACGCTTTCCTGCCTGGGTCATGAGTCATCCTTGCTTGCTTTCTGTCTCCCTGGGGACTCCCTCTGGGTCCCAGAGAACGAGGCTTGGCTGTCACACAGCACGTGAGCCTCTCTTTGCTTGTGCTCAGGAAAGGGCAAAGCTGGTGGAGACCTGAGTGTGTGATCAGCTCCACCAAGGGGCTGGGAGCCCCCGTGGGGATTCCTCTCAAAGTCTCTCTCTGTCTCTCTCGTTTTCCTCCAGGCAAGTGGCATCTTGGACACCATGGCTCTTATCACCCCAACTTCCGTGGTAAGAATTCTTCGGAGGATTGGTTACCTGGGAAACAGAAAATAAAGGTCTCTGTGTAAAAGGACTCTATAAATGTTTAAGCCATCCTGCCCCTGAGGGACCTCTCTCCTGAGTCAGGACACCTTCGTTCACAGGCTCACTTGGGTGGGTTTGAGGTGCCAGGGTTGCCTCTGTTTGCACATCCCTCTTGCCCGGCACCTTTCCCGGCCCCCCTCTTTGGTGCCTGTCTACCCTTCGGGCTCCCCCGTCGTGAGGCTGTCAGTGTTCTCCTCGACCCAGTCCTTCACGTGTCTGGGAACACTTGGCCCCCGTGAGGCCCCGCGTGGTAAGAAGCAAAAATCGTTTGATGGGTTCACTGAAGCAGGGGCTCGGCGGGGAGTAGGGAATTCTGTGGGAAACTTCACATGGAAGCTTGTGCTGGAGAAGAGATGGGATATGAGAGGGTCTCAGAAAAAAGTCAACACAGGGTTTTCAGGTCTCAGTTTGACCCTCACATCCTCCCTCCAATACCCCTCCACCCTCTCAAGTCCAATCCTGCCAGCCCTCTGCGTCCAGCTGAAATGCCAACTCTTCTGAGAAGCATTTTGAGATTCCTGCCTCAACCACATCCCACCCCCAGCATCCAGGGGTAACTTCATCCTCTGATCCCTCTTGTGGGCTTAGAGCTAAATCTCTACTTCTTATCCTCCCCCTCTTGAGGGCAGAGTATATTCTTTTATCCCCCAGAGTGTCATGCAGGTAGTAGATTTTCACCAGGTATTTCCCAGCGGTGTCCATCATCGCACTGGGAACAGGAGGTGTTCAAGACATTCTCCCCACTTCCTTCCACGCAGGGTTAATGCTAATCACAAGATGTTTTGCAAATCTAGTCTTGCAGCCAGAACCCAGCAAAGTGTTTTCCTTGCACACTACAAAGGGCTATTAATCAAATCCTCTTTTAATTACATACACCATAACACTGCAGAATTAAATCATGGAAAATTAAATTTCTGTCCTGGGTGTAAGAATGCAGGCTCATAGCCTAACCCGTTCCTTCTCTTCCAGGGTTTGATTACTACTTTGGAATCCCGTACAGCCATGACATGGGCTGCACTGATACCCCCGGCTACAACCACCCCCCTTGCCCGGCATGTCCACGGGGCGGTAGACCGTCAAGGTAATCCTAGCCAAGGCGTCGGCTCTGGGCTCCAGAGCCAGGTGAAGTCCTGGGGGTGTGGTCCATCAGAAGGAAATGAGAGAGGCCCACGGGGAACAGTTAGGATAGCAAAAAGGGATCAAGTACCTGGGACTTCTCTGGCGGCGCAGTGGTTAAGAATCCGCCTGCCAATGCAGGGGACACGGGTTCGAGCCCTGGTCCGGGAAGATCCCACATGCCGCGGAGCAACTAAGCCCATGGGCCACAACTACTGAAGCCCCTGTGCTCTAGGGCCCTCGTGTCGCATCTGCTGAGCCCGCATGCCGCAACTACTGAAGCCTGCGCACCTGGAGCCCGTGCTCCACAACAAGAGAAGCCACCGCAATGAGAAGCCCACGCACCACAGCAAAGACTAGCCCCCGCTCGCCGCAACTAGAGAAAGCCCGTGTGCAGCAACGAAGACCCAAATGCAGCCAAAAAAAAAAAAAAAAAAAAAAGATCGAGTACCTTTAGTGCAAAAAATTTAAGTGCATTATTTGCATGGAGTGCAAGAACACTTTTCATGAAGATGAGGTGAACATTTTTTTAATTGGCATTTTCCAGGTTCCTTGGACTGTTTAGCTCAGCTGGGGAGAGGCTGGTGCGACCCAGGGTCTCACGCAGGTGGCCTCCCTCCTCTGCCTGCTGGCTTTGCTCCTGGGCCACTCACCTGGCCCTGACCCTGGACATAAGGAGGGAGCTAGACTGAGAAGAAGTCCACCGGGCTCTCTATAAGCCCTACCCCCGCCCTGAAATAAGCCAGCGTTTGGACATTGGAATGCCGTGCAGGCACTCAACAGGATGTTTTAAAAACGTATTCAGTGAAATGGGAAAATGCTCACAATAGAATAGTAAGTGAAAAAAGCAGGAAACAAATCATCAGCACTGTGACCTGAACTACCTCTGTATTTATGCCTCTAAGAGCCCTAAAGGAAATACACCAGAATGGTAACCATGGTTCATTCGCTCTGGTTGTGGCACTGAGGAGTTTTCAGTTTTTTCCTCTCTCGTATTTTCCAAATATTCTCTAATGAGCATGCAGTACGTTTATTATCAGGAAAAGGTAATCAACCTTATTCAGGTAGTAAAGCAGCCCAGACCAGGTGCCCTGCTGTTCAGACGGTGTACTGGGATTGTTTATAACGTTGCAGGTGTCTGAGCCGCCCGGGGAGAGCGTGTCTCGGGGGCTTATTAATAATAGTTAGTATCATAATGGCCATTTGTTGAGAAATTGTTACATCCTAAGCGCGCTCTGCATGCTTCTCCATGACCCACCAGACCTCTGAGTGAGGCAAGCATTTCTCCTGACTGTCCTGGGAAGGAAGCTTACCTGGTGGCCCAGGTCACAGTGGAGTCATGAGAGGGAAGGATGGAGAGTCCCGTCTGGGTCTCTGAGTCTAGAGCCCAGGTCCCCTCTCTCCTGACTACCCAGAGGGTGGTCGCTGGGCCAGAAGCGCAGGCATCATCTGGACGCTTGCTAGAAATGCAGGTGTTCAGACCCCTCCCAGAGGCCTGCCTTTTCACGAGATGCCCAGGAGATGCAAGAGCCTGTTGGCAGCGGGAGGAGTGACGTCACCACGTGAGAACCGGCCACTGCTCTCTCATCACCGCCGGGCGCCTGGGGCTCACACCTGTGGCACCCCTGCCATCTCGTGCGATGACCACAGCCTGGCCCCTTTTCCGTCTGTGTTAAATCAGACAGAAGAAAAGTGTTGGCTGAAGGAGGAAAAGGGGGAGAAGGTTAGGGATGATAGAGCCGCCACAAGACCATCCAAAGCTGGAAGATTGGACACGAATGATGAGGTTAGCGTTGTGACACCCGCGACAGCGCTCTCTTTCTCTTTGTAAAACTCTGTGGTCCTTGGCGATTACCCCAGTCTGACCGTGTCTCTCAAGCCTCCGGCACAAGTCTGTGTGCACATAGATGTGTGACGGGGGCTTTCCTTTCTTCCCAAATTCTTCCTTGCAGCAGGAGGACAGTTTCCCTGCCCAAGAGGCCCCCCGTGACCACCCTTTTCTCTCCATTGTCCTCAGCTCCTCTTCCAGTTCTCTGTGTCCCCCAGGACAGAGGGCTTGAGTTTTTATTGCATTCCTAGTGTGCCAAGCAGTGTGAATGCTAACCGTTCCTTATCCCTGTAAGGGGCCCGGGCAACCCCGCACTTCCCATAAGGAAAGTCAAGCTCTGAGAGCTTAGGTAACTCACCCGAGATCACAGCCGGGGTCAGGATTCTGGGTCATTCGTATGTCAGATTCATTTCCATCTGTAAGACCAAGGGCTGAGTTTGTTTTTTTCCAGGAGATACAATAGGTTTGACCCCCACTTTTTCCAATTGCTGAAGTTTCCCCAAATTCTCCAAACATGGTTTGAAATTCCAAAGTTGTTCCTAGCCATCTGTCCTCTCGTCAGACATCTTGTCACACAAAGTCCTGATTGTCGACTTGGGAAAATACCAAGCGTTGTACCCCACGGACGGAAGTCATGACTTAAGGGGACCGGTGGAAAAAACCAGGGCTACTGATTGCCTCTGGGACTCTGCTGTGTAATGTACTTTGTTTAACCTCAGTTTCTCTGCCAGCAAAATGGGTATAATCGTATCCATAGCTCAGAAAAGTCATGAGCTTTACAGAATGGCCAGGCTTGTCCAAGGAGCATACACATCTATTCAAAGGGCATAGAAGAAGGTGTTACATTGGTCTTGCACTTGGAGGAGATGGCAGACTGGAAAAATCACTTGAGGCCAGGCTATTAAGTGTTCTGTATTTATGGGCATCACTGCATCAAAGCGTTTTGTTTGACTCCGTGACTACTTAGGTCGTGGGAATGAACGCTCCACCGTCTGTGATTTCCACCCAGGAACCCTGAGAAGGACTGTCACTCTGACGTGGCCCTTCCTCTCTATGAGAACCTCAGCATCGTGGAGCAGCCCGTGAACCTGAGCGGCCTCACACAGAAGTATGCCGAGAAGGCCACCCAGTTCATCCAGCGGGCGAGGTGAGCGCCCCCCCCCCCCGTGTCCCCTGGCCCCAGCACGGCTCAGACCGCAGCGGAGCTCCATTACCTGACAAAGATGCGCGCGTGCATGTCTCCTGGAAATAAAGCTAGAAAGCTGTCTGTCCTGGGGTCTCCAGGCCTGGGTTACAAGTGCCTCAGGTACATTCCCAGGGACCCTGCTCAGACCACACTCCCGTCATTGTCAGGTGTCCTCTCCTGCTAGCGTATCACCTCCCTGAGGGCAGGGTCCATCCACTGTCTTCTGGGCATTCAAGGTGTTTGTCGAGTTCATTAGTTGACAGGCTATGTTCGTTTCTTATTGCTGCTGCTGTTACCAACTGACCACCAACTTATTGGCTAAAACAATAGCAATTTATTCTCCTACAGATCTGGAGGCTGGACGTCTGAAATGTGTCTGATGGGGCTAAAATCAAGGTTATCAGAAGGGCTGTTTCCTTCTTGAGGCTCCAGGGAGGATTGTTTCTTGCCTCTTCCAGCTTCTGGTGGCTGTTGGAATTCCTTGGCTATGGCTACATCATTCCTTTTTTTTTTTTTTTTTGGCGGCACCACTGGGCTTGCGGGATCTTAGTTCCCTGACCAGGGATGGAACGCGGACTCTGGGCAGTGGAAGCATGGAGTCCCAACCACTGGACCGCCAGGGAACTCCTGGCCACGTCGTTTGAATCTCCACTTCTGTGGTTCACTTGCCTTGTCCTCTTCTGTAGTCACATCTCCCCCGCCTCCTTTTTATAAGGACATTTGTGATTACGTTTAGGGTCTACTGGGAACGATCCAAGATAATCCCCCATCTCAAGATCCTCAACTTAATTGCATCTACAACGTCCGCTTTGGGGACACTCAGAGATTCCAGGGATTAGACCCTGAGTATCCTTGGGGGCCAGTATTCAGTATAACACACAGGGGTCCAGCATCTACAGGGCCCAGGTAACCTGAAGCGGGGAGCAGGCTGACTGTGAGGCAGTAGGGAGTGGTGGGGCCTGCGGTGAATTTTGAGCACCTGTCCCATCTAAGGCTGCCTGCTGCTGCTTTGTGGGAGCGGGGGCCTGGCTTGTCAGGCCTTTCCATTTCTCAAGAAAGACAGGCCACCTGGCCCTTGGTGGATCTCCTGATCTCTAACTGTTAGCAACCACTAATTGAAAATAACAAAAAGCAGAAACCCCAGAGCCATACCACAGTGGGTCTCTAGCAAGCTGTCTCTGTGTGAGAGCTGCTTGCTTCCAGCCTCTGTCAGATCAGAGATCAGCACAGAGAGTAGATTGTGCGAGACCACAGTCAGCTACTACTGCTGACCTTGGGGTGTATGTACGTAGGTGGCGGGGTGCAAGCTCAGACACACACGTGTGCACACACACGGTCACCCCACCCGCTGCCTCTCTCATGTGCACTGGTGCACCTTTCTCCTAAGATTGCAAACTCTCTCTCTCTCTCCTATTTTTAGGCCGCGCCATGCGGCATGCGGGGATCTTAGTTCCCCAACCAGGGATTGAACCTGTGTGTTGGGAGCGTGGAGTCTTAACCACTGGACCGCCAGGGAAGTCCCAAGACTGCAAACTCTTCAAGGGCCGGGGAAGGATTTCCAACAGGTCCTTTGGTATTTTCCACAGCCTTTGCCTAAGTGGGCAGGAGAACGTGTACGGCACACCCGTCTACTTGCACAGAATTAAAAATAGCCCCCACCTTGGGATAACGGATCTCATCATTTCCTTGAAAGTGCAAGAATTCCCCCAGCCCCTCGCTCCACCATGCTGGACTTTTCTAGACAGAAGGGCAGCTGGGAGGGTGGAGGTATAGCCATGTAGTAGATCCATTTCTGCTTGATCGCACGGCCTGCTAAAGGCCCACATTCTGAGAGCAGCCCCTTAGGGCTTAGAGACTGCATCTGACCAGTTTCTCAGGGCTTTCTGAGAAACACTGTTGGGTTGGTTTGTTCATTTTCGTTTTTTCAGATGGTTGATATGAAAAGCACAGAGCCCCTTCTCCCACCTGGGGGTTTGAGCACGTATATGCTCCCTGGATGGCTTCGGGCCCCGGTGCCCTACGACAGGTGGACGGTCTGTGGCTGGTGAGGAAGGTCTACCCCTGCTTTTGCAATGAGAGCACAGTGTTCTCAGGGGACGGTAGCGGGTGGCAGCCGGCTGGGCACTGATTAACTTTGAAGACGACATGGTGCTGTTCATCTACCACTTAATTAACCACTTGAAAGATTAACAAATCAGCGAACAAACTCTTTATCATAGTTAAGAGGGGAAGAGTTTGCTAATTTATTAATTAGTTATTAAGTGAAAAGTCACATGAATCCTGTTGGCTTTTTGCTTGACAGAGAATAATCCTCAGGCATGCTGATTTCCTTAGGACTGGCCTTGCCAGTTCATCCATGATTTTAGAAGTGTCAGCAGAAAAGCCCCCAGATCTGTGCTGTTTTCTCCGTCATGAGCCCTTACGCCACCTTGACTTGTTTGTCAAAACTACCGGGAGTCCCTGGAGCGTGGTTTCCTGCCCTGCTCGGCAAGAGGGTCTTCTTTGAATGTTTTTCCTTGGGGCTTCACTTGATTTTAGACCCCTGACCTAGCAGTGATGCTGAAGGCTAATACTTAAAAATTTTTTTTAATTGAAGTCGAGTTGATTTACAATGTTGTCTTAATTCTGCTGTACAGCACAGTGATTCCGTTATACATATATATACATTCTTTTTCATGCTCTTTTCCATTATGGCTTGTCCCAGGATATTGAATCTAGTTCCCTGTGCTCTGCAGTGGGACCTTGCTGTCTATCCATCCTGTATATACTAGTTTGCATCTGCGAATCCCAAACTCCCAGTCCCTCCCTCCCCCACCTCCCCTCCCCCTTGGCAACCACCAGTCTGTTCTCTGTGTCTGTTTCTGTTTCATAGACAGGTTCACTTGTGCCATATTTTAGATTCCACATACAAGTGGTATCAGGTGTTATTTGTCTTTCTCCTGAAAGCTCGTTCCTGATTCGAGTTTTTTAAACAGGAGGCAAAGCTCCGAATTGGCAAAAAAAAAAAAAAAAAAAAAGAAAAAGAAAGGAGGTAGCGGACGGCCTGGGCGTCTGGGCTTCTAGGTCATGGAGCTGGCTGGTCCTCTGCTCCCTACAGGGTCTAGGACGGCACATTGAACCTGAGTTGGGAATACAGGGCTTGATGGGCTGAGCGTATTGGGGTAGGTGTGAGGATGTTTGAAATCAGAGTGTATGGTCCACATTCCAGGGAATTGTGCACTTAGAACTAGGTCCTAGAGAGGCACAGAGGACAAAGAAGCCCCAGCCTTCCTGGGCTGGAGCCTGGGACCCACGTCAAGGGCTTGATTCCTTCTTCTCCTTGACTCAACCCCTCCGCCTGCATCGTTCTCCCCCTGCTGGTCTAAGCCTCCTTCCCCTTCTCATCTCCGTCCTCACCCGTCTCCCACCTAAAGCACACCACCTGCCACCCACATCAGGGCTCCGGGTTCAGCCTGAAGATCATTCTGTCCTCCTGACCCCTCCTCTCTTCTTTCTCCTGTTTGGGTGTTCTGACGAATAACGGGTGAGGACATGAGTGATTGCACGCACCGCTGGGCAGTGGGACGGCCGTCCTCCTCCTGCAGCCTCTCCCTCTGCTGTTCTGTCTGCCTTGAAGGGCGACCATGCACTGTGTCCCTGGACCCCCCCCGTCCTTCGGGCCACACTGTCTCAGAGATGTCTCCCCTCTCCCCCTCCCCCCCGCCCAGCTTGGGTCCCCTGTTATGCTCTTCCACAGCACCCTGTATTTCTCCTCCATCATCCCTACTACTATATATTTGTAATAATGATCTGATTCATTTCTTTTTTCTTTTTTTGCGGTACGCGGGCCTCTCACTGCTGTGGCCTCTCCCGTTGCGGAGCGCAGGATCAGCGGCCATGGCTCACGGGCCCAGCCACTCTGCGGCATGTGGGATCTTCCCAGACCGGGGCACGAACCCGTGTCCCCTGCATCGGCAGGCGGACTCTCAACCACTGTGCCACCAGGGAAGCCCTGATTCATTTCTTAGTTGCATCTTTCCCTCTGCTGTTTCCAATTGGATGTGAAGCTCCAAGAAGGTGGAAATCCTGCTTCTGTCTCTGCAGTGTCTGGGGCTTGGTTAGCCCTTAATAAGTATTCATTGAATGAGTGAATAAAGAGTGAGTTGCTTGATCTGGCCCCAAACGTGTGCCAGTGTCGTGTTGGGAATACACACGTGGATTAGATCTGTTTCGGTTTTCGAGCATCTCCCAGGCTAGTGGGGAAACAGATAGTGTTCAAAAGCTGGCTTTCGCATAGGCTGCATTGTCAATACTGATCGATTCTCTAAGGGAGGGGCAAAAGGGGCCAGGGAAGAGGAAGCCACCTATGAGCTGGGAGCAGAGAGGGATCTTGATGGCTTTGGAGTGGGATCTTAATGGATTAAGTGTTTGCAGGCAAGATACCAGGCAGGGTCCTGCCGGGAGAGGAGTGAACAGGCGCAGGAGGACGTGAGGTGGCCCCGGCGTCGGAAGGACGGCAAGGCTGGGAAGGCCACGGATGCCGGGCTAGGGCTTTGCACTGCCCGCAGGCTCATGGAGCCCCGGTAGGCTTCTGAACTGAGAACTGTCAGGTCCAGTCTGGATTCCAGAAGGTTCTCTGTAACGCTGAGGCCCAGAGGGTGACTGTGAGATTTGGGACGGGGCGGGGGCAAGTGGCTATTGCAGCGATGCCTCCTGGACCGGTCAGCCCCGGGGGCCGCTGCAGGGGCAGCCGAGGGAGCCCGGCTCGAGGGCAGCCCTGCCGCCACCTTCAGGCCTGGCTCTCCTGCCAGGAGCCCACTGGGGACATTTCCTGAGAGATGGGCATCCCTCACTTGCCATTCTCTATTTCAGATCAGGAGATTTTCTCCAGACTTGGCTTCCCCAGGTCTCAATCTTTGTGCATCTCCACACCACGCCCCACCCTCCCTCTGCTGGAATGTCCCCTCCAGCGTCTTAATTCCTCTGATATCTTAACCCCTTTTGTTAAATCTGAACATGTTCTTCTAGCCTCCTTCTGTGCTGGTGAATAAACACACACACACACACGCACACACACATGCATGTATCTATATTTAAATAAAGATGAAATCATACTGCCTTATAACTGGCCTTTTTTTTTTTTTTTTTTTTTTTCGGGTTCTCGGGCCTCTCACTGCTGTGGCCTCTCCCGTTGCGGAGCACAGGCTCCGGACGCGCAGGCTCAGCGGCCATGGCTCACGGGCCCAGCCGCTCCTTGGCATGTGGGATCTTCCCGGACCGGGGCACGAACCCGCGTTCCCTGCATCGGCAGGCGTACTCTCAACCACTGTGCCACCAGGGAAGCCTTTTTTTTTTTAAAGCACCAAGTCTCCTCCACTTTTTTTTTTTTTTTTTCTGGCTGGACCGCGTGACTTGTGGGATCTCAGTTCCCCAACCAGGGATTGAACCCGGGCCACGGAAGTGAAAGCCCAGAACCCTAACCACCAGGCCACCAGAGAACTGCCCATCCTCCACTCTGTATTTGCCATTCAGCACAGGGGTGGTTCAGGGGATAGATGCCCCCAGGGAGCTAGTTTGTGCGGTTCCTGCAACATGCCATCTTTACGAGTTCTAGCATGGTGTCAGGATGCAGGGAGAGAGGTGCTCCTCTGGGTACCATGGATGCTTACTACTGCAGGCTTGTATTATTCATACTTATTAATAAAAGGGTACCACTTATGAAAACCTTACTATGGCATTAAATACTCACAGCTGTATCAGGGAGGCACAGCTGTCCCCATTGTGGAGACGACAGAGGTTAAGTGAATTGCCCAGGGTCACACGACCACGAAATAAAATTCCAGGGATTCGGATGCGGGTCTCCAATGCCCGTCTTCCCTCATCTTCACAGCCCAGGGTGCTAACAGGATTTTGATAATGGGTGGGAGTTTGCAGGATAATGATGGGGGTGGGATGAGGGTGGGTGATGGGACCACGCCCCCAGCCCATAGGTAGCTATGAGCTGATAAATGTTTAACAACCAGCACTCAGAGAAAAAGCTCTGATTTGCCCATTTCTGTGGCGTAAATACTCTCACCGTGGCTGAATTCAAGATACCAATGAGATGTCGCTGACCGTAGGGTTGGAGAGATGTACAGTGTAGCACCTCATCATACGGTGTTCCCACCGCACAGATTCAGCGGCCGCAAAACAAAGTGCAGGGCACAGGTAATAGTAAAATGTGGTAGAATAATTAGGATGTGATAAATCGGGCAAGTTTATTACCTTTGGGTTTTTTTCCAGTTGATTTACAATGTTGTGTTAGTTTCTGTTGTACAGTAAAGTGAGTCAGTTATACACATACATATATCCACTCTTTTTTAGATTCTTTTCCCACATAGATTCTTTTACAGAGTATTGGGCAGAGTTCCCTGTGCTGTACAGTAGGTCCTTATTAGTTATCTATTTTATATATAGTAGTGTGTATATGTCAACCCCGGTCTCCCAATTTATTCCCCCCCCACCTTTGTTTTTAATATCATTTATTTAACGGTAAGTTGATTTCATTCAATTTTTAATGGCAGCCATGTTTAACAACTGGCTTGCAAAATTCCTGAAATCTGAGCCAGCTCCATCCAGCATGCTGCTGCCACGTGGTATCCACCTGCAGATTACGACAAGGCGTCCCCGCTGAGTGTATGCTGACCGGTGCCAGAGCGCCCAGCTCGGCCAGTGGATCGTGGGCTGGCATTAAACTCCCATTCGCTCTCTCAGCAGGATGTCCGCATGCCGGAATTGTGCACAACGTACACAACTGTACATGATCATCTTTGTCAGATCAGGCAACAGACGCCCTACATCAGCACCATGCAATAGCGCTCTCTGCAAGGAAGAACATGTTCTCTCTGTGCTGTCCGGGATGGTAGCCACTGGCCTGAGCATTGGAGACGTGGCTCAGGCAGCTGAGACACCAGATGGACGGATAGAGAAAGAGATAGACATAGAGAGAGAGAGAGAGAGAGATAGACAGATAGATAATAGATAGATGATAGATAGATGTAAACTATACATAGCATAAAATTTTCCTTTTCAATATATATATGTATAACTGAATCATTTTTCTGTACACCTGAAACTAACACAGCTTTGTAAATCAACTCTACTTCAATTAAAAAAACACTTTTTTTTAAACATCTTTACTGGAGTATAATTGCTTTACAATGGTGTGTTAGTTTCTGCTGTATAACAAAGTGAATCAGCTGTACACGTACCTATGTCCCCATATCTCTTCCCTCTTGCGTCTCCCTCCCTTCCCACCCTCCCTATTTTTTAAATTTACCTTTGTAAGTGTACAGTTCTGTGGTTTTAAGTACATTCATACTGTTCCGCAACCATCCCCACTATCCATCTCTAGAACTTTTTCATCTTCCCAAATGAAAGCTCTGTACCTGTTAAACACCAGTTCCCCGTTTTCCCTTCCCTGCAGCCCCGGGCCTCCACAGCGCTGCTTTCTGTCTGTATGAAGCAGACACTCCAAGTACGTCCTATAAGGGGAATCGCGCCATATTTGTCCTTTGGTGACTGGCTTATTTCACTGAGCATCGTGTCTTCAAGCCTCATCCATGGTATAGCATGTGAGACGCTGAATTCTTAGCTTTATTTCATGTTCGTGAATTGAAATCAGAATAGCCACCCATGACTTGTGGACATGGACGATACAGCTCGTGAAATGTTGCAGAGAAGTTGTGGACTAGAATGGGGAAGGAGAAGCTCCCGTCTGGGACGTGCATCTTCTGTCCTTCAAAGAGAGCTGAGGGCAGTAGAGTCCCAATCAGGGGACTTTGGGAGTTGGGATGCAGGGGCGTCTCCAGGGCGAGGTTTGGTGCAGAGCTGAGGCTGGGGGACTCAGAGAGCTTGATGTGGGGTGGTGTGAATCGGGGGCAGCCAAGAACGCTCAGGCCATTTTGAAAGTCAAGTGTCCAGGTGGCCTGGTGTGAAAGAGCCGCACTTCTGTCGCCAGCCTATGGACTTGCCTGAAGTTCCCCCCCGTGCCCTCCCTGTGTCCTCTGAAAGACCCCCCCACAGGGGTGGGCTGTGGGAAGGGGCTCCCCGAGGGTCCCTGCCGCTGCCCTTGACCCTGCCCCTGGCCTGGGGATGCAGGTGGGGGGCATGCAGGAAGCAGAGGCCTCCCAGGGGAACCTGCAGGATCAGAGTAGGGGCAGCCGGGAGCCTGGCCTCTACCAGGACCTTGATCTAGACGTTCCCAGCTATGGCCTTGGAATTCCCCGTGGTCCGTTTCAGTCATCCGTTCATCTCCTAGAAAGAGCCAAGGCTGGGAATGGAAACGATGGCCTGGATGCTGTGAGAGAGCAGCTGGAACTTAAAAATACGTTTGCACTGGACGTTAGAATGAAGCTGCTAAGAGCCAGGGCTCTGCTCTCAGCCAGACCTTAGTTCAAACCCAGACTTGGTCGCTTCCTAGCCTTGGGTGAGTCTCAGTCTCCCTGAGCCTCTGACGCTTCATCCGGAAAAGGGAACTTGGGGGTTTCACGAGGTTGAATTCAGGCAACGTGAGCCTCGTTCGATAAGCTCCCGGTAAATGTTAAAAGGGCAGAGGCGAGTATTACAGCTACTCTCAGTCTTTAACCAGCTTTATCCCCCCATTGCCTTTGCAGGCTGTAGACGGATGTGTACTTCCTGAGCACACCGGGTGGAAGGGGTTCTGGGCTCTTCTCTGAGGCCACGGGACCCTTCTGGAGCGTCACCTCGGCCTCTCTCGTTTCAGTGCCAGCGGAAGACCCTTCCTGCTCTACGTGGGCCTGGCCCACATGCACGTGCCCCTGTCCAGGACCCTGCCATCAGCAGAACCCGGGGGTCGAAGGCCGTACAGCGCGGCTCTCCGGGAGATGGACAGCCTCGTGGGCCAGATCAAGGACAAAGTTGACCTCACAGCTAAAAACAACACATTCCTTTGGTTTACAGGTGAAGTAGTAAAACCCAGCCAGCCTCACTGGGCTCTAATGGATAACCCCGCACACGCCCCACACAAGAGCAGAGTCTGGGCGAGTGACCCTCTTCAGCTGGGCAGGGGGCTCGCCTTGAACTGGGGGCCCTGCTCGCGTCCGTCGGCCTGCGTGCCGAGCACCTGTCCGTTGGGACCTCCAGGACTGTGCCCCTGGAAAGGCTTTGCACAGAGAGAGCGGGTACCCTGCCGGCCCCTTGGGTGTTGATCAGGGCCATCTGGGTATTGCTGTTAATTGTTAATGAGTGACTTTGACATTGTGGACCTCTGTAATCCTCGGGCAATTCCAAGAGTGCTTCTTTACCGTCTTCCCCCATCCCAAAGGTTGCCACCGGTCAGCAGGTCACATCTTCCGGCTGAGTGGCGCTGGACTAGTGAGCTGTTTAAAGGGCCCACACAGGCATCACTGGTCTCGGGGCCCTGTCTGGAGCGAGAGTGGTGGACACTTGGGTTTGAATCTCTACTCTTGGGAAAGTTACTTTATTTATTTTTTATAAATTTATTTATTTATTTTTGGCTGCGTTGGGTCTTCGTTGCTACCCGCAGACTTTCTCTAGTTGCGGCGAGCGGGGGCTACTCTTCGTTGCATGGGCTTCTCATCGCGGTGGCTTCTTTTGTTGCAGAGCACGGGCTCTAGGCACATGGGCTTCAGTAGTTGTGGCTCGTGGGCTCGGTAGTTGTGGCTCGCGGGCTTTAGAGCGCAGGCTCAGGAGTTGTGGCGCACGGGCTTAGTTGCTCCGCGGCATGTGGGATCTTCCCGGATCAAGGCTCGAACCCGTGTCCCCTGCATTGGCAGGCGGATTTTTAACCACTGTGCCACCTGGGGAGTGCCGGGAAAGTTCCTTTAACCTCTGTAAGCCTCTCCTTCCTCATCGGCAGAATCAAGCTAACAGTGAAATCTATTCCATGGCCCACTGGGGGATCAGGAGATAACGTATGTGTGCATCATAGGGGCTCAAGAGAGAGTTGCTGGGCACTTCCCTGGTGCTGCAGAGGTTAGGTCTCCGTGCTTCCACTGCAGGGGGCACGGGTTCTATGCCTGGTTGGGGAACTAAGATTCCACATGCCGTGAGGCCAAAAGAAACCCACAAAAAACAAAAGGAAAGAAAGGAAAAAGTTGCTGGGCTGAAGATAGTGGCAATGGAATTGCTGAGCCCAGATCCAAAGGCAGAAGCCTCAGCGTGGGGCGCGCTCGGGGCAGGAGAGCCCACCTCTCCGGAAAGCCCATCGGAGGCAGCCCCCTCTAAAAGGTCCTTCAAGGGTAGGGTTGCATTTGTTTTCACGGGTCCTTTTTCTTTCCAGTCCCCTGCTGTGCACAGGGATGTGGGACCTGAGAGAGAGAGAACCGGGCAGAAGCATCCTCCAGCCTGTTGACTGCTGCGTGTTGCTTTTTTTGGTTTCTAGGAGACAATGGCCCGTGGGCTCAGAAGTGTGAGCTGGCAGGGAGCGTGGGGCCCTTCACTGGATCGTGGCAAACTCGTCAAGGTAGAGGCTCACAGCTGGGGTTGGGGCATCTCCCCGCGGGTGCTGAGTCTGGGCTGGGGCATGAGATCCGGCCTCTGGGAGGACCAGTTTATAGCTGGGTCTTGGGACATCATTGTGAAATAGGGACAGATTACTCACAGCCACTAGCTCCCGGAAGAGAAACAATTTGGAGTGGAGCAAGTGCGTGTTCACCCCGGGGGGTTCCCTTTCCTTCCCTCCCAGGGCGTCGGCCCGCTGACAGGCAGCCCAGCAAGTATGCTTTGCCTCTACCCTCACCCTCATGTCCTCAATCTTCCTCCTTGCTTTCTTTTCTTTCTTTTTTTAAAAGTCATCCCTCCACCCATCCAAACACTAATTCATTTCATTCATTCAAGAGATATTTCGTGCACAACTGTGCAAGGTTTCTATATGCATTAGCTCTAAACCTTAGTGAAAGGCAGGTAGTAATCACTGCACTTACAGCTGAAGAGTGAGAGAGGCTAAGTAACTTGCCTAGAGTCACACAGTTTGGGAGGACGGGGCCAGGCGTGCTACCAAGTTAAAGCTGGGGATCTTCCCACTACACCGTACTGCCTCTCTTTATGTAAACGCCCTTCAGCCCCCAGCTCAGCGCCCATCTGCCGGGAAGGTTTCCCCAAAAGGACCTCACTCTCTGAAAGAGCAGTCCTGCTGGGGACAATTCGGCAGTATGGACCAAAGTCTTGAAAAATGTGCATGCTGGGCGATGCATTAATTCCTCTTTTAAAGAATTTGTCTTCAGGAAATAATAAGCCAAGTGCACCATGTTGTGTGTAAAAGAATGCTCGTTGCAGTGGGTTTTTCTTGAGAAAAATAGTTAGACGTAACCCAAGTGTCCGGCAAGAGAGGAGTGCGCAAAGAAATTATGATACGTGCATTTAAAGAAACACTAAGGAACCACTGAAAATGGCGCATATGATTGACCTGGAAACACTTACATTAAATACTTTTCAGTGAGTAAAGCAGGTCACAAAACCACATGTAAAGTATGGTTTTATTGTATAAAACTAAGTGCATGTATTCTCGGAAAAATCTTGAGAGAGGCAACAAAAGGTATTGATAACAAAAGATTAGCAGTGATTACCTCTGGGTAGGGGAGGAAGGGTTTAAGTGTAGTTATTCCCACTTTTTTTTTTTTTTTTTACCAATTAGAAAACTTGTTTTAATTAATTTTTTTAATGAAAAAATTAAAATAAAAATTTCAGAAGGTGCTTGTATCCGAGGGGTGCAGAGGTGGACTTGGCAAGATTACGCCCTGGGGCTGGCTTCTGACCTGCGGCCCCAGCTGTGTCCAAGTCGGAGAGACACGAATTCCCTTTCAGATGAGTCTGGCAGGGTAGTCGTAGTTACCTAGAAGCTAGAATTTTCGTGTGTCCCACGGCTAGCTGTGAGAAGGAAGTGCTTTACCCTGGCGTCCCTTGGATCAGATCCCTGAGAACTTTCCAGGTGAGCGGCTGCTCAGCTGTGACCACATCTCGTGCGTGGACATGTGTGGTGGAAGTCAGGGAAACTGGGTGCTGCCCAGTGACCAGACCACTTCATCCCTCTGGGCGGTGGCGTTCCTCTGTGCGTGGATCTCTTTGGCCCATCCAGTTCGTTCAAGAGCTCTGTGATTTAGTTCTGGTTCCTGGAGAGCTGGACCAGGAAAAGATGCTAGGACCACAAGTGGTGGAAATGTGTCTGGTAGCTGCAGCCACAGCCTAGAGAAATATGGTGCCAACTGGGGGTGGTTCTTCTGCATTCGCTGATGATAATTCCTCCTCTCTGTACCTGGGGCACCCTCGGGCCAGGCTGCCGTCTTCAATGCTCAGTTAGAAGAGCCTGGGGCACCCTCGGGCCAGGCTGCCGTCTTCAGTGCTCAGTTAGAAGAGCCTGGGGCACCCTCGGGCCAGGCTGCCGTCTTCAGTGCTCAGTTAGAAGAGCCTGGGGCACCCTCGGGCCAGGCTGCCGTCTTCAATGCTCAGTGAGAAGAGCCTGGGGCACCCTCGGGCCAGGCTGCCGTCTTCAGCGCTCAGTGAGAAGAGCCTGGGGCACCCTCGGGCCAGGCTGCCGTCTTCAATGCTCAGTTAGAAGAGCCTGGAATCATTTTTACTCTCAAGAGTAAAAGCCCTAAAGGCACAGAGACCAAGGTTGAGGGGATAAAAATCTGTCCGTAAGTGGCCCTTCTGTGGGGATCTTTCTGTTTCCTAAGAAGACGACCCCTGATCTCCTATCTGAGGACCTGCCTTATCTTTTTTTCTCTTCTCCCCCTTAGGAGGCAGTTTTAAAATAGTGAACCAGTTTACGGGTATGGACTGTAGCCCATTCTTTGAGGGAAGAACTTTATGAGAAACACATGTATCAGCAGGGCGTATCCTCCTTTCCTTCTACTTGTTGAGCACCTACTATGTGCCAGGAACTGTGCTCAGTGCTGGGGACACAAAGATCAACAAAGCCCCGGCTTTAAAGAATGACGGTCTAGAGCAGCGTTTCTCAGACTTTAACGTGTAGATGGTCCCCTGGGGATCCTGCACCCAGTCGGTCTGGGTTGGTGATGGAGATGTTGCATTTCTAACCAGCTCCTAGGTGATGCTGATGCAGCTGGTCCAGGGACCACTCTGAGAGCCAGCGATTTGGGATATCCACATCTAGCGCCCTTCGAGTCTAGAACTGTCAGATCTAGACCAGTGGGTTATCAGGTGAGGTCCCAGGACCAGCGGCATCAGTACCACCTGAGAACTTGTTAGCAATGCAGATTCTAGGGCCTCACCCCAGACCTACTGAATCCGAAGCAAAGTTGGGGAAGGTGTGGACAAAAAGGAGTGCAAGTTGGTGCAGCCACTGTGGGAAACGGTATGCGCGGTCCTCCAAAAATTAAAAGTAGCGCTACCACGCAATCCCACTGTTTATCTGAAGAAAATGAAAACAGGAATTCCAAAAGATCCACGCACCCCTATGCTCATTGCAGCATTATTCACAATAGCCAAGATATGGAGGTGACCTAAGTGTCCATGTATAGATGAATGGATAAAGAACACGTGGCGCATGTCTATATAGACGTCTCTGCTGAGTCAAAGATGATAAATAAAGGGGAGCGAGTGACAGGAACCCCCACGTTCAAACAGCCAGGGAGGCCCCAGCGAGCCCTACTCCAACTATCTTGTTGGCCAAAGAGGGATCTGAGGCTGAGCGCGGCAGAGGGCTTCCCTGGGGCCGGCCATCGACTGAGGGGCCACACGCTCTGACCACCACCCGGCTCATTCCTCAACCCACGTTTTCACTATCCTCACGCCCTGTTATACCCGACTGACTGCCCAGCTGTCTGCAACGTCCTGTCTTACTTCTCTGCCCCCTCCATGGTTGTCAGAGAGAACCTCACTAGCCCCTGTGACAGTCTGAGTCTTTCTAAATCTATGGGAGGCAGAGTGGAGAGATGGAGAGAGGGCTTTGGAAGCGTGATTCTCGACTCAGCTCAGGACCTGGTGCCCGGCGGCCCCTTCCAGCCCTGCGTCCTCCTCAGTAAGGGCAGTGGAGACCCGCCTCGCGGGACGGTGCAGGGCCAACTGGGACGCTGGCCGGGAGGTGCCTGGCCTTTACTACCCCCATACAACTCCATCTCTTCACTCCCAGCCGAAACAAACTCGGGGTGGGGGGAGGGTTCCCACAAAGAGAATAATTGGAAGAAATAACCCGAGAAGGATTTTCCTGCTGAAGCCCACGGGCACCTTAAGCGACACGAGGAGCACTTCCCAGGAGTTCTGGGCCTGTGGTTTGGAAAACTGCTCTGAGGCTGGACTTCCTTCATGTCGAGACGACACCCTCTGTGGGGGGCAGGGCCTTGCACAAACGCTGGTCTGGATGTGATATCTGTGGGACACAGCACCTGAATCCGTGGTGGGACTGGACCTGGTTACCTTGTTCTTTTCCCAGGAGATCCTGAAGACGCACTTTGCGGGGGGTAAACACTTCCCCTTCCTCAGTCTCCAAACTGGCTTCCCGTCAACCTCTCCTCACTGCCCAGGCCACTGCGGGGGGCTCTGGGAAGGCGGGCAGAGCCCTGGGTGGAAGGGCCATGGCCAGGGGACTCGGGTCACGGGGGAGGGGCTGGGGGTCCCTCTGGACCGCCTGCTCTTCTTCGAGCAGGTTCCTTGTCAGCGGGAGGCCTGTGTATCCTGCTGTAAACGGGGCCAGCCTCGGGAGCTGGTGAAAGAGAGAAGACAGTCAGTGTTTTCGCGATGGAGCAGGACAAACAGTGCCCAGAGCCCTGCTGCTTTCTCCCCGCAGCTGGCCCAGCGCATCAGACCACACGCTGCCTCCCCTGTTCCCAGGGCCCCCGGGCCGCCCCCCACCCCCCCTCCTGGCTGAGCCGCTCTGCTCAGCTGATGGGTGAGGCAGCGTCTCCTGCAGTCATCCCTTCATCCCGTGCTGGAGTGAGGGTGCTCCACCGGGCTTGGCCTGCGTCCTGTAGGGGTGAGGAGAGACCGAACCAGGGGCCAGGGGGCACAGCAGGGCCGCTGCCGACCCCTAGCCCGCGGCCCCCCTGGTTCCCAGCCGCCGGCCTCCCTTCCCTGCTCCAGACCTATTTCCTCTCCGGGACAGAACCAACACCTTGTTTGTGCCCTAACTGACGGCTCCTCTGTCTGGAAAATCTTTTCTTGTTTTATTTGAAGAGCAGAACTGTTCCTTCCTCCCCCCCTGGTGATGAGGAAACATGCTGTTGAACTTGGCATCCTTGGCTTCTAGGAGACCTTGGTTGTAACTTGATGCTATCAGGTGGTTACATAACCTTTCCCACTGGGAAGCGTGCTCTACATCCTGGGCCTTCTGTCCATTTGGGGCAGGGGGTGGGACAGAGAGGGGTCGGGGTTGGGGGGGACTGGGTGAGGGAGTGAGGGTCAAGGGAGGGGCTCTTGGCCCCGGCTGAGGGCAGGGCCAGCTACTGGGGACCCAGTGGAAGTCAAATGATGTCCCCTGCCGGGCTTGGAAGTCCCCATGCCCACACTCACGGCCGTCCCAGGGCAGCCAGGGTCCCTCGCCCCAACAGAGGCCTGGCTGCCCTGTGTTTCTAGAAAACTAGTGTGTGCGCTCCGGGCAGCCTTGGCAGAGGCATGTGTTTATATTTAGAAACGAAGCCTGCTTCTTTAGAAGGTTATAGAACGTGTGCTTCTCAGAACACGCGTGTTCCATCCGAGTCACAAATGTAAATGCCTTGAGGGGCCAGGCAGGTAGTATAAACGAACAACTGTTTGTTTGTGTCCGTTGTGGCCAGCATTAGGGACTCGGTAAATCAGATCGAGGGCTCTAACGACATTCAAATTTAGTTTAAAAAGAAATACGATTTGTGCCAAACCAAACTGTCAGGGGGCTGAATTCAGTGTGTGCTTTGCCGGGTTGCAGCTTCTGCTGTCTTCTATCTGTAGGTGATTTTGTTTTGTTTCTGTTTTGCTAGGGGTTTCTTTGGATGGCATTTAGTGGGCGCTTCCGTGGCAGGCACTACGCCAGAGGACCTGGCTTGGAACTTTATATACATTATCTTGCGTAACTTTTCCACCATCCCGTGAGATCAGTACAGTCATTTCCCCCTTCACGGCTGAGGAGATGGACGTGCAGTGACACTGAGAATTGGGAAGGCGTCCTCCCATTTACCTTACTAACACTTCTCAACTTCTGGTCCTCAGAGACTGGTGTCAGGATGACTTGGAATCAGACCCCACCCCAGACTTCCTAAATCAGCATCTCTGGGTGTCCTTCTGGCGGCTCCATGTACTGAGAAGTTTGCCAACCTCTGTATTAGCCACACTGCCTTTCTGACTCAGGCAGGCATCGCATTTGGGTCCTTTCTGGGAAGGACCCTGTTCCAAGCGTAGGTCGTGGTGAGCCTTCCTCGGCTGCCCTTTTCTCCCTGCATCGTGCAGTGGCGTTTTCTTCCGTAGCCAGGGGAGAGCGAGCAAAAGCAGTTCCATGAATCATCGTTCTGTTTATATTTTGGTTGCTGAGGCTAAATATTTATTGCTTTAAGTAAGAGGTTCTGCCTTAATTAGAGTCATAACTAACCGCAAGTGCGCTGAAATGCGTTTTCATGACCATCAGACTTGCGTTTCTCAACAGAAAGCCAAACGCAATGGACCCTTTTGATGTGCCAGGGCCTCTGATCAAAGTATGAAGGTTGCTCTCAACTAACGAGTAGCTTTTGAAATTAAAAAGTGCCTGTTTGACTTTGTGGACTTAGCTATTGTTCTCACTCACTATAACACGTAGGGTCACATTCACGCTCCGGTGGTGTAAAGTTATAAAGCTGTGGGCCGCATAAAGCCTGTCATTAAAAAGCACATAAGCTACAATTAGTTTCAAGATGCATCGTGTCCACTTTCTGACTCTGTTCCTTGCTCTCTTCACCCTCGGCCTGGAACGGGCGCGCTCTACATTAACTCACCAGGAGAACTTTACAAGATACTGGTATCCAGGCCCCACCCCCGGCCAATTTAAATCACAATTCTCTGGGAAAGGGACTTTGGCGTGGGTATTTCTTAAAAGCTAGTGATTCGAATATGCATTCGGGGATGGGAACCACTGTCCTAAAAAGTCCTAGAAGGTTTAATGGCTGAGGGTACTGGCTGTGTGGTTAGACTTGGATTCAAATCCTGACTCTAGTGTTTCTTTGCTGTGTGACCTTGGGCAAATTACTTAACCTCTCTGAGCCTCAACCTCCTCATCTGAAGAATGAGGATTACAGGGCTTAGCTCACAAAGTTGTCCTGAGGATTAAGGGAGATGATGCCGGGAAGCACTTAGCATTATAGGTAGGTGCACTTAGCTTGGTGCTTAGGAAGGGCTCAACCAATAGGAGAAATTATTGTTACTGTTACTACTGTGGTTAACGGAGGATGAGTTTCCATCGGTAGGAGCAGGTATCACTGGAGAACATCAGGGGACCAGGGCCAGCTGCTGTGGGCTTCAGTGTGTGCTGGCAGATAAGCCACAGCACACACTGTTAGACGTTTCTGATAATAGAGGCTTGGTTATCAGGCATCAACCCTGGGGACCCACAGGGAATGCTGGGCGGATCTTTTAAAGTTGGCCCACCCCTAGCAGTGCCCGTGAGATCCTGGAATTTGGAGTGAGAAGGAGTGAGAAGGTCCACGCTCTGGGGGATATATTTTTTATAATTGCTTACCCACACTCTGGACTCTTTTGAGTACAAGCCTTGTGGGCATGGCTGGAATATATAATTGTGTCTTTCTGGTAAAGCCAGAGCCCAAGGTACAGCCAGGTGCCAGCTGGCCAGTGTTGACAACACAGAGGAGGGGTTGCTCTCCGCACCCCAAGTGTCCACACCGAGCCGCTTCTCTCAGCCAGCATTTTCCTCTCTTTGTCCCAGTTCCTGATTCTCTGCAGGGCACTGTCCACTCTGTTGACGTATACATGTTTTATAACCAGCCGAATTCCTTCTAACCTCTCCAGCTTTCAACTCTCTGCTGAAATAAGGCAAACGCATTGACATATTTTTCTCTGAAAACGAATTAGGAAAGTTAATCGTCTGAAAAAAGAACGGTACAAAAAGATTATGGCAAATGAGCAGAACCCCTAGTGGTGAAGACCAATTAGCAGATTTATTAATCAGGGGCCAGTGTACCCTTCTGGAAACACCCTGGAGGCGGAAACGCAATCCTGGTGCCGACTCTGCACTCTGCCACCTGTAGCCCTAGCACAGTGCCAGCCCCCAGCTTGGGCCTTCTGGTCGACCCTCAGAACCATTGGCTTGTTTCTTCGAATTGAACCCTTCGCTTTTCCTTAGCATCTGGCCTCAAAGGCTAAGCAAGTTCGTCTGAATTTTGTGCTCCGTGGACTTGCAAATAAATGGGCTCCATATTTTCACCCACCTATTCCCCAAGCTTCCATAGAAACGCCCCTCGTGGGTGGTGGTGGGGATTATCTGCAGAGCTCCCGCACATGCAGTGTTAGATGCTCCCTCCCCGCTTTCAGCTGAAGCGTAAGTCATGCATTCCAAGGCCACGGGGGAGTGCGATTTATGCTCGCTGTAGCTCTGGAGTCTCTGTTCCATATGCGTGAATAATTGGGAGTGGGCTCTAGGTATTTACGGCCGGCGTGGCTCTGGACCGGAAGAAGGTATGTGAGACATCTTGGGCCAAGTCAGAGAGTTTCCCGTTCGGCACCCCCCACAACTCCACTTGGTTCCGAGAGCCCCACCCCTAAACATAAACGGTCCATAGACACGAGTTGTTTTGTGTATCGTTTCTGACTTCAACCCTTGGGGGGACTCCAAAGCTGGTTATGAGAAAATTCCAAGAATGCCGAGCATTTCTGGTGTCACGTGCTGGGCCAGGGACATCAAAGTTTCCGTTTGCTGCGGCAGCCTTGGTCTTCTCGCCCCCTCCCTCCCCATCGTTGTTTCCGCCAGCCAAACATAAGGATGTTGCATGACCATGGTATGTGTGAGACACACACAGCGTTTGCCTTGGAAAGGCTCTCTACACGCTAACCGTGCGGAATTCCTGGCTCAGCTGGGATGAGGTCGGGGTGTGTGTGGGAGGGATGGGCATGGTCATGGTTAATTCAACGCAACACGTACTCAGGATGTTTCCATAAAGCATGACCTCATCCCTTCCAGCCTGCTGGTCATCGTTACACTGGTGGTCACTTCTGACTTGGTGGTTACAAAAATAATTCCTTTAATTACCCAGTGGAAATTCGTAGATTGTTCTTACCGCCCCCTGAGAGGCAGGAGGTCGGAGCTACCACAACATCGGAAGAGCTCATTCATTCAAAAAAAAAAAAAAAAGGAAAACAAAAAAGGAAAGCAGAGTGATCGGTTGTTGGGCGGATCAAATAACTGTGGGAATTTCCGCCTTTATCTCATTTCAAATAGTTTTATGTTTGCATCCTAAACGCGATCTGCAGGAGACACATTCACTCATTTATTCCACAGATAGTTGTTGAGTGCCTACTATGTCTCGGGTGCACAGGACTGATGCCGGTCTGTAAACAAGCCAGACGGTCTGAAGTGGCCAAAGTGGCATGAAGAAATTAAGTGACGTGATTCCCTAGAGAGGGACGGACACAGCTAGTTACGCGTGTTGAATCCGGTAAAATAAAAGAACGTATTGAAAGAGATTCGCTACATGAATCAGAATAGCTCGTTGCTAAAGGAAGTCATTCCTCTGTTGGAATTATCAGAAGCTCTTAGAGAGTCCCCGTGGAGAAGGACTGTTTTCCCAGAGAACCAACTGTCTCCCCTCTTCTCACAGGGGGAAGTCCAGCCAAGCAGACCACCTGGGAAGGAGGACACCGTGTCCCAGCTCTGGCTTACTGGCCCAGCAGGGTCCCCGTCAACGTCACCAGCACTGCTTTGCTAAGGTACGAGACCCAAATTACCTTGAGATGTAGGAAAAAGTCATGGATGCTTGCGTGACTAGAGACCTCACACATCACCTGCCCTGGCCAGGTGTCCCCAGATACTTCCCGAGCTCAGACTGTAGCAGCGAGGAGCTGCCTGGAGCAACAGTGCAGTGGGACACTTTTCAAGCCGTCCTCTGGGGGGCTGTCTCTGGGAAGAGGGCACTGGGTGGCCGTCAGTGCTGGGTCGTGCTGCTGTGCACTGAGGAGACAGTGGCTGCAAAAAGGCCAGGGGCGTCCTCACCACTTGTGGCCTGGGCCAAGCTGATGGGGGTGCGGGAGCGGGTCTATTGGGCCCGAAGGATCCCTTCTCTGGGGGTAGGGCAGGTGTCCTGAGGATGGCTCTGTCAAGCATGTCACTGGTCATCAGATGGCGCAAGAAAGGGGTCTAGATGTTGACGTGCCCCTGAGGGGAGGGAGAAGGAAGCTGGATCCACCGGGCTGGGAAGGAAAGGATGAATCCTTGGGTGAGAATCTTCTTCCTACCTCTGGCAAAGAAGCTTCTACAAGGAAGGACGATTGTAAACGTGAGCACATCTCACGATTACTCTGATCTCCTTATGAAGGCAGGCCCAGGAGGCCATCTCCTCGGCACAGAACTTGGCTGTGGTGTGCCATCCCGAAAGCAACACCACGCAGCTCTGCAGCCGTGACTTATGACGAGGGCTTCTCACTCACCCGGAGGGCCCGTCCTCTGCGTGCTTCTGCCCTGAATCCATGGACGAGGGGCCCTCCGTAGATACAGGTGCTTGCTCACAGGCTCAGAGGCCTTATTCTGGTTAAAGACTAATTTCCTGTTTCCAAAGGTCCTTCACCGTTAACCAAGTGGGTTCTGGCCTAGGGAACACAGCCCAGTAGAGGAAAGCAGGCTTCACTGGTTTCCTCTAGCATCCCAGAGGGGAGGTGATGGAGAGGAGGCGGGGAGACTGAACCCCGGGGGGAAAGGAAGGGTGAACATAGGTGACAGCCGAAGTCGGGGGTGAGTAGGCACTGTCCCTGGCAGCCTCTGGGCCCCCGAGAACTCCCGGTCAGCCCCGTACAGTCGGGGGTGGGGATGGGGGCGGGGTGCTGCCGGCAGGCGTGACAACAACAGCTCCGGCTGGAGCCTGTGATGTCAGGCTGGCCGGGAAGAGGGCCAGGCGGGCTGCTTTTTATGGGCCCAACTTGCTGCAGTCAGGCCAAGGGTTCACGGGCTGGGCTGGACGTGCCGTCTCTCAAGTGACGTCACCGGAAACCAAGCTCGTGCTTCTCAGTTGAGAATGGCGTTCTCACCTTCAGTCAGCTACGGCTCCGTGATAAAATTGCGTCATTTTGCTGACAATTCCGGGCTTCAGAGGTGCCAGCTGACTCAGGGGATACTTTGGTGAGTGTCCAAAGGAAGCCAGCCTTGGTACGAGGTAACATTTGCTGGGAATTTTCCCGGGACACTCTACCGATGCAGCGGGTCAGCCCCTCTTAGGATGTTTTTGGTGTTAAATTAGTCCTGATTGCAGCAGGACGGTCTGTCTCCGTACGGTTCATCCTCTTGCCATTTTCTCACGTGAATCCATGGAGAGCAAACTTGGGTGGAGTGCCCTGACTGCCAGGACTCCCTCCGGGTTGGCCCTCGGGGGAAGGGTGGTACGACGCGTATTCAAGAAACTGAGGCTCTTATGCTTCATGTTCTTGGAAGCCCAGCCAGACACTCCCACGTATTAGGTACTTAATCACCTCTTCTATCACTTAGTCTCCTACTTTCTTCCCCAGAGGATATACATCTCCTTCCAGATCAGAGATAACTCCCTTCAGCCACTCTGAGCTGAGGCCAGGATCCCTTAAACCAAGGCCCAGTGCCTAAGGAATCACGGACACCAGAGAGTAGACAAGTTGATACACTCACGTGAATACGGAAAAAGTAGAAAAAGGTGTGTTAGGGGCTCGGGGAGAAGGGTCCACGCTAAGCCTATTGGTTACCTTTAGACGTAACTGGTGTGTTAATCATCAGGTGTGCACCGAGCTGACGTGATAAGATCAAAAGAAAGGGCTTACCGATGCCCTGACCCCAAAGCCCAGTGACACAACTGCAGAATGGGGGAAATTCATTTATTCAACGGAGATGAATTGTTGGGTCCAGTTATGGGTCAAGCATGGCTCCAGGGACTGTAAGAACGGGCACATCGGACAGAAGGCTTCTGTTGTTGAGGAGCTGACCTCCCTTCGGGAGGGCAGCACGTCTGAAAAGGGCCTGGTGATTTGATCCTAAAACTCTAAAGCGGGGTATCTCAACCTTGGCACTGCTGACATTTTGGGCTGGACCGTTCTTTGGGGTGGAGGGTGTCCTGGGCGTTTAAGGATGTTTGCTAGCACCCCTGGCCTCCACCCACTGGATGCCCATGGCTTCCCCAGCCCCAGTTGTGACAACCAGAATGTCCCCGGGCGGCTCCAAGTGTCCCCTGGGGAGGACAGACGCATGTTGGTTGAGAATCACAGCTCTCAAGTGATTTCTCTTGGTCATGTACAAAAAGCGGCGGTGGGGGGGAGTGTCTGCTCTGCATCTGAGCTGGGAGGCCCCCATATCTGTTCAGAACAGAGGAACGCTCTCTTGGAGATTCTTGGGGCAAGCCTACAGCGACTAGAAGGGGAGGGGAGGACTTGCAATAATCTCATCTGAAAAACAGCTAAAGGTCTGTTTCGCCCGGAGAGCGGATGACCCGCTGGGGGACCCCGAGGCTGTCTTCCCATATCCCAAAGGCAGGCAGTTATGTGCAGGGGGATTCGGCTGGTTCTGGGCTGTCTTGAGGCACAGAACTGAGTCCCGGAAGTAGGATCTGCAAAGAGGTGATGCTCACGTCGGTGTCCTGTGGGTTGGGTGTCACCGCCCCCCGGGCAAGGCCCAGCCACGCATCTGCTTTCAAGGCCCGCCCCCCACTGCTTCCCGTATCTGGCAGTGGGTTATGGGGGGGGATGGGCAGCGGACCCTCCCTCACCCGCACTGCTGCGGCGCTCTGCTGTGTAACGGACGTGCGCGCTGCGGTGTCGGGTCTTCTGGTGCTGTGGGCCCCCCATGCTCCCTGCAGAGTTGCTGCCGGCCCCTGCTGGTCTCCAAGGGGGACCTGCAGCCTCTCCAGTCTCCACCGAGGGACTTAGGCCAGGAAGGAGTGGGCACCTAGCTTTCCCCAGAGGTAATGCGAGTGAGTTTCCCGCAGGAAGGAACTTAACAGCCAGAGGCCAGAGAGCTCGCTCGCCACATCCAGGAGCGTTCCCACTCTTCCACGCTCTGGAGGGGTTCTGCTCTCCTCTCGCTTGCTCTAGGCCCGGAGTCCAGGCCCACGCACCCCAGCCTACACTCCAGCAGCCCTGGCCCTTCTCACTTCCCGTCTTCAGATCACACCAGCCACTTCCCAGATGTAATGTCCGCGCTTCTAGGAAACAGCCTCCCTTCCACCCCCGGCACCCCAGCAAGCGCCCCAGTGCCATCGACACGTGCCCTGAGATCCAGGCCAGCCCCCCGCAGCCCTGCAGCTCCCCGTATCCTCCTCGCAATTGCCCAGTCGCTGTCACACGCAGGTTCTGTTGGCAATTCCTCGGATAAAAACACAAATATGCACACTTTCTCTGAACAGTCTTCAGCGCCTTGGGCTGGCTGAAGCCGCATGAAGAAGATCTTCTCACATGGGCAACAGAACCTGCAGTGTGTGCCCCCTGGAGCCGACCCACTCAGGTGGCTCTCTTCTGGGTTGCCGTGCCTGTCCGTCCGCGAGCAGGCTCTCGACAGCCCGTCTCCTAACCCAGGCCTCCAGAACCCAAGGCCGATTTGCCCATCGGGGCTGGAGGCGCAGTGCTGGGGGCACACGACCTTTTCATTTTCTTTGAAACCAGAAGAAAAAACAAAAACTTTTAGGTTGAAGAAAAATGGCTTAGTATCTCCTCTTTATATATTTATATAATCTTTATGTCAACAGAATTGTAAAATATAATTTTGAGTATTTTATATGGAATAAGGAACCACAAAGGCAAACGGACTGAGGTTCCATGAAAGTCGGAATGCGCCTTCCCAGGTATTAGAATGAACTGTGGAAATTTGAAAATTAGGTTTGGGGTTTTTTGGTCTCTTTCCCCAAGGTTTCCAAGACTCCCGGGACCAATTTCTTAAGGAGGCGTTGGAGTAGCGGGGTCCCTTTGGTAGCCTTTGCAGGACTGATGCTTTCTCCAAGTTCACGCAGGGGCCCAGGGTCTGGGGCTCTGTGTCCCGGGAGGATCTCCCTCCTCCAGGGCTCCCCTCGGGGGCTTGTTTTCCTCCTTTACGTAAGGAAGGACTCTTTGGTAGCCTGAGCTTGGACTGGCAAGTCCTGGAGATGCAGAAGCTTTTGTCGCGGACCCGAGCTTTCCTCTGTGCTCTGGAGGTTCCTGCCCGATTCTGAGACACTAGGACTCCATGAACATTAGACTCTGTGCCGTATAATGAGGATGCTAAGCCTCACGACGACGGAGGGGGGAATAAGACGGGAAAAGAAAATGTACCGCACACCCCCAATCTAAGGCAGAGCCTGTTCTTCTGCCACTGACCTGACTCCTCTGGGAGGCACGCCTCTCTTACGGGTGCAACGGAGAGAAAACTCCAAACAGCAGCGCCGGCCACCCCGGCCTCTTCAGCCTGCACTGCAGTCCTCCGGGCTGCCTGATTTCTGGCAGGGACCTTGGACTCTGGACAGGTTTCTGGACCGTTCTGTACTCCGCAAGGGCTTACTGTGCACTTCTTGCACTTGCATGCACGTGGGGTGCCAGCTCCTGGAGCGTGCATTGCGAGAGATAAGCCACCGGCTCTGTGAACTGTGGAAGCCAGAGGCAGACCAGAGACGCTCTGTACCATAGTCGAGGGAGAGATCCTGCTTGGGGCTGTGGACGGAGCCCTGGAGCAGAGGGGAAGGGGAGGCGGGCACGCGGCAGTTCCCTTCCGCGGCCCATCTTGGGGGGAGAGCCTCCGCTCCGGGACTCTGGGCTGGGGAAGCAGCAGGTGGGGCCTGGAGGCCTCCCCATGAGCCCAGCCTCAGGTGGACCCCCTTTCCCGAGATGTCCAGCCTCATGCGGGCCTGGCCCTCCGGTTCTGTCGAGTCCCACCAACTCTCCGTTAGCCTGGCCCTCAGATAAACAGCTCTGTTCTTGCCGAAGAGTTTTTGTCTGACCTGAGCACAGCAGGCTGGAGGGAGATGTGCCCTAGAGCAGAGGGAAGTGGTACCACGTGACTTCAAAGAAAATCAAGTTCACAAAATCCACCAGCGTGTTCACAGTGGCTGCCTTCGGGCGGGGGGCTGTGTGTGTGCTGCTTCTTCGTATTTCTGGATGTCATCCTATTTTCCCACCCTGAACACTGACTATTTTGTAACAGGAATAACAGAGCTAAATGAAAGCGGATGGAACGTGTCACACATGACGGCATTCTAGACAAAGACTAGCTATTTGCGACACGGAGACCCAGGGTGGGAAAAATGAAGTAAATGTTCTCTTGCAGACACCTGTCACACACTGTTCCCTCTCAGCGGGTGGCGGTGGCCTAGGTGGTGACAGGTAGAGCCCCTTGGTTCTTCTTTTTTTTTAACTTTTATTTTTAAATGAATTTTATATTGGAGTAGAGTTGATTTACAATGTGTCAGTTTCAGGTGTACAGCAAAGTGAATCAATTATACATATACATATATCCACTCCTTTTTAGATTTTTTTCGCATTCAGGTCACCACAGAGCACTGAGTAGAGTCCCCTGTGCTCTACGGCAGGTTCTCGTTAGTCACCTGTTTTATACGTAGTAGCGTGTATATGTCAGTCTCACTCTCCCATTTCGTCCCACCCCCCCCTTTCCCCCCTCGGTAACCATAAGTTTGTTCTCTACATCTGTGACTTTATTTCTGCTTTGCCGATAAGTTCATCTGTACCATTTTTCTAGATTCCACATGTAAGCAGTATTGTACGACATTTGTTTTTCTCTTTCTGACTTACTTCATTCTGTATGACAGTCTCTAGGTCCATCCATGTCTCTGCAAATGGCACTATTTCATTCCTTTTTATTAGCGCCCCCTAGTCCTTCGGTAGGTCTGCAGGGGTATCCCTGTGAGTGACTATAACAGACATCCGGCGAGCACTCTGAGTGCCAGGCCCTCTACGTGCACCACCTGCGTCTTTCATCCACACTGCCACCCAGTGAGGCAGGTACTGTTATTATCATGCCCATTTTATTTTCAGTTTTTTGGCCACACTGCGAGGCTTGCTGGATCTTAGCTCCCTGACCAGGGATTGAACCCGTGCCCCCTGCAGTGGAAGTGCGGAGTCCTAACCACTGGACCGCCAGGGAAGTCCCCTATCATGCCCATTTTAGAGAACAGAAAACTGAGGGCTAGACAGGTAGATGGCCGAGCTGAGATTTGAGCCCAGGCAACACCTGGCTGCAGAGCCTGGGTGCTGCTCCTGTAGGAAATCCGGGTGGGGCTTGAAGGCAGGACAGGAGGCAGAGGGGGCGGGCTGTATGGGAGGCTGCCGGGGCTCGGTCTGGGCTGGGCTGGGCGGCTCTTGACCCCAGCACGGCCAGGGAGAGAGCCTGGGGACAGCTGGGGCCAACACTGTCTTGATCTTCCCGCAGCGTGCTGGACATCTTCCCCACCGTGGTGGCCCTGGCTGGGGCCAGCCTGCCGCAAGGCCGACACTTTGACGGTCTGGATGCCTCGGAGGTGCTGTTCGGCAGGGCGCAGGCTGGGCACAGGGTAAGTGGAGGTGGTACGTGTCCCACCTGGGCTTCTCCGGAGGTGGGACCCCTGCCCCTCATCGGGGCCTGGCTGCCTCTGCGCGAACAGACCCATCGTCAGAAGGCGCCTGCAAGTGGCCCCTGGAGATCCAGTCTGTCAGCCGCCGAGGCGTGATTCCTCTGAGATGAACCTGTCCTTCCTCTCCCCCTCTTCCTCCTGAGTCAGTCCAGTTCCTCAGTCCGGACTTCTGTGCAGCAGTTTTGGTGTAGGGTGGGCGTGCACTGGGGCCGATTCCCTGTACCGAATGACTTTTCCCCTCACCATCATTTCATTTTCTGACATGCCCTAGGCACGCGGCACACTTTGGGGGGATGGGGTGCATGACCTGTGTCTGTGAGTTGTGTATCGTGGGGTTCCCCGGCCAGAACGGAAGCTTCCCAAGGTCAGGGAGCTCACCATGGAATTCTCCGAACACCTAACACAGGGTCTGGCGTCCGGCCAGCCTGCAGTAAACGAGGACTGGATGAATAAACAAATGAAGGAAAGATGCCCTGGGTGGCAGGGCCGGTCCTCGAGGGCTCAGCACACACACGGCTCTCCAGCCCCCAGGGTCCCCTCTTCGGGGTGCTCTGAAGCACTCGGTGGCAGCGACAGCCAGGAAATGTCAGGCCGGATGGCCTTTCCCTGCCTTTCTGTGTGTTTTACTTTTGCCAAAAGGAAGAGGAAGGGGGAGGAGGAAGGAGGCCGGCGGAACCCGGAGCTCTTTCTGGAAGGCCCCGTGAGCCCGGCTCCTCAGTTAGGGACCCACACATCAAAAGGGTTTATTTCTGGCTTTACCGCGGGTCACATGGAAGTGAGTCAAATGTCCTGGGGCAGTTCCTGAAGCTGCCCTTCCCCACGGCCGGCACACTGGCCCTGAGCGGGCACCAGGGCTTCTTGACGATGCTCGGAGTGGCCTCTAGAGCAGGACGGCTGCTCCCGGCCTATCCGACCCCCTGGAGCTGCAGACCCTTCCAGGCCGAGCCCTGCTCCCGCAGGACAGCCAAGCAGGAAGGTGGCTTCCGCCTCTGGCTGGGAGTTCGCAGTATGTGACCCTGGGGGGTTATCGACGACGTCAGCGGAGAGATGCTCCCGCGTGTTTATGACCACGGCCGCGCACAGAATGATCGGGGTCACCAGGAAGCGCTTCAAGGACTGGGGGCGCCTTGACGCTGTCCGTCCACAGGGGGGAGGCGAGCTCCCGGGCGCGGAACTTCCGTTTCCAGACGGCGGAGGGCTCGCCGCCTTTCTCAAGCTGCCGCTCTCCGCGCACCCACGGGGGCCCCGCTTCAGGGCTTCGCGGTTGCTGGTCTGGGCTCCCAGGGGGCTGGGCCCAGGGACCGGCAGGAGAGGCAGATACGAGCCGCAACACCGGCTGGGGTTTTCGTGGGGACGTGTGATGTGTGTGGGCTACCCCGTGTCCCGGGAGGGGACAGCTGCCACTCGCCGTTCGCCCAGAGCTCTGGTGGCACCTTCCAGGGTAGAGGCACGCGGGCGCTGGCACCTGTGGGCCCGGCCCAGCGCCCCAGAGGGCTGGGCTCCTGCAGCGTTAGTCCAGACACCTTAGAGCTCAACGTAGGCCGCCGCTGGCCCCAGATTCAGCCGCTGCGGAGACCGGAGTACGTTGTCTCGAGTCTGCTGATGGAGGGCCAGGAGGGAAAAATGTATGAGTGACTGTAGAAATGTACATACCTATGCGCACATATACACGTGGGTACACACACACGTGCACGTATTCGCGAGCTTTTTGCCTTTGGGTTTTGGTGCAGTGTACAGGATCTTAGTTCCCCGACCAGGGATCAACCTGGCGCCCCCAGAGTTGAAGCATGCAGTCTTAACCACTGGACCGCCAGGGAAGTCCCTTGTTTTGGTTTTGGTATTCAGTAATCATTTACTGAGTAACTATCACGTGCAAGGCACCGTGTCATTCTGGGGCATCCAACTGTGTATAACAGCCTTAAAGGTTAGATTTAAACATCGCCACCTGTTTGGAACATTCCTTAATACTCAAATTAGAATATATCGATTAGTGCCCACAGCATACACATATATATGTTAATAAACACAGCTGTGTTCACCCTTAGGTATACGCTGGGCTTACAAGATTCGAGTATGGGGTTGGTTTAGAAAACCATTCCAGTTTCAAGGAGCTCAAAGTAACTCCTAGACCGTCATCTCAAAACAATATGCAAAAAGTCTCAGCGGTTGGGTTCTTCCCTATTTTGTAAGCGAGTAACGGAAAGTCGAAGAGCTGAAGCAACCTAGGGCCACGTAAGCCCTGGCACCCTCCCCAGGTCCTGCGTTGAGAGGTTTACAGGCAGATGCTGGGCTATAGGTCTTCCTGCTGTGAGCCGTCTCACCACCCACTTCATGGACAGCTAGGGTCGCTGATGCCATGCCGTGTATTCCTGCACCTGCAGACCCTTCTGCTTCTGATCTAGAGGGGTCTGTGTCCAGGCAACGAGGGCAACCACAAAGGGGGAGAGGGGAGCGGGCAGGAGAGGGTGCACGGCCTGGGGACAGGCGTCCCACTCCAGGCTCGCCTGCTTCCCGGATGGAATTTGGAGGTTGCAGCATCACTGCTGGTCAAGTCCTACCTCAGCCCCAGGTTGCCATGACCAAGTCCAGAAGTTGTCAGCCGAGGGAAGGCTTCTTAATGGCTCTGCATCCGTCCTGTCACGACCAGTCTGGGGCTGTGTAGTCATACAATGCTTGGTCCATCCCTGGAGACCATACATTGTAGAAACGGAAGTCGGGTCTTGGTCTCTGCACCGCGGATCACTTCTCTTAGGGATAAGGGAGGCCCCCTAGTGGCAAAAGATGCTGTCTGGAGCGGCTGGCGCGAGGCTGACGGCTTTTGGAGACCTGGGTCTGTGCACCCAGACCCGAAGGGGTGGGAGACCCCTCCTTCTGGGGAGGCTACCCAGGCACCAGCCTCCAGAGAGGTAAGGAGACGCTCCCTGGTTGAAAAAGCAAAACAAAAGAAAACAAAGCAAACAGGTAAGAAAGGCAACCAAGAAGATGCAACGTGTTTGCAGAAGATAAAGTTATCTTTGCAATTCGGACCGGGTGTCCTCTGGAGAGGAAATGTCTTCAGCTGTGATTCATGTGTAAATTTGCCAGCCTCCTTCCTATGTTGATATAAACAAGAACGCCATCATCAGTCTGCTCAGAGGGGAAAAGCAGGGCACATACGAGTTCTCCAAGATCCATCCGCCCTCCCGAGAGCGAGCCATTTTGCTTGCTCTTGGATTCTGGAAGTGGCGCCTGGTGACACCAAATGAATGTCCTGCACACGGCAGCCGCCGCTTACGGAATTTCTGTTTCTGTTATTGAGCCATAATGTCAATGGCTCGAACCTGCGGGCCTGGGCTCCCCTCTCCTGGATGTCTGAGTACATCCTAGATCTGTTGACAATAGATTTCCCAAGTCCCCCACTTCCTGCCCTCTCCAGAAGGAAACAAAACAGCCTCCTGTGGTGAGAGGCTTGGCTTCCTTCAGGGTTGGAAGAAGTGAGGGTTTTGAGTTACGACTTCTCTTCCTGTTTGGAAGGAGCCTGCTGTCATCACGCCGGCTGGGGACCTGGCAGGCCCTGTCACGAGAGCACGGAAGCAGCAGGTGTGGGAGGAGCCCCACCCTCGCTGGCATCCTTTCAGAGCCGGGAAACTTGGGGGGACAGCTGTTTACCGCTCCAACAGATGTTTCTCATTTTTTTTTTTTTTTTTTAGCTCCATGGAAACTTTGAATCACATAAGCGCCTTTCCAGTGATATATATCGGTCATGATTCATACCAAGGTGGTCTCACGTTTCCAGCCCAAAGCCACCAACTTGCCAAGGATGCTGCTCATTTATTTTCTATCAAACCTTGTCCTTGGGAACCCTGAACTAGGTGTTTCCATTCTGAAGGGTATTCTTTTTATTTTTGCCGGGGGGGGGGGGGCACGCCACTTGGCTTGCAGGACCTTAGTTCCCCGACCAGGGATCGAACTCGTGCCCCCTGCAGTGGAAGCGCGGAGTTGGAGGGTGATTCCATTCATTGATGACTTGCTCGGTCTGAGTGTGGTAGGATGGAGTCAAAGGTGGTCTGTGTTTGGAGGGAAGGCCGTGCACGGTTCTGGAGAAGTCACACGGAGACGCCCTCACGTGAGAGTTGGAGAGTTGACTGGATGCTGAAGAAGCTGTTTTTCTAAGAGATCCAAGGATCACCACCGATCTGTGTCAGGCTCCCTGGGAATATTTCTAAAACATGCAGTTCCCAGGCCCCGTCTTGACCCTGAGGGGTGGGGCTCAGGCAGGGGCCAGCCTCCTGGGTGGGTGACCCCTGCTGTCACAGAGGGACCCGCACTTAGAAGGACCCTGTGCTTGCTTTAAAGCACACGTGCTGTGGCCACCTTGAAATTCTTAATTTTTTGTGTGTGGGTGGGGGGGTAAGTAATTAAAAGAAAATAGCTTTTTAAGAAATTTATTTTGGGGCTTCCCCAGTGGCACAGTGGTTAAGAATCCTCCTGCCAAGGCAGGGGACGTGGGTTCGAGCCCTGGTCCGGGAAGATCTCACATGCCGTGGAGCAACTAAGCCCGTGCGCCACAACTACTGAGCCCGCGCTCTAGAGCCTGCGAGCCGCAACTACTGAGCCCGCGAGCTATGACTACTGAGCCCATGTGCCACAACTACTGAAACCCATGCACCTAGAGCCTGTGCTCCACAACAAGAGAAGCCACCGCCATGAGAAGCCCACGCACCGCAATGATGAGTAGCCCCCGCTCACCGCAACTAGAGAAAGCCCGCCCGCAGCAACAAAGACCCAACACAGCCAAAAATAAATGAAGAAAAATTTTTTTAGAAAAGGAAATTTATTTTGCTGAAGGATAGTTGATGTACAATGTTGGGTTAACTTCTGCACAGCACGGGGATTCGGTTACACACATATACGTTCTTTTTCATGTTCTTTTCCATTCTGGTTTATCACAGGATATTTATTATAATTCCTTGTGCTCTACAGTTGAAATTCTTACTTTTTGGACAAGGTTTCTCTCATTCTCATCTTGCACTGGACCCTGCAGATGACATGGCTAGTACTGGGCCTAGGAATCCAAGCAGAGCTGTAATCCACTCCGATTAGTTGACCAGCAAAAGAGCTCTCTCACACAGGCTCCCGGGAGTTGGATGGTGTAGACCACAGGCCTGTGTCTGTGTTTGGGGCTGGGCTGGGTGTCAGAGGGTGGGTTTGGTGGGTGATGGGGAACAGGGACCACGACAAAGAAAGTAATGCTGAGACTTCCCTGGCGGTCCAGTGGTTAAGACTCTGCGCTTCCAATGGAACTAAGATCCCACATGCCGCACAGCACAGCCAAAAAAAAAAGAAAAAAGGAAGGAATGCTTTCCAGGGAGCCTCTAGCATGGTTTTCTTGTTTGTAAGCCCTGCCCCCCTTTCCCAGGTGCTGTTTCACCCCAACAGTGGGGCGGCCGGAGAGGACGGAGCCCTTCAGACTGTCCGCGTGGAGCGGTACAAGGCCTTCTTCATCACCGGTGAGTTACTGAGGGGCCCTGTCCCACCCGGACTCTCGCTCAAGTTTCCAGGATGATGTGGGCTGCCCCCTCTCAGGGTGCTCTCAGCATCTCCGATGGTGCCGCCCCAAACCCGGGCCCAGGAGGAGGGCTTAACACGCGAGGGCCCTGCCCAGGCCCTCTGCACCTACAGGTACGCTAATAAGGCCTTTCTGCCGTTCGCCTAGATCTCCAGCCAGCTCAGAGCTGGTCCAGCACATCCACACTGTCCACTTTTTCACGTGAAAAACATTTCATCCCACGGTTATGCTTTCAATGCCAGTCTGGCTGAACATTCAGTGGGAGCTTGGAGATATTTTCAAGCAAGACACTGTTTCGGAAAATAGATGTTAGAGGTCTGTTTAGCAAAACCAAGCCTCTCTCCGACTTGGCTCACCCTGTGACCATCTTAAACGTATATTTTAGAAGGGTGATAGCATGGTTCTCGAAGTCTTGCAGTGGCTTTTTGCTTCCAAGTGAATTCGGACCCCCTCCACCCTGGGTCCCTGTACTTTCCTAGTCTTAGTTCTCCAAGAGCGACGGTCCTTCTCCTGGGCCTCCAGGTTAAACTCCCTCTCGGCTCTTAAGGCCACCTGGATTGAGAACTGCTTCTCATCCTCCCAGCTGGTAGGACTTGGAGAACTCCGGTACTTACCACATTCTGCCATACACGCCAGTTATTTAAGTGCATCTTTTCTTTCTTCTAGTAGCTTTAAGCTCTCTAAGCTCAGCCTCTGTAAGCTCTTTAATCGTTGTCGTCTTGACATGCTCGGCACAGAATCTTGCATCTGAGGAACCCTAACACTTTTTTTTAATGAATGAAAGACAAGCTCCCCCCCACGCGCCACCCCCCCAAAAAAAACCCTCACCCAAATCTGGGATCTGGTGTGGATTCCAATTTGATTCAGTTATTTTTTTTTAACTCAATTTCTTTTTTTAAAAATGAATTTATTTATTTATTTATTTTATTTATTTATTTTTGGCTGCGTTGGGTCTTCATTGCTACGCGCGGGCTTTCTCTAGTTGCGGCAAGCAGGCGTTACTCTTCGTTGCGGTGCGCGGGCTTCTCATAGGGGTGGCTTCTCTTGTTGCGGAGCAGGGGCTCTAAGCGCATGGGCTTCAGCAGTTGTGGCTCTCGGTCTCTAGAGCTCAGGCTCAGTAGTTGCGGCGCGCAGGCTTGGTTGCTCTGCGGCACGTGGGATCTTCCCGGACCAGGGCTCGAACCTGTGTCCCCTGCATTGGCAGGCGGATTCTTAACCACTGCGCCACCAGGGAAGTCCTGATTCAGTTATTTAAAGTTAGAGCTTTCCAAAGAATTAGATAATAAAGAACAAAAATTTATTTGCCCTGAGGATGAATAAGTGACCCCCAAAGAAAATGTGGCATAAAACCAAAACAAGTTCTTTGAGTTCATCACTTGAAAGATACTAAAAACGCCACAAGAATCTTCGACTTTCCAAGACCTAAAATGCAAACCAGTGAGATGTTTGTTATTCTTTCAGATGGAAAGTGTCCAGATGCCAGCCCTTACATTACCCTATCTCAGAGGTATGGTTTCTCCAGGCTGAGTTAATTTCAGAAGTCATAACCCAGCCAGAAAGCCCTTGTCATCGTGACGCTGGGATCATAAACGCTACTATGAAGTGATAGGACTGTTTGAAGGGATCACAGTCAGACAGGAATTGTGATACCCAGGGGAGGTCTGTTCTTCTGAGGCATCACCAAACTCCCAGGAAAGTTAGCAAGGGAAGAATGGAAATCTCAACAGATGGGATGAAGTAGGATGAAACAGGATGAAGCCCGGATGTGCTCTGATTCCTCCTTTTCCCCACCCCCGTCCCTGAAAATCTGCATGCTAATTACATAAAACTGCTTTGGGATAAGTGAGGTGAACTGACATCTACTGCATTAGATTGGAGAAAGAGGTGTTGTGTCCCTCTATGATGAGGCTGTGATTTCTGAGGTCGTGTCCTAGGAGGCGCTTTAAGAGGCAGCGAGTCTGTTTCGCTGTGTGGCCTCGAATGAAGTGATCTTATTGCTTTTTCCTTTTTCAAAAGAGTAATTGAGGGAAACTTTACACACAGTGAAAGCCACAGACCTAAACGGCACGATCTGATGAGTTCCTATAAATGTATATACTTGCATAAGGACCCTCTTAATGCTGTGAATTACATCGATTGGTTTTCAAATGTTAGGTCAACTTTACATTCCTGGATAAACTCAATTGTGATGTATTCTTCTTTTTATATATTGATGGATTTGATCTGCCAAGATTTTGTCTATAATTTTCCTTTCCTGCAATGTCTGTGCCGGGGTTAGGTATCAGTGTTTTGCTAACCTTGGGAAATGAGTTGGGAAGTGTTCCTTTCTCTGTTTTCTGGAAGGGGCTGTGGGAGATTGGTATTATTTCTTTCACGTCGATTGAATTCATCTGTGAAACTCTTTGGATCTGGAGGTTTCTTGATGGAAAAGTTCTTGGTTATCAATTTAATTTCTTTAATAGGTATAGGGCTATTCAGATTTTTAATTTCCTCTTGTATCAGCTTTGGTAAGTTGTTAAAATAATTTGTCCGTTTCATCTGAGTTGTCAAATTTACTGGCCTAAACTTGTTCATAATATTTCCTCATTATCCTTTTAATTAATCTTTAATGAAGCAACTTTTAGCTCTGTTAATTTCCTTTATCGTTTTCTATGTCATGATTCCTGCTTTTATTTCCATTCCTTCTTTACTTACTTTACTCTCCTTATTCTAGTTTACTAAAGAGGACATTTATATAATTAAGTTTAAACCTTTCTTATGTTCAAATATAAGCGTTTATAGCTACAGTTTTCCCTTTAAGCATTGCTTTATCTGTATCTCCCAAATTCTATGTTTTACTTTCATTATCTAGTTGGAAATATTTTCTAGTACCTTGTCTAATTTCTTCCTTGACTCATAGGTCATTTAGAAAGCTGTTGCTTAATTTCCAAATTTTGGGGGCCTTTTTTTAGCTCTCTTATCTTTGTCATTTCTAATTTAATTTTATTGTGATCAGAAAACATACTCTGAAAGTTTTCAATCTTTTGAAACTTATTGAGACTTATTTTATGGCCTTGCAGATGATCTATCTTGGTGAACACACCATGTGGAAGTGAAGCAAATGTGTATTCTGAAGTTCTTGTGTATAATGTTCCATAAATTTCAATCAGGTGGAGGTGTTGATAGCTGTCTAGATCACCTATATCCCTCCCGGCTTTTTGTCTAGTTGTTCTATCAATTATTGAGAGAAGCGTTTTAAAAATCTCCATTTAGGATGTAGATTGTCTATCTTTCCCTTTAGTTTTGTCTTCCTTAAAATCGGACTCTGGATCCTTGTGAAGTATCCCTCGTTATCTTGGTACTCCACATCGTGAAGTATCCCTCGTTATCTTGGTACTCCACATCGTGAAGTATCCCTCGTTATCTTGGTACTCCATATCGTGAAGTATCCCTCGTTATCTTGGTACTCCATATCGTGAAGTATCCCTCGTTATCTTGGTACTCCATATTGTGAAGTATCCCTCGTTATCTTGGTACTCCACATCGTGAAGTATCCCTCGTTATCTTGGTACTCCACATCGTGAAGTATCCCTCGTTATCTTGGTACTCCACATCGTGAAGTATCCCTCGTTATCTTGGTACTCCACATCGTGAAGTATCCCTCGTTATCTTGGTACTCCACATCGTGAAGTATCCCTCGTTATCTTGGTACTCCACATCGTGAAGTATCCCTCGTTATCTTGGTACTCCACATCGTGAAGTATCCCTCGTTATCTTGGTACTCCACATCGTGAAGTATCCCTCGTTATCTTGGTACTCCACATCGTGAAGTATCCCTCGTTATCTTGGTACTCCATATCGTGAAGTATCCCTCGTTATCTTGGTACTCCACATCGTGAAGTATCCCTCGTTATCTTGGTACTCCACATCGTGAAGTATCCCTCGTTATCTTGGTACTCCACATCGTGAAGTATCCCTCGTTATCTTGGTACTCCATATCGTGAAGTATCCCTCGTTATCTTGGTACTCCATATCGTGAAGTATCCCTCGTTATCTTGGTGCTCCACATTGTGAAGTATCCCTCGTTATCTTGGTACTCCATATCGTGAAGTATCCCTCGTTATCTTGGTACTCCACATCGTGAAGTATCCCTCGTTATCTTGGTACTCCATATCGTGAAGTATCCCTCGTTATCTTGGTACTCCATATCGTGAAGTATCCCTCGTTATCTTGGTACTCCATATCGTGAAGTATCCCTCGTTATCTTGGTGCTCCACATTGTGAAGTATCCCTCGTTATCTTGGTACTCCATATCGTGAAGTATCCCTCGTTATCTTGGTACTCCATATCGTGAAGTATCCCTCGTTATCTTGGTACTCCATATCGTGAAGTATCCCTCGTTATCTTGGTACTCCATATCGTGAAGTATCCCTCGTTATCTTGGTACTCCATATCGTGAAGTATCCCTCGTTATCTTGGTACTCCACATCGTGAAGTATCCCTCGTTATCTTGGTACTCCATATCGTGAAGTATCCCTCGTTATCTTGGTACTCCACATCGTGAAGTATCCCTCGTTATCTTGGTACTCCATATCGTGAAGTATCCCTCGTTATCTTGGTACTCCACATCGTGAAGTATCCCTCGTTATCTTGGTACTCCACATCGTGAAGTATCCCTCGTTATCTTGGTACTCCATATCGTGAAGTATCCCTCGTTATCTTGGTACTCCACATTGTGAAGTATCCCTCGTTATCTTGGTACTCCATATCGTGAAGTATCCCTCGTTATCTTGGTACTCCATATCGTGAAGTATCCCTCGTTATCTTGGTACTCCATATCGTGAAGTATCCCTCGTTATCTTGGTACTCCATATCGTGAAGTATCCCTCGTTATCTTGGTACTCCATATCGTGAAGTATCCCTCGTTATCTTGGTACTCCATATCGTGAAGTATCCCTCGTTATCTTGGTACTCCACATTGTGAAGTATCCCTCGTTATCTTGGTACTCCATATCGTGAAGTATCCCTCGTTATCTTGGTACTCCATATCGTGAAGTATCCCTCGTTATCTTGGTACTCCATATCGTGAAGTATCCCTCGTTATCTTGGTGCTCCACATTGTGAAGTATCCCTCGTTATCTTGGTACTCCATATCGTGAAGTATCCCTCGTTATCTTGGTACTCCATATCGTGAAGTATCCCTCGTTATCTTGGTACTCCATATCGTGAAGTATCCCTCGTTATCTTGGTACTCCACATCGTGAAGTGTGTTTTGTCTGATGTTACATAGCCACTCCGGTTTCCTGTGCTTACTGTTCGTGTGATATATCTATTTTGTTCCTTTCAACTCAACTGCTTTTATATTTAAAATGCGTCTCTGTAGGCAGGAAGGAAAGGAATCTTGCTTTTTCATCCAGTTTGATAAGGCTCTGCCTTTTAACTGGCGAGTTTTGACTATTTGCTTTTCTCTACATAAGATCATTTCATCAACAAATAGAGGTGGTTTTACTTTTTCCTCCCCAGTCTGGATGCCTCCTGTTTCTGGTTCTTGACTAATTTCTGTGGCTGGAACCTCCAGTACAATGTTGAATAGAAGTGGTGACAGTGGACATTCATGTCTTGTTCTTAATCTTAGGGGGAAAGCTTTCAGTCTTTCCTCACTAAGTGTGATGTTAGCTCTGGGTTTCTCACAGATAATCTTCATCAGGTTGAGGAAGTTCCTTTTTATTCCTAGTTTCTTGCGTGTTTATATCATGACAGAGTGTGGGATTTTGTCAAATGCTTTTTCTGCATCTACTGAGATGATCATTTTTTGGTCTTTTGTTCTATGAATATACATTGCTTTACACTGACTGATTCTCCTATGTTGAACCAACCTTGCATCCATGGGATAAATTCCACTTGGACATGGTGTGTAATCCTTTTTATAAGCTGCTGAAATCAGTTTGCTAGTACGTATCGAGGGTTTTTTGTATCTCTATTGTCTGCAAGCCAAGGAAGAGAACCCTCGCCAGAAACCACATTTTCAAGAACCTTGATCTTGGACTTCTAGCCTCCAGAGCTGTGAGAAGATAAATTTCTACGATTTAAGCCACCCGGTCTAGGGTACTTTGCTATGGCAGCCTAGGCTGTGACTAAAATACCACTTTAAGGCTCTTCTTTTCATGGCTTGAGCTTATTTGTTTTCAAAGCTGAATAATATTCGATTGCCTGGACGTACCACAGTTTATTTATCCATTCACCCACTGAAGAAAATCTTGCTTGCTTCCAAGTCTTCCCAATTAGGAGTAAATGTTTTGACAATTATGCTATAAACATCCGCATGGAGGTCTTTTTGTGGACATTCACTCATTTGAATAAATAACAAGAAGTGTGACTGCTAGATCGTACGGTTAGAGTGTATTTAATTCTGTAAGAAAACACCAAGGTGTCTTCCAAGGCAGCTGCACTGTTCAGCGTCCCCGCCGGCAGTGATGACAGTCCCTGCTGCATACCCTCACCGGCATTCGGCGTTGGCCACTCTGCTAGGTGTGTCGTGGGGTCTTGTGATTTAATTTGCAACTACTGATGACGTACAGCATTGAGCACCCTTTCGTATGCTTGTCTGCTAACTGTGTATCTTCTTTGCTGAGGTGTCTGTTCAGGTTCTCATTCTCATCATCCCGATCGTTGAGATTTAAGAGTTCTTTGTGCATTTCGGATAACAGCCCTTTATCAGATGTGCCTTGTGGGATATTTTCTTCGAGTCGTGGCTTGACTTCTTGTTCTCTCGACAGGGTCTTTCTCGGGGTCTCTGAGCTTCCTTGATCTGCGGTTTGGTGTCTGACATGAATTTGGAGGAAATCTCAGTCCTTATAGTTGCATAGATTTCTTCTATTCCTTTCACTCATTCTTCTCTTTCTAGTGTTCCCGTTACACTTTTTGTAGTTTCCTCACAGTTCTTGGATATTCTGCTCTGCATTTTGCAGATTTTTTTCCCTCTTTGCTTTTCAACTTTGGAAGCTTCTTTTGAGATATCCTCAAGCTCAGAGATTCTGTCCTCAGCCGTGGAATCTACGAACGAGCCCATCAAAGGCATTCTTATTCTTATTTCTGTCACAGTGCTTTTGATCACTGGCGTTTATTTTTTTCTTTTTTCTTAGGATTTTCATCTAAAAGAGGACTCCGACCCCCAGGGGGTTTTTAACTCTTAAACTCATCCACACTGAGCCTCCCGCCGTTCGTTCATCACAGTTCGGGTTTTCCTACCAGGGCACTGGTTCCCAGAGATGTCCACTTGTGGGTTTCTGCTCTGGTATGTTGTGCTTCTCTGTCTTCTCACCTGTCTGTCTCCAGTTCGGGGAGCAGAGGTTTGCCCTGTGACCTCACTTCTCTGGTGGATCTCAGAAGTCATTGACTTTGTAGTTTGTTCAGCTTTTTACTTGTTAGGATGGAGGGCTGACTTCCAGAGCTCCAAATGCTGGACCAGAGACTAGAAGTTTCCTACTGAGTAGTTTTTAAAAACTGGACCTTGTGTGTGATGCACTGTAGAGATTCTGACTTTCAGTCTGAGGAGTGTTGACTTCAGTTCTCACGGGCACTTAATTACTGCCTAATCCCCTTAGACTTGAGGAGGCTTGATTTTATGCTTTGTCAGAACTGGGCTCTGTTGGATTTTATCCTTAATCTTAGGTAAACGCCTTCATTCCGGGATACAGCCTTTACTCCTAGCATGAACCTTTTGGGACTTCAATGGAAAATATGAAGTGTTTATCAAGCCTTTCTAATTTAACAGAATTCACACTCTAAATTCTACCTTCCCTGCACTGGGTAGCACAGACATGCGTGCTGAGCTCTTCAGACTTGTAGCTGTTGCTAGAATCTGTGCATGCCCAGTTCAGGGGTCAGCCAAGGTTCTGAAGGGAGTTTATTTGCAGACTTTAAGCCTTCCCCTCTCCAGCTCTCTCCTTCCCAGGACTTTGCCCACCAGTTTGTATCTGTGGTGGCAGCTCTGAACTCTGTTCCCTGACACCTCAAGCCAAAGAGACCACAGCCCCCTCCTGGGGCTTTAGCTGCTCCACGCTGCTCTGAGTGGGTGGGTAGGGGGGTGTCCCCGGGGGAAAACGCTTAAACACAGACCCCACCCCGTGCGGCCTCCTGCTCTCAAAAATCAAATTCCTTTCTGCCTGCATGGATGATTTTCTGGTGCCTTCAATTGGTTGTTTTTTTTCTGTATGTTGCCTAGAACTGAAAATTGTCATCTATGGGAGGATGAGTTTTATGTGAGCTACTCCATTATTCCCTTAAGCGGAAGCCTTTAATTTTTATAAGAGGAGTCAGTCCCCACCTTCGCTTGACTGATTGCCAAAGCTCACGTCACCTCTGTTTATTGGCAAAGAAGAGCCAACTTCAACTCCAAACACTAGGCAACGACTCTTCCTTTTCGTTGGACAAACAAATCCATCCCAGGAGGAGCAGCGTCGACAGGGGGCTTCCGAGAGGCTGTGCGATCCGCGCATTCTTCCCTCTCAGTGGTTCACATTTTACGTTTCTGTTCAGATTGGCCCAGAACGAAAGCTGCGTCCTCCCGTGGTGTGACTGTGGCTCCTTCATGGAGATTTGCTTTTACTGAGTTGCCCTTGGGCTTCAGGCGCTCAGCTTGTAGCGGAGGGTGGGATAGAAAGTTGTCAGCTGGACCAGCCTCATCACACAGCTGTGCTTTTCATAAGGATGCTGTCGAGTGTTCCATCCTGTAGGAGGAGCCGGTGGAAAAAATTCTCTCACACCTCAGGGCTCTGCTTCCCCGAGTGGCTGGTAAATGGCTACCTTGTTCATGTTTCCCTGCTAAGGAGACCAGAGGCAAAGGAAGCGTTCAGGATTGCCTGTGTGTCCCAGGGCTGTCCTCTGCCTGAATTCCTTTTGTTGATATAATTATATTGTGTTCATTCCTGTCAGAAGCCCTAACTACTTTTTGTACGGAAAAGGGGGCAAAAAAAAAAAGTCATCTGAACCGTTAACAGCCAAGGAGGCTGCCATCGCTCCAAACGCTTTCGTCGCCCGTCTTCAGGCAGATTCTGACTCAGACAAGAAACTGAACTGCAGCCCGAAGTGAAACGACTTCCCTGGCCTCCCTGCCTAATTTGCCAAATTGAGTGTCCTGTGGACTCAAGAAATCAATTTTCAAAAGACACATCACATTTACTCCCAGAGGGTAGAGGGGAAGGAAACTTGAGTCAGTGTCTCAGTGGCAGGGAGAGCGGTCACTGGAACACTGGAGTCCTGATATGTTTGCACTCACTTGTAATCCGGTGCTGGGCTTGACGGGGTCTCTGTTGTCACCCCCTCCAGGTGGGGCCAGAGCCTGCGATGGCAGCGTCGGCCCCGAGTGGCACCACGAGCCTCCCCTCATCTTCAACCTGGATGACGATGCCGCAGAAGCTGCGCCTCTGGACCGGGGTAGTGCCGAGTACCAGAGGGTGCTGCCCGAGGTCAGAGCGGCTCTCTCGGAGGTCCTTGAAGACATTGCCGGCGACAACACCTCCCGAGCGGATTACAGTCAGGACCCTTCCGTGACCCCCTGCTGTAATCCCCACCAAACCGCCTGCCGCTGCCAGGCCGCGTGACGGAAACACCGGGAAGCGAGACGGGCGGGTTCACATGCCGACTGCGGTTTTGCCCACTTCGCAGTGACGTGTGCTTTAAAAATAAGGCTCAGAAGTTTGTTTTGAAGCCACCACTCCGCGTCCCCCGCTGTCCCTTCCACGTGCCGGCTTGAGGGCATGCCGAGCCCGAGCTGTAAGAAAAGGCACCTGGGCTGTGGAGTCAGGAGTCAGACCAGGTCCCAGCCCCAGCTTTGAACTTGGGCAGTTGTTTAACGTAACTCGCAAGCTGATCTTGAGGAGGAAACAGGTGATACGTGCAAGTGCCTGTCTGGCACGCGACGTGACACCAAGCAGGCACTCGATATGTTCTAGTTGCCTTTTTTTTTTAATGCACCCAGTTTTGCCCGTCATTTGAACAGAGGCTCATCCCGGCTGGCATCTAGAGCAGCACCTCCGTCTTTCACAGGCGCACAGATCACCTGGGAGCTTGTGACCATGCGGACTCTGACCAGGTGGGCTGGGGGGGGCCTGAGGCGCTCCGTGTCTGGGAAGCTCCCCAGGGGGCTGCAGACCTGCCAAGGTGAGAGCTGCTTCCAGGCCGCAGAAGCCCGCAGCCCTGCCCACCTGCCACCACCCCGTGCGACAGGTCAAACGGCTGTATTTTAAAGATTTTAGGGACGCTCCCTGCTTTCAGAAACCACAAAGAAGTAAAGTTTTAAAGCCTCAAAAGTGCATTGCCATGGTTTTATTATCAGTGTCCTAAATGGGACTGAAAGGTCATAAATGATTTATTCCAATCACTGCACAAACCTTTTGCCTGGCTAAAATAGCCTCTCTCTCTATGTCGCATATACAAGAAATACAGTTCAGAGAGATTCTCCTGTAAGTACATTTTTACGCAGCATACGCTTTCGAAAGGATGCTCTTTGTAATATAAAATTAGGGTTATATAGACCAAGATGGTTCGTCCATGTGGACGCTCTGGCTGGGACGCACTTTCAGCAACGGCAGGATGTGGATTCGCAGCAGCTCCCGCACCCACCGGCCACCGGGGCTGAGACGAGCCTGCTGGGCAGCAAACCACGTCCCGGGTTCCTGACCCCCATTCTGCTCACACAACCGCATGCCTTGCATCCACCTTCCTGGTCGTCTCCAAAACTGCCTGACAGAGGGGCGGTCCTGCTGTTCACCATGACTGCTTCGTCCTGCCCTTCTGATCACCGCGGCACAAGATTATCTACCGAAATCAAAACAGAACGGCCTTACTCCTTCCGGGAAGGGGCTGACGGGCCGGCTGCACGGTCAGCAGACCTGTGCGCACACGGGGTCGGCGGGGGCAGGCTGGGCCCGGCAGAGCTTTCCCACCTGTCTGTCCACAGGCCGACCCTCGCGTGTGGTCACGGAAGAGTCACCCGTCTTCTTTAGGTGTAGACGAGGTGGCAGTTTCAGAAAATACTTTTTGTAAAAATATATGTGTGTATTGATATGTATACGGGTTGCTTTTTTTTTTTTTTTTTAAGGCTCATCTTACTTGTAAACACAGACTGCTAAATCACCATGAAAAAGTCAGTAAACACCCTTGGTCCCAAGAGTAAGACGAATGTCAGAATATATGCAGACTTGTCAAGGCTGGCTTGTTACCGAAACCAAAGCTACTCTCTTCCTGAATACAGCATCTTTCTAAGGGACCAGAAATGATCAATTCTCTTTTCCCTCATTGTGCTTGGAGCAAAGTCAATCCCAAGGAGATGAGAGGGCTCATACCCAGGTTAGTGTCAGTATATTTAAAAAAGAAGACCAGCAGCGATGACCCAGCGAGCCCCTCGGGAGATTATCCGAGCAAACCTAGGCTCGTGTCCGGGAGAAGCTGAGACCCCAAGATCCGTCAGGATCCTGGAAGGTGTGAAGGCATGTGGGTAGAGAGGAGGATTCTGGACAGATGTTTGCAACAGGCATGACCGTTCAGAACAGAGACAGAGAGAGGAAGCTGTTTAGCATCTCCAGTGGACCATCACTGCCAATGAGGACATGACTAACATGGTCCCTCTTGCAAGAACATCCCAGGGGCACTCAGGCCCCGATCCTTGTGCACTGAGGTGCAGAAGCCCACCTGCTACCCCATTGCTCTGCCTGCAGGCATGAGGGCAGGGCTGGGGTCTGATGGTCTCCGAGACCCCTACCACCGGCTCCACACACGGGGGCTGCTCCGAAATTGCTAGGGCCTAGCGCCCGTTCTGGGGAAGCTCATTCAGTGATCGGCACTCTCACGGTCACGGGCAGGAAGCCGTCCTTCTACATAAATAAAAATCGGCGCAGTTTAAACCAACTTCCACGCGTTTGGTCCTTACGAGGGAGACAAGACGAATGGCTTGTACCAGGCTTCCTGGCACCGAATAAGCAAACAGGCCTTTCATTCTAGTGCTATAGTTCTTAAGCGTCTCCAATTTTTTTTTTTAACTCCAAATGATCTGCATGGTGTACGTATTATTTGATACAGGTTTTCTTTAGCAAGGGATCACCTTCTGAATGCCGATATCCAAATTCTGTAAATATAAGAGGTTTCGAGGTCTACTCTGATTTCAGTTAAGTATCTAACAATCTAATCTTTTATAGCAGTCACAGACTTTTACCAAAATTGCTGATTCCATTAGATTCCACATGTATGCCCACTGCATCTGACCTGCTCTGGTTCCCGGAAGATACGACTTCAGATAAATGACCACCAACTTTTGGGGGGCACAGAAAAGCTCCCGCTATAGCGAGTAGGGGCAGGAGAACCCAAAAGCAAAACAACTGGTCCCTTGGGAGGGGTCTACTGGGAGACGTTTTTAAACGTGTAATTGGTATTTTTAAGAATGACTGCTTTCCACCCCTAAGATGTAAACTTTACTGGTTGGCACTGTATTTGACAGTCTGTCTATTAAAAGCCAGAAAGGCCGATCCCAAGCTGCAACCCACAGAGCCTTTTGGGAAGTCAGGAACACGGCCCTGCAGTCCTGCACGAAGGGCCCCACAGCAGCTCTTGTTTTTGTTTTACTAGACTTACTAGATTGTCCTATGGATCTCTGCAAGAGAGACGCCAGACCCGCACTCCATCCTTTGGCAAATGAAATCCAACTGACCCAAAATCATGACCAAGAGAAAACAATGCAGCCCAAGATCTATGCCCAATGGCTACTTCTCTCTGCTTCCAGGAGGGACAGTCAGCTGACTCTCCAAGCCTTGGCCTAAACACTGCTTCCATCTTGAAACGACTTCAAGTGGACCGTCTGGGCTGTTTTCTGACTGAAGCTCACAAGAGGGGGTCTCTGTGTTGCTCTGAACGGAAGCTTGAAGAACCAGAACCAGGGGGACAAGCTTCTCTTCACCCCAGGATGCTGAGAGGAGCCATGCCCAGCGCCCAGCTAAGCCTGGGCCCTCGCTGCCAGGACAGCTGAAGCAGAATGCCGGGGAGGTGCCCGGCTAGAGGTGCCCGGGGGGCTTCCCACCGCCGCTCCGCTCTCCGAGTGGCTGTTAACGAACAGGGGTCAGTCCTGTCAGAGCCGGAGGAGGGTGAGGGCCCAGCCCTGTCAGAGCATCACCTTTAGCGTCACAAGGGCGGCAACGTTCTGCTCAGAGCATCTCAGGAGCCTCAGGAAAACAAGAGCTTAGACGGACCAGTTTCTCCCTGTGAGCAGCACAGAGGGTGCTAAGGAAGCAGAGTCAAGGGGCCCGGGCCTCCGAACGCGGGGAGGCCGCCACGGCTCCCTGGGCAAGTACGCGGTTATCCTGACACTGTCAGGTGGGCTAGTCTGTGGGGTCTGAGGCTTCCCGGGTGTTAGGGGAGGATTAGTTGTGACAGACGAGACAACAGGGAAAGGACTGCGCCTCGTGCACAGGTGAGGGTTCTGTCTAAGCACACGGATTGGATGCTCTTAAGGGTGCCCAGTGCTCACAGGGGGAAACTCATTCTCATCATCAAGACACACTGGTCCCGTCGCAAACTCGTGTTCGGGGATGACCTCTCCTCGGAGCGCCCCGCCATCCTCAGAATAACCTGGAAACCAACAGTGAGACGTGAGAGAAGCCATGGGGTCTGTTCCTAGGCCGCGACCCCGGGGCCGGGCCTCAGCAAAGCGAGCGTCCGGGGACCCACGGGACAGACTGTGCTCCCCACGAGTGCAAATCCTCAGCGTGTACGGCCCGAAGCCCCTGGGCGGCTGGTCTCCTCCACCCGCCCGCCCCCAGCTCCTCCAGCTTTCCACCTGATTACAAACCGTCCAGGAGGCAAAGCGTTCCCACTACTTGTTAGGGAGGCGGCCACTGGGGGCTCCGCCGGCCCCGCTCTGGGACCCGCGTTTAAGGCTACGCCCAGGGCCGCGTCTGGAGGAGACATGGTTCAGGGGGAGTGCTCTGTCCACAGGCAGTGGTGACGGGAGAAGAGGGTCGCTGTCACACAGGGCCCCCGTGCCCGCTCACCTGGCACCGTGGAGGCTGCAGAAGGGCTTGGTCTGGCCACAGTTGCTGCGTAAGACTGAGGTAATGAAGCTCTGAGGTCATTTTCTTTATTCTCATCGGCAGTTCCTGAGCCAAGCAAGCTAACGTGGGGGGAGGGAAGAGCCAAAAAGGTCACCTCACGCCCAGGGCACTTGCAAAAGGCAAAGCACCGGAAGCCCGTGCTGGGCCCCTGGGGTTCAAGGCCTGCCAGGTCAGCGTGGACCAGCGTGACCTTCACCTGCCGATCACTGGATTTCTCATCTCTGGCGTTTAGTAAACCGAGATCGGGCCTGTGCTCCTCCTGGCACGCGCGGGCAAGGGCACCCGGGAGCCCCAGGTGACGGGGCAGCGGCAGCTCGGGGCATCCTGTCCACAGCAGGAGGTTGCCCTGCCCTTGGCCGCAGAGGTCAGGAGAACGTCTCAATTCAGTTCGGTACACGGCTTGGAGCGCCTGTTATGCCTGAGGGACCCCGGGAAGAGGAGGGCCCAGCAGGGAGACCCCATTTTGCATGTCATTGAGCCCTACGTGAGCCCAGCGCCAAGCAGGGCCCCTCTGGCTCTGCCCCTGGGCCCGCACCTGAAGGAGGAAGGGAAGCGAGAGCGCTGAGGCTGGTCGCCGTCTGGGCTGAGGGGCACACGACACAGGCGGCTCCTGAAAGGCCGGCTTTCTGAACACCGGTCTCCTCACCTGTGGGTCTTGATTAAGACGCAGTCTCCTCCATCCTGAGGGTCCAAGTTGTAGATGTAAAGGTGTCCGCTGGATGATGCCACCAGGAGCCTCGGCAGCTTCTGGATCCTAAGGGCCAAGAAGACGTGTGCTGAGATGACAACGTACGTGGGCGGCAGATCCGCTTCCAGGGATGAAGCACCCCCCCCCCACCCCCACCCCCGGGGACATCACCAGCGTCTTGTCCCGACATCCATGAACCTGCAGCCCGCTGACCCCAGAGTCTGGGTTTCTGGTGATTTCCTTGCATGTGTCCTAGTGATCTACCTTGAGGATGACTTCTTGTCTTTGACCATATTGTGTGGGTGAGACAAAAGGATATGCATACACCCTGCTGCTCTGTGAGGTTCCCCTGCCAACAAAAGCGTCCGCCTACCTGCCTTATGTGTGTCTCTGCCTTTAACAGCGGAAGGAAGGAGGCAGGTGCAAAACTGGCCCCCATCTTTGCTGGCTAGTTTTACAAAATTTTTCAAATGTTCGGCTTTAATAAACACTTTTTAATGTCTTAGATAAAACACCTGTCGACCCCATAGGTATCTGGACCGAGACTTTGGAACTAGAGCCTTTTTACATAATTCCGTAAAAATGGGAACTGTCTTAAAGACAGTGTCACTGGAATGAGAGGGTTAAAATTCCCATGCCAGCTTCCAGCTCAGCTTCTCAGCCCCCGGAGAAAGGGTCCCGCCGGACGGACGGGAAAGCGGCTGGCCGGCCACGGGGTGCCGTGGGTCCTGACCCTACGTGCCCTTCTTGGCTCCCTTCTCTTGCCTTTCTTTTAAACCTGTGCGTGTGTGTCTGGGGCAAGTAAACCTGTGCTTTGGGGAAGCAAATCTGTAATGGTTTGTGCCTGGTGAGGGGTGGCGCTGCACGTACGTGGAGAGGGTGCAGATGTTCCTGTGCCCAGAGAAGCCCAGGCGCCCGGTGGCAAAGGCCCTGTCCTGGTTCATCATGTCGGACACCTGGGTGGGGAGGTAGTTGGTCGCAGCCATGAGCATCTTTCCCATGTAGCTGGTCCAGGTCGAGGGCTCCTCTGGCTGGCTGGGGAGCAAAAGGCACAGGCGAGGGTGAGGCCAAGCCGCCCCCTGGCAGCCGTCCAACATCCCCGGCCGACGCTGGGAGCTGTGCTCCCGGCAGTGGGAAGGGACTGTGCCCGGGCATGACGTTCCGCCCACCCGAACGCTCGGGACGTGCCATTCCGGCCGTACCCAGAGGGCGTCAAGGGCTCGTGTGTCCTTCGGAAGAGCCATTGCACGGCCGTTAAGAGGTTCCCAGTGCGACGGCCCTCCTGCATTAAGCAAGCTGAATCTGACCATCAGCCTGATTTCTAGGTTCCTGGAAGGGGGCTGGGCAGAGAGTGAGTTGGAATCAGTCCCTGGGCTCTGTAACCTAAGCCCAGGCCTGTTCTGGGCTCACCGAAGAAAAGAACAGGCCGATCTCAGCGTCAAGGCCTCCCAGCCAGACTGCGTGGGAAGCAAACCTCCGGGCAAGATGCTTGGACAGGTGTTTGGTTACAGCCCTCGAGCCACCCGGGTGGGTGCTGGCAACGCACAAAGGTCGGGGGAATTCAAAAGGACCTAGTGTGCCCCCCCCTGCAGTCCCCGCGACGCATCCTGGGGTCTCTGGCAGACAAGGGGGGGCGGCTGTGTGGTGAGACGCGGGTGGGCAGGGCGGACGCTCGCCTCTGCGCCGAGCAGCCCGGCGAGGACCAGGGTGGCCGCATGCGCCCCAGGCACCCCGGCCGAGAGGCCGCTCGTCCGGGGGATGCATCCCGGTGAGGGACACGGCCCGCGGCTCCGAAGCCCTGGGGTTTATTCCTCCCTGTCACCGCCTGGACAAACCTCCCTGGGTCTCGAGGTTCTCGTCTGGAGGCGACGGGCGCTTCCAGGCTCCCGCCGTCCCCCTAACAGCCTGAGCATCACGGGACGCACCTGCGCGGCTCGCCCTGGCGCGCTGCACTAAGGGTGGGGCGTCACCGAGAGGTAACCAACCACACCCCGGTCCTGCATCCGAGGCGGGGCGCAGCACACACGTAAAAGGGAGGACGCGTGAGCGCTCCAGACAGGGTGCCCGGGACAGGACCCAGGTCGGGGCGACTCCAAGACCACAGAGGAGGGAGGGGCGGAGGGCGTTCCTCCACCCCTCATATCCCACCGTCCTCTCCGGGGGCCACGGGGACAATCACGGTCCCCTGCCCGTGAGAACTAAAGCGGCGGCACGGCGCAGGGGCTGGCGCCCGGCGAGTGCTGTCTCATGAGAGGGCGTCTCCGGCGCTGGCGGGACTGAAGAGGCTTGGTTGCCGGGCTAGGCCCCGAGGCAGGTCTGTCTCTGAGCGGGGTAGGGGGGCAGGAGGGGGGCCCATCAGATGCTCTGGACAAGCATCTGAGAGTCAGGGCCACGCCGGGCCGGTCCAGGGGCAGAGGCAGGGAGGCCTCGGCTCAGGCAAGGTGCGGCGAGAAAAGCCTCGACGTCGTACAGCACTTGTTCTCTTTCTGACTCACTTCGCCTAGTCTGACAATCTGTAGGAATCGAAACTGCGACACAGATGAACTCATCTACAACACAGAAACAGACTCACAGACACAGAGCAGAGACTGGCGGTTGCCAAGGGCGGGGGAGGGCGCGGGATGGAGTGGGAGTGGGGGTGAGCAGATGCAGACTCTGTATACGGGATGGAGAAAGAGCAAGGCTGACTGTAGAGCACAGGGAACTGCCTTCCACATCCTGGGAGAAACCAGAAGGGAAAAGAGTATGAGAAAGTGTGTGTGTGTAACTGAATCACCGTGCTGTACAGCAGACACTAACACAGCATGGTAAGGCAACTCACTTCGGGACCTCCCCGGTGGTCCAGTGGTAAAGAATCTGCCTTCCAGTGCAGCGGACGCGGGTTCGATCCCGGGTCGGGCAACTAAGATCCCACATGCCGCGGGGCAACGAAGCCCACGCGCCGCAAATTACAGAGCCCGTGTGTTCTGGAGCCCACGCACCGCAACCAAAGATCCTGCGTGCCGCAACTAAGACCCGATGCAGCCAAAAATCGAAAAAACAAACAAAAAGACACTACGCTTCAACATGTATTTGATATCTCTACAGTGACTGAGAAAACAAGAATGCAGATTAAATCTTTAAGTGTGTTGTATCTGTAGCCATTATGTTGTGAATGCCAAAGACAAAGGAATATTCCTCTAGTTGTTTGGGAAAAGGGAGGGAGGGAGGGAGGGAAGGAAGGAAGGAAGGAAGGAAGGCCTCGAACGCCAGGCTGGAGAGATGATCTGGGACTTTACTCCTGAGGGCAAAGGGGAATAAAGGTGTCTGAGGACGGAGGGGCGTGTTCCAAGGGTTAGTCCAGCAAGAAGATGTATGATGGTCAGAAGAGGCTACAAGGAGTGAGACCAAGGAAGGGAGGCCCGGTTCAGGGCGGTGGCCAGAGAGGTGGGACGGAGGCAGAGGCAGAGTCATCTCGTGCTGTACGAGTTACCGCTTCACGGACGGGGTGGGCTGGGGGGATGTGGAGAGTGACGGGAAGGTGTGTTCCTGGTGACCTGAGACGGACAGAAGCAGGTGAGCCTGGAGGTGGAACTGAGCCCAAGTGGCCACTTCCCACCTTAAGCACCAAGGCAGCGGCGTGGGGTCCCCAGATCCCGGGACCTGGGGGTGGCGGGGTGCCCGGATGGTTCTGCTGCCCACGGGGGCCCGAACCCAGCGCGACTGACGATGGATTAAAGCTCCGGCAGAGAGCGGGTCCTACGGTATAGAGGCTGTCCGAGAAGGGATAGAAACATCCAGAAGACAGATGACATCTATTTAAAAGCTTAGAGGGCAAGCAGCGTGCTTTGGGGCCCACGGGGTCACGGGGTCGGGTGCTGGAAGGGTTCCAGGCATGTGAGCAGCGTGGAGGGGCAGCGTCTAGTGTTTCACAGCCCTGCGGGGCCAAGGTTCAGAGGGCGTGAGAGCAGCCCCTGGCCAGCGGCCGGAGCCAGGGCCCCACAGTCACTGGGTGCCCCGGGAGGGAGGGAGCTCCAGACGGTGTGGGACAGAGGCCGGCACCGTGTCACACACACACAGACACACATACACAGAGACACACACACACAGACACACACACACAGACTCAGAGACACACAGACTCAGAGACATACACACACAGGCACACACACAGAGAGACACACACACAGACACACATACACAGACACAGACACACACAGACACAGACACACACAGGCACAGACACACAGACACACACACTGACACACACAACAGGGGCCGGGTTCTGTATCTCCCTGAGCGGGTAGAAGGGGTCTTCCCGTGGAAGTCCCGCTCTGGGGGAGGAGCCTGTCTCTCCTGGTACCAGGCGAGGCCCAGCAGAGGACACCACGCTTGGGACACGGATTTGAGCTGTCGCTGGAGGTGCCGCCTGGCGGGTGTGAGACGCGGCGCTTTCACGTGGACCCTGGCTTTGGAGACGGAGGCCGGCTCCAGGCGAGACACTGAACTCCTCTGAACCCGTTCCCTCAGTCGTGAGGCTCCCAGCCCGCCGGCCTTCTGGAAGCGCGTGGGCAACCAGGGGCCGGAGAGTGTCGGGAGGCTCCGCGGACCGAGAAGCACGGGACCCGGACAAGCGGCCGTGCTGCCGAGGCCACCGCCGCTTTCTGGGTGTCTCTGAGCTAATCGCTAACACTTCATGTTTCCATTTCCTATAGCGACCCTAGGGGGAGGTGTCAGGAGACACGCGGTGTCTGAAGGCCCCCTAGGAAGGTGTGAGCCGTGTCCTGGGCTGTGCGGGGCAGGGTCTGGGCCCCAGGGGCAGGCTGGGTGACATGACACTGCCACGGCCGAGGCCTGCGTGGAGGAGACCCTTCACTGCTTTCCCGGGAGAAACAGGGGCTGCACACCTGTGCGCCTGCACTGGTGCCCACGCGACAGTGGGCGGAGTCCCTAGGAGGGGCCCCAGGGTGCCACGGCCTGGTCCCCGGAGCCTGTGCCAGGGAGGAGACCGCAGCCCCGTGACTGTGTCATGTCGTACGGCCCAGGTGGCTGTCGAGGGGGTATGATCCGGACGGCTTTAGCCAATCACACGGGCCTTAAGAGCAGGGGGCTTTGCCCAGCCAGAGGCAGGAGGGAGATTCAGAGAAATCAGGAGCTTGAGAAGGAATCGGCGCGACCTTGCTGGTTTGAAGGCCGCGTGAGGAGGGACGGGGATCTGGGGGCCATCGCGGGGGCAGGGGCTTCGCTGCTGCAGCGCGAGGGCCTGCATTCCCGCCAGCGACCGGGACGGGGGCAGCTCAGGCAGACAGCGGGCAGCGCCTGCAGTGCGGCCTCGCGACCCCGAGTGCAGACCGAGCCCTGCCACCCCGGGGCGGCCCAGCCTGACTGGCAGCGCCATGGGGCCGCGCGCGTGCGCTGCTTTACGATGCCCTATCGCAGCAGCGACAGGGAACATGCGCACACCCCTGGCTGCGGCCCAGCACACGCTTTACGCTGTCGACCCCGCTCCGCCCCTCTCACGGGCACGGCAGCGGCCCTGGAAGGACCCGCCAGGCCCTCAGTGCTGGGGGTGACGAATACACGCGGACCCCGGAGACGCTGCGGGGTCAGCTCCAGATCGCAGCGATAAGGCATGTCGCACACGTGCATGTAAAAGTGATGTTTACCCTACTCTGCAGTCTGGTAAGCACGCAGTGGCATGATGTCTAAAGAACAACGTGCGGGACTTCCCCGGTGGTCCGGTGGTGAGGACTCCGTGCTTCCATCGCAGGGGGCGTGGGCTCCTGCGTGCCTCACGGCACGGCCAGAAAACAAAGTACAGTACTCGGGGCCAGGTTACGGAGATTCGTATCTGAGCCCCGTCTCAAATAAACTCAATTTGATTAAAAAAAATGTGCATACCTTAATCCTGAAGCGAGCAAAGGCTCTGGGGAAAACGGCCCCGACGGACTTGCTCGAGGCAGGGCTGCCACAAAGCTTCAGTTTGTAAAAAGCGCAGTACCCTCGAAGCACAGCCAGGCTCGAAGCAACAGCACGAGGTTGGCCTGTGCATCGCGGTGTCTGCAGCGAGCTAGCAAACACTCTCGAGGGTTTACCCCGTGCCCGGCACTACACTGCGTGCTTTCAGTCCAGGCACTCACCACAGGCCCAAGATGCATACATGATCATCAATATTTTAGATTTGGCGGACGAGGAAACAGAAGTTCAGACAGATGAGATCACCTGCCCGAGGTCTCGCCGCTCACACGGGGCAGAGCCGGGCTGCAAACTCAGGAGGGCGACCCCAGCTCACATCACCTAGTCTTTGCTGGCACTCACTCCCCACTTGGTGGGGACAGAACAGGTAAAGCCAAGTCCGTGGCGTTGACAGAGAGAAGTCATGTGCGCCGAGCGGACAACCAGGATCTGACTCTTCTAGTGTAACGAGCATTTCGTGTCCTACCTGTTGGCGAGGTGCTCCAGCTTGAAGATGTGCACGGTCTCCGTGTTGCTCGAAGCACAGAGGAGTTGCGAGTCCATACTGAAAGCCAGAGAGCTGATCGTCACGTACCTGCAAACACAGCCACACAGGGACGGGTGAGCCCGGGGACTGAGGGTAACAGCCTGAGAGTACAGAAATCAGCTTCACATACATATGTAAGAACACCTAAAGGTACCCGAGGGGTCTGAGCACAGGCAGACCTCGTTTCACTGGGCTTCGCTTCATGATGCTTCGCAGATACTGTGATTTTTTTATAAGCTGAAGCTTTGTGGCAGCCCTGCCTCGAGCAAGTCCGTCGGGGCCGTTTTCCCCAGAGCCTTTGCTCGCTTCGCGCCCCTGGGTCACGTTCATCCCCAACATTTTTCAAGCTTTTTCATGATGATTCTGTTTGTCGTGGTGACCTGTGATCAGTGACCTTTGGTGTGATGACTGCAAACAGTTACGACTCGCTGAAGGCTCGGGTGATGGTCAGCATTGTTTAGCAATGAAGCATTTTTAAATTAAGGCGTGGGCATTTTTTTTTTAGACTCATGCCATCATTGCACACTTAACAGACTGCAGGATAGTGTAAAGGTCACTTTCAGAGGTACGAGGAAACCAGGAAATGTGCGTGACGCGCTTTATTGTGATACTGGCTTTACCGTGGTGGTCTGGGATGGAACCCACACTATCTCCGAGGTCTGCCTGTGTTTTCTAAAATCCCTTCAACACTGTATCATTCATACTTTGAAATTAACATCGGAAAGAGTCACACTGGGTCGCTTCTCAGGTGAGAAGAAACCAGGCATCGCCCCTTCCCGTCACACTGGAAGTCTTCCGTCTGTGAGCCCTACAGCGGATAGGACCCAGACCATCACACTTTTCTATTCCGCGGGAGGGTCAGCAGTTACTTTCGGGCCGCGACTCCCTCGCCTGTCTCATTTCTCCGCGACGGGCCGCCCTTGGGCGCGTCAAGAAAGGGCTCCCCAGGCTGGAGGCCCAGGTCACAAAGCCCTCTCAGCTCTCGGGTGTTCTGAGTGCTCAGCGGGCCTCTAGTCAGTCACCTGAGAAAGGACCATCATCCCTCCTCCTGGGCAGGGCGAGGGGCGCACGCAGCCCCTCTGTCCTCTCCCCGGACGGCTGCCAGCCGTCCACTGCAGGACCCCTGTGCGTACTCTACAGTGTCTTTTTACGATGAGCACAGACCTTTTCATGCCTCTCCGAAACTCATAGAGCTTTTGCCCATCGGGAACCGAGAACACCCGGATGACAGTGCCCTGGAAGAGAAAGCAGGTAGGCATTTCGTACCGTGAACAGCTTCAGGCAGACACGTCCCTTTCGAGACGAGCTTGTTTGATTGGTTTTGAGCATCTGTCTCAGGAGAGGAAGCACAGAGGGCTGTGCACAGAGGCTTTTCTGTATGTGTGCTGTATAAACCATTCTTGAAAGGTGAGTTGAACAGCCTCCGTCTCCCGGCCCCTCCCCCCCCAGCCCAAGGCGCTGGCGCGCTCGTCAGTCTGCTGTGGCCCCCTCAGACGTTCAATCTCTGCCCGTCAAAGATACACCTGTTTCTCGTGGCATCTGAAATTCAACTCGGTCACCTTCCCTGGTTTTTCCAGACAGGAGATGTCAGTCTCTCCTGCTGAACAGCCAAGCATTTTGTTTCTACTGTGTTTATGGAACGTGGCATCTCTCTGTATCTGTGATGATGGGCACGCACGTTTCTTAATCAGACCGCAAGGTTCTGGGCAAAGCGGCTTGTGTCCTGCACAGCAGAGGCCCTTGGTCGGCCGAGTTAATAAATGCAGCGCCTCACGCAGGGGCCGGAAGGCCTCCCTCCGGAGTGAGGTCTGAGCGCTGGGGTCACCGGGCCCCTTCTGCCAGCTCTTTGGGGCCCAGGGCCCTCGGAACCCCCCCCCCACCACCACCCCGGCAGGAGGCGAGCCCCTGAGGAACTCACTTTCTCGGAGGCGCTGGCCAGTCTGGAGCCCGAGGCGTTGAAGGCAATGGCGGCCAGCGCCCCCTCGTGGGCAGCAATGGTGCAGACTGTCTTCTGTTGGAGAAAGGGAAAACGGAGGTTGATGCTGGGGCAGAGGGAGGACGCGTTTCGTCTCCTCTCCCTCCTCTTTCCTTCCGAGACACCCTCACTCCTCTGCTGGGTTCCCTGTTTCCCTCTTTCCACCAGGCCGTATGCATAGAAGCTGCACGTCGCTTCCCGGTGTATCTAGACGCTGCTGCAAGGGCTGCTGTGTTTCTGTCCCTTTTCCTGCCCTCGGGGAGATGGGCGACCACCCGTGTGGCCAGTGCGGTGATGTGACTGTGTTCTCCGTGATGCGGCTCTAGGGCCCGGCTTCCTGCAGCAATCCTGCCCGCTCTGTGAAGCTCGGAGAGCAGAGGGCAGGACATGGGACACGGCTGCACGCTGTCGCAGGCTGCGCCACGGCCCGGCAGGACGCACTCAACCCCGCGATGGCCCCCAGCTGCCACGGCGTCTGTCCGGGCCTGGCAGGCTGCCTTGTGGCTACGTGGACGGATGGCGATGAGGGCAAAGGGCATGACCTTCCCGTCCACACCCCACAGCTGTGGCCGGAGCTGCTTGCGCCTCTGCACCTCGCCCCCCCGGCCACCGAGCCCGCCCCTCACCTGAAACTGACCACGCGGCCAGGCAGGGGGCTGGGCCGGCGGGGTCGCCGCCAACTTACCAGGGCGTGTCCGTCGTAGAGCACGATCTCGCCTGTCGTCCGGCTCCCAGGATAGGCCACGTAGGAATTGGAATGGTTGATGGACAGGGCACACAGACCTGGGGGACAGCAAACCGCACGTGAAAAGCCGGCGTCCACGCCCGGGAAGGGCATCTGGACACGGCACGACCACAGCGCCACCTGCTGGCGAGGGGAGGAGCGGCCCTGCAGACCTCGACTCTTGATTCTTCTAATCCAAGGACCCTGATCAAGTAAATTCCCGGGACGACCTAGTGATTGGACGCTGACCGTTTCCACGCCACAGCTGAGAGGTCAGAAGTTAGACTATTTTAAACGTTCTTCTTCGCACTGTGCCCCAGGGCCCTGAAGTAACATCTACTTCTCTTCCAATTCCGTTACCCTCTGGGCTACAAGCTCCTAACTGAAATAAAGGGCAGCTTGTGGTGGCCTTTCTGCAGGGGATTAAATGTCATTTCAAATTGGAGGGTGGGGAGTCTGGGTGGCTTGAGGGGAGGACCTATTTAGAAGTTGTTTCAGAGCCAAACGTCCTGCCTCGATAAGGGAAATCGGCGCCTCCAGAGGGGAAATTCACTTGAGGGCAGTGAAGACGGTGTGTCTGCCGTCGGGACAAACTAAAGAAATAGGACGTGTTGGATTTAAGAGGCTTCAACAATATTCTGGAAGAGTAAACACCAAGTCAAACCACTGAACCAAACCTAAAAGCCATTTTTATTTACACGGGCATTGGAGGGGCGGGGGAGGATCCTAATAGCATTTAAGAAAAGGATTTTCACAACAATGGCTTCCATTCATAGGGGTGTACGTGATAGAAGTGAATTCACGGAATTACCCGAACCAGAAGCATTACCAGAATAAGAACTTGGAGATCAGGCAAGAGAGGCCCTTTTTAAATAGAAAAGGTAGCTTTGTTACAAGTTAGTGTGTTAAATGGGTTTCTTGTAAAAGCATAAGAGAAACTTCAGATCAGGCTAAAATGGACCTGACCCTCATCTGCCGGGGGCAGAGCAGAGGTTAAAACAAAAGCAAACGTCGAGGATGGGAACCAAGGTCCGACCTCCTGCTCGGGCTTTGCCGAGGACCCACCAGGCTGTGCCCTTATCACCTGCCAGGCAGCTGTGGGAGGAGGGTGACAGCCCAGCGCCCTGTCCTGCAGGCTCCCTGCAGCCCTCTCGCCTGTACAGGGTCACCCAGCCTCAGAAGAGACCACTCATGCCTTCCCAGTTTTGCTGAATGTTATACCCCCATGACTTTTTTTTTTTTTTTTTTTGCGGTACGCGGGCCTCTCACTGCCGTGGCCTCTCCCGTTGCGGAGCACAGGCTCCAGACGCGCAGGCTCAGCGGCCATGGCTCACGGGCCCAGCCGCTCCGCAGCATGTGGGATCTTCCGAGACCGGGGCACGAACCCGCGTCCCCTGCATCGGCAGGCAGACTCTCAACCACTGCGCCACCAGGGAAGCCCCCCCCCATGACTTATTGTTTAACTGCAAGTTTGTACCTTTTGACCCCATTCAACCATTTCACACCTGTCTTCCCCCTGACCCCCAGCCTCTGATAACCACCAGTCTATCCTCTGCATCTGTGAGCTTGTTTGTTTTGTTTGAAGATTCCACATATAGGTGAGATCATATGGTACTTGTCTTTCTCTGCCTGACTGAATTCACGTAGTGTGATGCCCTCAAGGTCCATCCACGTCATTACAGTGGCAAGATTTCATCCTTTTTCATGGCTGAGTAGTATTCCATTACATCTATATGCCACACCTTCTTTATCCACTCATCCATCGATGGACACTTAGGTTGTTCCCATGTCTTGCCTGTTGTAAATATTGCTGCAATGAACATTGGGCTGCAGATATCTTTTTGAGTTAGTGTCTCCATTTTCTTTGGATAAATACCCAGAAGTGGGATTGCTTAATCATAAGGTAGCTCAGTTTTTAGTGTTTTGAGGATCCTCCACACTGTTCTCCACAGTGGCGGCACCAATTTACATCCCCACCGACAGTGCACGCAGGCTCCCTTTTCTCCACACCCTCGCCAACACTTGTCTCTTGTCTTTTTTTTTTTTTTTTTTGCGGTATGCGGGCCTCTCACTGCTGTGGCCCCTCCCATTGCAGAGCACAGGCTCCGGACGCGCAGGCTCAGCGGCCATGGCTCACGGGCCCAGCCGCTCCGCGGCATGTGGGATCTTCCCGGACCGGGGCACGAACCCGTGTCCCCTGCATCGGCAGGCGGACTCTCAACCACTGCGCCACCAGGGAAGCCCATCTCTTGTCTTTTTGATAAAAGCCATTCTAATAGGTGTGAGGTGACCTTCAGAGTTGTATGTTAAAATGTAAATGTTTCCAGGAAGGAAGGAAGCTTAAACTTCTTCGGCTAACATGGAACTTCCTGTAACACACAATGGAGAGTGAGTTGACACGAGAGTCTGACAAGAAGGGACCGAGGATGGTGGCGAGGGCAGGTACACCCTGCCACGTAACCACGTACCTGACAGCTCTGCCTCTGGCTCGCACCTCGGCCAGCCCACCTGAATGTAGCCAAGGGGCCGTGCGTACCAACCTTTGCAACTTAATGACGGTCCCCAGAAATGCTGAGCGTGAGCTCCTTTAGCTTCCTGTGGTCCAATTCTCAGACAAATCCACCCAGCTCTAAGAATGCACTTTATTTCTTGTGAAGCCCCCAAGGAAAGTAGGAAGACTTTGCTATAGGCTTAGATATTCCCGTTCTACTCGTCTTCTGTTTCTGTCACAAATGTCCCCTGAAACCCTGTATAGGAAGGGAAATGAGCCTTTTCTTTTTTTAAATAAATAAATAAATTTATTTATTTATTTATTTTTGGCTGCGTTGGGTCTTCATTGCTGCGTGCGGGCTTTCTCTAGTTGCAGTGAGCGGGGGCTACTCTTCGTTGCGGTGCACGGGCTTCTCATTGCAGTGGCTTCTCTTGTTGCGGAGCACGGGCTCTAGGTGTGCAGGCTTCAGTAGTTGTGGCACGCCGGCTCTAGAGCACAGGCTCAGTAGCTGTGGCACACGGGCTTAGTTGCTCCGCGGCATGTGGGATCTTCCTGGACCAGGGCTCGAACCCGTGTTCTCTGCATTGGCCGGTGGATTCTTAACCACTGTTCTACCAGGGAAGTCCCAGCCTTTTCTTTGATATTATTTTATAATATAAAAGTGATAGTATAAAGAATTTGTAGAGCCCAGAAAATATAAAGAAACAGAAAAAAAAAAGCACGCAGAATTCTAAAACCCAGAGCCTTTTCACTGTGCTCAATATTTGAGAATATTTTCTTCGGGCCTTTTTCTTTTTTTAAAATATAAGGAGTTAGGTTTTGATGTGGCTTTTGGACTTCAGACTGGACACACATTTTCATAAATCATGGTCAGCTATAATTCCACTGAAACGGTTTGGCTGTAATCCTTCTGCAGCTGGAGAAGAAAAATGCCTGATTTCCATTCAAGAACCAATGGCACCATCGGCTGGAATTAGAAGGAAGTCCTGTGATTCTAAATCATTCTTACCTCGGTATTTATAGTATTATGTGTCAAAATTAAAGCAAGTTAACAGTGATTTATAAAATGCAGTTCCCTCTGGGTTGATTAATGGAATATGCTTTCCAGTTTTTAAAAATAGAAAGGAGAGAAATCGTCTCTGTACTTACAGATGCTCTATGCTACCATTTACCCCACCTGAATTACATTTTCAGAAAGAGCGCTCGCTGGGGAATAAACGGCTACTCTGTCGCATTATATACATTGCTGTGTGGTGTAGACTGCTCCCCCAATGTTCCGTGAAAGCCTGCAAGACTGACAGCATCCCCAAGTTCTGCGGTTGGCGGATTTTTTTATGGAGATTTCCACCTTCAGCTGCTCAGGGTACAGACTGCTGTGCTAGCAGGAAATTAACTTCGAGCCCCGTCTGGCCAAACCCTTTAAAGGAAGCAGCCTGCAGTCTTTGACACAACAGGAATGGGCATGACACAAACAGACAGAAGGAAGGAAATTTACAGCCACGGCCGGTACTGAGCGTGAAGCAATGACAGGACTCTGTGTTTATCATGTGTTCGTAGTTCACAAAGTCAAAAGACATTCAGAATTTGTGTGGCTGAGCCTGTCAGCCAAGAGGCCCCGTCTCCCTGTGACCCATGAAGATGCATCACATCAGGGCCAGAGTTTCCATCTTACAGTTTGTTGTTCAGAAAATACATGAGAGGGTGGGAACAAATGAAGGAGACTCCTGGCCTCTGAGGATCTCATCTACGTGGTTTTGGACGTTCAGAGTCTGCTGGGGGTCCTTGAGCAAGGGGCGGGTCATGTCACTGCAGGGAAACCCTGACCTGTCCCGAGCCTGCCCTCCTGGCTGGGGTCATGTCACTGCAGGGAAGCCCTGACCTGTCCCGAACCTGCCCTCCTGGCTGCAGAGGGACAGGATGCGTGGAACCGGCCGGCAGGCGAGCCTGGCCGAGCCTTGTGTGCCCAGCAGATGGGACTTCGCTCTCACCCCCTCCCCGCCCTCGGGGAGTCCTCCCCATAAGAACTCTGGGGGGTAAAAAGGCTCACCCCCATTTTACTGACATAGGAAGGGCTCAGGGGAAGCTGAGAGGATGATTATAAATGTCAGCATTTGAGGCTGTCTTGGCCTCTCTCTCCAAAGAACGTCAAAGCTGTAATAAGACACACGTTTTGGACTTTCAACCCATCCCTGGTCTTTCAGAAGGAAAGGCTGAATCTCTCCCCCAGCCCACTGGTAATGTTTACCTGAGGACTCCTCCCATCATTTCTAAGTTGTCTTGAGATAAAATCATTCCCTCTGTGAGGCGCACACAACCTAACAGGGAGCACAGATGGCCCTACACCTGCAAACCGCCTTCCTCCCTGTTTAAAGTGCAAAACTGAGGCCATCCGTGCGTTTCCTGAGCTAAGACAAATGGCTGCATTTGCTCAAAAAAGAGACGGGCTTTTCGCAGGAGGAACAGGTTTGGCCCTGAAGGCGGGCAGCACCGTCCCCTGGGCTGAATGGCTGAGGTGTGGCCGCAGGAGTGAGGGGGCTGCCGGCTGCCCTAACCCGTGGGACGCCGGCTCGAAAGGCCGCTGACGGTGCCCGGCTCCCCGCCTTTCAAAGAAACGGAGAGTCACAGGCAGCTTGTGAACTTTCTGCCCACCTGGCATGTCCCCTGCCCCCCTGAGATGTCCTCTGTCCAAAGCTGCCAGGGTCCAGCCCAGGCCCGCGGCTCCAGTGGGCTCTGCTCAGACCCCACTCACCTCCCTCGCCCTGTCAGAAGAGCACATCTTCCTTTCAGCTGTCACCCCCTGGGTCCCAAACCTTCCAAAGACGCCAGGGCCCTTGTGCACCATGTCCCAAGGGTTTGGGGTTCCTGGCGTGTGGTCTGTACCTACAGTGCCTACTATGGTCCCGGGCACGTAGCATGTCTGCAATAAACACTTTTCCAGGTTAGTTCAACCTGTCATTCCTGAAAAACAGCACAAAACGAAACTAATCCCCCACCGCCGTCCCCGGCCATGGTTCCTTCACTTACCACCCTCCACTCGCAAAACAGGCTTTAAAGTCGTTCTCCCACAGAGCTTTCTAACGGCCTCAATGGCTGTGATCTTTTCAAATACAGTACCGTTTTGTCAGGGCTGAAATTTTAAAGCACTGAAGTCAACATCAAGGGCCATCTGTATAACTCAGATGGAGAGAAGGAAATGAGGCCAGAGGAGGAATTACTGCCCAGCAGGCCGTGAGCAGCTCACCGCCACAGACGCCACCCCTGTGAGACGGGGGTTACTATTCCATTTTACAGGTGAGGAAACTGAGGCTCAAAGAGTCTAGGTGACGGAGGTCGGGCCACAGGGATATTGAAATTCAGTGAAAGTCAATGAATTAGAAAACCGCAGTGAACTGAAGCAATCATTTAACGATACTAAGCTGGAGTGCGATTTACAAATACTGCCCTGAATCATTAGATCCGCACACTGTTCTGGTTTGGTGGCTCCTGTCCAACCACACAACTTCCTTCTGCCGCCAGGGATTCACGGAATGTCATCGTCTGCCTTTTCAACCTGACCAATCCCAGCTGCTCCCATTGTTAAATCAGGAAAATGTATTAAAGTGTTACATCTGAGAACTGAATACAGTCCAACCTCCTAGCATATCACCCACGTAGAGAGCATTGTCTGCAACGAAAGAAAACACGTTTCTTTTCGCTTTGGATTGTCTGTCTCCCAGTCAGGTAGAACCCACTTCTGATTATGACATCTGCTCTATACTGAACAACCAGCAAAGATAGCTAGGGGTGAGCACCCTGCAACGTCAGATGCAGGACATCTCCTATGTGTCTGCCTAAATGCTTTGACGCGGTTGCTGGGAATGGGTCCCAGGGGAAAGGAGTTTCTCCCAGGCTGCAGGGAAGGTCACACGGCCCTCCTGCAGGACGCATGGCCTAAGATAATCTGAATCTGCGGCCGTTAAGACAAAGCTTCAAGGCAAACACCACGAAGATTTATAAAGCAATGAAGGACAAACGCTGCTTCGGGTTTTCAATTTGGGTGGAAACACAGCTGGTGCAAAAGGAGCACCCAGACACGAGATTTGGGGGCACCTGGTCCGAGCTGGGGCGCTCACCTGTCGGGTTTGGAGGAATATCCAGGATGGTCTTCAGAAGCTTCATGTCTTTAATGTTGTGAATGTAAATGGACTCCTCCAGGCAAACGAGCAGCCTCTGAAATCACACAGACCCATCAACCCATCGGGGCTGATTCCTCGGAAAGGGGCCCGACCATCCCGAGATCACGCCTCTTTCCTGGGAACCCTAACTCTATTCTAAGCCAAAAGGGGGAGGAATTTTCATGATCAATTTGAAGCTTACGTTATGTGCGCACAGCCGCGTATACATCACCATCCACCTGGACAGAAGCACTCAATACAGGATCTTTGGAAATTCCATTTAGAAATTGAGATTTCCTTCTTGTTTTTGTTTTCGTTTTTGTACTTTTCCCTCTCCTCAGTCCAGGGAATCCTGGACACTTCCTGATCAGACTCCCTTTGCCAGTGAAGACACTTCCGGGTAAACTTCTCAGTTCCCCTTCCCATCAGACGCCGCCTCGGCTTCCTTCAGGCTGGCGCTTCTCAGACTCTGATGAGCACCTGGCATCCCTGGGCAAGGCCTGGGCTCTGCCTGGAGACCCTCGTTCAGGGGGGTTTCAACACGGACCCCAGACGTGAGGACCACTGCTCCCAGGCCAGATCCTTTCATCCCAGGGAACAACTCTTGGAAAGGAAGGAACCTAAAAATACCACTAAGAAGCGGTGGGTTCCCCTTCTGGGAAAAGCCTGCGATGCTGTTTTCCCAGCTCAGAATTTTTCGGGAGACTGTCACTTGAACCAAGCGGAAAGATAACACTGAAACACTTTTCTCAGGTTTATTTAAGGCTCTGTGGCCACAGCGCTGGGTGCAGAGGGCTGACAAAAAAGATTCTAACAGGGCCTCCAAATTGATGGCATGTATCAGTGCTTTTCCGTAAAGTAAAAAGTTGCTGATTCACTGCACCGCTTTGCCTTTCGCCTGCACTTACTACCGTTTGGACTAGAGTGCTCCATGCTTGTTGATGTTTGTGGGTTCGGGTTCGCTCCTGTGTCCCCACCCCCAGCCCCGCGTGCGACCCCAGAATACGGGGTCTTCACCATGCCCCTTCCTGCAGGGGCAGCCTCCACTCCTAGCTTCTCTGGCCTCATCCGCATCTTTCCCCACCAGCTCTTAGAGCACCACCTGCTCTGTGGTCCACTCGCCGGATTTCAGGTCCCCCCCCCCCCAGCCCAAGGGAAACACAGAGAGAACAGTGAGGGGCAAAGAGGAGGCACTTCGTCTGTGTTTCACATGAGGGCTCGTTCCTGGGATGAGCGCAACCCTGGCAATGGCTCCCTTTACTAATCAGTCTGCGGTCTCAGCAGAACCCTGGGCTGGCCTCCAGCTCAGCTCATTCCCTGTCACCCTGGCTCTCATCTACTTGTCTAGGTCCTAGAAGTAAAAACTCCTTTTGTCAACTAGAAAATTCTTTACGGCGTCTGCCCTTGGAGGCTTCCATCCAATCAATCTCCATCTGGGTAACGAGGGCCCTCGGAACAGATGGTCAAAGAACTGTGGACATTTACAAATCCAAATACATCTGGTTTATTGTCTTTATTCCACAGAATACCTTTCCTCTATTAGTAGAAGGGGATTAACAGCAACTAAAAATGAAACAGATCCCAATTACTGAATATTCTTCCTCTCTACAGATTCAGAGGATAATAGGGGTTTTCTTTCTTCTTAATTCCCCACACAAACCTTGGACTTTTTTCCTGTTTTTCAGAAAGGAACTGCACAGCCTGAGGACCTGATGAAATAGACAGAGCAGCCTCTATTCTCACATCCTCGGGGCAGGGAGCGGCAGGACCCTGGCCCCGGCAGGGAGGGCACACCAGCAGCCCCGTAAACCAAAAGTGAAGAGTCCCAAATCTGAATGTTTTTAAGAGAAGCAAACCCCGAAGACTTCCCAGACCTGTTTCAAATCATCTTCTTAGCAGAAGACATGCTAAAGGAAGAGAGCCCTGTTCGGCCGGGGGTCCAGCTGGCTTGGCCGTGAACAGCCGAGAAGTTCTAGGTGCCGTGATGTTCTTTAGGAAATGCGGCCGGGGAACTTTGAAGTGAATATGTGTTTTATTGAGGAGAGGGTGGCACCTAAAGGTTAACAGTCCCATTTGCTGATGAAAATATCCGAGAGCAAGCGAGGGACATTATACAAATAAATACCGTGGATACCATTTGAGGGTTCTGACCTTTACGGGACATTTGCCTAAACAGTCTTAATTTTTATACCCTGGCTATCAACGTATGCAAAGATAAAACGTCCTGCAAAGAAATTTAATGTGCAACCAAGACATTTCAGAGACAGCACTGGAGCCAAGAATTGTGCTTAAAAGCCTTCAAGTTGAAAACCCTCAAACTGCCTTTCCCTCTCTTGCCAAGAACTGGGCTTATCTTCTTTATCCCCTGCTACTCCTTGCTTCTAGAATACGCCGTATTCTATTTCTCAGGCCATTTTCTACCACCCTGCTTTATACAGACTTGAATGGTAGGCAGTCAGCATAGTGGATCAACCCAAAGAAACAATCTCTTCCTTCTCATAAACTTAAGACAGCACTTCGTCTCATTTGTTTAAAAAAAAAGTAAGCACTTAATAGTTTAGGTACAAAGGAGAAAACGATGTCCTCGGTGAAGGCAAGGACCTCCAGCACCCTGGGAATATTTAATTGAATACACAGATCTGCTCGGTCACAGAAAGAACCGATTTATTTGTTTTTGTATTTAATAGGCAGCCGGGAAACAGATATTCACTGAGCATTTTTCTACCGGGCACCGTCTTTTCTACCAGGCCTTACGGGAGCAAGTAAAACGGATACAGTCGCTGCCCTCATAGGATTTAAAATCTAATAATTCAAGGGAAACTCGGCTAGTACCCCCAAATGCTTATTTAACAGGAACTTAATAGTTTTCAAAAGAATGTATACTGCACGTTTGAGATAAGACTAACCCTTCCTCCAACAAAGAAAACACCACCAGAAACATCTTCACGGGTTAGCCGGAAGAAAGAAAAGCGGCCTGGGACTCGGTCCCAGCAAGAGGAGGGGCAGTTTCACCGGCTGGCTTCAGCACTAACCCAGGAGTACCACACTTTCTCTCCAGGAGCTTATTCTGACAGGCGTGACCACCAGCCGGCAAGGAATGCCACCATCTAGGGCCCAAAGCAGAAGGGCGCCCCTCTGGTTTAAGGTGCCCCTGCGGTGGCTCATGGGACAGATTCTGAGCCAGGGTTCCACCCAGCTTGGCTCCAGGGGGACAGCGTTCGCCTAGCCGGATGTTTGAGAAATCACGGCAGGCGGAAGGACCGGGGCCCGGGGGCGGTGCGGGCCGTCTCACCACCGAGACAAGTGTACGGCGTAGACTCAAACCATGTCCCCGTAATCCTCGGCCTGAGTTTCAAAACCCCCGACAGAGCTGGATGCTGGAGAGAGATGACCATCCCGAGAGATGCTCCTCTTTTTCCTTGGTCCCCAGCGGCGGGAGCCTTGTGACGCGGAGGGATGCGCCAGCCCCTTACCTGCCGGTTCAGCCTGATGGACAAGACGTTACTGGAGTAGCTGTAGCTGCAGATCTCCGTGCCCTTCTTGAAGTGGTAGACGTTCATCTGACGAGGCTTCGTGTGGCTCACCACCACCACCAGGCTGCTGGAGAAGAGGCGCTCCACGATGCAGACGTCGGGGATGTCATCTGCGGGCAGGGGGTGGGGAGGCGGCCGAGGGCAGGCCGAGGGCAGGCAGACGTCAGCCCGCCGGCCTCCTCGGGGTCCTCCCTCCCTTGCCGCCCGCTTGCAGAGATTCCCCGCCCCTTCCCTCGACAGTGAACTTTTACCCGTTTCCCAAGCTCCCAAGCCCTTTCCACGATGGACAGTCAGGCAGACCCCGGAGATCAGAACCTCAAGCCGGGCTTTCCAGAGCATCCCCTGATGCCCTCTGCGGCTGGAATCACAGCCCCGCCCCCGGGGCCGCTGTCCTCTCTGCAGAGCATATCTGGGAGGTTTGGATCAATCCACTCTTCCTCCATGGGAGGTTGCAAAGGGGTAACTACTCTGTCGGGAGGCTCTGCTTTCGGAATTCTTCTGGTCCCTGTTGCTAAAAGGTACAGGTGCCACCATGATGGGGGAGGGGAGGGGGCAGGAACAGTGAATTCTGTGCCTCCTGCCCGTCTTGCTGTGCTCCCTGACTCTCTCCGGAATCCCTTTCCTGTTGATAATACCCCGGACATCTGTTTTATGACCAGGGGAGTCCTTCTGTACCCAGGAAGAAGGTAAATCAGGAGGCCTCTCGAGCGCCTGTAGACAGGAGGCCTCCGTGTCGTTCTGGGAACAGTCTTTTCACATGTCTGCCTTTCTTGGGCTCCAGCAAGTCCCATAGGGAACAACGCAGGACAGATACAGAGCAGAATCTTCACAAAAATGTTATAATAAAAATAACATCTTACAAGTCAATTGGGAGCCTAAGATATTATTTGCCAAGCCACTTTCTTCCCAGGAAATCCGAAGAGTGTGTTTTCGTCAATATCATGGTGGCATAAACAACAACCTTCCCTGAGACAATGAGAGAGGCACATTTCTAAGCTGGACTTGTTTTTAATATTCACTAGAAGTACTTCAATGTCTTCGATATGGATTCTGTGACTGGGAGACTACTGCTTTATTAAAACAAGGAAAATACTCCCATGACTGAATGAATGTTACCAATATTCTACAGTGCCAATAAAAGGGCAAAAAAAAAAAAATCGTAAGTGAACTTTCAGTTTGACAATTATCAGAACTGATGACCGTGCATATGAGTATACGAAAAAGTGTCAACAATACAGTTTCAAAGGATTTCTTAATGTAAAAAGAGAATGTTACTTCAGCTATTGCCAAATCTTACTAGTGTTTCATGGTGGGTTTTTTTTTTAAAGCAAGTGGAAACGATGATTTATATTTAAATCTGAAAAAACACTGACTCTGTAAGTTTGCGGTTAATGGAGGGAAATGCAGACAGTTGAGCAGTACCCCGGCTTCGAGTCTAGAGGGAGGATTTGGTGCCCTGAGGTCCTCACACGCACACACTTACTGCTTCCGTGGACGGGGTCCAGCTGCTCCACGGAGCTCAAAGAAAACAGCTTATAACCAGATTTGGTTCCAATCGCGAGGGATCTGTGAAGGCAAGGACAGCCTGGGAATGACAACAGGTACTGGGTCCAACCACAGGTGTGTCTGAAGAGAGACACCCTCCGTCCCTCTAGCCTCAGATAAACACACAGCCTCAGGAGTCAAGACATTTGATCACTTTCTAGATGGAGAAGCAAGCATGCCTTGTCAGGTGGGCAGGTCCAGTTGAAAGGAAGTCAAAGACAGCTACATACAAACGTGAAATGGCGAAGAGACCTGAAACTGAATGGGCTCTATCGTCAAATGAAGTGTCAGACCCACCAGAGACCATGCTTTCCCAGCTGGGCAGAAATGGGAAAAATGGCATGTTTGACAATATTCATCACAGTGCTACCAAGAGGTAAATTATTTTTTTTTCTTTCCTCCCTCCCTCCCTCCCTCCCTCCCTCCCTCCCTCCCTTCCTTCCTTCCTTCTCTCCTTCCTTCACTTTCTTCCTTCCCTCCCTCCCTCCTTCCTTCCTCCTTTCTTTCCTTCTTTCTTGCTTAAAAAAGACATACGTGATCTTAGAAGACACAGTGGGTCATTAGCAGGCAAAATTTAATAGATGCTTCCTTCCATCGCTTTCCATGAAAGCATCTCAGATACTTTATACCAGTTGTTCTCATCCCTGCTGCACGTTAAACTCACCTGGGAAGCTTTAAGAAAAATACTGATGACTGTCTACCCTGCTCCCCCCGGCCCTGTGCTTTTTATTTAATTGGATTTCTTTCTTCTTTTTGTTTTTTTTCAGTTCAAGTACTTTCACGGGCAGCCATTCATGGGCAGCCATGGTTGAGAACTCTGCTTTATCCCCTGCTTCACAAAGCCAGCACTGCACCCTACCAACAGAGCAAAATCGAAACCTTATCTGGGACAACGGGGGCTAAAAGAATTTTGTCTTCTTCTTCTTCTTCTTCTTTTTTTTTTTTTTTTTAATTTTTTGGCCGCGCAGTGCAGCCTGTGGGATCTTAGTTTCCTGATCAGGGATCAAACCCACGTCCTCTGCATCGGAAGTGCAGAGCTTGAACCACTGGACCGCCAGGGAAGTCCAGAATCTTGTCTTCTTAATCTTTCACTCTTCAACCGATAGATACAGAGTGTGCACCCATGTTTCCTTGGCCCCAGGATGAAAGCAAGCGAGTCAGTTTTGTTTGGCAGCTGAGAATTCCTATCCAGCTCTCTCCGGCTTTGCCCTCAACACCTCAGTGATGACCAAAATCTTACCCAGAGCACCCTCAGAATAAGCCATCAGACCCTGACCCCTGGGAAATGGGATGCCAGGGCTGAAATGGACCTTAAAATGGTCCTACGTAGACCTAACAATTAGTCCAACTCCCTCATTCAAAATAAACATATGAAAAGGCGAGCTTCAGCTCTTCACAGGGAGACATAGACTAAAATAAACAGCTTACTGCTACAAGCCTGGCTGGCCAAGGCTCTTGCTTCACTAGCCTAAAAGAGAGACGGTCATATGATTCTCCCTGGAAGTTTGTTTTTTTTCTACCCTAACATTTGTTCTTCCCTGGAATGGCAGTTGACTTTTAATCAGGAAGGTGGCTGCTTCTGCTTCTTTACTCCCCACCCCCCCCCCCGCCCCCGCCCCCAACCGACCTGCTGAGCAGCTAACCTGGGGGATTAGACGTTTGCATCAAGCAACAGTGCGCTCAGAACTGGGGCTTGGCTTCTAATAACAACAAACTCGAAAGGCCAGCCAGCCGCATCTTAAAACTTCAACATATACATACTCCATAGTGATCACTGTTTCTAAACCTTCTTCCCATAAACTTTTTTCACATAAATATGTGTGCAGTTAGTTGCAAACCAAGGTTTCTAAAGCTTGCAAGTAAGGGAAAAAATGTTGTAATTAGAGTCTTATAATATTAACCAAAATATTAACTGGCAACTTAAAATAACTTTCAAACATACGCCCTTCTCCACAAGAATTTTAACTATGGGAAATGGCAGTGTGATCACTGTTGTGTTTTAAATGGTTGATCAATGACCACAAAAAACTCTGAATCAAGGAATTCAGACTAAAACCGTATTTCATTCATAAGGCCTTTCCGTAGGAAGAAAAAAAATTCTCATCACCTCTCATGAAAATGGGATTTGCGACAAATACATACCACGAATCAAGTGAAAAAAACACACCCAAATTGTCTGGCACGGGGCCAAGCATGAAGGATGAGTGAAGACTGCTAAAGGTTAGTTGTCTTCTAACTAACCTTCTCCAGAAAAACTGGACCCTAATTTTTTTTTTTTTTTTTTTTTACCGGTACGCGGGCTTCTCACTGTTGTGGCCTCTCCCGTTGTGGAGCACAGGCTCCGGACGCGCAGGCTCAGCGGCCATGGCTCACGGGCCCAGCCGCTCTGTGGCATGTGGGATCTTCCCGGACCGGGGCACGAACCCGCGTCCCCTGCGTCGGCAGGCGGACTCTCAACCACTGCGCCACCAGGGAAGCCTGGACCCTAAATTTGGCCTATACTTATAGAAAAAGACACGCTGACACTCCGAAATGTATTCGGCAAGGGGCTTGACTTATTTTAAAATCCAATGCCATACCCTCTGAGGCTCAAAGCAACTGACTGTGACAAAAACTTTTATTTATAGGTGCGACAGAGCTGCCCAGCAGAGCCAGGAAGACAGAACTGACAGTAGGGACTAAGGACAGTATCTTCCCGAGCACCCTACGGTTTTGAAAATAACATTCTTATCCAACCGCTATAGAAAGCTGGGACTTGCCTAGAGTAAAAATTAACATCCCTTTTAAAAAAATGTAATAAACAATGCTACAAAGCAGAATTGAGAACATTTCCTACTAAGAAGCAAACTAGCCCTAGCTCCCCTCGTTAACCTGCTCTCAGCTGGGAAGGCAAACACCCAGGCATTTCAACAGCCATCCTCTCTTGCAAAATGTTTCTTACAAAACATCAGAAGTGAATCTAGACCATCATTTTTGTAAACTGTGGCTGTCAACCCATGAGAAAATAATTTAGTAAGTCACGAATGGCTTAAAAAAAAAAAGAGGGCTTCCCTGGTGGCGCAGTGGTTGAGAGTCCGCCTGCCGATGCAGGGGACACGGGTTCGTGTCCCGGTCCGGGAAAATCCCACGTGCCGCGGAGCGGCTGGGCCCGTGAGCCATGGCCGCTGAGCCTGCGCGTCCGGAGCCTGTGCTCCGCGGCGGGAGAGGCCACAGCAGTGAGAGGCCCGCGTACCGCTAAAAAAAAAAAAAAAAAAAAAAAAAAAAGAAACACAAAATACCAGAGGGTATTCAACACATTACGAGCATGTTGTGAATTGCTTTTCAGTGATATTATACGTGTGTGTGTGTGCGTGTACAGACACACATCTATATCTGGATATTGGGTAATGTTGTAACATGTATTTCTTATTCTGGGCTGTGGTCAAGGCAAGCTTGAAAGTCCCGCTTCTAACCCAGTTGTCCAGCTACTGGATTACATGATTACACATACAGCTTTTTCGAACAAAGGTATATTGTTTGGCAGAGGGTGTTTTCAAACAGAAACACAAAGGGAATGGAAGCCAGGGCTGCTTATGGTACACGATGGCCTTAATTACACTACTGAATGTTCAATATTAGCACAGCCCAGGCACAGACGGCCAACACACACCTGAAGCCGACTCCAAACAGGGAGCACGACAGAGACTGGTACAGCAGGAAATGGGGAACTGGGAAGAGGTCATCACTGCCTAATGCTCTGGGTGCACATTCCAAAGAGATTATTCCATATGGTGCCCAGAGCTGGTGTCTAACAATCCCATGAGAAGAGGTAAGGGAGCAGCAGTTTGCTCCTAAGGGACACCCTCCAGCTGTCTGAAACGCAGTCCAGCAACTCCCGGCTCTCTGGTCAAAGTCCCAATGGGAACATCAAGGTGAAACGTTAAAAATCCAGTCAAAAGGCAACAGAGTGGAGTTCATGCTTCTCCCGGAAGGCAGCCTGGGCGGGGAAAGGGCGTCTGGACTCCCAGGAGGAGGCTCGGCCTCTCCAGTGGGCTACGGGAAGACACAGTGAGAGCAATGGAGAGGCTCCTGACACCCAGATCCGGCGGGCGAGGTGCCCTGCGCTGGGGCTGGGACCGGGGCTGGCCTGGCCGCAGGGATAGGCTGCCTCTGAGTCATTGGCCCTGCCCAGATGCCACGTTGAGATGCTCAAGGACAAATGGGAAAGTTTTTCCTGTACTCCCATCTTCCTGGGCTCCAACTACCTCGCCTTGGGTCAGCTTGCAACTTCCCCGTCCTCTCCCATCTCCTTTGCTTTGGCCTCTGCCCCTCCTTCCCCAGACCCCCAATTTGGTCACTACCCCGCCCCCCCGTCCCCCCACGTTCCTTGGTCTCCTTCAGCCCCAATCCCCTGGCTAACTCCGTCCTTCTCCCCCAGGCCGGGCCCTCCTGGCTCTCGGCCGGCAGCGGGCGACGGGGGTGCTCAGCCCCCTCCTGGAGGACGGGGAGGCCGACGGGGCGGCCCGGGGACCCTCACCAGTCCGAGCATCACCGGCCGTCCGCCGAGGCCTCTGGGGACGTAGGCCCGCGCCTCCTGCACAAGTTGCCAACTGGACTACACCCCCGATCGCGACTTTTCACCCCCACCTCCCGGCAGGGCAGGCGCCTCGGCTTACGTGCAGTCCTGGTTGAAAGAGAAGCAGCTGAGCGCCTCCTCGACCCCGCCCGAGGGGCCATCCGCGGCCCCGGCCTCCATTGGGGGCTCGACCCGGGAAGCCGCCGCTCCGAGCGAGCGACAGCCACCTCAGCAGCCCGCTGGCGCCGACCCCGCGGGCCGGGTTGCCCGCCCCCTCCGCCCCCGGCCCCGCCCCCGGCCCCGCCCGGGCCCCGCCCGGGCCGCGCGTCGCCCCGCCCCTCCTCGCTCAGCTCCGCCCCGCCCCGCCCCCTCCTGCGGGTCCCGCGGACCCAGACGCCGACAGGGTGGGGTTCCCACTGCCGGCCTCCATTGGTCGTGAGCCCACGCCCCGGCTCACCCTCGGCCAATTGGCGACGGCTGTAGGCGGTACCGCCCTGCTGGCGACCCGCCCCCAACTCCGAGACACGGCTTGCCATTGGGAGAAGGCGCGTGACGCGAAGGCTGCAGGCCACGTGGCGGTGTTTTCACTGCCAGTGCGGCCCGGCAGAGCGGGAAGAGGGAAGGGCCAGGCAGCTGGGCCCTGCCTGCAGGCTCCGGTCCGGCGTCTGCGTCGCGGCCGCGGCAAAGCACACAGGCGGGCGCGCTCGTTCCGACCCCACCCAGCCCCGTGTTCTGGGTAACACTCCGTCTACTAAACTTACAGTTTAGTAGAGAGCGTTGGACGCCAAAGCTCCACCCTCTCGTAGAGTCTTCAAGCTGCTTAGAAGACTGTTTCTAACAGGAGGATGCTGAGGCCAGATAGGTAGGACGTCCGCCTTATCCATTGTCCGTTGAGAACTCTTACCACAGGTCAAGCACCGTGTTAACAATGTGTATTATCTCGTTGAATTCTTACAAAACTTTGGGAGGAAAGCGTAATTATGCCCAATTTAAAGAAGCCGTAACTGAAGCACAGAACTGCTAGACAATTCTGCCTGAAGTAACACAATAAGTGGTAAAATGTGGTTTTGTCTGATTTCAAAACCCGTGCACCAACGACTCGGCGGCTAGACAGTTTTTGGCAAAACCTATCTGATCTGTAGCTGAAAAAATGAAAGAAAATGGGTAGAGGATGTTGTATTTTATGAAAAGGATGAAGTCTTGAAGACAGCACAGTAAAAACCTCATGTAATTCGAGGTGAATTCAAACGGTCTCTCTTCCCAAGTTGAATACATGTTGCCATGTAGAATTATCAACACAACTAATGAATCAGTAGCTCTGCTAGTTTTGGATGTATATAATTACTGACGAATTTTTAAGTCCTGCTTTTCAAATTTTGAGACGAAATGATATTTTATTGTTGTACCACTGCATTTCAGACTGGTATAATTCAAAGTTTCTATTTTGTGACAAAACTGTATATATGTATATAGGAAACTTGGACCTACAGTGGGTGAGTGAAGAGAACTGTTTCTCTTAAGCTTTTCTGGTTGACTCCTGGTTTTGGTTTTCTGAAATGCAAATATAACAGTTTCTTTTTTCAGTGCTATTATTCTTCCTCTCAACTGATGTAAAAATAGTTCAGCTAACACATCTACAGATGTCGATTGCTCTTTAGTTGATTGTGAGGTGTTGTAAAAATCATCGTAAGGGAAGGAGCCGCCACCTGGATGCTTTAACTGTGTTATCCTTGTAACGTCTCAGCTCAGAGGTGCTTTCTCTCTCCCCTCCCAGCTCAGGCAAATGCTGCAGTCCTTTTTGTTCTATTTAGAAAGCAAAAAGTCTGACATTCTAGGTGGTAGGTTGTTGGGAGAATTACATAATGTGCACAATAGGTTTTTAAAGTGGAAGCTGTTATTACCAAGAATTTGGACTTTATGGGGTAGAGATGGGAGCTGGTGTTAGTTTTTGAGCAGGAGAGTTTTGTGATAAAAGTAGTGTTTTAGGCAGATAAACTCGGCCAGGGTGTGCAGAGCAGATTAGAAGGGAGAAAAGCCTAGACTAATGTGAAATTTTAGGAGCAAAAAGCATGTGAGAAACTAGGCTATAGGTTGGCAGCAAGGTCAGAAAGGTTAGGACAAACCCAAGAGAGATTCTTTTTTCTTGAAATGTATTTGACATATAACTTTGTGTCAATTTAAGGTGTACAACGTGTTGATTTCATACATTTATATGTTTTAACATGACTGCCATTGTAGCGATAATTAGCACCTCATCATGTCATGCGAAGAGATGTTTTGAAGGGCGCTGTCCACTAGAAGGATGATGTGAACCCCAAATGTGATTAAAACTTTTCAAGACGTGTCATTTAGAATTTTCTAGGCCCCATGTTAAAAAGGGTAAAGAGAAATGGGCAAGTTAATTTTAATAATATTTAACTATTTAAATACTATTTAACATAACCCAGTACATCAAAAATATCATTTTAGTCGGTAATCCACGTAAAATTATCCATCAGCCAGTTTGGATTATCATTATTTTTTAGCATAAATATTTAAAATCCCGTGTGTCTTTTTCACTTACGGTATATATCTCAATTCGCACTGGCCACATTTTAGGTGCTCACGTGGTTGGTAGCTATCTTATTGCCCAGTGGACTTCTGAGAGCATAAGCCTCAGGGCATGGCGGCTGACGGGGAAAGAGGGGTGTCAGGGAAGAAGACCGGAAGACTTAAATAAAGCCGATTGCACGGTCAGAAGGCGCAATGTGCTGCTTTCAGAAACCAGATGTCTGGCAGGTATTTAGGAAGCTGCATTTAGTTTCAGACACATTGAGGTGGTAGAACTGAATGCTCATTGGAGTTAAGATTCAGACCTAGAGATGTAGATCTGGAGGAAAACAGGTCACCTTCCCAGCCCCACTTTTTCCTATGAATGATCTCCCTTGTATATTTCCTACTGGATTAATGGTTCACATCCCCCAAGGACCCACGTGGAAATAACATCCCAGGGCTGCCTCATCTGGTTTTATTTTTCCCAAGACAATACAGAAATCTGTATTTTATGTAAATGTGTATTTATAGAAATATTTATTTCATAGAAGCCTATATTTTTACGTACAAATGTTAAACGCTGACAACTAATTCTTCTTTTTAAAAAAACACTATGTGAGCCAAACTAAATACATCAGCTGGCTGGATGTGGTTTGTGGAGGGCCAGTGTATGACTTCTGTTAGAGGCAGAAGGAGCCACTTTGAGAGGTTCCACCCTCAAAAAAAAAAAAAAAAAAATCCCAGAAATCCGTTTGGATAAAAGGCCAAGGAAAAGGTTATAAATAAATTCAGAGGTGCTGAATTCATTTAATGCCAGGCTGGTTTTTCTTTTTTTTAAGTCCTAGCTCGTGTCTAGGTTCTATAGGAGTGGAAACTCCTGATTTGAACATCAGGCTTATGGCATCTTAATCCTTCCACATTCTTGGAACAGAGATTTCAAGGCTGAATATCAGAAGCAAAGGAATATTGGGGGAGGGGCAGAGAACACACAGTTTACTGAAATGGGAACAGGATTTTGACTCTTTCTCTTTTTCCCAATTGGAATTCCTACATGTCCATCTTTTCCCAGGCAAAATGTCCATTCTTTCTAGGGAAACAGTAAGTCAGCAAAATCTTGGGAGAATCAAGCCAGGGTCTGGGAATCAAACATCCTTTGTAAGATAAAATTGCAGGCCACAATTCAGCTAATGGGAAGACTTCCTATTTGTGTAACAATCAGGTTGTAATTTAAAGATGCTGACGAGGGCATACACAGGGGAAGTTGGAAGTGAGAAATCCTGTCTGATGCAAGCTTCCGGTCACTCAATATGCTTGCCTGTGACACCCAACCATCTATAATTAGAGTAACTACTAGGTGAGTGCATACCGCTCCTGGCTGCTGCTTCTTTTTATAAAATCCATTCTATTTTTATAAAATCAAGTCACAGGGAATCATCTCCTTTCTCTTCTTGTTGATGTGTTTCAACACTCTGAGTGTGAGCTGAGGAAGAGTAGAACCACAACGGAGAAGGGTGTATGGTGGTCCTTGCAGGACAGAGGAGAGGGGGAGAGGCAATAGAAAACAGGTAAGCCTTTGGGGCTGCGGAGAGGGAACGGCGATGGGTTATGATGTGAAGGGAGCTCAAGAAGTTAGCCCCACAGTTCTAAGTAGGAGAGGAGGGAACGGGCTGAAGGGTGATTTCTGGGAAAGGAGATGGTCCCATGGGATTGGCAATCAGGAAGTCCCCAGCCAAGGGCCTGGCTGAGCAAAAGCACAACTGGGCTTTCTTCTTACTCACCGTGGGCACCGTCTGGGTGGGAGAGCACGGCTGCAGTGAGTGAACAGCCCCTGGGATGTGCCTTTGTTCCCCAAACGGGTTTTTTGGTTGAAAAAAGGGAGGGCAGGGAGCAAAAACTAACAGCCTTTCTAATATTCCTTGACTTACGTATTTCCTCTCAAGGGTAAGAAACAATGATATTTCACTGAAGAACTGGTGTCTTTGTCTTCATCCCCCTCCCCAATCTGTCATATTTTGGCTTCCAGAATAATCTTCCTAAAACACCAAAGCAAATCACAAGTTCTCCATAGATAGTTGCTGGTCAACTGACATTTACAAAGACAGTAGCTTTCTATGCCTGCATTTGCAGACGTACCTTGAGCAAATGGTCTATTATTCAACACAATGTGGGGAGGTTCAACCATCGAGTTTCTGTTCCCTGGGACATGTGAAGACCAGCCGAGATTACAGACATGGGTTCATCAGATCAGCCAATCACCCTGGCTTCAGTGTTAGAGTATCTGGAAATGGAAAACAAAGCTTTATGGAAAACTTGGCTTGAAGCCTCACACAGCTTCATTTAATGCTCACCACCTCTGTTCTGTCCAGGACATTTTATCCCCATCGTGCGGCCGTGTAAACCCATCTTGAGAGACGTTGGATAAGTTTCTCAGGGTCCCAGGAGATGCTGTCTTCACTCAGTTCCCTCCACTAGATTCTCGGGTCACCATTTCATGCTGCCTCTCGCATTGCTGTAGTTCAAGGTTGGAAACAGAGCTGGAATCTTAAGCTCTACCTCATTGGCTAGAGAGGCAGGGCAGAGAGGAAAAGGCAGGATTGTGCCAAGAAGGCCATTGGTCAAGCTCAAAGGGGAGGCATGGAGTCCTGCAACTTTTCAAAAAGGTCCAAAGCTTTGCTTAACGTTTGCCAGGGTGCTACTCCAAGTAGAGTTGGCCCTCTGTATCAGTGGATTCCGCACGCGTGAATTCAACCAAACTTTGATCGAAAATATCCCCCCAAATTTAAATAAATAAGGAAATAAATGCCGGTTCCAAAAGGCAAAATTAGAATTTGCCACGTCAGTAACTATTTACATAGCACTTACTTTGTATTAGGTATTATAAGCAAGGTAGAGACGATTTGAAGTATTTAGGAGGGTGTGCCTAGGTTATGTGCAAATACTATGCCGTTTTACGTAAGGGATTTGATTTTGATATGGGGCAGGGGTCCTGGAACCAATCCCTGTGGGTACCCAGGGTCGACTGCACTAAAAACATCTTTTGCTCTCAAGCAAAGTGTTAACCTGTGCTCCTGGGTGGGAGTGGCTAGTTAATAAATGATGCTGTAGGACTCTGGGTTTCTTCCTGGTCTAGAGAGATGGCGTAGGGAGTGGTAACCATTCCCTGGAATACTTGTCCCTAGGAAAAATGTGATTTGCGAGGTCTTAGGACGGCAGGGCGACGGCTAAGAATCCAACGATGCGTGGTGAACAGCGCCATCTAGCGGTCCACAGTATTCGGTTCCAGGCTGGTGGGTGGATTTTGAAGGAAAGACTGACTTCAGGGGAAAGATCTGGGGATTTGATTCTAAAGCTTTGGAAGAAGAGTCCCCAGGGTCCCCATGTGTTCTTCCAAAGCCTCTTTTCTGTCTGTACATCGAAAACACAGAGGCCTCACTCCCCACTTCCTGTGCTGGAGGAGACGTTTGGAAGGCGTTTGCATATTCACTCATTTGAAAAATGTTTATCAGGTGCCTATTATGTGCTTGCCACGGTTCCAGGCCCTGGGGATGCACCACGGGACAAAATCCTTAAAAATCCTGCCCAGGACTTCCCTGGTGGCGCAGTGGTTGACAGTCGGCCTGCCGATGCAGGGGACGCGGGTTCGTGCCCCGGTCTGGGAAGATCCCACATGCCGCGGAGCGGCTGGGCCCGTGAGCCACTGAGCCAGCGGGTCTGGAGCCTGTGCTCCGCAACGGGAGAGGCCACAACAGTGAGAGGCCCACGTACCGTAAAAAAAAAAAATCCTGCCCAAAGATCTAAATAGACGTCTCTCCAGAGAAGACATACAGATGGCCAACAAGCACATGCAAATGTGCTCCACATCACTAATTATCAGAGAAATGCAAATCAAAACTACAATGAGGTATCACCTCACACCAGTCAGAATGGCCATCTACAAATAATAGATGCTGGAGCGGGTGTGGAGAAAAGGGAACCCTCCCACACTGCTGGTGGGGCTGTAAAGTGGTAGAGCCACTATGGAGAACAGTATGGAGGGTCCTTAAGAAACTAAAAATAGAACTACCATATGATCCAGCAATCCCACTCGTGGGCATATATCCTGAAAAACTATAATTTGAAAGGTTACATGCACCCCAATGTTCATTGCAACACTATTTACAATAGCCAAGACATGGAAGCAACCTAAATGTCCATCAACAGAGGAATGGATAAAGGTGTGGTACATATGTATTGATACAATGGCATATTACTCAGCCATTAAAAAAGGATGAAGTCATGCCATTTGCAGCAACATGGATGGACCTAGAGATGATCACACTAAATGAAGTAAGCCAGACAGAGAAAAACAAATATCATATGACATCACTTATATGTGGAATCTAAAAAGAATGATACAAATGAACTTATTTACAAAACAGAAACAGACTCACAGACTTTGAAAACAAGTTTATGGTCACCAAAGGGGAAAGGTGGGCGGGAGGAATAAATCAGGAGTTTGGGATTAACATACATACACACTACTGGATATAAAATAGATAACAAGGACCTACTGTACAGCCCAGGGAACTCTACTCAATATTCTGTGATAAGTTATATGGGAAGAGAATCTGAAAAAGAATGGATACATGTATATGTGTAACTGAATCACTTTGCTGTACACCTGAAACTAACACAACATTGTAAATCAACTCTACTCCAATATAAAAATTAAATTTTAAAAAATAATAAAATTTTAAAGATTTTTTTTAAAAATTAAAAAAGTTCAGCCCACATAGGCAGAAAGACCACAAAGAAAAAAATAAAGTGGAGAATACCTGAGATGGCATGAGTGCTGAGAAGAAAAATAAAACAGTGAAAGGGCGTCTGGAAGAGTTGAGGAGGGGGTTGATTTCACGGAGAGAAAGCAGGGAAGGCCTCCCTGGAAGATTCCCTTTGAACAAAGGCCTGAAGGAGAGGTGGGAACGGTTTCCGCAGGCCCCGTGGGGAAAAGCATTCCGGGCAGAGGGAAGGGAAGTGCTCACGAAACACGGTGGAGGCCAGGGTGGTTGGAACAGAGAGAGGAGGGGGCAGAATCCGTAGGCAAAGAGGTCAGAGTGGAAGTGCCCGGGGTGTGGGAGAAGTGCGAAAAACCACTGGACGCTCTGACGTACATCTGAACAGAATCAGGCATCTGTGTTGAGATAAACGGCCGGTATCTTGGGAGATTCGCAAGTCACCTCAGTGTGTTCAAAGCTCCCGAAAGCCCAGTATTGTGTTTATTTACCATTGTTTCACAGGCTTAGTTAGATCTCTCGTTTTCCAGGAACACTCACTAACTTGTGGGGCTTGAGAAAGTAAAAATCAGCCCCAATAAGCCAGCCCAGATGTTCCCGGTAGTCATAAACACGTCCAGTGCGAGGCCACAGCGCAGCTGCAAGGTGCCTGTGAGTGGCTCCTGTGTTCTTATCACCGCCTCCCCCAGCGGTGCTTTGTTCTTCTCACCCCCTGGGACAGAGACTTTGGAGATACCCAATGGTTAAAGCACGCCGCTTCAGGACCACCTCCAGCCCTGACCTGACTCCTGTTTCCCCTGCGCTTCCCACCTTAGAATCACTCAGCACAAACCCGGGTCCTACAGAAGCCCCTTCCCACGCAGCCTCTTACTGAGACACCCCAGCTGGTGTACACCCGCCCTTGCTGCAGTAAGTGAATAAAACCAACACTGGGCGAACCTGGAGGTCTTTACCTCGAACGGTTAGCAGACCCCAGTGTTTCGTAGAGTAAAGTTGGAGAAGAGCTGGACAGAACGATTACTTCCTACAGTGAAGTTCCTCGAATCTAAAGCTGAAGCATCGCATCCCACCTGAAATGTCCTGTGTACTCGTTGCAAAACAGTGCGCGGTCAATGAAAGGGTTGAGGACTGGCAAATATTTTAAAATTCTGTCAAATACTTTAGAAATAGTGAGTGGGTATTCTTTTCATTAGTTGTCTCTTGTCTGTCCGGTCCCTCCTGCTGCTAACATTTTTGGCTGAATATTTGTGCTACAGACCCTCTTGGCTTGACTGGGGGCTCTATACCCACCCCTCCTACCCGGGGCTTTTTTCAGACAACACTCGGATGTCCAGAGAAAGAGCAGAGTGGTTCTAGGCAAACACGTCCATGTCCACACCTGAGTCACAGGGAGAGTGTACGCAAAGGTGATTCGCAAAATCGGGCTTGCGCCTTAGAAAGCTCATTGCAGAAGTCGAGGATGGAGCAGAGGCAGAGATCAGGCTGGAGGCTGGTCCATCAATCCCAGCTTGAGGTGATGAGACCTGAACTCAGGTGACAGCTCAGGGTGTGGGGGTGGGGGGTGTAGAAGTTTCAGGACTCACTGGCCTATTAGACCAGATGCTGGTGTCCATTGTGACAGCCCCAAAGTTTCGTTGTTCTTTTCCCATACTTTTTCTGCTTTTAGTAAAATGGTCATTTATGTTTTCTCTGATCTTAGGTTAATGGGGTGAACTACATTGATTAATTTTTTTTAATTGAGGTGAAAGTCACATTCGGTTAAGCCTTTTGTTTGTTTGCAGCACAATTTATTATCTGGTCGTAGCGTTTGGGTGTGTTACTAGACATGGATTTAACACCGTTGTGACTTCTCTTGAGACAGAGCAACCCCAAAAGAAAAGTTCAAAATGTGCAAGAGCGATAAATACCAAACTTTCTGATCTACAAATGTGTGCATATAAAATGCCAGCCATTTCTGGAATCATCCAGCGACCACATGTTCACGGCTAGGTGTCTGGTGTTGGCAGTGCTAATTGTTGGAACGTGTCACATGCGTTGGCCCCAATTATTTTTATGTCATTTACCAAACATGTTTGCAGGGACGGGACAGCCTGGGGTCCCCGGGGGATGAAAGCCGTTCTTTTTACAAGCAGAAACCCCAAGCAGCTGGCTGCTCTGGTGAGCCTGAAGGTGTCACTGTCTTTATGCTTTGGTGAACAATCAAACGTCAATAGCCTCTGGCGACCAGGGCGGGACAAGACTGCAGTTTGGGTGGAATGTGTCTGGATCCATCCTGTTGACCCTAAACATGGAATAATTCTTCCATTTTCTCCATGTTGCAATAGTCTGGTCCCGCAGACTGCTCCGGCATGACCACATGGATAGCAGTAAATTCATCTTGTGTCCGTTTCCACAGGTTTCCGTTCCTCCTGCTGCATTAGATCTGCCAGCTGCAGCATGTGTGGCCAAGATCTCGTAATAAAACGGCACATCACAGCCCTTCAACGCTGGCGGCCGTGCAGTACTCAGTCAAGCAGCTGCTTTAAGGCCCTGTTTAGGGGAGGAGACTGAGTAGTGGAATTGATCGCATCCCTTTTATTGCGCTGATCTGCAGATACATTCAGCAAGGAGTTGTTCTGGTGTGGGCGAAAGCAGGACAAAGCAGTCCCATGAATCTGCTCGTGAATCTGCTCTCAGAGAGCGGGGTCCGGGGAGTGGGGGGCTTGGGGGTGCGGTTCCCGGCTCCCCTTGTAACCTCGGGCTAATTCTTGCTTCTTGAGTTGATCCTCAAAAACCACAAACTGCTCCCATTCGAGCTCCTGCTGGCGCATCTGAGCAGTTTGCTTCCTTTCTGTCTCTGTCAATCGCAGAGGTGTCAGTTTTTTTTGAAAATTTCAGCTATTTGTTTTGCTTTGCAAATATTCTTGATATTGCATGTTATAGTTCTTTAAAAGGTCCCTTTTCAATTCATCTGTCCTTGGGAATGCAATCTCCTTCAGTTTCTTCATAATATCCTGCTTTTCAGGTACTCCACCGTTGCTGGTAATCTTAATACCTGGGAAACCTTCCTACAAACAAGATAATAAATTGATTATAAAGAACAAAGGCATTTGCCAAGTTTCCTTCCTTCAAATACACAAATGCCATCCTCTCCATCTCTATTCCAGATATCAAGTAGTGCCCCCTCCCAACAGACATGGAAAACAAACTTAACGTTACCAAAGGGGAAGGAAGGGAGGGGATAAATTAGGAGATTGGGATTGACGTGTACACACTATATATAAAACAGATAACTAATAAGGACCTACTGTAGAGCACAGGGAACTATACTCAACATTTTGTAATAACCTATAATGGAAAAGAATCTGAAACAGGATCTATATATATGTATGTATGTATTACTGAATCACTTTGCTGTACACCTGAGACTAATACAATATTGTAAATCAACTATACTCCAATAAAAAAAATAATTACCAAAAAAAAGTAGTGGCCTGGAGTGATATTTTCTTTGATGGTAACATTACAACCGAGGTTACTCAGAACATGGACTCACTCTTCTGGGCTGAGGGAAACATCTTATTGTGAGGCATAGATAGCAGCTACTTTTTCCCCAGAATTCACAGAAAATTTCTGATCCATGTTGTCCTGTCTAAAAAATGAAGCTGTTCACTGTTTCTTCTCTATTACGTCATCATATTACTTCAATCTAATCAGAGATATAGTGGGCCATAAGAGTTAGGTCACCCATTTATTAGAAAAGGATGTAACTCAGGAACAGGCAGATGGAAGAGATGCTTCAGGCGAGGGATGTGGGAAGGGGCTCAGAGCTCCCCTACCCTTTCCACACGCTATGCTCCCAGCACCTCAACGTGTTCACCAACCTGGAAGCTCCAAAATTAACCTTTTTAAAGTGAACATTTCAGTGGCATTTAGTACATTCACATTACTGTGCAACCATCCCCTGTACCCAGTTCTGGAACATTCCACCTGCTCCAAAAGAGAGCTCTGGGCCCATTAGGCAGTTACTTCCTACCCTCCCTGCCCCCATCTCCTGGCCATTGCCAGCCTGTTTTCTGTTTCTATGGAATTACCAATTCTGAATATTTCACATAAATGGGGGTCCTACCATATGTGACCTTCTGTGTCTGACCTCTTTCACTGAGCATAATACTTTCAAGCCTCATCCATGTTGGAGCATGTACAGTATTTCATTTCTTTTAATGGCTGAATGATAGTCCATTGAATGTATATACCATAATTTGTTCATCCATTCATCAGCTGATGGACACTTGAGTTGTTTCCACCTCTTGGCTATTGTGAATAGTGCTACTCTGAATATGTGTGTACATGTAATTATTTGAGTACCTGTTTTGAATTCTCTTGGGTATAGACCTAGGAGTGGAGTTGCTGGGTTATATGATAATTCTATGTTTAAAATTTTGAGGAACTGCCAAACTATTTTCCACAGATGTGGAACCATTTGACAGTCCATAGCAATGTACGAGGGCTCCAATTTCTCCACGTCCTTGCCAACACTTGTTATTCTCCGTTTTTTGTTTTTTTTTTTATTACTGTAGCAGGCCCCGTGGATGTGAAAAACACTGAAGTTTTGTGCCATGTCTGCACAATTGCAAACACCTGAGACGTCCAAGTAGTGCTGGATCCCCCAGCTGAGCCAAAGCTGCGCTATATTCTCAAGTTTCCCACATCTATTCTGGGTCACACTCTGGGCAACCAAGCTTTGTGTCACATAGAAAGTCGTTCAGCCTCAACACATAAATTCAAATGTGAATCCACGGGGCCAAGTCAAGGGACCAATATCTGAAGCAGGTCCTGCGCTGCCGCCTCTGGCCTATTCTTTCCATTCTGATTTTTTATTCTCCAGGTAAACCCTCTTGATGCACCACTGATTCTCCAGATATGCTGGGATGCACTCCTCAGATAAGCTGGGGGGGTATGGTTGCACCCCGGCTTTGGTTCAGCCCGGGGATCTCTGCTCTGTAGGTTTCTTGTTAGGGTGGAAAGTAGTGCCAATCATAGCCGATACAGGAGGACAAATCGCTTTGGGAACAAGTGCCTTTGGTTCCTTTGGCTGTAAAGATGCTGCGTGACATCAAAGAAGGAACGTCTTAGAGGTAGCTACTACCTGTATCCCAGGCATAGGGTAGAAATATGGGATGGAGAGAGAGAGAGAGAGAGAGAGAGAGAGAGAGAGAGGGAGAGAGAGAGGGAACCAGATCATTGGTGAAGGGGTAGTGGCTGAAGCCATGAGATCAGGTAACGTGAAATGGAACATGTGTCAGTTGGTGAAGAACTGGAATGAAATGTCCTGGTTTGATGTTTGGAGTATTCCTTTAATTTTAGTTACGCTATCAGGAGGGAGGCTGGCTTGCGTGCTGAGCTGGTCAGGGCAGCTCTAAGTCACACATTGCTGATGAGTGAGAACCTCTGTTATAAATGGAAATGTGAACTGTCAAGCGCTCCTTGGCTGAAACTACGTGCCGCACAGGATCGCCTATTTTCCTTATGGATTGCAAATAGACGCAGGGAATAAAAAGCTGGTGTGTTTTCCAAAAACACGACTGAGTTTTTTTTAAAACTGAAGTGGGTGTGCTTTAGACGTTTCATGATTTCTCTGACACCAGAAACATCGTTTGGTGGGGTTCTAATTTCTTACGGAAGTTTGGTTCCAGAAGCTATTTAAGAGCCTAAAGGAAAGACATCAAGTGGATAAGATGTATCTTAAAATATTGAAAGTGGCAATTTCCTAGGTCCTCAGTTCTTCCCTTTCTGGTCTCTCCCCAGGGATCTGCTCCCACACTTGGCGGTTTAAGTCAGCCTCTATCTACAGTTGACCGTGGTCTGACCTCACTCTCTGGAATGCTCTGCCTGCCTCTGATTTTCACAGCATGTCAACATGCACTCCGATGGCATTCCTGACGATGGCATTCCTGACGGGGGATCTCTTTCTCCCGAGCTCTTGAAAGAATCCTGCTTCAGCGACTCCCAGGGAATGGTGGGAGAGGTGTTTTTTAAAAAGAGATTTGTCACACACCAAGGACAGCAGTCATTTACTTTGCACCCTTTTATGCATGGACTATTTGCATGGTAGGCTGTTCATTTCCATTCTCCTATTCTCCCAATCCATGAACATAGTATAGATTCTGAGGCCTTCTTGACCCAGGTCTGAAATTTCTCATGAACACATAGCCCAATGCCTTACACCCCCCAGGGATTCTTATCACATTAGCCTGTGTATTTCCTTCAGAGCAGTTGTCACAACCTGAAATTATCTTGTTTGTTTATTTGTTTACATGTTTACTATCTGCTCCATCTAGAAGGCAAGCTCCATGAGAGCAGGGTCTTCTCCCAGCATCTAGAGCAATGCTTGACCACATAGTAGGAGCTCATGAAATATTTGTTGAATGACTGACTTACAGAATCAATAATTTTAAAATCATATAAAACTTATTAATTAAATTTATAAATTTATAAATAAGTTAAACTTTCCATTAACTCATCATCAGTATCTTTTCTTGTCTCTCTTAAACAATGATATTGTCCAAATTTAATTGGTATTATGACCAAATGTCAAGTAACTATATTAGTGGCTCTCAAATTTTTAGATTCCCTTGACACTCAACAATTATTGAGGGCTCCAAAGGGCTATTGTTTGTGTGGGTTATATCTATCATTATTTGGTGCAATAGAAATGAAAACTGAGAAGAGTTCAAAATATTTATTAATTCATTCATTACAAAATAATAAACCCATCATATATTGACATTAGTACCATATTTTTTTCTGTTTCCAAAACAAACAAAAAATGGGGAAGAGGGGCTTTGTTCTACATTTTTACAAATCTCTTTAATGTCTGGTTTAATAGAAGACAGCTGGATTATCATAGCTGCTTCTACATTCAGCGTGTGGTGGCATCACATATCGTGTAGCCTTCAGCAAACCCCACTGTGCACTTATGAGAGAACAAGAGTGAAAAAGGTGAGTCATTCCTTGGTATTATTCTGAAAATAGTTTTGAGTTCACAGGTGCCTCAAGAGATTCTTGAGTGGTCCCAGGGATCCTTGAAGCACATTTTGAGAACAAATGAACAATATTAATGGAGAGGAATACTTTTCTTTGCCTCAAAACCCCTGAGTTTTCCTATTTGCTTAAATAAATAAATAAAACATTTAAAGTGTCTTTTTTAAAAAGTTACAAAATCCAAGTCAGATTTATTTCTATGGATTTCCATTTTCATGGAATATCTTTTTCCTTGCCCTCACTATCAGTCTGTATGTGTCCCTAGATCAGAAGTGGGCCATATACGGGTCTTGTTTTTGTATCCATTCAGCCAGTCTATCTGTGTCTTTTGGTTGGAGCATTTAATCCATTTACATTTAAGGTAATTATCGAAATGTATGTTCTTGGTGCCATGTGTTGATTGTTTGGGATTTGTTTTTGTAGGTTGGATTTATTTCTATAATGAAAGGATGGTTTCACATTCAAAGATCAGTGAATACACTTAATGCAATTTTAACGTATTAACGGACAGAGTAGGGGAACATAATCCTCTCGATAGATCTTCTGGTCGATTGATAATTTCCAATTCATTCAGGATATGAATTCTCAGCTAGCTAGGAATCGAAGGGAATTTCCTTAACCTAATAGAAAGTATCTACCAAAAACTTCCAACAAATAGCATACTTACAGTATAAACATGGCAAGAATTTCCTAGGAGTCAGGCCTGCATGCCCTGGGCATAGCATGAAACATTTCCTCTAAATTCTGCTTTAGCTTCAGCCCAGCCATTTCGATACGTATTCTTGTCATCCTGCTCGTGTCAAAACATGTTCTCATTTCCATTATGGTCATATATATGCATGTGTGTGTATACATGTACATAAATATTTAAAGGAATGCTAAAAATTTTACTTTTTTAGTATTTATATATGTACATATATATCTATTTTAGGAATACTAAAAAATTTCTAAGCATGTCCAGTTTTTATTTGTTGTTGCTATCTTTAAAGTGGATTTCAAATTTTACAGAGAATATGATAATGTCATGTTTATTTGGGGGTCGCTTGGTTTTCTTCTAGCTTAATGCATCTGTGTATGTGTGTGCGCACGTGTGTGTATGTGTGTGTGTGTGTGTGTGTGTGTGTGTGTGTGGCCTGGCCAATTCTGGTAAATGTTTTATAAAATTTAAAAATAATCTGAGTGCACTAATTGTTGGGTCCAGAGATCTCTCCGTATGTTCATCAGATCAATCTTTGAAATTGCTCAAACCTTGTATTTTCTTGCTAATATTTTGGGTTGCTTGATCCGACAAATACTAGGAGACAGGATGTGAAAAAATCACTTGCTATGGCTATAAATTGTCATCACATTCCATTTAGCATTACCAGGTATCTGTCACCCAAAGGACTTGTGGACATCTAGTCTGTCACATTGGGGAAAGTAGAAGTCTCTGTTTTCTCCCTTCTTGATTATAAGAGAGATTTTTGGGGGAGAATAGGTAATATATGCACATGGTTCCGAATTTAAAAGTACAGAAAGACATGTAGAACCCCAGTCTCTCTCCCTGGGGGCATCTAGTCTTACCCATTTCTTGTGAATCCTTCCAGAGATTGCCTGTCTGCCTTTCTCCATGTCTAACATAGTCATTACCACTTACAATATAGATGGTTCTCTCTTCTCTACCTTGTTTATATTTTTTATTACTTTAAAAATTTTTTTATTTTTTTATATTAATTTTATTCTATTTTATTTATTTATTTGGTTGCACCGGGTCTTAGTTGAGGCTCGGAGGCTCCTTAGTTGTGACATGCGAACTCTTAGTTGCAGTATGTGGGACCTAGTTCCCTGACCAGGGATCGAACCCGGGCCCCCTGCATTGAGAGTGTGCAATCTGAACCACTGCACCACCAGGGAAGTCCCTCTACCTTGTTTTTAATCCTTTAGAGATGTTCAGTGAAAAAAATCTCACTGTATTTGCCTCATCTTTTGAATGGCTGCTTTTTCCATTGTGAGAAAAAAATATATTTTTATATATTATATACGTTATTATATGTCTTGTATCTTATATGTTTTGTTTTTTTTTTTTTTTTTTTTTTTTTGCGGTACACAGGCCTCTCACTGTTGTGGCCTCTCCGGTTGCGGAGCACAGGCTCTAGATGCGCAGACTCAGCGGCCATGGCTCATGGGCCCAGCCGCTCCGCGGCATGTGGGATCTTCCCAGACCGGGACACAAACCCCTGTCCCCTGCATCAGCAGGCGGACTCTCAACCACTGTGCCACCAGGGAAGCCCCTTATATGTATTATTTAACTATCTCCCATTAACGGCTCTTTGTAGTGTTTCTAATGAATATTCTTGCACCTATGTCATTCCTGTGTGTGTCTGGAGAAAGCATTTCTATGATATGAGCATATCATCTTAAGGTTTTCTGGACGACTGGCCAATTGTCTCAACATCATTTATTGGGTAGTTCATTTTCCCCTCATCTATTTGAAATGCTGTCTTTATTGTAAGTGAAATTTCTATATGTTTGAGTCTATTTTGATATTTTTCTATTCTGAACCCCTGATATGTGTTTGTGTGTGGGTATCGATGGGCCGTGCTTGGTAATAAATTAATATCTGGAGTGGCAGTCCCCCCTCATTATTTGCTAGACTATTGTTAATTTTTCCAAATGAGCCTTAGAATTAGTTTGTTTACTTTTGCAAAACAAAATCAAAACATAAAACAAAACTGTAAAACTTTGTGGGTTTTATTAGTTAAATTTAGAAATTTATTTAAGGGTCATCAACACTGCTGTGATGTTGCAGAACAATGAGATGCTTTCCATTTGTTCAGAGCTGCTGTGGGGTCCTTCAGGGGTGTTTCTAGTTTTCTCCATGTGGATCTGTCATGCTTCTTGTTAAATTGATCTGCAGTTCCTTCATGTCTTTGTCACGCAGCTTCATACATTTTCAGGCCATGTGGTTAAGGATGTACCAGTACAGAATTATTACCTCTTCTCTTTTTTTTTGCTCTTTTATCATTATGTAATATATCTCTATTTCTAATACTATCTTTTTGTCTTAACTACTGTATTTTTCTCCAATATTAATAGAGCTGTATTAGTTTTTTTTGACTAGTATTTACCTAATATATCTTTTTCCCATTTTTGGCTTTCAACTTTTTAGTGTTATTTTTAGGTATACCTCTTTTTCTTATTGAGATGTAATTGAGATATAACATTATATATTTTTATTTATTTTACTTTTTTATCAACGTATAGTTGATTTACAATGTTGTGTTAATTTCTGCTGTACAGCAAAGTGACTCAGTTACACACACACACACACACACACACACACACTATATACTGATATATATATGTACATTCTTTTTCATGTTCTTTTCCATCATGGCTTATCCCAGGATACTGAATATAGTTCCCCGTGCTCTACAGTAGGCCCTTGTTGTTTATCCATCCTCTATATAATAGTTTAGCATCTGCTAATCCCAAACTCCCACTCTATCCCTCCCCCAACCCCCTCCCCCTTGGCAACCACAAGTCTGTTTCTCTCTGTCTGTGAGTCTGTTTCTGTTTTGCAGATACATTCATTTGTGTCATATTTTAGATTCCACATGTAAGTGGTATCATATGGTATTTGTCTTTCTCTGTCTGACTTACTTCACTTAGTATGATCATCTCTAGGTCTATATCCACATTATATTAGTTTCAAGTATACAGCATGATTTGGTATTTGTATATATTACAAAATGATCACCACAGTAGGTCTAGTTAACATCCGTCACCACACAGAGTCACAAAATTTTTTCTGTGTGTGATGAGAACTTTTAAGACCTGCTTTCTTAGCAACTTCCAAATGTGCACTAGAGCGCTGTTCACTATAATGGCCATGCTGGACAGTACACCCCGCATTTATCTTATAACTGGAAGTTTGTACCTCTTGATTCCCTCCATCCATTTTGCCTGGTTGGGCAACCACCAATCTGTGCTCGGTATCGATGAGTGTTTTGTTCTGGTTTTTTTCGATTCCACATATAGTGACATCATACAGCATTTATCTTTTTCTGTCTGACTTTTTTCACTCAGCATAATGGGTCCATCCATGTTGTAGCAAATGGAAAGATTTTCTTCTTTTTTATGGTTAAATAATATTCCTTGTTTTCCTCTTTTAAAAACATTTTAAATTGAAGTATAGTTGATGTGCAGTAATATTATATAAGTTACAGGTGCATGATACAGTGTTTCACAATTTTTAAAGGTTATACTCCATTTCTAGTTATTATAAAATATTGGCTCTATTCCCTGTGTTGTACAATATAGTCTCATAGCTTATTTTATACCTAATAGTTTGTACCTCTTTATCCCCTATCCCTATCTTGCCCCTCCCCCTTCAATCTCCCCACTGGTAACCACTAGTTTGTTCTCTATATCTGTGAGTCTGTTTCTTTTTTGTTATACTCACTAGTTTGCTGCGTTTTTTTAGATTCCACACATAAGTGGTATCATACAGTATTTGTCTTTCTCTGTTAATATTCCTTATTTTCTTTATCCACCTATCCATGGATAGATTCTTAGGTTGCTTCCATGTCTTGGCTATTGTAAATAATGCTGCAATGACCATGGGGGTGCAGATATCTCTTCAAGATAGTGTCCTCATTTCCTTTGGATATATACTCAGAAGCGGAATTGCTGGATCATAAGGTAGTTCTATTTTTGATTTTTTGAGGAAGCTCCATATTCTTTTCCGTAGTGGCTGCACCACTTCACCCCACAGATAACATGATTCTGGGACTATTTAAAAGGTTAATTGATCAGTCCAAGAGTTCCCAGACAACCCAGCTACTATACATTTGAGGCCCAAATCCACTTGAGGCTGGAGGTTTCAGGGGAAATTTTCCATTTTATCCAGAACTCAGGGAAGACAAGCATTGTCTTTCTGAGCTAATGGATAGTTTCACTCCCTTTTACAGTGCGGGTAGACCTTCAAAGACCTCGCTTTTATGCAGGGGTCTTAGTTTCAGTTCCCTGCCTCATGTAGGTCTGAGGCTTCACCTCCCATTTCTGTGTAGGCTATGCAGTCTAAGCCCGCTGTTTACCAGGTCTAAAAGCCTGTCTCTCCCTGCCAGTCATAGCATCAGCTCGCCCCCTTCCAGGTCTGCTCTTTCTGTTTGTACTTTTTTTTTTTCGGTATGCGGGCCTTTCACTGCTGTGGCCTCTCCCGTTGCGGAGCACAGGCTCCGGACGCGCAGGCTCAGCGGCCATAGCTCACGGGCCCAGCCGCTCCGCGGCATGTGGGATCTTCCCGGACCGGGGCACGAGCCCGTGTCCCCTGCATCGGCAGGCGGACTCTCAACCACTGCGCCACCAGGGAAGCCCTGTTTGTACTTTTTATTTGCCATGTTTGCCTGTGTCACGTTTTGGCTCCTGAGGTTTCCCTGTCCTTATTGAGAACTTAGTCATACATTAAAAACGTTGTTATATGGGATCCAAAATTTCCGGGTGATGATAATCAGAAACTTTCCCTTTTATCATAAACTTCCATCTCGATAGTTACTCATCCCTCCAGCCATTCATTCATTTATTCATGTGCCTAATACGTGCCAGGCACTGGCGGTACAAAGATGACAAGAATACATAAAACCCCAGGGGTTAAGAATCCGCCTGCCAAAGCAGGGGACACGGGTTCGAGCCCTGGTCCGGGAAGATCCCACATGCCGCGGAGCAACTAAGCGTATGCGCCACAACTACTGAAGCCCGCACACCTAGAGCCCGTGCTCCACAACAAGAGAAGCCACTGCAATGAGAAGCCCACGCACCACAACAAAGAGTAGCCCCTGCTCGCCTCAACTAGAGAAAACCCACGCGCAGTAAAACAAAGACCCAATGCAGCCAAAAAATAAATTTAAAAAACCCAGCGTCACCACACACACACACACACACACACACACACACACACACACACACACGGTCACTATATTAGTTGATGGCTGTGTTAATTAGCTTGATTGTTTAATCATTGTATAAGGCATACTTACAGCAAAACATCACAGTGTACACCTTAAATATATGCAATTTTTAAATTTGTAAATCATGCCTCAATGCAGCTGGGTAAAAAGAGACGAGAGAAGCTTGAGTTGATGAAGAAAACTTTTCGGAGGGGGCGGAACTTAAGGTGAATCGGGAAGATTAAGGGAAAAGAGACCGAGGTGTATTGGGTGCTCAGTGTGGCCGGCACTGTTCTAGGTGCCGAGGTACAAAATGCGAGAGAAGCTCTACCTTTAACGACTTTCTAAATGAGTGGACAGAGCCAGAGATGGTTGAGGAAATAGGTCCTGGCAGTGTGGCATGGGCCATTTGCTCCAGTGGGGAGGCATAGACTGCCAGGGGAGCAGAGAAGAGGTCTTCAAGGAGATGTTTAAGTTGAATTTTGAAAAATGAGTGGCCATTTGCAGGATGAAGCCATAATGAAAGAGACTAACGGTTTTGACTGCATACAATTGAAAATTTACATATGAAAATAATAATGGTTGATATTTATTGAGCATTTACTATGTGCCAGCTATAGGTTTTTCAGCACTGTGCTTTATCAGGTTGAGGATGCTCTACTTGGGTCAGTTTTAGAAGCTCATCAACTTAGATAGAAAGGGCTGATCATCCGAATAGTGTCCTCCAATAGAGAACAGACTTGTGGTTGCCAAGAGAGAGAGGGGGTGGGGGAGGGATGGATTTGGAGTTGGGATTAGCAGATGCAAACTATTATATATAGGATGGATAAACAACAAGGTTCTACTTGTTGTAGAGCACAGGAAACTAGATTCAATATCCTGAGATAAATCATAATGGAAAAGAATATGAAAAAGGACGTATGTATATTATAAGTGAATCACTTTGCTGTCCAGCAGAAATTAACCCAACATTGTAAATCAACTCTCTACTTCAATAAAATAAATTTTTAAAAAAAGAGAATAGTGTCCTTCACCAGAATGCAGCAAAGCACTAACAAATTAGTGGTCTAGTTTGTAAGAGACTGCTGAAATATATGAAGACATCACAGATACATCTGTTTTGCCAACGACTCAAACGTTTATGACTGAACTTTTATGATTTGCTGGATTCATGGGCAGATGATGGGCTGCCTTTCCGCTAATTAGATTCTTTTACCCACCAAATCGTCGTGGAGAAATCCTGGGAAGAGCAGTAGCTTATGCGCACAGTACTATTTGCCTAGAGGCAAAGGTAAGCTCAACAGAGAAGGAGAGTGGGAGACCATGACCAACTTCATTTCCACAAAGAGTTGGATGCCGGGTGACCTCTTAAACCAGCTATTGCCGTCTGCACCAGGATATCATCGTAGACCTCGGAGCGACTGCATATCCGTGGATTATGTTGTATTAATACAGCAGTGGGTTCGCTTTGTGAAAGAGGGGGGGCAGAGTAAAAGGGAGAAGACATCTGTTACTTCTAGTGAGTTAAGCCTTCTAAAAAATATTTCCTTTTTAGTGACCACTTGTTCTTTTGACCCTTTGATCTTTTACTCTGGATATAGGGCCTTTTCAACTCCCCCACTTTTTCCTCTCTGTGTTTGTAAGATGGTGATAATGCCTGAACCACAGAAAGAGAGACTTCACTTTGCATCCACATGCTTTTGGAGATGAGAGGTTGTGGGGATAAAGGAAGAAACCTTCTGATTCTTCTTGCAAAGACAGAAGAGCTTCATTCGTAAAAATTGTGTTTATTCCATTGATTCTCAGGAAACACTCTTGAAGCTCTGCGATCAAGTCCGACGTATTTAGTGATTCAGTGAACTGATCAGCCTGAGAGAAAAGATCCTCTCAGGAGCCAGCCAACTTTGCAATCAATTTCACCTTCGTCAGGCTGACGTTGGGACTGGGCAGAGAAGACCCCGCGAGGTTTTGAAATGTCTTCATGAGTATGGAGTCTTGGGAGCGTCAGTGGCTTTCCAGGGGACTGTGCTGTGAAGGTCACTGGGCCGTAGTCTGCTATGATGTCAGGAGATGCACGCCCTTGATTTTAAGATGATGATTCTCTGTTTTCCTCTCTCTCTTCCTCTTCCTCTCTCCTCCCTTCCTTCCCCCCTTTCTCCTCTTCCTTCTCCTCTTTTTCTTTCTTCTTCTTTTAAATAAGAGTTCCCCCTCCCTCTTCATTTCTAAGGATAAATCACGCTCACCGTGGAAAGAAACAACACGGTATGGCTGTTGCTCCAGGATACAGCTTGAGTTAGAAATCTGGTCCCATCGTTGACGAGCTGTGTCAACTTGCAGAAGTCACTCATCTGCTCCACCCCAGTTATCCGGGTGTTAATGGGTGTACTCAGGCTAGTTACAGCCCAGAGCTGATGTCATATGGATTTCACCAGACGTTCATGTTCACACATATGTGCCAGGCACATAGCGAGAGCTCCAAATATTGTGCTATTAATTAAAAATCCAAAAAACACAGACAACTAAAGCTACCTATAATTCGATGGCTGGGAAATACATTTTACCTGCAGATACACTTTTACCATCTAAGGTTTTCAGATGAAGGTCAGCCAAATGAGTTAATGAATATTTATTTAACCAGACACTCTGCTATGTAGTGAGAGGCATGTAGTTACAGTTTAGTCAACGTTTTCTGACTTTCTCCTGAGCTAATCATCTTTCTAGTAGTCATTCATTCATCACACTCTTTCCAAGGTATTTTTAGCACTTTTTGTGTACCAGATGCTACTCTAAGTATTGGAGACACAACAGGGATCAAAGCAAAAACTTGGCTCTTGTGAAACTTACATTTCTGTGTGTGTGAGAGAGAGAAGCAGGGGGGAGAGGCTAAACAGACTAGCAAACTGTATATAATAGGTCATACGGTGGTAAATATGGAGTAATTGTGTGTAGGATAGGCATCGTGTTGGAGGTGGGTGGAAGGTTGCATTTGGAATAAGACAGTCAGCTGGCGTGTGAGCACAGACCCGAAGGAGCTGGGGCTCGAGCCCTGAGGCTGGGGGGGTAACTCAGCGTTTTGGGTGGACGGAACAGCCAGCACCGAGGAGTATCTGCCTTGTTTGAGCAGCAGCAAGGACGACGATGTGGCCGGAGGGTGTGCAGGCGGGAAAGCAGAAGGGCTGAGATCAGAGGGCCGTGCAGGCTGCTGTGAGTCTTCTCTGCCCCAGTTCCAACCTCACTGGCCTGAGATCTGCTTTGACCAGTGAAACGCGAGAGGAACCGATACGGGTCTTTCCTCTACAGAAGCTTCAGGAGCTAAAGCTTCTGTCCCACTGCCAGGATGTTCTAGAAAGAGGCCACTTTTAAAAACTGAGATCTGGTGTGAAGATAATATGGAACCATATTTCGGGCCACCTGGTAGATTTGTAGTGTGAGTGAGAAATAAACTTTCATATGGCTCTTTTTCCAGGCTGTTTCTGGATTGGGCTTGTCCTGAAGTTGCATTTGCAAAGCACTTTGAATAGCATTTTTAAAAGTTATATTGTCTGTACCCAAAAACGAAGTGGGGAGAAGCTCCTGGAATCAGTGGGCCCTCCCCTGGCCCCTCCCCTGCTTTCTGCAGCCAAGCCTGGGGGGTCATAGCCTCCATTACGTCAAAAGCAGCCCAATTTGTCTCCCTGCCAGACTCCTCCCACACTGAAGCCAAAGTAACATTTCAACATGCAAATTTAATACTGTCTCTTTCCTGTTTAAAGTCCTTCAGTGGAAAAGTAAAAAAATAAATGAAGGGTCAAAAATATTAAAAGGGAATTCTTCACCATGGTACGTGATCGTTTCTGGGTAGTGGGGGTTGCGGGTGATTTCTAATGTTCTTTTTTGTATTTTTCCACACTAAAACTTTTAAAAAACCCCGCATAGCCCAAAAAAGAAAAAAAAGCCCTTTACCAGCTCCCTGTTTCTAGATGTGGCAGATTACAGATGGCCTAGGAGCTTTGACACTCCTTCCATTGAGAGATCGGCTTCAGCGCCCTTCCCTTTGGAACCGGGCTGGCTGAAGTCTTGTGTCTGACCGAGAGCATGGGGCAGGAATAAGTTCTGGGACTTCCGGGTTAGCTCATCAAAAGCCACGCAGATTTTGCCTGGCTCTCTCGGGATACTCTCTCTCCGGGAGCTCTGGGCCCTCGTGGAAGAAGTCTGGCATCTTGAGATGTCCGTCCTGTGAGCAGGGCCATCTGAATCCTTCAGGCCCGCCCATCCTCTGGCTCAACACCACCCAGCGACCTCAGTGGATACCACGTGGGACAGAAGAATCATGCAACCGAATTCTGCCAGAATTCCTGATCCGTAAATCAGGAGGTGCCCTACTGCGACTGTTGCTTTAAGTGCTGGGTTAATTCTTTCGGTGGCGATCAATAACTAGAATACCAGAAGACAAAGAAAAGCTGGTCGGCAGGGCTGAGGTCCTCCCACATCTGGCTCCACCTATGTTTCCCCTCCTCTCTCCCTTCCCCTCCTACTGAGCTCTCTGCTAATCTTGGACTTCTTATAGGTTCTTGGACCCGCTATGGTCTTTACTCTCCGTGCTTTTGTCCATGCTGGGCCTCTTTTTTCTCTTTTTTTTCACAACAGCTTTATTGACGTCTAATTGATACCAGAAAAAAAAGTGACATGTTTAATGTATGTGCGTGTGTGGTAAGGAAGCTTAACATGAGCTCTACCTTCTTAACAAATTTTTAGGTGCATAATATTTTAACACTAGACACAAGGCTGTACAGTAGATCTCTAGAATTTACTCATCTTTTAAAAAAATTTTTATTTTGTATTGGAGTAGAGTTGACTGACAGTGTTTTGTTCCATAAGAACTTACTTGTGTTGCATAACTGACCCTTTCTACCCATTGAAGGACATCTCCCCACGTGCCCCTCCCCCAGCCCCTCCCCGTTCTAGTCTCTGCTTCTACGAGTTTGACAGTTTAGATTCCTCCTAGCAGTGGCATTTTACATGCTCAGTGAAATAAGCCAGTTTCCGAAGGACAAACCCAGATGATTCCACTTGCACGCTGGGCCTCTTTTCTCCTTTCTTCCATCTGCCTGGACTGCTTGTGCTAATGTCGTACGCTGTACCCGCTTCGGTGGTGCTCGTCTACACATCGCATCTGTTCCCAGGTCCTCCTCTGCTGTTGGTCTGTGTATCAGTGCCTGTTGCTGCTGTATCAGTTTACCACACACTTAGTGTCTTAAGACGATGCAAACTTATCTGGAGTCCTGGAAGTCAGAAGTCCTGAGTGGGTCTCACCAGGCTAAAATCAAGGTGTTGGTAGGGCTGCCTTCCTTTCTGGAGGCTCCAGGGAAGAATTTGTTTCTTGCATTTCACATTGTCTAGAAGTTACCCACGTTCCTTGACTCGGAGCCTTCTCCATCTTCAAAGCCTGCAGTGGCTGGTCTAGTCTTTCTTAACGTTGCATCTCTCTGACACTGGCTCCTCTGCGTTCTTCTTCTGTATTTAAGGACCCTTGTGAGTACATGGGGACCACTCAGATCATCCAGGATAGTCTCCCTATCCTAAGGTCATCTGCAACCTTAACTCCGTGTGGAACCTTGACTCCCCTTTGCCATGTGATATAAAATATCATAGATTCTGGGGAGTAGCAGGTGGACATCTTTGGGGGCCATTATTCTGCTGACTACAGTCTGTGAGCTCTTGCAGTACAGAGGCTGTGACCTTCTGCGTGACTCTCCTCCAAAGTAGAACAGGAGCCTGCTGCCAAGAGACACCCACGAATAGGTATTCCAGGATATGGACCTATAAATAAAATAAATAAAAGATGGGAGATTTGTCCAGAAGGAGCTTACATGCTAGAGCAAGGGTCAGCAAACTACGGTCTATCCTTTGTGAACAGCTCACAGGCTAAGAGTGATTTCCCCCTTTTTAAGTGGTTGAAAAAATCTGAATAATATCCTGTGAAGTGTGAACACCAGAGATTCCAGTTTAAGCATCCATAAATAACGTTTTCTGAAACGTAGCCATGCCCGTTCACTCACGCATTATCTGTGGCTGTTTTGATGCTACATTGGCAGAGTTGAGTAGTTGCAACAGAGACCATGTGACTGCAAAGTCTAAAATAATTACCGCCTGACCCTTTACAGAAAAGAAAGAGAGCCAAGCCTTGCTCTAGACCCGTGTCATCCAATATAACTTTCACGACAATGGAAATGTTCTATATCTGTCGTTGTCCAATATGGTGGCCTCCAGCCACCTGTGGCACTTGACATGAGGCTAGTGCCAGTGAAGAACTGACTTTTACACTTTATTTAATTATAATTGATTTCAGTTTAAAGAGCCGCCTGTGGCTACTGCGTTGGACGGCTCAGCGCTGAGAGAAGAGGAGACAATAATGGGGATGAAGATGCCGATAATCGGGTGCCAGGAACCCTACTAAGAGAACAGGACGATGTTCTTCCAACGCCCATTTTACAGACGAGGAGACCGAAGCTAAGGAAGAGGAAGTGATCTGCCTGAGGTTACATGGCTTGTCAGTGTCAAAGGTAGAACCCAGGTAGGTTGACTGTGAAGTTGTCACTCTAACCACAAAGCCCCTCAGTAAGATGAGACATGTACACATTGAATTATAACATGGAATGTGCTGAGTGCTATGAAATAAGGGAAAACAAGGCAGGGAACTACATGAGGGAAGAACATCTGACCAGGGAGGAAAGAGGCAACCTCATGGGTGCCAAACTCCTTACGCTGAGCTTTGACATTTGGGCAGGATTTTGACTGATAGCTGTGTGCTTGTAGGCAGTGACCTACCTCAGCGCGTGGCCTTGGGAAAGCAGAGGGCGCTAAGGGCCTGGAGGGCAGGGCCGCTGTAAAACCCATGTCAGAACTTCGCTAGCCAAGGGCCACAGAAGTTTCTCGACAGGTGGGTGCACTTCCTCTTTTCTATCAATAACAGCCATGTAAATGACCTTGTCTCCCTTTCACTTTTTTTTAAAAATAAATTTATTTATTTTTGGCTGTGTTGGGTCTTCGTTTCTGCGAGAGGGCTTTCTCCAGTTGCGGCGGCCACTCTTCATCGCGGTGCGGGGGCCTCTCACTGTCGCGGCCTCTCTTTTTGCGGAGCACAGGCTCCAGACGCGCAGGCTCAGTAGTCGTGGCTCACGGGCCCAGTTGCTCCGCGGCATGTGAGATCTTCCCAGACCGGGGCTCGAACCCATATCCCCTGCATTGGCAGGCGGATTCTCAACCACTGCACCACCAGGGAAGCCCCCGTGTGTATTTTTCTGTCTCTCCCCCTAGGGACCAGGGACCATGTTTGGGACCCTTGTAAGGTAAGGACGATCACAGTTCCTGGCAGGGTAGGTTCACATTAAACTGTCATTGAATGAGTGGTCAAGGCAAAGCATAGTAGAGACAAAAATATATGCGTTAGTTTGATGCAAATCTAAATAAAATGACCTAAAGTTCCTGCCGCATTTCAAAGCTGGAGTGAATCCTAAGCTCTGTTTATACTATTGCCACTTGGTGGTGCCAGTTTAGTTGGTACCCGACAACACCCAGCAGCCTTCCTCAGGATCAGTCTTCAGGAATTTGTGCTTTGCATAAAATGCTAACACCTTGTACTCCCAACTAGGGCCGAAGAGAGATGGGCGGTAGAAAAATAGAGAAGAGCAAGGGAATGCCAGGACAGGAACTCAGACTGTATCAAGGGGGTGGGAGGATAAGATGGGTCTGTAAGAACATGGGCCAGGAGGCCAGCTAGCTGCAAATCCAGAATCCCGAACTCCGTGCAGGGGGCAGGCATATCATGGGGGCAGGAGAGAGAGGAAGGAGATGGTTGAGGATATACGACCAAGTCAGCAAGAAGGGATAAGAAAACATTCAGACGTGGGGCACCGATTTCCATCCTGGAATCCAGATCGAAGAGCAGGCGGGGCTGGGGAAGCAAGCCAGGATTCAGTCCAGAAGGGCCAGCCATGAGAGCTGCTTAGTAAAGCTCACCCATAACCACGACTAAGAGGGTAGAATGTGGGCTTCCCTAGTGGCGCAGTGGTTGAGAGTCCGCCTGCCAAGGCAGGGGATGCGGGTTCGTGCCCCGGTCCGGGAGGATCCCACATGCCGCGGAGCGGCTGGGCCCGTGAGCCATGGCCGCTGAGCCTGCGTGTCCGGAGCCTGTGCTCCGCAACGGGAGAGGCCACAACAGTGAGAGGCCCGCGTACTGCAAAAAAAAAAAAAAAAAAAAAAAAAAAAGGTAGAATGTTTATTTCAAAGTGGAAAAGGCACATAGGGTTTCTCAGCATGGGCATTGAAAAAATTTTTCATGCTTTTCTCCATCTTAGGAGAATTTTTTTGTGTTCGTCCTCTACAGTGGAGATGGCCCCTGCACCATAGAGTGAGGAGTTGTTCAGTGATGGCCCCTGATCGGGGCTCGCTTCTCTGGCTGCCACCTTCAGGCATGGGTGGGATCAAGGGTTGACTAAAGTGTGGCCGGCCAGCCTGGACTCTCCACACAGTTGTGACTTTTGACTGGGTGACCACAGTCACTGTCCAGTGGTTTGGTTTTTTTTTCCTCTTGGTTGACATGAAGACTGCCCATTAACGAATAGGTCACTCCCTTATTATCCGACAAGAGCCTAGAGATTTTTATACTGTTATTTTCCAGGACAGGATAAGGGACATATCACTCAGAGCTCTTTCATGTAAGCAAAGAAACAAACCCTTGATGACATAAGTAGAAAAGGAATTTATTGAACGTATATTGGGTGACTCACGGCACTTCTGGGAAGGCAGGAGAACCAGGCTCTGGCAATGTGCCAGTTGGGGCCGACACCCGAAATCACAGTGTAGGATTGGTTGGGTGAGAACACCATCCAGGATTCCATCCACGGGATGTGAGTAGGAAAGCAGTTAATGGAAACAATGCAGCCTTGACATTCTGTGTATTTTCCCTGTGCCTTTCGAGGGATACAGGTTTCAAACGGCTTTAAGCAGCACAACAGCCTCGTGATTATTTATTCTCTAATCTCTTGCTGGCTGGTCATGCAAAGGAGTCCATGTGGAAAAGCAGCTCTGAGCATCCTTTCCCCCTTGATTGCAGGTCAGAAGTGTCATCTTGGTTCCCAGTGCTGTGAACTGCCCTGACTCTTCACTTCTTATTCTGTGTCTGTGCAGCATCTGTCTTCTCGAAACACTTGCCCCCCTCAGCTTCTGCGACTCCCATTCTCTCCTGGTTTGCCGCCTGCTTTCTAACATCCCTTCTTCCCTTTATCTTTTTGTTCTTGGTCCTCCTCATGCCATCTTCCTGCTTCCCTTTGCTTCTCTCTCGACACCTGCTACCGGGAAGGATGTCACTCATGCCCACGGCTTTGAAATGAATAAGCTGATGATTTCAAAGCCCTTAACTGTCTCCTGAGCTTCCAACCAGCACACAACTGACAGCCCCTCGCGGATGGCTCGCGGCCCCTCACCCCGCCCACCCCCGCTGCTCCTCCCGGCTTCTCTGACTCAGTGAAGGGCAGCAGCATTGATTCATTGGCTGCGACAGAAACCTAGGGGTCATCCTCGAGTCTCCCTCCTCCTGAAGCTCCACATCAATCCCTAGGTTCTGTCTCTCCCATTTCTTTAGTGTTTCTGGAATAGGCCCGGCTCTACTCACTTGCATCAAAATTTTATTAGTTTAAGCCATTCCCACCCCTTACCTGATTCTGGCAACAAACTCCAGCAGGTGTCTTTGCTCCAAGCTCCCTCATGCACCCTGGGCCTGCCCTCGCTTCACTAGAGGCAGAGTGATAAAGTGTGTACTTGACCACGTCTCTTCCCTGCATGTGACCATTGTATGATTCCCCAGTGGCTCCAAGTAGAAAACCCAAACTTCTAAGGTAGGGGTTGCCAAACTATGGCCTGGGGGTTGACTCGCCCACGATATGTTTTTGTACAGCTCACAAGCTACAAATAATTTTTACATTTTAAAATTGTCGAAAGAAAGCAAAAGAATGTGACGTGAAAATTATATGAACTTTATTCAAAAGACACAAAGAACTCTTAAAACTCAACAATGAGAAAACAAACAACCCAATTCGAAAATGGACAAGAGATCTTAACGGGCACCTCATCGAAGAAGATACACAGATGGCAAATAAACATACAAAGTGAAGCTGAACATCATAGGCTATTAGAGAACTGCAAATTAAAACAGCAACGACATACCACTACATACCCGATAGAATGCCTAAAATCCAAAACGCTGACAACATCACATGCTGGTGAGGCTGTGGAGCAATGGGAACTCTCGTCACTGCTGGCGGGAACGCGACACAGTGCAGCCACTTCGGAAGACAGTTTGGAGGTTTCTTACAAAAGTAAACATACTCGTACCACAGGATACAGCAATCGTACTCCTTGCTTTCGAGGGCGGGGCCAGAGCTCATCCTTCCCCTTCTCTGCATCCCAGGCATCTAGGGCCTGCCCTGTGTATGCTCAGGAAATACCTTGTAGGTCTTCTGAACCTGACGTCCAGGCATGGATGAGCGTCAGTATCTGTGGACCCACTGAAATCAGACGATAAATGTCATATGTGTGTATGCTTGGCATATTTTCTGGGGAGAAAGAAAGCCCTTGTTTTCATGAGCTTCTCTGAGGAGACCGTGACTAAAATTATTTTTATTGAAGTATATTTGATTTACGATGTTGTGTTAGTTTCAGATGTACAGCAGAGTGATTCAGTTGTTTTTTAAAAATTATATTCCATTGTAGGTTATTTTATTTATTTTTTTATTTTATTTTATTTTTGTCTGTGTTGGGTCTTTGCTGCGGCGCGTGGGCTTCGCATTGCAGTGGCTTCTCTTATTGCGGAGCATGGCATGCGGGCTTCAGTAGTTGTGGCGCACGGGCTTAATTGCTCCACGGTATGTGGGATCTGCATGTGGGATCTGCCCGGGCCAGGGCTCGAACCTGTGTCCCCTGCATTGGCAGGCGGATTCTTAACCACTGCACCACCAGGGAAGCCCTCCATTATAGGTTATTTTAAGGTATCAAATAGAATTCTCCGTGTTATACAGTAAATTCTGGTTGCTTATCATCACTATTTTTTTTAAAGCCCCAGATCTGTGAACTACTGATTTCGGATTAGCATGAGTTAAAACTAGCAAAGGCATAGGAGCTCCATATCTGGGAGAAGAATATTCAGAAGAAATTCATACAAATATCTGGGCTAGAGTTGACTCACGCTTGCGATGATTAATTTTTACGAGTCAACTTAGCGAGTCCCTGGTACCCAGTGTTCGGTCAAATACTAGTCTGGATGTTGTTGAGAAGGTATTTTTTAGACGTGATTCACCTTTAGAACAGTAGTCTGTAAGTAAGGCACATTACCCTCCATAAACGCCTTAAGAGAAAAGATTGAGGTTCCCAGAGGAAGAGTTTGGGCCTCCAGACCCTCTTCAGAGTCAAGGCTGTAACATCAGCTCCTCCCTGGACATTTGCCAGTGAGAAAAGCAGAAAGACTTCTGCATTGGAATGCTTGCTGGAATTAGGTTATCTTTGAAACCACAATCCTGGGTTCCACAGGAAGCATATACACTCAGCACAAATACGTGGTGATAGTCTGAGAACTCCTCCTTGGAAACCTGAAATAACGTGCATCTGGCCTCACCCAATGGAAACTTTAAACATAAGAAACACTAAGAAATGGCATGCCAAAATATTCCTTCCTTTTATACACTGGCTTTCTTGTTTAAAAAAAATTTTTTTATTGGGGTATAGTTGTTTTACCACGTTGTGTTAGTCTCTACTGTACAGCGAAGTGGAGTTCCCGTGCTATACGGCCGTTTCTCATTAGTTATCTATTTTATACATATTAGTGTATACATGTCAATCCCAATCTCCCAATTCATCCCACCACCACCCCCTTCCCCCCTTGGTGTCCATATATTTGTTCTCTACATTTGTGTCTCTATTTATGTACACTGGCTTTCTTAGTTCAACTTCTGCTTGCTAAATGCATAACTGTTGATTATTTTGCTTTTAAAATTGTTTGCTGCTGTTTGTTTCACAAACATTGTAACAGCAATTAAGGAATTTTGTTTTGAAGAGAAAAATTTACTTACGACGCCACTACCGTAGAAACTCATTTTGTGGAGTTTTCCAAGGACACAGATTTAAAAAAAAAAGAAGGAAAAAAAAGGGCTGACAGACCTTGGAATTCAGGGCAGAAGGCCTCTGGAGAAGGGGAAACCGCACAAGCTAGGGTGGAACCACTGTCATTTCTGAAATGAATTTGATGAGTTGAAATTCTCACAGCGGCACGGCCGTCTGCACTGAAAGAGCATTCGCAGCGTTTGGAAACCACCGAGGCTGTTTGGCTTTTCGCAGCAGCTGTCTCGGTGAACTCTCCCCAGGCTCAACTATCTACTGCACATTTCCCTTTTTGTCTTTCAAAGCCCCAGCCTAGGAGGATTTGGCAGCTAGAACAAGGTTGAGGGTGACGGACACAGGAAACGACGGCCCGTGGCTGGACTGGTGCCTGAATGCAGCTGAATGGGGACACACAGCCAGGCCTCAGCACGGAGTCAGCTGCCACCCAAAGCACCGGGCTCAAAGTCACCAGCTTGCTGGTTTCCCTATTCTAAGCGTCTTGACTCTCTTAGGAAGGTAACACTGAGAATGGGACACAGTGCAACTCAAGTCTTAACCTAGTAGTGTGGGTAGCTCCTGAGGAAGGGGAGAGCAACTGGGAAGCAAACCAATCTTTATCTGTTGTGTCCCGCCCTGTGCTGGGCACTTTCTTTACATACATGCTACAAAGGGGAGTGATTAGGCTCACTGCCTAGGTATGAAACACAGCAGTCACTTAACTGCTCCAGGCCTCATCTTCCTTCCGTGACAATAACATAATAATAATACTGATGCTAGAGTTTATTATGAAGATTCAATTAATTAGTATGAGTGAAGCACTTAGAACACTGCCAGGAACACAGGAAGTGCTATATAGACTTGTGTGCCGTTATTATCTTTATTGCTTCATTTTAGCACAGCCCTGCTCATCCTTTATGATCGAGGAAGCTGAGGCTCACGGGGATTAAGTCAATTACCGGAGACGGCAGAGCCTGAAACCAAACTCAGATTTATCCGACCGCAGTGTTTTCTTCTCAGAACGCGACCGGGCCTGCTCAGTGCTATCGAATTCCCCCTCCTGCTTGCCAGCTTAGGGTTCAGTTTAATTAGCCTTTCTTTGTACTGACAAGGGTGAAATCATATATACGACTGAGGCTGTGCCTTTCATCTCCCATTCCACCCATCCCTGGCGAAAGTCCCATGGGGGCGTAGGTGGGAGAAGAAACTTCCCCCCTACATTCCCCTCTTATAGGCCTAATCTGGCCTTTCTGATGTTGCCTATGCTTCCTCTGACTTTCAGAAAGCCCGTGGTGGGGGGGGGGGGGGGTGGGGGGGGTAGGGGGAGGGATAACCACAACTAAATAAAAGAAATACTCTGATAAGCAGAGGCCTTATCATACTGGCGGATTTCGGGGAGCAGCTGGCCTGTTAGGACAGTGATGTCCAACAGAAATACTATAAACACGAGTCATAGAGAAAATTAAAATTTTTCTAATAGCTATATTAAAAAGGTAAAAAACAAAAGCGAAATTAATCTTAATACTTAACCGAATATATCCAAAATATTACAGTTTCGGCCTGGTATCAGTATAAAAATTATTAGAGGTATTTATATATTTTTTGTATTATGTGTTAAATCCATTGTGTATTTTACACATACAGCCCTAGAGCTATATACCCCAAGGGTACAACAGGTATCAGCCAGATACAAAGATACGTGTGCTCCAAGGACCTTCTTTATTCTTTTAGCGACTTCATATGTCCGAAAGCGTCCCCTGCCTCTCATCCCGTTTCCTCTTCCACGGGCGGATACTTGCATGGGAAAAAAAAATGGCTGAAGCAGTATAGAAGTCGCTCCCCCGCCCTCCCCTCCATCATCCCCGATGAGAGCAGTTTTTACAGGCGGTTGAGATTTCTCGTGTGGTCACAGACGGTTTGTGCCCACTTGCACGTTTTGTACTTCTCATTATGCGGAGTCGGGGCGAGGATGGGGGCATTCCAGGAGCTAGAAGGACTCAGGCCTCTCTTGGACCCCGACAAAGTCCTTTCCAGCATTTTGTGCCCATAGGGACTGTGTGGCCTCCACTGGCGACAGCACCCATGGAGGGGAGAGCGGCCCGGTTGGCCAAACAGACACTTGGCAGGGCTCGGATTTCCTGGACCGGATGGCGGCCCGGAGGCCGCGGCGCGGGCAGAGCACAGGATACGCGGCGGGCGTGCGCATCCCGGGATCCGCCCGTGCTCGGCCCCTGGCGCAGCTGCAGCGGATCCGCCACCTCCTCCGGGGCTAGGAAGCCGCAGGAATTCCCCCTCCCCGGCCCCGCGTCCCCCTCCGGCCCGGGCTACGGGGCGGAGTCGCCCACCTGTCATCCGAGACGCCCCACGTGGGTCGGCCTGGGGGCGGGGGTTGAAGGCTGGGAGAAAAGGCGGAGGCGGCGGGGGAGGTGGGAGTGAGGGTGGGGAGAAGAGAGGAGAGGAGGAGAGAGGGGAGCTGCCCAAAGCCGCGCGGAGAGCGAGAGAAGAGCAGCAGAGAGAAAAAAGAGGACCTGTGGCGTCCAGACTGGAACAGGTAAGGGGCGGCAGGTGAACAGAGGAGGGAAGCCTCGGGCTAGAGAGAGGAGAAGATCAGAGGCAAGCGCGAGGAGAGCTGCGGACGAGGGACAAGGCAGGACGGAAAGAAGAGTAGAAGGGGGATCATTCTAGGCAGAGGAGGGGCGAGGGTCCTTCAACGAGCGGCGGCGGAGGACCCGGGGCCGCTGCCCCTTTAAGGTTGCCAAGGCGACGGGTCTGGCCAGAGCGAGGCGCATTGACGTCAGCAGCCGGGCACTGATTGGCTGCAGCGCGGCCGTTTCCGGTGGAGCCGCCGAGGAGCAGCAGTAGCCGAGTGGATTCGGGCTGGGAGGGAAGCGCTGAGGTAGCTCCGCCGGCCGCCGCCTCGACCGCAGTCCGAACCCGCCGCCGCCCGCCCTCAGGTGAGAGGCCTCGGCGGGGGCCCCCGCGCGCCCAGCTTTGCCGCCAGCCGCCCGTTTGGAGGCGCCGGGCCGATCCAAGATGGCGTCGCGGGGAGCGACCTGCGGGGGACGGCCGCACCCCCTGCGCCTCCCGGCTCGGCGCCTCCAGAGGGCCCCTCGCGGGCCTAGCTCCCGGGCCCGGGTCTGCGCCCCCCAGACCCCCGGGGCCCGCTCCGACCGCCCTGCCCCTGCGGCCTCCCCGCTCGCCCTCCCGCTTCTCCTGAAGGACGGTGGCGAGATGTCCCCGGAATCCGCCATCGCCCCCCGGCTTTTCCGGCTGCCCCGGGGACCCGGCAGTCCTTGTTTTCCTCCCTCCGGCCTCTCCCGCGGGCGCTTCCCCTTCCTTCTCGGGATTGTCGCCCCGCCCCCGCGGTGGTCGTCGCCCGGCCTCTCCGTAGCTTTCTGTCCCCTCTCCCCTGCCCCCCTTTCCCGGTCCCCGCCCCCCAGGTCTCCCCTTGGCCTTCCGACCAGAGCGGGTTGCAGGATGGGCCTCCCTTCTTCTCGTGGCCGTGACTGTGGCCTAAGTGGAGTGAAGGGCACTTTCGTGTCCTTGCCCCCGAAACGGGCGCGGTACCTGTGACCCGCCCCCCCTCCGCCGGCAGCTCAGTGTAGGTGCGACGCCGAACGGCGTCACCGCCGGAGGGATGCCCGAGAGATGGGTCTTCTCGGTGCTCCGAGGATGACCCCCAGGAAGGGCTCCTGGCTGGTCTGAGGGTCTGCGGCCTGAATCAGCGAGTTTCTCAAGGTGTCTGGCATAGCGCCTCGCATGTGATCCCTTTGAAACGGAATTGTGTCACAACCGACTTTATGAAAGAAAGAATCTCAGTGTTTTCTTAGGAGGAGAGGCAATGCAGTGTACGTTTTGCAGCAGTTAAATAATTGGGGGCGGGGGGAGCTAAATTGTTATGCTTTTACAACCAAGTACGAGGACGGACTTAATCTAGGGGTATTCGATTAAAAAAATAAGACCGTGAAATACGGATATTCTGAGGTTCACACGGTGACCTGACTGCGCCAGTCCTGGGGCATTTATGTTAATATGCTACCTTATTTCCAGTGTCCTCCTTTCGGTGTTTTAAATACATCGTTGCAAACAACAAACCAGTCTCACGCTTAGCCCCAGTTCTCTCATTTCTACCACAGACCTGATCTTCGAATGATTTCTCTGATCCGTTGAATACATGTATTGATATTCCTGAGATGGCTCTGAATGTTTTGAAGCATAAAAAGATCTGATTGATCATTGTTCTCGGTGGCTTTCAGTACAGTATTTTTTCAAATGCAGAAAATCCTACTGAAGTGGATTCTCAGTTCGTGTGGCTGTCTGAACTGGAAAAGGGGCTGGTGTAAATCTGTCCGAAAGTACCGTGTTTTTTGTGTGTTTGTTTTGTTTTGTTTTTTGTGTTTGTATTAGAATGTTTATTTCTGAATTAGCAGCATGAGGCTTTTTCTGTGGCCTCTTAGTTTACGTGCTTGTCAGGGAGCTACAGACTTTCTCATGGTCTGTTAATTAGTTTACTCCTTATTGACCCTTACCATGAAAGTTGTCAAAGCAAGATGCCTAACAGCACGGTAGCTCTTTACTCTGCTGATTCTTTCTCCTTTGAAATTTACAGTGTCATCTCAGTGGTTTTGTGTGCATTATATTTGGAAAAGACCAACTAGCATTGAATTCAGTTGCAAAGTGGAGGAGACCTCACTTTTATCTTCTAATCTTAATTACTTAATAATTAGGAGTTGAAAGGAAAACAGTTTATGGCTCTTTTGTTAAATTAGTAAGCTTTTAATTCCAGGGTAAGGTTAGCGGCCCATTGTTACCTTTGTTTATTTTACTTCACATCCAGGTAGTTTGAACCTTCTAAAATTCACTAAATGCAGTTTTATCTCTTGAGTCTTCATGTGAGTTTAAAACTTAATGTTTTAACATTTTCCTGTCCAGATGAATAAAATGGTTTTTTTTCCTGTCCACATCTTGTGTCGTTTACTTAGTAAGGTGTTTCTTTGTTTATGTGGGGTTTTTTTCCTGTTCAGGATTTGCCCTCTTACCAGTGGGTAAGTGTGTTATCATCTAGAGCTGGAATCTGGTAAAAAGAGTCTAGGATTAAAAGTTGCTTTTATAACTCATCTGGGGTTTCTTTTGTGTTTTAAAAAATGTTGATTGTGCTAGTAGTTGGCTAACCAGAGCCTTTGCTCCAGTGGTTTGCTGGGTGAGATTAGAACACTCCCCTGGGATCCGGGTTACGAATAGGGAATGTCAGATGTTCTTTCTTGTGCTTTCTTGCTTTCACTTAGAGCTGACTTGTGTGCCCTTATAATTCTCTGTCCCATTTGCCATGTACACACTTGGCACGGCATCATGATTTCTTTTGTAGGAGGAGAACTGAATGAAATTCCCTTAAGGGCCTGACTCCTCAGCACCCCGCCTCTGCCGGGGATAAGTGGCTCATACTTCCAACGGAGAGCTGAGGTTCTTCTCACTGTGGCTGCCTGCAGAGCCTAGATCCTGTGCAGCAGGACCTCAGTGAAACACTACTTTGAGAGAATGCTATGTCTGTACATACTTGACTCCCTAGCCCTCACCTCCCTGTTTAAAAAAAATCTACTTAGAAAGAAATCCTTGTGAATCAGTTGCCTAGTGAATTTGTTAGGTCTAAGGCCAAACTGACATTTGCTCTTTGTAAACAGTTTTCACAGGCATCTGTGTGTTTTCCCCATAGTGAGCCATGGCGTCTGGCAGCACCGCCAGTGAGGAGGAGCGCAGCCTCCGGGAATGCGAGCTCTACGTGCAGAAGCACAACATCCAGGCCCTGCTCAAGGACTCCATCGTGCAGTTGTGCACCGCGCGGCCCGAGAGGCCCATGGCATTCCTCAGGGAATACTTTGAGAGGTTGGAGAAGGTAAAAATAAATGGGGCAGAGCATGAGATGACCCTGACGATTGTTAAAGGGGATGCTGTAGAGTGTCGCTGATTTGTACCTTTTGGAAGAAAAGGAATTCTGACCAAATCATCATCATCATCTAAAATAGAACTTCAGAAAAGAAATGTAGTTAACGCACTTGAAGTAATTTTTAACTTTGTCATCGGTAGAATTTATCAAAACCAATCTGTATGCTAAGTTTACTTGGCTAACAGGTTTTTGTCTTCCAAACACAGTTCCTTGTAACTGTTTTAATTAGTACATAAAACTGACTAAATGAAATAACTGACTAGGTACAGTTGATCAGAAGTAATACAGCAGAAACTAACACAACATTGTAAATCAGCTATACTCCAGTAAAAATTTTTTAAAAAGTAGTACAGCAGTGGTACTGCTGTACCACTGAAGTGAGAAATTCTACAGTACTTGAAAGCATTCAATGCTTTTTTCTTCAGTAAAGCAAGTGAACTTATAAGTTTTATCCCACCTTTCGAAATCACTGTAATGAAACCGTTGAGTCTAGCTTGGGACTCATATTTCAGAAACTCTGAATTAGTGAAGTGTGTTTTACTGTAGAATATGTCTCAGGTGAATCGACTCTAGAACAGAGAGATCAAGATTGATGGTTGTCAAATTTTTACTTTACAGCTCTGGTCAGGACTTGTTTCCTCTTGAAAAAAAATTAGTGCAGTTTTTAGTCGTTGTTGTTCATCCTCATTCTGTGTATGTCAGTGGGACCTAAGCCTGTGGTGTGTGCTTTTCTAAGCAAAATGATCATTTTTCATCAAGGTCGATGCTTGAGTTCACTTCCCTCAAAAAATGATGAATGAGAAAGTTTGGATTGTTAAATGTTTTGAGTAGTTTGTTTGATTTGCTTCTGAAATTCAGCGAGATAAATTTACAGGTTTTCTTAAGCATATTGAAGTTTTGATGTGGTTCATAATTGTGAACCAGTTGGGAGGCATTTTCTTAGGTATATGATTGTTAATTATCTAATTGTAATCCAGAAATATTTGTAATATATCCCACTGGTTTGGACAGTTTCTTAACCAGCATAATTTACTAGTAAAAGAGTCTGTTTTACTAGTGTTTAAAAAATGTTTGGGTGGCTCAGTGATCAGGAATTTTCTACTGTTTTCTTGAAAAGCTGTTTGTTGAAATTGGTGTCTAGTACCATGATTAGACTAATCAAAAACAACAACGGGGGCTTCCCTGGTGGCGCAGTGGTTGGGAGTCCGCCTGCCGATGCAGGGGACGCAGGTTCGTGCCCCGGTCCGGTAAGATCCCACATGCCGCGGAGCGGCTGGGCCCGTGAGCCATGGCCGCTGAGCCTGCGCGTCCGGAGCCTGTGCTCCGCAACGGGAGAGGCCACAGCAGTGAGAGGCCCGCGTACCGCAAAAACAGCAACAACAACAACAAAAAACTAAGCAGTCCCGATGAATGTAGCCTTGCTGTCTTGGCATTGTGGTAGAAAGTCTGGTTTTCTTTTATTTCAGCAGTTTCCTGATAGTGAAATACTGTAGCGCCAGGCTGCTGTGGGCCTTCCCTGTTTTGAAGTGAAGTGTGTTTCTGGAGACCTGATTCTGAAATTGGTCACTGTAAGGTGATCCCTCTTCTTCTCTTTGGACATCAATAGAAGCCATCTGATGAGGGGATGAGGTTGGTGAGACGTGAAGGGTGTGTCTTTTTATAGGGAGTGTTGAGTGTGTGGTGCTCCTTTCAGAGCCTGTGCTCTCATAGCCCTGTTTAAGCACTGAGCAAGGGGAAAACAAGAAATGATGAGTAAAGTAGTTTCTTTGCACGTGGGATTTTTTAATTTAATGTGTTGGCTTCTTTGCCTTTTAATAAAAGTCACAGCTTAACACTTTTTCTTATAATTCAAGGATCTTTGTTCACTTGCATACATTCCTTTAGCCAGGGTTGAATGTAAATATCTGGACTTTCAAGTAACTAGGTTTTCAACTTTCCAACAGGTCATTGTTCTGTGCATTAGGTGTTAGGTTATATGTGTGAAAATATGGTCACGCTCTTGTCATCTCTTTCCCTGTGTTAACCAGGGGTCATGTTTCTGGTACCCTCAACCGCTCAATAAGAAATGCACCAAAAAACTCCATTGAAAGCTTCTGGGTTTTATTTCAGACTGTTACCTGTAATTTGAATCCTCTTTTCTGCATATATTTATTAGAACCTCCCTGTCTGATAGATCAGAGGAATTTTAATAGCTCCGACCATGGAGTGTCTTCTGTGTGCCAGGTACCGTGTGAGCACTTTACATACATACATACATACATACATACGTACTCATTATTTCAGATGTGTGAGGTTGGTGATTATCACCATTTTACAGAGGTAGCAGGTAAAACTAAGAGAAATCAAGTAACTTGGCTGTGGTCATATGGGGTAGTAGCTTTATGTTGTAGTACCATACGACCCCCAAATTTCATTCGTTGACTACAGAAGTCCTCATTTCTTGGTCATGTGCAGCTCTTGTGGGCTCAGCCCATCTTCTCTTCTTGGCTCCATGTGTCTTGTTCTGGGGTTGACTGGAAGGAGCTGCTCCCAAGGCCGAGAGGGATTGATTGCTGCAGGGGCCAGAGTCAGATCTTACAAGAGGACATGCTGTGGCAAAACAAGCCACTTACCCAGCCCCAAGTCCGTGGGACGGGGACGTTTACTTCACCTACAGGGAAGCATGGAATGGCAGGGGCAGGGAGCGGACAAATAGTGATTGTTGAAAGCATATTAAGTAAGCGGTGGGCACAGCATCGGAGCTTAATACTCTAGGATGTGTTGACAGTAAGTGGACTGGGAGGGGTTCTTTTGTCTGTTTTTGTTTTAATAAGTGAGAGAACTGAGGAGGGAGGAGACTGACTGAAGGATGAACGACAACAGCAAGAAAAAGGACGTAAAAATGTATAATAGAAATCGATGAGCTCAGTAATGGCTCTGAGTCACCAGGATTAGGTACTAGCTGATTGCTATTGAAGATGAAAACCCATGGAACAGTGTTAAAATCAAAATGCTTTTGGTACTTCAAAATTGTCTTAAAAAAATTCAGTTAGATAGAAGACAGTTCCAAATGAGATATTACTTGTGAAACTTTCCATGAAATTTTTGTGAAATATCAGTGACAGATTTTGGGGTAGAATTTGTGTTTTCATTTATACTCTTGAACTTTAGACTTTGGGGGAGACTTGAGTTTTAAAGTTCTCTGTTAATATGGAATGGGAAAACCTTACCTGTTTACTGGAATTACCGGAATGAAAATGAAGTGGGTTTTCTTTAAAAATGTATTTTTTAAAAAAATGGTTGTATATTTGCACATGGTTCAAAATTCTGCAGGTACAAAAGGATATGACAATAAAAAGTCTTTTTCCCACTTCGTTGTCTTCCTAGAGTGCAGGAAGACACTGTGTTCCAGGGATAATGTATGGGCACTTACAAATTCATATCAAGCATGTGCATGGTATTGCATTGTATGGATGTACTACAGTTTATTTAATCTCCATGTTGACGACCATTTTGGTGGTTGCCAGTGTTTTACTATTAAAAGCAATGATATAATAAATAACCTTGTATATCTGTCATTTCACACACACGCATATTTTAGAATAGATTCTTGGCAGTAGACTTACTGGATTATTTGGTCAACAGGTAAGTGCATTTGTAACTAAATATGCAAATATATTAAAGTTGGTTTTGTTATAGGCTTTTCTTACTGTGTTTTTAATTGAAAATTAGAAAATCTAGAGAAATGAGAAAAATAAAGCCAATTCCTCCCTCCAAAAAATAAAAAAATAAAAATCAAACATGAGTCTATAATAGAGATAAACACTATTAATGCCTTGATTGTTATCGTTCTAGATTTTCCTTGCTGTGTTTATATGTTCTTTTATTTGTCTTGATGCCAAATGCAGAGCTGAGTACCATGCAGGAGAAAAAGTAGGCAGCTCCTTAGTTTCTTTATCAAAAAATTTTCAGAAATAGTAAATGCTGAGTTCATTTAGAATTTGAAAGACGGCTTAGAAAAATAGTGGAGGGTGAGTCAGATGAATGAGAATGTAAATAGCTCACCATTCTTGGCTTTTTTCATTCTGATTTTACGTCCGGGCATAACTCATTCTTTACTGAAGACCTGAGAGGAATTTCGTTTTAAGGCCCTAGATCTGAAAAATAAGAAGGTCAAGTAGTTGACATCAGTTTTAAACGGATTGGTTTAATAAGTTTTTAAAAGCGGGTAAACTTTTTTTTGTTTTAACTTCAAGTGTCAACCCTGACCATAAAGAATGCATCCAGCTCTGTCAGGAGAAGTATTGTTACATCTGATCTTAGTTAAATTCTAGGTTACCATCACATTTCATTATTTGTTTATACCTGAGACTCCAGCTACAATAGGAGCTCCACAGGCTCAGGACTCTCTCCTATTGGTGTTTTTTTTTTTTTTTTTAATAAATTTATTTATGGCAGCGTTGGGTCTTCGTTGCTGTGCGTGGGCTTCTCGTTGCGGTGGCTTCTGTTGTCGCAGAGCACGGGCTCTAGGCGCGCGGGCTTCAGTGGCTGTGGCTCGAAGGCTCTAGGGCACAGGCTCAGTAGTTGTGGCGCGCGGGCTTAGTTGCTCCGCGGTATGTGGGATCTTCCCGGACCAGGGCTCGAACCTGTGTTTCCTGCATTGGCAGGCGGATTCTTAACCAGTGCACCACCAGGGAAGCCCTCCGACTGGTTTTTATGTTCCCCTTGCCTAGTGTAGACTTGGCGTGGCAGATCCAGAGAATACATACTGAATTAATGGAGTAGCAGTAATCTAGACATTCTTCTATGACTTTGCTGTGCCTGAGTGATTATTCCGAGATGGCATTCTTGGGTGGGGCAGGGATCTCACACTAATTTCCCAGCCTTTTGTTTTGCAGTTCATTACTGTTGAGTGCATTACAAATCATTGTCAGTATATTATCATAATGAGTATATAATTTTTTATTTGCATGTTACGTGCCCTGTACCAGTGGCTTTTGTTCATTAATAAATATAGCATCTGTTACCCTCTGAGAAACAGTGAAGTCTTTCCAGAGTATTTATTTTCAAGCTTGACTCTCCATTCCCCCCCCCCCCCCATTTGTAATTGACCTTTGCACCTTAACTTTCAGCTTGGTAATAGAGGGAGAGATTTGAAGTGACTGAGAAGGACCGTCATTGGAGTATGAGAATACCAGCTGAAGAATGCCATGTTGAAGGGTCTCATTTTATAAACTTATAATCTTTTTCAGGAGGAGGCAAAACAGATCCAGACTCTGCAGAAAGCGAGCTCTCGTGCAGACTCGAGGGAGGATGAAATCTCTCCTCCTCCACCCAACCCAGCGGTAAAAGGCCGGAGGCGACGAGGTGCCATCAGTGCCGAGGTCTACACGGAGGAGGATGCCGCGTCCTACGTGAGGAAGGTAGTTTTGATATCTGAACACTGAGGACATGGTTTTGGGACCCACGTGGTAGTCATCCAGTCTTCTTTGATGAATGCGTGCGCTGTTTTGAGTAGTAAAATACAAACAGGATGGATCGTACTCCATCCTATACAGTTCCTGGGTACTTGGGGAACAGGTTTCTGTAACAGCATGCCATCAGAGGAAATAACTAACAGTAATTATGAAGCAGTGCATAAGTGAGTTTTGGGGGTTTTGGTTTGCATGTTGTTGTTTCGCAGTAGAAGAGCAGGCAGTACTCCTTTTTCTCTTGAATCATGGTGTCAGTTTCTTGACATCCTGTAATTCATGTTGTGGCTTTCAACCTTTTACCCTACAAGCGTCATTTGTCTCAGTTGGCTCTTAGAGCCAGTCTGCCATTTCGAGTTACGCTGTTAGCCTGAAGGGGGAAGAGAATTGTGCTTGCAAGAGGTTGTGAGACTAACAGTACCTGATCACAGTTTAGAAAATGACCAATTGTCATAAAATGCTTAGTTTTGCCTCACTAATCACCTCGGGCAAGGTAATTTTGGTTTGTTCCTTTAGTTGTTGACTAGGAACCAAATACTAGCCTTTAAACACAGGCCTAGATGTAGGCAAAGGGGATTATTGAGTCAATATTTGTTGAGAACTTCGTGGATCAAAGACAGTGTGAGAATGTTGTGTTGAAAATATTTAACTCAAAGCAGCCTTGTTTAAATACCGTAATGTAGCTTGACATTTCATTGTAATTTAGGTTGCAAACATGAAGTGGTCTTGGTTTATGGAATCGTCATTTTGACTTTCTGTTCTTTCTTAGGTTATACCAAAAGATTATAAGACAATGGCTGCTTTAGCCAAAGCCATTGAAAAGAATGTACTGTTTTCACATCTTGATGATAATGAGAGAAGGTAGGTACAGGTACTTTGTTACACTATTTTTCCAGTACAGTTGGTGTCCCAAACTAGTCTCATCACTGTCGCAAGGTTTAAGGCTCTTAGTAATTGTTCACCTGATAACAATCTAGGCTGAAAATCTGGGAGCTTTAATTCTAAGGTTAATGTTTGAAATCCACAGAAGCAGCACATGAAATGTAACGCGAGGCCTTCTCTCCCTTGCAGTGATATTTTTGATGCCATGTTTCCGGTTTCCTTTATTGCTGGAGAGACTGTTATTCAGCAGGGTAAGGGTGGCTGCTTTTATGGCACGCACTATTATTATTGAAGTTTTTTCCTCTTTAAGCCCGCGGTTTTCCTTCTGTTATACTACTAGATTTTCTTATTTCTTTTAAGTAAAATCTTCTGAGCTAAAAGGCACACTTTGCCTAAGGGACTAATATTTCCCTAACATCTGATATAGTTTTGTTTATGGTAACTGTTAAAGGGAATTCATGCATTTTAACTTTGTATGGAATTCCAGAACCACACATATTTCACATATCCTTTATATTGCTATTAACCACTTACAAAGTAAAATAAAGTAGAAAATAAGCAAAACACTTCTATTCTTCATCATCTAGCCCGTCTCTGTGTAAGGTTCTGTGCCTTCTACTGATTCTTACCTTTTTTGACCACATGTAGTAACATGGATCTCATCTTTTGCTGTCCTCTCTTTTTTCCTTTCTTATTTACTCTCGATATTTTCATGGGTCTTCATAATCCATATATTTTCTTGTTTAGTGACAGTCTGATACTTGTTGCTTACTATTTGAGTTGTTTCTTGTTTTGTTGTTATAGATGATGTAGCGTTTAATGTCTTGGTACACACAAGTGGCTTTTTTTTTTTTTTCCAGAGGCATTCTTTGCCACGAGATGACTAAAAACTCAGTTTTATGACTTCTAAAATAAATGGCTGGACTTTTTTCTTGAAAGGTTCTGTTAATTTGTAATATACTCTTCTCTCACAGCACCTCTCTGACACAAGTTCATTTTTACATTAATTTGGTTCGATTTGTGCTTCTTTAATTAATATGCTTCTAACTTTTTTTTTACTCTCCTCGCCTTTAGGTGATGAAGGGGATAACTTCTATGTGATTGATCAAGGAGAGATGGATGTAAGATTTAATAATTGCAAAAATGTGTTGATAATCTTAAAAGTCAACTTGTTGATATTTATTGCTTCTAAGAGTTTCTAAAGGGCTGTTACATCCTTGTATGTTCGATTCCTTTTGCCAAATATTTTACTGACACAGATACTTTCTAAAGGTAATTTCTTCAGCTAGACCTACAGTTCAGAACTTTTGCTAGATAAGTGGTTAAGGCGTGTGTGTGTGCTGTGGAATAAGACAGGGGTCAGGGAGAGTCTAGACCGGTCGTGAGCTGGGAGACTGGGTACAGCTTTCTTGGTTCTGGAAGTCTTGTTGCTCCCATAAGATTATTAGAAAACTCGGTACCTCCTGCAGGTAAAATGCTTGCCTAGCACCGTGCCTGGCACAGTGCTCTGTAAATACATGTGGTTAATATTAATGCTTAGTTCACCTTTTTTGCCCTGGTCATCCTTACAGAGGACCTTTTCCTTATCAGATAATTAAACTAGGTAAATTACAGACACTCTGAACTTACTTAACTCATTGTCAGAAGTCAGCTGTTTTGCTCCGTGTGTACCAAAAATGTAACACATTTTATTTTTTAAAACAAAGTTCAGGATTCTGACCTCTTAAAAAGGTTTGCAGGTTTTTAATACTTACGTATTTGTCTATGTAGAAAAAAACAATGCTTTTGTATTTTAGGTCTACGTCAACAACGAGTGGGCAACCAGTGTTGGGGAAGGAGGGAGCTTTGGGGAACTTGCTTTGATTTATGGAACACCTAGAGCAGCCACTGTCAAGGCAAAGACAAATGTGAAATTGTGGGGTATCGACCGAGACAGCTATAGAAGAATCCTTATGGTAAGATACATGGGTTTTGGAGTGTGGCTCACAATCCAGGCTGTGTAACTAATGTTTAAATAGTATCACCACATTAAAATGAGAATATTTTTTACTTGTAATGATTGAATGCTTGTATTAAGCCCAGCTTAGCATTATTCATTATACCGTTTGAGACAGTGATCTTTGAGAACAAAACTTTGGCCAGAAATAACATGGGAAACGAATGTGGTGTGTATGCAGTGGTCAGCTTATGTCTGGGAATCTCTCCACTTGTCAAGTCAGTGCATCTTCCCTTAGCTGATCGCTGCACATTACAGTTGGCCTGAGAGGTGCTGCTTCCGGGTGCATGGCGTTATTGAAGGCCACTCAGAAGCCATCAGCTTCTCTAAACGGAAAGGAGGTTAGCAGTGATGCAGGTTTCATGTCCCCTCTCACTGTAAAGGAATAAACGAAGTAATAAAAACCATTGGAATGTTCTGCTGATGTAATTAGACTCTATGAGAACTTCCTGACAAATTCATGGAGTAGCGTGGGGGTTTAAGTCCCAGTAAATGGCATTAGTCATCTTAAATGGTTTTCTTAAATTTGTGTATTACATGTCTGGCTGTTTGACAGTACGTGGTTGGACGTACTTAGAAAATTTTCTGTACTGGGATGGAGATACGTATATCTATTGTGTATATACTTGTATATGTATATGTAATAGATACATATTATATAATAAATATTAAATAATATAAATACATATTATACATATATATTTATAAGTATATAAATTGCCAAGGCAATTTACTGGGTAAGGGATGTTTATTATAGAGGAACTGTGTGTTTCCCCTTTCTGTCCCCCAGATGTATTTAGCAAACCTTGCAGATAAGACATTTTGGGTTAGTTTGGGGTTACGGCACTTTTTTTTGTCAGGGTGGGATGTTGTTTCTGTGGTAGCAGTTGTATTTCCTTCCTTCTGTGCAGGATCAGGGTTGTGGAAAAGGACCCTGGGCTGGAAATATATTCAAGTGTAGTCACATATATTACTTGGGTTTTTGTGTTTTTGTTTTGTTTTTTTGGAGAACTGATTGTTTGCTTTTTTGACACTTCACTAATTTGTGAATCCTTTGGGCATACACCTGGTGTTTCTTTTAGGAGCAAGTTACTAAGAGCTTTTGATTGAACTGAACAGAGGGCTTACCATCTCCAACAGGAAGAAGCCAGTCATGTATCAAGCAGCAGTAGCAAGCTTTGACTTCTCTGTTGTTGTTCATTTACTTGAAACAGTATTTCTTACTCCACAGCATTATGTGAATTACACTTTCTTTTTTCATTTATAGGGAAGCACACTGAGAAAGCGCAAGATGTATGAGGAGTTTCTTAGTAAAGTGTCTATTTTAGGTAAGTTTTGGAAGATTGCACGGAGAATTGTTACATTGAAGTGTTAGTAATGCTTAAGGAAACTGATTGTATTTCGTAAAGATTACTCCAGTTATCAACTCTTTTTCTTTTTTTAATGGTTCACAAAAACCACATGGAATGCAGAGTTGAAGTGTGACTAAATTAAAAGTAATTTTAAAGTGTGTTTAATTCGCTAGTATATGACGGACCTCTAAATTAGAAATAAGTGTTACTTATTCCTCCTGGAGAGACAGAAAGACTGGAAGTGTTCTCCTGAGTGTGGACTTTCACAGTTATTCCCCCTGGGACTTGTTTCTCTGTTGCTCCATCAGTGAGTTTATTGGTTCAGGAAAGTGAGTATTTCCAAGAATGCATTTCCTCTGTAGAAAGAATAGGTGTCATTAGCTTGCTTTCTCTGAAAAAATGCTAGAAGTGTGGGGAAATTTAGAGTAAAGTAGGGTAATTGGAGGCATTTCTACATATTTTGTTATGTGGACTTAGAGATATTATTACAAGCTGTTCTTCATTGGGAGGGGAAATGGCGATTTTTATAAGGTAATATAGTCTTGAGTCATTGCTTTGTTATAGTGAATTGACTTTTTTGCCCTTATTTGTCCTTTCTCTGAAATGGTTACATTTGTTTAGTGTCTTGGGTGTTAGTTTGGCCTTTGGGAACAAAAGTTATTTTCTAGTTACTCTTGTTGGTTTTGTAAATAAATTCTACTGAGGATTTAAATTGATACATTATTTCTCTGAATCTCTGGAACTATTACTTTTGGGTCCTGTAATTGTAGGTTCGATTTGCATTGATGGCAATCTTTAGGAATACTTAACGATTACGTTTTTCTTATCCCTGTACCATCGGATGCAGTTGGTATAGGTTAACCTGGCCACTTGGCTACTGAAAGAAAGCTCTAGGGTCATCTGTAAGTAACAGGAGGATCTTGGTGAGACGAGAGGTAGTTGAAGACAGGTGCCGTGTTGGATTAGAGCCACTACTAGAGTATTTTGGTTGACTTCTTTATACCTTTTGTTTTGAGATTTTTAGCAATACCAAATAATGCAGAGAAATTCTTTTGATTCCTGCCTTTTAGAATCTCTGGACAAGTGGGAGCGTCTCACGGTAGCTGATGCGTTGGAACCAGTGCAGTTTGAAGACGGGCAGAAGATTGTGGTGCAGGGGGAGCCGGGAGATGAGTTCTTCATTATTTTAGAGGTAAAGACGGGGCAGCACCGGGCGGGGAATAGGGGACACCACTTCTCATTTACAGCTACCGTTCTTAAGATAAACAGTTTTTTTTTTTTTTTTTTAAATTTTACCATTTTTTTTAATAAATTTATTTATTCATTTATTTATTTTTGGCTGTGTTGGGTCTCCGTCTCTGCGCGAGGGCTTTCTCCAGTTGCGGCAAGCGGGGGCCACTCTTCATCGCGGTGCGCGGGCCTCTCACTGTCGCGGCCTCTCTTGCTGCAGAGCACAGGCTCCATACGCGCAGAGCTCAGTATTTGTAGCTCACGGGCCCAGCTGCTCCATGGCACGTGGGATCCTCCCAGACCAGGGCCTGAACCCATGTCCCCCGCATTGGCAGGCAGACTCTCAACCACTGCGCCACCAGGGAAGCCCAGATAAACAGTTTTATTTAAAAATTATCGTTCCCTTTGAAATGTCGTTGTTTGGTTTTCGGCCCGGCCACCACATTTTAAATGAGGGCTTTGCATGAAGTAATAGCCGAATTCTGACCTACTCGAATTAATTCTCCTCACAGAAGCCAAACAGAACTCAGCCATTTAGCACACAGGCTGTGATGTACTTGCACCGTTCTTGTTAAAATCATGCATTTGGGCTAATTTGGCAAACAGGATCAAAGGCAGGTATTTAAATTCTAAATGTTACCATGTTTTATATCGTCACAATCCATGGAAATGTATAGAGGATACTCTTGCCAGCCAAGGAGATCCACAGAGCAGATTCGCTGTGAATGTGGCTCAGTAGATGCTAATCGGTGTTGTTCAAACCAGGGGTTGAGGAAGTCTTTGTGTAAAGGGCCAGACAGTAAGTAATGTAGGCATTTATGAGCCATAGTGTTTCTGTTGCAGACTCAACTCTTGTCATAGTGGGGAAGCAGCCATGGACAGTATCTAAATGAATTGGTGTATTGTTCCAATAAAATTTTATTTATAAAAGCAGTGAGCTTGGATTTGGCCCTCCTTCTACAGTTTGCTAACCTGAGTCTGAACCCTCGAAGTACCTCAGCGTGATGAGAAGTACCTCCTAGCAGGAACTGCTGGGGTAAATAAGCATCAAGCCTGTAGTGACTCTTCAATTACCGTTTATCACAGGAACACAGAGGATTTGACATAACCGCTGAGTCTTTTTTTTTTTTTTTTGCAGAGTAGCTAAAATTGCACAGGATATTTAAAATGCCACCCAGGATCTGAAAGTATTCATGTGTTTTGCTTTTTGGTGATCTTGTTATAGGGTTCAGCTGCTGTGCTACAGCGTCGTTCAGAAAATGAAGAATTTGTTGAAGTGGGAAGATTGGGGCCTTCTGATTATTTTGGTATGTGGATTTCCTCACAATAAACACATAGTTTCTGTAAGTCACTTCTCAGTGAGCTATCACCGTCTTTCATAATCTTGCCTTTTCTTCTCCTGAATTTTATTTTTAAATTTTTATTTATTTATTTATTTATTTTTTGCTGTATGCGGGCCTCTCACTGCTGTGGCCTCTCCCGCTGTGGAGGACAGGCTCCAGACGCGCAGGTTCAGCGGCCATGGTTCACGGGCCCAGCCGCTCTGCGGCATGTGGGATCTTCCCGGACCGGGGCACGAACCCGTGTCCCCTGCGTCGGCAGGCGGGCTCTCAACCACTGCGCCACCAGGGAAGCCCTGAATTTTATTTTTTATTTTAGTTTTCGGCTCTCAGAGAAGTAGTGTGAGATTTTGACCTCGACTCAGTTAATAATTAAGTTGTTGATTGTCTCATATCTGTCAGTTGGTTTTTTCCTGAGGTGCAGATGTAGTGTGGCCTGTACTGAGTTACTAGGAGGAAAAATACGGGTTTTCTTTTCCCCGGAGGGCGCCCCTCAGAAGACGTTTCTGAGGGAGCTAGCCCACCTCAGCCCTTTCCCTCCTGCAGGCGAAATCGCGCTGCTCATGAATCGTCCTCGCGCTGCCACCGTGGTTGCCCGTGGCCCGCTGAAGTGCGTCAAGCTGGACCGCCCGAGGTTTGAACGTGTCCTTGGCCCGTGCTCGGACATCCTCAAACGGAACATCCAGCAGTACAACAGTTTTGTGTCCCTGTCCGTCTGAAACCTGCTTCCCGTGCCTCCCTTCCGCCTCTCCCCGTCCAGGCTTCCCCACGCAGACTGCTGTCTGGCCCCTCTTTGCAGCGCCACGTGGCCAGTGGCATCGCAGCTTCTTGTCGGTTTCTGTTAAAAGTTGCTCTTACTGCACCATTTTTATTTTGGAGCATTAACTGAGTGCTCATACACAGTTAAATAAATAGAAAGAGTTCTGTGGAGACTCGGCTGTCCCTGCTTGTCTGTGCCGTGTTAGTGTTCACCCTGGGCCGCGCGTGCCATGCTTTCTGGTGAGGGCAGACCCTGCGCCACGTGAGTTACCGTACAGTCATGATGTAACCGTGCAAGATTGCCTTTCAAGTGACAGAAGTTTCCTGTTACCATAAGCAGATTCTAGACTGTGGCCATATATGCTATATTTTATAGAATAAACGATTTCTCATTAAGCTCTGAGGATTAGGAAAAACACATATAGAAAAATCTTAGTATAGTAGAAAGACATCTGCCTGTATTTAAACTAGTTTAAGGGTGAAAAAATGCCCATTTTTGCTAATTATCAGGTGGAAATGATCTGTTCAGTTCTTTTTTTTTTCTTTTTAACAAGAATTTTTATTTGTCAAGCGACTTTGCCTGGTTTTGTTTATATCTTGTTCTTAATGTTTCCTCTCCAGTTCTAAAATATGTTGAGGAGTGGCTGTCTATACCTACCTGCCTTTTAAGGTTCACACCAAATCCTAAGCTGCAAACATTGGGTAATGATTTAACTGCATCTGCCTCAGCTCACAGACTCTGATCACACTTCACTTGTCCAGCCGGTGCCAAATGTTGATCAGCACATGCTGAACTGAGAATAAGATTTGAGGTCTGCACGCTTGGTTGCTAACGTAGGGTTTTTGGTTAATGTATATCCTTCAGTTGAGTCCCGGATAATAATCTCTTACGCTCTTTAAGCACTGATTCCAGGAGATTGGATTTACTGGGAAAAGACAGACTAAATGTCGTAACCGAAAAACGGAGGTGGGATTGCTAAAGGGAGAAGTGGCAGGTGGACAGAGTTCAGTGTTGGGAGCTCTGCCCCACTCAGTTCACTGGGGCAGGAGATTTGAAAGAAGCGTTTTACTTTGCTTTAACCTTTCCTTCCCTGTTTACATCAACTAGAATTTATGGTGGGTTGCGGGGTGGGGTAGGATGTGTTTGTTTGTGTTTCATATTGGTCTAAAAGGCCATCCTACTGAAAAGTTCTGCTTTCCTATCTACCACCTTATTTCTCTGGCAAACTTTTTTGTGTAAACGAGTGTTTTGAGTCTTAACTTTATTTCAGTATTTTCCAGCCTTATCAAGGTTTATGTGTTGTTACATTATTCCATGTGCACCAATGATACCCAACTGTTTATTTTTATTATTGTTATTTTTTGAAACAAAATTTCACAGTTCCATAATGTAGGCACTTTTATTTGCATTGTGATTTATATAGTATATAGGGTTATATTGGGGGTGACTGCAAGCATTTTTTCCATCTGTGTGCATCTGGCTCTGATTTTTAATCCCCTCTCCTTCCCCTTTCCCAGGTGATTTAAATTGGTCATGGTAAATTTTTTTCATAGATTTGAACAGCTTTTGGGTTGTTACTAAGTTTGGAGTATAAATCTGGGGAAGAGATTTTATTTACATTTTAGTGTGGGATAGAAAGCCACCTTATTTCAAATTTTTTATTTTTCAAAATAATCTTTACTAAATGAGGATTTTCTGGTCTGTATTTTGTGTTTAGCTTTTTATATTTAAAAGATTAAAAATAAAAATTATGTTATTAGCTTAAAGCTTGATTTGATCTTTGTTTAAATGCCAAAACTGTACTTAACTAAATTATTTAGAATGCCATAAGTTTGCAGAGTTTCATATATGTATATAATCATGCTCTTGTGTATGTTTAGATTCATAACAGTGATTTCTAAATGAGTTTTGTTCTTAAATCATTTGGCTTTGCTGTTTACTCCCTTTTGTAATTTTTAATCTAAGAAAATTTAAGTCTGAATTTTAAAATGATCACATTTAAAGCCTTATCTTTGTGCAGTCTATGTGAGAAATCACGATTGGCATCATTTGTCTCAGTGGATATTCGGGGCTTTAGAAGTCATTATTTCTGGGCTTGGTAAGTGGATTTATGAGCTCCACTGCTCTAGAAAGCGTAGATGGCCAAAGGACCATTTTGTATTGTTTCCTGGTCACTAGTCTGATTATACTGTGTGTGCTAATATACCCTCTTTTTGTTATAGATTGTCTTAATGGTAGGTCAAGTAATAAAAAAGATTAAATAATTTAATTCTCTAACGAATCAGTTTTTCTTCCCTTTCTCCTCTGCTTCTCTTCTTCCTCTCCCCCCCCACCCCCGAAGCTGCTAATCCGGTGGGCATGAGTGAAAATCGAAAGTGAATTAGGGGATCGGTGTTTTGAAACAATAATGTGTTTGTTTTCAGTGTTTTCCAATTCAGTTTGTCAAAGAATGAATCTAAAAACCTTTCTTTAAGGGTAATTGAGATGTAGCAGATCTGTACTGAGCAATGGAAGGAAAACAATAAATCAGAGGTCAAAGATTTCCTTTTTATTGAGGGTAGACTGGTTCTCTGGCTTTGGAACTTACCCACACTTCATGGGGGATGTCATTTCTAGGTCAGCATACTCTTTGGTTTAAATTTAATATGTGCATTCATATATTTAGGTATGCTTCTATATTCCGCATACATACAAAGTCATTCCTAACATTTCTCATTTCTGAGGCGGGGACGATTAAATTGAATTCATTTACATCCAGTGAAGTTGGAGATAATGTTGTATTGCCCAGAACATTGCTTAAGCTGTGCTACTTTGTAACACATGCACTTTGTCCAGATTCAGTAATCCCCTCCCTCAACCTGCTGGAGTTGGAACCTTTTGAGTCACAACAGAATATAACTGAAGAACATTTTCCTGGGTTGACTGTACTACTGGTTGTAGTTTAATTTTCCCTCTAAAACACTGGCTTATATGAAATCCCTTTTTGTATTTTAATGACTTAAATATTGACAGTGTACAATTGAAGTAGTATGATGTTAGTTTTCTTAATATTGCTTTCTCTCCAACCACAGACGAACAGCTGAACCCTTTTTGTATTTTTGTTAGGCCCTGGCAGTGTACTTCTAGATGGGCTAAAACAACATGGAGAGGCAGTGTGTTGATCACCATCATAATAGCCATCAGGAAAGACTGTGGAGAGAACATAAAAGGGAGAATGGTAAATCCCTCCTTTCTTACCCTAAGGAGTTTCACACAGCAGTCAGTGTTACTGTGTGCGTTATAAAGTTAAAATTTGTGGACTGACAGAAGTCCAGAGCTGTGACTGCATCTTGATGCTGCCTAAAAACCCAAACCACTAATGAGCAGAATTTTTTCGTTTTGCGAAAGCTCTCTGCCAGTGTAGCTTAAGTAGCTTTGTGGTTTTCTAAGTCACCACTAGATGGAGGGCTTTTTATCACCTTTGTTAGCCTCAAAGTCAGTTACAGTCGGTGCTCGTTGTTCACGGATGCTGTATTTGCGAACTTTGCAAATTTGCGTACTTGCTGAAATTCATTTGTAACCCCCAAATCAGTACTCCCGGCGCTGTCACAGTCATTCCCAGACTTGAGTGGAGAGGGGTCCGCGTCTCCCGACACGCGAGTGCCTGGCGGAGGTCAGACCAGGCACACTCTGCCTTCTAGTTTCAGCTGGGATCAGATGCCCTTGTTTTGGTCTATTTAGTGCCACTTTTTTGCATTTTTATACTTCCTGTTGGTGATTTCTCTATTTAAAGTGGCCCCCAGAGGAGTGCTCATGTCCTGGTTGGGGGTCCCGAGGGTGAGATGGCTGTGGTGGGTCTCTAGAGGGGTACGTGTTAGCCAGCTTCTCTCAGGCGTGAGCGGCAGCGCCGTTGGCCGAGCTCAGTGTTCATGAAGCAACAGTGGATACTAACTGAGGTGTCTTCAACATACCATAACACAGGAATCAAGATCGTGTATTGGTAGGTTGACAGGAATGTCACCAGAGGCTCTCACAGGAACCTATAGCCCTGTATCGCTTCTAGGGGAAGGCGGCTGTCTCCGCTGATTCCGTGTCCTTGGTGACTCATCAACCATAAAACTACCACAGATAAGAGAATCAACTACCCTTTTTACCGTCTTCAGACTCAGATTGTCCTCCTGACTTTGGGGGAGGCTAAGTGAGTTCCTCCAGACCGCTTTCTCCACCAGCTCGTGGGCTGTCGGTTCCCTTTCATTTTTTAGTTTGCTGTCAGTAGTACTGACAGGAAAACATGAAAAGTTCTTAACATAGAGACAGGAGAGTTTTTATGTCATGGAAAATTGAACAGTGGTCCAGAATGAGCGTGCTGGAAGAACTTGATAGATCTAAGACTGGGGTCTTTTGTTTTCTGGTATTTTTGACAAATGGCAGAGGCTTAATTTTGGTATTAGTGAAAAAATAATGGATGGGTGAATGATGAAATATCTAGGTACGCGACATACTGTGGTCAAACTCAGTTCTCTTACTCTCAGTCTGTAAAGTACGCCAGCATTTTTATTGTAGGCCATCTGAAAACTAGTCCGTTGTCATGGAAGAGGCCGGGTCGAGATGGAGCTGGGCCTGCCTTCCTGAGCCTCTGCAGTTTGGAAGTTCAGACCATTTCGTGCTATAGTCTCTGCACACCTTCGCCTGAATATTCTCCTCTCGCTCCGCTGTGTGATTACCTGGCACCCCCTCCAAGAGGAAACGTAGGCTTGAAGTAGAAGAAACCATCTGTGAAGTGGGAGGCCTTGAGCAGCAGTAGAGACGCCTCAGTAACACGAGGCTCTGCGATGGAGGTTCCTCTACTGAAGACTGGTTTTTGTTTTAAAGCCAACAAATACAACTGCGTGAATTGGGTGAGATGCTGTTGAGTTTTGCGTTACAGTGGAAAGAACGCTTTGGGATAGTTCTGAATCATTAAGTTGCGCGATTTTAGTTAACCTTCCTGAGCCTTAGTTTTCTTGGAGGTACACTGGGGGTCAGGGATCCTCTCTGTCGGGGAGGATTGGAAGCCTGCGTTTGACTTTCGCACGTGGAGAACGAGCTCCGTGAATGGAAGTGGTATCACTATCACGGGGACGTAGGTTCGGGGCAGCGTACCAGTGATGGGGGCAGCCGGGCTGGGCCGGAAGCGCCCCTGTCTCTGGGCACACGGCAGACGTCTTGGATGACGTCTAGAGGCGTCTTGACCTCATACCCGCTTTAGCGACAGCTTCTTCCCACCCCACTCGTACTGGTATTTGCGCCTCTGGCCTGTACCAGAAAAGCTGAGCTGATGAAATCAGCCGTTTTTACTTGCTGAGTGATTAACGTGAATACACGCCTATCCTGTGTGTTTTCATGGATTGTTGAATAAGAAACAGCCTCCTATTCAGACACGAGCAGGTCAGCAGGGAGGAAACCCCTGAGATGCCCACTTTTGAGGGAGGCTTGGAAAGTAAACTTGACTTAGTGCTTTGAGTGAGCAGAGGGGAGTGGCATCCAGAGTGCCAGGCTTCTCCAGACAGCCCTGCTGCGCTTGGGGACGGGTGGGGGACAATTCCTGAATCTTAGGGGAGGGGGACTCACCGGTGGGCTCGGGTCGGCCCTGGCTGTGCTGCTTAGTCCGGGCTCATGGACCTGCCGGACCCGCTCGTCCGCTGTCCCCCCTTCAGGGCCACCCTCGCTTTGCCTTCTGTTGTTGCTGGATGCCAGCTTTGACAGCCTTGATGTTATTTCAATTGACGTTTACTCTTCGGATTGAAATATCCCTTTGCTGATACTCTGAGCACATCCCTATGTTATTTTCACCTCTTGTAATAACCTTCTGAGAACTTACTTTAGGACCAGTCAGTAGGGATTATTGTGCTCAGACTGGGCCACAGTGTTTAGGGTATGAATAGAACGCGTGCAGACTACTTTGAACCCGTTGGAGTCATATTTAGGGTTGTTTTTGGGGGTCTGCTTGTGAGATGCCAGACGTTTATTAATCTGGATCAGGACTTATCCTTGTAGATGTAATAAAGATCTGGGGTGTCCATCTGATGTCCCGTAATTTTATTTGTTACAGTTAATGCTCTCTGCTGGGAGCCAGGCTTCCAGGCCGTCCAGTGTCCAGGTTTCCCAGTGGGCTCAGCAGGTGGTCTGTGGCCTTGAAGCTGAGCTTCTGGGGAGATAGGGAGCCAGGGCAGTGCTCCAAGGAGGAAAGTGCAGTGGGTCCCACTTCTTTTGCTCTTTTGGAATCATCCCAGTGCCCTGCCTGCTTCGTGAGCTCCTGACCCAGGCCCCAGCCTGGCTGGGGCCCACGAGGACACGGTGGTCCACACTCCAGAGTCCACCGCGGGCTCCAGGCGTAGTTCCCGAGGTTAGACTCGTCCAGCCCCTAGCTGGGGCCGGAGTCTGGGGCCGACTGTCCCGTGGGGCCGTTGGCCACGACGCTGTGCTCTCCGTGGGCCTCTATGCAGCCCTGCACGGTCCTGAGGACAGTCTGGAGCCTGCGATCCAGGGCGAGGAGGTGCGGCTCTGTGAGCACAGGCGTGAGCTGGTCTTCCAGCAGCGACTCCCTCATTACGTCGCTGAGTCTGTAGTCGGCTTGGGCCAGCAGCTGCAGGTGCGAGAGTGTTTTCCTTTTTATTCTGGAAGGACAAAGTCAGGGGACCAAGTAAGTAAACGTAAAGAAAGAAACTTCTCGAACTTACTTCCTTCCCCGCCGACAGTGGTGGGGGCTGACGTCTGGAGAGCCTTCGCCCCCAGTGTCTTCTCAGGCACGTCTTAATGCAAACCCGGTAAGAAGGGAATGGATGAAGGGTGACAGCTATAGGACTTGGCGGTCCTTGGCCCAGTCGTCCCGCCAAGCATCTCCTGCTCCTCGGGGAATCCGAACAGAAGTGCTGTGTAATAATGGCTTCTCAAGGAAATTGAAAGCTAACGAGAGAAGTTTCCAGCAGGTGAAATGATGGAGATGTTTGCCGTCTCAGAGGCTGCGGGTACTGCCGGGCTCCAGGTTGTTTCTGCTCGACTTTGTAATTCTGATTTCTCTGTGTCAGATTCTAAAATCAGGGATGGAAATGGGGTGGGGCCAACCTTGCCTTTAGGATTTTGATTTCTTTTTATGTGGGAATGTGACCTGGACTCAGATACGTAAGCAGCTTAGGTGTCCACGCATTAGGGTCATACACAACTCCTGCCTTTCCTACTCAGGAGGAGAGGAAGTGGGTAGGGAGGGAGGCACACGTAAGTTACCCCAAGAAGTGGAGAAAGAAAGTTCAGGCTCTGCTCTGAGTTTTCCAGCTGGAAATAGACACCGTTTTGCTATGTGTGGGCCCCGTATTTCTAATTAGCTCCGGACACTGCAGCTGAGCGGGTGGACGATCTTGACCAGCTTGGCTGAAACACCAGAGAGGTGTAGAGGCAGGGCAGAGGTTCTCTGGAGAAATGCTGGCCAGGCAGAGGCCTGAGGACTTCCTTTAATCTGACATGAGTTTATGGGACTTCAGTCAGGATTTTGCTTAGCTGGTGATCAGGCAGTAATACCTATGAGCTTACGTGAGTGCGGGACGCAGCAGAGGTCTGGTTAGTCCTGTCAGAGGCCGTCGGGCTCTTCGAAAAGTGAGTGATGATCTGAGTGTGTTATTAAAGCGGGCGACCGAGAGGTTTTAAAAGATTAGATCCTAAGTCATCTGCTGAGAGATGAAGGTGTGAGAAGTGCTGGGGACAGTTCTGTGGTTGTAGCACAAGGAATGAGGTTGTTGCTGTCATTCTACCCACCCACATCCTCGGCCAGTGAAAACTGATGACCTGCGCAGCTTGGTGGCAAGCAGGACGAAGTGTCACAGTTGTGACCCGTCCCTGAACGGAAAGCTCACCGGCAGCACTGGGAGAGCGGCGAGAGGATGGAGATTTCGTCGTGGGAGTGCCGTCCAAACCTGCAGGGAGGAGAGACAGGCTTTCACGGGGGCACGGGGTGTGTGGGGGGGCAGGCACCACCTCCCGCCTCAGTGCTTCCTCCTGCCTCCCCCTCTGCCGTTTTTGAATCCCAGCTTGGGGTAAAATGCCAGGGATCACGGCCGCTGCCTCTCCAGCCCTTCTCCGTCAGGTCACAAGAGCCTCTGTCCACAGCTGGCAAAAGCAAGCATCCGTTCATTTATGCACCGGCCGCACAGGGCCAAGGCCGAGCACGAGGATGATGCGCTGGGTCTCCGGGAGGGGACCGTGGGGTGGGTTACAGAAAACGTGGATCTGCTTCCTAGCGCTCTTAGGCTGGAGGAGAGTCAGGCGGTACTCAGCAAAGATCAAGAGCAGAGGAAACGGGGCCAGGAGGGCCCGGAGGGGGCGGGACGCGACCGTGGAGGCCCTGGCTCGGGCCCTGCCGCCCCCGGGGCCGCTGCACAGCGGTGCCGCCGCCGGAGAAGGGCCGTGGGGACGCTCACCCCCTGGCGTTGTCGAGGTGAATCAGGAACCCGTCGTCCCCAAATTTGGTGAACGTCTCGTAGTGGTGCCGGTCCATGTTTCCTGTGGAGGAGGGGAGGCGTGGGCGCGGGCTCCCGCCCTGTGAGACCCCGCGGGGCTCGGAGGCCTGGGGGCTGCTCAGAGGCCGGAGTCGGAACCCGGGCCGCCAGCTGTTGCGCCCCCAGGTGGCCGGTGGAATCGCGGAGGGGGCAGGAGGGAGCCAGGCAGGCGGGCAGAGCCGGTGTGAGCTGCCGTCCCGTCGGGGGCTCTTCCCACCCGCGCCGGCGCCCCGCCGGGCCGCCTCCCAGGGCGCACAGCGGCCTTCCTGCCGAGCCTTCCGCTCCCTGGGCCGCGCCGCTGCGCCCGCTGTGCGCCTCCCCGCAGCCCCCTAGCAGGAGGGCGGCCCGCTCACTCCTGTCCCCGGGGCCTCTACCACTTGGAGCCCGTGGATGGCGCGAGGTTATGGAGGCCGGGTGGCCCAGGCCGCAGGGTCCCCGCCCGGCCGGGCCCCGCGGGCAGCACCCACCCGTCAGGAAGTCGAAGATGGCCATGTCGATGATGTTGAGGAGGCGGCCGCTGCTGCTGTGCGGGTAGACCTGCTTCACCGTGTCGCAGTAAAGAGGGTTGACTTCCCACCTGAGGGGAGAACAGGGCCTGGGCTGCAGAAGCCCGGACGGCAAGGTGTCCGACCCGCATCCATGCCCCCCGGTCCTGCCCGGGCCGCTGGCGGCAGGCGCCCCCACGAGGACCTGGGCAAGGACCCGCGGGACCGGCAGACGCCCTGGGTGAGAAGCGGTGGGGCCCTTTCTCCGCGCGTTTCCGAGCATCGCCTGGCTGGGCGCCTTACTGCCCGTGTGCCGGGAGGGCACCCGCTCCCTCTGCGGCCCCTCGCCCAGCCTCTCGGGCGCTTGCCCTCCGGTCTCCCGAGCCGCTCGCAGCCCCCCCTGCCAGCCATCCTCTGCCATTCCTCTGCCACGTGGGCTCCTCCGCCTAGAACGCCCCCAGGTCCCTTTTCGTCTGGGGGGGGGGTTGTCTTCCTCAGCCTTCACGAGTCCCTAAGGATCTGTCACGTCCCCCAGAAATTCTGGCCCGGTTACTCCTCTTCCCACCACGGTTGGGGTGGCTGGATCGACGAGCCCATTCATTCAGTCACCTCGTATTAACCGAGGACCTGCCCTGTGCCCGGGAGTGTGCCACGCCCTGGGGAACAACCGTGAGGTCCCGGCTTCATGGCGTGGACTCAGCAAACCCGGCCCCTCCCGCGGCCTCCCCGTGGGCCTCTCTGCGGGACAGCAGGTGGGCACAGCCTGGCTACCGTCTGCCGCCCCGCTGGACCACAGAACTTCTTGAAGGGACAGCCCAGGTCTGTCCTGTCTCCCCCAGCCTCCAGTGCTGGGTACGCAGTGGGCTCTTTATAACCAAACGCATGAACGAAAGGGACAGAACGGACACCAGGATCCACGTGAGACGAGGCAGAGGAGGACTGAGGCAGCGTCAGGGCTCCCCAAGCCAGGCGAGCGAGTCCTTGGTCCAGGGGCCACTCACTCCTCTTTGCCCGCCAGCGAGTAGGAGCGGGTCCAGGGGCTGGGGACGGACAGCCGGGGGGCCAAGTTGAGGGACGGCAGGAATGCGGACAGGGAGCCCTCCAGCAGGTGCGGGTTGCCGCATACGGCGTACTCCGTCTTGCACAGGTACGGGCACTTGGCGAAGAAACACACGTTGCTGGCTAGAGGCGGAGAAGGAGAGCGGTAAGCGGAGGACGCACGCCGTCCTCCTGCCCCACGAAATCCATGAGGAGGGAAGGGAAACCCTGAACCCGCGGCTCAGGGGGGAAAAGGCCGGGGAAGAAGAAAACAGCGCCTTTTCCCGATGTAGGGGCTTGTGGATGCTCTTCAACTGAGCATCCTGGGGACCAGCTCTCGAACGTCTGAGTAGAGACGGTGTGGGACCAGCCTTGCTGCATCGCGCCCACGCGACCAACCCGGCCTTTGTTCGGATGGGTGGCATCTGATTCGGGGGCAGCCAGCATCAGAGTTCAGGGCCCAGGCTGGTGAGCATCTCATGTCCAACCGTCTCCCATCCCCAGGTCACCTTGTGTGACGCCCAGGTGGCCCAGGGTGCAAGTGTCTGATGGCAGCATGTAGCCACCTGATAGGGGATGGGGCCACCAGCAGGAGGTCAGACCACACTGGCCAACCACATTCTTAGACCCAGAGTGTTGCTTTGGCCAGAAGCCTACCTGGAGAGATAAAGAAAACACTCTGCAGGATCTCATTCTTGGTGACCTCCAGGATTTCCTTGGTGACATTGACGAGCCTCCCTACGGTCGGTGGTACCCGTCGGAAGTCCAGAATCCTGAAAGAGGGGGAGCCCAGTTCAGATCTGGGGGATGATCGCCCATTAGAAACGGACCTGCTGCGAATTCCCTGGTGGTCCAGTGGTTAGGACTCCGCGCTTCCACTGCAGAGGGCACGGGTTCGATCCCTGGTCGGGGAACTAAGATCCTGCCCGCAAGCCAAGCGGCAGGATCCAAAAAAGAAAAAAAAAAGAAATGGACCGGCCTTCTGACCACACCCAGCCGAGGGCAGGGGTCTCCGCAGTGCAGAGCTGACCGTGCCGAGGGCTAGCCTGCATCTAAGGGGCTGGGAGAAGGGGTGGGAAAGGAATCCTTATCCCATGAGGCCTCCTGGGCAAAGCTTCCACCCTCCACGCTGTGTCCTAGCTCAGTGCTTCTCACGCTCCAGTGTACACATGAGTCACCCGCAATCTCGTTCAGATGCAGCTCTGAGTCAGTGGGTCCAGGGTGAGGCTGAGAGTCTGCATTTCTGAAGAGCTCCCGGGGGTGGCCAGGCTGCTGGTCCCCAGACCACACCTCGAGTAGCAACGACAGGCAAACGGAGCTAGGAAATTGAGGAAGGTGCTCTCACCTTTTAATATCGTAACCTTGAGACCCTTTGGGGAAATGACATTCTCGCCACTTTCAGGGCAGGAAACTAGAGCCAGATTGCAATGTCAGGTTCAGGTGTAGCTGGGGCAGTCTGGCAGGGTTAGTTTTCTTACTAAGTGACTCTTTTCATTACCTTAAAAGGCCTTGTGGGGCTTCCCTGGTGGTGCAGTGGTGAAGAATCCGCCTGCCAATGCAGGGGACACGGGTTCGAACCCTGCTCTGGGAAGGTCCCACATGCTGCGGAGGAACTAAGCCCGTACGCCACAACTTCTGAGCCTGCGTGCCTTAGAGCCCGTGAGCTGCAACTGCTGAGCCTGTGAGCCGCGACTACTGAGCCCGTGTGCCACAACTACTGAGCCTGCGCTCTAGAGCTCACGAGCCACAACTACTGAAGCCCGCGTGCCTAGAGCCCGTGCTCCGCAACAAGAGAAGCCACCGCATTGAGAGGCCCCCGCTCGCTGCAACTAGAGAAAGCCCGTGCACAGCAACAAAGACCCAACACAGCCAAAAATAAAATAAATAAATAACAAAAAGGCCTTGTGATTTTCGATCCATGGGGTTGGATGGGTCATGTTGGGTTTGAAGGTGTTGGGACCCACGAAGAAGATGAAGTACCAGGAAGAAGCGGGGGCGGGCCGGGTCTCCCTGGGGCGCCCTCTGGGGATTGGCCTCCGCAGTCAGCGCCGCCTCCCTGGGGCCAGACCCTACCTGTCCAGATGGAAAGCTGCAATCTCAGCGTTGTGTCTCTGAAAATCAATGAAGTAGAAGAAGTCCTCGGGCGTCTCTTCATCTCGCAGCTGTCTGGAAGGAAGGAATCACGCCCTGGACTCAGACCTCAGCTGGGAGCCTGAGAAAAGAGCTGACACACGTGACCAGACGGAAAGGAAGACACGCTTTTATGCTTTCCAGGGATGCACAGATGATGGGACAGCACATCAGGAACAGCCCGTGGCTCCCTCGGCTGGGGAGACCGGCAGGCGGGAGGAGCGAAGCTTCTTGCAAGATGCGGACCATCCTGGGGGCCCCCGGGTGCCAAGCCTCCTTCTCGAGCAGCTCTGGTGACGGCCGCTGATTGTCTGAAAAGCCCAGTGGTTGGAGGGAAGAAATCCATTCTTCCGCAGACACACAGAAGACAGGGCACTGGCTAACACACCAGAGGTTGTGTACACCCGGGGGCCAAGGATTAAGAGAGGTGGGGTACGAGACAAACTTTATAAAAGGAAAAGTGCCCTACAGGTGCAATCTAGCATGACTGACACGGAAGAGCGAAAAGTTCTGGGTCTGGGAATCGACCGTCTACTCGGAGGCACCTCACCTGGGTCGTGAGAGCGGGTCCTGCCAGGGATCGAAGGGAGGCTGATGCAGAGGATATGTACTTACGTACATTAAAGAATCCCTACTAGATTCCTGAAAAGCACCATCCTGCCTGGTCATGAAGGGCTGGCTGGCTAGGTATGTTTAGGTGCCTCCCAGTAATATGAAGGGCATCCCGGCTGCTGCCCCAGGTTGACTGGCCCCAGTGCTGATGATAATCCTTGGAAGAAGGATGATCTTCAAGTAATTTTATAATCCACCGTGCGGGGCTGCACGAGGGCTGTGAAAGCATGTAAATGTAAATCAGCATAATGTGTAATGAGCTGTAAGTACGCGGCGCCTGCAACGGAAACAGTGATGGGCGCTTCGTCCCAGACACCAGCCAGTCCTGGAAGCCACGGCAAGGGGCTGCCCAGAGTGGGCACTCTCCTTTAGAAGGTGCAGCCGCACTTAGAGTACGGCCCAGGCCTGACCCAGGGCTGCTTACAGCCTCGCCGAATGTCCAGGTCAGCAAGGACTGTCCATGTGTCCTCAGCTCGTTTTCGTTCCTGAATTCTGTATGTAAGAATACACAGTCTGGGAATTCCCTGGCGGTCCAGTGTTTAGGACCCGGCACTTTCACTGCTGTGACCCACGGGTTTAACCCCTGGCCAGGAAAAAAAAAAAAAAAAAGGTAAAGAAAAAATTAAAAAAAAGAGAGAATACACAATCTCTGGGATGCCCTTTAGAATTTTCTAAACCATCATTTCTTCATTTTTGTATGGCATATTTAGGCATGATTTTAAATTTGGAAATCATTTCTCCTTTACGTCGGTACTTCCCAAAGCTTGAGAAGCACAGATGTATTTCTCATTGCATCTATTGAATTATATCACATTAAAAATATAATCTTTGTGGTCAGAATTTGTATTACCCAAAGATAAATTTCTACTTTCCTTTTTTAAAAAGGGACAAATGCTCTTTACTTTACATTACTCGTAGGAAAAAAATGCATGCTTTTTCAAGAAATACATTTTAAAATGATACTTCGGCTTGGGACTAAATTTTAGAAACTGCAGATTAAACTTTGTGTTATGGCGTGAGTGTAGATCAAATGGCTTTTGTGACCTAATGTTGGAAGCTTTTGCATTACACTCAGGGAAACAGCTGGTTCAGTTGAGCACTTTTTGCGTTTTGTTCGTAATTGACAAGGCAGAGAAGAGATTTCAGGCTGTTATTTCATGGGCTTTCTTGCAAATAAAACACTACAAGTGTGAGTCGCTTTTTCTCCCCCAAATAGAGCTCATCCACCCTCTATTAGCTTCCAGTTTTTAAAATTACAGACATTTTCATGTGCCACATACGAATTCTGCTCAGAGAATGCAATGCGTGGATGTGGCGATAAATGGTGAATTCGCAGATTTATCATTATTTTGACGCTTCTCTTTAACATCTCGTGTTTCTACATCAGTGTTCCTTCTGCTTCCTCTCTAACTGATGCTCAGTTAGGACTATACATTAAACATGCACGACTAACCATAACGATCATTTAAAACTCTCCGACGGCCCAAACACGTCGGTGGCTCTGTGTCCAGCTGAGTGGCACCCAAGAATTTGTGCCTGCTTCTGGACCTGGGCTGATGGCCCTGTGTGCGCAAAGCTGTCGCTCTCTTTTAAAAGGAACACAGTTCTTTTTAGTACTTTATAGGCTTGAATATAAGATGAGACCCTCCCTCGTCAAACTGTCCCTCAGAAAAGGGAGTCTTAACGTATTCAAGGGCTCCCTCTCAATTTCTTTATTTTGTCTGGGACAGATTCATTCAGCTGAGATGCTGCTTTTATTACCTGACTGGACTGGTTAAAACAGGCTGCTGGTGGTGACAGGGGCAGAATTTAACATGGATTTAACATTGATCCCAAACTCGACTCCAGCGATGCTGAGGACCAATGTCAAAAATTTTGGACAAGTGACATGTGAGACGGGGTCGGGGGGAAGCAATATTTCCAAATCTCTGTATTGTTTTATGAGATTTGTTTTCATGGTTAAATTAAATACAGGCAGACATTCCCTCGTTTCATGTACATCGTTTTATATATATATATATATATATATATATATATTTATTTATTTATTTATTTGTTTATTTATTTTGTAGTACTCCATCTGTTTCTTTTCTTTTCTTTTCTTTTCTTTTTTTTCAGTACGCGGGCCTCTCACTGCTGTGGCCTCTCCCGTTGCGGAGCACAGGCTCCGGACGCGCAGGCTCAGCGGCCATGGCTCACGGGCCCAGCCGCTCCGCGGCATGTGGGATCTTCCCGGACCGGGGCACGAACCTGCGTCCCCTGCATCGGCAGGTAGACTCCCAACCCCTGCGCCACCAGGGAAGCCCTGTTTCTTTTCTTTTTTGAATTTTATTTCTTTTTAATGCAGCAGGTTCTTATTAGTTATCTATTTTATACATATTAGTGTATATATGTCAATCCCAATCTCCCAGTACATCGTTATTTATTTAAATTGACCAAACAACTAGATTTTTGGATTTTCACATGGAAAAATGGAGGATCTCCTTGTGTGGCAGTTGTTTTCAAGGCTGTCCTTGCCTTGGGATTAGAGGGGCCCCCCAGACCAATCCTATTGGACCCCCTGAGGGTGGGATTCAGGCATCGGGGTTTTTCAAGGCTTCCGAAGTGATTCAACACGCAGCTGATGTATTATAAATCTCTCCTTAGTACTTTATATGCCTAAGTATGTAAGTGCTTAGTGCTTTATGAGGGGTTTTGCTAGGGCAGTGCAGGGGTCGGAGCTAAGGCTTTTTATTTAGTGCTCATTCGACCATCAGACCCACCTACAGGGCCTTCAGTATGCCTCTCCCGTTGACGGAAGCTTTGGAATCTAAGTCAGCCGAATGGGATTCCACCGGGAGACCGCGCCTTCTGGCAGAAAGCGTGACTTGGGTAATGAGACCCCCTCCTGGGCCATTTTCTCTTGGGCGTGTCGTGTCCAGGGGACCATTCCTGATTCAGGAATCTCAAACCTCTGCTGCAGACCCTTTGGGGGCCAGGAACCCATACGCACACCAAGCTCTGTCCGTAGACTGAACACCTATTATTTCACCCACATAGACACACTACAAAATTCTAAAGGCATGTATTTGCTGTTGTTACGAATAAAATAGAAATTAATTTAAAAGTGTGACTGGCTGTAGAGAACAAACGTATGGACACCAAGTGGGGAAAGCCGGGAGGGGGGTGATGGTGGTGGGGTGAACTGGGAGATTGGGATTGACATGTATACACTAATATGTATAAAATAGATAACTAGTAAGAACCTGCTGTATAAAAAATAAATACATAAAATTAAAAAAAAAGTGTGATTGGCTTCAGGGTAGCCTTTCTTCATGATCTAGTTTTTCAACCAAAACAAGTATTATTATGCAGATATCTCTAAACTTTTATGAGGGTCCTAGCCCTGGAAAAAAGCGAGGCTCATTTCTGGAGGTGGAGTGTGAATTTGGCAGTCCAGCTGCCTGGTTTGAATCCTGCTTCCACTGCTTGTAGCTGGGAGGTTGGGGCAAGCTGGCCTCTCCCGGCCTCAGTGTTTTCATCCATAAAGTGGACATTGTAACAGTCCCCGACTCATAAGATAGTTGATGATCCAAAGGCACAATGCATGTCAAGTGTGTAGCAGAAACACTAGCAAAGACCCAGCTCTTACTATTTTGACTCGTTATCACCAAAACAGTTGTATGCTTGTGCAGATGGCCCCAAAGAGAGTCTCTAAATGCTTGGCTTAAAGATTTTAGACCACTTTTATTCATTTTTGGTCAGAACTCCCCCAGGGCTGCCACAGCTGTGCATATGGAGGTGAGGAGAGCAGTCACTTACCTCATAGGTTTGAACATGGCCTTCCCGAAGTCCGAGAACCTCAGAACCAGTTTGAGGTGGACCCCACTGGGTTTCACGACTGTTTGGGGAGAAGGGGGAGTTAACGATGATTCTGGGCCCAAGGTCCGGGCTGTGATCATTTCCTCATTCAATAAACCCAGCCCATTTCTTCTCTTCGCCCTTCTCACTTGAGACCCTAAAGAGTGGGATTTGCTCACAGAGCCTGCAGGGTACGGTCCAGCGGGTCAGGCCGTGGAGAGTGTGTCCAGCGACTCAAGATAAAACTTTCTCTGCTGTTACAGGGCAAGGGCAAAACAGTGCAGGTTTCCCCAGAGAGACACTCGCTGAAAACCCCAAAGGATGTTTTCCTAAGAAGAGCTGACCCCTTCCTCTTCGCTTTAGCTGTGCCTTAAAGACTCTGACTATGCCACATGTTACATGGCATTAGACTTGGTTATTGATATCTCTTCCTACGTAAGACTGGACACCTGGGCTGTGATGGGGCTTGGTGACACCTGCGGTGCACGTGCATGGTCCTGCCAGTGGGTACCGCCTCCTGATGTGTGTCCTGGGCACCTCACTCGCCTGGCCCTGCCCCTGCCCTGCCGTCAGTCCCGCGAGGGGCGGGATAATGCCTCCCTCACCTTTGCCTTCTAAAAAATGGCAAACGGCAGGGGCGAAACTAAAGAAAACGGAAGCCCCAGGCCCTACAAACTTGTGTCTTTAACAAGTCGTGACCCACGGAAATTTCTGACGTGTGCTCAGTTCATCGAGGTCACTGGAGGGGGCTCCTCGTGGCCGGCAGTGACTGGTGGGATCTCAGTGTCCAGGTACACCTGTACCCAAGTCACAGCGCCCTGGCAGGGACCGTGCTGTATCTCACATCTATCTTTTTGATTCTACTCATCATTTACCCCAGGGCGTCTCAACCTTGGCTGCATGAGGATCACCTGGAGTGTTTTTATATAAAATGCTGGTGCCTGGGCTTCCCCCTGGCAATCGAATCAAAACCCCTGGGGTGGGGACCAAGACGCAGCAATTTTTAAAGCTCCCCGGGTGGCTACTCTGACGCCGGGTTGAGAACCACCGTCCTGCACCGCTGCTTCTTAAATCTGAAAATGTACTCTAGTCCCCTGAGGATTTTGTGCGAATCCAGATTCTGACTCAGAAGATCAGGGCGGGGACTGAGATTCTGCGTTTCTGGCAAGCTCCTGGATGGTACGGAAGATGCTGTGCCAATGACCAGCTGCCACCCAGCAGGGTCCTACCCAAGAGCTCCTCTTAAATGCCTTTTCTTTTGTGCGGGAAGGTGGGGAGAAATGTAGGTTCTCAGAGATGAGGCAGAGGGACCCATGCTCCTCAGCTGCTGATGGAGCCCCACGGAGTGGGCAGTGGGACCTTCACGTTGCTCCCAGGTACTGGGCTTCACAGGGCAGTGAGGGGATGGAGGGGGATGGAGGGGGGCAGGGTGGGGCCACGGCGGGGGCGGGGCCAGGGCCTGGGCGTGGCCGGGGCCAGGGCCTGGGGGCGTGGCCGGGGCCAGGGGCGGGGCGGGGCGGGGCGGGCCGGGGGCGGGGCCGGGCCACTTACTCTGGGTGCAGTCGCAGGCTCCAAGCAAGGCTTTCTCGTCCTGACTGTAGTCTGCGAAGGAGGAGCAGGGCGCTGAGAACCCTCGACTCTGGTTCAGACACCAGAGGGGGAGCCTGGAAGGCAGCCTGGGGCCCTTGCGCATTCAATAGGGGACCTCCCCGAGCCCCATTTGGGGCCGCAGCCTCCCAGCCTGCTCCATCCAGGCCCCGTGCTCTCTAGCCCTTCCGTGGACGCTCCAGCAACAGCTGGTGGGGAAACGGGTGCTGGCTGGTGTCTGCAGATCCCTCAGTGTGTCCCTTAGGCTGGCGTAGTGCTCGAGGCCTCAGGCAGCAGGCCACCACTGCGTCCTCGGCCAGGTCACTTTTAAACTCTCCGAGCCTCAGTTTTCCCATCTGTCAAGCGGCAGTGATAATGTCTACATCATGAGATCACTGTATAAGACAGAGTCGCCAGATTCAAAAGGAGCAGTGGATCAGTAGTGGCCATCACCTTTCTGTAAGCTACGGACACCTCCTGTGCGTCCCTTATGGGGTTGTGATGAGATCACGGTTGTAAGATCTCTTTCAAAGGGAAAAAGGTCCCTGTCTGTGTTTTTCTGCTTCTTTCTCTCTTGGGTGTCAGAACCAACCCTTTACCACTTCACCCTGGAGCCTGGCCTGGTTGGGTTACCCAGCCTCTCTGGGAGAGAGTCAGTCCATCCCGCCTGGTCCTGTGACCCTCACCAGCGCTGATGGTGGGAAGGTGCCTCATGTCGTGGAGAAGTTTGCTGACGACAGGACTGGACCGGGAGTACAGGCCGTGGCGGCTGATCCCCAGGTGGAACTGGATCCAGCTGGTCTCCAGGCGGAGCTGCAGTGGGGGATCCAGGGAAGTGAGATTCAGCTGCTCTTTGTATATCCTGTGTCGCCTGAAAGAGCCGGAAGAGTTTTTCTTCAGCTGCGGGAACAAGAGAGCAAAGACCTGCCAAAGCGCCTTGTCTGGACTCTCCGTTCTTTCATTCACTTGGCACCTGATATGTATGAGGCTTGAGGCTGTGCTTAGGGTACCATGGGGGACAAAGCAGCCACAGGGCTTCCCTGCCCTCAGAGAGTTTACAATCCAGTGAGCGAAACAGGCAAACAGTTACACAGTGCCACACACACACCCGCAAATACCTAACCACAGACCGCGACGAATACCGTGGAGGAAAAGCGCAGACGGTTAAGAGTCAAATTAGGGGCCTCGTATAATCTGGGATCTCAGGGCGTGATCCTGGGCCGCTTCCAGCACTTTCCCATGAAAAAGTGTGTATTTTATACTGCCCAATATTTCCTGACCTTAGGAATCAGGAGGTAGGAGAGAGAAGGTAATTGATGAGAATGGAAAGAACGAGGGTCAGGATTGTTAAGGAGAGCTGGAAGCTGAGTGAGATTAATCAATACGTCCTAGGAGAAAAGAAGAATTAATTAGCCGTGTACTGTTGGTCCTGCTTAGGAAACTTTCCTGCCAGGATAAAAAGAAAAAGCTGAAAAACAATGCCACTGCCGCGCAGAGGCTCAGAGCCCAGTCCGGGAGACGAGCGGTACGTCTGTGAAGTCATCAGAGCAGAATATAAGGCAGTTGTAATCAACTGCTGGACATGTGTTCAGACAAAAACGCCTTAACATTTTGGGGAAGGGAAAGACGATTATATGGTGACGTAGTCAGAGGAAGACTCCGATGGGAGAAAGTGGGCTTCAGCTGGATCCACATGGGTGGTGTTTGGATTGAAGGGGAGATGTGGGGTGTGCTCCTGGATTGGGGACAACATGGACATTACAAGAGGCAGGCGAGGGACAGGTATAGCTGAGGATTAGAGAGGAAGGATGGATAAAATAGATGGCTGAGTGAACAGATGGACGTCGTCTGACTGGAAAGCAAGGCAAGTCGGCACATGTCATCTGACGAGGTGAAGCTGACCGGGACGGGCTAGGTGGGATTATGGGGCAGGGTTTGCGAGTCCCTATACATCCGTATTTATCAAACCGTGATACCTTACCTCTGAGGTCTGTGATGGGGTACATAACAAAACAAACACGGCCGATATTCTTGGCGTGTCAAATGTTCTCACTGGTAAATAGTTTTAAAAATTACTTTTATACTAAAATAAATATAGACACGTTATGGGGAGGGAAATGAAACAATCAGTTTTTAATAAAAAACAGTAGTTTTCCAAGAAAATTTCACTTGGTCACCTCAGACTTTACCTCCAAGGGTCCAGACCCTCAGGAGGGAATGGAGTTTTGTCTTGTTTTGTTTTGTTCTGCACTCACCTCGCCCTGTGTGAATACAGTCAAATAATAACGCTGTCCTGGGTGAAAGTCATTTGTCTTGAGGAAGAGGCTCAGGTTTATAGACTGATGTGGAAGGATGGATGTCTGGCAGCTCTTGGTCCTAGCCTTCTTGGTACCTGCTCCAGGGTCCTGGTGGCCTCTGGGTGCCCCTACTTTTGGAGACCTTCGCCTTTTATCATGTCACACATATTAAAATCCACCCCTCATTCAATATTTGTTGCTATCCCTTTTGAAAGTTTTCTTTTATCATTCTGAATCTGTTAAGAATAAAGTATCAAAATAAACAAGCAACAACAACAAAGAATATCGTATCTAGTAGTATAACCAAGTCAACGCTGGCTCATTGTTCTGTGGACATTTCGTTATATATTAATCCATCTCGGTTTGGGGTTTTTTGGGTTTTTTTCTTTCCATTTCTGAGCCAATCCATTTTCTTTGTCCAGGCCTCAGAGCATTGTCAAAGCTTTTGTAAGTCTCAGGCTCCGTGTCCACGTTGTAAATGGATGAAGATCCCTGACCTACTGTCTCCGCCAGCTCAGGCTGCACAAACAAAATTCCACAGGCTGGTGGTTCAAACGACGGGAATTTATTCTCTCACAGGTCTGGAGGCTCAAGTCAAGATCAGGGTGTCGCCAGGTTTGGTTTTCCCTGCAGCCTCTCTCCTTAGCTTGCAGATGGCCACCTTCTTTCTTGTTGTCTCCTGCCACATCTCCGGTGTCTCCTCCTTTTCTTATAAGGACACGGGTCCTATTGGATTAGGGCCCCACCCTGTTGCTCTTTCTTCCAGACTCTTACTGCCACGGTCCTTCCTAGAGAAACAGCTCCATTGGCTCGATCAGATGAGTCCTCCTGGGACGACCCTTTCTTCCTCTCTTTCAATCTGTCGCTTCGTATTTTCTATTATTCAAGCCATAATTCTGAAAACAGCCAACCGGAAAGAAAGATCTGGTGAAGGGGAGTTCCAGACTGTGACACAACATTATGGTTGAGAACAAGACGCACATACCAGGCGGAGCAGACTCAAAAGGAAGGCTTGGACCAAAGAAGCCAAGTCTGTCGGATAAAGAGCTCGGGCCTGGGAGGGATCTGAAAGACCCTTGAACCCAACGTGTTATTCCATTTACCACATTCCTATCTAGGAGTTGCCTGTTTTGTACTTGATCAGCTGCAGTGAAGCAGATGTACCACACCCAGAGTAACCCAATCCATCAGGCCAGCTCTATTAGGAAGCATTTTCCAATTCCGGGCCAAAGTCTTTCTGGAGCTTCCATCAAGGAGTCCTGGCTCTATCCCCTGGATTTATGCAGAACAAATCCCTTCCTTACACTGTAGCCTTGTAAATATTTGAAGATGGATGTCACGTGACCTCAGTTCCCATCTTCAGGTTGAGTTTCTGCATTCCCTTCACCACCTTCCCAGGCCACGGTGTGATCCATTTGTGATTTTGGTTATGTGGGTCTGTTTCCCTCTTCTTTCTTTCTTTTTTGTCTTTTTAAAAATATTTATCTAATTGGCTGCATTGGGTCTTCCTTTCGGCACTCGGGATCTTTCGTTGCGGCACGCGTGGGCTCTGGAGCGCACGCGTGGGCTCTGGAGCACACGGGCTCAGCAGTTGCAGCGTGTGGGCTTAGTTGCCCCGCGGCATGTGGGATCTTAGTTCCCCGACCAGGGATCGAACCTGCGTCCCCTGCACTGGAAGGCAGATTCTTAACCCCTGGACCACCAGGGAAGTCCCACTTCCCTCTTATTTCTGACACCCAGAATGAAATGCAAGAGCCCAACATGGATTGTCCAGTGCAGAGCAGAAGAGGATAATTACCACCCCCATTCAAGATGTTTTCTTCCTATTAAGGTAGTCAAATAATGAATAAATGTGGAGAAACCACATCACATGTCTCTGAGAAAATAGAGATGTTGTGGCTGGCAGAATTCTAGAACTGGCCTTCAAGGTTCCACGCCCTCATCGCTAGAACCCGTGAACATGATGGCCTGTCACTCCCAGGATTATTCTGTGTTGTGGCACAGTTGACCGGGGGTGAGGAGATGAGCCAGCAGGGCCTAACGTAGTTACATGACTCTTGAAAGCAGAGTTTTCTCTGGCTGGTAGCAGAAGGAACCGAAATGTCTGTCGATGGATGAATGGATAAAGAAAATGTGGTATATACACACAACGGAAGATTATTCAGCTTTACAAAAGAAGGAAATCCTGCCTTTTGCCACAATATCAGTGCACCTGGAGGACATTAAGCCGAGTGAAATAAGCCAGATACAGCAAGACAGACACTGAGTGATCTCACTTCTATGTGGACTCTGAAAAAGTCAAATTTAATAGCAGCAGAGAGAACAGTGGTTGCCAGGGGCTGGAGGGAGGGGGAAGTGGGGGGATAGTGGTCAAAGGGTGCAAAGTTTCAGCTGTGCAAGATGAATAACCCCTGGGGATCTAATATACAGCATGGCGACTCTAGTTAATCACACTGTACTGTATGCTTAAAATGTACTAGAAGTGTAGATCTTTGTTCTCCAAAAGGAGGGGAGAAAAGATGGCTGGGACGTCCCCCCAAGACAGCAAGCTCTGGGCAGGCAGCCTTCCAGCTGGGGGTGGAGGGGAGGCTTGAACTATTGGTGTAATTATCCGAAATGTCTCCGGTTAAACTGCTTCAGTGCTAGCAGTTTACTAGGTCTGCAGGCCACCGGCCAGCTTTTCTTTACTTTCCGCACATTTATTTTTATTTTAAAAGAGAGCCGGGCCAGGCTCTAGTTCCCAAGGCTACTTTGAGGCTTAAACTCTGGGACTGCCCGACTCTCTTGGGAGTCTGGTGGAAAGACTGCAAAGTCCTGAGCTGAGTTAGTCACCCTGAGCTAGAGCAGCAGAAAGAGAAACAATGATTCTGGGATTTGGAGCAGGGCTGGGGAAGAGGTGGGGTTTTCTTAAGCGGGGCTGCAAGCTGATGGGTTCCAGCTACAACAACAGTCCAACAGCCGGGGCTCCAGCCTCCAAATAGAAAAACAAATGTGGCAAATTGAGTGTAACTTCCTCAGGAGGACAAATCGCTCTTAAAACGTTCGTATTTACTATTGGGTGGGGATGCATAGCTCTCTGGTTAGCGATTCTGCCCTTCCCAGGGCCAGTGTCACAGCCTGGGCGGGGGCGGGGGCGGGGTGGGGGAGCACAAAGAAAGGGCATCACGGGGTCCTTCCCACTGGGTTTTTTTTTGTTTGTTTTTTGGCGGTACGCGGGCCTACTCATTGTCGTGGCCTCTCCCGTTGCGGAGCACAGGCTCCCGACGCGCAGGCTCAGCGGCCATGGCTCACGGGCCCAGCCGCTCCGCGGCATGTGGGATCTTCCCGGACCGGGGCACGAACCCGCGTCCCCTGCATCGGCAGGTGGACTCTCAACCACTGCGCCATCAGGGAAGCCCCCGGCTTGGGGTTTTTTTTTAATGGTTAAGGTAGAGCTGTTGAGAGTTTTCTATTTTTTTTTTTTCTTTCTTTCTTTTTTTTTTTTTTTTTTTAAATCAGAAACGTTGTCTGTGTGCCCTTTGTTCCTTGGGGACAACCAGCAGGGGTGTGCTGGAGCTGGCTTGGACAGGTAGCTTGACATCTGCCGTCGTGGGAGAATTTATACCATGGAAGCTGGCAAATGTGACAGGTCGGGGCTTTTTGGCCCCCAGAGGAGAGCCCGTTCTGCAGCACACCGGCCTGTGCTCTGATTATGGCTGTCTGCATGCAAACATAAAAATGGTAAAAGAGATAACCAGCAAGGACCTACTGTACAGCACAGGGAACTCTGCTCAGTATTCTGTAATAAGGATCTAAATGGGAAAAGAATTTGACGAAGAATGGTTATATGTATCCGTATGACTGAATCACTTCGCTGTACACCTGAAACGAACACAACATTGTTAATCGGTTATACCCAATGTAAAATAAAAAATTTTAAATATGGCCAACACAGAAATTACCTGCTTTTTTTACCTGTTTGTTATACCCAAGGAAAAAAAGTGGATTTCTAAAAACGCAGCTCAATGTGGCAAAAGTAAATATTAAAAAAATATAATATATATGGGGGGGAGGGATTGTTATGTACAGTCTCAGCCAAGATACTCCTGGTCTTTAAACTAGCCTTACTTTTAAAGGAAGAAATAAAGTCGACGCCAAAAAATAAAGCACAAAGTATTGATGGGATGTTGCTTTCATTCACAAAAAACCTCGGTTACAAGTCCCATGACCTTGAGGTGAGGGGTAAAATCCACTCTGCTCCTTACCCTCGGAAGTACAGGAGTTTTCCACAAAAATTGTTCTGAATAGGAAATATTTACACGGTTCAAAATTTTAAATTTCAAAAATCTCCCTTCCATCCCTGTCTGCCCGTTCACCGACTTCCGTCTCCAGAGGTAACTGATGTGGCCAGTTTTTTCCTTTGTTTCTCTCCCCTTTTACCCTTGTAGGTTTTGTAGCATGAAATCCACACTGTCCTGAAACTTGCTTTGCTCTGGTCACTAGGTTTTGGCAACCGTTCCAATTCAGCACCCAGAACGCTCCTTATTCCTCTGTAAGGTTGCATAGTATTCCAGTGTCTGGGAATCACAGAATTCACCTTATTCCTTATTGGTAAAAATCGAGGTTGTTTGAATTCTTTTGTTACCACAAGCGATGTTGTGCAGTCTGACCTGCAGCTGTGACGTTTCCCTTGTGCGGGAGGATGTCTGTACGGTGACATTCTAGAAGCGGAATTGATGGGTATGAGTACATTTGTCATTGTTACAGAAGTTACCAGGCTGCCCTCCTCCAAGGGTGAGCGCTGTGTGAGACGATTTTCATGAGGCTTTGCCAACAGTGTTACTTTTTGATCAACCTAATAGGTGAAAAATGGTATCTCCGTGTATTTTAAATGCGCGTCTCTATCTTGCGAGGAACGCTCAGCTGAGCATCTTTTCATGTGTTCAGGAGTCATGTCTATTTCCTCTGCCCATTTGTGCTGGGCTGCTCATCTTTTTCTTACTGATCGTGCGCACGTAGAAAATCAGCTCCTTCTCCCTACTAGGATTTGCAAATGTTTCCCCCGCCCCAATTTTTGGATTTTATTTGGGATGATCTTTTTCATGCAAAACTGTTGATTTTTATAAAGGCTGAAATGACCACTCCTTTTATTCAGGCTCTGACTTCTACGTTATACTTAGAAAAGCCAGTCTCACTTTGAAGTGACAGGAATACAAAACGAAATCAAAGCAAATCATGGTTCCTCCTAGTATTTTCTGGTTTCATTTTTTCCATTTAAATATTTAGTAAAAGGTATGTAGAAAATATTTAGTATGGCATGCACCTTTTTCCTCGCTAGATAGCTAGCCGGTTCTCTAAAAATCATTTATTAAACAGTCCATTTAAAAAAATCTCACTGCTTAAAAACATCATCTTTTTTCACACGATAAATTTCCATTTATATTTTGGGGTCTATTTCTGGGCTCTCCATTCTGTTTCATGTTCTGTCTAGCCATGCTCTGGTAGGATAGTCTGAACCTTTTAAAAAACTTCATAAAACACTTTAATAGCTGGTAAGGCTAGTCCCCCTGTATTGCTCTTTTTAAGAGTTTTCCTATGTAGGCCAACTTGTGTAGTTACCTACATGAATTTTACAATTATAAGATGCTTTTAAAATGGAAACCTTAAAAGGGTTTAAACAGGCTTACTGAGTAGCATCGAGTATAATGCTTTCTTGCATTATTGATGAAAATACTTCGGCACATCTTTTCAGAGGGCAACTTTCCATTTCAAAATTTATAATGAGTTTACCCTTTGACTCAGCAGGTGCCCAAGGATGGCTGCCATTTTTAACTATTGTTACTGCTTATAAAGACTAGAGAGCAGGTAGATCATCACATTTGCAGTGGGTCACTAGAAATCACCGGCTTCACAAGCCACAGCAAAATCCTCGGAACATCCTGTAAGCAAGAAGGGAAGGACTTCTGTCTTACTGCTGCGCTACACACTGCCTTTCGCCTGCCCTGGCACGTCTGCAAGGTCACGGATCATCCCAGGGACCCGGGAATCCCACCGTGGCTTGTCTGCGGTCTCTAGGTGTGCTAAGGAAGCAGTAGCCAGGTTATCTTCGGGGCATTAGAGAAAAATGCTTTCTCCATCCTTTGACTGTTCAGGCAGGTCTGGCCTGGGGCTGGGTGGGAAGCCTGGAGCCGGGCACCTCAGCTGCTGCCGCCCAGCTAAGTGAGGGCCTGGGTCCTCTTCCTCGGATGTGGGGAGCTAAGAGTGTGTGGAGGATGTCATTCCTGGCTCTGGTCCCTCCTGGGATTCTCAGGGCAGAGCCCCTGGGGTGTGGTATTCAGGGGCCAGGTGCTGTGAACACATCTGGCAAGGAGGGGAGACAGCTGTGACTCAGAGGGTTCAGGAAGGACCTGGAAGGTTCTCAGAGGCTTGGGCGCCACCCTCCCCCACGCCATGCTCCCAGTCGCTGAGCGCACGGCTTCAGGCCTGAAAAACTTGCTCGGTTCCTCGATTTCCGGTCTGGAGGAAAGACAAGGGGTAGGATAGACCCCCTGCCCACACTTGGTTTCAAGGTGTAGATGCCTCCACTGTGTTTAGGTTCCTCATGGGGCGGGGTCAGGCCCTTTGGGGATAATTCTGGCACCAGACCGTGCAAAGGCATACGCAAGAATACTGTCTGACGGCCCATAAAGCGAGAGGCTAGGGCTGGACCAGGACGGGCAGTCGAGGCCCCATCAGTTCTAGGAACAAGCTAGTCACTGCTCAGGCGACCTGGCCGCGAAGCGCAGAAATCTGACTCCCGTCCCCTCCAAATCATTCCTCAAAGCTGCAGTTTCACCTCTGCAACCTCTACAATGTTGCCTTTCCTCCTGTTGCCCTTGCCACCTCAGCCCTCACACCTCGCCTGGAGCCTGCAGTGGCCTCTTAACTGATCAGGACTCAAGTCTTCTCCTTCGTCTCTCCAGGCTCCGATCTCAGCCAAATTATCTGGAAATCAGAGCTCCAAGCACGCGTCTCCCTCCTGCAGAATTCTTCGCCACGTCCTCGCTGCCAGCCCTGATTCTGATATCCCCCGAGAGCCCCTCTGACCCCTTCTAGTCTCCCCCCGCCCCCATTCCCTTCCTACCTGAGCACTATGGTTAGTGCTCCCAGACCTTCCTCCCCACCTCGTGCTGTTTCTCCCGTGGAAATGCCTACTGCCACATTTTCATCTCCAGATTCCAGGGTCAAACTCTCAAGGAACGTCCTCTTTGAAGCTTTTCCAATTCTGCAGGTGGATGTGAGCTTTCTCTCTCGCCCCTACAAATCCGTATACACCTCCCATCTCTTCTGCTGTTCTTGCTGTAGGCAACAGGTGCTCAATAAAGTTTGGGGAGCCAATGAATATGCTCCGTACCTCACCCACAGTGGGTGCACAGCGCTGTAGGAACTACCCTCCGTATTCTTCTGGAAAGACAATTAATGGGAACCACAGGCGTACTCAAGGGCAGCTGACGTGCATGCTTTCTGGATAGCGTATGTTCGCTCTAACGCTAAAGTTTCCAGAAATCCTGCCTGCCGTCCTTCCTTCTTTCTAACCATAGCATCTCGTAAATTTCCTGGTTCTCCTGAGTCAGGACAGACTGAACCGATCCTGGGAATTAATTTCTGTCCTTTCCGGCTGAAATAACCAGTCTCTCTTTGGCATCTGGACACACGTTCCCCGCCAAAAGCAACGAGGCCAGGCCCTGGCAAGCAGAGCCATCTCAGCTGCATGCCTGAGAATCTATATTTTGCTACATTCTCTCGTTATGAAGCTGTGATGAGAGATGACGTGCTCTCTGCTTTAAGGGCTCACACTGAGGTCCCCTGGGGAGGAATCTGGTGATAATCCATTAATTATTTTCTAATTGGTTGACCCCCTGCTTGCTTTTTTAGAGCTGTTCGTTCCCAGCATGGCTGGGAGACGCCGCGCCTGGTGGAGAAGTACGATGGGGCTCCCCGAACCCCATCATCTGGCTTAGGACGGATCATCTGTGGAGGTTCACAGAGCCCAGACCGCCTGCTCCCAGCGGCCCGAGCAGCCGGAGGGAGGCGGGGCTGTCAGGCACTCAGGCAAAATCTCCTCTTTTGGAAACTCAGTTGAGTGGTCGTTGTGCTGTAGCATCGGGCAGGAGGTGGGGCGGCAGCGAAAGATTTCCGAGCCATGTGGGTTTTCTTCCCAACAGAGCTCTACGTTTCTCGAGGGCCGGAGCCTGCCTAAGATTTTCACAGCTTCCTTAGCATTTGACAAAGTGCTCTGCGCGCAGGAAATGTTCTATAAATAACTGATTCTTAGATGCCTCAACAATTTTCCTGCTGCAGAAACTCCATCGACTCCAAAATACTAGCATCAAAACTTGGGGCGGGGGGGCCAAGAATCTCCGGAACACAGGCATCTCTGTTAGAAGGGAACACATAAGGTTACTTATTTATTATCCTACGGATCTTATGAATCTCCAAAAGCACTCTGCCATGAAGAAAATTATAGAAGCATCACAGCGAGTCTCTAAGGGACTCGGCTTTCGACCTCAATCTGCGCATGTGTTTGATCCACGGGTCGGTTTCAATATTCTTAGCCTCCTTGACATTGGTCTTAGAAAGAACATTTTCCCAGAGTTGCTTCGTTTGGGTGGTGACGAGTTCGGAAAAGTCTTCCTTCGTCTTGTCCTATTTCTCCTGTGAATAAGGAGCTGGTTCAGCGGGACCTGACGCTTACACATTTGGAGGACCACTTTAGGAAAAAAAGAGTACAAAACTGTGAATACAAAATTAGGCATGCGCGTGACTATTTCTTTGGAATGAGAAAAGATATCAACAAATCACTAGTGCCCTGAGGATTTAGATCCCTTTTCCCTGAGATTTCATACTTAACGTAGAAACTGACTCTTCTTCCTAGTCAGCACCCCACTCGCCCCGCTTACAGCTTCCTGCACCCACAGGGGAAGCAAGGGGCGCTGGGCTGGAGCTTTATCAGCTTCGTGGTAGATCTGCCTCAGATGGGCAATTACACAACTCACAACCCAGCGCTTTTGACTGAATACCTGACATGAATATCACGGGCAGGCACATAACTTCAGGGAACTCAGGGCTTTACGTAAAGGACCTCCTTGCTTCTCCTAGCCAACACCTGATAGGAGAACATTAGCACAACAGCTAATGAGGACAAGGGATGGAGGCCAAGAAAGCCGTCGGCTTCTGGAAACGGTCTTTCTGTTTATTACTCGAATGGACTTTATTTCTGAGACCATCGGGTCCCTGCAGGCTGCATGTCCTCACTACAGAATTCTCTGGAAGAGCCAACTCTCCTCAAATACACCTCAGCAGACTGGTGGGCTCACCATCAAAACCCTGTGGCTTCAGGGAACTGTATTCCATATTCTGGGATAAATCATAATGGAAAAGAATATGAAAAAGAATATATATGTGTGTAACTGAATCACTCTGCAGTATAGCAGAAATTAACACACCATTGTAAATCAACTCTACTTCAATTAAAAAAAAAAAAACCATCCCGTGGCCTTTCGCAAACAGGCCCGGGATGCTAACGGGCGTCTCCCCACCGCTCCAACCCACGGGCTCCAAGAGCACAGCCCCCACTGCAGCCCTTTCTGTTCACCCGCCTCCCTCTCTGTTTATCCCTGTGCCCTTGAGGCCAAGGCAAGTCCACGGAAGCTGTGAGCCAGATGGATCTGCCACCACCTGTCAGACCCCAAAGCGGGTCCCCAATCCCTCATCTCACTTCCCAAGACAGAAACGCATTCACCCCCTGGAGTCTGTCCTTCAGCCTGAAGGAATATCTGCTTCGCTGAGCCCATGGGCCGCGGCTTGACTTTTAGGGGTAGGTGACAGGTGACAATGCTGCTGTATCTGTAACTCAGAGTCACGAGCCTGCACATCCAGAGAGACAGGGAGGGTAGGAGAGGCAGGTCCCTCATCCAGAGTCCCAGCTCTGCCATGCACGGCTGTGTGACCTAGGGCTGGTTCCTTGACCTCTCTGCACCTCTGAAAAGTAGGGATAATAAATGCACTACCTTAGGGGGTTTTTAGTGAGGATTAAATTAATTAATAGGTGAGTGAGTTATTACTGTGATTTCTAAGATTCCATGTGTGTAGGGTGGGGAAGGAGGGCCGTGAAGGATTATCGTGACCTCTGCTTCATTTCCCAGTTCCCCGAATTCTGCTCTATGCTGCATCCCTGTGGTGGGTTGAGTGCTGGGCCGAGATATCCATATCCTCACCCTGGGACCTGCACATGTTTCCTCACACGACCAGAGGGACTTGCGGAAGTGATGCAGTTAGGATCCGGAGACGGGGTGATGAGCCTGGACACCTGCGTGGGCCCTGGAGGTAACCACAACTATCCCCATCAGACAGGCCCTCGGCAGATACAGAGCAGAGCGGGAGACCATGTGGCCCCAGAGGCCGACCTTGGAGAGAAGTGGCCTGGAGTCAGCAGAGGCTGGAAGAAGCCAGAAATGAATTTTCCCCTGGAGCCTCACCTACACCTTGAATTTGGACTTCTGCCCTCCAGAAATGTAAGAGAATAGATTTCTGTTGTGTTAAGCCCCGCAGGGTGCGGTGACCTGTGATGGCAGCTCTAGGAAACGAATCCAAGCAGCCACTGGGGCCACAGCTGATGGAGCCGATGGGAACCACCAGGCAGGGAGTGGTCCTGGGGCACCACTGCCCCCGAGAACAAGTCCACGGGGCTCCCCACAAGGAACCGACTCCCCCATGCCCAGGAGCTATCACTGGGTGGGGGGCAGTGGATGCTAATAGGTTGGAGAGAGGCTACTGCTTCTCCATCCCATCCCAAGTTCTGCAACGTGGCTGCCCACTGAGCCCTTTAAATGGACCTGGCTGGCCAGTGAAACAAGCTCCCAGGAGAACACGAGAGCCATGGCAATGGCTGGCCCACTCCTCATGGCTGTCCCCAGCTCTGCCCTCACGTGGAGTCATCATGCCAACACCGATGGGGCTCCGTGCCCACCCCTCAGGACCCTCCTCCCCCTCCGGAGGGGGCAGGGGCACTGTCGACCTCATCTCACAGACAAGGAGGCCGGCACGGGTGAGCTAGCTCAAGGTCACCTGGCTGGAGAGTGCCACCCCAGAGCAGCCGTATGAACCTGGCCAGTTGGCTTTTGAGGTCACTTTCTGCATTCCCACTCGATGTGCCTTCCACACTGGGGCCCCCGCCCCGCCCTCCGCTCCTCACGTGGAGGCCGCGGCGAGCCCAGGCTCCCTCTGACCTCCCAGCTTGTCCCCAGGGAGAGGGATCTATAGGCACGTGATGCCACCAGAGCTCCATCCAGCGGGGGAGCGTCGCTGGAGACAACTTCCACTCACCTGGGGGCTGGCTACTGTGGAAGACGTTACTAAGTGGAGTTGGGGATATAGGGACAAAGGGACTTGCTGGACTCACACAGAAATCCGAGATAAAGTGAGGAACCTCCGTCCTCATGACCCAAAATGTGATCTTGTTGTTTTTTTTTTTCTTGGTCTTATCAAAGTGGTTAGACTTGCCCGTTTTGCTCAGAGCTTGCTGGGTTTTTTCCTATTTATTCACTTATTTTTAATTCTATACAATTTTTAAAGGTTACTTTCCATTTACAGTTATTACAAAATACTGGCTGTACTTCCTGTGTTGTGCATACATCCTTGAGCCTGTCTTATGCCCGACAGTTTGTATCTCCCACTCCCCCCCCAACCATATTGTCCCCCTCACTGGTGTCCACTAGTTTGTATCTGTGAGTCTGCTTCTTTTATGCTCTATGCGCTAGTTTGTCGTGTTTTTTAAGATTCCACATATAAATGACACACAGTATTTATCTTTCTCTGTCTGACTTATTTCACTAAGCATAATACCCTCCAAGTCCATCCGTGTTGCTGCAAATGGCAAAATTTCGTTCTTTTTAACGGCTGAGTAATATTCCACTGTGTATACATATACATATATGCATGTGTTGATGGACACTTAGGTTGTTTCCATGTCTTGGCAACTGTCAACAGACCTTGCTGATTTTGGATGAGCTAACAGAGCGAGGACACTCCCGGAGCTGGGACTATGGTCTCAGTGAGAGACCTGCATCTCAACCCTCGCAACAACTTCTAGACCTATTGCCAAAGATGAGGGCAGACTGGACATCCTGGAGAAGATGGCAGGTCTTCTTAGATCCTGGTCTAAGGGATCCCCAGAGTCGAGGTAGGGACCTAGCAGAGAACTCCTAGCTGGGCCACGTTTCCCAGATTCCGGTCCTGGGCACAAAGCAAAGCACCGGCACAACTCACACACGTCACTTGCTCCGTAAGAGTCGCAAACTGCAACCTCTCTGGGAGAGTCCCAGTTACATAAAGACAGTAAAGGCTCTGAGAAGTCCTGCAGTCAGGCTTCCCGTGCAGAGGGCACTTCCTAAACCTTTCCTTTACAGAGCCCGTGACGACATGCACTGGATTCTGTGTGGCGCACAACGGATTTTGAGAAACATTAAATATTAACACTGAACGCTCAACCTCATCACGACGTGACCATTCACAGAGCCGAGGTCCCACAGCTGTGAACTACATTGTTCCATGGGATACGGCCTCCATGGTGTAGACCAGAGGTTGTCAACTAGGGGCAACCTCACCCCTCACGGATGGCAATATTTGGAGACATTTTTGCATCACAGTCGGTGGAGAGGGGTGCTAACAGATGCTGCTAGACATCCTCTAATGCATTCTCCTCTTTTATTTAATTTTCTGTCGAGCCTAGCACGGCAGAAAATCGTCTGCCCCAAATGTCAGTGGTGCTGAGGTTGAGAAACCCCTGGCTGGAGTTACAGAATCATGAAGGCACTTAATCCTCTGATAATGACCCGAAAATTGCTATGATGGATTCTGGACTCTGCACAATTTCATATTTTCCACAGACAGCATAAAAGCCTTCCTCGGGGTCTCCTACACTCCTCCGATATCCTCTGCACAGCAAAGACTTTAAGTATTATTTAATTGTATAAAAAAAAAAACAAAAACAAATGTGGGTCAGCCATCATTTAGTTGTCAGCCTTCTACTGGCCTAACAAGCATATGGATAAAATACCAACACACGTGTTACTTGCAAAGGAGGCACTACTAAATTCTGGTTCTTCCCTCTTCCAACTGTGCAACCTAAAATAGACGAGTGTATGTTTCACACACACACACACACACACACACACACACACACAGTTAGCAAATGACACTGACGCTGGAATTGGATGGCTGTGTACCCTCCCTCTCCTCCACCATTTTCCCGAGTGCGAAAAGCAGAGCTGAGGTCTAAAGGCAGCGCTCAGCGTGGGCTGAGAACAGGAGGAGACTAAAAATCCACACGCTGGGTCCTTCAATAAACAAACGTTAACCGGAACATACATCTTTTCAAAAGTGTCTGACCTTTGCCTTACCGCCTGTCACCGGGCGTGGGCATCCGAAGGAGAGAAGGATCTGACCGTAGGGGCTGGGGGCACGTATACTCATGGTTTGTAGGCAGACTTCCTTGTGGCTTCCCCACAGGTTAAATTCTCTCAAGTCCTTGGCCCATGCGCTGGTGCTAATTTGCATGGTGTTATCTTTCCATCTGATTTACACACGGAGAGGATCATTGGCCTCTTTTCCTCCCGAGCATATGAGAAGTCACCCGGGGGGTAGGGTAATTTATTGAGATATTAATGTGGCTTTTGTTCTCGTGGAATTTTACCCACCTCTATTCTAAGAAGGGGCCGGACTTTGTGTTTCCTTGTCTTAGGGGGTGTTTATGATCCAGGACCAGGCAGACATTTAGACAGGCTTCCCCACTCCTTCTCTGGCTTGTAAAATGGTTTTATTTTCGGAAAGCCTAAACTCAGCAAAGGGAGAGGCTAGACAGGGGAGAGAGGAGGGAAGTGCAGGCAGAAGCACACGCTTTGGGGGAACAGGCAGATTCGCTGAGATCAGGAAAGGAAAGTTGGCTTGGGGTGGTGAGTCCTGGAGGTGACCCTAGGTGGCGGGAGGCGGCTGTGTGGTGCACCCGGGAAGGCGCATTTCAGGCACCAGCAAATAGTCCCGTGCCCGAGCTCGCCACAAAAGCAGCACTGCCACCCTCATGCACGAGATCAGGTGACAGAATGAGGACCTCACACCTTCTGCTACCTAAGACCCTAAGGACATTCCCCCGACACTAGGGGGTCTAGGGAAAGGAACCCCAGTGATGACTGAGATTGAATTTCCAACCAACCTCACGGGAAACGGGCTTAGAGTCCCACTGGATGTGATTTTAGAAATAGGAATCCTCGGTACATCTCTTCGACACTTGCATTTGGAGAGTAAAATCAGGTTCTGGGGAGAAACAACATGGTCCCGGCAGCTCAGTGGTTTCACACAGCAAAGGTTTATCTCTTAGTTGTGTTGCTTCTCTAACGAAGGTCAGTCAGTGGGGATTCTGCGCCACAGAGGGGCTCAGGGGTCAGCTGGATGGACACACCAAGACCCCCGCTTGTGGTCTCCCAGCCAGCGGGGCTACAAAAGAGAGGAACTGGAGGGGTTAGGTCCCGGCTTTTAAAGGCTCTGGCCAGGAAGCGATGTAGATCATTCCAGCTCACATGGCATGGGCTGGAACTCGGCACATGGTCCCCCCAGCTGCGAGGGGGCTGGGACACCCATGGATCCCGATGCCTCTCCCATAGCCTTGCGGTGCTTCTTTAACGTACGAGGCATCGTTGTAGTTAATACTATTGATCTCTGCATTTGCGAAGAGCTTCTTGCAGATGTATTTTGGGGGTTCTCTCCCTGTGCTGTCGAAGCCCTGTGACTACATCACTCCTCCAATCCACAGAGGAGGAAAGGAAGGTCTGCACCGTGGAAGCAGCAACACGGTCCGTGGAAAAGGAGCAAGTTGACAGCCAGGGTTCTGACCTAAGCCTTTTCCGCCCTTCCATGGAGGCTGCAGAGACGGAGACGCTTTGTCAAGGTGCATCGAGAACACGGAGGGAAACTCCCGAAACATCAGGGTGGTGGTGGAAACTCTGAACCTGCTTATCTGTCTTCTGTTGAGAAAGTAATAACTACGGAGGTTTCAGTGAGATTTTGCCAAACGGGCTGATTTCCCAGCACAAGCTCCTTGCTTTCTGGCTGAAATACAATCGCTTTCTCCTCTTGGAGCTGTGTCGCAATGGGCCACTTGTTTTCACTCCGGGCTTCGCTGGGTCCCTGGCCCCATGCTGCTGTCCCAGAACCACAGCTCTGGCCTGGCGGTGGCATAAGCCCTGCCCGGAGATCAGGGCTTCCGAGCTGGAGCGGACGGAATGGGGAGGGGCACGTCAGAGAGCATCCCACGTGTGGGAGCCACGGGGACCTCTGTCCCTGTGAACAAACATCAGGCGGAAGAAGAGCCAGTGGCCCAAAGGGGCCCACAGGTCTGAATAGTAACAAGGAACACAGCTCACCCTCCCCTGGCACTTACACTGACCCAAGCACTGCCCGGAGCACTCTGCAGTTTTCACTCTTTGAGGCCTCCCAGGAGCTCCGTAAAGGGTCAGTATTATTGTTACTACCTCGGGGCCCAGATGAAGGCGGTCCAAGGTCACCCTGCTAAGAAGTGGCAGACCTGTGATTAAACCCAAGCCTGGAATCAGGACATGGGTGAGAGATTCTTCCAATAAAGCTTTTTACCCTGACGGTAAAAAACAAAACTTTAGTCTAAAGATGAACAGCAGCTCTACGGTGTATAAGGACGGACAAGTTGGGCTCTTTGTAGAGCTTTTGAGCTTCGTGACAACCTCGTCTCCGGAAGGGCCACGGCAGTCTCCACCTGCAGAGTCCAGGGCCAGAAGCAGCTCTGCCCTTCCCACCTGTGGGCCTCGCAGGGCTGGGGCTCTGATCGCCGCCCACTACGCTTCCCGCGCTGAAAGCGCACCAGGATCCGACCTAAGACGTGAGGCACAGTCGGCGTGGAGGCGGCACCTCTGCCTTGGAAGTCCGGGTTCCGGTGGGACCCAGCTGGTCTGAGCCTCCCATCTGAGGATGGACTACTGTAGCGCCCCTCTTATGGGGCGGCTCTGAGGCTAAAGGAGACGGTCCGGGGTGGGGGTCGTCTCTGTGCCGCGCACGGAGGGAGGGTCCGCGCCCCCGGCTCAGCAGGGTCGGGGCCAGGGGAAAGGCCTCCAGCCAGCGGGGAGCGCCCTGCTTAGCTGGCTTGGTACAGGCCTTGGGAAAAGGAGACGAGAGGAAGGGAAAGGAGGGTTCCTGTCAAGTCAGTGAGGAACGTTAGCTGGCTGGTTTCCCCTCAGAAGGGCGTGTGTGTGTGTGTGTGTGTGTGTGTGTGTGTGTGTGTGTGTGGATGTGTGTGTACGTGTGGATGTATGTGGATACATATGTACACGTGTATGTGTATGTGTAGGTGTGTGTATATACAAGTGTGTGTGGATGCATGTGGATACGTGTGTAGACGTGTATGTGTGTATATGGAGGCGTATGTGTGTACGTGTGTGTGTGGACATGTGGATGTGTGTGTGTATGTATGTGTGTGTGTGGAGGCGTGTGTGAAGATGTGTGTGTACACGTGTACGTGTGTGTGTGTGCGTGCACGCACACACGCTGGGATAGAATTTCTGACGTCAGTAGACTAATTGCAGGCTGCCCCAGGTCTGTGTCTTCCCCCGCCCGCAAGCTCTGGGTATCTGATGTCAAAGTGACTGCAGAGAGATGAACACGCGCACATTCCCTCTGGCAGCAGCTGAGGCTGAGGCCAGGCAGGCCAGGGGCTGGGCTGGAAGCACAGGTGCTTTTCCCTGGCGTCTGGGAACCACAAAGGCTGTTTCTTCCTCCTCTCCTCCACCCACTGAGCATCAAACATCGATGAACGCGGCTGGCTGTTGGTGGCTATCAGATAACCCATACGGAGAGTACCACGATAACTAACTAGTGGTCCCTTACCTACTGGCGACTCAGGGCCGCAGGAAGCAGGCGCCCTGCCTCGTGTGTTACACACGTGACCTCAATCTGCCCTCCCGACACCCCCAGGGGTAGGTATGCAGCCCACTTTACAGGGCAGGAAACAGAGGCAGGAGGAAATGAGCCTCAGGCCTCCCAGTGCTTCAGAGGCAGAGTCAGGATTGAAACCCAGAGCTGCCCAACTGCAAAGCCTCCGAGATGCTCCCTTATTCATTCGTTTACCAAACACTCAGTAAGCACCTGCTATACACAGGCAGCGTTTTAGACCCCGGGGTTACACTGCCCAAGAAGCAAACAGCATCCCGCCTTCTGTTCATTTCCCGTGGCGGCCCTAACAAATGACCTCAAACTTGGGAGCTTCACAGAAATTCACTCTCAGAGCTCTGGGGCCAAGAGTCTGAAATCATGGCGTGGGCCAGGCCCTGCTCCTTCTGGGGGCTGCAGGGGAGAATCAATCCTCTGCTTCTTCCCGTTCCGGTGGCTACTGGCGTTCCTTGGCTTGCGGCCACACCACTCCAGCCTCTGCCTTCTTGGTCACAAAGTCTCCTCCTTTTCTGTCTGTGTCTAATCTCGCTCTGCTTTTCTCTTACAAAGACGCGTGTCATAGGATGTAGGGCCCACCCACACAATCCAGCAGGATCTCCTCACGTCAAGATCCTTAACTGCATCTGCAAAGAATTTTTTTCCAAGAGGTAACGGTGACATGTTCTGGGGATCCGGAAATGGCTATATCCACTCGATTCAATCCCTCCTTAAAAAGCTGATGAGGATATACACAAAGCATATCAATAGACAAGAGGGCATGTGATAAGAGCCCTGATGAAAATAAAGCAGGAGTTGGTAAAAGAGCGTCCTGGGATCCCTTATGTTGGAGGGGCAGGAAAGGTCTCTCTGGGTGGGTAGTTTTGCAAGTTGACCTGAAGGAAAAGAGTCAGCAGATCATCTCCAGTGGGGCCCAATGTTCTGGCCCACCTGGTTGTTTACTTATACCTTAATGAGTAAATAACATTTTGGGGGGCTTCCTGGTGGCACAGTGGTTAAGAATCCACCTGTCAATGCAGGGGACACGGGTTCGAGCCCTGGTCCGGGAAGATCCCACATGCCGCGGAGCAACAAAGCCCGTGCGCCACAACTACCGAGCCTGCGCTCTAGAGCCCGCGAGCCACAACTACTGAAGCCCGAGCACCTAGAGCCCGTGCTCCGCAACGAGAGAAACCACCACAATGAGAAGCCCGCGCACCGCAACGAAAGAGTAGCCCCCGCTCGCCGCAACTAGAGAAAGCCTGTGTGCAGCAACGAAGACCCAAGGCAGCCATAAATAAATAAACAAATAAATTAATAATAAAAAAACCATTTTGGGTGTGTGAGGCACAGCATCCCCTGCCCGGAGAGTGAGGAAGAAGCATTTTCATAGATGCAGATAAAGTGGTTGTAATATCACAAATTACAAGTAGCCTAAACAGACCGCTAGCTTGGTTCCTGCCAAAAAGAAGGTCTGCAGATCAACTGCTATAAATCCAAGATCATCGTTTTGGGCCGACCCCCCAGACCTTTCAATGGATTTACAGCCCATAACAGAACAGAACGCCACCTCATCCAGTTACCTGGGGTGTACAGTTTGCGATGAGTTTAACCCAGAGGGGCCCCTGGTAAGTTACACGGCTCACACTGGCGTCCAATGGTTGCTTTATTGATGGTTCTCTAATACCTAAGGTGGGCATTGGCTTATCATCTATTTTTAATATTTTTCCAGCCAAACATTTTGCAGTCGCATTCCACGGCACATGGCTTTGATGCACTGATCACCCGGTGGCTCACCTGTCACAGCAGGTCCAAAAGAATTGTCCGAGGAGAGTCCAAGCTGCTCCTGGCCCTTCGGCCCCTCTCTGGACAGAGGTCCGTGGCTTGAGTTCACTCACCGATCCCGTTCGACTCCGCGACCTTCGTAAAGAACCTTTGTTCCTATGTCCAAGTTCAGCTAATTACTGGATCTATTTCTCTGTTCCAAATGACAACCTGACGACCTACGTTCCAGGCACCGCCAAGCGTTTCATCCTAAACGCGCTGCCCCTGAATGTCTATCAGAAGCTCTAGCAGAGAAAGCAAGATCTGTAATGTCAACGACAAAATACTCTTTTTATGTAAATCTTTTAGGTAAACGGTAAAAGTCTCTTTAAAAAAATAAAAATAAAATGGCACCTGCAGGGCCTTTATGGTCATCATGACACACGACTGTAGCGGGCTGCATGCTGCTCCGCCAAAAGATGTCTGTGACCTGATCTCCGGAACCTGTGAAAGTGACCTTATTTGGAAAAAGAGCGTGTGCAGAGGTAAGTAAGGCTCTTGAGATGAGATTGTCTTGGATTACCAGGTGAGTCCTAAATCCACGACGTGTGTCCTTAGAGGAGAGAGACAGAGATAGAAGAGGAGGTTATGTGATCAAGGACGCCGGAGCTGGAGTGATGCAGCCACAAGCCGAGGGATGCTGGCAGCCAAAGAAGTTGCAAGAGGCACATAATGGATTCTCCCATAGACACTCTGGAAGGCCTGCTACCCTGCCCCACACCTCAATTTCAGATCGCAGCCTCCAGAATTGTGAAAAAATAAATTTACGTTGTTTCAAGCCACCAACAGTGACTTAAACAGTGGCAATCTGTCACGGTAGCCCTAGGAAACAAATACAGAGACTGAATTCTCTTTTTAGACCCTGCTCAGGAAATGCCAAGAGATCTGATGGCTTAAAGACTTGACTTCCAGCTTCCTAGAAGGGGGATGTGTCAGGCATCCAGCTGTTGCTATACAGCTCACAAAGGGATCCCTGAAAGGGGTCCAGGTTACTGAGGCAGAAAAGTTTGTCGTAGAAAACCCATCCTGGATGGCATATTTAATTTTTTTTTTTTTTTTTTTTTTGGCTGCGTTGGGTCTTCGTTTCTGTGCGAGGGCTTTCTCTAGTTGCGGCGAGCAGGGGCCACTCTTCATCGCAGTGCGTAGGCCTCTTCACTATCGCGGCCTCTCTTGTTGCGGAGCACAGGCTCCAGACGCGCAGGCTCAGTAGTAGTTGTGGCCCACGGGCCCAGCCGCTCCGCGGCACGTGGGATCCTCCCAGACCAGGGCCCGAACCCGTGTCCCCTGCCTTAGCAGGCAGACTCTCAACCACTGCGCCACCAAGGAAGTCCCGGCATATTTAATTTTTTAATAGCAAATTACATGAGAAGATCTCAGCTTCTCACCATTATATTATAATAACATACTGATATAATAAACAGGGAGCACACACTTTTCCATGTGTTGCTTTGAGGGCCTCGAGTTGCACTGACGGCGTTTTAGTCCATTTCAGTGGAGAGTTCTCTGAGAGGTCTGGCCTCTTGAGGGTCTCAAGACAAGGCAGCGCTTGTGGTTCTTGCCGAGTTTTTTCATCAGGGGTCCCACACGGAGCTCACTGAAGCCTCGCCAGCCTGGGGCAATGCCAGGGGATACTGCTTTATAATAAAATATGGATTGACTGGACATCTTTCCATGGGGGTACACCGGTCAACCTCTTACTGGCTGTAAAGCCCAATCTTTTTCAGTAATGAACTAATTATAGACTGTTTAAAGAGCTTCAGGAAGTAGAAAGGACTCTGCCTATTCATGGTGTTAACAATAATTTTCACAGATGCCTTACAGATCAATGGACAGATAATGGCCTCTGGAAATCTGTTTATAAAATACAGGCTCTTAATACACCTGATAAGGAAGAACAAACCTTCATAACTGTTCTAAATATTATGTTGGTTAATATGAAAGTGTTTAAAAGTTTATAAAACGAGCTTTAAAATCCTTCTGAGAGGATGCTGTGTACTCTTTCCACTCAATCAGAGCACCTGTGGCCTTGGGGAGGATCAGAGTTACTATAGGAGGAATGCAAAGAGAGACAAAGGCCAGTTTTCAGCTTTTGACCTCAAAGATGGCCTGCAGAAGAAGGTGGACTTAAAGTCTATCCATAAATAGATTGAAAAGAGAATAACTGAAGAGCTAAACACGTGGCCCCAAGGAAGGGGTTGAGCCCATCTTGTCTGGGAGTCAGGGAGGCCGAGAGGCCTCTATGGGCTGGAAGGGCCGTACCGGGAGGAGGGAGACAGTTTCAGAGATGGCTTTCGGCACGCTGCCCCGGGCACTGAGGTGGATACGAGCCTAAGTCAGCACAATTTGTGGGGACACAATTCGGTCCACAGCAGCTTCACTAGATTTGTGAAGGGTTATATTATTTTTCCCATTGACGCACAGGAAGGGGTCTTACCCCTGAGAGCTGCCTGTCCAGCGCCCAACAACTCACCAGGAGAGAAGACGACCCTCAAGCCTTTGCTCACAATAAGAGTACTAAGGTGTGCAGACCACCTCCACTTCCATGGCCATGGTAGCTGCATCTCCCCAGGTGGCCTTGGATCTACTGGGGCCAATCGAATGTTGCAGAAGTGACATTCATCAGGTTTTAGCCAGGACCCCAAGAGGCTACGCACACTTCCGCTCTCCCTTGGTACCCTGCTGCTACCATGTGAACAAGACCGATTGGCTGGACTGGGGGATGAGAGGCCACGTGGAGCCGTGATCATCATCTCAGCCCAGGTCCTAGACACGGGACTCCATAGGAGGAAGTACATCCCAGATGTAGACCACGGATGCCTGAGGGAGTCCAGCAGAGACTAGAAGAACTGCTTGGCTGAACCCAGCCCAAATCGCTCACCTGCAGAATCGTGAGAAGTAAATGGTTCTTGTTTTAAGTCACCAAGTATTGGAGGAAACAAAAGCAGAGAGTACACAGGACCTAAAAGTGGCTCTTTTATGCTCGAGTGGCCAGGAGCATTGGCAAAGTCATGGTGGGGGCTTGGTTATCAGAGAGAATGCGTGATAACAGCTGGGGCTGGGAGACGAGGGGGGCACGAGGCTTGGGTTGCAGGCACATCGATTTTAGGAAAAAAGGAAAGGAATCTACGCTATTTCTGTATATGCCAAATCAGTGATTTTCAAAGTTTTTCTAGAAGTGGAACTTTCTTTTCAAAAGAAATCTTACACAGAATCCCCAATGTATAAAATAGGTCAAACATAACTTTTTGGTATAAGTTGAATTTATATGGTCAAATATGTCAAATTATTTTTTAAAGTTAATAAGAACAAGAGGGATAATAGGATTATGGACTCAAGCACTCAAAATCGGGGGGGGGGGGAATGGAGGACAGGATAGTCTTATTTCAGTACCCACTTAATTTCTGCATATTATTTTGGGAGCAGAGTGTAAAAAAATCCTGATAAACACACAGAAGTCATTGGGACAGGAGACAGTTTTTTAACAGCTCTCCTTGCAATGTCAGGACACTCCTCGATGAAGCAAAGATGGGAGGAAAGTCATCTGTCCACATAAATTACCCGTGGCAGGCTCAGTGTGCCACAGTGTGCATAACACAATCAGGTGTGCATTTTCTCATATTATGTCAAAACCGCCTTAAAGTATATACTTTCAAAATGCAAATTCAATCAATCATTTGCAGAACCTGTGAAGCACCTCCAGGAACCTGGACGTTCATGAGACACGCTGGGAAAATGCTTGTCCCGTATGTTCACTCAGAAGAAATCCTGGTTGAAGATGTGCAGAGCTTGGAAAACAGCCGTCAGAGCCTGTGGGAACCACCCTCTTCATGTCAAAAGGAGGAACGTAGGCCTGGAGAAGGTAAGTGTTTCTCTTGGGATTAACACTCAGGCATCTTGGTTCTCAGTTGAGTTTTGGGAGAAAGAGACACTAGCCCATTAATGGGTCCACAGGAATTCCTTCTTTAGGCTCCCACGAAGAGAGCACGGCTGATTTAAGAGAAAGCCCAAATAAATAAAGATTCCTATCTTCTTGCGGTAATTTTAATGGTTGGTGTAAAAGTTCTGCACGTTAGGAATCTGTTACGAACGAATTTGTTTTTAAAAATGCAGCAAGCACAAGTTGAGAAACTTTCTAGCATCACTCTGGTCACATAAGTTCTTGTGGGTCACTTGAGGTCTGGGCACCCAGCCAGGTTTGGGGGAACTGCTCTTCCCACACTGAGCCACGTGGCTTGAATGGAGAGCTCAGTGGAGACTTTCCAGTGACTCCACCTCCCCCGCGTCAGTGATTGGTTGAAGCCTGGGCATGCTCCTCAGAACTGGACCAATCATAACCCTCCAGAGCCTAGTCGTATCCCCAGGCCTGGCCAGTCAGTGGCTTTGCCCAGGGTCTTTCTTTCCGGAAATTTTAGAAGCCCTTTTCTCTCTCTGGTCCCAGGGTTTCGGGGGCTTGAAACCGCAAGAGGGGATTACAACAAGAGGAAGAACTAAGCGTAGGGAGAGTAGAGACAGCTGACGTCACGGAATTTTGGGTACGATTCTCTACATTTCCTTTAAGTGCTTGCGTCGGTGGGAGTTGGGTTTCTGTCATTTGACATCAAAGTACTCTGATGAGTGTAGGCAACGCTTTGCAAATACAATGTATTGTTTCCTAAGAAAATAAACATATGCACAGAATGCAAAGTACGCATAAAACTTAAGGGAAATAGGGCTTCCCTGGTGGCGCAGTGGTTGAGAGTCCGCCTGCCGATGCAGGGGACGCGGGTTCGTGCCCCGGTCCGGGAAGATCCCACATGCCGCGGAGCGGCTGGGCCCGTGAGCCATGGCCGCTGGGCCTGCGCGTCCGGAGCCTGTGCTCCGCGGCGGGAGAGGCCACAGCATTGAGAGGCCCGCGTAACGCAAAAAAAAAAAAAAAAAAAAAAAACTTAAGGGAAATAGAGACCTCATCACTTGAACTCAGTAGGATCCAATGACCCCAGTTACAAAAAAAAAACAAACACAAAAAAAACCCCTGCAACGAAAGGGTGGTTAATCGGGGCTTGACTTGACGATGGAGTTGTGGCTGGTCAGTCTGACTTCCCCCAGCATCTCTGAGCGCCCAAGAGGAGCACAGAAGAGGCATAAATAAGCAGCCGCTGGTTGTGCAGAATTCTTTAACTCAGAGTGAAAAATCGTGAGCTGGGCTGTGAGTGCAGATAAACACACTTTCCCTACAGGATTTGTCACTCTTCAGCCGCTGAAGAAAGTGAACCAGAGAAATAGAAAAGCCCACTGAAACCGACGAAACCGGGATGACTGCATTGGCCAGAAGAGACAATCTGTCCCTCCATACAGGCTCCATTTTTTTTGCGGTACACGGGCCTTTCACTGCTGTGGCCTCTCCCGTTGCGGAGCACAGGCTCCGGACGCGCAGGCTCAGCGGCCATGGCTCACGGGCCCAGCCGCTCCGCGGCACGTGGGATCTTCCCGGACCGGGGCACGAACCCGCGTCCCCTGCATCGGCAGGCGGACTCTCAACCACTGCGCCACCAGGGAAGCCCCAGGCTCCGTTTTGGTGAGCATCACGAAAAGTACGTACCCACGAACTACAGAGCTCGACCCAGGTACAGACAGCTGAAGGCAAGTTTGTTCTCTGAGAGCTGAACTTGACTTCCCAGGGCTGAACAGCTCTGGTCTTTTTCTGCCAGCAGAGCTCTTTTCTAACCCATCCACCTCTCCCACACTGTCTAAATTCCCATCTCTCCCCAGGCCATCTTGTCTTTTATGGTCCAGTGCCTCAATTCATCTGCCCCTGGGCCAATGACTCCTCAAGTTTCTCTCTACTCTCCACATTTTGCTGAATTTTGGTACACGTTCCTGGCTTCTTGGGAACCATAGTCCTGTGCTATTTTCTATCCCGTGACTTCCCAAGTTTACCTGGTTGGTTACTAGAGAATCTGATAAAATAGGCCCTTTTTTGGTTCTTAACTGTGCTTCTTGCTCAAGCCCGAGGATACTGGTGGTCTCCAGTTCTTGGCTTCCAAGGTCAGCCTCCAGGGATCGACAGTATTGGATGTTGGCATCTCCAAGGCACTCAAGCTCAGTTCTGTCTTGATTTCACGTTTCAACCACAGGACATCCTGCCAAGTGGCAGGCCATAAAAAGAACTAGGCCTTTTCTTTTTCCGTACCATGGTTTTCCTTAGGCATATATGTGTGTGCCTGCCTATAACGACAGGTACGCAGACGTCCTTACTCCTAGGGACTTCTGCTCCCCTAGAGCTGCAGCTGTGTAGAATCCTCACTTGGCTTTTAGCCACACGAAAGCCGACTTCAGCAGAATCCACAGGTTCTCATCGCCCTCCAGTTTAATGAATAATCACAAGGAAAACACAGGTCAGCACCTACCAAGGGGTGAGTGGGGATTGCTCCGGCTAAGTCAGGGTCTCTCTGTGGTTCCCACTTTTCGTGAGTGAGTGACTTTTTGGCGGCTCTTCCTCAGAAAGTTCAGGGAGCTGAGGAAATTCTCTCTTCTTGGCAAACGGCACCTTTTCAACTTTCCTTCAGGGCTTTTTTTTTTTTGGAAATTGATTTTATTTACGCTACTGCAGTAGGGAGAGCACCCCAGATCCAAATTCCAGGATGTCTCAGCAGGCTGGCTTTGCCTTTGCCTTTTATAGGGAGAAAGAGCCAGGTTATGGGTGGGATAATTTCACGGTTAAGATTGTTTTTGTTCAAGGCTTCTTCTCTCCCATAGGGGTGCAAGCCATTGACTAACGGCCTCCAAATCCTGAGGTTGTCTGCCCCCCATTATCTGTCCCACAGATGTTTACTCTGGCTCTCCCCTGCGGGGAACCATGAAACAGATGTATTCGTGCAACCATGTGCAAGCTGGGGGCTTTTCATGCCTGGAGCAAGTGGTCATTCATGCTCACATGACAGCTGCCATGAAGCTGCACGGTCATAACGATTAACGTGATGGTACAGGGAGAGGATGAGTCTAGTCAGGGAGGGACCAGAGCGGGCGGAAGTCGTCGGAAAAGCCTTTCCAGAGCGGAAAAGCGAGCGAGCACCCGTGGACGTCCAAGGATGCAGAGGATGAGAGCTGCTGGTCAGAGAGCATGGATTCTAGAGCCAGACCCTCTGGGTGCAAAGGCTGCCTGACTTACGCAGACAAGTTATGACCACCTTCCCATCCCCAGTTTCCTCCATAAGATGAAGTAAACACAGTGCTGAACTAGTTTTCCAACCTTGTGGCTTAAACAATACCCACTGATTATACCCCGAGCTATAGGTCAGAAATCGAGCTCAGCGTGACGGAGCTCCCTGCACAGGCTGTACAAGGGTGAAGTTAAGTCATCAGCTAGGTAGAGTTCTTGCCTGGAGATTCTGGGGAAGGATCTGCTTCCGTGCTCACTCTTGCTGTTCGCAGCATTCATTTCTTGTGGCTGTAGGACTGAGGTCCCTGTTTCCTGGCTGGCTGTCGACTGGGGCCCATCTTAGACCCTGAGGGTCACTCATCTCTCCTGCCACATGGCCCCTCCATCTCTGAGTCAGCAATGGGACATCCAACCCTTGTCATATGCAGAGTCTCTGACCTCCTCTTCTTTGACCAGCCAGAGAAAACTCTGCTTTTAAAGGGCTCATGTGATTAGGTCCGGCATACCTGGGTAATCTCCCTATCCCAAGGTCAACCGGTCTGGGACTTCAGTTACATCTGTAAATTCCCTTTACTGCAGTACCTAGATGAGCACTGGCTTGGATAATGAGGTGTGTGTACACCCAGGGCCTGGCCTCTAGGGAGCGCATCTTGGAATCCTGCACCTACTTCTCAGGAAATTGTGAGGCCTGAGTTAGCAAGTATATGTCAAGTACCTGGCACCTACCAAGCATGTCTCAGGTAGGAGGATTTGCATGCAAAGAACTACCAAGTGGAGTTCCCAGAGGGATGAGAATTTGGTTGGGGTAAAAGGGGGCTGTCAGCGGTTGGGACCAATGGAACAGCTGGTGAGCATCTTCCAGTTCTTGGCCGACGGGCTTCATTCTGATGCAGCTGGAGACGGGAAGTGCCGTCCTCCTTGGATGCACACTGGTACCCTCCCTGTTTTAGGTCTTTGCCGAGCTGACTGCAATGAGAACTGAGCTTTGACATGAGGGGGCAGGAACCTGGAAACGGCCTCTGGATGAGCTCTCTCTGAAACCATCTGCTTGGAGCTTTTGGCTCCGAGAAGAGTGGAGAGGTTTCCTCCAGCTACAAATCCAGGGATTCAGAAACCACTAAAATCACAGCTTTTCCCAACCGGCCAAGCAAGGCTCTAATTGGGAGAAAAGAGAAATGCAAGTCCGGATCCCCACTCCTTCTGCTAGCCACATACAGGTGGTGGCTGAGGCCCCTCTTCAAATCCCAGGAGGCTCATTTCCTTTCTCAGCCTGGCATCACTGGCCGAAGAATCGAACAAGGGGCCCAGGTCCTGCTGACTCTGGGTGAATGACAAGTGGCCGGCACCCCTGAGTAAGACCCCGGGCTTTTATCTGCTCTGTGAGCTGAACTGCCTGTTCTCAATAACCCTGTGCTCCGAACAATCTCGGGCCAGCAAGAGATAAGGTGGAAAGAGATGAAAAGGAGGGGATGAGAATAAAGACACTTTATTTTCTATTCCCCGGATGCCACGGTGGGAAGAAGCTTTTTCTCCAGCAATTCCTAGGCCAGACCACTCTCATGCCCAGATGAATTCTTGCCCGTCTCTTCTGGCATCACCCCCCCCCCCACCCCCGCCACCTGCTGCCGCTCTCCTACAACTGCTTCGGCTTCTGGATCTTCTCATAGCTTCTCCGGGAAAAGCCGGAGCCAAGTTACTTCCCTCAAACAGCTGTCATTCTTGCAAAGCTGTCTCTTTGCTGTGATTTTCAAAGGGAGACTCAGGGCCAGGCTTTCTTCAGCGAAGGCAAGCGGTGGAGGTGTGAAGGCGGAAGACAGGGGCATCCGATGGAGGGAAAGACACAGGTACACACACGTGTTTGAGAAATGCTGACTCGGTAAGTGTAGGAAAATATAACCTTCTTGATACCTGAGGATGAGGTCAAGAAAGAAAAGCAGAGAGTGGAAAACTTGCACCTGTGCTGTAGCTGCCGGAGTTCTTACACCAGGCAGGCATGACCCTGTCTGACCTTGACTGTCAGACCGGAGGGTTACAGAGGAACCGACCAAAGATATGAGGGCAAACGGCCAAGCCAAGCTGACCGGCTCTGACATGTCAAAGGACAGATGCTGTCTGGCTCGGGCAGCTGCTGGGCGGGGAAGGAACCCAGAGCTCAGCCTCTAAGACGTAAGGGCAGCGACAGCCTGAACCTGGGCTGCAGGTAAGCGCTGCCCTCCACCACTGCTTTGAAAGGAAAAGGCTTCATCTGGCTTGTTGGTTTAAGGTCTGAAATAGTGACGACCCCACTTCCCGGGCTCCCTGTGTGCTCTCTTCTCCAGTCAAGAGAGGTGCCAAACGTGTTGGACCGCTCGCTGTGATCAGCGGCCAATGGCGCGACAGAGACATTTTCCCCGACTGCATTTTTAACTTGGATTGCTGCCGTGCTTAGTTACACCGCGAGGGGGAAAAGAGAGGAAGGGAGGGAAGAGCAGCTCGTTGAGGAGGTCTGCAGAAAGCTTCGTGACAGCACGAGGATAGCACACCCTACCCAGCGTGTCAACTACATGTTGACACCCCGTGAACAAATACCGATCGAGAACCTGAAACGTTCCAAACAGTGTATAAGCTCCATCTGCCACTGAAATCAAAAAGAGACGTGCTGCGGAGGAAAAGGCGGGCCGTGTCCTAACTCCTATTGGTGACGAGCTCAAGTTATAGAAAGATACGTTCTGACTTCATACCAGTACTTATTAGTGTGGTGGGTTAAAATAAAAAAATCATTCACTCAGACTAATGGGCTCCTCTGGGCCACTGGGGAGGAAATGCTGATTTGGCTAGTTTATTACCTGCGCCGCTCCCGGTGAGGCAGATTGGTTTAATGCTACAATTATTCTGGATAGCAGTTAATGATGCTAAGTAATTACTGGTAGGGTGGCATCCACATATGTCTAGAAAGGCCTGGCTTTTCAGTACTGGCTGGGTTGTGGCTACAAACAAGGGGGGTTTGTCTGTGCAAGAGGGAAACAATTGGCAAGGTCCCTCCCTGTTGTTGTTTTTTTCCTTTGCTGTTCGTTCTAATCGTCTGCACCGAAATCTGGAGCGTTGGTTGGCCCTGCACATCGCAGCAGGTACTTTTTATGTGTCCTCACGTCGTCAGGGCGCTGTCTCACTTAAAAGTAACGAGTGACTATCTCTCACAATAGAACTTTGAGTGCAATTCCAATGCACCCTGGCTAATGAGTCTTCCACATTCCATTTTTAGCCCTGGTATATACACGTATTAAAATCCTTGCCTTGACATTTACAATGCAGCTTGGGTGAAGGTTCTCTGCCTCTGGGGTCCGGTTTCAACACTTGTAAGTGTAGCTCCCCTCCTGTTATAGCCCACAAACCTCACCTGAGATCTCAAGTATTAAAAGGTAGTGATGAGTAGGTACCACAACTGTCATGTTCAACCAACCACACGAAACTACTCTGTTAGCGCCGAATACAGCAAGGTCACCAGTCCCCCTCAAACCTCCGTTAAGTGCCCAAGATCATTCCTGGTCAGTAAATGTGTTTTTCTGACATATAATGGCACAGAAATCAAGCTCAAAATTGTCTGTAGGACAGATTGGTGAGAAAGACTTTCGCTTTTCTTCCAAAAGATTCCCTTCGACTCTCCGTAAGGACAAAAGTAACGTAGGGAAGTTTAAGGCCACAGAAATGTGAGTTAAGTGAATATTGATCGACATTGACAAAAGCAAGCAACTTCTCCCACAGTCCCTTCTCAGATCCTCAATGGACGTGGAGATAATTTTCCAAGGGCAAAACTTCCTAGCTCACTGACCTGCACGTTATTGATGAAATAAAGGTAATATCGAAAATGACAGTGCCTGAGAAGCAATCTCAAACTGCCTTTTTATTGCGTCCAATCAACAAGAGAACCGAGAACCACTTTCTTTTTAATACAAAATCATCAGCCAGTTGCAACGGAAACACACCACAGTGACTTTGGCCAGTAACTCTCAATTTTTTTTCTTTTTGCTTTCTGAAGGCCCCCTCCACCCCTGGTCAGTCTCAGCACTACAGAGTAACGAGCAGTAAAACTGGGCTAGCGCTGACCTTCCATAGGCGTTTAATGTCTACCCATCCTCCAGAGGGACTATAAAGCCAGCAAAGACATCTAATCTGGAAATCTCTTGTATTAAGAAAAGTGATGGGTGCGGTCCGAAAGTGGACTGAGTGATCTGCAGACCAGTGTGTACTTCAAAACAGAGTCCTAACTCCTATGAAGGCCTTCTGTCATCAGCTGGGGACCTCAGAACTGACCATTCCAGCTTCTCCAAAGGACCCTCCCACCCTGTCCTTTCACACACACACAAAATCCTTCTTAATGTTAGCCTACACATGTTTGGCTTTTTTTCCCTCTATATTTTGCCTTGGATTTAAACAAAATTCCCAGGTAGATTTTTATCTTCCCAGTGCTCAAATCCCCACGATAATAAAACCGCCTGCAGGTCGTAAGACTCACGGGACAAGCCACTTTGCACAGCATGGCGACCATTTCAGGAAACTGACCACTGACTTTCTGCCCGGGTGACCTCTCGTGATCTCTGACCCCGGGCAGAGGAATAAGCAAAGGGGAAGAGCCGGGTGGCGGGCGTAGCCTCGGTTCGTGGAAGGCGCCCAGGTCTAGAGGTAGGTGCCGGGTTCGAAGCAGCTCTCTCTCGAGTTGCTCTGCTGGGGAACCTCATTCTGGAAAACCGAAGTCCGGCAGCGGCTTTCCACATCAGGGCCAGGAGAAAGAGGGGGGAGATGGCCCGGGGAACAGAAGGGGCTCAGGATGGACCCCAGGGGCTCGCGGGGAGAGCAGCTGGGAGCACCTCCTGCTGGCGCTGCTGCCCAGAAGCTCTTCCTCGCGCGGAGATCGGCTCGGGGGCCGGGCGCCGGGGCGCGGGGTCTCACCTGTTCCAGCGGGCCACCTTCCTCCGGTAATAGCGCAGCGCCTCGGGGCCGGCCAGGAGCGAGTCCTCGGGCCCCAGCAGCGGCGGCTTCTCCGGCTCGTTGTACAGCGGGTGCGCGAAGAGGGCCCGCAGCTTGGAGCCGGGGCCGCCGCCGTCCGGCTCGGCCGGGGGAGCGTGGCGCGCGGCCGGCCGAGGGGCCGAGGTGGCGGCGCGGTGGGCGCACGGGCAGCCGGGCGGGCGCTCCCGGGGCCGCAGCCGGCGCCGTACCCGGGGCCCGAGGTGGAAGTAGAGGTCGGCGGCCAGCAGCACGCCCAGCAGCAGCAGGGTCCGCAGGCGGTCCCGGCGCAGCCCCGGCATGGCCCCGCCGCGGGGTGGTGGTGGTGGGGCGAGGCGCCGGAGCCCCAGGACTGGGCGCTGCCCGCGCGGAGGGCCCCCTGCGAGGGCGGTGGCCCTTGAACTCGGGGCCGGGGCGCCGAACGCGCGGGGGCTGGAGGCGTGGAAGGGCGTCCCCTCTCTGCGCGGAGCGGTCCCCGAGAGCCGCTGTCTCCCGGGCCCCTGTTTCTCGCACCTTCTCAGCCCCGCGCCCGGCAGCCCGGGAGTCCGCGGCAGGTGGAGGCTCGGGGCACGGGGACGGGCGGCGCTCGCCTCTCGGAGAAGGGGGAGGGCGGCTGCGGAGCCCGCGGCGTCTCTCCGGAGGATGCGGCCGCTCGGGCTCCTCCTGCGGGCGGCGGGGACGCCCGTGCCCCCGGCTCCGCGGGCCGAGCTGGTGTGCGCGCCCGGTCCCCGGAGGAGGGTGACGCCGGGTCGCCCCCGCCCACTCCCGCTGGCACCTGCCTCCGGCGCCGCCCGCCAGCCAACTCCGAGCCCTCTTCCGGCCCTGCCGGTCTACCTGGTCACCCGCCCCGCCGCGCGCGCGCCTTCCGCCCTCGCCCGGGACCCCCGCTTGCCCTGCCCGGGGCTCAGGCCGGGCGCTTGGTGCGGGGAAGGTGGGGCTCCCGCGGTGTGCGCGCGAGACCTTCGATTTTCATGTTGATTTCCTAGAAAACAAGACAGCTCCCGGAAAGCCTTTCTCCTGTAAGATTTGCCAGGTGTGTGTGTGCGCGCGCGCGCGTGTGTGGGCTTTTCTCTCTTTGCATCTTCCCGCAGAGCACCCACTTGATCCATAAGGACTGCGTGTCGTGTGCATGTGCTTGGCACGTACTAGGCGCTCGGGAAACAGCCGCTTAGCCAAGGAAAAAGTTTGACCTTTAAAAAAAAGGCACCGGTTCCACCTAGCATCTTGGCGACTTCCTGTTTGGAGGGAGTTTGGTGCCAACTGCGCCTGCACTGTACCGAGAGGAAATCTGTCTTGCAGCGAAGGAGGGGGTCTGGACTCCACCCCCGCCCGCATGACCCCACTCCGAACTTTTGCGGTGAGCTGGGTGTGAAGGCGGGTCCGCCCACATGATTCAGGCTTTCTCCCGATATCCTGTGAGGTCACTTCTACTTCCCCACTCCATTTTCCCGTTGAGGAAGAGGGAGAGGCAGTTGCCTGGCCCTGAACTCCGGGCTGCTCTGTTTAATGACCTGGTGGGATGGCGAAGTGCTCACCGAAACCCCCCCGCCTGCTGGATGTGGAGCGAAAGGCATCTTCGCCTGAGCGAGCTGCCCGCCCAGGCAGCAGCGGTTCCCTCCCGCGTCTGGGGACCCCGGTCTTTAACCCCGTCCTTCCCTGCTGGAGTCAAGAACCCTCAGACACACTTGGACTTGTGGGTTCAGACCAGAGTTCTTGCTCCTGTGGTTCGGCGGGAGATCCTTGTGGCCTTTGCCATCCCCATCATTTGTAAGGGAACATGGTAACAGATCCTACCCCGCAGGGTTATTGTGTGGCGTGAGCCACTTAAAGCCTGTAACTTGCTTTGAACGGCACGCGGTACGTGTGAAAGATGCGTTTGCCAGAAATATGATTACTTCTTGGTTCCTGTCGTACACTGGGACGGGTTCGAGATGGTGAGTGGGACAAAAATAGAAAAGTACTGAAAAGGAAGATGCCCAAAAGGGACGATTGTCCGCAACACAACGTAGTGGCCTAAAATGCCTAGTCCAAGTGAGCAGTCCCGAGGTGATACTATTGCCAGCTGCTCCTCTCAGCTGGGTGCTGGCAGGATTTTTAGGGGTTTTTTCTGAACCACCTTCTTCTTTTTCTCTGCAGTTAATCTCGAACTGGTCTCCAGTTTCTAAGAAACTTTGCAGCTTCGGACGTGTCTAATTAGGCATCCATGCCAGAGGGTGAAGAAGTCGGCCGTGGGTCGGTGTTGCATCCCTAATAACGAGGCTGCGTTTCTGGGCCGGCAGAGGACGTGGCCATGAAGCCATCACACGTCTTATGACTTCACCTCTCGCGCACCCACGGGGTCCTGCTCGCTCAGTAGAGTCTTTTGTATGAGCTCAATTCAGGAAACAGTATTCCTGACTCAAGTAGGGACTATCGCAGCGTGTTTTCCCTGCCCCACAAAGGTCAAGGGCAAAAGGGCATGTGGAAGTCAGATAGGAAGTGTGAATAAGGTTGGGGTGGGAGAGTGGAAACCCTACAGGCAGAGTTGACCAGGCAGAGGTCACTGTCCTCAGGGTTTGTCTAAATCTCTCCTTCTCTCTCCCAGAAATGAGCCTTTCCCTTGGGTTCCTGCACTGACTCTCCACGTTTTGGGCCCTGGCTCCCTCCCCAGCCTCATCTGTGTCCCTCACGTTGAGTTTAGTGGTTTGTTTGCTTTACGGTTTGAATTTTGTACCCCCCCAAATTTATATGTTTAAATCCTAACTCCTCATACCTCAGAAGGTGACCTTATTTGGAAGTAGGGCCGATGCAGATGCTGTCAGTTAAGATGAGGTCATACTGGAGTAGAGTGTATGACTGGTGTCCTTATAAAGAGGGGGACTTCGGACACAGAGGTGTATGCACATAAGGAGAATTCCACGTGAGGATGAAGTTAGAGATCAGGGTGCTGCTTCCACAAGCCAGGGAAGGCCAAGGATGGCTAGCAAACCACCAGCAGTTAGGGAAGGGGCATGGAGCAGATCTGCCTTCCTGGCCCTCAGGGGAGACCAGCCCTGCCAGTTCCTTGATCTGAGACTCTGGCCTCCAGAACTGTGAGACACTATACTTCTGTTGTCTCAGCCACCCAGCTTGTGGCCCTTAGTTACAGCAGCCCTTGCAGTCGAATCCAGTACACATCTGCATTCCTCGCTGGAGCATGACCTCCTCAAGCGTAGAAGGAGGCTGTTACCTAAGGACTGCGGGCTCTGAGGACAGGGTTTATCACTTGGGAAATGCTTGAGAAGTTTTTGCAGAAGGAATGAAGGGAAATCATTGGAGGCAGGGATCTCAGGCTATACCTCTGCAGCTGTAGCCTCTCACACAGAGCCTGGTGTCCCGGAGGGGCTGAACTATTGGTTAGAATAAAATAACAACTTGGGACCCTGTAGGAGATGAAGAAGAAATACAAGACATTGTTCCTCCCTTGAAGCATCTCTTATGGTTATTAGGGAAACCAGATCTGTCTGTATCCAGGAGACAATTAAGACAGAGGTCCCTGAGCAGGCCAGGGAATCTGAGCCACGGCAGAAATTAGGAGGAGGAAACGCAAAGGGCACTTGTGTTTCCTTTCAGTCTAGCTAAATATCAAGCCCTCTATTTCCAGGAATTAAATCACGAAAACAACAGTCAACATTTAAACACAAGAGCTCTTCAATCTGTGAAGGTTGCACTTATTTCTGTTGTACACATGTTCATATGTTACTTAAAACACGACTAGTTGTTTCTTGTTTGTGTGGTTGGTTTTCTACACTAGGCGCTAACTCCACGAGCACGGGGCCGACATGTTCCCCCTCCTTTTCCTGCTTTCATAGGAACTCTTACATCGAAGGCATGGAGCTGAAATTAACAAACACCTGTGGAATAATTGATACCTGTATATGTGGGTCCGTGTGTGCTCAGGTATCCGGGACGTGGTTTGAAAAAGAGTATTAAAAAAATCTGAACTTTTGGGACTTCTCTGGCGGTCCAGTGGGTAAGACTCCACGCTTCCACTGCAGGGGGCATGGGTTGGATCCCTGGTCGGGGAACTAAGATCCCGTATGCCGTGCGGCGCGTCCAAAATAAAAATAAAATTTAAAAAAATCGGGACTTTTAAGATCTGACCCCAGAATATGTTAAATATTACATTTAGTTAGAATATCTAAACCTTAGGAATCTCGATGGTCCTGTTGAAAGAGCAATAGGTAAGAGACGTAGAATGAAATAACTATGCTAACTGCAGACATCTGTGTCCCTAAGAGATTTTGTTACTGTATAGATGTGTATGAGGACAACGTTACCTTTACCTGCTGTCTCAGCAGCCAGTGAGAGAGGAGAGAGGCAATTAGACTACTGTCAATGGCAGATCCAGAACGGAGCGGGATTCAGAAAACTGATACTGATTTGGTGTTGGACTCACTCTTCTCTTATTCTGAGCTAGTAAGCTGATTCTTACCAGCTCATACGGTTCTGCACACACTGAGGTCCAATTCTGATACACGCTGACGTTTGGGAATCATTGGTTGAGAGGATAGTGCTAATGGGAGCAGACATATAGATTTGATTCCAAACGGTCCAGCTGGGATGCATTGTCCAGGGCTGGCGTTCTGACTTGTGTCATAAAGTTGAGAGAGAGAGAGAGAGAGTAGGGGTATAAGTTAGTTTGGTCCAGCACAATCCATCACCACTACTAGGGAACACAAATAAACAAGCAGCCCCAGTGCCTGCTCTTTACAAGTGTGATCTTGCCTTAAAAAGTCACAGCTTTGCTGCATTACCTTCCCTGGGCCTCGGTTTCCCCATCTGAAACACGAAGCACAGATATGAGTCGTCTCTGAGGTCCTTCTCAGTTCTAAAAAATGATAATTGTACAGTTTTTTCTTGTACTAGCATGCAATAATCCAGCTCTTTTTGCACAACTTTATTTCCAGCGTAAAGTAAATAATTGAGGCAACGTAAGGGCACTGAGCTGGGAGTCAGGAAGCGGGAACCTTGATCCTGGCTCAGGCGATAAGCGGCTCGGTGACACGGGGGCAAATCATCTAATGCCTCTGGGCTTCATTTTCCTCATATGTAAAATGAGTACTTTAAGTTAGACGATTTCAAAATCCTCTCTTAGAATTATTATCCTTCATGAATGATGATGAAATACGGAAAAAAAAAAACCTAAGAGAATTCATTGCCAGCAGGCTTGCTCTCATAGAAATGCTAAATCAGTTTTTCAGATGGAAGACAAATTCTACCAAAGGGAAACCTGGAACGTTAGGAGTGAAGGAAGAGCAACAGAAATGCTAAATGTCTGGGAAAATATAATAGATTCTTTTTCTCCTCATAAATTAAAAAAAAAATATGTATGATAGTTGAAAGCATGTCTGATGGAGTTACAACATCTACAGACTCAATGGCCACTAAACATAAAAGGAGGAGGGTAAAGTAACCTATAAAGCCAGTAAGGGTTCTATACTCCCCTTGAAGTGGTAATATGAAGGCTAAGTAGACTGAGAAATGTTACATTCATAGATTGTAATCCCTAAAGAATCCTCAGTTCACCAAGAAGGCATAATAATCCTTACTGTGCATATTTTAACAAGATGTATGTTAACATGTATGTTTTTAACAACATGAAGCAAAACTAACAAAGCCAAAGGAAGAAATGGACAAATCCAACAGTTACAGCTCGAAACCAATTCTTTTCTTCTCTGCAAGACAAGGATATAGTAGAACTGAGCAGTGCTTCAGCCAACTGGATCTAATTGACATTTACAGTACCCGCCACTCAACAGCAACATAATACATATTATTTTTAAGTGTACGTGACATACACAAAGATAGACTATACCCCGGGTTACAAAACGAACCTTAAAAAATTTAAAAGCATCAAAATCATACAAATTATGTTCTCTGATCATAATAAAATTATACTAGAAATCAATTACAGAAAGATACCTGTAAATTTCCAAGAATTTGGAAAGATAAACACAAACTTACCATTAGACCCAGTAATCCCACAGCTAGGTATTTACCCAGATGAATCGAAGACTTCTGTGTGCACAAAGACCTGTCTGTGAAGGTTTAGAGCAGCTTTATTAATAATTGCCAAAGTTCGGAAGTAATGCAAATGTCCTTCGATGGGCAAAATAGATAAAGTGTTGTACATTCGTACAATGGGATACTACTTAGCAATAATAAGGAACAAAGTATTGATGTGCGCTACAGCATGGCTGCATCTCAAAGGCATGGTGCTGAAAGGAAGCAGCCATTAGTATGATATCCCAGAACTGGAAAAACTGTGGTGACAGAGAATGGACCAGTGGTTACCAGGCATCGGGGCAGTGACAAAGGTGTGATTACAAAGGAGGAGCCTGTTAGAGTTGTTTTGGGTGATGGACCTGCTCTGAGTCGTCATCGTGGTGGTGGTCACACCAGTGTGTACATGCCTTAAAACTCTCAGAGCTGTACCTTTTTTAAAAGGGTGAATTTTATTGGTCATAGTATTCTCTTATCTATACATTAAAAACAAAAGAAACTAAAAAACAAAAGACGCATACATCTATCCAAAAGAACTTTCCCTGCAGCCTGCCTTATAATAGCAAAGAAGTGCAAAAAATCTAAATGTCTATCCACAAGAGAATAAGTAAATAAACTGTGGTATGGCTATACAATGGGAAACAGCAGTTAAAATGAAGGAACTGTATTTTCTGAACATAGATACATCTTCAAGTGGAGAAAGGATGGGAATATTTACATACGATATATAGGTGTGTGTGTGAGTATGTGTGTATAGTAGTTGGATGCTATTTAATAAACTTCAAAACTGGCAAAGCAATTCTCAATATTATTTATGGATAAATATAGATTTAGTGAAATTAGGAAAACCTTTATGAGAGGGACTATTACCAAATTCAGCATAGTGGTTATATATGGGATTGAAGTGAGAGCAGTGGGATTGTGGAAGATTATACATGGGTCTTCAAAAATGTTGGTTATGATTTATTTCTTAGAAAAAGAGATCTGAAGTGTATATCACAAAACGTTTAAATTTGACAAAGTTGGGTGGTGAGTGTATGGATGTTAGTCATATTATTCTCTGTGCTCGTTTGTATACTTACAATATTTCCTTAAAAACTTGATTTTCCTTGTGGCTCATATCCTGGGGTATTCAATCTTTTAAAGAGGCAGTTGAGCTAAAGAGTTGGGCTTTGATATTCAGATTAAGCAGGTTAATAAAAATCCACAGTCAAGAAACTTGAACCATTTCTTTCAAAAGGAGATACATGATAGAGGGCAAAGAATACGTGTGAGAACCATCTTGACTTAAATCAGCTGCATAATATTAAATTCTATTTTGAATTGGAAGAAATCCATAAACTTAAGTGTAGCTGCTCCCAAATCATGTAATTCCTCTAAGCAGCACACTTGTGCATGTTATGGGAGTTTTATAATCCCACCGAACAACAAGAGATGCGTTTTCTCTGGTTCACTTTTTGCTACTTCGATAGCATAGCTATTTTCAGAAGGTGGGAAGTTGGGATTTGGGGGGTATTTGGAAAGCCAGGTCTTTAAGCATTTTTCACTGCTCCTAACCCATTATGCAAATTCACAGCTAGTGGGTGAGACAAACATTAGACAAAGGTAACACAAACAAATATCTTGTTCTGGCTCAAAGTTCAGCCACAGAACATCAACACAGCTGAAATAAATAGAAATGAGTCCAAAAAGCTTTGAAAATTAACCTGCCTTCAGTCAATGTCTTTTGAGGGGGGTGGAGAAGTGAAAATTACCTTGCTGTGGTTTTTGATGACTAGTGTACCTTTCTAAACATCTGGGTAATTAAAGAATCTTTCCTCCCTGAAAGGAGGATTTCAGATATCTGTAACACAATATTATCATATTTTAGCCCTATCAGACAGCGAATTATACAATTCTCAGTTGTGATAAGTACAATTCCATCATCTTAACTCTTCATGGTTTTCGGTTTTTAAACATTTTTAAAAAGTAATTAATTAATTTTTTGGCCACGCCCCGTGGCATGTGGGATCTTAGTTCCCCGACCAGGGATCCCACCCACGCCCCCTGCAGCGGAAGGGTGGAATCTTAACCACTGGACCACCAGGGAAGTCCCAGTTTTTTGTTTTTAATTGGGAAGCAAGGATGAAAGGTGTGACAGATGACTAATCATTTTGGAAGGAGGTAGATGACTGTAGCCCATCCCTGTGCAGAACTAATCATGTCCTCTTCTCTCTGGGTTAGGCTAAGTCCCGCGATTCAAAATCTCCAACTGTGTTCACCTCACAGTTGGGAAAAGGCACTTGGACCCTATATTGGCCTCTATATTCTCCTTTTGTTCTCCCCACGACTTGGTGACCGTAACTCATGAACTAAACATCTGAACTTAGGGTCCAGCCCATGGTTTCACATGTGCTCTAACAAGGTCCCATCCCCCGAAATACGGGAAGTAGAGCTGCTGTGACCAAGCACACATGCTGGGCCCTCGTTTCCTTTCCGTGTTCGAGATGCAGCCTTAGAGAGATGAGGGCTGGAGCCTGAGGTTACAGGTCTAGATAAGGCACTTCCAAAGTCGGTTGCTCAGCTCTGCTAGTGAATTTCGTACCAGCTAGAGAGAGGTTGCGACAGCACGGTGTCGTCATGATGGATATTGCTTAATTATAGAAGTAATCCATGACCATCTTCTCTGTGGGTAGTATTTGGACAATATATAAGCTTTTAGAGAATAAATGGACGGCCCCCTTCCCCCTCCCTCTCTTTAACCGCAGCCCCTTCCCAGGGGACGATATTATTGGCTGGATAGAACTCCTTCCAATACAGCATATACTCACTCACGTAGTCTTTCCTCCACCTTCCTAGTAATCAAGGAAGTGCAAATGAAAGCAATCGACGAGGGATACTTTCTTATCCTACTGTCATTGCTAAAAATGAATGAAAATATCCAGAATTGGTTAGAGCCTGGGGAAGGCATTGTACATGGGAGCAACCGTTCTGGAGCTTAATTTGGTCACGTCAGTGCATTGAGACTTGATTATCAGCCAGGCTCAGTTAGGAGACCGAAAGCACGTTGGTTATTTGAATGAGAAAGATTTAATCAGAAGGACCGTTAGCTAGTAAAAATGATAGGGCGCCTTTCAAGGATCCAGGAGTAGCACGTGCAGAAAAGAAGCTCTTGCATCTAGGCTGAGGAGAAGTGGACAGTGAAGGAATTAAGGTTGAGGAAGATTCTCCCACCCCCTACGCAAGGCTGAGACTTAGATCTCATTGGAGGTCATGTGTCCGCTGCTGGAAAACCCAGCCACGGGTAGCAGAGAAACTGTGCACACGGCACGCCGTGTGGATCTGTAGACGTGTCCATGGGAGGTGAGGCAGATGTCTGAGGCCATGGCCAGAGTGGCAGTGGAAACAGCTACAGTGTGGAGCTGTTCATGTGGCCGAGCCTGGGGTTGGAGCTGGTCTGTGAGGGCGGCCTCTTTGCTGCCTAAAAAAAGAGGCACTGGGACCCAGAAGGAAGTGTCTTCCTGCCACTGTCGCCTTGCGGTTTTTCTACGGCAGCTTCTGTCGACAAAGCCCCACATTGTGCCAGCTGGTAGAGGAGAAATGTTTACAGGGTCCAGCTCTGGTTTCACAAAGCAGGGGCAAGAAAGGTAGATTTGGAACTGAGACAAGAAATTGATAACTGGCACAGACTTTGACCTCTAATTCCATTTTTAAAAATTTAAGGAAATCATCAAACGTGTACCTAAGTAGTTAGATAAAGAATGGTTATTGCAGTATAGAAAAAAAAAAAAGGAAATAAGGTCAATGTTCCAAAGTTGAGGACTGCTTAGGAAAAATCTGTAAGATGAAGCTCTATGTATTATTATCATGAACATGTGTCTATATTATTAGGTAAAAAGATGTATTAATAGCAACTTTTACATTATAACCCATTAAAATATATTTATACATATATTTCTGTGTATGGGTAGAAAAAGACTTTGAAAGGTTTGGTGTCTTATTCGTCAACTCCTGGGTATAATATCTGGTTCACAGCCGTTGTTCACTATTTACTGAACAGATGTATTATGTTAGCTTCCTAGGGCTGCTATAACAAATGGCCACACAGCTGGCACCTTTAAACGACAGAAATTTATTCTCTTGCAATTCTGGACACCAGAAGTCTGAAAGCAAGGGCCATGCTCCCTTGTCTCTTCCAACTTCTGGAGGCTCCAGGTGTTACCAAAAGTGGGGCGTGGCTCCTCCCTGCACGAGGGGCTAGGTTGGTGGAAAGGAAAGTCTGCTTCATTCCCGAGGCTGGCAACTGCGGGGAGGGCAGACCCGTGTCCAAAGGCCAACTCCCTGACTGACAACCAGGGCGAGAGGTTTTAAAGGGGAGTTTCAGGGGGATATAGGCAGAAGGAGGGGGCTACATGTAGAGACAGCACAGTCAGCTTGACAGTCGTCTTGAAATTGATCTTGCGGTGTCTGACCAGCAACATCTTGACTGTTTTAAGTACAGCAAATCTTCAATGCCAGGGTGGGTTTGTTCCCATTTTCCTGAGGCCTTGGAATTATGGTAGCTCATGTCACAGCTACAGTCTGGTCATCAAGTAGTTAACTTCTTCCGCCTGGTGGGGTTTCAGTATCTCTAAGGCAGCTCGCAGGACATGGCTCAGAATATTATCTATAGCCCTTGAGAAGGAGCCAAAGGTCCTTGACCCTGTTTAATGACTCAGCTGTTATTATTTTGCCCCGTTTGCTTTCCTTTGCTTCTGCATTTTCTCACGTCTCTAATTAAACTTATTCTTTGGCTACGGTTTTTCTACAGACAGAAGGCAGGTGGAGGACATGGGCGGGCAGGACCACAGGGCCCCGCTCCGGTCACAGGCATTCCTTGGCCCGTGTCAGCACCACTCGAGTCTCTGCTTCTGTCTTCACGTACTTTCTCCTCTCCTTACGAGAACACGAGCCATTGGATTCAGCACCTATCGGATAACCCAGGGTGCTCTCATTTTGAGACCCTTAACGTAATTACATTTGCAAAGAACCTTTTTCCAAATCAGGTCACATTTCCAGGTCTAGTTGACACATCTTTTGGGGGAACTGGATGAGCACATTTGACCCACGACACGTATGACCAAATACATAGCAACATGTTACAGTGGCTTCCTTGGGTGGTAGGATTTAGGGATAATCTGAATTTTCCTCTGTCTTTTTTTTGCTTACCAGTATTTTTATGATTTTTATGCAAAGATCTTTGTCTTACTTTTGAAATAAAAAGTAAAAAAATAGCTGGCATATGACAAATGAAGGACTACGTTGAGAAATGCCGATCTCATCCTCTCGAAGATATGGTTGAACCCACAGTTCACAAAACCCCAAACAACTGTATCCACTTAGAGAAGAAAACGGGGAGGAAATAAGGCATCTCAGGTGGAGGGGCAAGTTCATCACGCAGAGACCTGTGTTCGTTTATGCTCTAGGGCAAACCTGAAGAGCTCCCAGCTCAAAGCTGGACACGGAAGTCGGTAACCAGACGTCCACGCTTAGCCTCCTGGGCACCTGAGTTGAGCAGACTTGTGGTCTGGGCAGCCCTCACCGCCTATAGCAGCAGATCAGGTCTGGAATCTCCCTGCATCTCTTTCTTTCAGCGTAGACCTCCTCCTCCTTTTCCATCTCATTCTCAGGCTATGATTCATTGATTAATTCCTAGGAAGATGTTGCACCATTAAAATAGGAAGGTCTGTGACATCAAAAGATCCGGGGATAAAAGGCATTTTAAAAGGCTGACATATTCTTTTATTTAGAGAGGCAATCTTTCCAAAAGGAAAGAAAGGAAAACATGGCAGTTAGGGTATAATTATCTTTTAATTTTTTTTAAAGCTGTAGTTTTATTTCCAGTCTTTCGTGGAGGTTAATCTTATTTTGTTTTAAAGCTTGAAGTTTAAAGCTAGCCTAAAACATGGATGAACATATGCTATACTCAAGATTCTAAATGTCTTCTTGGTGATAGATTTTTAAAAATTAGGTTCATTAAAAAAATAATAATCACATATTAATCAAAAGAAAAGAAGAGTAATTCATTATGATCTTCAGAAATCATTGCCGGGGCTTCCCTGGTGGCACAGTGGTTGAGAGTCTGCCTGCCGATGCAGGGGACGCGGGTTCGTGCCCCGGTCCGGGAAGATCCCACATGCTGCGGAGCGGCTGGGCCCGTGAGCCATGGCCGCTGAGCCTGCGCGTCCGGAGCCTGTGCTCCGCAACGGGAGAGACCGCAGCGGTGAGAGGCCCGCGTACCGCAAAAAAAAAAAAAAGAAATCATTGCTGATTTCAGACTGACACATTAACAATGACGTTAACATGTTACGGTATCAGTTAAAATGTCGTGAATGGTTAATGACGAACGAATAAATATCTGAAATGTGAGAAAATCCCATGCTTTTTAAATTAGGACAATTTTTGTTGTTGTTGTTAAGAGCCAGATAGTAAATATTTCAGGCATTGTAGGCTAGATGGTCCCTGTCGCTATGATTTAACTCTGTCATTGTAGTAGGAAAGCAGCCAGAGACAATAGTAAACAGACAGCATCTCTGTGTTCCAGTAAAACTTTATTTACAAAAACAAGTGGTGGGCCAGATTACGTCCATGGGTGGTAGTTTGCTGACCCCTGAAAGAAAAAATCAGAAAGTTGCAATAGGACACCAGTAATACAGTACTGGCCGTCTAGAATCTGGGAAAGCAGATTTTTATCTGCTTTGTTGTTTTTCTTTTTTTTCTTTTCATTTATTTTTGGCTGCGTTGAGTCTTCGTTGCTGTGTGCTGGCTTTCTCTAGTTGTGGCGAGCAGGAGCTACTCTCCGTTGCGGTGCACGGGCTTCTCATTGCAGTGGCTTCTCTTGTTGCAGAACACCGGCCCTAGGCGCGCGGGCTTCAGTAGTTGCAGCACGCGGGCTCAGTAGTTGTGGATTATGGGCTCTAGAGCGAGGCTCAGCAGTTGTGGTGCACGGGCTTAGTTGCTCCACGGCATGTGGGATCTTCCCGGACCAGGGCTCGAACCCGTGTCCCCTGAATTGGCAGGCGGATTCTTAACCACTGTGCCACCAGGGAAGTCCCTGTTGCTTTTCTTGTAAGAAGGAAATGCCAACATATTTGTAGCTATATGTGCTTTTCTTGGAAGATTAATCTGGGATCAGTGATGATTGGTATAAAAGGAAGAAAGAGAAAATGAACCTCTGTCTTTGTGAAATAAATTGTTAGATTCTCAGAAACAAGAATCTTTTCAATTAATTCTCTTGGCAGTGCTTCTGCCCATGATGTTCTGGGAACAGATTTAATACATGCCTTGTAAGTTCACCTTACTATACAGAGCTTTTGCCATATGGAGTTATGTGTTGAATGACTGTGGTTTATGTCATAAGATAGCTGAGTCTGGAAAATAACCAGTGATGACATACACAAAGGGGCTTGAATGAATTCTTTTACATGTGATTTATTTATTCATCCTTGTTTATTTTTCCTACGTAATATTTGGTTGCAAGATAAAATTTAAGAGGAAAGTAAAACAATAGAAATTGATGATGTTTTGGAGAGAGTATTGATGGAATATGGTTATATTCTGGGTTAACAGAGATACACAATCAGGGAGAATAGAGACGTAGACATAGATAACAAATGTATGGATACCAAGGGAGAAGGGGGGAGGGGTGGGAGGGATTGGGAGATTGGGATTGACACATACACACTACTGATACTACGTATAAAATAGACAGCTAATGAGAACCTACTGTATAGCACAGGGAACTCTCCTCAATGCACTGTGGTGACCTAAATGGGAAGGAAATCCAAAAGCAAGGGGATATATGTATACGTATGGCTGATTCACTTTGCTGTACAGCGGAAACTAACGCCATTGTAAGCAACCATACTCCAATAAAAATTAATTTAAAAAAAAGAACCGGGGAGGACTGAGCACATTAATTAGAAGTGAATTGCTTTGAATAAGAATATCTGTATTTGGTAGTTTTGGTTAGTTGAGGAAGTCACTAACCTCTTACCCTTTACTTTAATACCTATTAAATGTTTATTTAAGCAGATCGAATAAAAGGCATGAACTCATGTCCTTTGCGTCCGTTGGGTTCTCTGGGATACAGATGCTGTGTACACAGGATTTACTGGGCAGAAGGGGCCATCTGACTGCGGTGAAGCTCTGATAGTCTCTACCAGCCCAATGGAGAGCTCTGGAGTCCTGTGTTGGTGGGGATTTTGCACCACGCTTTGCTCTGTCATTGGCAGGGCTGCCTTAGCTAAGAAGTGATCTTGGCAACCGCACCTGGCTCAGTTAACTGCCTTAAAAGCTCTGGTATCTCAGGCTTTCATCTTCTGATCCATTCTTCATGCTGTTGCTGAAGCTACTTCTGCAAAGTGTAAATCTGTCATGTTGTTCCATGGCTTAAAATCTTACACAATCTACACTATTAAGGCCTAACTCTTTAAGAAGGCGTCTCTTATGGTCTCATGACTGCTCTCACTTGGGCTTTATCTTTGGCCACTTCCTGCTATGTACCCTGTGTCTCATCCATGTTTTTATACCCATATCCATCGTGAAATACCTAGCATACCCAGACAGAGATAAGCCTCATTAAGACATAAATCTTAAATTCTGTCTTACCTGTCTGCATAATCCCCCCCCCCCATACCACCTGGGAAGTTCTAGCAAGGTTGAAACTCATGTTCTTCTAATAAAGCTCAAATGGTTTCTTAATCTTTATGAAGATGACAAAAGGCTGGCTGCCTTTGGCTGATGAGTTTGGATTTGAACATGGTGCTTTAAGCTGATGGTGTGAAACCCGAGTGGAAACACCGAGGACTCGGGACATCTGGGGGTGGGAGAGACATTTGGACATAAGGATCTTGATGAGGTCAGCATAGATATCACGATCTATTCTGTGAGAATGGATGAGGTAGAGTTTTGGAAGAATGCTTCAATGTATTTGGGTGCAAGTCATAGAAGTACAGTCAATAGTTGATTACTTACCTCTAGACCTGTTGTTGTTCAAACATATGGGAAGTTTCAGCACTGGCTTGGAACTTCCTTGATGTCAGGGGACAGTCTTGGCTTCTATGTTCTTCTCTTGACCTTCCCTCTTGGTGACGAGATGGCACGGCTCGATACTTCATGTTCTTATGTGATGACACCCCAAGAAAAAGGGGATGGGCGGGAAGAAATGCTTTTTTCCTTGTATGCCTCTCTTATAGGAAGTAAAATGTTTCCCTGAACCCCTAAGAGGTCTTCCCTTTATCATGGATCACAAATGGGTCACATGCCCATCCCTACACTACTTGCCGTCAAATGGGAACATTTTGCCGTGATTGGGTTGAACACCTTGTTGTATTAGTCAGGTCATGTGAGCACGGCAACCGTGAATGCTTGCTATAGAGTTTACCAAGACTCAGGACTGGATCACAGTTTTGAGAGAAAGAACAAAAGACTTAGACAAAAAGACAGATAAATAAGCTGGTGGTGTTGGTCGGGTAGAAAGTGGCCATCAGTGTTGAATGAATCAGAGAAGTCAAGAGGAACAAGGGCTGAGTAAAGACTGAAGAATGTGACAATGAAGAAATTGTTGGTGAACTTTAAGAGCAGTTCTTTCCACTGAATGCTTGGGTTGGAAGCAAAAGGTCGTGGAGTCCTGGAGCAATTCAGTGATGTGGAAATACAGGTAGAACCTGTGTAATGATGTCTTTAGAGCTTTGACAGTGAATGAGAGGGCGGTGAGCCGGGAAGGCAGCCTTCATTTGGGCAACAAATGAAGTGAAAAGTGAGAGGGTTTTCAAAACAAAGGGATCTGGGTATGTTCAAAGGCAGGTGGGAAGCAGCCAGGGGAGAAAAAGAAATAGAAAGGATATAAAAGGAATGGAGAAAAGGGGTCTCCTGGGTTCAATGGAGGGTAGAAGTGAAAAGCTCACTTTGGAGGAGAAGAGGCATATGATCAAAGAATGGAGAGAAGGATGAAAAATGTTGGTGGATGTTTTGAGATGTTAACAAAAGAAATGCAAAGGCTCAAAATGGACCTTAGAGAAGCAGGAGGTCTGGTCATTTCTAGAATTTACAGAGGAATAAAAGTGGAGAGTGGAGGTAGAGGGAAGGAATAGGTTAGAAGTGACGGATTGAGGAGACAGGAGAAGATCTGGAACGTCAAGAATCGGGAAAACTTTACAAGTTTAGAATAGAAACCAAGAAAAGGAAAAACAAACCTCCTGGGAAATTAAATTTGATGACCAAAGGGAAACGGGAGCCAGAATCCTATAAATTTCCCCGGGAAGGGGAGGATTTATAGATGAAGAGGAATTTGACATGGAAAATTCACTTTTGGCTTTTCCCAACCGCCTGCTGTTTGTGCAATAACAAATAATGTTTCTCAAAACCCAAATGTTTCAATTTCCTCAGTTGAGAGATGCCATGTTGCTGTTGTACTATTTATAAAGTAAGGCTTTGTTTGTTCAATCTCACTCAGGATGAGAAAGCTGAAAATAAGTCTCTGGGACAGAATTTGAGCCAGCTAAATCAAGGCTACATATAGGATACACATTGTCTGTATGAGACACTAGGTTTTGAGAGGGCCTAAAATATAACACCCCTCTAACCTGCCTTAATTGGGAAGAGTTGAAAAATGGACATAGGAATTAGACAGATGGAGGTAAAAATATCACCTTTCTTACTCACAAAGCATTATATTGTAGGGCATGGGTTAATCTGGCCAATAGGTTTGTGTACATGCCCCTGGATCAAACTTGCATCCCTCCCCAAAACTGGAGGCCTCCTTTGCTGGAATGATCCTACCCCAAACTTTCTGGGTGGCCAAGAAGAAATGAGAATTCAGTGAGAATACAGGTTAACTATAGGTGGCTGTTTCCTCAAAGGGAGAATGGAGGGGGCTGGGTCTGAGTTGAGCAAACTCAGATCCTTTTGCCAAACTCATGAGTCAGATAAGTCATGTTCTCCTTCCCTGGGGTGGAGTCACTAAGGGGGGAAGGGAGAGCCCTGAGTATCATGCTAGTAAGTATTGTTCCCATAGACTGTGTATTAAGTACCCCTCCCCAAACAAGGCACTTGTATTGGGTGCAGGGGCACAGGGGGTTACAAAGACAAATAACACGTGCCCTAGGGTTCAAGGAGCTTATAATCCAGCATGAGAGAGTAGATACAGCACGATGCAATGGGTAAAAATACAGAGATGATGGACGAGTGTAGGGCATTCAGTACAGGGTGAGGGAAATGGGAGAAACTGATGTCGGGGTAAAAATACAGAGATGGACGAGTGTAGGGCATTCAGTACAGGGTGAGGGAAATGGGAGAAACTGATGTCGAAAGGGGCCAGAAGCAGCCTTCACAATCTTCATTAAGGAATTTGGCCTTTATTAGACAGGACTAAGGAGCCATGGAAAGTTTCTGAGTAGCAGAGCGAACAGTTGGGTTTTGTTACGGGCTACAGAACGTTAAGTTCGTGTGCCCAACACATAGTGAGTCCAAACAAACTGAAGCATGGGAGTTTGGAGCAGAGAAAGGTTTACTGCAGGGCCATGCGAGTAGATGGATGTCTCCTGCCCCCAAAGCCCCAAACTCCCCCAAAGGGTTTCAGCAAAACCTTTTTTAAAGACAAGGTGAGGGAGGGCTGTGGTTGGTCGTTGCAGACTTCTTAGTGCTGGAATCCTTTGTCCTTGCAACTGTCCACAGAGCTCAGATCGTGGCGTTCCTGTCAACCTTCAACAAAACAAATGTTACTCTCTGTTCTGCAACTTTTTAACTCTGTGTGAATGGAAAAGTGTTATTAAAGGTCAGAGACTTGAGAATGGGTTGTCCTGTATATTTCTGGCTATAGGCAACATTCTTTTGCAAAAGGTGCAGAGTCAGCATGGCTAAGCACAGACAGCACGGCACAGAGGCGGAAGTAAAACAAAGAGATCCACACGGAGTCAGACGTACTCCTCCCCGCCTGAGTTTCAGGAAGGAGTGTGTAGGATGGGCTAGAATAGAGCAGAGGCTCAAGGAAGAGGCAATGGAGACCTGACTCAGGCAGAATTCAAGAGAGAGACCAGAGATGGAAACCACAGCGGAGGATTGGTTTGGGGGTATTGAAGAACGTGGGACGGTAAAGGACCTCCCAAGACAGGCAGGAGCAAATGAGGAGAAGACATTGAGTTTGGCTTTGTATGTTTTGAGTTGGATAGGTTGGAAAGGTTTGTGCTCTTTTAGCAGGGAGTTAGACGGAAACAAAAAACACACATAGACGAAAACAAAAGAACGAGCACTTAACCGCGAGGTCAGCCCTGTCTTAGGTATTAGAGACACGAGGGTAAAGATGTTAGATTTTGTCCTTGTCTTCATACAGCTTACCATCGATCCAAAAATCTTCCCATCTATGAATGACAGGCTCTCAGCCCTCATTTAAATGATTTCCCAGATGTTGAGGGGACTCTCTCAACGGGTGGGTCCAGAAACCAGTCTGTCCCCTGCAGTGCATCTGTCCTCCCATTCCACCTCCCATTCCTCTGTTCCATCCCCACTGCCTGAAAAACCTGTGCTCGGGGAAGCATCAGTGTCAAGTGCAAGGGTGCCACCCTGGACTGGGCTCCATCTATGCTTTGTCTCCTGAGGTTGCAAAATATCCCTTTTTCCGTCTATAGTTTTACAACAGCTGCCCTGGTTTCTGCCTCTACTGTCTTCCCTCCTGCTGGACCTGAAAGGGACCCCGTGCATGGACACGGTTTCATTCGTCTTCATTTGGTTTGTTCTCCAAATTTCCTCTTTCAAAGGCCAGTTACAAATGGAGGAAGCTTCCATGCATGTGAAAGTAGATAGAGATGTGTGTGCCTGTGTGTGTGTGTGTGTGTGTATGTGTGCACGCGTGGTCTGTACTAGCAGCAGGCCGGTCAAAGTACTTTGCAACAAAGTACAATGACTAGGACTTCCCTGGTGGCGCAGTGGTTAAGAATCCACCTGCCAGTGCAGGGGACACTGGTTCGATCCCTGGTCCTGGAAGATCCCACGTGCCGCAGAGCAGCTAAGCCCGTGCGCCACAAAATTCTCTCTCCAGAGCCCACAAGCCACAACTACTGAGTCTGCACGCCACAACTACCGAGCCTGCACTCTAGAGCCCGCCAGCCACAGCTGCTGAGCCTGCGTGCTGCAACTACTGAAGCCCGTGTACCTAGAGACCGTGCTCCGCAACAAGAGAAGCCACCGCAGTGAGAAGCCCGCGTGCTGCAATGAAGACCCAGTGCGGCCAAAAATAAATAAATAAAAGCAATAAATTTATATATTAAAAAAAAGTACAGCGACTGTTGTGTGAAGGGAAGAGCCCTACAAAGACAGATGACAGTGGATCTAATGGTCTAGGACAGAGATTCCCAAACTTTCTGGGTTCACAGAGTCCTTAGTAATTCTTCCGCAGCGCGCGAGGCCAAAAGAAATACCCAATTTCTGTTTGTTAAGTGATCAGGTCCAAAAAACTTAGGGTTTATGTCCTAACAATTTAGTAGAAGTTTGAAAAATAATACACAGAAATCGAGAGAAAACTCTTTTGTTTTGAAAAATGATTACTTGCTAAAGTTACATGTGTGATTTTTGGGGATAACTTCTCAAATGTTGGCATCAGATCAGACCCCGCCACTCTCAGGTCCTTTCCCACAGTGACTGTCAGGTGGTTCTTTTTTTTTTTTGCGGTACGCGGGCCTCTCACTGCTACGGCCTCTCCCATTGCGGAGCACAGGCTCCGGACGCGCAGGCTCAGCGGCCATGGCTCATGGGCCCAGCCGCTCCGCGGCATGTGGGATCTTCCCAGACCGGGGCACGAACCTGTATCCCCTGCTTCGGCAGGCGGACCCCCAACCACTGCGCCACCAGGGAAGCCCTGTCAGGTGGTTCTTGCTTTTTGATCACGCCAACTGCCCTAATCCCAACTTTGCTCAAATTTGATCAAAAAGAAGGCAGTGATCTAACGTTGAAACTGCAAAACCTTGAATTAGGAATTATGTGTCCGACAGATGTCAACCACTGTAGGATTTCCCTTGAAATTAAAAAATACCCCAGAGTGTTCTCTGTGAATTTGCTACCCTGCTCCGGGGCATCACAATGCATTGGGGTAGGGGGCTCAAAGGAGGCCTCTGCGTGAAAGGAGGTTTGAACCAAGACACTATCATTAATGAACATTAATTAATGGGTAGGAATAGTCCAGGCAAAAGGGTCCCTGTAACAACGTAGTGAACAGGGTGACGTTTTGTGAGGGTCTCGTTCACGGAGGAATGTGGATTTTACAGCCCTTATCATGATCTGAGTTTTTATATATATACGTATATACATATGTGTGTGTATGTATATGGTATGTACACATATACATATGTGTATATATATGGTTATATGTGTAATGATATTTTATATGTAAAATATTTTAGATATTTTATATATTATGTGATGATATAGTTTGTAATACAGAATTATATACATTATTTATATTTTATATAGTATGTAATATACTTTACAATATGAAAGCAGCATATCTACACACGTGAACAGACACTCACATCCGACTGCCTTCGTACGGCCAGGCAGGGATGGGAGGGTTCTTGGCTGGGCGTGATGAGCCAGAGGGTGTGCCCAGTGGAAGCTGTGAGTCCTGGGCTTGTAACACAATTGACACAGTTGTAGAACTTCCTCTAGCAACACTTGGGAAGAGGAACAGAGAAAATGGATGGTTGGCTTTATTCAGGGTCAGGAATTGCTAAAAAAAAAAATTTAAAAAGCTGGGGCAGAAAATCATAGGGGTTTGAAGGTGTGAAGATTTCGGAAGTTTGCTGCCTTAACCTTCACAGTGCCTTGTCGCGGGGGCACTGTTGGAGGGATGCCTTCTGTGGCTCTCTATCCCTGATTTGTAAAATTCTGTGAGGACGCGCCTTTGATGTAGGTGTCTTTTTGCTTCTGATGCTGGGCTCCCAGAATGCTCTTTCAACCTGGAGGCTCCTTTCTCCTTGGATATATATATTTCCTACCTACTGTTTTCTGTTTGGAACTAGAGCTCTTGTTATTATTTGGCTGTTCAACCTTCTGGATTGATCCTTTCTTTCATGTCTCTCCCCCTCCACCCAATAGTTTTCACCTCCTTATCTCTATTTGTTCTCTTTCTGGGAGAGAAACTAGGGTGAACTTCATCTTCAAGTTCATCAAGAGAAATTTTTATTTTGAGAGCTTTCTCTTTACTTTTTGAGAACTCTCCTTTGCTCTCTGATTAATAAATTCTTGTTTTATGGAGACATTATTCTCCTCATATCTCTCCAAGGATGTTATTTAACATTTTTAAAAAATCCTGCATCTTCTGTTTTCCTTTCCTCTTCCTCCCTCCCTCCCTCCCCTCCTTCCTTCCTTCCTTCTTCCTTTTTCTCTCTCTGTCTCTTTGTTTCTTTCTCTGTTTTTCTTAATTAACCAAAGTTCTGAGAAAATTGAGAAATAAGACAAAAACCTAAGGCAGATGGGAGATCAAAACACCACTTTTCTTAAACTATTAAAAGCTCAGGTTGAGATGTGGCTTAGAGTGAGAGCCACGTGGGCCTGTGACCTGAACCCTAGAATTTGGAGACTTATATACCCAGTCATGGGCAGTGCTGGACCCAGACAGGCCTCCTCTCATGGTGAGACTTAAATCAGGGAAGAGCAGAAGGAAACGTGCTGTCTCCTGGACAGACCCTCTCCCAAGAAGAAAGGGAGGGGGTCGCTGAACTAAGCGTGGCCAGATCTTCCCAGATTAACCATTCTTGCCCTGTGGGAGGAGCAGGTGAGAGTTTGGGAGAGGCCAAGAGTGAGTCACATCTCCATTCAGAAGGAGACACCGGAAGTTGGTACGTTTCCCTGCTGGCGTCTGCTTGCGGGGAGGGTCCTTGCCTGCACGGGAGTAGGTGAAGGCGTTGATGGTGATGAATATCGGCTTCCACTGCATCCTCTAGGGTGACTTCTTGTGACCCCCTCCCACACTCTGTGACATCAGATATCCCCAATTTATGTGTGTCTGGGAAGTCCAGCAGTGGGGAGAAGCAGTTCTTTTCTCAGTCCTCTTCTTTTATTCATGATGTTATCTGCCCGGCTAAATAAGCCACTCCTCCCGCCCTGCTTTCCATTCTTTAAGCTTCTATTGATCCATTCAAGGATATCCCTTCTCCTGAAGCCTCTGTCCTTGAGAATTTATATTTCTGTTCCTTTACTGTGTGAAGAGGTGCATTAAAGCGCAAGCTCTGGATTCTTACACTTGCTTTGCCACAAACTAACTGTATGGCTTTGGACAAATTCCTTGACTGCTCCAAGCCTTAGATTTTTTTCATCTGTAAAACAGGTTGTTATAAGGTGGTTTTGTTTTTGTTTTTTTACCACGTCCAAGCTTATACTGTTTGCCACAGGAAAGGACAATAAATCGAAAAACTGGTTATTGGGGCAAGGAATAGTGACCTTATTCAGAAAGCCAGCAGACCGAGAAGATGGTAGACTAGTGTCCCAAAGGAGTTAGAATTCAGGCTTTTAAACTAAAAGGGGTGGGGATGTGGTTGGTAGAATTCAGGCTTTTATACTAAAAGGCGCGCGGCCGTGGTTGGTTGTTGCAGACTTCTTGGTGTCAGCATCCTTTGTTCTTGCAGCTGTCCCCTTAGGTCAGGTCAGGATGGTCCTGTGAACCTCCAACCAGACAAATGTTATTCTCTTCTGCAGCTTTTCCTCTGGATATGAATGGAGAAGTGTTACACGCTTCAAGGTCAGAGCCTTGAGAATGGGCTACCCTGTATATTTCAGGCTATAAGCAACATTCGTTTAGTGATTAACTTCTAGCAAAAGCAATAGAGTACAAAGGTTAAAGTAAAAGAAACAGATCCAATATGGAGTCAGATTTGTTCTTTCCCATGACAGTTTAATGTTATAATACCTGTAAAACATTCATATCAATGTCTGACACATCACGACACATTTTAGTTACCATCATTATAATCTCATGATCTTCTTAGCAGGGTTTCGGGAAGGGTAGGGTGTAAATGCGAGTGTTCTATCACCACCTTTCTATTCGGTCCTCAGTGTTCTCATTTTTATTGGTGTTTCATCCAGACTGTTAATTTCCACGGAGGCAGAATCGATCTTTCTCTTATCCTTTACTGTATCCGTTGCACTCGGCACAACACGTAGCCCTGGAAATATTTGCGGAGTGAGTCAGTGGAAACAAATTCTCTCATAATGCTCTTTGTAGGAGGCCATATTGTGTAGTACTTGAGAACATGGGCTTTTGAATCTGGCTTCTTGGGCTTGACTTAGTGCTGGGTTACTAACTGGTTGTATAACCTTGGACATGTTCTTAATTTCCCCAGTTCTCAATTTCCTCACCTGTAAAATGAGGGTAAAGCAGTGCCTGCCTCCTAGGGCTCATATGAAGACAAAAAGAACGAAACTGTATGAAGCCCTTGGCCTAATGCCTGGCGTGTCACGATCGCTCGGTAAACGCTAGCTGCTGTTATTGTAATAGTTGTTCATTTCCTGCACGCCAGTCCCTGGGACAGGCGCAGTGTACATGTCATGGATCGAGCGCCTTCAGTTTGCTGTGCCCTGTACTTAATCCTGTAGTAGTTAAGAGTGTGGTATCTATAGTCAGATGGCCAGGGTTTGAATTCGGGTGTCAGATGAATAACTTTGAACAAGTTACTTGATCCTGTTGAATCTTACCATCTTACCATCAATGCTTGTGGAATGAGGTTATAAGAAAACCTATCTGTTGGGAAGTTATGAGGCAAACCTTAGCACAGAGCCTAGCACAGGGTCAATACATGCTCAGTAAATATTAGCTGTGTTGATGACGACGATGCTGGTGATTGCTGTCGTTACTGACTGGGGTTCTTGGCTTCCTTAATCAAGAGAAATTGACTAGAGACCAGACAAGAGATTCAGGCAAGGCTTTACTGGGGCCCCTGCTGCAGCAGGGGGACTGAGAACAAGTAAGAGGTCCCCTTGCTCGCTCGCTGAGGCCGGGGGCAGCTGGCTCCTTACGTGGGGTGAGGGTAGGGGTGCATCCGGGGGTCGGGCGGGAGTGGTGGCTGATGCGTCCTGCCCACCCCTTGGTGGTGTTGAGTGCAGGGGGCCTGCACAGCACCCGGCTGTCGCTCCCGGCTCTTCAGAAACAGGCAGTTGGGTTCTTTGGGCCTTTTTGTATCTTGTCGTCCAGAATTTGCCCCAACTGGGCATGCACGCAGTTATTTTTAGTCCCATGTAGTTTCTGTGTATTTTGTTGCTTGAGGAGACGTTTGTCCAGGTGCAAGCCCTGCAGCAAAGGGTCCCAGGCCCCAGCCTGTCTCACTATGACAGTGATGATGATGACCATGACGGAGTCATGGCGATGACAATGTCGACCATGATGCTAGGGACGAAGGGGACTCTACTGACTCGTGAAGCAGCAGAGTGGAGGTCGTATGCTCAGGTTATAGCATCAGAAGGTCCTGGAGTTGAGTATCTGTTCTGTCTCACTGATTGTGTGGCCTTGGACAAGTTCTTTTCTCTAGTTACATTTCTGCATATTCATCTGTAAAAACATTAACTATGTCACAGGGCTGTTGGGAGGTTCAAACAGGACATTATATGTCATCAACTCTAGGCTGTATATCGTCCATAGTTTAACATCTCTGAAGTCAAGGATGCATCTTACAATTATTGCCAGACAGGTGGCACATGAATTGGATATTTGTGAAGCAAGTATTCATCAGTGGAGAAATGACCACAGTTCCATGTTTTCTTCTTGCAAAACAATGACGGTTTCATGAGACCCTGAGGAAGGGATTCGATAAAGTGAGTCGATATCGACTCATTCGATATCGATGAGTAGATAAAGCTGCGTTATTTATTTATTTATTTTGGAAATACACACAGAAGGATTTTTTTTATCCCTTGCTAAGCTATGTGACTGAAGGCAGGAGAAACTGGGAAGTTCCACAGACTAGAGGGAAGAAATTTCAATGCAATGAGAGGTTGTCGTGATTGACTGTAGCATGATCAAGAGAGCACCAACATCAAAAGCTGCAGAACAGGTGTCAGTGTTAGAAGAAAATCCCGGAGGAGAATCGTTGGTCGCCTGAATTTTGTGTGGAAAAACGTGGACGTTGATGACAGATTGAAAAACGGTTTAGAACGTTCAGACTCAACGTTTTAAATGTCTTATATTTTCTTTCTCATTAAGACACACACAGGGCTTCCCTGGTGGCGCAGTGGTTCGGGGTCCGCCTGCCTATGTAGGGGACGCAGGTTCGTGCCCCGGTCCGGGAAGATCCCACGTGCCGCGGAGCGGCTGGGCCCGTGAGCCATGGCCGCTGAGCCTGCGCGTCCGGAGCCTGTGCTCCGCAGCGGGAGGGGCCCCAACAGTGACAGGCCCCGCGTACCGCAATAAGAAAATAAAATAAAATACAGTAAAGTCTTGTTTCACTGTGTGTGTATGCACATCGGGGTCAAAATTCATTGACTGTTACATTGAAGATTTTGTCCTTTTCTATGTGTATATTATTTCTTAATATATTTTTGTACATTATATGTATGTTTTATATTTGATAACTTGATAGGTGGGAATAATACATCTGTTTGTTTGTTTGACCTTGCAAGTGGGTCATCATTACACCTGAAAGAGGGCCACCAAATTTCTTTGATTGACCATCAATACATTTTTTTTTTTTTGACAATTAGAATTTTCCTCTCTGGCAAGTTAGTGAAAGCCTTATTTGTGTTGTATCTGCAAATCAACATTAAATCTCCTTGGTGGATGCAACTTAAAAAAAATACAGTAATGTCTTGGAAATTTCTTTCCATGTCAGTAAATAATAGACCATCATTGGGAATGAATGCAGAGTGTTTCTTTGTACGTATCTGCCATATTTTGCTTAATCAATCCTCTAGTAATGGACTCTTAAGTGATTTCTAATTTTTCTCTATTGCATAATAAAGCACGCAGCGATAAACATCCTTGTGTAATTCCTAGAATTGTGACTGCTGGTTAAAAGGTGTGCTGGTTTACACTTTGATACGTATTTCCAAGCCATCCCGGAGAAATATTGCTCACTGTTGTTTCATTTTTATGTAGTAAAATCGATCTCTTTACTTTTTTTTTTTAGATGTTGGGGGTAGGAGTTTATTAATTTATTTATTTACTTTTGCTGTGTTGGGTCTGAGTTTCTGTGCGAGGGCTTTCTCGAGTTGTGGCAAGCGGGGGGCCACTCTTCAACGCGGTGCGTGGGCCTCTCACTATTACGGCCTCTCTTGTTGAGGAGCACAGGCTCCAGACGCGCAGGCTCAGTAGTTGTGGCTCACGGGCCTAGTTGCTCCGCGGCATGTGGGATCCTCCCAGACCAGGGCTCGAACCCGTGTCCCCTGCATTAGCAGGCAGTTTCTCAACCACTGCGCCACCAGGGAAGCCCGATCTCTTTACTTTTTGATTTCTTCTATTCAAACCTTGGTAGACGTTTTCTTTTCAAAGCCTTGGCGTATCTTTTTGTCATTGTTTTCTATAATTCGAGTTTTTAAACAGATACAACTTTAACCCAACTGGAGCTTGCAGGCTTTTGATTCCCAGTTTTATTAGAAATAAAGTGACTAACTTTTTCTTCAGGGCAGTAGTCAGGTGGTTGAGGTAGGGTTTATTTTTGTGTAAATATTTATTATTATTCTTATTTCTACAAGTTGTTCACGACTCCTTCTTGTGAAAAAAATGCAAAAACAAAGCACAAGGCAAGAGATAAATCAACAGCCCATGGACCTCTTCCACCGCCCCTCGACCATCACATCCATTCCTCTCCCCAGAGGTAACCTGGGTTTATTACTTTCGTGTGTATCCTACCATTCGCTTTCTTTTGTATTTACATATATGACACGTGCCTACAAAACCATGTAGATCTTGTGTTTTTGTTCTAATATAAATGCGATCACGCATATGTATTCTGCAGATTGCTTTTTCTACCCAGTAATATGACGTGGTTCGCTGTCTGTATCCAGACTTACCTTACTCCTTTTAACTGGTACATAGTCTCTCATAATACAGAGAGTTTGGTTTACTTAACCATTTCAACTAATGGACATTTAGGTTTTTGCACTATTAAAAAAGATGGTGCTGTCAGCAACCTTGTATACGTGCTTCTTTCGGGAACCTTTTCTCTAGGAGGATAAGAGAAGCAGAATTTCTAGGTCAAAGGAGAAGTCCATCTGAAGTACAGTTTCATTTCATTTTCAGTGTTTCTCGACCTTTTCTTCCCCCATTATCGCTGCCCCTGAGAAAAAAATTAAATTATTAAGTGCAATTAAATACTTCAATTAACTAAAATTAAATGTGTCTCTGATGAGAGAAATTAGCTTCTAGGAAATAAGATTCTGTGGGGTAGAGTTGAGCTTTGGAGGGTCACACACTGTTCTCATGGCCAAGGTATTTTCACCTCTAAGAACCGATTTTCCTCCCACCGAGAATGCGTGATTTAGATAAACACAAGCTGAAGACATTTTTTGTTGGGTGGATGGAAGAGATACATCCCTCGTTTGTGATGACCGGAGGATGTCACATGGAAGTCTTGTCACCGGGAAGCACTTAGCACTTGTGGCTTGCCTGGAACCCTCAAAAAATAGTTACTCAACTGAACTGAATGTTGATGGTAACCATGTCCAAGGATGTTATCACGCTTGTTCTAAAGCAGAGCAGAGAGACACTACTAACTTGTCCTCCTTCCTCATACCTTAATCAGTGCTGTCAAGAATCGCTAGAATATTGCTATAGGCAATTCACAGAGGAAAAAATGTGGAAAAGAAATAACTGGGCTGGAGGCTGTCACTCATGGGAGTTTGCTCACACATTCCTTTTGTAGTAGCTTTTTTTTTTTTACATGTTTAAGAAGAATGGAATCTGAGGCCAAGGAGACTCAGCCTTTGAAATATGCTTTGTGACAAGCAGGATGGCAAGAGCACCAAGCCATTGCGTTGGTTCTGTGAAAAAAAACTTTGATGACTGACTCTGGAAGAAATTGGGCCCCTCGGACGTTGGAAAACTGCAAAATGAAAGCCATGACATTTAGAAATAATTACTTCTACCTCTGCAGTATGAACGCACCAATCATCCTGATGTGAAAGAAAGGCGTTCTAAACAATCACAGGAATGAGACACAAAGTCACCAAGTGGGGAGGCTTGGAATAGGGCTGGAGACACAGCTGCTGTCTCAGTGCTGTTGGGGCAAAGAAGGATGCTCACCCCTTCTGTATTTCAGAAAAGCTGTGGTCTATTCCTCCCTGCACCGGCCGTGTAAATCTTGGGCAAATCGACTGGTGATTCTGGTCCCTGGCTGAGCTGGACGAGCTGGAAGCCGGAAGGTTTTGCTCAAGTCACTTGGGTGGAGAGATTTAACGTCAAAACATTTAGAAGCGCCGCTGGGAGCTAATAAAATGCTCACGTAGGAATGAAGAGACTTCCTCAAGTTCTCAGTCACACTTTTATGCATATGTGAATGTTTTTATTTCCATAGTTATGGTTTCCCTTTCACGTGGATTAGAAAAAAAATACAACTTAGCACATCAAACTACTGATTTGATGTGGCTTCTAAAGAAACCAAATTCATTGTAAATTGATGTATGTAAAAATAATGTATAAAGGTTGTATATGGAAATGGTTTAAAAAAATGAAGACGTTTCTAGAATGACTAGTTTGAGAAACAGTGATGTAAGCCATTCTTTCCTAGAGTTGACTACACTGCCCACCATTTAGCGTGGACCCGACAGAAGCAGTTAAAACCATTTACTGCGTCTTCTGCCGCTGAAAAGGAAGAGCAGGGAAGAAATCTCCAAGATGGTCTCAACTCCTTTGTTAGGTATCGACACACAAAACACCTCCTCTTACGAACACTAAAAGCTGACGTTTCTTGAGAGCTCACTGTGCCACGTGTCGTCCTAAATGTTTTTAATGTATTTTGTTCCATCTAATCCTTTCGACAATCCTGGAAGCTAAATTCCATTACTATCATCATTGTCCCCGTTTTACAGATTAAGAAACTGAGGCCCAGAGAGCGCTTTGCTTAAAGCTGTAGAGCTGATAATAAAGAGGGCAGGGTTCGATCTCAGGCAGACTCCCTCCAGGCCTGTACTCCTCTCTGTGCTTATTATAGGGTTTCACACAGCTCCCACCGTGAGCTGGAGCAGTTGGGGGGTCTCATTTTTAAAAAAAGACTTTATATATTTTTTAGGGAAGTTTAGGTTTAAGACAAAATTGAGAGGAAGGCACAGAGATGTCCCATATACCCCCTGCCCCCTCCCCCCACACAGCCTCCCTGTGATCCACATCCCTCACCAGAGCCGGACGTGTGTTACAATGGATGAACTTACATTAACTCATCGCCTGAAATCCGTCGTTTACCTTTGGGTTCACTCTTGGTGTTGTATATTCTATGGGTTTGGACAATTGTATAATGACGTTTACCTATCATGATAATGTCATACAGAGTATTTTCACGGCCCTAAAAGTGCTGTGTGCTCCACTTTGGGGTGGGGCCCAAGAGTGGAGCACAGAGGAGCCATTTGTAACAAGCTCCCAGGTGATGCTATTCCTGTGGATCCTTGGACCACACTTTGCGTATAAAGACCCAGAATCCTTTGTGACTGCAGGAAGCACCTCTCTTGTCATTTCTGCACCTGTCCTGTCTGTAAAGCAGCAACTGAGTTAAACGTGTGCATGAAATTGGATCCACACTCAGGATATGCGGCCATCAGAGGGGAACCAGATGCAGCACCTGTTTTTCTGTGGATTTCTCCCTTCCTTTATTTGTTGGCTAAAAATGTAGCCTGTCCAGCTCCTCTCAAAGAGAAAAGCAAACCGTGGCATCAAGTCCGCAGGGCACAAGGTGGAGGCTGCCCCTTCCAGGGAAACAGGGTTCCTAGTACGTTTGGAGAGGTTCGCTGTTGGTCTTGGGCCTTGGGCTACACGTTGGTGTTTAACTTTATGTAACATTCTGGCGCTTTCCCTAAGAAGAAGTGTTTCGAAATTGTTTGACGTCCCTGCTCTGGGATGTCTATAAAGAAACAAATTGTCCTTTAATACGAGATGACTTGGCAGTAAAGCATGGCCTGTCCCTTTTGCTGTCCAGAAATTTCCCAAACTTGTGGCCTGTAAAGTCTTCCTTTCCATCCTTCCCTGAGACACCCTTTGAGACAGGAGCCTGCCAGGAATGCTCGCCTGCTTTGCATTCAATTGTATAAATTTATATAAATTTATATAAATATAAATTGTACACAAGAAAAACAACTTACAATGTATTTTTGAAATTCAATCTAACTTCTGTTTCAAACCCTTATTTCACCAGAGTGGAAAACATTTAATCTCTGTTAACTGTTTTTTTTTCTTTTTCTGCTCTAGGATTGTATTTAAATTTGGGGGAACCAAATGTCCCACGGGCTTATCTGCTCTTTAATGAGGTTACAAGGGCATTGGATGAGACAACTACCACCCAACTTGATCTTCCTTCATTGGCCCAAGCATGTCCCCGTAGGGACTTCCTTGTTCCTGTTGCATGGTTCCTACCTGGCTTTACTCTTACTTAGGATGTTTTCCAAGAAATGTTTTGCCTAAGCTGGGAGTCCTTTCCAGGGCCCTAACATCCTGGGCCTTTGAAACATCACAGTCTGGAAAGTATTATTTTTTCCCTTTGCTTCCTTCTTTACATCATCTCCTGAACCAATAAGCATGAAATATCTTTGCTGTTAAAAACAGAAGAAGGGGCCAAAAGGAGAGAACAAAAGTTAATAGTATCTGAAATACATTACATTGCCACAAAATCTAATGCCCCAGGTGAACTGCCGTGTAATTTGTGTAGATCCAAGTGTGTTTTGATTTTTTTCCACCCTGTAGGCATTTTAATGATACTATAATTCTCCTAGAAGCTACTCTTCATGTTTGGCCTTCTTTCTTAAGGTTCACCCGATGTCTGCTAGAAACGTGTGGCGTCTGGAGAGGTGGGAGCTCCGGAGCTGGAGAAGGAAGGAGAATAAGAGAAGCCTCCTGGAAACTTTGCTGGGTTACGCTTTGGAAAACGTGGCTTATACTAATGGCCCAACCTATGTGCGTTTGTAGCAAGGTGAGATAAACTAATTAACTCAATTCCGTTCATTGAGATAGTACTGGTGGCAAGTTCATTTTACTGTGTGCTGTAACTGGGTGGTCGTTAAGGACATCAGCTTTGGAGGGAGAAAGCGTGTACTCGATTCCTGGTTCTGGCGCTTTTCACATTGTTGGCCTTGGGCAAGCTACTCCACCTCGCCAGTTTTTAAAATGGGGATAAGAGGAGTACAGCACCTGCCCTCCGTATCCGCGGGTTTCATATCCGCAGATTCAACCCATGGAGGATTTCCAATCGCGAAATTACGATCTGCGGTTGGTTGAGTCCTCGGATGCAAAACCCCGCGGATATGGTCGACTGTACTCGCTTAGGACAGCATTTTATATGAGGGACTTGAGCATCCGCAAATTTGAGTATCGGCAGGGGCTCCTGGGACCCATCACCCAGGGATGTCAAGGGACGACTGTATGGGATAGGGCTGTTTAAATGTTTGAATAAGTCACTCAGATGCCTGTTAAGAGCTTAGTGCAATGACTGCCTGGCCTTTGGCAAGCACAGAATAAATGTTAATTTATGGTAATCATCATACAGATAGGGTTGGTTTTCTGAAAATTTCCCCTTTTTAGTTAGCATCAAGGAGGTCCATTGTTTGGTCCTTGTTTATGAAGATGGAAAAACCCAAGAGGCACAAAGACCTTTATTTAACTGTGCATGAGTCTGAAAGCAGGCAAAGCCTCTGATGTACACTAGCCACTGTCTTTTTCACCATGGGAATTATGGCTCTAACATATTTTATTTTGAGCATGTTGATTTAGCAAACCTAAGACCCTGGTTTTTATATACAAGATCTGAAGCATGGCCTCTTGTAACATATTCGCAGATGCTTGCGGTGGGAAGACTAGGTTAGGCTGTTCCTGTTGACATCACGACTGGTCATGTCCAAGAAGCAAGACACATGCTTTGGAGTTGGCGAAGGAAAGGGTATTTTCACCCTAAACACACGGTTCATTTCAGTAATTGAGGCTGGATATTCACAAGCTGCAAAACTCTAGACAGGTGTTCACAAGCCCGTGAGCAAGGACTGATAAAATTCACAGAGCGATAAGCTGAGTCTTACCATCGGAGAGTTCATACATATGCAGGAGTCTCCGTCTGCTGCCACGAGTGTGATTTCTGGGCTCCTGCGCCAATTTTAGGGACTCCTTCTATCCAGGAACCTAAGCTTGGGAATGACAGACATCTGCCAACCTCTGAGCTCCAGCTAATCCTTTCTGGGATGTGTCCTTGGAGCCCCGCTGCCCACCTACACACTCTCCTTTACTTCTTTAATATTCCCCCCCTCCTTACCTCCCCCTTTGCTTTTTTCTTTCTAGCCTGCTCTCCACCCAAACAAACATCACAGAAATTAACCAGTAGCATCCGGTGAGGCGCAAGCTGCATGGCTGTGCGGTACAGTATAACACTTTACCTCTTTCCAGAGAAAGAGTTTGGAATTTTGGTCCTGCCTCCACCCATTTCAGATTAAAAAGGCTGACAACAGCAGCTCCCGTGAGGATGTGGGGAAATGAGAACCGACTTCATGACTGCTGGGAATGTAAAGCTGTAGAAACACTTTAGGAAAAAGTCCTGACAGTTTCTCATAAAGTTTATACACTTACCAGACGATCCAGAAGTTTCACTCCTAGGTGTGCATGTAAAAGAAATGAAAACATACATCCACAAAAAGAATTATACAGAAATGTTTATTGCAGTTTTATTTATAATAACAACAACAACAACAGAACCCTGGAAGCAGCCCAGACGTTCACCAGGTAGTGAATGGATAAAGAAATTGTGATATATCCATTCGGTGGATATAAAGCCATAAAAAGAAACAAAAACTACTTTATACGTGCATCAGCATGGCTGTATCTCAAAAACATTATGATGTGTGGAAGGAAATAGAGTAAATGGTATCCATGAAATTCTACAGCCGACAAAACCAGTCTAGAGTGACAGTTCAGTGGTTGCCTGGGGCTGAAGGTAGACATGGAGGACTTTTTGCCTTTTTTTTTTTTGGTGGTACGCAAGCCTCTCACTGCCGTGGCCTCTCCCGCTGCAGAGCACAGGCTCTGGACGCGCAGGCTCGGCGGCCATGGCTCACGGGCCCAGCTGCTCCACGGCATGTGGGATCTTCCCGGACCGGGGCACGACCCCGCGTCCCCTGCATCGGCAGGCGGACTCTCAACCACTGCGCCACCAGGGAAGCCCGGACTTTTTGGAATGAAGACAAAGTTCCACATCTTAACTGTGGTGGTGGTTACACAGATGTGTGTGTTTTTCAAAACTCACTAGCTGTATATATATTTTCCCAGTTTTACTGAGAAATAATTGACATACATCACTGGATAAATTTAAGGCGTGCAGCGTGTTGGTTTGATTTACATATACGGTGAAATAAATGAAATCATCACAGGTTTAGCTAACATCTATCATCTCATGTAGAGACAATAAAAAGAAAAGAAAGAAAAAAGAAGGCAGATTTTCTCCTTGTGATGAAAGCTCTCAGGACCTGAACAACTTCCCGATGTATCATGCAGCCCAGGCAGCTGTAGTCATTCTGTTGTGCATTACATCCCTGATGCTTATTTACCTTTTTAGGTTTTTTTAACTTGAAGTAAAGTTTATTTTACAATGATTCGGCTCCCTGCAGAGAACCCCCTGTAAATGTCCATCTTAATTATGCTATATCCTTAAAGTTTGTCTATCCTTAAATTTATGGTTGCAAAGAACATGCAGCAACAGGGAAAATGCTTATTAAAAAAGAACATGTTACAAAATCGGACCCCTTCATAACAACTTTATTTGAAACAGATGCATAAGAAAAAGGATGGGAAACATGTACCAAATCCCTTAACACTGGTACTGCTAGGATGGTAGGATTCTGGGTGATCCATGTTTCTGTCCCTCTAATTTTTACCAAAATAAAGAAAATTCAGAGGCAGTAATTCTGTTCAACTGTAGGGCCCCCTTCCTTCAGAAATACCTGTGTGTAAAGGCAAGGTGGGAGGGAAGACTGAGTGAGCTGACCTTTGGAAGGACTTAGATTTACATCTTGCCTTTTAATTTTTAAGAGCACAGTCAAGTAATACAAGGGTAGACAGTAGCCACCCTTTCCAGCTTCGAGTCTGAGAGGAGAGGTACACAAAACTTTCCTTCCCAGATTCCTCTCTCCCTGACCTGCTATGACCTAGAGATTTCAAGGGCTGTGGGTGGGAATGGAATTCTAGTCCTGACCTGGAGAATAGGAAGCAGAGGAACAAGGAATGAATGAGATTCTCTCATTAGATAACTTGTTGCCTAGAGCCAAGAAGGAAATCAACAAGGCAGTGTAGCCGGATAATTCAGGATAATTCAGGCTGCTGTCGGCTGGGACACATCCTGTCCGCATCAGCGCAATGGAAAGACCGTGGGCTTGGGAGTTAGATAAACCTGGGGCGAGAACCGTTTGACCTTGGCCAACTCACTTGCCTTCCTTAACCCTCAGGTTCCTCACTGAGAAAGGGGGATAGTAACATCTATCAGTAAAATTTAGACTTGTTTTGTTACAAACATTGGAACCTCACCCAAGACAACTTCAGCAATTTATCTTAAGGCTGCTTCTGTATCTATCTCATGTAACTTACGAAAAAAAAGGAATCAGGAGCAGGAAAGCCACTGGAGCTCCGGGAAAAAGAATTTCTTCTTTCTTTTCTACTTTTCCCTTGCCGATTTTTTCATTCTCCCATCCCACCCTCCAGACCAGCTCCTAAACTACTTATGGGGGGAGGGGGAGTTTGGGAGGATATCTGTATAAACTTGGCTGTGGAAGTCATCATTTTAAAATACTCGATTGGGGCCTTTCCATATTGGTGACACAGGTCTTCTTCAAAGTTGTTTCTCGTATTGAGTGGTGTGGTCCGGATCACACGGCTTCTGCTGCATGTATTAGTGGCCGCAAAAAGCCTGCCTCGGTGCACAGGAAAAGCCACACCGCGTTCGATGCATCCAAGTGAGCTGTGGCCTAGGAAGCGCTTCGTCTGTTTTCTGTGTGCTGTTTCATCCAGCCACAAGCTTGTCTTGTTGGCTTATAAAATTTCAACAGCTGGAGGAGAGTGGGGCTGTGGATGAGGAAGCCTACCATTGTTACTCTTCTTTAAACTTGCACCATGGTGGGGGGGGGGAACTACATGACCAGTACTAATGTTTTGTGAATTTCCCTACCGCCCCCCCTCGCCCCGCGCATGTACATGACCAGAGAGAGAGAAGGAGGGAGAGAGACAGAGAGATCAAAGCCAAAGATACATAACAGGTTGTGATTTCAGTCTTACCTCTACTGATAAATTCTCTGAGGTTAGTCAGTGGAGTGCAAAAATCCCACTTTTAATAACTGTAAAGAGAAAGGTCGCCATACCATTTCAGGGTTAAAGTTAACAGCTTTGGTCAACAGAGAGGCTGGCCTTTTGCAAGTTTCTAGAAGAGATACTCTGATTGGACCAGCTTGGGCAGCCACCCCTTTCTAGACTAATCATCTGTGACCAGGGGCTGAGGTCACCGTGTACAGAATGGATTCCAGGGGTTCACGACTTTGCAAAGGGACACAATGACATGTCATAGGGTGCTGGACCTATCCTCTTCCAAGTATCCGCCACACAAGCTCAGGAAGTGATGTGAAGATTAGATGTATGTCAAAACCCCAGTTTGAGACTGAAACGAAACAACAAGCTTTTGTTTCTTTTCCTGAAGCAAAACCCCGTTTCCTAAGAGCTCAGGATGCGTTGTCCATTCTGCTTACTCTTGGCTCTGCTGATACGCCAGTGCCGGGATGGGGTAAATCATCGGTATTTCTAAGAAACCATTCCCTGAAGAAACCATTTCCTGAAGGAAGCAATTATCCGTCATAAGTATCTTTCAGTTTTCATTCTATTGCACAAAATACTCAGTCTTGATAAACTCCAGCTCTGCACTGAGCTTGACCTCCTAGGTTATTTCATGAATCCTCACAGGAATCCTTTAGAAGGACAGTTATTATCCTTCTTTTGCAAACATGTTAATTGGAGATCAGGGAGGTGAAATGGCTTGCCTTAGGTGATTTGACTTAAGTCATCCAATTCCTAGTTTCATGCCATCTTCATTAGGCAAAGCGGGGTCTTTTTAAGAGTCTCACACTCTCATAAATAGCTGAAGTTGTTTATTTCGTTAGAATCTGGTGTTTGATCAAGGCTTGGAAAGTTGCGCTCCTTCCATAATGACCATGAGGCACAGGCGGGGCATGGTCTCTGCCCTCGGGTAGCTTACAGCGCCAGGACTGTAATATTGCTGAAAAATAATTATAGGGCAGTTTAACTATTTTTATCCTGAGTCCTGTGTAGAAAATGTACAGCGTATTTTGAAATATGCCTCTTAAAAATAGAGAACTTGGTGCCCCTGGTGGTGCAGTGGTTAAGAATCCGCCTGCCAATGCAGGGGACACAGGTTCGAGCCCTGGTCCGGGAAGATCCCACATGCTGCGGAGCAACTAAGCCTGTGCGCCACAACTACTGAAGCCCGCGCGCCTAGAGCCCGTGCTCCGTAACATGAGAAGCCACTGCAATGAGAAGTCCGCGCACCGCAACGAAGAGTAGCCCCCGCTCGCCGCAAGTAGAGAAAGCCCGCGCGCAGCAACGAAGACCCAATGCAACCAAAAATAAATAAGTAAATTTACAAACAAAAAAAAAAAGAGACAACTTAAAAATCTTCCTACCCCTTGATCAAGAATTCTATTTGTAGGTGTTTCTAACGTTTAACTTATTTTTTAATTTTATAATTTTTAATTTTTGTACAGTTTTAAAAGGTTACACTCCATTTACAGTTATTACAAAATATTGGTTATAGTTCCCGGGTTGTACAGTACATCCTTGAGCCTGTCTTACGCCCACTAGTCTGTACCTCTCACTCCCCCACCCCTGTACTGCGGCTCCCCCTGGCCCCCATCACTGCCACTGGTACCCACCAGTTTGTTCTCTGTATCTGTGGGTCTGCTTCTTTTTTGTTATAGTCACTAGCTTGTTGTGTTTATTAGACCACATATAAGTGATATCATTACAGTATTTGTCTTTCTCTACCTGACTTATTTCACTTAGCATAATGCCCTCCAAGTCCATCCATATTGCTGCAAACAGCAAAGTTTTGTCCTTTTTGATGACTGAGTAGTATTCCATTGTGTGTGTGTATGTCTATATGCCACATCTTTTTGTTTTGAAGTGAACTTTTTTGTTTTCTACATGCATCTTTGTAGTACTGGCACTGGTATTTTCTGAGGATACACTCTTAGAAATGGAATTTCAGATTCCAGGGACATGGGCATTAACAAATTAATATTTGTGCGTTTACAGTCGTACCAAGAGTGTACGACAGTGTCTTTGATCTTGCCTTTTTGCTAACAGTGGATGTTATCAATATCATGAAAGTATTTCCTGTAATAATTTTTATCCCGCTAGAGTTTCAATGAGGTTCAGCATTTTTTTCATGTTTGCTCATGATCTGGGTTCCTTTCCTGTTGTCTGTTCTTACCGTTCACCTGGTCTCACTTGTTTGTTGGTCTTCTGTTGTGCTGTTTCCCCATTTCTCGTTGATTTGCAATAACTCTACATTCTGGATATTTTTTTTTTTTTTTTGCGGTACGCGGGCCTCTCACTGTTGTGGCCTCTCCCATTGCGGAGCACAGGCTCTGGACGCGCAGGCTCAGCGGCCATGGCTCACGGGCCCAGCCGCTCCGCGGCATGTGGGATCTTCCCGGACCGGGGCACGAACCCACGTCCCCTGCCTTGGCAGGCGGACTCTCAACCGCTGCGCCACCAGGGAAGTCCTAGTTATTATTTCTTTATATTTTATTTGCTGAGCATATTTTCTTTCAGGCTGTTATTGGTTTGTTTGATTTTAACTCTATTTATGGTATCTTTTGTAGTGCAGATTTTCCATTTTTTGTGTTGTCAAATCTGTCAGATCTTTTCAATTAGACCTCAGTTTTATGTCTTGCTTAGGAAGTCTTTCTTAGCCTTAAAGTTATAAAAAAATTTGTCTATTTTTTCTAATGCTTTTGTAGCTTGTGGTTTATCTCTGGGTATTTAATCCATCTGGAATTCATTTTTGTGTATGAGGGAGGGATCTAACTCCTTTTGCAAAATGGAATATCTCAACACAATTGTTAAATAGTGTTTCTTTTCCCCTCCACTTGGAAAATGCTACATCCTATACTATATGCCCACACAGTCATGCTTTTGTTTCTGGGCTGAAAATAATTAATTCTAATATAGAACTGTCACCAAATCAGTGCAATTTCCCCAATATCAAAACAAACTAATTTTCTTGCAAGAAACAGTCCCCTTCCACCTCTGATTATTCTTTTACCACTCGTACCTTTAGCCCTTATGGCTGGTTTTCTTTCTTTTGTTGGTGTGGTACTTTGTGTTACTCCTGAAACATCTGACCTTGTGAACAGGCTTGATTTCCCCAATAAATGGTGGCGAGCCTGGTAGCTTTTTCCCCTGCATATTCCCCAGCTCTGAATTTAGCCACTTTCAACAGACTTTGCCTCTGGAGTTTTCTTTCAACCTTGTTCTTGTTTGCTTCCAGGAGAAATCACCATATGCTGGAATCTTAGGAGTGGGGAAGAGTCATAGGTTATCAGGATCACATACAGATTCCCAGGTCTCACCCCTGAAGTTTATTGGTTTGAGGTTTAGCCCTGGAATCTGCAACTTTACAAAGCTAGGCCTTTGCTCTTTCTGCAGGCTAATCTCTCGTTTGTAAATAAGATGACAATTGGGCAACCAGAGCTGTGAGAACAAAACATCTGGTACAGCAAGTGATTCTCTAGGGTCACTCCTCTAGTTTCCTAACAAGAGATGCTACAAATAAACTCTTGGGCCCTATTATTCCAAAGGCCACTTTGACATTTGCTTCAGTGAAACAAGATGGAGTTATCTTCCTAACAAAAGTAACCAGCAAAGCCAAAAAAAGAAAGAAATCCAAAAGCACTAGATTGTAAGCATCTCTGTTGAGTGTCTTGCATCCTTTCAGCATACGTGGGGATTACGCATTATGCCTCCACACTCCTCTCTCTTCTGAAGATGTCACTGAAGAAAGATTCCAATGCTAACATCAGTCAGTTGCTTGGAAGCTGACCCCGGCTGAACCATTGCTTCTTTTTCCACCGCCTCTTCTGGAAATTATTAAGAGATAAATGACAGAGACCAAAATTTAAGAAAATGCCAGGAGTCTGTTTATTCTGATCTGGTTCCTTAGAGATGCAAATGCATCAATTGTGAATATGATGGGTGGAATCATAGTATTTCAACCTGCCATCTCTACATCAAGGCCTAATTGGGTCTTGCTAGGAAAAGACAAACGGGTGCTCTGTTTGTCAAGACAAGAGAAGAGACTTCTTAGAACTTTTACCTCTGATAACTCAAGTCCAGACTCAACAAGTTAGTTCATTTATAAAGCGTTCCATTTCTTTTTTCTTTTCTTTTTTTTTTGCGGTACGCGGGCCTCTCACTGTCGCGGCCTCTCCCGTTGCGGAGCACAGGCTCCGGGCACGCAGGCTCAGCGGCCATGGCTCACGGGCCCAGCCGCTCCGCGGCATGTGGGATCTTCCCGGACCGGGGCACGAACCCGCGTCCCCTGCATCGGCAGGCGGACTCTCAACCACTGCGCCACCGGGGAAGCCCCAAGGGTTCCATTTCTTAATGCTAATGTATATGCAAATAAGCACCCTTGTCTCCGTACAGATACACGCACAGATGCACGCCCCTAAGAGTGTGGCTTTTGTATTCATCGCGCAAGATAGCCTCTGTACCTAAAATTGCATCTTATTTAGGCAGGAAGAAGGTGGAAGGGCAAAAATCAAGCCAGTTGAGTCTGTCCTTAAGAAAAGCTCTCCTAGAATCCTTTGCACAGGTCCCTGGACAACTCCAGCAGTAGACATAGCTGAGGATAATAAGCTTACAATATTCCTGCCTCGAGCAAAGGTGAGACTCGTAAGTGAAAAGGGGAGTATGGATCCTGAGAGTTAAGTAGCAGTGTCTGTCTTGGGGTTCCTCCAAAAAATTTCCCAAACCTCTGTGCTTTCCTGTGTCTCACCTGCAGCAGCCCAGTGGTACCACGATCCACTGTCACCTGCATCCCCTTCTAACTGATCTCCCTGCACAGTGACTGGTTATCTTTTTATTTTTATTTATTTTGTAGTTTTTAGTTTATGTTTTTAAACGGCTTCACATTTCTTTTTTTCTTTCTTTTTTTTTCTTTTGGGCCGTGCCTCGTGGCTTGTGGGATCTTAGTTCCCCGACCAGGAATCGAACCCAGGCCTTCGACGGTGAAAGCTCGGAGTCCTGACCACTGGACCATCAGGGTATTCCCTTGTAATCTCTTTAAAACGGTGTGAATTTGGATCACTTTGCTGGTTAAAACTTTTTATGACTTCCTGTTTGAGTTAGAATGAAATGCACATATTTTTCTGTGACCTAAAAGGCCCACGTAATTGGGTATCCTCCATTTAATTTTGCTCTTTCTTCCTCCTGGCTTATAACAGGCCAGGCACATTGGCCTCCCGGCAGTACTTTAAACCCACTGTGATCTTTCCAGTGTTAGGGCCGGGGTAATTGTTTCTCCTGCTCGGCTTCTCTCTTTCCACAAGTTTTTGTCCAAATGTCACTCTCTGGGACCATCCCATCCAGGACACTGCGATGGTCTTTTTGATGTGTCACTTTAGCTAGGCTACAGTCTTCAGTTCTAGAGCCAAACACAAATCTGGGCACTGCTGTGAAAGTATTTTGTGGATGTGATTGAAGTCCATAGTCAGTTGATGTGAACATAGGGAGAGTTTCCTAGATAATCTGGGGGAACCTGATTCAACCATTTGAAAGGCCTCAAAAGCAGAGCTGAGGCTTCCATAAAGAAAAAGAGGGCTTCCCTGGTGGCACAGTGGTTGGGAATCTGCCTGCCAATGCAGGGGACATGGGTTCGAGCCCTGGTCTGGGAGGATTCCACATGCTGCAGAGCGGCTGGGCCCGTGAGCCACAACTACTGAGCGTGCATGTCTGGAGCCTGTGCTCCGCAATGGGAGAGGACGCGACAGTGAGAGGCCCGCGCACCACAATGAAGAGTGGCCCCTGCTCCTGGCAACTGGAGAAAGCCCTCGCACAGAAACGAAGACCCAACGCAGCCAAAAATAAATTAATTAATTTAAAAAAAAATAGAAAAGAAAAAGAAATCTCACCTGTGCTTAGCCGTTTAAGTCCATGTCCAAAGTGTCAGCCTGCTCTTCCCAACAGGCTGCCCTGTGGATTTTGGACTTGCATAGCCAGGGCCCACCATTGTGTAAGCCGGTTTCTTGCAATACATCTCGTGATATGTATCTGTACTGGTCCTCTTCTCTGATTGACCCTGAAGGACACATCCCTCTTCCCCCACCTACCAGTTGCTCTTTATCACAAAACCCCATTTATTTCCTCCGAAGCACTGAATTCCATCTAAAATTACCTTGCTTATTTATATATTTACTTGTCTATACATTTACGTCTTTTCCTACTGAAATGGTTGCTCCCACAAGGCAAAGTCGGTGCCCGCTGTCCTCACCACCGTATCTCCAGTACTTAAACAAGGTTTCATCCATAGTCTGTGCTCAGTAAACATTCGTTGAAAGAATGGATGAATGGAGATCTGGTAATAAAATTTGGTCCACAATTCCCTTCCAGATTACACATAGTTACATTTCCAGGCTACACCCGAAGAAATGATTTGACAAGACTGCCAAAAAAAAAAAAAAAGTTAAATAAATTGTGGTGTATTCATTCACTGAAATGCTAAACAACTGTTAACAATGAAAAGGTGGCTCTATATTTGTGGATAAGGAAACAAGCAAAGAAAGGAGGCTACTGGACAACGTACATGGTCATTTTCACAAATGTTTGAAAGAAAAGGGTAATATTAGAAGTATACAGTTTCGAATGGATGCTTTATAAAATATACTTGTGGCTAACAAAAGTCCTAAAATAGTTTATAGATTTGGAAACTGGAAAAACTGACGGCTACACATCTGTAAGGACAAATTTGCTTGTAGCTTTGGCTGGTCAGAGAATATATACTCCAAACTTTATATGTGTTGCTGCAGGTTAATTGGTCCTAAGATGTGTGAATCGAAGAAACACATTCCTTGCATACAATGGGACCCACCTCCAGCTGGGAAGGTCCAGCTGGGATGGGTGGAAAAGCTGAGGGGGATTGGCGAAAAGGTGAGTGGTCTAGCTTGGTGGGAGCACAGAGGAGAGGAAACTGGGGCTGGAGAAGGATTTTAGGAGTATCCGCGGTGGGTCTCCAGCTTCCAGGAGAAGCACTAATGCCTAGTTTAGTAGGCAATAGGGGGACCACTGAAAGTCCTTGAGCAGGGCAGTGGTACCTGCCTGAGACTGTCAATGCTCCGTAAAGTTGAATATTACGTGAATGATGGGTCACAATGATCCTGTTGAAAGTTACCTTTACAGAGCAGATATCACTTGAGATCGACCTCGGTCCTGAGAGCCAACAGAAGAAGAAACACCTCTTCTGCCAAAATAAATTGTGTTGTACCCCCTCCCCCTAACCTCCACCCCCCTTACCTACTTCCACGGAACCGGCAGTGACAGGCACTTGTCCCCATTTCCTGGACTCTCAGAATCCTGGGAAATCAAGGAAAGCCGCTCCGAAATACATCTGGTCCATATAAATGACAACTCATTTTTTTTCCTAATAAGATTTTTTTTTTTTTTTTGCTGGCAGAATCACACAGCTATTTTCTAAATCAAAGATCAATTTGTTAGATTACTTTTTACGGGTGGCATAGGGGTAATGGCTTCTGTAAAACATCTGTTCTATAATGAGAAAACAAAGATTTCTTTGCCCCAACTGAGTGCAGTTACCTCTGGCTACCAGAGGGAAAGTTGTGGGAGCAGTGTCAAAATTCAAGGAGGATTGTTTGCAACAGAATCTTTTCTTTTCTATTTTTTTTTTCGAAAGTAGCTAGGAGACTGCGTTCATTAGCATTTTATACGCTGTCATAGAATAAAGCAAAACTCCCAAATCTGTGTGGGCTTGTTAATACAAACGACTGGTGAATTAGATTCAGTCAAGTCAAAGGAATTCTATTTTGAAAAGAAGTGAGGGGAAATCCGAGTTAGGGGCCTTTCCTGCAAGTCCGTACATAGTTTTAATTCTAGGGCATCATTCACCCCCCGTGAGTTTAAGGTCTACACTGGCAAAAGAATGACTACTCTGGAGGCCCCAGGCTTGCTCTGATTGGTTCTTCATGAGCCAATCAGATGTAGGCTTGCTGTGATTGCACACATCCTGAGAGGGTGCTTCTCTGCTGTTCGATTGTCAGCCGGTCTTCTCAGTGTGTCACTTGCAGCCTCCTTGCCCCTGCACTGTCTACATCCTCTGTGTCATCTTGTTCTTCCCCCATCACACCCAGGCCCTGATCTTATTCTCTTAATTCGTTTTTTTGATCTTCCCAGTCACAGCCCCTACCCTGATTTCACCAGCGTCGAAAATTCATCCTCCTCCAATTTCTCATTTCCACCTTGCAAGTTCTCCAAAAGTCGACTCCTTCCTGGAGCTTTGTCCAACACACTGAAGACCATGCGTTCCTCTCTTGTTACTTTTCCAAAGTCCTTGTGCTTTGCAGACCGCTCTTCCTCTGACCCGGAGGATTGGTCTTCTTCATTGTTCTGTCCTGCACTCTCTCTCACTGTAGCAAATACTACAGGCTGCTGGCTGAAAACAGCAGACATCGCTGGGAAACAGAGTGATATTAGAATTACTTCTATTGGTGAAAATAGTACCTTGTTAACTAGAACGATGATTGTTAGAATCAGCTTTCATCGGAGAAAAGAAAGTATTCAGGTTTTGGGTGTTGGCTAAAGTGTTTTGGAGACACCTGTACCTTCCAACCCCAGGGTATGAAGATCTTGCAAGCCTGTAGCTGGTACTCTTAGACTGAGTAGTCTTGTGTTCAGCTTGTGACCCTGGAACATTTCCAGTGGCCTGAATCCAACTGAGAGAATTGAATCCTGCTTCTGGAGTTGTTGTGTCTGTCTTGAGCAAACCTTTCTAATAAAGGAACTGTTCAAAGCTCCCAAGAGACAGAGAGTTGGGACTTCATTTGAGTCTGCAGACTGATTGCGTGAACTGTTTTGTGTCTGCTTGCCAAGAAACGTTTGTTGAGTAAATGTCCATGTGGTTGGAAGACTTTGGTCTGAGATTTTCTTCCCTTACGCCCTGGCAGGAAGGTTGTAAGAGAATAGCTAAACCTTCCCCACCCTAAACTTCTTTAGCAGCTGCCATGATCTCCCTAAACAGCTTACAAGTTATGCATGACCCTTAGGCCAGTTCACAGCATACGTCAGACGGAGAGATAATAGACCATTTCGTTCATCAATTTATGAATCGAACAGTTAGACTGCAAATGGACAAGTACAAAAGCCTTTCTCTGGACAATTGAGAGTTGTTGCTCTCAAGGAAACTTCTCTTAAGCCTCGGGAGATGGGTAGCAGAGGGTGGAAGAGGAGAAATTCAACGACTAGCCGATGGCTACATTAAAAGCCAAGAGGGCCGGGACCCGGACGCCCACTCTGGGGGAATAACTGTGGCCGAGGCTGGCGAGATGGAGTCCTCGTGGATCCAGTGGCAATGAGGAAAAGACTCTGGTTGGGAAATGCGTGGCCCATGGCAAATATCTTTGTCCACAAAGATTTGTGACTTATTTCCTTCTCTTAAATTAAGACCAGAACGGCCCCAAATGCCAGCAAGTCCATAACAGCAGAGACCTACCAATTAGCAGGACCGTGAAATTAAGGACAGACCCATCTGGCGAGAGGAAACGGCCATTATGGTCCAAACCCTGCCTTGTCTTTGTCTTCTCATCCTGCATTTCCTTTGGTTTGGATATGAAGTCAGTATCTAGGGGACCAAGAGGTGAGAGATTTTGTTTCTGGGTGAACGTCATCTCGACTAAACAGATGTTTGGGTATTTTAATCTCAGGACAGTGGTAAGAATGGGAGGTGATTAAATGAAGGGAGAGTAGACCTTCCACTCACCCGTCCCTGCATTTGGGCTTCACTGTTACTAAACCCGTTCCACACTGATGTCACTTCCCTCAAGGCAAACGGCTTTATTTCTTATTCAGTCATCCCAGTGGGCCGATCTGTTATAATTAATTAATTAATTTTTGGCTGCGTTGGGTCTTCATTGCTGCGTGCGGGCTTTCTCTAGTTGCAGAGAGCGGGGGCTAATCTTCGTTGTGGTGCGCGGGCTTCTCATTGCAGTGGCTTCTCTTGTTGCGGAGCACGGGCTCTAGGCGCGCGGGCTTCAGTAGTTGTGGCATGCAGGCTCAGTCATTGTGGCTCACGGGCTCTAGAGCGCAGGATCAGTCGTTGTGGCGCACGGGCTTGGTTGCTCCGCGGCATGTGGGATCTTCCCGAACCAGGGCTCAAAGCCGTGTCCCCTGCACTGGCAGGCGGATTCTTAACCACTGCGCCACCAGGGAAGTGCATTAGTTATCTATTTTATAGCTAGCAGTGTGTATATGTTAATATCAACCTCCTCCTAATTTCTCCCTCCCCCTCACCTTTCCCCTTCGGTAACCGTAGGTTCGTTTTCCACGTCTGTGAGTCTGTTTTATAATTAAGTTCATTTGTATCATTGTTTTTAGATTCCACAGATAAGAGATATCGTATGGTATTTGTCCTTCTCTTTCTGACTTACCTCACTTAGTATGATAATCTCTAGGTGTATCCATGTTCCTGCAAATATGGCCGAGTAATATTCCACCGTGTATATGTGGACCACATCTTCTCTATCCATTCCTCTGCCGATGGACACTTAGGTTGCCTCCATGTCCTGGCTACTGTAAATAGTGCTGCTTGCTGTGAACACTGGTACGTCTTTGTATTGATTGCTGTGACCTGGCCGTCAGCTCCACACGTAGTTACAGGCAGCAACACTCCTGGAATGGGAGTTTCGATTGAGAACAAAGAAAAAATTGAAGTTGAAAGGCAAGGCTGGGGTGGGGAGGCTGTTAGATGGAAGTCTGAATGATGTAATAAACAACAACAGAGACCGTGACAGCTAAAACATGTTTATCGTGTTGTTTCATCAGACGACAACCCACAGCATCCCGCTAACTTTCAGGTAGAGGGCTCGTACATGGTGTGAGCTGACGTCTTCGCGCCTCTGTCCTTTCCGCTTGTGAGCAGCCCTCCAGCTCTCCCCTTCTGCACGCTCACCCCTCATTTCCTGACCTCCTCCCAGCTCCAGGCCTGCCTGATGTTGGTGCTGGACCCCCTCCCCTGCACCTGTGCTGCAAGAGTCATAAGCTCTCATTACCCTACTGGGATTATTCACCTGTGTCTCCGACTAGGCGGGAAGTTCCATGAAGACTGGGGTCTTGCCCGTCCGTACAAGAAAAGGACTTCGGCCATTAATGAGCAGGGAAGAGAGGAAGAAGAGGGGAAGAATGAAGAAAGGAAGGTCAGACGGCACCAAAGGCAGACGCTGTGATGCTCTCTAAGGGTTATTGGTGCTGGCTCCTTTCCTTCCCAGAGTCTAATCTCAACAAGTTAGGTCTCTGCTTCATACCCCCTCCTCTACCCCGTTATTTCCCTCTTCTGGTTCAAGTGAGTTTGGGGGAGGGAGGCTGGAAGGCTCAGCTGGGTCTTTGTGTTCTACTTCTCAGAATAACTCAGGATTAGGGGTGCACGGCAGTAAAAAGAAGTTACGTGAAATGGAGTGTAGTGGGTGATGAAATATGCCACTGAGATCCCACTTCGGGACCAGAGGCTGTTCCTACAGATGTCCTGAGGGTTGCCTGGCTCGCATTGAGCCCCCAGCGCCCCCCTCACTGAACAGAGCACCCTTACTCAAAGCACGTCCTCCCGCGCGGCAGCCCCGTCCAGTGACTGGTTGATGCAGAAGCCCAAAGACCCAGCTTTCTAGAAAGAAGAACCGTCTCTGCTTCAGGGCCCCCCATGGGGTGGGAACTGAGGCTGCAGTTGCAACTGCCTCAGAGCTCAAGCCTCCTCTCCCCGTCCCGTGTCCCTCACTCCTTTACAAGCACGGCTCCTAAGGGCACTCAGCAGCGAACCTTAGTCACAGGTATCTCCACCTCAGCGTTGTGTCATAGGGCTCCTATCCTAGGACAGGTAGTTCATACTCCAAATGTCCACAGGCCCGTCTATACACATAGCCTGGTGAGAATTTTTCACTTAGCAAATATATTTAAGAATCTTAATGCAACTCATGGTATCTCCAGCCTGCCCAGGGGTCAGAATGGGTTCACGTTAATAACGGTAATAACGGATGCTGACTTCGGATGTGCCTTGCTTGTTGTTGAAGGATGAAGGGCTCCCTTCTATATCCCCACCCATTGTTCCTGGGTGTCCTCAGGGTGTCCTCATATGTGCCCATACGTAAATCTTTGTGCTTCACCTGGCCTCTGCCACGTTCTTTTCCTTCTGCCTTGGCTGCTTTGATGATATTTTCTGCCCGTGGAGCTATACCCAAGGACTTGGCCACAGCACTGCCGTGGGAGGGGCCCATGATTAAAAATACTGGCATCTCCACCGAGGGCACTGACTTTGGTCCAGAGTCGCTTCTTCCTGTTCCCAATTAGCCGTGGGTTCCGGGGGCTCAGACTGTCAGCGCTGGAGCCTTGGGCGCTGCTAATTGGCTGGTGGCTATGAGGTGCCAGAGTTATTCGGGATTCCCCGTCTCTTCCCACTTCATTTTACCGTGTCTCGGTACCAGGCCATCACTGTCATGGCCCCCACGATCCCATAATATTTCCATCATTTTACTTGTAGCCCCTTTCTTCCCGGGACTCAGTCCTAAGTCCACGAGGGGCTCTCCTGAGTGACAGATCCCCCTGCAGGGCCAGAAGTGGCCTCTTACTTCCCAATGATTGAGGCATCATTATCTGATCAACCTTAGAGGCCTCTAGTGATTCCTGCTCATACCTGAGTCCTTAGGGAAACACAGCTTAAGTTCAGGACAAGATCCTTCCTACACTGAAAGCAACGCCAGTTTGCTTTCCTGAAACTCTTAGAAGAGTTTTCAGACTCTTTTGTACCTGGGAAAATGTCAGAATGGTCTAGATTCGTCAATATGTGCATAAACTCAGGCACACGTTGTATAAAGAATTAAAAAAAATTTTAAGTGTGATAAAATACACACAACGTCTACTGCATTAACCATTATAAGCGAACAGCTCAGTAGTATTAAGTACATTTACCCTGTTGTGTAAGCATCGCTACCATTGTCTCCGGAATTATCTCCGTCTTGAAAAGCTGAAACCCTAAAGCCATTAAACACTGACTCCCCATTCCTCCCCCCGCCGGCCCCTGGCTACCACCAGTCACTTTCTGTCTCTGATTTTTACTAATCTGGGTCCATCATATAAGTGAACTCATATAGTATTTGTCTTTTTTTGACTGGCTTATTTCATTAACGTAATTTCCTCAAGGTTCGTCCATGTTATAGCATATGCCAGAACTTCTTTCTTTTTTAAGACTAAATAATATTCCACTGTGTTTATAGGCTACATTCTGCTTATCCATCCGTCCACTGATGGACACTTGCTCACTTCCCCATTTTAGCTATGGGGAATAATGCTACTATGAAAATGGGTGTACAAGCATCTAAGACCCTGCTTTCAATTCTTTGGGGGTATATACCCAGAAGTGGAATTGCTGAATGATATGGTAATTCTATTTTTAATTCTTTGAGGAACTGCCATACTATTTTTCACAGCCGCTGTACCATTTCACCTTCCCACTAAAAGTGCACAAAGTTTCCAGTTTCTCCACATCTTTGCCAACATTTGTTATCTTCTGTTTTTTTTTTTGTTTTTTTTTTTTAAATAGTAGCCATCCTAATGGGTGTGAGGTAGAGAGCGACTACATTTGAAAGCGACTCTGTTGTAAGGGCAGAAGACCTAAATAGACACGTGTCCAAAGAAGACATACAGATGGCCAATAGGTACAGGAAAAGATGCTCAATGTCGTTAATTATTAGAGACATGCAAATTGGAGCTATAAAGACGTACCATCTCACACCAGTCAGAATGGCCATCATTAAAAAGTCTACAAATAACACATTCTGGAGAGGGTGCTGAGAAAAGGGAACCCTCCTACACCGTTGGTAGGAATGTAAGTTGATGCAGCCGCTATGGAGGACAGTATAGAGGTTCCTTGAAAAACTAGACATAGAGCTACCATATGATCCAGCAATCCCACTCCTGGGCATATATCTGGACAAAACTCTAATCGAAAAGATATATGCACACCTATGTTCGTAGCAGTACTAGTTCACAATAGCCAAGACATGGAAGCCACCTAAATGTCCATCGACAGATGGATGATAAAGAAGATGTGGTACATATATACAATGGAATACTACTCAGCCATAAAAAAATGAAATAATGCCATCCGCAGCAACATGGATGCACCTAGAGATTATCTTACTAAGTGCAGTAAGTCAGACGGAGAAAGACAAATACCATATGATATCCATTTACCATGTGATAGATTCCGTGTGGAATCTAAAAAAATGATACAAATGAACTTATTGATGAAGCAGAAAACGACTCACAGACATAGAGAACAAACTTACGGTTACCAAAGGGGAAGAGGCGGGCCAGATAAATGAGGAGTTTGGGATTAGCAGATACAAAGTACTATATATAAAATAGAAAACCAGCAAGGTCCTGCTGTCTAGCACAGGGAACTATATTCAATATCCTGTAATAAACCATAACGAAAAGGAATATACATATGTGTATGTATGCGTATAACTGAACACGTTGCTGTACACCAGAAACGAATACAACATTGTCAATCAACTCTACTTCAATAAAAAAATTAAAATTAGGACAAGAAAGCAACTTTGTTCTCAGCTGAACCACCTGGTGATGATTTTTTTACTCCTGTGCACATGAAGGAGGATGTTTCTCCAATCTGTCTGTCAGGGTTCAGAGATGATGCTATCGCTATATGAAGACTGCACAGGCAGATCTAAGCAGAAAGACACCTCAGGTGCCCGGGCCATGAGAAAACAGGAGAGAGCCAAGCAGAAGCCCTCTTAAGAGGGCAAGAGAAGTTCAGTGCAAGCGGGGACACGGCCCGGCTGAGCTGGTGACTGCCGCACAGCCGACGGGTCAAATTATCTCTCTTGGATGAAGATCCTCATTAAAGGTCTGCACCTCAGAGACATTTTGGCCTCCCGAGGTGCATCATTATGGAAGATGAGGAACGATAACAGTAATTTAAATGGAGTTGGAAGAGCAGTCTAACTTAGAAAAGGTATTCACGTTTCAATCGCTCCCAGGAAGAGACTCCCTGGGATAAAGTACATTGACTGAAGGAATCGTGGGCAACGTAATTGTTCGAAGGCAAATGTTCCCTGTCCTGGTGAGCAAGGAACATGGAGCACAGCCCGTGGCTGTCAGGGTCCATCGTTTTCTTCCAAATCATTTCATTCCAGAATAATTTTCACGTTGTCGGTGGGAGGGGCCGGTTTATCAAATGCTACCTCGTACTCGGAAGCACAGCCATGGCTAAGGAGCTACATGCTTCCCTGGGAGGGAGAGTTGCAAAATGACTCTCTTGAGGAACCCTGGCTGGAGGATGGAGCATTTCCCCCTGTACTGTCCCCAGCTGTGCTCCCCTGCATTCCCTCACGCTCTCTGAACCCAGCAGGGCGACGGTAAAGACAGCTTCTCGGGAGAAAGGGAGCAGGCAAGTGTCATTTTCTTGCTGTACTTTATGACACCCAACAGAGGAAATGCAGAGCACAGGTGTGGGAGTTTGGCTGACTTGCAGTAAAAAATAAACGTGGTTTCCTGTTTGTTGCTTATTTTCATTCCTAAGTGGTGATGAGCTTCTGGGACTTCCTGCCAGGACTAGCATTTTCTGCAGACAAAGTAGGTGTCATTTGGGGACCAAAAAAACGTCAATACCTGCAACTTTCCAAAAATGCTCACATCTCGCACTCATTAGTGTCACCCCTTAAAGTAATATAGACTATTTTAAATTGGGCTAAATCGTTGTGTTACTTGGGAGTGTTGAAAGACTGGCACCTTGAAGCACTAAAATTTTCTCACGTATCTGATGAACTTAAAGCAATTCTCGGTCCAGAGAATATTCAGTTGTCCATCTGTCTACCCATTCATCGATGTACCCACCCAACCATCTATCCGTCCATCCATCCACCCATCCATCCATCTGTCCACTCTCTAGGTGCCTCTTTACTCCCAACTCATTTTATACAGTCTTCCACTGATCTGATACGGTCTTGGGACTTCTAATAATTCCAGGTATATATGCTGACTTTTCCAAGCAGACTGAGGTCTCCTGAGTGGAGAGAGAATATCTACTACTTAAAAACTTTCATCAGAGTGGAGAGCAAAAAGCCAGGTCGCCAACATGTGTGCAACGTATTCATGCTGAAATAAAATGGGACCTGGGAAACGATTTGCCCAGCCTGGCAGCGGAAGGCCTCCCAACAAAGCCTTCCTCCCGTGTCCTTGCAAGATTGCCGCAACGTGGCCATTTTCAGACTCTGATTTACAAGATGGGTAGAACTGCCTCAGTTACACAAAACACACGGTGCTGCTTAAGGAAGCTGCCGGCCGGCTGCAGGGGAGCCAGCTGACGTCCCGTTGTAGCTCTTGGAGCTTTCAAACACCGCCACGTGCACCCCCTCCGACACGGGCACATTGACCTCTGAGTCTCCTTGTGCTTTCATCAGCATCTTCTCCAGTGCCTGGTAACAGCTATCCCCTTAGTGCAAAACCACACCTGATTTTCCAAAGCCTGGGGGCCATGTTTTTCTTTTTCTCATTCATCCTCTTCTTTGCCAGACATTGAATGAGTAGTCACTGAGTACCAGGCGTGGGGCCGGGCGTAGGAGGACACGGGGGCAGTTAATACGTCACTGCTGCTCTTTGGGAAATCAGAGTCCTCAAGACAGACAACGGATAACCACGACTCATTGCGATAAAGATTGTAACAGCGGAGGAAATAGAGGTACGGGTCCTGCTTGTGAGTCGGGAGGGGGCTTCGCAGAGAAGGTGACTTTCCAGCTAAGTCCTGAGGATACGCTGGAGTTCCCCAGAAGATAAGGAGAGGAAGGACAGTCCTGGCAGAAGGATGATTCTGTGTAAACATAGAGAAGAGCGTGGGCATCCAGGATATTTGGTGGTGCAGAGGGGTCAGTGTGCACGGAGCAGGGTGGGTGTGAGGGGGCGGAATCGAAGAAGCTGGGTGGGAAGAAGCAGGAGATGAGGCTGGAGCAGATGAAGAAGGGCCCTGTGTGACTCGCCAAGGATTTTGCTTCCTACTGTTTAGAGGCCAAGGGGAGCAATTTGAGGAGTGGGGACCCGCAATCACACTTGTGTTTCAGAAAAATAGTTCTGACAAGGAGAATTGTTATGGGGCTCTTGCAAATGTAGAGAAGAGATGGAGAGGGTTAAAGCTAAGATAGTGGAGAGAGGATGGAGATGAGGGATGTAGTTGATTCGAAAGATGCTTAGAAGGGAAGAGAAGTGGGTCACACACACACACACAGAGAGAGAGAGAGAGAAGGGGGAGAGATGTTAAGACTTCCCCAAGATTTCCTTTTCTAATAACAGTAGACGGCAGCTTTATTAAGTGAGACGGGGAATATAGGAGGAAGGAATTAAGACTTTGGAGGGGGTGTGATGTTTGGAGTTTGGGACATGTTGGACTTAGAGACACCCAGACAGTTCTAGAACCCTGGGAAGAGGGACGAAAGGACAGACGGTGCCGTGCTGTGGAACACCTCTGCACTTGACTCACAGGTCAACACGTTTAGGGTACAATGGGAGACTTTATCTTCTTGAGCATCACATGGGCTTGGGCTCAAGATCTGTCACCGTAAGTTACGTACAGCCTGATGTAAAACAAGCTAAGCCGCAGCCAGCCTGCTCGCACACCTGAAAAGTGGAGGCTGCTACTCCCCAACTCTGTGCTGAGAGAGCGAACAGTGGGCTGGTGTTGATGCCCTGAGGCATGGATGGCACTCTGCAAGCGGTGGTGTCTGTGGCACAGAGCTCTAAAAAGACGCTTCTAAGCACTCAAATAGGCTCTGGGCAGATTTAGCTTTTCCCAAGATTCTAATTAAAAAAAAAAAAACACAGAGAAGATCACTCTGGGAAATGCTCCCAAGCTGGATTCACTGTGCTTTCCAAGGCTCTGTTTCTTCACCTTCATTACTCCTGGAAGAAGGTCTGCAGATTCCAGGACCAGGGGCCCTGAGATTCCACTCACGTGTTCCCTTTCCTGGCATTCAGAAAAACATTTGGAAAAAACCCCAGAGACTACCGTCCACACAGCAGCCCTCAGCCGTGACTACAATTGCTCAATTATATGGCCAGTCACGAAGTGCAGATTATAGGGTTTCATAGCTGAAGGCTCTGTGAGTTGACCAGATAAAACTAAATAAGAAAAAAAAAAAAAAACCCAACATGCAAATGTTGGACGTTTTCTGAGCATATGGCAACATTTAGTTCCAGTCAGCAAGAAATAGGAACAAAACAAAACAAAACCGTGAGCAAGACTTTGGATTTTTTTTTTTTTTTCTGCTTTGCTTGGTTTCTTGGGGATGTGGATAATGTGAGACCCAGGCGTGCTTATAAAGGGTTAGACTTGTTTGAAATTCCCTGATATAACACAATCTTAAACGGACTGGCTACTTGCTACTTTTTGTTTTTGTCTTTCAGTTCACTTCTTTAATTGAAGGAGAGTTAATTTACAATGTTGTGATAGCTTTAAGTGTACAGCAAGGTGATTCAGTTATATATATAGATATACATGTATACCTATTCTTTTTCAGATTCTTTTCCATTCTAGGTTATCACAAGGTACTGACTTTCGTTCCCTGTACTATATAGAAGGAGCTTGTTATTTGCTATTTTTGTATGAGCTCCGTTTCAGCTGTTTGTTGCTAGATCTGTGTCTTGGAACTGGGGATTCAGTTTTGTCTGGAGACAGTGGTGTGTGGGTCCTCAGGTCAGCCTGGATGGCTGACCCTATTCCAGCAAGCGGTACCGCCACCCATCCAGTTGCTCCCGCTGGTACGTCGTAGGGACTCACGGAGACATTTGCCGAATGAATGACTGAGCCTGAGGGACAGACACCTGCCAGCCACCACGACACTATCTCAGAGTCCCCCGCCTTCACAGCCACCACCCTGAGTGGACAGAGTAGAGACTGCCTTAGGCCAAGCCATGGGGGCAGCTGCCACGGTCAGGACAGGCACTGCAGCAGGGCAGGTGGAAGGGGTCAGAGGACCACAGAGCCGGCTGGTGAGGGCGCGGGCAGTGGACTGAGCAGGGCGATGGGGAGAGTGGACTGAGGATCCCACGCAAGCAGGGACATCGTCCCGCCTGCGGTTTATGCCCAGGCCCCGGTACGAGCCTGGCATGTGGGATGGGAGATGCTCGGGACGTGATGCAGGGGCAGAGAGCGGGGCCCCTTCTTCACTCCCCCTCATTCCCCAATGACCCTGCCTCCCTCCTTTACCTCTCACCCTCAGGACCCAAATCCCCTGCAGGCGCCCAGGGGACGGGAAGTGCCCTGTCTCTGGGTTAGTGGCTGTGCAGCTTCCCGCCAGGACGAGTCTCTCCCAGCCCAGACCAATCAGCATCACAGGTCTCCTGTCCTTCCTGCCACCTTGGGGTTGGGAGGGCTTCTGAGGACTCTTATCTTTATCCAGGGACATATCCACAGTCACAATGGCAAAGCAGATGGGGAAGTTTAACACACAGTAAGAAAATCCATCTCTAGAGCATCAAATAAAAGGCACCCCTGAAACTCCGTAAAAATGGGACCAACCCCGTTTCTTTGGGCTTCAGTCTCGCTTCCCCGTTGTAAACAGTCAGCTGCCTGTGCTCTCCTCCACCGGGCGGGGGTCCCAGCCTTTGCGCATCCCAAGGGCTCCCGGGTAGGCTGGCACACCTGGTGGCAAGAGGGGGCCCGCTGCCCTTCAGGGCAGGAAGAGAATTTCTTTACTTTCAGGGGAAAGGTACGCATCAGAGAGAAAGGTGGAACTCCCCGGATGGTGAGAGGGAGTGTCGCAGGAATTTTCCTGAATTCATGACACCCCCACACACGTGCACCGAGGTCTGGATGTGAGACTTAGAATCAAGCCTTGGAAAAGGGAAGGAAAAAGCCATGCAGCTACTGTCGTGAACTCATCACGCGCTCGACACCTTCCAGGCGGGACCCTGGCGTGAGACAGGCCTGCCACGATCTCCTTCTCACCCGTGAGGACCCCAGGGCGTGTGTGTCGGGAGCTCAGCGAGCTGGAGAGAAGATGCTGAGCCGCCAGGTGGCCGGTAGTCCATCTTGGACACACGCCAAAAATGAAAGAGTGAAGCCTTCAAACGCTTACTGCGACGGTACCACCAAAAGTCCGAAACCAGAGAAAATGCTGACTTCCCTGTTGCATTCCCCACCCCGACCCTGGAACAGTGAGGGTCAGGTGGATTAGACAGGCGAGGGGTCGTGTCACGGCTGGGGGACCTGAGGTTGGTGGCGGGGACAGAGTGGCGCAGGGGAGGCCGGGAGTGGAAGAGTACTGTGTGCTGAGTCAGGGATGGGAAGAGGGTCTGCAAGGTTCTCCCTCATGCTTCACCCCATAAGGAGGCCAGGGTCCTGAAGAAGGCCTCTGTCTACCCGAGGCCTCAGATAAAGACACCTAGGAAAAAAGGTGCCAGGGCTAGGAATGCAAATACAGCTGGCCCACCATATCTGTGGATTCCTCATCCTTGGATCCAACCAACTGTTGAGAAAAATTCCAGAAATTTCCAAAAAGCGAAACTTGAATTTGCACCCGCCCCTCTCCCCACTGGCAACTGGTCACATAGTGTGGACATTATATTAGGCGTTATGATTAATCTAGAGATGCTTTAAAGTATAGAGAAGGATGTGTAGGGTACAAGAAGAGACTACACCGTTTTGTATAAGGGAGCTGAACATCTGAAGAGTTTGGTATCCACGGGGGGTCCCGGACCCGATGCTCCCACAGACACTGAGGGATGAGTGTGTGAGAAGCATAGCAGGCCGAAAGGGCCTGAGGCCTTGTCTGCGACTCCAGTCAGCATCTGCATGGCTGCCACCCGGCCCGGTGTGGGGAGGACAGCTTTCACCTGAGACCTGCCAGGGAAAGCCTTGCAACTGCTGACGGTCAGGCCTGAAAAATCATACAGAGGTTTTTCACCGGGAACCAGACCCCTCACCCTCCCACAGGCATCACGCCCAAGCTCGTCCCGTCCGAAGTAGCAGAGCTCTCCCTGAACCAGCTGCTTGCGTTGCCAGGAGGCCTCAGCGGCTCCCCTCCTCTGCTCCTGACCGCCTCCCCCCGCCCCCCGGGGTGCTGGCACACCTGCAGAGTCCACCGTCTCCCTTCCAGGTTCCTGCCATGGACGCCGTCTCCCCCTCAGCTGCCAGGAGGTGGATGTCCTCGCTTGGATGCATCAGCTCCAGAAACAGCAGCCCAAATGGAAAGACGTTGTCTGCAATCGGGGACAGATGAATCCACGGACACCTGTCACACATGCAAGGGTTATTTGATCAAGAGAGCTCAGAAAGGAGGGGGGGACAAATCAGCCGCAGGGCAGAAGGGGCAAGCACGCGCGTGGCGGCTCTGAACAAGCGTGGAACACAAGCGATTGCTAATCAGGCCGTCGTGCACGGGGCAAGCCTGGGAGGGTGCGTCTGAATGAGCGAGGGAGTAGGTACGCGCTGATAACGTTATAATCTCTTGAAACGCCGGTTGTCTCATCCTTAATAATAGTGGATTGATTTAGTGGAGCAATAGTGTGGATTAAATGAGGAAAATCCACAGAAGCTTTTACTGCAGTGCCTGGAACACAGTAATTACTCAGGATACACTGGCGGATGCAGTTATTACTATTCTCACCTATGAGTCCTGCCTGCTCAAGTCCTAGAGCAGAAGAAGAGCTTTGTCTGTGTAGATCTTGCTTTGTGTGTGAATGGGTTTCTGCAAAGATGTATGTAAATCAGATCTATTGTCAGCTGTGAATTTCACTGGTAGTTCTTCCTCTCGATGCCTGGGCACGTGGTCTAAGTGTGGGAAGTTTCCTCTGGAGGTCTCAAGCTTTCCTGTCTTCCATCGTAATTGTCTGGAGCTTGAAGCTCTACTTGGGTCTGGATGGAAGTCTACACCTTGCGTAAAAGAAAACACAATGCCCAGGTGGGGTAGTGCTGAGGTTAAGGCCTCACTGGCACCCGTGCGAGCCGGCCTCTCTGCATGAAATCCTCCACCTGGAAATAGAAGCTGGTGGGAAGGAGTGGCTTACGGTTAGAGTAAAAGGAGAGAAAGACGGAAACTTATCCACAGACTGCCAGGTCATGCACAAGATATGCTGGATGGTTTCTTCTTTCAGATGGCAAATTAGCCTGCGGGCAGGTAGAGTAGGACGGGGACAGTTGTCCACCCCAGGTCCTTCTAGGAAGGGACCTGGATACCTTCCTGACTTCCTTTGCTGGTCGATGGACATAGTCATGGACTTTGGACTTCAAGGAAAATTTTATGAAGTGGAGACAGGTAGAATTCCTTAGTCAGAAATCGTAAAGGGGAATTTGGCTTAAGAAAGAGCAGGCAGCTTTCTCTGCAAAGGGCCAGATAGTGAATATTTTCAGCTTTTCGGGCCATGGAGTCTCTGTTGTAACTAACTTAGTCAACTCTGCTGTTGTAGCCCCAAAGCCGCAGTAGAAAATGTGCAAACAAGAGGGAGTGTCTGCATTCTCATAAAACTTGATGTACTTAAACTAGGAGGGTCAGGTTTGGCCCAAGAGCTGTAGTGTGGGAATCCCCGGTTTAAGAGAGATGGGAAACGCTAAAATATAAAATTCTCCCTGTGTCATCGTGATTCATGGCAATAAGATGAAAAGCAAGTAGACAATTGAATTAATCAGCGTAGCTGCAAAGGGAGCTGTGTACCCTAGATTGAAAGAGGACATGTGCCAGAAAGGAGGGGACCATGGTGTCTGTGCCTTTCCTATAGCTCAGAAATAATAAACAGGCTGATGTTAAAAAATTAAGCCTTCCGTGAATCAGCGAAAAAGGTTAAGGAGTAAAAGTAAAGAAGGACAAGGTCTTGTTTTTGTTTTGGGGGAGGTGCGCGTTGTTTAGTATGTTCAAAAGTTCAGAGCCTTCAAGGAATCAAGCCCAGGCTGGCTGCAAATTCAATGACAAATTCTAGGGTCCCAAGGCACCTAGAAGTCATCCGATCCATGTTCTAGACTTTACGTGTGACTGCACTTAAAGCAGCTTGGAGATACAAGGCTCGCTTCTATGAGAGAAAAGGAAAGGAAAGGAGAGGAAAAAGAAGAGAAGAGAAGACGAGAGGAGAGGAGAGGAGAGAAGAGAATAAGAACTCAACTCCTAGAGTCAGTGATCTCGTTGTGTTCGTCCGTCGCTCGTGTCCATGCTGGCTAACATTCACAGGTGCAATGCAACCCTGCCTGAGTGTAATCTAACTTCCTAACGTTGCTGGACAGTTATTTATCCTCCCACACGTAGGCACTGAGGGGGTAGATCACCGCAAGACTACGCCTCTACACACTGAAGAAAGCATTTCTTCAATGCTTTCCTCTGCTGGGCCAGCCATGACCTTGGTGTTCCTCACTGGCTCTGCCCCAGATTTTAGGAGCTGGTGTTGTGAAGAGAGGTGTCTGCTGACGTGGTTCCTGCATCCTTCCAGCGGCCCGAGGGGAGGCATTGCTCTTCTACCAGAATGAAGATAAAAGAGCATGCAGTAAGCGTGACGCAGCATCTCTTCCAGGATGCCAGAGTCAGTATTAAAAAAAACCAACAACTCAGAATGATCCTCTCTGGAGTCTGCCAAAAAACACTGAAAATTTAGTGGGATTCTGATGTTTTTAGTGGGTGGGAATGCAGTGGTGGGTGATTAGCACAGCCTGGCATCTCCCCCATAGTGGACTCTCGGCAGATGTCTGTAAAACAAATAAAAGGGGGTGAGGGTTTCCTTCTAGCTGCACTGCCTCTCAGGTTGCATTTCAGGTCTTTGTAGAAGCCTGTGATGTTATGGCGGGGGGAAAGTTCCTGTTTAGACCCAGGCAAACCAAATCCAGCCTTAATTTTACAAAACCAGGGTTCACATCGCTCTCTGTGTCAAACGGCTGCCACTGGCTGAGTGGTTATCTTAAAAAGAGGAATCCAACTTCCCTGGGCTTTGCCAAAGCCTCCTCAGCCAGTGAGGATCGGATTCCTGCTGCATTTGCAATCAGGGAATATTCCGCAGGCAGAAGAGGACAGGACGCATTCCCGGGGTGTGGAGTGCGCCCTTCGCCCTTCGTGTGGGAGAAGGACCCGGCGGATGAGAAGGGGTTAGGGAAGGGGAGCCTGCGGCTTCACGTGGCTCTTTCTCCTTGTGAAAAAATTATGGCACCCTGGCAATTTTTAGGACCCTATCCATGGTAATAATTTTCTGAAGGGGCAGGGGAATGGTGGCTGGGGGACCAGAGGGGGAAATTAGAAAGAGGCTGCTCTCCGGAAGTGAATAAACCCTGGACAGAGATACAAATATTCATAGAAGACTGAGCAAATTTCAGAGATGATTCTTTATCACCTCAAAACTAGCTCCATGCCCTCAATCCTGAAAGCACTTCTCTTGTACAGAAAGGGCAGCTTTGCATCTCAGTGTTCGATTCTGAGCTCTTTAAGGCAGAGGCTGGGTTGTACTGATCTTTGAAAACCCAGCACCCGGCATGAAACTTGGCATATAGTAGGTGCTTGATACCTGCAGGTGACAGAGTAAATGTTGAACGAGCCACATGAGAAAACAGCCTTCTTGGATATGTGGGCAACTTAATCTTTTCTCAATACTACCCCCGCTACTCCCCAGCCAGACGCGGGTTGTCTGCTAAAAGTAGCAGCCGTCCAGACCTGGGAGGGTGGCTTGAAAAGGTGTGAAATGTGTTGAATTTCAATCTCTTCGCTGAAAGTAAATGGAAAAACACTTTGTCGCTGGCCGTGTCTCTTTGGCTTATGTCTTCAGGAGTTTCTCTCTCTCGCCTTTTTTTTTTTTTTTTCACTTTGTCAGAGGCTTTATTATTTTTTTATACATCTTTACTGGAGTCTAATTGCTTTACAATGGTGTGTTAGTTTCTGCTGTACAACAAAGTGAGTCAGCTTTACATATACATATATCCCCATATCCCCTCCCTCTTGCGTCTCCCTCCCACCCTCCCTATCCCACCCCTCTAGGTGGTCACAAAGCACCGAGCTGATCTCCCTGTGCTATGCGGCTGCTTCCCACTAGCTATCTATTTTACATTTGGTAGTATGTATATGTCAATGCCACTCTCTCACTTCGTCCCAGCTTACGGTTCTCCCTCCTTGTGTCCTCAAGTCCATCCTCTACCTCTGCATCTTTATTCCTATCCTGCCCCTAAGTTCTTCAGAACCATTTTTCTAGATTCCATGAATATGTGTTAGCATATGGTATTTGTTTTTCTCTTTCTGACTTACTTCACTCTGTATGACAGACTCTAGGTCCATCCATCTCACTACAAATAACTCAATTTCATTCCTTGTTATGGCTGAGTAATATTCCATTGTATATATGTGCCACATCTTCTTTATCCATTCGTCTGTTGATGGGCATTTAGGTTGCTTCCATGTCCTGGCTATTGTAAATAGTGCTGCAATGAACATTGGGGTCCATGTCTCTTGTTGAATTATGGTTTTCTCAGGGTGTATGCCCAGTAGTGGGATTGCTGGGTCCTATGGTAGTTCTATTTTTAGTTTTTTAAGGAACTTCCATACTGTTCTCCATAGTGGTTGTATCAATTTACATTCCCACCAACAGTGTATGAGGGGTCCCTTTTCTCCACACCCTCTCCAGCATTTACTGTTTGTAGACTTTTTGATGATGGCCATTCTAACTGGTGTGAGGCGATACCTCATTGTGGTTTCGATTTGCATTTCTCTAATAATTAGTGATGTTGAGCATCTTTTCATGTGTTTGCTGGCCATCGGTATATCTTCTTTGGAGAAATGTCTATTTAGGTCTTCTGCCCATCTCTTAAAGGGGAATTTCGCTTTCACACCATTGGGAAAAGATCAGGCTTTGGCAACAGCAGCGGTTCTCATCCCTGCGGGGGGGGGGGGGCGGTGTTGGGAACTCCTGGGGACTTTAAAAACTTCCAAGGCAAGCGTGCACCCCAGGCCGTATCCATCTGCGTTTTGGCAGATGGGACCCTGGACAAGCCCTACAGATGATTCAAACATGTACAGCCAAAGTTAAGTTTGCTCCTCTGACTATAATTTAGCAGTCAAACAACGGGGCTTTTAAGGCTGGAAATAAGAATCCTGTGGGTTACAGCACTTGAGTGGAGTCAGCACTTTTTATTTTTGACATGGCTTCTCCGAGCCAAGAAAACTCTGAGTCTTCATATCAAAAAGTCAGATTTCATTGGATTAAAGCTTTATCGCTATTGGACAGCTTTTGAACTGGGGGTGGGGGGAGCATTTTTAGTGTTAGAGAAATGCTAGGATTTCTTTCAGGACAAGGTTTGTGTTATGATTTTCTGAATCCCCAGCTCCTGACATGGGGCCTGCCATGTAGTAGATGCTCAAAAATTCTAAATGAATTATAGCAGCTGCTGCTTGCTGGACACCTACTGTTATAGTCAGCATCTCCTTTGACTTTTAAAGCCAGCAAAGGAGAGAGCCATCTCGGGAGGATGAGGACAGGCAGATAGTGATGATGGCCTTGGGTCTCTGACGCTACCGTGGGGCCACCTACTAGCCCTCCTGGCCTTCCTCTGGACACCTTGTCGTTTGGGGAAAATACACTCTTTGTGTTGGTGGACATTTTTCTTTCCATTTCTTCAGGTCAAATGCTGTTCTGTCTGATATACACATCTACTTCATGAGGTTTATCCCTAGGTATTGGAGAATACTTGGCAAACTGACCAGCATTAGCACGTGCACGGAAAAATTCAATGTCTTTGTTATAATTTCAGGATCCTTAATACTGATGCAATTGGTAAGAAGGGGAAGGACGGGGAGGCCCCTCTTCCTCAGTACTGACTCATGGGAAGTTTGGATCATGGCGTGGGATGGGGAATAAGGTGGCCTAAACAGATTAAACCAGGATAGCAAATCACCCATTGGGCCTGATGTGTCTAATTTTGTCTGAGGCAGAGAAGACCCAAGAAGGAGTTTCTCTCTGCCTCTGAGCCCCCTTATCTGAGTGTCTGTCTAAAAAATATATGCATATATGCAAGTCTGGGGTAAGGTGAGTGGAGTGTAGCCAGCATACATGCCAGCAAGGCCACCCCCGGCATCAGTAGACACAGGAGCTGGACCCACTTTTCCCTTCCTGGTCCCATCACAGCTGAATCCTCGAATTCAGCTCAAGGCCACCTGGACAAACTGTAGGTCACGCAGAGGGGAATGAGGAGTATCGCGCAGAAAACGAAAACCCTAAAGCTCTCTTTTTCTTTGGGGCATGACTGGAAGAGGTGGGCATAATTAGACTGAAGAAGAATTAATCCAGTGGGGGTCATGGCAGTTACTTTCAAATATCTGAAGGCTGCCATGTAGAAGAGGGAGCAGACTCATCTGACCAGCCCCAGTGGGCGGAATTAGAACCAATGATGGAAGCTACAGGCAGGCAGGTTTGGATTGGGGTTTGGACACAATGCTAACAGCCACAGCCGCCAAAGACGGAGTGGCCCATCTCAGTAGACGGTCCCATCGCTGGTGACATGGAAGCGTAGAGGGAGCCACCGTTTGCAGGGATGTGGTACAGGATCCCGGCACATATTCACACGCCGTTTCCTTTCCTCTATGTCTCCAGTGACGAATCAAAGAGTTATTCAGCCCCTACTATGCATCAGGCTCTTAGTGGCCAGACTATAACCTTTAAGATCTCTCCGAACTTGGTGATTCTTTGACGATCTGAGTACGATGAGCTCCATTTTGCCCAAGAAAAACTATGGCACCAAGATCTGGCAAGAGTTGCACAAAGCCAGACAGCATGCAAGGGGTGGACCCTCCATTCTCTCTGAGCTTTCGCTCTCTCTGCTCTCCTTTCTCGTTCAATCGTCTGTCCTTTTCCGAGAAAACCAAATCATGCTCTGCTAAGCCATCTAGTCTTGAGCACGTTTAGGCTGAAGGTGCGCTATTGGTCTGAAAGATGTTTCCCCAACTCTGAGAAACTGGAGCAAACTCTCCCTTTGATCTGCAATCTTCCAAATCTCCCCAGATACCCTCGAGCAGAGAGGGGTTATACACAAGGGCTGTGGTTCAAGATTTCATACAACACGTGACTTGCCGGTTGGGGAGCGGCTGCAAATTCTTCAGATACAGTCACCCCTGTTATTCTCTGCACCGAGATTCCAAAAATTGCTGTGGAAACCGCACATTTCCAAGCAAGCGCATTTTTTTTCAGACATTTCTCAATCTCTCGGCCTCTCTCCCCACCACTCTACCGTGCTGGATCTTTACATCTTCCGTCTTTGGATGTCTCCTGCCGGGACCTCTTGCCTAGCAGAACCCCCGTTGGTTTAGGGGCGCCTAACCAGGCAGCGAAAACCAACCTGGCTTTGGAGTTGGGCATTCCACAGGCAAGGAGGGCCATCCAGATCCGGCCTCTCTTCTTTTGTATGCGTCAAGCTTGCAAGATGTAGGGAGGGCAAATTAGTAGCTGTGTAGGAGTGCCTGACGCTGAAAAAGCATCTGTTGGAAAACTTGCTTTGTAATTTCCCGAGCCTTTCAGGGTCAGAAGTGGGTAAAACCTCCCAAATGGAAGAAAATCCTAATCACTTTCAAGTGGGAGGAAAATAAGAAACAGACAGGCTCACGTGGGTGCAGGCTCCCATGATAGTTTCCAAAGCTTCCAAAGAACTGCTCGCTTAGGGACCAAGCCCTGATCTTCTCCTGAGGTCCTTTATTTGGCCCAGTTGGGACCATCAGTGGATGGGAGTGGTGTGCAAATCCACCCTCTCCCCACACTGCTCTGTGAGGCTGGAGATGAGTTGGAAAATGGAATAGGGTCCGTAGATGCATACTCTGCCTTAGTGTTTCGGATAAATCTTTATTGGCTTTATTCACCCAGGTGTTTTCAGCACCTGCGACAGTGCCTGGAGCAGAATCGGTGCTCAAAAAATATTCAGTGAATGAAAGAACGAGTCCCCTTTTGTATCCTACACACTCCCGAAATTCCTTGTCACTTAGCTGACTTTGTACCCACGGTTGATGCGTGAAACTAAGGTGGAAAAGCAAAGGAGGCTTTGATCTCTAAGCAGAGCTGGAGGGGAATATAAATTAGGCAGGTTGGAAGAGTAGGATAAAATCAACACAGCAGTGTGGAGGTGTCTGGGAAAGCTATGGGCTCATGTGCAGACCCTCAGAAGGCATCTGAGCTGGCAGACAGGAGAAGGCCAGACGTCTGTCTCTGGTGCCTTTGGAGTTGACAGCTCATTCTGAACTCTGTTGGCATTTGCACTTGCTTTGCTTCGAGATAAAGAATCTCCTCTTTCTCTCCTACTTTTGCTGCATTTCTTCTCTCCTCTTCGCCTTCCCCACAGTGCATCTTAAGTACTAGTTTCAGTCCTGTGGAGTAGGACCAGGTTTTGCAAAAACCCATTTTCTGAGCTCTGCCTTATCTGGTTCATGTCTTCACGGTTTTCATTGGCCTCAACGTGACCGAGACCAAGAAGACGTAGGGAATAGAAAGTGATTTGCAAAACGTGAGCAGTGTCTGCATAACTAAGAACCCTTTCTGACTCTGTGTGAATAGGGCTCTGGGGGTAATTAAGAGAATTTCTGTAACCCCTGCTCTGGCAACTGGAATTTGTCACTTGGTTTAGCACTTGGAGTAAGTGATAGCTCCATGTTAATGATCAGAAAGGGTGGCACCTTCCAGTTAGTCAATGAAGCCGAAAGATAACCTTGCACCTTAAAAAATACACTCTTGTTTTCCTCTCCTCTATCAATGAGGCACACTCAGAGCAGAAACGTTCTGTGGATGTCTTTACCAAAGGTGTGATTTCTTTGGCTAGAGGAGATGGACATGCAAAGACGACTTACCCGGCTCTGGGCACAGGGAGTGCACACCCCTCCCTGTGTTAAGCCTGTGTTGGTACATCAGGGCTTCGAGAGCCACAGGCAGAGAAAAGTCAGTCCTTGGGTAAGAGGTGAGGCAGAGAGGGAGAGGGAACAGGAGAGAGACGTTACGAAAGGAGAAGGAAGGAGACCTGCTTCCCGTCGGCTGGTTCCCCATTCTTGAAGAGACACCTCATTGGCTGGTGGCCGCTCTCTATCGGATGGGGGGTGCCCGGGGCTCAGGTATGTGCTCTGCGGGCTTAGAGACGGAGCCCCTGTGGAAGAGCCCAACTCTGCAGAAGTAAAGGCAACGAACGGGGTAAGGGATGCTGGGTCCTGGGCCAGAATCAATTTCTCTCCCTGAAAAGGTGAGGCTGACCCTCTGGGACTCAGGACACAGTCTGTGGCTATTGAGCTAGTTGGCCTGTGTGGCCTTTGGTTTCACCGGGCACAGCCATCTTCCGTCCAACCCTGGATATTACCTAAGTACGGAAATGAGAGTTTTGGAGCCAGACGTTAAGTCATGACGAGTAGTAGCTCTGCAGACTTGCGTTTGACAACCTAATTTCCCACCCTGTTCACTGTGTCCCATCACGTCAACTCCGCCCTTGCCCCAGAAGCCTCCAGGCCCAGAGCCCCGTTTCCCAAAACGGAAGGATGCCTGTAGATGCACCAGGATGGGTCGGTCTGCAGCCCTGAGCTGGCCTTACCCTTGGCATCTTTTCATGGTTCTGTTTTGCCAGGAGAAGGGCCTTCCTCAGCAGCCTTGTCGCCCCCTGTTTCCTTTGTCTTGTCGTCCGTGGTCTGGGCCCCTTGCCCCTTCTGCAGCATCTGACTGTAAGGCGAGGACTGGGCTTCAGGCAGATCTTCCTTCTTGTTCTCCTTCCTTCTCCCACGGAGAGCTCTACACATAAACCCCACCATCAGCTGCGACGCTCTTGAGGGATTCAACTGCCCCTAAATAAGTGGCCTGACATGGGGTCATTAAGAGGAAGGAGGTGAACGGGAGCACTTAACTTCATGAAAAATTATGTACGAGACCTCCCCGGCGGTCCAGTGGTTAAGGCTTCACCTGCCCTGGTCTGGGAGCTAAGATGCCTCGTGGCCAAAAAACCAAAAAACATAAAACAGAACAAATTTGTAACAAATTCAATAAAGACTTTAAAAATGGTCCCCGTCCGACAAATCTTTAAAAAGGTTATGTCATCTGGAAAGAAACTGAATTGATGCCGTCAGCTTATTCTTGCATATAGTAGAGTGAGAGAAGGGTGAAAGTATCCCCCAAGTAGCAGGACGATTGGAGAACAGGTATACGTGTGTGCGCGTGTGTGTGCGTGTGTGTGTGTGTATGAATGAATGAATGAAAGAAAATAGTTCTTACAGGGATGAAGCACAGGAGGTCAGGCTACAGCTGAGGTCTAGCAGTTCATTTTTATGGGGTAGGGTTAATAGACTGCATGTCCAACTGTGTTCTCTCTTTCAGTTTTCCCCATTTCCCATTATATCAATTAAAAAGAGAGTATTTTGGGGGAGTATTGAACACAGTTCTTCAGTGACTTTCAAACCTCCAAGTCATCCCTCTTGGCAGGATCCACAAGGTCCCTCCTGATTTGACCCCTCCTCACTTCATCCCCTCCCCGCTCCCCCGGGTGCCGGAACACCCCAGGGCCCTCAGGCTTGCGGGACTCAGCTTGCGTTTCTCACTCTGCTGGGAGTGTAACCCTTTCCCCCTTTCCCCTACTGGGGACTCCTCATTGCCACGTCCTCTTCTGTGTGGTCCGCGAATTGTCCCAGCCATCGACGTAGACCTGCCCTCCCTCTGGTCCCCAGCCCCTTTCAAGCATCTCCATTCTAGTACTGACCAAGAGTGCAGTCAATGATCTGTCTTCATGTCTGTCTCCACTGTTAGATTTTACGTTCCATGAGGTCCTAGCCTCTGTCTGTTCACCATTGTCTCTGAGCGTATGGCACTGTATCTGGCAAGAGGTAGTCGCTCAATTCATATTGATGAATGGAAGGGTGGATGGGTAGAGGACAAAGTATTGGGTATAGGTAGAGGGGAATAAAAGACAGTAGATTAAAAATATTAACTACGTGGGCTTCGCTGGTGGCGCAGTGGTTGAGAGTCCGCCTGCCAATGCAGGGGACGCGGGTTCATGCCCCGGTCCGGGAAGATCCCACATGCCGCGGAGCGGCTGGGCCCGTGAGCCATGGCCGCTGAGCCTGCGCGTCCGGAGCCTGTGCTCCGCAACGGGAGAGGCCACAACAATGAGAGGCCTGCGTACAGCAAAAAAAAAAAAAAAAAATTAACTACGTGGAAGGGAGAGTCGCGGGTATGATCACTCCACTGCAGACCCACAGTGGTACCCAGGGTCAGTCAGGGGCAGAAAGTCAAGGTCGTGTTTGTACCAATGTTGTCTCTGAGATTTGTCAAGCGTGTCCAGCTGCACTAAGGGCTCAGAAAACAGGACATGGTTTTGCCTTTGCCTTCCGTGGTTAGCACATCTGTAGAAGCACTAAATGGTAGCATCTCTGCTGAGCTTAAGTTCTTCCCTGAAAGCCAGAGAAACTTAATCTGAAACCCAGGCTCCTGGAGGTGAATAATTAGAAGAGAACGTTAAGGGTTTAGAAATAACAGTGTCCCTCTGGGAGCCTTGCGTTAACACCACGTATGGAACTGTCCTCACTGAGCTTGGACGGGAACCTGGAATTTTCTCCATAGCATATAAGAAAAAAAGTGCGTGGTTTTTCTCTGATGAGTTTGAACTTGGTTTCTGAAGTTGTGGTCTCTGAAGCCTCCATTCACTTACGGCGGTTCTTTTGCCCCTCTCCGAAGATGCAACTTCAGCGGTTTGTGTGCGGCACAGTTGTGAGTAGCCGGGCAGTTTCTTAAGAAAAACAACATTCTTGAACTGAGAAGAACATCTAGTCTGTATCTGATCACCAGAAACCTCCAACTTTGCAAGTTGTAGCATTTGAACCCATCACCCAAGACGTATCTTGGCACATTAAGGAAATCTACACTCAATGAAGATGCTATTGTACGTGTCTCTAGGGCCCTATTCAAGGATGGGGGAGGGTTCCCCTCAGCCAGGAATGCTTGTTTATGAAGTTGTAGCTGCGTGGTACCACTTATAGGACCCAGGCAGATATGCAAATGAGTACGGCCCACAGGACTCAATTAAGCCTTTCCTTGTCAAGCTGACATGGGCCATCGAGTGACTGCTGAGGGGCGGGGATGCGGTCCCCACCCCGAGCATATTCTGGCATGTAAAAATTATGCTCGTAAAATGTTGGAAAGAAGAGGAGACCTTCTAAGGGGCCCTACATCAAGTCACCCGTGGGGGGACGGACCACTTCCCATCTGTTTTAAATTAAATGTGTTTATTTTCTTTGCATCTCGCTCCCCAGCTCATCGTAATCGGTTAGAAAATGTCTTCTGTGATGTTAACTGAAAGCATATTTTTTAATAAGTTGAACTGGCTCTTTGCTTTCACACACAAGGCAGTGACATGGCTTCTTTCACCGTGACTCCGGCGTGTGCTCCGTGGCAGCCGTAGGACGGTGCCTGGGGCCCTGTTTGTTCAACACTCGTTTTTTGTTCCCTGTGACGCCCCAGACTCTATGCTGGGTGTTAGGGGTAGAGTGGAGACAAGAGCGTCAGTGACTAAATACGTAAAGTAATTGTCCTTTGTGAAAGTGCTAGAAGGGACATAAGCAAGGGACAGGGAGAGTGTAATTGTCAAGGACCACCTTCTGAACTGGGTGGGCTGGCTCTCTGGGCTAGAGGATTTGGATCTGAGGCCTGAAGGATCAAGAACAAGCCATTCAGATAGAAACTGGGAGATGAGTATTCCAGGCAGAGGAAACAGCTGTGTAAAGGCCTTGAGACAGTCAAGGGTTTGCAACATTTGAGGAAGAGGAAACAAGCCAGGGTGGTTGGAATAGACGGAGAAAGGGAAAGTGGGGAGGGATGAGGCTGGAGCAGGGCCAGGGCAGGCAGGGCCTCCTGGGGAACCCTCAGGATTTTAGGTTTTATGCTAGAAGCCACAGAACGGCAGGAGAAAATGCCAGGCTTGGGTTTGCCACTTACGAGGATTAGGTGGGCGAAATTGAGAAGGACAGATTGGAGAGGGGAGGGATGCCGTGGAGGCGCCGGGTGGGAGGGGCTTGTATCAGTCCAGGTAGCAGTGACGCAGCACACTTTGGCGTGGCATCCTTGGAGACGGAGGTCGAAGGGTGGGATTCAGAAGTTCTGGAGGTTAGATTGACAGGACCTGCTGGTGCATCAGCCAGAGCAGGGGAGGGAGAGGAAGACTCTAGAACTCAAGGGATCTGGTGGTGTTTCGACCTTAGCAACAGGGCAGTTGATGGTGCTCTTTACAAAAAGGAGAAATCCAGGGGCAGGGCTGTTTCGTGGGAAGGTGGGGAACAGAAATCCGTTCCAAACATATTGAGTAGGCAGTTCTGTTACTAAGCTCCGTGTAGAAAGGCCTCTTAGCTATAAGTCTCCTGAAAGGACAAACTTTATAATTTATCGTTATAACTTTAGAAGTAACGATGGAAACATTTGGAGGAACGTGTGATGGAGCTTGAGACGGGGGAATCAGAGATGATTCAAGGGCTGGCAATAAATCTAGTGACCGACATCGCGTATGGAAATACGTAACCGCGGGTTTTCTCCTTTGCAAAGTCTGGTGGGACTTTATTCCTCTATTGGAATAAAAGTACTGGATGAGGTGTGGGTGCAGAGAGTCTGAGAGCTGTTTGTGCCGAGAGGGATGGCCGAAACATCCAGAAAGGACGAGGTGAATTACGATGCAGAGAAGCAAGTATTAATACTTGGAGCTTGGAAAGCATGCCTAGGGAGTGATACAATCTACTTATTTAACGTTATCCTTTCAGTTCCAGCAAGGAGAACTCATTTTGTTAAGCTACTCTTTAAAAATGACATTTTCTCTGTACATCAGGTATTGAAGTAAAAAAAAGGGGGGAATGGAGGCACTTCTTAACATTTCTTCAGCTGAGTCTCTGCCTTCCTATTGATTTTCAGCAGACTCTGTTTTTCCACCAGCTTGCCCACTTCCGAGTACAGGCGGTCCTATGCTTTGCTTTGCTTTGCTTATCTCTTTTCCTGTTTGCTGTTCTAAAGGCGTCCATGGTGCTTTGAGGAAGCATAGCGTTTGGATGGTTGTTGACCAGCCTGTACTGCAAAATGCATTAACCTGAGGTTATCACAGGTAGCTGACTTGGAAGAAAAGCTTTTCCCAGTGGGTTTCTGGTTTGTGTGCCTAGGATCTGCGAGTTGTGCGGGGGAAAGTCTTCTAGTTTTGGTAGAAAAAGCTTAATTTGGGGGTCAGAGAGGCTTGCATTGAGTCCTTAGCTCTACTGTCTTCTAGCTTGTGACTTAAAGTTTTAAAAAATTGAAGTATAGTTGCTGTACAATGCGATATAAGTTACAGGAGTCCTAAATCGTGGTTCACAATTCTTAAAGTTATACTCCATTTATAGTTATTATAAAAGATTGGCTGTATTCCCCTTGTTGTACAATATATCCTTGTAGCTTATTTTATACCTAATAATTCGTACCTCTTAATCTCCTACCCCTATATTGCCCCTTCCCCCTCCCCATTAATAACCACTAGTTTGTTCTCTGTATCTCTGAGTCTGCTGCTTTTTTTGTGTTTGTTTTTGCGGTACGCGGGCCTCTCACTGTTGTGGCCTCTCCCATTGCGGAGCACAGGCTCCGGACGCGCAGGCTCAGCGGCCACGGCTCACGGGCCCAGCTGCTCCGCGGCATGTGGGATCCTCCCGGACCGGAGCACGAACCCGCGTGCCCTGCATTGGCAGGCGGACTCTCAACCACTGCGCCACCAGGGAAGCCCTGCTTCTTTTTTTTTTTTATATTCACTAGTTTGTTGTACTTTTTAGACTTCACATATAAGTGGTATCGTACAGTACTTCTGACAACATTTTTGAACCCTGTGTTTTCATCTGGAAGATGTGGGTAATGAGAGATATGTAAGTTGCCTAGTAGTGGTAAAGATGAGATGAGATGACATATGTGAAGTTCTTAGCATGAGAATTCATACTGGTTACCACAAATATTATTATTAGACTTACAAACACAATGGTTGTCAATTGGACAGGAAACAAACGTCCCTGGTCTGTAGCTCTGTAAAGGCTGTTGACAAGCATCACAGCCGTGTGTGCAGGGCTGCTGGGGTAGGGTTCTCCATTCCAGTCTAACAGAAGTTGCACGCTGGACGTCCTGATTGTATAATTAAAATCAGCCATTTTTTCAGTTTGAATGAAAACTGTAAATTGAACGAGTAAGTTAAAAAATGGGAACATTTTCTATGCAATGTGGATTACAAACTTCTCTCCAAAAACCATCTGGTGACATGGGCCCCCCATCATTCCAGATGGCAACCATCAGCTGTGACTTAGAAGCTGATGGTGAGGTACCATGTGTCCTTCCCTGCTCCCTGCCCCTCTTAGAGAGCCTGGTCTTATATTTTATATGCGCCCTTGGCTAGCTTGTATGACCTTGGGCAAATTCTTCTACTCTTTTAGTCTTGGTTCCCCCATCTGTAAAATGGAGACGTTAATAATAAAGCTTAGCCCAGAAGTTTCTTTTGAGGATGAAAGAACATCGACAACAAGTTTTTCCACAGTGCTAGGCATACAGAAAGCACTCAGGGCTAGCTGCTGTTGTCCCCATCAGAGCGCTTTGCAAATTAATAGCCATCTGATTGTGATACAGACTTAGACGGACACTGATAGAAGTTGAACTGTGGGTAAGACAGACATATGTTATAGACATATCATATTTTTGAAAAAATACCAATACTGTTTTCTTTTTTGTACACCCTTGTAGTTGATCCAATCCCCACTCCCCTTCCAGGGAGAAGCTTTTAGGCTGGATCTCATCCATCACATCCACTCTCTACTCTTCTCCATCTTGGAGCTGACCAGTTGGGTTCTATCAGTGGAACCCCAGCCTCTGGTGTCCAGTTAGGTTTGGCCAATGGGATGCTCCAGTGAGGGGTGGGGAATCAAAAGAAGGGAGAAAAATCGTGTCAGTATTTATTCCTGTCTGGTTCCTTCCCTGAGAAGTTGCCTTGAGCCTGCGAAGATCCCAACCCAAGGATACTGGCTCTTTTTACACACTGTCTCCATCTGGGTTTGGAGAACACTTCCCTCAGACTCTCAGGTCTTGGACCTATAGGTGGTAATGATTACATCGTTACTAGTCCCGGGCAACGTGCTATTTCTTGCTGTTCCCCTATACCTCTCCCATAATTTTGTAAAGCCACTTTGATTTATCCTATGTCATCAGGACATTCCACTGTCCTGGAGAAAATTAGGATTATTAAAGCAGAAAGTAAAGAAAATGAAGTCAATTTTAAGATCCTGGCATTTCGAATCCACAGCGAGGTAGAAGCCAGGCTTTGTGCAGAGAGAAAGGGTTTTCTAAATTCCAAAAGGTTTCCTTTAACGCATAAGGAGCCAGGCTAGACCAAGGAGGGTCAAAGCCATAGTGCAGAGCAGGCAGAGGAAATGCCTTCGGGGAAGTGTCCACAAGACAGGAAGAGGACGTGAAGACCGTGGCCACAGGAGGGCGATCCTGAGGGGAAAGCTAAGATGCTGACCGCAGCTCGGCCACCGAGAAGTGACTGTCTCCTCCCTCAGCGCCCCCTGGCCCCAACTTGGTTTAAGCAAAATTAGGGGGTGGGAAGCCCTCACAGAAACCCCGGGAGGTGTGGGGGAGAGTCCCCCATGCGCTCCCAGTGTGTCTGCCAGGGTTTGGAGGTGGCGGAACAGCCAGGACGCTGGGCTCCTCGTGGCCCCGGTGACAGGTGGCCGAGGTGTTGAGAGCGGTAGTCCTGGCACAGACCTGTGTTCAGGGCAAGGGAGCAGGAGGCCACGAGGCATAGGGACCTGGTGATTTGAGGGACCCCAGGGACCATGGGCTGCAACAGCAGATGACAGCAGGACACCACGAGGGGCAGCAAGATCTGCCACAGCTGAGTAATCACCAGCCCAGGACATTGAGAGACAAGACAGGCAGGTCCATAGCCAAGGACTCCGAGGACGCCTGTCACCTCCCTCTGCACCCGGGTCCCTGCTGGGAAGGAGTGGGAGAAATGACCCCTTGATGGAGGGAAGAAACAGCCTGTGAGCTGACTCTTGATTCACCCAAATGAGGCTGAGTTAATGTCAAAGTGAAATGTCTCAAAGAACAGAATAAGTTACCCTTAATTGGCAATTTTTATTTTTCTTGGCCATCAGGAGGAATGGAAACTCCAGAGTAACAGACTAGTGATAAACCGCCTCTAGCTTCATTTTTCCCACACCCCTGTGCTCTGTGTAAATTTCGATGCCCTCTCCTTGACTTTCTTACAAGATGGATCCTTTACACTGGACCCTTGTCTTTTGAGCCACATTGAGTCCGACTAAAGGTGGTGAATGCATTCCGTCTAATACAATGACTTTTACTTATTAAATTATTTTTACTATAATAACTCTAAAGGAAATGAACACAGAAAGAAAAATGTGCATATCCCCTCTACCGCACCACAAAGACAGCCACTTTTAAAAAAGCGGTTTTCTCATCCATGTTGCTAAAATCCTAGCTGACAGGTTGGTCAAACCCTCTGCTTAAGGAAGGCTCTGCTACCAACACCCAGAGACGGTCCCCAATGACATAAAGGAAGAGAGATTTGAGCTGATTACCTGACATTGTCATATGGCATCGAGCTTCTGCTCACTTGGGAGACCTTCCAATTAGTGAAACGGGACATTCTTCTGATGGTGTTCAGATTCAACAGTGTGGACAGGATTTCACTCTTTGCTTCCTACTTCTTAGCCTTTGCCCTCATACAAAATCCCAGGCTTCATGGGAGTTCCTCTCCATCCTTTCTCTGGCATCCTAGACCCTGGTTCTGGGACTCTGGACTTATCTGGAATTCTCTGGACATTACGATGCTGCCGATGGACTTCCTAAGCCTTTTTGAACTGGAGTCCTAAAGAAGAGATCTTAGCGCTTGCTGACCTCGGCATGGTTTTTTCTCCTTTGTGCTCTAATGCACATGACATTGGGGGAGTGTTTTCCTTGGACAGGGGAATGAGCAGTGAAGCAAAATATATCCCCTTGCTCTTGGGTGTATTGCCCCGATTGGGAAGCATAGGTTGTTCCAAACGATGGTTATTCTTGTGCTTCCATTGACTTGGAACTGGAAAGAGATGCGATCAGATCTGCCCACATCCAGGAGCAGGGGAGATGCCTATTTCAACAGGATTGCCTACCAGCTTCATCTAGATGCGAGATTATGGGTCTAGGACCCTACTGTGGTAAAGGCAAGCCGCTGGTGTTTTGAGATGCCATTTGGTTTTCTCTCCAAATATTCCCAGGGGTGTTCCCTCTGCCGTGCACAGTTTGCAGGTTCTTCCAGAAGAGCCTTGGCTCATGGCCACCTTGGGGCCACACAGGAAGTTCTCAGTACCGGCAATCATGCTTCTGTGGACTGGCTTTTCAACTCTGATGGCAGAGGCTCTTCTTATATCAGCCCTGGGGAGTCAAATGGAGGAAATCCTGAATAAAATCTAGACACAAGACGTATGGACAAATGGGTGAAATAAATAAGCCATTTAATTGAGACTTTATAGTTTTTCCCATGAAAAACCAGGCTTTTTTTTTTTTTCGTTCCTGAGGCCTGCTGTACTAGCTTTGCTGACGTTATCAGATGTTAAATCACACTGACCGAATAAAATGGGAAAAATCAGATCATGACAAACCAGCTTGGTGTTATTTCTATCATGATTTCCTCTTTGACCCATGCATACATAATGTATCAAAAGAACCATTTTTAGTTTCCAAATATACAAGAGTCTTTTTGGCTTCTTTTGCGGGGGGGAATTGAGTTCACACTGTATTGTATTGTGGCAGAGAATATAGTACATATGTTTTACTGATTCTTTGATTTTTTTTAACATCTTTATTGCAGTATAATTGCTTTACAATGGTGTGTTAGTTTCTGCTTTATAACAAAGTGAATCAGCTATACATATACATATATCCCCATATCTCCTCCCTCTTGCGTCTCCCACCCACCCTCCCTATCCCACCCCTCTAGGTGGTCACAAAGCACCGAGCTGATCACCCTGTGCTATGCAGCTGCTTCCCACTAGCTATTTATTTTACATTTGGTAGTGTATATATGTCAATGCCACTCTCTTACTTCTTTGATATTTATTGAGATGTCCTTTATGGTCTAGTGTGTGCTCAATGTTTAGAAATATTCCTCGAAGACTTGAAAAGAATGCAGATTATCTAAGAGTTGAGATAAAGTTCTAAATATGTGAATTTTATACAGTGTCTTAATGATGCTGTTTAGCATCATTATTAATTTTTGATCACTTAGTAACAGACGAATGTTAAAATCATAATTTAAGAAATTCAGTATTTCACAATTCTATTGACTTTTACTCTCTATGAAACTACCGCTTTTGTGGGTCAATCGAATATTGAAAATTTTATATGGTTCAATGTAATATTTTGAGGCTATGTTGGTGATGCTGGTTGTCTCTGGAATCAGAATCAGAAATCACGAGAGAGGGAAGAAAACGTCCCATCAAGAACCGAAATATTGGGACTTCCCTGGTGGCGCAGTGGTTAAGAATCCGCCTGCCAATGCAGGGGACACAGGTTCGAGCCCTAGTCTGGGAAGATCCCACATGCCGCAGAGCAATTAAGCCCGTGTGCCACAACTACTGAGCCCGCAAGCCACAACTACTGAGCCCGAGTGCTGCAACTACTGAAGCCTGCGTGCCTAGAGCCTGTGCTCCGCAACAAGACTGCGATGAGAAGCCCGCGCACTGCAACGAAGACCCAATGCAGCCAAAAATAAAAAAAAGAACCCAAATATTTCAGAGAGAAGCTAAGTCAGGATGTGTCAGTGTGACGCAGGGCATTGAGGCTCCAAGCAGTGGAGCAATTCTTTTATGGAGTAAGTATTTATTGAGAACCAGGAACTGTGCAAAGCACTGAGATACTTAAAAAGATAAGTAAGACAGCTCCTGCCTTCAGGGAACTTAGAGGAGGGAGAGAACATGATGTAAACAAGTACAACCCTCCACATACAGGGCGTGGGAGAGGCGGAAAAGAGAGAGTAGTCAGATCCGTCAATTCTGGGGTGCAAGATCCGCAAAGGATTCTGAAAGGAGTGTCTGCACGAGCCGGACGCCAGAACACTGAGAGGCTAGCAGGAGATTTCGAGAAACCTAACCCTATTGCACTAGGAAGTGGTGATTCCCTTTGGGTCAGACGGGACGATATTTGAGGTCATTAAAACTGTGAGGTTTGAAGAATTTTCTTTCTTTTTTAAAATACAGAAGAGGAAGATTTCAGTGAATGATGTAAATGGACCTAGAATTCTGGGTCTGGATTCCAGATTCACCATTCCAGCTACAGAGGCCACCGTGGTAGCCACCCTCAGCCGTGCACGCTGGTGCCTTGAGGCCATGGTGTCTCCTTTGTCTCCCGAAGATACGCCATTATTGGAGAGACCTGGAATCGGAGCTTAGTTAAACTGCAGCCTTCCTTCAGGAGGAGTGGGTAGAAGGGCACTGGGATGATGGAGGAATGACCGCTTTTCCACGGGACCCTGTCAGCTAAAAGAGACTAAAAGAGGCCCCCCGAGAAGAGAGTTAAGGAACAGTAATTACTCCACTAGAGAAGCAGCTGAGAGCTGGCTCTATAGGGGTTCAGGTATCTGTTCTGCACCCTGCCCAGGGGTTGGTCCTACGTGGTGAAGCTCGTGGTCATTTTCTTCTTTACACCTCAGTATGAAAATGGATCCCAGTTTAAATGTAAAGTATTAAGATTACACTCAATACAAGTTTATTAAATTCATCAGCTCAGAAGCTATAATGCTGTAGATGGAGAAAAGCTGGTGCTTACCTTTACTGTTTCTAAAAAGAGAGAAAAGAGAGAGAGAATGAAAGAGACAAACTACAATAGCAAGTCTTTTCTTCTACTGAAAAAAATATCTATTTGGATAAGATGATCTATCTCTTCATTCAATGTTACTATTCTTTATTCATTAAAACATGTTTCCAAGGTATTACTACTTGAAAAACCTGTTAGCTCTAATTGAAATGACTTCATATATGCATGGAAAAGAGTCACAAAAAATGTCTTGAAAATGTAATTCATATACTTCACCAGATGCTTAGATGATCTCATTCATTCATTGATTATTCAACAAAAATATATCCCATGCCAACCCTACCCTGGGCATTGTGCCACCCAGCCCAAAGTCGGGGCATTTCATTATGTAGTGGGACACGTGAAAAGATGTTCCAGAAACTTCTTTAGAAGTCACTTTATGGTTTCCTCTGAAACCGTAGATGAGTTTAAATGCAGACACATGAGGACAGAAATGTGGTTTAGATGACGTTACCAGTCACAAAAGACAAATTTTCCTTTCCTGTTGAAGTCTAATAGATTGGAACTAAAAATGAATTATCTACGATGCTCTTAATAAACTCTATTGGTAAACAAGGAATGTGTTTATTTTACTTAGAAAAGGCTTTGTGGGGGGCCATTTTCATGGCACATTCTTTCTTTTTTAGTGATCATACCCAAATGGTTCTTTTTATAAAAGCGTATCATAAAATCTCCAACATAGCCCTCAAAAGGAAACAGGGTTCACATAAAATAACGGAGGTTTTGCTTGGATCTTCCAAAGAGGTGAAGTATGTCATTGATAAAACCGGAGCGACCTCAGTGTGATGGGGCAGCTGAGAACCAGAGGAGTCAACAATTTGGGGGGGAAATAGAAGCATCCAGGGCCTTTGGTGAACATCTTAATGCTGAAAACGTTTGGGGAGATTTGGAAGTATTGCAGGCAACCCCTGAGTAATCGGGGGGCTTCTTCTGAATGATCCTATCTAGAAGGGGAAAAGGGAAAGTATGTTCAGTGGGATAGTCATGGCATTGGATCACACACACACAACATGCGTATATGTGGACTACATGCATACACATTTGATCACACGCATTATCTACATATATTTATAGTACAATTTTTACATCATATATATATATATTTTTTTTTGCGGTACACGGGCCTCTCACCATTGTGGCCTCTCCCGTTGCGGAGCACAGGCTCCGGACACACAGGCCTGGTGGCCACGGCTCACGGGCCCAGCCGCCCCGTGGCATGCGGGATCCTCCCGGACCAGGGCACGAACCCTCGTCCCCTGCATCGACAGGCGGACTCCCAACCACTGCGCCACCAGGGAAGCCCTTTACATCATATATTGTACTAATTGAATGCTGCTGAATTCCAGAGCCCACTATTTTTTCCACTCTATGTTGATGTCCAGAGAACAAATCATTGAAAACTTTAAAAATCAAGTTGTATGAACTTGGGCACATTCTTTTCCTCTGGGCTTCATTTGACCATTTTGAAAAGGGGAATCACAGAAATCTCACCGCCTGTCGTCAAAGGTTGCTGGAAAATTCAATGAAATAATCAAGTCAAAGTGCTCAGTAAGCTCTACAAAGTGATGTACAAAAATAGTATTGTAAATGTACTTTATAAACATAGGGACCAGATGTCTTAATTTTACGATTGTGCAAGGAAACCAAAGGAAATTACCAAAATGTAGCCATTGATTTAGGCAAAGATCCAACAGAATGACAAAAATACTTATTATTTCAACTTAAGGAAAATAAAATTAACAACATCTATGTTTAGAACAGTGGAATGTTGGTGATTGTTCAGGCTGAGTGCTGAGTACAAGGGATCCTCATTGCTTTTGTGTGTTTGAAAATTTTCATCTGAACAAAAATATGAAAAACCATTGTTTGACTGTTAACATTAGGTAGGTTGGTGCTTATGAACAAGGACTCAGGAGCTAGAAGGCCAGGGTTCGAATCTTGCTTCTGCTAGTGTGCTGTCACACTTGCTGTGTGACCTTCAGCAAGTTATTTGTGCCTTCATGGCCTTATCTATGAGGACAATCATAGCGGCTATATCGTAGGCTTGTTCAGAGAATTAAAGAAGTTCATATTTGATAAGCACTTAGTAAATTATGTATAAGTGTTTGGTAAAATAAAAATCTTTCGGGTTCTGAATAGGTACTATTATTTACAAGGAACATGAGGCTCAAAAAAGTCAAGCAACTTCCTCAAGGTCACAGAGTTAGTAAGTGGCTTTGCCTGGGTTTGATTCTGGCTCAGGCTGTGACTCTAAAAGCTTGGCTCTAAATGCCAGCGCTGTGTCCCATGGGAGAGCTTCTACAATTCAGCCAAGTCGTAATTTGGCAAATGATACCATATTCACCGTTGTGTTTAAGGGCGTTTTGGAGGTCAGGAGGGCTGCTGGGCGGGTCTGTTTGCAGGAGGCCCAAGGAGCAAGTACTAAGTAGGGGTGCAATGGGAGACCCTCTCTTGTGACCCCAGACCTTTCTGGAAGGGCTTTGAAGGAGGTCAGGATTCTCTGGGGGCAGAGGTGGGGCCTGAGGAATTATTTGCAGACTGTTATTGGGCCTCTTACTCCACAGAGATGGTGTAAAAGCTGCTACGGATGTGATGTTCCAGAAACTGTTCAAAGAGCTTTACACATATGAGCGCATTCAGAGCATAGGTACTAACCTGGATTATCTTAGCCTACCCACCCAAACTCTGGAAGTTTGAATCCTCCTTCAGATTTACTGTCATTATTTTGCACGTTGGGCCCATTTGACCTCTTCCACAATTCTGTGTGGGAAACTATAGTTATAACCTCCTTTCTAGAATTGGGAGAAACTGGAGTCTGGGGAGAGTTTGAGACTTTTGGACCACTGACCAAAAAGTAGTGAACCTCTGGTGGGAAAGACTGATTACCCTGGTCCACTTGGGCTGCTGTAACAGAATACCATATGTGGGTTTCTCACAGTTCTGGAGGCTGGAGGTCCAAAGTCAAGGCACTGGCAGATTTAGTGCCTGGTGAGGGTCTGTCTCTTGGTTCATAGACTGCTGTCTTTTTGCCATGTCCTCACATGTTGGAAGGAGCAGGAAAATTCTCTGGGGTCTCTGTTATAAGGGCACTAATCCCATTCATGGAGGCTCCACCCTCATGACCTAATCGCCTCCCAAAGGCCCCATCTCCAAATATAGTCACACTGGGCATTAGGATATAAAATGTGAATTTGTGGGGGGGGAGGATGGAAATTCTATAGCACTGATGTTCATAAAAACAGATGTTGCACGATACTGAAAATATGAACTTCCAAATAAAGGCCAAAAAAAAAATTTAGCTCACGAAATTATTTGTAAAACAGCAATCCTAGATCCTTAGGGAATAATATACATGCCAGATTTTTCTACAAGCTTGTTAATTATGTTTTTTTCCAGGCAGATAGATAGGCAACTCTTTGCAAAGCTTCTCCATGGAATGATTTCATTCTTTAAGGACAGATTTTCAAGGTTTTTGGGCCTCACTGAAACATGGCCAAGTTGTGTCATCTGAGAATTCTTGGGATTGTCAAATATAGGAAGAGAAGCCCACTGATTTACCCAGTCCATTCAGATGACACTGCAAGGAGAATTTAATCAGAATATCTTTCATATAAAATGGGATTTCTGGAGATTTATGTAAAAAGAGTGAATATAAAGGATTATGATGAAGACAGCCTATTTCTTTTTCCTTTTGTTTTGTTTTTTTTTTTTTTTTACATCTTTATTGGAGTACAATTGCTTTACAATAGTGTGTTAGTTTCTGCTTTATAACAAAGTGAATCAGTTATACATATACCTATGTTCCCATATCTCTTCCCTCTTGCGTCTCCCTCCCTCCCACCCTCCCTATCCCACCCCTCTAGGTCGTCACAAAGCACCGGGCTGATCTCCCTGTGCTATGCGGCTACTTCCCACTAGCTATCCATTTCACGTTTGGTAGTGTATCTATGTCCATGCCACTCTCTCACTTTGTCACAGCTTACCCTTACCCCTCCCCATATTCTCAAGTCTATTCTCTAGTAGGTCTGTGTCTTTATTCCCGTCTTGCCACTAGGTTCTTCATGACATTTTTTTTCTTAGATTCCATATATATGTGTTAGCATACGGTATTTGTTTTCCTCTTTCTGACTTACTTCACTCTGTCCGACAGACTCTAGGTCCATCCACCTCACTACAAATAACTCAATTTCGTTTCTTTTTATGGCTGAGTAACATATACAATGGAATATTACTCTGCTATAAAAAGACAGCCTATTTGCAGAAAGTTTCCTTTTTCACCTAATCACCAGCTAATGTAACTTGGAGGGAAGCCAGGGTGGCGCCTGTAACCTTCCTTGGTCATTTAGTGCCTCTGAGAGGGACATACACGGACTTTCTAAGTAGCAACAGGCCAGCTGGGTCTCCGCTGTCCACACGGTGACTTCACCACCAAAGCTGGGGGTAGCAAGGAGATCAAGAGGAGAGTGAAGACGTATTTTGTGTGAAGCCGTCCCCCTTTCCCAGAGTAGTCAGCAACCCCACGAATGTTCTGGAAAGAAGCACAGAGGAAGACACTAGTCTGAGTGCCCAGAGGCGGTAGGTTACCCTTGCAGAGTGGACGAGGGGATTCTGACAGCCCCACCCTCCAAGTTGAGCTCTGGGAAGCTTGGAGCAAGACTCTGAGATCCCAGCCATGGCCCCCCTAATCCCCCCACCCCGCCCTGTGGAGAACGTGCACTGGGACGCCTGATCCAGACTGCTTTCTGGGGCTTTCTTCTCTGGGTACTAATGGCTGGGTGAATCAGACACACAACAGCCAGTGTCTGCTCTCACCAGTGATCTTGTGGTTCATTTCTCCCACCTTAACCCATTAATTGTCCCCCGTCAGCATACTCTTGGAATTACTGTATTTTTCTCTTCGTGTTTATGCTGATTACATATATGTTGGTCTTGCCTCCTGTACGCCCTCTTTGAAGGCTGGGGATGGGTCTCTTCTCCAGCATCTGTTATCCTGAGTGTCTGCTAACAGGTTATCATGCCCCAAGGGGATGTGGGAAATGCTTCTTTACCCACCATCCAGTTTCTCTGTATGTCCTGCCTTCTGCTCTGGGAGCTGGCCTGACCAAACCTTCGATGACATCTGGTCAAGGCAGTCCAGGTCAATGCCATTCACGGATAATAAGTTCCTCCTATGCTCGTAACACAGAGCTAGGCTCTTTAAGTGACTGAGATGCAGCCTGGGTCTTCCAGAGCCTTTCGAGTCAGAGGAGGCATGAGAGGAGCATTTCCAGCCTTGCTGTTAACACTGGCTGTTGGGTACCGTTAGTCGTGAAATGTGTCATCAGTAATTTGTTACTACTAATAAAATACTGAGTGAGGATGACTTATTTTTTAAAAATAAGTTTGGGACTTCCCTGCTGGCCCAGTGGTTAAGAATCCACCTGCCAACACAGGGGACACAGGTTCGAGCCCCGGTCTGGGAAGATCCCACATGCTGCAGAGCAACTAAGCCCGTGCGCCACAGCTACTGAGCCTGTGCTCTAGAACCCACGAGCCACAACTACTGAGCCCGCGAGCCACAACTACTGAAGTCCACGCGCCTCGAGCCCATGCTACACAAGAGAAGCCACCGCAAGGAGAAGACCGTGCACTGCAACGAAGAGTAGCCCCCGCTCGCTGCAACTAGAGAAAGCCCGCATGCACCAATGAAGACCCAGCACAGCCAAACATAAATAAATAAATAAATAAAGTGAAGTGCTAAAGACTTAAAAATAAATAAATAAAAATAAGTTTGAGTGGATTCAGAGTTATTTTTATAATACCCCCTCATCATGTTTCTAGCATTATTTATAAGTGTGAAACTTTGTAGTTTTCAACTTTTTTTCCCCTTCTGGTGTACATGCCTCACACACCCCCGAGGGCCCGTACAAGAAGTGGTTGCTTCATTTCAGCTGAACCGTAAGGAAGCTGGGAGGCAGCGTATGTGTGTCGACCAGCTTACCGGCTCTGACCCCATGTCTTTCTCGCCAAGGCAAGGAAGCTTCTCTGAATGCACATCATTCATGGTGACATGATCACAGATACCATCTTTTATGGGGAGAGGGAAATGCATTCTGGTGAGGAAAGAAAGAATGGGTAAAGTTGTTGGCTAGGACAGATCTAAGCTGTGTCTTGAAAGGTAGGCATAACTTGGACCGAGAACTGTGGTGTGCACGGGTCACCCAGCAGTGAGAAGATCTGGGCAAAGTGGCAGAAGGAGGAAAGCGTTGAAAGTGTACGGGGGTCCTATGAGTTGTCCAGTGTGGGAAGAAAGATGCTGGGAGGGCTCCACGCTAAGTTGGGAAAAATACTGAAAGCTCTGGATGGAAGATGGAGGTGTTCAGACCTCATTCTGTATAGAGTGCAGAACCAAGTTATCCAAATATGCACATTGATTTGTATATGTCTATGTGCCAGGTGCATAGAATAGTTCTGGAAGAGTTCCTGAAGACATTGTTTCTAAATATAACATAGCAGGTAAGGGTCCTGACTCTGGAGACGATTAATCTGGATTCAAAAACTGGCTCTGTCGCTTATTGGCTATAGACCTGGGTTCACTGTGCCTCGGTTTCTCCACCTGCAAAATGGGGATAATAAAAGTGCTTACATCATGGAGTTGTTTCTAAACATTAAATGCTAAGTATGAAATGGGTTAAAATATAACTTTGCTCGGAACGAGCTCTCAGTCGCTGCCGGCTGCTAACGTGTTGATTTTTATTAGGATCTTGGCTGAGTGACTAAGTGGGTGGTCTGTGGTTGTCTGCTGCTGATGCGGGTGAAATATGACACATCTTAACGAATCAAGTTGTACTAGCGGAGTGAGTTCAGTCGCTGTGTTGTGTTCTCTGAGCAGTAAGCCGTGTACACAACCCTCCAGGATGTGGCACCCATGATAAACACAGACGTACAAGTGTGGAAGAGTGAATCCACAGCAAAGCAAAGTGGTACCGATTCACTGGATCGCACAGCCCGGGGCCAGACGAAGGTTATGACAACACGTTTCTCTAAGAGTTTGGAGAAGGAAGCGATGCCGTGCAGGTTGGAGACCTCTGGGAAGTCTTGGAGAGCTGAGGAGGAATTTGACCTGGCGATGTCAGTTTGGGTGGGAATTAGGTATCTGGAGAAGGGGGGTCCGGTGCTTCTGTCCTGTTTCAGGGTGTTGACCCAAGCTGGTCGTGCTTCTCACTCTGCATTCTTTCATATATGCATCGTTTGGTATTTTAAGGTGTTTTCTAAATGTTCTCAAGCTCCACTGTGTGTGTGTCTATGCTTCTCAGGCCTTCATTATCTTTAGGACCTTCCCAATGTAGGGCTCTGTATAATCGGGCTTTCAAGAAGGGATGCTTCGGGCTTCCCTGGTGGTGCAGTGGTTGACAGTCCGCCTGCCGATGCAGGGGACGCGGGTTCACGCCCCGGTCTGGGAGGATCCCACATGCCGCGGAGCGGCTGGGCCCGTGAGCCATGGCCGCTGAGCCTGTGCGTCCGGAGCCTGTGCTCCGCAACGGGAGAGGCCACAACAGTGAGAGGCCCGCGTACCGCAAAAAAAAAAAAAAAAAAAAAAAAAAAGAAGGGATGCTTCTCCGGTTCTACAAATTATAAATATGGCCATCATATTTCTCTCTTAGAGATCTATTAATCTGCACGTACAAATCTTTGCACGTTTTCTAGTTTTGAGAAACATTTTTTCCTTTGACCAAATCCTCTTTTTGTTGTTGTTAATTGGTCAGCGGGCCACTTATGGCATAGAGCAAATCTCCATTCTCTCCACAGCTGTTTTTAAAAAATGCCTGAAGAGCTTTGCAAAAGAAGCTCCATTGACTTGGCCAAAAGAGGGGAGAGGAGCAGAGGAAAAGAGACCAGGAGGGAGGGCTGTTTGTTCAGTTTTCTCAGTAGTAAAAGCACCAAGAAGCCAAACAGAAGAGAAATGGAGCTCGGAGATATGTGAAAAGGGGGACTGTCAAGAAGATGTTCGATTCAGTCTTTGCTGTTTCTTGCTCGTGATTATTCTTTCTTGCATTCACCCTAATTTCCTTTGAAGGAGATAAACACCATGGAGGGAGGGGCCATGGGCGATGTGAGATGGGTGGCCTGAAGTGTGAGTCAACATTTGCTGGGCGCCCAGGCTGGCGGTGAAGGACAGAGGATTATCTGGAGAGTGGCAGATGGTGACGGGAAACACACGCAGAAGATTCCATGACAAGCGTTCTAGGAGAGGATCTTCACTCAGCAGTGACCAAAGGGCCCAGGGCAGAGAAAAAGGATAAGAGAGGTGGGAGGAATAGGAGTTAGTGGCTCAGGAACCAGGGAAATGAGGGGGAGGGTCTCTCTAGTGTGTGATGGTTAATCTTATGTATCAACTTGGCTGGGCTATGGTGCCAAGATATTTCATCAAACCTTATTCTGCGTGTTCCTGCGAGGCTGTTGCTGGGGGTGAGATTTACATTTAAACTGGTGGACTGTGAATACAGCAGATTGCTCTGCATGGTGTGGGTGGGCCTCATCTAATCAGCTGAAGACCTTATGAGAACAAAAGGCTGACATCCCTGGAGAAGACGGATTTCTGCCAGCACACCGCCTTTGGACTTGAACTGTACCTCTTTCCTGAGTCTCTAGCCGGCTGCCCTCCCCCATCAGATTTCAGACTTGCCAAGCCTCCATAAGTGCATCCAATTGCTTCAAATAAATCAGTCTGTCTGTCTGTCTGTCTGTCTGTCTCTCTCTCTCTCTGGAGAACACTGACTAATACAGCGGTGTAATAGGTATTCTGTGCATATCTCATTTTGTTCTTCGGAGCACAATTCCAGGTCTCATAGAGGCTCAGTGGCAGAGACAGTATCCAAGTCTAAGTCTGACTTCCAATCTCCTACTCTGCTCACATTCGCTTCTTAGGGTCCAGGGAAGGGCTTTTGAAAAACTTAAACTGGAATCCCTGGCTTCCTGTCTGTGAAGAGTCTAATAGCGGACCTACTGGAGACCCAAGTAACTGGGCTGGCTGCCTCACTGTGTGGTGCTGTCTGAGAGCAGCTGGTCTTCAAGGCTGAGAAATCATGGCCCGGGGCCCTTCCCTCTGAGCCCTTCCGTTTCAGTGGAAGGGGAGGTGCCGTTTCCATCCCAGGTGCCTGGAAGTGTAGCTGAAGGGTCCATTATCCCATCAACAACCCGCCAAAGGGATGCTCTGCCGTTCTGCTCCTTCTCGACATTTCCTGGCAGCTGCTGCCCCCTTTATTCCGGCCTCTCTCAGTCTAAACGTGGGGCTTGGAAAGCACAGGGAGGAAGGACGTGAATTCAGGGTTCAAGAGATAGGAGAGGAACTCCGACCCAGGTATGACCCACGTCTCCCGTATTCATCTTCCCTGTTTAGAACCGAGAAGCAGAAGGCCTGTGATAAGGAGGGAATTTTCTCATGCTTCCTTTCTGATCTTTGGAAGCTCCAGTTGCAGGATTGCAAAACCAGAGCAGGTGTTTCCAATTGCTTTGGGCAGCAGACTGAGCCCTCAGTGTCACAGGCCTGAGCTCTCCACTTCATATATATATATATATATATTTTTTTTTTTTTTTTAAGTTTATTTTTAGTTGTGTTGGGTCTTGTTGCTGCGTGTGGGCTTTCTCTAGTTGCGGCGAGGGGGGGCTACTCTTCACTGTGGTGAGCGGGCTTCTCACTGCGGTGGCTTCTCTCGCTGCGGAGCACAGGCTCTAGGCACGTGGGCTTCAGTAGTTGTGGCACATGGGCTTCAGTAGTTGTGGCACTCGGGCTCAGTAGTTGTGCCTCGCGGGCTCTAGAGTGCAGGCTCAGTAGTTGCGGCGCACGGGCTTAGTTGCTCTGCAGCATGTGGGATCTTCCCGGACCAGGGCTCAAACCTGTGTCCCCTGCATCGGCAGGCAGATTCTCAACCACTGCGCCACCAGGGAAGCCCCTCCACTTCTTGAAATGAGGGCCAGCTGTTGGACAGCTGGCAGCTGTGGAAGGAGGGGGCTGGGAAGTATAGAACTCCACCAGCCTAACTGGCTTTATGCTCCTTTGACCACTGCAAAGAGAATGCAGAAAGGGAAGCATGCCTTGTTTCCTTCAAAGGTTTTCTCTCAAGGAAATCTTTGTGACTGTGAATAAAATGAGGATGATCTTTTAAGTAGTGAGTATATCAAAAGTTATACATCCCAAGGAGGATTAAACATATGAAGCGCTATCAATGTAGTCATCTGGACCACATGCTTTTCTAAGTCTTTGCTGGAGTGTCTCTTCTGTAGTTGCATCTCTGCCCTCAGAAGGCATGTGTAAAAGCCCAGACGTTCATCACAGAGGAAGCAAATTAAGATTAGTATGTCAGTAACTAAGTGGGCTATAAGCATCATCATTTCCACAATATGACGGGATTACGAAGCAAAGCCCAGCTATAAGCTGAGAAAAGAGACACACTTAAAACACAGTGACTCACAGAGGTTGAACTTAAAGAATGGGAAAGGTCATGGCAGGCAAATGCAAGTTAAAACAAAGTCTGACTCTTCCTCTTGATCAGACAACGTTAAAGTCGTGGCGAAGAGCATGAAATGAAACAAAGAAGGTGCTTTACTATCTTAAAGAGAACCACATTTAAAATAACAAGGGCTTCCCTGGTGGCGCAGTGGTTGAGAGCCCGCCTGCCGATGCAGGGGACGCAGGTTCGTGCCCCGGTCCGGGAAGATCCCACGTGCCGCGGAGCGGCTGGGCCCGTGAGCCATGGCCGCTGAGCCTGCGCGTCCAGAGCCTGTGCTCCGCAACGGGAGAGGCCGCAACAGTGAGAGGCCCACGTACCGCAAAAAAAAAAAAAAAAAAGGCCAGTTGTCCATCCACATATCCTTGTGTTACTGTGCTTTACTCTCCGAGGGGAGAGCTGAGCTTCTCTGGGAGGGACTGATGGCCCGGGACAGCTTGGCCAGTCACCCAGCAGCCCTTCTCCAGGGACATTGCACAGACATCCTGGGAATCACCGTCTATGAAATTCAAGGGCAGATTCTCAGCTATTCCAGGGATGCAGTGAGAGGGCTTTGCTTTCACCGGCTCTGGCTGTCCATGGAATATGCCTGGTGTTCTTCCCGCAGTGAAGAGAGAGTAAGATGTTTTCTTTTGGCTGTTTTCCCTTAACAGAGAAAACCCTGCGACTCCATTTTTTAGGGTGTGTAGTGCCTTAGCACATCACCTGGAGACACACAGCTATTTATACAAACAGCAGCAAACCCTGGGCAGAGCTAGTGCCAGGATTCCCAGGTTCATTGCTCATCACCCTGACTCACCCTCCTAACACCAGTACAGTCAGACAGTTAATTGAAACATGGCTCCAGGGCAGAAGAGATCCTGGTTCCATTTCTTAACCGTGTTCTATACCCAAATGCCCTTAAAGAGAAGTAAAAAGGTCTGAAAATGAAATCAAGCCAATAGGACGTTTTGAAGACAGCGAAGGGTACAGGATCAAAGAATCACAACTAACTGATAAAGATTTTTTTAAAGAAACCTCCATAATCGTTTATCATTGATTGAGTTTTGGCTGGGTTCTAGGCATTGTACTAAGCACCGCACATGGATTTTCTCATCACATCCTCTGGAAAACTCTGAGAGGGTGCAATGATCACCCCCAATTAAAACTGTGACAATGCCAAGGTTTTAGTGGGGTTTAGCAGGTTACACAAGGGCATATAGTAAGTTCTTGGACTCTTTTCATTTCTTAAAAAAAGACACACACACACACAAAACAAAAAACAACAACAAAAACTATATCTGGGTAAAGTCAAGTTTTAGCAACCTTGAAGAGAAGGAAAACACCCCCATAATCTCTACATTTCTTGGATTGCCTTTGTAGTAGAAGGGTGTTACGGGCTGGCTGAAAGAGTATGATCAGACTGATGATTCACTTTGTTACACAGCAGAAACTAACACACCATTGCGAGGCAATCATGCTCCAATAAAGATGTTTTAAAAAACAAACCAAAAAACCCTCCTTCCTTCCTTCCTTCCTTCCTTCCTTCCTTCTGTCCTTCCTCCCCTCCTTCCTGACAAGATGTTGAAGTTAGAAACATTGTCCCTCTGTCCATCCATTTGCCACAAATTATCAACTTTCTTTGGTCACAAACACCTGACACGGTGCCTGGTATGAGTTTGGGTGATGATATATAACTGCAGCTTCAAAATACTTGTTAAAACAGGAATGTACCCTCTTGCAAGGCTTGACTTAAATATGTAAAGGAACAGCATTGCCAGCCACCAATGCAATACTGAGGGAATTAATCTGGTTAATGTAGGTGTCACACTCAGGCAGTTATCCTGAATGTCTCTAGACGTAGAAGTTACTAGTCCTGTAAGTGATATGGCTTTTTTTTTTCTTTCCGTGGGGGTGTGTGTGAGTTTGGGGGATTGGTTTGTTCTTAAAAGAATATATCTGATCCACAGAAAAGGGCTGATTCTATCAGGTTCCCTTGCCCTTCTAAAATTAGCACTTGTAATTGTTTAAAGAAGAACTAAGATGGTTATCCTGATACCAATGTCTGCAAGAGCCACAAAGTGAAGACAAATCTTGTCGTTGGTCCCAAAGCTCAGGAAGAAGATAGAGAGAATGGCCTGGCATGGGGTGATCACAGTAGCCCAGCATTTTAATTCCTTCTGAGTCAGTATATTTTTCTGAGATGATCCAGGACACTTCTACAGAGTTGGAAAACTAACATTACATTCAACAACAAATGGCGGCACATAGGGTCATTGCTATAAGGTCTTTGTTCCCCCAAAGACTTCAGACTAAGTATGTGCTTTTTCTTAGCTCCTCTGACTATGAAAGGCTACCAGGGGTGGTGTAGGAACTTCAGTTATGGGGCAAAGCTACCCACTCTTCTGGACAAATAAAAGGGACGAGAAGTATGTTCATAGAAGAAAGTGGAAGCTTTTATCATTGTAGAAAAAAGAATTACCGCCTCAGGGTTATGGCTTTGTTTTGAAGAGAGAGGAAGCACTGAGTGGTGTTTTAGGACTACCCTGGTAATCAAACTTTCAAGGGACTGAAGGACACACTTCCAAAGGGCTGGAAATGGGAGGTCCCCACTGATGCCAACGGTGGGACAGCAGGAGGGAGCTCAGGGTGGCCTTGAGTGGAGATGTCTGGTGCTTTGGAAGGGATGGGATGGGGCCCGTCAGAAGGAGTAGAGAGTGGCATTGATCTACTTTCTGCTCCATAATCTCAAGCTTGGAGAACTGCCATGGTACTTGGCTTTGGTCAACCATCAGGACGCTGTGGGATGCCACAAAAATCTCACTGTCTCTAAGAAGACTAATTCTGTGAACTCTGGAATTCCCCAGCATAGCAAAGTAGACTATGAGTGGAGGTCATTGCCTACACACCCAACCCTAGGCTACAAAGAGATTATAATTTTATACAGCATTTCCAAAAGGGTATTTCAAGGAATATGATCGCAATGATGTCAACAGAGGGGTACTGTGGGGAAAAATCATCTATGTTTAAGGAAGTTTGGAAAATATGTGGTTAAATGAGTTAAACCATTTCTTTTCTACATGATTTCTCAGGGCTTTTCATCTGCTATCCTGAATTGTGTATCTCTAAGAGGGAGACTGTGTGTATATTTCAAAAGTCAGGTTTCAACGTAAAAGCTAGGTGACACTTCTCCTTACTTTTGGGTGATACCAGTGACAGAATTTCATTGGCACATGACTTAAAGCTGCGGAAACAGGCATGGATTTGTGTACTTGTGTGAATGTGTATACTCTAGAAAAGAACCAAACCAATGCCTTATATACAAGGATAGGATTATTGGCGGGGTATGGGGATGAGGCTGGGGTCGGGGGGAGAAACAGGTTCTTTGTGGCAGAGATCTAGAAAAGTCAGCACCCCTGATTGAAGGTCAAGGGTCCATGATGCTAATTCTGAGTCCCTGGATGACCTTTGCAGAGTCACTCGGCCCATCTGGTCGTTTCCCCATACACAAAGCAGAAATTTGAAAAATAAGGGCTTTAACAGACTTACGAAAAATCGCAAGGATTAAACAAGCCCACGCTGTTAAAATGTTTTGAGCCCTGTGGTCAAGTACACGGGCTGATAACAGGGTGTGGTCCTCGCCGCCAGCAGGATTAACTGAGGGGTTTGCCCAGCAGGCACGGAGTCTGTTCCACCGGAATTGCGGGCAGCTGACGCCCTGGGGTCAGGGTGAGTGAGTCCCACCCTGTGTGCTGGGGCTGTAGTGGCTTACCTCCCCCCAGAGACAGCCCTGAAAACTGGAAAAGAAAGAAAACCTAGAACAATATGCAGGCGGCCTGTCTCCCGTTGCAGCCAGAAACGAGGCAAAATGGCCCAGCCAACCTTCAACCAATATGGCACCGTCCTTTTCTATTAGCCTAGGGCTTTTATGGGAGTGCCCAAGTGGTTATCTGCTTGGAGACCCCTAAATCCTATACCAAAGACATGGGACTCCCAGGACAGGGTACATCCAAAAGTAATTTTTTGTGTTGGTGGTGATAGCAAGCTTGTGTACGTTGGGCGTGTAGCAGTATCCGGTGTCCAACCTGTGTGCTTCCTCTCTCCCAGGGCTGAGTCACTGGGCTGTCGGGCGGTCTGACTTGAAAAGCCCGTGAGGCCTGGCCTGCCACAGGGAAGCGTGGCTCTTTTGAGTAGAACAAGAGCTCCACCCTGAGTGGTACGTGAGTACTGCAGCCCCTACTGGAAAGCAGTTCGGAGATGGAGCCCGGGAGGCTGATTACCCGAGGCCCTTGGAAGTCTCAGCAACCATGGGAAATCTTAAATTCGAAATTGCCATTTTGATTTCCATCAACAGTTCGGGGCTCCTGGTTAATGACGTCCGCTCTCGCGACTTGGATTTACCCTAATACAAAAACTGATCAGATCCCCGAGCCAGTTCTCGACAGCAAAGAACAGGCTGGATCAAGCCAGACCCACATCTGAAGTGCTCTTTCGTGGGGCTTCTAGCAAGCTGGCCTGTCCCGGTGGCTTGTCCCTGTCTGGCCTCTTGCCTTCTCTCCAGCCTCTGACTCTGCTCACGTTACCATGAGGCAAACAAATGTTTGCCTGTTTACATTCTCTACCGAATATACCCTAATACGAGCCAGGTCATCCCGGGCGAGAAATCAGTAAGTTGTGATGTTCTCAGCAAAGATAGTCAGTGGATGGGTGATGGTGGTACCCAGGAATATTAGCTACTGGATATTCATTTTTAGCCTAAGCTTGCGTCAGAGGGGCTGTGTAGCTCTCCTCTGGTGGAAGGGACCGTAGTGCCTTCGTAAGAACTCAGAAGGCCCGGATTGAATCTCAGCTCTACTAGTTGATTCATTCAGTATTAAGTGAGCACCTGCCTCGTGGCAGGTTCTGTTCTTTGTGTTGAGGACTTACCAGCTAATAGAAAAGAAAAAAATCCCTGCCCTCATGGAACTTATGTTATAGCAGGAGGAGGCCAACAGTGAGAGCATTATAAGTAAGAAAATTATTGTATGACAAGGTGATGAGGTCTGTGGGGAAAATAGCACAGGTCAGGGGGGGAGATGAGGCTGCAATGCTCAATAGGGTGGACAGGGCAGGACTCTTTAAGAAGACGGCATTTGGGCAAAGACCTGAGGAGGTGAGACGACAAACCATGAGACATTCGGGGGAAGAGTTTTCCAGGCGCAGAGAACAGTGTGTGCAAAGGCCCTGAGGTAAGACAGTGTCTGATGTGACATCAGGGAGGCTGGAGCGGAGGAACTGAGTGATTAGGGGTGGGGAGAAATTTGTAGGGTTTAAGGCCAAGGAGGTATTAGGCGCTGACTGTATAGGGTCTATAGACCGTTGTAAGGGGAACTTTGCCTTTTACCCTGAGGGAGATGGGGAGCCGTCGAAGGGGAAGCCACCTGTGTCTCTGAAACACTGAATATGGGGGATGAGAGACAAAGCAGAGCTGAGTACGAGGATCTTGAGACAAAGATCCTGAAGGATGGAGCTTCCTTTAGTGGAAATGGACAAGAGTGTGTTTGGAGCAAGTTTGAGGGAGCAAACTCAGAAGTTTAACTTTTTACCTGTGGGTCTGAGAAGGCAGTTCGCTATGTACATCTGGAGTTTGGGAGAAAAGGCCTGATTTGGAGATAAAAATTGGGGAGATGTCAGTATATCGATGACATTTAAAACCATGAGCTTAGAAAAAATTACCAAGGGAATGAGTATAAGGAGAGGCAACATAAGGAAAAGAAGATTCTAGAACAGAGGTTCTCGGGTAAGGGGTCTCACTAGTCGCTAGTGAGTCAGGAGTTCACGGGAGAACTCAAGGATGGCCTGTCAGCGTCAATGGTACTGTTCGTGCCTGTAACCACAAGGGACCTTACGTAGGTGCCTTAATTGTCGGTGATGCTTTTTTGTCTGACTGCGGCCTACTTCCCTGAGACTCAGTGGTCTTATCTATAAAATGGGTATAATAACTCATAGGTTATTGTAGTCATTGAATAAGAAGGTATAAGTAGGGTCTTCAGCACAGTTCCCAGCACGAAATATGTGCTGAGAAATGTCAGCTCAATAAAAGAGTTTATAGGATCATTTGAGTCAAGATGCTGCTGCCCATAGTGGGAGAAACCAAGAAAATGGTTCTCTTAGTAGATTCTGTCTTAGCCTGGCTTATTCTGTTTGAACTTCTGTAGGTTATAGAAAAACAGATACAACATTTGCTATGAGAGATAGGACAAAAACGTAAAATATTTAAAGAAAACCCCACACTATATAAGACATATATTTTCAGCAAATATACTAAAAGATCTAAAGAAATTTTGAGCAAGAAGTGATGATGATACAGATGGCGAAACTTTTTTTTGATGATGATGAAACTTTTGATAACAGTTAACTTTAGAGAGCATTTACTATGTGTCAGATACTGTTTTAAGTATCATATTAACTTAATTCTCACATCAACTCTTTGAGGAAGGTATTAATATTATTCTTATGTTATAGTTGAGGACAATGAAACACAGAGGGGTTAAGTGACTTGTCCAAGGTCACCCAGCTAGGAAGCGGCAGAGCTGGGTGAATGGAGTCTGACTCCAGGATCCTGGGAATCACAAGGGTGGTGGACCCTTGGCATTTGAAGTCATTCTTTTTTTTTAAAGAATTTTATTGAAGCATAGTTGATTTACAATGCTGTGTTACTTTCTGCTGGACAACAAAGTGATTCAGTTATACATATATATACATTCTTTTTCATATTTTTTTCCATTATGGTTTATCACAGGATGTTGAATCTAGTTCCCTGTGCTACACAGTAGGACCTTGTTGTTTATCCATTCTATATATAATAGTTTGCATCTACTAACCCCCAAACTCCCAATCCATCCCTCCCCACTCCCTTCTGCTTGGCAACCACGAGTCTGTTCTCTGTGTCTGTGAGTCTGTTTCTGTTTTGTAAGTAGGTTCATTTGTGTCATATTTTAGACTCCACGTGTAAGTGCTGTCATATGGTGTTTGTCTTTCTCTTTCTGACTTACTTTGCTTTGTATGATCATCTCTAGTTGCATCCATGTTGCTGCAAATGGCATTATTTCGTTCTTTTTTACGGCTGAGTAATATTCCATTGTATATATGTACCACCTCTTCTTTATCCATTCATCTGTCGATGGGCATTTAGGTTGTTTCCATGTCTTGGCTACTGTAAATAGTGCTGCTGTGAACACTGGGAAGAGGGAAAAGAAGAGGCTACTTCTGTCAGTGTAGGGCATTTGCTCAAAGCTGGAAAGGGCATAACCACATGCTTAGGGAATGAGAATTATTCCCATTTGCCTTAGTGGGGGGTTTGCAAAGCAATGCCAGGAACGAAGGTTATGCCAGGTTGTAGAGGGCTTCGTGGTTTGAGGTCAAGTGGTTTGGCCTTAATCTGATGGCTTGCGGGAAGCATGGACTTATGCTGTAGTAAGATTAATTTGAAAGGGGTTATATCAATGGCTTGAAGGAGAGTAGAGGTAAAAAGACTTGTTGTAGAGCTATTTTTATCAACTGCAAATTATATGACCTAATTTAGAAGCAGGACTGCAAAAACACAGCTGCCGCTGTTCGCATTGGGCCTCACACGTGGCTCTATGTAGTGACCTGTTTGGGAGGTGAAGTGAAACTGAGAAAAGCGGGACTTGGAGTCACACGGCATTGTCCTTCGCAGCTGACGGGCCAGGAGGCCCTGGGCAAGTTCCTTAAATGCATAAGTTGGTTTCCTTACAAGCTTGAGGATTGAATGAAATGGTAGAAACAAGAATGCCCACCGGCTATATTAACCTCAATGTCAAAGGAGAAAAGAATGAGCAGTTCCTTTAAAAAAGATGTTCTTTGCTTGTAAATCATCACCTATTAAACTCTGAGATTCATTTGCCCCATTTCCCCTTTGCCTAAAATGTTTTCAACATTTCACACATGTTAATTAGGTAAAGTAGCTACATCTAAGGAGGGCAGAAACTAGGAAAACCTCAGGGCTCTGTATTGACCACAAACGTCTGCTGGAAAGGAGAAACCATCGGTGATACACTTGAGTATTGCTAGAATTGGTTTCTTTAGCTTCCCTGGGCTAGAGTTGAGGGTGGCACATTAAGAAAAGATGGAGACGGTGTGAGAGCAGGGGTGTGGTGAGAAAAGAAAGTAACCTGTAGGAAGCAGCAGGGGGATTTTCATAGTGAGAGTTGGGAATTCAAATTCTCATAAGGCCAAGCGACTACCACAATCTCCATTTCAGGTAAAGAAGTGTGCTGGCCCATTCCTGGATGAGAATTCTCTCACCCTCTGTGAGATGCCTGCCTCATACCTGAAACCAGCAAAGGGTTAGATTTCAAGTCCGAAGGAGAAGACCTTCCTGAGAAGGAACTCTGGTGGTCCCCGTACTTAGAGCCTGGTAGCTGAGACGGACCCTTTTGGAGCTCTTGGAGAGTAGACATTTTAGGGGGAATAAAGTGGAAAATTTACTTGGGGGAACGTTGTTCCAGAGCACCTATTTTTCAGAGCCTGGGTGGTTTTTTTCAGAATCCTAAAGAGAAAAGCAAACAGTACTTCTAAGCACTCCAAACACCCTGGGTCTAAGTCCTCTGAGACTTTTCTTTTCACTGTAGTCATAGCTAGATGAAGAAATAGGCCAGCAAAGTTGTCATCGGTTCAATGAGCGTACCTACCCTGTAAAATATTTGGAGTTGCCCAAGTTCCTGGACACAGGTGGGGATGCGATCAGACTGGCAGCAACATCTTTGGGAAAGTCTAAAAGTACCTTTCCCAAAGGTACAACATGACAAGGCTTACTGAGTTGGAGGTGGCAATGGGTCTTCTTTGTAGGGAGTCCAAGATAAGGTCATTGAATTTCAACTTGGCCTTTTCACTTCCACCCCTCAAATTTCTGACTTTGTCACGCTGCAGGCTAGTAGCAATTTATGACCAGAAATCACCTGCCCTTTTGGTCAGCATGGACAGAAGCAACCATGGACATCTCCTCGATTGCAGATAGATTTTCCCATAGCAGAGTGGAAACGGATTGGCAAGACCAGGTCCAGCATGCTTGCGGAAAACCTGAAGTGAAATTTCTCTCTGACTTGTATTGAAATGGGCACTTGCATCTGGTAGACGACACTTTAATAGTTATTTATTTATTTATTTCTTATTTGGTTGCCCGGGGTCTTAGTTACCACACGCGAACCCTTAGTTGCAGCATGTGGGATCTAGTTCCCTGACCAGGGATCGAACCCAGGCCCCCTGCTTTGGGAGCGTGGAGTCTTACCCACTGGACCACCAGGGAAGTCCCTAGACGACACTTTAGATTGAGCTGCTCAGGAGAGAGGGGATGGTATCTCCGCTCCCAACAGCATATGACAAGTAAGTCTCCGCAAGGGTCTGTGATGACTTTTAGTGGAATTATAAGTGCTTAAAAAACCCAGAAGGAGGAGAGTAGGTTTCTGGGGCATGGTGCTTAATCCCCCCCCCCCATTTTTTTTTTTTTTTGCTTAAAGTAGCAAAATAAAGGGAACCAAATCCTTGCAAAAGAATTCTCTGTGGAAGATGAAGGTCAAGTGGAAAGGGAAATGTAGCTAGTTTATAATTTACTACTCTTGAGGGCAAAGCAAATTGCATTTCTCCAAGATCTGCTTAACCCATCTGCAAATCCCCAGACGATGATTACGGCACGTAATTCTCCCTCTCGCTCTCTTCCAAACCGGGAAACGCAATATCCCACAACAGTGACCGAGAAATATTTAAAGTAGTTACGTTTAGTGTGGAAAACATACAAAGGAGTTCTTTTCAAATTTAAAGGTCTAGGAAGGCATCAAACAGGAGAACATGATGAATTTCTTTTTTACTGTTTGTGCTACGAATTTTTAAGGCTGAAAGAGCCTTTAAAAGCCACCCCAGCCCATGCATTCTCACTGTACAGAGAGGAAATAAAGATCCAATTCTGGGGGGAAGAGTGATCGATACGGCAAGAATTCTACCAGGTTTAGTGGAGACAGAATATTACAATACTCAGGTTAGAATCCAGCTCTTCCGATACCAGTGGGTTGATTCACTTCCTAAACGGTTTACAGGGAAGCTGATTTTGTCATTGTCATAACTACGATTGTGCTCTCATTTCCTGGAACTCATACTGATTATGGGCAAAGCTTAGTAGGATGGTAAAGATGGGTCCTCAGCAGCTCAAGGACCTACTGATTCAGTCTCCCCTCTCTGCTCTCAAGTCATGGAGTTGTTTACGTTGTCACAGAGCAACCATGCGTTGGGTCCGGGTTAAGGCCCATTGCTCCTGCTTCTGGGAAATTATCATCGACAGCAACAAAACCCTCACATACCTACTTCTTTATGAGCAATGCTTTCTGTGTTGTGTTCTTTAGAATGCTAGTTCCTGAGGGTTCCTTGTTAGATGGTTCTCTACGTAAATATTCTTTGGCCCACGAAGTTTGAAACTTTTGATATGAAGCAAACTGAATCTGCTGAAATCTTTATTTACTTCCAAATGTCTCAGCTCCTTCATAAGCTCGTATGCATTTTACCTCTCCTAGAAGGCAAATACAAAACAGAGTATTTCCCCAACTTGTTGGAGTACAGACACCTTTTTTGCCAGGCGTCTTGAAGTACGGGTGTCCCAAGGAACATACTTTGGGAAAGGCTGTATTACTTCAGGCTGTACCTTAAGACCAAGTTCTCCTGGTAGCTATCTATTCCTGAAAAAAACAGCTCAAAATGAGGTGTTCATATAAAATTTTGTTAAACAGCAAATAGACAAAGTTCAAGGATTTACCTTGTGACAAATCAGGTACATATTTAAGCTTATGTATGAATGTGTCTTGATGTCATGCTCCTTTTAAAAACATCTATTTTTTTGTTTCCTTTAAATCTTGTATTTTATTTATTTAATTAATTTATTTATTTTGCGGTACGCGGGCCTCTCACTGCTGTGGCCTCTCCCGTTGCGGAGCACAGGCTCCGGACGCACAGGCTCAGCAGCCATGGCTCACGGGCCCAGCCGCTCCGCGGCCTGTGGGATCTACCTGGACCGGGGCACGAACCCGTGTCCCCTGCATCGGCAGGCAGACTCTCAACCACTGCGCCACCAGGGAAGCCCTTGTATTTTATTTTTTTAAAAAATTTAAAAATATATTTATTTTATTGAAGTATAGCTGATTTACAATGTTGTGCTCATTTATACTGTACAGCAAAGTGATTCAGTTATACACATACACATTCTTTTTCATTTTCTTTTCCATTATGGTTTATCACAGGATATTGAATATAGTTCTCTATGCTACACAGTAGGACCTTGTTGTTTATCCATCCTGTATATAATAGCTTGCATCTGCTAACCCCAAGCTCCCACTCCTTCCCTCCCCCATCCCCCCTCCCCCTTGGCAGCCATAAGTCTGTTCTCTATGTCTGTGAGTCTGTTTGTGTTTTGTAAATAAGTTCATTTGTGTCATATTTTAGATTCCACATATAAGTGATAATCATATATTCGTCTTTCTCTTTCTGACTTACTTCACTTAGTATGATAACCTCTAGGTCCATCCATGTTGCTGTAAATGGTATTATTTCATTCTTTTTTATGGCTGAGTAATATTCCATTGTATATATGTACCACACATTCTTTATCCATTCATTGGTCAATGGACATTTAGGTTGCTTCTATGTCTTGGCTATTGTAAATAGTGCTGCAATAAATATTAGGGTGCATGTATCTTTTCCAATTATAGTTATCTCCAGATATATGCCCAGGAGTGGGATTGCAGGATCATATGGCAACTCTATTTTTAGTTTAAAAACTAAATTGATGTGTTTCATCTAGAATAACTAATTCATACTGCTATTTTCCTGTTGTTATTTGAAATATTGATGTTTTTTCTCAAAAAATCCTAGTCATGTTTGGAAACGTGTCTTTTTTTTATATATATAATTTTTTTTTTTGGCTGTGTTGGGTCTTCGCTGCTGCGTACAGGTTTTCTCTAGCTGTGGCGAGCAGGGGCTACTCTTTGTTGCAGTGCACGGACTTCTCATTGCGGTGACTTCTCATTGCGGTGGCTTCCCTTGTTGTGGAGCACAGGCTCAGTAGTTGCAGTGCACGGGCTTAGTTGCTCCGTGGTGTGTGGGATCTTTCCGGACAAGGGATCGAACCCGTGTCCCCTGCATTGGTAGGTGGATTCTTAACCACTGTGCCACCAGGGAAGTCCCTGGAAGCGTGTCTTTCATATCAGCTTTCTGTGTCTAGAATGGAAACCACCAGATGGGATGTTTCAGCTACCTGAAAGACATCACGTTTCAGCAGCAGCTGTAAGTGTACATGACAAGTCCAACCTATTTCAGATTCCCAAAGTGCTGGTGAATATTGTTCTGGTAAAGGCTGCTGGTCCCTTAAGAATGAAGAATATTCAGGGGTCCTGTTCTCCTTTACTCTTTTATCCAGAGGGATGCTGAACAGGAGTTTTCAGGGCATCCCAGCACCCAGAGCTACACTGAGGCTGCTGCTGAAGGACTGGAGCCCTTCAAACGGCGTCTTAGGACTCAAGAGTCTCAGGCTCAGCTCCTGAAGATTTTGGTCTCCCACGAAGCTTGAGTACCTGGCGGATGTGGGCCTGTCTCCCTCCTGTGTACACCGGCCTTCTTCTGGCCTTCTTCCTGCTCTGTTCCACTCTGGGAAGGCTGGAATGGATGGTTTCATCTAGATTCTTTTGAGCTCCAGGAAGAAAGTTTGTTATTTTGGTGACTTTTGAATCTGGGTTGATTTTTTCTTGCCTCTTTTCACCCAGATTTTGGCTTAGATTAAGATGTGAGGGCTTCCCTGGTGGCACAGTGGCTAAGAATCCGCCTGCCAATGCAGGGGACACGGGTTCGAGCCCTGGTCCGGGAAGATCCCACATGCCGCGGAGCAACTAAGCCCGTGCGTCACAACGTAGCAACTAAGCCCGTGCGCCACAACTACTGAGCCCATGTGCTCTAGAGCCCATGAGCCACAACTACTGAGCCTGCACACCTAAAGCCTGTGCTCTGCAACAAGAGAAGCCACCGCAATGAGAAGCCCACGCACTGCAATGAAGAGTAGCCCCCGCTCGCCGCAACTAGAGAAAGCCCGAGTGTAGCAACGAAGACCCAGCGCAACCAAAACTAAATAAATAAAATAAATAAATTTATTAAAACAAAAGATGTGAGTCAGGGAGATCGTTCCATGTTCTGTCTTTTGGGCTCAGGGCAGAGGCACAAATGGAGTCCTGGGGGCTTATATGTAGAAAGTGGTCCACACAGGCGCTTGGACCCAAAGCCTGTGTTGATAAACAATGAGGTTTCTCTCCAGTGACTCCTTCACATGTAGCCTCGGTGAACCTTCGGTCATAATAAACAGATGGGGGATTTGAAATCCTGGTTCCATCTCTCCCTCTTTCCCTCAATCTCTGTTCATCAGAGTCACAGAAGTAGTTTTAAGTGTGTTCAGACAAGTAAAAACCAAGTGGCTTATACATCTGATAATGCTGGCAACTAAGAGCATTTTAGAAAGGCCCTGATTCGAGCCCCCTTTCCCGAGGGTAAACCTACAGGACAGCATAATGAGTAATTGCTCTTCAGTGGAAAGAGGTGCTTCCAAAGAAATAAACATTGATCTTTTCAAACTGTCCCATGGTTTGATGTGAATGTAGTTCAAGCTGCCCCCTCCCAAGAGGCCCTGTTTAAATTCTGGGGAGATGGACCTTTCCTATCCTGCTACCCTGATGGCACGGACTCGGTGCCACACTAAAAGCAAGTAAGGCATCTGCCAAGTTGGTGTCCACATTTGACCAGATGATGGCACAATCCGAAAGCTTATTTCCTCATTTCAGTGGAAGCAACGCGTTTCTGTTGTTCACATTGAGGTCAAAGATACAAAGCAGAACTGGAAGAAGACCAAATATCGTAAAAGGCCATAATTCATATCCTGAACATTCTTGCTGTCCTTGGATGTTTCTTTGGGAGGGCCTGGGGGAAAAAGCAGACAAAAGAAATCTCATATGTACATTCTGGGAATTTTTTTTTTGCGGTACGCGGGCCTCTCACTGCTGTGGCCTCTCCCGTTGCGGAGCACAGGCTCCGGACGCGCAGGCCCAGCGGCCATAGCTCACGGGCCCAGCCGCTCCGCGCCACGTGGGACCTTCCCGGACCAGGGCACGAACCCGTGTCCCCTGCATCGGCAGGCGGACGCTCAACCACTGCGCCACCAGGGAAGCCCATTCTGGGAATTTTAAAGACAACTTCCCATGTTCTTTTAGAGAAAGGTACAGAAACAAAGCATTTTTATGTTGTAAAGAACAAGTTGGGGTACAGATGGGAAGAAGAAACTTTTCATTCCTCTTTTAGAAAGAGCTTCAGGATTCTAGTTCCATGACCTTTCTTGCTGCCCCCAAGGAATAGAAACTTCCTGGCTTCTACAATCAGACCATTTGACAATTCTTATTCTCACGGAATTTAAGAATTGGAAAGGAGTTTTGAGAACATTTTGTCCAAGCTTTACCCAGCACAGCAATCGCTCTCTTTAGTAGACAGTAGAAACTCCGTCTATATGCAGACCTCACGAAGGTGCCTAGTACACTCACTCATGTTTCCGGTTCACCCTTGGACCCACTGGTGAGGTTGTTGTCTCAGTTGGGCTGTTGCCATGACTACTCCTCCTAGGACTGCTTATTGAGTACTTTTCTCATTCACAGTCCACTGATGAAATGAATGTTCATTTATTTAATTGGTATTTATCCATGGCTTCATGTGCCAGGCACTGAATGAAACAGGTGGTATATACGGCTTACCTTAGTGAACCGTACAGCTAGCACCTGAGACAGATGCCGTTAGCATCTCCCATTGCGGGGAAGGGAGCTGACACCCAGAAAGATTAAATACCTTGTCCAAGGAAACGAAGCTAGTAAGTGGAGATGTTCATGGCAGGGGACTCACTCACAACTGAGTCTGCCTAAACGAGTTCATACCCTGAACTACCATGCTCTTGCATCTCTCAAAGTGCACGTAGCGACCCCTCAGGGCTCCTGTCTTCTCGCTCTGCCATCTGAGCGTCTTCTTTGAACGTCTACAGACACATGTGCCTTCCAGGGCGCCTGGGTCCATCCTGTGCTCTCCATCTCCTCACTCTTCCACATGAGAACTCTTCAAATGTTTGAGTGTTAAGAGCATGTCCTGGGGCTTCCCTGGTGGCGCAGTGGTTGAGAGTCCGCCTGCCGACGCAGGGGACGCGGGTTCGTGCCCCGGTCCGGGAGGATCCCACGTGCCGCGGAGCGGCTGGGTCCGTGAGCCATGGCCGCTGAGCCTGCGCATCCGGAGCCTCTGCTCCGCAACGGGAGAGGCCACAACAGTGAGAGGCCCGCGTACCGCAAAAAAAAAAAAAAAAAAAAAGAGCATGTCCTGGCATCTCTTAAGGCTAAACAGACCCAGTGTTCTAACTGTTCCCTAAAAGACATAGCTTGCGACCTCTGTCCTGTTGAGTCTCTCTTAAGGTCATCTTTTGTCAAAGTTCCTCTTTAAAGAAGGTGCCCACAGTGGTGCGGCCAGGCTAGAGAACAGTGGGTGTGATTGCTTTCCTTGATCGGCCTAGGGTTCTGTCCAGGGTAAGAGGATATGGGTTCTGCGTTACATTCCCACAACCAAACCAGCTATCATTTGACCCATTAAACCGTTTAATCCCTTTGGGATTCGGTTTCCCGATTTGTAGGCCTCTTTTGTACCCGTTGTAACCGTTCGGAGGCGTGTTATTCTTCATTTGCTGGACGTCTGCCGTCCGCATTAGGCAGTGCTCTGTGGGGACAGAGGCCAGGGCTGCTCTGTTCACCACTGAACCCCTAGGGCTTGCTCAGGTCCCAGCACAGGGTAGCTGTTTAATTGGTAAAATAATGAATCAACCACATGGGAATAATTATACCTCCTTGTCCTCCTTTACTGGATGGTTGAGCAAACAAATGAAAAAATGCATGTAACATTTCTCTGTCCCGCTAAAAATGTTGCTGCTACCGTTACCAAGAAGCTCCAACATGGCTGCTTTTTAAAGAAGTCCTATTGCTGACTTGTGTGGGATGCAAGCCACCCCTGCAGTGTATCCCTTAATGTATACAGTTGGTGGTTGAACCAATTTACCTTCCCCCCAGCAGCGTAGGAGGTTCCCTTTTCTCCACACCCTCTCCAGCATTTGTTATTTATAGACTTTTCAATGATGGCTGTTCCACCTGTCCTGAGGTGGTACCTCGTAGTCTTGATTTGCATTTCTCTAATAATTAATGATGTTGAGCAGTTTTTCATGTGCCTGTTGGCCATCTGTATGTCTTCTTTGGAGAAATGTCTATTTAGCTCTTCTGCCCATGTTTTGGTTGGGTTGTTGGCTTTTTGATGTCGAGCTGTTTGTATGTTTTGGAAGTTATTCCCTTGTCGGTGGCATCATTTGCAAATATTGTCTCCCATCATACAGGCTGTCTGTGCATTTTGCTTATGGTCTCTTTGCTGTGCGTACATTGGTTTCCAATCTTGACTTCTTCATTCTTAGACATATGCTGTTTGCAAAATTCTTCAGCAAAAATGAAAGAGGCTAAAAATGTCTCTTTCCTTCTTGTAATCTGTGTCTGAGAGGCAGATATTAAATGAGCCCTCAGGATTCTCTATTACAACAATAATCATAAAGGTCAATATAAGCCTTGCCCACTCTCTGAAGATCTCTAGTGCCTTAGATATCTAAAGCACATTCATGGAGTTCTCGCCCAGCCATGGAGGCTCTATCCTTTAAGTTTGGCCAACTTAGTCAAGGAAGCTACCTCTTTGGGGGAAGCCACCTGAGCTGAGGGAAGTGTTCCTTCCACCCCAGAAACTCTGCTTTGGTCCCTCTGCAGAAGGTGGGGCTGTGACCACCCAAGCTCCAAGCCCCGGGGATCCCACACTCCCCAACACTCATGACATTTTTAACTCACGCACCTGGCCCAGAGTCATGCCAAAGGAAAAGTGGAGTTTCCGTTCCAGTCTGCATCACCTTTGCTACGGCAAACTCTGTTGTTTTACTCTGCGTCTCCCTTGAGGGATCCCACCAGGCAGGATCTTGTAGTCCTGTGATCTGTCTTACAGGAATAAGAGGCAGCTGGAGCAGTGCACTTTGGGAGACTTAGTCTATTTAGGGCAGATCTCTGTTTCCCAGGTCTTCACCCCTGCCTACCGTGTCCTAGTCCCGAGACCACAGACTCAGTCCCTGACCCTTCCAGGACCAGAGGCCAGTTCTGCCCACCTGCTGATATGAAAGGTTTATTTTTTGAGCATTCACACGGTGCTGGCCCCAGGTCTCCCTGCTCCTGAACCACGGTCGGGGGCTCTGTGCCAGGAACCCCACTGAGTTCCTGAGTCTAATCTCAAACTTAACACTCCACTTAATAGAGAGGAGCTTCCAGGTGCCCCCCCTCAAAATTGGGCAGCCTGGTCCCTGAGTCTTTCCTAAACAGCCTCAGTTACTTGACCACGATCTTTCACCCTAGAAGACAGTGGCATGCAGTTGGACCCACGTAGCACACTCAGGACTTTGAGATGGTAAAACATGGAGGTTATTACATGGACCCTGGGACCAGACTGCTTCACTTCCGGTCCCACCTCTGACGCTCTATAGTCAGTGACCTCTGGTAAGTCACCTAGGCTTCCCAAGCTTGGATGTCCTCATTATGAACACAAAACAGCAAACTCATACAATCGGGTGGTCTATAGGGTAGGGTCATTTTGAAGATTAAGTTCAATATTACACTTCAGCACAGTACCTAACGCAAAACAGTTCTCAATAAATAAAAAGAGAGGATGCATCAAAGAAAGAGATAGTGGCACCCTGAATTCTAATGCCTGGGGTCTGAGCTCCCTGCAAACAGGTTTCCTGTCAAGAACATTAAGTGTCATCCTATCATTAGACCAGCGCTCCTCCACAGTGGACGTATTGCTGTTTTGACTTGGCTAATTCTTTGGTGTCGTGGCTATTCTGTTTAGGGGTGTCACTGGCCTCTAGATACTAGATGCCAGCAGTATCGCCCTTCCCCAAGTGGTGATAAGAAAAAATATTTCCGGACATTTCCAAATGTTCCCCAGGGGACAAAAATCCCTCTCAGTTGGGAACCACTTCATTAGAGCAGGAACAGATTGCTAAAACCCAAACAACTCGAAGGCACGATGGTACATCGATCATTTGCTTCTGAGCAACACTGTGGTTTGTCATCGTGTTTTGTTTGTCCTTTAACTGCCACGATGCTAAAAAACACTCGATCGCATATCAGCATAAGAACCTGTGTTACTAAGGAAATGAAATGTTTAATAATAACAATAAAAGTAAATATTGAGTGAGAATTAAAAAAATATGTGCTAGTGTGAATGGATCCTAGAATTACAAAATAGAGGTAAGGACTTCCCTGGCGGTCCAGTGGTTAAGACTCTGCGCTTCCACTGCAGGGGGCGTGGGTTTGATCCCTGGCCAGGGAACTAGGATCCTGCATGCCACGTGGCCAAAAAATGTAAAACTAAATAAATAAAAAATTAAAAACATACCTAAACACAATATTGTTTGTAAAAAAATAAAATAAAATAGAAGTAGTCATTTATGGAATGCTCTATTTTTAAGAAATTTTGTTATTTACATTGAAATCTTTAATGTAACTGATTTTGGTATAAGATATGGGGCGTGAATTAGCCTTATTGTTATTTTTTGCCGGCTGGCTAAACTTTGCCCCAACACTAATTATTGAATAATCTGTATTTTCCTTACTGACCTGAAATGGCATCATATCCTGTAAAAGATTCTCCTCTTTCCCTGGTCTGGTTCTGGACTTTCTAGTGCTTTCTGCTGCTGTCTATTTATGCGCCATTTCAGTTGGTGCCCCCTGGTCTGGAGATGTATTGATCACTACTGTTCTATGTGTTTTAAAAAATTTTTTTGCAATTAAAAGAATTAAGGTATAATTCATGTAACACCACAGTCACCATTTTTAAGTGCACATTTCAGTGGGTTTTAGTAAATTCAAAATGTACCATTATCACTGTGTAATTCCAGAACATTTCCATCACCCCCGAAGGAAACCCTGTACCCGTTAGCCATCACTTTTAAGTCTACCTTCGTCTCTTCGCCCACCTTTCCTCGGCAACCACTGGTCTACTTTCTGCCTGTAGGGTCTTGCCTATTCTGAACACGTCTTAGAAATGGAATCATACAATTTGTAGCCTTCGTATTTGGATTCTTTCACTTAGCATAATGTGTTCAAGAATCATCCATGTTATAGCATGTATCAATACTTCATTCCTTTTTATGGCTACAAAAGATTCCATTTTATAGATATGCCACATTTTGTTTATCCAGTTGATGGACGTTTGCTTTTTCACACATTTTGGCTGTTATAAATAATGCTGTTATGCACATTTGTGTTCGAGGTTTTGTTTGAACATACATTTTCAAATCTCTACTCCTGGGAGTGGAATTACTGGGTCCTATGGTAGCTCTATGTGTAACATTTCTGAGGAAATAACAAACTCCCTCGATGCTAAACCATTTTGCTTTCTGACCAGGAATGTATGAGGGTTCCAGTATCTCCACATCATCACCAACACTTGTTATTTTGTGTTTTTCTTTCCTCTCTTTTTTTTCCTTTTTAATTGCAGACGTCCTAGTGGGTATAAAGTGGTATCTCGTGGTTTTAATTTGCATTTCCCTAATACCTAATAATGTTGAGCATCTTTTTATGTGCTTGTAAGCCATCTGTTTATCTTGTTTAGAGAAATGTCTATTCAAATCTTTTCCTATTTTTAAATTGAGTTATTTATCTTTTTAGTTTGAGTGCAAGATTTTTAAAATATATGTTTTGTGTACTGATCCTGGCCATGTTTGATTTGCAAAAATTTTCTCCTACTCTGTGGGTTATCGTTTTCCTTTCTTGATAGTGTCTTTTGACACACAAATATTTTTAATTTTGAAGTCCAATTTATCCATTTTTCCTTGTTTGCTTGTGTTTTGGTGTAATATCTAAGAAACTGTTGCCTAATTCAAGGTCACTAAGAAGTGCGTCTATGTTCCTTTTAAAGAGTTTTATAGTTTTCACTCTTACATTTACTTTTTGGATCCATTTTGAGTTAATTTTTGTATGTGGCATGAGGTAGGGATTCAGTTTCATTCTTTTGCATGTGAATATCATAGAATGTACTCTTGTCTTATACTTTCATGTTGGAAAAGGCCCAGTAAAGTCTTGGCAATTATACAGTTTCCAAATCAGGGAACTGACTACTTAATTCCAGTTGCGATTATGTGTAGCTGGAGCCGTGATTCGAATGCCAGCTGTTAGGGAGAGAATCGCATTCTAACAAACCCCGAGAGACTCTTAAATGACCATATAACTCTTCTATAAAAAGTTCTGAGGCTTCAGGTCATGTCCCTTTGGTGGGGAGCATTGACTAAGGTGGAGACATCTTTTAGGCAGAAGGAGATTTTGGCTGTAACAGCACTTGGTTAATGGAATTTTGCTTCCAGGGATCTTGCAACATTGAGTTCTGGGTCTGAAAATGGATCATGTGATGACAGGGTCAGTTCAGGGCCCGTTTCAGGGAGGTTCAATTTCCTTTAGAGAGTGTCTTTCTTTTTTTTCCTGTATGCCATAGACTCAAAAATATGAGACAAACCAGACCCCCTGATATGCTAAAAATTCCATGCTTTCCACAAAGGTGATTCAAAGATTAAAATGAGAAGCATGGAGAGTTTTTATTCCTACTTGGCAATGGATACACTTTTTTTTTTTTTTTTTTTACCCCCTAATGAAAAGCCAGGTTCTGTAGCGCTTTCACGAGGTGCCTCCTTTTTGGAACCATCTCTCCGCTTTTAGATTTGATGAATATTAAGTGTCCAAAGGTTGAATTAGGATCAATAATTGTGACAGGCTCCCTTCATCTCTCTTGGCAAAAGAATTGCCATTGGAGAACATTTAAAACGTGAAACCCCCTTGACCCTGAGTTTTGGGCCAAAAAGTCCCACACAGACAGATCCTTTGAATTAGGTTAAGGGGTTATTTGTTGCTTGGAGTCACTGTGTTTCGTATGAAACAAGTGTGGATTGTCCTGGCCCATGTCGACAGTCTGGAATGGAATGTTGTGTCACCCATCGGGGTGACAGGAGTTGGGTTTCCATGTAATGCAGACTGCCCGTCTGTCACCAAATGCCCATCCTAAGGATGTAACCTCCTCCGAGAAGGGACTGTTTGTTCCCTTGGTGTGGAGAAAGCCGAGGCTGTGTTTGTGTGGCCTTGTGTGCCAGTGTCCAGTGGCACTCGAGCAAACGTATCACTGTAGGACAGTGTCCAGGACACCTGCGGCCAGCCTCTTGTGAGCAGCCCGTGAGCACACTGGCTTGAAACACTGGATGGAAAGGATGCAATAGAATGAGGGGCCAGAGATGTTTTTCAGATAAAGCGAAGGAAGCCCCTGTCACTCAGAACTTTTCCATTTGGCGCGGAGACTTTTTTCCACCCTATTTATCCCACTCACTTGTTTGTTCACTGCAAGGGGTTGAAAGACAACAAACATCGGAGTGGGATTTATTCTGATTACAATTCTGGGTTCCTGGTAGAAAACTCAGAATTGCAGCTTCAGGAAAGCACCGCTGTGGAATAAGTGTTCGTTATCTCTTTTAATAATTTTAAAATTTTATATTGGACTGTAGTTGAGTTACAGTGTCGTGTAAGTTTCAGGTGTACAGCAAAGTGATTCAGTTATACATATACACGTATCTTTTCTTTCTCAAGTTATTCATTATCTTTATTCGAGGTACTGTAAGACAGCCTCTGGTCCTGGATGCCAACATGGAGGCGAGAGGTCGCCCCTGCCATTTGGGGCGTAAAGCAGCAGGAATAACAGTTCCGGTCTTCTCCAGTGGGGGATAAACACAGTAGCACTTTGGGCTAAAATACACATTCACCCCCTAACCCTCTTCCAACAAGTGAGGTTACTGAAGAAGACGCATGCTCTGAGCATGGAGCACATTATTTAGAAATAGGATACTCATAGATAAAAATGTAAACAGAGACCCGTACTATCACGGAGAGGAAGCGAATCTGAATTTCCGTTTCACCAACCAGCATTTCGTTCCCCCTGGAGCACTTGGAGTACCAAAATCCCCTTTCCAGCCTGTTTGAAAAACAAAGCCCAAGATCTATGCTACGCAGATCAGATTAGATCTTTGACCCCAGCTATCATTTTTTTAAAAATACATCGGTCGCAGGTAGTCAGGTTATCTTCGTATAAGTTTCTTTTATGCTTTGGAATTTTAGACCTGGTGCTACAAGTCACTGCTCTCAAGCCACGTGCAGCCAACTTTAATGTTTATAATTTGTCCACCTGATTAAATACAGCCTGAAATGCTTTCCTCCCTTTTTCGGACTCTATTTTCCTCCATTTAACGCTAATAGATTTATTCGATGACATCAAAACGAATTAAAAGCACCTGACAACGAAAAAAATCCATCCGAGGCAGTCGGTGAGCGTGACGTCTTCGCGGCATGTCCGTGATAATGGCGTCTCCAGTGAATTCTTCTTGCAGTGGGTAGTGAAGGTGGCTTCTGGAGACGTCTACTGAGTGCTCACTGGGGGCCACATGCACGCTTAACAACAGGCTTTCCGGCCCTTATCTCATGAATCACTGTGACTGAGTTAGAAGGCAGGGCCTCATCATCTGTGACTCACAAGGAAACTGAGGCTGGGCCGCCACGGGAACTTGACCCAATTGCCCAGGGAGGAAATGAGCGGGCCAGGGAGTCTGAAGTGAGGGCCTGACCTCTTAAGCACTAATTCCTTAGGTGTTCAACTTACTCTCTCGTTTATAAAGTGCTCTCTTCTTTTATTCTGCCCTTGACAAAGGACCATGTTTGGCCTTGTGTAAGCAAATACTGGTGACCAGAAACCCCATTAAGTATTTACCAATCAAACAACTACAGAAAAGGAATTGTTCCAATAAGCCACGAACGGTCTACCAGCGGAGCTTCATCTGTGCAGGACTCGGGTGATGACCCAGCCCCGCGTCTGCTCCCCTGCAGCACCCTGGAAAAGCGCAGAGGTCCCTGCCAACATTCAGTAGCTGCCTGTGCCCGGATGGCAGGAGACCAAGCCGGACGGAAGCTGGAGGAGGTGAAGGCCACCTCGGCTTGTGAGCGCGGTCCTGTGGAACTTAAAAGTCGTCTGAAGGACTGAGCGGGCAGGCTAGGCTGGGTTAAGCTTCGTCTCCGTGTATGGAAGTATGTCCAGGTGTCTAGAGGGGACACTGGTACCCATCTCATGGCTCTCATGCATCCCGGGCCATGAATGTCAGTGCGTGAGGCGGAGACCTCTACAGCCCTGCCCGGGGATGGAGATCTACCACCACCTCCTGCAGAGTGTGTGTGGCCAGCGGGTGACGGTCCTTGCCCAGTCCACGTTCTTTTGGGATTCTTATATCAGCCAAGCCAGGGCAAAATACACAGGCATACAGACTTTGCTTTTTCTTTTCTTTTCTTTCTTTTCCTTTCCTTCCCTCCCTCCTTCCTTCCCTCCTTTCCTTCCTTCCTTCCTTCCTTCCTTCCATCCTTCCTTCCTTCCTTCCTTCCCTCCTTTCCTTCCTTCCTTCCCTCCTTCCTTCCTTCCTTCCTTCTCCCCTCCTTCCCTCCCCTTTATTTTTTCAAAACACATAGTCGAAGGATCCCAGACTTTGGAGCCAGCCAGCCGTCTCTTCATCTCAAGCTCACGCACTCATGAGCTAACGACTTTCCCTCTTTGACCTTTAGTTTTCTTATTTGCAAAACGTACAACGACTCACCCTCCTCAGTAAGGCTTCAAAGAACAGAACAGGGGGCTTCCCTGGTGGCGCAGTGGTTGAGAGTCCGCCTGCCGATGCAGGGGACGCGGGTTCGTGCCCCGGTCCGGGAGGATCCCACATGCCGCGGAGCGGCTGGGTCCGTGAGCCATGGCCGCTGAGCCTGCGCGTCCGGAGCCTGTGCTCCGCAACGGGAGTGGCCACAGCAGTGGCCCGCGTACCGCAAAAAAAAAAAAAAAAAGTGAACCCATAAATACCCTAAACTGCCCCCAAGAGTCCAAACAGACAGCAGAACCAGCCCTACCACTGAACCCCCTCTCTCAAGAAGAGGAAGAAGGATGCAGTCATCGGCCAGGTGAGCAATGTAGGGTTTGTGGAGAGGAGCTTCTCTTGTCCCCTCCCCTCATTAAAGCCGAGAATGAAAGAGGGTCCTCAAGAGAGAACCTTTAGTAAAGACGAGCGATGGGGGGCAGCTGCACTCCCATCCCTTTTGTGTCAAATATGCTGTTTCTGTGGGTCATGTGCTGGGGCACCAAGGAAGGAAGCTGGGCTGGCGCCCAAAAGCTTGCCTTCAGGATGAGGGCTTACCGGCAGCTTGAGGCTGCAGGCTGCACTGCTCATGGCAGAATTGAGATGGAAAGTTATGCCTCTTATGTCAGGGAACTGAACAATGGCGTCGGCCCTCTGGAACGCAGGTCGACAGCCAGCTTTTCAAAACCTGCCTCTCAGACAGCAACGAGGGCCAACAACGTTGGCAAGAGATGCTTCGTCCACAGTTGACGGAATGAGGTCTACACAGCAGCTGGTTAAGTAGAGACACTCATCCCCACCCATCTCAGTCAGAATCCTAGTTCAGTCCTGTGTTGGGGTCGGAGGATTTTAACGCTTGTGGAAGGAAAGGATAAATGACTAGCAGAATTCATATTCAAAGATGGAAATATGTCTGACAAGGATGAGAGAATGACCGGAAATGGGACCCTGGGACACTCCCCGTTGACTGAGTTAGGACAGATTTGTCCTGTGTGCCTGGGACTTTTCCACTTTCAAAACGTGAAGTCCTAAGTCCTGGGAACATCTGGTTTGGGGCAGTCCTGGCTGGTTGATCACCCACCCTGTCAGCTTCCCTGGAGTGACCCCCGCCAGAGGTAGGTTTCCCACTACTCCCCGTGTGACATTTTCTAGGGCTCGAAATGTGCCAGGGACGTCAGCTTATGCAATAATAGCACAGGGGTGCCTGGACTCTGCACTGCAAAATGGGTAATTTAGAGGTGAGAGGAAGTCCTACCTTTTGGCGATTTATCTCTAAAGTCTAAAAATGTATCAACAGCCGCAGGAAATCAGCAAATAATACCAACCATCTACCTAAAATGTCCAGGCTGGAAGAAATGTGCAAAATGACCAGGTACAAAGAAAGTGGACTCGTGTGCCATTGCTGGGGTCCTCATACGATAAGTAAGGAATTTCGTTTGTTACCCGTGATTGCTATTTTTGAGACTCAGATGAGGCATCGAAGAAAATACTAAATGTTTTATGGAAACGTTTATAGGAAAGTCAACAGCTTTTCCCTTTTTTTTTTCTATCCTTTCTCCCTCATTTCAAAACAAATATGTTAATATCACTCCAAGAGTCATGTGAGGGGGGTGGGCATCGAATAATATTAGGAAAGAATGGATCAGGAATGGCCAGACAATGAGGGGCAGAGGGAGTGAGAGAACAGATAAGGAAGCCTAGCCATCTGGCGTGTTTTATAATTTACAAACATGGCTTATCTTTTTCTCACACAGAGTTCGAAGAAGAAAGGGTAGAAAAGTGGGTGAAGAAAAGGTAAGAGCAGAGAGAAAGAGACTTAATAAAACATCTAGAGTTTCATCTATGTAGAACTTAAATATATGGCTGTTGAAACACTCAAAATGCAAATGAAAATAAGAAGCAAGTAAAAATGTTTTTACCTTATGCCACGGTGTTATAAATAATAGTAAGTGGCTAATTTTGTTGTTATTTCCATAAGTGTTGGCAACAAAAGGCTTTCATTTGTAATTAGAAACACAGCAGAGGCTTGTGTATTTCTCTTTTGTTTTGTGGCTCATAGACCACTGGACAAATTTATCCCTGTGATAAATCTTGAAGGAAAACCGCCTTTTTTTTTTTTTTTTTTTTGCATTACGCGGGACTCTCAGTGTTGTGGCCTCTCCGGTTGCGGAGCACAGGCTCCGGACGCGCAGGCTCAGCGGCCATGGCTCACGGGACCAGCCGCTCTGCGGCACGTGGGATCTTCCCGGACCGGGGCACGAACCCGCGTCCCCTGCATTGGCAGGCGGACTCTCAACCGCTGCGCCACCAGGGAAGCCCAACCCCAAATTTTTAACCATACTCTTTGCCATCGTCTTTCCTCTCATAAAATAGAGTTGACAAAAAAAATTAACACATCTTGTTAATTTTTCTGCATTCTTGGGCTTGGGGCACATTGTATGATGAAACCCGGGACTGTTCATTCTTCCTTTTTAATTTAAATTTTTATTTATTTTTTTCTTTTCCATTACGGTTTATTACAGGATATTGAATATAGTTCCCTGTGGTACACGGTAGGACCTTGTTGTTTATCTCTTCTATACATAATAGTTTGCACCTGCTAACCCCAAACTCCCACTCCATCCCTCCCCCAACCCCCTCCCCCTTGGCAACCCCCAGTCTGTTCTCTACGTCTGTGAGTCCGCTTCTGTTTTGTGGGTAGGTTCATTTGTGACCTGGGCTGTTCACCCTATTTCATATTTCCTCCTCCATCAGATTTTACTTAAACCAGGCAGCTATTCCATGGACCTAGTGCCATTGCTGGGCAGATCATGCTCTCTGGGGAAGCCATGTTCAGCATCTTTACCACTATTCACCAAAACCATAAACATCAGGGAACACCCTCAGATTCCCCAAGCTTTTCATCAGTAATCTTGACTTATCTCAGGGCTTCTCACAGTGACGGCTGGAGTAAAAAGGACATCCAACTGGTATTACTAAATTTAAGAATAAATGATAGATCAAAAGTTTTTTTTTTTCTAAAATTTTAAAAAAAGGAAGGCGAATGAGTAACCTCCACAATTGCCTTTTCACAGCAAGACATTAAAATACTGCCATTAAAATACAAAACAAATTTTCCCTCCTTTGAGCATAACATTTAAGCACATGCAATGTTGGTTTATTTTTTAGAAGACAGCAAATGTCCATGCACCAGAGCTGCTTTCTCCCTCACGTGGAAATTCTTTCTCCTGAGTATTTCTCCAGTGCAGTGTGGGTCATTATGGATTCTGGCTGCCAAAGGGTACCGAGCATCCCAGTAAGAATATGTTTAAAACATGTACCAACCACCCTAATCGTTCCGTGTTCCTTGTTCCTGAGTCTCTCAGATGGACCTGAAGGCGGGAGCCTGGACCTTCACCTGACAGGTTATCTGATTCCCGTGTGACAGCCTAACGTTGTAAGTCTGCAGTGTGGAGCTCCAAAGTGAAGACGCCAGCTATGTGCTTGGAGATGTCTTGCGAGTAAAAATGCTCCTTGGCCTTTAAAAAAAGAAAAAGAAGGGGGAAATGCAACAAAAAAGCAGAAACGTGAATAAGCCCATTCTAAGCCACTCGTCTTTGGGTGAATTTGGATCAGGGTCATGGAGTTGTGGGCCCATCCTGCTGTGTTGGAAGAGAAGTTTCAGGGCTTTGCAAACAAGTCGTCACAGAGCTAGGACTCCGTGCACAGTGAATTATTTGAAGCCTTTACAATTAGAGACTCACTCCAGGAAACGGGCCACGTTGCGACAGACTGGCCTGGCCATCCAAACAGCACAGGACTACAGCAGTCACCAGCACTGTGAAACATTCCATTTTAATACGGGGGTCACTACCCCTGGGCTGTCCTGGATTCTTTCCTAGGGCTCACATCACGCAAACTTCTATGAGTGACGAGCTTCATTCTGCAGCGTTGTTTCGTTCAAATTGAGGACTTTTTCCTCGGATGTACAGAGCAGCCAGGAGAGCACATGCTACACGCTGACAGGAGAGGGAGTGCTTGTAACTCCGTAACGACAAAAACCATGGTTTTCCCTTTATATAACAGGGCTTTGTCTATTCTTTGAAAGCAGCTCTTTCTACAGCTGCACGTAGCACTAGATGTTCTCGTTGTGAGGTTTGGGCACGGAAAGCTTTCTGAGGCCCAAGCACATGTTGTTTCCAGAATCCCCACCTACGCTCTGTTTTTCCATATTATTTACCCAGAACAATCCAGTATTCTTACCACCATGCAACCTGGAAGCCCGTGCAATCCCTTAAATGTAGAAAAAATAAACACACGCAAACTAGAAAGAAGAGGAAGGAAAAGAGTAAATCTCAAAGTAGAGCCCCTCTTTTTTAGATTCTTTTCCCATATAGGTCATTACAGAGTACTGAGTAGAATTCTCTGTGCTATACAGTAGGTCGTTATTAGTTATCTGTTTTATATATAGTAGTGTGTATACGTCAGTCCCAATCTCCCAATTTACCCCTCCCCCCTTCCCCCCCGGGAACCATAAGATTGTTTTCCTCTTAATATTTATTTAGTTGCGGCATGCGGGATCTAGTTCCCTGACCAGGGATCGAGCCCAGGCCACCTGCATTGGGAGCGCGGAGCCTTAACCACCGCACCACGAGGGAAATCCCCGTAAGTTTGTTTTCTACATCTGTGACTCTATTTCTGTTTTGTAAATAAGTTCATTTGTACAATTTATTTTTTGGTTTCCGCATATAAGTGATATCATATGATATTTGTCTTTCTCTGACTTACTTCACTCAGTATGACAATCTCTAGGTCCAGCCATGTTGCTTCAAATGGCGTTATTGCATTCTTTTTTATGGCTGAGTAATATTCCATTACATATACACCACATCTTCTTTACCCATTCCTCTTGCTTGTCTATTCTTTCTTTTCTTTTTCAGTTCAGGGTGGACATTAAGGTCCTCATCTGCCAACTTCAGTTATCTGAAACTCTTGAGGTTCCAGTTCTCTTGTTGGCTATCTCTCTTAGCTGATAGCCAACTGACTCCCTTTTTACCATTGGCTGAATGATAAGTTATAGGGGCTCTGGTTTTCCTTCCAGATGGGTTAAGTTTTCTTTTGGCAGCAGACAGAGACCCAGCAGTGCCCCCTTGACCATGAGCTGTGTAAGGGCTTGTCTACTTAAGTTTTGCCTTTCTGTTTTTCAACAGAAAACCCCTCTAACTGGGCAGACTTTGCAAGTATAAGGCAGCTTCTGAAATCTCTGTGAGCAATTTCACCCCCTTCTGCTCCCTTCCACTAGATTTCTTGGAGTTCCAGTCTACACTGAAGCTGTTCAGGTATACACCAACTATTAATATTCCAGGGAAATTTGTGTGTAGAACTTGGGGCTCACATTTTGTGGTTCCCTCCTTTCTAGGATTAATTTCCAGCCGCTATGAAAGCCATGAACTCTGGGCTCTGTCTCCTGAATTCAGTATGACTGCTACCTTCCACTTAGGCTCTATTCCCAGAATTGGTAAGTATTGGAAATTTCCCTTAGGAGAAAAGCTGGATACATATGGAGCTTGCCTAGCATGTGTCCCCTTTTTTCAAGGATTATATTCTATCCAGTTTTTGCATGCTTGGGTTGTTCTCCATTGCTTTTGAATAAGTTCCCTCAAGTTTTGTAACGGTTATGTCATCGGGAGGGTTACTCTGACATAAAACTATTTTGTCATGGTAGATCTGGCACACTCTTGTGTGGATTTAAGTGTACATTGCCCTCAGAAGAGTAAGACAGGACTTTAAAACTTGACGTGATACGGAGGAGGGGTTAGGGGAGGGATGGAGTGGAAGGCTGGGTTAGCAGATGTGAGCTATTATACACGGAATGGATAAACACCAAGGTCCTACTGTAGAGCACAGAGAACTATATTCAGTATCCTGTGATAAACCGTAATGGAAAAAAATATTTTAAAAAGGATGTATAAATATATGTACAACTGAGTCACTTTGCTGTACAGCAGAAATTAACACAACATCGTGAACCAAACGTACTTCCATAAAAAAAAGCTGCAAAAGAAAATGTGACATGATAAATGATTTAGCGACTCAAATAAGTATGAGAAATTACAGTATATTGTGTTGGAATAAGCTTCAGATTCCAGGGTTGATGCCATTTTGAATATGTATGAGAGCTGGAAAATACACGGTGTGTGGACTCTTCGTTCCTTTGGCAGGAAAGAGCACTACAGGGCAAAGTGTCCCTGGTGTGGAGACGAGCTGTATTTGTAGGACATAATGTTGACACTTAAAAGCGCCTTCAAATCTGCAAGCATTACACTTTTGCATGCTCATCCTGTAGGAATGCATTTCCCGCACGCGCTTGTCAAGAAGCTTGGGTCAGATTCTCGGAAGATTTGAGACATTTGATGCCACCCAGGTGGCGGGAAGTAGAAAGCAAATATTTCTCTATTAGTGCAGGGACAATGCATAGTAAACTTCTAGAAGCATCCCAAAGTGGAAGTCCATGGATATTTAAAAACTCAAACCAGAAGATGGCACCCTTTGAAAATTTAGCTTGGCAAATAAAAGGAAAAAATACAGAAAGGTGTTCCATCAATTCCAAAATGTAATGCAAGCTGGGAAAAGAGCAGCATTTTATTAATGACCTGAAATGACATCTTAATGTTGCTTTGAGGGATTTTTCTTGTTAAATTGTTTTCGGTTTTGAAAAAATTGGTAGCAGAATCTCATGTGCTTTCTGGGAAAGTTGCAGACATTTCACAGTGTTCTAAAGAAAGTTTCAAAGGAAACTTTTTTTGTTGGTGTAAATAACAGGATGGAGTCAGAGGCACCTTTCTTTTCATTCTCTCTTTACTAGGGAAGAATAGCTACTAGCTACAGAGGCAAGAAGTGAAATAAAGCTGTCAGCCCTGAGACTTCTTGTACTAATGTTACATGTAGGGGTAATGGACTTTGTAGCATCAATACCTAGCATTAAGGTTAATTACTTCTTAGAATCAGGAACCAAGACTGGCCAGTATAAGAACTCAGTTAAAATCCTGCCATGTTTAGAAGCTGTAACACGTAGAAATTTCTTTTGCTCTGACTCAGAGGGTATTCATATTTTGCATCCATATCTTGAAAATACGATGAGTCCCAAACACAGGCACACAGAATTTAACATTTACTTGGGTTGTTGCTATAGAACATTGGAAGATGTTTTCTCTCTTCCACATTTCCATATTCTTAGCCTTAACGGTGCTCTCCGTTGACTTGATTTCTGATGATGGAGTTTCATCTCTTAGGGCACTCCACCTCACCCACCATTTTTCCGGGACCCAGGAGAAAATTTTAAAAAGTAATATGTGGTTCCCAAATTTTGGGAACCCACCCTCTCAGTTTATAGTCTTCGGATATCCTTCTCTGCTCCAGGAATCTCTCTGGCTTTGTTTGGTCTACTACCAGCACATTGGGAAAGAGAATCTTAGTTTTGTTATTATTCCTTCTCCAAATAAATCCATGTCCCTTTCACCCAAATACCTACCTTTGTTTGTTGCCAGGGAGCAAAGCGCTATTTGCTGATGGCTCGCAGTATGTGTGTTGAAAGGGAAGGGAACAGGATATCTTATGAAGAAACCAAAATAGAAAGCGGGGCAGGTAGTCCAACTTGGTCATTGATCCCAAAGGACAAGGATGAGAAGGGAAATGCAGCTGAGAAATAAAAGACAGAGTCCAAAGTCAAGAGTGGAAGGCAGAGCTTGGAGAGGTTGTCTGGATGTAGGAACACTTCATGGATTTTATAAGTTGCCTGGACCCTGGCATACAGGCAAGAAGTTCTCAAGGGCGCTCATCTGGCTCAAGGTGGGAAGGTCAAAGTAGGATGATGAGGTCAGTTCATGTCCATATGTTGCCACAGGTTGGCTATAAAGATAGAATTTGCCGGGGAATAGGGTGGGGAATACTTTTCTTCTCTCCCATCGGTATCAGGCAATTTTCCGAGTCTCTGGTTACTGTCTGTTTCAAACTATTTTTGCTTGGATATCAAAGGAGTCCAGTTTTCCACCCTTGAGACTTACAGTTTACTGCTCACACCACAGTGAGAGGGTCCCTTTCAAAACATGTGCTAGCTTGAGTTAGGGCTCAGACTCTCCTGTGACTCTCCACCCCTCCCCTCTCCAAGCCCAAGTCGAAGCCCTTACAGCCGCCCCTCCTCCTGCGTCGTCCCTGACGGTGGCTCCTGCTTCTCTCCATTGCGCCACCATTGCAGCCCCCCAGCTGTGTCTTTTGTTCCTTGCATATGCCCGGCATGGTCCCATGACAACATCCTCCCCCCACTCCTGCTTCTCCTGCCTGGAAGAGTCCTGCTGGCGGTTAATTTCCTCACCATCTTCAAGTCTTGGCCCAGATCTCACTTGGTGCTCTAACCACTCTATTTGAAAGGGCAATTCCTTCTCTCTCCGCTCTTCATTCTCAACCCCCTTTCTCTGCCTCCTGTTTTCTCTTCATACTTATCACCTCCTAAGGTACCCTTTCCTTATGATGCTAATTTAATTGATTGCCTGAAATAATTTAAAAATGATGGCAGTCAAGACATGGAAGCAACCCAAATGTCCACTGACAGAGGACTGGATAAAGGAGGTGTGGTACATACATACAATGGAATATTACTCAGCCGTAACAAGAATGAAATGATGCCATCTGCAGCAACATGAATGGACCTAGAGATTGTCATCCTAAGTGAAGTAACTCAGAGAAAGACAAATACCATTCGATATCACTTATATGTGGAATCTAAAATATGACACAGGGACTTCCCTGGTGGTCCAGTGGTAGAGAATCCGCCTTCCAATGCAGGGAACACAGGTTCGAACCCTGGTCTGGGAACTAAGATCCCATATGCCACGGAGCAACTAAGCCCGTGCACCGCACCTACTGAGCCTGCACGCCACAACTAGAGAGAAGCCCGTGCGCTGCAATGAAGAGCCCGCGTGTCACAACTAAGACCTGACACGGCTAAAAATAAAAAGAAAGAAATAAAATTTAAAAATAATAAAAAATAAATAAAATAAGATATGCTTTAAAATATGACACAAATGAACTTATCTATGAAACAGAAACAGACCCACAGACATAGAGAACAGACTTGTAGTTGCCAAGGGAGAGGGGGCAGGGAGAGGGATGGACTGGGAGTTTGGGGTTGGTAGATGCAAACTATTACATTTAGAATGGAGAACAAGGTCCTACTATATAACACAGGGAACTACAACCAATCTCCTGGGATAAACCATAATGGGAAAGAACATTTAAAAATAATGTACATATGTGTGTAACTGAGTCACTTTGCTATACAGCAGAAATGAGCACAACATTGTAAATCAACTATACTTCAATAAAAATAATTTAGAAAATGGTGGCAATAATTATTGTTCCATTGGAAGGAATACTTTTAGGTGATGGGATAACTTTTCTTGAAGTTTATGTACATTCTGGGAGGTTTTTTTTTTTGCGGTACGCGGGCCTCTTACTGCTGTGGCCTCTCCCGTTGCGGAGCAGAGGCTCCGGACGCGCAGGCTCAGCGGCCATGGCTCACGGGCCCAGCCGCTCCGCGGCACGTGGGATCTTCCCGGACCAGGGGACGAACCCGCGTCCCCTGCATCGGCAGGCGGACTCTCAACCACTGCGCCACCAGGGAAGCCCCAATATCGCTTATTTTTAAAATCTCTATTTCCTGCCTTTGAAGAGAAAGAGGGATAAAGAGCATATTTATGCAAACACCCTCCCCAGTAACTAATGCAATATTAACTGAATTTTAAAAATCTCTAGCCAGTGCAAACCCTGCTACCTTGGACAGTTCTGTACCAGGAAAACTTTATGCCGCTGATACATGCATCACATTTCTTTTTCTTCAACTCAGGGAAGCATAAGCACAAACCTCACTTATTTTCTACTGCTGCTAAAATCTAACACAGGGGGCAGTCCGGTGGTTGCGACTCCACGCCTCCACCGCAGGGGGCACGGGTTCGATCCCTGGTCAGGGAACTAAGATCCCACATGCCACGCAGTGCAGCCAAAATAAACTAATAAATAACTAAATTAATTAAAAAAATAAAATCGTAAACAAGTGAGGTCATTAAATTGAACACATGCAAAAACAACTCGTGAATGCATCTCATTTCTTTATAGCCTAATGAGTTTCCCCATGTATTAATGTGTCATACACAGGTAACTTACCAGAAGGCCGACTCTGGGAGACCCGTCACGGTCATCTTAAATTTTTTTCATTCCTTTGTAATGTTTAATGATGTATACAAAAGGGGAGAAATAAACTACACAAATAAAAATAAACCATTCATTTGTAGTTTCTTCCTTAGAAATGAAAGGGGGTGTCCTCATATTTATTCCAATAACTGATGTCAACTCTTCCATCACAGAACGATTTGTTGTGACCTAAATTGGGTTGTTAACAAACAAATGCATTATGTTAATTGTAGAAGAAATACACAAGAAAACCATATTTTGTTTCTTTCCATTTTCATATAGAAGCATTTACATATTTCTATCAGCTTTTTAAAAATATGGTGAGATTCATAAAAAGGAATGAAATGGTGACATTTGCAGAGATGTGGATGGACCTAGAGATAGTCATACACAGTGAAGTAAGTCAGAAAGAGAAAAACAAATATCATATAATATTGCTTACATGTGGAATCTAGAAAAATGGTACAGATGAACTTATTTGCAAAGCAGAAATAGAGTCACAGATGTAGAGGACAAACTTATGGTTACCAAGGGGGGAGGGAGAGGTGGGACAAATTGGGAGCTTGGGATTGACATATATCCACTACTATATATAAAATAGATAACGAACGAGAACCTACTGTATATAGCACAGGGAACTCTACTCAGTGCTCAGTGCTTCCCTAAATGGGAAGGAAATCCACAAAAGAGGGAATATATGTATACATATAACCGATTCACTTTGCTGTATAGCAGAAAGTAACACAACATTGTAAAGTAACTATACTCCAATAAAAAATTAATTTTAAATGTTTAAAAAAATTTTTTAAATATGATGTGTTAGATAGATAGATGAGGCTGGAGGAATAAACCACTCTCACAGTTCAGGCAAGAGACGCTAATGTCTTGGACAAGTGCTGGTGGCAGAGCTGAAGAGAAGTATGGAGCTTTGAGCTTAGAATTAACAGGGCTGGATGAGAGACGGGATGTGGTGGGTGAAGCAGAGGAAGTGATCTCTGATAATTCCCCAGTTGAGTGCATGGCTTTGGCATTCACTGAGATAGAGAAAAAAAATTTAAAGACTCAGTCACATTTAGAGAAAAGCACCCACATTCAGTTTGGAACATACTAGTTTGAATTGCTCATAGGGCATCAAAGTAAACAGTCAGCTACTTGGGACTACAGTAGAACAAACCTCGTCCGCCACCCGTGTTTGCAAATAAAGTTTTATTGGAACCAGGCACGCACATTGGTTTATGGCTGCTTTCACATTACAACAGCAGAGCTGAGTATTTGCAACAGAGACTGTCTGGCCCCCAGAGCCTAGAATATTTGCTATCTGGTCCTTTACAGGAAAATTCTGCTGGTCAGCAAGTTGAAGCAGGGTTCTTGGAGTTACCAGCATGTAAACTGTAATTAAATTTATGTAAATGGATGACATTGTGTAGAGAAAGTATATAGGGTGGAGAAATATGCGTTGGATAGAACCTTGTGGAACTACAGATTGAAAGAGGCGGGGGTGTAATGATGGATAAGATTGCGAGAAGACTGAGAAGGAATGGCTAGAAAAGTGAAAGAAAGCCAGGTGAATGCTGATGTTTAGTTAAAAGATCAAGTAAGACAAGGAAGGAAAATTGTTGATTGACGTGAGGGTTGTTACTGGCCTCAGAAAAATTCATTTTGGTGGTGTGGTGGGAACAGAAATTATAATGAGTTGAGTCGAGCCTTAAGTGAAGGCAATCCTTCCAAGAAGTGGAGACGTTACAGGAAAGGAGAGTATTTGCTTGAGGAGGAAACATGGATGAGAGAAGGTTTTGGTAATAAGGGAAGAAACTGATCATTTTAAATACTGAAGAGAAGTATCTAGTTGAAAGGGGGAAGTTGAAGAAAGATGACACAGAAGGGAAAATCCGTTGTGCAACTTTCCTGATAGTGTTGAAGGGATAATGTTTCCAGCCTTTGAACTGAGGAAAAGGGTGGGTGTAGAGAGGAGTACGGCCATAGTTTGTCAGGGTTTGTGTTGGGAAGTTGGGGAGTGTTCCCATCCTACAGGTTCTATTTCCTCTGAGAATGAGAGGCAAAGCATCATCTCCTAAGAGTGTAGGGGTAGAGGGTGGAAGAGGAGGGAGAGACGACAAGTGAGGGAAAGGATACAGAAGATTTAAAATAGGCAGTTACTTCTATAATTGCAGCATTAATTGTGGTCTGAAAAGCCACAAACCCTCTTTGCCAGTGTGTTGTCAAGGAACGAAAAGTTTCATCACGCATAAGCCCACCAATGTTCTTTAAAGACGAAGAAAGACATCCCCATCATTATGCACTGGAATCAATGAATGGAATTAAAACACTAACTTTGGCTCTGAAGTGAAACATCTAAATGTCTGCTCCAAATCCATGGTTACACAATCTAGAGCATTTCTAAAGCACTCTGCAAACCTGGAAGAAAGAAGAATATTATTAAATGGTTGCCACAGTAGTGAGACTCATTCTGTGACAAAAACTTACCAGTAAGTTCAGGAGCAAAACGTATATTACTTCCTTTCTTGATTTTATTAATTTTTCTATCAGTCATTCCCAATAGGGGATTCGATGAAGTAGCAAAAAAGATTGGAATCAATTCTCACGTAGTTACCTGAGTATTCAAAGTGTTCTCTCATAACTGGGATTCTATGTCCCCAGCTAAACTTCAGCCAATATGAGCGAGTATCATTAAACACGATTCCCACCATTTCAGAGTAGTTTTTTGCGAGTACTATGTCCATGGTTTCTTCATCAGGAGTCCCAACGATTGTTCTTCCTGCCATGTGTAAAAAAATATAATTAATCATATAAACTTATTACTAGAGGACACAAAACCAAGTTGCAATCGCTTAGGGTTCCCATAAAATTATTGGTGTTATATACTATCCCAGAGAGGTGCCTCTAAGTTAAGGGCTGAAAGTCTTTCCTGTTGCTTTAAGTTCAGTGTGAATACGTGAGAAGATGTGAATGATACACCACTGACCCTCAACAGTGGAGGTTTCAGCTGCATGGGTCCCCTTATATGTGCATTTTTTTCAAAAGTAACTGCATTACTACACTACCCAGGAATCGGTTGAATCTGAGGAGGCAGAACGGTGGGTGGAGGAACCTCAGATGCTCAGGAAACACAGATACAGGGGGCCGACTATAAATTGCTTGGATTTTCGACTTCCTGGAGGGTGGGCTCCCCTAAACCCCCTGTGGTTCAAGGGTCAACTGTATTGTTTTTTTTTGTTTTTTTTTTTATAAATTTATTCATTTTATTTATTTATTTTTGGCTGCGTTGGGTTTTCGTTGCTAAGCGCGGGCTTTCTCTAGTTGCGGCGAGCGGGGGCCGCTCCTCCTTGCGGTGCGTGGGCTTCTCATTGAGGTGGCCTCCCCTGTGGCAGAGCACGGGCTCTAGGTGCGTGTGCTTCAGTAGTTGTGGCACACGGGCTTAGTTGCTCCGCGGCATGTGGGAATCTTCCCGGACCAGGGCTCGAACCGGTGTCCCCTGCATTGGCAGGCGGACTCTCAACCACTGTGCCACCCGGGAAGCCCCAACTGTATTGTTTTTAAAAAACCAACTGGCAACATATTTTTTAGCGTAATCGTAATCCCCATTTAAGTAAATAAAAACTGAGTTAGTGTGCCTATGTGTATAGAGTAATATATGTCTATATATGTGACCGTGTGTATGCTTGTGTGCATACTGTCCAGAAGAGATACAACACAAATTTATAGGGAGGGAAATGGTGGCTAGGATGAGGGCAAAAGCTCTCATTGTTTGCTTCATACAAGTTTATATCGCTTAACTTTTTTAGGCTGGCTATTACTTTGGTAATTAAAATAATTTTAAAATTAGAAAGAAAAAGTATTTTAAATAACCAATAAAAATACTTGAGAATTTGGTGGGGTTTTTCCCTGCCAAGATTAGAAACGGATTTCTCTCATGTGAAAATAGCATGCCAGTAGAAATAAACTGCATGCAAAGAACCAGAGTACAAAAATCAGAAGTAAAGTTAGAGCCCACAGAGAGTTTTTGGAGTCAAGGACACTAACTTAAGAATTAAGCTCACACAACATTTATAATGAATGAGTTTACAATCTGCAGAAGCAATCCGCCCAACAGGTGGTTAATAAGTCCGCTAATAATTTACGAAGTCCAATTTATGGCCTCCTTTTTAATACTTTTTTATTTTTGCATGTTTTATGTCCTAACACTTTTATTCCTTTTAGCACAGTGTTTAAGTCCCAGGCAGGATGATGTCTACGTGAAGAAGAAACAGATACTCATTTTCATAGGGCGGCTGCATCTTTCAAAACTACTCAGCCTTCCCAACATAGAGTAAAAGGCCGTGAAACTTTTATGAGGCCAATGCAAATTTCACTGATTTTTCTCTAGAGGTTGTACAAATCCTGTCAAGGTCAGAAGAGCAAGAGTTAGAAGGATACAGACCGAGACAGTGAAAGAGGCGCTGTGACCAGGCCGGGCTGGCCTGGTAGCTGGCATTGGGTGTTTCTATAAGAAAAGGAGAGAGTCCGATGAGCCCTGAGACTCGGGGCTGGAAGCACAGATGGCTTGCTGCGTGCAGCAAGGACTAGTCTCCGAGGCTCGTGTAAATGCTTCCGGAGTTAAAAAGAGATGAGGTCAGGGACCACACGGAGGATGCACGGAGCGCCAGGTCTGGGCAGAATCCACACTGGGCAGGAGAGCCCGTGCCCAGCGTGGGTAAGCGAGGCGTGCGTAAGTCAGGGTTCCAGAAGCTGCCATGAAGAAAAAAAGAACGGGGCAAAGTGGCCAGGGTGCAGTCATCTAGCATAGGGTCCAACCTTGTTTTCCTGCTCCAACCTTACTTCTTGGAGCCTGCAACATACGCACAATGATAATGACTCATGACACCACAGATTTCCAGGACGAGAGGGTGGGAGGTGTGGATGCTCTTTAAAAAGCCCCCCGTTAAATCTATTTCCCTTGGAGAGGCGCCCTTACTTGCAGGTCCACAGCAACCCCTCCACCGCATATGAAATGAGGATCCTGCAGCCAGTCGAAAACCACTAACCCACAGGCTGGGTAAATAAACTCAATTTGCAAAACAAACTTCAATTTAAACACGAAGACGTTGCATGATAGTGAAACTGCGGGTCACTGAACAACTCGCCTTTCATAAAGGAAGCCAAAGCCATCTCATCCATTAGCTTCCGTGTAGGCCACCACCGCCAGATCAAAGTCATTAAACGTATCCACGCGTCCCAGGACTTGAAGAGGCTGTTCATGAAAATGAGTAGCTTTGAAGAGCGCCGAAAAGAAGCACAAAGAGAGCCCCAGAAGCAGCACTGTGGTCCGCTCCTCCAGCACATGAAAGAAGAAAAATGAGCTAAGTTACCGTGTGGTCCAGAGCAGTGAGAAACAGGCAAACACATTTTAAGACAGAAAGTATTGTCACCGAGCATGGTGTCATTTCACCCTCCAACTTCCTTCCTTTCCCAGTTACTATCTATCCTTTAAAGAAAACACCATTTCAAAAAACATACAACTTTGAGATAATATCAAAAATGTCTATTGATCTTAATCTAGAAATACAGCTCCCCTAATAGTAGAACCACTGCTGATTGTATGCCCTCATATTGATGGAATATAATTACATAGCATCCCATAGGAGATATTCTTGTCCAAAGGGTTTAACCTGAAGTCAAAATCCAGTTTTTTGATCTAAATTCTGTTTGCAAGAAATGTAGGTGGTTGTAAATCAACTATACCTCAATTAAAAAAAATTGCTTTAATAAAAAATAAATAAAAAAGAAACGTAGATGGGAAAGGAGTGACTTCAATCACAGAATGCAGAAGCGATCAGGTAAATACAGAACGTGGGTATTCAACAAGAGAACAGTTTTGGTCTGGTTGGTGCCTCGCTTGAACAAACCAACTTTAAGAGACGTTTGGGGGCAATTTTAGGAAACTGAATTTGGACACGGAATTCGATGATGCTATGCAATTATTGCTAACTTTATAAAGTGTACTAGCGGTCACGAAGGAGAATATGCCCTTAATTTTCGTAGATGCCAGCTGAAGGCTTTAGCAGTCCAGTGTCATATATTTTAAGAGGGGAGTTGAGGGGAGATGGGGAGAGGAAGCCAACACGGCAGGATGTTAGCAGGTGGGTGAAGGATAGGATGTGAGTTCATTGGACTAGCATTTCTGCATTTTGAGATTTTAAACATTATTAATAAGTTTTTTTAAAGGTTACGTTGGGTGATCCCTGTAAGTGTACCCTTTATCAACACAGCCACTAAAATATTAGAAGTGAATTGCTTTAGGAGCTAAGGATGGCGTGAACTCTGCTAGCTCCCATCCAAATGTTACTGGCAACCTAAATGGGAAAAGAATTTGAAAAAGAATAAATATATGTCTACGTATAACTGAATCACTTTGCTGTACACCTGAAACTGACACAACATTGTAAGTCAACTATACTTCAGTATAAAATTTAAAAAAATATTTTTAAAAATAAAAAAAATTTTCTAATAGAAAAAAGAAATGTTATTGGCTCTTTTTCAACAGAACACAGCCTCTTTGTGGCCAAGGTGGCCCCAGATAGACCTCATGGGAACATACAGCAAACCTCTTTGTGCTGATGTGCACGTCCTTATACTAGAAACTAAAGAGCGCGCAAAGATGCTGACAATCAGTGATCTGGATCCTGAAACCACTCTTATGTTTGTAAAAGTATAGTCTTCACAACAAATCCCCCCAAAGTTCTCTACTGTTGCTCGTAATTTTTTTCCCCCCAGCCCTACCAATTAACAGAATCTTATCAAAATGTCCCCAGTAGAGTGCTATGATTCAACCATTAAAATCTATTTCATTTTGCCTGGCTTTTTAAAATTTCTTTTTTTTCCTACTACTGAAGTTTGCCCGGGGTAAGTCTGAATCACTCCACAGATTCAAGTGGATGACTTATTTGGAGAACGGCTAGCTCTATTCAATAAAATGTTACTTCCTTTGTTTTTCAGGAACTGACATATGAGCCCATTAGTTAATTTTACCTTTTGACATAAATATTACCCTACTCTGCAACATTTGCAAAATATTATGTTTACAGCCCCAAATCAACTAGCCCATAGAACGCGTGAACGTCAAAAAGCAATAAAAATGGCATACTATGAAATGATGGATTCTCATTCACTAAATATGGTAAAATATATATCGTGAACCGTACCAATAAGCTCTCTTTTTTCATTCTCCATTTTTTAAGAAAATTCTTAGACAGAAGGGCCTGAGTTTGTTGACACACGTGCCTCTCTTTGTTAATCATTTTGTCCTGTTCATCAAGAGAAGAGACAGTAACTATCACACAGCAACAACCAGGCAAGAAAAAGAGCAAAAAAATAAAAATAAATCCAGTTACCAAAAATAGCTTCTGAACAGTTTGAAAACATGCTCCCGGATGCCCTCGTTGAATGCCTTATTTGACATTATAGTAACACACATTCACTAGTTTTTAAAGAGTAAAATATTAATGAATGTAAAATATCCTGCCTGTGGGCCTTTCTCTCCAGGCTTTGGTTATGAGCTAGATGAGGGCTATGGTGTGTCTTGTCTCAAAAGTAAAGTTTTCTGCCACATCTTGACATTACAACAACCTAGAGTAAATAACTAACACAACATCGTAAAGCAGCTATACTCCAGTAAAAATTTTTAAATAAATAAATAAAGTAAATCGGAGAATAAGATGTTAGTAATGTTTAGAATCCAAAACAGACTTTGCCCTTGACTTCGTTTTTTTTTAAAAAAAGTTATAACAGAAGTAAAACCGTCTCCAGTTTTCTGTCCGTCAGAGATTTGCCCACAAGCAGCAGTCTGCACTTCGAAAGGGTCGCTCTTGTGTGCTTATTTGATGACATCTAGGAAACCACTGAGTGAAGGAAAGCTGAATCATTTTACAGTCATTCCTAGAATCCCAAAGAACTCATTTCTCCTCTTTAAACTCATGGGTCTCCCTTTAAGAAGTAAGTATGTCAGATACATACAGATGAAAACCAGAAACACTGGTTAGCTAGTATGATTGGAGTATATGATACATGTAGAATCATGATGGGTAACAGGGAATCCTTCTGTGTTTTCAGTTTAAAATTCCGGAGATGATCATTTGGTATCACAGCTCTGGTGACTTAAACGCATTCGAATAAATGTTGATGTTATAAGCAAATTACAACGTTTAGAGAACTTGCTGGATTTCCTTTTTTTTTTTTTTTTTTTTTGATAAAAAGCTAAAGCCACCAAATACCAAATCATCTCTAAATTCTAACGTGAGAACGTGTCTAAGGAAAAACCCCATCTTCATGAAAAAGAACCCCCAGGGAGAAGCAACTTGTCCTAACGCACACACATTCCCAAGAAGTTGAACTCTGCAAATTCTCAGACGGTCAACCTGAGAAGTGTCAATCTGACACTCAACAATATTAATTATATTTACACACACTTCTGAGTCTATCTTCCATTTTACTATCATGCTAAAATACGATTTTACTGAGTTTAAAAAATTAAATCACTCCTTAGGTCTACAATATAAAATACAGAATAATTTAGAAGTATCAGAACAATATAATAATTTAACAATGTCAGTCAAGATGCTTGGCTCTGGCTGTGTCCTTTGTGCCTTAATTACCTTATACAGAGTAAAAGGTGAAAACAACAAGTTTGACTTACTGTCAGGAAAATAGGAGTGAGGACCTGAGAAGCACCTTTGATTCACTGGTTTCTTTTTGTCCAGAAGAACAGTTAAGAATCCTTCAAGGACTTTTTCACAAATGCTTGCCTCTTTTAAAGCTGTTTTCATTCAGTTTGGCTTCTGAAAACAGGCCATGGTCTGCGTGTAACAAGCCTGCCAAATACATTCTTTACTTGGTGAGTTGTTTTCTTCCCAGGTCTTTCTTCTAGTCCAATTGTGCCACAGGAAGGATGCAGCTGTGGATTGGTCCCTAAGTGTGTGTCACGTGGTATTTGTTTATTACTCTACCTTTCTGGCATATGCAAAAAAGTGATCAGATTCAAAAAGGGAGAAACAAAACCCCCAGTTCTGAGTAAGTCTATGTTAACTTTGAATGATTAAAAATTCAACAGCCACAACAAGAAAGAGCAGATTCAAAGGAAAGGACGTTGAACAGAGAAAGAAAGTGAGGATCGCAGAAATCACAGTCATTTACACGAGAAAACTTTACCGAAGACTTCACTGCACTTCAGTGAAGTGGTTCTTTGTACTGGCTGATTCCTATGTGCTAGAAGGTATGCTAAGGGTTTAAAATGAATTATTTTATTTACCCTCAAAGCAAAGCTGTGAAGTTGGTACTATATTTGTACACAGTTCACAGATTCGAAATGCAAGACTGAAAGTCGAAGTAATTTGCAGATGCTCAAATAGAGGCAGAGCCAATATGTGAGTCCAGAGCAGTGTCTGGACTCCAAACCCACTCACGCTTAACTACCACTGTGAAAATTATGCTAAAAAAAACGGTATCTAACATTCATTTAAATAGCTTAAGAGTTTAGACTAGATGGGCAGAATATTTTTTTTTTTAGCTACAAATGCTGGACGTTCTCAGAATTTAAATAACCCCTGTTTATCAACCCTGAAAATCTGCTTACACGATTTTAACTGTAATCCATACATTTCTTGGGATGTGTACACAAGTTAATAACCACTCATGAAAGTGAAGGAGAGAGGGTGAAGCACTCAGAGACTCTTCAGGTGATCACCATTTTCATTAAGAATATGGAGATAGGGCTTCCCTGGTGGCTCAGTGGTTGAGAGTCCGCCTGCCAATGCAGGGGACGCGAGTTCGTGCCCTGGTCCGGGGAGATCCCTACATGCCGCGGAGCGGCTGGGCCCGTGAGCCATGGCCGCCGAGCCTGCGCGTCCGGAGCCTGTGCTCCGCAACGGGAGAGGCCGCGGCGGTGAGAGGCCCGCGTACCGCAAAAAAAAAAAAAAAAGAATATGGAAATAAATGTTTTCTTTGACTTTAATTGCACTGCCTCCCTGCTGTGAGTCACATTTCTCTTCTTGTTTTCCCACTCGTTGCTTGAAGTAAAAGTCCACGAACAGGAAAACACCAAATATTTAACCTAGCTCCAACCCCAGACATTATTGACAACATTTATTTTACCGGGTGGAAAAAAACAACTAAAATGATATCATAATACACACACACTTTCTTAGTAACTAAACTGAAAGGATAATTTTTCTACTTCTGTAACTTTAAGGATTGTAATCTCCAACATGGTGCAGTGAAGCGGTTACAGGGTCAGGAGTCTGAGGCCTACATTCCAAGCTGTCGCTCGCCGGCTATGTACCTTGGACAGGTGACAAAAAGGCCACAGGCCTCTGTTCCACGTTTATAACAGGAGCCAACCTTTCCTGTTCCAGGCCTCTGTGCATTGATGACGGTGAAGCACTGCTACAGGTCACAATGCTTACATCCTCCACACTTGGATTTACGCGTGACCATGCTACGTGACGTTAACCCAGCCCCCCTCAGTACACGTCTCAGATATCTAATTTTTTTATATTTCTTTTTTTAGTTGAAGTATAGTTGATTTACAATATTGTGTCAGTTTCAGATGTACAGCAAAGTGATTCCATTTTATATATATATATTTTTTCTGATTCTTTTCCATTATAGGTTATTACAAGATATTGAATATAGTTCCCTGTGCTCTACAGTAAATTCTTGTTGCTTATCTAGTTTACAAATAGCAATGTGTATCTGTTAAACCCGTACTGCTGGGAGTTCCCTGGCAGCCCAGTGGCTGGGACTTGGCACTTTCACTGCCGAGGGCCTGGGTTCCATCCTGGATGGGGAACTAAGAGCCCACAAACCACTCATCCAAACAAACCAACCAACAGCTCATACTCCTAATTTATCCCTCTCCCCCCGCCTTCTCCCTTCGGTAATCATAAGTTTGTTTTCTACACCTGTGAGTCTGTTTCTGTTTTGTATATAGATTCATTTGTGTTAATTTTTAGATTCCACATGTAGGTGACATCAGATAACATTTGTCTTTCTCTGACTTGCTGCACTAAGTATATATTCTCTAGGTCCACCCATGTTGCTGCCAATGGCAATATTTCATTTTTCTTTATGGCTGAGCACTATTCCGCCGCATGTATGCACACCTTCTTGATCCAGTCCTCTGTCCGTGGACACTTAGGCGGCTCCCACGTCTTGGCTACTGTGAACAGGACCGCTCGCCATGAACACTGGGGTGCGCGCATCTTTTCGAATTAGAGTCTTCTCCAGAGGTACGCCCGGGAGTGGCACTGCACGATCACGTGGCGGCTCCGTCTTGAGGTTCTAAGGGCCTCCACGCTGGTGTCCACAGCGGCTGCGCCCGTCTGCAGCCCCACCAACCGTGCAGGAGGCCCCCTTTCCCAGCTCTCTTTTCTCAATCGTCTCCTTAGCCTTCTTCCTCCCTCTGGGTCCCGGGCCCGAGGTCTGACGCTTTGCTCCCGGCAGGGGCACCTACCGTCTCCCCTGCAAACCCAAGCCCCCGGGGGAGAGGCAGCTCAGCACCCTCCGTCTTGGCTTCGCGGAAACGCCCAGAGACGATCGGCCCATCCGTCCTCCCCCGAGTCAGAGGCCCAATCTCAGCCGAAAGCACTTGACTGCTGAAACGTGCCAGCCAGCCGCTGAGCCTCTGGGGGGGAGTCGTAACCTTTTGCTGGTCGAGGGTCTGGAATATTCGAGAATCACCAGAGCGCGGGGCAGGCACGCACGGGGCGGGGAAGGGGGAAGGGGCAAGGGGCGGGGCCTCTGCCGCCAGAGTCTTCCAGGCCTGGGCAGGGGTCTCAGTCGCGTCCTCACGGCCTCACCACGCGTTCTGTTCGCTCGCAGGGCCGCACCCTTGGGAGTCCCGCCGGGTGGGGCCCGCGGACAGAAGGCACCCTCTAGGGTGGGGGAGGGGCGGGGCGGCTCGCGGGTCAACCAGAGGTCACGTCCTCCCCGTGACCTTACCCCCCCACACACACCCTAGCGGCTGTTGGCCCTCACAGCTGACGTTTAAGAGAATTCACTTCTGTTTCACCGTGAATCCCGCCCTCCCCGCAACGTGATGAAACTCGTGTATTTGGGTCACTTTTACGTCTTTCAAGAAAAGTCACATGTTTTGCCCTCAAAGTCTTCCGTGCCTTTTGCAAGGTGCGTTTCTGCGTAGCACAGAGTTTCCGTTACAAACGTGATAGGATCTATTTTTTAACATTTTCTAATTAATTGTTGCTGGCCTGGAGGAGCAGGGTTCATTTTGCACGTTAGTTTTGAGCTCTGCGGAGCTCTCTTGTTTATTCTGATTGGAAAACTTCGGAATTTTCTAAACCAAACGTTAATCTGCGTCGATTGACAGTTTTGCGATTTCTGTTTTCTAGCAATTCTCACGATTCTCTGAAGTTGAATTCCTGGGATAAAGCCGATTGTTCCTGATGTAGTCTCACCCTCTGACTCTTTTATAATATCCTGTTTCTTTTCACGGTGCTGTATTAATTGTATCTTTCGTAGTTGGTATTTCCTTCTATAGTCTCCGCTTCCTCCAAATTGCCCTTTTTTTCTCCGTTTGCTCATTAATTTTAAAAGCACACAGCTAAGCTATGCTCAGATTTCTGACCTAGAGAAACTGTGAGTTGATTAATGTACATTGTTTTAAGATGCTACATTTGGGGATGATTTGTTATGCAAAAATGGATAAGGAATACACCAGTTACTTCTGTGTAACTCCCCCCAAACACTCTAAGCCCTGTAAAGTCAAGACTCTGTATCGTTAGCCTCCGTTTCCCCAGCTCCTAAGCTAGTGTCTGGCCCAATGTAGGAATTTAAGAACAAAAGAAAATGAATTTAATCATCGACAGACTGACCCACTACAAAGCTTGTGCCTGAACTTCAGTCCAGCCTGGGGGCTGTTCACTATACCCCAGTCACTCAAACACCTCAGGGTGATGTAAGACTTCTTTACCACGGTAAAAGAATCTTCCAATTATGGATTCTTCACAAATGTGGCTTATTGAAGTGAGCGAACGGCATCTAAGTCAGGTAGAATTAATTTTCAGGAGCCTCCCGGGGGAAGTTGCTAAAAACTCCAGAGAACGGTTTCCTTCTCCAGGCCTTTCACAACTTTTGTCCAGACCCCTCTGGTTTAGCTTGAACCAGGATCTTCTGGAAGCAGGCAATTTGGATACATTCAAGCCTGAAAATCACCGCTGTAGCTAATACTGATTCTCGTTTTACTGTTCATTTCACAACCGGCCACTGCTGGCTGATTACCTTCAGCTGACTTGGCAGGAAGACAAGACAAATGGTGGGACTTCAGCCACCACCGGCCACCTTCGGCAACGTGCACCCCCCCCCGTGTGTGGGAGTGCGTGAACACCCCTGAGAGGTCTGCCTGCCACGCGTGGGGCTCCCACTAGCGAAGTCAGTATTCTGCAAGTATCGCAAGACAGACGCCAGATGCCGTGACAGGGCCAAGTGTCACTTTATGGCGGGAAGGGATGGAGAAAATAAGCCCTGATGTCACACTGCCTGGGTTCAAATCCCAGCTCAGCCACTTAGGAACTCAGGGTCACTGGGTAAATCACTTAACTTCTCTGGCCTCAGAGTTTCCAGCAGTAAAGTGGAAGGCGAAAATAAACATCCTTCTTTCTCGGGGTTGATGTAAGGATTAAATGCGATAGTCAACACCCGTGGTTCTCAGACTTGAGAATCCAATAAAATGACGCTTTTGACTCGTCTTGATGCTTTCTCCCGCCTGAACGTTATCATGGACATTCTTAAGTCCTCATTTATACGGGAAGAAGATAAACTGAGTTTTCTCACATGTGTGGGTATCACTAGTTTTACTATTAGGGGGAGCAGTAAAACTCAGACTGTGATTATATCTTTATGGCCAGTGGCCCCCGGAGAACCTGTTTCCTAGAGGTTCTGTGTTCCCGTCTCTGCCCATCCATCTCCCCATCATCCCGGTTGCCAATAACATCGACTTTCGGGATGAGAGATAACAGAGGATTCCTTGCCTGTCTTTTCGAGAGTCCCTGAAAGGTTTACTTTTTGTGGCTCCTTAAAGGGACCAAAGGAGAGATTTAACACTGATGGTTTAAAACCCAGTCTCAAGCTCTTGCTGCATACAGCTCCGGTCCTTTCTAACCTCTGGCTGTCCTGCGGGGACTTCTCTGGCTCGCTCATCACGTTCTTTGTTCTGACATTCTGAACCTTGCTGTCTCCTATTTCCCAAATGAACTAGCACAAGGATGACCCTTCTGCTCCGTGGAGTTTAGGCTCCGGCTTCCCAGGCTGACTTGCTGGCTCCAGCTTGGGCTCTTCTTGGGCCACGGCTTGCGCTGCCTCCATCCAGCCCTTTCTGGATGGGGACGGGGCCCCTGCAGCACAGCCCTCTGCTGCCATCTGGTGGCCAGAGGCTTCCCATTTTGCCGTTTCTTCACGAGGCACTTGCAGCCTGTACTGTGTTGCTTTCACACCTGGCAGGATTGGAAACTGGGCGTCTAACCATCTCTACGGTGGTGGTCGCGGGGAGACTGGACCTTAATTATGAAGTCTGAGATAAAACGTTTTTGAATAAAAAAACTCCCTGGCATTGCCACATTTCCAGTGTGAGATTCATTCTCCTCCAGCTTTGAATTTAAACTGTAAGCTGTTATTCTAATTTCTTTTGACTTTCAATTACACTAAAATGACCGAGAAACTTGCAGTGGCTTTTTAATACAATTCAGTCCTCAATTTTATTTGCTCAGTAGTTTGCTGGATAGGCCTTGTATCTCCTGCTGCACGAGAATATCCAGGAAGCCCAAGACAAGATCCTGGGGTTTGCATCTTGCAGTAACAGTATATGTGTTGATTTAAATGATCGTAAGTCAAATAGAGCCAGTAGGACTTTTTTAAGGTTCTTACCTTGAACTTCAAGATGTAAGCAAAGATACACAGACGCGTGTCTCTGTATAGACAGTTATGTTTATCTCGGACACACATTTCTAATATTCATAATGAAGGCCTGTAGATAGTGATCCCCGCCCCCAAACGAACAGTCCCCAGTTGGGAACCTCATTAAGAAATGGCTTAAGGGGAGCAGAAAAATAACCTGACGTGTTAAGAAGAAGATAGGTCACAAAATAACCAAAAGATAATCCAAGATGAACTCAAAACAGCACTAAGAGAAGCCTTCCAATATGTACACAAAGACCTTCAGAATAAGTTTGCAGACGGATTCTATCGAACTCTGATACAACATCTGTATTTTAAAAATCGGAATTTAAAAGATGTGTCTTCTACCTCAATCCGAGTGGACCAGAACCAGGAACCCACCGCCCTCGAGCAGAATGTGGAACATTACCTGTGTGTGCAAAACCCACAGAAATGTGTTAAAGATAACTTTTCCACGGAAACCTTTGGGTAAATGAATCTATTTTCAACTCAAATCTAGGCATTATATCGGTGTTCTCAAAGAGGGATATTTTCTCCTGAGGGGACATCTGACAAAGCAGGTTATGCCAACTCCCAAGTGTGTCTATTCTGATCATAAATTCAGGGACTGCAGACAGAAAGCCCAGAACATTGCAGACATGAGAACACTGGGTCTCAAACGTGTTCTCAGAATTGCCTTTGTCTGGATGGGATCCTTGACTTCCGGCGTCGTACCTGAACGTTATCCATTTTACTACTGCTAAGACATTCTGCACTTTTTACGCCACTGTGATTATCAGCTTAGGAGCCGCTGCCGAAACCAACACTGCTTCAGATGTTCATTTCCTTTACCTACTGGACCTCTCCACTCAGACGTCTAACGAGCATCTCAAACTTTAAAACCTATTCCCAATCTTTCCCCCACATCCTTAAACCTGAACTTTCATGCTCTTCATCCCATCTGACGTTAATAGAAGATGAGGTCAAAGAGATAATAACTGAGGACCATTCCACCCTTCCAGAAGAAAACTTGGGGCCAGTGAATCTCTTTCCCACCGCGCCATCCTAGCTCTACCTTCAAAACGTTGAGAATCCAACCATTTCTCACCACTTCCTGATTCAACTCATCTTAACCTCTTGCCTAATCAGATGCAGTTGCCTCCTACCAGGTCTTTCTTTCTCCCCCTTCCCCTCCCCACCACGGCATCCCTTTTACGTTCAACACAGCAGCTAAGTTGCTCCTGTTCAAATATATCAGACGACGTCCCTCCTCTACTCGAAACCCTCCCATGGCTTCTGGTCACACACGAAGTCCACACAATGTCCCTCACAGCCCCTGGGGTCTCTCTCTGAGCCCCCCTTTTACTAGTGCCCCCGGCTTGACCGGTCCACTCAAGGGTCTCTCTCTGAGCCCCCCTTTTACTAGTGCCCCCGGCTTGACCGGTCCACTCAAGGGTCTCTCTCTGAGCCCCCCTTTTACTAGTGCCCCCGGCTTGACCGGTCCACTCAAGCCTCACAGGTCCTGTTGCTCTCAAACAAGCCACACTGTGCCTCGGAGCCCTGGCACTTGCCGTCCCTCTGTCTACACTGCTCACTCCCCAGCTTGCCGGCTCAGTGTGGTGTGACCGTCACTCACCTGCAACATCCACTCCATTCCAACATTCCTTATCTTCTTTTCTCAGCATCTAATGCATTATATACATACGTAGTTTTTGGTAGTTTGTCTCATTCTGTTATATTGGAAGTTCAGCGAGGGCAGAGATTTTTTATTTCAGCTACGTATCCCCAGTGTTTGTAAGTGCTGATTCAAAAGAGGCAGGCAATACAATATTTGTGAACACACGAATGATACACGAAAAGCAATCTTCGTTTAAACCTTAAAGATTTTGGACACCGTCGCAGTTCTCAAGGACTACCTAATGCCTTGGTTTGGGGAAGGTAAATTCTGAAGCATGCATACTTAGTGGTTACAACCACCCTTTTAAAGTTGTATTTCTCTAACCAGCCAAATAGAAGCTAGACTTGCATATATTTGAAGATCAGAACTTCCATTTTTTAGATTGTAGGAAGATTTATTCTTCCCTTAAAGAGCAGAAGAGCAAGGATGACTTACTTTTTTAGTTTTTAATCTTTACTTTAAAATTTTGAATCATGTTGTGTATATTGTCTATTCATTAAAAATTAAAGCAGGGACTTCCGTGGTGGCGCAGTGGTTAAGAATCTGCCTGCCAATGCAGGGGACACAGGTTTGAGCCCTGGTCTGGGAAGATCCCACATGCCGCGGAGCAACTAAGCCCGTGCGCCACAACTACTGAGCCTGCGCTCTAGAGCCTGGGAGCCACAACTACTGAGCCCACGTGCCACGACTACTGAAGCCCGCACACCTAGAACCCGTGCTCTGCAACAAGAGAAGCCACCGCAATGAGAAGCCCGCGCACGAAGAGTAGCCCCTGCTCGCCGCAACTACAGAAAGCCTGTGCACAGCAACGGAGACCCAACACAGCCCAAAATAAGTAAATTTATAAACAAAAAAAAATTAAAGCAGAAGTGCCTTTAAAAATTAAGGAATATAGTTGACATTAGAATTAAGGGTTTATCAATTTATAAAGCTGGACCGAGAACACTTCTGATCTCATTCAGTCACAGACTCGATTTCACATACTTTTGACGTGTTTGGATGCAGTCAACGGAAAACAAGTATCAATTACATAATAATTACTTAATAATGTCAACAGTATAATGTGGCCAAAGAAATTACGAGCCAATGCATAAACAAGAGAATTAGCATTCAATATCTTTTCCTACAATAAGAGTTAGATAATGTGGTGTAGAACGGTAGTGATATCACACTGTTAATAAATGACTACGGTATTGTGGTTAATGAGACACAGAAGCCTTACAAATAAAAGGGAAATAAAATTGCAACCCAAGTGAGGGATTCATTTAGCCAGTCTTCAACTAAGAAGGTTACACTATAGTTACAACGCAGAACTTGGAAAATCCTATTACCACGAATTTAGATGCAACCTGACAATAAAACTTAAGTGATACCGTGTCTTAGGAAAAAGCACTGGGCTGCAAAAACCTGAAACTGTTAAGTCACAGCTAGAAGCTCATAAAAAAGCAGTCGCCTGAACAGTTGCCAGCTTACTCTTTGAGGGTAGATGCGGGTTTTATGCTTATGTTAGCATTTACTGTAATTACGCCCTTGAGCAGTTCCAGTCTTTACCTGGGCAACCTCACCAGCATCACCCACCTCTTAGTCTCAAGTTATCAAGAGGTGAACTTCGGTGACCTGAGATGGCCCTTTTATTGGCAATGGTTGTGACCCTGGGAAGGTCTGTGTGTAGACATGGGATGAATTGGGAGATGGGGATTGACATATATACACTACCATGTGTAAAACAGATAGCTAGTGGGAACCTGCTGTAGAGCACAGGGGGCTCAGCTCGGTGCTCTGTGATGACCTAGATGGGTGGGAAGGGGGGAGGGGGGAGGGAGGTCCCAGAGGGAGGGGATATATGTATACATATAGCTGATTCATATGGTTGTACAGCAGAAACAAACACAACATTGTAAAGCAATTATATTCCAATTAAAAAAAATTACTTTAAATTACTGATTTTTTTTGGAATTCTGTATTTATGCAAGTGTATAAGTTCTGTATTTATGCAAGCAAGCTTTATTTATAAATTCTGTATTTATGCAAGCAAGCTGTATTTATGCAAGCAAGCTTTCTAATCATGTAGTTTTGAGTATGCTATTTTTAAGGTGCTTAAAATTATTAATTTGCTTTATCTGATGAATTAGATTTGCAAGAGCTGCTTTAGGTACTTGAGAAAAATTGGTTCATTAAATTTAAAATCGTACCTAAGTGTTAAGAGAATCAATTTATTCAAACATTCTAAGGAAAATGATAAATATGTATTAAATATTTGGGAATAATTTAATTTGTTAAATGTAATAAAATGTAAGTAAAAATGATTGCTTTATATTTTCACAAAATAGATTTGAGATAAAAAGATCTAAAGAATATCTAGTTTAAGATTAAAATATGAATATGAATTAAAACACAAGTAACTGTCAATGTTCCCCCTTGAACATTCTTGTAAAAACCCCACAGATACTAAAAATAAATTACTAACAATTCTAGTGCCAGGTTTTTTCTTCATTTTTAATATGAGACACTCATTATTTGTTTATCGACACTAAATAACAAAGAATCCATTTCATACAAAATGAAGGGTTGTCTTGTTTTCAGTTCTTAAAGCTTATTACTAATAACATAATCATATTTATTTTTCTTAAATGGCAGCATAATTACTTACATATAACACATTATGAATGAAAAATAAGTAAACTTTTACCTTATAAGAATAGCTGATATAAAAATTATTCACCTGAGAATAGATTCTTTCATTTTATGTAACATGTTCTTTCAGGAAAGAAAATGAAAAATCAATGTTAGGAATATTAAAAATACACGAGGGGTAAGCATTTCTATTAAAAAAAAATTAATGTGTATTTATGTTACATAAAAATACAGCATGATTTTTCCTCAAATTCAGAGCACATTTAGAAGAAAATGTTGTGTGACCAACAGAATAAAAGCATGACAACACTTACCCTAAATAGAATTGTGCTCCAATAAAATAGTGTTACTACCACTAGCAAAGCATCTGTCATATTATATTAAAGTACATAAGTATCTAACCTCTTCCCACTAGACTGTAAGATCTTACATGGCCAAAGTGGATAGTTATTGTTCTCTCCAAAGACCCATTGCTTGAAACTTGATCACTAAGATGTCTGTTGAATAAAATTACTCTAAAAACATCTTAATGATAAAAATATTGGTTTTAGATAGTTTGGGCCAATTTAAAGGAAAAAAAAGGCTTTAAAGAAAACCCACGGCCTTTTACTGAGAACAAGCTGGAAGAAAGATTAAGAGCTCACAAAGAGAAATGTAAAGGACGCTCATCATTGTGTTTTTCAGGCCTCGTTCCTAACGCTGCAGACAGATGTTTGCACTATTAGTCACGAACCACGGTCACTCTGTGAAGTCCGGGTGTTCTCTTTTAAGATTTGATTGTGGGTGGAAAATATAAGGCAGGTGATGTGGCTTTTTCTAATTTTTCCCAATATATGTATTTATATTTATTTGTATTGGTACAGAAAAAACGTTTTGAGATTATAATTTAAGACATTTTGAACTGTACACTGTCAATAAATTTCCTATTTGACCTGCTGTGTCCTTTTCTTCCCACCCCACTTACCCTTGTTTTCCTAAGTAGTAGTTAAATTATACTTCTGAATAGAAAAAATTCTCTTACTGTGAAAAAATGGGAACAGAACACTCCTACATTTTAATTTTAATTAAATTAAAATAATTTAATTCATGACCAAAATATATTCACTCTAAGTATGTAAAAACTTTTTAAAAAGCCCTTTTTAAAAAAAAATGCTTACAAGAGCACAATAATAGTGAAGTCACTGAATGAACTTAATAGATAGGAAACGTGATTATGACTGGTCAGCAGAGCTACAAACACCACCCCCCCAAAAAAAAGAAACCCTGGGTATTTACATGAATATTAGACACTAAAAGATATCTCTTTACGGCACCGGTTAGCAATGACTTGCTTAGAAAATACAATGTGCTATTTACTAATTTATCTACAAAGGTAAAGATTTTCTTTCCAAGGCTTCCTACTTGTCTTCATCGTGTAGTACTGTAGTTTAAAAGTTACAACTTTTACTAAAGATGGAAAAGCGAGATTCTCAGGTGAAGAACCAAAAGGTAGGTATCCTGAAGCAAGTGCCCTGATAACAGAAGATTGAACGCACTCGGCCACTGGATCCTAGAGGGGAGGCAACTCCGCTGCAGGCTGTGGAATCCGACCAGAGGCTGTGTAAAACAGCTCATTTAGATTAGTTAGAAGACAGACCTCTGAGACGGCACGTAACGTACCTGCACTGTTAGCAGTGTGGCCAAAGCAACAGAGGAAGGTATCGGTCATGTACCTCGTACCGAGGCTGAGAGAGGTACACTATTGTACTTCAGCTGCTAGAGCCTAAAAGCACAGCTGTCTTATTACACGGGACGGCGAAAACTTGAGCTTCACCTACGTTAGTTAATAGCTTCATTAAAGGGTTTGGATCTTTAGAGGAGCTCAGCACCAAATCCTTCTGCTGTGGCTGCTGTGCGTTAAGGCTCTTCGGAAAGCAATAAACACACCCTTAATATATTTGTTTTCACAAAGTTAATAACTTTCACTCATCTGGTTGAAATATAATGTCCACTAGTAGGATTTATATTATATTATATCTATAGTCCACACGTGGGCTCTACAAGGAAATATTTCTAAGACTGTCTTAACCATAATCTTACTTCAACTCTGTCAGGGAGTGAAATTCTGGCTTCTTATTAAAGAGAATTATGTATAGTTTACTTATCCTTAATTTAAGGCCCAAAAGCTTATTTACATTCCACCACATTCCAAAGTGAATCTGAGATGAGTAACTAAATAAATCTACACGGTGATGTAGTTAAAACTCTATAAAGGAGAGAGATATTCAAATAATACAGTTTATTTCTAGAATAAAAGAAAATGTGCCCTTTGGAAGGAAGATGACAAAAAAATTTCTATCTTCCACGAGGGGTGGAGGTATGGCTTAATTCTTGTAGCTCTATAGATGTCTGTCATTCTAGCCACGAACAGTCAAAAGAATCAGGCTATTACATAGTAAGATTCTACACACAGTCTCCACAATAATGGAGACGCCTCTGAGTTTTACCGTAAGCAACGGAACTGTAGCGAGAGCACTGCGCCTGAGTTACTTACGTCTAAAATCACCTAACAGAACGAGGTCTCGGTTCAGTTATTCCGGCTGATGAGTGCCACCCAGTGAATGTCACTTCTGCAGACCTCTACGTGCACTGAGACTGTCCAGTGTTCAGGTTTTTAGGACGCCAGCTTCCATTCAGTTTCGTTTAGAAATTAAAAAGGAGAAGCAAACTTTTGCTTTATGTCTCTGTTCTATGCGTTATTTATGTATTCGTTTTTTATTTAGATTGGGGTATTACATACTTATGTAACAAGATGGTATAAACTTAAAAGATAACTGCTCAAAATAAGATGATTCTATCACTGTTTCTTCAAATCATAAAATCACAAGCACTGTTTCTGAAAAGTGAAAAAGCACATATTCAACCTCACATACAGACTACAGTGCCGTATACGTCAGATACAAACGTGCAGTTTCAATGCATTATACACAAGTTTTATTTGAAGAAAAGCAAAACACACAACCAACAGCATTTCAATTAACGAAGTCAGGAAAATCCCACGTGCTTTCATGGTTCTCCAATTACCGTTCAAGCAATAAACGTTTAAACCAAAGTTAAAATAAAGTGAAGAAGAAATGCAGTAAACAGACTGAGCAACACAAATTCAAAATACTACTCTGTCTTCCTGTGTTCTTTCCCACCAAAGTGTGCTGTTCGAAGTGCCACAAGTGTTGTCTTCTTCCTCTTGTTCTTTAGTGAGTTCTATAAAAACCTAAATGAAAATAAATTAATGAATACAATATTCTGCTGTGCAATTATCTTACAAAAACTTTAACTAAATCAGCAATAGCATAAGGCAATACCTAGTTACATTAACCACTCAAGTATCAAGAGATGTACTGCCGTTAATATTACTTAAACAGAATAATCTCCACTAATCCCACAAAAAGATGAATGCTACTTTAGAGGATTAATAGATTATTTATTTTTTGATTAATATATTAAAGTAGCATCACAAAAATATTTATAAATATTTAAGCAATGTAATTTCAGATGTGCTAATATGAAACACCACCCATCATGACTCATTTTCTTCACACTGAAGAAACAATACTGAGCTATTCAAAATAAGCAGATGGAGGAGCTCAAGTTGTTATTTACAAAGTTTAGGAATATTCTATAGCGATTGGTCTCTGGCTCACAATCTCCTTCCCTGTCCAATATATACCTAAAACGATTAGATACGGGTCCTTCCCTGTCCAATATATACCTAAAACGATTAGATGCGGGACACTTTCTTCTACAGAAGAACTTTTGAAATTTAACTTTATAGTACCTGTTCCAATGTCGCTTGAGAAAAGCTGTATTCTTCAATGGCAAAAGTACGTTTAGCTGTTAAAATACAAAAATAATATTTCACTTATTAATATTTTCAAGTAATAAAATGGCAATAACTACTGAGTGGCTAACAATCTGGTTTTTGTTGTTGTTGTTGCTTTAACCTCTATAATCAACCCATTTCGATTTAAAGCTGCCAGTACAGGTCACTGTCCTCTATCTGCTTCCTTCCTCTCCCAGCCGCTCAATTCTCTACGGCCCTAAGCGCTACGTATTTCGCGGACGGACTTGCCTTACTCTCCTTTTCCAAGCAGCCCCTCTTTCCCCTCCTTTCCTCTTCTCCCTCATTCCTCCTGTTTTCACATTTCTTCTGCTCCTGCTCTGTCTCTCCCATCCCCCAGTCCCAGTACAGTCCACTCTGGACTTCTTACACTAGGTTCTGGATATCATGGGTCACGTGTCCACATGCTTTTCTGTACTTATTTTAGGTCCGTTTGCATTCTGGCCCAATATCAAATTTCTGGTTTTCTATTCATTCCTTTAATTCTCCCTAATTACTTCAAATGTTCTCTTTAATCATAAAGAAAACACTAGGAGGGACTTCCCTGGTGGTCCAGTGGTTAGGACTCTGTGCTCTCACTGTGGAGGGCACAGGTTCAATCCCTGGTCAGGGAACTAAGATCCCACACGCCGTGAGGCGCAGCCAATAAACCAAAAAAAGTATATTTAATGAAGTAACACTTTTTTTTTCTTTTAAAAAGAAAGCACCAGGAAGTTTCGTAGCTTACAAATGCCATAAAATAACCTGTACATGAATACGTGCCCCACCCAGGAGACTGCCTCTCTCTGCTGGTGAGGTATCTTTATCCCAACTAACATTTATTTTTTAAATGCCAAGATCCAATAAACTTCTTTAAAGTTTAGATTTAGGAATGCCTACCCTCTATGAATTTTCCTCTCCCTTAGATTTAGGAATGCCTACCACTATGAATTTTCCTCTCCCTTCTCTGCCTGCCACTGGTGTCTTGCTACCATTGCTACCTCTCTGGTCTAATACGAAGTAAGGATTCACGAAATTCAGTGCTCCCACTTCTGGACTGAACTGGTGAGGGCTAATTAAGATGAACTTTCTCAGAGATGCAACGTGAAAAACCGCGGTGATGTCCAGAGTGAAAGGTTTACACTACAATACAGTTAATCTACAAAATCCCTAGCGTGTGACTATTTACCTACAGCTTAGATTAAATTAGTAAAAGGTCATCTTCTTACTTACCATAGTTTCTACAGTAAACTTGAGTCCCGACTCCTAAACTTCTTAATAGAATTCTTTAATAATTCGAACGCTACCTCACAATGTTTTTCAAATATTACTTACCTTCTTCCAGCTTAGAAAAAGATTGTGAAAGGGACTGAACATCTTCCTTAGGAATTTTATAAGCCAAAATAGAAGAAAAACTGAAAGCAAAGATAAAATACAGGTAAATTCAAAATAACTACTATGCATTCTGAAGCTCTGAAAGTTCAAAATAAAACTCCAATAACTTATTTTGATACTTATTTAGACAAAAATTATTTGAAATCTTAAAAATATTTCCATGCACAATAAAATAACTCTCTCATTACTCCTGGATAAGAACTTTAAAAACTTTAAATACTATTACATGTTGAAAGATCTAACATTAAAAATGAGTCAGCTTCATAAAACTCCATTCATCAAACTACATTAGTCCAATATTGGTTATACTACATTTTTTCATTAATCCATAATACAATAACCAATTTTTATGATTACTGCTGTACAAAGAAATGTAACTAAATTTTTTAAATCTTTACCTTTCCTGACGGCTTGCATTTGGGAAAATATGCTGAATTTCTCTTTGAAGACGGTCTACTTCTAGGTTTTCTATCCAGTCCTTTAATTTGATTTCCAAAAAGTATCCTTTTCCAAATTTACTCTTTAGATGTTGGACTGTCCCAATACATCTGTAGTAATTTTTAAAAGGAAGTACAGATATAAGATAACCTGACAGTTTTAAAGATAATTTCTCACTTAAGAATGATTTAAATAAAATTCCCACACTGGAATACTTGTCAATTCATATAAAAGGTGAAAATATAAGAGATAATACAGAGTTTTCATATACCCCTCCCCCAACTTCAGTTTCCCTAATACTGTCATCTTGTATTACCGTGACACATTTGTCAAAATTAAGAAACCAACGCTGGTATATTATTACTGAGTTTACTGCCTTTACTTGGACTTCACCGGTTTCTCCACTCATGTCCTCCTTCTGCCCCAGAGTCCACCCAGGATCCCACTGTGCTGTGTGGCCACACCTCTTCAGTCTCCACTGCTCGGGGACACTTTCTTATTCTATCCTTCTTGGTCTTGGTCGTGACTTGGACAGTTTTGAGAACTGTTTTTGTAGGATGTCCCTCAATTTGGGGTAGTCTGATGTTTTTCTCATGATTAGACTGGGGTGTGGGTTTTTGGAGCAAAGAACACAGAGCTGAAGTACTTTCTCATCACGTCCCAGGGGGCATGTGATGACCACATGGCCCTGCCTGCTTAGGGTGGTATTTGTCCCATTTCTCTGCCGTAAAGTTACTATCCACCCCTTCCCATACTTTAGAATACAGACTGGCTTTAAGTCCAGGCGATACTTGGGAGGTACTACACAATCTGGCATCTTTCTGTAAAGAGATGTGTCTCTACTCCCACATTTATTTACTTACTCCATCGCTTACCTATATGAGTATGAACTCGTATATTTATTTTATACGCTGAGTTACAATCCCATACAGTGCCTACCAATTTTTAAAAACAGCAAATATCCTGCCTGAAAATAACACTCTCAGTTGTTGAATAATTAAGCCAATTCCAAACGCAGAGTGGCTGGCCAATTTTTGGAAAAAAGTAACATATTTCCAAGTGATTCTACAGAAAGCTGATAAAACAAGGGAGCGTTTTTTAACATTTAAGCTAATGTGTATTATTATAAGTTTCTGAAATGACAGCGTTCCAAATCCAGACACGTGCTCCGCCCTGCACCCCTCTCCCCACTCCGCGGCAAACAGCCACCTTAGCTGCCCAGACACCAGGATAGCCACTCGGTCACAGACAGCCTCCACCTCCTCCATGCAATGAGTGGCCAGGATAGCTGCCCGCGTTTTGTTCTTAAACGCAGCTCTAATTGCTCTCCTACAAAATACAAATAAAACGAAAAGAAGGGAAGGTGGCACCTGAACGTCCATGAAAATACCTGAGTTTTAAAAATCCAACTATTTGGTTAATTTAAATTTATCAAACATCATTGCTATAATTAGTATATTCTGCCCAACTGTGATTCTTCTATCCCAACTCATTTTACCTTATTTTTGAAAGCTTGTCAAATGGAAAGAAAGTTCACGATTTCAAGCGTTTCTATGGGTTAAAAGTATGCTAACCAACCGATTACAGAAACCGATGGCTTTTCACGTTATAACAAAAACAGCCACAGAATCATAGGGAAAACTTAACATGCGTCTGAACCAAACCTCACATTTTATAGACATGGAAACCTAGGCTCAAAGAGTTGCTCAAACAATGATGAGTGCCTAGAAAGAGAGTTCCAATGGACATTTAGGACAACACTGTTATGAGATGTTTACTTACATATGTTACTTTATACAGGAAAAAAAACCTTTAAAAAACGATTCAGAAAACAGTACTCTCATTTTTGTCCTGGCACACATAATATACTGTTAACAGCTGATGAAAAATATGATCAGGTTTAAAAAGTTTAAGGGGATCTCGAGAAATTTTTAATTACGATTTCTCCTTTTGTGCAGGATTTTTAATCGATACATGTATGTAACTAACACAAAACCACCCGTGATGATGCTACAGCACAATGGGTCTCAAGCGTCCCTGACGTCATACTTACCACATGTGCTGTTTGGCTTTAGGGTCCATACCTGTGGATGGCTCGTCTAGCAGAGTAACAGGAGGGTTCCCCAGCATACTCAGAGCAAAACACAGCTGGACGGAAAGAAAACGGAGCGCGGGGAGGCTATAAGAAACTCTATCAGGTGGACCTAGAGTCTGTCATACAGAGTGAAGTAAGTCAGAAAGAGAAAAACAAATACCGTATGCTAACACATATATATGGAATCTAAAAAAAAAAAAAAATGTTCTGAAGGACGTAGGGGCAGGACAGGAATAAAGATGCAGACGTAGAGAATGGACTTGAGGACAAGGGGAGGGGGAAGGGTAAGCTGGGACAAAGTGTGAGAGTGGCATGGACATATATACACTACCAAATGTAAAATAGATAGCTAGTGGGAAGCAGCTGTATATAGCACAGGGCGATCAGCTCGGTGCTTTGTGACCACCTAGAGGGGTGGGATAAGGAAGGTGGGAGGGAGACGCAAGAGGGAGGGGATATGGGGCTATTTGTATACGAACAGCTGATTCACTTTGTTATACAGCCGCAACTAACACAACAATGTAAAGCAATTATACTCCAATACAGATGTTAAAAAAAAAAAAGAATGTGAAAGAAGAAAAGAAAAAAAAAAAAGAAACTCTACCAGGCACCAGACTGCACACACACTTGTCGTTAAATAAAAGTACCTTTCGCTTGATTCCTGCAGGTAGTTTCTTTACCGTTTTCTGGAGATGTTCTTTTAAATCAAGTGCATTTGTTATTCTGCAAAATACACAATACAAAATGAGTGTACCATGATGCACATAAATACAAGTATAAAGTGATCACTGACACTGTTTTTTTCCTAGAACAATTACTCTGTCGAAGCTCACTTTAAATAAATTAATATCTTGATTAAAAGGTTCACTTTAAAATAGGTTTCATGACATTTATAGGTACATTCATTCTGTACTTATAAATAAAAATGTTTCATTTTCATGGCTGTCATAATTTGGTAAAGAATATATGAAAAATGAATGATCTTCTTCTATGAAAATTATGATCCACGGAAATGCCTGCTATGAAATTTTAAAGCCGTGGCATGTGAACCTTTCTCCAGGTAACAAAAGGGCTCTAAAGACAATTATTTTACCGAATTATGACCTCCTTCATGTCACTGGCACTCATTCCTTTCACAGCTCCATAAATTTCAAAATGTTCCTGTAATGTAATCTCTGGCCACAGTGGGTTTATCTGAGGACAGTAGCCCATACACTTTACGGCATCATCATCTCCAGCTGGGTCTGAAGAATAGTCTCTTAGAAATACCTGCAGAAATATAAACCAAGTGTAATGACTATTTTTGCTTAACTTCCATCGTAAAGGAAGTGGCAAGTGGGTTAATTCAAACTCCTTCCAAACTCCTGACTTCCTAAAGTCAGGGTCACAGCAGGTCAGATTCTCACCCTTTTCTGATGAAGAAACGACACACATGGCTGCGTCAGAGATGAGAGACATGGCTAGAAAAGGTGGCCAGGGATGCAGGGTTGGGTGGGAAGGCAAGGCCCGTTTTAACCAGGAGGATCAGGGGGCCCCACGGAAAGGTGATTTCTGAGCCAAGGGAACATGTGAATTTGCTCATCTGGTTTTCTGTGGGGTAAGGAATAGCCAACATAAGGAAAACCTAAGGTAAAAGGAAAAGAGTGAAGTGTGCCCGGCATTTTCCAGCAAAGAATGAGCCAGCGTGGCTGGTGTGATCGAAGGCTAGCTGACGGCAAGGTCAAGGTTAGCTCCTCTATTTCCTGAAGTTAATACAACGGGCTTCTATTAAGTCGGTGGACAAATCACCCATGCTTGTAATCAGCATAAAAGCAGAAATACTGTACATGTGTGCGTTCTGCATGTGTGCATGCAAATGTGACTATGTACGTTATTCTCACAGATAACCAAAAAGATCGTAACTTGATCAAGCTATCCTAAAAAATTAATATTAAAACATGAAATTTGAGCATAAAAATCCCATTTGTCACTAAGAAGTTTATTTTAATTAAAAATATAAATCGTATTCAATATATCCCACACCGTTATACCATACCTGGCCTGAAGTTGGTTCTATATCACCAACCACAATATTAATAATCGTACTTTTGCCTGCACCATTTGGACCCAATAGTCCCAAGATCTCTCCTAAAGGAATTAAAAGAAAAATTGTCATATGTAAATCAAACTAAAGAATGAAAATTACTCTTCCAGAAAAGTTATTCAAGAAAAAATAATTAAATACCAGCCTTTTTTCACACAGAAGGAGACATATTTATTTGCCACTTTCTTTATTTTTCTTGTAGGAAGAAAATCTTTCTTGTCTTCATATTCTTTATGCAAATTGTTGACCATAATGGCTGGCTTCTAATAAGGGAAACAGGATTTAAAAAAGAGTGATAACTCAGATATCCATCGTTCAATGACAGGCCGTACACAGCTCCTGGCCGTATCGTAAGAACTATATTTGCTAATAAGGGGTACTGCATAGATAACTATCCATCTATGACGGGAATAACGGCTTGTTCAAAAGAAAGTGGACAAACATTTTTTCAAAGACAAACTTCTTGGCAATCGATTCATATAAGGGGACAATTTTCGAGGCTAACCCTGTGCAGAGGGGCTGCTCACTGCTCACCGCACGCGGCTCAGCAAGAGAGACTGAGTTACCTCCTCGTGGCGCTGGCAGCTCAGCAATTCTTTGACCTTCACCCTTTCAGCTCTGACATCTTCATCTTCATCCTCATTGTTTGGTGGTTCTGGAGACTTCCTACTTTTGGACTTTGTTGTAAGGGTCCTGAAAGTATAAATAGATTTTCAAATAATTAAAATGGTAAGAAATTGAAGCACTACATAGAGAAAAGACTGAAAAAAATAGAGCAACATGAGATCTGTTGTCGGAGATCAGTTATCTCTTAAAGGTAGAAATTACAGAGCTATTTTTCACTCACTGACATCATTTGGATGATATTATCTAAATTCATTCATTTATTCAACAATTATTTACAACCAGTATGTGTCAAGCACTAGTTCACAGAAAGATAAAAAAGATTTTTAAAAAACCAACACAGACCCCGCTCTCAAAGAATTTACGTCTTGGGTGTACGTGAGATGACCCAGGCAGCGTGGACAGAGAGGCTGAAGTCAGCATCCGTAGCAACACCATAAAGGTGGGCAGAGGAAAGAGCGCTTCCAAAGGAAATTCTGAAGTACTATTAAGAGAGGTAAAGAGGCAAATAGAAGTTGACATTATGGGGAAAAAAAAAAGAAAGAAAGAGGAGAAAAGTTTAAGGGAAGAAGTCAGTCACATTTAAGGCTGTAGATCAGTTAAAGAGGGTAAGCCTACTTTACCAGACAGAGAGGAGCCATTAGTTTACCTTACCACAAACAGGAGCAGCCAAGAGGTGAGGGCAGGAGCCAGATGGCAGGAGTTAGGGAGTGAATGGGACATGGGAAAGGAGGTGACAAACTGGAGGTGGAAGCCTTCTGGCTATAAAAGGAAAGAGACTGTCTTTTCTCCATTGTATATTCTTGCCTCCTTTGTCAAAGATAAGGTGACCATATGTACGTGGGTTTACCTCTGGGCTTTCTATCCTGTTCCATTGATCTATATTTCTGTTTTTGTGCCAGTACCATACTGTCTTGATTACTGTAGCTTTGTAGTATAGTCTGAGGTCTGGGAGACTGATTCCTCCAGCTCTGTTTTTCTTTCTCAAGATTGCTTTGGCTATTCGGGGTCTTTTGTGTGTCCATACAAATTGTGAAATTTTTTGTTCTAGCTCTGTGAAAGATGCCAGTGGTAGTTTGATAGGGATTGCACTGAATCTGTAGATTGCTTTGGGTAGTATAGTCATTGTCACAATGTTGATTCTTCCAATCCAAGAACATGGTATATCTCTCCATCTGTCTGTATCATCTTTAATTTCTTTCATCAGTGTCTTATAATTTTCTGCATACAGGTCTTTTGTCTCCTTAGGTAGGTTTATTCCTAGGTACTTTATTCTTTTTGTTGCAGTGGTAAACGGGAGTGTTTTCTTAATTTCATTTTCAGATTTTTCATCATTAGTGTATAGGAATGCAAGAGATTTCTGTGCATTAATTTTGCATCCTGCTACTTTACCAAATTCATTGATTAGCTCTAGTAGTTTTCTGGTAGCGTCTTTAGGATTCTCTATGTATAGTATCATGTCATCTGCAAAGAGTGACAGCTTAACTTCTTCTTTTCTGGTTTGGATTCCTTTTATTTCTTTTTCTTCTCTGATGGCTGTGGCTAAAACTTCCAAAACTATGTTGAATAATAGTGGTGAAAGTGGGCAGCCTTGTCTGGTTCCTGATCTTAGTGGAAGCGGTTTCAGTTTTTCACCATTGAGGACAATGTTGGCTGTGGGTTTGTCATATATGGCCTTTATTATGTTGAGGAAAGTTCCCTCTATGCCTACTTTCTGGAGGGTTTTTATCATAAATGGGTGTTGAATTTTGTCAAAAGCTTTCTCTGTATCTATTGAGATGATCATATGGTTTTTCTCCTTCAATTTGTTAATATGGTGTATCACATTGATCGATATGCATATATTGAAGAATCCTTGCATTCCTGGGATAAATCCCACTTGATCATGGTGTATGATCCTTTTAATGTGCTGTCAGATTCTGTTTGCTGGTATTTTGTTGAGGATTTTGCATCTGTGTTCATCAATGATATTGGCCTATAGTTTTCTTTTTTTGTGACATCTTTGTCTGGTTTTGGTATTAGGGTGATGGTGGCCTCGTAGAACGAGTTTGGGAGTGTTCTGCCCATATACAATGGAGAAAAGACAGCCTCTTCAATAAGTGGTGCTGGGAAAACCGGACAGCTACATGTAAAAGAATGAAATTAGAACACTCCCTAACATCATACACAAAAATAAACTCAAAATGGATTAAAGACCTAAATGTAAGGCCAGACACTATCAAAGTCTTAGAGGAAAATATAGGCAGAACACTCCATGACATAAATCACAGCAAGATCCTTTTTGACCCGCCTCCTAGAGAAAGGGAAATAAAAACAAAAATAAACAAATGGGACCTAATGAAACTTCCAAGCATTTGCACAGCAAAGGAAACCATAAACAAGACGAAAAGACAACCCTCAGAATGGGAGAAATTATTTGCAAATGAAGCAACTGACAAGGGATTAATCTCCAAAATTTACAAGCAGCTCATGCAGCTCAATATCAAAATAACAGACAACCCAATCCAAAAATGGGCAGAAGACCTAAACAGACATTTCTCCAAAAAAGATATACAGATTGCCCACAAACACATAAAAGAATGTTCAACATCACTAATCATCAGAGAAATGTGCAAATCAAAACTACAATGGGATATCATCTCATACCGGTCAGAATGGCCATCATCAAAAAATCTGCAAACAACAAATGCTGGAGAGGGTGTGGAGAAAAGGGAACCCTCATACACTGTTGGTGGGAATGTAAATTGATACAGCCACTATGGAGAACAGTATGGAGGTTCCTTAAAAAACTAAAAATAGAACTACCATATGACCCAGCAATCCCACTGCTGGGCATATACCCTGAGAAAACCATAATTCAAAGAGAGTCATGTACCACAATGTTCATTGCAGCTCTATTTACAATAGCCAGGACATGGAAGCAACCTAAGTGTCCATCGACAGATGAATGGATAAAGAAGATGTGGCATGTATATACAATGGAATATTACTCAGCCATATAAAGAAACGAAATTGAGTTATTTGTAGAGAGGTGGATGGATCTATAGTCTGTCATACAGAGTGAAGTAAGTCAGAAGAGAAAAACAAATACCGTATGCTAACACATATATATGGAATCTAAAAAAAAAAAAAATGTCATGAAGAACCTAGGGGCAAGACTGGAATAAAGATGCAGACCTACTAGAGAATGGACCTGAGGACACGGGGAGGGGGAAGGGTAAGCTGGGACGAAGTGAGAGAGTGGCACAGACACATACACACTACCAAATGTAAAACAGATAGCTAGTGGGAAGCAGTCACATAGCACAGGGAGATCAGCTCAGCGCTTTGTGACCAGTTAGAAGGGTGGGATAGGGAGGGTGGGAGGGAGGGAGATGCAAGAGGGAAGAGTTATGGGGATATATGTATATGTATAACTGATTCACTCTGTTATACAGCAGAAACTAACACACCACTGTAAAGCAATTATACTCCAATAAAAACGCTAAAAAAATAAAAAATATACATATGATCAAAAAGAAAAAAGGAAAGAGAGGGGGTAAGAGCTAGAGAGGGACTCAGGTTTCAATGCGATTGATGAGTACTTTGTTTTATATGGGAGGAAGGCGACCCCCTCCCAAAGGGAAATATACCCTAATAAGATCCAAAAGGGAAAGACACAGAAAGAGAGAGCTGACTGAGCAACATCCTTAAGCAGACAGAACACAGGAAGACTTGGATAACAAGGGGGACACCTTCCTCTGGGGCTGGGAAAAAGCAAAAGTGACGAAAGATGTGGACAAGTGTGTACACATTTTATAATTTATAATCAGGTGCTTCTGTTTCCTGAGACAGATGGCACGATCATCCACTGAGGAGTAAGAAGTGAGGTGAGCTGAGGTGACTCTGAGAATCTGAGGGATACAAAGAAGGCCTGCGAGAACTACAGAAAAGAAAAAGATAGGAGGGGACTTCCCTGGTGGCGCAGTGGTTAAGAATCCGCCTGCCAATGCAGGAGACACGGGTTCGAGCCCTGGTCCGGGAAGATCCCACATGCCGCGGAGCAACTAAGCCTGTGTGCCACAATTACTGAGCCTGCACTCTAGAGCCCACGTGCCACAACTACTGCAGCCCGTGTGCCTAGAGTCTATGCTCCGCAACAAAGAGAAGCCACCGCAATAAGAAGCCCGCGCACCACAACAAAGAGTAGCCCCTGCTCGCCACAACTAGGGAAAACCCACACACAGCAACGAAGACCCAACTCAGCCAAAAAATAAATAAGTAAATAAAAAAAAAAAAAAAGAAAAAGATAGGAAGCTGCTGAGTAGGTAAAGGCGTAGGGCTGCCAAACAGCGTTAAAACAGAGCTGAGTTTCTATGGGATGAGTATGTAGCATCATCAATGGCTCTGATGCAAACAGAGGGTGAAGTGGAACAGAGACAAAAGTCACTGGCTTGGAGAAAATCAGAAACTGAGGGGTTACGATGTTGGAAGGGTTACCTGTGTGGATGCTGAAATCTCCCCCAAAACGAGAGCAGGAATAAAGGCAAAGACACAGAAGGAGAGCCAGACACTCTGCCTCAGTGGATGAGGGGCGGGTCCAGCGGCTAGTGAATAACCCCTATACGTTTTCCAATACTTTGCAGTTTTCTCCAGAATGTGAATATTCAGCAAATAAACAAATACGTGGGAAATATAAAAACGAAATTCAGAACCAGTTTGGTACCAACGGCCATATTTCAAGAAATAACTCTTCTTCAAATTTAAAACGTCCTTTGAAAAAAAATGCACAGACTTGGAGAAAATATTTTAAAATATATCTGATAAGAGATTGTAACCAGAATATATTAAAAAAACCTCAAAATTCAGTAATATAAAGACAACCCAATTTTTTAAATGGGCAAAGGATTCAGACTGACACGTCTCCGAAGTAGATATAAAAATGAGCAATAAGCACATGAAAAGACACTCCACATCATGAATCATCAGGGAAGTGCAAATGAAAACCACGAGACACTAACGTGCACCCACGAGAACAGCTAAAGTCGAAACGACAATAACACGTATGGGCAACAACGTGAAGAAAACAGAACGCTCGTCCATTCCTAGGAGTAAAATGGTGCAGTCACTGTGGAAAACAGTCTGGCAGTTCTTGAAGAGGTTAAACATAAAGCCACCACAATGACCCATCAATTCCACTCCCAGGTATCCTCCCCAGAGAAATGAAAACATACGTCCACATAAATACGTGCACCCAGATGTGCATCGTAGCATGACTCACAGTAGCCAGAAAGTGGCTACAGCTCAAATGCCAACCAACCGATGAATAGATCAAGTGTGGTATATCCTTACAATGTAATATTACTCAGCAAAAACAAACAAAAAGGTAATGAGGTACTGCTACATGCTACAACGTGGATGAACTTCCAGAACGTTATGCCCAAGTAAAAGAAGCCAGACAAGAAAAGACCCCACCTTGCATAATTCCATTTAAAGGAATGTGTAAGATACGCAGCTCTATGGAGACAGAAGGTAGATCAGTGGTTACACAGGGCTGGGGGCCAGCTGAGCGGGGGAAGGACGTGACCAGCGGACACAAGGTTTCTTTTTGGGGGTGATGGAAATGACCTGCAATCAGATTATGGTGATGGCTGCACAACTCTGTCAATATAGTAAAAAAAAATATATATTAAAATTAAAAAAAATTAAACCTGAAATTTAAAAAACTGACCTGAAAAAGGGATCCTTTCTTAATGATCTGCCTCCATATTTTTTCTCGTAGTACTGTAAGAGGAAAATCCACAGCACACACTGCAGGTAAGGCTAAAAGAAAAGCAGGTTACAGCTCGTGACTGAATCATTTTGGGTTTTTTTCTTTCCCCCCGTGTACCAACAGAACCAAAACCACATACATCAGGCTCCTTTCCATCACTGAAAAACTTCGTCACAATTTTTTTTTGCATGTCATACAATGAGTTAAGAATAAATGTTAATGGATGGACATATATACACTACCAAATGTAAAATAGCTAGTGGGAAGCAGCCGCATGGCACAGGGAGATCAGCTCGGTGCTTTGTGACCACCTAGAGGGGTGGGATAGGGAGGGTGGGAGGGAGACGCAAGAGGGAGGAGATATGGGGATATACGTGTACATATAGCTGATTCATTCTGTTATACAGCAGACACTAACTCGACATTGTAAAGCAATTATACTCCAATAAAGATGTTAAAAAAAAAAGAATAAATGTTAATACAAACCAAGGTTGATTTTTAGTAAAATGACCCTTCACATACTTTTCTACCTCTGTAAAGTTCATCTGTTGTCAGCTTCATAAATTATAATTTTAAAAAAGCTTTGTTTTTGCTTCTATGGAAGCCAGAATTATCATTAAATAGAATTAACGACGTGAAAAAAACAAGTACATTAAAGTGGATGTATTCAGTAAGTGAAATGCGTATTAGCTAGCATTAACTAACACACTGACTTCTTATGCACCTTCATTTTTATGCAATGGAATAAAAACTAAAAAGAGAGTTAAAACCATATGACCAAACCACTCATAAGGTAACATGCTAACACAGTTATTTCTTACCGATATAACAGCCACCAAAAGACGATCCCATGGGTTGTAGGTGCCCTCTTTTTTTTGCATATTCTTCCAAGAAATCTAAGACAAAACGTTTTGAAAATTTGTATGTGGCTGTGATACTGTGATATAATGAAATGTGGTCTTTGACCACAGTTCCTGGCACAGAACTTCTAAAACCCTTGGAATTTCCTGAGTGACAGAGGGGACAGGAGTGTCTCTCATCGTATAAAACAAGCCCCTCTCAACCTCAGCTGAGTCTATGCTAATGAGGGGACTCTCAGAGGAGGATGGAGGCTGACTGACAGAGGACCAGCCAGACTAGAGGGCTGGAACTTCCGGCCCCAGGTGCCACCACCAGGGAGGGGAGAAGAGCGTGGAGACTGATTAGCTCATCCTGCCCAGGTCATGGGACCTCCACAAAGCCTCTAACACGCTGGGAGGACGACTCTCTCCAAACTGCAAAGGGACAGGAGCTCTGCCCTTCGGACCATTCTGGGCCCTGCCAGCCAGTTCTAGAGCAAAGTACTGATCCCCGGCAAGGGGTCCAAGTCAGACAGAACGTGGGTGGCCTGGGGACCCACGACCCGTGACTGGAATCTGAAGCGGGGGGCTGCCTGCAGGACTGAGCCCTGAACCCGTGGGGTCTGCGCTAACTCTGGTCAGTGTCAGAACTGCTGAATGTCAGGGAAAACCCACACGCTTGGTGTCGGAAGCGCTGTGTGCAGAGGAACCAATTTTCTTTTACGTGTAGAAACGTTCGATTCAAACGAAAAACATGTATTTAACAGCAAACACGTCTTCTCTATAAATTAGCTACCTGTTAATATTTATAGCCATGTTTTGTAGTTAGATTAAGATCTTCCTCACCCCAAAATATGCCTATCAGAGCAGGTATAAATTAAATTATAAACTTAAGCCAAAAAAAGGGAGGGGAGAGAGGTAAGGAGGTGTGTCAGTAGAATTAATCAGCAATCGTCCTAAATTAATTCATCACTTAAGTTTTTTTCTAACCACAGAAATTGTTTTCAATTAACCAGGCTTAATAAAATTAATTTGTTCCTCTATTTTTTTCTTGAAAAAAAATCGCTCAAACTTTATTTTTCCTCATCCCTGTACAGTACAATACACTTGAAAAACTCCCCCGAAACACTCCCCCAAAACTCCCCAGTCCAACACATATGGACTGCAGTCAGATCATACTTCTAACTTATGTACATTGTTTTGGGCATGAAAGACCACGTAATGAACACAGTCCTTCTCCTTTGAGAATCTGCAGTTTAGAAACATGCTTGAAAGGATTCCACAGTAATTTTACGTTTACTGCTACATTAATAGTATTTAAATCAAGTACTAGCAGTCAACCTTTTATTTTATTTTTTTTACTACTTCAGTACAAGAGCTAAGATTCCAAAGATTAGGCAGTAATTATTTACCCTTTTTAAAAAATACTAGAACACCTAACAGACCTACCTTTATGAAACAGATCAGGCAACCTAGAAGCGGATAGATTGGGATGGTTATGCACAAGGCATAATGAAGAACAACTGTAACTGTATATCCCATGAAATAAGTTATTTCGGTGACTACAATGCAAACCAATGCTGTCTAAAGAAGAAAACGAGAAAACAAGGGAAAAGATGTTTAGCAATTTCCAACAAACTTACTGGGTGCCTCAGCATTAACTATGTCTTTAATCTTCTAATAAAACCTGGAACCACAGCAGATACTTAGCCAGAAAGTGTCAGAGCGCTGATACCAGTTTTTTGTGGCTGGCATCCTTGTCATGCTAGTTGTTAAATGCAACAAAATATCATCCCTTCATGGAGTGGATGGGGCTGAAGACGAATATACACACTAACAGACGCTGCTAGCTAGCTAAGTTCTGCACTTAGAAAAGACACAGTAACCCTTTCAGTATAACCATGAAAAGAGTTCATGACTTTCAGATAACGCGCTAGGGAAAGCTGAGACAAAATAATATAAAATGTGACTTACCACAGAATAGATAAATGACCAAAATTCTTTGGTATTTACAATGTTTTTAAAAGTGAAAGAAGTAATATAGGTAAACAGAATAACTGATGGAACATAACCAATAAGGCAAAAAACCTGGAAGACAGAAATGTGTATTTTTATTTAAAAATATGAGTAGCTAACCGTGCCTATGACGTAAAGTACCAGTCACATTAAATCGTTAGGGAATAATTACTCTTCAAGTTTTATTGCTCAGCAAATCGCTCCGAAAAAACGGAACCTGTAGTTCCTTGAGGAGTTTCTCCTAAATCAATAAAGCTCATGTTTTTAACTGCTAACACAATCTTGAATAAGCCATTTAAACTAAATACTATTTGTAGCTATTTTTTTATGCCAAGTAAAATACTGTCTCTTACCATGTTATTATGAAAAACAAGCATAGCTGGTTACGGCTTTATCCTCTCCATCAACTATTAGCTTTCTTTTACTGTACAGCATTTAATGCACTTTGTAAATTTTTAAGAAAGACATTTATTAAGTTATAAGGTGGAGATTAATATGTAAGATCAGGATGGCCTCTGGCAAAGCTCCTAAGTTGACTTTCAGCAACCCCAACCTACCAAGCTCTGTTTTCGCTTTTTTCTAATATAATTCATAGGAAAGGATCTAGTGTCAGTCATTGACATACGAATATGAATATGAATACAAATCACACTCTTCCTTAGTATTTTAAGCCATACTTTAAATTATGGAATAAAAGAGCTTCTTCTTTGTGAAATTATTTTTGGGCACAGAGACAAAGAAGACATTTAAAGGAAGGACTGTTTAAGTATTCCTGATTACATACAAGTAGGCCGTCTACAGGAAAGACCACCTCAGTTTCAAGGAATTATTTCATAATGGTAAAGTTATTGTTTTTAAAAATCACTTAGGGCAATATAAACTGCATTGATTATAGGTATCGTACACAAAAATTAAATAGATGTCGGTTCTGTTTTCTGGAACGTCACCATTACTCAGTCAGACAATTATCACATTTATAAAGATCTAGCTTTTCAAAATAACATTTTATTTATAAATAGCACGAATACAACTGATGTTAACTTACCACAGAAAGGAACTTGACAGCATAAAAATATAATCCATGATGAAATGAAAACAGACTGCCTAACATCAAAGTAAGAACCACAGTGAATAAGGGGACGTCAACAAGAGCCTGTCCAATCCAGTACGCAGAAGGCAGAAGACCCGAAAGTTTAAGTTGAGTGTAAGCTTTGATCTAAAAAAAGAAAAAGGCAAACACTGATTGTAATTTTAAACATCTTGCAAACGAAAAACTCTAGCAAATGATTGTAGAACTTTTAATTTTACATCAACACAAAAGGTCACATTCTGTCTACAGGTAATAAAAGCCCTCCTACAGCTAAATATAAATGCCATCTAGCCTGTAATCTGGCTCATTATTTCTGAGGTGTAAACATTTCAACAAAATTTTTCAGCATCAGGATACAGCAGTGCTGCTAAGAAACGCAAAACTAAAATAAAGTTAAAGGTGTCATGGGGGTTATAGCTGTGCAAACAGTAAGCGGCCAAAACATAACTGCTTTGGAAATTCTGTGGAAATCGAGAGAAAAACAGGTTTCTCACTTTTAAATATTGACCTTTCATGAAAACACTAATAAATGGCCAAGTACCTACTGATTTACACAGGGCTTTCAGCTTAAGTACTGGTGATGCATTTGAAGGCCTTTTACACACTCCTGTGTATAAAAAATGTTAGCTGTTTCTTATCACCACAAGGGAATAGCATTTGCAAGTGTACAAACAGTAAACTTAAATGATCATTGCTTTCCTAGCCCTCTCGTTATTTAATTTGAAATTTTAAGAATCTTTCATAAATCCAAACACCTAACAATCTTATTCAGTTGATTTTTTTTTTTTAATTTTATTTATTTATTTTTGGCTGTGTTGGGTCTTCGTTTCTGTGCGAGGGCTTTCTCTAGTTGTGGCAAGCGGAGGCCACTCTTCATCGCGGTGCGCAGGTCTCTCACTATCGCGGCCTCTCTTGTTGCGGAGTACAGGCTCCAGACGCGCAGGCTCAGTAGTTGTGGCTCACGGGCCTAGTTGCTCCGCGGCATGTGGGATCTTCCCAGACCAGGGCTCGAACCCGTGTCCCCTGCATTGGCAGGCGGACTCTCAACCACTGCGCCACCAGGGAAGCCCTTATTCAGTTGATTTCTGTCATCTATGAAACATCTGTTCATAATAATTAAATGTGTTATAAGAAAGAGCTAGCCATAGAGGAGGTAAGAGAAGAGTGGGCTATAAATATTAGTTAAGACAAAGAAGAGAAATGATTTAAAAAATGGACAACTTTCGTGTTCAATGGATTAGAAGAGGGAAAATATAAATTTCAATATAAGTATAAAAACATAGACCACGTCAAACGCGATGATTTTGGATAATCCATGCTTTTGTCATTCACACATTGCTGGTAGGAATGCAAAATGGTTCATCCACCCTGAAAAGCAGCTCAACAATTTCTTATAAAACTAAACATGCAATCACCATACGACACAGCAAGTATACTCTCGGGCATTTATCCCGGAGAAATGAAAACGTACATTCACACAAAAAGCTAGAGCGAATGTCCGTAGGATCTTTTTTTTTTTTTTTTTTTTTTGATTTTTGGCGGTACGCGGGCCTCTCACTTGCTGTGGCCTCTCCCATCGCGGAGCACAGGCTCCGGACGCGCAGGCTCAGCAGCCGTGGCTCACGGGCCCAGCCGCTCCGCGGCATGTGGGATCTTCCCAGACTGGGGTGTGATCCCGCGTCCCCTGCATCGGCAGCCGGACTCTCAACCACTGCGCCACCAGGGAAGCCCATGTCCGTAGGATCTTAATTCATAATAGTTAAAACTGGAAACAATCCAGATCCACACCATGGAATACGACGAGCAATAAAACTTTTAAAGCACATGACGGGTCCTCAAATAATAAGTGAGAGTTACTACTATTACCGTAATAAATGTATTTATGCTCCATTTACTTCTTGAAATAATAACTGCACAGAAGTCTTGCGCTCACACAAGGTAGGCTAACTTTTTGTCTAAGATTTCTTATTAGTCAGCTGCACCTGTAATTTTTTAACTGAGTCATTACCTTATGATTCTCTGCATTCTCCATGGCAAAGTAAGGTGGCATCGCGGTAACAATGACCCCAAGTAAAGCTGCTTGAAAATACAGCTCGATTTTAAAAACTATGTCTGTAATTCCCTGAAAGACAACCACAGAATAAGAAATAGAACTGGGAATCACTTTATGTCATGTTACTACTTTCTAAAAGACTATCAAAACCTCCAAAGAAACATGTTAGGATACCCACCCTAGACAGCAGTCGACATGTAGCAACGGGTGGCAGAGTCAGCGGGCTATAGTACCAGTTTGACACACTAAGTAGCTATAGGATCCTGAGCAAATTACTGTCCTTCCCTTTTCTTACAGAAGTACACAGAATAATACAGCATATTAATTAAGGTTCACCATTTCGTTAAAAATTATACTGTCCGTGAAGCACAGTTAACCTGTCTCCCAGTGGTTCTACGCAGGCAACAAACGTGGCTCTCTCAGAATGACCTTGATGCCTTCACCGGTACCTGGACTGGACTACAAGCCAGCTGGGATCTAGGAACCCCCCTTTTCTCCACTGGGAAAAGTCATACCCGAGCTCAGCTTCCTATGGAGCCAGGAGCTTCTTATTCCCAGCAGAGGGGGACCGTAACTCCGATAGGCCTGTGGATCCAGGTGCGGACAGCAAACGTTCCCAGACGACCTAGTTAACAGCTGGTGCCCCAAATGCAAACTACCCAGAACCACTCTCAATGCCACGGATGATGTGGAAAGAGGCTGCATTCTGTCGGCCCCGGCCTCCCGAGTTTCTAGCAATAAAGCCAGTTCCTTAATTCGTGCCATATGACGTTGTCGAATTCGTCCCAAACTCTGGTACCTTACGGTGGAAGACCCAGACAGAACCCACAAATGTGTAAGCTGAGTAGCACAAGAAGTGGAGATTAATGAGATGACAGCTGGACTCAATTACACAGAATCTCATCATTGAAGGGGAAAAAATGTGGAACGTGACCAAGATTATATCTGTGAATAGGGCACTTTACAAAGTCCCACTCTTTCCCTCTGGTTTTCAACAACGGTATGGTCGTATGTCAGAGTTTGATGGAGAATGCTAACAAGGAAGATCTTCTGTAACAGTTACAGACACACACAAATGTGGCAACATCATAAAGATGTGCGCGGGAATTAAACACTTTGAACCGTGGAGGAAAGAAGACTGGGGAGGGACGCACTGGAGGTTTCACCTGCGTCTTTAACGTTTTAATAAATAAGAAAAAACAAGATACTAACATTTGAAATATGTGGGTACTATATACACAGTTGTTTACTTTCTGTAGGATTGAAACACAACAACAGCAACAAAAATCGCAAGGGATGATCTACAACTTCGATGATGATTTCTATATCACCTATGCAATGCTGACACAATATTTATTTATCACAACAAATATTTATCACAAATATTTATTTCCTGCCCGGAAATCTCTCCAGATTCATACCTTCAAATGCCACCAGGATAACCAATCCCTCCACAGGCTCAAAGCTGAAATCAATATCTCCATTCCACCAGAACGAAGCCACAATCTCTCTTCTGCCTATATTCTCAAAATTGGTGACTGATACTACTACTATGTACCGCTTTACCCCCCAAACGTAAGAAATACGATGCCTCACAAAAGCAAGAGTGATAGAGTATGTCACGTCTTTTAACACAGAGTTGCAAAACTCTATGAACATAATAAAAACCACTGAATTGTACATTCATATGGGTGAATCAGATGGTGGCTGAAGTACATCTCAGTAAAGCTTTTGAAAAACAGTATGGCAACAGAAAGCAGAAAATGCTATTACCGAAAGATGTTTGTCCATTTATTTTCCAACATATGAAAAACAATACTAGTATTCAGAGAAAAAGGTTGACTGTTTTCCTGGAGACTTAAGTGGCTTTTCGTATCTATAATCCCACTGTCTGTCCTAGAGGAAAAATGACTGGGTGACTTCTCAAGGTTCAATACCCAGCATCTAGATTTCCAATGAACAATATTCATTTTTAATTATCTAAATTTTTCTTCTCTAGTATAAAAACTACTCATGCTTTACAAACATATCAGTACCAAGACAGAACCTCCTTGAGCATGAAGCGAACTCATACTGTCGACTCCTAAACCCAGGATGTGAACCATCCCCAGCTCAAGTTTTAAGACTAGCAGATGTCACAAGATGAACTGCTACAGATTTCATCGGTTATTATCACTTGGCTCTTAACAGTTATTTGATGCACACACGCACACACGCACACCCATTTTTAAGTCTGCTTACTTGAACGAATGGGGTATTCCAGATCTGGATCCTTTCGGTCACATTTGAATGATAAAGATAGTAGTTGCTAATGATATTCATCAATACAGGTAAAGAATAAACCATAGTACCGTTGAAAACAGCAGTAAAAACATAGTCCTACAATTCAAAAAAACAGAGTTATTATACAGTATACAGAAATATAGATGACTATATGATGGCTACGTACCAAGCTTTTCTCACCAGCTAAGTTAACTCTCACTAACTGTGCTGCAAACCGGTTCAACAAATCATAGAAATAATACTCAATGATAGAGAAAAATAACCTGGTTTGGAATCTAGATATTTTGATGTTTTAAACAAAAAGATGACATAAAAATAATTAAATTCTTCAGAGCTTTATTTACTGGTCCTCCATCGGGGCATAAAATATATCCTAAGTAAACACAGCCAGCTATTTCCAAAAGTAAATTTTAATTTCCAACTAATAAGGTCAAATCAGCAAACAACTGATTTTAGAGGAAATGTCTTAATCCCACACACTACTCTTACCTTTTCTGACTGCATCACATTTAAAGCTGCGCTGTGCGGAGCGGCAGACACGTAGTCACTGTCATTAAACATTGTCACCATTATGTTCTGGGTGGTGAAAAACCTAAGAAGATCACTGATATCTGAGTCTGGTATTAGAAGATAAGCAAATAACAAAGAATCAGTTTAAATGAGAAACAGACACAGGCTTTTAGTAACATGTAGAGCTCTCTTTTTTTTTTTTTTTTTTTGCGGTACACGGGCCTCTCACTGTTGCGGCCTCTCCCGTTGCGGAGCACAGGCTCCGGACGCGCAGGCTCAGCGGCCGTGGCTCACGGGCCCGGCCGCTCCGCGGCACGTGGGATCTTCCCGGACCGGGGCACGGACCCGTGTTCCCTGCATCGGCAGGCGGGCTCTCAACCACTGCGCCACCAGGGAAGCCCAGAGCTCTCTTTTTGAAGAAGTATTTTCTCTCCATTAGCTAAGACATGATTAAGAACATTGGCTCTGGGACCAGTCAGCATGAATTCAAATCCAGGTCCAGACACGCAGACCTCAGAACAGAGCCTGACACACAGCTACTGCGCCAATTTCAGCTGCTGCCGCTGCTACTGATGTTACTCGCATTCAGAGTGTACCTATAATATGTGAGATCTGGTCAAACAGTAAGAGTACAAATCTATCTGGCAATGTTATGCGACAAGGTAACGTGCCACGCTCAGAGAGGTGGGAGCCAGGGTGTGGAGTTAGGTGGCGTCACTCCCTGGAGGACTGCTGCGTGATTTGAACAGACAAGCAGTATAAATGTCAACTGCGTTACTACTTTAAAATAGTAAAACGCATAACCAGGTCTCCATCTATATTCCCTAAATAGCCTGGAGCTAAGGGGGAGAGTCTGAATCCTGTCCGAGGTCTAAATCTATACCAACAGGCCTGATGAGTGGAAACAGTTCTCTGTCCATCACAAAAGCCAGGATTCAAGGACGGACAAGTGTGGCTTTGAGAGAAATCAAAACCAAACAAAGGAAAACACTAGCAGTAACTGAGCAGCACGGCCGGTGGCTCAGACTCAGCAACAAACCTGAGTGTCAGAGAGAAGGGTGCTTCTAGTGATAGGACATCTCCTCCCAACCTAGTGCCTTAACTGATCTCTCATTTCCAGATGCCAGAGAGGCTCTGTCCTCTCGAGAGGAGGGCTCTACTATAACTGAAGGAACTGTATCACCTGTGATGACAGAAAGCTTTGCCAGGAGGATAAGAGACCACCCAATACATACACACAGAGACCACTGAACACTAAAGGAAATGTGCCTTTAGGACCAACAACAAGGTCTAGGAAAATGTGAGATAGACAGATAGAAAGACAGACGGATGTAAGCAACTCTAGAAATACTTAAAATTAACAGATGGGACAAAACTTTGAAAATACTATAATTTCTGCAGATCAGTGAGAGTGAACGCCAAGCAGAAATACTTGAGATAATGTACAATTCCCCAAACACACAAAAAAAGTCACAATATCAGAGTGTAAGGCTCCATGCAGTACTATCTTTCAGCAATGTGAAATGTACATTAAAACCAAAATAAGAATTCTAATGGGAGCAATAAATTGAGAAACATAACGTTTTCTATTCAAGAGTGTTTTCTATCACTAAATACCTTCTTCCTCCAAAAGAATAAAAACAGAGAGCTAGAATTGAAGAGTGATGATTGTAACGGCCATCTGTAACTGTCCCTAACTACCACTATTATTTTAACACCGGGCAAAGCTTTTCAGTTAATAGTGAATCAAAATGGAAAGATACTAGAATACAGGTGAAGTGTCGGGAAATGTTGAACTCCAAAGAATTTGTGCGTGTAGAAAGGGTGTACGAAATGCAACTTTCCAACATAGTTCAGCAAGATAAGCAAAGGAAGCTGCGTCTGCTTTACTGTAAACTACAGAGCTAGCTCACTTTCCTCTTCAAGAACCTCGGGACTATAAACTATCCACACAGATGGGAGATGGTGTAGGAACATCTAATTCACGTCAAATTCTGAATTAGGTTTTAATATTTTGAAAATCGAAGTCCTATATCAGGTTTTTAAAAATTTATTCTGAGGTTTGCGCAAAGCCGTATGTTTTAAAATTTCTTTCATATTTGATTTAATTATGTAATAAAAAGAATCAATAGCAAGTCCAAAAATATCCATTACAGATTTAATGTATTTGATCATAGAGATTTCTAAGACAACTGTCCTTAGTTCTAGCTTTTCAGACAGTCCTTAAAAATTGTTTAAACACTTCTATTTAGATATGTAACTGCATAAACATTACATGCCGTCACTCTTTCTAAAGAGGGTTTTTCAACTTCTGAAGTTTATTTTGTGCATCATAAACTTTGAGATGAAACGTGCTGCTCTGAGAATAATGTCGCTACTCTTAAAAATGGAAATTTTATGATTATATACAGTATAAATCAGAATATTTTAAAAACCGTCATCTACACTTAAACCAAAATTTCATTTCTGTAATGTATTACTCAGCATCAGTGAGGAGTTTTGCTTAATTTAGGTTCACGCACACAGACCACGCCTTTAACATATATATATTTCTAAAATCCAAATCTCTGGCCTATGTCTACCTCTCACCCCAGGCCCCACCAACACACATTCACAAACCTGCACATACTCTCACCGGTAGAATTTTGAAGAAGCAGACTTGTTCTGTATTTATGAGGTTTATCTCCAGGTTTTAGGAAGTATAAGTCTGGAACAAGTTTGATGGGAACAACAGCATTTTTAAAAGAGTGATGCACCAAAAACATAAAAATCTGAACTGCGAAAAAAATTAAAAGCAGAAGCAACCTGAAAGGAAAAAAAATACACAGTTCAAGGCACGTTAACATATAAATCTACAAAACAAACTTCCTTCACATGACAGTTAAAAGGTACTCATTTAAAAAAGAAAAAAAAAAAGAAAGACAAGAAAAGGAAAAAAAAAAAAACTTGAAAAATTCCCACTTGGGAGTAGAAATTCGACTCTCCAAAATGGTCTCATGACAATATTGGAAAGAAAGCCAATATTCAATAACAAAGTTAAAAGTTATAAAAGTATATTTTAGATCGGAGCCACCCTGAAATTTTTATAGGGCATGTAAACCTGTAGTTATAACTTAAAAAAAAATACACGTTATGTCACATTTATAGCTCTACTCTCCTGAAGGAACTATTTCCTGCCCTACCTCTATCCTATGTACTCTCCAAATATTTTAGAAAACATATGATACAAAAATATTTTAGATACAGTGAAGAAAATAAAAATACAGTGAAAACTTCAGATGACTGGTATCTTTGAGATATCATCCTAACCACATCAATTTCCATTTCTCCTCTACAGTGAGTTATAAGGACCATAATGTGCAGCGGGCCCAGCACATAATTCTACTATAACCACTCAAAATGCCCTTCCACCTGAGAGACAGGTAACTTTTTTTTTTTTGCGGTACGCGGGCCTCTCACTGTTGTGGCCTCTCCCGTTGCGGAGCACAGGCTCCGGACGCGCAGGCTCAGCGGCCATGGCTCACGGGCCCGGCCGCTCCGCGGCACGTGGGATCTTCCCGGACCGGGGCACGAACCCGCGTCCCCTGCATCGGCAGGCGGACTCTCAACCACTGCGCCACCAGGGAAGACCCGAGACAGGTAACTTTTCATCTCAGCCTGCAAAAAATCTCTACAGTGTGTGTGACAGGTGTCACAACAGTGGGTAGAGAGAGCTTAGGTTATCACACATCAGCATTTTATAATTTTCAGAAACCCTATAATTTTAAGTCATTCTTAAATTGTTGTAAGTAGACCTATATCAGCACGGCCAGAAGCATACTGCGTTGAACTCTAGTTCCATAATAAGTTAGTGGGTGTTTTAGGTTAAAAACAAAATTCGTGATTAAAATATATTTGGAAACTCCAAGTTAAACAAAGTTGAAATAATTTCTTTAGCATAGAATGGCTCATGTGTTTTTATATGCTAATGGACAAATCTTTAAGAGAGGAAATGTAAGTTATAATATTTTCTACATGTATGGTCAATACAGATTTGACCATGGAACACTTCTTGTAGCAGGCTGAATGTCTGTCACCCTCCTCCCAAATTTATACACAGAAGCCCTACGCCCCAAAGCGATGGCATCTGAAGATGAGTCCTCCGGGAGGTCATCAGGGTCAGATGGGGTCACGAGGGCACGGCCTCATAACGGGATTGGTGCCCTGAGAAGAAGAGGCACCAGAGAGCTTGCTCTCTGGTGGCTCTTTCTCTGTGTGCACACACAGCGAGGGGGCGGGGTGGTGGTGGTGCCCAGCTGCAAGCCAGGAAAAGTCCTCAACAGGACCCGACCATGTGGACCCTGACCTCACTCCCAGTCTCGGGAACTGTGGGAAAATAAATTTCTGCTGTTCAAGCCAGAAGATAAACTTCTGCTGTTGTTATGGCAGCCGGAGCCGAGATTCTTTTATTGTTTTTCAGGGAGTATTTTATGAGAGTAGTATTCAATTAAATAAACGGACACATGCTGATTTAAACAAAGGTTTTTCTCTCACTAATGCTGACACAGGAATAAATCAGATACGTGATTGACATTTCTTTGATATTGAATAAGTCTAGGCAAAAAGCAAATGAATTCAGCATATTTCAAACATATAACAAAACTCTTATTCTTTATATATATATATATATATTTTTTTTTTTTTTTTTTTTTTTTTTTTTTTGCGGTACGCGGGCCTCTCACCGCTCTGGCCTCTCCCGCTGCGGAGCACAGGCTCCGGACGCGCAGGCCCAGCAGCCATGGCTCACGGGCCCAGCCGCTCCGTGGCATGTGGGATCTTCCCGGACCGGGGCACGAACCCGTGTCCCCTGCATCGGCAGGCGGACTCTCAACCACTGAGCCACCAGGGAAGCCCCTCTTATTCTTGATTATTAAGTTTTATTTCTACCGCCATTCAGGATCTAACAAGTCAGCGTGGTATATAAAAGTACTGAACGTTACTTCTAAATAATTCAGCGTCTAGCAGCCCATGGGAACCTAACTGACAGAGACACGGCTAAGTGGAAAAGACGTCATTTTGATCCCAGTTCTACCCGCTATAAGCCCTTCTTTATATTTCCGTTTCTTCACCTGATAAATAAGGATAAAACTTATTCTTCCTGCTGTTTACCAAAAAATGGTCATAAATATTAGTAATAGAGGCAAAACAATTGTGAAAAATGTAAATGCAAAATAAAATTTAAATGCAATGACAGTAATTCAAAAATTACACAATTAGAGAAAATTGTCACTCCCTCATTTTATAGATGAGACCAAAAAAATGCTAGTTTTAAAAAAGAGTTAAGGCGCTAATGATATCCAGTGAAATCACCAGAGGTATAATTTTTTTCTCTGACATTGTGAAATTACCATTTTAATCTCTCAAAACTACACAGATTATTTACATATGTCTACATTTTAAAGACTAAGATGGTAAATCTAGTTTGTATCCTTAAGAAAACAACTCATCAGACGGAAGAGCGGTTATACTTACACTGATCTCACTGATTTGCTCTCACGTTTCAAGGTAAGGAAGTGAAACTTTGCAATTTTAAACACCTGCTGTTTCCAAACACTCATGGTGCTCACCAGAGAAGCCTTGGTTTCAGAAAGAATAAGCAAGCTCTGCTCCATTTCATCAAAGGGTTTTGAATGCACTTCCTCCTCTGGTGGCCGCTGAGCAAATACACTATAATCTATTTGCCAAAACAAAATGATAGAAACTTAGGTTATCTTCCTTAAAAAGATGAAAACCTTTCTGAAGCATGTAAATTTCAAAGCAGCACACACCTGGCAGTGATACAGGACAAAGGGGACAGTCATATACTTTGGCAATGTTATCAAAAGTGAACATGTGCACAGCTTATGACCCAGGACATTCTCTCTCAGGTATAAATCCAACAGAATTATGTACAGAGGCTCACTGAAACACATGTACAAGCATATCCTTAGCTAGTACCCTATGCAATAGCCGCATGCTGGAAAGAACCCAAATCTCTGTCAACAGGTGAAAGAATAAGTCATGAAATATTCCTGTAATAGAATAGTGTAAAACAATGAACGTGAACAAACTATTGTATAACCATAGTAGCTTGATCTTACAAACATTACATTAAGTCAAAGAAACCAGAATAAATATGAGCAAAAGAGACATGCTATATGATTGATTCCATTAGACCAAAACCTGACAAAACTACTGGACGGGGATAGAAATCAAGATACGTTATTTTCACAACAGTGATCTGACTCGAAAGAGATGAAAAATAATAAAAAGAGACGAAAACTGGTTTCGGTATGAAGAAGGACTTAGGCTAAGTTTAAGAAATGAGTAAACATTAAAAATTTTAAGAGTGGAGCAGAATAATGTATAAAATAATATGTAGGTACAACCTGGCTGTCTTGGCATCTTGCCAACTCAACAGTCTGAACGGATGACTCAGTAGGTGGACAAGTCCAGTCCCTGTCTTCCCCTGACACAGCAACTAATCAAACTAAAAGCAGGTCCTGAAATACTGCATATCGCAATCATAGTACTCAGTGAGCTCCAACTGGCCTTCTACAGAATTTGATATATACTAATCTTTAAAAAATAAAACAATTAAAATCGACCAAATTGAAAGCAAGCTGATGTTAGAGGTAAATTTATTTCGCATAATGGGCTTAAAGGTACTATAGAGAAAAGTGAATAATACCTGAACAGAGCTCACCCTTCTCATTTTCATTCCCACTTCCCAGATGTTTCTAGAAACTACTTCGTATGCCTCAAAGTACTGAGCAACACACACACAAGCACCTTCTCCATCTAGCTCTCTCCGCCATCCTCAGTATTACAGACATATGCACTGTTACCGCATTCTACATCCTGACCTCTAGCTCCCTTCATTCCTTCCATTCCCATACCTTTATCTCTACTCAGTTTCATCAAACTGACGGATGCCCAAATTTAAGATCTTGCTATCGCTCCAACTGATCCAACATTTCCACGTGAACTTTCCTTCTCTAGCTGCAATCCGCCCCTACGTCCTCATCGTAAGCTCACCTTTCTTCCTCCACGTTTGAGAGAAACATCCTTTTTCCTTCACTCTCAGGACCCAGCACCACACCAGTCTTGCTACCCTTCAACCCATTCTCAGCTTAAACCTCACGGATCTCGACCGCACCACTGAAATCACTCGCGTCAAGGTCACGACCGGCTCCCACCCTTCCACATTCCCCGTCTTCTAAGCTACCAAACCCCCCTTTTGTGTCGCCATCTTCCTCTTCACAGCAGTCGGCAGAGAACTGCCCACTCGCTCTTGCCTCAAACACCATGCTGCCCCAGCTCCTGCATCTTCTTTCGTGAAGACAGAAAGGGCGCTACTGGTGCCTTCCTGGTCAGCCCTCCCTGGCCCTTCACTGCTCACCCTCGGGGCTTCCCTCCACTGCGTCCGCGCTCGCCACCGAAGCACCTCATCCAGTCCCACAGGGCCACCGGTACACAGGCGGACCCAGCGTTTTATCTTGAGCCCCACGCCCTCCTTTAGCTCCAAGCGTGTGAATCAAACAGCCCACAGGCATCATCTCCACTGGGATGTCTACTAAACCTCTCAACAGTATAACCAAAATTCACACCTGGAGTCCTTCTTTCCACAAACCTGCTGCTCCCCCTTTCTCAGGAAAGGGCAATTCCATTTCCAGTTCTCAAGCCAAAAACTTAGACACTGTTCTTGACCTCCCGTTCCTCAGCCCCTAACGCTAAGCCATCATCTGCAAGTCACCAGCGGCGCCTCTGGGAGAAGCCCGCGCTGTGCATGTTTCCCTATTGTCACAACCATCCTAGTTCAAACTAAGACGGACTGCCATAGCTTCCTAGCTGCTCTTCTGCTTCCACACTTCCCTTAAATCCACTCATCATTCAACAACCGGAACGCAGTTTTAAAAATGCAAATCAGATCATGCTACCCCTTTGCTTTCAAACTCTCTGGTAGCTTCATATCACACTAAGAAAACAAACAAAATGTTTTTCCAGACTAAACATGTTCAAAGACTAAATATGATGTGGCCCCTGGCCTCCAGCTCTGAGCCCACTACATGCTACCCTCTCCTTGGCTCTCCACGGCGGCCTTTCTTGGTCATCAGAAACATCCAACCCATCCCTCAACCAACACCTGTGCAGTAGCGAGTCCCTTTACCTGGAAGGCTCTGCGATGAAATCTCACTTTTCTTGCCGTTCAGGCCTCACTTTAAATATCATCCCAAGCCAGTCCCCCCTGAGATGCCATCTAAGCTATCTGCCTCCTGAGACCGCCCCAGTAATCCCTTCATAACTCCTATCACTCTCTGTAAATATCTATTTACGTGTTTATTTCTACCCTTTCTTCCCCCAAATACAAATTCCACATGCTTCTACAATTATTTGTCTTGATCACTACCTGTCTGGCTCATTGCCTAAAATGTGCCGTTAGCTTTGTTTTTACCTGCTTGGTCAATTTCTGCTTCAACTTCTAGCTTTAAGAATACATCTGCCAAAGTCGTCATGGAAACACCATAAGAAATAACACCCAAATCTGAATGAGTGTCCAGAGCAGCAAATAAACCTAAAGGAGAAACATGGAAGAGCGCTGTGTCACTAGGCACGCTACCATGAATTCTAAGATGTCGTTTTAAAATAGCATACGACTGAATTTACTGGGCTGGTACAGTGTTCTCAAACTGTTTGGTCTCGGGACCCCGTCAACATTCTTAGAAATTGCTAAGGACCCCAAGGAATGTTTGTTTAGGGAGATATATATCTATTAGACATGCATCATAATATAAATTAAAACTAAGAAATATTTTATAGACAGAATGATGGGCAGAGTACATTATGCTGACACATGTACTTCAATTCAGTTAATTAATGATTCCTTATTCTCAAAAGGAAACCATAGAAAACCGCATAGAAAATTTCTATCTAATTATAGGAATGCTATGGGAATTCTGCATAACGTATCTTCAACAGTAAGAAATATCCTTTTGTTTATTAAGTCATCTGTCAACAGATAAAGGACACTGAGTTTGAGTTCTTCATCAAAAAGCAGGAAACTAAACGTCACAAATAAAATAATTCAAGGGTTTACCGTATAATAATGTAATTCATTATGAAATCATGAAACTGGAAAAGAGGTTAGGACTTATACAAACAACTGTGTGTGTGTATACACATTTGTGTGTGTACGTATGTATATATGTATATTTATATTCTTATTCCCAGAACAAAAAAAGGGAACAATTTCTTTCTTTCTTGACAATTATTTGTCAAGAAACAATTATTTACGTAAGTTAACACACTAGTTGGAGCTTCTTGCATGCCGTTTATAAAAAAAAGAAATGTTAGCTTACAGCATTTCTGATTTTCAAAAGCAACATAAAGCAGAAACGGAATATTAACTCTGGCGACCTGTGAGCGCGTAAATATTATATAGAAAAATAAACCAAGTAAATTAAGAGAACTCATCCCCAATGCAAGAACCTGGTTCGGCAGTCAAGAAACTGAAAGTAAGGAATACCCGAAAATTTGTCCATGTCCTTGAAAGGCAAGCTATACACAAGCTGCTGGTCACTCTGTTGTAATAAAGTAGCCGCAGGTATACGTTGTTTAACCAGAGAAGAAAGAGATTCCGTGGCACAGCATCTGTCAATATACATGCTAGAGAAAACCAAAAACCATCATTTTTTGATTACTCAGTCAACAGCCAAAAGTAAATTCTGAATGCTTTAAGCTAAAGTTAGTGCCATACAAAAATGGCCGAAGCACATCATGGCAAAGCTTAAACACAGTAACAATAGCTCAAGAATATAATAAGGAACAAGGCAATAAAGAATGAATGATACCTCAGGCGGTAGCCAATCCCCCATTTACTTTTCAGAAAAATTGAAGAACCAACACATTTTAACATTCCTTGTGATATGACAGCTTTCCTATCTGCAAAAAGAGATTTGCGTTTCAATTTCAGAGTTTGTAACAGCATTAATAATTGGCATTTATATTTTCTGGATTAACCTATGAGACACCAGTGTATGAGCTCATTAAATAATCACAACAGCCTTATGAGGAAGGTATAGATTATCATCACCTGCTTTTTCGATGAGAACAGGAAGGCAATGAGAACATGTACAGTCTGCCCACGTTTCACGTGGCTATTAAGTGACAAAGCCAGGGGTTCCGCCCAGGCAGTGTAAGTCTACAGTCTACTTTCCTAACTAACATGCTCCAAATGTCTCAGACTCTTCCTATAAGGTTACTAACAGAAGTGCTTTCACAACTTCCTTGATAGCCAAATGTAAAAACGACAAGAAAGCAACAGAAACAAAACGCTAGGTTTTTATTAAACAAAGATACCACTGAGAAAATGAATGACATGCCCAATTTATTAGATTGTATCATGAACAGAAAGAGGTTGCCTGGGAACCTCAGAGCCTTGGACCTTGTCGCGGCTACTAAAGTCACGTGCTGGTTTCAACCTGGATTCTTCGGTGTGTGAATGTGTTTAGCACTGGCCTGAGGCCCTTAAGCTTAGGAAGGCCTCTTACGAGGCTGGCTCCTGACCCGTGTCTGGAGACCCGGCTTTGAGCAGGTAAGGCTGGCCCCCCGGCACCTGCACTGCACAGGCAACGCAGGTCATGGCTGACACCTGCTTCCTGCTGGGCGGCCGGCAGGTGGCCCGCGTGAGGCAGAGGGTGCCACACGGCCAGCCCCAAGAGCAAAAAACAACAACCCTGGGCGAGAGAACAACACGCTGCCGCACAGACGGAGCGCAGCCTGGCTGACCCCGTGCAGACGGGACTCTTGGAAGCTTGCCTGTTTCTCCCAGGCTTTGTCCCATGTGCCTTTGCCCTTTGCTGACTCTGCCCTGTACCCCTTCCATTTCAGTGTAATAACTCACACCCAGGGGTGTGGCTGTGCTGAGTCCTGTGAGCTTTCGTGGCAGATTATTGGACCTCGGGTGGTCAGGGGGACCCCCCAACACAACACAAAAACATGTAAGTTTAAAAAACTGTAATACCTTTTTTTGTGAAGAACGCACAGCTTCTTTATTTATTCCTCAGAATTTAGCATTTCTATGTCTAATCTCCCATTCGGCCCCATGACCTGAACCTTTAAAAATAAAGTAAAAACCTCACCAGCGAGAATGTCAGCTTCATCCATGAAATGAGTACTAAACACTGTCACCCGATTAGCTTTTCTGTATTTAAGAAGATTCCAAACAATATGACGCGAACAAGGGTCCATCCCAGCTGTCGGTTCATCCAGCAACAGTACCTGTGTGCAAACGGGTGGGCAAGGCAGGGAATCCTCAGGAAAACTAAAATATATAAAATTCATGCAGACCCTGCAAACCTTCCCCACTTAAAGTTACTCTATCCAATCAGAAATGTATTAGGTCTGAGTTTTCCACTCATATATGAGTTAGCATAAATTTAAAAAACTATCGGTTTGGCATATGAATACCTTCTTTGGTTTAATTTTAAAATACAAGTGTCTGTAACGTATAAGACATAAGTATAACAATAATCAGATAGACAAACTAAAAAACAAAACACCGACTATTTCGCTTTTACCTGAACAATTAAATTTTGTAGATGTAACAACTGCTCGTTAGAGGGTTATGCTCTGTATTAGTTCGGGGAAAGAAATTTATTTTAAGACTATTTTTCATTTTGAAAATATGGTGGCGGGGATTGGGAGGAAGATAAATTGACTCAAAGCCTGAACCACAGTCCTCCCTAAGCTACAGCAGCAGGGCGTGTGGCAGGATGGTGGGCACCCAGGGGGCTCCCGGCCACAGGCCTGGCAGCTTTCTAACACTGCGCAAAGCAGTGACCAGCTGGTTCTCTGTTTCTGCCAGACAGAGGAGAGCACAAAGCAGACCCAATAATCAAATCAACAGAACAGTGAAAAACGGAACTGTTCGTTTGATTTCGTTCTTATTTTTAAATTTTTATTATAAGCATTACAAATGTATAGAAAACTGAAGAGAATAATAAATATAACAATCCTTTCATAGCCACCACTGAACTTTAACGAATGTTATTTTACTTCAGATCCTCTCTCAGAGAAATAAATCTCTGCAGGTATAAAGAAAGTCAGTCCTATCCGTTCCCCTTCCGAGAGATGGCCACTAAATTAAAGATGCTGTATATCTTTCTGACTTCAGTTTTAAAACCTTATTACTATAATTACATCCATAATAACGTATAGTATTTTATGTATGTTTAACATTTATACAATGTGTGTATGTGTATCTTTCTACAACCACTTTTTTTTTTTTTTTTTTTTTTTTTTTTTGTGGTACGCGGGCCTCTCACTGTTGTGCCTCTTCCCGGACTGGGGCACGAACCCGTGTCCCCTGCATCGGCAGGCAGACTCTCAACCACTGCGCCACCAGGGAAGCCCTACAACCACTTTTTAATTCAACATAATTTAAAATTATCTCATCAATGACACTATATCCGCTTACCTTTGGATCCCCAAGAACAGCGATTCCTACAGACAGTTTTCTTTTCTGGCCACCACTTAACTTTCTGGCCTGATTATCTTTGATAGCCTGCATGTCTAAATCCAGTAAAACCTTCTGCACCTATGAAAGGAAAGTGTCAATAAACGTTTTTTAAATCACATCATTTACATAATTACCAATATTAGTTTTTAAGTGTTCTAATTTTAATGTCAACTTTTTAAATGTTCTTTTAGTCCAGAACTTAATTTTGACATATATCCATGTATAATTTTGAAATAACAGCTAAAAGGATTCCTGATGGGAAGGTCTGCTGTACTTTTGTGACCCCTGGGTGGTGGGAGGGGATCAGTGCAAAGGCTCCGTGTGTGTCTGTGTGGCAGGGGAAGGGGGTGGAGGCAAAAAGAAAAGAAAAGAAACATCTATATTGAGAGATTAGAATCCTCCAGATGAAACAAGGACTATTTTCTATGTGCTAAAACTTTTGCTCCAAGTTCTAATTCTTTATAATGACTTTTTGTTTACTGGCTCAGAACAAGTTTTATATTTAGATTTTCAAGCATATTTTTATTACAGAAGTTATTGCACAAGGTTACTAATTTACAGCAAATAAAAGTAAAGATTTCTATATAAATAACGTACTTCTTGTATTATATTATTGGCTGGAACTCCTTTGATTGAAGCCAAAATGGATAAATTTTCTTCTACTGTCAAAACATCAAAGTGTATATCTAACTGTGGACAAATGCCAATCATTTTTCTTGCTTCAAACATTTCATCTATTTCTGAGACTCTGTGTCCATATACAGATGCAAACCCTAAAAGCAAAATATATGTATTTACATTAAATATATTAAGAATCAAAAAGTATATATGTTTTAGTATATACTAATAATTTAGTTATTTGTATGTAATAGACATAAAATAAGAGTCAATATAAATTTGGAGGACACAACGCACCCTCATTTCCATACTGGTGGAAATCACCATCATACTGGTGATTTGCTGCCACGTATATTCCAATCTCATTTTCCTTCAATTTCAGGGCATATTACAGAGTGGAAAGAGCAAAGAACCATAACTTTAATACTAAACAAAATTATCTATTGGTGCATTAACTAATATTCCAGGAACAATTTCCCCTCATTTCCAGGCATTATGCAACAGTAAAGAGAACAAAGAACTTAAAATTTACCCCTAACCAGCTGTGTGGCCTTGAGAAAATCACTTAATCTAAATCCAAGCTTTTTTCTTCTATAAACTGAATACGAATATATCCCCCTTTACTTAAGAACTATTAAACCAATGTGCTAATGTATGGAGAATTGTAACAAAAATAATAAATCCTTATATGAATGAAAGGTATTATAATTACCCTCAAAGAGTGACACAGAGATAATCAACGAAATCAAACTAATTTTAGAAGTGAAACTACATCTGAAAAGATGCAGGATCAGGGCTTCCCTGGTGGCGCAGTGGTTGAGAGTCCGCCTGCCGATGCAGGAGACACGGGTTCGTGCTCCGGTCCGGGAAGATCCCACATGCTGCAGAGCGGCTGGGCCCGTGAGCCATGGCCGCTGAGCCTGCGCGTCCGGAGCCTGTGCTCCGCAACGGGAAAGGCCACAGCAGTGAGAGGCCCGCGTACCGCAAAAAAAGATGCAGGATCAATACACGGAAGTCTGGCCCTTTCTTAAATTACAATATTTATTGTTCTGCCACTCTATTTGGTTGCTGTGGAAAAATGGAGCTGCTGTACTGAATTCTCACCTACAGGGCAGTCACATGTAACAATTATACGTTTGAGGCATTGCTCTTACAAATCTATTTTAGGAGATTGTACTGACACTCGACATTCTTTCCTTTTGAACTACTGTTGGATACTTAGAAGTCTTTATTTTCTCAACCAAAATTTCTATGGGCCTCATTTAATTTCCAATTAATTACTGATTTATCCTTCCTTGAAAATGAACAGTAAACAAAAACACAAGTAAAATGCCTGATAAAACAGGCACAAAAGCAGATCCTCCTTATTAAATATGACGGAATCACTTTTATTTTCTATTGAAGAGAAAACAAGTGTGTGTGATCAAAAAAAAAAAAATATCTTTACAGACACAGAAGTTGATCCCAAATCAGTGACAAAAATCAATGGGTACATATCACAAGGATAAATAATTACCATGGTACCTTAGTTAATAACCCTAATAAAACAAAGTAAGGGATTTTTCTCTTTAAGTCAAAAAACTCACCATCCGAAGGTGGGCACAGTCCACAAAGAATATTCATCAATGTACTCTTTCCTGTTCCACTGTGGCCAAGTAACGCAGTAATCTGACCCTCATATATGTCAAAGGATAAACCTAGTTCAGGGAAAAAGGAGAAGTCTCACATGTGATTCTTATTTCTGTTGAGCCATGTAAGACAATACACAATACTTGCGCAACCTTGAAAGAAGTCAATAAATTTAAAGACAGATTTAAAGTTACCGGCATATTTAATAACATAATATTTAATATTATAACACAATAATAATTCTTTGTTATAGTCAATGGTATGAACAATAAGAAAAATGATATAAAATAAGCTTTTTCTTTTTTTATTACGCTAACCGATTTAGAGGGGGCACAAAACACGGCGGGGGGGATTTCTGTGTACCCCCTTTGGGGAACTTCCAAGGGAATTAAAACAAAAGGACAGACAAAAATTTGTTCCCAAGGGTACTTAGAGGCAAGTTAAATCTACTGGCAAAATACCAGAAATTAACCAATAGCTTGGAAAAGGCTAAGTAAATGCTTTAGAAGTTCAATTTAAACAGGAGTAAAGTAGAATGAATATCACCAGATGGATGTGTCAGTGTTTGAAAGGAGACAGCAGAAAGGGGGCTGAAAACCCAGCTTCAAATAACTGTAACCCCTGATCTGATGAAGGTGATCTCACGCTGATAGCATCGCAAGACCTGCAGGCCAGACGCAGCTTCAACTCCTGCCTGAGTGCCCAGCCTGCCAGCCCCGCCCTACAGATTTCAGACTTGTCAAGCCCCACAGTCGTGTGAACCGATTCCTCAAAAATCATCTTCCCCGCTTCCTGCCCGCCCCTCCCCACAGTGCTCTCACTCTCTGTGTATATGTGTGTATATATATTCTAACGATTCTGAAGAGCCCTGACGGACACACTGCTAAACACGCCACAACTGTCAGGACAGCTCCCCGTGACAAAGAACTATGAGATCCAAAAGGTCAATAGTGCCAAGGCTGAGAAACCCTGTGTTAGGACAAAAGGAAAAAAAAAAAAAAGGAACTACCATGTATACACATGCTAATAATAAAATGAAAAAGGACACAGATTTGTTCAAAGAGTTGACTATTTTTCATCTCGATAGATATTACTTTTTTCTTTTACTACTTTGATGCTAAGTTTTAGTACGACCATTAGTCACATAAATAAATGGAAGTATCCCTAAAGGAAAGAGAGAAAATTGTGGTAAAGAATTTAAATTTCCCACAAACTACGTACGTTGTTTTTCCATTTGTACTTTAATGCTATGGACTGAACACTAGGAAAGCTACTTACTTCTCAAAGCCTCCACATTTTCACCTTTCTTTCTGTATGTCTTCTGAATACCACTGATTCTGAAAAACACCATTTTCTACTTTATAAGTATTTAAAGCAATCTATAAGTACGTGTTTCCATGTATAATATTTTTAATCAAAGCTGTCATATTTAACGGGAATAATAATAAAGTATCTTCCTACTGCAACAATAAACCAAGGAAATCTAACAATAATAATAAAAGTATTTTAAAGAAACTACAAGAGAAAAGTATAGTATTTCTCTCCATTTTAAGTGTTATTCATTTATTTTTCAATGATAAGCCAACTTCTAAAAAGAAACTGAAACATTTGACTCAAGCAATTTATAGATTTCTTATTTCACACTGGATTCTTTTCTGTTTGTAATTAATCAATACTCGTTTATCAGTTAAGGGAGATTAAAAACCGAGCGCTATTTCACATCAGCACTTGTCTATAAATGTGAAGTGATTCTCTCCTTCCACTTTAAATGTTTTACATAATTTTTGAAGGAATGAATGGTCTTGTTCACCAGTTTAAATTTTACTCTTAAGAAGGCAGACCGCCAGCCCACTGACTGCATCTTAAGTATCTAACTCTCCCTTGCTTTTATACATTTTTCTTAAATTTAAAAAACACAAATTATACTCCACTTTTTCTTGCACTTTTATTTCTTTTCTCGGTCTCATTATTTTTTTAATTTGGTTTTGACTGAACTAGAAGGAACAGTAATGAATTTCCTTCATTCTCAGAAATTAAGTTGATGTGACAAGTTAATTATGTCACGATTTCTAAGGGCCTATGAAATCAACAGAGCACAATTTAGTGTGGTGTATATCTCAGACAATGTAGCCTGAATAAAAATAGAAAGTTAATGTTTATTCTGTTTTAATCTACATAATGAGGAAACTTTAAAATAGCTTAATTTTATAAATACTAGGTTTTATTACTTTTAAAAATTTCTATTCAAACATAAAATTTCAAACCTAGCAGCAACCTTATTCTAAATGGCCGCAAAGAAAATAAAAACTTAAAAGAGAATTAGCCCTTAATACTGATTTTTAAAAAAGCATGAAATGTGCACCAAATCTCCAAAGATACCATACTTACATGCATTATTTAAAAGATAGGATTTAAATGTGGCATGTTCCATGAGCAGTTCTTAGACCTAAACTGCCAAAGATTAAATCATACCTTATGGCTTCTTTTCCTATAAATTCTGAAGAAACAGGCTCAACAATTTCACTAAAACTAATACTCCCACTAACATTGCCCTCCGATAACTCCTTATAATTTCTTCTGCTCTTTGACCAATATGATGGCTTCAAAAAATAAAACGATGATCTCCGTAAACCAAATTCTCCTGGAAAAAAAAAACAAACCTGAGTTATCCTAACAAATTATTTCTGAAAATTAGTTATTAAATCATAAAGGCAGTCTGTGAAACCTAAGACAACCTAGATCTAAAGTTTAGACATAAAATACTAAATCGATAGTGTGTGAAAAATAAAAGTTTTACTGACAAATAACTCTTGTCCATAAATAGTTTCAGAGTTGCTGAGAGTCTAGGGAACGTAAATGTAAGCAAAGTACATTTTCTGCCCTACAGAAACTTACATCGTTAGGACTACATGTACGTACTAAACGGCTAAAACACAACGTACAGCATGAGGCGTGCCACGCACAGTGCTAATAAGAGTTCAGAAGAGGAAAAGTTTACATCTGGATAGCCTGAAGGCTTGAATGAGTATCAGCTTAGTGTTTGAAAACAGACAGTATTCAGAAAAGGTGATATTGTTCATAAAGAAGACTTTTTAGAACTAGGAGAAAAACACAGCCAGCCACCAGGACCGACACAGGAGACTTAGCTCTGCCTGCCCACACAAGCATGTACGTATTTTCTCCCTTTCTCCCCAAGGAAGCGACCCTTGCCGTCCTTTCTAACATCCACCCCTCCTCTAGACGAGCGTATGTTTCAAAGGGCTCTGATCCCAACGACAGAGAGATGCCAGTGGACCTAATGAGCCCCTGGCAGGCTCTGGTGGCTGCTACCACTGCAGCCACAAGCAGGTGCCAACCAGACAGGAGCGAAGGGTTTACTGGGGGAAAGGCAACCTCTCCCTCTCCCTCTGTACGGGAACAAAGAAGCACAACCCCGTGCAGCCAGGAGGAGAGCAAACCTGCCAGACTGAGACCAAGAGGCAAGAACACGGAGAAAGTGGGTCCCTGATGACACAGCTGAGCAAGTCCAACTGACCTGGGGTCCATCCTATCTTTGGACTTTAAATAGAACGCTTGATTTCCTTCTTGTTTAAGATAACTAAAGAGGTTCTCTGTTATGGGTAGCTAAAAATAATGTAACGGATACACTGCAGATGTGTTTAAATAGATGAATAGGACCGTGTGGATGGATGTAAAATACAATACGGAGGGGCACAGTGGCTAAGAAGTGACTAAATACATAAAAGCAGTGTGGAGGAAATTAACATGTAACAAGTTTCTACTTGATTCACCAGGCTGTGCCCACCCAGCAAGGTGTCTGAGCAGGAGATTAGCTTGATCAGAGGGAACGGTGAGGTTCTTAGACAGACGTGAGGTAGGCAGTTAGATGGAAGCTGCCACGGCGGTCTAGACTAGCAGAGCCCACCATGCCTTCCTGCAACTACAGAAACGTCCTCACCTGAGCTCTGCAGTGTGGTGACTAACAGCCAGGCGTGGCTGCCGAGCACCTGGCCTGTGGCCTGCGCTACCGAGAAGGAACTGTTAGCTTATTCGATTCGAAGTAACTCAAGTTTTAAAAGCCACACCTGTCTTTCCATATAAGACTGCAGGTCTGGCACACAGACAAAATGAATGAGGAACTCAGGGGGAAAAGGAAAGGGGGTGTTGGGTATTTAGTAATATTTTGAATCCGCACAAGTTTGCTGTCGGTGCAGGATGAGGGATGTGGGGAATGGGAGGGGTCACCAGGTTGCTCGTGGTGTCGGAGCTTATCGGGTGAAATAACAAAACACCGTAGCCGAAACGATGGACGTGGGGAAGGACTGAGTTAAGGAGTTCAATGAGGGACTGAAGGCTTTCAAAACAAACTGATCTCTTTTCACCCACAATCTCCTTATACATTCACTAGCAGTTAATGAATAAGGTACGAAATATACTTATTTAAAATTAAATTAAAAGCTGTAACAGTGAATACGACTTAGAAGAAAATTTTTTTAATTAAGTTAACCTTAAGTGGGCAAAGAAACCTAAATATCTTTACTGTAAAATCCAATAACTACCTGCATACCTGGAATGACTTGATCAAGATAGACAGCCAGAAGGACATAGAATATGCTGTTAAGGGCCAGCATGATAATAGTAATAATCAGAGGATACGGCCCTTCAGTCAAATTAGAAAATAGAGCACCTTCATTAGAATCTTCTAAATGCATGACCTGAAAAACAGAAACACCAACTTTATTATATAAAAATGATAACGTATTTTATCATTTTATAAAATAGCTAACACTATTTAGAGCTTCTCATAATATCCAGAGTCAGTAAACTGGGCCTTTGAACAGATTAAACAGTCTCCACCAAACTGGTAACGTGAGTTTATAAAGAAAACAGTAAACTTGACCAAACCGTGAGTTTACTACAGCAACCCCTTTCAACCATGTTTTCAATGCTGTGCTTCTAAAACCAGTATACATCTATTCTTGGGGCATGTGCAATAATTCTAGTGCTATGATTATCAAGTGAAATAAAAACTAATGCAAACAAAAGGGTTATGGTCCACAGAGAAGTCAGACAAATTAAGTATTAGAGGATAAACTTATGGTCAGCACCTTTCAACACTGAAAAGGGAGAAGGTACTATAATTAATTAACACAGCTATTAAATTATTCATAGTAGATACAGGTGATAGAGCAGAAGGAAAGCAATAGAGACTGAGGCCTCGTTTAGGTCTCAGCCCTGCCATTAAGTAAATAAACTTTAATTATGCTGTTCTGGAATTCAGTCTCCTCATCTGTGAAATGAAGGTGAATTAAAAACGACATTCAAAGTCCCTCCCACTCAACAAAAACCTATGAATCTATAATTCTCCCTTCCTAAGGGGACTCAGTGGACTCTCAAAACATGTAATAACAGCTCTTAGGTCTCAAATAATTAAAATTCGTTTAACTCAATATTCATAAACACGCAAAGTCTCACGAATAAGAAGTCTATCCAGCCAACATGAATAATCTCTTGTATTAAGTAATTACATTTTTTCTTTACACATTAACCAAATTTGTGTTCTGATACATAAAGCAGTTTCTTATAAGAATTTTCCCCTTAGAACCTGAGTGCCCTGTAAAGACAAATAAAAATCAAATTTATAAATCTAAATACTATTTAGGTAAAGATAATCTCATGAATGTTGGACCTATAAAATCCACAAGGTACTACTTTCACTACTACAGTCAAGAAAAATTTGTTCTGCTTCACACACAATTTTCTCCCAGGTGCACATGTGAGCTAAATTTACAACAGGGAGCAATGAATCCAGGCCACAGAGCAATCTAGATTGCCTGACGCATAAACCCATGACTTCTAACAAACTGAGTTACTGCAGTGAAACAGATTATTGAGATACACTAAAGGGAAAAGTGGAGAACTTGTTTATAAACAGGTCATATAAATAAAAAACTTTAAAAATGGAGAAAATATAAACGAAACCAGTATAAAATGTACTCCAACCTTCAAATATCATTCCTTTTTCACGTTGAAAATTTTAAATAATGTTTTTTGCAAACTAAGGGCAGTATGCATGGTAGTATAATATGCTGCATGGAAGTGGAGAGAAAAGAAAATACTTAGTGAAAGCAAGATATGTATATTACCTACCTGTGCGATACCAATCATAAAAGTACACTGACAGAAGGGACTTAGAAGCCACACTAAAGATTTGGGAAAACCTTCCACGAGGACTATCAAAAGGCCAACAAATCCAAGAGACACAGTGACTAAAAATTCAACTATTCCCACATGTTTTGATTTTTTAAAAAGAGGCGTCAGCATTAAAGCAAAAAATACCTGTAAGATATAAATATTAAGGTTAAAGCATTGTTCATATACACTGGTATGAAAACAAAATGAAATTTTCCTTGTGAAAGAACAAGTTCTTTTCATTAGAAAATACATTCATTGAAATACAATTAATTTCTAAAGGCCATGGTGAGATATTTAATTTTCATACAAATAGTGCTCTACATTAAAAATTTAAACCGACAAATATTAAAAACTGCAGTTTATCTATGTAATAGGCAAACACGATCATCTCAGCACTGTAGAAACCATAAACCACCGTGTGTTTCTGCAGTTAGATACGGACAAATATGAACAAAACGGTATGTCAACAAGCTTTTACACAGAGCCCCTCTTTTCAACTTCACGTGTTGACAAGAAACAGAGCCAGTTAAAAACCAGGCAATTATATAGAGGAGCATATCAGCTATTTGTAAATTATCACGTTAAACAGCAGGAATGGGACTTCCCTGGTGGCGCAACGGTTAGGAGTCCCCCTGCCAATGCAAGGGACACGGGGTCGAGCCCTGGTCCGGGAAGATCTCACATGCCGCGGAGCAGCTAAGCCCACGCGCCACAACTACTGAGCCTGCGCTCCAGAGCCCACACACCACAGCTACTGAGGCCTGCGCACCTAGAGCCCGTGCTCCGCGACAAGAGAAGCCACCGCAATGAGAAGCCCGCGCACCGCAACGAAGAGTAGCCCCCCGCTCGCCACAACTAGAGAAAGCCCGTGCGCAGCAACGAAGACCCAACGCAGCCAAAAATAAATAAATAAATAAATGTTTAAAAAAAAGAGCAGGGGTGATAGTCAAAATATTTAACAACGGATACAGCATGGGCACATAAGCCAATCAGAATGGAAACTGGGACCACTTAAAACAAAAGCTTGTCATGAACGTCCAACGTTTAACCAAACTACCCAATGGAAATCAACACTGTCAAAGAGCTACATTTACAAAGATATATCTTTACACGACATCATCCTGTGACATAAATTAACTTGAAACAGTCAGGATCTCATCAAAACAAAGGAATAAAATGTCCAGTACCAGACAATCTTAGTGGTGTATAATAAGCACAATTAAATGAAGATAGTGAAAGACAGACACAGAGGAACTGTATGTGGAATACATCATATGAAAACAAGTTAAACTCAGACTTGAGAATATTCTGTAACTTTTCTAAAAATATGGAGGCACAATGATACAACTCATGTATCAGTAGCCTAGTAACAATCTTGTCTTTCATGGGAAATCGACTGTAAGTAAACCAAACAGTAAGACTTTATTAATCAAATATTTTGACAGTTCTTTATTCCCATTTCAAATGAAAGTACTTACAGATGATAAGCCATACAGGAAAAAAAGTAGAAATATCACAAAGCAGCTACTTTGAGGAAATAAAGAAGAAGCTGTTGCAATGACTGCCATGAGAAGGGACATGAGAAAAATCAAACTTGTATACAGAAGGACCCAGGAGAGCCTGCAATGGGAACACAGATATATTTACGGCTAAAGATATAGGCTTTAACAATTAAAAAAAAAAAAAACAGAAACATTTTAAACAAAACTTCAGCTTTATTTTAGCCATTTTATTCTTAAAATTAAGCCAATCTCTTCATTTCTTTGTATGCTCATCTATTGAAAATTAAAGCTCTCATACGTAATTAAAAATACAGCAGCATTGGTTAAGTTGTCAGTAAAAGTATCATCTGACACAGAGATAAAATGGTGACTATCTTTCCAAGAGTCCAAAAAAAACTGTACAGATTTATAGCAATTCATGATTAATTTAAATCTAAAACCCTCAAAAGTTCAACAATGCACAATACTTCTGATTTTCTTAAAATACGAAAGAGTTTAATGACTGACAATTTTCTTTATGGTACATGCAACAAACTGATGGCTTCTGGTACTTTAGACAGTAGAGGTTACCTTGCTAATCGACAACATAATTACTACAGGAACACAATGTGAGATCAGGAAGATCAACAATGGATTCACTACAGGACTCAACATTTCTCCTCAAAATCAGTGCTCAGTGAAATCACCACAGTATTTAGTTTCATTTTATTTTCATTTTTCAAGTGAGCAGATAATTTAATGTATGCTATCATAAAATCACCAAAATGGGGCTAAAAGATATCTGAACTACCAAAACTAAAACCATTATTTTACAGAGGCAAAACTGAGGCACTGAGAAACTGATTTGCCTACATTCTTCCAGCTACTGTTTCCTCACAGAATACTTTAATAACCAGTGCATCTCAAAAACCAATCACCAGCAGAACGACAGGAGAAAAGAAATGCGCAAAGATGCTAAGTCATACAGAATGACCCCATTACTTAAAGTGCTTTAATTAACTGTTGCATTGAGCTAAATGGAATAAAATGGTCTACAATAGTAACTCACATGCAACAGTATTAACTTTCCCCCCCAAAAAAGAGGTCAAAATAATGTTGTTATTACATAGTGGAAAAAGTACGAAAAATACACCTAGAATTATCTATAAAAATGCATGCCTCTATAAAATTATCATTGTATAAAAATGCTAACGTGCTCACTTGGGGACTTTTTTCATTTGTTTCTCCAGAAATTACTTGCATATTATAATCTTAAAAAGTTCACAAAAATAACCACCTCCAGGGGAAAGAAAGCCCATATACTACATACACAAACTTCTGTCATTTTGATTACATTTTAATAACATGTATATGCTATGATACCTGAGGAGGACTGTAACAGGCAATTCATTTCTAACTTCCCCAAATCTCCTATTTTCTATACACTAAAATATACACTGAAATACATGGAGCACGCCTCATCAACTCAAACAAACTATGAAATAAAATTTAAATATATAATATCCACATGAGCTTTCCAAAGCTCACCTCCCTTATGTTAAAACAAGCCAATCAACTGCTGAAGCATTTTGATGGGTCTCAAAAAACTCCAAGACAAAGGCAATAACTATGAGAAAACAGCGTCAGCACCTCATCAAGTCAGGCGAACAACAAAGTTACAGTTCTGAAGATTTGTATACTTATACGATTATTAATCACACTGAATAACAAAGTTTTAATAACATACCAAAAGGCAGTGTCATGCAGTCCCATTATCTTTAAAAACTCTTTTAACTTCTTCTCTTTTTCTGCTACGATATGAATTGCCAAGAAGTATCCGAAAGGTGAAAATGCTATAACTAGGTATATTAAAATTACTCCTCGGGGAAAGGTATCTATTTCCACAACAGCAGTTTCTCCCATAAGGACAGCCTTAGTTGGCTCCAGCTCCTTCCAAAAAGAAACATTGGTCTTCAGCTGTAATTAGAAAATGTACATACATTCAATTAATTTAGTTCCGATAGTAGCCCCTAAAATAATGTGACAGTTATACCCCCAAATTTAATCAATAACCTCGTTCAAATACCATCCTCAAAAAGCTACACACCAGAAATAAAGTGATTGACCCCAGCGTCGTGACACCTATAGAAAACTGCTTTTACTCATTCCGGAGGCATGTCATAAAGTTTAAAGTCTGAAGTTGGGAAGTATATACATTTTTATTAAATCATTTGTCAAAGAAAATAAAACTGCACATCATCTTTAGCTGACAATTATATGTATCTTAATAAAAACATGCATTTATAAAATTGAGGAATTAAGGAATGATTACTAGCACTATGAAAGAATGACTCCTTTAAAAATGTTCTTTTAGATAGTAAGTCCTTCTAGTGTTTTAAAATCTATATATGCAGCACGCATATAGACAGAACAATAAAACTAGTTATGCCATACGATACACTTCTACTTAACATTCAAATGAATGGCTAAAATGAGATCTGCTCTACCTGTTCACCTAGTATGGTCTGGGTTGTGGACAGCTAAGGCCTTTGGCCAAAACACAAATAAGTACTTTTAACACTGTCAGTGTGATATGCCCTATATTTCACTGTCATTACCTTAATCTTCTGTGTTACTGAATACTGTATCTACAGTACATTTACACCACGTTGTGAGAGTTTATAAGACAATTCTATATACATCACCTCATATGGTTCTAACAACAACGCAGTCAGGTAAAGCATTATTTTTGTAGTCATTTTACTACATAGCAGTCTAACAACTAACAGAGACAGGTCTCCTGTTCAAGGTCTCCTGTTCATTTCTGCTAAAATGTGAAACACTGGATCAGGCCTAAGCATGTCTTTAGAACGTAAATGCAACATTTATACACAATCTTAGTGGCAGTACAGTATTAAAATACAGAACTGGGAGCCCAAAAGCGATAGTCTGAATTAGCTTTGCCACTAATTAACTGAGTTTTGGAAAGTCACTTATAACCTTCCTGTGCTTCAGGTGCACATATAAAATGCAGACAATAACAGCACCCTTTAACATAGGGGTGTTAAAGATTAAATGGGTTGATCTTAGTACATAACTTCTTAGAAATAATGTTTGGCAAACAAGTGATAAATGTTTGTTAAATAAGAAATAAAATCTACCACTGTGATTAAGATAAAGATACCTTCTTTAAACTAAGTTATTCTTATTCAAGGGAAAAGGTCTGCAAGTGTAGACCTTTCATAAATATTATCTACAGTCAACACAGATATGAAAATACTGGTGTACAGAATGCTGAATCACCTGCTTAGAAACCATCAAATACGGTGGGTTTCAAAAAAAATTAAGTCAGAGAATATGACTTCTCCCTTATCTCTTTCCATAAAGGAGTTGTATTAAGTTATGTATTTTGTACATCTGACAGCAGTCAAATGAAATCCCGTGGTAAAGACTTCGGGGGTGATTGGTAAAACACAGCTTGACTCTATTTTCTTCCTTTTTCATAGTTACCTGTATAATGGCAGTATCTATCGAGGCCTGTAAAACTGTGAACCCTGAGGACCAGTACTGAACAGCCTCACATGATTTTGAACAGCCAGCTATGGAGAAAAAAAGGTGAGACGTAAGATTCTGCAATATACAAGTGTTTTCTTTAAAGGCAGCACACATGGGGTTACCAAAGTAATATAATTAATCAATCTCTACAGGACCAAAGAAAATAAGCAATGGCCCTGCAAAGGCAAACGAAATCTATCACGTTCCTTATTGTTTACTTCAAAGTTTTGAAATTAAAGAGTTACATGTGTTAGGATACTGAATCGTAAATGAATACACATGGAAAGAAAGAAATTAATGGTAAACACAGTTATTTAAAATAAATCAGTTTTCTGTTTTAAGGCAAGCCATTCTGCAATGACTTATCGGCTTTAAAGATCTTCCAGATGCAACGGCAAGTCCAGGTGAACAGCACAGAAAAAAAGAAAAATTCTGTAAGGGCTTTGCAGAGTCAAGTCACAAATACAGTACTTAACAGTGACTTTAACATTAGTCAAGAAATGTTTGTGGTTGATAATTATCTTCTCAGAGGTTTAGGCATTGAAGGCTGTTTTCCATGTTTCCAACATAAAACTAATAAGGTTTATTGGTGGAAGACCTTGAGATTTTAAAGGTACGTGCCATACCACATATGAAAACAATTACATGGAGAAAAGAACAGACTTAGAATGTCATACAATTCAAGATAAAATTTTGTTTTGTTACTGTAAACAATATAAATGTATTAAAATTAAGGTGGATGCTCCATAAATTATACTTCATATTATATATATAGATGTAGACAGATAAGTACACATATATCTTTATGCTATAGTTGACAGTCTTCTTACCTGAATAACTATTATTTAAAATGCCAATGGTGGACACCATCAAATTTTGTATATGAACTACAGGAGCAGCAAAAATGGGAAGTTAATTCATTTTCATTGATTGTTTAGGGCCATTTACCTCTTGAATCCATATAAACAGAAGACACTGGAATCATATCAGGAAAAAAACGGAGTTCATAGGACATGAAGTCTTTGAAAACCACACCTACAAAGTTGCTGGGCTTAGAAAGACTGGATGCTAGCAATTCTTTTTCACTTGTATATTCTTCGGTAATTATGACTATAAAATATTAAAACAATTTAGTTAGCTCACAAATTCGAATAGTTTATTGTAATACAATACACCAAGTTTAACATTATATTTGATGAATGTAATATTTCATAAGCACTTGTTTGATGCTCTAACTTCTTAGAAAATGAATACAGCTCTTCTAAAAAGAAACTAAAAAATGAATATTAAAATAGTGCAATTTTACAGACACTATTTCTTAGCTGTCATTTGATGACATAAATTATGTATGTGTCATGTAACACATAAGTTATTAACGTAATAAAATAGATCATATGCTTTATATGCAATATATGTAGTCCACTTATCTACGTCAAAGTAAAACCATACAAACGACTCCTTGATAAATGAGTGGATATTTGATTTTCAAATACCCCTTCTTATGAAGAAAATTCCATAATCCTTCCTCAGAAACTAAATGTGTATTTCAGTAGCTACGACACACTCTTCTTTCAATAAAAATTGCCATTTAAACCCAATACTGCTTGTTCCTTTCTTAGAAGATACATGAAAAAGTACTGTAATCATCGTTCAGCTCTTTTCACATCAATAATCTTAATTTTTTAACATTTTCTTGAAGTTTTATTTACAAGCAAGCAGTCTTCACTATAGGAGGCTCAGAACATGTCATGAAGTGGGAAGAAAACCACGTAGGATCAGTACTTAACTTTACTACTTATTAGCTGTGTGAGACTAGGTAAGCAATTTCATTCCCTGAACTTTAGTGTCCTCACCCGCAATACCTAGCTGATCACAAGGGGTTGTTAATATCAAGTGTAGTTACAGACATGAAAATGCTTTGTAAATCATAAAGTATTACTTAAGTGTTAATTCTCATGATCTTCCAGACCTTGAAGGTATACATGGAACTCCAGGATTGATCTGAAGAAAGAGGGTGTTAAGCCAACATCCTACCAGTTAAGTTACCATGTACGTATGTACAATCTCACGTTCAGAGTTCTGCCATTAAAAAGACAGAACTTAAAAAAAAAAGTCTACATACATTTCTACTATTCTGGCATCTAAGTTAATACACGCTGACTTGGATTTCTTTAGCATATATACTTTTGTCCTGCTCAGAATTACCAATGAATTTCACTCTCAACGTTTCTGAGGAGTTCTTCTCAGCTGACCGGCTGAATTCTTACGGCTGTCATGCTGCTTCTGCGTAACATGATAAACCAACAAATGCATTCTATACAGTAAGATACAAATATTAAACAGTAACACACCAGAAGGAAACCACCGGGGAGAAAGCTATTTGGCTCGTGGTTGTATCAACATCTTCTGTTTAGTGACACATTATCCAATAATGCGTGACACACACTAAAGTCAGTTACAACTAACAATCCTATATGATGGAGGATAACAGGTTATTTTCTTATTTTCTACAATTCAGCATTTCATTAAATGAATCATCCTGGCATCAGCATTACTGTCTTTATGTATTTCTAGTTTCTTGATAGTTACGTGAGTCAGAATCAAAACGAAATATTCCTTCCAATCTTTTATACTATACAAATAGGCTATTTTATAAATGGTCTATGAATTAAATATAAAATAGTAAAACATAAAATATGCTTCCTATTACCAAGACTACAAATTAAAGTTTCACAAGAATCATAAGGCAGCAGAATTAAATGATGTTAGTGTTTCTACGAAACTACGTTTTGGTGAAAGGACATATATCTAAATGTTAAGAATGGTATTTACTCAATAAAGCAAACAGCAAAATACTGAAGAGGCTTTCTGCGAGAGACAGAATACATATGTAAACTCACAATACCCTTAGGAAGGTGATCAGTAGAAACCTTCCGCATGATGTCTCTTGTAATATTAGTCACTGGTGTAAATCCAAGAATTACGTTAGAGAGGATAGATTTGTCCATGGGGTTAAGTTCCATGTCAGGCACTTCTTCATATATCTTATTTGGATGCATCATGCTTATTAATATTAACCAAAATAAAAAAAAAAGTGGAAAAAGAATTTCCTATAATAAAGGAAACAAACAAAATGATTACAAAGTATAACAATGGCAGCAAAAATCATCAAGATTTCTATGAATATAACTAACAAAAAACATGAGGAACTTGGGTCTCCTCTCTTAAGTACAAAAAATAAAAGCAATTCCATCCTAAAAGAAATGCTGTGCTGAACCTAAGCCAACAGCATATGAATTTTTCCTTTACATTCAATTTTACTAAAATATTTTAAAATTCAAGTCACCATAATACATTTAAATGACATAAAAGCTAACACTTAAACATCTTAGATTACTAATATAAACTATAATAGTAAATTTACTCATACATGACTTTATTCAAAGTAACTCACCAAACATCTGTAATAGGGATCACCATAAAAATGTCTTTATTCAAGTCTGAATTAAAACTCATGCTTCAATTACAGCTAAGTTTCTACTACTAAAACTATACTCAGTTATATTCAGTAGTCAACTTTAATAGGGGTGAACTCATTATTGTTTCATGTCGCTGTTTAATTGTTCTGCTGGCTTCAGGAGAAGATCAACAATGCCATTCCATCCTTTAAAATCACTAGTAACTGGTCAGCCAGAGTTCTTACTTTCTTTCACCTTTTAAAGTAATGTATGCTAAATAATTAAATAATAAAGTAATGCACGCTTGTGGGAACAAACACGTGACATAATTTTAGTAATTATGGGCAATTCAATCCAGAGTCCAAAAGATGGCCGGCGATAAGGAATAACCTATGGAATAATGTTCCGTGAAGTTTTCTGCAGAATCTATTTTTCATTCCATGAAACGGGAAATGCATGCCTCAAGGTTCAAAATCAAGCACTGATATTAGAAATTAACTAAATTTAGACATCATTATTAAAATTTTTGACATTCAGAAAACATGGGATAATTTAGGTATTTTTCTGAGGCCAACACAACAAGTTTTTACAAGCAAATTAAAGGGACCTAAGAATATAAAAATATAATAAAAATGTATCCAGCAAAACAAATCATCTTTTAAAGATGGAACATACTAATGCAAAATAAACCGCAATAAGACATAATGGTCACTTAACTTACCTGAACGCTACTTTTTTTAGTCCTGCATTTAATGAGGTAATTCTTCAGTAGGAGTGTTCTGGTCTGTCTCCAAACTCCAACTTCCCGAACTGCAGTAGCCATGTTTTCTGGATTAGTTTACTAAAGAAAGGAGATTGGAAAAAAAGAAATTGGAACCACACAGTCAAGTATAATGCCATTTCTAATGTCAAAGACAGACAGATGTTTCAGCCTCAGGCTAGACAGTTAAGCATACTCCACACTGTCTCTGCTACCCGGACAGAATGCATGGAACAGCAATGTGAAGATCCTGAAAAGTAAATAGTAGCACGTGAAACAAGGGGGAGCCGGAATTCCACTTTTTCTCTTCCAGTGTCCTCTAAACTGAACGCACTGGAAGTGGGCACTGGGACACAGAGAAAGCTCCGGAGGAAGCTCTCTAGTTCTGGCTCGGTAGGAAACGGAAGTCTTCTGCTCACGGAGAACGGGGAAACACCCAGTCTTTTATTCTTTTCTACATTCTCCTGTGCCCTTGTCCCCAAGCAACCCCGTTTACAGCAGTGTCAGACTGCAGTGATGAAAGCTGAGCCCAGCTAAACTCTCTCTTCTGAGTGGAGCTTCTTCCACAAGGGTCGGGAGACAAAGCCCGCCGCTTTATGCTCTGCCGCCTTCCGCTCTGCCGCCTTCCGGACACGGGGCCCTGAATGCGGCACATGCAGTCGCCGAAGTGCGTGGCCCAGTGGGGCAGGAAAACCCTAGCTTGGCGGCTGGAAGATGGAAAAGTGAAGCCACAGGGAATCAAAAAGTAGCAGGGAGAGCAAATGAAAAGAGGAGTTCAGGGAAGCAACGCAATGAAGTTGTTCATTAGCTCCTGGACTAACACACCCAATCTGGGTAAACATGCATCTAATCCTACTCTGTGCACCAAACACTTGAGGAACTGAATTCACAGACAGACCCACCGCCCAGATCCGGATGGGTCACTGGGCGGCACACACGGACAGATTCAAACTGCACTGCAAAGGCTTCTGAAAACTAAACCGAAATTAGAACCACAGTTCAGAGAACGTGGGCAGAAACTGAAGACCTGAACCTAACCAGGTGGACAGCACGCTAAAGGAAGACATCAATGCTCTCTACGGGATGAAAACAAAACCCGCAGTCTCACGCAACCCAAAATGACTCCGGTAATGAAGCATGTGAAAAATGTCAACTCTACCCACAGGTGCCACTGCCAAGATGACACAGATTTTGAAATTATCTGACGAAAACTTTAAGGCAGCTATTTAAAAAGTGCTCCAGCAAACAGTGGCAAGAAAACATTCATTCTTGAAAACAATGAAAGTGTCAGCAAAGAAACAAGATATCAAGCAGCACCAAATAGTCATTCTAGAACAGAAAAACACAGCAACAAATACACAAGATCCAAAGAATGGGCTCAAAAGCAGAATGGAGACAACAGAAAAACAGTCAGTCAACTTGATAGATCAAGAGAAGCTACTCAATCTGAACAAAAGAGAGAAAAGAGGTTCTGTTGTTGTTGCTGTTGTTTTAACAATTAACAGTACCTCAGAGAACTGTGAGACAATAACAAACGGTCTAACATTCAAACAATCAGAGACCCAGAAAGAGAGAAGTGTGTTAATGCTGCAAAACATATTTACAGAATTACTGGCTGAAAACTTCCCAGATTTGGCCAGAGATGAAACACCTAAGAGTTTCAAGAAGCTTGATGAAATCCAAACAGGATAAATCGAAGGAAATCCACATTCAAACACATCGCGATTAAACGGCTAAAAATGAAAGACAGCGAAAAATCTTGAAAGCAAGCCAGAGAATAACCACTGCATCACCTGCAGGAATACTGCTTTGAATGAGAGCAAATTTCTCATAAGAAACTCCGTGGCTACACTGGGTACTCATACACTGCTGGCCGGACCGCAAAGTGGTTTAGCTGCTGAGGAAAAGTTTGGCAGCTCCCCAAAAGTTAAACAGGGTTCCTACATGATCCCACTACTCCATGGGGACTCAAACAAGTGCACGTTCACGCAGGGTCATAACTGCCAAGACGCAGAAACAGCCCAAATGTCTACCAACAGACGAAGGGAAAAACAAATTGTGGTGTATACACGCAATGATTTACTATTTACCATAAAGAAGAATGCAGTACTGATACATGCTACAACGTGGATGAACCTCCAAAACATTACGTTAAGTGAAAGAAGCCAGACACAAAAGGTCAAATCGGATTCCATTTATGTGAAATGTCCAGAATACATAAATCCACAGAAATGGAATGCAGACTGGTAGTTGCCAGAGGAGAAGGGGAGAAAGTGCTCAATGAGTACAGGGTTTCACTCTGGAGTGACGGAAGACAGAAGCAAATTTCACCTCAGTCTACTTTTTGAGCTGTTTGACCTAAGTCACTGCATCACAGGCCCAGTAGCCCTCGTCCAGGCTAAGCTGACCCTCTGGAGGCCCCTGGGGCCCCTTCTGCGAGTGGACCTCTGTTGGAACCACATCTCAGGTCTTCAGAGAGGTTATATGCAAGCAGAAGCCAGCCTGGCCGGGCTCCCGAGTGCACACTCCGTGGTCCCTACTCCAATTGGCTCGGCCCCGTCACCTAGCAAGGTATCGAGAGGGCGGCTTGGAGGAGACACCAAAAACGTCCCGCTAAGCCTTCTTCAGAGAGATATTTGTTCCTTGTTTTATATAAACCTATTTGATGGCAGCCACTGGTGTGACCCCCTCTACCACAAGAACAGTCTGCACCAAGCTGGCTGACCGTCTCCACCTGGATAAAAAAGCAGGCAACTTTTTAGAGGCAGCTTGTCTTACCCCCCAAAAGGCAATATACATAATTAAAGTTTGGATCAAATAAACATCCTCTTTATATGTACAGAAGAGAGCTTTTTCTTAAATTTAACGATGAGATTTAGACAACTTTCATTCCCTCTGTGCTTTTTTCTATTTTCTCAATTTTCCCATCAATATGTGTTCCTTATATGGTGGAGGAAAAAGTAATTACACAATTAGATATACTGTACAAATATTAAATGAGTAAATTAAAAAGAGCAAAATTGCAGCAGCCAAGAAAGGAGGATACACTCAAACTAAATTCTCCCAACAGCCTCATTCCTGTTATATCAGATCCTGCAGTGAGCTGGTGATCACCTCTAGGCCGATGAAAGGAAGGAGGGAAGGAGGGAGGGGGGAAGGTAGAGAAAGGCAGGCGGATCACACTCATTCGAGGATGATTTACTACGAAACACAGAAACACTAACCAACTTAACAGCAAGAACATTCTCAAGCTATCTGCCAAAACACATTTAGTGGGAGCCACTGAATTATTCATTCCAATTGAACGCTGCATGCTTGATGCTTCGTTTTTAGAAAACAGGCCCCTCCTGAAGCAGCTGATGGACTCACAGTATTCTTCCTTCCTTTGAGAACTGCTCCCGGAACTCAGGGTTGAGTCTTTAACAGCCTTGCCTGAAGCCCATGAACCTGTGCACACACCCCGCCATCCCACCAGACACACCACGACTACCATCACCACGGCCACCTCTGAGCGGCAGCATTTAAGTTTTCTCCAGGCAGAGTGGAATTTTTAACTAACAGACCCAGAGACTGGGACTCATGGAAACAGTTAGATTAATAGAAGCATTTAAGAAAGTTCATACATTCTCGGAACTAAGCTTTCCCCTAAGGTTTGATACCTACTGTGCCCAAGACCTGATTCTTCTTCCTTGGACTATGTGAAATGCCCTATCATCTACCCAGTATATTTTATTTTCACTTAAGCTGGCCAGATCAGTTTCTATTTCTCACATCAAAGGACTCAGCCAGTGTTACAGTATAATGTGTTCTTAACTCCATGGTTAGAAAACTCCGAAAACAGCGGTTTTCAAAGTGAAGTGTGTCAGGAACAAAGGGAAATGTTAAAGACCCACGTGCCTCCCTGCCTACTAAGTGTACGGTTCCACTGACGCTAACGGGAGTGAGCGTGCAGGGCCCGATAAAAAGTGGAGAACCACTGATGTAGTTTTTAAAGTAGCTTTAACGTAATATTAACAGGGAGATAAAGGTCTCTGCAGAAGATGACGTACAATGACTAATCAAAGGAGTCACTTCAGTGTCTATTCAGCCTCAGTTTTGTCCTTTCTTCCAAAGCACAAAATCCCTTCTGAAGCAAAAGGTGTTTTCATGCTGTTTTCCTTTTGCCCCTGAGCTCTAATTTTTCTTCCTCATCGTTTTTCCTCAGCCAGAATGTCTTCTGTCTCAGCGCAGAAAGAATTCCGGGAGAGGCAGAGTGAGAGGGAAGGAAGAGTTTGTTAGTACAGGACGCTTGTGAGAGATACAAGCCCACAGGCAAGGGAGTGCCATCCTGAGAACTCGGTGGGCTACATTTTTATAAGCAAAGGAAAAGTGGGGAGGGGGGAAAAGACCACCTTCTTTTTCATTCTTCAAGTCTTCCACTATTAACTCCTCCTACATGGTGGGCGGGGGAGTTCTTGACCCCATATGGCCCAACCGGGATTGTCATGGCGCTATGGAAATGAGCAAAACAGCGGTCCTGTTACACATACTATGATATTGTAAATTATTTCAGGTTTTGGTATAATGTCACCTTTCCCTGATATCTCTGCTCTTAGTGCATGCAGACATGTAAGCCCCTTCTCAAGGATCATCAACTTGCCGACTTCCCTGGGCAGGATGTGGGTCTCATGCCACCATCGTTTCATTGTTTGGGGGCATGTCTCGTGCTTCTGCTGCTTGGTTCTGTTGTTAAGCCAACCTGCTTTCCTGAGTGATCGTTAACTTACAGGGTCTCCCATACTTTTTCATTTATGATCCCCTAGTGGGATTAACTAATTACCCACTTTGTCTCCCTACTCTGTCCCTGTCAGAATGACCAAAAGAATAAATACACATAAAGCTGAAAATGGTGCCTGGAACATGGCAAAGTAATGACACACGTTGATCACTACTGTCTATAAACGTAGTACAACTAACATCCTCAAGGGCTATCATACTCACGAAACAAGGACAAAGCAATTCAGAGAAAGCTGCTAGAGAATTTGGAAATGGAACAGACAGGCAGAAATAAAATTCTTGCTAGCTGGGGTGAGTGCCAAATCGGTGAGTTAGAATGGACTGAGTCAAGGCAATTCCCCCAGAATCGATGGCCAGAGGACAGAGGGAAGAAAATGCTGACCAGAAAGCATGAACTCTGTTATGAAGTATACAGACGAATCAGTGCTATGACTCACCTGAACAAACCGATGTTTTTTATATTCATAAGCTCCAGTCTCATCATGTGAAAAACGTTAAATTTCAATAACCTTGAACTTCCGTCTACTCAAATTATTAAAACATCTTCAAGAAGAAAAATCAACTGACTTACTGTTTTCTTCAAGAAAGTAAACACCTGGTTTGGGTGTTTGAAAACTAAAATGAAACATTCTTAACATCGATTCTTCATTAACTTTTAGTTTAATGTTCACCTAACCAGTAACTTCAAAGCTGCAGACAGGTTTTTCTAAACTGACAACGATGAACCTATTTGCCCACCTGGGCACCCACAACCCGCGGAGTCTGAGCAGGTGCAATCTGAAAAGGGCCGTGGGGAATCCATCAGGCGAGGATGGCTCTGCATCCTGAGAAGCACGAGCTACTGTAAAGGCTCCTTGCACACCACAGGTGCTGAGGGAAATACTATGCTGCTTCTCCAAGTGCTGAGACCACAGCGTCTCTGCGGATTAATGTCTGTCCTTTGGGAGAAGACGGAAGGAAAATGAAAAGAGGGAAGCCTGCACCTCCCACTGGTGGGGTGATCATAAAGTCCCCTCTGCTCCCCCCGCCCGACACTGCTTTGCAGGGTAGGGAGGGGGGATTTGGGATGGAGGAAGGATATGGGAAGGCAGTGCTTTCTATACTGAAGACCTCTGCCGAAGATAAAGAGATGGTGTCTGAGCTGAAACCAAGCCCTATGGGCGGGGCACTGAGGTTTCCTGAAAGAAAGGTGGAAGTCTACCCCGCAGAGGTGACAATGAAAGTGGCTCTTCTGACTCCAGTGCACAGCTGAAAGCGGGGCTGCAAAGTTAGGAACGAGGCACGGCCAGCAAGGGGACATCTGTAAAAAGTTTACCTCGTCCTGTGCCTTTTCCTGCACCAAAAGAAAACCCGTATTTAGCATAAAGCTCTAAATTTCCTCTTTCTACACTGTAATTCCCCTGAATTATCCCAAACGTTATAGCCTTATGTGGAGAGATTCAAAAGGACAAAAGCAAAAGGCAGTGAAGGATGCTTGGCCTGCCCCGCATTTAACATTGGCTGTAAGTGGGAAGAGAATCATACAGTCAACATCCAGGAGGAGTTTACTCACAAGTAACAGAGTTCACACAAGCCAGGGCATTGTAAATAGAGACGACCAGACAACCGTAAAAAAGCAGCTTTTTGAGTAGACAACACATGTAAGACCTCTTTTGCAACATATATTAGAAGATGACCCTTGAAAGCACAAGTTCACAACTTAAGAGCAATAAAACTTCTAATGGCATAGTTTTAACAAATTGTACTTTTTGGAAAACTTACAATACTTGACACAGTTCCAAAGTCTTACCAAGGCAGTACCTTTAACTCTGAAACAAAGTCAATTTTTAACTGCTCGAGAACTATGACAAAGACATAGAAATATGGGTACAAAATTATTTTTAAGAATATTTAAAGTGTCTTTCCATTGCTCCACAGCATATGTGGGGAATGTGTTAAGTTTGTTATAGAGCTTTAAATAATAATTAGTTTTATGCACCTAGTATCACTAAAGGTTTAATTAAATATTTAACTTTCTGCTGGAGGAAGGAGGGAACGAAAAGTGCTCACTGAACTGAGAAAGCACCTTGAGACCGAAAAACAAAACGAGGCAGGCAGCTGCACGTAATCAATGGATCCGTTTATTACAGGGTAACTTACTCACAGGGTGGGCTCCGGGGAAAAACGACCTGCTGCTGCACTCCCCTCCCCACCGGCGGGGGCCCCTGGGACGACTTTATAGTTAAGCCAGCGTATGGAGGCAGGTGCTTGGAAACGGGACGTGTACTCCTAAGTCAAAATTCATGACTGGGTACCTAGTCTCGTGGGCACCGGGAATATACATCGTCGTTGTTTGGGGACTAACAGAGCATGGAGGCCACCTGATCCTAACGATTATTAAAACAGTTTCTAGTAACTGCAAAGCTTTGACAACAGAGAAGTGACTTACTGCACAGTTCAGTCCTGGGTAGGGTGGGTGAAAGGACAGGATAAAGAGCCCAGGATGGCGTCAGTAATGCTAACAGCCATATATCCATACTTTTCCTAGATAAAAATAATCCACATTAAATCTAATAAATTGCAAGAAAACGGAAAGCCCACTAAAGCCCATCTTCCTTTTCTAATGCATTAATAGTTGACTTAAAGACTGAATTTACGTAACCCAAAATTCAGTATCAGAAATTCACTGCTGTATTAAAGAAACACTGATTACTATATGTGCTATGAAATATATTTCACCTTTCTCAAAGCAGTAAAATGTGCATGACCTTTAGAAATAACTGTCAGAAAAAATTATCTAGAATGTATTAATTTTAGTTCTGAGAGGAACGAATTAAGATTATATCCTGTACAACAAAGGAACTGAGCCATCGGAATGTTCACAGCCCTCCTGGCAAAAGATGTGGTCAGTTACCTTAGCGAGTTTGAAAAGATTCCTGGAAAGGATCTAAGCTGAAAGTATCCCCAACAGACGGCTATTAGAGGTGACTTCTCACCCACCCAAGCAGAGCTGATTAACACTCCTTTGTTCCAATAAATAAACTGTAATTGCGGTTACCATACTGTGTCATCATGATTTGTTTACATCTTAATCTTGAACTTGACCATGAAATCCGTTACAAAAAAAGACTGCCTTCTTTGCTTCTCTACCACCCATGGTAATACTAAAACCAGTATCATCTTACCGCAAGTTCCTTTATCCAGATTTGCTGAGAGTCTTTATAGATCAAAGGTCTGTAACGGAGCCCGAGGGGGTTAAATCCAGCCCACAGACTGTTTTGTACAGCCCAGTAGTTAGGAATGTTTTTCACATTTTTAAATGGGGGGAAAAAAATCAAAGAATAACAGTATTTTGTGACATGTAAAAATTATAGGAAACTCAAATCTCGAGTCTAGAAATAAAGTGTTATTGGAGCAGAGCCATGCTCAGCTGTTTCTGTGCCGCCTGTGACTGCTTTGTGCTACAACGGCAGAGTTCAGTAATCAAGACAGAGACCATGTGGTCCACAAAATCTAAAACATTTACCGTGTGGCTCTTCACAGAAAAAGCTTGCTGACCACCGTTACAGACAAAAGGAGGAAGAAAGGAGAAAAGCGGCATAGTCATCAAACATTTACTGAGGGATTTAGCACCAAACTTTTTTTAAAAAATACAAAACGGAGTTAGACACTGTCACTGACTTTGCAGATAGATAAAATTTAATATAATGTGGTAAGTGCAACTGGGGGAAAGAGTCTGCGAAAGAGTGGAATGCAAATTCCAGGCAGGGAAAAAGAATGGAAGAACTAGACTCCCCAAAGGGGCTTGACTCATGTAAAGAACAGGGAAACCTGCAATGAGGCAGAGGCTCGGGCAAAGTGAATTGGGGCAAAAAGGGCAGGTGTACCCTCTAGATGACACTATTAGGACAGGCCCTGGAAGCAGGTTGTCAAATACCTTATGTACAAAATTAGACTAGACATCTTTATTTTGTGTACCCATACTTCCTTGACTGGACTTTTCATACCTAAGAATAATTGTTTAATTGCCTGGCAATCCCATATTTCACTAGTCCTTTCACTTTCCTAATCCCCAAAGCTTCCACCCACAGCATCGCCCTCAAATGATGACCTTGATCCCCACTTCACTGAGAAACTGAAGCCATCAGGAGAAATTTCCGAAACGTTCCACTACCCCTTCTATCCACCTACCTACAGCCGCATCAGAGGTAACGTTATACATTTCAACAAGGTGCCATTTTGGCCTAAACTGAAGATTTTGTTTCCACTAGAACTCTGAGAGATAAAAGCTAAATGGAATCTGGTATCAATGAGACCTTTAATTTAAGATTTATTTTTCAGAAGAAGAGGTTAAGAACATCTTTGGCAGATGACTTGAAAGAAGTTCCTGCCCAGCTACACACATCACTGGCTTCTCAACTAATAAAACAAAAGCACTATCGGGACTTCCCTGGCGGCGCAGTGGTTAAGAATCCACCTCCCAATGCAGGGGATGCGGGTTTAATCCCTGGTCAGGGAACTAGATCCCACGTGCATGCCACAACTAAGAGTTCGCATGTCACAACTAAGGAGCATGTGTGCCCCAACTAAAGGAGCTGGTGAGCTGCAACTAAGGAGCCCACCTACCTCAACTAAGACCTGGCACAACCAGAAATAAATTTTTTAAAAAAAGGCACTATTAAAATCAAGCCTTTTACAGGAATTCCATGGTGGTCCGGTGGTTAGGACTCGGCACTCTCACTGCTGAGGGCCAGGTTCAATCCCTGGTCCGGGAGCTAAGATCTCACAAGCAGCGAAGCACAGTCAAAAAAAGAAATCAAGCCTTTTAACTTAACAGGGAATAAATTATAAATGTTCTCTTCTTCTCTAGTGTTTTAAAATTTACTGAAGGTAGTATAATAATAAAAGAAAATAATAATTGTCAATATGATTTAACCTAAATTTTATGACAGTATTTCTTGCTGAATGGGAAAATAATGCAATGGTACCCACATGACAAGTTATCCAATACCTTTTCTTATATATAACAGGTTCCTAAAAACTTGCGCTTACAACTATTCTAGGACGATTAATTCACACACTAGCAAAGATTCCAATTTATGAGAATACTACAAAATTCTTTTATGCAATCATCTCCTCAAGCTCAAGGTCAGAGATTACAAACCGTATTCATCTTGGCATTCTTGGCACATAGCTTAGCATCTAGAATATAAAAGACACTCAGATAAACCTGTAATGTATTAATAATGTATTAATGTATTAATAAACTTGCTTTGACCCTGAATGCAAGATTTCCCTATACTGAATCCTGTTTGAAGGAAAATACACTTAAACAGCACATATTCCAGGATTAATGCCTTACTAGTTAGCTTTTAACCCAAATACCCCCAAGAGCCCTAACTGCCCTAATAACGTTCTCTTGTACGGAGTCTTCCCTAAAAATATGTAACATCGCTCTCTGGATAGAAGCAAAATATAGGGCATCAAGGACGAGAATTTAGAGTCTAGCATCCCTGGGTTGGAAGCTCAGCCCTTTTGGCTAGTTGGGACCGAAATAAGTGACTTAACTTTTTTGGGAAGCGTTTCCCACATCTGCCCAATAGAATAAGACCCCTCCGACCTCCAAAGGATGCTGGCAAGACTGGACGAGATAATACTGAACCTGGCTCACGGCTGGGAGTCCAACATACACTCCTTTTCTCCCCTTCCGTTCCTGCACAACGTCCTCGATGGAAAGTAAACGTGACTGCCTTTATTCTTTCAGACTTATTTAGAAACGTCTGTCCAAGCCTTGGGAGCCCAGGAGCAACCCTCCTGCAGCTATTAGCGCCGGCAGCCTCCCGAGCTTTCGCGTCTGCTGTAGTATCAATACTTCCACGCCTGGAGCCTTGCGTTTCGGGAACCAGGGCATTTCCCCCAAAACCGTGGCCCAAGCTCTGCGCATCTCTCCCGAACTCCTCCTAGCGCAGAGCGAGGAGCAGCCCGAAGCTCCCAAGGGAACCCGCGCTCGCGGCCAGGTGTTCAGAGGGAATCTCCTTCCCAACATCTCCGCCCTCCGCAACGGCGCCCTGAGGATGGAGACCACCCCGGCCAGCCCAAGGCGGGGGTCCCGCGGCGACCCCGGCATCCGCACCCCGACACCCCGGGGGGCCAACAGCATCCTCCTCCACAGGACACGCCGCAACCGCGCTCTCCCCGACCTCGGGGACCCTTCTGCCCCCCAGCTGCCGGCTCGGCCCCCTCCGAGCCCCGCTGCACTCCAAGCCCCAGACCCCCCGGCCGCACCCACCAACCCCTACCCCGCCGGCCGCCCCTCCTCGACCCCTCACCCCCTCCCAGGGGTGACAGCCACCCCGGCGGGCCTCACACCCCGCAGCCCTGGGCGACCGCGTCACCTCAGGGCCGGGCCGAGCGCTGACCGGCCGGGACGCGCGGAGTCTGCGGGGACCTCAGCTCGGAACAGTGTCCGAGAGGGCGGCCGCGCGCGCGCGCCCCCGACGCTGCAGGACGGGGAGGGCAGGGGCGGAGAGGGGAGGGCGCGGTGCCGGAAGCCGCGCTCCGCCCCGCGCAGGACGCACCTGAGGGCGGGGCACCCCGCGGACGCCGCCAGCAGACGGGCGCGCTCCCGCCGCTCGGCCCGGCGCATCCCGGCGCAGGCGCGGAGAGCGACCCTGGGGGCGGGGCTTCGAGGGGGCGGGGCGAGCGGGCGCACCAAGGCCCGGGACCCCTGGGTCCGCCTGGCCGCCACTCTCTGCAGCGCGGCCTCGTGGCTCAGCCCCCGGGGCCCCCGGCGCCTCAGATCTGCCTCCTTCGTGGAGACCTCGCCCAGCTCCCCCCGGGACACTGGCAGAAACAACGGGCTTGAAGTCAGGGACTCCGATTTGAGTCCAAAGTCTGCAGTATCCTGGCGTGTGACCTTGGTCCGCCGCCCCATCCTTATCTGCCTCCTGCGTCATACCCACTAAGAATCCTTTCTTCTCTGCCTCTCGGCTTTTGAGCGGTCCCCTCCCAGGTCTGCATTCCGCAGCCCCTTCTCCTTCCCGCCGCCCTGTGTGGGGTGCAGTCTCTTCGTTCCATCAGACCCTGACCTAGGACATGTAGACATTAAAAGATGCTTCAGATTCCGAAGTGTCCTCCTGAGAGTCTGGGATGTGGCAGATCCTGAATCTTACAAATGGCCTGAGACATACCGCATCTGTGGGAGATTCTATACCGCACTTATATTTGCTAAAAATGTAAACTGGTGTTTTGAGTTTTATTGCCCAAATTGACCTAAATGGTGGTCAGAGTTATCGCAAAGGAAGAAAAGCTCACAACAGATTTTTACTCTCCAGATTTCTGTATGGTCACATTTCTTTGCACAGTTTTTTTACTTTTGGGGAATTTAACTATTTTAAGATCTTAAAAATTCCGTTGATCCTGTATACCTTGTGTTTTGTTGTTGTTGTTTTTTTTACTTATCATAGTTTTTCTGCTTCTTAAATTTAAACCAAATCTCTCCAACAGTCACTCTAAGTTCTACCAAAATAAACAAAAAACAAAAAAACAAGGAAATGTGTTATTTCTCCTACTGAATATGGATTAAACAGGAAATTCAAAGAGCTTTAGCAGAATCCATTATGATTAAAAATCTGGCAGTGAGAGTCAGGGGAAGGGAGACAGAATGTTCTAGGAATTACATCAGAAAACTGAAGAAGGCAAGTAGTGAAAACTATACACGATGTATTCTTTTCTCTTTTGGAATATCTAAGACATTTTAGTTACAAGTTCAGAAGAATGCATTATTAATGGCCTAGGATTTGTGGGCATGTAAATAAATGGAGGTCAAAAATAAATCTACTTGAGAAAATGTGTTACTGAAATATACATTCACCCCAATTCTCCGATTGTACTTCTCACTAGTTGCCTCAACTGCTTTAACTTCAGAAGTCTATGCATCATTTCTACCACTATTCTAGACATTGGTTTCCTGAGTTTCTTATCCTTGCAATGTTCTCTGTCATTCAGTCTGCCTATACTTCTGCTCTTGCTTCAGTATAACATGACCAAAACCAAAAAAACCTCATCACCCGAGACAAAATGATCTCACTTTCAACTGCACACATCTACCATCTTGTTCACGTGTACTTATATACTCTCTTCAATCATATTGTGAGTCGTCTGAGATTAAGAGCTTTTTCTCATACCAATTTAAATTTCCAGGTCTTGTGCATCATAATGGTGTACAGTAAATGCTGTGGATAACACCGCTGATGAGAAAACACATGTACAACAGTATGTAAACTGTCATTATTATCCCCCCAAAAGGTCACCATGCACTGAACAAAATCTACCTAATAAAAAAAAGATATTAAGTTCTTCTTATGGATGGATGACAAAGCTATGAAAATATGGTTTGTGGAATCACAAAACAGAGAGAATGCTAAATAAGACCTTTTTAATAAAAAGACTGCTGCAAAGTGGTGAGCTGGCCATGACATGTCTTACTGTATCTTTGAGCCAGCTACTTAGCAGACTGCATGTACCTTGTGAACAATTTAGCCACATAATCTCGATCTAAATTTCCATAGTTACCAGGTCCTGGTACTAAATAAGCAGCTGCAGCAAAGATGTTCCTTTCCAAGCTTCTGTATCTAGGAGAAAGCAAACAGGCTATACTGCTTGGTTGTCATGGTGGCAACCCAAATCCCCATATCCAATTAATAGAGTTCTAGACAAATAAATCACATGGGAATACACAGACCATAGAAGTCGTAGATTGAGATGTAACAAGTTGCCTCGTTGAACAGAATAAACGAGGACGTACCAGAATTTTCACAGTATTTAACGTAGAAAAAGAGAATGTTTCTTGCTTGCTACTCTAAACGCCAACCTACATCCTAACCTCCTGCTGGCAAACAATGGATTCTATTTGTGTTGCTTTTTTACTTCCTAGAGACCAAAGCCTTACTTCATGGCTTTCTGATGCTATTTTATCCAAAATTGAGAGCAAAATTGCTAAGTTGTTAGGGCATGGTTTTTCTGCAGCCAGATTAGTACATTATTTCGCGTGATTATCAATACACTGAAAACTACATAAACCATTTTAAAATCTATAACTATTAAACACTATTTATTATTGTTTTAAGCATTTACCATTTCTACAAGCTAAAAAAATGTGCCAGGAGAGTGATGTGCTTTCTAACTTTAGTGTGTAAATGAGGTACACCTTCAAAGACGTTCAGATCGGTACCTTTTTCGAGAATAAGGCGGGACAAATCAAGAAACACAGCCTTGACTGACAAGGCTGAAAGAGAACCTCATGTCTTTAACAATAGATTTCCAAACTACCGTCTCAGATGTGGCTGAGGTTGTTAATAAATGGCTTAGGGAGATGATTAGTAATTGGTGGAAGGTTGGAGAAGGGAATGGCTTCCAAAGGTACTTTTAGTTTGTTGGGTGTTTAATACTGCTACTACTACTAATTATTACTACTGTTTTCATTGCCCTAAAAAGAATTTCAAGTATTATATTCTTTCTTTGTGTTTCCCCAAATGGAAAAATTACTCAAGGAGATTAATATTTGAAGAATGTCTAGCCAAATTTGATACTTAAAAACTCAACCAACCAACAAATGTCTATGGAGTTCCTAGTAGCCTTGCTTAGCAAGAAGCCCCACTGTTCAGGGGAACCAAAAAAAGGTCAAGAAATCAACAATTATTCTAAGACCACAAAATAATAATTAAAGAGCATCTAATGGGAGATAATACCCGTTCCACTGTTAAACTATGGGCTGCAAACTATAAAGTACCACAGAGAATTCATTGAGGTCTAGAGTTACCAGGTACCTTCAAGAGGGAAAGACAGGGAGGAGGATGCTTTAACCAGAGTGGAGAATGTATCAGAGAGCACAGAGAAACAAGCCTGCATGGCTTTTTATAAACACAGGATTATCAATTTACCTAAAAGAATAATAGATAGGCTAAAAAAGAGACGACTTAATCTGTGCGTCCTTTCCTTCTTCACTAAGGAACACGAACTTGAAAGTAGTAAAGGCAAAACAACATAGGAAGAGAGCTGAAACTCGAGATGGCTGAGGAGACTGTACACAAACACCTATCTGTTTCAAATAAGTTCATGTTTCTGGGCACAAACGACATCCCACAGCTGTTTATAGGTAATCTAAGACCTACTGCATTGCTGGTAAGTTCAGAGAAACTGTAAAAAATGAAAAAGGTAATAGATCACCTGCTTTAAAAAAAAAAAGTTTAAAAAACACTGAAAACTTTAGAACAGGAAAGTAAAACTCCAGAGTCCATCATTCAATATATTTTATGAACATTTAGAAGAGAGGTTGATGGTCACTAAGAACCAGAATCACTAAACTAAGGATGTCACGTTATACACTATACTTCTTTTTTAATCTTTGAATTAAAAATGGGAATTATATAGTCACGATAGAAATTAATTTCAGCAAAGCATTTAATCTGGCCCTTTATGATGTTTGTGGATGAGACTCTAAAATAAGGGCTTGACATAATAATAATTAGGTAAACTCAAAGCTGGGTAACTGTAGCCAAATTTTTGTTGATAATCTTTCATAAGTAACATAGGTTAGGATATAGAAATCATTTTCTGGTCAAATCAGAGTATGAAACAAAACCTACATAGCATAGGAAGTACGACTGAAGACAGAACCATGAAACAAAATTCATTTTAACAGTTTGAACTCTAAAACCTAAAAGATACAATTTAACAGACATATATAGCAACCCCCACATTTGTTCAAGTTGGAAAGAACACTGCAGAAATACAAAATAGGCTATAGGTCCTGGCGGTAGCCATGTAAACAGCACGCGGAGGGTGCAGTGTCTGCCCAGATCTATAGGAGTTACTAGGTCCTCTCAGGCGGCTGACAGTCATACCTCTAATCCTTCCATCTGAAGACACTATGCCCACAATCACCTAGCACTTGCTTTCCTTCGGGGATCCCTTTGCCAGGATTCCCCTTAGAATTCACTGTTCCTCTGGAATAGGCAGGATAATGCCACCGTACACCCAAAGATATCCACACCCTGATCCCCGGAACCTGTGAACGTGTTACTTTACACGGAAAAAGAGGATCACGTTTGCTAATCAGCTGGCCTTAAGACAGGGAGATTCTCCCGGATCATCCGGGTGGGCCCAGAGTAAGCCCAAGGACCCTTAAACGTAGAAGAGGAGGGCGAAGAGGTCGTCAGCAGGCTGTGCCCTGAAGTCTGCCCACCACTGCTGGCTGTGGAGCGGCAGGAAGGAATGGAAAAGGTCAGGACGCTGATTCTCCCCCAGAGCCTCCGGAAGGGATCGCAGCCTTTGCCAACACCGTGGTTTTATCCCAGAGTGAACTTTGTGTTGGACTGCTGACCTACAAGGACTCTAAGCTAATACATTTGTATTGTTCTAAGCCACTAAGTTTGTGCAATTTGTTAGAGCAGCAATAAAAAAATAATATGCCCCTTACAAGTTAGTTTCATCCTCTGCAAGGTGGCCCTGTGATTACGTAGCATCCAAACGTCCTTTATTTTCTTCTCTCCCTCTAGGTAAGCAACATGGTGACAAGGAAGGGACGATGAATATTACTTAGTGTGGATTCAAAAACGTAATAACTGATGTAAGTCCGTAATATGGTTATAGCCTCTATAATCAGGAGTTTTCTCATTTGTAAAAAAGACTTTCGAGGGGGCTTCCCTGGTGGCGCAGTGGTTGAGAGTCCGCCTGCCGATGCAGGGGACGCGGGTTCGTGCCCCGGTCCGGGAAGATCCCACATGCCGCGGAGCGGCTGGGCCCGTGAGCCATGGCCGCTGAGCCTGTGCGTCCGGAGCCTGTGCTCCGCAGCGGGAGAGGCCACAGCAGTGAGAGGCCCGCGTACCGCAAAAAAAAAAAAAAAAAAAAAAACTTAAGTATTTACTATTTCAAGTAGTATCTTAAAAACTATTTTCCCCCCACCAAGGCAGAGAGTAGCTAAGGACTCTGAAAATGATAAAGCACCAGAGATTATAAGTAAATGGACTTCATGCGCAGAATCAACATACAATGAAGAAAAATGTGTTTCTTCTACTAGTAATTTTCCTGAAAATATTTTCTTTTTTCGTTTAAGCTTTACTGACACTAACTTTCAATATGTGTTCCTTGGACATTTCTATCACAGTTATTCTCTTCATTTATCTGTCCCTTAATTTTGTAAATAATATATGTGGGGTGCCTGTTAGATGGCAGGTACTACCCTAAGCATTACGGATAGAAAAGTAAACACCAATAGCATGGTACCAGCTGTTGAGGAGTTTAAACTGTAAGGAGGTCTATAGACGAAAACGGGAAGTGACAGTGCAGTGTGGTCACGGCATCGTGGAGATGGCGGTCGCTAGGAGGACATTAAGTGATTCATCTAATCCAGACCTGAGAAGTCAAGGAACACTGTCCAGAGGAAGTCACATCTAAATTAAGATCTGAAGGCAAAGTAGGAGTTAGGCACGGGGGAGAAGAGAATATTCTGGTCGAATACCGTTACCTCCAGTATTTCAGCCTCTTCCTCATTTACGTGGACTTGCCTTTTCTTGACTGTCTCTAGAAACTCAACTAGGTCCTGCTTTAAGGTTCATTCCAAAATACAACTTGATGTTAAGTCCCTGATGTGAAATTTTCCAAGGTTTCATGTTTAAGAAGTCCTTGGTCTAGAATCCATTTTTATCTGATCCAATATTCTCTTAAATAAATGACAAAAGTTGTTTGAGACAACTTGATTTCCCTGTCCAGTTAGAGTGTGGCCCACTTTTATTAGCTAATCATTATATAAACAACAAGTGAAAAATAAATGTTTTCTATATCGATTTTCATTCCAGTGCTTACATTCTTTGGCCACTAGATGGAGCTTGTGTGCCTGAGAGACAAAAATGCTGATTCAGTTTACCTCGGAAACTAGTGAAGCTAAGCTATCAGGACATTGCGAAGAGGAAAACACTCAAACTAAATTTTAAGTGATCCTGGTTCTTAAGTTTATCCTTAAAGGGTAAAACCAACATCTTCCTTTCCTTTTAGATAAATAGGACGGTAAGAAATTTTAAATTAAATTAAATTAGTGCCCATCTTGTCCCACCTCATCCTGACCCAAGCTTTATTTTCATTTCTTTTATTTTGACATTCTAATAATACTGTCTTCTAACAACCTAACCTGGCAACGGGCACTACTTGCTGTTCCTTATTTATGCCCTCCACTCTCCCATCTCCTTATCTAAACGGATGCTTTCCTCTCAACCTGGAAGACTCACTTCCTCTCTTCCAATACTTCCCCCTCCATTATTATTGATACTTTTAGAAATCCCACTCATTATTCAAGACACATTTCAACTAGCACCTCCCCCATGAAACTCTTCCGGTTACTACTGCAAGAAAATGCTTTCTTTCCATTCCCTTTTCCTTCTTTTAACGAGCTTACTATTTTGTTTAATAATAAATGTAGCATGCATTATTGCAAAGCGATATGCATCTCTCTAGCACGTAAAGATTTTCTGCCTTATGATTATTTATGAACATTTCTTCATCTCTGTACTGTATAATGTTTGCCTCTTGAGTGCAGAGACTATCTTAGTCATCTTTACGTTTCCTGAAGTATTCAGCACCATATTATTTATTGAGTTGATTTGAATAATATCCATACATTGTTGCCCAAAACTCTAAGAATCAGAAGTGAGATGATGATTCTTCGTGATAGTCTCTTGAATAAATTGGATGAAGTTCGTTTAGCGAGACCTGTGGAACCAAATCGTCTTTCTACCTAGAAATGACGGTCGTGGCATGAGACTCCAAATTTATAGAAATGACAGGTCCAGTGTAACTATGTTAAAATATAAAACTGCTCTCAAAATAGAGAAAGCAAAAGCTTCAGATGGCAGAAATAAAGGTGAAATTCAAATCACAGTAGTAAGACCCAGGAACTGAGGTCTTAACCCAATGAAGATGTGGCCCTAGAGCCACTTAATGAGAAGCTGAACTGAAATACCTGTGTAAATTAGGACCCTGAAGAGATTTTCACTTTCTGAAGGCTCAGGAAGTTGCCAAGCTTATCCCCTGCTCAGCAGTCTCAGCTGAGTAGGGAAGGTAATGGTTCCCATGGAAATTCAAAGTCCTCGTCTGTGAGAGTGCGATTTTACATGTTGGGGGAAACTAAATGAGTATTGGTTGTAATAATAAGGCATTCTAACCAAGAAAATTAAGACATCCTAACATGAAAGAAGGAGAGGTTACAGTTGAAACATTCTGTGTTCCTAAATTATGGTTTTTCTGAGAGGAGGCTACAATCAATCATTGATTAATTTCGGACGGCATAAAATCAAGTACGCGTGTTAAAAATCTGTAATCACCTGTCGTGTGTTTGCTGCAACTTTTAAGGACATTCAATTCTGTAATAGAAAATGAAAGAAAGAAACAATGAACAGATACACAGATATGTTGCTATAGGTAAAGAAAATAGACTATATTGACACTGAACATACAGACGGAAAGGGATGGGAGGACCAGGTTAGCACATTCATGAGACATACAAGACACCAAAAACTCGTGAGGATTTACTGTGGCCCCGTGTGCCCTCTGCTCAAGCCAGTTAGATAAAACACATGGATGCTCAGCAAGTTATCAGGGTTGAGTTACAACTCTAGCCAGCACCCCAGTCCCTGAGTCTGGTAGAGGAAGTATGAACTGGCTCCAGACACCTTCTGTCTGCTCACCCTGAATGCTGGTCCTCACAGCACGACGTCAGAGGGGAAGGCTGGTGCAGAAGAATGGGGGTCGGGACGCACGGAGTCCGCCTCTACAGGATTCAGGTAACTCGGTCCTTCCGTCTCAATTGCAGCCTTTCCTAAGAACACGATTAACCTTACTCCCTCTCTTTTCCCTGGCCTCTTGCTATTGGCTTTACATAGGGTCAACAAACCGTGTGATTTCAGCATCTTCATTTGTTCTGTGAGCCTTTCCAAGTTAACCCCTTGGTAGTGGCCTTGGAAGCTACCATTGCATCACAATAATTCCCCACTGACATACCACTAAGAAGTAGAGATAAACATATAACTCATAAATAAAGGAGGGAGGAAAAGGGAAAGAAAAAAATCACTCAAACAGAAGGCAAGAAAGGACTAAAGGGAATTAAGAAATGATATTTATAAAATCAGATTCGATTACCTTCTCCTGTTTCAAGAATGGACAACCAGTTTTTCTTTCACATGCTGACGCACAGGGCTCAGTAGTGGCTGAATAGGACACCAGGTTAAGGAGTCTAAAACCAATCCTCTTAGGGAAGAAAGAGGACCCTCATCTATCAGCAGTCTGCTAAAAGGCACTGGAAATGAGAAGAAGTGATATGAGGAACACATATTTGCCTTTCCTGGTCCAGGTTTTTGAAGCTTAGAAATATCACCACCAATTCCTAGGGCTTTCAACAACTCAATTATATCTTCTTTTAGTGTGTGTGTGTGTGTGTGTGTGTGTGTGTGTGTGTGTGTGTGTGTTTTCAGGTGGTGCTCTTACACGCAATTCTTGTACCTAGCTAGGAGAAAAGTGAATTTATATACTATGAACTTAAATATGAGTATTTATAATATCCACAACCCCATCAAAGTCATAAGGTACCACATATATGTATGTAGGTAGAGCGCTACAGCATAGGAAAGATGGCACAATGAGATGCTCATACCTGGCAAGAGATTTCAGCCGTTATTCAATTTAATTCTACAAATGGTCACTGAGTTCTTACTCTGACATGTGCAAGGCACTCTACTATAGCAAGGCATAGTTCCTGCCCTCAAGAAACTTAATTATAGTGAAGGAGAAATCCATGCACAGAACCAACTGTAAAACAGAGTATGATGTCAGTAGATACTAAATCTAACTTGGCATCATGGTCATCCAGAAACCTGGTTTTTAAATTGAAATATATTTAACATACTGTGTAAGTTTAAGGTGTATAGCATGTTGATTTGGTACATTTATATATTGCAGTATACTTGCCATTGCAGCATTAGCTAGCACCTCTTTCACTTCACATCCCATCCCATAATTATCATTTCTTTTTTTTCTGGTGAGAATAATTGAGATCTAGTCTCTTAACAAGTTTGATGCTTATAATGCAATATCGTTGCCATAACACATGAATCATAATTTAGCTGGGCACAGAATTCTTGGGTAACGCTCTTTCCCCCTCAAAACTCTGTAGATACACACATTATTGCTATTATCCAAACCATCTGAGAGCAAGTTGCATACATCAAACCCCTTTACCCCTAAGTATGGTGCGTATTACCTAAGAACAAGGATAGTCTCCTGTACATACATACATATTAATTTGCTGACTTTCAGTCTTTCTTCTAAGAACATGAGCCCCACAGGGGCAGGAACTACTTCTTTCTTGGTCCCCGCAATATCCCCAGGCGCTAGAATAGTACCTGTCAATTAAAGAACAGGGATAGGCAAACTTTTTCTTTAAAGGGCTAGAGATATGTATTTTAGGCTTTGCAGGCCAAGAGGCAAAATCTAGGATATTATATCAACTCTTCTATAACAGGGAGAAAACAAATTTTCACAATTTTTTAATTGATGGAGTTCAAAATATAAGAATTCTAATTGAATACAATGTTTTAGTAATACTACAGGCTGGATTAGGAGGCAGCAGCGGGCAGGCAGCAATGGTTTGGCCAGCAGAGAGAGGATCAGTGAAGCAGAGACAGTTCTTTGGGGGAGGAGAGAGCAAGGGAACGCAACAGACAGCAGCGGATGCTGGGCGCCTCGTCCACACCCGCAGCCCGAAAGGGGCTCTCAAGGGCTCCACGGTACTCAGAGAACTAAGGTGGCGTCGGAATCCCTCCAGTCACTCGGAGTCTGGTTGGGGAGGGGCGGGGGTGGCGGCCAGGAACGAGCCGCGATGAGATACAGCAACGAGAAGGAAGGTGGTAGAGGGCAAGAAGGTTACATCAGGTCTCTGTAGCAACTGAGCAACTGCTGTAGCAGGAAGGCAGCCATAGACAATATATAAACTAATGAGCGTGGCTGTGCTCCAATCAAACTTTATTTATGGATGCTAAAATTTGAATTTTGTACAATCTTCCCGTGCCCCTAAATATTACTTTTCTTTTTTCTTTTTTAAATTGCTAAAAACGTGAACATCATTCTTGGCTAGTAGGCTATACAAAAACAGGATTGGGGTTAGATTTGGCCCCTGTAATAGATGCTCAAATAGAAGGAAGCGCCGTGGTTGAGAGTTCGCCTGCCGACTCAGGGGACATGGGTTCGTGCCCCGGTCCGGGAAGATCCCACGTGCCGTGGAGCAACTAAGCCCGTGCACCACAACTACTGAGCCTGTGCTCTAGAGCCCGTGAGCCACAACTACTGAAGCCACGTGCTGCAACTACTGAAGCCCGCGTGCCTAGAGCCCGTGCTGCGCAACAAGAGAAGCCACCGCAGAGAGAAGCCCGTGCGCCGCAACGAACGTTAGCCCCCGCTCGCCACAACTAGAGAAAGCGGGCACGCAGCAACGAAGACCCAACGCAGCCAAAATTTAATTAATTAATTAATTAATTAAAAAGAAGACTTTGTGTAGGATCAGGTACAACAGAGTAAAGTAGCTTTTTTCAAAATGTAGATTCTGGTCACAGGTCCAGCACGTACTGTCTGTGGGATCTTTGGGGGAATAAGTTTGACATGTCTCAGTCTCAGTTTCTTCATGTGTTACTTGGAAATAATAATAGTAACTATTTCAGAGGGCTGTTACGAGAATCACATGATATAATACAAGTGACACACTTAGCATACAGAGTAATCACACTACACGGTTATTCTTTTTCTTTGAGATCAGGGCTTGATAACTTCTAATTTGTCTAAAATTTGTGTAGGACCACATACCATTTTGGGGCAGTCTTGACAAAGCCGTGAGTTACTATTTTATGGCATGTTTGTATATTATGAGAGAAAGTTCCCTTTTCTGGGGGAATACCAATATACTTAGAACTCTGGATCTTAACTGAACTGTCGTGATGTGGAATTGCTGAGCTCTCCTGGTTACCCCATCTCTCAGAGGCATGCACGTCAACAGAAAGAGGAGAAACGCCACCTGACTTTCTGCAAAAATCAAAATGTTCTTTGAATTAGACACAAGTCTTTTCTAAAAGTCTCCACTGAAACTATGTAAGTATTATTCTCCAGCATGCATTCAATTATATTAGATCCTAATATTAAAAAGTCATCTTTTTCTATATGGCTGTTAAAAAACTGGCAACTCCCACACTACGGTGGGCACAGAAGAAGAATTAGATCTGAGCCTAATTTCATTCCAAGTACATTACACACTTAATTACATCTTTTTCTGTTCAATTTAAAGAGCATTCGACATTTAAGAAATTAGAATTGCTATACCTGCACTTCTAAATTGAAGAAAACAAGCGTCACTGAAGTGGCTTTTTTAAAGAACCACAAGAGTTTTTTGTTTTTTTTTTTTTTCTGAAATAGAACATTTTTCTATATGAAGAACTGGCATTTTTACTCCATACCCTACCCATTCATCACTCTGCTCAAATTATCATTTCAATTCCTCAACTCAGTGGTTTGTTGTTATTGTTGTTTCTATTTATGGTAAATGAAAACCAGTACTGATGCTATAAAAATAACATTAAGATGCAAACTCAAACCTCATAAGAAAAACTTTCTGAGCTGAGGGCATTTCTGGCTGGGGTTTCCATAAAATGAAAGTCCCTTAAGATTGACTCTTGAAATATCCTTTGTGTGACCTTGGATTGCTCTCTTTTGCCCACTTGGTCAACCCAGGTGAATTTAATTTTCTCTCTTCTCTGTGCCATTATCAACTCTGCAGGCAACCCTTCCATGGAAATCCAAACTGCTGTAAGAGGACCCAGTAGGGCAGAACTGTCCTTGAAATGCTACAATGGGGAAAGCAGCTTGAGAATGTTATGAGGCAAGACAGACTGACGTGAAAGATATTTTCATCTCCACTCACTTGGTGCCAGCTCAGGGCAAAGTCAGGAAAACAGTGCACAGTGTACTGTAAAGTAATACTGTATGGAACAGGTGAGTTAAGAATGGAGAATGGAAAAGTGAGTCAGACACAAGTCACACCATTGTGAATATATCCTCAAGATAAACTGTCAGTGGCAATAACTGGCAAATTTCTGTTACTGTTTAATAGTAAACTAATTTATGCTATGAACATCTGCATTCCGCACAGAGCACGGTACGATGTTCTTAGTATAAAAGTAGACGAAAAGTGGAATTTAGTTCTCAGATCCAAGCTGTCTCTTAAGTTACCGATTTCTATTGCAAGCCGAAGGAAAGAAAATTATCGTTCAGGAAATATAAAGAGTCTAGGGTGCATAGTGAGGAAAGGAGAATGCTCTGCTAGCCAGGGCTTTATTTAAGAGCATGATAGAAAGTTACTGAGGGAGAGTATGGTTTCTATGCATGTGACAATTATTCTACATTACTGTTTTCTAACAAAAATGACGTCTTTGGGGACTTCCCTGGTGGTCCAGTGGTTAGGAATCCGTGCTTCCACTGCAGGGGCAAGGGTTTGATCTCTTGGCCGGGGAACTAAGATTGCACATGCCCCACGGCGCGGCCAAAAAGAAAAAAAAAATGACATCTTTCATTGCAAGATAGATGAGGGCTTCATATTGAAGAAAGCCGATATCCCAGGTCCTTGATCGTGAATCCTCTTAACAAATTGCCTTGAAACCATCTCAGGTTCCTAGTTCTTAGCTTTTCCTTTCCATGAATATAAAATGGAGATGATGAAGTAATGGAAATTTTTTAAAAGTTTTTTTTTTTTTTTTCATATGCGTTTGCTTTAGGATTCCTGAGTGGCCATTTTTACCTCTATGAAATACTACTAACACTGAGAACTTCAAAATATACTGGTACATCCATGGGGCAATGCCATAGAAGCTAAGTCTATTTGGATGAAATAAAACTTTAAAAGAACAAGCTTCAAAAAACTTTAGAAGAGGGAATTCCCTGGAGGTCCAGTGGTTTGGACTCTGCTCTTTCACTGCCAAGGGCACGGGTTCGATCCCTGGTTGGGAAAATAAGATCCCTTAAGACCTGAGGCATGGCCAAAAAAAAAAAAAAAGAAAACTTTGAAAGAATAGATAGATGATTGATACATAGATACATCTTGAAAGAATAAAATTTTAAAATGTCTTGAATGTGCTAGTGAGAGTACAGGGCAATAGGACTCCTTACATACTGCTGGAGAAATGTATATTGGTAACAACTTTCTGGAAGGTAATTTATCAGTATGTATCAATAACTTTTAAAATGTGTTAGTCTGCTCAGCCTGCCATAACAAAATACCATAGTCTGGGTGACTTAAATAACAGAAACTTATATTTCACGGTCCAGAGACTAGAAGTCCAAGATCAAGGTATGGCAGGGCCGTTTCTGGTAAGAGCTCTCTTCCTGGCCTGCAGACAGCTGCCCTCTCCCTATGTGCACACGTGGTGGAGAGAGGAAAGATTTCTCTCACTTTCTTTTCTTATAAAGCCATAGTCCAGTGGGGTTAGACTTACTCCAGGAGCCTAAACTGCGTGTGAGGTGAGGGTGTGGATCAGGGAACGGTAACTGGAATGTAGCCCTATATGCAAACTGAAAATCAGTCCTTGTATTGTTTATAATGTTAGACTAGGAAAACAAACACACCGTTCAAAAAATATTAAGAGTTGAGTATGTTGTGATACAACATAAGACAGAAAATTAATCAGTCAATGAAAGGGTTAAAGTTTTTTTCCTAACCATGGAAAATACTTATTTTACAAAGTACAGGATGAAAAATTATTTAGGTACTGTGATATCAACTATGAAAATAAATGTGTAGATGCATAGAGAAAATCCTTAAGGTTAAAAGTTATTATGTCTGGGCAGCAAGATTATGCCGATTCTTTTCAAATCTCCTACAATACTGCTGATAACATAACAATCTTCTTTCAAAGTCAACAAATATGTAAATGTAGGGTGAACGAAGACAGAAGAGCTAAATGTGTATTATCTAGGAAGCCCACCAACCGTCTTAATAAGAGTAATTAAAGACTTGTATAATGAAATCTTATGTAAGTAACTTGGGATATTATTATTATTTGGTCTATCCTTTTGTATAAGCCCAAATGGGGCATTTTCTTCCTCATTTTGCCCACGTATACATGTTGCAGATAGGAAAATAAGGGAGAACTGCTTCTCTATCTGATGTATTTACAGTATGTAAATCTAATTTATGTTCCTCTCAGATGGGGCTGCTGAGTGGAACACAGAAACATTTATTTTTTTGTTCGGCATCTAACACTGTATGCTTTGCTTTATTTCCAACATTGGGATGCTGAAATTTTCTAAACACAGTTGAATTGCAAGCTTCAGCGGAAATAAAAACGCGTCTGACCTTATGCTACTGAAGAAATCTCTTTCCTGTTCCCTATCCTTCAGTTGGAGGTGGTCCCTTCCGAAATTCAACTTCCATTAGTATTACAAAAACTTCAGCCGGACACTAAAAATACAACTCGTGCTCTTGTGGATCGGTTGCCTTTGCTCCTAACCTCCTCGAGTCTTTCTAGAGGAGCACATTCAAAAACAATTTATAAGTATTTGCATCTCTAAGTGATAAATGCACATACCTCAAAACCATTTTATGTTTTGCCCTTATGAGATTTAAGAATAAGTCTTCCTACTTTGTTACTGAGTTGTAAGTCGTCTGGTAACCAAGTAGGTACATGGGCTCACTCTTAAATACACATATTAGGAAGAGCACAGGGGAGAGAGCCCCAAACGCAGGTGTTTGTAATGATAATTTATTTTTCTGAATACTTAATCCCTATAGAGTCCCCATTTTGTCTGCTGGCTGAGAAGGCAATCTAATACCTGCTAAATAAAGTCAAAGACTTCAGTCGTTTATCCCTGCATTCAGGTTTAACACCGTCAGTCCCTTCAGGACGTGGCATCTTACCACCAGCACAGATTCAGGGCTCAGGGTATAATGATGTGGCAGGCTAGCGGGGCTCCTACAGCAGGGGAAGAGCTCGGGTCTGCTCTCACCCTCTCTCTTCCACTGGCCTCTACAGAGAAGCAACTTGTCAATTCAGGTCATCGATTTGGGCTGTACCCCTGCTATCACCTCATCACGTAGTCTGGCCCATCACTTACGGACTTCAAGTTCATGAAGTTCATCCCATGTTATCTTCATCCCAAACAGCTCCACGACCTTTCTTCCCTTTGCCATTTTGATGACCGTCAATGAGAATGGAAAATTTTAGTCTACGCCCCCTGGGTTATGTCAGAGTCAAGTAAGACTTAGGCAGCCACCCTGGACCTTCTCTATCCAGAGATGCCACGACACCACTCCTCCTTGACTGCCACTGAACTTTGCTGGGTGGAGATTCTTCTTTCACGGACTTGCCACATCCTTGGGCTTTCTTGGGAAGCAGGACACGTAGGTCCTTTCTACTCCCGGATGTTCAAGCCCAGAACTGTACCATTTGTAACCTCCTCTGGGACCAGTTACGAGGAGGCATAAAGAACCTTAGAGTTCCCTCCAACCAGACCCTCCTCCTCCCCCAACCCAAAGACACTCCTTCCACACTTTGGGCAAACTTGGTCGAGTTGAAGATGGGGACAAGCATACCTTGGCTCTTTACCTATTCTCTCCCTCTCCCATTTATTATTCTTAAATTTTAAATCTCCATATGTTTGAAACTCAAAACACTATCATCTTTCCAAAACCCAGCTCTGAAGTTGAAAAGTCTAGAGTTCCAAGAATATTTTCTCATGTGTGTTTCAAGGGCTTATCTTCGAGGTCAAATGCCACGCATTTTATGGTTCCATCTCTACCCCCAGCATAATGAGTAGTTCAAATTTCACAGTGCAACTTACAGGGGATTAGAACCACCTCAGTAAATAACTCAAACTTACCTAACTACCTATCCAAGGCCCCCACCCATTTATTCAACATTTATTTATTGAGCACCTATTGTGTGCCACGCACTGTCCTCGATACTGATGTGTATATTGCAAAAGGTAGAAATACAATTGGTTTTCATAACATAACTTTGTAATGTTTATAAATTTCCTGAAACATTTTGAAAAGATAGTGGTGACCGAGCCACAAGCTGTACTAGATTTACCATGAGTTTTAAACCAGGCAGTTGTGCTCTGGGCACCTAGGCAAGGTGGGCGTATCATCTCCTGAATAAAAACCATGAGCTAGTCACAAAAGCAGAATCCCATTAGATTTCCAAGTTGGCATCAAGGTAAACCAGAACAGTATCGCAAAATTCGAGTCAGGCACAGCAAGAAATTCATGAGCTAAAAATTCAAGTAAGTCACAAACTAAAGAGAAACCAGTGCAGAAGGAAGTTCCAAGTAGGGAAAAGGAAGGTGATACTGGCATAATTCTCTGAGCCTCCTTGAAGCGTTCATCAAAACTTTTTTTTTTAAATTGTGTTGGTGACCTCAAGCCTGAACGTGCTATGGTGTAACCTCTTTTGGCTTTTGCACTTTCAAAACAGTTATAAGCAACACTATTTCAGGAACAAAACAAGTAATACTTATGCACAGAGTAACAATTAAATTCTGAAACAAATTTCTCTTTGGCTATTTCGTCTATTTGCATGACCTCAATAATGACAATTCACAAATCTGTTACCCCGAAGACCCAGCGCAAATGAATGCCCTGACACATCTTTTGAATCTAGTGATGCATGGCCAGATGCTTGATGCTCATTTCCCTCTGATTGTTTTGGCATCTCCAACTCATTTCATCTCAAACAGAAATCATCTCTTTCAGAGAAAGGTGCTTACCACCCTGAGATCTTTATCCCTCTTCATCGCATTCCTGCCCCTGGAGCCACCCAAATTCAGAACCTCCAAGCTGTCTTTGATTGTTACGTCTTATCCACCGGTCTTCCTCCAGCTCACATTTCCCATTCAGCCTTGGGTTGACATTAAATTGAGTTATAAATAACAGATGATCGTTATATACTTTGCCTTTTTATTTTTCTGTGCTACAGAGAAGCTATAGCTTTGGGTCATATTAATCAATGTATTCTTTTTTTTTTTTGCCATTTTAAGACCACGTAAGAGATGTATGTGTGTCTTAGCCTGTTCAGGCTGATATAACAAAAATACCATGGACTGGATGGGTTACACATTTATTTCTCACAGTTTTGGAGACTAGGAAGCCTAGGATCAAGGTGCTGGCAGATTTGGTGTCTGGAGAGAGCCTGTTTCCTGGCTCATAGATGGGCATTTTCTCTCTGTGTCCTCACATGAGTGACATGTCTTCACATGGGTGATGGGGTGAGACAGCTCTCTGGGATCTCTTTTATAAGGGCACTAATCCCATTCATGAGGGCTCCACCCTCATGACCTAATCACCTCCCAAAGGTACCATCTCCTAACATCATCACATTGGGGGTTAGGATTTCAATATGTGGATTGGGGTGGCGGGACACAACCATTCAGCCCATAATACAGCTGCAGAAAATTATGTGCATTCATGAGTGCTGCTAGTCTGTTAAAAAAAGGCTTGTGTCTGATAGTTCTCAACTGTCCACTCCCTGCTTTCCTCTGTGAGATAGAAGCTCATCACTTTCATTAAAGGTTATAAACAAGAGATTGAAACTATACCAAGAAAAAGAGTGACAGAGAAATACCACTGTTCTTTCACTTTTCAAGGAAGACTAGTTTTGCTCTGAAGCAACAATCTTTAGGCTTTTTAGTCTCTGAGTTACTTTATACTTTTAGGACTTGTTGAGTATCCTAAAGAACTTTTGTCTGTGAGTTATAAATATCAAGACTTAATGTTTTGGAAATTGAAAAACTGAAAAGTTATTTGAATGGTTTGAAGATAGGAATAATGAACACACTGCATATTTACGTTAGTGTCATCCTAGTATTAATATTGGTATTATTTTGACATCATACGCTAAGAAACTACTGTCCTAAAACGTCAGTTTGTTCCAGAATATGAAAGAGCATAATTAAGCGCAAAACTCTGAAACTGAATTTATCTGCTTTGATTTATTATACCTGAGTCTCAATAAAAGCTATGAAATGTTAAAAACTATAACAAAATTTTCTCAATTCTGATAGGCTGTCTTCCTTGGTTCACCAATTATTGCTTTCACCTATGATATCAACGTTTATTATTTACCTGAAGTGAAATCTGCCTACAAAGCAGAGAGTCTGTGTCTTAAATAATTTTCTTCATTTTATATTGACTGTATTATGAACTCGATTATTCAAGAAAAAGAAAAGCAAAGATCCTCGCTTATGAAAGAGCTAAGTTCTGTACAATAATGCTATTTCTATGCTTTTAAAAAATTAATTATTTAATAAACCATGGAAATTTATTTCTCACAGTTCTGGGGACCTGGATCTGAAGCCCATGTTCAGAGTGCTGGCAGATTCTGTGTTTGGTGAGGGACCACTTCCTGGTTCATAGATGGACAGTTATTTTCTATGCTTATTTTTATTTTTGTTTTTTTCAGCCACACCATGTGGCATGTGGGATTTTAGTTCCCCAACCAGGGATTAAACCCATGCCCCCTGCAGTGGAAGTGCCAAGTCCTAACCACTGGACTTCCCGGGAAGTCCCATCTATGCTTATTTTTAAGTGTTATACCGTCACTTTGATTAAATAGTTTCTCAGGCACCCATTATCCTATCTTAATCAAGTCCCCCAATTTCCTTTGACATTTTTTATATAGAATTTTTTTTTAATGTCAGACTATCTTTTATAATAAAACCATCTTTGAGATTTCCTAGAGGGCCTCTGGAAAAGCACAAATGTTTGTGCTTTTACTTTATGAAAAGAGAGATGCTAGAAATAATTTGGTTAAGTTTGTTTGATATGTTACAATAGTAGGAGTTGTATAGGAATATTTTTCAAAGTAGAAAGTGCACACAGCCTAGCCTAGGTTAAATATGTCTAGGTAAACCGTTATCAGTATAAATATTTCAGAAATCAAATATGGTAGAAAAGCCTGGAGATTCGTTAATGCCTTTGCTGATGATAACGTTTTACACTCAGAGTGAACACAGACAATCAAAATTCTTTTTTAAAAAATAAATTTATTTATTTATTTTTGGCTGCGTTGGGTCTTCGTTGCTGTGCACGGGCTTTCTCTAGCTGCAGCGAGTGGGGGCTACTCTTTATTGTGGTGCACGGGCTTCTCATTGCAGTGGCTTCTCTTGTTGCCGAGCACAGGCTCTAGGTGCATGGGCTTCAGTAGTTGTGGCACACGGGCTCAGTAGTTGTAGCTTGCAGGCTCAGTAGTTGTGGCACATGGGCTTAGTTGCTCCATGGCATGTGGGAATCTTCCTGGACCAGGGCTCGAACCTGTGTCCCCTGCATTGGCGGGGGATTCTTAACCACTGCGCCACCAGGGAAGTCCCAAAATTCTTAAGAAATAGTAACTCAATGTTCCCTGATAAATTCAGTATCTTCCATTATGGTATCGCTGGTTAGAGTAATAAATTAGTGGGACAATGGCTTGGACCAAGGTGAGGTGGAGGTGATGACAAAAGTCCGTTTCTAGATAAATGTTGAAGGTGGAGCCTACAGATTTATTCATGAATTGGGTCTGTATTCGTGAGAAAAAGAGAGGCTGTATGGTCTACGTCAACTAAACATGGAACTCAGGCGGTCTCTGCATTTACTGAATTACTAACTCAGGATTAAAAATCATTTTTCTCTTCTCTAGATTAAATCCCAGTTTCATTTAACCTCTATAGTCTGTATACTCAAATCCCAATTTGCAATTTTAATAAAGTTTTCGACAGACCCAAAGTGTTCAATATAACATTCAGATGGTGGCTCTAAAACTCGTCCTGGTGCTGGAAGGAGAACCAATTAAAATTGCAAGTACAGTGAAGAGATTTCACAGCAGTCCCCCCAACATTTTTGATTTTTCCAAATGCAAGATGTACCTGAAGAGAAAATCTCATTATGTTGGGAATGTTTATGCCTTTGCCAGCACAAGTAATTTTTTTAGCCAAGCATGTACTAGCCCAGGACAGATGATCTCTATTCCAAAGAAGAGATTGCAACACTTTTTCCTTGTTCACCAGATGTGCTCCAGCCTTTAGGTCATAAAAGATCTAAACAATCTTTCTCCAACACTAATGTTGACTGATTAGTTGCTACTTTGGTCAGAGGATTGCTTTCTCAAAGTCAGAGTGAATGGTTTTGGAAAACGGACATAGATTAAGTAGAGAAAACAGTTATGTGATTCAGTCCCATGCAGGAGCCTTTGCTTATTTCCCACAACAGTAAGTTATTGCATCTGTTCACTTACTGTTACACAGGCAGAGCTTGTTTTATTGTGCTTTGCTTTATTGTGCTTCACAGATAACGTATTTTTTTACAAATCGAAGGTCTGTGGCAACCCTTCATCAATCAGATCTGTTGGTGCCATTTACCCAACAGCAATATTTTTTAATTGTTATCCACATTATTTTTTTTAGACATAATTTTATTGCATACTTCACAGACTATAGTATAGTGTAAACATAACTTTTATATGTACTTGGAAACCAAAAAATTCATGTGACTCGTTTTATTCCAATATTCGCTTTATCAATGGATCTCCAGGACTTTCCCACTTGCGAAAGTGTGTTAAATCAAGCTGTATTGATTACCTATAGGTGCATTTCAGTAGCGTAAGTGGCAAAGGCACACTGTAACAAACGGATTTGTTTATATATATATGTACATATATATGAATCAAATCTGAACATGACTTGATTTTTAATTTAAATATTGTAGCTCTCAGGTTGCTTTTCTGTTGGATTAAATGTCAAGTACATCCTTAATTTACTAAATCAGAATTCAAGTCTGTAATTGAAATAATCTCTTTGATAATGTGTCCTTAAGGCAGGGGAATACTTTGACTTAATTAAAAAGAGAATGTCAGTTGATGAGCATGTCTTTTCAGAGAACGTCTCCTGACAGATATATTGAATCAAAGAAATAATAGTTCAGTGAAACCTTACAGTTAAATAAAATATTTGTAAATCTTAAAATGAATATACCATTTGTGTCATTAGGCAATGTGAGTTTGTCACTTTTGCCCTGATGGGAGAAAATAGGTTTTCTGATAGCAACACAGTCCCTGATCTTATCCTGAACTATGATCCTAGGGAATTTTCCTAACTGATACTTGCTTCAGTTCATTTTTATCGTAGTGCAACTGAGTCCCCCTAAAACCGAGTTCCCCTGCCAAGTTTATGATTAACTTCTCTATCCAAAACCGTATTCCTTTTCTTGTCCCACCCCTGGTCCCCCTAGGATTGAGGAATATCAGAGAAAAGGGGAGATTAAAACTGACCAGGGCCCTGCAGGGCCCTCCTGGGTACAAAAGGGCCTCCATGTCCCCTGTTCCTTGTTTGGAGAAAGAGGCTTCATCTTCTAGGCCTTCCCTGAGTTCCACAGAGCAGACCCAAGCAGTTACTAATTAGGGAAGTGAGGGAGTGCAGACACAAAGTAAAAGCAGCCAAGCGAGAAAAGGAGCGATGGTTTAAACAACGGTTCAGTGATAAAGCAGAGCCCTGCTTACCCCTCAAGGGCTGCACATAACAATCTGGCACTTAGCTTTGAGCTGTTCTGCAGGAATTCGTCCCCTACCCAGGTGGAGGGTGGTGACTGCATGCTGACCACAAGCACGTGGAGCCCAGCCTGGCTGGAACCAGAAGGTGACGATTAAGATTCCAGAAGCATCACCCTGTTACCTCACCACCCACCGGTCAGAAGAAAGTCATGCACCCTGCAACCCTAACTGAAGACATGGCCTCTAAAACCCCTCCTGTGAAAGCCAGCAGGGAGTTGGGGTCTTTTGAGCATGAGTGGCCTGTTCTCCTTTCTGGGCGCCCTGCCGTAAACGCTGGACTTTCATTCACCACTGCCCAGGGTCAGTAGACTGGCTTTGCTGTGCCATGGGCAAGCAGACCCCAGTTCATCTTGGTAACGATAGAGGGGTAATTTTTTTTTTTTTCGGCCGTGTGGTGCAGCATGTGGGATCTTAGTTCCCCGGCCCCAGGATTGAACCCGGGCCCCCTGCAGTAGAAGTGTAGAGTCTTAACCACTGCACCACCAGGGAAGTCCTGAGGGGTAATTTGTTAATTACCCCTCAGGTTTTAAAACTTAAGGTTTTAAAATTATTTTGTTTCTCTTTATTTTAATAATACTCTAGGAGAAAGTCCTGGTCTCTCTGTTCTTCTCTTGACCTGCCAACACCCAGCTTTATGACTTTAGGCAAATTATTTAACCTCAGATTCTCTCATGTATAAAATGTGAAGTTTTATCTGCAACGTTTGATCCAGATCTAATATTCTGTGATTACTTGCTTTATTTAAAGATCATCTTTTGTTTACCAAACATTTGAAGATTTTATTTATAGTAAACGGATCTTTTATTCCTATGCATTGAGTTCTAAAACCTCCAAAGTTGGAATCATACTGTCAGGAAAACACCGAGACAACAATAGTAAAAGACTTTGAAATGGATGAAGAGTATTGGGTGACCTGTCTAGCACAACCTTCTGGGTTATCTCTACCTTTCATTGTCCTTGAGCTATTTTTTTTAATTTAATTTTTTATGGAGTATAGTTGATTTACAATGTTGTGTTACTTTCAGGTGTACAGCAAAATGAATCAGTTATACACATACATATATCCATTCTTTTTCAGACTCTTTTCCCATATAGGTTATTTCCTTGAGCTCTTTTGTAACTCCACAAGATGTAAAATACTGATAGTAATTCAAATGAGTTGTCCATATGCAAATTGTGTCTACTGAAATGTAATTGATCATTATCTTTGGATATTAACCTGTTTTACATTTATTTGTAAGTTCATTTCAGTATTCCTAATTGACTACATGTGTGTAGTTCTTTGAACTGTTCTTTGAATCAGTTATAAAACCTTATTGGTTCCCTCGTTTATTAATAAGTTATCATTAAATAAGATGCATTAAATAAAATAAATGGACATGTGTGCATTTTATATTTGTATTAGGGTTACGATTTTAACCTTTAAAAAATTACCCTTCTAATTAGCTAAATAGGTTTCTGGGGGGATTAAATGAGATGACACGTGTGAAGTACTTGGCATATAGCACCTGAGACACAATGATGATGATTTTTCATGTTTAGTCTAATGATCAAGTGAACTTTGATTCTAGTGAACAGGTGTCTTCAGAGTTAACTGGTAAGAATTCAAAATAACATAAAGGATTTAGCTGAGGTGGTTTGAAGCTAATAAGACTACAGAGTTCTTGAGAGACAAACCTATATATCATTAAACTACATATATTTTGGTTATGAATCTTCAAAATCAATATCTCACTTAAAATCGTGTTTTGATTTCATATTAAATACCTTCAAAATCTGCCAAGGGGCTAGCAGAGATTTAGTTATCACCAGAAGTGCCTAAGGCTGCAGACGCTCAAGAAAACACCCTGGAAAAATATGTAGTGGAGTCTGAAGGGAACCCCCTCCTCACTGCTCATAATTCTGCCACTCAAAGAAGTCACCCACTTGCCAAAGAGGCATTAATAATGTGGGGGAAATAAAAGAAGGAATGGCAAATAAATGAATCAAAATAAGGGAGTTAAACTTCCGGGGCTTCCCTGGTGGCCTGCCAATGCAGGGGACATGGGTTTGAGCCCTGGTCCGGGAAGATCCCACATGCTGTGGAGCAGCTAAGCCCGTGTGCCACGACTACTGAAGCCCACGCACCTTAGAGCCCGTGCTCCACAACAAGAGAAGCCGCCGCAATGAGAAGCCCGTGCACCACAACGAAGAGTAGCCCTGGCTCGCCGCAACTAGAGAAAGCCCGCGCGCAGCAGCGAAGACCCAACGCAGCCAAAAATAAATAAATAAAATAAAATTTAAAATAAATAAATAAAATAAACTTCCAACTGTCCTATCGTTTTCCTCCTAGCCTACCTTACCACCAAAATAGATAGACCTTGCAATGCAGAGAGTGAAGGATATTTATTTAGGTATGTATTTCTATGTTACCCCATTGAATGAAGACACTTAGAGTGAAGGATGTTTTATTTTGGTATTTCTACGTTACTCCATTGAACAAAGAAACCTGAACTAAGATGCTTACAGATGTAGTTGGATAAACTGCTCTAAAAGGAAGGACTCCTGCTTAGGAGCTTATTACACCCTGGAACGGGTTGACTGCAAGCTTATTACACCCTGGAACGGGTTGACTGCAAGCTTATTACGCCCTGGAACGGGTTGACTGCAAGCTTATTACGCCCTGGAATGGGTTGACTGCAAGCTTATTACACCCTGGAACAGGTTTTCTAGGAACAAGACTGCCTTTCATCAAGATACATGAAATAGGTTGTTGGAGAAGACTGAGCGAGAAGGGTGGAAGAGGCAGGAGAAACATCCTCAAAGAACTTCTCTCCCTCGACGTCATGAGCAAAATAAAACAAACGAAACAAACAAATAAGTTCAACCAACATTGATGAAATGCTGTGTGCCAGGTGCTATTTTAGAAAATCTCTGCCCTTGTGACGCTTATCTTGGGAGGGAGAAGAGCAGAAGAACAATCTGTAAATAAAATGAAGAAGGAAACGACGCCGTATATTAGACAGTGACAGGTGCTATGGAGGGAAACGAAAACAAGCAGAGTTGAGGGCTGTAGCTTCAATGAACTTGGTCAGAGAAGGTCACTTTGAGGGGATATTTGAGCAAAGACTTAAAGAAAGAGAAGAAGCAAGCCCTGAGGATACAGGAAGGGGTGGAAGGAGGGAAGAATGTTCCAGGTAGGAGACCCTGAGGCAGGTAAACACCTGGTGAGCTTGAGGACTAACAGGGAGGCCAGCGGGTCTCAGCAGAAAGAGGGAGGAGGAGAGAACTGGACCAGGTTAGGGAGGTACTGGGAGTGAGGATGCTGGCAGAGCCTTACGGGCCCAGAGAGCTAGTAAGAGATTTCAGCTTTCACTCTCAAAGAGGTGGGCGGGGGTACTGGAGAATTTTAAGTGGAGTGATATGACCTGACTTAGATTTTAAAAGGACCACCAGGAAAAAAAAGAAAATTCAAGAGTCAACACGAAATAGAAGCGTCTACAGAGAAAGAGAGGGAAGCACTGATTCCAAACTGGCTCCTGTGCTTTCTCCACCCAACCGCCTACAGCCAAGAAGCCATATTGAAAGATCTCCGTCCCCCCACCCAACCCCCTATAGCCAAGAAGCCATATTGAAAGATCTCCTTCCCCCCACCCAACCGCCTACAGCCAAGAAGCCATATTGAAAGATCTCCTTCCCCCCACCCAACCCCCTACAGCCAAAAAGCCATATTGAAAGATCTCCTTCCCCCCACCCAACCCCCTACAGCCAAAAAGCCATATTGAAAGATCTCCTTCCCCCCAAACCTGGAGACAGTCAAGTCGAGCTGGTTCACTTCACTTTTTTCTCTGAGGATTAGTAAAACAGTTTATTTTGGGTTCTGGACCCAATTCCAGTGCACGGAGGGAGGCGTTTCCCCTACACCACCAATCAACGCTCAGGATACTAGCTGGGTGTACTACAGTTCAACCCAACTCTGACACTACAGGCATACCTGCTTTCATTATACTTTGATTTATTGCCCTTTTTAAAAAGTACATATGTAAATTGAAGGTTCTTGGCAATCTTCCATCCAGCAAGTCCCTCAGCACCAGTCTTCCGACAGCATTTGCTCACTTCGTGTCTTTGTCACAGTTTGGTCATTCTCACAATATTTCAAACTTTTCATTATTATTATATTTGTTATGGTGATCTGTGATGAGTTTTGATGTTTTGTTTGATGTTAATGTTGTAAAAATATTATGACTTGCTGAAGGCTCAGATGATGGATCGCAATATTTAACAATAAAGTATGTTTTATAAGGTATGTGCTTTTTGTAAGACATCATGCTATTGCACACTTAGTAAACTACGGTAGTATAGTGTAAACATAATCTTTATATGCACTGGGAAACCAAAAAATTCGTGTGACTCACTTTCTTGCCATGAGCGATTTATTGCGGTGGTCTGGGACCGAACCTGCAGTATCTCTGTGGTCTGCCTGTATCTACCTGGAGATAGCCTGAGATTCTACAGATAAAGGACTCAGTCCCACAAGACTGTCCTCCACTTCAGGTGCCAATTGCAAGCCCAGCTTGGTACTTGTGCTTCTGACCCACTGGCTACAGATTTGAGGCTCCCAAGACCCCCTCCTTGGGTTCAATTAATTTGCTAGAGCGGCTGACAGAACTCAGAAAACCCATTGACTCACTAGATTACTGGTTTATTACAAAGGATATTAAAGGATTTGAGTCAACAACCAGATGAGGAGAGAGATACACAGGGCAAGGTCCTAAGCAAAGGAGCGTCTATCCTCCTGCAGCTTGGGGACTGGTGGCACGTGAAAGCATTGTGGTTCCCCCCAGCTGGAAGTTCTCTGAACCGCCCCCCCCCCGCCTTTTCTGGGTTTTTAATGGAGGCTCCATTACACAGGCATGATTGATTAGGTCACTGGCCATTGGTGACGGATTCCTGCAGCTCCTCTCCCCTCCCCGGAAATCAGGGAGTGGGCTGGTTGGTCTCCCTGGCAACCAGCCCCCATCCTTAGGTGCTTTCCAAAAGTCACCTTCTTAACATAAACCCAGTTGTGGCGGGAAGAGGCTTGCTATGAAAAACAAGACACCAATTCCACTTTTATGACTCTGAAGTTTTGCAGGAACTGAGGACAAGACACCAAACATTATAACAAAAATGCTCCAATTTCTCTTATCACTTAGGATGCTAAGTCCACGGATTTGGGGAGTTGTGAGCCAGGCATTGTGGACACAGAACAAATATATATGAGAAATATATTTTGGTCATCTGAATGATCAAAAATATATATTTTCCATAAATCACAATATTGCACTGCTGCTGGGGGTGAGGAGTGACATCAGAGAAATGAACAAGGAGCCTCACTGGCTCATGGATACAAAGGTTCTAGGGCTATACTGTGAAGTGAGGGAAATGGTTCAAGTGTTGAATAAACAGCTGTAATGCACGGTGGGAAAAAGTCAAGAGGTTACCTCATTATATCAGGTGAGACAGAGGTACCCAGGCCTTCAAAAGCAACTGCCTCCTAACTATGCACATACCCTGTAAGGGGAGAGGAATATAGCTTGCAAGAGGCACGGAGCCACCTTAGAGGAAATGTAGCTCAAGAACAGACTTAAGGAAACCCATCACAAGCTTCAGTACAATGTAATTAGAGAACTAAGTAAAAAAATTTAGAAGTAACAATTAATAGAATAGACACTACTGAAAATTGAATTACTGACATAGAGGAGCTTCAAATAATCAGAGTGAATGCATATGAGAAATACAGAGAATAAAGCAATAAACAAAGCTAGAGATCCAGTTACTGGGGGCGTCGGAGGATAAGGATAAACTGGGAGATTAGAATTGACATACACACACTATGATATATAAAACAGATAACTAATAAGGACCTACCGTACAGCACAGGGGACTCTACTCAATACTCTGTAATGGCCTATATAGGAAAAGAATCTAAAAAAGAGTGGATATATGTATATGTACAACTGATTCACTTTGCCGTACACCTGAATCTAACACAACATTGTAAATCAACTATACTCCTTAAAAAAAAAAAAAAAAAAAAGCTAAGAGATCCAGAACATAGACCAAGGTCATTCAATAAGAATAATTTCTCCCCATGAAACAGATGGACCCCATCAGATGGCACAGAAGATGTATTTTAAATTATAATTCAAGAAGCATATCCCATAAATGAAGAAAAAATTGCATCTCCAAATTTAAAAACACATTTTTTCTTTCCTACTTAAGTCTGATAGAGAATGCTCAAATCCATGTGATGATTGAATCTCAGGATAGACGAATTCTTCAGGCATCCAGGCAGAAGAAGCAAATCATTTCTAAGAGGAGAGAAGTAAAGCAGGTGTTAGACTTCTCTGCAGCAGCATTTGGGATCCAGAGATAACGAAGCAAAATCCACAAACGTGGTAGTGTGGACAATAACACCTGGGAGCCTGTTAGAAGTGCAGAATCTCAGGCCCAGTGTCAGGCCTGCAGAAGCTGCATTTGTAACAAGTTCCCAGGTAATTTCGATTGCAGATGAAAGTCTGAGAATTAGTCATCTACAAAGATCTCACAGAGAGAAGGTGCTGTCAGGAATATCCTATTGCAGTTAGTATGTCACTCTATTCTAAGGTCGTATTTTCAAATGTGAAATTACTTAGAGAAGTAGCACCCAGGAGCCTTTCTGAAGGCTTGATAACAAAATTCAGATGTGTCTCAAAGAATTCAGGAACAAAGAAGCAAGAAGTGAAAGCCCGGTGTTAACTTTGAATCCATTTGAACAAAGAGCGAAACAACCACGAGAATTATGGTAAAGAACTGAGTTTCAATGCAGTAACCTGGATAACGTAAAAACAATATAACTCACAACAGGGAAAATGGGAGGAAGAATACCCTATCTTGCATATCTTTCACAGCAGACAGACTTTCTAAATTTGAAGCATGTAATGTTTTAAAAAAGCATAACGACTCATATCTTAATGTTTACATCTGTGCTTTTTTTTTTCTTTTAAATTAACCTAAGAGACATATTTTAGGAAATGAGGTTCCTTGTGGTAAAGAGACATGTGAAGTTCAACATTTCCCTCAATTTCACTTCCTTTTATTTTTCTTACACTAAATTCAAGAAAATCTAATATTTTAAATTACAATAACATTTATAGTTATCATCTTTACAAAAGTAATTTTATCTTTCTATCTACTCATCCATCATCAATATTTTCTCTTATCCTTATGAAGAAAAAAGTTGCATATGTGTTAGCAGTGTCTAGAATGTTGGTGAAGGTTGACAACACAAGTTTTTAAATGCTCATATATTTACATTTCTTTGTTGTCTAAATTACTTCAAAATAGCATGAATAATTTAGAAAAAGTAATATAGCAAATATGAGAGGATATAAATAGTAATTAATTGTAGGTGGTGGAAATGAAGTTGATTATTTTTTTCTTTGGATTTTATGTATTTTTTACTTCAGAGAAAATTTTTAGCTAACCTTTACATTAAAGCATCAAAGACATTTTTGAGCTAAAGAAGATATTTGCTGATCCCTCATACCTGGGCTTTAGTTCCTTTGCCTTAAGTGGAGTAAAGGTAGATGCCAATGACCAAAGTACATCTAAAGTATAGTGCTTTAGAAAGAACCCTCTCTCACTATATGAGCTGGGACCCCCATAAGGGTACATTCTCAGGGTAAAGATAAACTACAACTGATCTCCCCGGGGCCCCAACTTTAGGGCTGCCCTGGCATAAAGGCTGCCCTGGCATGTTGTGGGGACAAAACTACTATTCTTGCCACAGAACAGCCTCACGCAGATCTGCACCCTGGACAGGCAGAGCTGGGATGGGCCAGGGAATCCCAAGTCTTGAAGTCAGTTTGAGGTGGTCCTCCGTTGGTAAAATACACTCAGGTATTTTGGCAGATGTGAATGGCAAATCTCTTTAGAAGGAGGCCACCATCATTAGAGGCACCGGAGAATCCCCACCAAGTTTTTCAAAGACAATGACCAGTATTCCGTCAATGATAACCAAGACACAAGGTAACAGGGAAACATGAATGATGACCAGCAGAAACAAGAGACAGCAGAAACAGCCCCACGAACAGCCAGATACAGATTATAAGACAAACATCCTCAGTGTTTAGAGGAATAAATGACAAGCTTGGAAAATACCTGCAGTCGGCAGGAAACTAAAAGCATGACCTTGCAGTTTTGAAAAAGAACCGAGCGCCATGTCTCAAAAGAAAACATATATATAAGAGCTAAAAATAAAAGCTCAATAGGGAATTCCCTGGTGGTCCAGTGGTTAAGACTCTGCATTTCATTGCCGAGGGCCTGGGTTCAATCCCTGGTCAGGGAACTAAGATCTCACAAGCTGCAAGGCACAGCCAATAAAAATTAAAAATAAACTAAAAGCTCAATAAATCTGTGAAGAAGCAGACAACACAAAGTAGAAGAATTAGTTAATGGGAAGATTGAAGTATTTATCCAGAATTTTATTACAGAGTAAAAAAAAAAATGTGGAAAATTACAGAAAAGAGCTTAAGAGAGGCAGAGAATTCTAACATATGTTTGATTAGTTATAGAAGGAGAGGGAAGACACAGAGGCCATATTTGAAGAGATAATGGCTGAGAATTATCCAGAACTAATGAGGTCACTAATCCATAGACTTAAGTGGCTCAGTACATCCCAAGAAGGGAAAATAAGAAGCTAAATATACTCATATGCATTTGAGTGTGTAAACCACAAGGCAGCTGGGGTAGTCAGATTGATATAAAAAAATGTAGATGTTAAGATAAAAAGCATTACTAGGGATAAAGTGGACCACCTCATAAGGATAAAATATTTAATAAAGGGAAGGTAACCATTTTACATTTTGTGTACACCTAATAACACAGCCTAAAAATATATAAGGAAGAATGAAGAACCACAGAAGAAAGAAAAAGATCCATAGATCATACTGTGGGACCAAGAAAACCCCCACTTTTAGTAATTGATGCAACAAAAAAATTAAAATGTCAGGACAGATAGAAGATTTAAACAACATGATTAACAAAACTTGAACTAACGGACATTTGCAGAACAGTGCTCGAAACGACCATGGGATGCGCATCCTTTTCAAGAGTACAGCACTCCTTCAGAGTGTTGATATTTGCGTTTCAGCAGGCAATTAACTGGGTTTTCCTTAAACTACAGACTGTCAGCCCTGTGTTAGGTGGTGCCTTGGCCCTCAGTCCATACTGACTCAAGTTTGTTCTGCTCATGAGTGATTCCAGGCTGAGCCCTGGACGTGGCAGGTGTTCACACAGACTGTGGGGTGCTGCATCTCTCATCCGCTCTTTCTGGGATTCCCTCCCCACTCTCTGAAAGCTCTGACTGCCCTGAGTCCCTTCCCTGGTTCACCTGACCAGAAAGAGGAGGAAACTTCTCCTGTACTTCCAATGGGACTGCCCATGCCCTCAGGGTAAAGTGACAAAAAAAAAAAAAAAAACGCAAACAAACAAACAAAAAAATGGGAGCCTTCCACCAAGCCATACACTCCCTCCAAGTATTGCCTCTCTTCCAAAATCTGCTTGCTTTGGCTTGTTGACATTTTTTTGTATTTTGCTCAGAGTTTATCTAAAGGAAGTCTGGGTGGGCTGTTAACTCCACCGTGTTCAAAGCAGAAATTCCCTGGAGGGGAACTTTGGTGTGCTAGTTTTACATAAGTTTATGTAGGCTGGGTTCCTCAAGTATCATTCGACATCCTTAGACCTTATCCTGTCACGGACTCTTGCACACACTCACTAATTGAATCCAGTAGAACCCCTGCCAGTTTGGGCTGCTGTTCTCAGTGAGTACCTGTTCATGATTGGCGGTCCTCCTGTTACCAAGGTCATTAGATGCTACATTGCTTCCCTTGCTTCATCCCACACGGATGGTGATTCCATCTGAATCTCGCAGGTCTCTGTGACGTAACACCCAGTGTAGGACTGTTGTAACAAATGACCACAAACTGGCTTCGAAACAACAGAAATTTATAGCCTCATGGTTCTGGAAGCCATAAATCTGAAATGGGGGTATTGTTAGGGCCATGCTCTTACTGAAGTCTTCCTTGTTTCTTCTTTACTTCTGATGGTTGCTGGAAATCCTTGGCATTCCTTGGTTTATAGATAGATGCATCACTCCAAACTCTGCCTCTGTCATCATATGGCCTTCTCCCTGTGTGTCTTCAGTGTGCCCCAGTTTCCCGTGCTTTACAAGGATACCACTCATTGGATTATGGCCCACATTAATCCAACACGACCTTGTCTTAACTTGACTGTATCTGCCAAGACCCTCTTTTCAAATAGGTCAACTCCACAGGGGTTAGGACTTGAACGTATCTTTGGGGAACACAATTCAACCCACAATAGGTGATTTGCCCCCAGTGGATCCTGCTGTGAGTAGAAGGAGTGGGGAGTGGGGAGTGGGGAGAATTGGTAATCTAGTTTTTTTATAGAGGTCATCCGTGGATCTCTGGTCTGCTTTTCTAGTTTTTTTTTGGTCAGGAAATTTAGAGAGATTCCAAAAAGGTGAAAGCGTCAGATATTGAAGTAAGCGAGTGAGTTGCATGAGTTTTGTAAGTGGGAGGAGGAGGGGTGTTGTTACAAGAGAACAAATGATAAAGAACAAGATGGCAGGACGATAAACAGTCTCCCTTCAGCGTTAAGTATCACCCAAGACACGAATTATAGTCCTACTTAAAACAGGCTAGAAAATGCCTATTTTAAAATTAATGAAAGATTGAGATGAAAACATTTAAAATATATATCTGGGGATCCAAATTTCTAAATTAGGGTATTTATTTCATACATAGTAAAAATACTCTAAATGTACAGAATTAAGTGACTTGTGTAACACCACATAGACAGTAAATAGTTAGATTCCAACCCACTGTGTTCTTCGATGAATGTAAGTTTCACTTACTTTACATTTGTTTCTTTTAAAAATGGGAAACCACTAAAACAATACTGAAAATTTGGAAAAAGGGGAAAAATCATCCGAGCTCCCCTATACTCTCCTAAGATCGAAAATATTTTCTTTTTTTGCCTATCATCTTCCAGTCCTTTTCCACGTGCACCAATATTTCTACATATTTGCGAGAAATCAGTGAACCTTTAAATAAAAATAAATAGACAACAGAAAGCATGTATAATTAAGGAATTCAGTTACAAGAAAATTAATTGCCTTGCAGTTTCACTTAAAATTAAATCCATAACACCCAGGGGAATTTTCAGAGTCTTGTCAGTTGCTTCTTGGAATCATCGTTCAGGAACTGCTGATACTGGTCTTCCAACTGTTAAGTCTCATAAATGCACATTACGTGATTAAATATCAAGGCTCCAGTACACCTGCCCAAGCTAACAATTAGGCCGCCATTATTACCAGCCATTTCATTAATCTCAATGAGTTTAGGGTGTAATGACTACAAATTGAATAAATAATTTCTGTGACTAACCATGATTCACGACACATAGATTACCATCAAACTCTGCGTGCACTTGATGCGAAAGATGGTCCTCAATTCAGAAACCAATGCCCTGAAATGAAATCACCCAGAGATGTAGCACAGAGGCAGATGTGCATTGTAGCCAAGAATGAGCTTTGACTTTGGAACAGATGGGGTTCGGGTCTTGAGACCTCTTCTTGCTGTCTGGCGAAGGTGCTTGAACCTCCCTAAGTGTCAGCTTTGTTATCCTTAAGTGGAGAAAATACAACTTAATTCATAGGTTCTTGAGAACGTTACAAAAGCAGAACAATGCCTGACACTTGGGCCTTCAGTTACTGAATTATTCAACTGAATGCTGATTGAATATTGAATTATTCAATTATTGAATAAACAGTCAAGAGTAACAGGTACTACAGAGATGCCATTTTATTTTATTTTTAAATAAATTTATTTATTTATTTATTTTTGGCTGTGATGGGTCTTCGTTGCTGCCCACGGGCTTTCTCTAGATGTGGCGAGCAGGGGCTACTCCTCGTTTCGGTGCGTGGGCTTCTCATTGCGGTGGCTTCTCTTGTTGCGGAGCACAGGCTCTAGGCACACGGGCTTCAGGAGTTGTGGCTCACGAGCTCTAGAGCGCAGGCTCAGTAGTTGTGGTGCATGGGCTTAGTTGCTCTGCCTCACGTGGGATCTTCCCGGACCAGGGCTCGAACCTGTGTCCCCTGCATTGGCGGGTGGATTCTTAACCACTACGCCACCAGGCAAGTCCCCTAGAGACACCATTTTATAAAGCATGCTGCTCACCCAACTGGTTCGACTCTGGTCACTGGAATCTTGATTGTAATCACTGCTCTGGTCTGCCTGATTGAGGTATTTACCTTTAAAAATACTCAGCGGGGCACTTTCTACCCACAACTTTATCACGATAATAGGAATAAGTAGTTATAGATTAAAAACTCAAAACATGAAATAAACTTTATATAGTTTACTAAGATAAATATATAAATTATATATATACACAATTAATACGTAGTCATAAGCATAGTAGAGTCCAGAACTTAATTCCCAGGTTAAACTTCAGGCCGAAGAGGGATATGTTTTGATCCTTCCTCTTCTTTTATTCTCCGGGCTCTGGTCCTGTTCTGTCTCCTTGTTTACACTGACCTATGACAGGTCTGTCACGTCTTTGCTCCAGGAATGGGGATCTCAGACTACAATTACTCCAAGTTGACGCACAGTCTTGACTGATGGCATATATTTTTTGGTACTGTTTTCCAAACCTCCAGACTAGGTTCATACTCCTCAGAAATGCCTACTCTTCCCAGCTGTCTGACGCAGCTGCCCTTGGCCTTGGATGTGGTAATTTGCCCAGATGGAAGGTGACATCCAGGAAGGCTTCATAGAGGCTATTCCATTTCAGTGGAATTTTTTTTTTTTTTGCTCTTTTTAATAAATTTTAAAATTAATTTTTACTGGAGTATGGTTGCTTTACAATGTTGTGTTAGCCTCCATTGCACAACAAAATGAATCAGCCATACACATATACAGATATCCCCTCCCTTTTGGACGTCCCTCCCATTTAGGTCTCCACAGTGCATTAGGTAGAGTTCCCTGTGCTATGCAGTGTGTTCCCATCAGTTGTCTATTTTATACATAGTATCAATAACGTATGTGTGTCAATCCCAGTCTCCTAATTCTGCCCATCCCACCACCTTCCCCTTTGGCGTCCATACATTTGTCCTCCACCATTTCAGTGGAATCTTGAAACATGTCACAGGTGGAGCAGGTGGGCTCGGAGGGCATCCGGGAGCAAGGAAAAGCCTCAGAGTGTTGACGACACACCTTGTTCTCACCCGTCTGGCTAGCAGGAAGGGCTCTTTGGAGGGCAGTGCGACAGAAAAGTGTGGGCAGGTGAGCCGTTCTACGACGAGCCTCACACACCACGCTCGAGGGCAAGCGTTCCAGCCGGCAGGGAAGGTGTGCAGGACGAGGAGCCGCTGGTGGAGCCGTGGCTTAACGTTGCAATTCCCGCTCTGTTTGCTTTGCAGCAGCTACACCGATAACGGAGTGAAACCGACTGGGAAGAAGGAGCGTCTTAAGCGTTAGCCCTTCACTCGCCCCCACCTTCTCCTCAACACACGGCAATGCTTCATGCTCTACCACCTGCTCCTCTCGGCCGCACCCCTGCATCCTGTCCCGTTACCTCTAGTGCATCCGTGCATTCTTCTCTTTACCGCAGGCCTCTCGCTCTGCTGCTCTGATTTATTTACACGCATGTGTCCTCTACGGGATTGTAAGCTTCTCTCTTTTCCCCCCCCACAGCTGAAAGGTTTTATTAATCCATTCTTTGAAAAGGCAGCCAAACCCACTGAAGACCTACCAAATGAGAGGATGTTAACATATTCAGGGGGTTGTACGTTTGGGGTTCTGGCTGGAAGTTCAAGCTCACGTTAGGGGCTTGGCTCGTGGTTGCAGTTTACACTGTTCATCAGGACGACTGCTGAAGCGCTAAGGAGCTAAGGAGACTGTAAGCTTCTCAAGGGCAGGGGCAGTGCTGCACTTACGTTCCTATACTCAGTATTCAGCCCGATGCCTAGAGGAAAGTGAGCAGTGAATACATTCATCATCACATTCCTTCAGTATTTATGGTGTGCCTACTACGCGCTTCCTAGGAAAACTGCTAAAAGCACTGCGTGCAGGACAGTGAACAAAACAGAAAAATCCCTGTCCTCGTGGAGTCTGCGAAAATTCTGAGAGACACGCAACAAATCAGGAAGTGAGTCAATAAATAAATGGGTAAAATTTTAGTATGTCAGCGATAAAGGCGATGGCAAAAAATAAATCAGACGAGATGGACTAGGGTGTGATTTGAAATAGGGTGGTCAGAGAAGTCTTCACTGGAAAGCGGATCTTAGAACGTAGACTTGAGAAACGAGGGAGGAGGCCGGGTGGATGCCTGAGTGGGGCGAGGGGGAGGCTGTAGGCACATGGACTGACATGCTTATTTCAATCAGGACAGGCCGGGTGTTCAAGGCGCAGCAGCGGCCGCTGGAGCTGCAACGGCGAAGGGACAGTCAGAGAGGCCACTGGAGCGGGGTGGGGGGGGGGGGGTTGTGAGGCTGCGCTGAGGCCGCTGTAAGGGCTCTGGCTTTTACTCTGAGTGGAAGGGGAGCCGCTGAAGGATTTGGAGCAGAGGAGGACTTGCTAAGTAAACGCGGCAGCTTTAGCAGATTGACGACGGACACGTACTTTTGGGTGACAGAGAAGGTAGCCGGGACCCGTGTGCTAGCAGTGGATGTGGAAAGAAGGGCTGGATCCTGTTTGAAGGTGGTTTTCTTCAACTGGATTCGCTAACGGTGGACCGGGGTTACGAGACGATGAGCAGAGTTAAGGATGTCTCCAAAGGTCTGGCGTGAGCAACTGGGAAGCTGGAGTTGCTGTTTACAGAGACATGCTGGGTAACAATTTAATTCCCTGTCCAAATTATGACACTTCTGAGAGAGAAAGAGATGCTATACATATTTGGGGAAACACGGAAACTTGGATTATCTTGGAGAATCTGTTCACCCTAGAGCAGTGGTTCTCAACTAGGGGAGAGTTTGCCCCCAAAAGGGGCATTTGGCAGTGTTGGAAGACACGTTTGGTTGTCACAACAAGGAAGCTGCTGCCAGCACCCAGTGGGAAGAGGTCCGGGGTGCAAAGGACAGCACCCCATGACAAAGAACTACCTGGTCCAAAATGTCAATGGTGCCGGGGTAGAGAAACCCTGCCCTGGAGATGGAGAAAAGAATGAGGAGGCCAGCTTTGCTGATGTGAATTGAGGTGAAGATCAATGCAATCGAAGAGATAAACTATGAGGATGCTTATTTCTTCATTTATTTATCATTTCTATCCAGCCTACTTCTACAAAATATATAACGTCCTTTACCAAAAAGCAAAACAAAAACGAAACGAAACGAAAAAACCCAGGCATACACCCTTGAACGCAGCGGTGTATTAAGAAATTACACAACTGAAAGAATCGACAGAGCTCATTAGCCTTAACGTTAAAGAAGGTTTGAAAAACAGCACCAAGAAATAAACGCCATCAATGACTATTATGAGCAGGGCTTTACTGGGACCCTCACCCACTCCCCAGCTACCCTTTCCTTTACCAAGGCTCAGTTCAGCTACAGCACCATTGTTGGCTTCTTGGATTTCCAAAGTAGATATATAAGGAAAGGAAGTTTGAACGCAACCTTAAGAAAAATGATCGCCGTGATCACCGCCCATCTGAATACGGTTCGCTGACACTGATTTTACCAGCAAAGTTCTTCCTGTTCACCACAGACGGGTAAATCTCTCAGGAAGATGATCAAGGGAGATAGCCAGGCTCATTCTCATCCTCACTCCATTTTCCCTCCAAAGCTGAATGAATGAATGAAAACACCATTAAAACGAGTGGCCGACTGCCAGATCTCTGTAGCCATCCTTTCTCCCCTTCATCTGTTTGGACCATCTGTGAAGTTATAATGAAAACTTCACACTAGCTGACCTAAAAGCATTCTTATAGTCCCAGTTTAGGTTCTTGCATTTTTATTCTCCCCTTCTTTTTTTTTTTTTTGCCAGTTAAATGTAGTCATAGAATGAGGTGACTCCGATAGTTGGTTTTATCTGAATAAGCCTGCTGGCTTCTGAGCAGCCAGAGATGAAGAGTAGCATCTCAGCCATTAAGCTAATGAAAGAAATGAAAACTTTCAAACCAGCCCTCCTTTTCCGCACTCAGGTCTAACAGACAAGGGTTTAGGATCTCAAACCCTTTCCCGTCTCATTTTCCTCTGTGATCTTATAATGGGGTCCCAAGCTTTAGCAAAAGGGGCAAAAGCACCTTTCTGCCTAAAATACTGAGAACACAATGTTTTGTTTCTGGCGGAAATTGTATCAGGGCTTAGTTCTGTACCAGCCCCTTTCTCCTGGCGGTTTATATGCAGGCATACAAGAGCATTTACAGCTATTATATAATGCGACCAGTGGGCAAGGGTTTGTGCGTGCACATTTGAGAACTCTGCCCTCAGTCTGGAATGTGACAGAAACAAGTTGAAGCAGGACTGTGCCCCCGAAAGGCAGGGGCACCTGAGGGGGGGCACATGGAGACCGTCAGCAACCAGTCTCTGTGTTCTGTTCACTCAGGTGAGATGTCGCGAAAGGGCAGGAAAGCTGAAAAGGACCTGTGTTTCTTGCAACCTGTGGATTTCCACATTTGACTGTCTGTCAGGTGGCTATGAACGTGTTAAACACAAACACTGTTTCTACCCACGTCATGAGGGAACTAGCTTGCCCATAAGGCACCCTTGGTGCCTTGAAGAATAAACAAACCCACGTCAGCATTCAAGGAACAAACAGACAAGCAAAGATACAGGCCTGCTTTTGAACTTCAGAGGCTCCTGTCTGGCTACCATAGGCTCGGAGGCCACAGTCACGGGTCGAGTCACATGAGGGGGTCCAAAGAGGTGGCATTTCTACTCTCAGCCCTACACGTCTCCCCAAAGTACAACAGAACAAGCAGCCCGGCTAGGAGGTGCCAGAAGGATTAATACATTGTCCTTACTTGACCTTTTCCTCACTTCCATTTGAAGAGAACAGGTGGTTCAGTCCAGCGACACAGAGATTCAAGACCCGATCTGGAAACCTAGACCGAGGATCCTCACAGATCAGCTGGATACCTGTTTCCTCAGGAATAAAAGACACTCCTGTTCAGAATGATGCCAAGCCCTTCCTCTACCTTCCACAGCGCTCACTGTTAATCACTACTTGTCAATGCTTGTTAAGAACTGCCTGCATCCACTCTCTGAATCTGGGAATAAAACAGAAGCACGGCGGGCATACTTCCTGAGGCTCCCTGTGCACGAACCCAGCACACTTCATCATCTCAACGTGACAACATGAAAATAACTTTTTTTGTTTGTTTTTTGGCATTTGTAAAATCCAAGAGTGCTCACACCCTTCAGGGAAATTGGTCTTTGTTCTTGGAGTCTCACGAGTGCATTGCATAAATTGCCCATCCCAAGGAATACGGAAATAGAACGAAGAGGGCGCACGTATAGTCTTTGAAAAGTGATTTCACATTACTTGTTATTCTGCTTCCAAAGCATTATACAGAATTGATTGAAGAGACAACTGGAACAGCATCCACCACAGCTCAGCTCTTCATCTCCCTTAAGACTTATTTTAAAAATACTGCCTTTTAAGATACGCGGCTCAATTCATTTTTTGGAAGGTGCTCTGATACAGATGTTTGCTCAGGTCTTGCTGCAGAAACTTTTTTCTTTGAAGGAATCTCAGTCACTGTGAACACGGGATCTTAAAAATACTTTATTTTCTTCACTCTCTATCTACTCAAAAGCAGCACTGACCATAAATGGCTAAAATAACTCACCCATATCAATTAAAGTCAAAAGGTTAAATGTATACTCTCTTAGTAAGGTCAAAAATTTAGCTTTATGATTCATAATACCTGGAGAAAATAGTAATAATATTATGGAAAGAAAGCAATAGCACATCCTACTTACAGGTCGGACTTTTAACTTTTCCTGAACTCCGAAAAATTCAATATAATCCTAGGTGTCCTTTTGAAATTCTGCAGATTCTTACAGGATGGTTTTCATGTCTGGACCTCTCTCAACACTGATAAAGGAAGAATGTGCACTTATTTTCTATGTTCGTTTTTTTAATTCACTATGATGGAAAAGAAAATATTTTAGCTCATAAAAAAATTAATTTGTCTTTGTTTTCTGGTTCTTTTCTTTCACCCCTGCCTAATTCCAAACTATCCACATGGATCACTTTGGATAGGTAGTATTGAACAGTTATTTTAAACACAGACTCAACTAATAAGTGAGAATTAAAATAGACTCAATAAATGAGAATTTCTCCATTTAAAAATTATAAAATATCTCCAGTACATGCTTAAACTCCTCTACTATTTAGTTATTAGGTAACTAGGCCACCACAGAAAATGTATTTTGGTGGTTTAAAAAATATGCCTAAGGTAAATTTTAAAATTGAGCTATTTAGTTAATTAGTAGAAAGGTAGCAACCAGTAGTAACGGTCACAAGTAAAACGTTAGTACAAAAGCAACAAATAAGAAATATGCAGATGGAATAAATGAAGTGGAAGGACTTAGAATAGTAAGGTCCTAACGCGTTCAAATGAGTGGAAAGGACCAAAATGTTATCAGTCCATTTCTTTCTTAAGGAAAACCATATCATAAAAGCTGAGCACTGAAGTCTGACAACCATTTCCACCTCTCATTAACTACCACTCTGCCCCCTGCCGTTTGCTTTACAAGGCTGTGACACGCTATGGTGAACAGCCTACATCATTCATGCCCTAGCTATTCAGCCGTCCTTCGACCCAGTCCACACAGTGGCGTGGAATTGTTTTCTCCAGATGGTCTCCATCCCTCTTCACAAGCATCCAACAGAGTTCTGATTTACCACAATAATAAAATATGTCTTCTCCCTTTCTCTTTCATTAAACTAAGCATTTCTGTTCATAAGTCCTTAGGTCGGTGGAAACATTCCTCTAAGATCATAGCTTGCTTATCTCCTGTCTTAAAAGGTTTTTTTTATCACCATTGGGTAGGACACATGTTCTTACATCTCAGTGTTCTTCTATTTCAACTACAGTATCTTCATTCTCAAGAAAGGAACCAATGCTTGGAAATGTAATAGCCATAATAGTAAGAAAAGCTCCAGTAGCTAATAGCCACTGAGCATATATCATGGATCAGATACTCTTCTTAGAGCTTTAAGTGTATTAATTCAGTTAGTCTTCTCAACGACCCCATGAGGTAGGTACTACTATCATGGCCTTTGTACAGGTAGGAAACTGAGGCATAGAAAAGTGATCTGTTTAGCCTGTCACAGAACTAGTAACTGGTAACTAGTAATTAGTAACAAGTCACAGAACTAGTAACTACAGCTGGGAGTCCAACCCAGGCAGTCTGGCTCCAGAGTCTGTGGCCAAACTATGTAGGTATAGCATAGTCAAGTTATACCTACGAACAACTAGAAGAAGATAATGGAAACTGGAATTGATCATAGAAGCAAGGACTAGAGTTGTCAATTTATCTGCTTCTTTGGAATACTGTACAGAAAAATTCCAATGGTATATTCTTGGCATTTGACACTTTACTATTTCTACCAAAGTCTTCAGAACGTAAAACTGGAGTCCAAAATTCACATTTACTTGAATGTTTATTGTACCTAATTCTTCACAATATTTACAGCCTAAATCACAATGAACGGTATCCCATCAGCTGAACTGTCTTTAAGTCCTCAATCAGCAACTGTTCAACAGTTGAATGAAAACGATGTCGATTGTAAGTGAGATAACAGAGAAGCTTATACACTTTTCCATCATATATACCTGAAATAATTTACTTAATCTAAAACTGATGACTTTGCTTTTTCTGTGTATTAATTTAGGGTTTGAGGTATAAGTTATAAATAGATCAAATACACTCCAAATCATCCAATTCCCTTTCATTTTTCTCAGAGTTTGACCATATTTACCAATTCTCATGAAATACTTATGTTGTAATATAACATGTGAACATTCTGAATCTTTCTCTCTCTTCCAAGCTAAAGTGGTTTCAACAGAACACTTGAATTTAAGAAACAGTCATCATATTTGACTCTTGCATTAACATAAATTTTAAAAACAGGTAGGATAGGTATTAATTTACTTACTCAAATTCCCTTCCCAAATTAAACGTGAACGGCTGATAAAAGAGCTAGCAGGAATTCTTAGAATGATTTTTTTTTAATGTAATATCTGTTGCTACACTATCAAAAATGGGTATGGAACAGAACACATGAAACACAGAATGAGAAGGACACTTGAATGGCATCGTTGGTCAGTAAATTCCATATTTCAGACTCATCATTGCCCTTGAAAAATAGTCCATGGCTACTGGTTATAAAAAGACTTGAACCTGAAACAATTAAACAACTTTATAGAGCACAAGCTTTATGTATCTGAGTTGGGAGGTGTATTAATATGCCGGTAACATCCAAATAAGTGTAATCTTGTTTTAATCGTATTTTGGAAACCTCTGCTTCTCTGATACTTAATTTTAAAAATAACAGTGAAAATAGCTAGTAATGGTTTCAGTTTCACCTTGGTATTGCTCCCAGGTCAACATCATATAAATCAGGTCACTGAAAACTGTGACAATGAGGGTTCTCAGTCTGCAAACCAACACAGTGCCTTCAGCTGACCAAACTAAAATCTGAATTGACTTGACTCCTCCAATGTTGAGGAAAAAAGAAATAGGCATTAACAGACACAGGAATACACAGAGCAATGCACTTTACATTTGAGACGCCTTTTTACTCACTTCCTGTGAGCTATAACTTTTTTTATCCTAGCTTAGTAGTTAGATGTCATAAGCATGTGTACAAGTGTTCTGCTTCCTTTCCTGATTATACCTGTAACATCACAGACAAACACATATTATGGATGTATTTCAGTTTCCCTAACTTTAAACTGAGAGGCGCTTTGCTCTGCTACCTCATTAAGACAAGAACTAAAATTATGATGTAGCATATGCTCTATTTTACACAAAATTAATGAGTCATTAAAAGCTAAGAGACAAGCATTATATTTTTCACAAGGCACTATCTGGGTATATAAAAAAAAATCATTGAAATGTCTGTTGAAACCCTACAGAATGAGTTTCCTAAATCACGGGTCTCCTGGAAATACGTTTAAGAAAATTATACACAAAATCTCCTAAATTTTTCTTTGAAGTTTCCACAGCATTCCAAAACTCACTCACAGTGCCAGATGGTGTGACCATAATCCACAGTCTCCTCACGTACAGTAGCATCTGAGTTGGCAACATGCCCCCAACACGTTTAATAAATGCATTTTGATATTTATTTGGATTAAAAAAAAAAACAGCAACAAAAGGAGAAATAAGGCCCTGTGAAGTGGAAACCTCTAGTCTTTAGCGAATGAGCAGGTTTTGGGGTTCACTTCAATTCCCTTGTAGGTAAATTCCCAGTAGGTAAGGCTGCTGGAAAGGGCTCTAGAATAATTTCCAAAGACTTCCAGCAGCAGTAGACTACTGTCTAATGTATCTCTGCTGTTTCACTCCTTATACTGTAGGAAACAAAGTTACAGACAGGTTTGAGGCATGTAACTCACGCCAGTGCCCAATCCATAAAATAGCCTCAGGTGTTCATTATAGCCTCAAATAGCCGATTTCTAATATTATACAATTCCATACTTATACTTTTCAGTTATGCAATATATTAATTTAAAGAATACATTGAACCCACTGTTTTAGGAGTTTGGCCGACAGATAAAAATGATTAGTCCACCCATCTCAGAAAGAGAGTAAACATGAAAAACTGGTAGTATTTTCCATGATTCTGCCATAGGCTGTTACTAATAAAACAATCCCTTCGGACACTAATCCAAATGGAATAATTTAAGAACAAGCTGATTTATTATATTGACCCTAATTATTTCTACACCACTGTAGTTCAGACAGTTTCTTAATTTTCTGTGGACTTCTGAACTTTTTCTATAACTTGCATGTATCACCCATTTAAAATATTTCCCAGAATATTTTATAGTTTTTTTAAAGCAGAGCAGCAGGTCAGTTTGACCTGAATTATTCAGGCCTGTGACTGAAGCCCAGAACCATCTATTAATATCAATGTAAACAGATCAAGGAGCCTTGAAGGGCACAACACTGCCTTATATCAGTGTTTCTAACTCATCCTCAAATAGTCTAGCATTTACCGAATTTTCAGTGTATCGGCTAAGGTGCAGTGTGTAGAGGAGATATACTGATTTACTAGGACTTCGTAAGTCCTGAACTGTGCTTGTCCCATTAATAACGCATACAAAATGAGGCAAAATGTTACCAGACTACACTTAGCCTGAAGAGACACATATCTAGGGCATTTATTAAAAGTCACTTAGCTTAAGACGAGACTGGACCGCTTAAAGGAAGGAACTAGGGATCAGAAGACAAGTTTTTACATCTGCAGTCAGGACAGTTTTAAATCATGTTCTTCCACCTTGGCCAAAGGAAGCAACAACATGAGGTGATCAGGATAAACTGAGATGTTGGGACAATGCATTTCACAGTGTCATTGTAAGGGTAAAATGATGTAGAGAGGACGGAAAGAACCTGTAAACCTTAAAATATTACAAAAATGTTATTAAAATTAGCCACAGGATTTTAAGCTTCTCAGACCAGGGATCATACTTTGTCCATGTGATCAAAGACAACTTCACGGCAGAGATGACCTTGAACCTTCGAAAGGTAGACTTTGGAAAAACGAAGACTCAGGTGGGGACCAGAGAAGGGTGAAGACAGAGAATAGCACAAGTTAACAAACAGAAATGGTAACATGTAAACTCATGTCTCCAGTAAGATGAGTAATCCTGTTTTGACCAGACTGTTTAAACAAATGAAGCGTAGAGTAGATGAGAGAGAGAGAGAAGGCTAAACAGGTATGGTTGCGCCATATTGGGGAGGACAATGGAAGCCAAGCTGAATCTATTTTGGGATTTCTAGAATTTCTGCCAGTAGACATAATTCACTGTGATATTTTGATACAGTAAAAAAAAATGTACTTAAAGATACTGTAGGGCTTCCCTGGTGGCACAGTGGTTAAGAATCCGCCTGCCAATGCAGGGTACATGGGTTTGAGCCCCGGTCCGGGAAGATCCCACATGCCACGGAGCAACTAAGCCCGTGCACCACAACTACTGAGCCTGAGCTCTACAGCCCGTGAGCCACAACTACTGAACCCGTGCGTCAGAACTACTGAAGCCCACGCACCTAGAGCCCATGCTCCGCAACAAGAGAAGCCACCGCAGTGAGAAGCCCGCGCACCTCAACGAAGAGTAGCCCCCGCTCGCCACAACTAGAGAAAGCCCACACGCAGCAACGAAGACCCAACACAGTCAAAAATAAATAGTTTTAAAAATTAAAAATAAATAAATAAATAAAAAGATACTGCATAAGCACAACTCATCATCCAGCCCCCTAAACCAATCCCCCATGTGGGGAGATCCTCAACAGACTTCATTATATACTATATATAACACACTATTTATACCACAATTTTCTAAGATCTAGAAAAGCAGATATTCAGACCTGAACTCTTAGCTTTACCCTTGGTGCCTTCCTTTCCCTTGTTCCTGAGACCTAGTGGACACTGTTGGAAAACATTCATAAATGTCACATGCAGGTGAGTATTGCGACCTGAGCGGCAATGTTTCAAACTGTAATAGGAGTATTTCCTGTCTCACCTCCGAAGTGATGTTGTCATGGTGGTCACCGGCTGTCTTGCTAGAGCAGGGGATCAGGAACCCTTCTAATTCCTGAACAGAAGGACATGTAACCAATGTGAAAAACAGGATGTGTGATCACGACTCTCTTCAAATCATGAGTGGTCTTAATCAGACACGTGAGCTGGGTTCACAGATACGAACTGTTAGAACTGGAAGGGGCCTTAGTCTGACCCTCCTTATTTTAGTGGAACGAGAAGAGGTCCAGAAAGGTGAAGTGCTTGCCTTAGAAGATACAGTTAACTTTTCTACTGCCAGAACTCGAATTCACATCTCCTAGATTCTAGATTTCTTACGTCAAAAGTTACACCTTGGGAATTCCCTGGTGGTCCGGTGGTTAGGACTCCATGCTTTCACCACCAAGGGCCCGGGTTCAATTCCTGGTCGGGGAGCCAAGATCCCATAAGCCGTGTGGTTTGGCCAAAAAAAAAAAAGAAAAAAAAAAAGGTACACCTTACCAAATCTCATTAGCTTTAGATGAACTTAAAAAAATAGAGCATAGGTAACTTCTCATGGTACTACTACCCAGCAGGGTTTCTCAAATGCAGTACCAGATGATTTGGACCAGACGATTGTTTGTTGGTGGAGGCTTCCCATGCACTGCAGTACGACTGCCGGCATCCCTCATCCCTACCCACTAGATGCCACAATCACCACCACCCCTTGGCTGTGACACAACCAAAACCATCTCCAGACATTGTCAAACGATCCCTGGGGGTAAAAAGCCACCCTCGGTTGAGACATTCTACCCCCAGCCGCCGCCTTCTCCAGCTCACGTAACCCTCTAGAGCAATTCCTTCAGAGCCAGTCGGACCTAACCTAAGGGCCTCCTTCCAAGCACCTCATACCTCTAACCTGACAGCAAAGGGCTCTTCCCAGGTGTTCCAGTTTCCCCTGCAGGTGTTAACTCTGTCGCTGGCGTCTAGTTATTCCAGGTCATCGAGGTGACAGGCCCTCTTCCATCTACTCCATTCCCTATTTCAGCGTGCATTTGAGTGGGCATTGTATGCTAGATGCTGGGCGTGGGGAACACAGAGATTAGTCTCTGATCTCCAGCAGTTCAGTCTTCTGGGGGAGACACATACGAACGTGAACACCTGCCTGCCTTAGGGTGAGTGTTGCGAGACAGCTGTGGGCAGGGTGCTACAGAATTAGGGAATACCCTCGTTCACACTGAAGGTGGCCACAGGGTGACGCATCGCAGGAGGTGGCCAAAAGGAAGTGTCTGCTAAGCAGAGTCTTCAAGGACAAATCCGAAGGAGCCGCGAAGAGAACGGATAAGGCTTGCCAGGCAGAGGGAGCAGTGTATCTAGAAGCAAGGAGGGAGCAGACCTGGCTTCTGGCTGTAGCATCAACACAGGGTGAGAATGAAGTGGCAGAGTAAGCAGGAAGCAGGTCTTGAGGGGCCAATTATACCAAGCCCGAGAGTCTGGCAGCGACCTCGAAGGGAACTAGAAGCTGGGGGGAGAGTCATCCAACTCGCATTTTAGAAAGATGGGAAGTACAGACCCCTTCAAAGATGAGGGGTTCGAGGTAGGAGCACAGGTCACCTCAAGATAAATGCCTAATGTGCTGCAGATTTGGCTTTTGCCATTCCCACCGCGGGAGGGATTCTCTTCCTAGGAGCATGGCCACAAACGGGCAAGAAGAAGAAAGGCGCACGTCTGTACGGAGGTACAACCTCTTCTTCCACCCAGGAACGAGGCGGAGGAAACCTTTTACCACCAAGGCAAGAAGAAGAACTTTTTCTCTGGGAATCTAAGACTTTACAGAGAGGTTGAGTTCCCTGTGGAAACTCAAAATATGTTTTTCCCGGAAAGAAAAATAATACATGTTGCAATTTTTAAATGTATGGTTCCATTTACGGTCAAAGGTATTTTGCACAGGTGTGCGTGTGTGAGCGTAGATGTGCACTGGCTATTAAACATATCACTGTTTCTATGGGAATATGAATTACAGACTCACTTGCAGGACACGAGCCACTTGCCAGCTGTGAACCGTGCACGCCTGTGCAGAGAAACTACAAGCACGGTGGCGGCAAGATGCACCAGCCATGATGTGATTAGAGCTCTTCCACAGATGGGAGTCCAGGGCGATTTAGAGCGATGCCGCTGAGCACATGAAATGCAAATGGAAATGAGTTCTAGGCGGCTGCTCGGGCCCTGCCGGGGCTGAGTCTCCGAGCAGCTCCAGTAGCTGACCCAGGGCCTGGCACACAGCAGCTGCTCCCTCGATGCTGAGGAAGAGTGACCTGGATGCATTAAAATGGATCTCCATGCCCACATGTCTCTTGCTTAAATGAGACTTAGAGGAAAAAATACTGGTTCGATGAGTCTGAGATTGTGTGTGTAAGAGAGGGAGGAAAAGACAGCACGGATTCGCCCAGAAGGAGGGGGAAAGAAAGTGAATTGGCAAGTCTTCCTGTCTGAGCTCATGGAACAGAGATCTCTGCCTTTCTGAGGCAGAAGCTAATATGAACATGAGGTGACCTTGATTAATTCTCATTAATGTCAGCAGAGGGGATCAACTTAAGTAAATGAATGTTAGTTCCATGACCTATTGCATATTTGTTTTAAGAGCTGATTTGCTGATTTGTAGCTGAAACATGGTAGCCTTCTTCCCTCTGATTCATCCATTACTCAGAAGGCCCTGGCTTCTTAGAATTCTTAATAAAATTCCAACAGCGTTCATCAGCAGTCATCAAATACAGCCGAACGCTCTTTCAAAGTGCGTCTTTTCACCTTTTGCTACTGACCTGACCTATCTCCAGCCTCTCCCAGTTTCAGCTCACCTTGATCGCTGAGGGCAAATTTACCTCCTTAAAACAATGCTTTGGTTCAGTTACATCTCTTTTCAAAGCCCTTTCGCCACCCTGCAAGTGTCTGCAGAATAAAGAAAGTCCAAACCTCTGGCCTGACCCTAAGGCCCTGTACAGTCCCCACTGGTAAATCCCACCCACTCCCACTTCTGCATGCAATGCAGCAGGCAGCCTTGCCGGCCCCTGAAGAGGCGCTCTGCAGACTTCCGTGCTTATTCACACCTCAGCAGCCCCACACCCTCAATTCCTCCCTCTGTACCTGAAAAGCACATTTCTGAGTCTGGTCCACTCGATGAAGTAGGAGTCTGAGCTCATTTCAGCCCAGGTCCCCTCACTAATGGAATATTCTATGCCTCTCTGCTTCCCTGAGAAGGGGTGACCCTATTCTCCGCCAGGACGGTGTCCGGGCCCTAGCTGTGGGCAATACATGACAACGGGATGACCCAAGGTCCTAGAAAGGTGCCTGGCACACCCTGGGAGCTCAACAAAAGTCTGTAAATTTTGTTGAATAAATTCAAGTTATTTGATTTTGTTAATTTAAGATGACCACCCACTTTCTCCCTGAGGCCAGGGACTTTCCTCCCACCCAGGTGAGAAAAAAAACATCGAAACATTTTAACTTTGATAAAGTTTGCTTTGACACACCAACAGCAGAACTTTCTCTTTAACCCTTCAAGAAATGAGAACTCCCCGATCCCCCCACCTCCACTCCGCCTCAGGACTGAATTGTAACCGACCTGGATCCTTTGCATCTCCTCTGCTGTTACCTCCGCCCGGCCAGGTCACCAGCAAATTCTCCAGGCGAGAAAAAGATTTTTTAAAATGCACGTTTGAGAGGAATAAAACGTCTACAGGCAGGAACCGTCCAACAGGTGCTGCCCTGCAAACACTTGAACCCCGAAACTGACTTTCTGAGCGGGCCGAATGGTTTTTAGCCAAACTGATATGTTTTTTTGGCTGTTGTTTCAGGGGCTTTTGGAGAAGGTAAATGCCCGCTCCCCTGGGCCTTGCCTTTTTCTCCCATCACTTAGTACCGAGTGCGTCTATGACTTGTTTACCTGGATGCAACCTATGTTGCTCCCAATCACCCCGCTCAGCGACCCGCGCGACCACGTGTCCTTAAATCAGAGTCCCGTGGACTCCGCTCGGGAACTACATTTCCCAGCGGCCCCCGCGCCCTTCGCAGGAAGGACGTCTGCGCACTAAGATACTCAGTTCCAAGTTTGGAGCTTTTAGCTGCCAGCCCTGGCCCATCATGTAGCTGCAGCACAGCCTTCCCTAACGTTGCAACTGGGGGAAAAATCACTTTCCAGTCTGTTTTGCAAGGTGTGCATTTCCATCTGGATTCCCTGAAAGTCCATCTGCTGCCTCGGTCAAGAGAAACTCCACTTGCATGAAGATTGCACGCCTGCAGCTTGCATCTTTGTTGCAAAACTAGCTACAGAAGAGAAGCAAGGCAAAGTCTTTTGTGCTCCCCTCCCCCATCAAAGGAAAGGGGAAAATGTCTCAGTCGAAAGGTAAGAGCCTATTTGCATTACTTGCAAAAATGCAAAGGGTTGTGCATGCATTTATGAATGCATGGATGCAATTTTCGCCTGGCGATTGCATTTTTAAGTTTGAGGTTTTCCACATCTCAGTTGCATTTCCTGTTTAGTATGTGTCTCTTTTTTTTTTTTTTTTTTTGCAGACACAGAGAGTTCCTGTAAGGCAGGGCTTGCAGTTCAGCTGTGCATTGACGTTATTTGCATTCTTCTGCTAGGATTACTGAGCTCTTTTTGCCTTTTGCACAGTCAGGAGAGATAGAGCAGGTTGGTAGCGTCTAAATGTGCAATGCTTTATATAATTGTAAAATCCTTTAGTATGCACACATATAATAGGTAATTTTACGTGCAACAGGAATACAAACTTTTAAAAAGTCTGTAGATGAAAATGAAAGGTAAAACTTGAGTTAAACTAGTAGGAAATTAATGTAATCTTATATTCCTTTGGGAATGAATTGTTGGTGCTAGTATTTAGTTAAATTTCCATTGGTATCATTTTGAACATTAAGCAACTTCTGATCTTTAAAGGAAGTAAAGGTGAATAATAGCATTTTAGAAAAAAGCAGACAAGAAGTCTTTCTCTTCCGAGATTTTGCACTTTACACCAATTCCTTATTGGTTCACAGTATTTAGAAGCAGCAATGAGGACATCGAGGTTTTATGTCTTCCCATTTGGGAGATGCTTTGCATCTCGAGGGAAAATACTGGGAGAAAAATTGTACTTTTAAGCATTACGCCAATGTGGGAGGACTGCACTGTTTCATTGACAACCATAATGAAACCTTTTAAGTGTGTAATTGCATATATTTAGTCAGCTGTAATAGGTCAGAAGTTCAGGGTTATGGTTGTTTTCTTTCTTTCTTTTTTTTTTTTTTTTGTTCTTAAAAATATTCTTTTTACACAGTTGTATTTTGCAGGCGTAATGTCATGCTGGGGAAGGGATTAAAAATATAAAAACCCTGACATGGCATTAGAGAGCTGAGGGGGTGTTGTCAGGTGGCCCTAGGACTGTAAGTCACTTGTTTCAGAACAAATTGAGCATAGAGAAAGCATATGCCCTGTGAGAACGTATGGAAAGGAGAGGTGAGCTCAGCACAAGGTGAGTTAGGCTACCCAGGGCATTAGGTAAGTCAGATCCAGTGAAATTCAAGTGTCTCATCAGCGTTCTGCTACTTTGGGGAGAGTTGTTGTGTCACTTTTTAGTTCTACCTGCTGGGAATCATACATCTCAGCCCCAGAAGGAAGTAATATATATTCTCAAGAATTCAAAGTAGGGCTCTTCTTTTCTTTGGATATTAGGGGAAAAAATGGAAATCTGAAAAGCTAAGTAAGAGTGCCGAAGTACCTAGGAAGGGGCATTGTGAGCTGCCAGTGTTCCTTAATATCGGGAAAACCGACAATCTTTTAACTGAGCGTAGAAATAATAGCTTAGGAGGGCATTCCAGGCTTTGACGTATGAGAGAGATTGCATCTAGTTACTCTGTATTTGGTGTGCATTCACTCATTCATTCAGGTCAGTTTAATATATGAGTAAATATATTATGAGACGTGTGTGTGTGTGTTTGTAGCGCACAGGATTTGGGGACATACAAAAATATTTTATGTGTAGTTGTTTTCTTCAAGGAATTTACCATGTAGTTGGTGAAAGAAAGCACGTATGCAAATCACTGTGATATAAGATAATTGCATAGATAGTGAAGCAAAATGGTGCGTTTGGAGTTTAGAGATGGCAGTGATCTCTCTGGGAGATAGGAAGGGGGTGCTCTAGTGATCTTATCTTCGAACCTTAGGGTTTAAACTCAATCAGGTTTCTTTGTGCATTTTGGGGGGCTCACTCCTAAGGCGGCTCCCTCCTAGCAGAAGAAGTTGGGAAACTGAAAAACATATTAGCATGGCACTCTTCCATTATGGGTGCACCCTTAGTAGATCAGGTACTGGTGGTTCTTTACATTAACTCCCATTTATCCAAATAGTTTTCTTAATTGGGTCCCCTTTGGAAGGTGCATCTGGTGTGAACATGGGATTCCTGTCCAAAAGGAAAGTTTCTGGTAGAAGGAGGTGTGTGATCATTTGAGAAATGGCAAAGACTTTTGGCCTGGGCTGTAAATGTGGAACTGGCCTAATTCAGCTACGGTATTCTCAGATGGCAAAGACAGTGTTTTGTTTTTGTTTTTGTTTTTGTTTTTGTGCAGTACCAAACTTCTTTGTAATACTATAACCAAATGAAATGGAGGAAAAGTGAAAGGTGGCTATAACCTCATAGTATTGAAGATTTTAACAACATGTTCAATTCAAGGACCTTTACGAACTTTCTAGATCACTATAATTCCGTTTTACAGACCTCTAATTTAAGGCACAGCAGAGGCAAAAGAATTACAGACTCCCTGGGAGCTGGAAGGACTGGGTTACTTCTTTCCAGCCTTACCAACAGTGAGATTCCGAGAAAGAATTTCTTAAAAAGAAATTTTGTTTTCCACAGTTGTAACTTTAGGTGGTATGCTTTTCAGCTTGTTTATATTAGCTATCTGGGGTTGAGCTGACATTTTTCAAATATTAAAGTGGTAGAATGCCTTTTGAGGAAATCTGAAATGTAAGTTAACAGGAAGGGCACCCAGAAGGTGCAGGAATTCCTGCACTTTACAGGAAGACAGGCTACAGGAAAAATGTGTCATCTACATTACCCGGGAAAGTAAAACTATTGTTATCAGCCATAATGATCTGAGGGAGGGAGGCTTGGGGGAGAGAGGTCTGGCATCCCCCAGTTCACCTGAAAATATACAAAGAGTTTGACTCTGTTACAAATGCACTTCTTCTCACTTCTCCTTCTATTCACCTTTAAAAAATATTAGTTTGCCTTGGTTTAAAATAGTAATAGGTACATTGTGTCATGGGAACTGTGTATAAGGCATAATTCAGAAGCATGTAGGAGAGTGACAGGCAAGGACTTAACCCTACTGTGGGTCCCTTGCTTCTGGAATTCATTCTACCCTGGGAAACGAAATGTGTAAATTTCTCATTCTGTAAATTCCTTTGTTAGGTTGCAGCAGAGGGACTTGTCATGCTTAGCCTGTAATCTGAGCCAGTATGTTTTATAACCTCGCACATCGCAGGACACAAAATCAGAATAGGTACCCTGGGTTTCCTGAGTTTGTTTTGCATCAGTGTGGCATTCATTACTTTACAACATGCTGCAGGTCAGCTGCAGGGGCTTTCCGGGGGTCTCTTGGTGGTAATTTGATGCTGGAGCAAAGGGCTGAGATTCTCATTCCTTTGTTTTTCACAGATTAGTATCATTATAACTACCTTGCATTATTTGAAAGTCTGAAAGGTCTATAAGGGACGTTTTTAAAACTTAAAAGAAAAAAGTACATAAATAATACTCGTTTATTGTAGAAGCATTTGAAAATGTAGAGAAGAAAAATAAGAATCACTAGTTACCGCAGTATACATTTTGGCATATATCCTTTCGGACTTTTTTCTCTTCTATATATATGTGAATATGAATAAATCCAAAATGTGTATAAAGTTATTTAGTTGCCTTTTGTTTCACTTACCAATAATACTGTGAAATATTCCAAGTTAATATATTTCTACATTAATAATGTCTAATTCTAGTGTATTTATTTAAATAGGACATTAATGTTTATTAACTTTCAATATCATGAATATTGCTGTGATAATCATCCCAGTTCATACATTATTACGTATACTGTGGTCTTAGACTAAATTCCAGGACACAGAACTACAAGTTATGGATATCTAATTCTTCCCCATGACCCATTCTTTTCTTCACCTTTTAAAAATAGCTTTTTTATTACTATAAAAACAATATATACTCATTGAAAAAAATTCAAGCTGAAGAGAAATTCATAATAAGAAAATACAAATTACTCAAAGTCACACCACCCACAGCTACCTAGTTAACTTTTTAGTGACTCTTTGCATTTGTACATGCATATATATATTTGCATACGCGCTCTTTCACACGCTATATATGATATTTTGCAACTTGCTTCATACCCCATATATCTTCGACATCTTTCTATAATCATGTACATACAGTTTCCTCATTCTTTTTAGCAACTGCTCATTTTAATTTGTAAGAATGTAGCTGTTTCATCAATCTCCAACTGGACTCTCACAGAGTTCCACTTTTTTACAGCTATAAACAAAACTGCAAGGAATACCTTGAACACACACATTTTTGCACATTGGCCCAATGATCTCCTTAGGATGAATGAATTCCTAGAAGTGGAAGTGCGGAGCGAAGGGCGGGCATGGACCTCCAGAGTGCCTGCAACAAGTTCTTATTCTCACCAGTAATGTGTGGAAGTGCCCATTCTCTCCCCTTAAGCATCCTGCCAAATATTGCCAAATAAATTACTCTTCAGAAAGGTTATACACACTACTATATATAAAATAGATAATCAACAAGGACCTACTGTAGAGCACAGGGAACCCTACTCAATATTCTGTAATAACCTAAATGGGAAAAGAATTTGAAAAAGAATGGATATATGTGTATGTATAACTGATTCACTGTGCTGTACACCTGAAACTAACACAACATTGTAAACCAACTATACTCCAATATAAAATAAAAACTAAAAAAAAATAAAAAAAGAAAGGTTATGCTCACTTTCCTTCATCCTGGCTGTAATAATTTGAAAAAATTTTTTTGCCAATTTGATGAAAAGTAACACTATTTTACTATTATTTGCATTTCTTAGTGATAAAGAAGTTGAATTTTTCTTTGACATTTGTGTTTCATGTGTTTCTTTTTTTCCTCATAAAATGTATCTTTAAAAATTTAATTTGGGGATCAAATTATTTTCAAAGTTAGGCCAGAACATTCCAAGATGGCAGAGCTTAGGTAATCATGGGTTGAAAGTTGGGCTCAGCTTTAATGCATCTAAACAATTTAATTCCCTGGTGAGTTCTCATTTTAATTTTAACCAAAATGTCTTAAGTAAACTTACAATTTATAAACTCATTTTGTTATACTAATTATACCTATCCAGATCTTATGAAAATAATAAGAAAAGTGTAATGATTTGATTTAAATTCCATCTGGAATTTACTAACTTCTGGACATTTCTGCATTTTCAGTTATCTCTACAGGCAAAAGTAGTTTTTCTTTGGTTTCATAAATAATTCTCACATAAGCACCTGGTTGTGTTATGTGCATTGTTGCAGAGTAATTATTATTATTATTTATTCCTCTTCATGCGTAATGTCTAATCATAAAAAGTGGTTTACATTACCAGATTTGTTAGAATAATTAAGGCAAGGATCGACTTTGATGACCTCAGAAATTCTATCAAGTCAATCACACTTCACGTATTCTTAACATAGCCTTCCTCAGTAAACGCGCCCATGTATTCCACGTATTATTAACATAGCCTTCCTTAGTAAACGCGCCCATGTATTCCACGTATTATTAACATAGCCTTCCTTAGTAAACGCGCCTATGTATGCATCTTGATATTAAGCAGTAGAATTTAGAGCTTTGAAAGGAGTTTTATAGTCTAATCATCTCATTTTACAAATGAGCAAACTGAAGCTTTGGAAGAAAGTGATTTGCTTGAAGACAGAACCATAGGTGGAACTCACATCTCCTGCTTCTCTGCCCCAGTGTTCTTTTCACTAAATCACACACAAACACTAGTAATCCACACTTATAAAACTTTTTTTTCCCCCAGAATCTTTAGTATATTTCACATTTTTTGTTTTGTTTGTTTTTGTGGGGAGCAGGCTGGTAAGGAAGGCTGACAGTACAGTCAGCAGGGGTTCTTCTTCTGTGCCCAAGAAATGGTGATACATCAATCATGGTGGTGGGGTTTCTTACCAATTTTCTGCCAAAGGATATTTTGCGAATGCTCTCATTTTAAGTCCCAATGCCTACACTATACAGCTGCAAGTTTTAACCACTGTGATTGTTGTTTGCCTTTTATGGACGATCTCTGAGAGCCCCTGCTGGGTAGCTCATATTTCTTCTTATACATCTTTGCAACTCTGCCTCTTTGAGCATTGAGCTTATAAATACTAGGTGCTCAATAAATGTCTGACAGTGAAAGTATTTTTCATCCGTGGAGATCTCTGTCATTTTGCCCCACATTTCATAAAAGGTGTGGGGTAGTTAAATTATACTGCAGCTCTCCTGTGCTTCCTTTTTTTGCATTAATATTTCCATTCTATCTTTGCTTGATTATTTGGAAGTTGCAAGAACAGCATAAAAAGCAACTTAACAATGGCTGAAGAAGTGTGATTTCTCCCGCCTAGGCCTTCTAAAGAGATCTAAAGGTTGCATGATCCTTGGCTATTAACTCTTTTAAAACTATGCAGAACTAAGATGGGTTGTCTGAAGGGTCCCGTGGGATAACTTAAGTTAAGGACTTAAGGACTGAAGTGAATTCCTCCACCCTGTGCTGGTTTTAGGAGCTGGTTTGTAAGTTACCTCTGAACTTGAGCCTCTGACGCGTTGGGAGAGATAACCTGAAAGTTTTTAACAGCTGGCTGCCCTATGACAAAAGAGGGAACTCTGCATGGATAACCCCCCAATGAAACAACTTCCTTCCCGACCACCTACCACTGTCTCTGCCGCCCCCTCCATGCACCCCGCCCTGGGTTCTGTTTCCTACTCTGCCTCCTCAGATGGTCTTCCTTTCCTGAGCTGGTCCATAAGGTTTGGTACACGGTTCATAAAACCCCCTCTTTCTGCAGTTGAAAGGGTAGTCAGGTTATAACCTACACACGCGAAGTCTGTTACAAATCATCGTAATTTAGTCAACTCAGTTGAGTTGAAGCATTAGACAGGCTCTTTCTGAATCTCTCTTCATCTGTTTTACTTTCTAGTCTGTATATCCCTCCTTAAGTCGGATTGGGGTCAGCCTTGGTTTTTTTGGGTTTTTTTTCAGAGACAATTAGCTATAGATCTGATGCCATCACGACCCACACCCAGACACCCAGTTCTATCACCATCACCATCATCACCACTTATTTTATGTCAGTCACTTTTCAGGTACTATGCTTTTGAACTTCACATAAATCCTAGGGGGACAGATACAGTTATCGTTAATTTACAGATGAAGAAGCTGAGGCTCAGGTGAGTTCACGAACTTGCCCACAGCTGGAGAGCCAGCAGGCAGCCCAGGCAGGATGCAAAGCCAGGCATGTTCGGCCACGGGGCCCAAGCTCATAACTGGGGGCCAGCAAACTACAGCCTGGGGGGCCAAATCCAGCCCCTCCTGTTTTTAAGTACAGCCTGTGTGCTAAAATGATTTGCACATTTTCGAATGATTGGGAAAAGAATAAAAAGAATAACATTTCATGACACATGAAAATTATATAAAATTTGAAGTCAGTGTCTACAAATAAAGTTTTATTGGAACACAGCTCTGCTCATTCATTTACAGGTTGTCTAGGGCTGCTTTTCCCCCACGGTTGTACAGTCCAACAGTTGTGATGGAGATCGTATGTCCCGCAGGGCCCAAAGCATTTACTCTCTGGCCCTTTTCAAAAAAAGTTTGGTGACCTTGCCCTTTTTGACTTTCCTCAATCACGTAATGACTCCTGGTCCGTATTACATTCCTCTTTGGCTTTAACTGGAAGTTGTTAACCTGGATAACTACTCGCCCATGACTCAGCCAGCGACCTCTGGGGCCCAGCCCACAGGAAACGTCTGAGTGGTGTTTCTCCTGGCTGTGAGATTGGCCGGCCATTGCTCATTTCCGCTCAGCGGAGCTACCCGTCTCCTTTGGCCCATCCTGGGGTCCTTTCCCCTCAGGTGCACTCTTCCTGTTTGCTTGACGTTTCTTGCCTTTCTTGCCCCTCCCGTTGAGAGGCTGTTCATTCGTTCTTCTCCTGGTCCCTTCATCCTCCCCTTCTTTGTCCCGTATTGTGTTTAAAAAACAAACTAGAAACACCTCTCACGCTACCACCATTGCCTGGCTTTGTTGATTCCTGCCACGACCCAGGTCAGAGGTGCCACCATGTCGTCTGTGTGGAATGAGGATGGAAGCTCCCCTTCATCGTAGGAGCCTCCATCTCACCCAGACGGGTTTCCGGTTGTCACGTCCTACAAAGGCTAGAGCCGTTTTCTCACATTAACTGTCCCAGCCCTGGGGACAGTTTTCGTTTGCGTGTGAGTATCCTTTTGCTTTCCGAGTCACCGATATTGTGGGGATTGTGCGTATTTAGCAGGGAAGGTCCTGGCACAGGTTTTGGAAATGAAGGGAGGGAAGGATGGGGATGGAGGCTACCTGAGGACAGAGTAGCTTTGGTAGGACGAGCCCAGATTTGTTCACCGCCTTCCAAATGAGGTCCGTTCAAGTCCCATACAAGGAGGTGCCGTCATTCCTACCATCTTAGGTGGCTACACTGCTGGAGAGCCCTTCTCTATGCCAGATACCACGCTTAGTGACAAACATGAGTTATCTCATTCTCCCCTCACCAGGGCCCGATGAGGCGATGCCCCATTTTGTATATGAGCAAACTGAGGCCAGAGGTTAAGTGTCAAGGTTGATCGTGGCAGAGCAGTTGCTTTAATCAAGGTCTGTGTGAGCCCAGTGCCTGAGCTCCTGGCTACTCCACTTGAGGTGTCACTCCACAATAAATGTCTGAACCCATTTCCCAAAAGACATGGTTGGAGATGGAAAACATGAATGGATGCCATGGGAACTTGTGCATACCAGGGCCAGGTATGGTAATTAGGAGGGGCTGACCTGTGTCTACCTATACATGGGTGCCTTTCCACTTGTTCCTTTAAGCCTCTGTTGATCATAGAATATTGAGCCGGACTCATTCTGAGTTTTAAGCTTGAGTTCCAAGTACAAACTGCCCATTGGTTAAAGGAAGCTGGTTACAACTGGTCTACTGGTACATACTGGTGTGTACAGACAGGAGGTTTATGGTAAACCTCAGTAATGAATGTTGATTCCATTAGCTCTCTGAGAGGCTGTAACTAAGCAGATCTAAACTTTATGTGTTTCTCTGCACATCCAAGTTGAATTGTTTTAAAACACTAATGAGAACATGGCCCATTTGGCAACATACCTGCGTAGAGGAACAAGCCTTTTTGGCTTAGTGATTTCCTTTCTTCTTGGTTATTTCTATGTAAAGGTAACAAGTGCAGTTTCCTTGAAACTGGGCCCGAACCCTCATCTTCACTGTTTCCCTCTTCCCTGGACAGAGTGGACGAAACAGGAATCACGTCTTTTTTGTGGTACAGGAAACGGGGGTTTCGGGACGAGTTTTCTCTCTTAAACCGGTGAGCCCTCTGCCAGCTGTCTCTCGAGCCAAGCACAGCAGCGAGTGCCTGTGTGTGATTCCTTCCCTTGATCCCTCACAGAAGCCAGGGGAGTAGGTGGCCTGGGTGTTGAGTGATGAGTTATTTATTCCCCTCCTCCATCCTCCCTCCTCCAGTCCCACATGGGAGGGATGAGTTTGAGATAAGGGAGAGGCTAGAGTCTGGAGAACCAGTGGGGGCAGAGTGGCAAAGAGTCTGGGAATTATTCTGTAGTGAATGTGCAGAGACAGCCTTTCTGTGATATCTGAAATCTTTACAGGCATTTTCTCCCCACTTTACTTACTCCTTCCTGTGCCCCAAACTTCTTAGCCATTGAAAAAAATAAACCCAAAGACTCCAAACACATCTAAAGAGAGAACGTGGATAAAGGGCCTGCCCGTATCAGTTCAACAAATAACTTTTTACCGATTGCTATGTTTAAGATACTGTGCTAGGTGGAACTAAATAAAAATGCATGCTGCCCTACTTTCCCACTTACTAGCTCTGAGCCTTGAAAAATCTACTTGACTTCTAGCTTCAGTTTCCTGACCTGCTAAATGGAGAGACTAATACTCATTCGCAGGATCGTTACAACGATTAAGCAAGGCTGTGTATGTAAGGTGCTTTGGCCAGTGCTTGGCATTCATTTGTTCAGGAACAATTTATCGAGAGCTCTTCTGGGTTTGAGGCACTGAGCTCACCATACGCATGACTTTGCTTTACTCTTTCTTTCCCTCTAGCCTTTAAGGAGCTTAGAGTCTAATAGGAGGTAAGATTGCACAGAAATGTACAGAATACAAGCTAGAATCCGAGATATGCTTAGAATAGATACTATGGGTTAGAAAGCCCTGCAGGTGAGGGGAATCAGGAAAATTTTTTACAGCGAGCGTGCAAGTATCAATATGATTTTCAGAGCTCTTGAGGAAATGGTGTCCTAGATCCAAAGTAAATATGGAGAAGGATCTTGACTTCAGGTAGGATAACCAGTCCAATGTTGACAGAGGCAGAACAATTCCTCAGAAGAATAAAGAAGAGAAGATGTCCTAGGAAAATCTCTGGAGCTTCAAAGACCTTATGTGTGTTTTCTAAGAACTCAACATGGTTTTATCACTTACGATCACAGTAGGTTAATAAATGGAACATGTCATATCTCGTACTTTTAGGTGTTTTTTTTTTTTCTTTTTCTGGATTGTGGAAACTCCAGGAAATCTAGAGGTTAATAGTTAAACAAGTATATCAACTGGGTTTATAGGCACACCATAATTATATAAGCAAGCTGTTTGTTCAATAGTCAGCGTCTACCTAGGTCAGGGGATACTTTCCAGAGCATGGCCACAGCTGTAATTTTCATTTTTTATAACCTGCCAACCTGCCTGTTCCACTTCTTAGCTCCTTTTCTCTTTTCTAGACTTAGCCGAAGTCAGTTGAAAAGAAGGAAAACTGCACTTCTGAATTCTCATTGTACTTGTACCTGAAGAGAAGTGCTCCAGAAAGTTCTTTGTTTTACCAAACTTACTTTCTCAAGCATGATACCGGGTACTGGCAAGGGAGTTCATACATTTTTGTGTGTATTTTTAATTTCCGAAAAATTCCATTTAAAAGGTGAACAGATTTAATACAATTGATATTTTAATACAATCGTTAGATTAAATCTGTGTTTCTTTCGTTATCTTGGTTTCAAAAACACCGTGACCTACAGCTCTGGAGCTCACAATAGGCTGTTTCTCAGTGTGACCATGCTAAGTCACCTTTTCTCCTTGGTGACTTCATTCAGCTCAGGGTCCGTAGAGTGGACTGGGTGGGGGGGCTGAATCACCCCCAGACTGAGTCAGGAAAGCCACGGGGCAGGTTTTGCCTCGCCTTGCTGGGCAGTTAAAGGGAACACACAATCGGCCGGGGGGCTAGGACCGACCTGCCAATTCTGTCATCTCCCTCAAGAGACTTGCTAAGTCTCCTTGCTTGGGACTCTGCTCCTGAATGAGCTCCTATTTTTATAGGTAGAGTAGGGGGGAAAATGCAGATTCAGTTCTGGAATTGACTTAAGAATGAGATTGAGAAATTTTGATACACTAGGGTTAGGATGACTTTTTCCGTCTTAAATTTCAATCTTTCTTTTCTGGTGTGACCTGTCCTTAGGCAAGACCGACAGCAAGTCAGTGTTGGCGGGGCAGGGGGTGGGGTAGATGCGTGAGATTGTGTGTCGGGGGCAGAGGACCACATATTTCTTGGTTGAATTTAACAAGCGTTATTGAACAATTATATAAATAACCTGCACCTTGCCCTGTGCTCAGTGACTACAAAGGTGCATAGAATTCCATCTCTACCCTCAAGAGGCTCACTGTCTAGGAGGATGTGTTGGTTTGCTAGGGCTGCCATAACAAAGTACCGCAAAGTGGGTGCCCTGCACAACAGGAACTTGTTGTCTCACAGTCCTGGGGGCGAGAAGTCTGAGCTCAAGGTGGCAGCAGGGTAGATTCCTTCTGAGGTCTGTGAGGGGGAGCCTGCTCCGTGCTTTCCTCCTACCTTCTGGGGCTTTGCAGGCGATCTTTGGCGTCTCTTAGCTTGTAGAAGCATTGCCCAGACCTTTGCCTCCGTCGTTACACGGCCTTCTCCCAGTGCGTGTGCCATCGCCAAACCTCTCCTTTTTATAAGCGCACCGGTCCTATTGGATTAGGGACCCACCCTAATCCTGTATGACCTCATCTTAATGATATATGCAACCACCCTATTTCTAAGTAAGACAAATTCTCACATTCTGGGGCGCTGGAGGTTAAGTCTTCAAGTTAGGAGTTTGGGGGAGGGGACAGAGTTCAACCCACAGCACGAGAAGCTGAGCACGTCAGCGGGTTAACACTCCTGTGTGTGATACACGTGTGGTTTCGGTACAGGGTGCGGCTGGGGTACGGAGGAAGGAGGGCACCCCTCGACCTGGGTTACCGCATGTGGGTAGAGGGAGGACGTTAACTTGGCCAAATGGAACTTTCGGTGCAGTGCTTCTCGGGAGGATAAGCAAGAAAAACAGGAGACTTGCCATCTGGTCCTTGAGCACACTACCGGCTCCTCTGATTTTCTGTTGTTAGTGAGAGACTGGATGCTTCTAAGCTGGGGGGCGGCGGGAAGGGGGGTCGTTAAGTTCACACGCACACACGCATACACACACACGCACACACGTACGCGCTGTTGCTGTCTTGATTCCCAAACGTAATTAGCGTTTGCTGGTGAACCGTCCGTGGCTGTCACATGCCCCTTCCGTGCACATATACGGAGGCCTTTCCCTTTGTAACAAATGGTTCCAGTCCTAATGGAACAAAGCTTAAGAGGGAATGGCCGTGAGTAAGAACCGAGGATCTGTAGCCAGGAAAAGCTTATTTTTAGAAAAGGCCTGTAAGCCTTAGAAAAAAAAAAAAAAAAGTACTACTCGAGTGTTACCAAGCTCTTCCAACATTGATTATTAACAACAGGTCTTTCCAACTTGCGTGTCTTACGTATTCGTGTTAATAGGAAGCTTTATTTTATGCGGTCTGAGTATGTTTAGCATAAAATTCTGAATAAAAGTACCCGCATCAGCTTCAGGAAGAGGGGACAGTAAGGGATGAAATTGTCAGGATGTGTTATGTGGGGTGGTCAGGGGTAAGGTCAGTGGGAAGGAACTTTCCCAGCTTAGGGCAGATGTCCATCGTCGGTCAGGGTATTGATGGCAGCATCCTTCAAGTGCGTGGCCAGGTGGGCAACCCAGAACAGGCCACAGGAAGGTAAGGCATCCCTCAGAGCTGGGTGGGTGGTCCCGGGGCAGGTGATCCAAACAGCAAGAGAACAGGTGGTCAAACAGTAGTGAGGCAGAAAGTCAAGAATGAGGTGAGCCAGCATGGAAGAGGAATAAAGAAGTCATCAGCGGGGAGGTCAGCTGGAAAGTGGGGATCAGAGGGTGAAGGGGTGTGCACCCAGGGTGCAGAAGCCAGGCGTGAATGTGAGTTTTTATTCCACGTTGCATATAAGAGACAAGTATCCACCTCACCTGTTTCCTGCAGCTTCGGATGCAGTCTCTGTTCACCTGCCTATGGTGTGATGCTGCCTAGGGTATATGGATATGAGGAAAAGCAGCAACAGAAACTAGCTTGGGGCTTGTTTAAAGCGAGCCCAGACTTATTTCCTCGCTGAGTACCTGCACACAGCTCTCTAAGTGGGACCAGCAGAGTCAGAGGAAAAGAGGAAGTAGTGAATCAGCTGGATGGTCAGACCACTGGTTTTAGGACTAAAACCAGCCTCTGATTTTCCGTCTCGGATTCGGAGGTGAATACGGTCTTATGTGGAAAAGCAGCCCTGACTTCTAGACTTTCAATTCCAAGGCAAAGCTGGGAAGGAGAAATGAAACTTCTAGAGGAAAGTTTGTGCTGCTTTTCTGTTTTAAAAAGGGTATTGGCCGGGGGAGGGGGGGCACCTGAAACTAATATAATATATGTTAATTATAATTCGATTAAAAAAAGTATATCGGGGGATGCAGAGTCTTTGCGAAAGCAGTTGGGCAGTGTCGAGAACCCGGACAATTTCGTTCCCATTTATGAGACTCTATCCTAAATAGCGAGCGACTTTTGAGTGCCTACTGTGTGCAAGGCTTTGTGGTAAGCACTAAAGTTACTAGGGCGGATCTTCATAAAAACCTGAGAGGTAGGTAAAGTTATCCCCATTTTACAAAGGAGGAAATGGGAACTTGGGTTAATAACTTGCCCAGAATCATACCGTTTAGTGGTTTGCAGAGCTGGGATTTGAGTCCAGTTCATTGAAATCCCAAAGTTCATGTTTTTCACTACGTAACTGTCACGTGAAAACAGTGAAAAACAGAAACACCCTATTGCATAATAATAAGGGAACAGCCGAAGTCACAGATGCCTACCTGATGGAATAGGTAATGACCTACCTGATGGAATAGGTGATGAGGGCGGACGAAACTACTAACGGAAAGATGCTTATGACCTGGGAAGCGTGTATACAACATACAGGCAGAGCGGTCACAGGTCTGTGTATGCAGTTGTGTATTTGTGTGTGTTTTGCTTTCCCTCCAATAAAAGAGTCTTTATGCAGGAGAGTTTTATTGAGTCCGGCTGCAGGACACAGCAGAGCCTGGTAGGAACTGAGAAAGGCATCTTCTGACTCCTTTCTCTCTCCCTTTGCAGGGGCCTCGTTCTGCTTTTCTAGAAGAGTCTTTACTCTTTTCCCCCGCAGACCAGGCTTTGTCACCTTATCAGTGTGCACATGGTGCAAAGGAGCCACTAGCCCTGCATCTGTGTGACTTCGTACTTGAGTGCCCACCATTTTTTGACTAGTTACAGTCTCTGGTCTGAGATCAAAATCTCTATTTTGCAAAAGAAAAAATAATTCTGACGATGAGTGGGTGCTGGACTGACTGGATCTGAGTCAGGTGTCCATATACACCAGGAGCACGAGGGTGAAACACGTGGCCCACTGCCCACCTAGAGGGGCTGTGGGAACAGGTCATCTGAGTACGGGCGTAAGTGAGACAAACGGATTGACACAATAAACCAGGAAATACATGAAAAAATGAAAACGGCGAATACGGCTGCCTAGCCTTCAACTTGAATGAAACTTTGACAGTCTTGTGACCTGTGGCATTTTACATTTGCGTAATATGTTTAAAATTCGCATACTGTCAATGATGAAGAACTTAATTATTAAGGAAGGAGCTGTGTCTACTCATATTCCCTCATATTCTCTGTGAGTGGGAGAGACTCAGACCATATACACCATCATTTGCCTTTATAAGGAGGTCACTTGAGCAGTGAAAAGAGCAGTAATACCATCTGGTGAACAAACGGAGTCAATGCCCCGGAACTGGAAAACAGCACAGCAAAGGCGCCCTGGTGCTCTCGAATGGCTGAGCGAGAAATACATGATTAACTTGCTGATGTGACAGGTGCCCAAGTGTATCGGTACAAAGAGTCTGGGTGGTAGATAGATACCTGGCAAAACGTAAAGAGTTTAGAAACGTGGGATGTTACATCTAGCGGGGACCCTAGAAATCATGTAGGCCAAGCACTTCATTTTATAGGCAAAGCAGTTATGATCAGGAGGGATTAAGGCACTGGGAAGTCCAAGGTGATAGTGGATTAGGTCGGGAAGACAGATCTCCTGACACGTGGGCTGCTGCTAGCACCCCAGGCACATCTTGATGCTAGGCCAAGCTCTGACTCTCTGGAAAGCCCTTATGCTCATCCTATAAAGGCAGAAACTAACTAACCCTTGAGGCCTAAAGATAAAAAATAAATGAGAGCGCCAGGCCCGGGAAGTGAGGAACTCTGTTGATTCAGTCGGTCATCAGATGATTGAATGGATGGATCTGTTCAATCCCGCACGCAGTCAGTCAGGCGTTTTTTCGTTCCCTGACCACTTATTGGATGCTCTTGGTGTGGTTCACGGCTGGGTGCCAGGGAGGGTGCAGAGAGACGATTCCTACTTGCAAGAGGCTCACATTCTAATCTGATGAGGGACAGACGTGTGTACCAACGTTTGTGACTTAATGAGAGCTCAGAGGAAAGGTTGAACGACTGCTTAGATCTTGGAAAGGGCATGGGAGACTTGGAGATTGGGCGGGCGTGGGGAGTCCGAGGAGACCCAGCTCTGGTCTGAGGGGCAGTGTGTGCAGTCGTGAGCGTCCAGGAAATCCTAAAGCCTCGTGTGGCTGCAGTGTAGGGGGTCACCTAGCAGAGCAGTGAGCTGAGGGAGGAGAAAAGGCAGGGACCAAGGTAGGGAAGGCCTTGCAGCTTGGGAGCCGTTCATTGCCGGACTCAAATCCACAGTATGAAGTACTGCTGAGAGAGGGTTTCTTCCAGCAGCTAGCTGAATATAATTTTTTGTCTTTTAGACTCAACTCTGCATCTCTGTCCCTTGGCAACAGGTTTTGTTAATATCCTGAGCTGGGTTTAAAGTGGAGAAGCCAAATTGGCCATGAAAAGCTTTCCTTTGGCAAGTCTACGACTAACTTTCTCTATCAGTTAGGAAAAAAAAAAAGATAGCGAGCTTTATGGGAAAGCGTTTGCGAGGGTTGGTTAGTATTGGTAGTTTTCTTTCACTACCGTTTGATAACTCAACTCATAATGACATGTTGTTGGCGGTTCACCAGCTCGCGCTTGCCTCTGCACCAGGGCATGCCCGGAGGCCTGATTCTACGGTTTTTGTTCATAGGAGCATGTCTCCCACCCTGCTGTTTTTAGTTTTTAGCTAATGAACTTGACATTCCTGCCTGCTAAGCCCCGGGGAGATTGTCTGCTTACCCCATTCGCTTTCCTCCGTGAGGGCAGGCAAATGCTACTCGCATCTGAGGGCCTGCCATTCTGGGTTTTACCGACGGAAACCCCAGCCTCGGTTCTAGAGCCTGAGATTCTAACCATCCGGACCTCTGGAGGTGGGTCCTGATCTCTGAAAAAGGGAAACTGCTCCATGGGTCCCAGTGTCGTAACAAAAGTGCTAGAGGGAGCACCTAGGAAATGGAAAATCAAACCTAAGATGGTTTCTTCCAAATTTCATGAGCAGTTAATATTATTTTTGTGTTATTTTCAACTTGCTTCTTTTTTTAACTCAAAATTTCCAACGTCTACATCCACAGCGTTGCATAGTTCTTAGCAACAAACTTAGCAACAAATCAGAGAAAAAAAATGAACCAGTTTTCTGTATTTTTTCACTAGATGTGTAATCTCATCTATTTCCTCTTACCTCCTTGGGGCTTGGTTTCATCTTGTTGTGACTAGATGGTCGCTAATTCTGTTGTTTTAAAGAAATGACTAATTTGATTGGGAAGATACATGAAGGCCGAAACGTGCAGAGAATACAGAGAGATGGTGCAAATTCAGAAGCGTGAAATTAAGGCAGGTGCCCCCTAGTGGGTGAGGTATCAATATCTCAGACATTTCACCCTTCCTCTACTCCATTTGGGCTCAAGGAAATCATCCATGCTTTTACTGTTTGTGGTAGAAGTTTGGGAGAAATGAACTACTTAAACAATACTCTAATAGTAACCTGAATTTATATGTAACTGGACTCATTTGTTTTCCAAACTGCATTTATCCATTTTAAACGCCTCTGAGAATAAAAGATAAATATGGTCCTGCAATCCCACTCCTGGGCATATATCTGGAGAAAACTCTAATTTGGAAAAATACACGCACCCCAGTGTTCACGGCAACACAATAACCAAGACATGGAAGCAACCTAAGTATCCATCGACAGATGAATGGATAAAGAAGAGGTGGTACATGTATACAATGGAATATTACTCAGCCATAAAAAGGAATGAAATAATGCCACTTGCAGCAACATGGATGGACCTAGAAATTATCATACTAAGTGAAGTAAGTCCGACAGAGAAAGACAAATATCATATGATAACACTTATGTGTGGAATCTAAAAAAATGATACAAGTGAACTTATTTACAAAACAGAAACAGACTCACAGACATAGAAAACAAACTTATGGTCACCAAAGGGGAAAGGGGCGGGAAGGATCAATCAGGAGCTTGGGATTAACGTATACACACTACTAGATATAAAACAGATAAACAACAATGTCCTACTGTAGAGCACAGGGAACTATATTCAATATCTTGTAATAGCCTGTAATGGAAAAGAATCTGAAAAAGGATATATATGTGTTTATACATATATATGTATAACTGAATCCCTTTGCTGTACACCAGAAACTAACACAACATTGTCAATTAACTATACTTCAATTAAACAAAAAAAGAGAAACATAAATAGTGGAGATTGAGGAAGAACTTTGTTTTTCATATAAATTGTAAATGCAAGAGTGTATGACCAAGAAAGGTAAGGAAGTCTTTAAAATAAAGGACAGACTCAGCTTTATGGATTGTTTTAGATCTGAGGTTCCTAAAAGTTAAAAAAAATCTAAAATGTATTTTCAATCATTTGGAATTGATTTAAAAACAAAATACACGTGCTGCCAACAGTGTTAGCTTGTTAGACTGCAAACAGCACTTTGGAAGAAGTACAGCTGTCACATTTTCTGTCCTTTGTAGAGATTTAGCCTTGGGAAGATAGCAAGTTTGCAAATTAACAGATCTCATCGAAATTCCATCCTTCTTCCCTGGAGCTTCCGCTACCCCAACTCCACCGCCCCCGCCCCCCCAAGAGCACAATCCTGTGGTTCTCTTGATTCATAGAACACTTTTTCCTTTTTCTCACTGTTGGATATGCTAGTTATCAGGCAGGTTTAAAATGACAATCAATGAAGAAATGCTGTCATTTTAAAAACTGTATAATAGGGGCTTCCCTGGTGGCGCAGTGGTTGAGAGTCCGCCTGCCGATGCAGGGGACGCGGGTTCGTGCCCCGGTCCGGGAGGATCCCACGTGCCGCGGAGCGGCTGGGCCCGTGAGCCGTGGCCGCTGAGCCTGCGCGCCCGGAGCCTGTGCTCCGCAACGGGAGAGGCCGCAACGGTGAGAGGCCTGCGTACCGCAAAAAACAAACAAACAAACAAAACTGTATAATAATGACTCTACAGTAAATATTCTGCATTTTTTTTTTTTTTTTTTGCAAAAATAACTGGATGGGGGCTTTTGCTCCAGTTAATTATAGACTGGAAAGAATTGTAAAAAACACTTTTCTTTCTTGTTTTCTAGTTTATCCTCAGAGCCAGGCTCAGTGCCTGGCACAGGGTAGGTGCTTAACAAGTACTGTTTGAATAAATTACCGACTAGCAACATGCAGAGGTAGCCTTATGCAGACTTGTAAGGTAGGCTGAGATGGACTTGGACGAATTCAGTCTCCCTTTTCTAACCTTTCCTCTTGCTTCTCACAGGAGAACTTCTTATCACACCTGTGGAACCCTCATGTGTCTTCTTTATATACGTATAGTTTTTATTGTGGTCAAATATCGATACATGTAACGTAAAACTCACTATTAAATCGTTCTGGAGTCTACAGTTCTGTGGTTTTACTGTCGTCACAAGGTTGTGCAACCGTCACCACTGTTGAGCTCCAGAACATTTCTGTCACCACAGATGGAAAGCCGTCACTCCCACTCCCCGCCCTGGCAACCACCGACTTTCTGTCTCTATGGATTTACCTATTCTAGATACTTCCTGTGAGTGGAACCACACAACACGTGGTCTTCGTATCTGCCTTCTTCCACGTAGCCTAATTTTTTTTCAAGGTTCGTTCGTGTTGTAGCGTGTTATCAGTACTTCATTCCTTCTTACACCCGAATAGCATTCCATTGTTTGGATATATCACATTTCTTTCCTCTTTTTATTTCCTGTCAAAATCCAGTGTCTAAGAGAACCTCTTAAAAAGTAGTTAATAAACTACATAATAAATATAACCTAAAAACTCATCCAAGGGGAATTTGCATTGTTCAAGTGGAAAACAGCTGAAAATAAAGTAATATATTTCTGATGGGGGAATCTCCAAGATGGGAAGACATTTCCAAGGGGATAGGGGATTTTTTTTTTTTTTAGCGCCACTGAATTACATATTCATGAACATCTGACTTCTTGTAAAACCAAGTCTACCCGGTGGTTGTAGGACTGGAAAAGGTATTGAACTGAGTAGATGGGCACAGAGTTCTGATCCTGGGTTAATTGTTAGTTGACACTATGTTGCCTAGTGTTTTCTGTTTGTTGTTTTGGTTTGATTTTGAACCAGGCCTTCTGCTAAGCTCTTTTACATACCTTTTTATCTCATGTAATCCTCACAAAAATTGCATGGAATAAGTCTACTTTTTATCCACATTTTATCAACGAGGAGTCTGTACATAAGGAAATGTTGGAAGACTAGATACCAAAGCTGAAGTTTCACTTGTAGTAAATTGTGGGGCAAGAGTCAGACTCATGTCTGATTATCTTTAGCCTGAGCTCAGAACCACTTTCTTTTACATTATTATTTTTTATTTTTTTGGCTGTGTTGGGTCTTCACTGCTGCACACAGGCTTTCTCTAGTTGTGGCGAGCACGGGCTCCAGGCGCACGGGCTTCAGTAGTTGTGGCTCGTGGGCCCTAGAGCGCAGGCTCAGTAGTTGTGGCGCATGGGCTTAGCTGCTCCGCGGCATGTGGGATCTTCCCGGACCGGGGCTCGAACCCGTGTCCCCTGCATCGGCAGGCGGATTCTTAACCACTGCGCCACCAGGGAAGTCCCTCAGAACCACTTTATGGCAGGGGTTGGCAAAGTACGGCTCACTGTGTGTTTTTGTACAGCCCACGAGCTAAAATGGTTTACACATTTTTAAATGGTTAAAATGATCAAAAGGAATGTCTCATGACCCATGAAAATTATACAGAGTTCTAGTTTCTGTGTTAGAACAGTCACGCCTGTTTGCTTTATGTATTATCTCTGCTTTCATGCTACAATGGCAAAATTGAGTTATTTGGACAGAAATTATGGCCCACAAAGGCTGAAATATTTCCTATCTGGCCCTTTATGGAACACATTTGCTTGTTTCCTCACCCGTAAAATGGAGACGGGAAAGAATTCAATTGCATTATCCTTCAGGTCCCTTTCAGCTCTAATGTTCTGAGAATTGCAGAGAAGGGTGTTTAGATCTTCTGCTTTCCCGGGAGGCCTCCAGCTCCCTCCACCTTCCTCATTGTCAGCTGATGAGTTTGCTCCTCTGAGGACAAAGACTGAGTCCATCTGAAACAGACATTCCTCCCACCCACCCCACTCCTGGTCATACCCACCCACGCCCTGACCTCACATCTCTCTGTGCATCTGTCGTTTCACTGATTCACCTAGTCTGAGTAATAAGCAAGGTTATGGTTTATCCCATGCCTGTCATACCCAGGCACTCCATGGGACAGTGAAGAAGGTTCAGAGATGATACGTGTCAAGTCAGGTGTATTACGTCCATTTTAGGGATGTGAGAACTGAAGCTTAGGGCGGTGAAATTGCTTCTCCAGGACACATCAGTTAGCAAGTCGTGGTGCTGGCAGAGGGACCCCAGTCTTCCTGACCCCAGGGCCGCTACTTCTCTTGACCGATGTGATCTTGGTTCTCTGTCTACCTAGTTGTCTCCCTGACCCCATACGGCCCCCATCCCTCTATGTATACCCTCTTCATTCCCCCCACTTTTTCTGATGTTCTTTTCTTTTTTGTATTAAGCTTGCATCCTGAGAACAATGTCCCCTTGGGTCAGCTCTTCCTCTGACCATACCCGCCAGCCCTACCCCTATCCCTACCCTCATGAGATTCCTCTCCTCTTGGGTGTAAGTAGGGCAAAAAAAGCATGAGTTCAGTTTGGTTCTGTCATTTGCAGCCATGTGACCTTGAATACTTGACTTCACTAAATCTGGGTGTACACATCTGTAAAATGGGATGGTGATCATAGCAGCCACAGAGGCTTGACTCGAGAATTAAACGAGATCACCTATGTGCTATTATACCTAAACGTGCCTGTGTCTAACAGACACTAAGAACTGCAGCTCTTGGTCTTCTATTATTATAGAATGGTATTGTCTATCCTTTTTTTTTTTTTAAAGAGTTTTTACTTTTATTCCAGAAATTTAACACTTTTAATTTGTATGCTTTAAAAAAATTTTTTTTAAATTGGGGTACAGTTTGTTTCCAATGTTGTGTTGGTTTCAGGTGTACAGTACAGTGATTCAGCTGTACATATACATATCTCTGCTCTTTTTTAGATTCTTTTCCCATACAGGCCATTACAGAGTATCGAGTAGAGTTCCCTGTGCTGTACGGCAGGTCCTTATTAGTTATCTAGTTTATATATAGTAGTGTGTATATGTCAGTCCCCATCTCCCAATTTATCCCTCCCCTGCCCTCACCCCATGGTAACCGTAAGTTTATTTTCTACGTCTGTAACTCTATTTCGTTTTGTAGATAATGCATTTGTACCCTTTTTTAGATTCCACGTGTAAGCGATATCATATGAAATTTGTCTTTCTCTGTCTGACTTCTATTGCTCAGTCCCAAGCCCCCAAATTACCTCACTCGGTTTTCTGGGGTGTTTCATGGTCTCTTTCCACTTAAACCATCCAATTTATATTCAGCTTGTTCTTCCCTCTGTCACATGCATCATCTCCTCTAGCCTCTTATAGTTTTTTCCCTCCAGCATCTCATACCCCTCCCATAGGCGGTGCCTTTTCATAGACTGACCATCTTCCCCTCCTTTCCTTCAAGTCCTATGCGTTTGTCAGGCCTCACCTAAGAGCTAGCGCCACCTGTGACTGGCCCCTCTTGTCCTGGTCTCTTCCTTTATGAACTCCCTTTGAACGGGGAGTCACAGAGTCATCAACTGGCCACAAAAGGCACCACGTTGTTCTTCCCACTTGGTCAGGTTACGTGACCTCAGGAAGGTCATCCAACCCGTTGGTGGCAATGTCTGACACTGCCGTCTCTATTTTCATATAAACAACCTCTGAATCATGCACATGTTCTTACATTATTCACCATTCAATCCACAGAGTCTCAGTACTTATTTTATGATAGGCTCGGAACTGAAGAAAGATAGTAAGGACGAGTTTCGTGCACTTGCGCTTGACAGCACGTGCCTCCCGAGGCACCTTGCTTGCCCTGACCTACTGCTGGTCCTGGTGAGACCTCCACTTGTCCTGAGAGCTGACGATCAGGGTGGGGTGGGGTCTGGGGAATGACTAACCACACCAGAGGCTACAGCAACATAGAGGAAGTAGTGATTAATTTGGGGGCCATTAGGAAAGGCTTCACAATGGAAGTGACATTGGAGCTGGGTTTTGAAGGATGAATAAGAGTTCAGTAGCAAGGGGAAAACATTTTGGTCGGACTGAAGAGCTTAGGGGAAGCAAAGGAGGCCTGAATATGCATGTCCTGTATGGTATGTAGGTTTTGGGTACAAGTGGGTTTTGTCTGGGGTGCAGTTTCTTAGGGAGTTGGGGGAGAAGAGGTGATGGAGTGACCACAATTCAGATTTTTTTTTTTATTAAAAAGTCCATATGCTTTTCTTCTAGTACCTCATTGTACTTCCTTCCACATAAAAGGTCTGAATAGATTTGGCCCTGAAACCTTTTGAGGTGCTGTAACATTGTCCGTTTGTCTTTCTGTGCCCTTGAACTACAATTCTGTTATTTTCAGGCTTCCCCCTCCCCCTTTTGCTTCAATCCTTCTGCTTACTGCGTGATGCACATTGTGAATGCAAAGGTTGATAGGGTCATAGGTTTAGTGGTACTTCAACTGGAAGTTTCTGGATGGAGCAGGTGCTGTGCTGCTTGATTTCTCACCCTTGAGGATGATTTCTGAATCAATGAGAGTCCTTGTGAAAAGGTATAGAAACTGAGTCTTACTGATCTTGGCAGGAAATGAATCCGTTGAAAGAATCTGGGGTAGTTCGTAGAAGATGCCGAAGGGTCAGAGAACTAGAATCAGACAACAGAGCTCGAACAGACACGAAAATATACCAAACAAGGGGGCTGGTGCTGACACCACTGCTACCACTAGTGGGTACAGATTCCTCGCTTGTGCCACTGCTGTTGGACCTGGGGTGCGGTCCTCATCGTAGCTGCTCCAGTACGGCTTCCCAAACTGGAAGGAGCTGCCACTGCTATTGTCAAGTGCCAGAATGGAGCCTGTGTGGCCTGTTTACATCACGAGGGACAAATTCCAAGTCTACAGTGGCTGTGCTGGGCCCAGACTCCAGCGCAAAGGGTGCTGAGAAAGTGAGTATCCAGCACTCTTAGCTTCCATCACGGGTAGCTGGCTCCGCCTCGTGAGGCTGCAGATTCTCCAAACACAGGAAGGGGACTCATGCTAAATGCAGGACCGGCATCTACTGCCATCCCTAAGCTGGCCATTGTATACATGCCACCAACTTTCAGACGCATGGGAAATAAAAGTGTATTTGCATCGGGAAAAGATTTGTAGCAACAGTCTGAGATAGAGGAAGGAAACTCAGACTCAGAGAGTTCAGTAGTGGAGCAAAAACTCTCAGTCTTAGATTACTTACTGACCTCAAAAGCAAAAGGGCTGGCTCAGCCTTAGTTAGGTCTGTCAGGGAGCTAATTCTGTTTCACTTAAGAGAAGTGAGATTTGAAATGTGAATGGCATTGCCTTGATTTGTGAATGATTTTCAGAAATCATAGACAAAATCAGAGAATAAAGTTTGTTTTATCCTAATTAAAAACTTGAGTAGTAGAATAGGTGTGTTTCTTGTTTCACAGAAGGGAAAACTGTTGCATGGAGTAGCTCGTTTGGGGTTATGTAACGACCAGGTGGTCGACCCGAGGCTAGGACCTAGTCTTTCCCTTTTGCTTTCTGTATTTTCACCACGCCTCGGGTATTTGTCTGTAGGAACCCCGTTTTCTTTGGGTAAGAAATGAATTGTCTGTAAATGCCCGAGTACCATGAAGAGTATTAAAAGAACTCTGATTTCTTGCCTAACGATTGGGTTGGTAGGACATAAACAGTAGCTTTACTTCTCAGGGTGGTTATTTGGATGAGGGATACGTTGCATTTCTATACTCTGGCTTGAAAAAGTAAACCTCGTGGAGGTGTCTCTTCCTTATTTTGAGATATTTTATACCATCAACTTCAGTTTCAAATGTATCATTCTGAGCTTTAGGTCACATTTATTTCGAGTCATTAAAGCATGCGGGTCAGGTGGCCCAAGAAATCAGATAGGTACACACACAGCTAAGGCGTTAAGAGTTTAAGCAAGAAAAAAATGTTTATTTTTTACCCTGCAACAAAGGTATTTTGGGTGTGTGCACGTGGTCTCGCCAGCTGCCGTCTCCCTCGATGTTAGATTAGCTTTCATTGCTTTCGTCTCTTCTGGGGACGAATGGAAACGGAGCCGGGGGGAGGGCAGATCTATCACTTTGCCTCAGAATATCAAGTTTGTATAATCTAGCCTGTGATTGACAGTTGACTGTTCAGTGGCTGAACGCTGGCGTTCTCCTAGGGAAGGAGGACGCAGTGCAAGGATACAGCTCGGATTTGCGTTAGTCAACAAGTGTTGGGAGTGACGCACGGGAAGTCGAAACTATACTAAGTGCTAGAGATTGAGTTGCTACTTATTCAGAGTCGTGTTACACGGGCTAAGTCAGCAGCAGCAGGACGGCAGAGCCAAGTCACTCTCTGTACCTCAGTTTCTCCTCCAGTGTTTAGAGGCATATCCTAGATCCCAGACCTCTCATGTGTGGCTAGGCTTGGAGGTGGGTGTTTTCTCCCTGTTGCAGGTGAGGAAATCCAAGCTCGGGGAGGCTGAGTCCTTTCCTTTGAGGTCACGGAGCTAGTCGGTAGCAGGGTGGGGATGCGGATTTAGATCCGGGGCCCCTCAGCCTCATTGCCTTTTCTTATCCCCTGACTTTCAGCATCATATCAGTGCCCCCCCACAGATCCTGAAAGACACGTGTGCACGCCTCCTCCGCCTTTTCACGATGGCTGTGTTTTGAGCTTGCTGGGGAAGAGGTGCTTGAAAACACAATGGCTAGACTTTGTCATGATTTTTTTTTAAGATATTGAATTATTCAATTCTGTGAAGTAGTCACTGAATTCGATACCCTTAGCAGGTTCGATGATGTGGGTGATTTATATAACTTCGTATTTTATTGTCATCTTTGTCTCCTACCAACAAAGGAGTCCTACGTACAGGTAGGTTTCGGAAGCGGAAACGGGCGATGGCGCGGAAGGCGGTTTCGTCAACAGGTAGCGGCCGGAAGAGAGGAGATGACGCAGGGAAGAATTAGGGTAGCCGTTTCACCTGGGGCCGCCGGGGCATTCAGAAGGGTGAGCGTCGGCCGACCGGAGGGAAGTCAGGTCCTAAAGGCATGATGGGAGTGGAGAGGAAGCAAGGTCCACGTTTCCCTATAGCAGGGAGCCTTGGAAAAGAGGGGACGGCCGGGTCCAGGGAGATGCAGACGTGCCAGACTGTTGAGGTCAGCTGGGAGCCAGGGCCCTTTCAGCCTGAAATTGAGGGACTTCCCTGGTGGTCCAGGGGTTAAGTCTCTGAGCTTCCCCTGCAGGGGGCGCGGGTTCAATCCCTGTTCGGGAAACTGAGGTCCCGCACGCCGCGAGGCCGAGAAACAAACAAGCAAACCAAACCAAAACAAACCAAAACACGTGAACTTGCGGGGCAGCGTACGGCACACCGCAGCGAGGAGACCTAGGGACTCGGGGTCGGAAGCAGGCAAGCAAGTCGGGCAGCCCAGGCCTGAAACGGCGAGGCGCCCTTGCACGCGCTTGTCGCTCGGGAAGCAGGACAGATGCACCTAGTACTGTCCCAGCGCCTCTCTCATCCGTCTTGCCCCTCCTCGTTTGTGCGAGGACTCCTTACCCCACCGTAAAAGCAAGGAACTGGCTCAGTTATCTAGCTTTGTGGGGACATATTCTCAGAGCATTTTTTTAAAAAACTAAAGTCCTCTCAGCATGGAGGCCTAATTGAACCCTCTTTTACGTGAGACTCTTTCTGGAAAGGCACTGTCTTTTCTTCTCGTCACTGAAACGCAGTCTAACGTTTTTACCTACGGGTGTGTGGTGCGCGGAGAGCCCGGGAGAGGCTGCTGAGGTGCTGGGCCTGGTGTTCCCCGCGGGGCGGGCAGCCCTCGGTGTGCCCGCTGCCGTCCTGCTGCTGTGCCGCGGTCCCTGTCCCCGCCCTGGCCCCGCTCCCGATGGCAGCCACCGCGGGCCACTGCTCTTTCCACTCCTCTTTGCGTGCTGCTTCTGTTTTTTCGCTCTGCAGCATCCCGTCTGTCGGCCCCTGTGGCTTACTTCTTTAGCATCTCCAGGTAACGCCAGGCTCCTCCCTCTGGTTGGTGGATGGGCTGCTTGCGGGGCCGGATGTCCTTTTGGTGCTTTGCTTCATCGTGGCTCTTTTCAGCATGGTTCCGAGCATTTGTTTTCGTTGCTGGCGGTGGAGGTGCTTTCCTTTCCTCTTTGGCCTCTGGTGTCTTCTGTCCTTGGGGTTCACGGCTTTTTTCCGCATGGTGAAGTTGCTGAGTGAAAGGCTCCCCTCACAACTGGTGTGTTTGTAGGTGTTGCAGGGCTGGCCGGGCGTGATCAGCCACGCGTGCTGTGTCGAGGTCTAGGGCAAAGGCCGGCACGCCTGGGTTACAGCTTTGAAAGTGACATCACCAGCCCTTTGATGACAGTGGTGAAAGGAGCCTGTTTTTCTCCTTCCTTTGGCATGATTAACAGCATCGATTCTGGAGCCAGGCTGCCTGGGTTTAAATCCCAGCTCTCCCCTAATTAGCAGTGTAGCCTCAGGCACAGGACTTAACATTTCTGTTTCTCCATCTGTAAAATGGGGATGATACTAGTACTCTGGAAATAAGGCTGATGTGAAGATTCTATATTATGTGATACATGTTTTATATATTTATAACATACCACATGTAAAAGAACATCATATGTCAATACAATGTATTATTACAGTTATGTATTATGTAACATATATAATAATATAGTTATAACATATGTTATATATCATAATAGTATATCACTCAAATTATATATGATATTATAATATATAACATGTAGTGTATAAACCATGCATATAGAGTTCATAAATGTAAAGCCTTTAAAACAGAGCTGGTATACAGCAAGCAGGTGCTATGTGAGAGTTTATTACGGTTGTAACAACATTTCATGGAGTAGAATCTGTAAAAATACTGAGTCACTATGCTGTATATCTGAAACTAATATAGTACTGTAAATCAACTATACTTCAACAGAAAAATCAATAGGAAAAAAGGAGCTTATTCTTCTGGGTTTCTGTGGAGTTTTTTCTGCGGGGGGCGGAGAGGGGAGTGCATTTTTGGTTTTGACTTAAAAGCAAGGCTGATTATTATTGCTCAGACTGCCCTGAGCGGTTACTTGTCATTTCTCTCCTTAATTTAAAGATGTCGTGTTTTCCTAGGAGTAGGTGCAGAGTGAATATGTGTAGCTTGATCTAAATCTGAACCACAGCAAGCACCTGGATGGCTCTGGGTCTGGGGCGGTAGCATTCGGAAAGCCTGGTCTCCACGTTGCCCGGCCAGAAGGTAACCAGCCGGTCACCTGCCCATCTCCTCGGGCCTCCAAATGTCCCTCTTGTTTTCAGTGCTTTTCAGCTCCCTTCTGAGACTCTTGTGTTTGGGATGCAGCCGTGGAGGTCACGCTCTGGCCCAGCGTTCACCCATGCTCGGCTTCTCTGTAGCATTTCGGAGGTCGGGGGCAGGGGGTCAAACCCATTGTTCCAGTTTGCGGTAACAGGGTAGTTTTTCCTTGAGAAAAAATTTCTTCCAGAGTACTTTTTCTCTTAAGATCTGTGTTTCATGATAAAGTTGAGCTATAGGAAGTTGAGGCCAGTTTTTTAGTTTCGTCCAAAAACACATTTTGTGAGCACCTTCGATGCAAGAAAAATATAAATATGGTCCTGCCCTCAGAGTAATTACAGTCTAGACAGTACAGTTTTGTAAATACACACATGTATATATCATGAAATATAATAGGAAAGTATTTTTGGTACTTGTGAACACAAACCCAGGAGGGTTCTAGTTAACCTGTGAGTGAAACGGGATGGGTAGGGGTGAATCTTGAAAAATGTTTATGGAAGGGATTTTATTTGAGCTGAATCCAGAACATTGAGTCGGTTGGCGTGAGTCAGTCAGGGAAAGGAAGCATAGTCTAGACAGAAAACAACGTGAATAAGGGCACAGAACCTCCAAGCATCCTGGTGGTCTGAGAATGGCAAGAATTTGTCCTGGCTGAAGTGAAGTATGAGTGAAGGACAATGAGAATTTACAGTCAGGGGTTATATCAGCGGCACGCTGGCGCTGCCTTGTGTCTGGTTCACGAAAGCTGTTTATTAAGTAGCCAGTAATTTTCCAATCTGCTTGTTAAACTGTGGGTAGCTTGAAATCGACAGTGGTGGAAATATTTACACCATGGAAATCGGCAAATATCAGGGCTTTTGTCCCCCCGAAGAGGGCTTTCTCAGTGCCCTACTGCTGGTGATGCCCTTGTGTGCCCCTCTCTGATGGTTATTCTGTAGGGCCCCTCCGTGTCGGCCATGGGAGTCAGTGCAGGATGCTGGCAAGGGACTGGCATGGTCAGCTTTGTAATTTAGAAGGAGAACTCTGTGTCTTTGGTTTTGTCCCTCAGGAAACACACCCAGAGAGGGAGCTTTTCATGCAGGAGCTTTCTGGGGAGTGTTCTTGGGACTAGAATTGAAGGGGAGTGAATGAAACATGACTGGACAGAAGGAAGAGGGGACAGACTAAGCTGCTAAGGCCCAGGCCCCAGGGATGCTTTGGAGCTGGAAGGGTTCACCTCAGGGGTCAGGCCTTTATACACCCACCATCAGTGGACGAGGCTGGCCCTGTGGAGGGGCGCGCAGCCACTGGGAAGTGGCTCTGCAGCTGAGGACACTCCCAGGAGAAGCTCCGCGAGCGGGGAGGGCACGCCGCGGGCCTGAAGGCCACTCGGGCTGTCCCACCCCCGCACCCACTGCACCCCAGCGGCAGTGTGGCGGATCTGTGAGCCCCATGGGAGGAGGGCAGCCAGGAAGCCAGATGGGAGAGTGTGACTGTTGTCCAGGTCAAGGGTGATTAAGGCCTAGATAGAGGAGCAGCCCCAAGGATGGAGGAGGTGGGGGAGGGCCGGCTGGTGAGCAGGTAGGTCTCTGGGACCCGTTCCGCCCGCCCGTGGTGGTTTTCAGCTGAGGGCTGGAGCTGCCCCCGAGGCTGCATTAGGCAGCGTCCGGAAACAGTCTTGGTTGTGTAACTGGGAGGGGCTGTGTGTTTGTGTGTGTGCTCTTGGCATCTTGGGAGTAGAGGTCAGAGAGGCTGGCAAACATCCTGCAATGCACAAGACAGCGCCACATCGGAGCATCACCAGGCCCCAAATGTCGGTAGTGCCAAGGTCGACATGGTATTACGAGCAAAGGAATGCCATCAGGAGAAGGGGAAGGGAAGCGTGAGATGCCTTCCTCCTCTGGCTCTGCCCAGGGCATCTGGGTATTGCGTCCACAAGTCAGTACCAGACTGCAAACGTGGAGACAGTCCTTTACTGATGGGCAGAGGAGAGAAGAACTCTTATCTTAGAAGCAAATACACATCATACTGTCTCTCAAACCCTTCCTGTCTCCTATGGAAACTTGAATTCTAGATAGCAATAGATTCTCATGTCTTTCCTTTCCATCTCCCTTCCAAAAAGTTCCATTAGAGCTTCACCCTGTATTTAAAAATACAGATGTGAAGGCAAGCCAATAATACTAAAGGGGCTTTTGGAATCACCCCTGGTTTTTGCTACCATGGTAAAAGTTTTGCTAAGAAATAGTAGAACTATGGGGATTATTGAGAAATGTGTTACTTAGGTTTTAGCAAGGTAGTAAAAGCAAATGAAGAAAATGAAATTTAATCAGGGAAAACCAGAAGCTGCTAAGGGAGGTTTGAACTTGGGTCGTGAAGAAGGGCATATCACATATCTTAGCTGGCTTCTAGCATGAGGACATTCAATTACAGCAAATTGGTAAGGACTTGGGTGCTTTTTTTTTTTTTTGCCTGAAAGCTGGTATTGCACAGAGTGACGGTCAGCCAGGCCTCTGAGGTGTCCTGGCCAGAGCTGAGGAGGAGACTCCAAGCGAGCTGGAGCAGAGGGGCCCCTGGAGCCACTGCAGCGCCCTTGGGTGGGCCTGAGCAGAGGACTTTGGCAGGAGCAGAGGTGCAGATTTCTTGGATGTGCACGGGTGGGAGAGGTAGAAAAGGCAGGCACGTTAACGCCTGGTGCATTAATGGACAGGATGACGGACAAGAGCGGCGGGCTGAACATCGCTCCTGTAAAGGGCCAGACGGTAGGTTCTGTGGGCCTAGGGTTTCCTTTGCATCTCTGCTGTCATAGAGTGAAAGCAGGCAGATAACGGGTGAGTGTGCGGTGTTCCAGCAAAATTTTATTTGCCAAAACAGGCGACAGGCCAAATCCGGCCCATGGGCGGTAGTTCGCTGAGCCCCTGCGCTAGGGTCTTGAGGAGCTGGGTGCACGTAAGAAGTGATTTTCATGTGCAGCTTGAGGAAGGTGTGGGCAAGGAGGCGCAGGTAAGAGTTACGGCCGAGGGGGCCGGACGCGCTCGCCCTCCTTCCTTGCGTCTGGTCTCCGTCTCCGAGCCACCTCTCTCCTGTCTCTATGGCTTATCTGTTTACTTTGGCCGCACCACGCGGCACGCAGGATCCTAGTTCCCCGACCAGGGATCGAACCCGCGGCCCCTGCAGTGGCAGTGCGGAGTCTTAACCACTGGACCGCCAGGGAAGTCCCTCTCTCCTTTTTCTAAATGATTTTTAGTGTGTGTGTGTATTTTTAGCTGCTTATTGATTAATAAGAATTGATTTCCCGTTATTTGGGAAGTGTTAAATTGTAGGAGGAACCTCGTCTAGTTCTCTCTGTTAGCCCTTTGTAAATGCAGTTTAGCTATTTTTCTCTTGCGGGTAGCTCTTTAATTACGTTTTCCTCTATTTGCCACTGACCTTGGGTCAGTGTTTCTCAACTTTGACTGTATGTTAGAATCACCTGGGGGATCTTTTAGACATCCCAATACCCAGGCTGCATTTGGAACAATTAATCAGAACTCCAGAGGCAGGCCCAGGCATCATTAGATGCTAAAGCTCCCTGGGGATGCCGATGTACGGCCAAGGTTAAGAACCACTGCTTTGGATTTAAAGGAAAAAAATGTCCCCGACACATTGTCCTAGATGCTGAAATGAAGAGGGACATTTAACCTGCATAGATAACCATTTATGGCCCACAGGTTATAGCTATGAAAATGGAATTCCTCAGATTTTAAGGGCTGTATTCAGACAAGCTTATTTCTCAGTGCCACAGTCGGAATTCTTTGTTGTGGTAGAGGCAAGAAAAGAAAGACCAGGAAGGTATTGTGACTTGGCTGACGTCTGCATTCCTAGCCAGAAGCGCTTTTTCCATCCCCGGGTGCGGTGACAGCCTTTGAGCATGGTGAAAGCTTCCAGGCTCCAGTGATTAAGTCATTATCCACAGGAGCCAGTCTTGACCAGAGTAAATGATCAGGACAGATGCTCTGACTGTGTCCAGAGGGAATAACCTTCTAACGTAGTCATGGGCGCCTACGTATTTGATGGTGTTTCTTACAGAACCTACTTGACCGCTCAAGGTGACTTTTGTTTCATGTAGGGAGACCCAGGGCGATTGAAAAGGTAAACTCAAGGAACTTTTATATAGGTATGTCAAAATTATTTTGAAAATATGTACCTGGGGATAATAATACTTTGTAAGTAGCAACATTTTTAAGGGATTGTGTCAACAGCATATGGTTCACAAGTTTTTTTTTTTTTTTTTTTGCACTTTATAAATGCAAGATTCTAACCTTGTGGTGCTGGCATTGCTCAAGTATTTACTATTCAAAGCTGAACTTCAAAGATTTAGAGCTTTCTTTCCTAAGCGAGAGTTAGAGAATCATGGCTCTGGGGGGCGTGGGGGGCAGCCTACAAGGTCCTGAAGAGGACCGCAGCTGGGAGCAGAGCGTCTAATAACGACTGCAGCTTCTCAAGCCCCATTACATATGCTGGGGGTGTGGCTTCGTTTACTGAGGGACCATGGAAAGAGAATAGGATTCTGTCCACTGCAAGTAACTGAATGCCAGCAAAAGTGGTTGTGCAATGGGGGTTTCTTGCTCCCTCTACAAGAATACCTGGAGAGGCATCCCTCCAGAGTTGGTTAATTCACCAGTTGAACCCTGCCCGGGCCTGGGAGGGCATCCCTTCAATTCGTGATTCCCTTGACTTTTTCTTTCTGGTCACAGGATGGCTGCTCTGTAGCCCCAAATGTCATGATGTCACATGACAACATCAAAAGGCAGGAAAAGAAGGGGGCATTTCTCCCCTGGGTCTTATTATTATTTTAATCAGGAAGGAAAAGCTTTCCAGGAGCTCCCAGAAGACTTCTCAGATTTCAAACCTGGAGCCAAAAGCTGTGTTACTTATTCCCCCTCAAACCCATATTGGCAAAAGGCGTTAATTTACCGTGGTTGGCATAAAATAGGGGTTAGCCAACTTTTTCTGTAAAGAGTCTGATTGTGAATATTTTGGCTTTGTGGGCGACATATGGTCTCTGGTCCATACTCCTCTTTTTCTTTTCTTAGCCCTGGGAAAATGTAAACAAGCATGATTATATCTAGGGGTGTGTGCCAGGCATACACTAATCAATTGCTTTTCATCTCCTGAGGCTGGTGGAGGGGCCCACCAGCCCTGCCACCCATTCTCAGAACAAAACCGTGATTTTGTTAGCAAACTGAGTGGGCAGCCAACTGTGTTTGCCTCAATATCTAATTTGTAGACTTGCTGTAATGATTATTACATGGCATAACTAAAGAAAGCAAATAATGTAGTTCTGGGCACATCTTAGGTCCACAACCAAAATACTTATATTATTATTGTTATTTTGTGTTATTGTCGTTGTTTAGTAATCTTGTTTCACCCTGTGGAATTCTGTCATCTAAACTCGGCTTAGATGCGTAAATGGAATTCTGATTAGACCGTAGTAAAACATTACTTGGTGATTTTTTTAGTTGATTCAGTTTTCCTCTATTGTGGGGAAGTGTGGCCTCTGAATTCCATATCTCGTCCATTTATACAAAATTTTAAAGTTCTGCGATTATCATAGTAAGTGAAGCAAGTCAAAGACAAGTATCGTATGACATCACTTATATGTAGAATCTAAAAAAAACGATACAAACGCACTTATTTACAAAACAGAAACAGAGTCACAGACATAGAGAACAAACTTATGGTTACCAAAGGGGAAAGGTGGGGGGGAGGGAGAAATGAGGAGATTGGGATTAACATACATACACACTACTGTATATAAAACAGGTGACCAACGAGGACCTACTGTAGAGCACAAGGAACTCTACTCAATACTCTGTAATAACCTATATGGGAAAAGAATCTGAAAAACGATAGATACACGTATATTTATACTAAAGCAGTGTGCTTCATACCTGAAACTGACACAACACTGTAAATCAACCCTACTCCAATATAAAACAAAAATTAAAAAAAAAGTAATTTGGCAATGGGCAATTTGATGAAGGAAAATTGGGATTTGAATTCTGAGGCCTTTAGTAGCCTTTTCATTGGAATAGAGTTATTATTCTCACTATGTCCGTCAGCTTAGACTAGGTTGCAGAACACCTCCAGATTTCAGTGGCTCAATACAAGAAACATATCATTCCTTGCCCAAGCTCCATGTCCCTAATGAATCGTCAGGGAACCCCACCCCTCTCAGTGACTCAGTGACCTGGCCTGATGGAGGCTCCGCCATTGATGGTTGTACCATCTGGAGAAGATGGCCTTGTCACCAGTCTCCATGACAAGGGAGCACCTCACTGCCTCAGCCTGGAAATGACATATTTCACGTCTCATATTTCAGTGGCCAGAACTGATCACATGGGTCGATCCAGCTGCAAGGAGGGCTGGGAAATATGGGGGAGCAAATGGAATACTGGGTGCGTATTACTGACCCTTTCACCACCCCATTGCTCTATTCATTTTCTTCAGAAGGAGACAGTTGATGAAGTTGGACCATCATAACACGGGTAATTCCTAGTCCTTTACTTTCTATCTTGTCTTACACTCTTGTGTACCCCATTCTCACTTGTTTCCTCTTTATTCTTCTTTTTCATTTTTAGATTACATTCTTCTTTTTCCCTTTTCTTATACAGTTTAGAATCCTGTCAAGAGTTTCTAAAGGTCACAGTGAATGAATTAGAAAGTGATAGAAGTGAGAAGGTGTGTCCCAGCTGGGTAACTACAGTGTGGAAATCTGACAGGATTTATCATTGCAAATGTCAAAAGCACCTTCTTTTGCTCTTTGCACACTCCTCTAACCCAGAGAGTCTCAATTAGGAGAGATGTTGCTCCCTAGAGAATATCAGGCAACATCTAAGAGCAGTTCTGCTTGTCACACAGGATGGGGGTCGCTACCAGCAACTAGTGGGTAGAGGTCAGATAGGCTATTAAACATTATCCGACGCACAGGACAACCTTCGGCTGCAGAAAATTATCAGGGCCTGATGTCAACAGTGTTGAGATAGAAAATGCTGCTTCTGTGTGGTACATATGTATAATGGAATATTATATAAAAATAAAAAAGAATGCAATCATGCCATTGGCAGCAACATGGATGGATCTAGAGATGATCATACTAAGCGAAGTAAGTCAGACAGAGAAAGACAAATACCATACGATATCGCTTATATGTGGAATCTAAAATATGACACAAATGAACTTATCCACGAAACAGAAACAGACTCAAACTTATGGTTACCAAGGGGGAAGGGGGGAGAGTGATAAGCTGGGAGATTGGGATTGACACATACACATTACTATATATAAAATAGATAACGAATAAGGACCTACTGTAGAGCACAGGGGACTCTACTCAATACTCTGTAATGACCTATATGGGAAAAGAATCTAAAAGAGAGTGGGTATAGGTATATGCATAACTGAGTCACTCCACTGTACAGCAGAAACTAACACAACATTTTAAATCAATTATACTCCAGTAAAAATTAAAGAAAAAAAAAGAAACGGACTCAGACATGCAGTTGTCACGGGGGTGGGGGAGGGGTGGATTGGGAGTTTGGGGTTCGCAGAGGCAAACTATCAGATACAGGATGGAGGAACAACAAGGTCCTACTGTAGAGCACGGGGACTATGTTCAATATCCTCGGATAAAGCATAATGGAAGAGAATATGAAAAAGAAGCGATATATATGTGTATCTCTGAATCACTTCGCTGTACAGCAGAAATTAACACAACATTGTAAATCAACTATACGTCAATAAAAGAAAAGAAAATGCTGCTTCTTTCTCTTACTAATTACTATCTTGAACCTGATTCTTGAGCAGCCTTTACGTATTTACATGAGCCTGACTTACTTCACACCTTTGTGGACTATATAAAGGTAAAAATGTAAACCGCACCCCCCCCCCCCCGCCGCACCCCCCCCCCCCCCCCCCCGCAAGCACAGGTAGCTAGTTGATTCTTTTACAGACTTTGTGATTATGAAGTAGACTTCCTCAGGGTTCGGGTAGAATCTCTGAATGCAAAAATTTTCACGTTTTACTTTTGTCCTTCTCAAGCTTTATACATCTGTGGAGTTCTAGAATATTTCACTTTGTTTATCCAAGTCACCATTGTCAAAGTATGATTTTCTAAATAGCTAAAAATGTGACTCATACAAATGTGTAGGGAACATATATTGAATAATTATGTAATTCGTTAATGAGGATAGCAAAGCTGGTTCATGGGAGAGATCAAGACAATGAGGATTTACAGACACTGAAGAAAGACTGTTGGCAAAGGGTTGATAGTTAAGGTAAAAAACTTGTTAATCTTTCAGGGCCATAGGACTGTAACCGTTGAGGTTAGTTTTGGTAACAGACAGAAGTCATTTGCATCTGCACAGATGTTAATGCAAGTTAATCCACAGCCTCAGGGAGTCCGGGCCTTACTCAGTAGAAGACACCATGTCAAAGAGTTAGAGCGTACTCTGGAACAACGGTTCCCACAGGTAAGCCTGCGTCAGGATCACCCCCAGGACCCGTAGAAACTAGATGCGTGGACCCAGCCTCAGTTTTTCCTTCAGGAGGTGTGTGGCGGGGAGATCCTGGCGTGTCTAACAGAGGCCTCAGGTGATGCCGATACTGGTGATGCAGGGATCACACTTCAAGAACAATTGCTCTAATGTGTCCTTGAAAGACACAGTCGACCTTCTGCCTTATTTTAAATTTGGATGTTTTTTTCTTAAGACCCACACAGGAAATATCATAATTGAGAGAAAAGAAAGTAGCCAGGGTAAGCTATCGAAGTAACTGGCAGCTCTCAGTGACTTAACACAAAATGCTGTTTCACTCACTTTATGTCAGATAAAATTGGATGAGTCCTAGACTACCCTCCTTCAGCAATGCCATGTAGGACACGTGGATTTTGAAGGTGTTTATGGCAGGAGAAGAGAGAACTAGAGATCCCAACGTGGGCTTTTCACTAACTAATTCCTAAACCAGAAGTGGCACCTGTCACTTCTACTCACATCCCATTGGCCAGAACAAACGGCAAGGGAGGCTCGGAAATGTGGGGGAACTCATGTGTATTCAGAGAGCGTGTGATGTCTCTGCTGCATGTTTCAAAAATACAAAAAAGTTTGTAAATGTGTGCTTACCGTTCAAAGGACCCAAAGCATTTTAATGATGGTAATGATATTCTTGCTAAAATTATATTTGGATGTGCCTATTTCACACTTAAGAATTTAGATTTCTAGGAGAGCAAGTAAGGGATAGTATAACCAAAGAAAAAGATGAAGTTGACTTAGGGAAGATTCTAATGCTTGAAACTGCTGTTAATGATTTAAAAAATATGTCTGGAGAAGAACAGTAATTAATTACATAGACAAACATTGGTAGCCCCAAGTAAAACATACTTAAAGAGAGAGAACCATTAATTCTCTTACCATGATGATAAGCTCTTCTATTTCAGGACGCAGCAGGCTGTAGGTTTGGTGTTTGCAGGATGGGGTTCTAACTCTTGCCCTGCCCCAGTTTCCCTTATGGGAAAAACCTCTGCACTCACCAAACATTTACTTAAGGATTACAAGTTGCCATACTCAAGGTGAGAGGAATCAAGTGATTGTTAAAAGCTTTCCGTTTGGGACTGGTTGTTACGTAGCCTCGTGCGTCACTTAGCTTTCTGATTCTGTTTACTTATCTTTAAAGTGGACCCCATTGAAATACTGTGAAAGTTAAATGGACACGAGCACAAAGTTCCTAAAAATCCCAGATCTAATGGTTCCTTTGTTCTTCTTTATCTTATACTTGTTAACATAGGCTAGAAAATCTATCAACTGGATCTTTGTTAGTTGTGGGAGGACCCACTGTATAGATTTGCCTGGGACTGAGTGGGTTCCCGGGGTGTGGATTTTCAGTGTTAAAGCCAGGAATGTCCAGGGCAATGCAGAATGAGTTGGTCACCGTATTTAGTGGAGCATTTTGGAACCTGACTGTGGTCGGCCTGGGGGAGTGCCTATACATTTGCTCTCTGGGGGAGAATAGTATCTAGGCTTTATGATGACTCTTCTGTTCTTTTAAAGGGAAAGAACTTGGTTGGGAACGGCCTGGGATTTGTGTTGAGTCTTATTTTAAGGTAGGGCAACCTTATGTCTTTGGAACTTTGATACTAGAAATTGTCCTGAGTTCAGCTTCTCTCCTGTAGTAATCAGGTCTTTAAACTCACTGTCGTCTGGTCTGCTGAGCCCTACACACCTGTGACTTTGCTAATGTCGGGCTAGCAATCTGAGGATGGGAAGCTGCTGTCAGTGTCACAGAGATATGCTTGGTGGGACCGAGAGCTCTCCGTGTGAGATACAGACATCTGGGGTGATGTCTGAACTAAATGACCTTCCCCCTCGTTCCTGCCCACTAAGCCCTGTTATTCTGCCTTCGCGCCGCCCCTGCCTGGCCTCCTGTCTTCATCTGAGCTGACTGCTTTGTTTTGGAGGCCGCAAGTCTCTGTGGGCGCTCTGACACTGCCTGCTCCCTTACACGGCTGCTAAGTATCTCCCTCCCTTACGCCGCAAAACACCTGCAAAACACCTCTCATCCTCCTCCTGCTCTAAAACTGCCGTTGCTGCTTCCCTCTGGCGCCACGAGGAAAGCCAGCTTCTTAGCTTGGAAGCTCTGCCTGACCTACTGCCTGACGGGCCACTGGCTCGAAGCCCTTTCACAATCCACACCTTTGCACCTGCCGCTCCCTTTGACAACACCCTTTTCCTTTTCCACCTGGACATTATGGACCCATCCTTTCGGACCCAGTTCAAGTGCTCTCTTCCCTGGGAGACTCCCCAGCAAGAGTTCCTGCCTCAGAGAGACCTTAGTACCTTTCTGTAGTGGTGGCTTCTTTTGTTGAAGGATACAGCTTGGGGATTTACAGAATGAGTGTGTGACTCCCTACTCTGCCTGGAATTACCTTTGTGCACCAACAGTGAACACTTCAGGAAGGACTCCCATTGCTAAGCCCTGTAACGGTGTTTCCCCTCTCTTATCCAATGCCTGTTGGCATGTTTGTCCCCCATATTGAGCAGCATTCAACTGGGGATCCTCAGGGCTTGGCCCACCGTTCCGCGTGACGCTTGAGTAAATGGAGGAGCCCAGTGTGGCATTTTCATGGGGCTTCCTCTCCTTTTCAAGCTACATCCTTTGCTGGGGCCTTGTTATCCCTAGTGTGGTCCCTGGACCTGCAGACTAGCAGCCTGGCAACAGCAGAGAGCTTGTTCGAAATTCAGGGTCTCCAGTCTCCCCCGAGACCTGCTACAGGACAATCTGCATTCTACCAACATCCCCAGAAGATTCATAAGCAGGTTAAAGTTTGAGAGATACCGCTTTAGGCTCGTTTCAAGTTATGGTGCCATTACCACCTCTAATACAACCACCCTTGAATGCGGGTCCTTCAGAAAAACTTACAGTATCTCCCTTCCTTCCTTCTTTCCTTCCTTATTCCCTCCCTCCCTCCCTCCCTCCCTCCCTTCCTTCCTAAAATGCACATTCATAGGACCTGCCCCAGACCTACTAAATCAGAATCCCAGGGAACAGGGCCACAACCTTTGAAACAAATACTCCAGGAGATTTCTATCAGCCTGAAGTCTGAGAACCACATCCCAGGGCACTTCTTAGCTGTTTAGTTGTCTCTGATTTCCACCAAAATGTGGACTTATGAGGCCTCTCCTCATACTTGGTGTTAACTCTGCTGAGGTCTGCGTCCCTGTTGCTCTCAGCTGTGCTGTCCTTCTCCTGTTGCCTCAGGTTTCCACCTGGCTTTCATCCCGTTACTGGAATATTCCTTTATCTTGCATTAAACAATGCAGTGTCTCCCGGTTTCAGGGAAACAGAGACGAGACATTTTTGTTTCCATCTGTTGCCTTTTCTGGTCATTGTCCGCGTCTCTGCGTGTGTCACTCCTTTTAGGTCCATCGTATGTTGCCACTGTCTCTGTTTTCTTCAGTTTCTCCATTTTCTCTGTGCCCATGCAACTTTTAGTGCCTCTAGTCTGGCATCTCTTCCCACTTCACCACCAAAACTCTTCTTACAAAAGTCACCAGAGACGTCTTTATTTTCTTATTCACTGACCTTTTTTTTTTTTTTTTTGCGGTACGCGGGCCTCTCACTGTTGTGGCCTCTCCCGTTGCGGAGCACAGGCTCCGGACGCGCAGGCTCAGCGGCCATGGCTCACGGGCCCAGCCGCTCCGCGGCACGTGGGACCTTCCCAGACCGGAGCACGAACCCGTGCCCCCTGCACCGGCAGGCGGACTCGCAACCACTGCGCCACCAGGGAAGCCCTCACTGACCTGACTGCTTTAAAGCAGACCTCTTAGAAGTTTGCAGCCCCATAAAAAAAATCACGTATCATGGTTATGACTTGCTTTGCTGCAGTGCGAAGCTGAGTGTGAATATCAGCCCCTAAGCCAGGGAGAAAATGGACCTCACTCTCGCTTTACTTGCCAACCCTCAGGGTAGGAAAGTACTCAGTCACCGAGGGTTTTTATACTTAAAAACCCTACAGGTTTCCAGGGCAATTAGAACTTCTATGTGGGGCTGAGACTCTGTTTGTGAATTATCATCTTTGGTTATTTTCAGTGATATAGATTAGTGTGTACGACCAGGGTAGCATGTTTCTGAAGGAATATAAATTAAAAACTGGTTGACATTCACAAACAGTAATATTTTGTGAATATAATATATTTTGGACCCTTAAATATCAAATGACTAAAAACACAGCAATATTGTTACATACGGGTTATATGTTAACTCTGTTTGAAACATACTCGAGAAAAAGAGCTGAATTGTCTTGATTATTACAGTATGGTATGCATTAAAAAATCATGTTTTACAAATGCAGGTTTACTGCAAAAATTTCTTTTTAGCATTAAGCTAGTTATTTTAATTCCTAATTCATTTAATTACCAAATTTCTTCAGGTAAATTATTGCCTGTATTATTCTTGTGGAACTGATTCTGACTAGAATCTCCCCTTGTTTTATAGAATGCACTCATATTTGGGGTAGCTAAACAAGTCATTATCTTCTCTTTGAGAACTGTAAACTAAATCTTTAAAATTCAATGGAAGAGTAGGTGCTGAGGTTGAAAGGAAATAGAATAAGAAGGCACCAAAGGCAGGGCATCTTTCTATTTTATTCGGGGGCACCTTTCAAAAAATATATACATATTACCTTCCTTCTTCCTTCTTTCTCTCCCTTCCTTCTTTCCTTCTCTTTTTCACATATTCAGCAGACATATTCCAGGTGGTCCATTCGGTACAGTACAATGAAACAAACATGGTCCTTGCATTTAAGATACTAAGGGTTTAGCACGGGGCAGTCTTGTCACCAAATAAATAACACAACTTGCTAAGCATACAGGAAAGGTGAGGGTCTGATGGCCGGGGAGGGAGCGATGCAGATGGGGTGAGTGGAGAGCAGGCGGAGACTCACAATAGGAGGGACCTTGCTGGAGCTGAATCTCGAAGGGGCAGCAGGTGTCCTGGGCTGCATCAGGAGCGCAGAGGCAGACGTAGTTTGGGCGCTGCACCCTCACCAGCAGGACCCCGAGGTGTCTTGAGGGAGTACTGACAGACGAGGCTGGGGAAGTCTGGGGGAGTAAGGGGGACCACAAGTCTGGATTTTAGTGACCACACGGCTGTCACAGCTGCGAGGACCGTGGATGGGAGAAGTGCAGTCCTGAAAGGTGGGAGATCATTGAGAAGATCCGAGCAGACTGCAGCTCAGACTCACATCTAGCCTGGGATTCGGTGTTGGGAAGTGGCCCGGTGTCCCAGAAAACGTGAGCACGGGTGAGGGGCACAGGGAGAGGACGCGCTGGGGATGGACCCTTGGGTCAGGGCAGACTTCGATGGGGAGAGTCGAGGCAGAATCGCTGAGAGAACGAGGAGGAAAACCTGTGTGGTACAGACTTAAAACGCCCACTACCTTGTCCAGCTACTCGTAAGAAAGTCCTATTTCTGGCGACACAACTCCTGTCCCCCCATTCCTTCACCTCCCGGAGGCACTCAGAAAGGGGAGCACCCCGTTTCGTCGTGACAGCTGTTGAAGTGACGAGACGAAAGCTTTGTGACTTCCCACCACCGTTTGCCCCTGTGTTACCGGCTCCCCGTGGCCCCCACGCGCCCGCGTGTGATATGGTTTCTGAGCCTCCAGCAGCACGCGGTCGCAGTGGGACGGAAGGAGTGAGAGAAGCGACTTCCCCTTGACCTCATCCCTTCCGCCTTCCACAGACGTTTCTTTCTTCCACGTTTTACAGCCGACTCTGCGTGCATTGTTGGGTCCATGCTCCCGAGGGGTGGGAGACACAGCTCCGGGGCCCGCTGAATGGCCTTGCTTTGTCCAGAGGCATGTTTGTCCGACTGTTTCTGGGGCCCGACAGGGTCGTTTTTGTTCTGGGAAGAGTTGGTTTGAGAAAGCGGGCTGCTGAGAGGGCCGTCTCCGGGGCTCCCGGGAGCTGCCTTTCACCGCCCCGAGGCGGCCCTCGCCCGGCAGAGGTCATCCGAGGCCGCTGCAGTCTGTCCCCAGCCTAACTCTGATAGTCACGGAAACTGTCACCAACTTAACCGGCTTCGTAGTAGCCAGGAAGGAGCCCAGGCCAGCAAGATTCCGTTTTAACTGTCAATCACACATTACCAAAAAAAAAAAAAAAAAACCCAGCTGTGTACCACCTTTCAGAACTTTCCCTCCGTGGTTGGCAGTCAAACTGCTTTCTTTTGCAGAAAGCACGATGTCAATTTTAGTCAGAATTTATGTGTAGACATTAGAAATCAGGCAGTTTGGAAAGGAAGGTGCAATTAGTGAGGTTTTCAGCTCGCATTTGGAATGAATCACACACGTTTGGGATTGCAACGTGCAAACATCGTGCTGAATTTCCCTTCTCGGGCCCTCCCGCATCCTCGCAGAACCCTGGGCACATTGCAGAACTCTTTACAGGCTGGCTTTGGCTACGGCCAGGGAGAACGTGAGGCCCTCTGCCTCAGTTATTAGCAGGGAGCAGGTTAGCATCTTCTTTATGGGGGCATGGACCCTGGTCTGCTGACCTGTGTCGCAAGAACACTCCAGCAATGAGAGATGCTTGGCTGCTCTCTATGGATTCCAGAACACGCAGTCCTACCATAAAATGACAGCAGAACACAGTGTGCTATCGAGTGCTACTGGGTTTGTGTTGAGCCATCTACTTTTCCCCCAGGGCCATGATAAGGATGGTTTCCTCCAGTGAATTCTAGACCCGCAGCCTAAAGGACTTCAGGTTCAACTCCCAGTTCTACCCTGTGTTAGTTTGATGGCCTTGGGTAAAGTTCTTAACCACTCCGGACTTCAGTTTCGTCTTCTTTACGTCTCTGTGCCAGGGATATTTTTTCCCTGTATGTGTCACCCTGTGTGATCGGGTCCCGGCCTCGTTTCTGGGCATCTCTTGTCCTCCATGGAGTCTGGGCTCCCTTCCACTTAGACTCTCCTCCAGTCCCTCACTTCCCCACATCTACACTCTTGTCCTTACTGCTTTCCTTCCCTTTCCCCTTAGAATGTTCTGTTCTCCGTATTTGCCTTTTTTTTTTTTTTTTGCGGTACGCGGGCCTCTCACTGTTGTGGCCTCTCCCGTTGTGGAGCACAGGCTCCGGACGCGCAGGCTCAGCGGCCATGGCTCACGGGCCCAGCCGCTCCGCGGCATGTGGGATCTTCCCGGACCGGGGCACGAACCCGCGTCCCCTAGCATTGGCAGGCGGACTCTCAACCACTGCGCCACCAGGCAAGCCCTCATATTTGCCTTTAAGAAATCATGTTTTTAAGACTTAGCTCAAATGATAGCTCATGGATAAAGTTTTCCCCAAAGGCTCCTTACTATTCAGGAAGACATGCTGAACGTACAGATGAAATTATATGATGTCTGGGATCCACTTTCAAGAAGTCTAGCGGGGGCAGGGCTGTAGATGAAGCAAGACTGGCCCAGAATCCATAATTGTTTCATCAGGGTGATGGGTACTTAGGACTTCATTAGATGGTTCTCTTTTGTGTATGTTTAAATTTTCTTATAATAAAAGGCAAAAGAAAAGTTGTTTTAATTACCCAAACCAGGGGTGATCTACTCCCGCACATGTGTGATGCTTGCTTGTGGTGGTTCCTTTTGACATCTGCTTCCTGTTAGGGCAGTGGATTAACTAGCTCAGTAGTCAGAAGACCATGCATCGTCATTTGTTCAGGACAGTCTTGGGCAACTCCTTTGTCCTGCATTCCATCTGGTTTAGCATTTACCCCAGATTTTTTATTTTTATTTTTTAAAGTAAACTGTCATTATTTAGTGGATGCATTAAAACAAGCCAGGATGAGTTTTACAGACGACCACTTGTAGTTCTTGGCTTCTGCCATGATCTCAATTCGTGCGTGGGGCTTAATGCAGCAAGCAGGATTTTATGTTAACGCACAGACACAGCAACGTCTTAGGTCTCTTGTCCTTGCCTTTCATGGAGAGAGAGCCTGCAGGGTGCTTGCTTCCTGGTAAACCCAAGCGGCCAGGGTTGGCTAGTTCCTTCCCGTCCTGGGGGGGAGGCCAGTATTTGTCATCACTGTGGTCCAAGCTGTGGTCTGTGAGACCTAGCGTTAGAGGCTTGATGGCTCAGAAACTGACTTTTAAGTGAACACGTGCCGAGAAAAATAATTCTGCTTGTGTCATTTTATAGTGTTCAGCTAATCAGTATGAAGTCTTTTTCTACATTTTGCTTTAGTGTACATATGTATATACATACATATGCGTTTTAATATATATTTTGAAGAAAACAGGTTTGAATTGTATAGGTTCACCATGGTGAAACCAATCTGCTGATCAATAAACAAATATTAACATATTGTATAATTATTGTTTTTCATACTATCTTTCAATCACAAAAGTGTCCCTATTTAGGTGATAAAGTACATGATCACCATACTCCATAGTCAAGAAAATGGACCCTGAAATTAAATTTTTGATCCCAAACCCCAGCTCTGGGGCATGTGAACTATTTCCCCTATTAGAGACTGGTTTTCTTATTTGTAAAATGGAGATGGTAATAGTTGACTATAGAATTTTCATGAAGATTAAAGGAGTTGTTACATGTATAATATTTAGTATAGTGCTTTCCCATTTATAAACACTCAATCACCGCTAATTATTATTTTTAGTTTGGTATCTTTTAATCTCCTCTGCTAGATTATATGCTCACTTAAGAGAGGAGACGTTTTGTTTACTTTTAGAGACCCCCCCCCCCCACAAAGCCCGGCACATAATAGCTCCTCCTTGAAAATGTTTGTTGATTGAATAATGAATGTCAGACAGCTCTTTTAAATGACTGGGACCATTTCTGAGCCGCAGTCTGTGCGTGTGAGATTGAGCAAAGTCCACGCAGGAATTCCAGATTCATTCCATCCTCGTTGGGGACCCCAGCTGGGCTAACTGAACTGACTACCACAAACACCAAGTCTTAAATAAAATGCTGTTACTACATTCTATAAATTGACAAGCTACAGCCTGCCCGCTTAGTTCCCTTATTTACGTTTTTACCATCCTCTTGCATTTTCTATCAAAAGCAGCCTCATTTGACCTTTAAAGCTCAGCAGAGGCGAACATTTCTTCATCTTGCTTTGAGATCCCCAGTGTATGTGCCTTCATTCAGATGTGTGTTAAGCGCCCTACGATCTAATTAGCAGCAGGCTGAAAGAAGGAAGGCCTCTCCCTGATGCTCCCTCGTGCTGACTCCGTTGACTATACAGCGGAGGAGCAGGGGCTCAGGCGGAGGGTTCGCCCATCCTAGCGATGCTGCTCTCTTCCCATTCCTCTCGGCCATTTTCCCTTCTCCTTGGAAATAGGCTGCCCTCCTCTTTTACCCCCTCCCTGCCAGCACCTCTTTGCCTCTTATGTTAAAGGCACTTCATAAACAGTGGTGCTAAAAAATTGTAAGAGGATAGTTAGTATGGTTACTTTTATTAGGACCTCCGCTTTCCCAGCAAGTTTCTGGATCTTTCTCCCCGTCCTGTACCTCGATTCCTCGGCCGATTCCTTTCTGGAATTCACTTCTCAAGCCATCGGTGCCACATCCCTTCCGGTGGTTTGAATCTAGGAAAGACCTTGCACCCACTGTCAGAGCAGAAGCAAAAATCCTGTGCTCTCCGCATCCCGAGTTGAAATCTCACAGACTTGGTGTATGGGTTAAATGCATTATTCACAGGACTAATTATATGTCCTACAACAGCCTCAGTTTGCTCATCTGTGATGGATAAGATGACTTCCACTCCCTTAAGGCCTGTTTCAGCTTCAAAGATCTGTGACTCGTTATCAGTTAAATGGGCATTTTGTAGGAAACTCCCCGTTGGAATACTGTGTATCTATAAAAATAGATTCAGAGTTGTAAACAATCAGGTTAACAAGTGAACTCCTAATACACCGTCTGTTTCGTTAAGGTAGATTCTGCCATGAAATCTGTTAAAGGTACTATTATCAAAGCAGAAAAGTGCACCCTCGTATTTACATGGATTTCAGTAAGGATCAGTAATGACTCATGAACGGACCATCTGACTGGACACCACTCTGTCCTTCTGGTCACTGCTCTACTTGAAGCTGGATATCACTCAGCCAATTATCTCCTCATACCCGCATCATCTGGCAGGTGTAAAGGTTGCTCGATCAGGCAAAGACTATGGGATTAAGAAAAGGAAGAGTGACCATTTATAACAAACATACATAGGAAAAGACTAGAAAATGTTGGAATCTGTGTTTTAATACCTCTGAGGGAGAAATCCCGAGCTGGTGTGGTGTTATATCTAATACTGAAATGTATCTCCTTGGTCTGCTCTGCAGGCATCACGGCCGTTTGGCGCTCACGGGCTGATGTTTGTTAGGAAGCGGGAAATCTGTAGCCAGGAAGGTCTGGGATGATCGAGGGGGAAGAGGAGGAAAAGGGGTTGTTTGCAGCTCTGAAATGCCATTGTGGTGAGTTTCCTTTCATTGTGTATTGATCGGTTCTTCTAGAGGAAGGCTCTGGACCGAGTCCCTTTCCATGTTCACTGCTGCTAGGCTGACAGTGAAGCAACGGTTTTAGACTTGGACTTTTTGGTGAGACAACTGGGACCATCCTGGAAACACTCTACTACAGAAATGTGAATATGCCCATATCTGTGAATAGCAGTAACTCTCAAATCGTGGTTACCTGTCCAATCCTTTCCTGAAGTTTTAGATTTAAACAGACAGCTGTTTGCTGGGTGCTCCCTCAGCCTCACTCTACTGCAACGCAAGCTCATCTCTTCCCATCTTTTCGAATTTGCCTCTCCTGCGTTCTTGTTCTCTGCTGGGACCTGCTTTCCTCTTAGGAAGACCTTTTCAGTGCAGCTCATTTTCCCGTCTCTCCGTCTTTACGGTTTACTGATCAGGTCCAGGCTCCTCTCTTCTCTCACTTGGACCTCCGCGGTTATCTCTCAGCCACTTTTTCTGTCTCCAGTCTTGTCCTCCATCTCCATCTGCTCTCCATGTGCCACCAGAATGATTAAAGAAGTCATTCAGCAACCACTTACAGACCAATCGCCCTCTTTCCAGGGCTCGGAATAAAACAGTGAACCAACCACTGTTTCTGCTCTCACGGAGCTTGTTTTCTAGTGCTGAAGACAAACAAAGCCATGTCACGTACACAGACAAGTAACTAACATGTTTATAAACTGCAGTGCATCACAGAGGAAACAAACAAGGATTCGAGGTGGAGGATCAAAGGGTGGACATGCTTTGCTGTGTAGATAAGCAAGGCTGTCCTTGACGACGACATTGAAGCTGAGACCTAAAGCATGAGAAGGAACTAGCATGGAAAGACGTGGGGAAATCAACGTTCTGGGCAGAAAAATGGTTTGTGCAGAGACCCTGAGATGCGTGAAAGCTTGGGGGGCCTCAAAGAACTGGAAACTGGAAGAGAATGAGAGTGGTTTAAGGTGGGATCAGAGAAATGGGCAGGAATTGTATCACACGAGGCCTTGTAGCCTATAGGAAGGAGTGCATTTTTCCCAAGTTCCGTGCAAAGCCGTTTAGGAATCCTAAGCACAGAGCAGTTTTCTCGAACCTACGTTTCAGGATTGCTTTTGCTTCGTGGAGCATGGGTGAGGGGAGGATGAAAGAGAAAGCGTGGAGGCCGGGGAGAAGGTGGTTCCGGTCCAGGTCAGAGGTGACAATGGTGTAGACTGAGGCGTTAGTCTCTCCAGAGACGTGGAGAGAGGAGCAGGTTTGGAATCGCTTTGGGAGGTAAAGTCAATGGGACCTCCTATCTGACTACACATGAGGACAAAAGAACAGGAGGAGGTTAAGGACAGCTGGTTTGAACAACTGGGTGGAGGAGGTCATCTCTTGAGATGAAGAAGATTTGGACCCTTCCGTCTTCCTCGTCCACTTTTAAGGACTCGTGTGTTTAGACTGGGTGAATGCAGACAATCGAAGGGATCCCCCTGTCTCAAGGTCTTTAACCGTAAACACGGCAGCAAAGCTCCTTTTGCCGCGTAAGGTCACGTGTTCACAAATTCTGCGGATTAAGGACTGGAAGTCTTTGGAGGGCGGGAATATTCTGGCTACCCCAGCATTTGATTAGAGTAAAATGAGAAAAGTGTCCACAGTGGTGTTTGGTGACCTTGACAAGAGCCTCATCAGGGGTGCGATGGCAAAGGACAGTAGATCGTGGTGGGCTGAGCAAAGAAAGAAGTTAGGAAGTAGAAACAATGCAGTACTGTGCAGACAGCTCTTGACGAACAGGAGTTACGAGCGGAGGGGGATGTGGAATAAAGTGAAGCGTTTGTTACAGCAGGTGCGGGAGCCTAGCTGTGTATTTACAGGCATAAACCAGACAAGAGTAGCATGATGGCGATGCTGGGGAGCGCTGTCAGAGAAGCAACACCTGAGGCGCTGGAATCCTTCCTAGGATGGGAGTGAATGGATCCAGAGGCAAGTGGAGGCGGGGGCCTCAGATGGAGAGGACTTGCCTACTCTGTAGAGAAGGGAAGGAGGTGGACGCTTCGTGACCCTGTGATGGGAGAGAGGTGAGGTCTCATCGCGCACCTTCCATTTCTTCAACGACGTAGGACACAGGGCCACGGTTGAAGACAGAACTGTGGCCGCACCAGTTCGCCGCTTCTAACCTTTCCGTGGTTCCGCCTGCTCACCTCTGATTTCATCTCCTGGCTCCGTCGCCTCGTGTGCTCCGTACAGCCGTGCCTCTCCTCTCTGCTGCTGACCAGTGTTTGCTCGCTCCCTTTACTGGGATGCCTTGCCTCTTCCCCTCCCCGCCCCCTCCCTCGACCTCCGTGCACACCTCTGCAGGAGCCAGCCTGAGACACACCTTCACTTAGGTGGGTGAGTTGCTCAGGTTCTCTCAGCGCTCCCTCGTCGCGCTCCTGTCACTCCGAGTATAATTACTTGCTGTGTGTCCGTCGTCTCTACTAAAACGTGAGTTCCCTGAGCGCAGGGGCATGTCTCTTTCATCTTTGTTTCCATAGCACCTAGCACAGTGCCCGCACATCGTGAAAGTGTTGGTTGCACTTGATAGTCTCCTAGCAGGTAAACTGATTGAACATATATCAAAAAATATCAAAGTAGGATAGAAAAATAAATCCATTCACTGCCCGGGAACTGTAATGCTGCTCTTCACTGACTTGTTATCACTTCATTCTGCCCGCTCCTCACAGCTGGATCTCAGCGAGCTCAAGCACCCAGCTAAAGATTACGGCTTAGTCATCTTTGTGTTGCCGTTACTTGGCACAGGGCAAAGCCTGTCGGAAGCTAAAAATGCTTAATGATTTCGTATTATTTTAAAATGATTTTCTGTTTCTCTAGAAGCTGTAGTATCTAGCAAATCTTCCTTTCCAGGGCATGTTCTCTGATCAGCCTTTAGAGAAAATGTGTCTGATACAAGCCTCATTTTGATCTCTGTTCGTTTCAGAGGTCTTGGTTTATTCTAAGTGGGTTGACTATAAGTTCTGTGAAGCTGAGTGACTTAGCACATTGTTTTTCAGCTTATTTTTTTTAAGTGTCAAACATATTTCACCCTTGCTACTAAGGCACGCTAGCTATGCAATTGGTCACTTAATAATTATGTATAAATAGACATCTTCACAACCGGTGTTTGCAGTGCTTTGAATGAAATATTTTGCAACTAAAAAAAAAAGTTTACAAAACTGTGGTTAGTGTCTGCAGAAAATATTCACAATAAAATGTTAAAGGATAAAAGCAATATTAGAACTGCGTACACAGTGGGGTCTTAATTTTATGAGGAAACTCTATATCTGTGTTAGTATATATAGTTATAAATATGTATACCAAAATGCCTGCAAAGTCATGCACCAAAATATTAATGCTGGCTTTGCCTGGGTGGTTGGAATTCATTTGGGTAATTTTAATTTCCTTCTTTGTACTTTTCTTTATTTTCTGAATCTTTATAATAAATATTTTCTACTTTTGAACTCAGGAAACCTATGGTTATTTGTTGTTAAAAGTAACCCATTATTCTTTAAGCCTCCATGGTAAGGTATCTTTTAAAATTTATTTTTATTTTTTATTTTGGCCAGTGATGGAGAGAGCAAGAAACCAGGAGTCCTAGATTTGAAATGTGTTTTTAGCCAAGACGACTTAGAGAATGAAGGTTAATGTACATAAATGATTTTTGACCCAGGAGAGGATTTGCAGATGACTTAAAATATAAGAATATGATCAGGGCTCAAGAGATTTTCAAGTGGTGCCCCATCAGATCTGTTGGATTCCCCAGCCTCAGCAGATGTTCCAGTGGTTTCTTAGGAGGGCCTCTGTCTACCCTGGTATGTGTGATTGCAGCAAGACTGTCTGAATACAGCTCGATCCCCAAGACCAAAATAGTTCAGTGAGTCACTTGGATATATTCTGAACCAAAGATTTAAAAACCAAAGCATGCAAGTGGCCCTCATGCCTTAGCTCAGAGTGAATGTCAGTTTTGATGGCAAGGCTACCAAAGTGGCTGTTGCTCAAGACACAGTCTTGTTGGAGTGAAGATAGATGGCTATCAACTATTCTTCAATTAAAAATAAATAAATAAAAAATCAAATTAAGAAAAGACATTCAAAAAAATAGATAGATGGCCCCTTCTTTGTGGGTGAGGACTCCATGTTACAGTGTATTATGGTATGCTATGTTATTTTCATTACTCTTTTGTATTCTCTGTGACGTTTAACACAATATAAGCAACATGCCAAGTGCTGGATAAAGGACAGACACCAAAGCAGAGGAGAGTAGTGTTATCAAGTACGGGCTGAACAGGGTGCCATGCATCTGACTGGCTGGGACCGCCCGTCTTCACACCTCCTGTCTTGGTTTCATCGTGAACAGCCTCCTCTTTCACTCTCAGAAGTGTCCCGTTTGGGACGGTCATTTTATTGGGTCACCCTGTGGCCGAGATGGCTAAGTAAAATCTAGAGCCATGTTTCCATCTCTGTCTGAACAGCAGTTGTCTGCCTGGCAGAAATTTCAGGGCCACGCCCAAGGGCACACGCTTTTTAATGCCACACCCTCCTCCCTACCCTGCCCTGACTGCAGTAGATGCCTTTGTATTAAGCCTTTTCAGATAGATAAATAGAACTGTTGAAGGAACCCTGGAAGATTAAAGCTCTGGACAAGTTGATCTCTTTCTGTAACCACAGCTGTGCCAGATGGTGGTCATACTTCTAGGACTCTGAGCGCTGCATTTGGAGCCAATGGGATAAAACCCTGAAAACACATTGAAACTGACAAGCTGCCTTGACTTCTGTTCTTTGGCTTTTAAACCATAGATTTTCTTCTTCTTCATAACAATTTGCTCTTCTGTTTCCCCCATTCCTTTGTAGACTCCCTCTCGGTCCCCTTTTCCTTTAGAAGAATGAGTGCTGAACAGCAGCATGGCTAATTCGCTGAGGATTTAGCCTCCCTTAATTGCCCTAGAAGCCAGGAAAATCAGCCTCTGGGAACAAGCTCAAGGAGGATTCACACTGAGACAAGCATTTGTATTCTGACAAAGGCGGTGTGCACTTTTCTGTTCCTGCCCTAGGAGCAGAGGTGTAATAAATGAGATTGGGAAAAACGTCTGCGTATTCTGAATTAGGGTTTAAGTTCCTGGAAACCTCTTGTGCTCTGTAAATTTAAGATTAAGGATTGTGCTGGTTTAAAACAAAAATGGTTCTAAAATTTTCTTGGGTCCATGCGCCCTCTGAGAAAAGATGATTGCTGAGGATCCTCTCCCCGGAAAATTAGGCATGTGACACACAAAGAAAATTCTCCCTATAATTTCGGAGGATTTGCGTTGCCCAATCCACTCTATGGATTGTAGGTTAATGCAGCAGATCCAGTTGGTTGCCGCTCGGATGTCCATGCTATGTCACCGCCCTTCCTTCTTTGTATCAGTAGCCCTATTTTCTTCTGGTATGTCACCTCCTCCATGTGTTTTGAGGAGAGGCCCTGACCCCAGCGCCCAGATGGAGGGGATAGGGAGGATGGTTGTTCTAAGCCAATCACCATGGTCCCACGCCTTTTTCCAGAGATGGTTCTGGCAAACGTTTGTGACACTTTGTTGGCGTCTTTGTGCTGAGGAGCTTTGGGGCAAAATCGCATCACTCTTAAAATGAGAAACATACAGTAGTATGCAGAAAGCCATCTTGACACTCTTTCTGAGGTATTATATAGGATTGAGCAAATGAGAGAAAGCAAGAAGAACTCTGTGGAAATGGAGTGGAATGGGCCATACTGGTGTCGATTCATGATTTCTAAAACATGTACATGGATGTGTGTGTGTTCACATGCAGAGGTGAATACCTATGTGATCTTTTATGTCGGGGCGTATGTATATTTGTATGTTTGTATCTGTATATGTGCACACACATTGATATATTTCCCGCCTCTGATCGACTGATTGATGAAAGGGCCAAGAAGAAGCGATACAAAGTAACAGTGAACACACCTAGTACACAGATCTCAACACCATTGCCCACTGACAGGAAGCAAGTCTCCTTGCAGAAATTCCAGGGATGGGTCTTTACGGGGAGGGGGAAGGGTACGCTGGGACGAAGTGAGACAGTAGCACTGACATATACACGCTACCAAATGTAAAATAGATAGCTAGTGGGAAGCTGTTGCATAGCACAGCAAGATCAGCTCGGTGCTTGGTGACCACCTAGAGGGAGACGCAAGAGGGAGATGTGGGGATATACGTATGCATAGAGCTGCTTCACTCTGTCATACAGCAGAAACACAACACTGTAAAGCAATTAGACTCCAATAAAGATGTTAAAACAATTCCAGGGGGACTTCCCTGGTGGCGCAGTGGTTGAGAGTCCGCCTGCCGATGCAGGGGACACGGGTTCGTGCCCCGGTCCGGGAGGATCCCACGTGCCGCGGAGCGGCTGGGCCCGTGAGCCATGGCCGCTGAGCCTGCGCGTCCGGAGCCCATGCTCCGCCACGGGAGAGGCCACAACGGTGAGAGGCCCGCGTACTGCAAAAAAACAAAAACAAAAAATACAATTCCAGGGATGGGGCATGAACTGAGGTGTAACTAGAGGAGCAGGTCGCTCTTCTCAGGCTGGGGCCGTAACCAAGCCTTTGGAAGAGGCCATCCCACCATTCAGCTAAGTGGCTGCTTTTGAACAAAGAGGTTTGTGATCAAGCCGGCGGATCCCTTGGTCATACACTCATTGTTGCGCCTCCTTGGACATAAAATCAGCCCCTTGGTTTGCCGCAGTGTGGTGTGGGCTCCCATGCTGGGAGGTCAGGCATTCTTACATCCTTGGGTTGTGTGCACGCAGAGGCGTTCCGTGCAGAGAAGGCAGACCCGCATTTGGAGTAGGTTGCTATGGATCCCAGTAAGCATTTTGCTGTCTCCTCCTTCCCTTCAGGGTGCAAGTGGTCTGTCGGTAATTAACCTTCCACCAAGGGGCCGGCTGATCCCCTTGAAGGTGCTGTAGGGATTGACATCTGTCTCCACTGCGGGCTGGTCAGACATCCCCAGTGGCAATGGCTAGAGGGGGCCCGTGTTCTGGACCCAGGCGTAGCCCCCCTCCCTGCCACCTGAGCCGGCCCATTCACGGGGCCCTTGTGCCGGCAGCGGAGGCACTGAGCGCAGGGGGCTGCCTGATGTCCACAGGGGAGTCGTGCGTTCTTCCAAGCGCCCCTCAAGCACCGGGGCTCCGCTGATTCCCACGGCTCCAGGGCAGGTCCGACTGCACCACATCCTACACGTACTGACTCCGAACTCAGAGCTTGAAACAGAGGCTTGTGTGCAACAGACTTGTTTGTCAGTGAGACCTCAGTAAGGAGGAGGGACTAGTGGATGAAGCAGGGATGGAGGGAGAGCAGCAGACCGCTAGGGACAGCTAATGTTTAACACCATCTCTAAGAGCCTCGGAAATGTACCTCAGAGTCGTGTGCCCTGGGCACTACAGGGGTTTCATCACTCCTGTCCAGCGTGGTTTGCTGATCACAGGGGGCCCCAACATGCTCGAGCCCCCAGCTTCTGCGTGTCAGCAGGCCCAGCAGCTTCCTTGGTGTCTGAGAACTCTTCGAGCAGGAACCCAGAGACGGGAGAGGAGGTACTTTGGCTCCATCCGTGTGGAAGCTGGTCAAAACCTGTGCTGAACTGGAAAGCCACGTGAAGAAAGGAAGTGGGTGGGGGGAGGGTGGGGAGATGGGGGGCGGGGGGGAGGATGGAGAGATGGGAGGGGGCGGGGGAGGGGGGGAGATGGGAGGGGGCGAGGGGGAGGGTGGGGAGATGGGGGGCGGGGGAGGGTGGAGAGATGGGAGGGGGCAGGGGGAGGGTGGGGAGATGGGGGCGAGGGGGAGGGTGGGGAGATGGGGGCGGGGGAGGGTGGAGAGATGGGGCGGGGGGAGGGTGGGGAGATGGGGGCGAGGGGGAGGGTGGGGAGATGGGGGCGGGGGAGGGTGGAGAGATGGGGCGGGGGGGGAGGGTGGGGAGATGGGGGCGAGGGGGAGGGTGGGGAGATGGGGGCGGGGGGGAGGGTGGAGAGATGGGAGGGGGCGGGAGGAGGGTGGGGAGATGGGGGCGGGGGGGAGGGTGGAGAGATGGGGCGGGGGGGGGAGGGTGGAGAGATGGGGCGGGGGGGAGGGTGGAGAGATGGGGGCGGGGGAGGGTGGAGAGATGGGGGCGGGGGAGGGTGGAGAGATGGGGCGGGGGGGAGGGTGGAGAGATGGGGCGGGGGGGGAGGGTGGGGAGATGGGGGCGGGGGGAGGGTGGGGAGATGGGGGCGGGGGGGAGGGTGGAGAGATGGGGCGGGGTGGAGGGTGGAGAGATGGGGCGGGGGCGGGGGAGGGTGGAGAGATGGGGCGGGGGGGGAGGGTGGAGAGATGGGGCGTGGGGGGAGGGTGGAGAGATGGGGCGGGGGCGGGGGGAGGGTGGGGAGATGGGGGGAGGGTGGAGAGATGGGGCGGGGGCGGGGGGAGGGTGGGGAGATGGGGGCGGGGGGGAGGGTGGAGAGATGGGGCGGGGGGGGAGGGTGGGGAGATGGGGGCGGGGGGGGAGGGTGGGGAGATGGGGGCGGGGGGGAGGGTGGAGAGATGGGGGGGCGCCAGACTTGTCTCATGCACACACTCCGCTCCAGATGGTCAAGGAAGGAAAATTCAGGGTGTGGGCAAAGCACCCCTTCCTCCACCCTTATCTAGCCGCGATACCTTGGATTATTCCCCGGCCAAGTTCAGTCGTGTGGCGTCAGGCAGCCTGCAGCCTGGCTACCACAGAGCTAGGATATCCTCTTGAGTCCCGAGGATGAAGACTGGGAGGGGTTTTGCGCTGAGCTTCACGTTAAATGTATGTGTCTCCACTTTTCTTCCCGGGTCAGATCAGGCTGTGTTTCAGCTTGCGCTTGCACACACATTCAGTTCACTGAAAAATGATGCGGCCGGTAAACGTGCAGAAGGGGCTGTGGTGTGGCCAGTGATCCCAGCCTCTGCCGGCATGTCCAGAACAGGCTGCTTTCTGCAGGAAGGAGACTCCAATAGCCAGAGCGACTTACTCTATTTCAATAATAAATCTTAGCCCTAGTTAATGGCCTATGTATTCAAAGCAGTGTTAAATATGACAGAATTTCAGTACCACCTTAGAATGTGAACAGTTTCTCGGAGCCATATGTAACAGATTCTGACTGATGGCGAGACCATTTGGGGAGCTGAGCCCAGGAAATGTGCTTTTACTTTCTGTAATATGTCTTTGGCTACACAGTTACTTGCTGTTTGCTCTTCCCCGGCACAGAAGGGTTTCGAGAGTTAACCTGATATTCCCAAGTTGAAAGATTTCATACTTGATTTCGTAAAATTTAAGAAAAAGTCATTTAAAAGAACCATTCAGCTGTTTACGGGGCTTATATTCTTGAGAGCTAAGCGTTCTAGAGCACTGAGCATCGTTTCCTAGAGTTTCGCATCTCCCTTTGGCCCCTTCATGTTCTTTCACTTTCCTTCCACAGCACGTGGAACACCGTGGTTGCTCCTCTTGCTGCTTGTGGCTATCTCTGCGCCCCTCCTCTTTGTCATAAGACATTCTGTTCCTCCCACCAGCCCCAGCCTGTTTGCACCTTGGCACACGGGGAGAACAGGACTCTTTGCAGAGTCTAACCCCTGGGACGGTACTAGTTTCAGCTTTTCAGAGACCAAAGCCCTGGCCCAACAGGGCCCAGCTTTTGGATACTGAGGCAACGGGGAGAAGTAGCGATGCATTTAACTTCACAGATGGTAGTCTGTGGCATAGAAGGAGGAAGCTCTCGTGGCATCTTTCACTATAGCCCCTGGGAAGTTTGGAAAAGTTCCATTTCATTCTTACTTTTTTGGATCCTGAAATAAGAGTCTGTAGTACCATTCAGGAATATAGAGATTGGTAGGAGAGACAAAGAAAGGCAACAGCTCAAGTCTCCCTGGAGAAAACTTAAACCTCCAGAGCAGGTAAACAAACAAAATGCTTGTTGGGAAAACAAAATCATTTGAAAGTAATAGGAAAAAAAAATTTTTAAAGTAGCGTTTCTTCCTGAGTTAAAATAAAAAGCAATTAGGTGTTAGGGTGGAAAAGTTGTATCTCTAGCTTGGGCTTTGGGTTCAGACCTGGATGGGAATACATTCCTCTGTGTTTGAGTATCCAAATTTCCTAATGACCCACCCACATGACCATATTTTAACTTAATTACCTCTTTAAAGACCCTGTCTCCAATTACGGTCTGAGATGTTGGGATTAGGACTCCAACATATTAATTCTGTGGAAGGGGTCATTCAGCCCGTTGTACCCTCTGCCCTCAGTTGTTTTGGGTATAAACTCAGAAGAATTGCTAGATCATACAGTAATTCTCTTTCTAATTTTTCGATGAAATAGCTTATTTTTGTAGAGTGACTATGAGACTCAAATGCATACAAAGGGCGTGGCATAGGGCTGGGCTCAGAAAATGTTAACTGTATTAGTTGTACAGGCCATAAACTAGTCTGACCACAGAATTTTCCGGCAAAGAAATCGAGTCCAGAAAAGTTGAGCAACTTATGACTCCAAGTTTCTAGTTAGCAGCAGACTCAGAAGAAGAGCCTAGGTTCTGACAACGTCAAGACTCTGGATACCACCACGCACCACTTCTTTCCAGTCCTTTAAAGACTGTTCTGTTACTTGTTATTAACTACTTACTGGCTTTTATGGCATTTGATTTTATTCTCCATGTTTTAAACTTAGTTTTCTGAATAGGTAATATATTTACATGGGTCAAATTGAAAAAGTATACAAAGATTTAAAGTCTATTGTCTTTTTCCCACTTTCGTCCTCCAATATCCTGGCTGCTCTCCCATTTGCAACCAATATTGCTATTTTCTAATGTGTTGCACCTACTTCTTCACTGAGTCCATCCCCTATTGTTGTACATTTGATGTTATGGGCAGTGCTGCATTGAATAAATTTGTACATACATCATTTCAATAAGAGGGAGGTGTATCTGTCGGATATAGGTCTAGTGGTGGAATTGCTAGGACAAAGGGAATGTGCATTTGTAATATAAATTTTTGTCAAACCACCCACAATAGGGCTTATACCAATTTACACTTTTACCATCATCTTAGGGAATTTTAAATAACAAGGAGAAATTACTATACTATTCCAGACCCTACTTTATTTATCTAGTGATGGTTGTCTACATGAGGCGTTGGCAGGAGTCAAGGCAAAATCAGAGGACATTCCCCTCAGGTCAGGAACAAGTCAAGGACGTTCGATTTTGCTGCTTCTATTCAACAGTATATTGCCAGGGCAATTAGGCAAGAACATGAAATAGAAGCCAGGCACATTGGAAAGTAAGAAGTAAAGATATCACTGTTATATATAGAAAATCCCAAGGAATCCACTAAAAAACTATTAGAACTGATAAGCCAGTTTAGCAAGGTTGCAGGATACAAATTCAATACACAAAAATCAATTGTGTATTTGAAAAGCAATTTGAAAATGAAATTAAGAAAAACAATTCCATTTATAATAGTGTTAAAATGATAAAATAATTGGGAATAAATTTAACAAAATAAGTGCAAGTCTTATACTCTGAAAGTTACATTGTCAAGACAAATTGAAGAAAGCCTCAGTAATTAGAAAGATATACCATGTTCAGGGATCAGAACATGGAGTATCGTCAAGATGGCAATACTCCCAAATTAATCTACAGATTCAATGCAGTCCCATCAGAATTCCTGCTGGCTTCTATGCAGAAATTGACAAACTGATCCTAAAATTCATATGGCAATTCAAGGGACACAGAATAGCCACACAACCTTGAAAAAGAACAAACTTTGAGAAATCACACTTCCTGATTTCAAAACTTACTGCAAAGCTACAGTAATCAAGACAGTTCATACTGGCATGAGAATAAACATACATCAATGGAATCAAATTGAGAGCCCAGAAATAAACCCTGATTACAATCAGTTGATTTTCAACAAGCGTCCCAATATAATTCAATAGGGAAAGAGTAGCCTTTTCAGCAAATAGTGCTCGGACAACTGGATATCCACATGCAGAAGAGTGAATTTAAGCCCCCTCCTCACACCACATACAAAATTACTTCAAAGTGAATCAAAGACCTAAATGTAAGAACTAAAACTCTAAAATCCTTAGAAGAAAACATAGGTGTAAGTCTTCATGACCTTGGATTAGGCAATGGTTTCTTACGTATGACAACAAACCCACAGGCAACCAATGAAAAGAGAGAGAAATTGGACTTCAGTAAAATTAAAAACTTCTGTGTGGCAAAAGACACCATCAAGAGAGTAAACAGACAACCCACAAAACAAGAGAAAATATTTATAAACTATGTATCTGATAAGGGACTTGTTCTAGAATATGTAAAGAACTTTTACAACTTAATAATATAAGACAAGTAATCCAATTAAAAAACAAGTAAAGAATTTGAACAGACATTTCACTGAGAAGATATATAAATGGTCAATAAACATGAATCATGTTCAATGTCATTATCAGAGAAATGCAAATAAAAACCACATGAGATATCACTTCATATCCGCTACGATGACTGTTGTCCAAAAAACAGAAAATAAGTGTTGGTAAGGATGTAGGGAAACTGGAACTTTCACACGTCGCTGATGAAAATGTAAAATGGTTTAACTGCTTTGGCACTTTCAAAAAAGGTAATGTCTGGACCTATTGTAGACCTTGGGGTTTGCAACTCTGGAGATTAAGAATTCCAACTCTTTAGTAGCAAACTTTCTAAAATTTATTGAAGAGTAAAATGCATCATGTACTCACATATGGCCTTTGAGATTCATGGATGGTTCTTGAGCTGGGAACCACTTCTGACTCTTGTTTCCAGGTTTTATGATGAGCAGCTTTGGAATGGGGAGGTTCTGAGAAGAAATAAGGAGGGTTTAGAGCACATCTACCGACTTTCCAGCCTTACGTAACTGAGTTGCTTGTTGGAATTTTCTCTTGTTTCTCATAGAATATTAGCTACTTCCTCAGGAGCTCATATACTGCAAGAGTCCTTGGTAAGATTTCATTTGAAACTATAGGAACCCCCTCTGCTGACCTATTCTGGCTGTTTCTAATGTTTCTTGGCCTCGTGTTTCCTGGACCCCATGGGAAATCGTGGCAGAACCCCGTTATGTGTCAGTACTTCCCTTCACATAGAATTTTGTCTTTGTTGTCACTCTTAATGTCCTTCTTTTTTCTTGTCTTAAAGAGGGACCCTCCACTCCTTTCTCTGAGTCTAAACTCTCTCCTCTGGGCTATGGATCCCACCACGTCCCCTGGGATTTTGCCCCATCGGTGCTGTTGCTCTGGTCTCTATCTCCCACTGGATTCTTTCCTTGGCTGGATTCTTGGTCAAATTTCCCATCATTTTTTAGAAAGCAGTAACAAAAGTACAAAAAACCCCAACACCAAAACTTCCCTTAGATCCTGATTTCTTCCTTAATATCCTATGTTCTTTTTTCCCCCCCATAGTAACCTTATGTTGGGGAAAGTCTGTGTCTTTTCCTATTTTCATTGATGTGTACTTTTGATGAAGAGCCTGAGGTTTCAAAGTTACCAGCCCTGTGCTAAAATTAAGTCTAGAACATATCATACCTAGAACAATTCTGGGTGGGAACGCAGAATGAGCCTGCAGCAAGGAGGAGAGAGAATTCTCTAAATGGTTTTCCCAGGCATTGTGCTAGAAGCCCAATGACCACATGTGGACTCGTGTTCTGGTTACATGGACAGATGCAGTGAGAGTGTTATTTGGTATAAGCCCTAGTTTGTTTGTTTATTTATTTTTTAGGCATTGGAGAACAGAGTGGCATCCTGGAGAGAAAATACTATCCTTAGTAAGAGACAGGAGTTCTTCCTACGCAGAAAGTGCCCCAAGATGGTTGTGGAGATGTATTTGGTTTTGTGCATTTATTTTGAATGTTAAGGTTTCTGGCATGTAGCTAGATTTATGAGGCTCAGTGGCCTTGAGTGTTTAGTTTAGCCTGAGACTGATGAATCCGCCAGGAGGAAGTAAGAAGCATGAGGTGAGATTACTGTCAGGATGAGGTGATCAAGGAATTCACTAGTGAACTAAGAGCCCCTTCCTTGTTATTGAGAGTGGTATCACCACACAGCACGAGTATCACTGAGACACAGCATTCTGCAAACAGTAGCCACAGTCACAACTCTGAAAGAGTCACTTGACTGATACACTCCTGCTAAATGTAATTTATGGGAATAGGGAATAGGCTTATCAATTTCAACAGAAACCCCCTTAGGGAAGGGGTGTTAGTTTATAAACACACCACCGAGCTCTCTCATAGTAGGAAACTTTATGATGTTATCAATAAAGCTGGAATAGTGCTCCTGTCAAATACCAGAGTGCCATTTAACGAGAAAATTACCTAGTATACAGATGGAATGTTTTCCATTTTAGCATCAGGGGAACTAAAGTCCAGAAAGGTTAAAATGTCTTGGGCAAAGTTCATGGCAATATGGCTTTCCAGTTGAGTCTGGATCTCCCGATAGACCTAGGTCATGTCACGATAGTTCCTGGTAAACAGATTTATAGCTTGCATTTCTTGTCTAGAGAAGTCTCCACACAGAAGTAGAAAATCTGTATAGGAGATTTAATCCAGGACTTTTTCCTCTGCCTCTCAGATTTTTTATTACCCTTAAAAAAATTTTTTTTTAACATCTTTATTGGAGTATAATTGCTTTACAATGGTGTGTTAGTTTCTGCTTTATAACAAAGTGAATCAGCTATACATATACATATGTCCCCATATCTCCTCCCTCTCGGGTCTCCCTCCCACCCTCCCCATCCCACCCCTCTAGGTGGTCACAAAGCACCGAGCTGATCTCCCTGTGCTAAGCGGCTGCTTCCTACTAGCTATCTGTATTACATTTGGTAGCGTATATATGTCAATGCTACTCTCTTTGTCCCAGCTTACCCTTCCCCCTCCCCATGTCCTCAAGTCCATTCATTCTCTACGTCTATGTCTTTATTCCTGTCCTGCCCCTGGGTTCTTCACAAACAACTTTTGAATTATTATTATTCCATATATATGTGTTAGCATACGGTATTTGCTTTTCTCTTTCTGACTTACTTCACTCTGTGACAGTCTCTAGGTCCATCCACCTCACTACAAATAACTCAGTTTTGTTTCTTTTTATGGCTGAGTAATATTCCATTGTATACATGTGCCACATCTTCTTTATCCATTCATCTGTCGATGGACACTTAGGTTGCTTCCATGTCCTGGCTATTGTAAATAGTGCTGCAGTGAACACTGTGGTACATGTGTCCTTTTGAGCTATGCTCTTCTCAGGGTATATGCCCAGTAGTGGGATTGCTGGGTCATATGGTAGTTCTATTTTTAGTTTTTTAAGGAACCTCCATACTGTTCTCCATAGTGGCTGTATCAATTTACATTCCCACCAACAGTGCAAGAGGGTTCCCTTTTCTCCACACCCTCTCCAGCATTTATAGTTTGTGGATTTTTTGATGATGGCCATTCCGTGAGGTGATACCTCATTGTAGTTTTGATTTGCATTTCTCTAATGAATAGTGATGTTGAGCATCCTTTCATGTGTTTGTGGGCAATCTGTATATCTTCTTTGGAGAAATGTCTATTTAGGTCTTCTGCCCATTTTTGGATTGGGTTCTTTGTTTTTTTGATATTGAGCTGCGTGAGCTGCTTGTATATTTTGGAGATTAACCCTTTGTCAGTTGCTTTGTTTGCAAATATTTTATTCCATTTTGTGGGTTGTCTTTTCGTCTTGTTTATGGTTTCCTTTGCTATGCAAAAGCTTTGAAGTTTCATTAGGTCCCATTTGTTTATTTTTGTTTTTATTTACATCTCTCTAGGAGGTGGGTCAAAAAGGATCTTGCTGTCAAGATCCTTCATTGATGTCATAGAGCGTTCTGCCTATGTTTTCCTCTAAGAGTTTTATAGTGTCTGGTCTTACATTTAGGTCTTTAATACATTTTGAGTTTACTTTTGTGTATGGTGTTAGGGAGTGTTCTAATTTCATTCTTTTACATGTAGCTGTCCAGTTTTCCCAGCACCACTTATTGAAGAGGCTGTCTTTTCTCCATTGTATATTCTTGCCTCCTTTGTCATAGATTAGTTGACCATAGGTACATGGACTTATCTCTGGGCTTTCTATCCTGTTCCATTGATCTATATTTCTGTTTTTGTGCCAATACCATACTGTCTTGATTACTGTAGCTTTGTAGTATATTCTGAAGTCAGGGAGCCTGATTCCTCCAGCTCCATTTTTCTTTCTCAAGATTGCTTTGGCTATTCAGGGTCTTTTGTGTTTCCATACAAATTGTGAAATTTTTTGTTCTAGTTCTGTGAAAAATGCCATTGGTAGTTTGATAGGGACTGCACTGAATCTGTAGATTGCTTTGGGTAGTATAGTCATTTTCACAATGTTGATTCTCCCAGTCCGAGACACATGGTGTATCTCTCCATCTGTTTGTATCATCTTTAATTTCTTTCATCAGTGTCTTATAGTTTTCTGCATACAGGTCTTTTGTCTCCCTAGGTAGGTTTATTCCTAGGTACTTTATTCTTTTTGTTGCAGTGGTAAAAGGGAGTGTTTCCTTAATTTCTCTTTCAGATTTTTCATCATTAGTGTATAGGAATGCAAGAGATTTCTGTGCATTAATTTTGTATCCTGCTACTTTAGCAAATTCATTGATTAGCTCTAGTAGTTTCCTGGTGGCATTGTTAGGATTCTCTATGTATAGTATCACATCATCTGCAAACAGTGACAGTTTTTCTTCTTCCTTTCCAATATGGATTCCTTTTATTTCTTTTTCTTCTCTGATGGTTGTGGCTAAAACTTCCAAAACTATGGTGAATAATAGTGGTGAGAGTGGGCAATCTTGTCTTGTTCCTGATCTTAGTGGAAATGGTTTCAGTTTTTCACCATTGAGAACAATGCTGGCTGTGGCTTTGTCATATATGGCCTTTATTATGTTGAGGTAAGTTCCCTCTATGCCTACTTTCTGGAGGTTTTTTTTTTTTTTTTTATCATAAATGGGTGTTGAATTTTGTCAAAAGCTTTTTCTGCATCTACTGAGATGATCATATGGTTTTTCTCCTTCAACTTGTCAATATGGTGTTTTGCGTATATCGAAGGATCATTGCATTCCTGGGATAAACCCCACTTGATCATGGTGTATGATCCTTTTAATGTGTTGTTGGATTCTGTTTGCTAGTATTTGGTTGAGGATTTTGCATCTGTGTTCACCAGTGATATTTGCCTGTAGCTTTCTTTTTTGTGACATCTTTGTCTGGTTTTGGTATCAGGGTGATGGTGGGCTCGTAGAATGAGTTTGGGAGTGTTCCTCCCTCTGCTATATTTTGGAAGAGTTTGAGAGGGATAGGTGTTAGCTCTTCTCTAAATGTTTGATAGAATTTGCCTGTGAAGCCATCTGGTCCTGGGCTTCTGTGTGTTGGAAGATTTTTAATTACAGTTTCAATTTCAGGGCTTGTGATTGGTCTATTTATATTTTCTATTTCTTCCTGGTTCAGTCTCGGAAGGTTGTGCTTTTCTAAGAATTTGTCCATTTCTTCCAGGATGTCCATTTCATTGGCATATAGTTGCTTGCAGTACTCTCTCATGATCCTTTGTATTTCTGCAGTGTCGGTTGTTACTTCTCTTTTTTCATTTATAATTCTATTGATTTGAGTCTTCTCCATTTTTTTCTTGATGAGTCTGGCTAATGGTTTATCAATTTTGTTTATCTTCTCAAAGAACCAGCATTTAGTTCTATTGATCTTTGCTACTGTTTCCTTCATTTCTTTTTCATTTATTTCTGATCTGATCTTTATGATTTCTTTCCTCTGCTAACTTTGGGTTTTTCGTTTGTTTGTTTGTTCTTCTTTCTCTAACTGCTTTAGGTGTAAGGTTAGGTTGTTTATTTGAGACGTTTCTTGTTTCTTGAGGTAGGATTGTATTGCTATAAACTTCCCTCTTAGAACTGCTTTTGTTGCATCCCATAGATTTTGGGTCATTGTGTTTTCATTGTCATTTGTTTCTAGGTATTTTTTGATTTCCTGTTTGATTTCTTCAGTGATCTCTTGGTTATTTAGTAGTGTATTGTTTAGCCTCCATGTGTTTGTATTTTTTACAGATTTTTTTCCTGTAATTGATATCCAGTCTCAAAATGTTGTGGTCGGAAAAGATACTTGATACGATTTCAATTTTCTTAAATTTACCAAGGCTTGATTTGTGACCCAAGATATAATCTATCCAAGAGAATGTTCCATGAGCACTTGAAAGTGTATTCTGTTGTTTTTGGATGGAATGTCCTATAAATATCAATCAAGTCAATCTTGTTTAATGTGTCATATAAAGCTTGTGTTTCCTTATTTATTTTCATTTTGGAGGATCTGTCCATTGGTGAAGGTGGGGTGTTAAAGTCCCTTACTATTATTGTGTTACTGTCGATTTCCCCTTTTAAGGCTGTTAGCATTTGCCTTATGTATTGAGATGCATAAATATTTACAATTGTTATATATTCTTGGATTGAGCCCTTGATCATTATGTAGTGTCCTTCTCTGTCTCTTGTAATAGTCTTTAAGTCTATTTTCTGTCATATGAGAATTGCTACTCCAGCTTTCTTTTGATTTCTGTTTGCATGGAATCTTTTTCCATCCCCTTACTTTCAGTCTGTATGTGTCCCTAGGTCTGAAGTGGGTCTCTTGTAGACAGCATATATACGGGTTTTGGTTTTGTATCCATTCAGCCAGTCTATATCTTTTGGTTGGAGCATTTAATCCATTTACATTTAAGGTAGTTATCGATATGTATGTTCCTGTTACCATTTTCTTAATTGTTTTGGGTTTGTCTTTGTAGGTCTTTTCCTTCGCTTGTGTTTCCTGCCTAGAGAAGTTATTTTAGCATTTGTTGTAAAGCTGGTTTGGTGGTGAATTCTCTTAGCTTTCGCTTGTCTGTAAAGGTTTTAATTTCTCTGTCGAATCTGAATGAGATCCTTGCCGGGTAGAGTAATCTTGGTTGTAGGCTTTCCCCTTTCATCACTTTAAATAAGTCCTGCCACTCCCTTCTGGCTTGCAGAGTTTCTGCTGAAAGGTCAGCTGTTAACCTTATGGGGATTCCCTTCTATGCTATTTGTTGCTTTTCCCTTGCTGCTTTTAATATTTTTTCTTTGTATTTAATTTTTGACAGTTTGATTCATATGTGTCTTGGCGTGTTTCTCCTTGGATTTATCCTGTGTGGGACTCTCTGCGCTTCCTGGACTTGATTGACTATTTCCTTTCCCATATTAGGGAAGTTTGTAACTATAATCTCTTCAAATATTTTGTCAGTCCCTTTTTTCTTCTCTTCTTCTTCTGGGACCCCTATAATTCAAATGTTGGTGCATTTAATGTTGTCCCAGAGGTCTCTGAGACTGTCCTCAATTCTTTTCATTCTTTTTTCTTTATTCTGCTCTGCAGTAGTTATTTCCACTATTTTATCTTCCAGGTCACTTATCTGTTCTTCTGCCTCAATTATTCTGCTATTGATTCCTTCTGGAGAATTTTTAATTTCATTTATTGTGTTGTTCATCATTGTTTGTTTGCCCTTTAGTTCTTCTAGGTCCTTGTTAAACGTTTCTTGTATTTTCTCCATTCTATTTCCAAGATTTTGGATCATTTTGGATCATCTTTACGATCATTACTCTGAATTATTTTTTCATGTAGACTGCCTATTTCCTCTTCATTTGTTTGGTCTGGTGGGTTTTTACCTCGCTCCTTCATCTGCTGTGTGTTTCTCTGTCTTCTCATTTTCTCTGTCTTCTCATTTTGCTTGGGGTCTCCTTTTCACAGGCTGCAGGTTCGTAGTTGCCGTTGCTTTTGGTGTCTGCCCCCAGTGGCTAAGGTTGGTTCAGTGGGTTGTGTAGGCTTCCTGGTGGAGGGGACTAGTGCCTGTGTTCTGGTGGATGAGGCTGGATCTTGTCTTTTTGGTGGGCAGGACTGCGTCTGGTGGTGTGTTTTGTGGTATCTGTGAACTTAGTATGATTTTAGGCAGCCTCTCTGCTAATGGGTGGGGCTGTGTTCCTGTCTTGCTAGTTGTTTGGCATAGGGTGTCCAGCACTGTAGCTTGCTGGTCACTGAGTGGAGCTGGGTCTTAGTGTTGAGATGGAGACCTCTGGGAGAGCTTTCACTGTTTGATATTATTTGGGGCTGGGAGGGCTCTGGTGGACCAATATCCTGAGGTTGGCTCTCCCACCTCAGAGGTTGAGGCCTGACGGCCGGCCAGAGCACCAAGACCCTGTCAGCCATTTGGCTCAGAGGAAAAGGGAGAAAAAGAAAGAAATAAAGAAAAATAAACAAAGTTATTAAAATAAAAATTTTAAAATTATTAAGGATTAAAAAATTAAAAAGTATTAAAAAAATAAGAAAGAAAGTAGAGAGCAATGAAATGAAAAATCCACCCATGATAAGAAGCACCAAGAACAGTAGTAAAAAAAAAAAGTAATAACTGGACAGACAGACCCTAGGACAAATGGTAAAAGCAAATGTATACAGACAAGAGCACACAAAGAAGCATACACATGCACACTCACTAAAAGAGAAAAAGGAAAAAATATATGTTAAAAAAAAAGGAAGAAAGCAACCAAATCAATAAACAAATCTACCAATGATAATAAACTCTAAACTAAGATAAACATAAAGCCAGAAACAAATTAGATGCAGAAAGCAAATTCCAAGTCTACTGTTGCTTCCAAAGTCCACCTCCTCAATGTTGGGATGATTCATTGTCTATTCAGGTATTCCCCAGATGCAGGGCACATCAAGTTGATTGTGGAGATTTAATCCACTCCTCCTGTGGCTGCTGGGAGAGATTTCCCTTTCTCTTCTTTGTTCTCACAGCTCCTGTGGTTCAGCTTTGGATTTGGCCTCGCCTCTGCGTGTAGGTCGCCTGAGGGCGTCTGTTCTTCGCTCAGACAGGAGGGGGTTAAAGGAGCAGCTGATTCGGGGACTCTGGCTCACTCAGGTGGGGGGGGGGCACGGAATGCGGGGTGAGCCTGCGGCAGCAGAGGCCAGTGTGACGTTGCTCCAGCCTGAGGCGCACCATGTGTTCTCCTTGGGAAGTTGTCCCTGGATCACTGGACCCTCGCAGTGGCGGGCTGCACAGGCTCCCGGGAGGGGAGGTGTGGATAGTGACCTGTGCTTGCACATAGGTTTCTTGGTGGCTGCAGCAGCAGCCTTATCGTTTCATGCCCATCTCTGGGGTCTGTGCTGGTAGCCGCGGCTCGCGCCTATCTCTGGAGCTCGTTTAGGCGGTGGTCTGAATCCCCTGTCCTTGCGCACCCAGAAACAAAGGTCTCTTGCCTTTCCGGCATGTCCAGACTTTTTCCCGGATTCCCTCCCAGCTAGCTGTGGTGCACTAGCCCCCTTCAGGCTGTGTTCACACAGCCATCCCCAATCCTCTCCCTGAGATCTGATCTCCGAAGCCTGAGCCTCAGCTCCCAGCCCCGCCTGCCCCGGCGGGTGAGCAGACAAGCCTCTCGGGCTGGTGAGTGCTGGTCGGTGCCAATCCTCTGTGCGGGAATCTCTCCGCTTTGACCTCCGCACCCCTGTTGGTGCGCTCTCCTCCGTGGCTCCAAAGCTTCCCCCCTGCCGACCCCCCATCTCCGCAATTGAAGGGGCTTCCTAGTGTATGGATACTTATCCTCCTTTTCAGCTCCTTCCCCGAGGTGCAGGTCCCGTCCCTATTCTTTTGTCTCTGTTTTTCCTGTTTCTTTTGCCCTACCCAGGTACATGGGGGAGTTCCTTGCCTTTTGGGAAGTCTGAGGTCTTCTGCTAGCATTCAGTAGGTGTTCTGTAGGAGCTGTTCCACATGTAGATGTATTTCTGATGTATCTGTGGGGAGGAAGATGATCTCCACGTCTCACTCCTCCGCCATTTTGAAGGGCCCTCTGCCTCCCAGATTTTATGTGTCGTCCTGACACAGTTCAGCAAGAATCCTTCTACAAGCCCATGGAAATAAGACTTTTGCTAAAAAGTAATTGTGGTTCAAGGACGAAATGTAGTTACATGGGAAAGCTGACTGGTCAGCTCTGGGTAAGCTCTGTGTATCGGGACAAGGCCCTTGAAGTGGAGGTAATACTTACCCCATGGAGTTGTAGTGACCATTAAGAATTTATGAGAAATGCTGAGCACTGTGCCTTGCATGTTATACGTTCTCAGTATTAGTTGCTTTTATTATTTTTACGAGCTGCTACTTGTAAGAAAGCACCTGCCTGCAACATGGATGGACCTAGAGATGATCATACTAAGTGAAGAAAGAAAGTGAAAGACAAATACCATGTGATATCACTTATATGTGGAATCTAAAATATGACACAAATGAACTTATCTACGGGACAGAAACAGACATACAGACATAGATAACAGACTTGTGGCTGCCCGGGGGGGGGGGGGGGGGGGGGGGGTTGGGGAGGGGTGGATTGGGAGTTTGGGATTAGCAGATGCAAACTATCATATAGAGAATGGATAAACAACAAGGTCCTACTGTAGAGCACAGGGAACTATATTCAGTATCCTGTGATAAACCAGAATGAAAAACAATATGAAAAAGAATGTATATGTGTATGTCTAACTGAATCACTTTGCTGTACAGCAGAAACTAATACAGTACAACACTGTATATCAACTATACTTCAATAAAATAAATTAAAACAATAACAACAAAGAAAGCACTTGCCCCAAATAGCAGTGTAGCTGACCTGGCAACTTTCAGTATTTATTTATCCAACACATGCTTATCCTGTGGTCCTGCCTATATTCGCTTTTGCTCCTTCAGTCCCACCAAGGTAGATATTGGTATTCTCATTTTAAGGATGAGGCTTAGATTCATAACTTCTTAAGATCTTACAGCTAATGAGTGCTATGGCCTGGCCCCTTCCCGTAAGTCCTCTTTTTCACAGCGCCATGTTGAGTTGTTTTCCAATTTAACCATCTAATTATATATAGATATGAATGGGCACTTCCCTCAGGCCTTCACCCTGCTCCCCAGTAATAAAGACTTGTAAGAAATGCCATCCATACTCTGCAATTGAAATCAATCCAATACAGACCTGTGAACTAAAGAAAATCTTATTTGTTTTTTGTTTGGTTGGGTTTTTTTGTTGTTGTTTGTAGATTTCCTGATGATGCCCGTTCTAGCTGGTGTGAGGTGATACCTCATCGCAGTTTTGATTTGCATTTCTCTAACAATTAGTGATGTTGAGCAGCTTTTCATGTGCTTCTTGGCCATCTGTATGTCTTCTTTGGAGAAATGTCTATTTAGGTCTTCTGCCCATTTTTGGATTGGGTTCTTTGCTTTTTGATATTGAGCTGCATGAGCTGTTTATATATTTTGGAGATTAATCCTTTGTCCGATGATTCATTTGCAAATATTTTCTCCCATTTGGAGGGTTGTCTTTCCATCTTGTTTATGGTTTCCTTTGATGTGCAAAAGGTTTTAAGTTTCATTAGGTGCCATTTGTTTATTTTTGTTTTTATTTCCATTACTCTAGGAGGTGGGGCAAAAAAGATCTTGCTGTGATTTATGTCAAAGAGTGTCCTGCCTATGTTTTCCTCTAAGAGTTTTCTGGTGTCTGATCTTACATTTAGTTCTCTAATCCATTTTGAGTTTATTTTTGTGTATGGTGTTAGGGAGTGCTCTGATTTCATTCTTTTACATGTAGCTGTCCAGGTTTCCCAGCACCACTTATTGAAGAGACTGTCTTTTCTCCACTGTATATCCTTGCCTCCTTTGTCATAGATTAGTTGACCATAGGGGCGTGGGTGTATCTCTGGACTTTCTATCCTGTTCCATTGATCTGTATTTCTGTTTTTGTGCCAGTACCATATTGTCTTGATTACTGTGGCTTGGTAGTGTAGTCTGAAGTCAGGGAGTCTGATTCCTCAGCTCCACTTTTTTCTCTCAAGACTGCTTTGGCTATTTGGGGTCTTTTGTGTGTCCATACAAATTTTAAGATTTTTTGTTCTAGTTCTGTAAAAAAATGCCATTGGTAACTTGATTGGGATTGCATTGAATCTGTGGATTGCTTTGGGTAGTATAGTCATTTTCATAATATTGATTCTTCCAATCCAAGGACATGGTATATCTCTCCATCTGTTGGTATCACCTTTAATTTTTTCCATCAGTGTCTTATAGTTTTCTGCATACAGGTCTTTTGTCTCCTTACGTAGGTATTTTATTCTTTTTGTTGCAGTGGTAAATGGGAGTGTTTCCTTAATTTCTCTTTCAGATTTTTCATCATTAGTGTATAGGAACGCAAGAGATTTCTGTGCATTAATTTTGTATCCTGCAACTTTACCAAATTCATTGATTAGCTCTAGTAGTTTTCTAGTGGCATCTTTAGGATTCTCTATGTATAGTGTCATGTAATCTGCAAACAGTGACAGTTCTACTTATTTTCCAGTTTGTATTCCTTTTATTTCTTTTTCTTCTCTGATTGCCATGGCTAGGACTTCCAAAACTATGTTGAATAATAGTGGTGAGAGTGGACATGCTTGTCTTGTTCCTGATCTTAGAGGAAATGCTTTCAGTTTTTCACCATTGAGAATGATGTTTGCTGTGGGTTTGTCATATATGGGCTTTATTATGTTGAAGTAGGTTCCCTGTATGCCCACTTTCTGGAGAGTTTTTATCATAAATTGGTGTTGAATTTTGTCAAAAGGTTTTTCTGCACTATTGAGATGATCATATGGTTTTTATTCTTCAATTTGTTAATATGGTGTATCACATTGATTGATTTGCATATATTGAAGAATCCTTGCATCCCTGGGATAAATCCCACTTGATCATGTTGTATGATCCTTTTAATGTGTTGTTGGATTTTGTTTGCTAGTATTTTGTTGAGGACTTTTGCATCTATATTCAAAACCACACAAAGATATGACAGAAAAAGAAAATTACAGACCAATATCACTGATGAATATAGATGCAAAAGTCCTCAACAGAATGAGTTTGGGAGTTTTCCTTCCTCTGCAATTTTTTGGAAGAGTTTGAGAAGGATGGGTGTTAGCTCTTCTCTGAATGTTTGATAGAATTCACCCGTGAAGCCATTTGGTCCTGGACTTTTGTTTGCTGGAAGATTTTTAATCACAGTTTCAATTTCATTACTTGTGATTGCTCTGTTCATATTTCCTATTTCTTCCTGGTTCAGTCTTGGAAGGTTATACCTTTCTAAGGATTTGTCCATTTCTTCCAGGTTGTCCATTTTATTGGCATAGAGTTGCTTGTAGTAGTCTCTTAGGATGCTTTGTATTTCTGCCGTGTCCTATGTAACTTCTCCTTTTTCATTTCTAATTTTGATTTGAGTCCTCTCCCTCTTTTTCTTGATGAGTCTGGCTAAAGGTTTATCAATTTCATCTTTTCAAAGAACAAGCTTTTTGTTTTTATTGATCTTTGCTATTGTTTTGTTTCTCTTTCATTTATTTCTGCTCTGATCTTATGATTTCTTTCCTTCTGCTAACTTTGGGTTTTGTTTGTTCTTCTTTCTCTAGTTCCTTTAGGTGTAAGGTTAGATTGTTTATTTGAGATTTTTCTTGTTTCTTGAGATAAGCTTGTATAGCTATAAACTTCCCTCTTAGAACTGCTTCTGCTGCATCCCATAGGTTTTGGATCGTCATGTTTTCATTGTCATTTGTCTCTAGGTATTTTTTGATTTCCTCTGATTTCTTCAGTGGTCTCTTGGTTATTTAGGAACGTATTGTTTAGCCTCCATGTATTTGTGTTTTTTACGTTTTTCCCCTTGTAATTGATTTCTAATCTCACAGCGTTGTGGTCAGAAAAGATGCTTGATATGATTTCAATTTTCTTAAATTTACTGAGGCTTGATTTGTGACCCAAGATGTAATCTATCCTGGAGAATGTTCTGCGCCCACTTGAGAAGTGTAATCTGCTGTTTTTGGATGGAATGTCCTATAAATAGCAATCAAACCTACCTGGTCTATTGTGTTATTTAAAGCTTGTGTTTCCTTATTAATTTTCTGTTTGGATGATCTGTCCATTGGTGTCAGTGAGGTGTTAAAGTTCCCCACTATTACTGTGTTACTGTCGATTTCCTGTTTTATAGCTGTTAGCGGCTGCCTTATGTATTGAGGTGCTCCTAAGTTGGATGCACATATATTTATAATTGTTGTATCTTCTTCTTTATTGGTCCCTTGATCATTACGTAGTGTCCTTCCTTGTCTCTTGTAACATTCTTTATTTTAGAGTCTGTTTCTTGTGATTTGAGTATTGCTACGCCAGCTTTCTTTTGATTTCCATTTGCATGGAATATCTTTTTCCATCCACTCACTTTCAGTCTGTATGTATGTGTCCCTAGGTCTGAAGTGGGCCTCTTGTATACAGCATACGTATGGATGTTGTTTTTGTATCCATTCAGCGAGCCTGTGTCTTTTGGTTGGAGCATCTAATCCATTCACGTTTAAGGTAATTATTGATATGTATGTTCCTATTACCATTTTCTTAATTGTTTTGGGTTTGTTTTTGTAGGTCCTTTTCTTCTCTTGTGTTTCCCACTTAGAGTAGTTCCTTCAGCATTTGTTGTAGAGCTGGTTTGGTGGTGCTGAATTCTCTTAGCTTTCGCTTGTCTGTAAAGCTTTTGATTTCTCCACTGAATCTGAATGAGATCCTTGCCGGGTAGAGTAATCTTGGTTGTAGGTTCTTCCCTTTCATCACTTTAAGTACATCATGCCACTCTCTTCTGGTGTAGGGTTTCTGCTGAGAAATCAGCTGTTAACCTTATGGGAGTTCCCTTGTATGTCATTTGTCATTTTTCCCTTGCTGCTTTCAATAATCTTTGTCTTTAATTTTTGCCAGTTTGATTACTATGTGTCTTGGCGTGTTTCTCCTTGGGTTTATCCTGTATGGGACTCTCTGTGCTTCCTGGACTTGAGTGGCTATTTCCTTTCCCATGTTAGGGAAGTTTTCAACTATAATCTCTTCAAATATTTTCTCGGGTCATTTCTCTCTCTCTCTCTTCTCTTTCTGGGACCCCTATAATGCGAATGTTGTTGCATTCAATGTTGTTCCAGAGGCCTCTTAGGCTGTCTTCATTTCTTTTCATTCTTCTTTCTTTATTCTGTTCCACAGCAGTGAATTCCACCATTCTGTCTTCCAGGTCACTTACCCGTTCTTCTGCCTCAGTTATTCTGCTATTGATTCCTTCTAGTGTAATTTTCATTTCAGTTATTGTACTGTTCATCTCTGTTTGTTCTTTAATTCTTCTAGATCTTTTTAAAACACTTCTTACATCTTCTTGATCTTTGCCTCCATTTTTTCTCCAAGGTCCTGGATCATCGTGACTATCATTATTCTGAATTTTTTTTCTGGAAGATCGCCTATCTCCATTTCATTTAGTTGTTTCTCTGGGGTTTTTTCTTGTTCCTTCATCTGGTACATAGCCCTCTGCCTTTTCATCTTGTCTATCTTTCTGTGAAGGTGGTTTTTTTCCACAGGCTGCAGGATTGTAGTTCTTCTAAAGAAAATCTTATAAAATTAGTATATCCAGGGATCATTATAAATTATCTCCTTGAATTTTTGGTTAGCCATTAAAACCAGTTTGGGGAAACTGTATAGGTAGCTGTGTGTAAGGCATCATGATGCATATTTAAATTTATGTCTTTCACTCCCATTTCTGATCACATAGGAAGGTGGATCATTCTATGGATGCAACAGGGAATTTATGTACAGTTGACACTTGAACAACGAAGCAGCGATTGGGCACCGACACCCCCTGCCCCCACCCCACACACAGTCAAAAACCTGCAGACTGCTATCTCTGCCTGATAAATAAATGAATTGATCAGTGACTCACCCCAGGGCAGGAAGCTCAAACAGTTTGGGTAGAATCAGGACTCAAACCCTAGTTCTTTTGATTCCACATACTGTGACCTCTGATTGAGCATAAACTTTCCCCCACACTTAGTTCATTTAAAGAACTATAAAATGAAAATACAGATACCATATTTATTGAAAAAAATCCACATATAAGTGAATCGGTGTAGTTCAAACCTGTGTTATTCAAGGGTCAACTGTACTATTTTTTTTGCAATTAGTCTTAGAGATGAACTGATTTACAAGTTTCAAAGTGGGTGCCTGGAACAATTTCTAGACATATGACCAAGACTAGAGAACTCCACTTCTTTGACACGCAGAGTTATGGCACTGCCTGAAGCAATATTTGTTAATTACGGTGAGATAAGGACCTAAGTCCTTCTATAGGACTGTGGAATTTTCCCTTAAGGGTTCCATGAGGATCTGAAATAGTAATGAAATATGAGTAGACATGCATAAAAAAGTTGTTTGCTTTCTCTTTTCAGAAAACCTCACATTTAAGTTTTGCGGTTTTCTTGAAGCTATTTCTTAGTCTTTGTTTTTTTATCAACCATCCTGAACCTCTAATCAGAAGTGTCACCAGTGGGGGATGCATGAAGCCAGCAAAGTATGTGGCAGAACGAAAGGCAGAGGCCACTGGTTTTCTGCCAGGCTGTGGTTTGTAAAACATGACTCTCAAAAACGTCCAGCCTCCCTGGAGAGAAAAAAGTGAGAGATACTGCAGAAACAGCCATGGGGAAGAGGATGATCCTGAGTTTTTTCAGGCTGCAGGGTTGGAGTGTCAAGGTGAGGAATCTTGCCATACTTTCTGAGATTGCTTTGGCCCTGCTTTCTCTACCTTCTTGTTTCTTGTTGGCAGGGGACATGAAGAATTTCACAATGTGACACAGGCCTGGGGAAAGGGTACATTTCTTCCTTGGCCCCAAGCTAGAGAGAAATGAAAGGAAGCCAGCACCATCTCCTTTGTTCCAGAGAAAGGCATCTACCAAGGAACATTTACTAATACCTATTCCTTCTTGTTTGCATTTAATTTCTTAACTTTGTTTTGCCCCCTTGTTTTGTCAAGTTAAGACTTTCTAGATGTTTCTTGAATCCAGGGATTAGCAGGCTCTAAGTTTCTACCACCACAGGCAATGTAGGAACACAGGATCCTCAGGAAGGCTTAGTGGCAGTAGCTGCTGAGGAGGAAATAAAGAGAGTGAAAATGAGTCGGTGAAAGAAAGAAAACAGAAAAGGAAAAAGTAAGAAATCCGTTTGGTAGAGAGCGTGGCAGCTTGGGTATAATAGGAAGGACACTGGATTACTTCAATAAATGTTGAAAGGGAATTTGGTAAAATTCAGCATCCATTTCTAATACAGGCATACCTTGTCTTTATTGGGTTTCGCTTTATCGTGCTTCGCAGATATTGCATGTTTTACAAATTGAAGGTTTGTTGCAACCCTGCCTCGAGCAAGTCTATCGGCGCCATTTTCCCAACAGCATTTGCTCACTGATGGTTGGCATTTTCTAGCAATAAAGTATTTTAAATTAAGGTATGAACATTGTTTTTTAGACATAATGCTGTTTCGTGCTTAATAGACTATATTGTCAACATAGCTTTACCATGCACTGGGAAACCAAAGAATTCGTGTGACTTGTTTTGCGATATTTGCTTTATTGCCCTGGGCTGGACCGGAACCCACAATATCTCCGAGGTCCGCCCGTAGTGTACTAGTTTCTTGTAACTGCTGTTAACAAGTAACCACAAACTTGGTGGCTTAAAACAGCATAAATTTATTCTTTCACATTTCTGGAGGCCAGAAATCCAGAATCAGGGTGTCAGCAGGTCAGGCTCCCTCCAGAGGCTCTGGGATAAAGAATCCAACCTCCAGGAGCTGCTGGCACTTGTGGCGTTCTTCAGGTTGTGGCTGAATCCCCCGGCCTCTGCCTCCGTCTGCTCCTCCAGTGTGTCTCGTGTCTCTCAGACCCTCTGCTATCAGGAAGCTTTGTGATGGCATTTAGGACCCAACTGGATAATCCACGATAATCTCCTCATCCCAGAACCCTTCCTTTAATCACATCTGCTGAAACCTGAGCATGCTAACACTCACAAGTTCTAAGGATTACGGTATGGGCAAGTCTTTGAGAGCCTTGATAAGATATTTCACTCAGTAAACTTGGATGGCTCTATCTTTCTTCTGTCAAACTGAATCTAAAACCAGCATAATATTTTTTTTTCTTATTGGAGCATAGCTTTACACTCCTGTGTCAGTTTCTGCCATACAGCAAAGTGAATCAGCCATATGGATACACATATCCCCTTTGTTGGATTTCCTTCCCATTTAGCTCACCACAGAGCACCGAGTAGAGTTCCCTGTGCTATAGGGTACGTTCTCATTAGTTAATCTATTTTATACGTAGTAGTGGATATGTCAATCCCAATCTCCCAATTCATCCTACCCCACCCACCCCCCTTTCCCCCTTGGTATCCATGTTTGTTCTCTACATCTGTGTCTCTATTTCTGCTTTGCAAATAAGATCATCCATACCATTTTTTCTAGATTCCACATACATGCGTTAATATATTATATTTGTTTTTCTCTTTCTGACTTACTTCACTCTGTATGACAGTCTCCAGGTCCATCCACGTTTCTGCAAATGACACAGTTTCGTAAAACCAGCATAGGTTTTTTAAGGTGAAAAGCTAGAAAGAGTTCTCTTAAAGTCAGGATTGAGTGAAGTTGCCTTTCAATGCCATGAATATTTAATAACTTTTAGACATAGCAGCCAATGAACTTATATAAGAGGTATAAATATTAAAAAGATGTGTACAATTAATGGAGAAAAAAATGGACAGATTAATAGGTGGTATTGGGACAACTATCTAGCTATTTGGGGAAAAGGAAAGAATGTTCCTGCCTCGTAAAAGTGCAAAGGCCATGAAGTGATGTAAAAATTTTAAATTCTGTACAATCAAAAAGGGGGGAAAAACCCAACCCAAGTGGGCAGACACACTCACATGTGTGTGTGTTTTGTGATTCAAACTACAGAAGGGGCAATGTCTTCTCTTACAAATAAAACAACAATAAAGACCTAACATAAAAATGAGCAAATGGCTTGAACAGGCAGTTCATAGAAACATAACTACAGATGTCAGTAGACATGTTAAAAATATTCAACTTCATTACACATTTTTAAAGGGTGATTAAAAACAATGAGGTACCTTTGTTTACTTATCAAATTGACAAAGATTAAAAAGTTTGTTGACTACCCAGTGTTGTTGAGGGTTGTTTATTTATTTATTTATTTATTCCTTTTTCCATTAAGAGTTTAGGAGCGTTTACTAGGATGCAAAGAATTCAGCAATTTAGTTAAAAGCAGGTGAGGCCACCTGTGATGCCGCTGTGCCAAACAGAGCAGTCGAGTTTCCGTCTGATCGCACTCTAGCTAACAAAGGGGCACACAAGCCCACAAGGCGCACCCTCAGAATTAGTGGGGAACTGTATAGGGCAAATGACCAGATTTCTTCAGCAAAGTAGTCGCATTGGGTGGGGAGGGGTGGACAACAAGAAATGGAGGGAGAGCTTATAGATTGACAGGGACCTAGGAAATTCCATCACCTAATCTTAAAACATTGTATTTTGACTTCCGTGTGCACCGCAGTCTGCTCACCACCAAAATTTAGTTTCCATCCATCAGCATAGGGTGGATCCCCCTTTACCCATTTTACTCTCCCCTTCTTTTCTGGTAACCACTGCTCTGTTCTCTGCATCTACATGTTTGGTTTGGTTTGTTCATTTGTTCATTTAATTTGTTTTTTTGCCTTTTTTTTTTTTTTAATTGATGTGGACCGTTTTAAGTGTTTATTGAATTTGTTACAATACTGCTTCTGTTTTGGTTTTTTGGTTTTGGGCTGCGAGGCATGCGGGATCTTAGCTCCCCAACCAGGGGTCAAACCAGCACCCCCTGCACTGGAAGGTGAAGTCTTAACCACGGGACTCCCAGGAAAGTCCCCTTTGCTTTTTATATAGCAAGGACCTAATTTTGATCCTGATTCAAACACAGCATAATTTAAGAGTATTCAGAATATTTATAAACAAGATAATTATTTATCTTATTTATTAGGAGGCAATTAGAATTATTTATTTACTGGAGTATAGTGGATTTACAATGTTCTATTAGTTTCAAGTGTATACATAGTGATTTGATGTTTTTATATACTCCATTTGAAGTTATTACAAAATATTGGTTAGATTTCCTGTCCTATACATTAATTACATTCTTGTATCTTATTTATTTTATACCTATGGTTTGTACCTTTTCATCCCCTTCTCCTATCTTACCCCTCTCCCAACTCCTTTTCACAAGACAATTAGAATTTTGAACACTGAGTAGATATTAAGAAATTACTTATTTGTTTCCGTGTGATAATGGTATGATGGTTATTTTTAATAGTCAATTTCCTTTAGAGAGATCTGATAAAATAGTTATGGATGGAATGATTTGATGTCTGGGAATGTGGGTGGGGTGTAGATGAACCAAAATTGGTCTTAAGTCTGTATTTTTTGAAGCTGGGGAATAGGTACACAGAGGTTGATTATAACTGTTTTGTTTACTTTCCCATGTATATAAAATGTTCCACAATAAAATATTATTAAAAGGGTGGGTAAGACAGAAACAGAGCCACAAAAAACACTGAGTCAGAAATGAGTATGAATATGAGTCCAGGTTTGGCCTTAAGCCTTTTAGCCATCAACCCAAGGAAGGAAACACATTAGAGGAACATTCACATCATCCATAGGCAGAGATTATACAGGAGAAACCAACTCTTCTTGTTATTGGTAACACATATTTTTACCCAAGAGTCTTTATAAAGAAGACATTAGGTTATTCAAAGGGGGAAAGGTTGGTGGGGGGAGGGATAAATTGGGAGATTGGGATTGACATGTACACACTGCTGTATATAAAATATATAACCAACAAGGACCTACTGTAGAGCACAGGGAACTCTATTCAATATTCTTTAATAACCTAAATGGGAAGAGAATTTGAAAAGGAATAGCTATATATATATGTGTAACTGAATCAGGGGTAACTGCTGTACCCCTGAAACTAACACAACATTGTAAATCAACTGTAGACCAATAAAAAATAAAATTTTTTGAAAAAGAAGACATTATATAAGGTAATCAAAAACAACCTTACAGAGATGAATTTCAGAGTCCCCTTTTTTAAAAAATTAATTAATTTATTTTTGGCTGTGTTGGGTCTTCGATTCTGTGCGAGGGCTTTCTCTAGTTGCGGTAAGCGGAGGCCACTCTTCATCGCGGTGCGCGGGCTTCTCACTATTGTGGCCTCTCTTGTTGCGAAGCACAGGCTCCAGACGTGCAGGCTCAGCAGTTGTGGCTCACGGGCCTAGTTGCTCCGTGGCATGTGGGATCTTCCCAGACCAGGGCTCGAACCCGTGTCCCCTGCATTGGCAGGCAGTCTCCCAACCACTGTGCCACCAGGGAAGCCCCAGAGTCCCCTTTTCAAGGTGACCTCAACATGGGTCAATGACATCATGGTAGAATGCAGCTCACTAAAAGAAATTAGGTAAATCTGGGGGAGAAGCAGGATGGACTGTACTGGTAGCACTCTTAGAAGACATATAGATCAAGAACTTTCCTCTGTATTTCTCTGCACTTCTTAGTCTTCAAGCAGCTGGTTGAATGAAAATTATGACCCTGTAGTTTTTCTTGGCTAAAGGGAGGTGATCTCAGTGCTATTGAAATTGTGATCTTAAGCTCTATTCGATGCTCTGTAGTGGCCCATATGGGAAAAGAATCTAAAAAAAAAGAGTGGATATATGTCTATGTATAACTGATTCATTTTGCTGTACACCTGAAACTAACACATTGTAAATCAACTCTACTCCAATAAAAATTTGAAAAACATTGTGATCTTATTAGACCAAAGGGAAAAAAGAATCCACTTCTCCCAAGAGAAAAATGCAGTCTTCTTACTATCCCTCTTTTTTAACTATTAAAAGAGAATTTTCTGTGATTCAGTAGCTATTCAAGAAAATCATTACATTTTGGAAATTTTCAAACATACTCAAAGACAGACATATAGTGAGCACCGTGTGTCCATCACTCAGCTTTGACAATTACTAGCTTATTTCACCTCTAACTCCACCCCACCCCACTCCCATATTATTTTGAAGCATATCCTAGAATCATATTATTGCACTTGGAGACATTTCAATATTTTTCTCTAAAATATAAGTGCAATTTTTAAACCTAACCAGAATGGAGCATGCATTTTGAAAAGATGAGCCACATCCCTCAATTTCTTTGCCACTGCTGCCATATTTTTATTGTAAAGCGGTATTTTTAACACCCTGTGACTGCGTTTCCTTTTGATAAGACTCATGAATGAAGCGGCATGTAAACGAGGAAGGAGATGAGTACAGACGGTGGGCCCTCCCCGCCTCACCCTCACGCACACCCCCTGCTTTCACTGGGCCCCAGACCACAACGGGAGGGCCTTGGCTGTGCTTTGCTTTTAGGTTCTTTCAAAAGCACAAAGTCAGCACCAAATGGTTAACGTGACTAAGCATGTACTTCAGCTCGACCGGGTCTGGAAAAAGAACTTCAGTTCCGGGAAGCTGTAAGAAAACTCTGAGTGCTCTCATCCTTCGAAAATAGGACCTTTTCTGAATAGTGGACGGTGCTGCTCTGCACTCGCTGGTTTTTCTCCTTGGACACCTCCAGAGAGTCTTGGTGTCCTTCGCTGATGCTTCATTTACATCTCATTCTCTCAGAATGTTCTTACATAGGCTGCTTTCCGTTCTCTTTCTCGTTTCTCTGCCTGTCTCATTCAACTTTCTACTTCTCTGTCACTCACAGATTTTCATATCCCCGCACCCCCACCCCCGCCATCCCTCTCTGAAGCTCCGTGTGCCTGCTTGAAATCTGCCAGGTGTTCCTTCAGCTTATCCCTAGCACATCTAAGGGCTGGAGTTCATTATCTGCCTTCTCCCACCTCCCACCCCACCTGGCCTGACTTTCCTTTTTTACTTAATTTTATCTAGGTGGGGAAAAGCCAGATTGCTACCACTGTTACTACCACAGCTTAGCTTCCGGTCTTCTATACTTCTTATCCAGGAAGTTACCAGAGCCTATAGATTTTGCCTCTGTGAAGTTTCAGCAACTTAAATTTATTAGCCAAGTTGCCGTGGTCTCTGCCTCTCATTGTTTGGGTCTAGTGCTTACTCGGCACCTGGGTAAGGCATGGGGTCCGGCTCTGAAGAGCTCGCCTTGTAGTGGAAGAGACGGGTGAGCAGGTGTGTTCAATCAAGCAGTGTTAAGAAGGAAGACGGAAGATAATGTGTAGAGTCCTGTGGCCACACAGATAAGGGTCGTTTATTGCATGTTTTTTATGGACGGTTTCCTGGAGGAGAACACACTTGAGCTGAGTGTGTTGCAACTGACCAGGGGAGAAAGATGATAACACTTCAGGGAAAATATGAGCAGAGACCCAACAGCTTAAACCACCAAGGTGTGTGTATGTGGGCCTGTGAGCGTGTATGCAGGTGTTACATGTGTGCATGTGTACCACAGTTCCAAAACACCCTGCAGATAGTAGATTAATCTTGTTACATTATTTGTTTTTAAAACACAACATGGCACGATACTCCTCTACTAAAAAATAGATGACTTCTCTTCCTAAATCTGAAAATTAAAAATTGTTAGCTACAATCTTTCAGTCTTTCCGTGTCACAGCCTTTGAGACGCCACAATGTCCTTCTCGCCACACCGTGAGCTCCTCCTCCTCCTCCTCCTCCTCGGAATCCTACTGTTGTTTTTTCATGTCTTATTATGGAAACATTGGATATATATAAAAAGAAGACATAATAGTATAATGAGCCATCATGTACCCTCAAATCCTACCATTTATCAAAGGACCACGTAAAATACTACTTCCTCTGTGAGACTTTTTTTTCTCATTTCCCTTGCCTGATTTTCTCTCTCCCTCTTTGAACATCCTGTGTATTCATGGTGCGATACTTCTGCACATCACACATGCTCTCTGATGTTACAGGAATTGGTTTGTCTTATTCTCTAGCTCTCTCAATACAGCAGTGACACTCCTTACGTTCGTACAAAAACCTGCGCACAGATGTTTATAAGCAGCGTTATTCATAATTGCCAAAACTTGGAAGCCACCAAGATGCACTTCAGTAGGTGAATGGATTAATGAACTGTGGTATATCCAGACAATGGAATATTATTCAGTGCTATAAAGAAATGAACTATTAAGTCATGAAAAGATATGGAAGAATCTTAAATGCATATTACTAAGTGAAATAAGCCAATCAGAAAAGGCTATACACACACACACACACAGAGTATGATTCTAACTATATAACATTCTGGAAAAGGCAAAACTATAGATACAGTAAACAGATCAGTGGTTGCCAGGGGTTGGGGGGAAGGAGGGATGAATAGGGGGAGAACAGGATGTTTAGGGCAGTGAGACTACTTTGTATGACACTGTAATGATAGATGCATAGTATACATTTATCCAAACCCCTAGGATGTACAACACCAAGAGTGAGTGGGTGATGATGTGTCAATATGGGTTCGTCATTTGTAACAAATGCACCATTCTGGCGGGATGCCGCTAATGGGAGAGGCTCTGCATGTATGGGAACAGGAAGGTATATGCGAAATCTCTGTACCTTCCCTTCAGTTTTGCTGTGAACCTAAAACTGCTCTCAAAAATTGAAGTCCTTTATAAAAAATATGGATTCTGAGGGTTTGCCCTCAGAGATCCTGATCCTATAGAGCTTAAACAATTCCCATAGTCAGTGGGAACCAAGAGAATACGGTTCAAGATGGATGAGATGTTTGAAAATGTCATTTTCACATAAATAACACAGGAGGGGGAGAACAGAGATGGCATTTGAAGAAATAACCTGCCCACAGAGGGGACATTCTCTTTCATTCCTATTTTAAAAATGTAAGCACAAACGTGGAAGGGAGAAAAGAAACTGCTATCCGGTGGGTACCTGCTGTGTGCTGGACTCCTTCCCGTAGGTTATGCCAACTAAATCTCTCAGCAGCCAGAGTCTCGTCTCCAGCTTGTCGCTGTGGAAACTGAGTTTCAGAATCATCCTCAGGGTCCCAGTGTTAAGTGGCACAGCGGGGACTTAAAACGAGCTCTTACGTATGCTCAAGGTTGAACTATTTCTACTCCACTCTGTGCTTTTTTTTAAAAAAAATTATGGTTGATATACAATATTATATTAGCTTCAGATGTACAACACAGTGATTCAGTATTTTTACAAACTACACTATTTAAAATTATTTTTGAAGACCTCAATACCGAAATTCAAAACAGCTGAGAAAAGAACAACAAATGTTCAGTCAACAAATACTGACGGTGTACAAGCCCTGGGCAAAATTGCTGCTGTAGCTGAACGTTTCTGGGTGAGACAGATAATAAATAAGTAATAAATAGATTCAAAAACGAACACAAATGCAGAAGTGATTCGAGATTGTGAGACAAGGTATGAGGAATATAAGTGGACGGTCGTGGAGATCTATCTTAGGTAGAGTGGACATTTTAAATTAAAACCCTGGGAGTTGAGTGAAGTTGCATTGAGAGCTAGGAGATTTTTTTTGTTTTTTTTGTTTTGTTGGCGATACGCGGGCCTCTCACTGCCGTGGCCTCTCCAGTTGTGGAGCACAGGCTCCGGACGCGCAGGCTCAGTGGCCATGGCTTACGGGCCCAGCCGCTCTGCGGCATGTGAGATCATCCTGGACCGGGGCACGAACCTGTGTCCCCTGCATCGGCAGGTGGACTCTCAACCACTGCGCCACCAGGGAAGCCCCCGAGTGAAGTTGCATTGAATTCGTATTGTGTTCGAGATGCCGGCCTGTGGAAGCTGGTGGGTGTGGACTGTGCTCCTTAAGTAGTGTCTGGGAAGGTCTGGCAAGGTTCTGTGGGGCGTGTGATAAACGGGCTGAATTTAGAAGGTTGCGCTCCTGTCCACAGGAGGGCTGGAGCCCCCGAGCCCAGGGACACGGAGGTAAAGCTGTTGTTTCAGGAGATTCATCTGCCTCCTTGAAATAAAAATGACTGCATGTTTTAAAATGAACTTTGCAGCTTTCCTTCCCTAAATTTTATGTAATTCCAAAGAAATCTGGCATCCTGGTGGGACTCTCAGTGGTGGGTGAGATCCAGTGGTTTGGGGGAATTTTCTGTGTCCACTTCCGTGTCACTGTTGTTAAGCCAGCTCTCTCTCTGTTCTCCCTTCACTCTGCCCTGCTCTGTGAGCTGCCTTACATCTGACCATTGTGACTTAATAACATTTAATGACACTTCTCCGCCATTTTTAGTGCCAGCTACCCGTGGAACTGAAGCCTAGATGCAAGTATGAAGGCAAGGGCAGCCAGGGCCTTCAGGTTGCCAGTTACTTGGCTGGAAATCCCATTCACGTTGGGAAACAGATTTTTAAAATAAATTTGGAGCCGGGAGCAAAGCCATCCTTTTGTAAAGCTGTGTCAATAATCGTAAACCCTCATAATCATGTCCCCGGACCCTTGGCCAGGCTGACAAACATTTAGGTGTCAGGAGAGCCTCCGGATTCCACCCCTCTGGTTTCTCTTGCTGTTTGGGTTGGCGCTGGAGCGCGATCTTCTGTTTTATGTAATAAGGCACATGAGAGAAGCCCTTTGTGCTTAGCTTCTCTGAGCGGTGCCCAGCAAGATGTCTTGTGTACCCCATCATTTTCGCTACGGTCAGAGCTGGTGAACATTTCTGTGGCTTGGTAAATGTTTTCTAACTACTGGCAAGGTTTTTTTTCTTTTTTTCCCCAGTGCCATTGGGGAAAGGCTTTGGTTTAAGATGAATTTTGCCAATACATGTGTGCAGTGGGACTACAATATTTTTGGAGAAAACAGGCATGGGTGTGACACAGGCTGATGTAATATGGTACCACATATGCTCCATCAGGCCAAGGAGGTTTTTATCCTTTGCAGATTGTGCCAATAAGACGGCACAGCTGGTTGAGATCTGCAGACGTATACAGAATTCTCTCCTTCTGAGAAGGCTTGTTACTAGCATGTGACATAACATAGCGCCTATTTTCTGACGTATTTTTCATTTTTGCTTTTGAATGTCAAGCAAAAAGGCCACTTATCATAGTTGGCCACTTAGTTTTATTATTCATTTTGCTGCCTCTCCTTAATTTTTTTTTTAACACAGTGTTAAATGTTAACAGTCAGGTGTTGGCAGCCTTACCAAGGGGAACAGATTGCTTTGAAATAAACACAGCTGGAAACTGATCACATATTGTTTTCCTTTCTTTAAGAAATGAAAGAGGCATTTATAGAAAAGCTGGAGAACGCTGTGCTATCCAGAATTACTTTATAGATTTATTCCTCCAAGTCTGGTTAATGCTTAATGTCACACCTTGGTGTTCAAACAGACCCACTTTGACTCTCCCTTCCTGAAGTGGGAGTTTCCCTGGGAACAATAAACTTGCAGAGGTTTGGGGTGATCGGCACTGCAGGAGGGGTGGAGTCTGTGCAGCTCCGTTTTGCTCGGCTGAAGTGCCGTCTTCTGAGTAAAGAAGCCTTCTCTGGGGTTTTCTTCTGCTCGCTCTCCCAGCAGCCCTGAAACCCTTATTAGAGGTACCTCTGCTGGTCTTTTACAGGGCTGTTCTTCCAGTGATGGTCAAGTAAGTGAATTATGGAATGTTGGTGCGTGCCTTTGTGATTTTTGTTTTATTTACTGTTAAAAAATGAAGGCAGGGTGTTTTCTAATGGTGATTCAACTAGGTTTTGTGTCTGCTGGAACCCTTGTTCTTGTTTTTTTTTTTTGTCAGAGGAGAACCAGGGGTCTTCTTTTCCCACACCTACAAGACTTTATTGTTGTTTGGGTCATTTATTTCTTTAGTCTCTGTGCCAAAAGTTTTCTTTCTTTTGCTATTTCTTCGTATAGACGTTTTGATGATTTGTTAGTTATAGCTTAATAGCCGATTGCTATTAATGAACTACGAATAATTAATTCCTATGGTGTAATAATTCACTGCTATGTTAAAGTTTTTCAAAGGTGTTTTCCTCCATAAATAGGTATTTCTCTTGACATCCATCTTGTAAGAGCTGAGTTAGAAATGAAGAAGAGAGATGTAGAAACTTAAGAGTAACGTTTGCTTTCGGCTTGCGTAAATGGCGTCTGGGGAGGCTTTTTTGCAGGAAAAATATATTTTAGTTTCATTTTATCTGTGAGAACTGCAGGGTTGTATTTGTCGGGATTACCTGAATTCTCTGTCACCTGTGTTAGAATCTGCATGATGTTTAGACAAGTCAAACTTGTTCATTCTTCCTTAGAGTATCTCATTTAAAATAGCCTTCCCTATGTATTGCCTGAGGCCCATGGATGGGAATTGTTGGAATTAGGCCATTTATCTACTTGGATTCTCACAATCAGATCCAGCATAGTACAGCTCTGTGTATTGTCAATAACTAACTCAGTGACATGTGCTCAATGGCCATCTGAGCTCCAGGAACAGGAAGGTAAATGCTGAGTTTTGAATTTTTGTAAAACGCATAGGTAAGTCCAAATGAGGAGAGAACTGAGAAGACCTGTTACGATGAAGGTGGTTCTTTTTCTTTTTTAATTTTATTTTTTTATACAGCAGGTTCTTATTAGTTATCTATTTTATACACATCAGTGTACCCATGTCAATCCCTGTCTCCCAATTCATCCCACCCATCCACCACTTTCCCCCCTTGGTGTCCACACGTTTGTTCTCTACATGTGTCTCTATTTCTGCCCTGCAAACTGGTTCATCTGTGCCATTTTTCTAGATTCCACATATATGCATTAATATACAATATTTGTTTTTCTCTTTCTGACTTAACTTCACTCAGTGAAGGTGGGTCTGAAAGGCTTTCTCTGTGTTGATTACTGCCAAGCATGTTGCTTCCTGGCTTTATGCAACTTGGCAGAATTGATCTAGATTTCTGGATTTTGAAAGCATAGAAAGAAAGATCACAATTATACATTACATTGGACTATGATAATATACCAATTCTGTTCCTGAGTTTCTAAATGTTTATTTATTTATTTTGGCTGTGCTGGGCCTTAGTTGCGGCATACAGGATCTTCCTTGCGGCATGAGGACCCTTGGTTGCAGCATGCACGCGGGATCTAGGTCCTTGACCAGGGATCGAACCCGGGCCCCCTGCATTGGGAGCGTGGAGCTTTACCCACTGGACCACCAGGGAAGTCCCTGTTCCTGAGTTTCTTAAATGACTCATTTTCTTTTATGAGACTGTGCTTGTTTTTTTTAAATGATTATAATTTCATTGCTCTTTCATATGTGTTATCCCATGGTTCTCACATCAGTCCGATATGGTAGGTATTGATGTTACTACACCGTTTTATAGTTGAGGATATCAAGAGTCAGATGAAAAGTGACCCTGGAGGTCTCTTGGTGAGTGAAGGAACTGGATGTAATCTGGTTTTTTTGTTTTGTTTTGCTTTTTTTGGTACGCGGGCCTCTCACTGCTGTGGACTCTCCCGTTGTGGAGCACAGGCTCCGGACGCGCAGGCCCAGCGGCCATGGCTCACGGGCCCAGCCGCTCCGCGGCATGTGGGATCTTCCCGGACCGGGGCACGAACCCGTGTCCCCCGCATCGGCAGGCGGACTCTCAACCACTGCGCCACCATGGAAGCCCCTGTAATTTGGTTTTTAAAAACTCATAACCCCGTACTCCCCTACCTCATTCTCTCTGGTCACCTCTAAACTTCATCCATTGTGGCACAGAGGCAAGAGTTCCCACTTGAGTGTTTGGAGACCTGGATTCTGATTCTGACTGTGTCATTGCTGGCTCTCTGGTGGTGAGCAGTCACTGAAGTCTTTGGATGTCATTTTCCTGCAAGAGGCTACAGAATATGACTTCTGCAGCTTCTACGCAGCTGCAGATCTCTACTCAGAGCCTTAAGCAGGGTTTGTGTCAGCTCTGTAGTGCTCCCTGCAACGTGGAGAAGAGGTGAGAAAGAATGTAAGCCCACGGGTGTTGTATCCAGCTCTGCTCTGGCGTTTCCTGCCAAGCATGAAGAGATACAGGATGTCCTTAGATGAGGAAAGTCCCGAGCCTTTACAAGACTGGATTCTCTATCGCTTCTTGAGCCGTCATTTTTCAGTCTGTTCTTTTAAACCATCAACAAAAGTATTTGAGCCAAGCTCTCTTGTGGTTTCAGCCCGGGGATGATGAACAAACACATTGATTATGTTCCCATCTTGCCCCCAAAGAAGCGACAGCCTCCTTGCATGGGCCCATCTGTTATCATAATCCTTTTTGGAACGGGGAAAAAGTAAATAAGTATTACCCTACCCTTCGCTTAGGTGTTTTAACTTACGGCAGGTGGTTGAGAAGAGGAAGGGGAGAACAGTGGGAAAGTATGTTTTATTCTACCTCCATGGTTAACTCTGTCAGCTAATCAAAGATCAATTTAGAAAACTATGGTATACTAAGAGAAGTGTGAGTACATCTGACTGACATTATAAAGGAAACAACCCTGTAACTAACACCGTCTACCATTACCATTGTTGTGTACAAGAAAATAAAGAAGAAGTTGGAATGCCGAACTCCCAGCAGGGAGAAAAGGGCAGGTCTTCCTGGGTAAAGAGGACTGGCAGCCTTATACTGACACTGCACCCTGCACGGGGGGAAAACCTCATCCCTGACCTCAGTCTGCACTTGGGAGGCTCTGCTCAGCCTGGTCACTGGTGCTTGTCATTCACAGCCATCCTGGTAGGAAGTGGAGTTCTGAATGTGGAAATGAGACCTGCGTTCCCAGTTCTGTCCTTTTTTTCTGCTGCAGTCTCTGTCCCTGCTCTCATGTTGTGATTCAGACCTTAACTTTATTCTTCCATCTTTCCCAACAGGCAAGAAGAGAAACCCTGGCCTTAAAATCCCAAAAGAAGCATTTGAACAACCTCAGACCAGTTCCACGTAAGTCTGGCAAGATCATCGTCTTAATCCAAATGCTTGCACTTTACAGATTTCCAGGGAATGGGAGTTCATTTTTGGACTGGTGAGCAATACCTTAACTACGGAGATAGTTGTTAGAAAGGAGAGCCCTTTAAAGGAGGAAGCCAAGTACTTACTCTTCTGAGACCCGAAAAAAAAAATCATAGTCGGTCAGTCGATATGGAATGGGTAGCTTTGAACTCATTGCTAGTTGGTTAAAAATTCTACAAATGCGTTCAGCAGATGGGGTCCTATGTAAATCCAAAAAGGTCACTGGACATGGACTTTTTGCCTTTTCTATATAGATGTGAGCAAACAAGCAAACCCCTGAGAGAGCCACTACTATAAAATTTGGTTTGAGGTAGAAAGATGGTATTTGGTGAGAACTCAGCATCCTGCCACCTAAATCCTGCCCATATAAACAGAAGGCAAACATGAGATGAAGGACCACTCCTTTGTTAGCTGAGCCTTTGGCCCAAATCCCTAAGGGAGCTCGGGTCCTGGTGAAGCAGGGCACCCTCTCCTGGAGCCTCCATCTTGTTTCTTTGTCCCTCTGTTGGGTGGGGAGGGTATTTCCTGCCTAGCTGGGGGTATGACCACCTATCAAAGCATCTGCATGGGAGGAATGGAAATTCCAAGAAAAACAATTACAGCAGAGGTACCATAAAAGCACAGCAAGTACAATGAGAGGCCATACCAGTGGAAACTTAAATGTTTCAGGCTTCTGCTCATCTATAAAAAAGCACCTCCCTTTGTAGAGGTTTCTGACCTTAACCGTGATCATTCCCTATCAGACAGTGCACCCCTGGTGTTGGAATGTGCTAATAAAAATGATCATGTTCTGTAAGACTTTGGTCATTGCATCTTATGCAACCATGTAAACACACTTTCCACTGAAGAACCTCTAGGGACGGAGCAGAGGGGAGGGCTGTTCTTCAGCGCCCTGGACTGTAGAGCCAAATTCAAGTGAGAGTGCTCCTTTCATGAGGATCTGCAGGAGGAATTCTTTCCATATCTACTACGAAGACTGGAGTTTCTTTTTTTTTTTTTTCTTTTTTTCGGTCCCTCTGGTTATTTTTCTTCCCTTGGACCTATGAACTATGTAATTAATAACTTTTCCTCTCTGATTGGTTTCTTCTCGTGAGCTTAGGATCAAACATGTGGCTTCCCTATACGGGACTTCTGGGGGCATACTTTTAAAACTTTATTTTGAAGTAATTTTAGATTCACAGGAGGTGGCAGAGAAATGTACAAAGTCCCCTGTACCCTTCCCCCATCTGTGTCCCCCACAATGTTAACATCTTACACAACCCTAGTATCATATCAAAACCAAGAAAGTGGTGTTGATGCAAGCCGTAGAACGTGTTCACATTTCACCAGCAATATAAGCCCTCGTGTGTGTGTGTGTGTGTGTGTGTGTGTGTGTGTCGCTCTGTGCAGTTGTATCACACGTGCAGCCTTGCATAACGACTACCGCAATCAAGATACCTAAGTGTATGGCACTACAAGACCCTCTCCTTTTACTCCCCACCTCTGACCCCCACCCCTGCCGTCCCTAATCCCTGGCAACCACTGATCTGTTCTCCTTTTGCATTTCATTACTTCTTGATTGTGGTGCACATGGAATCATGCATCTCCTTTCTGAGATTGGCCTTTTTTATCCAGCATCATTTCCTTGAGATTCATTCAAGTTATCGCATGTATCCACAGTTTACTCTTTGTTGTTGCTGACCACCGTTCCATGGTGTGGATATACCACAGTTTGTTAAACCCTTTAGCCTTTGAAGGAGATACAAGTAGTTTCCAGCTGAGCTGTTATGAATACATCTGCTGTGAACATTCATGTATAAGTTCTTGCATAGAAACAAGTCTCTGTTTCTCTGGGATATATGTCCAGTAGTGCAATTACTGGGTCATATGGTAAGTCCATTTTTAGTTTTGAAAGAACTGCCAAGTATTTTCCAGGGTGATTTTACCCATGTACATTCTTACCAAAAATGTATGAATGACCCACTTTCTCTGCATCCCTGTCAGCGTCATCACTGCTTTTCATTTTAGCCATTCTGGTAGATGTGAGATATCACTGCAGTTTTAATTTTCATTTCTCTAGTGGCTGTTGAATACTTTTGGCATTTATTTCCCATCCCTATATCTTCTTTGGTGAAATGTCTGTGCACTTCTCTGCCTATTATGTAATCAGATTTTTTTTTTTTTATGTTGAGTTTTGAGAGTTCTTCATATATCTTAGATGCACAGAGTTTGTCAGGTATGTGATTCAAGAACATTGTCTCCCAGTCTGTAATGGGTCTTTCTGTCTTTCTATTTTTTTTTTAAAATTATTTATTTATTTATTTTTGGCTGCTCTGGGTCTTCGTTGCTGCGTGCGGGCTTTCTCTAGTTGCGTCGAGCGGGGGCTACTCTTCGTTGTGGTGCGCGGGCTTCTCATTGCGGTGGCTTCTCTTGTTGTGGAGCATGGGCTCTCGGTGCGCGAGCTCAGTAGCTGTGTCACGCGGGCTCAGTAGTTGTGACTCACGGGCTCTAGAGCGCAGGCTCAGTAGTTGTGGTGCACGGGCCTAGTTGCTCCACGGCACGTGGGATCTTCCCGGACCAGGGCTCGAACCTGTGTCCCCTGCATTGGCAGGCCGATTCTTAACCACTGCGCCACCAGGGAAGCCCCCGTCTTTCTATTTTGATGAAGTCCAATCTATCAGTTTTTCCTCTTATGTGTTATGTTTTTGGTGACAAGTTTAAGAACCCTTTGCCTAGTCCTGGGCCTTACAGATTTTCTCCTATGTTTTTTGTAGAAGCGTTTTAGTTTTACATTTTAGATTTAAAGCTATGTTACATTTCGAGTTTAATTTTTGTACAAGATGTGAGGTTTAGGTTGGGCTTTATTTTTTTTGCCAATGGATTTCTGGTTGCTCCAGCACCATCTGCTGAAAAGGCTATCCCTCCTCCACTGAACTGCTTTTGCGCCTTTGTCAGATATTAATTGGGCGTATTTGTGTGGATCTATTTCTGGGTTCTCTATTCTGCTCCACTGGTCTCTGAGTCTGTTGCTCTGCCAGTCTGTCATACTGTCTTGATTCCTGCGGCTATATAGTAAGCCTTCACATTGAGAAAAGTGATTTCCTTGCACTTTGTTTTTCTTTTTCAAAACCATTTTGGTTACTCTAGGGCTTTCCTCTTTTCATGTTAGTCTTAGAATAAGCTTGTCTATGTCTACAAATAAACTTGCTGAGATTTTTGGTAGGAATTGTGTTTAACCTATAGATCGGTTGAGCGAGCACTGACATCTTTACTGCACTCAGTCTTCTAGTCCATGAATGTGGTAGATTTCTCCAACCATTTAGATTTCCTTCGATTTCATCCAACAGTATTTTATAGTTTTCATCATACAGATTCTCTCCATCAGGTTTTTTGAGGATTTATACCTAAGTGTTTCCTTTTTTTGAAGCAATAAAAATTGTATTCCACTTTTGATTTTGATTTGCATTTGTTTAGTCAGTATTCAGAAATGCAATTGATTTTTGAGTTGATTGCATGCCCTGTGTCCTTACTAAAACTCAATTATTAGTTCTAGGAGCTTTTTTAGTAGATTACTTAGAGTTTCCTGTGTAGATAGCCGTACCTTCTGCAAAAAAGACAGTTTTATTTCTTCCTTTTTTTTTTTTAACCTTTATTTTCTTACCTAATTTTAGTGGCAAGGATATTTAGTACTATGTTAAATAAGATTGGTGAGAGCAGGCTACCTTGCTTTGTCTCCCATCTTAGAGGAAAAGCATTCAATCTTTCACCGTTAAGCATGATGTTAAGTCCTCATAGATGTTGTTTAGGAGGTTGAAAAAATTTCTCTCTGGTCGATGTGTACTCAACATTTTTATCATGAATGTGTGTTGAATTTTGTTGAGTGTTTTTTTTTTTTGTGCATCAGTTGATGTCATCTTGGAGTTTTCTTCTTTGTCCCGTTGATATGGATTACACTGATGGATTTTTAAAATATCGAACTAGCCTCGCATAACCCCCCAAAATCCCACGTGGTTGGGGTATACTACTTTTTTTATACATTGTTGGATTTAATCTCCTAAAATGTGAATATTTTTGTGTCTTAAATTCATGAGATGTTGACCTGTAGTGTGTGTGTGTGTGTGTGTGTGTGTGTGTGTGTGTGTGTGTATGTGTGTGTGTCTGAGCTATTATGTTCTGGTTTTGGTATTTAAGGTAATGCTGACCTTATAAAATGAGTTGGTAAGAGTACCTTCTGTTTTCTGTAGACATTGTATAAGATAGGCGGTAATTCTTAAAAAAATGTTTTTGAGCTGTAACTGACATATAATATTAGTTTCAGGTGTACAAAATAATGATTCGGGGGGCTTCCCTGGTGGCGCAGTGGTTGAGAGTCCGCCTGCCGATGCAGGGGACGCGGGTTCGTGCCCCGGTCGGAGCCTGTGCTCTGCAATGGGAGAGGCTGCAGCAGTGAGAGGGCCGCGTACCGCAAAAAAAAAAAAAAAAAAAAAAAAAAGAAAGAAAAGAAAAAAATTCCCCCAGGGAAACAAAGTGGGCTTATATATTCCTTTTTCTGGAGCTTTTAAATTACCAATTCATTTTTTTTAATAGTTATAGGGCAACTCAGATAATCTATTTCATTGTGGCTAAGTTTTGGCAGTTTGCAGTTTTCAAGGAATATCTTCTAAGTTGTTGAATTTATGAAAGTAAAGTTGCTCATAGTATTTCCTGATTATTCTTTTAATGACTGCAGGATATATTGAGATATCCCCCTCATTTTTTGCTGATATTGATAATTTGTATCTTCTTTCTCTTTATCTGTGTTGGTCTTCCTAGGGGTTTAGCAATTTTTATTGAATTTTTAAAAGAGCCAACTTTGTTTTCTTTATTTTCCTGCTTTCAATTTTATTGATTTCTGATCTTTTTTTTCTTTTGACTTTTCAAATTGACAATGTTATTGAGATAATTGTACAGTCACATTCAGTTGTAAGAAACAATATAGAGAAACTTTATATTCTCTGCCCAATGGTAACATTTTGTGAAACTATAGTGTTATAAGCTCAATTGATATTGACAGTGATACAATGTACCCATCTTATTCAGGTTTTCCAGTTTTACTTATATTCACTAGTATGTGTGATGTTAAATTTCTGTACCATTTTTGTCACCTGTGTAGGTTCATGCATTCACCACTACAGTCAAGAAACTGAATGGTTCTGAAACCAATAGGATCCCTCATGTTGCCCTTTCATAATCACGACTGCCTTCCCTCCTCGCCTCTCCCAATACTGTTTTTCACCCCTGGCAACCACTAATCTGTTGTCTATTAATTTTTCTCATTAAAAAAATATTATCATATAAGTGGGATTATAGTGTGCAACCTTTGGGGATTGGCTTTCACCACTCCAGCATAATTTCCTGAAGATTGATCCATGTTGTATACATACTTTGCTCCTTTTAATCGCTGAGTAGTATATCTTGCTGAGTTATGCATGTACATCTGTAAGTGTGCACGCAGACAGCAGAGTTTAACCACTCACCTACTGAAGACATCTGGGCTGATTCTAGTTTTTGGCTGTTGTAAGTAAGGCTATGATCAATCATGTACAGGTTTTTGTGTGAACATAAACATTTAGTTCTCTGGGAGGAAAGTACCCATTAGTGGAATTGCTGGTGGCAGTGCGTGTTTAGTTTTTAAGAGATTGCCCAACTGTTTTCCAGAGCAGCTATATTATTTTGCATTTTCACCGGCAATGTATAAGTGATTCAGTTTCTCTACATCCTGTCCAAGATTTGGTGACGCCACTATTTTTTGTTGTAGCCATTTGAATGGTGTATTGACATTTTTCTGCTCTTTATCATTTCCTTCAGGATATATTCTCATATCCACTTTCCAGCTGTCTTTTATTCCTTCCCTTTAAAATTTGCTAGTCTTCACCTTCTAATTTATATTAATTTTCTGGGTTTTTTTAATGAATTTTTGAAAACCACCATAAATCCTTGCTCGGTATAAAGAAGTGAATAAAAACCTATGCAAAGGTAAAAGTAGTTTCTTTGTTGTCTTTCCCTCATGTGGTAGAATAAGCCTTGAATGTACTTTTCTGTTTCATCCTGTAAAGCCAAGGTCCCTTCATGACTGTAGACTGTCCCACGTTAGCTCATGGACAGGATTATTGCTGTTGTTGTTATTATTATTATTTTAATACTGAGGCTGAAATATGTACTCCTAAAGAAGAAGCTTCCTCATTTTGAGTTTTTCTTGGCAATTTTGTGAGCTTGGCTTGGTGACTCTTGCCATTTATATACACCCTGCCGCCTTCTGCTGAACTACACACAAATAAATAGACCGGGACAGAGCCCCATTCTTTTTAGGGCCACGTGTGTGGTCTCTTCATTTGAGTTTTTTCTTTGAGTCACTGATGCCAATGTGGCTTTGACTCAGGTTTCTGGGCTGTTCCCTCACTTGATTGGCAGCAACTAATTCTAAATCGATTCCATGCTAGTCAGTATTCTTTCACTTAATCCTCACAAGAAACTCAGAGGTAGTTGTTATTCCTCTCACTTCAAAAGTGAGAAGACAGACCTATACAAGGGTCAGGGGCCCTGCTCAAAGCAGCTGAGCTCCAAGAGCCCAGGTTCTGGTGCTGGAATGCCTGGGTTCCCATCTGGGATCTGAACTTCCCCAGTTGGATATCTTAGGCAAGTTACCTAACCTTTCTAAGCCTTAGTTCCCGCTTGTGAAAAACGGGAACACTGATGGGGTTGCTATGGGGATTAGATGTCACAGTCCATATTCAGTGTCAAGTGTAGTGCATTTTCCAATGCAATTTCTCAATGAATGTCGATCTAAGTGTTGTTGTTATTATCATTATTATTTCACTTAATAAGTGGAAGAGGTGGCATACAAACTGAGGGTTCTCTGACCCTCAGGCATGTGCTCTTAGCCACACGTTAGACTGCTCGTGACTACAGCCAAATAGCCCATGGCTCTCCGTCAGGGGCAGGATCTTTTACTTCTGCAGCTGAGAAGACTTCGTGGCGTCGCTCTGTGTTCCAGTGTCACCATCTCTTTGATGATATCTCTTAAATTATTTAGTCTGTTTCAATGTCAATTCTTCACATTAAAATAGAGCTAACACCTCTAAGAGTTGTGAAAATTAAAGAAGATATTTGATGTAAAGGGTCTCACATGGTCTCTGGCCCACGCAGATGCTTAATAAATATTATCATTAGGTAATAAGTACACATTGTTATTAATAAACATTATTATAGGTGAATAATAATTATAATAGTAACCAGTAACCTCATTACTCATGTAGAATTATAAATAAATAATTAGTTTAATAAACCGGAGCTGTTTGTTTATATAAAAAAGTAATAGCAGGTGGCCTTTGGAATACCTTTGGCCTTCCAGGGTTAGGAGTTTCATAATAAGTTTGGTTCTTTCCCCAGAACACTGAAATAGTGGATAAGCAACAGAGAATGTCCACACACATTTTAAACCTCCTGCACAGACTTGGTGCCCCAGGCAAATGGATATGCCCAGCCCTGGACAGGACAGAGTGTCAACTAACCCAATACAAGCTGTCCATTTCAGTCCATCATTTGATGCTTTTGGCAGACTCGCTGAGCCTGTAGGCCTCATGGCGAGTGGGTGGTCATTTTCATTAGAGGGGGCCTGGGTGTGGGGGAAGTTTTCTCATTCAGTCAGACTTGGATTGAATCATAGCTTCACCACTTGGGAGCAAGTTAGCTCAAGGTGACACCAAACAGGTTTTGATCTGGAATATGGGAACAATGACACTTTTAGGTAGGGGTGTGTGTGTGTGTGTGTGTGTGTGTGTGTGTGTGTGTGTGTATGTGTGTGTGTGTGTGTGTTTTAATGATAGGAGAAGCGGGTAAAGCACTTAGCCCAGTTTTCAGCCTCTACCCCCTTCTCCTTAGGTCAAGGCCGAGACTTGGGGGACATGAGTTTTATTTTCAGCTCTGTTGAGGAATTTTTCTGGGTTTCATTTTTCTCTTTCTGGAAAATGGCGTGAAACCCTCCTGTGCGGTAAAGTTGTCATGCAAGGTTAGAATAAAGCTGGAGTCAGCAAACTTTTTGTGCAAAAGACCAGGTAGTAGATATTTGGGGCTACCCAGGCCACCATGGCCTCTGCCGAAGATGCTTCGTTGTTTGTTTTTTCCAACCCTTTAAATGTGTAGAATTCACCCACAGCTGGGTCATGGACTGTGATTTGCAGAGCCCTGGTATGAATACTGGAATGTCAGACCTGGAGGAGGTCTCACCCAGCACTCGCGCTGGACGGCAAGCACGTGGACATAGCCCCAAATAACTAGTGACCTTTTCTGTTAATTCATTCTTTTTAAAAGGAAGGGTCTGAACAATTGCAAAGGATTTTTTACTGTCTAGATTAGTCACGTGCTTCAAATAATATTTGTCTTTATATCAAAGTTCCATTGCAATTACTACAAACAAATTGTGACAACTAAAGAAAAAGAGCTTTGGAGGTTTTAAGAGTGAGAAATCAGGTTTTCAGAAATTTAATTCCTCAGAAAGTGTTTCTGAAGAAAAATCCCCTGCTCAGAAACACAAGATATATGAAAACATCACTGCTGTGTGTGTGTGTGTGTGTGTGTGTGTGTTTTCCTCTTTATCCCTCCCTCTCAGTCCTGGTTTTAAGTTACTATAGAAAATCTTTATTTTAGGTTTTCTATACGTTTCAAAGAGATTTTTAAGGTGAGGCAAGGCTTGCCATTAAAACCTTAGATTCACGTGTGTACCTGTGCTTATGTTCCTACATTTTACTTATTGTTTTATTTAGTCACTTTCAGCAGGAGGGGTAGAATTATAATATAGTAGGGATGGGGAAAATTGTCATTGGCCAAGGATTTTTTTCTCTCTTCCTTTCTTCGTCCCTTGTATTTTTCTGTATAATTCTGACCTGGAACGTCCCCTTGGGGACACCTGCATTTCCACCCTTTTTGGTCGTCCTTTGTTCAGGCAACACCGGGATTCTTTTTGTCTTTAGCCTCCTATCGCTTTATTCGTTTGATCATATTAACAAGTTTGTTACGTTGTGTTTGTTATGTGTGTTTTGTTTGTTGTATGTTATGTTTTCTGTGTTTCTTGGCATTTACTACTTTTGTCAGGATGCTTTTGGTGTATTTATTTGAAGAAAGGGCTTCTCTAGGCTCACAGTTAGGTGCACAGCCAAGCCAAATATCTTTCTCGTACATGGACTGTTATCAGCCAAGGTAGCAGTGAAGTAGGGGAAATAAATACACATGAGAAGACTCTGTTTTCTCTAATGGAGACATAAAAGCAGCGAACCTCAGCTGCTGAGATGACCCCTGGGTAGTGAGTACACTATGTATAGAAGAAATATCACAACTGGGTATGCCAGCCTGGTAGAACAGAAAGGATTCTGACCTGAAAATCAGGAGGCCTGGGTTAGTCGTGACCTTGGGCAAGTCACTTTACCTGTCTGGACCTTTGTTCCATCTTAAAGGCAGGATTAGATAGATTTGGAATTCCTGTGATCTATGAATTCTGTGAGTTAACAGAACCATATTATTGTTTCTTTTTATTAAAACAGTTGTGGAAAAAGTGGTGGGATAATTGGGCACATGGATGCTCTCGGATGAAAGAAGAGTCTGGTACTTTTACTTCCTTATAAGAATATAATTACTTATACAGGGGCTTACTAGAGTAGTGTAATTATCCACATAACTATATATATACGACTCATAGTTAGTGAATATTTACTGTATGCCAGGGATTCTGCTAAGCATGTTACTTAGAGTATCTCATTTAATACCCACTCCTACTCCACGAGGTAGTGTACTAATATCTTTGTATTAAAGAAGAAATGGGGGCTTCCCTGGTGGCGCAGTGGTTAAGAATCCGCCTGCCAGTGCAGGGGACACGGGTTCGAGCCCTGGTCCAGGAAGATCCCACATGCCGCGGAGCAACTAAGCCCGAGCGCAACTACTGAGCCTGCGCTCTAGAGCCCGCGAGCCACAACTGCTGAGCCCGCAAGCCACAACTACTGAAGCCCGTGCGCTCTAGAGCTTGTGAGCCACAACTACTGAGCCCACGCGCCTAGAGCCCACGCTCTGCAGCAAGAGGAGCCACCGCAATGAGAAGCCCGCGCACCGCGAGGGAGAGTCGTCCCCGCTCACCGCAACTAGAGGAAGCCCGCACAGAGCAACAAAGACCCAACGCAGCCAAAAATAAATAAATTAAAATAAATTTTAAAAAGAAATGGGAGTTCAGAGATTAAGTGATTTAAATGCAAACGTATTTTATTCCAAATCCCACACTATCAACCCCTTTATGCTGCTTTATTTTACCCATGAGCTTTCACCTTATTCCTAAGGAAAGATCTCTCCAGTCGCATCTGATTTGGGAAGGTCGTATTTGACTAGATGTCTCATGTGTTTTTTTCCTCCCCTTCTCTTTCTTAGGCCACCTCGAGATTTAGACTCCAAAGCTTGCATTTCTATTGGAAATCAGGTGAGAAAAATCATGTCTGCCAGTTAACATCGTGACCATTTTACATGGATGCTTTCCAACTGGCCAACGAAAAATCTGTATTTTCTGTAACATGCTGTCAGGGGCGGTGGGTCAATAAAGTCTGAATGTAAATGGAAATGGTCTGTGGAGCTCTTGCTGTTTTGAATGTCGAACTGAAATCGGGCTGTTGTGGTCCTGAGGGAAGGTATTTGAAGCGAGTAGATGGTGCTCTTTGGGGTAGATTCGTCGAAGTCCAGGCCTAGATCTAGCTGCCATCAGCCAACAAACGAGGGGCAGGGCTAAAGAACCACGGTGCAGAGTTAGCCTTCACCGAGCGATGTGGAGGCTCGGTCGGAGCTGGATGTCTGTATTGCCCGTGACGAGCAGGTGCAGTAGGGTCTACCCATCTCCCACGCACTTCTTGCTTTCAGTAGCTGCTTGGAAAAGCTCCTAGACCAGAAAGTTCTGGACTAGAAAGAGCCCCTAGAACGCTGGGAGAAACTAGAGAGAGGACAAGGTAGCCTGTGTCCAGTTTATTTCCCTTTTTCCCTTTTTGCATTCTTGCTTTTCTCTCCTGCAGAACTTTGAGGTGAAGGCGGATGACCTGGAGCCTATAGTGGAGCTGGGCCGGGGGGCGTACGGGGTGGTGGAGAAGATGCGGCATGTGCCCAGCGGGCAGATCATGGCGGTGAAGGTAGAGTTCCCCTTCCCCAAACGTTTTCCATCCCTGATTTATGTGTTTGTCCATCTCAAGCACAAACCAGCTCTCTTCATATAAGCAAAACAATCCTCCATGGGGTGAAACAGAAAAGCTTATTCATAGGGAACAATATTCCCCTCCAAATATGTGAAATATGCTTCCTTGGCATGAGTTACATCAACTAGGTTTTTTAACTGATAAATCCGACCCCTCCTTTTAATTTTTTGTGCAACCACCGCATCATCATCACACGTCAAAGAATCAATAATAGCTCTTCAACGTCATCTAATAGTTGTTGCTGTTTTTTCTCCTGCTGGTTTTTCAAATCAGAATCCAAACAAGAGGTCACAGATGGCATTTGGGTTTTGTGTCTCGCAAGTGTCTTTTTAACCCTTATTCTGTTGCTTTTAAAGAATTGTCCCTGAAAATCAGGAAACCCGAACTGAGGGAGGAAATTGTCTCCGTTTGTGGGAAAAAGGAGGGTAAAATCATCTTGAGCAAATTTGCATAGCTTTTGAGCTATAAAAAGAAATTTAGAATCATTGCAAATTTCTTGAGTAGATGTTGGAAGGACCTTGGAGAATGACCAACGTATTAATTCTAGATGAATTGTTAGGAATGTGGGTGGTCAGATGACTGGGATGCCTCTTTTTGGAGAAAGGAGATACCTTTCCCTTACCTTGTAGATTTTTCAGTTTCTTCTTCTGCAGGCTCTTTGCTACATAGGCAAAAAACGTGAAAGCCTCGTGATATTATATCGTCTTGTCATTTAATGACATAATCGTGTTTCTATAAGGCTACATTTGCTGGTGTGACAAGTTTCTCTTCTCTCAGAGGCCCTGGGGTAGGAATGAACAGTTTCTCCATTTCGGTTTGATTCCTCCTCTTTCCTTTCCTGAATCAATTCTCTTACAGTTGCTGTTCAGTCCAAATATTCTTACTTGTTCACAAAGAGGGGCTTCTGGCTTTTTTTTTTATAGGACCCCAAATCAGCCCGAAATCAATTAATACTCTGACCTCTTTGCACTAAACCCACATAATAAATCAGACTGTTTTTATAACTTGGAAATGCATTCCCAAACATTTGCACACTCTCCAAAATATACTATCAGTTTGCTCCTTACTGGGGATTATTCGGGAAATCAAATGAATAACGGTCTTCCTTCCTTTTCATTCGTTACAAACAGCTAATCCTTCAGGGTAGATATCTGAAGGGCTGTTTCTGGAAGTTGTGCTGTGGATTTTGGTACCATTCTCAGGATGGGACGCTTCAAGGTCCCTCTGCCTTATTACCAGACTCATCCTCGGAGCAGTAACCATACATTTTTCATGCATTCCCATTCAGCGGATCCGGGCCACAGTAAATAGCCAGGAGCAGAAAAGGTTACTGATGGATTTGGATATTTCCATGAGGACCGTGGACTGTCCTTTTACGGTCACCTTTTATGGCGCACTCTTCCGTGAGGTAGGTGATCCTTCCCTTCAAACTCCAAGGAGAGCGATAGCTTAACAAGAAGTTTCCTTGATCACATAAATGCCATACATAGTCACAGTGCTCTTTCTTGTTTGACGTGTCTTCTGTAGCGTTTCATGCTTGTGAAATGTTGGTGCAAAGTTGGCTTGAAACCACGGTATTTTCAAATGCGTTTAGCCCTTTTAAATGGCTGAGGCCCCCTTTCTCCTTTCTGTTTTGGTTTGTCTATTTTGCCAGAACTGTCTCTATCAAGAGTCTGTAGACTGATTTGGATAGATTCCTTAAAACCTGAAATCCTCTGGTCTTTTGGCCTCTTGCTATACTTCAGGTAGCCTTGTGTACCACGTGGGCTTACACTTACCTCTTTGCTCTGCCTCTCTTTTTCACTTCACGATGATGTGGGTTACGATGCTTCATCTCCCTCTTAAAACCAGCCTTTTGATAAACTACCACCAGCGGTCAGCCTGGGAGGTCAGACATGGAGTAGGTATCTGGACTTAACTCCTGGAGGGCAGTGACAGTAAAGGCTTAGACTTCTGAGTTCTATTGCTTGTGGCTATTAGTGTGTAGATCCTAGTTTTCATTAAGGAGTGGGTGATCACCTGCAAGTCGGCTTGGCTGTCTGCTAGTTTGTTCTTTGGAGGTAATCTTGCCTGTTTATAAATCCCTTTGAGAGCTTGAAGGGATTAGTACATTTCCTCCAAAACTCAAGCAAGAAACCGTCCGTTCTTCCTGACAGGTGTTAACTGTTTCCTCTTTTTTTCCCTTTTCCATCCTCTCTAACCACCTCTGAACCGACCGGCCTCTAGGGGGATGTCTGGATCTGCATGGAGCTCATGGACACGTCCCTAGATAAATTCTACAAACAAGTGATTGATAAAGGCCAAACAATTCCAGAGGACATCTTAGGGAAAATAGCAGTTTCTGTGAGTACATCAGGAAGCCTACTTCAAGGAGCATGTGCGAAGTCTGGGCCTTATGTGTCCCTGTACCCCCAGTATGGGGAAACACTACCTGGACCATAGCTCCCATCCCGTACGTGTCTGTTGAATGCATGAGTGCATCTGTGGATGGATCAACTAATGCTTTTCTTTCCGGGCATTGTGTAGAAGAGTCTACTCCTGACTTGGTTGGGTAAACTCTCAGTTAAAGGGCCTCTAAGCAGTACATTCTTCTGTTATGACCACGTTCCTGGTGTCTCTGTCCTGATACTAGTTGATTTTGATTTTCATTTGTAGAGTTTTAAATGTTTTCTTAGGATCAATAGGCAGAGGAGGAAGCAGGAGAAAATGAAATGAAGGGCTGCTCCCTTCATGGTTCCTGAGGCCCAGGAGGGTGGAGAGAAAAAATGCTGGAGGCCAAATGAAAATCAAAATGTATGAGTGAGGCATCCTCTCTGCTATGGGGTATAGTCCTCTCTGGTGTGCGGAATCCAATTTGTATGACTTCCTGTGTATTTTCCTGGATAGGAACACCACTATCTGAGAAGATACTTCTCCTTGTGACCTTAAGCCAGGGATGATAAACCTGGATATGCTTAACACTCAGTTTCTTTCCAGTGATGGGGGGAAACAAACCCACCTTGTGTTTCTCTTGCAGATTGTAAAAGCATTAGAACATTTACACAGTAAGCTCTCGGTCATTCATCGAGGTAAGTAGCCACGGAGCTGCCTTGGCTGTTCCTTTTATCAATTTTATTTCTTTTACCTGAGTTTTATCTTTTTTTTTTTCTTCCCCAGTGGATGGAATTGAGTCAGGCAAGAGAATGGAGGGGTTTTCCTTTGGGACTGGATAGCAAAATCATATACAAGTAGCTGTTCTTTAACTTGTCTGAGGGCATCAGAAGACGTGGGCTTTATATGAAAACTTGAATATAAAATGCCTGTTACCAAGCAGAGCTGTGGTATTACCCGTTGAGAACTTTAGAGAATAGGATAAAAATTCACCTAGTATTGGCCGTCACCCGAGAGCTTGTTAGAAAAGCAGAATCATGGGTCCTAAGACCAACCGAATCAGAACCCGCATTTTAAGAAGACTCCCAGGTGATGCCTGTGCACATGAAAGTGGCATAAAGCACAGCCCTTTCAGACAGCGGGAGTCAGGATAAGGTGAAAGAATTGGAAGATATGGCTCTTCCTCTTCTCCCTCCTTCCTTTTCTCCCTTCCTGTTATCTTTTCATCCATCCATCCATCCATCCATCCATCCTTTCTTCCACCTTTCTTCCATGCCTCCAATCATCCATATACATTTTGCAATCACTGTCCAACATGTACACAGCACTATGTTTACACAGCACTGTAATAGATGCCCTGACAGGTATCTGAGAAAAAAATATATTCTTATTTAAATTCTACATAGGGATTCTTGATAGGGAAATAAGACAAATATATGGCAAACACCTGGGGAAAAAACCACATGAAAAATATGAATGTACCACGTATGGAACTAGTAGAGGTAGAATACAAAACAAGAAAATGATTAGTACTGGGTGACCATAGTCAAGGAAAGCTTCTTGGAAGAGATATGTTTAATCAGGTCTCTGAAAAAATTTATGGAAAGTATTGATCGCTAATAGGGTATTGTGATTTGATAATTCTTACACTCTCTGAGCCTGAAAGTAATGTGAGATGCTTCAAAGAGTATTCCTATTATGATATTATTATTATTATTCATTGTTATGATTAAAAATGGGGAAAGTAGGGAGGAAGAGAAAAAGAAGAAAGTGGGAAGGAATTCAGATAGAAGAATGTGGATTATCCACAAATGTGAAACTGAATCTTAAAGGCTTATTCCAAAATTATAAAATGTTTCACTCATAGTAGAGAATGTTTATAAAGTATAAAAGATAATAAAATGAAATTTGTGTATCTGTTGTTTAAGGGAAAAATTATAAAGGATAGTCTTTAAAGTTTTTAGAATAACTTTCTCCTTTTGAGTACATGCCCTTTGGGAAAAGTGTCACTAGGGAAAAAGTTAACTGTAATTTCTAATTCCATTATCAAGACATAACAATGGTTCATCTCTTTGGGGAGTGCGTTATCTCTCTCGAGACTGAAGGATTCATTTAAGAACTGAAGAATGAAACTTCTTTATCCACATGTATACTCTGTGACCTGCCTCCTGGTCTGGAATATCTGGGTTTATGATGAGTTAACACCTTGTGACCTCTGACACACTTCCGGCTGAAGCATCCATGAAAACTGGTGGCTTTGATCGTATTTGGTGTATCGTTATGTCACAGTCTGCCTTTTCATTCCACTAAATGCGCAACAGGTCATCATGAACCGGGCTTGTAAAACACTATTTTACTGTCACAAGAACACTTAGCATGAGCTCTACCCTCATAACAAATTCTAAGGGGCACAATATAGAATTGTTCATTACAGGGGCAATGTTGTAACGGCCGATCTCTAGAACTTATTCATCTAACATAACAGAGATGATTGGCCCGTGGGGCTAGGCGTTTAATTCAATCATCAATTTTTAAGTTCTTACTGCATGTATGAGGGCAACGAAGATGAGAAATTAGATAGAGGAAACAGTTTTTTCCATTGATGGATTCCCAATCCGACAAGAAGGACACAACGTGAAATAGAACAGGGGTCCCCAACCCCTGGGCTTTGGACCGGTACCGGTCCGCGGCGCGTTAGGAACTGGGCCGCACAGCAGGAGGTGAGCGGCGGACGAGCGAGTGAAGCTTAATCTGCCGCTCCCAGTCGCTCCCCACCGCTCCCCACGGCTCCCCACTGCTCCCCATCGCTCGCATTACGGCCTGAACCATCCCCGCCCACCGCCATCCCCCCACCGTGGAAAAATTGTCTTCCACGAAACCGGTCCCTGGTGTCAAAAGGTTTGGGGACCGCTGAAATAGAAAGCAGACTACTAAGCCAAGATCCAGCCGAACAAGAATTAATGACATTAGACTGAATGAACTAAAGAAAAACGTTTTTGTGACTACTCATTCTAAATACTGCTGAAATCATTTTATAGTCTATCTGCCACGTATATAAGAATGTCCTTTCTCTTTCTTCCAAGCTTTCCGTAATCCAAATCAACTTAGTAAATTCTACTTTTGTAAGTTGAAATAAAACATTTGAAAATGATTAAGAAAAAGAAAATCAAGTTGATTTTTCCCCCTTTTCTCAGCTTTGATGTTTTTCTTTCTTTAAAAAATTTTTATTTTATGTTGGAGTAGAGTTGATTTACAATGTTGTATCACAGGGGTGGCGGTTACTTCTGCACTGGGTCTTGAGAAGAAAGTAAAGGGGAAGGAGGAAGGGAGGTTCCAGGGCCCCTGGTGGTAGAGGGATGCTACTACCACCTTGGGCTCCTGACTGTTCTTGCTTTCAGATGTCAAGCCTTCCAATGTGCTCATCAACACCCTGGGCCAGGTGAAGATGTGCGATTTTGGAATCAGCGGCTACCTTGTTGACTCCGTCGCTAAAACTATCGATGCAGGATGCAAACCGTACATGGCCGTAAGTACAGCAGCTGGGGGTAGCATCGAGAATGTAACTGCCTTCAAACCATGCCAGGAAATAGGAAAGGGATGGCCAGGGAGGGAAAACAGAGATGTGCCTAAGATGCGAGAAATATTCTGCATCTTCTTTTTTCTTAATATTTCCTGTCTGAAATACTGAATCCCTTCCTTCATAGGTATTCTTTTAAAAAAAAAAAAATCAGGTAAAGGGGACTTCCCCGGCAGTCCAGTGGTTAAGACTCCACACTTCCAATGCATGGGGTGTGGGTTTGATCCCTGGTTGGGGAACTAAGATCCCACATGCTGTTCAGTGTGGCCAAAAAAAACACAACAAAAGACCTTACGCAATATTATATGTCAACTATATCTCAATAAAACTGGAAAAATAAAATAAAATTTAAAACTACGCAATGAATCACGTTGCCTATGTTTCTACAAATCACTCTTTTAAAATATCAGGCAAAGAGGTATATTCTTTGAAAAAGCAGGTGGGTAATACACAGAGCCCACACAATTTTCCACACTGTGTTACAAGGGAATGCTGCCTTGTTTGTTGAGAACAGAAGAAAGAATTTAAATTCCCCAAACAAGTCAGTTAAGTGAGTCCTGAAGGAACCTCATAGCTATGAAGGCTCATTGTCTTTAGCAGAGACTCCCTTTAACTTAAGGGACTTCTACTGTAAATATTCTACTTCGAAATGAACCTGCTCTTAGAATTGAAAAGCTTTCTGTCCATGTTTGGCTAAAAGTTGTTGAGGTCTATTAACACCAGACAGTAGCCCAGCGACTCTGTTGACTCTTTTTACTGAGTTCTGGACCGCTGGTCTTTTAAACAAGGCAACTTCTAGGCTGACAAAGTAATTTTGTAATGTATATCATGTTCCTCATACGGCAGAATTGAAATTGCTTTTGAATTGAGAGGGGACTTTGATCCATTACTGTCTCCAAGAAAAGACGTGTGGAGAATGAGGAAAACCCCATGGAGACGTTGTTATTTATTGTAGTTAGCGAGCCTCTTGGCCTGGGAGGTATGTTAACAGCTCACAGCAACTCACTGGGCAGCTGGTGACACTCTCAGCCCTGAGCCTTTATGGAGCCAGGAATGTCATCTCAGCTGTCTTTTTCTGTCTCCTTTCCAGCCCGAGAGAATAAACCCAGAGCTCAACCAGAAGGGATACAGCGTGAAGTCCGACATTTGGAGTCTGGGCATCACCATGGTAGTGTATGATAATCATCGTGGACCAGGGTGTCCGGGGCATGAAGTTGGAATGGGGTGAGCCTGGAGAACAAGAGGCAGGTGCCTGAGACGCCGGTCTGAGAGAGCAGGAGATTTGGAGCGACCATTGTTTGCAGTGTGGTGTAGCAGAAATACGGAACTGGGATTGGACAAAACACACTTCTCTTGATTCTACCTCCAAGTAGCTGTGTGCCCCTGATTCACTGATGGAATCACATAGACTGTCTCACTGTCCTCGTCTGTAAAATGAGAGGGTCTGACTACTGTTCCTGATAGTTTTCTTTGTGGTTTAAAATTAAATTATTCTAATCAAGGCATGCAGAAGCTTAAGCTACTCAAAGAGTGCTAATGTGTGTGGACCCTGATGGAGCTTTTTATTTCTTTTTCAATTTTTATTTTATATTGGAGCATAGTTGATTAACAATGTTGTGTTAGTTTCACGTGTACAGCAAAGTGGTTCAGTTACACATGTATCTATTCTTATTCAAATTCTTTTCCCATTTAGGTTATTAGAGAATATTGAGCAGAGTTCCCTGTGCTGTACAGCAGGTCCTTGTTGGTTATGTTTTAAATATAGCAGTGTGTACATGTCAATCCCAAACTCCAAATCTATCCCCCGCCCAGACCCTGATAGAGCTTTGTTATCCAGGACATGGGCTCAGCTTCCCAGAACATGGTTATGACAGAAGTCTTGGCTGTTGAGTACAGGTATAGCCCAAACTCATAGTAGCGCATAGGATAATTTTCTCAGGTACAGGCCTAAAGGTACACAATGAGTGCCTGATTTGTAACTTTGCTGATTATAAATTTTCAGTGTATCACCGAGGTCTGGAATGATCCATGGTGGTCCTGTTTCCTTCCCAGACACAGCAGCTGATTAAATCCTGTGAGTTATTTCACATCCCTGCCCAGAAAGCACGTGATCTTGTCACAGCAAAGTGGCCTTCACTCAAGTCCAAAAAAAGATCAGTCATTTGCTCCTAGTTTGTTTGTTTGTTTTTAATTCTAGCACGCTCCCAGCAGATGGCAGCAGATGTACAGCTCTGTAAGAGTCTTAGGGTGAGAACTACTTTTTAGACTCAACATTTGAAAACCTGGTCGCTTTACATCCTGAAGTTTCATACTGCTGGCTTACAATTTTATGAAGTGCCACACCGGGTTTTAGGGAGGACCCAGTTTTAAGTAGGCTTAAGTGGCTGTCTCCGGTACGACGTAATCTGCAAACCCCTAGCACTAGGACTTGGAGGAAAACTGCTAGAGAACACGGCATTAGTTTTCCCCCTCCCGCCGGTTTACCTGATGGTCACCATCGTGCCTCCCTCTGGCTCTCCTGGAGCCAAGTGGATTCCCTAGCGGACCCCCTCTTTACCTAAGCACCCCGTGTAAGCTCCTGTCTCCTTGTGTCCCTCTCCCCTCTAGATCGAGCTGGCCATCCTCCGGTTTCCCTATGATTCGTGGGGAACTCCTTTTCAGCAGCTCAAACAGGTGGTGGAGGAGCCGTCGCCACAACTCCCTGCAGACAAGTTCTCCGAAGAGTTTGCTGACTTTACCTCACAGTGGTAAGACAGCCTGTCTCTCAGAGGCCAGCATGAAGAAACAAGAGGAGCTCTCATGACTTTCCGCCGTCGTTTTAATCCACGATGCATGCATCCATCCCCAAAGCACTGACGGGTCCGTCCTTGCTACTGAGCAACAAAGATGGCTCTGCCCCTCCCCCGCTGAGCTCAGAGCCAAGGAGGGCGTATCCACAGTCAGTCATTCTAGTCCACACTGCAAGTCCAGACATGGAGACATGCACAGGGTGTCTGGGGGACGCAGAGGAACAGCGCTGGGTTGAGTTTCTGGAGGAAAAAAATGCTGGGCTGGGACCCTGTGAGGTACGTCCAAGCGAAAGCGAAATAGGGGAGGAAGAGGTATTCCAGGCAGAAGGGACACCGTGCATCATATCGCAAAAGGGAGAATCTCTTTTATGGGAATTTCAAGCCATGTGATGTTGACCGGAGCATAAAGAGAAAGGTGGGCGACCCACCGGAGGGTTAGGGATGAAAAGTAGGTATGACACAAAGAACCACCCTGGATAAGACAGAGGCTACTTTCAGAGCCTTCCTTAGGTACCTAGAAGTCTTACAAAGCAGTTCTAGTGTCTGTAGGCTGATTCTTACAGAACACTTGCTAACTTACGGACGTGCTTGCCCATAAGTGTACAGTGGACAGTACTGGGCGGGGGCGGGGGGGGGGGGGTCTGAGAAGGGAAAATAAAAAAAGTTGGAAGGAACCGTGCTAATGCTGTAAACTTTGTTTTCATGGAAATTGAAAGTGGAATTGAGGAGACTTGGAGAGGGGATTGTTTTCTCCAGAAAATCTAGTGATTTCTGTCTGCGTAGGGAACATGATGCGTGGCATGCCTTGATACTAATGACCATCATAAGTGATGCTGGAAAGAGGAGGCTGCGTTGGAGATGAGGTGGTTTATCCGGGCGCCTCCGGAGCAGATGAGACTTGGGGGAAGGGACTCAGAGGTGGCGAGAAGCCCAGCTGCGGTCCTTGGAGAAGGGCAGTCGGGCTGCTGGCTGCTAAGGGAGGGGCTGGTGTTCTGAAGGCTGCTGAGAGTCTGGCTTCCTCGAGGTTATCGTTCCTCGGCCTCCATGCCCTTTGGAAGAAGCCTTCTGAATATGGCTTTTATCAGGAAACAGGATTAAGACCAAGCAGCTGCCTATTGCTTATGAAACTAAGGCCCTTAGACTTTTCATCGGCTCTAAGCCCATGTCACTCCGGGTACCTTTCCCGAAGGATATATGAGGCTGAGCTGCCACAGTTTGTTTCTGGTGTAGTTTTGGCTGGATGGCCAGAGAGGGCTGTAGGACAGTGTGCTGCTGGGTCCTCCTAATACGTGCATCCTCTGGGCTCTGGGGATGCATCCTCCTCTCTGCTCTCCTTGCCTGAGTATGCAGGGAGTGGTGGTACACCTGCCAGGCTGAGATGGCTTCCGGCTTTTGCCTTCTGGTTTTGAGAACTTGGTTTTTGGTTTTGATTTTTGTTCTCCTTACCCTCAAATGTTTAAAGGTCACCTAGGAAATGGACTGAGGCATCTTTGACAGTTCACACCGACAGTTCTCCAGAAGGGTGATAATGGAGAAGGAGCTTCCGTAAGGAAGCCTTTTCAAGCTCTGCACTATGTAAGCTTTCTCCCACCTGGCCCCCTTTCCCAAGACTCTGGGAACTTCAGGAAGCCTTGCTAAGAGCAAGGCTGGTGTGAAAGGTCTGAGAAAGCCACGCTGCCTGTTGTGAACCAGCCGTTTAATCCGACAGTTCTCAACTCCGGCTGCTCGTTTCTAAGATGTGCCATCACCTAGGCCTCGGCCTCAGAGACTTTGATCTAATTGGCCTGGGGAGCGTCCTGAATATCAGTCCTGTTCAAATGTTCTCAAATCCTTCTACCCTAGGGCTGCGGTGAGAACCCATGATTCACATCTATGCTCTAGGGACCCGTTATTAACTTCTTCCTATTCAGAAAGCTCCTTTTCATCTGCAATTTACTGAAAACTCGTTGGATGACTTTCTTTTTTACCAGTTTTCTTCTCCTACTTAGAACTTCCCCTAAAGAGTCAGAGTGTTAAAGCTTTTTACAGATATCTTAAAAATGAAAGCTTTGGGGAAAAGACATGTTTTCTAACTTCAGCGCACGCTCACGTTTGTGGAAGGTGCGGACGCCTGTGCTACTGCTGTTCACGCAGCAGCCGCCCTGGCCGGCCCTCCCCGCCGCACAGCATAAGAGTGTCCTCATGGCCACCCCTCTGAGTCTCTGTTTCCCTCTCGCTTTCTCTCATTTTTAGTCCCAGCTACTGTGGTTCATTAATTTAAAAGTTTTGAGCCATAGACGTTTTCCAGCTTTCTCGGAACTGTTAATTCCGTTAATACTGTTGATTCTTTGTCATTTCATTTGCACTCAAGTCAGCCAGTCTAGCTTGTTTACGGGCTTACTTAAAATAATAATAATAATTGAAACAAAACTCAAATCGCTTTAACTTTGAAGTTGTCAAAGAATAAATTCTTCCTCAGACTTTTGAGTGTGGTAGCTCCCGTAGAATCTGATACCTAAGATCAATTGTGTAAAATAGTAATTTTTGTTGGTATGAGAATTGAGAAGTTGAAGGGGAGCATTAATTCTGAATTTTATGAGCATTCCTACTTATCCTCAGTCGGAGTTTTTAAGAGTCCCAGGCTCTCCTGTTTCAGATGCCAGGTGCATCGTTCTTTGCCTACCGTAAACCACCAATATATTTTCTTTGATACCCCCTTAGTGTGAACATTGTTTTGAAGTCAACTGAGTTGGGAAAGTTGTCTAATACTTCAAAAAAGAGTATTGATTTTTGGGGGGATTTTATGAATGGCTTAGATCTTTATGGAGGCAATTTTACTTTTCACATGTATTAGCATACAGATACACACCTGTCCACAATAGCAGTCTAGGTGTTCACTTGTTTTATTACTGACAGTTTTAAGTTTGATTTGGGGCTGGGTGGAAAGAATGGGAAAATGATCATTACCTATTAAACACCTCTTTTATTTCTTGATGAAAGAAAGATGTAGCCTATGAGTGTTATCTCCCTTTTATACCTGGTTCCTCCATTTTCCTGTGTATTTATTTTTTTTTTTTTTGCGGTACGCGGGCCTCTCACTGTTGTGGCCTCTCCCATTGCGGAGCACAGGCTCCGGACACGCAGGCTCAGCGGCCATGGCTCACGGGCCCAGCCGCTCCGCAGCACGTGGGATCTTCCCAGGCCGGGGCACGATCCCGCGTCCCCTGCATCGGCAAGCGGACTCTCAACCACTGCGCCACCAGGGAAGCCCTTCCTGTGTATTTTTGAGGCACACCTTCATGAAAGGACCCCTTTTTGAGTGACCTCTGTGTGTATTTTTATGATATAGTCAGGCTATGATCCTTCAGGGCTTCTCAAAAAGCCCAATTCTTTGTGGAAAGTGGGGAAGAAGGACTACAGATTTGGACAGTGAAAAACTTAATCTCAAATTTTGGGAAAGGTGCATCTGTGTCTTTATTTCCTACGTCTGTCTTTGGGTTAAATGTAGAACAAGAAGAAAAAGGGTGCATTACTCACGGCTTAGGTGACCTGTCAGGGTATCTGTGACCTTCCGTGGGAAGCATCCACCGTAAGCATCTGATGACATCGCAGCCGCACACCTTCGTCCAGGGCATCAACTTGGTAGTCACTGTCCTCTGGTCACTGCTGGTCAGTTGACAGTAAAGTGCAGTTTGAGGGGTGGAGTAGAGGCACTTACTGGCTATCACTGTCATATCCAAAGTTATGATATGTTAGAGCCCAGAGATCCGGCTGGTATCTTTCTTTTGTAGCAGTATCAGAGAAACGTTATCCTCTGAGTTGGGGTAAGGGGTGCGGGGAGGAGAGAAAAGAAAAGAAAGTTAAGGCATTTATTCCTTATGAACTTGAAAAAAACAACAGCAACGATACCTTACAAACCCCTCCTTTCTGTACTGATTTTGAAACAGGACCAGCGAATGACATTTTCTTCCTCTTTCTTCCCTACACTTGGCTTTCTTATCTTAGGGCTTTTGAAGAGTTCCTGGAGCCAGGGAGGCTCACCATCTAGGCCTTGTTTGGGGATTCACGGTAGAGAAATCGAATAGAAAAGCCTTACATTCTAGTCCTACAGAAGGTTTCACAACTGACTTTCTCCAGCAAATGGAATCTTGGCAGGCTTAGAGTTTTTCACCATAACTTCTTTCGATAGGTTATAGGCGTGGGGACTGAGGGAAGGTCATTGGGGACCAGCTCTGCGAAGGGCCCAAACAGCTTGACTTCCTTCTTGCTGTGCCTTTAGGCCTATTTAAGAGCTCAGCGCCCAGTCCACCAGCCCGATGTCCGTCGGAGATGGTTAGAGGCCCACCCAGATGTCGATACTGTGTGAACTAGTACAAAAGAGACAAACAAATATAGCTCCTGACTTGTTCAGGAAGGATAGTAAAAAGAGGCCCTGGATATTTATTTAGCTTATGACCAATGTATGGCTCGGGGGGCGCATTGTGTTTATTCTGTGGACGCACCAAAGAGCCCTTCTTGGAAACAGTCAGGGGGAATTCAAATAGGCAGAAATCCTCTGGTCAGCACAAACTCGAAGCTAGCAATGCTCAAGGCGGCATAAAGCTGTTTTTTAGTGTCAGCTACGGTCAGGAGTGTGTGTTGTGGCATTTGGAAGAGCAATTAGGGCAGTTAGCTAATTGCACGCTTGAAAATGACAAGCCACTTGAAAATCAAAAGTCTGACTCAAATCCAAAAAGAAATTGGTGTAGCTTTGAACTCCACAGTTGCTATTTTGTACTGAATTTCAAGCACTTCCTATTAAACATGGAAAATTTGCTTTTTTTCCTATAACCTTATCCTGAGTATTTTGCTATTCTTAGCCCATGTTTTGAAGTGTTCTTGATTTAAAAGATGGAGAGAATGGGTTATATCAGTTATATTAATTCAATAAACAGCCTTGGTTTGCTGTGTAAATATTTTCCAACAGTACTCTGCAGTAGTGCTTGTGGTACATTCTGAGATTTCTAATCAGAGGCCGTAGGTCAAGAAATAGTCTATTGACAGCGATCTCTGAGGTTTTAGGAATTCTTAGCACTTTATGACGGTCAACTTGGGGTATTTTCCCTACATTTTCTTTATACAAAGAAATCTGGAGAAATTTTCATAAACTTCCACAAGTGAAAAGATAAGACGTCCTGACTTAAAATGACCTCTCCTTAAAAAAATAAGTACTTAATTTCTTCTACGTGGTGAGAAGAGAGAGTATCATTTCATTATGTACTAAATAGAAGGTCAAAAATCAGCTATATCACAAAGAACTCAGGTTGGTAAAAGAGGGCATTGTTCGTTTGAATCATTTGAGAGGCAAGCTTTTCTTTCTATCATTTCCTTGGTTCAGGGTTGACCAGTGAGAGGTGGGAATGGAAAGTTGGGATGTGGTCTTCAAGGAGACTTTTTCAGAGTCTGTATAGATTTAGGGTTTGATGCTTGATTAATGGTCCATCTAAATAGGACACTTGACTACTGAGTGTGGACTTAACGTTGCATGTGTGCTTTTCCTTACTGATTTTAGGAGGAGAAATTGTTCAGATTATAGAGAAGACTTTGTGCTTCTTGATTCGATTTGAACAACAGCCGAAATTCAAGGCTTTTGTACATCAGTCTGTTTACTTTTTTTCCTAGGGTCTCTGTGCAAGTCAGCCACGCACCTGGGATCACATTTCTTCCGTGTTTCTTTCTAGATGAACTAGCTCTTGAACTTAGAAAGACTTTTGTTTCCTGGGGTGGAAGGCAGGGAGGGGAGGTAGACATGAGGATATGCCCAAAAGAGAGATGAACCAGCTGGAGATGACTGTAAGCCAACTTCATTTCAGAGAAGGAGCTAGAGGGGGCAGCGAGGAGGAATGCCCTAGGACACATAGCCCAGGGTTTCCCGACCTAGGCACTAGCGACATTTTGGACTGGATCATTCTTTATCGTTGGGTGTCCTTAGCAGCATCCTTGGCCTCTTCCTATTAGTACCAATAACCTTCCCCCCACCACCAGCTACATCAACCAGAAGTGCCTCCAGACATGGCCGAAAGTCCCCTGGAGGGCAAAACCACCTGCAGTTGAGAACCACCAACAGAGCCTTTTAGAATCTCAGGATATAGGTGCACATGGCGTCATCAGTGGGAGCTACAATGTCTCATTCATTTCACTCACGCACATCTTCCTATGTCAACCCAGCTGTGACAGTCGATAAGTCCTCTTTCTAATTCGATCTTATTTTTATCCTCAGTTGAGATGAAACTTCCTCTCTTAGGTTGTCTGGGCTGTGAGGTCACTAGGGTCCTAGATCTGCCCTCAGTTCCAGGTTGAAACTTCTGTCCTCACATCTACCTGTGCCCTCTCAGGTTCCCTGGCTTCTACCCACAGCATTGCCTGGAGTCAACGGGTAGGCTGCTTTAAGTTGTTCTGGTTCAAAGGCTTCCTTTTCTTTTTTTCATTTTGTGTTGTTTTAAACCATAGTTTTTCCAAGCATCTCAGCTGTTTCACTCTCTGGTTGGTTCTGTATCTGGCCCTCCCCTCAATCCTTAGCCTCTGTGGGTGGAACAGAGCTCATGTCACACATACTAGGTCTCATTTTCTCTAAATGATCCATTAGCACGAACCCCAGCCACCCAATAACCAGTCACTTTTTGGTTCCTTCAACGCCAGGCAAACCTCCTTTCCACGTATGATCTTCTGGCCCAGGGTACAGGAGTCTGTAGGTTGCCTTGCGAATCATACTTTTCAAAATCATTCTTTTCTCCATTCTGTAACCTGGGATTCCACCTCCAAATAAACTGCTTCTTTTTTTTTTTTTTTCCATTTTAAGGCTGCGGGTGGATAAAGGGGTGGGTCAAGAACAGGGGTGAGGGGTTGGTCTCTTCACTGCAGTTTTATTACTATTGCCTCCAGTATCAAATGTGATTAAGATGTCTGTGTGTACAGACAGCTGAATGAATGGGAGCCACCCGACAGGAGTGTATGACCACCAAGTACTGATATTTCTAAGAAGAATAACTGCTAAGTCCTTGGTTGCGTGTGCTCTTTCCTCAGCCAAGAGGTCGTAAACCAGCAGCGTGACCTTAGACATTTGTGTGTATTGCTTCTCTAGCAAGCAGGTTCAGCAGGGAGTAGAGAAAAGCAAATTATGCATACAAGGGGCCAGAGGCAAAGAGAACGAGGTACTGAAGATAGTGAGGAGATAATGCATGTTATATAAGAAATACCTGCCAATTTCTTTGCAAGTGGGGGTGGATTAAATGCTGTTTTGAAGGAAAGGAGACATGTATTTTGTTATATAATAAAAGTTGGTTTTTATGTCATTGGTAAAGTGTCATAAGTAAACACACACACACACACACACACTCTTATTCTTCCCATTAAGGTACACCCAGAGCGATTTAAAATGTAACTGGTAAGACTAAAGAGGAAAGTCAAGAAGGGAGATTTATGTTTTCAGTACATTTTTAAAGGTGGTTCTGTTTAGTCTTCTACAGGTTCTGAAATCCTAGTCTAGTGAAAATACAGATGGTTTCTAGATTTTAATGTGATCTTCTTTCTTTCTTTAAGCTTGAAGAAGAATTCCAAAGAGAGGCCAACATATCCAGAGCTTATGGTGAGTATTGTTAGTGGTGTAAATGTGTCCAGACTAATAGCGAGGACAGGGAAAATGACTGACACCTAAATTATAATCAAACAGCTGTATTGGAAGTGCTGATTCACTGAGACATTGGTAAGTGAGGTCAAACTAAGAAAAAAAGAGCTGAGGCTTTCGTGTGCCCTATACTCATCCTTAGTATAACCGGGCTGTGTCACCAGTCTTAGCAATTTTTTACATGATAATAAAACCTGTCATCGTATAGACCAAATTATGTCTGTGAAATTTATATTTTCAAATTTTAAAGACATTAGGAGTCACCAAGGAACACAAATAGAAGGAAACCATAATTTAAAGGATTTCAATAATGAGAGAAACTTAAGTGCTACATGATTGATCGATTTTTGATCAATGAAGGAAATGAAATCACTATCTTGAAGAGATATCTGCAGCCCGTGTTCACTGCAGCAGTATTTGTAACAGCCAAGACGTGGAAACAATCTAAGTGCCCAATGATGGATGAACAGATAAAGAAAAAAAATATGTATATATACACACACACACAATGGAATATTATTCAAGCATTAAAAAAGGAAATCCTGCCACTTACGACAACACGGGTGAAGCCTGAGGACATTATTCTAAGTGAAATAAGTCAGACAGAAAAAAACAAATACTGTATGATCTAACTTAAATGTGGAATCTTAAAAAAATTGAACTTAAAGAAACAGAGTAGATTGGTGGTTGCCAGGGGTGGGTGGGTTGGGGGACTGGATAAAGGTGGTTAAAGAATACAGATTTCTATTTACAAGATGAATAAGTTCTGGGGGTAGAATATATAGCATGGGGACTAGAGTTGACAACAATGTATTTATTACATATATTCGAAAGTTGCCAGGAAAGTAGAAAGCATATCTGGCTAGTCACAGCTTATCACGTGGATTTTTAGTTCTGTTGGTTAAGCGTGGATTTAAGTCTGAACCATGCATCGACTGTGTGACTGTGAAAGAGTTCTGGGAAGAGTCTGACAAGAGACAAGGCACCCTTCTCGGGCTTCTTTGTCCTCTTTAAAAAGGCAGCCCCTGGGACTCAGCATTCAGCGAAGCTTTATTCAACTAATACCCGCAATTGAGGCAGAAAAGGAGATGAGTAATGCTTGAAAACATCTTAGCATACTGCCTGTTTGGGTTAAATATTTCCTCTCTGATTATGTTTATAATAGCCAGTCAGGGGCCTTTTCAACCCTGGCTACTCTTTTCTGGTATTCTTCTGCAACCCCCAGAGTATTTTAAAATTAATGTCACATAAAGGGCAATAGGCATAGAGCGATTCCTGTGCGGTCCTATGGAGCCTGTACTCCTACTGTAAAGTTGCCTTGTTTGTCAGTCTTTTTAGATACAAGAATATTTTCTGTATATGTCTGATGATTTAAAATGCATGACATTTTTTTCCCCCTTCCAAGTGACTTCTTATCAGAGGTTTCATTGGAACACCCTTGAGAAAAAATGCTGAGTCCTAGCTTAATATCCATTGGTAGCTGATGCTGAATTCTACTTTTCCAATTTATTCTAACACTATGGTCTATTATGGTCTACATATTAATGTTGTAAGATCGTGTGGGTCTCCCCTCCCCCCCTCCCTGCCTTTTATGGCATTCATCTTTGTGGTCCTGGAAACGGACTTGCCTTTTAAGGCTATAGCTGCTCCTTGCTTTTCTGTGGAATTGAGGTTTTTCAATGGAAAATCTGAGTCCAAACTCTTGGTAGCTTTGGTAGAACACATGCTGAGAGGCTATTGTTTAGGTTGTGGGAGTTGGTGAAGAGGTAGAAAGGAAAAAAAACTCCTCTTTTCCAGGTGAAGAACAGTATAATTAAGGCCCCAACCCAGACATGTGCCTCTTATAGAAATTCCATATATTTTGCCCTGTTTGGCTTGAGAAGTGGACATGCTTTAAGATCATTTCATTTGCTTATTCTTTCAAATGTCCATGGGGGGACATGACTCGGTAGGAATTGTTCTTCTGGGGCAGGGGACTAGCCAGGGTTTTTGTCAAGGATTAGACAGTGAATATTTTAGGCTTTGTGGGCTGTCACAACGACTTGACTCTGCTGTTTTGGTGTGAGAGCCGCCATATTCAGTAGGTAAACAAAAGGGTGTGGCTGCTTTCCAATAAAACTTTATTTCAGAAATAGGCAGTGAGCCAGACATGGCCGCTGGTCCATCAAGTGCTGACCCCTGTCCTAGACGATAACCACGAGAAATGAAAACCAGGTGACTGCCCAGTGAGGTGATTATGTTCCCTGAATGTCCCGGGAAGTCCTAGATTGAATCACAGTGTTAAACGGGGATGACCGAACACAGAGAAAACCACCGTCTTGAGGGATGAGGTGTCTGCAGGGGATCTGGAGACTCTTGGTGATGGCAGCGATGCTCCCGGCAGTACGTTCAAGTCCTCCCTTCCTGTACCTGGCCCCTCTTTGGAGAAACTCAGCCTGGGCCTATCGCCTGGGGATGATTCCATGGTGCTCCTTCGCTGTCTCCTGGTTGCTGTCCTTGCTATTCTTAGCTGATTGCTTATAGAAGGGACTGGTTCCCTCCCAACCTTTTACAGCCTCAAAACCCGCACAAGAAGACGAGCCACACTTTCCATTTTCGCATGCCCGCCTGCTTTCCCCTGCCCCTGCCCTCTGGCTCTCACAGCATTCTCCCAGCCTGAGAATAAACTGCAAGATGCCGAGGATTTTTTATTTTTTAAGGCTCCGGGTCAGGTTATTGAATTCAATCACAGACCCGGGCTACGTACACTGAGCTGAGAACCACCAGCAGAACCAGAGGTAGGACAGGACTGGCAGGCACTGAAAGCAGTCGCTGAGACAGGTCCAAGGCTTGACGTGTCCTGTTTTGATAGTAAAAAGCTTTAAAGGACATAAAATGATCTCTAAGTGTCAAGATGATGTGGGAAAGCTAATAAGCATGATGGTAAAACACTTGGTAAGTGTGCTGTGTAAGTGGTTAGTAATCAAAAGTAATGCTTCTATTTATTTATCCAAGGAGCTCAAGAGGAAGGGCCCAGCACCTAGAGCTTCAGTTAATCCCATGGATATGAAACTCTGGAGCAGCACCCAACCTGTATCTTCAGATGGGCAAAGGCAGAAAACCTCTTTTTTTTTTTTTTTTTTTCAGTCATGCTACTTAATGGTGACCACCTACCTTCTTTGGGGCTTTATTTCTTTGTTCCTTTCCCATTTGCATTGTTTTCTAAAACTTCCACGGGTGGGCATTCAGTTTCCCACAGGGCTGACTCAGCCAGCCCTCTGCTGTCAGGTTTAAAACAAATATAATTAGAAAACCTACAGCTAGGCAACATGAAAGTTGTAAACTAAAATCCTCAAAGTCAGGGGAAACCGAGTGAGTCATCCGCATGTCTGCGTGCAAAAATACTCATATTTAGCTATTCAACTAGTCCTTGAGAACAATGCCCCCAGACAATCAGGGAGAGGGCCCTCCTAGCTCGGGGGCACGTGGCAGTAGTTCTACCTGAAGGAATTGTCCTTTTTGGTTTGTTCGTTGGTTCTGTTTCCACTGGGAGACTGCGGATCATGAGCTGATGTGTCTACTAACTAGAGGTGTAAGGTTCCAGTGTGACGGCCAGGCACTTCCTGTAACAAAATTGAGCAATTTGGGGAGGACTGCCCTGCTGCAGAGCAAATGGCTTCTTTTCCTTCAGAATTGTTTTGAAACGTGTGGCTTCCTGTATTGGACCGTGCTTATTCCCCCAGCAAAGGACAAGACTTGGTGTAAAGTTTACTTAATCGGAGCTGCATATGAATAGAGACCATTTTTTTGCTTTTCAGTTTTTAAATTCCAAGTTGAGTTTTCTCTGCCCATACCTCGAGTCGGGCAGGCTACATTATTTTCCAAATGGATCAAATCATCATGGAGAGACATATGTATCACTTGTAGATGTGGCTTAAAAAGTAGCATTGTTAACTGTCTCAGTCCAAACCACCTCTCCTGGTATTTTAAAAATTGGTTTCTCACTCTGCCACCCATTTCTTGAGAACTGAGATGTACATAAGCCTCTGAAATTTCTAATTATTTTACTACTGTATCTGTCTAAAAATTACTTTGTAAGGAACAGGGTTATTTGTAAATCGGAGCCTTGGACCATCTTTGCTATTCCTTGTATTTTACCAGGGACGGATGTGTATAGCTAGTTACATGTGTATATTTTAAAGCAGTGGATACACTGTCATGGAAATATATACCAAAATGGGAGGAGCAGCAGCTAAGCAATATCTTTAAAAAGTCTGCACAGGGGAGGGCGGGATGAACTGGGAGATTCGGTTTGACATAAATACACTACCATGTGTAAAATACACAGCCAGTGGGAAGCTGCTGTAGAGCACAGCGAGCTCAGCTCGGTGCTCTGTGATGACCTAGAAGGGTGGGATTGGGAGGGGGGAGGTCCAAGAGGGAGGGGATATATGTATACATAGAGCTGATTCACTTCACTGTACAGCAGAAACTAACACAACATTGTAAAGCAATTATACTCCAATTAAAAAAAGAAAGTTAGCATCACTAAATGTGTACTTGGTTTGGGAGGGGGTAGGAAGAGTCCAGTTTAGCCCTGATAGGGGTACTTAATTTGTTGACTAACCAGATCTGTTAACTTGGTAATCTCATGCATTGTCAGTGACAGGCATTAATATCAGGTATTTTTCTTTTCTCTACCAGCAACATCCATTTTTCACCCTACACGAATCCAAAGCGACAGACGTGGCATCTTTTGTAAAATCGATTCTTGGAGACTAAAAACAATGGACTCCATCAGTTGACCCTCCTGTGGATTGGTGGGTTTAACGGGGTGAAGCAAGTTCACTAAAGCGCCAATAGAAACTCATCTTTGAGATAATTTAACCCTGCCTCTCAGAAGGTTTTTTTCTCCCCATTTCTTTTTTTTTTTTCCCCCTCCAAAGGGGGCCTTGGAATCTATAGTATAGAATGAACTGTCTAGATGGAAGAAATATGATAAAGGCTTAGGACTTAAAAAAGGTGATTAAATATTTAATGATGTATCATATGAGTCCTTAGGCTTTTCAGACTTCTCTTGTTCTTTACAAAATGAATGCATTGGCCCTGGTAAAAAGGTGCTACAGTGGTGATGAAATTGTAAGTAGATCTGTGGTTTGTCCCACTTATTATTTTAATATTTATGTTTAAGCGCTTGGTTGAAAAGATTCGATTTTATGCAAGGAGGGAGAGACAAAAGACAAGATTGGGTTGGCAGTATTTATAGGCTTTTTCATTTTTTAAGTTCAGTCGTGTCTGTGGTCCAGAAGAAGTTATTTAATGTGCATCTTTAAGAGTATTATAAAAGTATCCACCAGGAGCTCTTGTGAAGTATCTGTCCCAGCTGTTGTGGCTGCTGCCGTGTTCCTAAATTTCTGCTCCATCCTGGGGAATAACCACATTTTCTGGTGAAGTGGCAAGGTATCCTGGTCATACTCTTTTCCCAATTTTGGAAAACATAAAATCACTTTTATCACAGCTCAGAGTCACAGATTTGGTTCTCTTGATATTTGTGTTACACTATTAATGGAATGTGATTTGTGATGTGATTTTCCATCATCTGTCTATCCCTCTACACGTGCGCGTGCATGTGTATGTTTGTATTTGATGTCACAAATTCTGCCACATGGCTCTTATAAATAACGTCTAATATCTATAAATACCATCTAAGGAGGACGTTTGTCAGTCCTAAGGGGAAATACGTCATACCACACAGAGAATCAGTGCCTTCCTCTGCTTTTCCCCCTCCTACCATGTATAAGCCCCAAGGATTGCCTTTGTTGTTACTGTACTCTTGCTTTGTTTTTGGTTTCGTTTTCTGTTCAATGAAGAAGCCTTACTATAAATGCAAGGGCTGCAGTAGAAGAAAATTAAAGGCAGTGAGTCGTTCTCTGATAAGGTGAGAAGGTAATGGGAAGGGTTGAATGAATTCCTGGAAATAGAGGCCACATTTCCACAGGCCGAGTTCAAGGCACGTCCTTCTTCAGCAGTGGATCGCTCCCCGGTGGGAGGCCAGCTCCATGGTGGACTCCTAACAGGCGGATGAGGCAACAAAAGCTCTTTCTCGTGGCCAGATACACCCACGGGTTCTCTGCTCTGGGGCTTGAGGTTCCTCAAAGGTCAAAGACTGAAGTGGTCCACAGGGAAAATACGACTGAGAACCACCAGGAAAACACTGTGTTAATCATGCAAACGCACTCTTGCAGCACAAGGGCAGAGAATTCTTATTAAAAGAAAAAAGAACACACTCTGTTCCTTTCTTTGCCTCAAATTCACAAATATGGAGAGAAGACTGCTCCCTTGAATACCCTGCTTTTTCCCCTTTTAGATTGTGAAGTGCAATCTTTTCTTTTTCTCTCTTTGCATGTTTCCCTTGTTCTTGGCATCCAGCTCATGCCCAGAGAGGGTCTGGCTCGTCCATACACTTCTTCATCTTCAGTTCCAAGACATACCTGTTTGATAAACATCAAATTCATCTGCTTTGATGCTACCCCGGTCTTCATCTTTCTCCAGCCAGAAAAAAGGGTATTATCCCAGTCATTATTGCCATTCACTTTCCTACCCTTCTTTCTAAATCTGGAAGTTTCTCTCTTTGAGACCCAGAGAAAAAAATCAAAACTGTATTCATTCATCTTCTGAGAAAAGGAAGTAGCAGAAAAATATCTGAGGCCATTTCATGACAGTTTTTGGTGAAATATGTAAAGCAAGACATCTATCTGGTCTGGGTCAGATTACTCTTACCTCTCGTTCAGTGTGATTTCTACTTTGAAATTTTCTTAACTGTGTGTCTCATGTGTACCCATCTCCAGTCTGTGAGGCCGGGGCCTGGAATCCCAAAACAAGTACACCCGGGGAGAGGGGTTAGTCAATGGTTCTCAACCCTGGTGCACACTGGTATCACTGGGAGCTTGTGAATGCTGTTAATGCCAAGGCCCCAGAGAGTCTCACTTAACTGGTCAGGGTAGGACCTGGGAGCAGGCAGTTTTCACAGGCCACTACTGTGATTCTGATGTGCAGCAAGGTTGACAGCATGGTCTACTACCCCCTAAGGAGACAGATGGAATACTGATTTGAAATTTGGGATACCTTTTCCCCATAGAAATGATGTTCTACATGGTGATTAGGTATCTTACATACTAAAGTAGAATGGCCTGATAGCCTTACAAGTCTAAAGTTTAGGATTTTTTTTAGAACTGTGTTATAAGTTCTAAACAACTAATTTTAAAATAAATATAGAGATGCATAAACTATATTTAAGTTGATGTAAGTTGGGAGTCTCCTGTACATACATTCATACGTGTGTGTGTGTGTGTGTGTGTGTGTGTGTGTGTGTGTGTGTGTAGAGAGAGAGAGAAGAAATCCCTGTCCAGGGATGATACTCAAAATATTTCATGTGCTACCAGCATGGACCATCTGAATATTAGCCTTGCCTATAATTATCAGTGTATCAGAAAGTCAATGTATCTCTATAAGAGATCATGCTCTTTTTTCCACAAATGTATTTGATTTGGTGTGATATAATTACCCACATTATATATTGTCTTTATGTTGATAAAAATATCCATTTCTCTATATGTTGTTGGCTTCAGAGGTATGCCAGAAAAGCAATGTGAACGACTTTTAGGACAATTGCCATTTACGTGCGTGTATCAGTAAGGATTGCCCTTCGGAGGAAACACTTTCAGGATTATTTATGTGGATAATGCTACTAAATATCTTGGCCACTTCTCTTTCAGAAAAGGCTTCAGAATCCACTTCCTCCCCCATAAGTGTTAATGTAGAATCATCATTTTATAATTATTCCTTAGTTGTTTGTTTTTACAAAAATCCTTACCAGGTATTTTCCTCTCTGTTTTACCCACCTTGTGTATCAGACTTAGCACCAAGCTGTGCTTGGCAACTTCTAGAAGTCAAATTTGCCCTCAGAGCTGGAGTTTCACCATTGACAACTTTTAAATGTCTTTTTAGAAGACCATGCATTGGCTCTGAAGATAATTTCAAATGTAGATTTCTCAAAAAAGCACGCGCTCGTTTTTAAGCAAAGTCAACCTCCCCGGAGTAAGTGTAGAGCCTCCCCAGTGGTGACTTAAGGGGAAGGAAATCACACAGATGTGTGTACGTCATGATGAAATATCAGAGAGACCCCAGTTTCCCAGCTGGCTACTTCTATCAGCCCCGATGTGGAAGAACCGGCCGTTCTTCCAGTGTCTGTGTTTGGTCACACTGATGTAATCAGAACAAATTGGTTACATACGCCGCTTCTCTCTTGCTTACACAGTCTGAGATGGAAAATGAGTATGTGTGTGTACAGCTCAGAACTGTCTGTCTTTTACCGTGCTTGTATAGCCTCCAAGCCTAACCCAAAAATGTATATGCCAGAGATTCCCAAACATCCTCTGTTCAGGGTGCCATTGATTGTCTTAGTAACTTCTTCCACGGTGCCCCAGGCCAAAAGAAATACTTAATAGTTCCATTTATTAAGTCGTTAGGTCCACAAAACTTTTTTTTTTCTTCATGTTAAAACAGTTCATTAAACTAGCAAGGAGAAGTCGGTAATTGAAATGACAATAAACAGTACCATTTACAGGAGCATCAAAAACCTCAAAATGCTTAGGGACAGATTTAGCAAAATAGACACAACACCTGAACAGTGAAAAGTATACAATGTTTCAGAGAGAAGTGAAGGAGACCTGAATAAATGGAACGAGATATTGTGTTCCTGCGTTGGAAGATATTGTTTTCATATCAGTTCTTTCCAAATTGATTTATAGAATCAATGCACTCTCAATAAAAATTCCAGCAGGTTTGAAAAATATATAAATTGACAAGTTGATTCTTAAATTTATATAGAAGCACAAAAGATCTATAATAGCTCAAACAGTTCTGAAGTAAAAGAGCAAAGTTGGAGGACTTACACAGTTGTCCCTGGTACCCTTGGGGGACTGGTTCCAGGACACCCCATGGGTACCAAAATCCATGGATGCTCAAGTCCGTTTTATAAAATGGTATAATATTTGCATATAATCTGTGCACATCCTCCCATACTAGGTCCACAACTTAATTGTAGTAGTTTGCAGGATGTCCTACAGATGCCGCTGTGGTTCCCTTGAAAAGTTATGATATCTTGTGTCCCTAGGAGTTTTCTGTGGAGTCTCAGGGTGTCTCAGCACACAGTTTGGGAACCACAGGTGTATGGGTTTTTTTTGTTCTGTCTACAGTTCGTGACCCTGAAAACGCAACTCTTGGTTACTCAGTCCTCTGTACGACTTCACTTTTGTGTCTCATTATTGTTGCTGCTTGCCTCTCATTGATTAGGTTTTTACAATTTTTTTTTTTTTTTTTTTTTTGCGGTGTGCGGGCCTCTCACTGTTGTGGCCTCTCCCATTGCGGAGCACAGGCTCCGGACGCGCAGGCCCAGCGGCCATGGTTCACGGGCCCAGCCGCTCCGCGGCATGCGGGATCCTCCCGGACCGGGGCACGAACCGGTATCCCCTGCATCGGCAGGCGGACTCTCAACCACTGCGCCACCAGGGAAGCCCTGATTAGGTTTTTAATTGAGGCCCTACCCTTCTTTGCTGTTCGTCAGCCCTGCGCCCGGTGTCATGGTCTAGAAAGTGAAACATTCCTTTGCCCCAGCATTGGAGGAGGTCAGCCTTGAGGCTAAAGAGGCACTGTTTTCTGCTAATGCAGTTGATTTAGTGTCTTTGAAACAGAATCACAAAGGAGGCAGAGAAGGGCGAATGTTTTTGCAGTTTAACTCTAAAAATGCTTTTGTTGACCAAGAGGCTTCACCAGCTCTGCTCAGGGAAACTACTCTGCTTCTCCCAAAGGTGTCGAACAAAACACTTTATCTTTGGCCTGAAAGTGCAGTGGATACCTACTTCTTGACTTCCCAACCCCAATGCTTTTTTAGCTATGTAACACCCTCTGACCTTGAAGGATTCTTATTTTCATAAAATTCATTGGAGCTGGTGGTCAGATCTAGTAAAATGAATTAAACCTCTACTGTGCTGGGGAATTTGCCTTCTTAATGTCTATCTATGACTTAAAGGGAGATTTCCTAGCTTAAAGGAATCTTCCATTTTTATTAGCAAGTAGAAGATGCAGTTTTCAATCCAACCCCTGATGATTTACATATTCAGATGGAAAAATGCCAGAGTAAAATCTAGGAAGAGGAAGTTACCAAACCTGATAGAATGGACAAAAGGTATTTTACTGTAGAAGGTCCATGTTCCTCTTGTGTGTGTGTGTGTGTGTGTGTGTGTGTGTGTAGCACTGTTTAATGTGCTAAGGATACTCTTTGGCTTTCTTTGGCTTTAAGTGGGGTACTCTGGATTGCTTTGAGACTCTGTTGAAAGCTAGGACCTTTTCCCTAGGAAAATGTACACTGTACATAGTTTTGCAAACATTTTTCGTTGTGGGAGAGGGGAGTAGAGTACAATCCCATATGATCAATAACTTCTGGCTCTGTAGAATGTGGACTGTGACACCCCAGACCAGGGGTTGGCAAACTTTTTCTGTATAAAGGGCCAGATAGTAAATATTTCTGGATTTGTGTGCCATGCAGTCTCTGTTGCAACGATTCAAGTCTGCTGTCAGAGAGTGAAAGCATCCATAAACAATATGTAAATGGATGAGCACAGTGCTGTGTTCCAGTACAACTTTATTTACAAAATCAGGCAACGGGCCAGGCCATGGTTTTCCATAACCTGTTCTAGACCATCAAATACAAAACTGCAATTGATTAATTCTGTGTATAGAGTTCTTCCATTTAGTATTTAGCTCAACTGCTGTTGAGGCAGATGAGGAAGGTGGACATAGGAAAATGAATTCTGAAAAGATGGGGACTGTTCAATCCCATGAGAATTGCCTCTTAATTTCCTCAGGTAAGTATTCTGCTCTGGAAGCCAATGGGACAATCTTCTTCAGATTAAACTGAGTGTCCACCTCTTGCATTTCTATGCAATAACTTACTTCGTAACGCGGAAGTGAAGGCACACTTCTCCTGGACGTTCGCTGCATTCTTGTCTCTTAGCTTTTTTGCATTTTGGTTCTCTTTGTGGTGTGATTCATGTGCAAGGAGAACCATGAAACCCGACACAAATCATCCGGTTTTCCTTCTTCCTGGACTGCAACAGGCTTTGAGAAGCTGGGAGGCCACTTTAACCTCAGAAGTAGAAGGTAGATAGAATTCTGAAAATCTTCCAAGTCATCCACCTCATCTGTTAGGCTGTCTTTGAAGAGAGTGATAAAGAATAGTTTGGGGTCAAAATATTTGTTCTCAGGTAGACTTAGCGCTATAGGAGACGCAGACCTACCCCTTGAGTGCTGTCCCTGGGCTTGGAGAGAGGAGACCGCTTTACCTTCCTCCTTTCTCAAGGGGTCTATGCTGGATGCCTCCTTTCTGATGTGACTGTCTTGGGTTGCCAGCCTTGCTTGAATCTCTGGGCTCCACAGCCCTCAGTGAAAGCTCTGTTTTCTCCATGGGACTGTAACAACTGTATAATTTGCTTTGCTTCTGTCAGTAATTATCCTCTTTGCTGTACAGAATGCTATACAAATAACAGTCTGCCAGTTACCTAAGCTGTCTCTATTTTCTTCTTCCAGGACAACACATCTTCCTTAAAGCTATAGTCTCTTTACTATTCAGAAACTTTTTTTTTTTTCCTGCTACACCATCGGGCAAACATAAAGTACACTTAAAATGACACCTGGAAACTCCTCATGGGAGCATATTTAAGTATTTGATCTGGTAATTTACCTAAAAGAATGTTTTCTCTTCACCTAGGGAAATAAAACCTGAATTCCTGAGCCTTCAAAATGAAACTATCCTTCTGGGGGAAGCATATTGCCACCAAATACATCACTCACCACCTGTTCCTGGTTTCTGCAAAGAAGATGTGTCATTTTTCTGAGGTTTAGAGTGTCTGTGTTTACAACTCTACAAATATCATTCTACCATTGCAGGTTTTCTAATGGAGCCATTTGGAATCAAGACTTCAGCTGGGGTTTATTCTTTTCAGTTCCTGACCCAAACTCCTTTTGCAAGCAACATTTCTCTAAAAGCCTTTTTTGTATCTGAGGGAAGAGAACTGAGGGAAGAGAACTGGGCCTCAGAAAAAACATAAAGCAAGGTCAAGGACTTTGTGATAGGGATTCTTTTCTTTAAAAAGAAGCCGATAGCACCTCGTAACACAAACATGTGTTAAGAGAATTAAAAAATATCCAGCCTTGTTCCCTTGGACTGTCAGTATCTTGACATCACTTGTATTTGTCATCTGAACTAGGATATCAAGCCCTTTATTCTTGGGAGTTTACAGTTGGATTTTGGGAGATTTGCATTGTATTTCTTTCTTACAGTTGTCAGTATGGACATATGTCTCTGTGGACACTTAATCCTGACACACTTTTGCATTTCGGGTTTCAAGGTCTCTTTCGAGGAATGAGGCTAACGCTCTTATGACTTGGAGATGAGTTCAGGGAAAGCACGGGGCAGTTTAGGCACTTACTTGTGTCTTAATATAGGAAAAAACAAAACAGAACTTCCTAAGTATCCCCAGGGTCTGTGGCTTCGGCCAGGCCATCAGGGTCTTTTCCGTTTTTCTTGAGTGCATTTGCTTGTTATTCCTCTGCCGGTTACAGATGAACTGGGCTGACTTAACACTTCTGTGGAAAGGAAGTGATCCAACCATTTTCATATATCAAAAGTCAGAATCAGCAGTTTTGCATTGGTCTTGCCTACGTGGACTCTGTTGTTCTCAGATCGTGAAATGGTGAGGGACAGCTAAGAGAACTTGTAGCAAAGCTCTCATTCACAATATAAGACCTTATAATAAAACTTCCATTTGGCCTTTAAAGAAGAGCAGCTGGGTTGGCTACGTCTTCCTCCAAAGTCACATTCTACTGTGGCCAGAAATGAACAATTAGCATCGTTTGGTCACTACCAGTGTTTGTGTTGGAGCCTGCAAGCTATTTCAATAGAGCAAGTCAAGCCACTGCCCTAGGGGATTGTCATCGGACTTTGTAGTTTCAGGCTGAACAGTGATGTGAAATTGTGCTTGGGGGCTCGAAGAAAAGATAAATGCAAAGGGCTGGCACCCCATGGAAGAGCAAGCTGATAAGAGAAGCAGACAGATATATCCCTTAATTTATTTTCAGTAATACTATAAAGATGATCCCCTATGGGAAAATCTATCAAAAAGCCAAGCCTTTATTATTATTTTTTTCTTCAAAATACTGAACTATAAGAGGATTCAGAAAGTGACATAGATTTGGATATCAGAGAATTTTCTCTTGTTTCCCTAGTGTTACTGATTCTACAGAGACCATTTAAACTGATGGCACCCAGAAAAAAAGGTATATGATTAGAAGGGTGATAAAGCATTTTGAGAGTATGCAACCCATCTATCAGCTGCCTTCTGGGTAAAGAAAAATGAACACAAAACCGAGCCTCCTAACGTTTAGTTCCGGGGGCAAACATTTTTAAGAAAGGTGGACACCAAAGGTTATCTGATGAGCATACTTTTTCCACAATGCAGAGAACTGTGAATGTTCATAGAAATACACTACAGGTCTTCACCAGAAGAGCTAGAATTTATAATTAAAAGAAAAAAAGCTAGTTTGAATTTTCAGAAGCAGTGTGGAAAAAGTGGTTGTTCTATTTTCTTTTCTTCTGATCTCAAGTGGCCTACTGTATGTTCAATTCTCGGGGAGGTAAGAGTTAAGGGCACAGAAGTTGTTTCCAGACTATATTCATTGGTGCTTCTGGGGGAGGGGAGGGGTCTCGTTGAAGCGGGAGGGAAGAGAGTGTGATAAAGGTCAACCTTGCCTATCTGAAACCCCTGTCAAACTCCAGTCAGAATATTTGGCTGTCAATATTGTTCCCTTTAACTGGAAGTCTCTGTGGCTATTAAAGCCTTGGGAACTTAGGATGAAATGACCCATCGAGGACCACAAATAGCCCAAGAATCTGGGAGCTGTGTCTTCAGCAATATCTGTGCGTCCTTGATGTTTGTTGTCTGGAGTATGCTAACAAGACTCGGAAGCAGAAGGGCAAGAGAGGGTCATGTATGTTCATTTTCAAGCATGAATCATTTGAAAGAAAGCGTAGACATTGACCTGTGACGGCCGTGCCTACAGATCCTTAAATTGGTTACTACTGTAAAGTGGCTGAGGGTAACCTGATCTCAGTGACAAGGAAGTGTTGTCACTGGGATCTTGATGGGCAGTGGAATTTCTAAATTTCTACATTTGCAGAGGCGGGAACTGTCATTTTTGTTCACTGACACACAGGAAAAAAATAAAGCTCTTTGGACAGTGTTAGCACGGAGAAGGGTGCGTTCTGAGGCTCAAGCTGAAGGTCACCACTGCTGGGTTTTACAAAGGCTGCAGGTGGAGAACAGGAGTGGGTCCCAGGGTGGCCCGTGGGAGCTGGAAACTGAGACAGTGTATCTGTCGTGAATGGAACGCAAGGGAACATTCAGACATCAAACGGATCGTATCAGGTGCCTTCCGCACACTCATCAAAAATCTGCGGTGAATCCTGACAGCGGTACCTTTGCCATCAAACCAAATTTAACAGCTGGAGCTCCACAGCAGCCATTTCAGAACAACTATTTGTGTCAAAAAGTTACATGTGGCAACAGTTTGTCGCGTTTGCAGAGCCACCCGAGGAGGCTCGATTAAGAAAATTCAGACAATTTATCCGTGACCTTATCCATGTGTTTGTTTTATTCTCTAGTCTCAAATTTATTTTCTGAGTGGAGTGATTTTTCTCTATGAACTGGAATGATGAAGTGATGTTTTAATAAAATAGGTATTTTTAGAGGAAAAATGTTTTCCTTCTGTAATTTAACTTCCACAATTGGGACATATTTCCTACACTACGGAATCATCACGTTGGGTCATTTAAAGCTGGAAGAGGGGGTGGGCTTTATCAGTAGTTCAAATTGTTTATTTAAATACATGAACATTTTTCTATATATTTTGTGAAAATATTGATGAGATGCTAGATATATACATACTATATGGAATTGAACTTTACAAGAACTTTAGTTTGATAAGTGGGGTTCCCCAGCTTCCTTTGTGCCTCAGTCTTACTGCTGAAAATGCTTTCTTTATTAATCTGGTCTTCGTATGGAAAAAAAAAAAACACACACCTTTTTCTTACCTTGTGTGAATTTTATGAGAGGGCTTTTTTATTTGTATATATGATTGATTGTTTTCCTGTGTTGCACCCCAACTTTGGTTTTAAGCCATGTTTATTGTAAAGACAGCTGTTGGGCAAGTGGAAACATGCCTGGTCTTTACAATCCCTTGATGCTAGAAGGAAGTAATTCTAGGTGCTGGTTATTAGGAGGCCCTGCTATCTCTTCCTGGAACCTGATAAGATTCTGAAAGGAGATCGGAGAGGTTTCGAAACCCGTCTCTGGCTCTGTGTCTCTGGAGAGTGTGAAATAGAAGATTGACTCCCATTTTGTGGATTCCCTCATCTTTCCTGCCATGTAGAGCATACTGCTACCTTTCCTGGTGAAACTCATCTCTTCTTTGTGGACTGCCATATCTTTTCTTTATGGCTGAGGTGGGCTGGGCTGTAAAGTATGCAATTTGTTGTAAGTTTATCCAGTAAAGACCTCTGAAGACTGTGGGTAGAATGTTTCCATGCCTTTGAGGTGCATGTTACATCTACGTTTTGGCCTTGGGGACTTTTTGCTTGTGAGATGAAGGAGGAAAGAGGAACTTGCGGGTCTACCCTTAACTCTGTGTGTATTTTTCTACATGGAAATGTGTGTGGCAGCTTCCTTAAGGGGAAAACCTTCCTAACCATTGTATAGGGAAAGGGGAATTACGAATATCAATTGATAACTTCCAGCCAAAGCTTCAGTATTGTATTTAAAAATACCTGTTTTGAGGGGACGTGTACCTTTTGTTGTCTTTCCCGTGTTAGCTTTGGTGGGGGCGGGGCAGGCATTTTCATTTTAGCTTAGCTTTCCTGTTACCCAGGTTGTGTGCACTGCTGTTGTTGTTTTCATCTAAACTACCGCTTATTGTAATTGGTGATGTTATCTCAAAATCTCGAAACCAAGGAAATACTGGGCTGGCCAAAAAGCTCGTTCCTGGAAGCTAATGCGCAGGACTTGAGGTAGATGCAAGTTTAGCGTTGACGTAGGTTAAGTTTTAATAGAGTTACCAGAAATATCCTGGATTGAGGGATAAAGTGGCTTTAAAGAGGTCACGGTTGTTTTTAATATTGGGAGAAGCCACCTGTCCTAGGTCCTTATTCTTGAGAAATTCATCTTTTCATGTAAATACCATTGGTGGGCATACTTCATAGCCTGGATGCTTGGCCCCTAGCAGTCAGTAAACACGGAGTTATAATAATTGCCAAAGGTGGGAGTGATTTTCTCTGACGTAGGTCATTCAGTGGTGAAATTTCCAATCAGACTATCGTGCACAAAGCATAACTTTGTAACCCCCCCACCCTTTCTGATCTGAGAGCACAGGAAACGAAGAACAAGGTTCTGATGTGCCGCGCAACAGTTCTTTGAATCCGTGTTTTTGGCCAAGGAAATGGCTGAGGCGTCGAACCACGTGATTATTACGTGGCTTGTACGGCAACCGCCCTGGCCTCCCTCCCACCACCTCAAGGAAACTGAGAATTTTCAAAGGAAAATGAAATCGGGAGATTAGGTCACACTTGGACTCCTCTGTGGATGAAGAGCTGACACTGATTTCCTATCTCAGGATACTCTTCGGTTTCCTACTGCTGCTGAGAACGGGCTGCAGACACCGTATCTGGTCTCCGGATGTTTGCGCTCGTGTGTGTAAGGCTTCACTCCAGGGGTGTTGTTTTCCATGTCGGGTCCATCTATGAACTGACTCGATAACGTGATGAAGATGGAGGAGATAGTGACAATGTCAAATGACAGCCCACCACCTCTTTCCGTCAAAGTGCTTGCCCTGTGTTCATGGCTAGGACAAAGAACTAAGTCTGCAGGAGCCAGGTAGCCTCAAAAGAAAGGGTGTGTTGATCTCACAGGAAAATGTACAACCAATAAAAGACATTTCAAAAAGGGCAGTGAATCTATATTAATTGGGTTGTTTGTGGAAATCCTTTGTTCCAGAAATGCTGCTTTTATGTGTAAATGCCCTGCAGGTAAAAGCTTTGCTGGAACTCTATATTCTCTTGTTCTCTCATCCATACTACCCCACTTCCAAAACATATGGAACAAAACATAACAAAACAACAGCATCACAGTCTTGAAGACCCATTAGAAAGCCATTTCATCTGCAGGGAACTTCAGACTCGATATTCCTAGAAGTGAAGGCCATTATTTCATTATTAAAATCAGATGGCTTGTGGTGGGGATGAGTCCAGATGGCTGAAATGAAAAGACGAAGACCGAGACTTTCTGGCTTCCATGTGTTCCTGACACCAAACAATGGTGAACAGTAGCCATCCAGTTATTTGAGTTTTTCCCGGTCCTATACGTAATGCACGTAATATTAGGAAACTTGCCTTACACCTTCGGGTAGTGCCGCCGCCTGTAATGTAGATGTTCTGGGAAAGAACATGTTCTTACATTACAGGTCAACAGGGATGGGTCTGCAGAGTTCTCCGATTTCTCCTGTAAACCGAGTGGCTAGACCTAATTGACTTGTATCCACATTACTCCAGTTTAGAGAAGAACTGCTAGATCTTAATGTTAACAGTTTGAGCGGATCACCAATTGCATCTGGAGGCACGCACTCACCTCTCTCTTGCTTGTTGCCGAAACAAGTTGGCGTTGCTGAATCAGGAGTTGGCTCTTTTAGCAGTCCCTAGTATTTCACCTCAGATTTACATCCCTTCTACAGGCTGTTGGAATACCAAGTGGAGGGCTCACCTTACTTCTGCCGACATCATTCAAATGACTTTCCAATGACAATACACTCTCTTATGCTGATTTTGAAGTCCTTCTCCCCCTGGAGGGTATTAAGATTGCTGCAGTCCATCATCTTTCTTAGGTGATGGGCCTTCCTTGGCTTTAGGAATTTTAAGTTCCTCTAAGGGGTAGAGGTGTGTGAAGGGGAACAGCAGGAACACACACAAGATTCTCAGGCATCACATATGAAAGTTATTTTACCCATTTCTCCATTTCCACAGGAATTTACAGCCATTCCATACCTTAACATATCATGAGATAGTTAAAATGTGTTTCTTTCGATGGGCATAAGGCCTTCTTTCTTTCTTTCTGATTGTTTTGGGAAAGTTGTAAAGAGCGGAAGGGCCTCAAACACTTTCCCTCGTGCTGAATATCAACAAAGGTTTCACTTTGCCTCAACACAGCTCTCTCCTTCCATTATTCTGGCGCTCACCTCTCTCATCTCTTAGTTTAAGGTCCAGCCTTAAACTAAGAGATCAGACTTGTTGGGCAATAAACCCAAATCAGAAACGTCTAGTGCTGGGGCCTCTGCTCACACAATGGTGTCCTGGTGGTCATTCAAGAAATAAGCTGGAGTGTAAGAAATCTCTTTTATGAATATCCACAGAGGAAGGTAGCAGCGTGAAGAACTTAAAGAAAAAGGACAGAGTGTAAGGACACGGAACCAGAATCTGACTCTAAGAAGCAAAAGGTTGCTTAAAAAAAACAACAACACAACCTTTTTGCAGTTTTGGTATAATGATTATACAATGCCAGGAAAAGGCAAGAGCAAACTTTCCAGTTGGTCCGGTGGGCACTCTTCATGAAGTCAGAGCTAGAACTCTACAAGCAAAACCAATCCTCACTCACCCAATGGGCATTAGCTCTGGAATCCCTTTTCAGACGTGAGGTGGCCATGCTAGTTCGGAGAGGCTCTGCCCTACCCTAGAATTTGCCTCCTGGGACCTTGCTCTTCAATGCCATCGTCTGGGAGCTTGTTGACAACCCACGGAAGAACCTGGAGGGCAATACTATCCCCAGGTGATTCATATTCACGTTGTAGCTTGAGAAGGAGTCTTGGTCTATCCAGCTCATCCAATTTTGAAGTTTCAGTTGTCAGACCTCAAATGTCGTTGCAATGCTTTCAACATTTACCCCAGGTTACAGACAAAAGATGCCTCAGGAAGTGATCACCAGATTTATGAAGTAGAATATCTATATTGGATGGAGGAATATATGTGTGAAAGTGTATTTAAATATATCAGCAATCTGATGTTTGGTTAAATACAGCTCCATCCCCCTCCCTTTTTTTTAATTGCAGGATTATTGAAAGGAAGTATCGTGAAGGGAAAAAAATAACCCTTAAGCTTGAGCGCCTTTATACCAGTTATAGACGAACAGGGTTTTATCGATTCCAAATGGAATGCTGCTTTAGGGGTGCAGAGCATTGTGGAGGCTTCACAGTGAAGGAGGTGGTGACCATGAAGTTTAGAGAATGACCTAAAAGAATTTGCTTCCAAATTCAGTGACTTCCTGGTATTATCTGGGCCTTCATGCACCTCACTGTGGGTTTCTCTGCACTGACAGTGTATCCAGAAACTTCTTTGGTAAGTGGTGGCTCTCTGTGTCCCAAGGGAGGTGGAGTCAGCGCTTCATGCTACTCGCCTTAGTCAGCTGAGCTCAGGGCAGTTCATTTTACTACATTCTAGAGTGAGCCTGTGGCCTGGGAGGCAAAGAGCTGTCCGTAGACAAGAACTTGCTAAACCACTTGACCTTTTCAACAGCTGCAGAACTGCTTACTGAGAACATGCCATCTCTCTCGACTCCTCCAATTTGGCAGCCAGGAAAGTCAAGCCAGTGACATTGCGTGATTTTGATAACCTCTGAACAATTCACAACTTTCACTGTAAAAGGGCTAGATCGGTCTCGCTAGTCAGATAGTGATCTTTGGATAGGCTCTCCTCTCCTTGACTCATTCACTGGAATCAACAAAAATACTGATTTGCCAGATTCCCTAAACTATAAACAAGAATAGGAGCTTCCCTGGTGGCGCAGTGGTTGAGAGTCCGCCTGCCGATGCAGGGGACACGGGTTCGTGCCCCGGTCCGGGAAGATCCCACATGCCGCAGAGCGGCTGGGCCCGTGAGCCATGGCCGCTGAGCCTGCGCGTCCGGAGCCCGTGCTCCGCAACGGGAGAAGCCACAACAGTGAGAGGCCCACGTACCGCAAAAAAAAAAAAAAACAAAAAAAGAATAGATGAGGTCTGTTTCAAGCCACAAATGTAGGGCAAGTGGCAACGTCTGTTTGCCAATAGCAAAGAACATGAATTCTGTTCATGAATGTAAGCAATTTCTCGAAAATCAAGGAGCCCGTGAGTTTTAATTTCGCTTATCTGAAAATTATGTCTGTGTGCAAAAATATCTATGATTCACGGCATACTTCTGCAGGATAATCTGAGTTGAAGTACGACTTGATCATGCTCATAAAATGGGTGAAGAATTATTTTAAAATAGTGAAAGATAGTGTGAAGCAACTGAGCAAGAGATAAGCTTTGAGTTGGTGGAAACAAGGAGAACGTCCCCAGGTTAGAGCCACGTTGTCTCCATCTCTTACTCGCTGTGTGACCTAGGACACATGTCCTCAGCTCTCTGTCCTTCAGTTTACTCCTTCGTAAAACGGAAATAATAATAGGGCCTACTTTGGAGAGTGCTTGTGAGAATTAAGTGAAATGTAGCCTGTAAAGCACTTAGTCCAGTGACTGCCACATCGTCACTCAATAAGTTTTTCTTAATGTCATCCTCTGATCACATCCTTTTTCAACAAATATAATTGAACAGAAATGCAGGTATTTTAGACCATCTAACCCAATGCATCGCGATAATTCTTGGCTTGTGTTGGCTGAACGTGCAGGAGTTCAGACACTGAAGCCAAATCTCATTTTGTCACAAACAAATGTTTACATTTTTCAGTTTGTATCTCAGATTAAAAACTTTGCTCACCTCCTCACATCAGTGAGAAAACCAGCATTTTTACTTCTGCAAACCTTGCTTTGTGAGATTAAAACAGTGACATAACCACGTTTGAAATGGCAAATCCAACATATATTGAAAGACATTTTCAAGGTATTCATTAAGATTGAAATAAGATATATCAGGAAAAAAGGCTACAGATAATAAAATAGTATAGATTGCTGGAATATGCTTTACATACTGAAAACATAGAAATAATTTTAAATAAAAATTTCTTTGCAGTTTATCCAATACTTGAGAAAGCATTCCATGTGGGTCAAGACCTTAAAAATCATATGTATTTTGTTTTTTTAAATTGAAGTATAGTTGACTTACAATGTTGTGTGACTTTCAGGTGTAAAGCAAAGTGATTCAGTTATATATATATATATATATATATATATATTCTTTTTCGGATTCTTTTCTATTATACATTACTATAAGATATTGAATATAATTCCCTGTGCTATACAGTAGGTCCTCGTTGTTTATCTTTTTTTTTTTTTTTTTTTTTTTTTGTGGTATGCGGGCCTCTCACTGTTGTAGCCTCTCCCGTTGCGGAGCACAGGCTCCAGATGCGCAGGCTCAGCGGCCATGGCTCACGGGCCTAGCCGCTCTGCGGTATGTGGGAATCTTCCCAGACCGGGGCACGAACCCGTGTCCCCTGCATCGGCAGGCGGCCTCTCAACCACTGCGCCACCAGGGAAGCCCTGTTTATCTATTTTATACACGGTAATGTATATCTGCTAATCCCAAACTCCTAATTTATCTCTTTTCCCCTCTTTCCCCTTTGGTAACCATAAGTTTATTTTCTAAGTCTGTGAGTCTATTTCTGTTTTGCAAATAAGTTCACTTGTATCATTTTTTAGATTCCACATATAAGTGATATCATATGATATTTGTCTTTCTCTGTCTCACTTCACTTTGTGTGATAATCTCTAGGTTCATCCATGTTGCTGCATTATTTTATTCTTTTTTATGGCTGAGTAATATTCCATTGGTGTATACCATTGGTATATGGTATATAGCATATTTTCTTTGTCCATTCATCTGTCAATGGACATTTAGGTTGCTTCCGTATCTTGGCTATTGTGAATATTGCTGCTATGAACACTGGGGTGCATGGGTCTTTTCGAATTAGAGTTTTCATCTTTTTTGGATATATGCCCAGGAGTAGGATTGCTAGATCATATGGCAACTCTCTCTTTAGTTTTTTAATGAACCTTCATACTGTTCTCCATAGTGGCTGCACCGATTTACATCGCCAGCAACAGTGCAGGAGGGTTCCCTTTTCTCCACACCCTCTTCAGTATTTATTATTTGTAGACTTTTTAATGATGGCCATTCTGACCAGTGTAAGGTGATACCTCACTGTAGTTTTGATTTGCATTTCTCCGGTAATTAGCAATGCTGAGCATCCTTCCATGTGCCTGTTGGCCATCTGTGCAGACATTGTTATTCTGCTTTATTCTCAGAGAAAGCACCAAGCATATATCAGTGGGAAGCATGTGGTCTTTGATGCCATCTAGACTTGGGTTTGAATCTCAGCTCTACTAACTGCTAGCTTTGGGGTCTAGGAAAATTTCCTAAGCATCCTAAGACTTAGTTCTCTACCAAAACAGAGGGAAACCAGTAAGAACATTATGGAGGGCGGAGCGAGAATTGTAAGGATATGAAATAAAGAATCTAACACTGCACCTGGTGTATACAGATAGTCCTTGTTTTGCTGTGGTGACATCAGTGGTCAAACAACCATGCAAAGTGAGGACTTGGTTCCCACATGCATGCATGTGAGTTAACACAGCACCATGCAGAGTGAAAAGTGTCTGGAGTAAAATTTCAGTACGTGACACAGCTCTATGTAATTCTGATACATTGAAAATGTCCATAAGAAAGCCTAACATTTTGCTTTAAAAAGAAACATATCTGAAACGACAATAACATTATGACACAGAATTATTTCATTAAATCCTTACAAGAGGTCAGGGAGGTGTGCACCGTGGGCGCTCCCACCTTACAAGTGGAGCAATGGTGTTGGATGAGGTCATTGAGAGGGTGTGACCACGGGGTGACCCTTGAGCTGGACCCAGGAGAACAAAGGCTCCTCACCCTTCCCCCATCCCTGGAATGTACACCCTCACAGGGTTCCCACCATGGGAACCATTTTCAAGGATGCAGCCCTGAGAGAGAACATGATGTTGACACCATCAGGACTCAATATGTGACTGAACCCCATCAAGGCTTCTGCATAAACTTTTTTTTTTTTTTTTTTTTGCGGTTCGCGGGCCTCTCACTGTTGTGGCCTCTCCCGTTGCGGAGCACAGGCTCTGGACGCGCAGGCTCAGCGGCCATGGCTCACGGGCCCAGCCGCTCCGCGGCATGTGGGATATTCCCGGACTGGGGCACGAACCCGTGTCCCCTGCATCGGCAGGCGGACTCTCAACCACTGCGCCACCAGGGAAGCCCCTGCATAAACTTTTAAGATTCTGGCAGGCAGGCGGGTGCAGAGGTCTCCTGGTCACTCTGTGCCCAAGACAAGCCTCGTATGTAAGTTCCCTTCTTCCTAAACCTGCCACCTCCCAATCTGGAGGGGCTGCCCTCTTTCTTCCGTCTCTCCTTGCCGTCTGTGTTCGAGGCCCAGTTTCAGATTCCACCCCGAAGCTCCTGAGGTTTCAGAGCAACGGAGACCAGCAAGTTCAGTGGCCTGCTGAGGACAAGTTCAGGACCTCGTTTACACGGCCATGTGGAGGCGCTAGACACCAGACTCCCTCCAGAAGGGGCTGGTCTCTATCGTGTACCATTTAGGTTTGCATTAAAACAAAGAAAATGGGTTCTAACTTTTTTGACCCTGAGAGTAATTTTTCGGGCTTTCCATTGTTGCCAAGGAAACCAGAGTTTTAAATGGTCCACTCTGGGGAGCTGGGTTAACCAGGACCTTGGAACCTGTGTGATCCCGAGAGGGCAGAGGAAAGAGTTGCAGACCAAACTCCAGAAGATCCAGGACTGGCCTGGCCAGTCAAACTGCAGGGGTGGGATGTGGGGAGTCAGGTGGGCAGATGTTATGCCAGTGGGCGGGGGTGGGGGGGGGCCCGATCACCGGGACTTTAGCGGTTGGACTGGCTTTAAGATGGTGCCTTGTTTTGTTAGAGTGGAATAAGGTAGACTAGAGATTTGGATCCTGGTCAGGACTGAGGAAAGGGAGTGTCAATAGAAACCTAGGTCGGGGGACCAATCGAAGAGAGACAGAGGAGAATGGCAGGCAAGCCGGGAGAACTGAACTTGTCCCTGTGTGCTTGATCGCATGTAAGGATGCAGTGCGGGAGACTGTGGGCAACCCAGTAACTCTATGGTTACTATGACAGCGTCACCGCGTCTGGGAGTGGGGCTGTAACTCAACTCCCCAGCGTGAAGGAGTGCAGAGAAGCCAAACGCAAAAGAGGCCAGCCACCCAGTTATTCTGCTCTTACGACTGGGAGGCTGGGACTGAACCTTCAGGTAGAAAGGACTGCTGGATCCAACTAGGAAAACGTAGGAGAATGGGGACCGGGAACCAGAACCCACCGTCGTAAGAGCCTGAAGCTCTGGCAAAATTTCTATTTCCCCAGCTGGAGGGGCTGAATGATCCCACACCCACCATGTGTAAAGTGTAGGTCAAGGTGCTTGGGAGGAAGAGATCTCAGATCATTTGCCCTTCACTTTCAGGAACTCCTTAAGAAACGTCTAAGGCGGGGGCCGTTGCCTTGCAAGGTGGGCTTACCCTTTGGAACTCGGGGTTTGTTACTAGGCAACTCTGTGCCATTCAGATGGAACATGAAAAACCAGGCCCACCTGTTGAAACCAGTGGCTGTAGAGCATATAAACTACTTTTATTCCCTGATTCAAAGGACAGAAAGAAAGAAATGCATTCTTTAAGGGCCATGGCAAAGACAAATTCTACCGCCGTTCAGAAATGCAATCATGCTTCGAGGCTGGGTAAATACCCCTTTGGCTCCCTTAACCTGTGACGGTGACTGTCTTTTTCTAACATCAGATTGACAGATCTGGGACAGGAGAGGGTGGAGGTGGGGCTCAGCCTCCCCAAACACACAGCCCTCCCTGATGGACATGGAAACAACCTCCTGTGTCACATGTAGTGTGACATGCAGTGAACGAAGGTCTCTCTGGTGATCAGAGTAAGTTATGGGAATGTAAAGTTAACATCTTTTGCATGTGAATAGGGAGCTCATTCAGAGCGAAGTGACACCAAACTGTTTACTAGGTGTGTGGGGGGTTGACAGGCAGGGAGAGGTAGGAAGATGTAGCTGGGAAAAGATCCACTGCAACTCCCCACTTACCCTCGTGTTAATCTGTACCAGACTCTTTTGGCCTTCCCGTATGGAAACTTCAGAAGCAGATGGAAATACTTTAAGATGTATAATACACATGGGCCTGTTATTGAATTTCCATTTTCCTTATAAGAGTGAACACAGGGAAGTTCTGCATTGTCCTTTGGAGGTTAGCAAAAATTCAAAGGGGAAACAATATTTTGTGCTGAAGGCTTCTAGGCGGTTTAGAAATATTGTCTGATTTGCAAACAGTATAACAACACAAAGTGCTTCAGTTCTTCCCATTATATTTCAAAGGTCAGTGGTCAGCTTTATACCAGGTAGTTGATACTCCTAACCTTGGGCAACAATTCAGCGAATTCGACAAACCTCTTTTTTCCCTCCCCTTAAAGAATTAGCTCTTTTGAGGCAAGAAATTATCAAGCTCATAGGAAATAGAATAACCATCTCAATTTTTCATCAGAGAACGAACTGTATCCGTTCCAGACTGTAAAATTATCTTTGGTAAGATATCCTGATGTCAATGATTCACTGAGGGTGTAGCACATGCTTAAGAGAAAAAAAAGAGTTTGTGTTGGTGTATCAGCAGCATCACCATAGTAATACCTAAAAATAAAATCTACATGCAGCACGTTCATGGACCTATGAATGGAGGAGTAAGACCACCTTAACACCAGAAAATGATGAATGAAAGTCACACATACCGTCCACGAATCACGGTCAGGAGCTCAGCTTTGCACTTCTTACGGCCACTTACCAGTAACTGAAATCCACTCTCCTGCTCGGCCTGGGGGGCTTGCGTTCTCCTGGTCAGGTCAGCGTGAGGGGCCTCATTGGTGCTGAATGAACAGCTCTGGATGCGGTCAGATCAGGCTGTCACGGGTGCTTTGGGACCCATGGGTGGTTTCAAATGGGCTGTGGATGTGACAAAATAAAATGTAAAATTGTATGTGTAGCATGTATGTCCATTCTTCTGAGAGGATCTATAGCAGTGCAACTTTGTAATCAAAAAAAAAAAAAAAAAAAGGATTAAATCTGTTGCTTTACTCCTATCAAAAGAAATGCTATTTTCACAGAACTTACAATATTTATTTTAAATGTTAGTAACGTGACCGGTCTCATATCCAGATCAGATCACTAAATGATTTTAACCCATTAACACCCAAACATCTATGTCAACTTTCCCACCAAGGCAAACAAGGTCTCTTTATGCACTATGTATAGGGCTTATGTTAAATATAGCTTATAATATTTTTGCTGACCCAGAGGCAGTTTATCCCCAAACTTGAAGTGTCTCCCAGTTTTTAGTATTATTTATTTATTTGTTTGGCTGCACCTTGCAGCATGTGGGATCTTAGTTCCCCGGCCAGGGATCGAACCCATGCCCCCTGCAGTGGGTGTGCACAAGTCTTAACCACTGAACCGCCAGGGAAGTCTCAAAACGTTTCCCACTTTTAATGTAAGTTGGAGTGAAAGAGAGTACATTTTCACAAAAGAGAGATCTACAAAAGAGCAGAAAAATCACTTTCTATGTTTGATTACCGGTAGTTCACAGTACACAATTGTAGCTCTTAAAAAATTTGTTTTTAATGTGCTTGGTGAATCTGGGGGGAAAGCCTTCCTAATGTTAGGGTATGTTTTGGGGATGGTGAGAATAGGAATAGACATTAAAAAGTTGTAAAGAAGAGACCGATAAATGTTTAACTAATGGTTTTAAACTAGTCAGTAAAATTTTCCTCTTAAAAATTTCAGGTATATTTTGGTCAGTTCCCACTTTAGTAGTGTTTTGTCATTCCGTTTTTCTATTAACCTCTCAGTGATGGTGGAGGTTAATAGAAAACCTGTTAACCTCTCAGTGATGGTGTAGAACTGCTCACTAGCAGTTCTACAGCACTGATGAACAAACTATATTAAAATAACTCAACGTTTCTTTCTTATGCCTTCTCTATTTAAAATATTAAAATTATTTAACATTTTCATAGAGAGCAGGTTACGCAGTGGTAAGTTTATAACTCTCCTCCTGTCCCTTTCAATATAGTGTTCTATTTATGTTAATAACATGGTGAATGATCAAGCTCCAATACTAAACTCTGGAAAAAAAGAAAGAACTTTACACGCAGGAGTTTCAATCCAGAGATCCCTTGTGAATGCGGCTGAGAATTCAGTCATCACTGTATGTCATAGCTCAATTAAAATTCAGTGTGCTAGCGTATATATATACTTTTTTACATTGATGACGATGGTACAAAGAATGCATGCTTGGTCCTCTGAAGAGAGGAGTTTTAATTGGAAATTTAATTGGAAATTTTTTTATCGCTTGAAATAAAGAAATTTAAGATGGCCACAAGGGGACAGCAAAATACACTGGATTTCCTTTACGTGCTGCAGAAACAATCTGCTATCCGGCTCCAGGGATACAATGAAGGCAAATGAAAAAACTAATTGAAGTACCTGGCACATGAGCATTTCTAGTAAAAGCACAGTGAGACAAGTACAGGGGACCATACTTCCTAGGATGACAATATGTGAGACACCAGCTTTCTCAGCATATCCTATAAAGGGCTACTGGTGATGTGCACACAGAGAGGGCTAGAACTTGGCAGTGGTTCACTGTACTTCCCGCCGGAGGGAGCAGGTTATGAACCCCCTCCCCCATTAGTATTTTCCAGTATTTAAGGGAAGAATAACAATAGGGTAAAATTTCAATAAGATTTAATTTTTGAAAATAGGGAAACAGACTCTCTTCAAAAGAAGTAGTAAATACTTGTGAATCACTTACTAATTATTAGGCTCTCTTCAGCAGGGAACCTTACAAAATGCAGTAGAGTTCAAGGTACTGGAAAACCCTGAATTCTGTGGTCAGAATTCCTGGGTGTGGAACTGGTAACCTTGGGCAGATTTCTTAACCTCTACAGCTGTCGTAGTTTCTTCACCCATAACCTGAGGGTAATGCAAGAGGCTGTTTCAAAGATTCAGTAAAAGAATGTATGTCACCCACTTAGCTCGGAGCCTGGCATGTGGTAAGAATTCAAGGAAGTTAGCAGCTATAAAATTATTACAATAAATGAGTGGCACACAGCAGTGCTTGGTAACTATTTCTTGACTACCTGATTATACCTTATCTCATTTAATTCTCACCACTAGTGTGAGAGCTAGGTGTTACTTTCTTCCATTTTTATAGATGAGAAAATTGAGGTTCAAAGACACTAGTCATCTGGCTAACATCATAAATTAAATAGAAGAGCTGAAATTCAAACCTATGATTTTCTGATTCTAAGCCCATGTACTTTTTACCACACTTGGGACAGACAGACTACTGTCATTTTTTCCCCCTGCTTTTGGTAACTCCTACAGTCACCTGACAGTTCTTGGAAATGACTCAGCAGTTTGGCTAGGCCAGCACAGGACACAGAATCTTATGACTTTTCCCATGGGCTAATCAGACCAATAGAGGTTATGGGGATTTCTTGAAATCATGGAGGAAGAAATTGTTACTTAAATGTCTCAAACGTCCAAACCAGCCTCAACTAGGAAATCGGTCTAAGGCAACGTACCTCAGACTCCTGATCACACGCATTTGTGCACCTCTCACTTTAGCCAGAACAATTCCTGTCTACAGGAACAAGTGATTGTTGAAATAAGTGGACCCAGCTATGGTAAAAAATACATGCATGTCTGGGATCAGAATATGGTCTTGAGGTCTTTGTAAGAAATGTAAATTCATAGAATTTGCTGTGGCTGGTCTCTCTCAATATGGTGTATATGACCTCTCTCTTTTCATGAAAGGAGGCAAGACTCCCTTTTCCACTTTTAACTGGAGATGCCACCCTCACAGGCTTACAGACACACACCCCTCCCTGTGAGCACTGGAGAAACACACTGACTGTACATTCTAAATTAAAAATACAAACATACGAACAAACAAAAATCAAAACAAAACAAGGGGCTTCCCTGGTGCCTCAGTGGTTGGGAATCCATCTGCCAGTGCAGGGGACGTGGGTTTGAGCCCTGGTCAGGGAAGATCCCACATGCCACGGAGCAACGAGGCCCGTGTGCCACAACTACTGAGCCCACATGCCACAACTACTGAAGCCCGCATGCCTAGAGCCTGTGCTCTGCAACAAGAGAAGCCACCGCAATGAGAAGCCTGCGCACCACAATGAAGAGTAGCCCCTGCTCATCACAACTAGAGAGAGCCTGCATGCAGCAATGAAGTCTCAATGCAGCCAAAAATAAATAAATTAAAAAACAAAACAGAACTAAAAAGCCAAATCTCCTCTGGTTAAAATAGCTTGATACTCCACAAACTGTTATTTTAGGTCAGAAATTTTTCCCATGAGAGAAGGGAACAGCACAAAACTACAAGCAGAAAGGCCACTAACCTATATACACTCTTATCCCCTGAGAACAGAATTATGGAAATGACATGAGATTTCCTTTAGTACCTATTTATCTTCAAAACTTATTTGACGAAAATCCTGGTGTGCCCCCAAAAGAGTAAAAGCTGTTTTCAGATCCTAACTCCTTCATGTTGTAACATGAGCATCTGCTGGAGAAGGTCGTGTGTCCTTCAAGAGGATGTGTCCGTAGGGTGACCCATGAGCTGGGCCAGGGCAGCTGGAGGCCCCTCACCCCTGCACCTGTCCTTGGAATATACGTTCTTCCTACCGTTATCACAGTGGGAGTCGTTTTCAAGGATGCAGCCTTGAGAGAACAACGTGTTGTGGGGACCATCTGGATGGTGTACATGACTGAACCCCATTAAGGCCTCTGTACAAACTTTTAAGATTCTGGTGGGTGGGCGCGGAGATCTCCTCCTCCTCCGGTGCCCAAGATAACTCTCATGCTGAAGTTCCCTCTTTCTTAAGCTTTCTACCTACCGTTCTGGAGTGGCTGCCTCTTTCTTTGGTTTCTCCTTGCTTTTCCAGTGTGGGGTTCGGTTTACAAACCAACAATTGGCCAGGCAGCCAGGAGACCAAAAAAAAAAAAGGGCCTTGGGAAAGAGGCCTCTGTGGAGGAAATCCCAAAGTGGCCATTGACCTGAGAGTGGGTAGGAGTGGCCAGATGTTAGATGCTTGTGGACTGCCAGGTGAGTAGCAGGATGCCCCAAAGATGCCCGCTGGCCTGATGCACTTGTTTGGGGAGCTGTACATAGCGCACTGTGGCAAAAATGGGAAAGGAATGGCTGTGCAGTGCACTGGTGTCTGCTGTGGTCAGTTCAGGTGGACACCAATGCCCAACGAGAGCTGGAGTTAGAAAGCTGGGAGGAAATAATTTAGAGAAGGATACGTGGGTGTCCACGACTCTGCTAGCTTTGGGGGCTGGCAGACAAGGTGGGAGACAGGATAATAAGCTGGAGAGCTTAGCATGCCTTTTTGCAAAGCCAGGAGGACACAAGTTGACGCAGACTAAGATCCAGCACTCGTGACAAAGCCGACTGAGATGCTGAGAGGCTGAACCTCTGAGAAAGTGAGGAGAGGGAGGGGGAGGATGCTGTGGTGACTGGCTGTGAAACAGACCAAGTGCCCCATGCAGTCGGACCCCTAATACGAAGGAAGCGTGTACACTCTAATTACTCCAGACTTCTGGTAATAGAGAAATAAACCCCCAAACTCCTAAGAGAAAATTTGTATTCTTTCTCCATTTCTTGAAGATGTAAATCTTATCAGGTCTTTGAAATATAAACACCCCAGGAGATAATAAAACACTGCTCACAGAGAAAGAAAAAAAAGAATAGAGGCTTTTAAAAATACAGACTGGTATAGAAATCTAGTCCACAGCCTCCACAAGATTACCTGTCAAAGACAAATACAAATCTAAAAAGCCTTCTCCACAAACAGTAGGAAATTCTAGCCATTTGAGTGAGTTGGATTCAACTATTATTTATAAACTAATGGGTTTTGTATTGTTTACATGATTCATGGCTAAAATTTTGGAATGAAAGCTATAGCGTTTCTGTGTGTGTGCGTGTCTGTTTATGTATATCTATAAATGGCATGTTATGTATCTGTGATATTTTTCTACCTCTAGATGATATTTTAAAAATTAATTTTTAAAAGAGGTCTATTTACTTGGCTTAAAGAAAAATAAACTTTAATATCAGTAGTATACTTATGTAAAACTAAATTTTCTTTCACCTGCCAGAAGGACAAGCTTTTCTTGGAATATCCATCTGTTTTTGATAAGATTGTGAAAAGGTACTCTTTACTTTTAAGTAATTTGCCTAGAAAACAAAGATTCTGTGTTTTATTAAAACAAGTTCCTGTGTCTTTATCAGGTCTTTGATTACTTAAGAAAATGGAGTCTTCTCTATTAAAAAAGCTAAGTTTTTTGCAAGTATGTAGCTTTCTGTATTTGCCTTCAGTCATTGTCACTTTTGGTTAGATGGATAACTAAGTATGCTTCACAGTGACCTATGGGCCTATTTAATCGAATTTTAAAATCTTTTGATACTTTTGATAAACTTCTCCAAAATCAAATTCTAAAGCAAGTCTTTTTGACCTAGAACTAACTTTGGAATTTTCCAGAAGGCTGATGGAACATCTCAAAATATTTGTTCTCTCTCCTTATAAAAAAGAAATATTAAACAAATTGGGCTCATTTGATATATTAAATTACATGGAAAGCACTGTCAAATAAGAAACAATGCCAAACTTCAAGTTACATTTACATGAAATTCCTAAAAATCTGATATGTATTTATCAATCATAATTCTAATTATTTTCAAAAGAATGTAAGAGAAATAACCAAATTCCCTTGTCAGTTGCATTATAACGAACTCTTATCACATCTTTAACTATGGCCATTTTTAAGCCTTTTGTCATTTACAGACAGTTATTGTTTTATTCTGATGCTTTTGCAAAAAAAAAAGTGTTCCTACAAAACTGCTTCATTTTCAGGGAGATTCATAAAAAAGACTCTGACGAGTGTAAGTTTCTGATAACTCAGATCAACTTGCCTTCACGTGGCAGGGGCAACAATGCACCTTTCAAGGGCTTCTCCAAGGCTACCTGCACAGCCCCGCCATGCTTCACGGCACAGCAGCCTGAGATCTGCCCCTGTTCTTCCCACATCAGTAAAACGGGCCCATTTCACTGATACAATGTTAACACGTGGAGACTGGCCTCCGCTGCAGGACCCTCTGCAGACTTTGCTGGAACATCGGTGAGGGAGAGGATGGGTGGGGGCCCCACAGAACACCCAAGGCCCAGCCATCCTCATAAAGTTTTGGGGGAGTCCTCTGGTTGGGTGAGATGTGTGCTGTCCCAGAAGTTGTGATCGGCAAGATGTGCGCCTATTCAACCCCTATGAACATGAAGGAGTTGCAAGCCTTTGCAGGGATTTGGGGTTTGGGAGGACTTTTATTCCCCACCTTTAACAGGGCCTCCATCCCTTTACCAGAACATAAAGAAAGAGCAGGCGTGGGGCTGGGGACCCGAGCAGCAAGCTGCCTTTTAGACGGCAAGAAGACCAGTGAAGCAGATGAAACCTCTGGGCATCCCCCAAGCAGGGCTACCGTCTGCGTTAGATGTCTGTGACTTTGGAAAGTACAGGGGGGCATGATGGCAGAAGGAGAGAAAACCCCCAGGACTGCCCTCTGAAAGGTGGCAAACACCTGATACACCACCATAGAACGACTCCTAGCAACCTACACAATTGCTAGAACCTCTCACAAACAGCATATCACGGTAAGAACTTTCCTTCCTATCAAGGGCTGAACTGAAAATAGGTTCCAGTGATCCCCCGTCACGGCTCAAACTCCCATTCTGACTAAGTGGCCTGTTTACAGCAGAGCACCCTGCCTGCCAGCCCACTGCCTCTAGAAACGCAAGTGCTACGAAGCCCTGTGGATTCTCCAAACACCCTATTCCTGTGGTGGTCCCTGTGGCTGCAGAGAAGGAATGGAAGAAATTCTGTCCGATGCCCTTGAAATACAGTGACTTGGTTAATGCTGGTCCTATGTGTTCTAAAAAGTGCCCAAGGCAACTGCCAAGAGTCTAGGGCCCTCCACTGGGAACTTCCAACCAGTGAGGGATTGGCAAATTGATTACATTGACGCCTTCTCTCTAAATATGCCTTGGCTTATGTGGACACTGCATTTGGCCTAAACCAAGCTTTCCCCTGTCATTGTGCAAACCAGGCTCTCAAGGGAATTAAAGAAGCTGAGTATCACCTACAGATACCTTCACCCAACAGACCGTGATTGGGGATCACATTTCAAAGGTCATGCTACGCAAGACTGGGAAAAGAACATACCATTGGAGGGTCCACCTCCCGCATAACCCACAGGCAACAACACTGACAGAAACGGAGAATGGGCTATTAAAGCAGCAGATTAAATTACTAACAGGTAAAACCACCTTGGCTGGGTAGACTCAAGTACTTTCCCAGGCTTTAATACATTTGAAGGATCAGCCAGTAGGGCCCGTTGTCCCATAGGCCAGACTGGGAACCCCTGCCAAGACACCCAAGGCTGTAAGGGCATGGAAGTCACGGAAGCGCCACTGCCCTGACTCTCACCATGGATCAACGTGCTGTGCTGCCGAGAACACCAGGCCCCATCACGCCTGGGAAACGCAATGAGACGTTTGCTGGGATTTGCAATGGGACGTCCCGCTGGGATGGGTGAGTTACTTCACACCCCTGGGTGAGGGGGAACCAATCTCCACCGGGACCCCACCGTCCGGCTGCAAGCGGGGCTGTTGGAAACACACTGCACCTGGCATGGAACACGCACCTTGTAAAAAGGGGAGAAGATGGGGGTCCCGGTCGGGCACATCCCGCCCCCAGTCCACCTCCTCTCGCCAGAGCTGCCTCCCCAGGCCGATGTGCACGGTCTGCACCGCCAGGTCACGTCCTTAAAACTGCCACCTCCCGCCCGTCAAGGACAGCTGAGCATCTTTTCCCACGGGGACGACCACTGGCGCCGTCTTGGTTCCTCTCTCGGCCTAGAGGGCGTTATGGCGCACACAAAGCCCCTACTGAATCCACCCAGCCAGGCATCCGTGACAGCCCACCAGGCTCGTCTTTACCACACACGACAGTGTCTCTAATGAGAAAGGCCGTCCTCCCAAATAGGATGACCTCGGACGTGATTACTGCCTTGCCAGGAGGTACCTGCGCCCTCGTCCAAACAATGCCGCAGGCAGAGGTCATTAACAACTCCCGGGAAATACAAATAGAATCTGGGTCATAAAGCCTAACCTTGTTTTTTCTCTTCCTTCCGGCTTAGTCTAGTTTCACGTGCTCAGAGCGTGCAGAAACTTTGCACCCGCGCGGGAGCTCCTAGTACAAAATGGCGGCGCCCACACCTCCGCTCGGCGGGCCGTGCTCAGAAGCTGCTCACGACACCTCAATCCAAGATGGCGCTGGCGGGCCGTGTGCAGAGAGGCCTCGCCCATCGCCGCCTGGAGCCAGAGCCGCACAGCTGCCCCCGCCCCGCGAGAACTCCGCCTGGTCCTCGGGAGAACCCCGCCCCTTCCGCCCGCTGAGAGAACCCTGCGAAGCAGCCCGTCCCCAGCCGCGCGCCGGAGGGCTTGTGCTCGAAGGTGGAGCTCACACCTCTCCCATCTCTGTTCCAAGGGTAACGCTTACCTTGGCTTCTGAGCCGAACTTGGTCTCCTTCTACTGGCGAAAAGGATGCTGGGCAGGAGGACCCTTGCTGGGCCCTGGCTTGGGAGGGCTGGTAACAATCCCTGATGAGTCCGCTCCGGTGTCATCTTTATTCAATCCCACGAGGACGGTCGTGAACACCCTGCGTGATCAGACCCCCCAGCCTAGGGGACTTAAGAAATCAGTGGTTCCGGCCGTGGGGCTCTTGGTGGGAGAAACTGTAACTTATTTCGGGAATCAGTTATCTTCCTCTGTGTTTCTTCTCGCCTGTGCCTGTATTTTTGCTGTGGCAGCCGCCTCCCGTGCAGCCGCATAGCTGCCGAAGGGGCCACCTCCATGCTGATGAGACCCCTCGCTGATGGCTCAGGGCACCTCGTGGGGGGCGTGTGAGACTGTGGCAGCTGGTGCGGAGCTTGGAGGGGGTCGCGGAGAGGGTGTGACCGCCTGCTGACCCCCGGAGCTGGATCCGGGCAGTGGGAGGCTCCTCACCCCTCCCCCGTCCTTGGACCGTACATCCCGCCCACGGGTCCCGTAGTGGGAGCCGTTTTCAAGGATGCAGGCTGGAGCGAGCGATTTGTTATCAGCTATGGACTCAGTACGTGCCTGAACCCCGTTAAGGCTTCTAGACGAACTTTTAAGATTATGGCCGTGGATGTGAAGACCTGCTCTTCTCTCTGTGCCCAGGACAAGCCTCGCATGTAAGTCCCCTTCTACCTAACCCTGCCACCGCCCAGCCTGGAGGGGCTATTTCTTCGGGCTCTCCTTGCCCTCTGTGCTCGGGGTCCCATTTCAGTCGTCTCCCGGGAAAGCTCCCGAGGTTTCCGAACCTATAGCATCACCCATGCAAACCGGGTCAGAGGAACACGCATCCTGCCTGGTAAATATTCTGTGGAGTGTGACCCCGTGGGACTTGGCCACCCGGACACCAGTTTCCAAAGGTGAGGGCCAAATGGAGAATGCCCTTAAAATAGCTCCTGGATTTTTATCTGTTGACTTTAAAAAAGGTATTTACAAGAAGTGTTCATTTTAATTCTAAACGTAAATGATCTTATTTTACTCTTCAGTGTGGTTGGCATTGACGTGCCCTGGTTTGGGGAAAATTCTCGGTGGATTCTGTTCTTACTGAGGATGAGCCTGGGGAAGCACAGCGCTTTCTGCACCTTTGTCTTTCTGCAGGGGAGGCGGTCTCAGCGATCATGTCAGCAGGTGCTGGGGGCGTTAGGGAAGCAGAGAGCTTCAGGTTCAAAAGCCTCAGGTTTCCTTCCACTCGTTAGCTTATTCTAGGGCTAGACCTATACTCAGAAGAGTACTGAATCTTACTCTGAGAAATAGTTCCCTAATGTTTCTTTTGGTATCAGATATTTGCAAATGAAACTACTGTGAAGCGTCATCATATCACGTTCGGTAGATTTTTACGTGACTTGTGTCTGCTTAAGTCCATGGGAAGGAAGTCTATCTACAACATAGGTACATGGCATAGCAGATATGGGAAATATATAAATTCCACTTTGTAGAGAGGGTCTTGTACTCATTCCTGTTACACTGTAGAATCCTGCTTCCTATCTCACCTTGGGCTTTAATTTCAAACATGCAATGATACACTTGTAAATTTTTGTAAAGGAGATTTTTAGGTCAGCCTTTGAAAGGGAAACATGTTCCTGCCCAAAGAATAAATCAAAACGGACATTTGTTTATATAATCAGAAATGTGTCTGTACAGCTCTACCCTGAAGCTGCTTGGAGTGCTTACTAGCATAACTAACACTAAGAAGTAGCCTTCGTAGGTGAACTTCAGTAGAAAAGGAACCAGGGAGATAATCACTGATGGTTTTTCCTCTCGTCCCCTCCCTTCCCCCCCTTTCTTTTACTCCTTTCTTTTCTTTTCCTCCCCTGCTGTTCCATTTCCCCCCTCCTTTCTTTTACTCCTTTCTTTTCTTTTCCTCCCCTACTGTTCCCTTCCCCCCTCCTTTCTTTTACTCCTTTCTTTTCTTTTCCTCCCCTACTGTTCCCTTCCCCCCTCCTTTCTTTTACTCCTTTCTTTTCTTTTCCTCCCCTACTGTTCCCTTCCCCCCTCCTTTCTTTTACTCCTTTCTTTTCTTTTCCTCCCCTACTGTTCCCTTACCCCCTCCTTTCTTTTACTCCTTTCTTTTCTTTTCCTCCCCTACTGTTCCCTTCCCCCCCATCTCTTTTCTTTTCCTCCCCCACTGTTCCCTTCCCCCCTCTTTTCCTCCCCCCACTGTTCCCTTCCCCCCTCCTCTCTTTTCCTCCCTTCACCCCTCTCTTTTCCTCCCCCCACTGCTCCCTTCCCCCTCCTCTCTTTTCTTTTCCTCCCCCACTGTTCCCTTCCCCCCCTTTTCCTCCCCACCCCCGTTCCCTCCCTTTTCTTTCTTTCCTCCTCCTCCTCCCTCTCCTCTTTCTCCTCCTTCTTCTTTAAGAAATGACATAATTTAAGGCACTGCCACAGATGATTTAAAACATGTACTTACCTTCCTATTTTGGAAATGACCTAAAAGGAAAGAATGATGTAAAGGAAGAAAACGACAGATTAGAGCAGTTCACCTTCTCTGTGTAGAATGAGTTTTCTGAGCAGAAAGAATGGTCTCTAGTAGCATAACAGGACGGTAGCTGGAGGCTCTCTGTTCATTGTCCGGGTGATGTTTGGTCCTGGTTTGGAAAATGAAAAGATAATTTAATTGTGTGTGTGTGTGTGCGTGTGTTTTAGCAGAATTACCCCATAGTGCCGTGGGGCTGGCAGAGTAAGGATCTCGTCCCAGTGGCCTAAGGACATACAATTATGGAACCGGAGGGATGTGTGGTGACCGCCAGCCAGTCTGGAACTTTGGTTGTATTCACAGCCGTCCATTCAACACCCTTAATCCTTGCCCAGGCGGTAGACCTCTTCTGTGTTATTTTGACTTTCCAACCCGAGGTGGTTTTCTTCCCCCAAAGGCAGGTAAGAACAGCTCCATCAGGTCAGCAGGAAAACATGAACAAAATGGGAGAATCTGGAATTCTATTCAGGAGAGGTCCCGTTTGTCTATGAAGTTACACATATCTTGAATAGCCTGACCTGTAAAACAATGAGCAAACAAGCAAAAAATCGATAAGAACCAGAAACAGAGAAAAAAAATAAAAATAGTAATAATCAAAACAAACCAAAAACTGTCCTCTGCTTCTCTGGGTTGCTAATTTTTTAACATAATAAAAAATTATTATAAAAATAAGAGATTTTCATGAAGGAAATGTAGATAAGCAAGAAGAAGAAAATGAAAATCACCTCTAATTCTAGCATTCAGAAAAAACATATAGTGTTTACATTTTGGGGAATGGACTTTCAGTATGTTTGTGTGTGTTTGTGTGTGTGTCTTTCTCTGCTTTACGCATCCAATACACACAATATATAAATTTATGTAATATATAAAGTTTACAAAATATATATTTACGAAAATGAAACATTTTTGCTTTTCTTTCTCTTAATAAGCACACCCATCCTTTAATAACTGCAGAGTATATGATTGAATAAATACACTCTTGTAACTGGCCATTATTATTGGATAAGGTGTTTTTCAATTTTCCTTTCTTATTAATTATTTTATAAAAGTGTCTTGTAGCCGCATCTTTGTGACATGACCAATGTTTACTTAGGATAAATTCCTAGAAGTAGGATTTCTATGTTAAAGGTTAAGAATATTTTAAATAGCATTTAAATCTTTAACATTCTATCAGGAGCAGTGTATGAGATTGCCCAGTTTCATATACTATTCCTGAGTATAATCATTAAAGTTAAAATATATAAAAGTGAATTGTTTAAGAAGAATAACCAGGCAGTTTAATGCTGCCATTTTGAATAGTCCAACTTCATTGCAGAACCAAAGGTCTCTTTCAGGAATTCACTTGTTACGAAATGACATAGAATTGTATTCAAGGCAGAAGTCCACAGTGGTCTTGCCAAAGGGTTGTACATTCATTTGTAAGAAAGGTCACGTCTTTCTGGCTTAATTCAAAGGAGCGGAAGCTGGCTTGCTTCCAGGTAGGATATCCTGATTGGAAGTCAGCTCCGACATTCAGCTTTGCTCCTTCCTTACCATCGTTTTGGTGTAAATTCCTTAAAGAGGAGTGTGGTGTCTACACATGCTGGTTTGCACACACACAGTGCGACAGACACGTGATCTACTTTAGTCACCCTGTGCCACTTTGGGGCCCAAGGGGAGGAGGGGATAGGAAACAGGCTGAGAAAACTGGAAGTTCTTCCTGGAAAATCCATATCAAATGTTAGTGTTTGGCCCGCAGACAATTATTCCATCTATTATTCCTATCAACAACAGTGAGTAGTAATTAAAAAAAATCTTGTGTGCCTGCCAGCGCTACATTACATGCTATACAATATGCTTAGGTCAAAGTCCTTGCTAGACCTTTTATCGTAGCCTTGAAAATGATGTCTTAAACATTTGCAGAGCTCTTTAGCGTTGACAAAGTGTTTTCACATCAGTAAGCTCACGTATGGTGCGTTGTCAGGTTTGGTGGGGCTTTTCTGCTGTTACCTGTCTTTGAAAAATGCTCCGTTTTGGACCTTCTGGAGATTCCTTGTGTTTCAGGTTTGTGATTTAAATCCTTATGGAAAAAGCAATGATGGGCTCGAATCTTTTATCCTATTTCTTAACGGGCTGCAATAAACTAGCAGATGTGGGGAGCTGTTATGACACATTTAAATAAATAAAAAGTGCATAAAAGTCAGACTGGGGCAAGATATGCTTTCATTCAGTGCCTTGTCCCCTGGAAGGCAACAAGAAAAAGTCCTGTGGGCCCTGGATTAGAAAAATCCCCAAACATCTTTCATGCATGGCTGGAAGTGTAAGACTTGGTGTCCTGGCTCTAGTCCAGGGCAAAGGGGAATTTCAAAAGCTGGTTCACATACTTGTAATTTTCCAGTTTGAAGCACACACTTCCTATCCTGGCCATTTGTGCTGTCTGAGAGCAGCCAGCAAACTGGTTGTGAAGAGGGCAGAAGCTTCTTGATATCTTAAAACCATAAAGTGCTGTGGGATGTTTTTGGATGAAGAATTCACAGAGATGATTAATTTTGTGACCACTCCGTGGTCATTAGTGCAGTTCTAGACTTAGTGTTTCATTAGTGTGGTTCGCCTTATTAGTTTACTTGGACAATCATGAATTATTGATGTGGTCGTTCTACGATGGGGAAGCCTAGTAAACTGGAGGAAGTAAAAAGGCATAGACTTTTGTTGTTGTTTTTAATCCTAGTTTATGAGCTGCAGTGCTCTAAGTGCTTGGGAAAGCTACAACAAGATTTGTTAATTCCCAAAAGGAGATGCTGGTGCAAAGGGCAAGCAGAGGAGTCCCAGAGGGTCTTCGAGCAGCAAAATTGTAGCAGGAGCCACAAAATGATTGAAATGGAGGATTCTCGCAAAAGTTAGAAGGCAGTGGATTAAAAAGATAAAACAAGAGCCACTTGACTCTGCAGGTTAGGAATAGCTTTTAAAAAGCTGGAACTAAAACTAAGCCCGTGCACCACAACTACAGAGCCTGAGCTCTAGAGCCCGTGAGCCACAACTACTGGACCCGTGTGCCACAACTGCTGAAGCCCGCCCGCCTAGAGCCTGTGCTCCGCCACAAGAGAAGCCACCGCAATGAGAAGCCTGCGCACCGCAGCGAAGAGCAGCCCCGCTCGCTGCAACTAGAGAAAGCCCACGTGCAGCAACAAAGACCCAACGCAGCCAGAAAAAAAAAAAAGCTGGAGCTAAAGTGCTAAGAGAAAGCTCCCAAGAAGAGGGACACATGTGGTGTGTCCTACCTGGGCTGCGTGGCCATCATGGGTGCTTGGTGGGTGTCGTCATGAGCGGCTGCTCTGTTCATTGGCTCCTGTGACTGGGCAGAAATCCCAGGTCGGGAAGGGGACGGGAGCAGAGGGTATTTGCTTAAGAAATGGATCAGTACTTTCTCCTTTGAAAAAACTTACAAATAAAGCCACAGCCTTGTTGATTGCTACCCTCAATCCCAGCATTCTCTCCAGATCTGCTTATCCTTCTGGCTGGTTTCTGTGCTCTTTTGTGATTTTGGCTTTCTGTAAATGGTACCATACCACACACATGAACTAAAACTTGCTTGAAGCATGGCCAGTGTCTCATGAAGCTCTTTCCATGTCAGTTGATACAGAACCATGTTTTGTTTGAAACTGCTGTGCTGCGTTCCACGGAATACTCTACATATGCAGTCATTCTGCTATAAATGGATATGTAGGCTTTTCTGATGACGCCTGTCCAGTAAGAACAATGTTGTGGATTCCAGGTGTGTGCTCTCAGTTATTTTCTGCCCAGGCAGGGAGAGAAGAAATGATATTCCAGGAATGTCTAAGATTGGTGGGCTGGGACTGTCAGACACATTTTTTTGGATGTTTATTTGCGTGAGTAGACCTTTTGCTTAGCCCGAGAGGCAAATGACCCCACTAGAGTATTGACTGGTTTGTATGTGACCAATCAGAGGCCGCCTGTATAGGACAGTTAGATTATTAACATTTTTCTGTTTTCTCCTTTCCGTAAGGGTGAGAGAAAAAGTAGTTTTTAATGTATATTTTAGACTTCAGTGAGAACTTGCTTTTCTACCCACCCTTTTATTATTTCTAGTTTTCAATCCAGGTATATACCTCCTTTTGCTAAAATTCTATCTATTGTGCCTCACAGATATGTAGATTAATAGAAACACCTGTGCAAACTTAATGTTTTGGCATTAGTTTATGGCAAAGCTTTGAACACGTTCTTTACAGCCAAAGGTGTTCGTGTTGATTTCTGATTTTTAATGACTGTGTTGCCGTCTTGTTCTGTGGCTGACACTTGACTGATATCTGGTTACAACACGTGTGGATCATTTGAGCAGCCATAAAAGGTGTTGATTTTCCTCCTAACGTCATTAAAAGAACAAATCCGATTATGGAGAATAACGATTTGATCACAACATCCGTGAAAGAATAGAGGACCCACTGATTAAAATGACCTGGTTTTAAAATATTTATTTTGTTCATGGGTTTTAATTTATGTTCTCATCTGGCAGAAAGGGAACATTTGCCTACTACCAAGTTGAAAGCATTACAGGTAGTGTTATTACACAGTGACCTATGCAGAGGGGGATATTTCATTTAAGTCTCTACACCTTCTATGTCATAAAATAAACATCTAGTGATGTTTCAAAAATGATGAAAAATAGGCGTTGCCCCGGTGACTTCGCTTGGTGGCCACCATTTGAAAAAGAAGAGCGAGTTTAGTTCAGACGATCTGAGAGCAAAGGGTACAGGCGAAAATCGACGATAAAATTGAAGATAAATCCCTCCCTCCTGAAATCTCTAAGGGCAGAGTGCATCTGGTCTGGTCTCACACGTTTGGGGATTTCAGATTTCTGAAAGGTCAGAAATTTCTGATTGGAATGATTAATTGGCTTTGAATTTTGACACTCAGATGTAACTTGGAGTTTTGGGGGAATTTGATGATGACGTTTGATGACTTTCTTATCTGGGAAAGAAGGTGTGTTGGGGACTGCTGTTATGGAGTGGGGTGATTCTTTCTGGAAATATCCAACTTTGATTGTACTCATGCTAACTTCCTGAGCGCTGCTTGAAGTCGTTCCATCATGGTAAATTCTTGTGTTGCTCCTGGATCTGGCAGGGGATCACTGCCTACTCCCTGGCAGAGAGGTGCGGCATTTCCAGTTACCCAGGTGTAGGAAGAAGAATGCTTTTGCACCCGTGGGGCTCAGCTCAGCCCTGTGCAAAGGAATTGGCCCCTTTGGAGTCCTTTTTGATTTGCCGTGCTAGTTTGAGCAAGGGGCACTTGAACAGGCTTGATTCATTTTTGTTTATAAGAGACAAACAGCTCCCCGCCATTGATCAGGTAATCAACAAGCGTTTATGGAGTATTTACTGGGCACTCTCAGTCCTGCCACGTACTGTTGGGAATGTGACAGTGAATGATCAGGAGCTGCTGAACTACCTCCCTTCCCACCCTCTGCAGGCAGGGCCTTCCACTTATCTCTACTGAAAGTCCCAAGTCAGATAACATTCAGGACCACATCCTGCCTTCTCAGAAACATCTAACACATCAGGAGGGAATACAGAGGCTGGCTCGCCATGGGGCTCTGGCCTTGGGACTGCTGGAACTTGGCTCTTTGCCCATCCTTCTTGTCTGCGTCCTAGACCCTTGCTGGACAGCTTTGTTGCTGGTGTTCCTGAGTCTCCTTCTGGCCTCTCCAGGGTTCCTGCCTGTCCACGTGTCGCCTCCTGTCAGTTCCAAGTCAGATTCCCAGCTCCGCTGTCTTTTGGATTCAACTGTCGACTCCAGAATCTGCCCCTGTCTTGGCCTCATTTTGGTGACCCCAAGTTTTGCTTTGGGCTCTAGAGTCTGCTGTTTTTTCAGCTCACAGCCTGATGCTGAGCCATAGATTATATCTTTTATGGCTCCATCCAGCTGGTCCCAAGGGGAGGGTGGGCAAGAGGACATGAATGTCTTGTTCAAAAATTATTACCTCTTTAGGGAAACTGGTCCAGTTTCCCTAAGGGATCTAGCTTGTTACTTGAGGGGTCTACCTTGTCACTAAGTCTATGTAGGCTAGATTCTTTTTCATGCTTCTTGTATTCAGTATTACTTTTTGCACCATGCTCCTTAGCATCTAATGCCAACTTTCCCAGTTGGAGGTCTGCCCAAGGGTACAGTTAGAGAAATAATGATCTGACTGGCCTCTGTATGTATGTGATTATTATAGCTTAGTCTATAAGGATACGTGCAATCCTTTTTTTAAAAGTTATAATTAATTTATTATATATAGTTATGCATAATTATGCATCATATAGTAAGGTGCTATGATAGGAGATAGCAGTCATAATATATAGATATATGATTAAAAATAGAATGTATAGGGGCTTCCCTGGTGGCGCAGTGCTTGAGAGTCCGCCTGCCGATGCAGGGGACACGGGTTCGTGCCCCAGTCCGGGAAGATCCCACATGCTGCGGAGCGGCTGGGCCCATGAGCCATGGCCGCTGAGCCTGCGCGTCCGGAGCCTGTGCTCCGCAACGGGAGAGGCCACAACAGTGAGAGGCCCGCGTACCATCAAAAAAAAAAAAAAAAAAAACAACAATGTATAATACGATCCCCTTTTTATAAAAGTAAATAATGAATGTGCATATGTATATACATTTTCAAAAGCGTGGAAGGAAATTAAAAAACGTGATAGTGACTATCCTCAAAGTAAGGTTACAGATGACTTTTCGTTTCCTTCCTGTTGATGAATATAGTTTTAAAATTTTAGAAAACCTGTATAACTTTGTAATAAGACAAAATAATAAAACTCATTAATAGCTGTTGATCAAGCCAAACCTTTTGCTTACCAAACAAAATCTGGCTGTTTTAATTAGGACACATACAATCCTTTAATTTATCTGACCTCAGTTTCCTAACTTGTAAAATATGGTTATAGCCAGCTTATCTATCTCCCAGGATGGTTATTATAAGTCCAAACTAAAATGTTCTACAAGTACCTTCTAAAGGAATTAGAAAATTCTAAAAGTTAAAATTAAAGTGCTATAGAAATAAAATAAATCATCTTCATTCTCAGAAGTCTAGAATGGATGTCTTCAGGGTGATGTTTGAACCCATCCTCCCATTGCTTCCTATAAAATAGGAAATCACCCAATGAGAGCTCCTTTTTTTGAGGGGGGGGCATTAGTCTGTGAATCATAGATTATTTCTTCTAAAGTGACAATTAAATGTAAAGAGAAAGAAAGCCCAACTGCATAAACACATCTATTTCTATTTTAAACTCCAAGTGCATCACCCAAACCACAAAACCCCGGGATCAAATTTAGCTCCTTCCCCGCCCATGCCCAGCCCTCGGGCTCTCCCAGAGGTGAACTGCTGGGAAAGTGTCTGGGCTCTAAGCCCAGGCTGTTTAAATGGCTTCTTCCTCTCCTCCCCCCACGCCTTCCCTCCAGCACACCTGTTTGCAGATCCCTTTCCTCTCTGGCCCAGGCGTCTTGATTCTGGTCACGACCACCTGTTAAGGATGACGCAGATTTAGCCCTACGCACATCCTCGCCTTGCTGCTGCCTTCAGGGTCCCAAACGGTGTTGATTCACCCCACAGGACATTATTTTTAGCCTTTATCTCTCGGTGGTTTTGTTTTCTTTCCGCCACCTTTCGACCCAAGAGCTGGAAATAAAGTCCACCTTCCATAAAGACGAGAAAGTTGTCAGCCTTTTCCTTCCTGCTCACATGAAAGGCCTGCCCAGTGGAGCCTGGGGAAGATGCTGAAAATGTCTATTCCCTGGTCCCGAAAACAAACGCACTTAGGAGCAGGTTGCATCTCTTCCTTGTGTACTGAGCAGAGCAGTTGTCTGGAACAGGCAGCTGTCCTTTCAAAGGGTCATGAAGACTTGCAAGGGCAGTGAAATAAAAGAAAACCACATTTTTCTCTCCTTTTGATCGGGCTTGCTGGATGCAAACATCTGCGTGAATTTGAGTAGCCTACTTCCTTTTTTTGAAGTAATTAAAAGAAATTCACAGGCAAAGAGAGAAATGATTGCTTTTGGCATAAAACTATGTGAAACAATGGCTTCCTTGGACTGGAGACCTAGTTTTTACTATGGAATAAAATAGGGGAAGGTGCTTTGTAAATTGTAAAGGGCAAGGTGTATTAAAGGGCTTGAAAATTATAGTTTGTTATCCCTGCTTTTGAACTGAATGTATGTGTATAGATAGTTCAAATAGAATAGAAAGATATAAAAACAAAAGTGGAAAATGTATGAGTACCCTATATCCTTTTCAATCCAGGAATCCATTACAGGGCTATTAAAATTCAAACAATTGCTTTTTGATGAACTTTTCTTTTCTTTTCTTTTCTTTTTTTTGCTCATCAATATTACTGCAAATAATTTCCTTGTACTTCAGTGAATTTTTCTATCATTATTCTTCAAATTAAGTTATATATGTGAAATTACTGATGCAAAGGCATACACATTTAAAGTTTTGATATACATTGACAGTCCATCTCCTGGAAGACTGTAGCCACTTACAATTTCTTCAAATGTATGTGAAAATTTTCGTTTCCTCAAACTCTTGCCAATGGAGGGTTCATCTTCTTAATCTTTATGACCATCTTTGTTATTGGGTAGCTTGAATGTTCTTACGTGTATTAATGAGCTATTTATATTTTGTCCTTAAGGAAATGATTATTTTTATCTTTTTCCATTTTTCCCCTGTGAGGTTATCTTTCACTAATTGACTCATAAGAATCATTTTTCTATTGGATATTAGTTTTTTCTCTTCTGTATGCAAGTAACTTTCCAGTTTGCCATTTGTCTTTCAACCTTATAATGGCTTTTTTGTTGCCGTACACTTTTATTTCTTTGTTTTTTTTTTAAGTAGCCACGCCTATTAGTCTTTTATGATTTCTGCTTTTTGTGTTTTCCATTCGATGGCTTACCTTGTCGCTGGATGTAAAGCTTGTTTCCAGACAGGTTTTGGAGCCAGGCAGAACAAGTTGAATCCTCTCCTCTGTCTCGTATTGACGGAGACTCAGAAAGATTAAATCACTTGCCCAAGTTTGTATATGAGAATAATAATATCTACTTCACAGCGTTGTTCAATGAAATACAGTGGGCTTAGGTCTTAGGGTTCAGCACTGGACTGAACCCTAAGTTCAGTCCTAACCCTAGGTTAGTTTCCTTTTTTGCTTTCATCTCCAAAATGAACTGGAAACAGTCAGTTTAGTTCTGCTAAAGGAGAGAATGACCAGGCCAGAAGATCTTTTTCACTAATCTTGCTTCCAATTAATAAATGCCCTGCAGAAGTGGCTCTAAGGATTGATACCAAGGAACTGCCCATCTGTTCTCTGTTTTAGCATCTTTCTCTGAGAAAGAAATAGGTAATTATGTTCCTGTATCTTCATCAAAATATACATTTTTTAAAGAATAATTACTCAGGGTAAAACGAAACTCTCCTTGTAGATTAAAAACTAAAATAATTGAATGTATCTGTGCTCATGTGAAAATTGCAGGCAAAACAGAAAGAAAGGAGGAAGCTGAGATGCTAAGGAGATTCTTGGGAAAAAGGGTTTCATTGGAACTCCCTGTAGAAGGAAACCCTTTAAGAATTTTTTACCAATTTATCACTTGTAGGGTTACCTTTATGCTAATGAAAATAGGCTCAGTCATTCCTAAAAAAAAAAAAAGATGGTCTCTGCAGGAACAGCCATATTCATTATCATGTTCAAAGCTTTAGTTGTATATTATATAGATGAAAGAAAATATGAAAAGATATTTCACTAAGAGGTTTATTTCATTTCACCATCCAATATCTACCTTCATATTTTCATTCTCCCCAATAAATAATGAAGTTATAACTTTCATCTCCTTGCAAAGATGGTAAATTTCCAGGGAGGTTCATTTTCTCTTGCCACGTGTAAATTTTAAAGTACTCTTCAATTACGTCTGCATGCACAAAATGATGGAGGGAATGAAGCCAATGAACAAGGTAATCCAAGAACTAGGGGCCCACCTTTGCCTTACTTATCAGAATATCTAAAATCGACATAGTTATTTCAGCCTGAATTATACAGGGTTATTGAGTCATTTGTAACTAATTTTGCGTGTGTAAGCATTAGGGCTCTATTTTTAAATCCACAATTAGACAAGCTAATGTATAAAATATTAAGCTTTGCAAGATAATGTTTGTTTTCAATTCCTTAATATCTGTCTTCTGTTCCTCATATAATAGAATTTAAATTTCACAAGCCGTAACTACAGTAGGGTTAAGGATAAATACAACATCTGTCATTAAAAGGTGATCCAGAGACGGTATAGAAGTCATTTTAAAAGACTAGAGTACAGGGCTTCCCTGGTGGCGCAGTGGTTGAGAGTCCGCCTGCCGATGCAGGGGACGCGGGTTCGTGCCCCGGTCTGGGAGGATCCCACATGCCGCGGAGCGGCTGGGCCCGTGAGCCATGGCCGCTGAGCCTGCGCGTCCGGAGCCTGTCCTCCGCAACGGGAGAGGCCACGACAGTGAGAGGCCCGCGTAACGCATAAAAAAAAAAAAAAAAAAAAAAAAAAAAGACTAGAGTACAAACCATCACAGTAATAAAATATTAATAGATTAATTATTAATAAAAATAATCGGATATTATATGAGCACCTAGTATTGACTGGTTGATTCATTCAGCAGTTATTTATTGAGTGCCTACTGTGTATTAGACACGGTTCTAGATACTGAGATTAGAATGCTAAGGAGACAAGATCCCTGCACACGTGGAGCCCAGAGCTGGGAGAGGAAACAGATAACAGACGATTGCATAGCCAGGATGGTTTTAGATAGTGACAAGTGTGTAAATAAAATAAGATGGGCAGAGTTAAGAGATTGTGACTGGCGTAAGCAGCGTGGCCAGGGAGCTGTGATACGTGGGTCGGGCAGTGAAGGTTTCTGAAGAGGTGATATTTGTGCTGGGATCTGGGTGATGAAGCATAAGAAGAGATGGGGAGAGGCTTTCTAAGCAGAGGCAACAGCTAGTGCAAAGGCCCTGAGGCAGGAATAAGCTTGGTGATTCTCCATGTGATGGTTAATTTTATGTGTCAGATTGACTAGGCTATGGTACCGAGATATTTGGTCAAATGCTAGTCTAGATGGTGCTGTGAAGGTATTTTTTAGACGAGATTACATTGAAACCAATAGACTGAGTAAAGCAGATTACCTTCCATTATGTGGGTGAGCCTCATCTAATCAGTTGAAGGCCTAAAGAGAAAAAAGATGGATGTCTTTCCAGGAAGAGGAAATTCTACCTTCAGACTGACTTTTGACTTATGCTGCTCTACCCTGAAGATCTTAGACTTGCCGTGCTTCCCATCATGCAAGATAATTCCTTAAAATAACACACTCTCTCTCACTGCCTCACTGCCTCTCTGTCTGTCTCTCTGTCCTCTCTCACACACACACACCCTGTGGTTTCCATTTCTCTGGAGGACCCTGACTAATGCATTATGTGAGTAACATTATAAGGCAAGACAGAAATGGCAGAAGTAAAGATGGGAAGAATTGGGTGGCTTTGGTATGTGTTAAGGGTCCTGGTTGCTCATGAATTGGTTGTGAATGAAGTGAGGGAAGGATTGAATCAGGGGACGTTCTTCTGTACGAGGATCTCTATAGATTCCCCTCATTTTCACAATCATGATCACTTTGTATACGAGGAAAGCAAGACTGAGAAGAGGTAAATAACTTACCCAAGTCACGAGCCTGTTTGATCACCACGTTTGTGGATTTCCTGAGGATAATTTGAAGCCACATGACAAGCATAGATTTTCCAACTGGTTCCTCTTTCATGACTTGAAGTTGGGTCTGGGGGAAAGATCCTCTTGGCCAGTTATAGGTCAGTGTGTCCTACTAAATGACCCAGCCTTACAGTGATCTTGTTTTTCTCACTCTTTCTTTACTTTTTTACCAGCCAATGACTCCTCACTTAATTCTGTGTACTTCAGTTAGTACTCAGTTTCAATCTATTGTTTGACACATATGTGGGTGGTCAGAAGATTTTCACAATGATATTGATGGTCTGTCCTTGAGAGAAGAAAAATGAGAAAAATCTTTGGTCAACTCTGTGTCATTTTACACATATTATGTTATTTAGTCCTCCCATGTATCTTATAAGATCTGTACTAGCATTCCCATGTTAGAGAGGGTCAACCAGGGGCTGGATGAAGTAATGTAATTTATCTCGGTCACAGAACTAACAAATGGTGAGAGCAGGAGACAGATAAAAGATGTGCTGGAACACTTTCCATCATTTCACACCCTCAGTGTTTTCTTCTTTTTTCTACTTTCCTAGTACCTCTTCCTTTTGACTGCCTCATATTAGAATCTTTCCCGTTTGCCACAGTACATATACATTAAAAACATTCCAAGTAATAATTCACCAATGACATAAGATGTTATTCCAACAAGTGTGTGTGTGAGTGAGAGTGAGAGGGAGGGAGGGAAGAAGGGAGAGGGAGAGAAAGAGGGAGAGATTACCTGCCTATGAAGGTGAAGCTTAATTTTGAAAAAATGCTTCATGGTGAAACTTCAGGAATGTGTTCTCTGCTTATCTAGCAAAACCTTCCTGGGACTCTCTGAATCATAAGAGGGACTTTTATTTATTAATGAGGTTTAACAAGTTAAAACCACTGTCATCCCTAGAGATGTAATTTTTACACCACGGAAACATTTGAATTTCGAGGCAAAGCTTGTTTTACTTCCTTTGCTTCTGTGTGACATTGGTCCTAGTAAGGATTTTCCTTTCATTTAATCTAGATTTTTTTGAGTAATGACTTTGCATCATTTTTGCATCTTTGAGTGAAGACTCTCAGGACTCCCTTTTCATGGTTTTTAGTGTGTATAGGGGGCGGCATGTTTGTTTGCAAATCACTCTGTAAATCTAGTGTTTACCTGAGTTAAACAGCCACCTCAGTGTGATAGAGTCTTCCTGAGGACCTTCAAACTAGGGAGGGAAGGCTTTACGTGCTTTAGGATACAAAATAGACTTTTAATTGCATTTATTTTTAAGTCCTGACAACTTTGTAGGTGACCTCGGCATGTGTGAACAGCATGGGCCAAGAAACTGTTTTTTTCCGGCTTTCAGACGTCAGATTGCTTCCTTTCACACCTTGGAATGTCAGAAATTTATTAACTTCTCTTGGAATATTATTATGGTGACAGTGGTATTCTGTTTACTTGTCATTGAGTAGTTTTCCAAACTCAGTTACCATAAAAATATAAAGGCAGCCAACTCCCCCCCCCCACTTCCACCACACGTCACATCAACAAGAACAACAAAATCAACCCTTGCTGTCATTTCTGTCACAAAGAAATTTTACACGCACCTTCTCAAAGGCTAGAGATTTAATACCAAAGTGCATTGTGACATTTATAGGGTGTGTCTTAGCATAGACCAGGGAAGTCAATTCCTTAAAACTTTGGGAAAAAATTCACTGTCTCATGGAGTAAACTTGATATGTTTCATTATCTATTAGCTGTTCCATTTCATTATCTTTTAAATTCCATTGTCTATGAAATAGCAGTCTTGATAGAGGATTACACGTGTTTATTGAATAGTTAAACAAAAGAGATACTGGTGGCAGAAGTATTTAGTGCCCAGGGAAGTAATGAAGTAATGTAGTTTATCTCAGGTCACAGAACTACCAAATGGCAAAAGCAGTGCTCCGTTGCTTCCGTTTTTCACCCTTGTTTGCTTGTAAGTTGGAGCCATTGACCAGTTTTAGCCAATGGGATGTGAGCAGAAGTGCTCTCGTGGTACCCTCATGCCTGGCCAAAGAAGCTCCTCCACGACTGTCCCGTTCTCTCCTCCTGTGTTGTAAAGTCTCTGGGAGGTGGATAATGGAAGAAGTCTAGAGACACTTCCTGGAGAAAATCCGGCTCTGCATCTCTGAGCAAGAAATGCGCACCCACCCATGTCCACCTGTCCATGTGTTGGGTTTTCCTCGTTACCTTACCATTGAGTCAATCAACCTATTGGACATTTCTCCAATTTGTTTAATATCAGAATGATTATCCAGATTTTTATCATGGTTCCAAATATTGCCTTGGAAACTATCCTGGATATGAAGACTTTATTTCTGCAGTCTTACAATTCTTACCCCAGTGATTCAGACGTATATTTGGAAAAGCGTTGGTGGCAATGTTTGGCAGTTCTCTTTGTGTTATGCAGAGTGTTCCTGTAGATGTTGAAATGCCCAGACAACCCCAACAATGTGAGGGCTGAGGAGCAATTTCCCTCCAGAGTTACGCATTTTGTGCACAACACAGGGTAGGAGAAACACTTCTGAGCATTGTGCCTGGAGGAGGGTGTCATCTGAAATGATGCCCAGTAAGAGAAAATCAGTTTAGTTCAAGTTGGTCTTTGGAACTCAGCCCTGGAGGGAATTTTGCCCCAATGATCTGTCGCAGCTGTTATTTTTATGTCTTGATCCTTACTGTCTGTCAGACTCCTACCCCTCCTGTGTATGTACATGTGACATTATCCCACGTGGGCTGTCCCTTGTAATTGATTTATTTTCCTAACTTCTCCTTAGAACAAAACTGTCCTCTATGTCATTCCTCCAGTGAACACCTAGTAAATTAATTAGTGAATTAATTAATTCATTTGCTTATCAAATATTAACTGAGCACTTTCTGTGTGCCTGGCATTAGTGCCAGTGGTGGGTTATGGTCCCAAGTGATTGCTCTGTCCCATGGATATTTGTTTCCTTTTTTCTTTTAACTGTTTATTTGGAAATTATTTCAAACTTAGAGAAAAGTTGCCAAGTAGTTCCCATGTTAAAAAAAGAGTTTCCTTCACCAGGTTCCCCAAATGTTAAAAATTTACCACATTTATTTATCATGCATCTCTTTTTCTGAACTTCTTGGGAGGAAGTTGCAACAAACATGATGTCTTTGACCCTGAAATGCTTCAGTTTATGTTTCTTAAAAATAAGGATCCTCTTACATGACTACAGTGCAATCATCAGAATTGGGAAATCAACATTGCTATTACTATTATGTGGTCCAGTAGTTGGCAAGTATAGATGGCCATCTATACTTGTAAATAAAGCTTTATTGGAACACAGCCATGCTCATTTTTTATGGTGTGTCAGTGGACGCTCTCTTCCCACAAAGGTAGACTTGAATTAGTTATGTCAGAGAACAGATGGCCTCCAGAGCTGAAGGGATTTCCTATTTGATCTTCTAGAGAAAAAGTTTTTGATCCTTGATCTAATTAAGAGATCTTATCATATTTCATCCTTTGTCCACAATGTCTTTCATTGCAAAAGAAAAGAAAAAACTTTTTTTCCTAGTTTGGTATTGTGTCCATGATCACATGTTACATTTAATGGTTATGTCTCTTTATTCTCCTTCACTAGAAAGCGGTTCTTTAGGTTTTTTTTGATTCATCATGACCTTGACATTTTTGATAAGTGTAGGCCATTTATTTTGTAGATCATACCTCAGTTTAGGTTTGCCTGAAAATTCCCTTGATTGGATTCATTGTGCATTTCTGGAATGAATACCCCATGCAACTTAACAGGAGACATTCAGTGTCTATTTTTCCTGTTACTGGTGATGTTAATTTTGGCTAAGGTGGTATCACTCAGATTTTCTCCACTGTAAAATTAACGTTTCCTTTGTGTTTAATCAGTTTTTTGTGGGAAGATATTGTATGTAAATATCCTTTTTTTTTCTTATCAAATTTTCACACAATAGTTTTAGCATCCATTGGTAATTCAGCTCTATAACGATGATTACTGTGATGGTTGGTAAGAGTGAATTTTTAAATTCCTTTATTCCTCTATTTTTTTGTTTGAATTGTATTGATAGAACTTTCCCTTCATTATCTATCTGTCTATCCATTTGTTTGTTTATCACTATGAACTCATGGATTTTAAATTTTATTTTGTGCTTTTAATCTGTTACTAATATTGCTTATTTTGGTGCTGAAAATGTTCCCGGCCTTTTTTTTTTTTTTTTGCTTTAAACCTGATTCATTAGGGAGTAACTTGAAATACTAGTGGGCAAGCACTGTGTCTGTATAGACATCGTCTAGTTTAGTGCCTGGAAGTATGAGGCACTCAGTGAACAATTGTTGAACACTGGTCCTAACTCAGATAAATCCCTAAGTGTAGATTGTTACAAACTGTGGTAGCTTGAGAAAGACATACTTTGGAATAGTACTTTAGTACCCTTCAGATATTTTAGCCAGCTTGAGTGGAAACTATGATAATTTTCTTTCTTTTTCGATTCATATTTTACAAGTGGCGAGGCTCACTTTTTTTCTTGGCCACGCTGCAAGCGTGCGGGATCTCAGTTCACCAACCAGGGATTGAACCCGTGCCCCCTGCAATGGAAGGGTGGAGTCTTAACCACTGGACTGCCAGGGAAGTCCCGAGGCTCACTTATTTTTAATTTAATTTTTCTCACTTAAATTTTTTTTTTATTGAATGAAAGATTTTTTAAATTCTGTGTGGTGCTTCTCAATTTTCAAAAGTTTCACACACATGATTTCATATAATCCTATAATAACGCTTTTCCCCCCCTTACCCCTCTCCCCTCCTCTCTCCCCACTGGTGACCACTAGTTTGTTCTTTGTATCAGTCTCACTTTTTTTTTTTTGGCCACATTGTGTCTCTTTATTGAAGTTAGAAAACTCTCAAAAGTTACACTGTTTCTGGGGCTTCCCTGGTGGCGCAGTGGTTGAGAGTCTGCCTGCCGATGCGGGGGACATGGGTTCGTGCCCCCGTCCGGGAAGATCCCACGTGCTGCGGAGTGGCTGGGCCCGTGAGCCATGGCCGCTGGGCCTGCGTGTCTGGAGCCTGTGCTCCACAGCGGGAGAGGCCACGACAGTGAGAGGCCCGCGTACCACATACACACAAAAAAGTACACTGTTTCTATAATCATGAGGGAGGGTTTACAGTTACATATTTGGGCATCTCTTTTTTATTTTATTTTTATTTTTTAAATTTTTATCGGAGTATAGTTGATTTACAATGTTGTGTTAGTTTCAGGTGTACAGCAAAGTAAGTGACATAGACATATACCCACTCTTTTTTAGATTCTTTTCCCATATAGGCCATTATTGAGTAGAGTCCCCTGTGCTCTACGGTAGGTCCTTATTAGTTATCTGTTTTATATATAGTCGTGTGTATACGTCAGTCCCAATCTCCTAATTCATCCCTCTCCCCCACCCCATACCACCCGGTAACTATAAGTTTGTGTTCTGTGACTATTTCTGTTTTGTAAGTAAGTTCATTTGTACCATTTTTTTAAGATTCCACATATAAATGATATCATATGACATTTGTCTTTCTCTGTCTGACTTACTTCACTCAGTACGATAATCTCCAGGTCCATCCATGTTGCTGCAAATGGCATGACTTCATTCTTTTTTTTTTTTTTTTAATTTATTTTTATTTATTTTTGGCTTTGTTGGGTCTTCGTTGCTGTGTGTGGGCTTTCTCTAGTTGAGGCGAGTGGGGGGCTACTCTTCGTTCCGGTGCGCGGGCTTCTCTTTGCAGTGGCTTCAGTAGTTGTGGCTCTCGGGCTCTAGAGCGCAGGCTCAGTAGTTGTGGCCCATGGGCTTAGTTACTCCATGGCATGTGGGACCTTCCCTGACCAGGGCTCGAACCCATGTCCCCTGCATTGGCAGGCGGATTCTTAACCACTGTGCCACCAGGGAAGCCCTGATTTCATTCTTTTTTTTATGGCTGTGTCTCACTTAATTTTTAAGACTCTAAAACCTCCTTATAGGAAACATGGCTTTTCCTAGACACATTGTAGTTCTAACTCAGTGGGAAGAATTCTGAATTCCCTCATGGTCTAGAAACTGCCTACTTTTATCTCAGTACTGGAGAGCAGTTATCCCCAGGGATTCAGAAAAGGTTTTTACATGACTCTAGAAAAACTGATTCAAAGTAAAAGCAGTTCTCTGTATTTTCAAATCTCTATTTTCTGAAATCTGTAAAAACTAGTCACAAGAATTATTCTAAGAAATCATGTCCCCCCCATCCAACACTATCACTCCTCTGGTGCATTTTCTTTCCTAACTTACCCACAAAGGGAAAAGTGACTGGTCACGCTCTGAATCTTGCTGTTAGGGTTACCATTTGTGATTTGCCTTTGAAGTCAGTGAATGGGTTGGCAGGCAAAGGGGCTATTTTGGAATTACAGGACTGTTGCTTCAGACTGTCTCTGCCTGGAAGGAAGCCATGAGTAGTGAGGAGGAAATAGCTGGGCGAGCTTCGAGGAAGCATAATGGGTGATATTTTCCTTATTCCTAAGTCAAGGCTTAGCTTTTACCGTTAATAACTTGATAACTCAGAGGATACAACCTTGTCATTCATTTCCTTAAATAAGTGGCTTATATAAGCATGAAGTGTATATGTTGGCAGGCATTGAAACGTGTGACTGGGCTGTAGTGGGACTTCCAGATGGTCAGTTTTTGTACCTCTGTGAGCCCCTGTCTACCTGCTACCCCCCTGAGTCTGGGAGGTAGAGTTGAACACAGATCGATCTTCCCTTTGACTCTGAGGCAGAGCAGAGCAGAATCAGTAAGTTTAGGTGCAGAGTTAAGCATCCTTGCTTTCTGATGAGCTCACGAATTGCCATTGGAAGTAAAACTGGTCCATTGCATCTCAGTTTTGGAGCTAAATTATCCGAGGAGGAAACAACACTTCTCCCGTTAGGAGAATGCAAAAAGTTATCCACTCTGTTCGGATAGCTAGCTCCAAGTTGTTCTTGGGAGCAACACGATGACCATGAGCTATGTGCAAAGCAATCTGAAAGTCACTGCAGAGAGCGCCACACATTCATTGCTTTTCCCGGGAGGTTAAGGCATTGCACTGGTGTCTACAGCGTCTAACTGTTGGAATTCCATTTAGCATCTCAACAGCCCACCCCCTACCATCTTTGGCATTTTGTTTTTGTGTTTTGCTTTCTGAACTCTCCTTGAGCAAGAATGCTGTCTCCCCATATAAATGGCCGTGCCAGATAGTGATAGCCAGGAGCCTTGGAAACCGCAGCCAGGTGGGAGATAAGCCCTGACAGCCTCTCTCCTATTCCTTAGCAGCAAGAGTCACACACAGGCGGCAGGAAGCGGCTTCCAGGAGGGTGCACCCTGCGGAGGGGACGATAACAGCAGGAGAAGCACCTGCAGGCAGCGGCCCTTCATCCAGGAAGAAAACAGGATCTAAAACATAAACAACATCCTTGCGACTGCAGCGCGTGCACAGCTCGCACCGGAGTTGGTCTGACCCCATTCTTCCAAGACTCTCATGAGAATCTTTATTGAAACAGGAAGATGTCAGGAGATGAAGTTTCACAATTTCCGGTGAACATCATAAAAGAGTTTTATTATTGCTCTTTTAGTTTTAAGCACACGAGTGTGAGCAACCAGACCAAGCCTACAACGTTGAGCCTGTTTTTAGTTGAATAAAAATCTGAGTGCCTCAGGACTGACACGACTTTAAGGGAAATGATGTAAATTGGAACAAGACAAAAAGAAGAAAGGATTTTGAGGATCTCATCTTTCCAAAAGCATCTCTTCTGAAGCAGATGTTATCTTTGTTAACTGTCGTATGAACAGCAAATGATGACACTGATTCAGTGTTCACCATGTTCAGGCATTGTGCAAAGTGCTTCCCATGTGTTATCTCACTTAACACACTGGGCAGACTTCTGCACAGAGAGGTGAGGTAGCTCTCCCCATGTTGCACAGCTAGTGAGTGATGGCTCCAGGATGGGAACCCAGGCAACTTGGCTCAGAGCTAGCTCACATATCCCTTACAATCTTTGCCCAGCCGTACGATTCTTACTTTTCAATAGGCATTGTATTATGTCCATACTCTTCCGTAAATACCCTGCAATTGGTAAATGAACATTTGTGATCACCATGTTGATTTTGTTTATTAAAATTACGAATCACCCTTCAGTGCTAGATTCAAAATACCAATTACAGTTTATGCCAAAAGTCTTTCCTGCAATGGTGCAGCAGTCCTGATGGCATTGAGCCAATGCCCTTTACAGTTTTTTTAAGGATCAGGCCTAAGAAATAAAGAAAGGAGGAAGAAAACAGATTGAGAAGGTACATGTCAAAGTAAAATGCATCATTCTTGCCTCTGAGTGGGGTAACTATCATTAATTTTACAAGCGCTGCCGCAGTGGACGTCCCTCCTGGTTCCTGTTCTCAAAGCAGAGCCCTTTTTCTAGCTTCAGCTGTTGCTTCACTTCGATTGCTCCTGGCATTTCTGGAAGATGTGAACCATTCAGGAATTAAGGCTGTCAGAAGTATGTAGATCTATCCTGCCATCTTGAAAATGCACCCACCTGCCTGGGCTCATTAGAAACGCTGCTGTTTCAGCAAATAGCTCAGTTTCGCTGAAAAGAAATTGGAGAGAAGAGCTCAAGATTTTTCAAGCTGGTGGTCACCCTTATCTTGTCATAGGTATCATTGTGTTACTCAATTATCTGTTTGTGATTACCTACCACCTACCAGGCATCGTTCCCTGGCTGGCTGGAGTAGTGAACAAACACTCTCCTCCAGAAGCTTACACTGTAGCGTGGTATTAAGTGGTCTCTATGTTATAAATACTTAATAATGGTAGTTTAAAACAGCAAATGACACAAAATGACAATAATAAAAATGTAATTGCCTTGTTGAATTTTAATAGGCATTAGTAGTGCGCCAGGCACTATACATGTATTAACTCCTTCATCCTTGCAAAAAAAAAAGCCTTATATCAGCTTTAACCTACAAAAATGGATCATTTTATGAGTCAACCAAATGCAATTATTATTCCCACTTTAAAGGTGAAGAAAAAGAGAAGCCTAAAGAAACGGACATGTTTCCTCGACATAATACATATACAAATGTTGGAACTGGGATCAAACCCAGGGCCCGCGGACGCCAAGGCCACGCTCTCCGTCACCATGCTGTGCTCAGCCAGAAAGGCAGAACTTAAAATTAAATACGACCAGATGATAGGAGATCGGTTTAAAAGAAGACTGGCAGCTGATGACATATAATCACTTTGGATGTTAGTACAATGTGCCTAGCTCCCGTTGGCTGGCTCTTATTTTCACCGTCATCTTTAGATGACAGTAACATTTAGCCCTTGTAATGATTTGCAGGTGCCAAGATAAGGCCTGGAGGAAGAGCTTCCTTTCTTAGTTAACCCCAGTTGAGTCATTTATCCTCCTCACTATGATCAGGAATTATTTTAAGTAACTGGCTTCCAGGGGGTGCTGTGGGGATTGACATAGACGGCTGGTCAGATTTTGCAAGATTTCATTAACTCACCAACTCTGACCTTCCCTGGGGAATGAGTAAGTTGAGCCTATCTATGAAAGGTCCTTGTGACTTTTTATGTGGGTGGGGTACAACTGATCCTTGCAGAGCGTTAAGGAGCTTCAGCTTCCTGCAGGAAATCTGTGACCGAGTCCCGGACCTAGAGCGGAAACATTAAGCGTATCGTGGGAGAAAAGGAAATCAAAGTGCTAAAGTTATTACTCTGAACAGAGGATATTGGAGCATCCTGCAGAAAACTTCCTGTTTAGCCAGTAGACTAGGAAAAAAGATGAAAAACACTCAGCTTCAATGACTACTGTGTAAATGTGTTTCCAAACTTTCATTACCTTGGGCAGGGCTTACAAGAACTCACGGTTTCCCAGGGTGGGGGTGAGTCACTGAAGCACACCCTGCTTCCTCTCTTCCTTGTTTTGGTGGGCACATCAAATCCTGCTGTCATTTGTGTGGGCTACCCCCGGGCCTGAGTTACCTCCTAGGCTGGACTTTTCCCCTGGAATGCACTTCCTTTAGTTTGTATTGAACCCTCTGTTTAGATGGATTCAGAGAATGCAATTGAAGTGTCTGGTTCCAACCCTCTGCTCCTCCAGGGCCAGCTGTGGAACCGCTGATTCAGTAAAGAGCAAGCAACACTGATGCTTAAATGAAGTTTAAGCAGCTATTTATGCTTTTCATTCCCCGCGGACCTTCGAATGGTAGAATAAGATCCAGTTCAAGGAGAAAAATTGAAGTTCTGAATTTTTCTATTAAAAGTTTAAGCATTTAAGAAAATTTCCGGTATTTGGTCAGATGTATCCCAAATGTCATTTTTTTGTTTGTTTTATAATTTTTTTATTGAAGTGTAATTGGTTTACCAATGTTGTGTTAGTTTCTGCTGTACAGCGAAGTGAGTCAGTTATACACAGACGTACATCCACTCTTTTTTAGATTCTATTCCCATATAGGTCATTGCAGAGTGTTGAATAGAATTCCCTGTGCTATACAGTAGGTTCTTATTACCAAATGGTGTCATGTTGTGTTATGTGTTATGACAGGAAGTTACTCTGAATAAAGGCCTTCTTAGTTGTTTTAAAATTTATCTGACTAGCTTGCTTTGTATGAAATAAAGTAGAAATGGTTATAATGGGAAAGAAGGGAAAGCTAGTGTCTTTGAGTGGATGTAAGCTGTCTAGACTTCTCAGTCATCTATATCATGGTTGTGTGTGGACTGTTTGGGCGTCTTCTCTCTAAGCTGTTCTTTATCATCCTCTTCTCCTTCCTCTCCATGCTCCAAATGAGGCTGGTCTGCAAATCATTCTTCTTCTTCTTTTTTTTTTTTTTTTTGCCATATTTTCTTTTCTGAAAGTTTCTGATCAAAAAGCATTGCAACAAATAGGTAGTTAAGGGTAGAGAAGCATCAGACTTATAAATCAGTAAAGATGAAAAACATATTAAAAATTTTTTTTAAATTAAAGTATCGTTGATTTACCATGTTGTGTTAATTACTGCTGTAACAGCAACGTGACTCAGTTATACATATATGTACATTCTTTTTTATATATTCTTTTCCATTATGGTTTATCCCAGGATATTGAATATAGTTCCCTGTGCTATACAGTAGGACCTTGTTGTTTATCCGTCCTCTATATAATAGTTTAGCATCTGTTAACCCCAACAGTCCCACTCCATCCCTCTCCTGACCTCTCCCCCTTGGCAACTAGTCTGTTCTCTATGTCTGTGATTCTGTTTCTGAAAAACATATTTAATCAGTGGTATGTCTGATACCCTGTTCTCCCTGTGTTCTTGCAAACACCATAGATTTGAACCTAAACCATCATTTGGAGACAGCACTCTGATGGGACAACTTTTGTAAGATCATATTTCGCTGCTTCCTATGGGTCCCTGAGACCCATCGACATACAGCTTTATATATTCCTTGTAGCTCTTCAGTATGCTGTGATGATTCATAATAATAGTAATAATAATAGTAACATTGTTTTAATTTGTATCCTTCTCATGGCTGACTTTTGAGGGCAAGCACCTCTCCATCTACTTCTTACCTGTTTGGATTTTCTAATTCCAGTGAGTGCCTGTGCAAAACTTTCACCTATTTAATTCCCTATTTTTTTCATTGTTGATTTCTAAAAATTCCTCAGCAGATCTGGGTAGTAAGTCTTGTCAGTTTTAGACACTCTGCCAACTTCTCTAAATTCTTCGTGAGTGCTAATCTTCACTCAGCAAAATCTCTCCTTCTGTTGCAGCTGTCTCTATGGTGAAAGGCAAATCAGATTATGTAACTGTCCTGATGAAAATCCTTTAATGACTCTTAAGTCCTTAAGATAGACATAAATAGACAGGATAAGATAAGAGAGACAGGATATGTAAGATCCTCCAAAGTCTTAACCTCATTTCTTACTACTCTCCCTCTTGTTCTTTGCTTTTTTTTTTTTGCTACAGCATGATGGTATTACTTACCTTCTAAGCCTGGACATTTTTGAGATGAAGTAGGGACCATATTAATGATTACCTCAAAGCAGTTGATATGAACAGGGACTGTCTAGGTAACTGGGGACTTCTGGTCACCCTAGCTCTATGGGACTTTCATTTTATTTGAACTTGACAAATATTTCTGGGCTTTTGCCCCCATGGATATTTCCTTTATCTTGAACATTGCTTCTCACTCACTCAACTTTCCCTAGGATCACCTTCCCCCTCACTTTTCAGGTCTCAGAGTAACACTGGTCCTCAGAGAGACCTCTTCTCTGGAAACAGTTCTATGCTTTCAAAAAGCTTTGCTGCTGCTTCTTTCCTAATACTCATTACACTTATTTATTTATTTATTTTTTACATTTCCTGCTTAGTGGCTAACTTCCTTGTCCAACTGTAAACTCCAGAGACTTGTCTGCTCTGTTCACTGCTGCATCCCATGGGCCTAATAGAATTCCTAGCACAGAGTTGGTGCTGGATTCACGCTGGTTGAGTGATGAAAGTTCATCTTCATAGCACCTCTGTGGGGTGGATATTACTGTCCTTAACGTTTTTTGATAAGGAAACTGAGGCATATAGAGGTTGTGCGAAACAATATAACTAGTAAATGGTAGGAATAATACGAACACCAAATTCAAACCCCATGCTCTCAAGCACTGTGCATCTTCCCTCTATAAATGAATTCTCTCTGTTCACGGTCTTTTATAAAACATACCCAAGGCACTCTTGTTGACTGCTGTTTGGACTACTACTCTGAAAATTTTTGCTAAGAAAAAAATCAATTTGAAAGTATATTTCAAAACCTAAAAATATTTATACTCTTTGATCCAATAACTCCATTTCCAGAGATCTATCTTACAGGAATAAATAAAAGATGAAGAGAAAAATTTATGCACAAAGATATATGCTGGAAAATAATTTACATAAACAGAAATGTAAATTACCTGAAAGCTTAATAGGCATGGAATAGTTAATTAAAATATGACAGGTCCATGGATGAAATATACGTAAACATTAAGATTGTTTACCTAATACGTTTAATAATATGGAAACATAAAAATATGTGACATTCAAATCTGATAAAAATGTAATTCTAAATATCCTTGAAGCATTAACACATGCACATGTATCTACATCCTTACATTTACACACACACACACACACACACACACACACACATCTACAAACATACCAACCTGTACACAGGACTGTCTATAATTGCAGGGTTCCAAGCAAAATGAAAAATTGAAACCCCTTCTATAAAACTTATTAAGAATTTCAAGATGGTGACAACATAAAATTAAACCAAAACTGGGGTCCCTCGGAGTGTGGGACCCTGTGTGACTGCAGAAGTTACACACTCTTAAAACCAGTCCCGTGTGCATATTGTGATAACAAAATAGCTACAAGAAAGTAAGTTATTTCTAGCAGTTACCTTTTGTGGTAGCGTTACGGATGGTTACTTTCTTCCTGCTGCTTCACTCAGTTACCTGAAATGTTCTCAATGGCATATATTGCTTTAATAGAAATAAAAATTATTTTTAAAAGCTACAGATTTTCATAAATCCTGCAAAGCTACAGTATATATCCTGAAGCTTAACTATGAGGTTTCCTAGATGTGAGTGTACTTCACTGCTCAACACCCCAAATACTTCTTCTCAGAACTTTGGTTATTTCAACTATAGTTACGTAATGGGAGCAAGATTAGCCCGAGGCAAACTTGATTGAAGTTGGTAAGGGTTGTCTTTATCTATCATCCTTTTGCCTTTCTTTTTTCTACCAGGGAGGTTTCCCTCTGCATTTTCTCCCTTTAGCCACCTAATGACTTCTTATTTTCCCCCTTTATCAGAAGAGGAAAAGTAGTTATCATTTGTTACAAGGTTGCTACGTGCAAGAGCTGCACTAAGTAAATAGCAACAACTCCTTCAGTCTTTTAAACAGTCTTATCGAGTAGACAGTGTTATTCCAGTTTTATAGAAGAGGATGTTGAGTCATAGAGGTTATATATTTAGGGCCAAGGTCGTAATAGTAAGAGACAGAACAGGATTAGAACTCAGCTGGAGTAGGTAGTCTCCAGATATGCTCACCAACGAGCCCTCCCATCTCCGTGTGTGCCTGTACTCCTTAGATCAAGACGTGGGATCTGCTTCCCTACGTGAACTGGGAACGGTGTTACGACTTGCTTGGAGCAAAGAATGAAGTAGAAGTAGTATCCTGGGACTTCAAAGTGTAGACCTTAGCAGCTTCTGCTTCCTAGAACTTGGAACCCAGCCACCAAGCTGTAAGGAAGTCCAGACTAGAGCACTGCAGGATTGGAGACCATATGTAGAGAGGTTGGAAATAAATAGGTCATCTCACTGTGCTTATAAGCCTCAGAGTCTGTGGGGGGAGATAGCTCTATAGACCCAAACCCACAGTGCTTGCTTTGTAATCGATGCTGCTATAGAACCCAGATGAAGAGTGAGTAACTGTGTGTGTGTGTGTGCGTGTGTGTGTGTCTATGGTGAGGGCAGTGGAGAAGGTGGCTTTATGGAAGAGGTGGCAATATTTGTCCTGCATCTGGAGGGTTAGTCGGGTTTCTGAGGTAGAAAAGGATATTCTAGGCAGTTGCTAAGGCGTGGAAGTGTAACAGAACAGGACGTACTCAGGGAATGTGAGTGAATAGTACTTGGTGTAGTTTCTTCTTGAGTCTTATACTTCTAAACCTTAAATCTTCGAAAAACTCCAAACTTTCTCACTGCGGTTTCCATGCTGGTGAGGCTGAACGATAGCAGGGGAAGGGTTTCCTGCCATGATCGGTGGAGAAGGACTTGTTTTTTAGACATTTATTCCTCTTATGTGATTCTTTCATTGTGCTATTACATAGTGTATTAGTTTGCTAGGGCTGCTGTAACAAACGACCAGAAACGTAGGGGCTTAAAACAAAAGAAATTTATTCTTTCACAGTTCTGGAGGCTAGAAATCTGAAATGAAGGTGTGGTCAGGGCCACATACTCTCTGAAATCTCTCAGGGAGAATCCCTCCTGCATTGTCCAGCTTCTGGTGGCTGCAGGTGTCCTTGGCTTGTGGCCACATAACTGTCTCCACATAGTCTTATTCTCTGTGTCTGTGACTTCTCTTTTCTTACAGAGACATTGTCACTGGATTTAGGGCCCACCGTAACCCAGGGTGATCTCATCTCAAGATTCTTAGCTTAATTACATCTGCAAAGACCCCTTTTCCAAATGTGGTCACCTTCACGGGTCCTGGATGAACACATATTTTGGGAGAGGGGTCATCATTCAGCTCACTACAAATAGTAAACCCAAATCTCCCTTTGCTAATTGTTTATAGTTAAGGATAAATTAAAAAATAAAAGCCTTCTTGTGTCATCATTTATAAACTTCAAAAAGTTTAAAATTCTACAATGTTTAATTCAAAATGTGACATCAGTTAAAGAATCTTGGCAGAATCTCCTAGGCAGGACTGTATCATCGCATAATTGCTCCTGTAGACCACCTATGCCAATTTGAAATCTTTAGAAAATACAACGTGCTTATGTTAAAGGCAGTTAGAAGGTGGTCTACATTATTACAAATACATGTTTTTCATTACATTTTACTGTTGGCAAGTGCTGGTGTGAAACCCACTGCCCTTCCTCATAAGAGGAAAACCAAAAAATACACCAACATCTGGGATCTTTGTGTGGGTTCCAAAGACTACAAACTCAATTCAGAGAAACGTGAATGGAAATTCGATGGGGTTTACTTTGGGCTTTTATTCTTACTTGTTTTGTCAGTAAGGAATGACTGCCTGGAACTTGGACTTGTTGCTAGACCCCAGTTTTCTTTTCTTTGCAGCTCAAGTTTCTATCCTTAATCAAAGCTTATGGAGCGAGGGATACTCTCCCAGTCTGTAGAATGAGAGTTTTACCTACCAAGGTTACATGCAAGAATTTGGGTGGGTTTAAGCTGCTTCCTCTTTGGAAGCAAGAGAACTTTAAGACTTGGAGAAGCTCTTTCAGTCTTCTTCACTTGCTACCACTGGGAACTGTAGTAACTCTAGGTGTTTCCTTTAAAAAGTCTACATCCATAGAGGTGGCAGGGAGTCTGTTTTATTAAAGTCTTACAGGGAGTATTGAACAATTCCCAGTTTCTTCGTCATCATCATCATTAATCATCTACGTAATTTTCATCTTCATCGTCAGCAATGCCACCTGGAGAATCCCCTCACTGAACTAATGGCTGGTAATCATGTTATCCTGGCCTCCAAAACAAAACGAAAAGAAGTGCCTTTCAGAAAATCCAAGTAGGCTGTGCCTGCTTGCTTTGTTTCTCTCTGTGTTCATTTCATTTACATATTCAAAACACCCACTGACTCTAAGGCATATGGGAAACACGATCCCAAACAATTGGTCTCAACAATGCAGACCAGCCTGGTCCCGAATTCTGTGTCCCTCTGTTTCTCCTGTTATGCTAGTTTGCTGTCACGAAGGCAGAAGTTCTTTGTTAGCTGGATGAGATCTTCGTTATCTTGTAAGAAGGTGAGAGTCATAACCTCCACGCGGAGTTGACATCAGAAAGGTTAAGTACATGCCGAGATAGGGCAGATTACCTTGTGCCATTTCCCCTAGACTTCCTGACTTCTCTGACGTTTAATCAGTTGTTCAGTAGATCTAAGGAAGCATTCCCTGGGTATGAGCCTAGCAAAGACTTTCTTCTTAGAGACATTCCCTGATTCAGGACATAGTAGCTAGGATTCAGAAGCCAGGTCTCTGTGCGTATTCCCCAACTACTTGGCACACAAAGATTTGCCAAATGAAAGACAGGCAGGCTCTGAGCAGTCAAGGCATTGAGAAGCCGTGTAAATCCTGCTTAAAGTTCCACAGACTTAGAGACATGTTTTTCCACCTGACAACTGTTCAGAGCAATTTGGTTGTTCCAAAACTTCCTTCCCGACTTCCATCATTCAAAATCTGGGAGACTTACATCAGCGCTCCTGGAAGACTCACAGAACAATTGGGAAATTTGTCGAGTTGAGGAAATGCTGAAGCTAGGTGGCGCTGGCTGCCACGGAGTGCACAAGACACACTTCTACGTGTGAAAACATGCCCTGTGTCCAAGGGGCACAACTGTGAAACCCTTCTAGGCAGTCTGTTATGAGGTGCACAGAGCCCGACTTGGAACAAAAGAGAAATAAAGACTTTCCACTGCATTGCTCTCCCACTCTGCCACATTACTCACTCTTGAACATGACCCATTCCTTCTGATTATAAAAGAAGACACAGAAAGCACAATTGGCATTTACCTGTTTTCTAAATGGACTCCTCCTGGTCATTTGCAATTCTGATATATTCTGTTTGGTCTTTTTGGTTTTGCCACCAACACTGACTAGGAGCTCCACGGGAAAACCAGAAGTTCTGAAACAGCAATCGGAAGACAACTTGGTTTCAGTCCCTTTTCCGTTAATGCCTATTTTCCACGAGCCGCATAACCTGTGCATTTGGAATATCTTCCCAATAGCACTGGCTTTCAAAAGCTATAATGCCTATAATGCCTGTCAGGAAATAAAACTGCTTTGGTGGAAAGACCAAAGTCATAGCTAAGAACACAGGAATGTCGATCGAGCCTTCGAAGTTCTGCAGAGCGGACAAGAACAAGAAATGCAGTGCGCCAAGGAGGCAGATTTACCAAAAGCAGCATTTTTATCACTTTCTAGTCACATCAGCTGGCCACACCACCGTCTGCAGAGCCGCTTAGCTTTAGGCACGGGAGATGTTAATCTTCCAAATCTGATAAAGTGTTCTGCTTTGCGACTGCTTATGGAAAGTGTTTCATAGATAAGTATCAAATCACATTGAATAAGTTCCATTTATTCACAGTAGTGTAGTTGCATTAAATTGAAAAATTCATCAAGAATATGCTTTGTGTTAATATTTCCAGCTGTACTGGAAGGTACTGGCCGTAGTATACATGCATCTGTAATCGTGAGGGGTTTATTGCACAAGGAAAAGCAGAGCACGCTGTTGATCTTCCTCCCTCCCTCCCTCCCTCCCTCCTACCCTCCCTCCCTCCCTCCCTCCCACCCTCCCTCCCTCCCTCCCTCCCTCCTACCCTCCCACCCTCCCTCCCTCCCTCCCTCCCTCCCTTCCTTCCTTCCTTCCTTCCTTTTTTCGTGGCACAGATTCACTGGTAAAATGCTGATCCTAATTAATCCCCAAGTGGAGACAGGCTTAGTGGCTGGCAGAGGGGTCATAAACTTTATTTATTTTATTGGCCTCAGAGATGCTGGAATCTCTGTTCCAACATGAGTAGCTTTGGCGCAGGTTAATATTTCTACCCCCGCTCACGGCCTCCTCTCATCCTCGCGCTCCCTCCATAAAAGGAGCGCATTGAACAGAGTTCCTTTTCCTAAAAATGTACACCATTCCCCTTTACCCTTCTGACATCATTCCCACTCGCTCACCTCACTGGTGCACACATTCTTGTGCCAGCCTCGTAGGTATGGTAGTGATGGAGGACTTCACGGAAGAAGAAAGGAGTTGAGCATTTCAACTTTCCTCCTGCCATGGAAAGGATTTTAGCCTTATCTTGTTAGAAAAGGCCACAGTAAACTCACAGAAAAGAAAATAAGCTAAAAAATGGTGGGCAACTAACTCATTCATCTTGTTTATCACTGTATTTCTGGCATGCAGTGCAGAGCTTGGCATATAGCAAGTGTGTCTTAGCTAAGTACCTTTTCTGTATCTGCTTCCACGTTCCAAAGATATGAGGATCTCTGTCACCTTGGACTGAATGTGAGACCGTTTATCAAATAGTAAACCAATGGTACTGAGCACCAGCTGTGTGCAGAACTGTGTTAGAAGCTATGGGGTTGGGCAATAATGATATATTCCTCCATGCTCTGTACCTGTAAGTAGATAACTACACGTTTGGTAGGAGATGCTGTAGCACACTGCCTGTCAGCCATCTGCCTTAGAATCTAGCTGTGCTTCCATCTTTACTCTAGTTAAGCTAGCCAAACGCCACACAAGAAACCACAAAGCCCAGTTGTTCTGGGACAACTGTGTGCAGCGCTCACTGGCTTTCTGTGGACAGGATTTGGCCCATAGGTCTCGTCTGTTGCCAGGGCTCAAAGGAAGTTAGGGATTAAATAAACCTATTTCTGGGTCCTAGAGTAATGTCATAAGCCCATGAGGTCATAGTCCCAATGGCACACTTGGCAAGTTCAGGGCACTGTTACGCCACCTTTGTTCCCCCCTGAAATCCCAGCATCTTTCATGCATTTATTTTTATTTATGTAATTTAATTTAATTTTTAAAAATTAAAGTATAGTTGATTTACAATGTCATGTTAGTTTTGGGTATACATCAAAGTGATATATATATATATATATATATATATATAATTTTTCAGATTATTTTCCCTTATAGTTTATTACAAAATATTGAGTACATTTCCCTGTGTTATACAGTAGCTCCTTGTTGGTTATCTATTTTATATATATTAGTGTGTATATGTTCATCCCAACCTCCTTATTTGTCCCTCCCCCACCCTTGCCCCCTTTGGTAACCATAAGTTTGTTTTCTATGTCTGTGGGTCTATTTCTGTTTTGTAAATAAGTTCATTTGTATCTTTTTTTTTAGCTTCCACATATAAGCGATATCATATGATATTTGTCTTTCTCTGTCTGACTTACTTCACTTAGTATGGTAATCTCTATGTCCATCCATGTTGCTGCAAATGGCATTATTTCATTCTTTTTAATGGCTGAGTAGTATTCCATTGTATAAATATACCACATCTTCTTTATCCATTCATCTGTCGATGGACATTTAGGTTGCTTCCATGTTGTGGCTATTGTAAATAGAGCTGCAATGAACATTGGGGGTACGTGTAGCTTTTTGAATTATGGTTTTCTCAGGCTATATGCCCAGGAGTGGGATTGCTGGATCATATGGTAGTTCAGTTTTTTAAGGAACCTGCATACCGTGCTCCATAGTGTCTGTACCAATTGAAATAGCTTTAACAACTCATTTAAAATGCACCTGATATTAAAGCAAGTTCTCTTATTGTGTTTCAAGCGCTTTCTTTCCTCCCCATTCCAATCTCATAAGTTTTGTTCTGTGACAAAGGACGTGTCTCTGTGAGTTTCCTTTTGCATCTCCTCTTTTGATATCGTATGATAGCCTTTTTTTCCTTTTCAGCGTAAATGAATTTATAGCCAAAGTATGGAATGAACAGAGGTTTTCAGCGTCAGTAGTATTGACATTTTGGGGCTGGGTCATTCTTCTTTGTGGAGGTTTTCCTGTGCAGTGTAGGGTGTTTGGTAGCATCGCTGGCCTTTGCCGCTAGTTGCCAGTAGACCACCCCCTCCCTACAAAAATATGGCTCCAGACTTTGCCAGATATGTAGAGGCATCTGAGCAGGGGGTGCTACCTGTGGAGAAACACTGACTTGTAGCGACGTGATTTTTCTGCCTAGAACCATAATACCGTTACTCAATAGCCACAAGCTGGCTGATAGATTGTTTTCCTATATTTTACCAAAAAATTCATGTGAGGAAAGTGCTCGTGACGAGGGGGGAAAGTAATTATAGACCCTTACAGACTATTCCTTGACCAAGACAATGCCTTGCACCACCCGTCACCTCCCTCATTCACTCTGTTTCCCACTCATGCACTGTTGTTTTTAACAATTGAGGCAGATGTTGCCGAGGGAGACCCGCTGCAGAACTTCCGGAGAGTTCTCTGGGTGGAGGGTTATCTGAGTGAGCTTGCCCCAGGTTCATGTGGGTGAGGACATTTTTAGGGGCATCCTTCTGACTGGAGGTCCATTCTGCTGCTTCTACTTGATCCTGAGGTTGCTTGTTAGCGCATTGACACGCAGACAGAAATTATTGTAAATGGATTTTTTTCTTATTACTGACTGTTGTGAGAGGGCGTGGTATAGATGGTCAGAAAGCAACATTAGAGATCGAAATGAGAAACACCAAAGCAGATGCTCGTGGTTGGATATTAGAAGTGCAGCTGGCAAAGCAGGAATGAAGCCGTATCGACTTGCCCTCTGAATTGTTTACAGTCGACTTCAGAAATGAGCATTTAGGAGTTTCGTAGGTGATTTCCAAGGTGACTTTCGGCTCTTTTCAGGGGTACCAGGGTATGTCCCTCTCTCACTTTAAAAGTAAAACTTTCGGCAGTAGAGCAGGGAGGTCAGGTTTTTTGTTGTCGTTGTTTGCTTGCTGTTTTTGTTTTCTGCAGGCTTTTCCGACCAAAGTGGATGGAAATGACTTTGAAGGACTGGGGAGGTGGGGGTGGCTTGGCTTCTTCTGTGTCTCTGCCGGCCCACTTCCTCGTGGCCCCTCACAGCGAGCCTGGAACGCTGATGGGCATGGGGGTGGGCACGGGAAGAAACCTCAAGGAGAGAGGGCAGAGGTTGGAGCAGAGCTAGCATTTGTTGGACCCGTTTTTGGTTGACATTATCTCATAAGTTGCTCACAAGAAACCTGCATTTCTTCCTTATGTGTAGATGAGAAACGATATGTTGACTGTGAGAAAACTAAGAAGCACCAGAATTGACATTAAGATCTCCTGTTGTGGGACTGGGAAACCCATCCTTTTTCTGTTCCACCCTGGTGCCCCTGGACAAGATGCAGTGTCTGTCTTACCAGCCTCTTGTGATGAGGTGTCTGTTGTAGGTGGGCATCCTCTTTGATGAGATATGAAATGTCAAGCCGAAGCGTGGTGATTACATAGCATGGAACTGCCAAGAATTTGTACATATTGGTTACCATCTGGCTACAAAGCATCATATTTGACTGCCAAAGATTAATTAAAATATGCTCTGTTGTTTGTTACTTAAACACATAATGCCTAGCAAAGAAAAGGCTAATGAAAGTACAAGGTTACATGAAATCTTTACAGATACATTATTTTCTTCTTTTTAATTTAATTTTTTATTTTATATTGGAGTATAGCTAATTTACAATGTTGTGTTAGTTTCAGGTGTATAGCTAAGTGTTTTGGTTATACATATACATATATCCATTTGATACATATATCCGTATAGGTGATTACAGAATATTGAGTAGAGTTCCCTGTGCTATACCATAGGTCCTTGTTGGTTATTTATTTTATGTATAGTAGTGTGTATATGTTAATCCCAAACTCCTCATTTATACCTTCCCCCACCCCAACCTTTTCCCTTTGGTAACCATAAGTTTGTTTTCACAGATATATTATCTTCTTTTTTTAAAAAATTAATTTATTTATTTTTGGCTGTGTTGGGTCTTCATTGCTGTGCGTGGGCTTTCTCAAGTTGTGGCGAGCAGGGGCTACTCTTCCTTGCGGTGTGTGGGCTTCTCATTGCGGTGGCTTCTCTTGTTGTGGAGCATGGGCTCTAGGCATGCAGGCTCAGTAGTTGTGGCTCGTGGGCTCTAGAGCGCAGTCTCAGTAGTTGTGGCGCACGGGCTTAGTTGCTGCGCGGCATGTGGGATCTTCCCAGACCAGGGATCGAACCCATGTCCCTTGCATTGGCAGGTGGATTCTTAACCACTGCGCCACCAGGGGAGTCCCTGTTATTTTCTATTTAAAGAGACCATTTAAAGTTTTATTTGTAGTTCTAGAATTTCGTTTCACAAACATTTCTGAACCCCAGCATGGCTCTAGAATGTTTGAAGGAGACTTCAATGACGTGAACTAGAGCAATGAATTACTCAAGAACTGGTAAATTGGGAGTTTTTCTCATTACGTTTCTTATTTATAGATCAAAGTCACCTTTCTTGAAGCCCCATTCTTGAAGCTGTGGATCAGACTGTCCGTCTTGCCATGGCATGTGCTGACATGGTTAGCTACATGCCCCATTGTCCCCATAGATGCTAGGGAGCCTGACTGTATAACCACCTGTCCTCCAGTCACTCATGGCCTGCAGAGGGAGCCACCTCTGAACTTCTTAGTGACACTGGTCCCTTGTCCCCAGTGCCTTCCTCCTGGCCTTGGTGAAAGGTGCCTGTTCTCTGGGTCTCCCACGGAACTTGCTCCTCTGAATGGATCTTCTGGACCCACGTTATTTCTCTGTTCCAGCATGGCCACGCCCTGAGAGGCTGAGAGAAGCTGAGCTTCTTTCTTTATTCCTCTACCCCCTGCCCAGGCAACTCAGGTATTTCTACATTGCCGAGAGCTGCCCGTTGTCTTTCTTCCCAGGCTTCTAAGAGCCATACCAGTGACACGTTTTTCCAGTTCCCTGGATTCTTTGCTAGAATGTTGAATGGAATTAAGTAAAATACTCCTAATTCAACAAAGTCTTGCTTATCCAGCTTGACGTTCCAGCCCCCTCGATCAAGTGCCCTCAGAATTTCATCGCAGGAGAGCCCCCTGGCCCCTGCCAGTTCTTAGGGACGTGGTTCTTCAGGTACACAGCTTCTCTCCATCCTTACCAGACCCAGCAGGTTCTGTTGAGTTGTAACTCTTCTTTAACTCTTGGGCAGTTCGTGGGGGGTGGGTGATGGGGGTAATATATTAGTTTCCTATGACTCTGCTGTAACGAATTGCTACCAACTTAGTGACAGAAAACAATACAAGTTTGTTATGTTACAGTTACAAAGGTCAGAAGTCCTGAAATCAAGATGTCAGTGGAAGAGAAGTCGTTTCCTTGCCTGTACAGCACTTAGAGGCCAGTCGCATCCTTGTCTGGGGGCCCCTTCCTTCATCTCCAAGGCCCGCAGCATCTTCAGGTGCTTCTCTGTCTCTGTCTCTGTCTGTCTCTCATTTTCTCTCTTTCTCTTGTTCTTTCCCTGACTTCTGCTGTCATTGTCACACCTCCTTCACTGACACTAACCCTGCCCCCCTCTTCTAAGGACCCTTGTGATTACACTGAGCCCACCCAGATAATCCAGGATCATCGTTGCGTGTCAAGATTCAAGTTTAATCACATTAAAAAAGTCCCTCCTGCCATGTAAAGTAATATATTCACAGGTTCCAAGGATTAGGATAGAGATATCTTTGGAGGGTTGTTATTTTGTCTACCACAGACACCTGCTGTTTTACGGGAGAGGGACAACCGTAGTGGAAAATGCTAGCTCTTCTTAAAACAATGATGGGCTGCCTTGTGCCGGGGACTACCCATGCCCCTCCTACCAACCAGGAGGCTGGCTGTCCTCTTCTTCTGCTGGGTGGCGGGTTGGCCGGTGCAAATCCTCACCTCATCGCCTGTTTCTGTGGATCAGCCCTGGCACCATTTTTGTTATTCCAGGTCTTCTGGGAAGCAGATGCCAAGACGGGATTAAATATGCAGGGAAACATCTGAGAACATCTGGGGATCTGCCATAGAAGGGGAAATAGGGAGGGGCATGGGGGGAACTGAGAGAACCTTTAGCCCATGAAGCCAGTCTGACCCCGAATGGAGAGTGATGCCCTGCAGTCCAGTGGAAGTTCAGTGGCACTGCGGGGGTGCCCTCAAGCCAGAGCTGGCCATCGGAGGACCCCTGTCTCCAAAGAAGGGCTTTGCCTGAGTGTACGTCACATTCAGTTACTGGTCAGTAGCAGCAGCCTGTGGGAGGTATAGAGCCTTGGCAGACACGTGACACTGGATTTCCGAGCTCAGCAAACGGGGCCCTTGTTCAGTTATCTTCCCTGTAGCTGCAGGTCTATGACAGGCATTCTCAGTCTGCCACAGACACCACTTTGACTTTCAAGCATTAGGAGGTAGACCTTAGACCACAGACATTACCACATGAGACTCGGGAGTGTAGTTTAAGTATCACAAGAGAGGTATAACCTTCTTGGAAATTAAAGGGAAGGAAAGAGCACACACACTTAGAACAAGAAAAATGTTACTGGCCTTGGTAATGGACCTTGCAGGGGGATTCACAGTCTGTTGGCTAGATGCTGGCTGAGAGGAGAGGGTATCCCTCATGGAGCAAAGAAATGAGCACACAGTCAGAAGCAGGAGGATGTGTGTTGTGTCTGCGAACAGTGAGTGGCGCCATCACGTGTCTGTAGGAAAACAATGATGGATTTGGCCATCAGCTAGAGTCATAGGGTGGAGGGCAGGCAGCAGCTTGAGTGGGAGTTAGCCAAGCGCCAGGGAAAGAAAAGTGTCTGAGGGAAGAAATAGCAAGTGAAGGAGAAGAGGTCCTTCTGAGTGAAGATGAGATGTAAGGGAAAGGACTGAAGATAAGCCATATTAATGGGTAACAAACGTGGGCTTGTCATTAAATTCGAAAAGTGTTTAGGTGTTGTGAGAGAAGGGTACTAAAAGTAGCGTGAGTATGGTAGCCTACTGAATTAGGGAGTGATGGACAGAGACGAGTGGAAAGAAAAACTCTGACTGGAAGTTGGAGGGTGAGGGGTAGAGAGTGTCTTAGGATTCTGTAGACTCTTGCACAAAAGAAAGAAAGAGGCAGATGTAATTACCGAAGATGAAGTGTCAGGATAATGAAGTACCCCTTTTCTGTGTTCCCAGAGTATGTGCGTTTTTCACGGGCCAAATAACGATGAGAATCAGTGTGTGATAAATACTATCTCCTCTGGCAGATTTGTGAGCGCCTCGAAGACTCATTCATCTTTGTGTCACCAGGACGTGGTTCACAAACAGGACTGTAGAAATATTCAGTAAGAAACTATTGCATAGAAGAATGAGGACTGGGTATCGGGAAATGAAAACCAGTATCAGTTGACTCCGTGGTGAGGGGTAGGCACTGTCAGGCACTTTCGTCCGCATCGTTCCACCAATTCTCCAACCATCCTATGAAGTAGGTATTATTCCGACTTAAGAAACGAAGAGACTGAGGCTTTGAGGCGTTATCTAACTTGCCTAACTTCCCATTACTAGTAAATGGCAGAAACAGAGCAGGACGCGGGAGTGCACTGGGGGAGGTGACCAGAAGTGTCCTCCACGGTAGAGAGCTTTGATGTGGTTTTTGAAAAAGCCTGGTTTGAGTTAACGCTAAGAAGTTAAAGGAGTTTGTGAATAAACGGTTGCAATTTAGTGGTAAGACAATGAGCTCCTAGATTATGCAGTGAAAATGAGACCATGAGGTAGTGAGTAGGGCTAGTTTGGTCCAGGAATTGAATAGGGATGAGAGAGTGGAAAGATACAGCTGCAAGAATGGATTTGAAAACCCAGGATTTAGGAAGGATTTCTTTGACTTTACTTTCAGTTTGTTAAGAAAGTATAGCACAAAATACAAAACCATAGGAAACCAAGTTATGCTACGAATGAGACCATGAGGTAGTGAGTAGGGCTAGTTTGGTCCAGGAATTGAATAGGGATGAGAGAGTGGAAAGATACAGCTGCAAGAATGGATTTGAAAACCCAGGATTTAGGAAGGATTTCTTTGACTTTACTTTCAGTTTGTTAAGAAAGTATAGCACAAAATACAAAACCATAGGAAACCAAGTTATGCTACGTGTTAACTATCTTTTGCTGTGTAACAAATCACCCCAAAATGTAGTTACTTAAAACAAGAACATACATATATTATCACACAGTTTATGTGGAATCTGGGCATGACTTTGCTGGGTCCTCAAGCTCATGGATTCTCACAAGGCTTCAACCAAGGTGTCAGCCTGGGCTGCATGCATCTTAAGGCTTAATGAGGGGGGATCCGCTTCCAAGCTCAAGACAATGCTGTCGGGAGAATTCGGCTCCTGGGAAGTTGTAGGGCTGATGGCCTCAGTTCCTTAACACTTAGCCTTTCCAGAAGGCTTAGCCTGTGTTAACTGGCGTTATCAAAATGAGCACCTGGAGGGGTGGGATAGGGAGGGTGGGAGGGAGGGAGACGCAAGAGGGAAGAGATATGGGAACATAGGTATGTGTATAACTGATTCACTGTGTTATAAAGCAGAAACGAACACACCATTGTAAAGCAATTATATTCCAATAAAGCTGTAAAAAATAAAAGAGCAAATGAGGAAGAGCCAGAGAATGCCAGCAAAATGGAAGTCATGGTCCTTTCTAACTTAATTTCAGAAGTCATATCCCATCACTTTTTATGTAGAGTCAAGTCACTAGGACCAGCCCACCCACAATGTGGGGACGGAATTTACACAAGAGACTGAACCAGGAGGCGAGACCATGGTGGCTGTTTTAGAAGCAGCCTACTACAAAGGGATCTGCTGGGATAGATGCTCTCGTCCAAGGAAGGAAGTAGAGCTGAAGCTGCCTGTGAATGCGCAGAGCTGAGCACGAGATAGAAGAGGAATAGGTTATGAAGCACTTGGATGTAAATATAAGGAAATCAAATGATTTATTCAGACTCAGCTTTATCTTTCTGACAAACCTTCTGCAACCAAAGTTCTGGAAAGAAGTTACCTGCCACCTTTCCTGACCCTCTCTCAATTAAAGTGTTGGTTAAGGTAGAACCTTTCAGTATATCATGCTCATCTGAACATTTGATCATAGATTTGAACTCTTATAGTTTTTCAGTGACCGTTGCGCTTTTCCCAAATCCTGTCAAATGATTCAATAATGAAGGCATTTCTTGTGTTTCTGGAGCCTCAGTTAAGCTTTGAAACACACATTCTGTGGCTGGACAACTTTTTTTTTTTTTTTTTTCACGGTGCTCAGTGGTCAGAGAAGAGCAGTGGTTGAGATAAGGTCCTGTACACACTGATGGTCTATTGCAGGTATTCAATAAAGAAGGATCCAGTCTTGTTAATGGAAAAAAAATTACCATTTTTATCCTCTAAAACCCAGAACATAGTTACTGTGGATTAAAGAAAATTTCAAAGGTCTTCTTCATCTTTGTGGGAGAAAAAGTTGGGTCAAGAGTCTGCCTTCTCACAAGGGCATCAAAGACAATGAAATGGTAAAAGAATAATCTCTTCAACAGATGGTGCTGGGACCACCGGACATCCACATGCAGAAGAGTGAAGTTGGATCCCTGTCTCATACCATATGCAAAAATTAAGTCAAATGGACCAAGACCTAAATACAAGAGCTAATACTATACAACTCTTAGAAGAAAACATAGGAGTAAATTTTGTGACCTTGAATTAGGTCATGCTTTCTTAGACATGACACCAAAACACAAGGAACAAAAGAAAAATAAATACATTTGACTTCATCAGAATTAAAATCTTCTGTTCTGCAAAGGATATCAGCAGTGGAAAAGCCCACAGATAGGGAGAAAATATTTGCAATTCATATATCAGATAAGGGACTGATCTGATATATAAAGGACTCTTTGCATAAAAATATATAAGGGACTCTTCAAACAACTCAATAAAAAAAAGACAACCCAACTTAAATGCAGGCACAGGATTTGAGTAGATAATAAAGCAGATGTAGGAAAGGTCAATAAACACATGCAAAGATCCTGAACATCATTAGTCATCAGGGAAATGCAAATCAGACCCACAGTGCAATACCATTTCACACTTACTAGGATAGCTATAAAGAAAAAGACAGACAATAAAAAGTGTCCGTGAATATGTGGAGAAATCGGATGCTTATACTTCGATTCTGTGAATCTAAAAGGCTATAGCTATTTTGGTAAACAGTTTGGCAGTTCCTCAAAAAGTTAAACACAGAGTTCATATACGATCTGGCACTTCTGCTCCTGGGTATATACCCAGGAGAGAGGATGGAAAACATAGCTGCGCGAAATTGTGTACACAGATATTCACGGCCACATTATTCATAATTGCCAAAATGTGAAAACAGTCCAAATACCTGTCGACTGATGAATGGATAAACAAAACGTTTTATAATGTATATAAACACTGGAATATTATTTGACCATGAAAAGGGAAGACGCACTGATGAATGCTGCACCAAGGAACCTCAGAAACATCACACTAAGTGAAAGGAGCCAGACACAAAACACTGCATGTTGTGTGATGCCATTTACATGGAACGTCCAGAACAGGCAAGTCTGCAGAGAGAAAAGGAGATCTGTGGTGGCCGGGGCCGGGGGGAGGGAGGAATGGGGGGTGACTGTTAATGGCTATGGGCCTTCTTTTTGGGGTGAGGAAAGTGTTCTGCAATTAGATGGTGGTGACCAATGCACAGCGTTGTGACTATACTAAAAACCATTGAATTATCCACATTAAAAGAGTGCACTTCATGGTATGTGAATTATATTTCAAAAACCTGTTACTCGAAAGAGTCTCCCCCTATTTCACCTCTTCTGAGTTTTGAAATTTACTAAAATGAACAATAGTCTGGACTACGTTGGAGGTGCCTAGGGACCAACTTTCCCACAAAAACCTGTCACAACAACCTAACGGCCTGGCTTTCAAAGGATTGAAATTCCATTCAGCATGAATGTAAAGGGCAGGAAAAAAACCCATTCTTTGTCATTTCAGTGTTTTGAGTTTTCATTAACATTTTGTTCCTAAAGATGAGTGGTAATCTAACAAATGTAATTAGATGAGGTGCTAACACTTGTCACAGAAAATCTCCGAAGAAAGAGTTCAAGTTCTAACATCCCATCCCCTGAATTCTCAATTCCATTTTTAAAAGTAGCAATAATTGTTTCTGGAGCATAGGCTCAGATGTGTTTAATGTATTTTAAAACAATATATTTCTAAACACAAGATATATAATGACAAAAATTAAAAATGCCCACAAAGAGGATATTACCACACATGACAGCTTATTTTTTGATTTGGCAATTTTCTGCTAAACTCATAGCATCTGGAGAGAGCAGCAAGTAACAAAATAAGACAGATTTATGGAACCCACACATGGCAATATTTTTGTGTGAAATTAGTCAAAATCATTTTACTTGTAGATGAAGGAATGGATTCCAACAAGTTTGCGTTTTTTAAAGAGCAATCGTATTTGGTCTTAGTGAACTGGAAGATCTGAGCAATGCATTGGATTAGTTGATCACCAGCATTGTAACTCACAATAAAATCTGAGGAAGTGGGCCAAGCATCGGCTCTCAGCAGATTAGGATAATAATACATTGATTTTCAATAAGTAGAATTCAACCCATATTGCAGTCTACCTTCATATCCAAGGAACCAAGGGGGAAATAAACCATTAGAAGAATTTTCCACTGAAATTTCTTTGTTTTGCTCTTATGTATGCCTAAAATTTTCTGACACCAAAGGGTGAGACAGGCATACATGTGCCTCATTCGAAGAAAATCTAATGTACAACATTTCAATTTTATAATATAATTAAGAGAAATGGCTGATTCCAGGTCTGGGGCAGGGTAAGTACAAGATGAACCTGAAACATAAAATAAGGAAGGTATATATATATATATATATATATATATATATATACATATATACACACACACACACACACACACACACACACATACATACACACGCACACACACCCCTACATACATATATATAGCTATATGTATGTATAACTATGTATATGTATCTATATCTATATGTATATCTACATATGTCTATATATCTGTTAGATATATATACACACATATACTGGCCTGTCACAAGGCTACTGTTAGCCAAATCTAGGACAATTTGAACATTAAAATAATTAAGTTATGTGATTATTAAGTAAACAATAATGAATGAATTCAACAATAATGAGTTATAAACCATTGAAAAGAAAAGGGAACTTACAAGTTCATACCAAAACGAAATAGATAAATGGAGAGAGAGGAGGGCTCTTGCTAATAGTTGAAGGCCGAGGGTCTACTGGTAAATGCAGGGGAACTGTGGACTTGGAAAACTATCATTTCGCAACCATTGTGGCAAGATGCAATTCGGGCCATCATTGAAACCCTCTTTGCAAATCAAGCAAGAATCTTCAATGGATTCTTAACACAGAAAGACATTTTGATGAAGAACAGGATGTTGGTGTGGGTTTAAAGTGTCTTCCCACAGATTACTTCTCTGTTGTAAGGGAGGCAGATAATCTAGTACCTCTGCAGTGAAGAATCAGATCATACTTTGTACCTTGATCAAAGTTGCCATCACCCACGAAGAACAGGTAGACGTTGTGTGCGTCCAGGTGTGGCGCTCCCAGGAGACCATCACATCACCTAGGCAGTGTTTCAGCCGAGAATGCATAAACTCAATATAATCAGGAGGAAAGATCAGACAAGTCCCAAAGGGGAAACTTTCCATTAAGTAAAAGAGGGGCTATATTTTCCCCCAGTGTCAATATCATGAAAGGTAGAGAAAGGCTGTGGAAATGTTTCAGAGGAAAAGAGGTCAGAGACCTCAATGCGCTACCTGACCCTAGAAAGCTTGGGTCCTGTTCTGGAGTGGGGGTAGGGCAACGCTTCATATGGCTCTGTTAGGCCAGGTGACAGGATTGGAATCCGAATTGCAGATTAGATAAAAACATTCGCAGATACTAAACTTGTCAGGACTGACAGCTGTGCTTCGGTGACACAGGAGAATATTCTTATTCTCAGGAAATACACATTGAGTTGAGTTTTTTATGGGTCAAGGCCATGGTATATTTAATTTCCCATCAAATAGTTCAAAAAATTAGATGTATCTAGAGAGCTATATATTTAGATAAAAAGAACCAGTGATAGAACAGTTGGGGTAAAATGTTAAAAATAGGTGAATCTGAGTAAAGGGTATATGAGTATTTTTCATATTATGTTTTTTCCCACAATCCATCTGTAAACTTGAAGTTATTTCCAAATAAAAAGTTAAAAATATATCCTTTAACTGGGAAGTTTTTATTTCTCTTGGCAAGGGATTGCTTGCTTGTGAAGAACTCAGCAAATGAGCCCCTTGACTTGGGAAATCTACTAGAGCTTTCAAATATGATGACTTTGCAAATTACAATTGGGATGCAAGTTTGGGATTATGTTGAGAAGGAAAGGCAAAAGGCTAATTTTATTTCTGTTTAGGGGCTATTTGGTTACAAGGAAAACAAACCCATGTTAACCAAAAGGAAATTTATTATAGGGAACCAAGAGAATTTCATGAAACCCGACTGTGGGAAGTACTACTGCCCTCATGGGAACTATTAAGATGTCCGTCATCTCTGTCTCTGTCTCTCTCTGTCTCTCTGTCTCTATCTCTTAACTAGTTAGTTCTGGCCAGATAGAAAAGGGAAGCTACTTCTTCAGCAAAGTCTATAGAGGCACTTCCAAGTAAGAGGGTATGGGCTGTGCAGGTACCCCAAATAGTCTTTTAATGTTGAAATTAAAAAAGAATCGCTGACCATTGCTCTTGCATTATTAACTTTTATTAATAGTTATTAATTTTATCAATAATTTATCCTAAGGGTAATATAAGATAAAACAATCTTAATTTGAGCACGATACGCTTAAATTTGCCTTTTATAACGATCACAATGACATAGCACGGGGAGAGCATTTTAGAGAGACAAGAGTCAATGTGGGATATAGTTTTGATGCTCTTCTTGTAATTCAGGCAAAACACGGTGACTTGAATCGGGGTAATGGTAGCAGTGGAGGTGGAGAGAAGGGAATGGATGAGGGACATTTTTAAACGACACGGTTGTAAGCCTTGGTGTTGGACTGAATGTGAATGAATGAGGAAGAGGATGTTTTCAAGGATACCTCCCAGGTTTCCAAGTAGGAGGGACTGGTAGAGCCATTTATGGGGATTGAAAACATTGAGGAGGAGTTATGTGGGGGGGAGGAAAGGACATGAATTCAAAATGGGTCTTTTTAAAGTTGAGAAACCAAAAAGACACAAAGAGAACTCTCGGGTAGCTAGACATATGGGTTTGGAACTTGGGCCACTGAAGAGAGAGCTGATGTAGATGATCTTGATAAAGGTAATAAGTGTGTGGTATTTGAAGCCATGGAAATTGATGCAATACTTTCATAAGAAGGGAAAGAGGTAGATAAGAGGAGATACTTGGACCAAACCCCAAAGAACTCCAACATTTAAGGAATAGATGGGGAGACGAGATCTCCAGCCGGAGTCTGAGAAGAGATGGCTTGAGATGTTGGTGGGACATCAAGAGAGTCCAGTGTGGTCAAACACTCTTGAGGGCTTCAAAAAGGAGCAGGTGGTCAACTGTGTCCTATAGTGATGCTACTCGGATGGGTCAGGTATCATTCTTATCCCCCCCGCTTTGCAAATGGGATACCCGTTAAGGCTCACAGAGCTTAAATGACTCACTCCAGGTCGTGGTGCTATTATTATTAGGTGATGAAGCTATTAGGTGATGAAGCTGGAGTTTGGACTCAGGTCTCTCTGACTCTAAAGCCTGTGCTTTTATGCCTTGCTTCATTCATTTGGCCAACAAACAGTTATTTCATCCCTACTCTGGATAACAGATCCTGGAGATAACGTGATGAGCAAAACCTACATGTTCTAGAGCCCGTAGTCACTGCATTGCAGTTTGGCGCCAGTGGAGAGGTGCAGTTTGTAGGGAATGGGTACCCAGGTGGGATTAGTACTGTGTGGCCTCCCAGCAAATTCCTGCAACTTCGCAGTGTGAAGCAACATCCACCTCTCATCCCACAGTTTTGTACGTCAGAAGGTTGGGTGCACTTGGCTGGGTTCTATGCGCAGAGTCTCGTAAGACAGAACCCAAGGCTGGGCTTTTATCTGGAGACTCTAGGGAAGAATCCATTTTCAGGCTCCCTCAGGTTACTGGCAGAATCCACTTCCTTGCTTCTGGAGGACTAGGGTCTCCATTTCCTTGCTGGCTCTCAACTGGGGCCCTTTTCCAGCTCCTAGAGGTTTCTTGCAGCTTCTCGCCACGGGCTTTCTCACAGACCCCTTCACAACATCACCTCTTCGAGGCTGGTCATGGGATCCCTCATGTAGAATCCCCCTCAAGCTTTGCATCTCTTCCACTTCTTCTCTCAGCAAGAGAAACCTGGCTGCCTTTCAGCGGCACATGTGATGAGTTTAGACGCACCTGGGTAATCTCTCTCTGGACACGTAACCTAACATCATCATAATACCTCATCATATTCACAAGTTCCAGCCACAGTCCAAGGAGAGGGGGTCCTACACCAGTGAGAGTCGTTGAGAGTCAGTCTTCGAATTCTGTCCCCATACAGGCACACACCTCTTGTTGCTGCCTTCCATCCGAGATCTCCTAATTCTCCCTTTAAAAAAATCTCATTGAGAGAGAAGTATGCAAACGGGTGAACCGTCCGTTGACTTGGCAGTAATTGTATCAGCATTTCCAGAAAAAAAGCCTGGTCTCCTTCTCTGGGAACCACCTTCCAAAGTGGAAAAATATAAGATGATCCTGCAGCAAAAAGATGTCACTTCCCCCAAGATGCCCCAGAGGGGAAGCTCGGCCTCCTTCCTGGGAAGAGGGACTGCTCTGGTCTGCATGGAAGGCCACCCAGGAGGGAGTGCGGCCATTTGGGAATCTGAAGAAAGAGTGCAGTGTCCTGCACACAGCATCAAATTCTACCACAGCCGTTCTGCTGCCTCTCCCAGAGAGATCAAGACAGACCGCTGTCCCGGGAGATCAAGCGTCCAGGACACTGTGGTTAAGGGGGAAATGATGCTCTGGGGACGAGCAACACCAGAGGCTTAACTGCCCAACTTCCTGGCCAGTTTCAGCTTTCGCTGCTTTTTGAGCTGTAGCAAGATGCCCTTTCTTTGGAGAAAGCAAAGGGAGAGCCAGGGATATGGACAACGCAATGAAGGGGGCTGCCAGCCTCTGAGAATCTGGAGCCTGGGGTCTTGGCTCAGAGAGCCGCAACGCCTTCAAAAGGCCAGAGAATCGTCAGTGAAAATGAATGGAAAGCCTCTGACAGGCATGCTATGAGCTGCGAAATTACAAACAGACCTGGCACGCTGACTCGGGAGCCCAGCAGAACCCGAGCCTCGCTCACGGTTACAAGTCATGGGACAGCAGGCTCTTGCTTCCCTGGAGCCGGCTTTGGCATTAAAAAAAAATCATCATCTGTGTTTTTTTTTCCTTCTTGGCTAGTTCAGACCCCCAGGGAGGGACTTTGTTGTTGTGTCTGTGCCCCGCGCCTCTTTTGTAGTACAGAGGAATCACGCAGCAGAATCAGTGGCTGTCTGGAAGTACTGAAAAACGATGAGGGCAGAAATCTCAGCATGCAGGGCATTTGGATCAAAGGGTTCAGGGATAGGCAGGCCTGATAGGTTCAAACCTTTATTCCATCACCTTCTGTCTGACTCATCTTAGATATGTTGCTTTTTCTTTGTGATTCTTAGTTAGCTCCCCTGAGTCCATCCAGTGTCTTATCTGTAAAATGGGGGCTGGCAGGGGGGAACGATGTCTATAAGCTATGGAAAGAAAGCAACATGGATGAAATGCTCAATAAATAATAGGATGAGATCTTAAATGTAGGTAGTATCTCATCCAACATTCAGAGGGCCTGTTGGCTGCCTGCTCAGAAGCCGTTCCTCTGAACTTCTTCGTGGCTGGCAGAGCCTGTTGTTCAGTATAGGTATTGAAAAGGCAAATATTCTTGTTCTCCTAGCCTCTCTCACAACCCAGATGTGGGCATGTCACTTAATCCTGAACTGGACCTGCTATAATCACCTTGAAACTTTAAGGGGAGACATCACTGTTTGCAAAAGAAGAAAAAATTGGGAAGAGGGGAAGCACAAAAGCCCGTGACATCAGAGAGCTGCTGAATTAATCCTGGAACATCCTTCTTGTATTAGGATTATCTGAGTTATGCTGAGGAAATAAGCCCTAAAACTTAGTGGCCTCTCACAGCAAAGATTTATTCCTTGCTCAGACTGCCTGCACACTGTAGATGGGATAGGGCATTTCTTCCATGTCTCCTGACTCTGGAAGCCAGGCATGTGGGACCATTGCCTCCTAAACATTATAGATTATTGTGTCAGAGGAGTAAAAATATCTCTAGAGGGTCTGTAATAAGTCTCTAAATTATCTTGTTTCCAGTTTATTCCTCATCCTCACTGATAGACTGATTTTTTTCCAAAATTGCGCTTTTCACTTTTGTTAGACAGTTGTTGCTGTAGTAATGCTGTGTAACAAACAGCCCCGAACCTCAGTGGTTTACACTGACAAACATGTGTTTCTCACTCACATGCCTGTGGGTCGGTGGTGGTGGTTTTGCCGGGCACAGCTAGGATTGCCTTGCTTGACTTCACACCTGTATTGAATTCAGTTCTATCCCATGTAGCTCCTTCTCTTGGGATCAGCTGCTACCTGGTATGTGTTCTTCTCATGGCTACGGAAAGATATATAAGCAAACCGACCCATGTAGGCGTATTTAACATCTCTGTAGGTTCCCATTAGTTAATATTTTATTGGTCAAGTCAAGTCCTGTGGCCAAGCCCGAAGAAAGAGAGGCAGGCACTGCAAAGCCATGTGGAATGGGATGTGGACACATAGTTTCATTACAAGTAGGAAGAACTGGCAACAAAAGTCCAATTTATCAATCACATGCCAGTGAACTGATCACAACCTTCAGTACAAAATAAAGCCTACGGTACTAAATTGGGCATTTGAAATTCTCTACATTCTTACCTTTTCATTTTTTTCTGTTCTTTTCTCCCATGTCTCCTTATTCAAGTCAAACTGGTAGACTTTGTCCCTGATCATCCATGATCCAATTGTGGTCATATCTCAGTGTTTTGTTGATTGCAGTCATCCATTGAGATAAGTCATACCCTTCTTCCATACCCCAAATAAACCGTAAGATACCCTCCCATGCATTCAGTCTTCTGAGTCTGTACCATAGCATCTATTTGAACTGTTTATTTAGGGATTAGCAATTGTAATCTTGGATGGATTGCCCCCCTTTTTTTTTGTCCCATGTAGAAACCATAACTTTGAAGCATACAGAATAACTTGACCACTTGGAATTGAAATTCTTGGCTTTACTTTAGGGCAGTACCCACAGGCATGCAAGCCAGTAATCATTTTCATTTCCTTGAGATAGGAACTTTGACTGGTAACAAGATCCCCTTTTCATTAGCCACGGACATTCGGGGACCTGGGTAATTGAAAGAAAGCAGTCAAAGCGCAGTCCTGCTCACACAATCTTTGGAGGTTTAATTGATCACAAGATATTTGGCTGATCACAAAACTCTCTCTAAAAATGAAATAGGTGAATAACACTAATGCAAGAAAGAGAAAAAAAACCTTTTCCCAGTACAGTATTTTATACTGTAGTTACCTCCCAACACTCAGCCAAAAAAAAAAGGGGGGGGGGTTGGAAAATGTTAGGCTACTTCTGCTACCTTTATCCTTAACTTGAAGCTCTTTACTTGGAAAGGTCCTTTCCATATTCTACTGTGAGCTCTCAGTGTCTGGTAAATGTTAGCTCCACATTTTAGCTTTGGGAAATTGTCTTTGTGCTAACATCAATTGATCAGTGTTCACATACTTAAAATTACATAGATTAGACATAGCCACTGTTGGCAAGCCGAGCAGTTTAACGCAAAGGAAATTCAGGTTCCCTTAGGGTGGCTGTCTTTGATAAGAAAGGAAATGCCCTTAAATGTTGCAGTGTTGCTTAACTGTGAAACAGTTTTTATTAGCCAGGGTTCTCCAGGGAAACAGAGCCAATAATAGGATCGAATAATCGATAGATAGATATATAGAGAGATTTATCTTAAGGAATTGGCTCACACAACTGTGGGGCTGGCAAGTTTGAAATCTGTAGGTCAGCAGGCTGGAGACCCAGGGATACTGCAGTCTCTCGTCTGAAGGCAGCTTGGAGGCAGAATTCCTTCCCCTTCCAGAATCTCAGTCTTTTCCCTTAAGTCCTCTTACTGATTGGACAAGGGCTTCTTTACGTGATGGAGGGTAAACTGCCTCACTCCAAGTGGGCGGGTTTAAATGTCAGTTCCACCTGAAAAAATACCTTCACAGCAACCTCTAGGCTTGTGTTTGACCAAGCGACTGAGCACCGTAGCCTGGCCAGGTGGACACTCCACACGAACTGTCACAGGGCTTTAATCCACAATTCCTGACATTTCGTCAGGAAGTTCAGAATTAGGCACACGGCACTGGCTGAAGCCACTTGCAAGGAAGCAGGGTGTACGTTTAGCTAGGATTACCTTGCGCTCGTGCGTGATAGATCTCTGGACACCAACTTGAAATGCCTTACAAAAATCCTTCTTAGCCCCCAGATATTGAGGATGGCTATTTGGCGTGTCATTCTTTACCTCTTCCAAACTCTAGTTTAAGAACACCTTTACTGGTTCTGTTCACTACCTTCCCCTTTCCTTTTTCATCCCTTCTAACCATCTCCTTCCTCATTCCCAATAATCACGTTTTCCTAATGTAATTCTAAATTGCTGACAGACAAGGTCTAGATCTTTCACCTTTTTACACAGCCCATGAAATGAAGAGGGTGCTTATTACTGAGAATTAAGTTTCTACACCCATGAAAGATATGTCTTGGTTTGCACAATTGGTGTTCTGAAAAGTTGCCTATTTAAGGGGCTTTGAGGAGGAAACACAGGTACTAAGTAAGATTTACGAACAGGGAATGTCTCAGATTAATTCAAGTTAGATGGTTAAGATAATACGATCAAATCATTTAGATAAAATTATTTATGGTAAAGTTAAGATAATACGATCAAATCATCTAGATAAAATTATTTATAAAATTATCTTAGGTAAAATTAAGGTTTGTCAATTAAATGGCAGTTTCAACAGGCGAATATTTTATTTCAGATAAACGATAAGCAACAGCTTTATCCCAGTAGCACACACAGGAAAGTAGCACCAGCGCTCTGAAGGGTCATCATCCAAAACTCCGAAGCACCGACGTTTGCAGCAAGGAGAGGGTTTACTTGCAAGGTGGCCAAGCGATGGGAAGGAAGGACAAATCTCAAATGCACCTGCCAAAAGCAAGGGGCTTGGGGAATTTACGGGCTAAGGAATACAGAAACAGGGCAGTCGGAGGCGTGTGCAGAGTGGGGAAAGCTGCGGTCGTCAGTGTTCTGCGCAGGCGTCATTAGGCTGCCTCGTGTGCGCCTGCAAAAGGTCTCCGGACCCTCGCGCGTGCCCAGTCAAGGGTCGGTGGTCCTGTCCAGGCTGAACTGGCTCAGACCGGACTCAGCGCAGCAGGCTCCAAGGTCTTGGAAAACAGCTCGGGCAGACATCTTACTGTTCAGGCTCCGCGCCACGGGAGAACCTGCAAGTCTTGAAACGACCTTGATTAGTGAAGGCAGGTGAAGTGGATTTAACCCAGGGTTTCAGATATGAACAGAAGTGTTTCACGTATTTTAAAATTCTCTCTTTCCCGAGTTATTCACATACTTGTACCTTCTCCTTTCTCCAGGATCTTGAATGCCTAATCACTTTGCATGAATCTAATCAGAAAATCCAAGTGTGCTCTGTATTTCACAGTCTTATGTTTTCCTTAAATGAACTTAGCTATGACCCTGAACCTCTTTTTGCCTGAGGAGACGTATGTTTCGATAATTATTGGGATGCTTTCCTTGTCTTTATTCTCTTCCTCCCTCTCTTCCCCCCACCCACCTTCACTGGTGTTGCATAAAGATTCCAAGGTCACAGACAGCATCCAGGTGATAAGGGGAAATGAAGGGGACAGTTCCTCTCCATCATCAGTTGATACTGGTTATCCCCAAGATACCTTTTGTCCCAGGCTTTATGGTACCTTCAGAGCTTGTCCTCTGCTATTTCTGTGCCACTTTGGGGCACTGCCATCTTTGCCAGGGTTGGGAGACTGTCTGCCTGGGGTCTGATATTCCTGAAGGACTTGTGCCCTGTCCCCGTGAGGTCCTGCTTTCTGACCCACAGTGGCCAAGCCCAGCCACTCAGTTGACTGAGAAGAGTGAACCTTTGCTCGACTTGGGTGACTTTCCCTTCTCTCTGTTTAATCACACAGCCTTCTGTCTGTTCCCACCTGAGGAAGAACTTCTAGCGTCGTGCCATCAAGGAGTCCAGGCTGTACAGAAGCATGAAGCAGGTAGGAGATACCTGCTAGTTAGAAAGTCTGAAATGGGCCGAGCTTCCCTGCTGGCAGGGAGGAGAAGAAGGTGAGGGGGGATGTAATTTGGCGTTAGTATATCTTGAGGCACGTGATATGTGCTCTGGTTGGTTCATTCCGGTATTTCTGCTGTATTTGTTTTCCCTGCCAGATGGAAAATTCCTTCAGGTCTGTGTTTCACTCCTAACGCCATGTCTTAGCACTTTCAGGGTGCTGTAACAAAATATTACGGACTGCGTGGCCTCTAAACAACAGAAATGTGTTTCTCACAGTTCTGGAGGCTGGAGGTCTGAGATCGTGTGCCAGCATGGTCGGGAGAGACTTCTCACATGATGGACAGCGTGAGGGAGCTCCGTAGGGTCTCTTTATAAGGGTGCTGATGCCATTCACGAGCGTTCCACCGTTTGGACCTAATCATCCCCTACAGCCTCCACCTCCTAAAAAGCATCACTTTGGGTGTTAGGATTCCAACGGGTGAATTCTGGGGGGACACAAACATTCAGAGCATAGCGCCTCCATAAACATGATGATATTTCAATATCAAAAAATATTATTGAGGGACTTCCCTGGTGGAACAGTGGTGAAGGATCCGCCTGTCAATGCAGGGGACACGGGTTTGAGCCCTGGCCCGTGAAGATCCCACATGCCGCGGAGCAACTAAGCCCGTGCGCCACAACTACTGAGCCTGAGCTCTAGAGCCCGTGAGCCACAACTGCTGAGCCCACGTGCCGCAACTACCGAAGCCTGCATGCCTAGAGCCGGCGCTCCACAACAGGAGAAGCCACCGCGATGAGAAGCCCGCGCACCACAACGAAGAGTAGCCCCTGCTCACCACAGCTAGAGAAAGCCCGCATACGGCAACGAAGACCCAACACAGCCAAAAATAAATAAATTGATGAATTTAAAAAAAGTATTGGATGACTGAATACAGGAGAGAAACAAATAACAGTTACAGAAAATAATTTAGAATGTAACCATCATTGGGCAACAGAATCATTTGGAGAACTTGGGTAGATTTTCCTTCTGGGACCTCACTCCTGGGGAGTCCGATTTAATACAACTTGGGGTGGAATCTGTATTTACAGAACACCCTAGGGATTTCCAGTTAGAGAACCACTGGTTTATCAGTAAATTAGTAATTTCATTTTATGGAGGAAAAAAATGAAGTTCAGAAAGATTAAGTGACTTTGCAAAGATATAGCTAGTGATAGAGAGGAAAAAGGCACCCCAGTTTGATTTGCATGTTTTTTTATAAATACATTGTTTTTGTGATAAAGACAATACGTATTTATGCTAAAAATTCTAGCAGTATGTAGAAGTGTACGGTGAAAAGTAATTTTCCACCTCTGTCTCCAGACTCGCATTTTTATCTCTCCAGAGATGATCACAAATTCTTCTCCTGTGTATCATTTCAGACATTTTATATACAATTATAAAAATATACATATGCATAAGTATATCATACTTTACACAAATGAGACTATAGTATGTATACTCATATAATTGGTGGTTTTTTTCCACTCAGAATCTTTTCAAATCAGCATTTATGCATATGTTTATATTTACATATAAAATGTCTGAAAAGGATACCTAGGAAATACAATTTGTGATTAGCTCTGGGGAGTGAAAATGGGAGTCTGAGAGCTGCAGGGGGAAATTACCTTTCACTATACACCTCTATACACTGTTTGAATTTTTAGCATAAATACGTATTGTCTTTATAGCAAAAACAATGTGCTGTATTTATAGAAGGGCATGCAGGCCAAACCAGGTCCCTTTCTCATCCTTGTCACTAGCTGTATCTTTTCAAATCAGCATTTATACATCTATCTTGTTTACTAAATAACTTAGATTTTGAAGCATGAAAGCATTTGCTAAAGTATCTATCCTATAACTGCTATTTTCCAAATATAGGATGGCTTTCACATATAGGATTGCTTATTTTGTTATGAATGGAAATGTCTGCTCATCATGAGAGGAAGATCAAGGTTCATGTCAGAGGGGTCGGCAAGCGGTGGACTAGGGTGCTGGCAGGAAAGGGTAGAAGACAGACTGCCGTTGGAGCATCTTCATGGAAAAAGCCTCATACTCGCTGTAACGTTTATTCTGCTAAAGCAAAAGTTGACAAGATGTGTTTACCAATTTTGTAAAGGAGAAGGCAAAATAGAAAGTTGAGTAGTTGGTAAATTACGGGCGTATGAAATTTTGGGAAAAGGTTCACATTAAAAATATTGATAGTTTAGCAAGAAATGAAGGTCGAATGCTGCTCTGGACTTGATTCCATGTTAATTTTGACCAGATAGGACCTGGTGATGTAATAGCAATGAAACTTTGAAAGAAAATGGTCATATTATCAAGTTCATAGCAGTAATGAAGGAGAAATCTGGCACCAGGTGTAAAAGTTGTTGGCTTATTAAAATGTACATGTTTCCACATTTGAAATGTGATACTTTGCAAACTCATGCTTGTATACATTTAAGCTTCTGGCGTTCAGATAGGAGTCCTGGTTAATTTTTTTTTTTTTTTCCTGCTGCGTGGCATGTAGGATCTTAGTTCCCCAACCAGGGATCTGAACCCGCATTCCCCTGCAGTGAAAGCGTGGAGTCTTAACCACTGGACTGCCAGGGAAGTCCCTGCAGTCCTGGTTTAAATGTGCTGCGTTGCTTGGTTCCAGACTTTCTTTGTTAAGAAGTTTTCTTCAATTTTTAATTTTTTAAAAAAATGTGAGCTTGTTTGATCAAATGATCAAAATTTATTATTTTGATCATTTTAAATGTAAGATTTAGTGGCATTAGGTACATTCACATTATTGGGTATCCATCACTACTACCCATTTTCAGGACTTGTCCTCGTCCCAAATAGAAACTCTGTACCCATGTAACAATCACTCCCCACTCCTTCTCCCCCAACCTCTGGTAACCACCATTCTACTTTTTGTCTTCGTGAATCTGCCTATTCTAGATATTTCTTATAAGTGCAATCATACAATATTTGTCCTTGGTATCTGGTTTATTTCACTTAGCATAATGTTTTCAGGATTCATCCATGTTGTAGCATGTATTAGAATTTCATTCCTGGGACTTCCCTGGCAGTCCACTGGTTAAGACTTTGCCTTCCAATGCAGGGGGTGTGAGTTCGATCCCTGGTCGGGGAGCTGAGATCCCACCTGCCTCACGGCCAGGAAATCCACACATAAAACGGAAGCAATATTGTAATAAATAAAGTCTTAAAAAAATGGTCCATATCAAAAAAAAAATCTAAAAAAAGAATTTCATTCCGTTTTCTAGCTGAGTAATATTCCATTGTTTGCGTCTACCACATTTAAAGAATCCATTCATCTGTTGACACTTGGGTTGTTTCCACCATTGATGTACAAGTACCTGTTATGAGTCTCTCATTTCATTTCTTTTTCTGGGTTTATGCCCAGGAGTGACATTGCTGGATCATATGCCAATTCCGCTTAACTGTTTGAGTTAATTTTGGGGGAGACTTCCTGTTTACCACGGTGGTTGCACTTTTGCCCGCCACCAGCAATGCACAAGGACTCCACTTTCCCCACCTCCTCCCCTGCACTTCCTGTCGTCACCCCTCCTCCCCTCTTTGGATAGTAGCCATCCTAGCGGGCATGAAGTGGTATCTCACTTTTGATTTACATTTCCCAAATGACTAATGATGTGGAGCGTCTTTTTGTGTGCTTATTGGCCGTTGGTGTACCTTCTTTGGAGAAATGTCCTTTACTTATTTGAAGCTTTTGTTGTTGCTGTTCTTCAGGTTGAGTTGTGCAGAGTTTACATGTTTCATGTTCAGGCTTCTTTGGGCCATGCATCCTGACAAGGAAAATGGACATCTGATCATCTAGGTTGTTGGAGAGTGTGGAGGCTTAGGGAAACCTTCTCTGGCTGTGCTTCTTCTGCAGCCTCCCAGGTCCCACTACATCTTGTAGTACAGTTGCATGACAGCTATCTGACCGCTTCCTCTGGTGCTCAGGACACTACGGAAGTGCTTGGGAAGTAGTGCCCACCTGAGACGCCATCCAGTGACTGATGGGGGTTAGTGTATAATGAACTAACTGGGGTATGATATAACTCCAAGGCACAGATTCTGCACTGGACCCCAGAGCTCCCCAGCAGGAATTAGCGTATCTCCTCTCAGTGGGAACTAGCTTAGTAACAATGCTTTATTTCTTTTCCTTCCCTGTCTCACTTCCCCATTTTCTTGGTGCTTCTGATCATCTTTTAAACAACTTGCATTTGAATCCTTGTCGCGTGATCTGCCTCTGGTGCCTCTGGGGAAGCCTAGCTAGGACAGAAGCGCAGGCTGTGGGCGGGACCCAAGTCGGCCGCGCGGGGTGGGGAGAGGGACTTGAGGGCCTGCCTTCGGTTACTGTCCTTCCCCAGGATCTTCTTCCTGTGGGTTCCTAAAATAACCCCTTTCCTTGTTGGGATAGAATGGGAGGCACGTTACTGGTGTGACTACCAGCAGGCAGTTAAGCAGTAGTTGCTACTCTCCACGATATATTAAAGTCCTTTGCTCTTGTTTTCTATGGAAGAGCTGCTTTTGGCATATTAACTTTGGTTTCTGTATACTTTTTCAATACAGTGTTCCATGGTTAGACCAGAGAGCGGCTCACTACCACAGAGTGAATACGACATCTTAAAATCAGGTGCTCTTCCAACATTTTGAGCGGTAGATAAATATGACCTCATGGCTAAACATCCCACAGGCAGTCTGTCGTTTGCTCCTTTGCTGCTGTTACGGTTTCCATCTCACAGATGAGAAAACTGAGACTTGGAGTAATATCTGAAACAATACATCCTAGCTGTGATGTTTATGACGTTAAAGTTTTGATTCTATAATTCAAATATTATTTCAATCAATGAATGGGACATGGACAAAAGGGTCATTTCTCAGACTTGCATTTGCAACAGAAGTGGAAGGAATAACTAATATGCTAGTTAAACGACTCAGGTTTCAAATATCTCGACATTTTTAATTTAGGCAACAAAAATTATAGCACAAGTATAGGATGTGGGAGCCCTGGCTAGACAGTAGTTGACCACAAATTTTATATGAGCCAGCAGTGTGATGCGGTTACTCTAGTGCGATGTCCAGCATCATTCTAAGCAGGCCTCTGACCAGAAGATGGGTGTGCTCCTCCTCGGTCACATCAGATGTGTTCATGGGAAGGACCAGAATTTAATGAGAGATCTTGCTGATGTAGGAAGCGACCAGGGTTCTTTCAGAATGGTAAAATGCTCTGGAAGCCCTGCTGCGTGAGGAACACTTGAGGGCACTAGTGTTTATTCATCTGTGTCTGGGAGGCAGAGCGTAGTCATGACCTTGGGAAACAGACAGACCTAAAGTGAAACTCGGCTCCTTTACTCTGCAGCTCTGTGATCTCGGATGAGATACGTTCTGTGCCCCGGTTTCCTTTTCTTTAAAGTTGCAACACTAATGCGTGCCCTTATATATCCTATGATGTCCCAATAAGAAGTTATACGCAAAGTACTTGGCATATACCAGATGTGTAGGAAGTAGTGGTTTTCATTCTTTCAAGTATTTGGAGGCTTGTTGAGCAAGTAACTAGCTCCTCCCTGACCCAAGACCAGCTTAGGACCAACAGGCAGTTGTAGGGGAGAAAATCTCCTTTCAGTATTAGCAGTGGCGCACTAATACTTGAATGGTCTTGCAAAATGCAGATGCCCCGAGAATCTGGTCTCTGCCTAGAACTGCAGACTTGTACAGCCAGTTGTCTACACAGCAGGCGTTTCAGACACATTAGGGTCAAAGCAGAATTCTTCGGCTACATACATTGCCTGCAAGCCTGGTCAGCACTCAGCTTTCCACATGTCAGAAAATTGTACCACTACCTGCTCAGCTATTCAAAGCAAACGTCTTAGAGAGTCTTGTTAACCCTGATCCCGCAGTATATTCCAAATCCACCCACTTCTATCACCAGGGTCACTGTCACAATCCAAGCTGAGAACATAGTTTTTTTTTCTGATTTACCACAATAACCTTGCAGTTGGTGTCCTTGCTTCTACTCCTATTGCTTTGGATTCTCTTCTCCACACATGAGCACTAATGTCCCCTGTTTAAAATTATTTAACTAAAAATTTAAATACCAGCTTCCCATTGCACTTAGAAGAGAACCCACAATCCTTCTTCCACCCTGCAAAGGCCAACGTTGAGTGGTCTCTGCCCACCATTCCAGCTTTGTCTTTCAGCATCCTTGATCTGATCCAGAGCTTGTTTTCTGTTACATTGTTTATTTCACCTCTTCTTTTGCTAAAGACCCTTCATCTCAACTATTCCTTCTGCTTAGAACACTCTTCTCTCTGAACCCCGATGTCATCTCCTACAAGAAGCCATCCTTGATTGCCTGATCTTTAGGAGCTGTGTAGTCACTCTCACGTTACTCTATTTCAGTGCTTTGAATTCCACTTATCACGGCCTTATGAGTTTCCTATTCATTACGTTATTCCCAGCACCTATGGAAGTGCTTAAAATATGTATTTAATACATAGATACGTGAACAATGGAAAAATGGACCCATGAAACAGCGGGTTCCTTATTAGTGAAAATATACAAGCATCTTCTCTTTGGTGACCATATATTAACAGATACTAATATATGTTATATTAACAGCCCTGAGTCAGAGGTCCAGCTAGATGAGCATGGGGATTCTTTCTAATCCACAGGTTCTGTGATCTCATTGACAGTTTCCAACTTCCGTCTTTAGCAGCTCAGAATTCACATGTGAAGAAATCAGTGATTTGCTTTGTATATAGATATTTTAAAGGAATTAAAAACGGAGGAATAATGGAAGGAAAGAAGAAAAATGCCTCTAGAACAAGTGTAAATTTGAAAATGGATGCACTAACACAAAATCGGTTGAGTGGATTTTTGTGAATCTGTTTACTTGATAGACCTGCGATAGATGTCACATAGACTCATAGCACTAAAAGTTATGGATATTGATCCACACGTAAGCTTCTACCCTGTGCAAGTTTCTGACTGGGTCGGTCTCAGATGTTGGAATTTGTGCTTTTCTATAAAAATCAAAAAGCAGGGATTCATTCTGTTCCATGGACTTCATCTGTTCCTTGTTTCAACTGTATAAATATTATTTGCATGTCATGGGTTTCTGACCCCTACCAGTGGAGACCAAATCGATTACCCACGAGCTGCTCAATTTGCAATCATTTAAAATTCCAGACTCTCTCTGGCACAGAGGAAGAACAATGGAAACTTGTCTTAGTGCTCTGTCTTGGTTTATTTCTTTCCTTTCATTTTTCTTTTGATTTTCCCTTTTCATCCCTCCCCGTTTTCTGCTTTTTCTTGCTGCATGCCCTCTGGGTTCCTTAGGGAAACCCCAATCCTCTTTCACTCGCCATCTCGTTTTTGGTCACCAAATGAAAGTGTCGGATCCTTCCAGGAACCCTTCATATTCACAAGGTCAGTACACCCGAGTCTGCTGAATGCAGGTGTCCCAGTGTCAAAGGAGAGAGAGAGGGGACCGAGGACAGTTACTGTCATAGGAGCTGCATGTGTTTGATCTACCAAGTGGCAGCATCTTTCACTCACTGCCCCAGCACAGCTCCGAGGGCAACCTGGTCTGTCTTTAATCTACTCCGACCACAGAGCAAATGTTTTAAATAAAATCTCTGCATGAGTGAGTCACTACTCTTCTGGCTTTTATATGACATACCGAGGAGTGATGGTTTACTTTGCCTGAGTAACAAAATTAATATAAGAGAAACATTTTTGTTATGTGGTATCTTAAAAAAATACAAAAAGAAGAAAGAAGAGACATATGGGCCTGAGCAGTGAGATTTGGATGAAAAAGTTCCACTTGACACAAGGGAAATAATGAAAAAAAATGTAGTAAATTTTCTTGGCACAGAAGGGTAAAAAAAATTAGCAGGAAGCAGTAGGAAAAAAAACACACTTTCACTAAACAGCTGCAGTGCATCTAATAATGTCCCTTACGTAAGGTCATAATCTCTAAGAACCATCATTTATTATGTTATCATTTTTGAAAGAGATGTTTCATGTTCAAAACCTTTTCAGTTTCTAGGGTGCTTGTATATTCGGTGGCATCTGTTATGGTAGAGGGACATGGTGATGTTTTGTGTCTCCCCTTAGGGAGCTGGTTAAGAGGTAAGTGCAGGCAGTGGTGGTTGCCCTCCTCTGGCTTGGAGAAAGTTTCTGTGTGATTTTGTCTGACCCAAAACGTCCAACTTCTGTAATATCAGTTCGGTTTTCATGGTTTCTGATGCCCAAACCAAATGTTACCCATCCAGTGAAAGGGGTGTGTCTTGAAGACACACAAGGGTGTTTGGGGTGCCTCAGCGATCCCTTATGAGTCCACACTTTGCAGTGTGTGGGGTAGTTTGTATAGCAATTTCATTTTTCCATCAACCGATTCTGATTCCAAAATGAAAGGGAATTTCTTTTGGCCCGAGTCTTGCCTTCATCCAAGGAAGACACAACCGATGAAAAACAGAGATGTGCTTGCCCATCTTGGCAAGTCGTGCAAGGAAGGAGAAGCCCAGGATGAAATGACAGATGCAGAGAAGGTCAAAGAAAGCTGTGAAGCTTGACATTCAAGAGAGGACAGGCTCACTATGGAGAACAGTAGGGACGTTTCTTAAAAAACTAAAAATAGAACTACCATATGACCCAGCAATCCCACTACTGGGCATATACCCTGAGAAAACCATAATTCAAAAAGAGTCATGTACCAAAATGTTCATTGCAGCTCTGTTTACAATAGCCAGGACATGGAAACAACCGAAGTGTCCATCAACAGATGAATGGGTAAAGAAGATGTGGCACATATATACAATGGAATATTACTCAGCCATAAAAAGGAACGAAACTGAGTTATTTGTAGTGAGGTGGATGGACCTAGAGACTGTCATACAGAGTGAAGTAAGTCAGAAAGAGGAAAACAAATACTGTATGCTAACACATATATATGGAATCTAAAAAAAAAAAAAAAAAGGTCATGAAGAACCTAGGGGCAAGATGGGAATAAAGATGCCTACTCCAGACCTACTGGAGAACGGACTTGAGGATACGGGGAGGGGGAAGGGTAAGCTGGGACAAAGTGAGAGAGTGGCATGGACATATATACACTACCAAATGTAAAATAGATAGCTAGTGGGAAGCAGCCGCATAGCACAGGGAGATCAGCCCGGTGCTTTGTGACCACCTAGAGGGGTGGGATAGGGAGGGAGGGAGATGCAAGAGGGAAGAGATATGGGGACATATGTATATGTATAACTGATTCACTTTGTTATAAAGCAGAAACTAACACACCATTGTAAAGCAATTATACTCCAATAAAGATGTTAGAAAAAAAAAGAATAAATAGAATCCTTAAAAAAAAAAAAAGAGGACAGGCTCAGAGTGCATCCTGTGTCCGTGGCCGTGGATTGGCTCTTGTTCTGACAATTATTATCAGCATCACTGTGAGCAGGTGACTTTCCTCTTGGAGATTCATCCCCCACATCTCAGAGTGAGACTAACCTACCTGTCTCTTCCTTCTCACACAATAGGAAGCATTGAGATCACATCTGCAAAGTACTAGCACATTTCTGGCATATAATCAGTTTGCTCAATAGTGATTCTGTAAATGTTATTTTTATTATAAAATGCTTGCTGAGAGCATCTTTTAAGGGCCCTTTCGCTTTCTTCTGCCTGGCATGATATTTACAAGCAACATCTTCAGCTCAGAGGGCAGGAGGGGTTGATGCTCTATTATGCTTTGTAACTGAAGGAGATGCAATTTTTACTGAACAAACGGTGAAAAAGATTAAATTATTTTTACAAAATCTGATGACATTTGACCCTCAGTTGCTAACTCAGTGCATTAGCAAGAAATTGAACCTCAATCAAATTTGACGTTTCTTGGGGGTTGAGGTTGAGTGTCCTGTACTGGCATTTCGGCAGCTTCTTGTCAGTTTGGACATCAGCATATTTGCTAAGACCTGGACATCTAGTGTTTTGAGTCCAGACTTCCTAGGTTGGTCCATTTTGTCCACTGAGGTCTGGCCATTTTCCAGGAAACTGAGAGGAAGCAGGTTTAGGGATCCTATTACTCAGACAATTCTAAGGTCCCCATGCTACCTGATTTAGGAACCACACTTTCCCCTCTCTCTCTCCTCCTGTATCCTGTCTTCTCCCATACAGCCCACTCTTCTCTCACGCCACGTGAGGTTTGCCTACTATAATATACTTTGAGAATTCAGGATTTTGAAAACATAAGCCAGAAAGTGAAGTCATCTTCAGACAACTTCAGATTTTACCCGGCAACACAAACCCTTACAGACAAGGGAACACTTAAAGTTTGACTATTTTTCTTGTAGGGAGAAATACAGAATCAGCAAAGTACATGTTTTTATCACACTAAATTAGCTTGCCATATGCCAGTTTTGAGGATGATCCAAAGGGGCATTTTGGAAGTGTTGTTTTCACTTTGCATTTTACAAATTTAAAATGGGAAGAAGACACGTTCTTTACTTCAGATGGGGCCTGGGTGGTTGCAGAAGCAGCTCAGCCTTGAATTTGCTTTTTTTTTTTTCCAAGTACTTCTTGTTATTTTATTATTGGTAAATAATGGAAGAAAAAAATACAGAAACTAACACCACTGTAAAGCGATTATACTCCAATAAAGATGTTAAATAAATAATTTTATAATACCTAAAAGCAACAGAAGACTGAATTTGTTTTTGAAATAAACATTTTTTTTTAGAATAGGATTGGATTTTCAGAAGCGTTATGAAGATAGTCCAGAGGGTTCTCATAAGCTCCACACCCAGTTTCCCCTGTTATTACCAGCTTACATTAGAATGGTACATTTGACACCACTAATGAACCAATATTGGTATATTATTATCAAATAAGGCCCATATATTACTCAGATTTATCTCATTTTAACCTTTTTTTTTTTTTTAGGACCCCATCCAGGACACCACATTACATTTACTTGTCTTTTCTTCTTGGGTTCATCTTGGCTGTGACAGTTTTTTAGGCTTTTCTTGTGTTTGATGACCTTGACAGTTTTGAAGAGTACAGGTCAGGTATATTGTAGCATCCACTATATTGCATGTTTCCGATATTTTCTCAAAGTTATACCAGGGTTTTAGGTTTTGGAGAGGAAGACCACAGAGGTAGAGGGTCGTTCTCATTGCATCTTATTGAGGGTATATGCTATCAAAATGACTTACTACAGTTTCTGCTAACTGTGATCACCTGAATGCGATGGTGTTTTTCAGCTTTCTCCATTATAAAGTTACTCTTTCTGTTTTCCCCTCTTTCCATCCCGTGCTCTGTGGCAGAAATCACTATTGGACCTCGCGCTTGTGGGATGGGCGTTAGGCTCCATCTCCTTCAGGGGGAATAGCTACGTAAAATATTTGAAATTCTTTTGCGTGGGAGATTTGTCTATTACCTCATATTTGTCCATTTATTATTTATTTGTTCAGAGACTTGCTTATACCAGTATGGACTCATGGTTATTTATTTTACATGTTGGGTTATAATCTTATGTTACTTCTTTGGCTCAGATTATTCCAGTTTTTTTGCATTCAGCAAAACTTCCTTTGCTTTTTCACTCAGTGCCTACCCCCCATCCCTTTCTTTTATGAAAAATGGTATGTAGGAATACCTTTAAGATTGAATAATTCTAATTTCTGTAAACACACGTCACACCAGGTGATTTGTAGGAGTGCAGAACGCAAATCAACAGTAGTTGCCGAGGGGCTTCCCTGGTGGCACAGTGGTTAAGAATCCTCCTGCCAGTGCGGGGAACGCGGGTTCAATCCCTGGTCCAGGAAGATCCCACGTGCTGCCGAACAGCTGAGCCCGTGCGCCACAACTACTGAGCCTGTGCTCTAGAGCCCATGAGCCACAACTACTGAACCCGTGAGCCACAACTACTGAACCTGCAAGCCACAACTACTGAAGCCCGCACGCCTAGAGCCCGTACTCCGCAACAAGGGAAGCCACCGCAGTGAGAAGCCCACGCACTGCAATGAGGAGTAGCCCCTGCTCGCCGCAACTAGAGAACGCCCGAGTGCAGCAATGAAGACCCAACACAGCCAAAAATAAAAATAAATAAATTTATAAAAGACAAGAACAAAAAGCAATAGTTGCCAAGTTTAGAATGCATCCATGAACTTTTGCATCTGAAGTTGCCAACCCAGCATGGCCCTCTGAAGATTTCCATGCTAGTTTCACATTGGCAGATGGCCACTTCCTGTTTTACGGGGAGGGAAAAACCAAACCTCCTCTAAGGTCTGAAATATCAAAATGGCTCAAAAAAAGCAAAATTTGGTTGACAGAAGTTGAAGGGATTAGATATATAGATGGGTTTGATTCCCCCCAAATACACATGGACTGTGGACTTCAGGTGTAAGGGAGGGACTGGGACCACCTCCTAGTAAAAGTTCTCATGTCGTCCTCTGGCGCCTACACTGAATATACCCATAATGTTACAGTTATTCAGTGAAACTGTGCTCCAGGGTCCTCATTCTTCAGCTCTAGAAATTGGCGGATTAAGGCCGGCAATCCGCTGGTACTTTACGTGTGGCCATGCAGATGGAGTTTCATGTACGGATTCTTCTGGCTTCTGGTTCTGTCCAAGATAGTATAAATGCAAACTTATATCCGCGCCCCCCCCCCCCCATTACAACTGAAAATATTTGGGCAAAATACAAAAAAAAAACACGCCGGCTACCTGAAGACGCTCAGAAGTAAACATAAACAGAGGGATTGGGGAGTGAGATACTGGAGAGGTGACCAAAAGTGGATTGTGTTTTCCAGTGTTTAGTCTTTTCTCTTATGGCCCTGAACTGTGCATCCTGACATGGGAGGTGAAAACTCCTAGAGTAGCGCCACCTGTCTTCCCTGAGGGACTAGAAAAAGGAGCCCCTGGGATCTGAACCGTGTGGGGGACCCTTGTTCTCTTTCTTCTCTTTCTCTCTCGTCTTGCTCTGAGGGCAGGCCTCAGTCCCAGAGAAGCGTAACGCTCTCAGGGCAGGCAGCTAAAACTCAGAGAAGCCCTGTGTTTCCGGCCAGAGCACCCAGGACAAGAGGCCGTGAGCGTGCGAGAGGGTGGGAGCGGTTGAGAGAAGCTGGCTGGTGAAGAGGGACCCCGCCTCCTCTGTGTCTGAACCACGGAGGTCCAAGGCTCACCTCTGAGCCGCACGTGTTTGAGACACAGCAAAGGCTTTGAGACCCGAACGAAGATTTAAACTATATTCAAAAATCAGTCAGTAAAATTCACCATATCAACATACAGAAGAAGAAAACTATCTTTTTGACAATAGTCAGCATCTGTTCATGATAAAATCTCTTGCAAATTAGGGATAGAGTGGGACTTCCTCAACCTGAGAACGAGCATTTTCAAAAGGCCCACAGCTGGCATCATGCTTAATCATGAAAGACAGAACGATTTCCCTCTGAGATGGGGAACGAGGCAAGAAGGTCCACCCTCGCCGCTCCTATTCCACATTGTACTGGAGGCCTTAGCCAGTGCCTGCCATCGTGTAAGCACAAGAAATAAATGTTAATATTAGAAGATAACATGATTGCCTGTGTAGAAAACTCCAAAGAACCTCGAAGAAGGTACTGGAAGTAATCAATGAGCTTAGCAGGTTTGCAGAGTAGGAAGCCAAAGTGCAAAATTCAATTGTATTCCCGTATACTAGTGGTGAAAAAGTATAAGTTTCAAAATAGCATCAGTCACGATGCCGTTGCAGATAATGATTTCTAAGTTGTTAATTTATTTTTTCTGAGACTGTGTATAAGTCTGTAATAATCCAAGCTTGGTAAGTAGTTGAGTGGGCCTGACTAAAAAATGTTTGGAAAGGAATTTTAACCAAACCTGTGGGATTAAGTTAGAGCTGGAATTGTGAACACAGGTGTCAATTTCACTAGTCATTTTTACAAGACGCAGAACAGCACAGCTGACCCTGAACAACACAGGTTTGAACTGTCCGTGGGTCCACTTAGACCTGGAGCTCTTTCAATAGTGAATACTGCGGTACCTACATGATCAGTGGTTGAGCCTGCAGATGTGGGATTCTGGATACGGACGAACTAGGTATTACATACAGAGGGCCGATGGCAAATTATATTACACTTGGATTTTTGACTGAGTGCGGAGGGTCGGCACCCCTCATCCCCATGTTTTTCAAGTGTCCACTGTACTTTTGAAGGTAGATTTATTTTTTTTAATTTTAAATTAATTTTTATTGGAGTATAGTTGCTTTACATTGTTGTGTTAGTTTCTGCTGTATAACAGAGTGAATCAGTTATACACATCCATGTATCCCCTCTTGTTTAGATTTCCTTCCCGTTCAGGTCACCACAGAGCACTGAGTAGAGTCCCCTGTGCTCTACGGCAGGTTCTCGTTAGTCACCTGTTTTATACGTAGTAGCGTGTATATGTCAGTCCCACTCTCCCAATTCATCCCCCCCCCGTCCCTCCCCCCTCGGTAACCATAAGTTTGTTTTCTACATCTGTGACTCTATTTCTGCTTTGCAAATAAGTTCATCTGTAACATTTTGAAGGTAGATTTAAAGTCAGACACTTAAACCTAGGAAGGCAGTCCAATGCTATACCCCAAAGCTGAATGCGTGACCTAGGGTAGAGGTTTTCAGATTGTCTTCCATGGAGCCATAAGATTGTATATAGTACCGCCTTGGGGTCGAGGGTGCGTGTGTGTGTGTGTGTGTGTGTGTGTGTGTGAGAGAGAGAGAGAGAGAGAGAGAGAGAGAGACTGGGAAGGCTGCCTGCATTCCCTTTTCCCCCACCATCTTCTTCGCAGCAGTTTTATTTTATTTGTATTTTATTGGAGTTCCATATAAGATATTTCTTGAAAAAAGGAAAAAGAGTCTCATAGCTAAAAATAATTATGAAAACCACCGATCAATTAAACAAAGAAAAGGCCAACAACATTGACAGGGCTCCCCAAGGCAAGCAGCAGGTAGACGGCAAGGGTCTGTCCAGAAGCTGGCGTTGGATGTGGCATGAGGAATGTTTCCATTACCTTTCAAGGGTAATTTGGGCTTTGAGGACGGGAACCTTAACTGCTGACGGACGGAAGGACTGCTCGGGAGTTCAGTTGTTGATAGGAAAATTACAGGGAACTAGTCGGCAACGTCATTGAGGCAAGAACACATTTTGTGTTAAATTGGGCTGTAAAGGTCTGATCCATAACCATCAGAAATCTGATCCGGTAAACTGTTGCCTGGGAACAGCTGTGGGAGGGGCCAGAATCTGCAGGGTTGGGGGCATGTCCCCACTCAGTGCCCTTCCAGAGGTGGGTGTTGAACATTTCATTAAAGTCAGTCACCTGGGCAGTTTGTTTAAAACGCAGGTCTTGTGCTTCTCCACCAGTTCACTGAATCAGGATCTCAGGCTGGGATCTAGAAACGTGCTCTTTTTAACGAAAGGTGCGTCCTGGTGAATCTGTTACCCTCTAACGTGTCAGAACAACTTGCCAAGTTTCTCGCAATTTCTTGTTGTTAGGAATCACGTGTGGTCTTGTGAAGCATTCAGCTTTTCAGGCCTGTTCCCCAAAGATGCCTGGGTGCGAGGAAGCTGGGGCATTAATATGCTGGGTTCTTCTTTTTTATTTAATTGAAGTGTAGTTGATTTACAACATTGTGGTAGTTTCAGGTGTACAGCAAAGTGACTCAGTTATACATATATATGTATATTTTTTCTGATTATTTTCCATTATAGGTTATTACAGGATATTGAATACGGTTCCCTGTGTTATATAGTAAATCCTAATTGCTTATCTATTTTATGTAAAGTAGTTTGTATCTGTTAATCCCAAATTCCTAATTTATCCCTCCCATCCTTTCCCCTTTGGTAACTGTAAATTTGTTTTGTATGTCTGTGAGTCTGTTTCTGTTTTGTAAATAGATTCATTTGTATTTTTTTTAGATTCCACATATAAGTGATATAATATTTGTCTTTCTCTAACTTCTCTTAGTTTGATATTCTCTGGGTCCATCCATGTTGCTGAAAATGGCAACATTTCATTCTTTTTTATTATGCCAGGTTATTCTTATCATAGATAATAGTCGTGGGGCATATTGAGGTAAGAGTCGAGTTTGTGGAATTTCTGGCTTTTACTGAACAACTATTGTAATGTTACAGATAACTCCCAAGGAATATTTAAAAAATAATTTTCAGATTTTCTTCCTCTCACTGGAAACGGTTTTATGAAAGTGTCATTATGAACAGTTTCATGAGATTGGGACAGAAATCATGTATGACTACAAGTGTTGGTTTTGGTGGAGTGACAAGGGGGCCTATTTGTCACTATTTGCATGAATATCACGTATGATTTGCAAAGTAATTAGCTGACGTCAAATGCCATTGCTTTCCATGTTTGATCAGAAAACCACTTACTAACCTCAAGGGATGCTTCATTTAGGTGTAACTCATAGATATCCTTTTTTTTTTTTTTTTTTTTGCATTTTCATACTTTATTCTCAGAAGACAGAGCAGAAACAGCAAAATTACAGCAGAGTTAATTTTAGCATCAGATTCTTTTTTTTTCTTATTAGTTATCTATTTTATACATTTTAGTGTATATATGTCAATCCCAATCTCCCAATTCATCCCACCACCACCCCGCTCCCCACACTCTTTCCCCCCTTGGTGTCCATAGGTTTGTGCTCTACATCTGTGTCTCTATTTCTGCCCTGCAAACCAGTTCATCTGTACCATTTTTCTAGATTCCACATATATAGCATCAGAATCTTCACAAAGGAAAATAAACCTATTGGGTCCCCAGAGAACATTTTCTCTTACTTTCTATGAAGTGAATTTCTTTTTTCTTTCAAATTGATTGATTGATTGATTTTTTAACTTTTTATTTTATATTGGAGTATAGTTGATTGACAATGTTGTGTTAGTTTCAGTTGCACGACAAAGTGATTCAGTTATACATATACATGTATCTATTCTTTTTCAAATTCTTTTCCCAATTAGGTTGTTACATAATATTGAGCAGAGTTCCCTGTGCTATACAGTAGGTCCTTGTTGGTTATCTAATTTTTTAATTACATTTTCCTTGGAAATTTACTGGATAAAAGCTAGGATTATTCCCAAAAGGAGCTGTGGATATCTGCTCCTTTGTCTCAGAAGTGAGTGAGTTGGACATACAGAAACAAAAACTCATTTGCAGAAGCACCTCCACCAGTGCTTATCAAACTTTAATGTACTTATAAATCAGCTGGGGATCTTGATAAATGCAGATTCTGATTTGGTAGACCTGGGGTTGAGTGTGAGATTCTGCACTTCTAATCAGCTTTCAGGTGATGTCACTGCACCTGATCCTCTGACCACACTTTGAATAGCAAGGGGCTAAAATATAGCATCCTGTCCTGAGAGGTGGGAGTGATGAACTTTAATTTCAACATGCAGTATGTGACTTGAGATCATGCGGTTTTGACTTTCTGTGTCTGATATTTCACTTAGCATGACGGCCTTTTTCCGTGTTGTTGCAAATGGCAGGATTTCTTTCTTCTTCATGGCTGAGTAATATTCCATTGTATATATGCAACATTAAGTAAAATTCATTCGTCCATTGATGGACACTTAGACTGTTTCCGTGTCATGAATATTGTAAGTAGTGCTGCAATAAACATGGAGGTGCACATATCTCTTCAAAATAGTGATTTCATTTTTTTCGATATATATCCAGAAGTGGAATTACTGGGTCATAATGTAGTTCTATTTTTAGTTTTTAAGGAACCTACATACTGTTTTCAAATACTGGCTGTACCACTTTACATTCCCACCAACAGCATACAAGAGTTCCCTTTTCTCTACATCCTCACCAGCACTTTTTATGTCTTGTCTTTTTAGTAACAGACATTCTAACAAGTGTGAGGTGATAACTCATCGTGGTTTTGATTTGAACTTCCCTGATGATTAGTGGTGATGAGCACTTTTTCATATACCTGTTGGCCACTTGTATATCTTCTTTGGAAAATGTCGATCCAGGTGATTTGTCCATTTTAAATTACATTATTTGGGGGTTTTGCTGTTGAGTTGTATGAGTTCTTTATGTATTTTGGATATACATATATATGCATACACACACACACATATATATGGACATATATATAATCAAATTAATGATTTGCAATATCTTCTGCCATTCCATGGATTGTCTTTCAATGTTGATGATTGTTTCTTTATGGAGAAAAGCATTTAAAAGCAATAAAAAGAAACAATAAAAACATTCTTTTATTGTTTCTTTTTTAGTTTGATGTAGTCTCATTTATTGATTTTTGTTTGCATTGCCTTTACTTTTGTTGTCAAATCCAAAACCTTGTTGCCAAGACCATTGTCAAGGAGCTTACCCTCTACGTTTTCTTCTAGGAGTTTTGTGGTTTCAGGTCTTATGTTTAAGTGTTTAATCCATTTTGAGTTGATTTTAGTGTACAGCATAAGATAGAGTCCAGTTTCTTTCTTTTTTGCATGTGGCTTCCCAGTTTTCCCAACACCATTTATTTAAGAGACTGTCCTACCCACATTGTATATTCTTGGATCCTTAGTCATAAATTAATTGATCATAAATGCATGGGTTTATTTCTGGCCTCTCTGTTCTCTTCCCTTGGTCTGTATGTCTGTTTTTATGCTAGTACCACACTGTTTTAATTACTATAACTATGTAGTATAGTTTGAAATGAGGAAGTGGGTTGCTTCAAGCTTTGTTCTTCTTTCTTAAATTCGGGATCTTTTGTGGTTCCATATGAATTTTAGGACTGTTTTTCTTATATGAAATGTGCCTTTGGAATTTGGATAGGGCTTGTTGAATCTATAGACGGCTTTGGGTAGTATGAACACGTACCACCCAATCTTTTAGTAGTAACTAAAAGACTGCTTTGGTGCTGCCGTAAGCAGGAATACCATTTGCCAGGATCAGAGTACTGGTTGCTGTATGCCCACCTCCCCTTCTCCATCTCTATCTGATCCCCTGGTTGAGCTCTGTAGATTCCTCCAGTGACCCCCATGAGGTTAGACCTGAGTGGGCCTCCTGGGAAGCGTCTTGCAATGCCGGGAGAGCTCTTTGTCCACTTGGGGTTCTCTTCTTCCTACTGGAGAAACCACAGGCCCAGGGGGCCCTCTCTGTGCAGTCAGTGTTCTGCCAGCCTGGAGGAGGGGCCCTGCCGTGAAAGTGTAGCCACTCCTTTTACCCTTCTAATGGGGTCCTTCTCAGTCTCTGTGGTCCAGATGGGAGGTCTCAGGATTTTTACGATGGTGTCTTGCCTGTGGATAGTTGCTAGTGTTGACCTATGAAGAGGTAAACTGAGGCAAGCTCAGAAAGATGAGCTTATTTGGGAACAGCCGAGGAGTCGCAGTTTGGAACCATCGTGAGTCCGTTGAGGGTTTGCGGTAGGTTGTATTTGCAGGCAGAGAATGTAAAGGGGGGAGAGTTTAGCTAGAGTCAGTTACAATCCACAACAAACGGAGACCAGCCTGGAAAACTTCCTGAGCAGACAAAATCAGTCCAGTCGCACAAGCAAAGCTCAAGTCAGCCCACTTGGTGAGACCAGTCCGACCCGGGTCATCTCGCATCCGTGCCTCTGGCAGAACTTCCCGAGGATGATATGGGACTACTTTTGATCAACATCTGAGTCTCTTAGTCTTTAAGTTTTTTGTCTTCCTGAGGGCACAGGCACAGGAGTCTCCATTTCATATCCTCTGGTTTATTTTCGATAGAAATTCTTTCACACGAGTTTGTCTTCTTGTGACAAGGACTGAATTCAGAACAACCTATGATGTCATCTTGATGATGTCACTCCTAGGGAGGAATTTCACGTTGCAGCTCCTGGGAAGGCCCCGTGAAGAAGTGTGAGAGCTCGACGGAAGATTCCTGAAAATGTACCTCACCTCAGAGAACAGCAGGTGGGAGCAGACAGTGCAGTTAGAAGGGTGACATGAGACCCAGAGCTTTGAACCAGCACTCGGGCTAAGGCCCTGCCAGTGGAAATCTCAGCAGGGCGTCAGCAGGCAGTGCCTCTGGAGACGACTGGGAAAGTGATGTTGGGTCCCAAGCATCACTGACTGACTTGGGAATCCTTGGACGGTGGCGAGCGGCCACCAGGGAGCTGGGAGTGAGACCAAATGCAGTTTGAGGATTGCCCATGCATGACAGTTTTCTGGGAGAGAGAAGAAAGTGAGGTTTTAGTTTGGGGCCATGAGAGAACAGGGATTTAGAGTATCTCACTTTTCCTGAATGGCTGAGGGGCTGAAACAACACTTTCATCCCACCAAGGAATCTGGCTGGCTTGGAAGCCTAGACACGTAGGTCTGGGTGTGGAGTGAGGACAGGCACAGGACAGAGTGTTGTGTCCGTATAGAGACTCCTAGGAACCTGGGCTTCGGGTTTCTGACCTGGACACAGAGAACCACAGAAGCAATACTCTTTTTATACAACCAGTGAATTTCGAGAATTCCCTTAACATTTGCTGCTGTAGTACATTTGGCTGGATCTTATTTGCTCATCACCCCCGCTACCAAACCCTGGTGGTTCTTAATCTTTCTAGAGCAGGTGGAATTTGTTTCATGCAGCTGGTTTTTCACTGTGTTCTTCTAGAGACTATTGTGAAAGTTTTATTTCTCGTCTACAGAATGTGAGTGTTCGCTGTAATGTCCTTGGCTGCAAAAATTATATGAGTCTTTATCTCAGTGGAATATTAGCTTTTCCATAGAAATTATGAATTCAAATGATGCACCATGAAAGGGAGTACAGAAGCTGTGCAAATTTAATGAGAAAGAGATTATATTCAAGTTTTATCTAGTAATTTAAAGTGCACGTTAATTGAAGAAGCTTGGACTTTGGAATTGGTCTTCTCTAATGAAATTTGAATATTTGGGATAAAGGGATTGAAGGTGAGAAACAGTCTGGAATGGGAGTTCACGTTGCCATTTCTTTAGCACATATAAGAGCTTTAGTAACGTTGTTTATCATTTTCATTTGTGAATTGTTCAGAGAAAAGCCTCCACCCCCATTCTGTTCCTTCTTCATCTTCTTGGTCCTTTGGCAGAAGAGAAAACCAAAGAGTCTGAAAACAGAAATAGCAGGCTTGGAGTGACGGCAGAGCCGAGTCTCTAACTGTGACTGGATGGTTCTACAGGTACACATTTAATTCCAGGAGAGTGTTTCTTTGGCCATGATCCAGTCTCACTGTCTTTGAGTCAAGTGGCTTTTTTCAAATACTGAATGTGGGGGTATCTCCATAGAAGTAACCTCGAGAGGTCTACAAGAAATGGTGATACTGATGGCTTATCAATGCTGCAGCGGGAAATGTGTTCCTGATGAGTAAGGCATCGGGCTTGTTCAAGGCATCCAGATTGGCCCGGACAGATGGGTAGTGGCAGATAAGGTATGATCAGAAGGTGTTAACTCTACTGCTTTGGAATGTTTGGAAACAAATTTTATGTCCAAAGGAAAAAAAAACAGGAAAATGAACACACAGTAGAACAAGAACAAAGGAAAATTCACACACAAAATTAAAGGAAAATGAGTCAAAGAGATGAATGTGGGCATTGATTATTTTATTCTGACTTTATAGATGGTCATTTTATATCAGCATGGTTCACAGTATGAACTCACTGAACTGGTATCCCACAAGCAGCATTTCAGAATCACTGGAACACACTTTTCCCTTCCAGGAGACCTTGATTGACCCTGTGTACTCAGACCTTATTTAAAACGTACCCATCCTGTAGGTAATGGCTAAATGTAATATAAAGAGTTCTTACATGTCAGGTTAAAAAAAAGCTCAATGGAAAAATAGGTAAAGGATACAGACATTTGGCAAATGAATGTAGAAATCGCTATTAAAGTATGAAAAAGATGTTCACCGTGACAAAGAATCTTAAAATAATGTGGCAGCGTTATTTGTGAACCCCTCGAGGGGGCGAGTAAAGACAAGATTATGCTCAGTGGTGGTGCCTGTGGAAGTCACGTGTCCAGTTAGCGAAATGGGCATTCTTCTAAAGCCCCTGTGGCCTTGTAAATTGGTGTGACTTTCTAAAGGCCAGTTTGACAATACTGTATTCACTCAGGGAGAGATTGGACTTCGTATTATTTGAACCATCCTAAAATGTAAATTTGATCATGATTTTTCTGCAATATAATCTGTTGTTGGTTCCCCCTTACTTAAAGCAAGGGTCAGTAAATTTTTTCCTGCAAAGGGACGGATGATAAATATTTTCGGGTTTGTGGACTGTATGGTCTCTATTTCAATTACTCAGCTCTGCCCTTGCACCCAGAAACAGCCATAGAAAGTAGGTAAATAAACAAGCATGGCTGTGTTCCAATCAAACTTTACTTATAGATACTGACATTTCAATTTCATATATTATAATTTTCTCATCTCACTAAATATTATTATCCGTGTGATTTTTTTTCAACCGTTAAAATTGCAAAACCCATTCTTAGCTCACTGGTGGTTCCAGAACAGGTGGTGGGCTGAATTTGGCCATCTGGCTCTGGTTTACCTACCTGTGGTTTGAACCATAGAAGTCCAAAACCCCAAAACTTTTACTGTGTTTCCTCACATGTTGTGCACTCTCGTGCACCCATGTTTGCTTGTGTCTGCTTTTCTCTTTGCCGAGAACGTTGCCTCCACTGCTGCCATCCTAAACTTACTTTCGTGTCTTACGTTGACTCAGAGATGAACTTTGGGCCACCTGGAACAGAGGGTGCCAGGCCTGAATGGGTCTTTCCTGATCACCCAATCTCCACTTAATAAAAGGAGAGGAGTGCTTCAATTTATTCTGCTACAAAACTCAAAAAAAAAAAAATCTTTAAAAGGTAAATACTAGAGGAAAGCAAGATTTTTGGCATAATTTAATGTGAATCAAGGCATATCTAATCAAGAAAGTGAAAAACACTTAGATCTTCTCTATTTTGATGGTGTCAGGACTGAACATAGGAGGAGGGTGTTGGGTGACCGAGTTTGAGGGAAGGATTGTCACCCAGGATGGTGGGAAAACAAGCACGGAAAAGAGACTTTCAGCACATAAAAGGGAAGTCATACATTATGGCTTTGCGTGGGGTCTCCCTTGTTTATTTTCAGCTGGATTGGGACATATGAAAGTTAGGAAAGTGGTTATGTAATTAAACAACAAACGAATGCATTTCTATTTCTTATGATTTGTCACTTTAAAAAATTTAGAGTTAATTTAATGTAAAGAGATAGTGAAATTGGTTTACTTTTTATTATAGTGTTTCTAAAAATGATATTTTAATAAATTCTGAAATACATTTTCACAAAGGCCGTTGTATGAAGTAGTTGGCTAGACATGAATTCAATAATCCATACCTCTGGAAAACCCAGTGGCATGGAACGTGAGGAAATAATGGTACACCATTATTAATAATGCAGCAAGATTAGTTTTCTCAAGGATGTTTATTTTCTTTTTAAGTAATGTGGATATGTACAGAAAACTAACATTGTGATCTCTAATCTATAAAGTAACAAAATAATATTAATAACTATTAATAACCAATCGAATGTTTCCTGTGTGTTAGGTGCTGTCTAAATGTTTTATATTCAAAATCTCCCCCCGCCCCTAAATTTTAATCGTGGAACATTGCAAACTTACACAAAAGGAAACCGACCAGTATAGTGATCTGCCCAGTACCCATGTCCCAGCTTCAACAATTAACAATTTGTGGCCAAATTTGTTCTATGTACATCCCCACAGATTTCCCCCTCCCTTGTCAGTTTGAACAAAACCCAAGACATCATATTATTTTATCCATAATATTTCTGTATGCATCTGTAAAAGATAAGGACTCAAGAAAATAAAGCCATGATGCCATTATCACACTTGAAAATCATTACAGAAGTTTCTTCATACAGGTATACCTGGGAGTTATTATGGGTTTGGTTCCATGCCACCATAGTAAATTGACTGTTGCAGTAAAGGGAGCCATAATTTTTTGGTTTCCCGGTTCATATGAAAGTTATGTTTACACTACAAAAGTTACTTCTTCTATGAAAGTCTTGAACCCCTCAAAGTCATCCATGAGGGTTGGAATCAACTTCTTCCAAAATCCTGTTAATGCTGGTTTTTATACTCTTCCCATGAATTACGGGTGTTCTTAATGGAATCCAGAATGGTGAATCCTTTCCAGAAGGTTTTCAATTTACTTTGCCCAGATCTAGCAGAGGGATCACTGCCTATGGCAGCTATAGCTTTACAAAGTGTATTTCTTAAAAAATGAGACTTGAAAGCCGAAATGACTCGTTGATCCAGGGGCCGTAGAACAGCTCTTAAGTTAGCAGGTATGAAAACAACGTTAACGTCATTGCACAGCTCCATCAGAGTTCTTGGATGACCGCGTGCCTTGTCAGTGAGAAGTAATATTTGAAGAGAATCCTTTTTTCTGAACAGTAGGTCGCAGCAGTGGGTTTAAGGTATTCAGTAAACCATGTTGTCAGCAGACGTGCCGTCAGCCAGGCTTTGTTGTTCCCCTCAGAGAGCACAGGCAGAGTAGACTGAGCATAATGCTTAAGGGCCTTAGGATTTTCGGAATGGTAAATGATCATTGGCTTCAACTTCAAGTCACCTGCTGCTTTAGCCCCTAACAAGAGAGTCAGCCTGTCCTTTGAAGCTTTAAAGCCAGGCATTGACTTCTCTGTAGATATGGAAGTCCTAAATGGCATCTTCCAAAATAAGGCTGCTGCTTCTACACTGAAAATGTTTTGTTTAGTGTAGCCACCTTCATGAAATATCTCGGCTCCATCTTCCGGATGACTTGCTGCAGCTCCTGCATCGGCACCGCTGCTTCACCTTGTACCTTGGTGTTATGGAGGCGGCTTCCGTCCTTAAACCTCATGAATCGCCTCTCCTGGCTTCAGGCTCTTCTTCTGCAGCTTCCTCACCTCTCAGCCTTTGCAGAATTGAAGAGGTAGGGCCTTGCTGTGGATGAGGCTTTTCATTTAAGGGGATGTTGTGACTGGTTTGATCTTCTATCCAGACCACTGCGACTTTCTCCACATCAGCAATAAGGTCGTTTTGCTTTCTTAGCATTTGTGTGTTCACTGGAGCAGCACTTTTGATTTCCTTCAGGAACTTTTCCTTTGAGTCACAACTTGGCTACCTGGTTGGAGCAAGAGGCCCAGCTTTCAGGCTGTCTCAGCTGTAGACGCACTTTCTTCACTAAGCTTTTAATGCAGAGTGAGAGGTGTGCAACTCCTCCTTTTACACGAACACTTAGAAGCCATTACAGGGTTATTAACTGGACAGATTTCAGTATTGTTGCATTTCAAGGAACAGAGAGGCCCAAGGACAGGGGAGAGACGGGGTATGGCCAGTCGGTGGAGCAGTCAGAACACGCACAACATTTATCCCTTAAGTTCACTGTCTTATATGGGTGAAGCTCATGGCACCCCAAAACAATTAAAATCGTAACATCAAAGATCACTGATCACAGGTCACCAAAGCGAATAAAATAATAATAAAACGTTTGGAAATATTGGGAAAATTACCAAAATGTGACACAGAGATAGGGAGTGAGCAAATGGAGCGGTAGCGCCGACAGACTCGCTCAGCGCAGGGTTGCCGTAAGTCTGCAGTTTGTAAAAAGACACAGTATCTGCAGAGCACAGTCAAGTGAAGCGGAGTGAAATGAGACCTGCCTGTGTCATCAGATGTCCAGTGTTCAGCCCTCCAGTTATGTCCTAAGAGTTACAGCTGTGTGTTTGTACTTTTAATTTTTAAAAACATTGTTTATTTGAATTGGGATCCAAATAATGTCCACATGTTACAGATAATTTTTAATTTACAGGTGCCGTCTCTCTTGCTCCCTCTCCCTTTTTATCTCTTTCTTTCTCTCCTTCTTTCCTTGCAATTTATTTTATTATTATTTTTTCTTTACACTTGTTTTGTTTTCTGTGGGCTCTTAGTTCCGCCACCAAGGATCAAACCCGGGCCCTCAGCAGTGAAGGCGTGGAATCCTAACCAGCGTACCACCAGGGGGTTCCTTCCTTGCCATTTATTTATTGAATAAACTGGGTCGCCTGTGCAGGGTCTGGAGTTTTCAGCTGGCACCCCATGTGGCTCTGTCCTTTGAGTTTCCTGTAAATTGATAGTTCTATTGGGAGGCTTGATAAGGTACATCTGACAGTAGATTTTGGGAAGGGCAGAGAGACCTGTGGATGGTTTAGGTTCTTCTGTAAGGAGCCTTGTTTTCTCTTTTTGTGATGTTTGTAGATGCTGCTGTTAGCGACCTAGATTCATTAATTAGGGTTTCCAAAATTGCTATAGACTAATTGTAGCAACTTTTTTTTCATGTATTAACTAGAAACTTCTTTAAAAAGAAATGTCTCTCATTTCCAACTTTTCTCCCATGTGGTACATTTTACACAGGAAAATAAGGACAAATGCTTCATTCCCCCCCGCCCCCATATTTACTAGTTTTTAAAATAATGAGTTAATAAGCAACTGTGATCAGATAAGTGTGATTATTTATTTGGGGGGGGTGGTCATTTTGATTCGTAGGTTATACATACAAACACATACGTATACACACATGAAACCTACACCCTTAGTATGTTTCAACCCATTATGGTTATTTTTCATACTGATGTTCAAAGTATCCCACTTCGACTGGGGGCAGTGGGCAGAGCTTACTCAGGTTGGTTCCTGGGTCCGTTGGTAAAACGCCTGTGGTCTTTTGTAGGGTCCTTGTCATGTAGTAGGATTTCAGCCTCTTCTGTACATTGCCTCTTTCATATCTGTAATCAGTCATTTCTCTAAGAAGCCCTGGTTCTTTTTAGTAGGAAAAAATATTTGGACACCATATTCTAGTCTGTAGGGGTCATCATTGCTGCTGAGATTGCTTTCTCAGTGGACAATTCTAGGAAAAATGTAGACACATTTTTAAAAACAAGAAAATAATGAGTTTTTATTGATACTTCCAGGTTCAATTCAGGGCTGCTTAAGGTCTGTGCTAACCCTACGTTGATATCACATGTCTATCTTCTTTCTCCTACTCTAGAACCCCATTTCTCAGTAGCACTAGGAATTTTAGAATTAGCGTATTCCATAAATACTCAACTCTTTTATACCTTGATGTACTCCCAACAGTCCAAGAATAACACTACCGACACTGCTGCCAGCTATGTAATTAAGAAAGCAGAGTACATCTTGTTTGGGTAGTTTCCTTTGTCCTTAGCACATTTAGAGTGTGAGGAGTCCAGCTTCAGGTACGTGCAGACAAATCATTGTGCTTTAAAGTCGCGTGGGATAGTTAGGTTTCTCTATGTGTGACTATGCTACCACCTAGATATATATTTAGAACCATTTATTTATTTGTTTGTTTAAATTTATTTTATTTTTGGCTGCGTTGGGTCTTTGTTGCTGCGCGTGTGCTTTCTCTAGTTGCAGCGAGCGGGGTCTGCTCTTTGTTGCAGTGCGCAGGCTTCTCATTGCGGTGGCTTCTCTTGTGGTGGAGCACGGGTTCTAGAGCGCAGGCTCAGTAGTTGTGGTGCACGGGCTTAGTTGCTTCGCGGCATGTGGGATCTTCCCGGACCAGGGCTTGAACCCGTGTCCCCTGCATTGGCAGGTGGATTCTTAACCACTGCACCACCAGGGAAGCCCCTAAAACCATTTACTTTAATATTTGGCATTGTATTTTAAAAATAACTAGGTTTTATAATTATCTGAAACATTTGCATAGTTTCAAAAGGAAATATCCAGAATGATGTAGATTCAAGCAAGGCTAAACTTGTCTATATATAATTTTGCTGCTTGTTTTAAAATAGAAGCATATATATATATATTTATATTTATCTTTGTTATATATTTATTATATAGTCATTATTTATAAAAAATAGTCATTATTTTACTGTTTGTTTTAAAATATAAGCAGATGCATATATACCAGATCAGATATACATTTATTTTTATATTTATTATATATTTATTATTTTACTGTTCGTTTCAAAATAGAAGCAGATACTTAAATATATTCCTATATCTGCTTATCTTGGCCGAGTGATAGTTTATCACAACTTTCTTCATCTTGCCGTTCCTACTTCACAGTATATCCTCAACATCATCTATAGCTGTATATAGAGATATTCCTCATCCCTTTGCAGAAATGAATCATTCTCCATTGTCAGGATGTGCTATAGGCTATTCAGTCAGTCAGACTTCTAGTCGACGTATGGGTTGTTTCCAGTATTTTGTCACTACAAAAAGTCTTGCAGTATACAGCTTGGTGCATATACCATTTTTGTTTGTTTGTTTAAACGTAGCTTTGTGATGGGTTCTGAGAAGTGGGATTGTTGGGTGAAATGATGGATGCATGTATAATTTCATTATATATTGCTAAATTCTCCTTTCTCTGTTCCAACAACATTGCCTGTATCCTCACAACGCGTCCGTGATGAATATTCTCAAACTTTCGGATTTTGACAAAAACATAGATGAGAAGAGTTGGCTCAGTGTAGCTTTAGTTTGTCTTTCTCTTGTGATGGTTAAGAGGCATTTGCACTTCTCTTTCTGTGAACTTCATTTTCATTAATCTAGAGCCCATTTTTTTTCTGTTGAGTGGTTAGTGTTTTACTTCTCTATGTTTAGAAACTCATCATGTATTAGAGGTTTTAAAACTTTGTGATAAAAATAAAAATATTTTCCTGGTTTATTTGTTTTTTACTTTTGTGATCTTTTGTCATGGAAATGTTTTAATTTTTAAGTTACCAAATTTATGTATCTAATTCCTTACTGCTTCTGGATTTCAGTCACTGTTAGGAAAGTTTCCCTTCCTTTTAGGTTGTAAAGGAATTCACTTCTAGTATTATAGGTTTAAATTTTTACATTTAAATATCTTATCCATTTGGAATTTATCCTGGACTGTGATGTGAGGAAATATTCCAGTCTTATTATTTTTTTCACATGATTATCTAGTTAGCCCAATACAACTTATTAGCTAGACCATCTTTTACGCAGTGATACGACATGCTGATTTTATTGTACGTTAATTTTGCATCTGCATTTGGGTCCATTTCTGGATTTCTAATACGTTCCTTTATTCTCTGACAGTTTATGTACTGATACTGTACTGTTTTAATTCTAGAGGCTTCATAATATGTTGTAATGTTGACAGGGCTAACTCTCTGCCCTCACTACCTCATTGCTCTGCTTTTTCATGGCATTTTTTTACTATCCTTGCTTATTTGTTTTTCCAAATGACCTTAATGATCAGCTTATAAAGTCTGGCTCTAAAGAAAAATCTGATAGTATTTTTGTTGGGATTGCAATGTTAAAATTAATTTAGATCAAGTGGACATCTATGCTGACATATAAGAAAAATTGTAGCACTATAATTTTTAAAAAACAGGTGACATGTAATGATAAATACTTGTTTGAACTCTAGTGTTAATGGTCAAGTTTGACATCAGCACTAAGATATCCTCTTATATGGGACGTGTATCCATACAAGACATATAGTTTGACTTGCAGCAAATTGCATTTGTTTAATAATGAATGATCTAAAATCAAGCTTTTCCGTATCTGTGTTTGCATAACTGAAATAGTCGAGGAAGCCCCCTCAAATCATAATGGTTGTGTGTACTTTTCTTTTAATCTACTGCCTGGATCATGCTTCATGGCTTTATGACTAAGAATGGATGTCCAGGCACAGCTTTCCAAAAAGAAATCTGTTCTTCTTACTGTTTCTGCATCCTCAGTAAGATAACTAATTAGCTCCAATTGAAATTAAAATGCAGTGAGTCTGAGTTTGTTGTTGCGGGTGGACATTATGTCATCAGTAGCAAAGATCCATACTTAAGAACTTGCCCATCACATGGGAGTTGTGTGGCCTGACTGTGATGGACTGCAGCATACTCTGCCTTTCAGCCACGCCTCTTTCTAGTGCCGTGGATGGACCTCGAACATTTCATATCTATTGGTATTTTAATTCATTCGTTTCACGTTAAACAAGCTACTTAATGTGTTGGAATAAAAGTTCTGCTCTTAAAGTCTAAGGTAAGATAGGTAAACCAAAACTGAAGCTCAGTGCAATAAATAATAATGCTAAGGAGTGTGCTCCAACAAAAAGAAGGAGTAAAACACAGAGGAGGTCACAGGGCCTGTAACACAGGGGAGGTGAAAGGAGTCTCCAGGAAGATGGTGAAGAAAGATCCAAGGGTGAGAGCAAAGCATTGAGTCCTAGAGAACAACTTGTCTACATTGTAACTGGAGAACACAGGGTTCCAGGAGGAATGCCTCTAAGATGAAGATGAGGGAATACCTGAAATGTGGCTGAAGGAAGAATTACTAATGATAGAGAATCTGGGTACGAAATGGTGATGGACAGACAGAAAAATCAGCACCAGCAATGAAAACAAATGAAAACAAAATAAATATCAACTCCATGATAATCAAACTTGTCCCAAGAAAGGGAATGTGTCTGAACTATATGGCATGGCTTAGTTCCACATAATATTTGCATAGTAATAATGATATCATTATTAAGTACTAATCTAACAAATTTTGATATAAATGAGTTGGGAGTCTGCATGGAAGGCAAGAATGTGTGGAGAGTATTAGCTGTAAGGGGAGATGGTGGTGTATGAGTTAGAGCCTTAGTGTCTGTAGCAGGAAGCCCATAGGTAGTATTCTGAAATGGAACAATTAAGAGATAGCGGTACTTGTTGCTTAGATATTGTAAGGAATTATCCAAAGAAACATCCAAGAGAGTAGAAAGTAGTTGCTTCTGGGGGATGGGAATAGAGTGATGGAGGGGAAGAAAACTGCCAATTTTCAAAATAAGTTATATAGAAATTTGACTTTTTAAACTCCATAAATATATGACATCGATACGTTACATTTCTAAAAGAGACAGGCAGGACCAGAACCAAAGATGGAAAGAGCAACATGATAGGATGGCTGTTGTTGGCACCATAATTTATCAATACCAACAACATGAACGAGCGTTCCACAAAACGAGACCTGGAGTGGGAATGGCGAGGACTGTAATCACAGCTCGGGTAAACGGGAAGCCACATGGTGTCGTAGCTGAGCAAAGATTGATGGGTTCGTAAAGCCAAGAAAATATATGCTACCTCCAAATGGAATTCCTGTTTAAATAGAACAGACTTAATGCGTCAACTGCTAATTAAATGAGAACACCAGAGAGAGAATGAAGAGCTGCGAATTGTGAATGCATCTTAAAAGTGAAAATATTGTCCTCTGGGGTAATACATTAACACCTTCAATTTGCCAAAGAATCAGTAATAATGGCCAATGTACTGTTCTCAGGGAAATCATATGACTGCTGAAATGAGAGAATCTGGAATTCCAAAACCCATTGTTTCTTTTGGAGACAGCCAGGAACCATTGGCCGATGTTGTCGGTTACCTTCAAAAGCTACCCCCCCTTGGAATACACAGTGTCATTATTATCTCTGGGATTTTGGGGTCGGGAGGGATGGTGAGAAGGAAAAAAGCACAGAGAAATATAAACCTCATTCGAGCCACTAATTTTTAAGCATTTTACATCTAAAATTTTACAGCTTGGTTATTTTTTTTTCTTCTCCTTTTCCCACTTATCGCAAAGCATGATAAAACTGAGAATAAACTGGATGTGGAAAAGCTGTGCATGCATAACAGAGTACCCAGGTTTTTAAATGTATATATCAAGTTTCTACCTACTAACAAGAGCAGGAGGGACTGAGCTGAGGTCCCAAGGGTTGAATTGATCCGTTGTCTTTTCTGATATTTGAACATAGAAGATGGAGCTGGGAGTTGAGTTCTATGTTCTCTACTAGCCAGGGTATCCTTTTGGTGTCTCTTCCTGTTTTCAAACTCTTTTGGCTCCATCATCCATATTAAATATTAAAATGAATGTCCTGGGAATGGATGCTTATTTTTTAAAAAAAACTTTATTTTTGATAGCTAATTTTTTTCTTTCTTTCTTTCTTTTTTTTTTTTGCGGTACGCGGGCCTCTCACTGTTGTGGCCTCTCCCGTCGCGGAGCACAGGCTCCGGATGCGCAGGCTCAGCAGCCATGGCTCACGGGCCCAGCCGCTCCGCGGCATGTGGGATCCTCCTGGACCAGGGCACGAACCCGTGTCCCCTGCATCGGCAGGCAGACTCTCAACCACTGCGCCACCAGGGAAGCCCCCTAATTTTTTTCTTGATTATTGAGATATAATTGATATACAACACTGTGTAAGTGTCAGGGGTACAGCATAATGATGTGACTTACATACATCATGAAATGATGACCACAGTAAGTTTGGTGAACATCCATCATCTCATAGAGATGCACAATTAAAGAAATAGAAAAAATGTATTTTGATAGCTAATTTTTAATAGTTGTATAATTACAAATGGTCTGTTAAACTACCAGATGTGTTTGGTAACAGCCAAATAACTGACAAAAAGACCCTTTAAAATATACCAATTTTTCTAAAACACCAACTCATTTTAATTTTGTGACACGAGTTTAACAGTATGCTATTCAGCTTCATAATGCTTTCCTTCTTTACATAAACTTTCCATCCAACTAAATTAAAATATGTATCAAATATGTTAATAAGAATGTTAATAGAAGAATGGCAAGGCATAATTATGTATAACACAGTCTTAAGATATTAATAAATAATTCTGAGGTAAACAGAATCTAAATGGAAATAATTAAATTGATGTTTAGCTAGAAATGACCAAGATTTTATGTTAAGCAAATGGATGCTTCTTTTTAAGTGCCACTGCTGGGTTTGAAACTTTCTTTTCTGGGTTGGCCTCTGGAATCCTTTACAAACACTCTTGTAGGTTTTGGGGTAGTTTGATCCAGTGCCTTGGATCTTAGCAAGGAGTTATGGCTGTGAAATAAATCTGACCCCTGTCTGAAGTTTGTTTTGAGTTTGGAAGTCATTCCGTAACAAACGGGTTCACAAAGATGACACCGCAGGGAAGTATAAATACTGGCAATTGGGGCAGAATTTGAGCTTCTGAATAAAGTTTCAAATTAGCAAAAAGAAAAAAATAAACAAAATTAAAAGTGGGTGAAGAGGACACGTGGCCTCCGTCCCAGATGTCAAATTTATGATTTCAGGGTGGCCTTCTGCGATGAGGGCGCAAGGTTCAGAAGTCGTGGTTTGTTCGTAAAATGTTGTCAGAAGTCCCAAGCAGAGGCTCATCCTGTAAGATCAGTTCTTTTGAAAGGGAGAGCTTTTTATTTGTTTTGTAGTTTCTGAATCCGTGAAACCAAGGTGGGGAATCTGGGCTGTTGTCCCCCCACCGGCTCCCCCCCATCTAAATTCAGTGTTTGTCTAGGACTGTTTCCACAGCGAGGTAAACGCTAGGGCAGAGGGGCTGCTTCAAAGCAAATGAGGCCCTTAATTTATCATAAAAAACAAGACTGGTTGTTAAGGTTTTATTGGATTACAATAAAGGCTCCTAGCACTAGGAGTCTGTGGTTTTATTCCCGGCATCACTGGGGGAGCTTGAAATCATAACCACAGATTATAGCAGTGAGCTTCCAAATTTCCATATCCTAAGCAAAGACGCTGCTTTCCTGGAGCTAATATGGAATTACATGCTCTGTGATTTTAGGAGATGTATTGGAAAATTTTCTGTTTGGATATCACTTGGAGAGGCTGTGATTCTCCAATCACCTCCGTGGTTACAGCTCCAGTGTTCTTAAAAAAGGAAAGGAGAGAAAAAACAAAACACAACACGAGATGATTGTTGTGACTCCCTCCGTTCTGTCCTCTTGTACTGTTTGAAGGTTTTCATTAATTTTTTTTCCTTTCACTGAGTTCAGTAAAAGTTCACATAAGGTCATCCTAGGTTTCAGGATAGCAGTGGCCTATGCAGATCTCCCAAATTACCTCTTATGAAGTTGTATTTTATCAGCCAAATAGACTCTAAAATCTACCGTCTGATGTAAATTGTACATATGTACATACAATTATATATTTAGTACTATATGTACATTTTTTGATTATTAATTTTTTTGGCCACTGTATTGGCCAGTATTGGAATGAGAGATTAAGTAGAAGACATGAACAAATACATTTTATTTTTCTTCTCGTGAGAGACGGCTGATTGAACTGGTAAAGCAAAATAATATCAGATTGAGTTCCTTCTTTTCTCAGACTCATTGGCGCACATACCTTTAATGAAACGGGAACAGAATCTCTGAAAGCTCCTGAGCACGTTCACCACACTGCGTGAAGCTCCGGCTGGTATTTGTCCTGCAGCATCTAGACTCAGAGCCATTCCAACATTAGAGGAAGCTGCGTCCTGCTTTTCACAGTTGGAGAGAGAAGTGGGAAGGACGGTCAGTGCCTGGAGGGTTGGGAGGTTGTCTTTTATCTGGTCTCTTAACAGTTCAGTTTTCTTCCTCTACTTCTGAATAGGAGCTAATCCTTGGGAGTTTTCTCTGTACTGGTTTAAGATGCCCTTCCCTAAAATGTGTAAGTCATAGAAAACTCAGACTTAGGCAATAAAGAAGTACGTTATCTCATAGAAGTGGAAATCCAGAAATAGGATTCTAGGAGCCTTTTATTAATAATGTCTTTAAGGACTTCGGCAGATTTGGACTTTTGTTCCCGGGTATCCATTCTTTCCCTGGAACAGGATTCAACATGCCTGCCCATGTTGATTTGACTTAGCCCACCCCATGGGAAGAATAAGTTCCACTTTCCCTGCCTGCCCCCCTCCCCAGCCCCCCAGAACTTTGGGCTCCGGCCAGCGGTAAGAGAGCAGGCGGGACACCACACAGAAGCTCTCAGAGAGCGGCCGGCTCATGTCTCCTTTGAAAGGGGCTGCCTTCTGCCAGGAGAGCAGCAGGTCTCAGTAGCGGCTGCTTCTTAGCCCCGGTCTGGGAGGAGAAGACACTTGTGGGGGACCAGGGCCCAGAGTCCCACAGCCCTCCTAGTACAAAGGGAAATAAATGTGTATTGCCTTAAGCCACTAACACATTGGAGTTGTTTATTGCCACTGGAAAAAATGACTAATTTTAGAACCCGGAGTCCGTCCATCTCTCCACTCCAGTCCCTGCCAGCGAAGGCTGCTTTCTGAAGCTGGTTTTCCTTGTGGCTGGAGAATGACAGCAGTAGCTCCGAGCATCGCCCCCAGACACGACAGTAGCTAGGAGCAGCCAGGAGGCCTCTCATTCTGTGTTTCCTTAAAAGTAGAGGCACGTTTCGCAGAAGCTCCGTGGCAGACCTCTTCTGGCACCTTCCTGACCAGAAATGGGTCACAGGCCTGCCTCTAAACTTCGTCACTGGAAGATGGTAATGTTGCAGTCGACCTGTGTCTCCTCGGCCGGGAGGGCTGACTGTCTTTTTTTTTTTTTTTTTAATAATTTGTTTTCTTTAATTGAGGTATAATTGATGCACAACATTGCACTAGTCTCCAGTGTACAACATAATGGTTTTATATTTGTGTACATTGTGAAATGGTCACCGCAGTAACTCTAGTTGACATCCATCACCGCACAGAGTCACAGAAAACTTTTTTTCTTGTGATGAGAACTTTTAAGATCTCTGTTAGCAACTTTCAAATACACAAGACAGTATTATTATTTTTTAATTTTTTATTGAAATATAGTTGATTTACAATGTTGTGTTTCAGGTGATTCAGTTATGTGTGTGTGTGTGTGTGTGTGTGTGTGTGTGTGTGTGTGTGTATGTTCTGTTTTAAGATTCTTTTCCATTATAGGTTATTATAAGATACTGAGCAGAGTTCCCTGTGCTATACAGTAGGTCCTTGCTGGTTATCTATTTTATATATAGCAGTGTGTACATGTCAATCCCAGACTCCTAACTTATCCCCCCTCCTTTCCCCTTTGGTGACCATCAGTTTGTTTTCTGAGTCTGTTTCTGTTTTGTAGATAAGTTCCTTTGTGTCATTTGACTGTCTTTTGAATCTTATATATGGAGTGAGATGCGGGTGGGGACAGTTAGACACCTGAACAAAGTCAGGTCTTTGCCAAGCAGGGAAAGGGGAGAAATGAAAGTGGACAGGCAACCTTCAGTGTTTCCCATGCCCTCCTTAGCGTATCTTCGATGACTTTTCTTACAACTCTCCTCTTTCTCCCCCATCTGTTTTCCCTGACATTTCCTCTTTTCTCTCTACTTTGTTCTCTTTGTCATCCTCTTACTTTTGCCTCCTTTCCCATAAAGCATGGGGTATTTGTGGGGGTGGGTGACTTGGTCGGTGTTCGTGGAGGAAAATGATTTCAATTTCTTCTCACTTTACGTCCAGCAGAGAATCAACTCGCCTGTACACTTGTGAAACATATAGTCTTGGTTTCTGAGAAACGGATTCTCATAGATCGAGTGGAGCGTCTCCATTCAGTGCCAGAGATGCCCCAGCTTTCCTAGTTTTGAGGATTAGAGAGAAGAGGGAAGCATTTCTTTATTTTCAAGTTATAAGGGTGAGAATTAAGACCTGGGTCTCCAGGGCAGGTGGCTGGCCTCGGTAAGAATGCTGCAAACCTCGGGATAGAGCTGGTGTTCCAAGCAAAAGTTTCTAGGTTTTCCTGAAATGTCTTGTCTCCCAACTCAGTCTTAGTTCAAAGCCCAGAGCAAAAGGCCTGAATGACGTACTTTCAGGAGGTGTCAAGGAAGAGGGAAGAGCAGAAGCTTAAACAGCATCAGACCTTCCATTTACAGCGTGTGGAGCTTCCAGACCCGCTGTCCCAGGACGCGTTCTATTGAAGACTGATATTCCTTTGAAAAACCTTGTATGTCCCGAAAGTGTTTGGTAAAAATACATCCTAAATGTTTTCTCCTTTAAAAGCCAAGTGTGATGCGACTTCTTTGCCGTGAGAGCTGATGCATTGATTACTTTCTTCTTAAGGGATAGAATAGTATAGAGATAGCGTCGAGATTCTAGAAAGAGAACGTCTAAGATGTGTCCGGGGCTTCCCTGGTGGCGCAGTGGTTGAGAGTCCGCCTGCCGATGCAGGGGACGTGGGTTCGTGCCCCAGTCCGGGAAAATCCCACATGCCACGGAGCGGCTGGGCCCGTGAGCCATGGCCGCTGAGCCTGCGCGTCCGGAGCCTGTGCTCCGCAACGGCAGAGGCCACAGCGGTGAGAGGCCCGCGTACTGCAAAAAAAAAAAAAAAGATTTGTCCGAACACCATAGTCGGGCCTCCTGATTCGTGGTTCTGCATCCTTGGATTCAAGTAACTGGGCATCGGAAATATTGTGGGGAAATATTCCAAAAAGCAAAGCTTCAATTTGCCATGCTCTGGCAACTGTTTACATGCCATTTATATTCTATTCACAACTCTTTGCATATAGCATTTACATTGTACTAGGTATTCTAAGCAGTCTAGAGATGGTTTAAAGTGTACAGGAGGACGTACGTGGGTTATATACAAATGCGACGCCATTTTATATAAGGGACATGATCATCTGAGGGTCGGCTGTACCGTTTGATACCTAATTCTTCTGTGTTTCCTTCACTTTCCTCATTGGTAAAACTGGGATACTAATATGTGTATTTATTTAGCAATGAGAGGAGATATGGTATGTAGTAAATATTAGCTTATTGTTTTAAATCCCTCTCTCTGTCTCTCTCTCTCTCTTCCCTTGTCCCTCTTTCTTTCTTCTTGTTTTACCCCAAAGAAAATATTTTCAATAGAGAAACAGTTGACTCGTAGGGAGAGTACATACACAGACTAAATATATCCATGAAATTGTTAGGTGGTAAAAAGGAGTGGGGGGTGGAACATACCTAGAATATAAAGTAACCTTTCTGGTGTTGTTCTTTCTTTTCTAAACTTGCACGTGTGCGTGGATAGATATATCTGTATCCGTTTTGTAATATTGAGGATGTTGTCTCAAACCGTTAACTTTTTTTTTCTGGGCTAGTATGGAGAGGAGGGGTATTTTCACTTCTTATGTTATTTCATTAAAATGATAGGAACATGAATAATCTTTACTTTTCTGTTTGTTTTCAGTATTTTCATATAACATGTATTTTATTTATTTATTTACAGCTAAGAGAATTTTATTTTGGGTTACTAATTTCTGTTAGATCAATTGGTTTATCAGTGGAAACAAAAAACACGTTGAGGAGGGCTAAGATGTGAAAAATAAGCTTGGAGAGTGAGAGGCAAGTTTGTCAGTTTTCAGTGACCCTGAATGGGTGAAGTTGAAACTGATTTTAGCAGGTGGGTATTTAAATTGCCACATTGATATTTTTTTATTTGGTTTCAATTATCGAAGAAACACTTTGTGGAGATCCTAACTGAATCATTAGACACTTATAAAATAAGGTAATTATATTATTGGTAAACTGGAAGGGTCCGTGAAAAGTTAAACTGAAAGTAAGGAACGGTGTTCTGGGGCAGAGAGCAGCGCGCCCTGTGTGACCATGGCCCCACCTATGCCCTTGTGCATGTTACTGTGTGTGCAGTGTGGCCAGAAAAATTGAGCAGTTTTTTGCCCCTGTTGTACCACTCCGCACCTGTTCCCTCTGCTAGAAATGGCCGACTTTGGGCAGCCTTAAAGGGCGTCTGAGCTCTTCTAGGTGTGTGTCTGTGTGGGAATGCGAATTGTTCTCATTTTCTTGCGCGGAAGGAAACAGCGGTGGCTGCCGCTCTCGGAATCTTAATTGTGTAGCCTGATAGCCTTTGACGTTCTGGGGGATAGCGTACGTCTCTTCTTCCTTCTATGACTGGGGCCGTAATTTTGCCCTATTTTTGCCACCCATAGAGAAGGTGTGGTTGTTTCCCCCGATTACAGAGGGTAAACCCCTGGATTATTCAGTTAGTAATTCTGGACAGCATTGGACCCATATGTGACCCCTGGTCTAGTGTTTAGTGATCATCACTCTGAAAGCCTTCCCTACATCTTTCCTCCACGGAATCACTGCCGTGGAATCTTCTCTCCTTCCTGTTACTGTTTCCTTTTCATAGAGCAGCTGTTTTCAAAATGTGGTTCATGAACCCTTGGAGGTCCCTAAGACCCTTGCAGAAGTCCACGAAGTCAAAGCTATTTTTATAATAATACTAAGCATTATTTGTGTTTTTGTCGTGTCGACCTTTACACTGATGGTACAAAAGCAACAGTAGAAAACTGCGGGTGCCTTCGCACAGACCCAGGCAGTGAGAACAGATGTTTGTAATATACTGTGTGATGCAATGAAGCACGCACAAAGCACTCTGCTGCCTGTCAAACTCCAGTGATTGTCTTGAGGAGAAGCCCTTGTGTGATGGTTGCAAACAGAACTAGTTTTTTTTTTTTTTATGGGATGTTCTGTTGAAAAGAACAGCTGACAGAAAAACTATGGGGTTTTGACAGGAACTTTTTTGAAAATAAATGAAGCGACCCTGATAATATCAAGGAAAACAACTGACAGTACTTTTTTTTTTTAAACCAGTGATTAAAAATATGAGCCTCAAGCAAAAATCTGAATCTTTAGAAAACAAGTATGTGCCACCATGAGCCTAATTAAGTTTCCCAGTACCTGAAGACTTTTCTGATGAGATTGGAGGTGATATTAATGAACGTGACTTTGGATGTTGCCTAATGAAAATGTGTTAGCATTCAGAAAATCTGCAAATCTCATTGAACTAATACTTTCCAAATAACCAAGGCTTGATGATACAGAATTATATATGGGTAAAAGATCCATCCAAGTGAAAGGTATTTAGACCAGTGACTCTTCATGAAGCAAAGTACAGAAAGTTGATTGTTAGGGGTTCAGGTATCACAGTGAAACTAACTTTAAGAAACTACCACTTGTCCAGTTTGGTGTAGTGCTGAAGGTGAATTTCCACAATCATATAAAAAGGTCATCAAAAGACTCCTCCATTTTCCTGCATTACCTGGGAGCCTCCACTTTTTTAAACCACTTTAACCGAAACGACATATCACAACAGAGTAAAAGCAAAAGTAGTTATGAGAGCCTGCAATTTTAGTCTTTAATTAGGCCAGACATGAAAGAGATTTACAAGATGTAAAACAATTGCATTCTTCTTACTAAATTTTTTTGGGAAAAATACAGTTATTATTAATAAAATATGTTACCATGGAATAAGTTTATATTTTAACAGATAAAGACATTTTTTATAAACTTCTCAGCTTTAATTTCTAATGTGGTAAACAAAAGCTTTGATTCTAAGACCATGTACTAGCTACAGGCACAAAGCATTGTAAAATGGACTGTTTGATTAAAGTACATGCCACATTTTGAAGGATAGCTCCCCGATACTCAGAGTATCAACCTGTTGCAAAAACTGGGCCATTTGATCTCTTTCTTAATACTTTGCCAAGACAGCCTGGCATCTCCACCTCATTTCCTCTATAGAGCATCATCCTCTCTAAGCGTCAAAGGACCATTCCAACGATGTACTGAGACAGGCTCCAGGTGTCTTTGCCAGGATGTTGAATCCTAAGACATGGGAGAGTAGCCCTTTAGAGGAAAATTCTCTCCTATCCAGGTTTATATTCTGGCTGTATACTCCCAGCCTCCAGTCCTGTATCCCCAACATCAATTTCCAGGCATTTCCTCCTAGCTGCCACAGGTATGGAGAAGCCATATCCTTCAACTATTTTGATGATAATCCATTTCTTCCCATAGCAGTGAGTAGACTTGCCCAGGTGGGCTGTGCCGAGCACTGATCCTAGTTATTGGGCTAGAAACAACAAGACGAGCCAAAGGAACATCTTGAGAGGCCAGACAGCATCTTGGAAGACATCTTCCTTAGACGAGAGTCTTCAGGCCACAGGATGCGGTTTTTCACTGGCAACGACAAGAGACGGCTTCTCAACACCTGGATGCTTCGTGGGACTCCGGAAGTTCCAATTTTCTAAAAGTACCCACCCTCCAGAATCCCTGTCCCAAGTCTCAAGGTCCTGTTGCCACCTTTTTAGGGTTATGAGTTTCATACAGGAGATGTTTTGCACTGTAAATTCGGGCTCCCTTGGAACTCCACGACTCCAAAGAACAAAGCTTGGGCCTCGTTTTCGGCACAGCTTGCCTGCTGGCTGCAGGATATGTAGGTTTCTCCGAAGCTGCCTGTAGGCTTTCTGGCTCCCATGCCTTGCCATGAGTTGACAGCTGGCTGTCTCAGCATGTAATTCTCTTTCTTTAAGGCTTCCAGGATATTTAACAAAAGCTACCCAACTCTACAATCTTTATAATTGTCACTGTTCTTATATCTCTCCAGAACTAGAGAAAATGCATAAGCCACTGCTTCCTCTTCTGCCTGGACCTGATCCACCACAGATGAGCATCTTCGGAATTGTGAGCCTGCAGCTGGCCAGGATTATCACCCCCCCCACACTTGTCATCAGCAATGGGAGGCCTCTTGCCGTTTGGCGAGTCATCCACTTCCAGCGTCTCTCCTGAGGCTCTCTATCCAATTGTCTAAAAAGCAGACTCTGGGACGAGGGCTCAAGTACCAGTAGCTTATGTTGGAGTTGAACCCAGCAGGCACATGTGGAAAGTAGATAGAGGAGGTAGAAAGGAAGGAAAGCCAATAAAGTATGTTAATAAACGGGGTGCCGTGGACCACGGGAGCTTCATCCTGCCGGTCATCCCCCTGTTGGCAAGAAAGCTGGATGTTTCTCCACCAGCTTCAGTCCCTACTGGTTGCCTAGAGCAATAACTCCTGGCACTTCTGGGCTGACCAACCGTGGGCTGAGCTTGCGCCTGTAGCCAGAGCCTTCTGGTAGACAGAGTAACAGATGGTTCAGGTAGGACACCACCAGTGTGCGTGAGAACTGCCCAGTGACCTCCGTGGGGGCTGCAGGATATGGGCGTGACGCTGCAATCCGTTTTGAAAGTTACACACAGGAGCTTCGACCCGATGTGGGAAAGGACAGGGATTCACCGAATATTTTTGCACATCTTAGTGTCTTGATGTTTCACATTTGTGCCTGGTGGTTTAATGGAAATTCTTTTAGTCTAGGAAAAGACTAAAGGCAGGCAGGCCAGTGAGAGAAGTGTGATAACGATCCAAGTATAAAGTGTGGAGAGGCTGAAAATAAGGCGCTAGTAATGAGCAAGTACAACAGATCATCCCTGCTTCTTGTTCTTCCACTATTACGTATTATTCCATGGGAGACGGTACCAGGATGCAGCTCGTAAGTATAGCACAGAGCATCAAAAGACGAAGATACGATATAATGCCACAAAAAGGTAAAAACATGCCACTTGCATATAGTGTAGAGACACGTATGTGAGTAATGTGGACACCAAAAGTGCAAAAAAATGCATCAATAACAAATACATTGACAGTGGTGGTTAACTTCTGATAATTGGAAAGAGGTTTCTTGGAGTTTCAGCTGTGTGATATTGCTTTATTCGTTAAACTGGGTGGTGGGTACATGGGTGCTCATTATATAATTATTATACTTTTTTGGTGTTTCTAAGTTAATGCGAGATGTATTTTAAAACATTTTAAAGCATAGGACTTGATGGCTTAATGAGAATAAGCCAAGTTGATTCTGTGTCTTCTCCTCATGGCTTTTTACAGTACGATAAAAAAAGAAATAAAAATTTTTCCACACACATGTGTACACAGATACTCACATAAAATGATAACGAGGAAACGATTTGAATGTGTTACATTTTACTCACGGTCTATGCTGAAGCCTGGATAAGTGAACATTTTAATTAGCCGGTGACCTGTAATTTCCATTTGCAAAGGATAATTTATAGCAGTCTCCTAATTATAATACAGAATCACCGAGTTTAGAGGGATCCACAATTAAATGAAGTCATTTTTACGAGTGTCTTCAGGAATAGCCCTAAGCTTTAAGATGGATTTTCCTCAAAGGAGCAAATCATAGAGCTTGAATTAAACAGCGTGGACGGGTTTTTATGATTGGCCTCTCTAGGCAGGGGGGTGGTGATGTTTCTTTCGGGTACAAGTTTTCCAGGAACAGCCGCGTAACCTGCCTGTGTTCTTCTTGCACGGGAGGGCTTTAGTCTTTTGAACGCTACTTACACCAGAGTGCTTGGTGAATTGCGCCACTGCTGGATGACACCTCAAGAGAAACAGTACCAACAGTATCTGGTGCGTTTCCTCCAGCTGTGGTTTCACTTACCACAGCCCATCTCTGCTCTCACTGACTGTCGGTGATGTCAAAGTGCCCATTCTAAGGGACAGATGGAAGATAACTCAGAGAACACACTGGTTTCTTATCTTGCCACTCAGTTATTCCATTTCACGATAGGACTGAGACCCTCCAAGGAAAAAAAGACGCTCAAATCACTGATGTTTTCTCTGAGTATTTGTGAAGTAATTCTGAAGACAGCAATGCAGTTTCACAAGGAGAAAGCTCTGACCATAGCTTTTTATAAAATGAAAGCCATGCCTTTTTATCCCTCCAAAAGTTTATGTACTTGTTCCCAAGGGCGATATTACTTGCCATATCCTTGGACTTTGAATTTTATTATAATTTTTATGGGTGGAGGGACTGCATTTAATAAAACTTGAATAAAACTACATTTTTCCTTCGCAGCCAAATAAAATTGAACCTCAGGACATTTGCAGGAAAGCTATGTCCTGGGTTTCTGGTTAGGGTGTCACAAGGCAAGTGAGAGAGACCCAGGAATTTTACGTATAAACTGAAGATTCAGGGCCTTTTGTTTCTTCACCCTTAGTTCTGACTTTCTTTGCCTTTCTCTTTGAGAATGAGAAAATAATGGCTCTAATCTGGCTCTAGTTTTCTCAGTGACACGGGAGGAAGGAGATTGTGTGGTTATTTATTTTTCATAACCAGAAAGAGAGTTTCCTAAGTTTTCCACAGTATGGGGAGCCGTCAACCTCTGATAAATGGAGACTTGCGTTCTTTTTTTTTTTTTTTTTTTTTTTTTTTTGTGGTACGCGGGCCTCTCACTGCTGTGGCCCCTCCCGCCGCGGAGCACAGGCTCCGGACGCACAGGCCCAGCGGCCACAGCTCACGGGCCTAGCCGCTCCGCTGCATGTGGGATCCTCCCGGACTGGGGCACGAACCCGTGTCGCCTGCATCGGCAGGCGGACTCTCAACCACTGCGCCACCAGGGAAGCCCGAGACTTGCGTTCTTGACTCTGTATCTTGTGTGCGCGCGCGCATGTGGGGGGGTGTTGGGGGAGAGGAAGGGTGGAGACATTTCTCTTTCATGTACAGTTGCACCTGAAAAGGTGAAGTCTATTCGTCATTGAGACTTTACTGTTAATTATTTTAATTGGATCATTAAATTGCTTCTGTCTTTAACAAATAGTAGGGAGCAGAACAGGCCTTAACCCTTAATTCAACAGAGATTGTACGAACTATTTGCCTGGGGCATTTCACCAGGATTTCGACATCTGTGTGTGAGGAGGGGAGGCTTGGACAAGGGAAGAAACTCTGGGAGAATGGAGTGCTTTGGGCGGTCACTTTGGACAGCTACGAACAGCTACAAGACAGCAGAAGGCCTAGTATTTAGCAGTTTGGAGCTGTGTTATGTGGCTGAATACAGGCTTGTGTGTGCGCACGCGTGTGTGTGTGTGCGCACACGTGTACGGGGGGGGGGCACTTCTATCATTTGGTGCCCTGAGCGGTGGATGCTAACCATCCTACTGGTGCAGAGGACAGGACCACACAAAGACCTGTCATGCCCCGAGGATACTCTTCCTTCTGTTGAGAAACTGATCAAAGAAAAAACTGAATTGAAGCACTCAGACTTCTTGTACTTTGCAGTTTTGTTCAGAGTCCTGGTGGGTGGCAGCGATAGAAGGTCATCGACTAATTTATCTGGTGCTACCAGCCTTGGTGTTCTCTTGGCATTGGAGCCCAGAAATCAGTGAGTCAGCTGGGAAGTAAGTCAAAGCAAAGCCAACAGCAAAGGCAGGCTATTAACTTGTCCAAAGTCTCATAAATTATGCCCAAAGCAGGAGCTCTGGGTATCGCAAAACTTTTTTTTTTTTCAAGCTCTTATGTGTTTGGAAGCAAGACATCAATACCTAGTACTCTTCTCTCCTACTTTCTTTTCTTCCCCACTAAGCGGTTACATGCTGTTGTTTCCTTTTAAGCACCTTTGGAAAAGGATGCTTTAACTTTTTTGGAATGTTAGCAATACTATAAATATCTAGAGATTGTGATAAATCATTGGTACTCTATGGATTAGGCACTTTCCCGGTGGAATCAAGACATTAAATTAAATCATATGTAAGTGGTAATGTACCTATAAATAGCATCTCTAGTACCTATAGGTAATGAAGTGTTTGGAATCGTTCATTTCACAATATGAACAGGTTGGGACAGAGCAGCCAACAGCTGTTTTCAGTTCTGGGCACTTTGTTGGCCACGGCAGACGCACCTTCGCTGAGCCTGGCTGTTGAAGGGACGGCCTTTGCTGGACCTGTTAGCCCTAACACTGCTTAGTGATTTGTGTTGAGCTTTTACGCATGAAAGGAAAGCAGTGTGGTCTTTTTTCCAGAGAAAGAATGGATAAAATGTCCCTGAGTCAGTACTAGGAGGGCATTATGACTTTTCAAAGTTGGCTCAGGCAAGCTTCACTTAACAATGCCTGGAAGGTCCCTCTGAGTGGAGTAAATCGTGGGTAATGATATAACAATTTCTTTAAAATATAGTGTGGTAAACCAATGTCTGTTCGCAAATGTCAGATCTGGTATCCAGGAAACCAGCATCGCTACTTTTCGAGAAGGGTCTGTGTTTGCAAACTAAAGAGAATTTCTGATAGCCTTTGATAAAAACAAATGGATAATCTGACAAACAGAGTGAGAAACAAGCAAGACAAGGACAGTCTTCACTTTTGATTTTAAGGATCAGTCCTGGTAGAAGGAGCTAATGCCCAAACCATTCCGTGCAGTTTCCTAACATTTGGTTCAGATAGTTTGATAAAGAAATATATTATAGTGGGGCTGGCATGATAGCTGAAAGGAACTAAAAAAACACAGCTTTCTCCAGTGCTACCCAGATAGTCAATCAAATAAAACCACATTGTGAAACAGGAGGGATGTTTCTAATTGCCTGAGCCCATGTGGAGACTATTGGTGAAGATCTGGAATATGGTGCACTCTTGTCCTTAATCCACCAGGAAGGTTGAAAGCAAATGAAGAGCAGTGGCAACAGATTCAGACCATCTAGCGGGGACACAGGAGGCTTGGTTTCCAAGTAACCTTGAGGAAGGGGCTGAAAGGGGGGCATCTAGGGCATCCAGGCATCAAACTAAAGCACAGTGTGTGTCTGGGCATCTTTGTTGGTCTTGGAGCCATGTCTTCATTCCTCTTTCTGACAGTAGGGCACTCGACTGGAGGGTGTTCTCTTACAACCATAGGGATGATTTTCTGTAACGTTAGTAAGACACACAGGGAAAACCACGTCTTTATACCAACACCTACTCATTCACAACACTGGCGCTGCCAAAGAGGTGGGGATTGTTGAAGGGGAAGTTTGAGGTCTCCTGAAGCAGGGAGTAAAGGTAGAGATTCTGTGATTCATCCTGGGCGCAAGTCAATGGAAAAGACTGCAAAGGTGTCCCATGGGCCAGCGGCGCCCGAGGAGACTCTTAAAGGCTGCCAGCAGGTCAGGCTTCGCTTTACTCGGCAGGCTGAGGGCTAAGCCGGTCAGCCTGAGCTCTGTATTTCTGGGGAATTAAACCAGTAGATTATACTGGTCTCTCAGGGGGGTTACGGTACGAACCCCTTTGATAGATGTCCGATTACTTTGGATTACACGACGCTTATGAGTTTCTCAGGAAATTTGGTGTGCCCCTTATTTTGCCAAAGTTAATTGCCCTTGCAGTCCTGGTATTTCAAAGCCTACATCCCGTAGGAATTGGACTGAAATTTCTAGGCCCAGAGCTGTTGTGCCAGTTGTGATTTTGATGAGACTGTCAGAAAGGTTAGGGAGAAAAAGAAGTAGAAATGTGATAGGTGGCTTTACAGATCTCAGTTTAGATTCGGAAATAGAGATGCCAGCCACAGGCTGTAGCTCGTTCTCAGTTTAAAGGGGATCTAGAATTATCTCAAAGCCCTTCCCACGCCAAGGGGTTACCATTCTCTGATGATAATGCTAAGACAGAAGTAAAAGCGGAGGAGAAAGGAAGGTCACGTTGACGAGTTGGCCTGGGTTGCTGAGTGGAGCCGCCAAGGGTGGGTTTCAATGGACCAAGTCTTGCCTTCTGAGCACTTCTCTCAGTTCATCAGTCTAGCAGTCCATCCAGGTGTGTCTCTGCGTCAGCGTTTCCTACGTTACAGTGTCCGACTCGGCCCGCTCTAGTTGGGACCGTTGGGGGCGGCAAAATCGAACTGTAGGAGGCGTCATAATATAATGGTAAGAGTTTGGGCTCTGGAGAGAGACTACCTACCTTTGAAGTCCAGCTCTACCACTTGCCAGAATATTAAGGAAATGATTTACCTTTCTGTGCCTCAGTTTCCTCTTCTGTAAATGGGAATTATAAAGTACCCACCTCATAGAATTGTGTTGACGAGTACATTCGTTTTCTTCTGTTTAGTGTCTTCTCCATGAGGGCAAGGACTTTTCTGTGTCTTATTTACTGTGCATCCCTGGCACCAAGAGACAGCTCAATGCATAGTAGATGGCTTGATGTTTGTGAGATGAATGCATATGTATGGTGTTTGGAGTAATACTCAGAACACAGGAAACCCTTCATAAATGTTGGTTGATGGCGTAATTTTTCTTGAAAGTGCGTATTCTGTTTGTTTCCTTCATACTTCAGTGCCCAGCACGGTGCTAGCACATAGGACGAAGACGCTTGTGGAAGGCGGAATAATGTCCCCGTCCCCCAAAGCTGTCTCCTTCCTAATCCCCGAACCTGTGAATTTTAAAGAACACGGCAAAGGGGAATGACACTTGCAGACTAAGATTCTAATCAGTTGACCTTAAAGCAGGAGGACTGTGTTAGCTTATGTGGTTGGGCCCAATGCGATCCTAAGGATCCTTCAAAGCAGAAGAGGGGGCAGAAGAGACTCGGGGGAAGTGACGTGACAGTGAAGCAGGGTCAGAGAGACGCTGCATTGCTGGCCTTGAAGACGGGGAAAGGGAACCACAAGGCAAGCAATGTGGGCAGCAACAGGAAATTACTAGAAGGCTCAACAATTACCTGTTGATTTGGGCCTGAACAGATACCATTTTTGTTCCAGTGATCCATTAGACTTTATCCTTCCTTCATAATATAAATGCCATATGATATGCTTAATGTAAAGAAATCTAACAATATATAAAACTTTAGGGCTTCCCTGGTGGCGCAGTGGTTGAGAGTCCGCTTGCCGACGCAGGGGACGCGGGTTCGTGCCCCGGTCCGGGAAGATCCCACATGCTGCGGAGCGGCTGGGCCCGTGAGCCATGGCCGCTGAGCCTGCGCGTCCGGAGCCTGTGCTCCGCAACGGGAGAGGCCACAACAGTGAGAGGCCCGCATAGCGCCAAAAAAAAAAAAAAAAAACTTTAATAAGGAAGTCAAGGTCCTTTGGAACTCTGCTACCTACAACAACCACTGTGAGCTTCTAGGTGTTTATCCTTTCATGAATCTCTTCTTGTGTGCATGCATACACATGCGTGCTCTCATGTGTGCAAGTATGCAGACACACATAGACACATACACACAGAAAGTTTTCCTCACATGGGATTATACCACACATGGCAGTTTGCGTTTTTATCATGGACACGTGTCCATCCTCCTAACACCAGTACCTCCCATTCCAGCTCAGTCTGCACACCCCAACCGGGAAGCCGTGATAACACCCTAATGTGTGTTCTTCAGTACTTTTTTCTGTACTTAGTTAATGTCAGAATGGGATCGTATGACAGAGTCTTTTGCAGTATTCCTCTTCATACTCAGTGATACCTCAGGAAAATCCTCCAGGTCCTTTTTGATGAGTGCTCTGTGATGTGACTATAACTCATTTTATCCCGTCCTTGATGACATTCTCTGTGTTTTTAACTATTGACTACTGCAGACAATACTGCAATTCGTAAAGCTAATACTTCTTGCACAAAAGCAAACCTTCCTAGTTTTAAAGGCTATTTTCGAGGGATGCCCCTTTGGGGAGATAGGAATTCCTGCGAGGAGCCTGTTTTTTTCCCCAGAACTTAGTATCTGGGAGCTGGAGTTAAGGTCCACAAGAATTGTAGGAAGTGGAGGAGACAAGGAAGTTAAGGGTGAATAACCAGCAGATACCTTTCTCTGTAACTTAAATGAAGAAAGCCTCCCACTTAAAATCAATCCTCTCTATCAACTTTCTCTGAAGAACACGGTATTTGTTTATATTGGTTTACCGCTCCTAGGGAAATTCAGCACATAGCGGAAGGTCCACTAGGTAAATGCTATTATATTATTGTTCCCTTTTGTTTACACCAGTGATGTGCAGTGATTCAGCTCCCTGTTGGGTGAAACAGCATGTTAATTAAAAAATGGTTGGAAGGTCAGTACTCTCGAGACATTCACTGATTCCCTCTGTAACCCTGTCTGTTACATTAACTTTTCATAGGCAGCGGCAACTCCAAACTGGTTTGGTAAGAGAGCTCTCGTTGATGCTGTTTCTCAAGTACAGTCATTCGGTGATGTATTCTCAGGATCTGCATCAAAGGGACATTCTTCTACAGTCTGCACAAACCTGCTTGGCACGTGTTCTTGTTTATGGAAAATCCAAATATATATTTGTGTTCTTTTGAAAACGGGTGGCAGTCGGAAGGGACTTCTTGCAGGAGATTAAGACTCTAGCGTTCCACAGCAAGCAGAATTCTTAAAGCCCTAACTGGTTTCATGAAATGAGCAGAAGTTGGAACTTCTGTGTTGACTCTGGCTGACACGTAGACAAAAGAAAGGAGTCTGCTCAGCTGAGGGCCAGTAGCAGGTCCCACTGAAGGACACCCTGAGCTGGTCGAAGTCCTTGGGCCATGGTGAAGGGGCCCTTTCCTTCTATCCGCTATTACTGGCCACTGTATATGCACTGTCCCCGTCATTTCTCACAACTCCAAGGGGGAGCTCAGACCAGGAAAACTACACAGACGAAAACAGGCTCAGAGAGCAGTTTGCCTAATGTTCCGCGGCTAAGAAGTGGTAGGACCCGACTAAATACAGGATACAAAGAAACACCTTTTCAAAAGCTTTATTATGGAAAGTGTCGTATGTATAGTAGAGTTGAGAGCATATTACAATTTACTGTCCTGACCCGTCACCTGATTTCAAAAATTATCAGTTCATAGCAGTCTTGTTCTCCTCCACCTCTCCAGCCTCCTGTACAACTGGGTTATTTTGGAACAATTCCCAGATACCATATTTCTGTATGTATTTTCAAACGGTAGATATTTATTAAAAATATAGTCATAATACTGCTTTATGCCTAAATTAAAGTAATAATTCCTTAATGCTGTCCAATGTCCAGTCAGCATCTGCATTTCCCTAATTGTGGGGTAGGATTTTAACCCGGGTCTGCGCTAGCATTTTGAGTTACACTTGCGTGATCAGGTTGGCGAGTGAGGTCGGTCCACGCTGAAATGCTTGCCCCACAGCATCCTTTGGTCCTAAATTCTTCAGATGCAAATCTGCTACACGCCGTAATTCCCTGGAATCCTCCACAGGCAAGCAACAGTTATAGTTCCATTAACATGCTTTGCAGATGGAAAAAGTAAGAAAGATGAGAAAAAGGTATCGTTTGCTTCAAATTATGGATATCTGGGGGAGGGGAGGGAAGTGACACAGGAAAACAGAGGAGGGTGGGGAATCTTTCCCCAGCAGAAACAAGGTAGGCATCTTTATTCCAAGCCAGGAAATAATATTGTTCATGAGCTCTTGGCTCTTGTCAACATGAAATGATTGTGTAAAGGCACCTAGTTGATTAACCTGATTTTATTGCCGTTTCTAATAAAGGATTTCAGCTAAAGGATTAGATCAGTAGCCTTTGATTTCTAAACTTAGGTTGAAGTCCAATTTTGCTCTTTGGTTCTCTTTCCGTGCATTCCTGGAATTCATGAGTTTTGCCCTGAACTTTCTGGGAGCAAGGGCCAAGGTCCGGACACAACTTTCCAACTAGTGCAAATCACGGTCTCTGGTTCTCCTCGATGTTAGCATGTGACAGGGCTGGAGGCCTCTAGTTTGCTCAGAGCAGTGACCAAGCAAATGAATGCGTGCTCTTGAATATCTGACAAATGTGACAAGCCTGTGCGGGCTGGAGCTGTGTCTGGCTGAGCTCAGCTTTTTAATGAACCCAGGCGCTTTCTTGACCAGCCGTATGTGTTTTGCCCTATTAGACTGGTGTGGATCAGGTCAGGAATGCAATTGTGCTTTTAGCTCTCAGTCAGGGAAACATAGTCATGAACAGCACCGGCTTTATAATTTGCAGGATCAAGTGCAAATAAAACTGTGGGGCTCCTTGTTGAGAACTAATTCAGAATTTCAAGTTGGTAACAACAGAGGCTTTTAAAGTTAGGGGGCCCCGGTGTGACTGCAGGGGGAGCCCTCAGTGAAGCTGACCTTGGGCACAGAGCGCAGAGCCAGAAGCTGACAGGTTAAACTTCCTGATGCTTCCAAGAGGAACCAGTAAGAGGGAGCTGGGACCTTAACTCAGCTTGGTGGAGAAATTGTCGGAGAGCAGGGAATGCCCACGGGCCATCACTGGATAAGGTGAGAGCCGTTATTATTTTGGGGAAGTTGGTGTGCTTGTTCGCTAATCTATGTCGGTTAGCGAGAGAAAGGTCAGAGGTGAACTGTTGATAAATGAATGCCCTGGTAAACGGTGAGTACAAATGCAAGGGCCAGGCAAACGGCCAGAGGAAAAGGACTCGTCTAAAAGGAACGAGAAAGTTCATTCTTTCCATCCACTTCTCTCTCCCACCTCCAGCCCCTTAACAAGTTTTCCATAGAGAGAAAAATGTTCACAGCCAAACAACAAAAGACCCAAAGCAGATTTTTCACAGTCTGTGAGCTGATCTTCAACTTTGCAGGGGCTTGTACTTCATAGAAAAGAAAACATGTAGGCACTTCCTCCGTGCTTTTGCATTTGGAAAGGGAGGCTCCTCTCTTCTAGTGCTGAGTGACATCTTAGAGCTTATTTCTTTCCAGTAAAAGTGGAAAATATCAACTAAGGTTTCAAAGGAAAGGAAATGTAATGTATTTTCTCATCAAATTTGGCATTATCTCTCTAGCAGGCGGGCCTTTCATCTTCGATGCAGTGTTTTTCCATTGTGTGATTCGGAGTTTGCCTCCACTCTGTCCCACTCTTTTAACTCCAGCTTTCTAAAACACGAAAGTGATTTGCAGAACTTATCTTCTTTTCTCATTTGTTTCCTCGATACTTTTGATTATCACTTGCCGGGGTTTCTGTAGAGAAGCTCACAATTTTGCTTCTGCAAATATTGAACGTAACACAGATAACGTTCCTTTGTTAGTGTGAATTCGTTAATGACCTTGATAAAGAGAACTTTTTCCTTTCCGCCTCCAGCATCCTGGGAGGACTAAAATGATTCGGGGGCTGTTGATATGAACATATAAATGAGAAAGTGCAATAATAGGCCTTGAAAAAATCCCATTAATTTTTTAAATAAGAAGGAAAGCCAGGCAGTTCTGTTCCAGCACTTGAGAACTATGGTGAAGTACCTTCGCCAGCTTTCTTCCCCCTAAGCCTTGGAAAATAGAGATGTGAGATTGATCTCTAGGAGTCGAACTTTTAAATCAGTCTGTTATGACATAGATCACAGCACAGTTGGGTAAAGACAAGTGAAGGGGAAGGCAAGACCCTTCAGCTTAGAAGACTGAATTCTGTGTGGCCTGATGAAATGTATTAAAGAGCATACATCAGACAGACACGTGAGCAACGCAAACAAAAAATTCACAGAGTCAAATGTTGGCAGTGTTCTTTCAGATGCTGTCTGGGTGGGGACGAAACTTTAGTAGATGGACTTACAACACTCTTGACTCACTGGCAAGTCCATCCCCGTTGTCGAGGTGGCTGTGTTTTGTTTTCTTAGGCTGAGTGCATGGAACATTCAGACCACTTGTTAACTATCCTTAGTAACAATATACGCTCGCCAGTCGGCCTGATGAATACTCTTGGCTAACTTTGTTAAACCTTGAACAAGGGTAGTTCACACTATTCATTCACAAGTAGGTAATTCAGTTTCTGAGACCGCTTCCTTCCTTTCTCCGTGTAAATTAATAAACCACAGTTCTGATCTTACACGTAAGATGGGTGGCTAGATGAGCTGCGTCAGCCTCAAGAGAAAGACCTGTGCCAGGGAGGCTGGCTTTAGGCCCTGGCACAATCACAGATGACGTGCCCCTCTCTGAGTGTCGTCTTGCTGGATATCAGGGCTCTGAGCATCCTGGGAGCAGCTTGGATGTTCAGTTTGTCCTCTTTCACATCTTAGTCCTTCTGTCTATATATATATTTATCTTTTCTGATCCCTAATTTAGATCATGTCATACAACACACTCCGAAGGCTCAAAATGGTAGAGTGACACAATTAGGCCCCAGCTTTCCTTGTTGGATGCAATTAGCTCACGGTTCATATAAAACTGTCTAGAAAGCACCATGTACTCATCATGACTTTCAAGCTCATTCTTTTAATACATTTTACCTTTTTTCGCCATGTGCTTGACACTGCCTTTGCTTGTTTCTGATGGGCGTCTCCTAGTGGGTCACATTCTCAAATCTGCTCTTGCTTTGCAAGCTAGGTTTTGATGCCTGTCTTCTGAAGCTGATCTCAGCTCCTTGTGTACACTTTCAGCCTTTTCTGCGTCTGTTTCAGCAGTGAGTCCTTCTCATGACCGGATGCACCGAGTCTAAGACTCCTGTCCACGGTCCAGCTCTCCCACCCTCCCTATTGCTCTAGTCTCTCCAAACTTAAAAAAAAAAAAAGCCTTTCAAAGCTGGATGAATCATCTCAGCCCCTTATACGGTGGAGTCCAACCAAAGAACAGCAAGAAGAGTTTTGAAAAACCAATGAAGTGGGGAAGTCTAAGCAGAATCCTGGCACAACGACCCACTCATCCCAGACAAGGTGATTTGCAGTTGCAGGTAGCTGTTGGGCAGAAGTGGGCAAGGTCCTGAGAGTCTGCAGAGGGCAGAGATGTCTGGAAAAAGTGGCAGGAAGGCGAAGGGGTCATGGCTCCGAGGGCACTGTTATGTGACGATCCTGCACTTCAGCAGCCCCGCGAAAGCCCTGGGGTTCCCAGTGGAAAATCACTGCACACCGGTTGGGAGTGACCTGCGTCTGGAGCGGGCTGCGGATAAGCCACCTGGGGATGGAGCGTGAAGATGCTCCAGTCAGGAAGCCTCACCCACACACCTGTCTGCCGTCCTCAGCATGTGGTGTCCACGTGGTAACAGTACTCCCTGCTCTGGAAAGTATAGGTCGATTTGCAGCATATTTTCTTGGTGTCAGATGAGGCGGAGCTTGGGAGTTAATTTCAAGGCCTGGGAATTCTCCAGGGTCACATGGGTAACAGTGAGTCTTTCTAAGGAAATTTCATATTTTCTGAAACTGGAAAATGGACCCCTGAAAGTGTAGGGCTTTGATTTTCCAAAAAAAATCCTTTTATAATTTTTCATCCACATTCTGTACTCTACCACCCCAACTCTGCTCCTCATTGATTAATTTTACTTTGGCTTTAGTGGAATGTAATTTTGCTGTGATTAGCTTTCTGTCAGTCAGAATCCCATGGCGATAATAACGTCTATGTATTTTGTTAAAGAACGAAACTATTTTTGTAAATGACACGTATTTAAAGAAAAAGAATGTCACCTATAAGAAGGTAAAGCACGTTGACTAATGTTTCTTTAAGTGAAGCTAATGGTGTGGAATATTTTATGGCATTTCCGTGGAAAATGTTACAGGACATCCCTCGAGGATTTCAGGGGAACTTTTATAGCTATTTCCTGCTCCATCAGCATGTTATAGAACCCTGTGGAAAGCAGGGGTGCTGGCTGCTGCATTTGGTAAGTCACGGCCATCAGTTTCTGTTGGACAGTGGAGGGGCTTACCGCACAAGCACGTTTGTGCGGACCGGATTGGGCGGATATCAGGAATTACGGTGACTGCGGGTAACCCTGGGGTTCAAGCGTATCCTTCTTAGTTGCCATAGAAACTTCATTACCGTAGTCCTCAGATGAAAGACTATTGAAAATTCTCATTTATAGTAGAGACCGGCTACTTTAACGCTTTTGATTTGTTGAGAGGTGTTGTTTTAAAATTTTTATTGGAGTATAGTTGATTTACAATGTTGTGTTAGTTTCAGGTATACAGTAAAGTGAATCAGTTATACATAGAAACATATCCACTCTTTTATTTTTTAGATTCTTTTCCCATATAGACCATTGCAGAGTACTGAGTAGAGTTCCCTGTGCTATACAGCAGGTTCTTATTAGTTATCTGTTTTATATACAGTTATGTGTATATGTCAATCCCAATCTCCCAATTTATCCCTCCCCCCGCCCTTCTCCCCTGGTAACCATGTTTGTTTTCTACATCTGTGACTCTATTTCAGTTTTGTAAATAAGTCCATTTATACCATTTTTTTAGATTCCACAGATAAGCGATATCATATATTTGTCTTTCTGTGTCTGACTTACTTCGCTCAGAGAGATTTTTAAATGTCATTAAATACAGAAAAACTTAGAACCCACTTTTTTTCTTTTGGAACTCTACTCAGTGCTCTGTGGTGACCAGAATGAGAAGGAAATCCAAAAAAGAGGGGATATATGTATACATATAGCTGATTCACTTTGCTGTACAGTAGAAACTAACACAATACTGTAAAGCAACTATACCTGAATAAAATTTTTTTTTAAAAGTACCTACTGTTTTGATGACATTACTGTGTGTAAGAAATCCAAACAAGAGTAAGTGCAAAGCGCATGCTCCAGAAACCAATCAGTCATGTAGGGTGGCAGCTTTGTTTACGTTCGTCTACAGTATTGTACATTTAAGACGAAAGGCACACCGAGAAGCTACTCTGCTGTTTCTCTGTGCGACAGATTTTAACAGGTAGCTGGAAGGGCTCTCACATTATCCTCTCCTGAAGATTTAAAACAGCACTTTAAAATATTCCACTGATTGCACACGGTGATGTCATAATTAGGTAATTCTTTTATTCATCCCATTTATATGTGCTGTGAACTCTTTAAACCAAATCTGTAATGGAGAATAATTGGCCGTATCAAGGGTGGGCATCTGACATGAAATTAACACTTGAATTGGCAGAGAATCTGCACACTGTAGTCAGGCTGTACAATCTGGATGGAGACCCTTAGGTGACCGTAGTCCCGGGGTGTTGGTTTAAGCTCTGGCATTAACTAGACTGTGGTCTCAGCAAAACTCATATTCTTCTGATTCTTGTACTGTCTGCATACTTCACCCCTCTATCATCTCTTGAAGGGACATCATAATTGGCGGTATCAGTAATACCACTTTTCACTAACTTAGAAAGTGTCATTTTCTATACACTTTCCTACCTAGGCTTTCTTACGCTGAGAATAAATAGGACAGAAATCATTATCCCAGTTGTTGCAGAAAAGAAGGAGCATTGGAGGTACTTGTTTTACTTCTCAGATCTGTTTGTCGAAAGGATGCGTAACAGAACCCAGGGATCCAGATTCCTAAGTCTCAGATATTGTCCATTGACTGGAACATACTGATTCTGTGGAGACATTTTTAAAGGATGTCAGTGTCTCAAGATGAGGATACACCAGTGAGCTCTGGGTCTTGGTCTCCTTGACTCAGCCGACATCATTCCCCAGGGCCCGGGGCTCTCCCCAGTTGCTTGTGTGTTGTTTTCCTTGTTCACATGGTGGCGTGTCTCCATGATGCCAAAATAACTAATCAGTTCAAGATATTCTTTGAAGAAGTAAAACCAGTAGTGTTTAGTGTCATGGAGACAAAACAACCGGTTGATTTGACTTTCATCCATTTTTCAATCAGTGGTTTTAGAGCCATGAAGAAATAGCCTGTCTTTTTTCATTTTATGAGGTCTTTTTCCTCCCTCCCTCCCTTCTCTCTCCCCCTCCCACCTCTTCTCTTTTTCTCTCTCTCTCGTCCTCCCACCTTCCCTTCCTTTTTTTTAAACACATTTTTTTCACCCCAGGTAGCAAATGGCCTTACAGAAAATTCAAAATACAAAACGTTGAGTGAAGAAAAAATGAATATAACTGTAGTCACATTGCATAAGCAAACACCTTTTTTCCAACATGTTTAAAGCGAGTAATATTAAAATAAGTAATATTAACCTTTCTCCTTCCTACGGACAGCTTGCTGATTTTCACTACACGTTGGGGATTTCCTCTTTGTTTCTGATTTATTTATTATTTATTACCTGATCTGTGACTGCAGAGGGACCCAATTGATTTTCCATAAGATCTTTAGGAGGTTCTCTTAGATCTGGCACTAGTTAGCAATGAACAGTGGTATCAGCAGATTTTTACTCACTCATTTTTATGATTTTTTAGTTAATTAATTTACTCACTAATTTTTGATTTTTTAATTAATTTTTTAATTAATTTAATTAATTAATTTTTACTTACTGAATATGAACTGAATTGGGAAAACTGAGTCTTGTGTTTTGAGACCCCAGTCATGAGTGGAAGTAGAACGATTTTGCTACGTAATGTCCTATCATGTCACGCTGTGACATTTATTCATTCGTCCAGAAAGTGTTTTCTGACTACCTTCTGTGTTCCAGACACCATTCTAAGTATGGGGATACAGTCATCAGAAAGCCACATGGGCTGGTTCCTGTCTTCAGGGAACCCATCAAACACTAAGGAATACCTGCATCAAGTAAGTCATTACTGGGAAGGACAGGTAGGAAGGAGAAATGCACATATCGGGCTAAAAGCCAGATGCAGAGGCTTTCATGGTCATGTAGAAGTTTATGCCTAAATCCTGTGGATCTGAACGTCTCAGATACCCAGCTGCACAAACTGCTTCAGTTGCCTGGGTGTCATTGCACCGTGAACTCCTGCTGATGTGAATTAGGAAGAAGGGCAAGAAAGCATCAGCTTTAGGAGTTACCTGATACAGAAAGAGGAAGCATCGATTTACATTTACACACACACACATATACATTGATTTACATTCACACACACATACACACATTGATTTACATGTACACACACGTATACATTGATTTACATTTCCACACATGTACACATCGATTTACATTTACACACATATACATTGATTTACATGTACACACATATACACATTGATTTACACGTACACACACATACACATCGATTTACATTTACACACATACATTGATTTACATTTACACACATATACACATTGATTTAGATTTACACACACACATTGATTTACATTTACACACATAAACATTGATTTACATGTATACACACATACATTTATACACGTCGATTTACATTTACACACACATACACGTTGATTTACACATTGATTTACATTTATACACACATACACATTGGTTTGCATTCACACACACATACATTGATTTGCATTTACACACATACACATTGATTTACACACACACTGATTTACATTAACACACACACTGATTTACATGAACACACACTGATTTACATTTATACACACATGCTGATTTACATACACGTGCTGATTTACATTTACATACACGTGCTGATTTACATTTACACACACATACACACTGATTTATATTTACACACACATACACATTGATTTACATTTACACATACACATTGATTTGTATTTACACACACACACACACACATTAATTTACATTTACACATATATACATATACACTCCCTGCAGGGGTTGAGGATTGAGTGGGAACTAGAAAGTGCTGAGAATTGTCTAGCCTCCCTCTCTCCCTCTCCCTCTCCCTCTCCCTCTCTCTCTCTCTCTCCCTCTCTCTCTCTCTCTCTCTCTCTCGCTCTCCCCCTCTCTCCCTCTCTCTCCCTCTCTTTCCCTCCTCTCTCCCTCCTCTCTTTCTCTCTTTCTCTCTCTCTCTCTCTCTCTCTCCCACTCTCTCCCTCTCTCTCTTCTTCTCTCTCATCTTCTGACTTCGAGTTTGAGACCTATAGAGTATAGGTATCACTCTGCAGGCTTCCCATTTTCTTGACCTCAGCAACCATTCACATAAAGTGGGCATGAGGTTTTTTTAAAAGGTTCTTTAACCTTAAAGCTAGAGGTTCCTAGGACTAACTTCTTGATAACTCTGGAGGCCTAGCCCGGGTGGGGAGCAGCTGCGTGGCAGGGTCCTTCAAGGGATGACAGATCTGTAGCAATTCTAGGTGGTTCCAACTGGAACAGATACCTGGAGACAGTCACGCAGCTTAACAGGCAGGAATTCAGGGGCATATGTTTTAGGAGGTCCTGGGCTAGTTTCATGTTGTGCCTAGGATAACAACTTGGGGTAAGCTTTACATGGCCACATACGAAGTTTTGATATATTTTTCAAATGAACATGGTAACTTTTTGGAAAACACCACAGCGACAGAAACGTACTGACCTGCACGTTAGAAGAGCTGGTTCTAGTCCTGTTTCTATCTGTCATCCCGTGACTTTCGGCGAGGCACGTTGCATCCCCGGGTCTCTGCTTCTTCATCTTAAATGTGAGGATATTAACTATATGATTTCTAACAGCCCTTTGAGCTCTGTGGTTTTGTGATGTGAGGAGAATCCAGCATATCTTCACAGAGAAGTGGATTCGAACCAGGCAACTCTCCCTCCCCCTCTTTGAATCCTTGGTGGTCCTCACAGCGCCAGAACCTTTGAGATGTGTAAGGGATGTGAAATAAAAACCGCTCTGAATTTGGCATCAGTTGACTCCATGTAGCAAAGGTGTGACCCTGGGAGAATTATGCTTCATCTTTGCATCTCAGTTTCTTCTTCTGTAAACCAGGGCAAAAGTACTCGCTCTCACAGGTGAAGATCACAGGCAACGACGCGTGTGTAAATCCATGGCACGTACTGGGGGCCGATTGGCCAGTGCCCCCTCCTCCTTCCCTCTTGCCCTCCCACACGTGGCCGGCCGGGTCTCACTAGGAACGACCTTAGTGGAAGCTTCTCCTTAGGGTCTAGTTGTCCACAAGCCCGGTAGATGTTGGGCGTCCACCTACTGCCTGCCTGCTTTGGAATGCTGCTTTTGGTGAAAGCTGGACTGCTTTGAGACTGGTCTCTCGTCCTGGGAACCTTGGCTGTTGGGGGACCTCTGCTAGAGCTGCTGGCAGCATAATCCCATGGGTCAGCAGTTTGCATAACTTCCCAACTTTCACCTGAATTCAACTAGGGAGTAGTGACACACTGGAAAATGCAGTAGCAGCCACTGCAATCCATCCCAGGGCCTCCCAGAGGCTTTCCGGGGCCACGGATCTCTGTGCTCCCAAGAATGCATTTTTTTCTGGTAAGAATATGGACAGCAGTCAGCTCACTCTTTGACTGGCTAATATATCAGAAAAGTCTATCTGCCCTCATAGCTGAAGCATGAGAAATAAAGTAGAAATAATTTTTTAAAAAGGTAAGAGTAAAGAAGGAGTGCAAGAAGACGAACAAAAGTAGAGAGAAAGAAGAAGAAATGTAAAGGAAAAAAGAACTGCAAATAGGGAGGAAGGAGAGGTGTCAGCAGTTTTTCCAGGGGCTGTAGATTTTCTTGGTAGAATCAGCACGTAATTAACGGGAGGTGTCTCCCAAACCGCAGACTTTCAGAAGTCCAGAACATTATATTTTCATAATAATCCAGTGGTTTGGGAGTGGTTCTACATGCTGATTCCAGAATGAGTCCATTATTGGCTGCACTAGAATCACCTGTGGTTGTTTCTGTTCCATGAAGGTTTCTGGGCTTCTGCTCCAGATTCACTGAGCCAGAATCTCGAGGTGGGACCGGGGATCTGCCTTTGGAAAGAAGTCACCCCAGATGATGCAGATCTGGTGCTAATGTCACTGTTTATACAGCGTGATATTTTCTCCAGCAGTTAGAACCAAGGGCTCCATGTTGTATCAGTTCTTCACGGGGGAAAAGACCCTGGGACATAGCTGAGTCTTGTATCTATCTATCTATCTGTCATCTATCTATCTACTGTGTATATATCTATATGTCTACATAGATAGTTATATAGATATAGATACATAGATGGATGTCTATGAGATGCTCAAGATCATGGGCATGGGTGCCTCACATCGTTGTACTATGTGTAAATTACCAGTAATGGCCTCATAGGTGGCAACCTTCAAATTTGAGATTCTCCCCCTTCTCAGACTGTAAGAGACTACTTGTGTAGGAAGGAAAAAGCAGACATTGCTGTCTTTCCTCCCAACCTGCCGCCACTTGTGAGAGGCCACCCTCGTGGCGTCACGTGCGGGCGAGGAAGCTGGGGTAGGCGGGGTGGTGAGGTAAGCCAGGCCACTGGCGCACAGGAGGTGGGGACACTGGTGACTGCTACGTACCTCCTGGTGTGGATCCTGACCCGAGTCCCAAGCACCAGCTGGTCCCACTCTACCACGCCTCCTGTCCAGGGCCTGCCGGCTGCACCATATCAGAGTAGCTGAAATCAGACACAGGGTACTTGCAGAGCAGTTTTAAGCCATAGTTTGTCAAAGGTGTCCCACGTTCTTTCCTGTTTCTGCAAGCCAGAGAGAGACCTCTAGCAACTGCGTTTGTGTGTATTTGTCACCCAGTGCAAATGCCCTTTGGATTCATGGCACACTCAGATGTGACTGTTTCTTTCCATTGGCTGCATTACACTAGATGTGCACAAAAGACGGAACCGTAGCCAAGCCACAGCTGCTTATAGGGCGTGTACTGTCATTTTGGTAAAATTCCTGGACTGTCATCTACCATCTATCACAAGTGTCTTTCTTCAAAGGGAGAATAGGCAAATAAACTTTGACTTTTGCAAGCAGAAAGAGCAAAGAATTGGTTTGATGATATGAATGTTATTAATTATGCAACATTTTTGGAGAAGAGGTAGAAGTCTGCTCTGTGTTTGGAAACACCAGAGGATTTAGCAGTTTACCTCCTGCTTTAAGCAAAACGCACCCACATGCCATCGGCTGCCACCAGGTTCCGCTCAGGAGCAGCTTGAAAAACCCCATTGGCAAAGAATCTTTAAAAAAGGATGTGTCTATATGTGTGTGACGGAGTCACGTTGCTGGACAGCAGAGACAGGCACGACACTGTAAATCAGCTGCACCTCTAAAAAAATAAAATAAAGGGACTGAAAAAAAACATTTAGGCAAAAGCCCAAGGTCCCAAGCATTTCAGTTTTGCCTCCGCGCTGGTTACGTTTCCAAGATATCCCCTCGTCTTCTGTTGATTGCAAAATAGACAGGCCTTTAGGGAAAGAGAAGAACTTTTCTCCCTTTATTTTATAAATAAAGACTTCTTTTGCAAAGTATTTTAGGCATCTAACCAAAATACGCACCAAGAAAAAACTGGTGATATGGGGGATTATTGGATGAGGTTTTGGTGTTTATGCCTAGGAAAATAAAGTTTTGGGTGAATGTTACAAAACAAGTATTCTGATTGAAGCTGAACTGACCATACTGTGACTATTTCGCCATTTAGTAAGTTTTTTAAATAAGAAAATTTGCCTTGGGTGCTAATTTCATTTCAGGCATCTGTGAAGTCTGCTATAATATATAAATATATAAAAAGTTAGATTTTAGTTGCAAGATTAGGCAATTTGGATATTGATTATACAGTTTATTTAGTTTTATTTAGTTAGTTGGTTGCAAAGCTTAGATAATGTGAATATTGTTATTATTACTTACACTATTTCTTTCATCCATGGGGAAGAATTCTGAAGTCTCAGGGCAACTTTGATAATTATCCAGTTTTCAACTTCTTTTCAAAAGAAAGAAAAGAGAAAACAGGGAGAGGACAAGTATGATGTGCTCAAGACACTTGTCATGGTCTCCTGGCCACTCTGCCTTTAACTGGTCATGGTCTCCTGGCCACTCTGCCTTTAAAAGAAGTCTACCTTCCACTGTGGTCCTGATGACAGATGGGATGCAAACCTGGTAGCAGCAGGTGCCCATCTTCTAGAATGAATAACTTTCATCATAGCTGGCTAGTTGGATGCTCCTAGGAACTAGGACCTGAGATCCAGAGACCAGTGGGGTTGCCTCTGAGGAGCAGGTTGGGAGCTAGAGTCAGTGCCGTGGCCAGGTGCAGATTGCATTTTAGGTAAATATAAAAGCGAAAATCCCTGTAGAAAAGGTTCTTCTATAGAATAGAACAGAACATGTATTAGTTATATATTGCCTTACAGCAAATTATCATCAAATTAGTGGCTTAAAACAATGTACATTGATTGATTGACTGATTTTGGAGTTGAGCTCGGATTTTTATTTTATTTTTGATTTTTTTGAATTTTATTTATTTTTTATACAGCAGGCTCTTATTAGTTACCCATTTTATACATATTAGTGTATATATGTCAATCCCAATCTCCCAATTCATCCCACCACCACCGCACCCTTCCACTTTCCCCCCTTGGTGTCCATACGTTTGTTCTCTATATCTGTGTCTCTGTTTCTGCCCTGCAGACTGGTTCATCTGTACCATTTTTCTAGGTTCCACATATATGCGCTAATATACGATATTTGTTTTTCTCTTTCTGACTTACTTCACAACGATGCACATTTATTATCTCAGATTTTCAATGGGTTAGGAATCTGGGCATGGGCTAAGTGGCTTCTTTGACTCACGGTCTCTCACAAGGCTGTATTCAAGTGTCAGCTGGCACTGAGGTCTGATCTGAGGACTCCCCTGGGAAGGGTCCACTCCCAAGCTTACTTACATAGCTGTTGACAGGATTCATTTCCTGGTTTGCCCTTGCCTTTGGGCCTCAGTTCCTTGTCATGTGGGTTTCTCCACAGGGCAGCTTACAACATGGCAGCTTGCTTCATCCAAGCCACCAAGGGGGAGTCCGCCAGCAAGACACAAGTTACAATATAATGTAATGTAATCACAGAAGTGACATACCATCACCTTTGCAATATTCCATTGGTTAGGAGTAAGTCATGGGTCCTGTCCACCACACTAAAGGGATTTGGTGATGGGGATGTTTGTTGCCAGCATTACTGAGCAAAAGCTGGCTTGTGCAAGGATGTGAGTACCAGAAAACAGATTACTGGAGGCTTTCTTAGCATCTGTCTGCCACAGAGCAGAAGCAGAGAAGATCCAAGAAGAGAATAGTGAGAGACATTGAAAAAGAGAGACGGACAGACAGACAGATATATGGAGGAGGAGCCACCTAATGATTTTTTGAACTCCCATGAGGGGTCTGGCTCTACTTCATAGAAAGTGGGTCATACAAGATACTCCCATTAGCATTATACTAATGACCTCTTCTAAAAATTAAAAGTTTAACTTTGGTTAAGCACACATAAAATTTACCTTTTTAGTCATTTTCAGTGTACGGTTGAGTAGTGCTGGATGCATTCACGTTGTTGTGTTACCACCACCAGCGCCACACATCTCCAGAACTCTGTCTTGCAAAACTGAAATTCCATACCCATTAAAAAACAACTCTCCATCCTCTCCTTCTACCAGCTCTTGGCAAACACCCTTCGACTTTCCATCTCTGTGAATTTGCTTACTTTACATGCCTCATATGAGTGGAATCATACAGTATTCGCCTTTTTGTGACTGGCTTATTTCACTTAGTATACTGTTCTCAAGATTCATCTATGTGATAGCATGGGATGAGAATGTTGTCTTTTTTAAGGCTGAATGGTATTCCGTTGTATGTATATACCACACTTTCTTTATCCATTCATCCACCGATGGACACTAGGGTTGCTTCCACCTTTTGGAGTAATGATGCTGTGGGAATGGGTGTACAAATGTCTCTTTGAGGTCTTGCTTTCAGTTCTTTGGGGAATATAGCCAGAAGTGAAGTTACCAGACCACATGCTGATTCTATTTTCCATTTTTTTTAGGAACCACCATACTGTTTTCTACAAGGACAGCACCATCTTACATTCTCTCCGGTCAGTAATGCACAGGGGTTCTGATTTCTCTGCATCTTTGCCAACACTTGTTTTCTGTCTTTTTGTTTGTTTGGCACTAGCCATCTTAATCGGTATGAAGTGGGATCTCATTGTGGTTTTGATTTGCATTTCCCTAATGATTAGTCATGTTGAGTACCTTTCATGTGCTTGTTGGCCATTTGTGTATCTTCTTTGGAGAAATACCTGTTCAAGTCCTTTGCCCATTTTAAAATCAGGTTGTTTGCTTTACTGTGTTGTTTTGTAGGGTTTCTTTATATACTCTGGTTATTACCCCTTACAGAATATATGTTAGCAATGACTTCTTCTTTAGTTGAGCTTATTAAAATGGGTTTCTGTTCTTTGTAATCAAATATCTCTAATTAAGGCATGAAAACATCAAGAAATTCTTGCCTTTTATCTCAATTCTTCTTAGTGTTTTGTGTCATGTTTACTGTTTAAAAAAAGGGCCCACTCCATGAAATCAATCCCTACAGATTTTATTAGGGACTGGCTTGGTTTTTTGGGAGCTGCTAGTAACCAGCTTAGAATTTTAAGATTAAGTCCAAGTTCTCACACAATTTTAGATCAATAACTTTTACCCAAGTGCTTTGAAATATTCAGATCGTGATAAAAGAATGTTTTTTCCTTCACATGATACAAATTCTTCCCCTCACTTTATATAAATAGACCCCATCCAAGAACTGAACATAAACCCAATATGTTTCAAATATGTGCCAAATATGTTTCGGCGTAGACCTTTCCCTGGAGAGGATTGGGGAACGGAAGGGAACTTAAGAGACTCGGAAGGGACTCATGTATCCCATGCTTCCAGACTTTGACTCTTTCCAAGTTTCCTCCTCCCACTAATACTTGTTTTTAGCTTCTAATAAATAAGAAGTTAGAGTGTTTTTTTTTTTTCTTTTCACAGATATGATTAACAGTTACTGCTAAATTAGGTAGCTTGTCCAAAGTATATATATACAGCTTAAAATTATGGGAGGGACAAAATCTTTGTTCTCAGATCAGTGAAGATTGTTGTGGAAGAGCCCACGAAGCAGGTTGCTTGCTAGAATAGCCAACATATGTGTATTTTTTTTTAGCAGGTGGATTTCAAATCCGTATGTAGAAAAGTTTTCTTTCCAGAGCTAGTGATATATATTGGGGAGGGTGGGAGAGTTATTTTCCCCTTCCTATGTAGTACAAAGCCCCTGATTGAGTGACTGGATCTATGCTTTGCAGTGAGAGAGAGTCAGAAGGCTTTTCTTTTCTCCTTCTTCCTCTCCCCACCTTTTTTTCCACCACTCTAATGAAATTTGCAGACATGGAAAGAAAACCAAGTTATTTATAGGAGCGGGAGGAATGTGGGCGCTAATTGTGCTTGGTCTATTCCTAAGTGTGTAATCTGTTTGCTATTAAATTTTACAGTCTTTCAGCAATATACACATTTTTTTTTAAAGGGGAGAACTTCATAAATCTGGCAAAGAAAAAACAAAGAAAATTGTTCTGAGGGTTCAAATCATCTAATCAAAGTCAGGTTCAATATAAAAATTTATTTGTAGGATTAATCTCTCTTGCAGCTCTGATCTCTCCTGTCCCCCCTTGACTAGTTTATTCATTTTCCCTTCCAGACTTGTAAGGTTAGATATAGCTGCTCATGAGTGATACAGATTTTTGGTAGTGAGTTACCATGCGTGCAATGCACACTCATGCACAAGGAAAATTGGATCAAATGGAAAGTTATTGGATCCAAGTGTCTGAAGAAGGCACTGGGCCCTTACACTTGAAATCCAGCATTTTGACAGTCTAATAATGAGGATAAGTCAAGTTATTGGGTCCAGCATAAAGTCATTCTGGGTAGAAAGCTGTCACGGGAAATGAAGTTTTCCCAGGCTTTTTCCCCTTTATTGCCCCCACCTAATAATCCTGGGAACCTGCTTATTGGAAATTAAACCCTCGTTGAAAGGAACTAGAAAAATCATAATCTTTCTTAGGTGAATTTTCCATAGTGGGAATTATTTCCTGTTTGAAATTTGTTTTAGTGTGATTGTCAAGGCTGCAGGGAATAGAAAATTACTCAGCTTACTTTAAGAAAAGATCAGTTTATTATAAGACCATAGCCTTTTAAAAATCACAACTGGAAAGCCGTCAGGAAACCAGGCAGTTCTTGGGAGCCGTGTGGAGATGCCAACACATAGCACGTTTTCCTGTTTCTGCTGCTTTGGACTGTTTCCTCTGCCCGCTTCTGCTTCTGAATGTCTACTAAGAAGTTATTTACCTGAACACTGTTATTTTTTCTGCTTTGTAGCTTCTGCTTGTTCATTTTATTTTATGTTTTCTCATAGCTTTGGTGTGTTATGATCTGTCTTATGCTAACTCGTGCTACCATGTTGGCTTCAGTTTCTCCTGCTCAGCTGCCATAGTCACCCAGTATGTTTAGTTAGAACTCTTGAGAAAGGGAATCTGGTGGGTTCAGTATGACTTCTTATGCCGTTGCGAAGCCGTAGTGTAGGCTGTAGGTCAGTTGATGATTTGGCTGTTTTTGAGTTCGTTGCCAACTGCTTTCAATTGTCTATGGCTTTGGGGTGGAGGGAACCGGGTCAGATGGTCCGCACAGAGGCTCTTCTTTAGTAGGACCTGTTGACATATCGGCTGTTTTGAAGATTAACTTGCTTTCCTCCAGAGAAGGTGGTCAGTAAAGATTAGAATCACAATAGTGATGTGAGTTTGGTCACTTGCCACTTCTGACTCCTCTGGGCAAATGAGATGATATCTACTTTTCAGGGTGTTTCTGTTATCTGATTGCTGAGTAGCAAACCACCTCCAAATGTGGTGGCCTAAAACAACAATGAATTATTATTTTTTTCTCCTGATTCTCTTGGTTGGTTGAGAGGCAGTTCTACTTCATGGGATGTGTGGAAGGTCGAAATGTCTTCACTCACGTGGTTAGTAAGTGGCGCTGGCTGCTGCCTGAGAGCTCTGCTAGGACCAGGGCCTGGATTCTCCACCAAGTGGGCCTCCTTGAGTCATGGTGTATGGGTTCCATGGAGGAGCAGCTCACGAGGACGAGCCCCAGGACGACCCCCGATGTGGGAGCTCCCCTGCATAATTCCTCCTAAAGTCTTATTGGCCAAAGCTGGTCCCGTGGCCAAGCTCAGCCTCAGTGTGTGTGGAGACTCACAGGGTATAAATACTGGAAAGCATGGTTCACTGGGATCCCTGCAATAACAGTCTGTCATGCAGGTTTTGTCATATTAAATGTGATAGCAGGTGGATAACGGTCTTTAATGCTCGTAATTGACAGTCAGTAAGCACCTGAATAATGTTTTTGTTGAAGGAAGTATGGGCAGTTTTCTACACATAGCATAGCTACATTGCATTGTACGTTTGTGTTTAAAACATGAATGCGTTCAATATAAGCATTAATATTTTATCATACTTTTTGTAAACATATTTAGGAATTTCTACCTTCTTTGAAGATATTTCAGGAGTCTCAAAAATTCCAGGTGACCCAGAATTCTCTCCTTTTCCAAGAACCATTGCTTCCTGTCTCCAAAGACCTTACAATAACCATAAAACAGCTGCAAAATAGTACTTCAGCGTAGGCATTCAGCGTCAGAATGAGATGGGTTAATTAGGGAAGGCGACTCAGAGAGGGAGGCTTGAGTAGTGGTCAGTGAATCAGAATAATTCTGGAGTCTCCTGATTTTGTTGAAGAGGAAACGGACACTTAGAAAGGAGAACAGCAGACATGAACACAACATTGTAAATCAACTATACTTCAATAAAAGCCGTAAATTAAAATAAAAAATTTGAAAAAGGAAGAAAAGAAAGAAGTATTTTGCCCACGATGACTGTCAGTGATCAAGCCAGAATTTGAATCTTTATCTTCCGATACATTCGTCCACCCACAAACACTGATTGCGTGCCAGGCGCCGTATCAGGCCCCATCTGGATGGGCAAGAAGGAAGGAGACCTGTGTAACTCTGCAGAGCTCACAGCCCACCCGGGGTAAAGACGGCAGGGAAGTGAATAGGCCGACTCGCCGACGATCCAAAATTGCGGTACGTGCTATGAGCACACCCCACGGAGCAGAGTGAGCCTGTTGTTGGACTGGCTGATCAGGAAAGGCTTCTCTGATGAGGTAACATTTCAGCTGGATTCCGAAGCAGGAGTGGGAAGGCGCCAGCTGCGTGAAGAACCAGAGAACATTCCAGACAGGGAAGAGGACTTGTCAAGGGCCTGAGCCTGGCAGGATTGTGATGTGTTAGAGGGAATAAAGGAAAAGCCCGAGCACTGAGAAGGAAGAGGTGAGAGGCACCTGACTGACGTGGAGACAGAGGAGGCCTCGTTCCCTTTGGGCCTCTGAGCTCACGAAAGGAAATCTCGGTTTTATTTTAGATACAGTGGGAAGCCGCTGAAGTTTTTAAGTGAGGGAGTGACATAATCCCGTTTATATTTTTAAAAGGCTTACTCAACAAACATTGAAAGCCTATTTATTTGCCGGAGCCAAAGCCAAGGGATAACAAGGCAGGAAGTTAACGTGGTCCTGGGGGGGGCCTGTGTAGCCTAATGGATTGGGGAGTGTGCGTGGGGGGCGGACACAGCCACTCGTGACCACGGAGGTGTGGCCAGTTACGTAACAGACCGTTTGGTTGCGTTGCTCACAAAACCTTCCATGAACCTGTCCGTGGCTTCACTGAAGTGGTAGGACTAGGTGTTCCTACCGTGGAACCCAGCCTTCCAGCCACAGCTGAGCATCCAGGGTGGGGCCCTTGACCCAAGGAGGGTCAGTCCACTATACATCAGCAGTGTATTAGAATCTCCCTTAAAGTATTTAAGCAACACAGAGAGTGTAATCACCAATGATGAGCCCTGGACCTTGAAGGTGTCACGGCCGTGGTGCTACTATTTACACTGGACACGGCAAGCAGAAGAAGCCAGTCATCTAAAGGAACAGCCGGAAAAGAGGCCGAGAGAAGCAGAGCTTATATGTGGAATCTAAAAAAAATGGTACAAATGAACTTATTTACAAAACAGAAATAGTCACAGACATAGAAAACAGACTTACAGTTACCAGGGGGAAAGTCAGGGGAAGGGCCAAACTGGGAGACTGGGATTGACATACACACACTGCTATATATAAAAGAGATAGCTAACGAGGACCTGCCGCATAGCGTAGAGCACAGGGGACTCTTCTCAGTACTCTGTAATGGCCCATATGGGAAAAGAAGCTAAAAAAGAGTGGATATATGTCTACGTATAACTGGTTCACTTTGCTTGTACAGAGAAACTAACACAACATTGTAAATCAGCTGTACTCCAATAAAAATTTTTTTAAAAAAGAAGCAGAGGACGAACGGTAGCTTACGATACTGGAAAGACGTATTGAAAGTGTTGGTCCCTGTAGGCTTCCCGGTTCCCATCTTCACAACCCTGGGCTCGTTTTGGTCCTTTGCCTGTGAGGTTGTCTACTGTATCCTTCCAGGATGCTTGTGTCTCTCTCCACCTCCCACACTTGAGTTGGGTCGTCAGAGATTTGTGTGCTTTTCACACTCGGAGAAGCAGGAGAGAGAGGTTTTAGGCAGAAACAATAGTTTGTTCAAAGGCACAGAAGCACAGACCTTCTGAAGGTGAGCTACTTCAGAAGATGCTCTTGTCATACACCTTGTAAAACCCCGGTGAGACCTCCAGTCTTGATGATGAAAGCGTAAGGAAGAGAAGTTGAAAGGGTGTTTGGAGCAAAACCTGCACTTACAGGTTTAATAGTTGGCGGCAATGGAGAGAATGGATTTTACCCCCGTTCTGTGAATTCCTCTAAGAATATAGAACTCCCATGTACAATTGTCAGCATCCAACATGCCACCTGGCGTTTCACAGGTATTCAGTAAATATTTGAGATACCATATTGTCTTCCCTTCCCTATGCCTTTGCCACTAGTCCACAGCCAGCAGTACACACGGGCTTATTACAAATTAAGGTCCAAGTTGTGTAGTTCAAAGGTAAACACCGAAGCATGTGGGGCATTTGCAATAAGAAGTTCAAGTTCTCTTCTGCCGTGAATAATAAACCGGCTTCCAGTTGGCCAGCCGCCATATTCCTTTCCAGAGGCCGACTGGCAGCCAGCTCACACCCACCCCTCTTGGAATTTACAGACGTGTGCTGGACAGTGTGGGAAAGGGTGTTTTACAGCAGCAATTAGTTTATTCCTGGGGTGAACAGTCGAAATTTAAGGATAATTGCAGCAAGAAATTTGTTTCCTATTGCAGTGTGAATAGCCTGCTGGCAGCCAGTTGGCTGGTTGCCCTACGAATCCCCAAAAGGACGATTGGCAACTGTTTTGCATTTGTGCCTAGGAGGGATTTGCAGATGCATATTGGGGAGGGCAGGAAAGCCAGGGAGCGGGGGCTGTGTTTTTACATAGGTTTGCAAAGCCAAGGATGGTTTTCTAGGAGGGGTTAAACCAGCAGGAGAAATTCTGGTCTGAGTAAGGGGAGTGCTAGTTTCTCCTTAAGAAGGGAGTTTCGGCTTGAGTGCCAGTTGGCATCTTCTAGACCCAGCTATAGGGCCAACACACACGCAGGCGGCAGAGTCACTTAATCCTTCTGACTTTGCTGTTCAGTGCCTGTGCCCGGACTGAGCTTGGTGGAGCCTGAAACAAGCTGCCCCCCTGAGCCGGTGAGCAGCCCATCTTCCGTGGCCCTGGGTGAACTGGTTGCAGCACCCTCTCCACGTTGCTACCCCGCCAGTTTGGCTGTCTCCCCACATTGATTACTCAGATGTGGCAAGCGTTGTTATTGTTGTTTGTTTGCATTTCACGAGGACAGACGCAAGAGTTTGCAGGCTGCTTTCTTCACACGGTTTCCCTAATCTGTTACACTCCCTGGTGCAGGCTGCAATTTGAAAGGTCAGCTCCGGCAGCAGCAATATCACATGTATGTATAGCCTTGTCTTTTAGGATTATTGTGTAATTATGTTTTACTATTTCCGTAGGAATCTTTAGGAAGGCATTTTTGGTGAAAATCACCAGGGAAATATGCAAAAGAGCTAAACTTGGAGATCTTGATTCCAGTTACTAGAGGTTTAATCTTTCCAGGTAAGGGGAGAGGTGCGAAGTCTTGCTCGACTGATCGGTAACAGTTTCTCCCACTGACTCTGAGCTCCTTTAAGGAGTCACTGCCCTGGCGTCTCAGGCTTCTTAACTGGTTTTCCTGCACCTCCCCCAACGCAGGCCTCAGTGTGTTCTGCATGCATGGCGGTTCTGGTCGTGTCAAGATTAAAGTAATTGAAGATGTAGAAAATAAACTATGGTTACCAGGGGTTAAGGGGGGCGGGAGGGATAAACTGGGAGATTGGGATTGACATATACACACACTACTACATATAAATAGGTAACTAATAGAGACCTACTGTATGTACATTACTCTGTGATGACCTGTACAGGAAAAGAATCTAAAAAAGAGTGGCTACAGGTCTATGTATGATTGAATCACTTGGCTGTACACCTGAAACCAACACAGCATTGTAAATCAACGATACTCCAGTAAAAATTTTAAAATAAGATTAAAGTAATTGAGTAATATCCTTTTATGGGGGGAAATAAAATAAATCAGTCTTCTCAGCATGGTTTGTAAAGCCCTACTTGATCTGACTCCAGCCTCACGTCTGCGGCCAAAGCTGTCTCTGCAGTCCGGTCATGCTGGCCTCTTCCTCTGACCGTCACATGCATCGTGACTCCTCTGGTTGCAGGGCGGCTGCCCATCCCAGGCTTGCCTCCTGGAAGGCTCTTCCCACTGGGCTCTGTTGGGGGTGGGCTGCTCCTTGCCCTCCGGGCCCCAGCCTGTGGACGCCCTCTCCCCTCAACCTCCGAGGTGGTCAGCTAGGCCTGTGACCCCCTCACGCTGCATGTGGAGCTCTCCTTCCTAACCCTGACCACAGTCTGTAAATTCTACGTAAGCTCAGCCTACCTTGCCCCTCAGAGAGAAGTAGGGCTCTGTTTCAGGCATCTTTTTGCCCCTGGGTGGTGGAATAAAGGTGAACTAGATTGGAAAGAGGCTGTGAGCGCTGTCACGTTAAGACGGAGGTGCCAAGTTTGATGTTAAGAAGTAGAAGAAGATGGGACCGAGGCCAACAATTTGGAAGGGGCTTTGAAGGAAACAAGTCGAGGTCAGCGTCGATTTTAGTCTGCAGAGTCTCAAGGACGGGAAGTGAATTTCACATCAACCAGGCTCTGAACTTCAAGTTTGAAACCAAACATTGATTTGGGGGTTCAAAGAGGCAGCATTATAGAGGTGGGATCACTCATCTCCAAGCAAAAGGCATTTTATTTTTGTCAGGGTTTGCCCTGTCCTAAGTGTGGGCAGGTCAGGGTTTTAGCCCGGTGGCCAAAGCAAAGAGGGCTCCGCCAGTGCCCGGAGTGTTTGCAGCTGGGGATAAAAGTTCCCCTGGGGAGTTCTAAATGGTTTTGCAGCAGAGGTGGTTGCTGGGTGTGTGTGTATAGAAACGGAAGACGAAGGAGAAGGAGAAGGAGAAGGTTAACGCTTAGGGGGACAAGCACAGCTCAGCAGCGTCAGAGAAGGATAGCGTGCAGAAGAAAAGTTGGCAGGAAGGAGGCAACTCGAGAAAAGAGCCCACACTTTGCAGGGGAAAACAGGAGAGACTTTCAAGAAAGAGGGTGTGGAGAAGGAGGATGAGAACAGAAAAATCGCCTTGAGATTTATTCAGAATGAGGCTGTGGATGGCCTTGGAAAGGGCAGTGTTATTGGAGTGCTGGGGGATGGAAACCAGAGATCAGGCTGTTGAGAAGGGGATTCCGAGAAAGTGGGGAAGTCAGAGCCGCGCACTCGGGTTGAAAAATCTTTAAATCTTTCAACCATCTAAAGAGGTTGCCAAAGGCAAAAACCCTTGCCTGCCATGGAGCTGTTGGACAAATTGTTCCCTTCTCCTGATCGCTGTTCTCAGAAAGCTCAGGGCCGTCGGGTCCCAGCCAGATGTATTGAGGGTCAGGACTGAGATGGACATCTTGGGAGATGAGGTGAGGGTGTGTTGTGCACCCTCAGCGTCTGGCAGCGCTCGTGGGCAGGAGTCCATCCCCACGGATGGCCCTTCCTTGGCGTGACCTGCTGTTATCATTAGCTTCTCTTCCAGTAGTCCTAAATCTATCATAAAGCATGAAAACTGGTGTTTGGAATATGATCTAATTAGTGCATTTTGCTTTATCTGAACTCAATGGCAGAAGAAATGTTGGCTTTGGACTCGCATCCCTCGGGCTGTGTGGTGGTGCCGGGACAGCAAAAACTGAGATGTAGGAGGGAGGAGCGTACTGCTCACCAGACGGAGGCCTGGTGGGAAGGGTGGAAATCAGCGTGAGTTAGGTTTACCGGCAGGAGTTAGGCCGTCGGTGTAGTCAGCGCAGGTGTGGGTTACAGCTGGCACAGGTGCAAAGCAGGTGCTCTAGGGCAGGGATGCAAGATCGTCATTAGGAGTCAGCAACACAGAGAATGTTACTCGGGCTTTGCAAAGGTAGGAGCAGGCTAGCATCTTTAATAGGAACGCAGCCCAGGGTCCTACAGCTAATTCTGTCCCAGTGAAAAGGCCACCCTACTTCACTCTGTGGCGTTGTAATCATCCTGCGCCCAGGAGCACCGTCTGTGCTTGTTCTCTTGGTGGAGTTAGTGACCTTGGGGCTGTCACGTGACCTGCTGGATAAGTGAGGCGCATCTTCTGAGAGTCCTAAGCTTCTGTTTATTGGAAGCTTCTTTCTCTGGGAGACCACCAAATTGGGAAGAGTCATGACAGATAAACAGAGAGACCTCCCCCTTGGGTCTGATAGTATCCTGCTCTCAGCCTTGTTGGAATGGCAGTGCGGGCGTTTCTGTGACTGTCACATGGGCCTTCCGGGCCTGTTCCAGTGCAGCCTAGGTCCCCTAGTGCGTTTCTGCATCCTCTGGGCCTCACACTCTTCTGCTTCGCTGGTGTGAGCCAGGTCTTGTTCTTGAGTGTAATGTTAGATGTAGCTCAGGATAAGAATTACACTTTGAAGCTCACCACGACTTACACTTTTAGGCTACAGGGAGCAAGCAGTTGACCCACACCTTCTCGGAAGTCTAAGGTAGGTAAGCCATCCTCAAGCCTCTCTGCAAGGTTTGTCCCTGTTTTGTAAATGCCCTTGTTCCCTTGAGGGACAATTTGCAAGTTGGGCTACAGCTTGCAGTTTGCAGATCTGGACTGTGCAGACAGTGCCGAGAATGGTGAATGCTGGAAACAGTGTGCATGGAATTTAAGGTCACTTCAAAGGGGCCGTTCTGTATGCAGTGTCCTGCCGGTGAGTTGGGGCGGGGAGGAATTGTAAAACTCCAGGGTGCTGGTTGTGTACGCAGGTGCTGCTGGTTTGCAATTCGTAGGCAGAGGTCAGGTCTGTTGCTCTTCTAAGTGGACCAAGGGAGGATCTCCTAAAGTTGGAAATAAAATGATCACCTAAGATGGTTTATCTTAGAGTTTTTAGATACTAAAGATAGCCTAGAAGAAAAATAAGACTTCGCGTAGCAGGAGGGGAAGCTTGTAACTTTGGATACTTTGTCCACAACACTAATTATAATAAACTGTATTTATTTAGCACTTAACTACGTGTCTCATACTGCACCAAGGACGTTTTGTGCCATGTGTCATTTGTTTCCTACAATATTATTATCCCATTTTACAGACAAGGAAATGAAGCAGGGGGCTTAGATATCAAACCCGTCGAAAATGGAGAGCAGGAGTGAAACGTACATCTTTCTATTTCCAGATCTTCTGTTCTTTCCAACACACCGCACATCTGGAACGGAGATTCGCTTTGTGTAGGAAAGAAAACTCTGCTTAAAACGGAGGTGGGGACGAAGCCTGGCAAACGGTGAAGTTTCAGAGCTAGGGAGAACTTCCGAAGCGGCATGACTCCGCACCCTCGTGGTCTGAGTGGGAAAGCTGAGGCGCAGGGGCGGGGCTTGCGTGTATGCCTGCGGCTGTCGCTAGCAGTTGGGAAGGGATGACCCTAATCTGCTCGCCGGCAGCTGGCCTGGGCACAGTCTTCTCCAGCAACTTCAGGTCTCCAGGCAGCCTGTCCCTGAGGTCTCCCGAACTTTTGCACAGAATCAAAAACAATCTCAAACCACTAGAAGTGGCATGAGGACAGGAATTCAAGGCACAACATTTTGGCAGCAAGAAGAAAGTGCTGGGCTAGATGTTTACCAAAGTCTTTTCCCACCAACGTCCTATGAGTCTGCGATCTTGGCCGAGGGTGTACACTCAGGAAGAGCCTGCAGTGGAGATCAGAACAACATAAGTCTGTATGATGGCAGTTCTCCCCCCAGAGTGAGGGTTTCTGATTTAAAGGTTTTTATCTGTTCCTCTGCAAAGTCCTTCCACTGTGAGCCCCAACTAATAAGAAGATTTGGATCCAAGAACGTGTGGCTGAAGCCTTTTTTTTAAAAATAGATTTATTTCATTAATTTATTTATTTTTGGCTGCGTTGGGTCTTTGTTGCTGCACGCGGGCTTTCTCTAGTTGCGGCGAGCGGGGGCCACTCTTCCTTGCGGTGTGCGGGCTTCTCATTGCGGTGGCTTCTCTTGTTGCGGAGCACGGGCTCTAGGCCTGCGGGCTTCAGTAACTGTGGCACGTGGGCCTCAGTAGTTGTGGCTCACGGGCTCTAGAGCGCAGGCTTAGTAGTTGTGGCGTACGGGCTTAGTTGCTCCCTGGCGTGTGGGATCTTCCCGGACCAGGGCTTGAACCCATGTCTTCTGCACTGGCAGGCAGATTCTTAACCACTGCGCCACCAGGGAAACCCTCTTTGTTGTTTTAAATTAAATTTTTGCTTACTACTGTGGCAGGCTGATTCCTGCCCTACCCCCCCCCCCACCCCAGATTGTCCGTGTGCTAATCCCCGTGTCCTAAGCACCCCTGCGTTATATGGTAAATGAGACTTTGCAGATACAGCTCAGTTAACGATTCTGAGATGAGGAGGTTGTGCCGGATGGTCTGGTTGGCCTGATGCCAGTCAGATGTCCTTGGGAAGGAGGCAGGAGGGTCAAAGTCCTAGAAAGAAAATGTGAGGATGGAGCAGAGCTCAGCGGGGAGGGGCATCTGCTGGCTGTGACGATGGGGGAGGGTCCATGAGTAGGCGAGGAGGGCGGCCTCCAGAAGCTGCTGAAGGCGAGGACGGGGCCCCGGAGGCCTCCAGAAGCAGCACGGTCCCGTGGACCTGCTTCAGGGTTCTGACCTCCAGAACTTCCCCGTAACAGCAGAAACGTGTGCTTCTTTTAGGCCAGTAAGGTTGCAGGAAACTAATGCAATCACTATTTTTTCATGCTTGTTTCTTATTTTTGTGTTTTATTTTTCCTTGGCCCTTAGCTTATCTTTTATTTTGATGATTTTGTCTTTTCCTTATGGGTTTTTGAAGGCTATTTTTGTATTAAGGATATTAACTATATTTCAGTCACAAGTATTTTCAGTATTTTCTCCAGCTGGTCTTATAACTTTATTTTTAGGGGTTTTTTTTTATTGCTTTTTCTTTCTTAATATATAGGAGTGAAGATTCTGGACTATACTGTCAGGAAGTCCTGGACTTGAGTCTCAGCTCTAATTTTGGACAAACTGTCTTACCTTTCTGAGCCTTAACTTTCCTATCTGTAAGTTTGGAAAATAATAGTATCTTTCCTATAAAAATCAATATAATGATTAAGTAAGATAATGCACATAAAGAATTATCATCACGTCTCGTTTCTAGTAAGTAAGCAGTGCATATTAGACCTTCTTCTTATCATTATCTTTCCTTTTATGGTTTCTTCTTTTGCTCAGTAGTTGACGGCGGAGATTTTGCTTTTTACCTTTAATCCATTCAGTGCCTCCAAATTTCAGGTAGCTAATAACTTGCTGTTTTCAACTTATTCCCACCACCAATTACAGCCATTTTCTCATGTCTCAGACGTTGGAGGAGACCAGCAGGTCACTCCCATCTTTCTTCTGACCCACGGCACGTTTGATGACTTGTCACTCTAGCCAGCTGGTTGCTGATGGCTGCCTTGTTCTTTTATTCGTGAAGCGATTGATAGGGAACCAGGAGTCAAAAAAAAGACTTCCCCCCTCATTCTCTCAGCTGAGTCTGCAGAAAATCATCTGCATTTCGGTCTGAGTAATGGCAGGTGGTGAAACCACCCATAAGTTCCAGGCTTATCTAACAGCTGGCTCACAGGTGATATGTATATAAAAGTGAGCTGGAATCCAAGATCTCTGCAAAATAAAACTTTCTAGAAGTCAAACATCTGTTAAAAGAACGCAGAATTCTATGCAGTATGTATCCAGGAGCAGTTTGAATAACCTGCCAGTTCTTTTTTGTTCTCATAATTTTTCAGATGAATTTGCTTTTGGAGGGGGTGGAGGTGGCTAGAAATAAGCAGAAATGTCTTCAAAAAATACTCCAGGTACACTGGGTCTCCTTCTTCTCTTTAATTTTGGATCAAGGTCTGTGGCAGGATTTGGAAGCTGTTTTTTTTTTTTTTTTTTTTTTAAGAGGGAAAGAACTTCAGTCCAAAGTGTTTTACTCTCTTTATCAGCAGAGTTCTGAGGTCAACACTACAGAAAATGGCGATTTGGGTCCTAACGCGGCGGACCATTTTGTTCAGAGATCGAAAGGTCAGTCTCGTTGGCCCTGTGATCTTAGGGGTGTTGCTTATCCTCTCTTCAAAGTGTCCGTCTTCTCGTAAACGACCAAACAGACAAACAACCCAGAGGATTATAAATGGGCTTCCTTATACTTGCTGTCCCTTTGATTTGAAGTGACAACAATTATTGCATGAATACTTCAACTGTGTGTCAACATTTAGGATCACCTGTTGAATGTCTAATATCCCAGGAATTGTGGAAGGAAAAGAAAGCAGGATTACTCATCAACGTTATAAAGCAAGGTTTGCGGTATGAATAGCACAGGAGAGCACCTCTGAGCATTTATACGCTCTTGTTTCATCTGGAATATTTTCTCTTCATTTGCTTAGAATGTGCTTGGTAATCCATCCTAGTGAAATAGCATGTCATTCCATTGGAGTGCTTTTCATTTGCCCAGAACCCCAACTGCCCACTGCTTTCTCCCTTCTCCCGCCCCCTGATGGAAACACCAAGCCTCCAGGAGATGCTTTTCCCTCCCCTGTCACCTCCTCTTTCCCTGAAGGGCTGCCTTCTGAGCGGGACTGTCTCTGACCCTGCCCTGCACACTTTCAAGCCCAGTACCAGAGGTCTGATTCCTCAGGTGTCAGACCTATTCTCTGTATTTTCCCGCTCAGGATGGGTCTCTCTCTTTCTGTTGGTGCCGTAATGTGGTTTCTCCCACGACCTGGAATCCCTTCACACTTTCTTCTTTATCACACACTCTTCCCCTGATTCTTTGCCCTGACGCAAGTTTTGGATCTTTCACTGCTGCTTTCAGTGGTTTTCTGCCTACTTATATATGAAAATCAGAGTGTGTAGTGTTTCTGTTTTCCAGTTGTGCAAGAGTCATGAGCTGTGGCAGATTTTACTTGCTCTGCCTGTCGATCTGCATGGTGTTTGGTGGATGTGTAGACGTACTTGGATCGAAATGTCCACTGTTATCCTGGGGTATGGTTTTAATGATGAAAAGAAAAGAAAACAGAGTCTCTCTTTTGCTACCGTTAAATTAGAACGCTTCACCGTATGCCCTTTCTGCAAATCTTACAAAGGATCTTTGTCTGAACTGTATTCGGATGTTTAAGTCGTACCACCTGGTTGACCCATCTGAGATGCCTTTTGCCCAAACATTTACTAGAAAAACAAATCAGTCCTTAAGATGTGGGCATCCTCCTCTCTCTCATCCCCAAACCATCCTCAGTTGAATCACCTGTGGCTTTAAGAAGCATCTTGAACGCTGGGGTTCCAAGATCCTGTAACCAGTTACACCCTAAGACCCAGGCAGAAGGGCTCTTCTGGGCTTGTGCTTTAGAGGGCCGCACATAGCGCACACACGCGTACACACACACTAAATTTATTCAAGAACACACAGGCTTCTTTGTCATTAGGGACCTAGCACTCGGTGGTGTCTGCTCTTGTGACCAGTATTCTTCAGCCCTAGAGAAAAACTCCTCCATAATCCTTACAGTACATCCTCAAAACAAAAGAAACTGTATCCAGATGCCATGAAGGTTTCTGGATCGTGCCTGTGCTGACAGCAGAGGTAGCATCGGGACAGTAGAAGGGCTTAATTTAAAGGAAAGGCAAACTTACGTAACTCGTCAAATAATATGATATACAGTTATATAGTATGGATGCGCTAGACTTTTGCATAACCAGGTATAATTTCCCAAGAGTGCCAGGCACTCATTTTCTTACTCTCTTCCCGATCTAATTTGCGATTCCAGAGGAACTCAAGATTCGCGAGCTGAGGAATGTTTCACAGTATTGAACACTCCGTATTACTCTTACACTTGTGTGTATGTAAGTAACAGGCGTGATGTGTAATCTTGAGTCTTTACAGTGCCAGCTGGACAGATCCCAAATACCAGAATAGCAAATAATTTTATTTTTATAAAAATATATTGTAATTTTTAATTTTCTTTTTACATTTTAATAGAGAATTTCAAATCCCTAGAAGAAAAATAACTTCTTTGAAATCAATTCTTTTTTTATATTTTCTTTTTTAATGAAAATACACTCAAATTCATGTATTTTGAATACAGTTATGTTTTCTGTTTTAATCCTTTAGTCACTACTCTCAGGACATCATAAATTGTGGTGAAAATCATTATTATAATAATGTAATTAGTGAATTTGCTGAAATGAGAGCAAGAAAAATAAAGTCTATAGGCTAACTATAGAATAAGTTATACATTATGCCTGCTTTTAATTTGGTACTTACCCAGATAGTACCAGCTTATTAACAGAACACCCAGACATAATAAGAATGAGACTCAGTCCTCTTAGGTATTTGCTCAGTTCTCAGTGTCATGATAACCCTAACTTTATTCATGTCTTATCTTTCATTATGAAGGTTTGTTTTTCAGAGTGGGGGGAGAGAATATTGAAATCGAGCTTCATCCGTACTGTTGTTACAAGCTCTGCAAATATTTGGGGGTAGGTTTGCCTATCACCTTTCTTGGTGACTCATTCTAGAGATTTTTTTCATTCTGGTAGCCAAACAGTTTTCCTTGTGTCAAACAAAAGTCTTTTCTACTGTATCTTAAGTCATTTTTTTTCTTATATTTAAGAATACACACACACACTTACATACATATGGTGAGTATCACCAGATATGTTTTATAAGATGTGTCTTACTAACAGTCTTCCTCGAAAAGGCAGATTTGAGAATTTTGTTGGTGTTCCCACACTTTTGTGATTTATTTCTCGGGTCTGTCGCCCTACCACATACAAAGGTATCTCTCTGGTTTTGAGAGGTAAATGTAGAGTCCTTGATGTTATTATTAGAATACCATTGAAAACCTGTATATCTGGGAAGGGCACTGTATAGAAACATATGGGAAATACATTTTACAGCTAGATTGAGTACTCGTTTCTCTGCAGTTGACCTAAATCACATTTTATTCGGCCTGTACACTTCTGAGCGACAGCGTGGAGAGCGGGTCAGCTGAGTTGGCCTGGCAGTTCCTGTTTCTGTCCCCTAAGGACTCTGTCATGCTGGCTCTAGGCTTAGCCGCTCACCTATAAAATATAGAGCTACTGGTTCCAACCTACGGCCTACCTCACAGACACGCTGTAATGTTTTAATGAAACGTATTTTGAGCTTTTTTGGGGCGAAAAAAAAAGATCCTCTCTATAAACAGAGAACTGTTACCACAATGTTCTTTTCATTAGTTCTTTGGATCCCCGTATGAAAGTCCCGGTCCGCCTAATGGACGGGGATTTATAGATAGCCATTTGTAAAAGCACATCCAAATGCACTCAAACATTAAACAAACACAGATGTGCAAATGAGATTGTGAAATTGCCCGACAACGGCACAGCCTGTACCTGGGAGTTGATGGGAGGGCCTGATTTTTCATAACTCTAATTATTCTCACACTCTACCATACATTTGAGGCTTAAATGGCCTGAGCTGGCCAGCATGGAAATGGCAGTCCTTTTTATAAAACTCTTAATAGTCCTCCGAGGGCAAAGCAGAATTAGGAACAGATTGTCTAAAGCTAGGGCTACACTGGCCTTTAGACTTTTTTAGAGATTTTAAGGTCTCATATAGATGGCTGTAGATACCACGTAAGTAATGCTGCAGGACACACAGCTAGTGACTTGAGAGCCAAAGGTACTGAGCTTTGCAGTTTCCCATAGATTTCAGGCCCTGCTGTAGAAACAGTTAAGCTTTCGGAGCATCTGAGAGCTCCCAAGGGTTTTGTTTAGACACGTGTAGACACTCCCTGTATGGCACCCTAACATTGCAGACCAGAGGGCACGGATCGGAAGTCCTGACGTTTAGGCTTTTATGACTTCCTCCCTCCTTAAGGCCACGAGTGATACAAACAAGAGGCGATTCTTACGATGACAGTAAAACATCGACTTTGATGATCCACACTGGTGGCCTCCTCTCCCCGGATTCACTTAACTGTGGCCCTCCTCTCTGCTCGATGCTTGCTCAACGCTGGCCATCTTCTGTCACCATTTGGCAGGAAGCTTCTGCCCTAAATATTCCTGTCTTGCACAATGGAAACGGTACCCATAAGGTCTCAATCAAACTGTCATGTGAATGATTTTACATCTCATGAGGGAGATAAAAATAAACTAGATCGGGATTGGAAAAACCATTTCACATCCTCACCCTCAAGCCGTCTTCGTCTGTCCTCTCTCCAGCCTCAAGCTGTCTTCGTCTGTCCTCTCTCCAGCATACGCTCTATCCACGTTCTGACCTATCGTTGCCTCCTCTCCTTGACAGTGACTCAGGCCGTCCTCCTATTGCCCAATTCTTGTTACGACTTGGGAGGTTGCTGTGGTGGTTTGTTTCTAATATCTTGCCCAATCTTTCCATTTTTAGTTCCAGACTATTGCTTTTAACCACTTTCAGCTCTCCCATTCTTTACAGAATGACATAGTACTGTATACAATCTAGCTCAGATACTTTTCTCACTCTCATTCCAGGGTGGCTGCATCATACCCTGTGGACTCTACAGAAACGGCAAGTGGGAGATTGTCATACAGTCTTCTCTTTATTCTCTGAGGGGTCCAGTTCAAGGGACCCACAGTTATTACTGCATAGATGTGGTGTACGTTGCTCTTTGGGGAGGTGGGCGGCAGGAGAGCCCAGGTCATCCAGTCAGCAACTGATGGTGTTAGTAGCCTGCGTCCAAGTCTGACTGACTCCAGACTCCATTTTTGTCTGGTGTTCGCCTGTCTCCCCACTAGTCTGGTCTTTTTTTTTTTTGACCCTGGAGAGGAGCTTCAACTTATTACACCAACTGCACCAAAAACCATAACACATTTAAATTCCAAAGCAGCACCTGGCCCAGGAAGCTTATCAGCAGAAATGAGGGGAACGAGGGATTCGTAAGACAGGGACAGGGACACTGAGAAACTCCCACTCAGTGTTCCTGAGGGATGTGCCTGAAAGGAGGATCGAATCTGCTCCAGGAATCAGAAAAGGACCTGATTCCTGATTGCACTTCTGGGCTGATAAAACACAAAAACGTGTGGAGATCCTAAGCAGAGGCCTGTGCCGTGTTGCCAGTGTCGCTTACTGTTTGACCATCTGAACACGGTTTTGTTACGTTTTCATCAGAGTTATTCCTATTGTCAGTTTCCATTTTGCTTTAAGAGGAGTAAGCCCCTGCACTGTTCGTACACCACATCTGCCTCTGTCCTGCCCCTGGGAAGGCGCACATCTGAGGAAGGTGTGGTAGCCGTGCATCGTGGTACCTTTCCTTAGAAGCAGGGCAACCAAAGTATTACAGAAAGACGCGGTCGTCACCGAATCCTTAGGGAGTTCATTAAACCAAATAAACGTGCTTTATTCTGAGTTCCAAGGAAAAGGTTTTGATCATTTAGCTCCAATAGACAAGGTTTGTTAATATAGTCAGAGAGCGTTTCCCGTGGAGCCTTGTTACTATTTACAGCTTTCATAGACTCCTGCCTAAGTATTATTTATTCCCAGTCCAATGGCTCTTTATGAGGTGTGCATTTGACTTGGTCGTGAGCACTTGCTTAGTTGGTGGAAGCTCTTCTGTTTGTTGCAGACGTGGACGGGGAGTTCGCTCTTGTTCAAATTCTACTGCAATTTTTTGTTTCATAACCTACTGCCTAGGTAGGTAATAATAGAAACAAACACAGAAAATGACTGTAATTTTTTCCTGGTGAAATTTCCCTGTTAGTTTCAATCATGCAGAGTGACTAGTGTGAGGTAATGGCTATTACTTTCTTAGAATTATTTGTGTTCTGCAGTGTGTTTTGCTTTAATAAAACTCAGGATATCATTTTGAATATCTCGTTCTTCCGTATGAGCCTGGTTTTCATCTGGAAACTTCATGTGTTACATGCGTACTTAGCTCGGAGTAGGCTGGTACCATAGCCGAGGCTAACAGCAACAACAAAAAGTTGAAAAAGTGAACAGGATCTCGAAAATGCTTTTATCACCACCTCCAGATTGCTTTTTTTTTTTTTTTTGCTTAACTCGTAATATTTCTCAAATTTATTTGTCTTATTCATTGAGCACCTGTGTAAATCCTTAGGAAATGGTCAGACACATAGAAATGTCCCCAAAGCCCTTCTTTGTTGTCTTAATTTTATTTTAATGTAATAGAACCGACATAGGTGTAGCCAGTGTTTCCACAGTGGTTGTCAGGTGGTCGAATTAATTTTCTCTCGAATCATTGAGCGTCGTGGGGCTTTAAACCAAGTACATGGAGCTGCAAGCTGCAGGTCTTCGGTCTCTCTAAGTTGATGGACTAATTTCTTTGCACTACAGCAGATGACTTTTCTGATATTTCGATTTTATATTATTGTTTTGTATAGGAGACCTAGACTTAAGACTTGTAGTAGATTACACAACTGAGAGAGAGAGACAGAGAGAGAGAGAAGGGAATGTGGTGAGTGAATCATTATAAAAAATTAAATTAAATTAAATAGTTTACATTACAAGCAGAGGTAAGAGACACTCAAAACTTGTCACTTCCTTGGGGACTTGGGGCAGTCCAGTGGTTAAGACTCTGTGCTTCCACTGCAGGGGGCTGGGGTTCGATCCCCGGTCGGGGATCCTGCATGCCGCGCTTCAGACAAAAACAAACAAACAAATAAAAAAACAAAAAAACTGGTCACTTCCTAGTGGCAGTTTTATGACCTTGTCTTACTATCTGTGCCCTCCAGGTTGTCCATGCCTGTGGCATCCGGGTGGTAGGAGTCCTCGATCACGGTGTACTGCCCTTCCCAGCGCTGCCTGCAGTGGGGCCACACTGGTAGCTAGACATGGGCCGTCGCGGAGTACCTACCCCACGGGGACTGGGACGCCCTTTAAAACATGGTCTGTACATTCAGTGGAAGAGTGTTCAGCCTTTAAAAAGAAGGAAATGCTGCCATATGTGACAACACGTATGAACCTAGAGGACAGTGTGCTAAGTGACCATATCCAGTCACAGAAGGACCAGTACGGGCCCTTCCACTTCAGTGAAGTGTCTCATGGAGTCAGAGTGAAACAGCGTTGCTAGAGGTTGGTGACGGGGGAGGGGGAGATGGGGAGCTGCCCTTGGACAAGTATAAAGTTTCACTTATACCAGATGGATAAATTCCAGTGATTTGCTGTACGATACGGTGCCTATAACAAGCAACATGGCGTTGTGCACTTAATAATTTGTTAGGGGGATAGATCTCATGTCTAGTGTCCTTACAATAATAATAATAATACATAGTAAAAAGAAAGCTCCCTAGGGGATTCTGGTGTCCAGTGGTGGTTCAGCAGATTGGAACCCCCTTCAGGAGTTGTAATGAGGGAAGACTTTTTTTTTAATTTAATTTTTTGTAAATTGAAGTATAATTGATTTATCAATACAGTGTTGTGCCCATCTCTGCTGTACAGCAAAGAGACTCGGTTATAAACATAGAGACATTCTTTTTTTAATATTCTTTTCCATTATGGTTTATCACAGGATATTGAATATAGCTCCCTGTGCTACACAGTAGGGCCTTGTTGTTTATCCATCCTGTGTATAATAGTTTACAACTGCTAACCCCAAACTCCCAGTCGGGGGAGTTTGGGGAAGATTTTCTAGAAAGGGTGACAGCTGAGCGGAGACTTGGAGAGTGCTTGTGAGTAATCCAGGGAAAGAAGGACGTCCGCTCTTGGAATTCTACATGGCTTCTGCCATGGTGCCTGCGGAAGCCTGGAGCCCTGTAGTTTCTCAGTCAACTCTTATAAATTGATAATGATGATAAAATCATGCTACTGTTAAGTGTTTACTAGCACACCCCGAGGCGGGACCGTGTATACCAAAAAGAGAAAAAAGAAATAGCAAAACCCCGTTTAGGGGTTAGTGTCCTTTGGCTGGGACAGAGAATTGGACTGGGGAGTAGAGATGAATAAGACTGGGGAGGTTCTCCACACATACAGAGGGCTCTAGAAATGAGAAAATCCTCGCTCAGAACCTGACCCAACAACGTCTTGTTTCATTGTCACAAATGAGAAATTGAGGCTCCATATGCTGGTGAATTTCCTGAGACCACGCAGCAGCTGAACGGCAGCCGGGGCTTGTAGGACCAGCCCAGGTCTCTTTCACGAGGCCACACACCGAGTTATCTTCTCTTGCATCCCTTTCCTATGAAATGCCTAAGAGCGATAATCAGCCTGATTGCGTACTTGGTGCGTGACAGGTACTGAGTGAATGTCTCCTAAATGACCCGCGGGGGACACCGTCAGAACCGATGTGAAGAGATGCACGTTTGTTTAAACAAACTGCTGGCTGAAAGCGCTTTGCTCCTTGAAGCCTGTTTCCCTCCTCCTTTCAGTTGGATGGCCCTTGCGTTCTCGGTGGGCAGGGAGGCACAGTGACACAGAAACTTCCCGACTGTGTTCCAGGAATGCCGAGGGAGCCTTGGAAGTGTCTCTGGGGGTGAGGACTGTGTGGGGAAGAAGCAAAGGAGCTGGAATCCCCCCCCCCCCCCCACCGCTCACCCCTACTTCAGAAGAACAGCTCCGCTGCCTCATATTGGATTTCTGAGTAGCGTTTAGTGGGGGCAAAAGAAAAAGTGTTCTGTTAAAATAACAAAGCTTTGAAAAGGACTGGATTGGTGGGAACAGCAGTGTCGCTGAAATCAGGCAGTCCTGCAGCCAGATGGTCAGTATGGCTTTGGGCAAGCTGATTCACCTCTCCACTTGAAGAGCATATATAATAATACCTACACGCTGGGGCTTTCGTGAGGATTGAAAGAAATTGGGAGGTGAGGCTGCTAGCGCTCTGCCTGGTACATGGGAGGTATTATTTTGAACGGCGACTGTAGCTCTTCTGTGAATATAGCAAAAGTGTTCAACATGTTAACTTTGTCTCCAAACAGTAGCTCCGTGAACCTGATCATCCTTTTCAGTACCTTTCCTAACATCGTAGCTTAGCCTGGCTTACCTTAAACATGCTCAGAACACTCACATTAGCCCACAATTGGGCAAAATCATCTACCCCAAAGCCTATTTTCTAATAACGTGTTGAAAGGTGCGTGTAATTTTTTTGTTGCTTGCTTACTGGTACGTTGTACTTGACGTGTGGTGTCTTCCTTTTCAGTTGTTAAAGATAGTGTTCAGTAGTGCGTTAACTTCTAGACTGAGCTAATGGAAACTTTTGATCCCCAACAGAAAATAATAGCAACAATAAAAATTTATCTTTTGGATTTTAGTGGCTCTTCACCTCCTTCTCATGTAAGACTCAAAAACAATCCAACTGGGCCAAAGGGCAAACACTGCATTCTCCATTTTCTAGATTAAGAAATTGAAGCCCAAGGAATAAAACGACCCGTTTTTTGAAGTTACTGTCAGTCTCTCTCTCATTTTTCCTCCCTCTGGGTTTCTTAGTTTCAAAGGTGGACTGACTTAAATCTTCTTATCTAGAGAGCCAGTCTCACTTGATCGCCCTGACTAATCCTGACCCAAGAAGTATTTAAATAAATGTCAGGTCCAATTCCATCACTCCAGCATAACCTACAAGGCTTCCTTACTCTGTTTTCCGTTTTGAATGACCTGGAATTTTCCTCAAGCTGTACTTCTCCCACTGCAGTTCCTCTGTTCCATCAATAGGGCTTCTACACCTGCTGCCACATGGGGCTTCCTCTGTGTTACAATGTCTTCGGCTTCATCTTGCAAACTGGGTACAGGTCACTTCCCTATAATGAGACTGAATGTTACGATAATTTTGGATTTAGTCATTTTCCCACCAAGCTGCTTTCCTTCTGTCCTCTTGCTTCTCTGTCCACCACCTTCCTTCTCTCCCACCCATGGACACCCGCCGGGCTAGAACTCCTTTCCCGGCTTTCCTGGGCTACTACACAGCCATGCCTCGCAATAAGATGTCAGATGCGTTCGTCATGCGTTGATCTCGGCAGCAGGACCAAACCAGAGCACACAGTCAGGGTTCGCATCATGCTTAACCCAAGGAAGGTTATTGTTAACACAGCTGGCAGCAGCGAGGACCACCATGAGTTACTCATTTATTGAATCAAGAGGTATGGGAAGACTCCCCATCCTAGGCAGCGTGTTGTGCACTAGGCAAATCACGTGTGAAAATGTAATAATTGAAGGCACTGCCTTCCTCTGGGAAGGAGTCCAGGTGAAACTCACAACGGTTATTTATAGACCTGGAGGCCAGATACTGAAGGGGAGGAGAATGAGGCATTTTAGAGAAACATTTTTCTAGGAAAGAGGAGAGAAAGGACACGGAGAGGGTTACATGAGGTGGTGACGTGCAAGGGGAGGAACAGAGAATGGGGCAGGGTTGTGAAGAACTTTGGAAGGGTGGAAACTTGGACTTTGCAAGATGGGGAGGGATTGGTAGAGAGATGTCATTAGAATTGAAGTTTGGAATCAACACTGGCAAAGACTCTCCTCCTGGCAAGGCGGGGAAGATGGATGAAAGAGTGAGAGAGATGAAAGCAAGGGAAATTGAGTCATAGCCCATCCAAGCACTCACCACCGAGGAGAAGGAACAAACAGCAAGGCTTAGAAAGAATCCAGGACTGGAGAGGCTCAATGAGAGTGAAACCCTTTTCTTCCAGTTCCTGTTTGAAAATATAAACAACATGCAAATTCAAGTAAAAAAATTCTTCCTGTCTCACATTGAGAAACTCTCTGTTTCTTTTGTTGCCGTGACTCACTTGGGGACTGTTCTTACAAAAATGCAACTTGTAGGGATGGGCAGACCTGTTGGGGAAAAACAAGAGCCTGTCTGGAATGTTGATCCATTCTTTTTTAAAAAAAAACTCTATTAGTTTAGATTTGAAGGGGAAAATGTCTCAGATATCATAGCCTAACCGGGGTGAGGTACCCAGGACATCTTGAAATAACCTTTAAAGAAGCAATAGAGGATGCTTGATGACTTAGACCACTTTTCTTAACTCAAATCTTACCCCGAAGGGTGCAGAGAAACAGCTAAACTTGGAAAATGGGTGGGATGAGGGATGGTCCCGGTCAGTGAATGCTCCCACAGGAATCATGAAGGACTGGATACTCAGGGTTTGTTTTAGCGAGAGACTGGGAAAGAAGGAGATGAGGAAAGCAAGTGGCCATAGCTCACGTCAAATCAAAGAATCAAATCCTGTGCTTCAAATAAAATACTTTCATGGCACAAAGTGTCTGCTTGAGAGGCTTACATGGATAAGTTTGGGGGGGGGGTGTTGCCTCAAAAATAAGCTTTCTTTCACAAACCTAAAATCCACATTGAAAATTTTAGATGAGACAGATGAGAAAAATGTAAATTCTCTGATTCTCTGTAGGTTTACAGATGCTGTTGAAGGATTGGTGACCTTTTCTTTCTTTCTTTCTTTTTCTCCTTCCTTCCTTTCTTCCTTCCCTCTTTCTTCCTCTCTCTCTCTTTCTCCATTGTCTTGACTTTGGAACATTTAATCCTGAAATATGTTATAATGAGTTGCATTAAAAGTAAAAAGATTCAGTAAAGTATTTTGACATTCCTAAGGTGTCTATCTTCTGTCTCCTATCAGAAGAATCTGAGGTAATGGTGAGAATCTGAGGTGAGGTATTTCAAAAGAAAAAAATTAATTCAGCGGTAGAATGTGTGTGTGTGTGTGTGTGTGTGTGAGAGAGAGAGAGAGAGAGAGAGAGAGAGAGAGAGAGAGTGTAGAGAGAGAGGGAGGATGGTGGGGTTCAGCAGAGTCCTGGCTGTTCTAGGAAATACATCAGTACATTGGGGGCTGTGTGTGAGGTCCCTGAACCAAGGGGGTGGACACAAGGCAGATGGTATTTTGAAGAGCATCAAAGCAATACCATTTTATCTGTTCCTTTTTGACCTTGTGCTCATGACTTCTCTGGAAGCAGTCACTCTTAAAAAAAGAAGACATTATTGGAGGAGATAATACTCAGACTTCCCTAATTTTTTTGAAGCCAACGTGATTCAAATATACTTAGCCCTTCCTAAATGCTTTCTATATCTTAATAAGTGAAATTAAGCAGTAAAGTTGCATTTGTCAGTGCTTTATACGAGGATGGCTGTGAACTGTTCCGCCAGATTTGCACAGCATATCTGTGTTGCTCTGGCTTCAGATGCAGTTATGTGGCCCACAGATGATTAACTTTGGAGACCCCCTGGGAGCCCCATCAAAGAGATACTGAGTCATCCTCTTGAAGAGATGAAACCAGATAGACCAGAGGTCCTAATGACTGTTCAGAACAGACGTGAAATTTATGCTGAGGACCATGGACAGAGAACATGGTGGGTCCACATCTGAGCCCCATATCAAATGTCAAGAAGAAGGTCTGAAACGTTGCAATTTCTGTGCTGGCTGTTTCTCACATGGGCAACTCTATAATCCAGTGTAACAGCAGAGAGGCACTTGTTTCACACTAGTTCAGGATTCTTGTAAGCCTTGCAGGGAAGGTTAGATAGTATCCAGATAGAACACGGGGAGAATTCTCGTGGCATTCAGTGGATTAGAAGATTGTTATCTGCGTATATGATTTTCCTTGTCTGTTTATGGGTGAGTTATATTCCTGGAAGAAAGCAGATCTCTCTTATCATTGAATTTGTCTGTATTCACAAGTTTTATTTTCCCAACTAGATTTCAAGATCCCGAGTATGAACAATGCCATATAATACTTTTGTGTTCCTTCGTAAGCACCCAGTGTAAGGATAGGCACATAGTACTTGTTAAATAAAATTTTTGGCTAATTGATTAAATTGAAAAGTTGGGTACTTGAATCAAAGACTCAGTTAATTCCCAATTCTGGAAGATTAGACTCTTGTAAATTTGTAAAAGTCTTTCCAGTTGTTTTGATCATGCAGTGAAAGTGAATTGCATATTTTTTTCAGCAGAGTTTGTTTTGCAATCTGAAATTTTTTGGACCTTGCTTTGAAAAAGGTTGAAATGAAAGGCATGGCAGTGAATCAGCAAGTTAAGTAGGTTAACAATTAGTCATAACTTTAATAGATGAGACAATTACTCCATCTCTACCTTTTAAAAATAACCATATTTTTAATTAGATTTTAATCATAAAGGTCAGAGGTAGGGTAAGTTTAGAAAATCAGAAACACAGACTGTGTTGGCAAAACTGCTTCATCTCATGTGTTAAGTTGGACAGATTAACTAAAACAGATTGTGAGAAACTTTCGTTTCTTAAATGAGTTGCTGATTGCATGATTTTAATGGTCTTTAATGTTTCATGATTAGGTCTCAGAACTCAGGTTCGAAAGTATCGCTTCCATTTCTTTGTTCCTTAAAACGATCTGTGAAACTTGGTTTACTTGCTCTCCTGCTTTCGCAAAGCACAGTACGGCAAGTGAAAAAACTTGGTATCTCAGCTTTGACTTGGCTTCTGTGGAACATGTGAATATTCTGCCTCCTGATGCAGATTTTAGAGCACGGTGAGTTATTCGTTTTGAAAGTACTAATCCAGACCAGAAATATCGACTTACAGACGATCGTGGCCGTCCTGGCTACCTATTCCTGCATGACACGCTGCTTTAGCACTTAGGGACACGGAACAGCGATCCTTTCGTCCTGCTCACGGCCTTGCAGGTCAGGAATTCGGCCAGGGCAGAGCTGGGTTGCTGATCTGCGTTCCCCGATGACTGGGGCCTCCGGTGGCTTGAGTTGGGTGGGATGGCGAGGCTGGGGCATTGGTGTGGGTTGCTGGTGGGGTTCACTTCCTTAGTTTGTCTCTATAACACCTTTGCTGGGATGGAACGTCCAGGGGGCCTTCTTCCTTCACCTGTGTGCAGTGTGGATTGGGATGGGTAGAATAGGGCCAGACAGGGATATATCCTTTCCCTCCCCTCCCTTCTCCTCCTTTCTCTTCCCCTCTCTCTCTCTCTCTCCTCTTCCTCCCTCCCTTCCTTTCTTTCTTTGGCTGCACTGCACAGCTTGCAGGATCCTAGTTCCCTGACCAGGGGTTGGACCCGGGGCCCTTGGCAGTGGGAGCATGGAGTCCTGACCACTGGGCTGCCAGCGGATTCCGCTCTCTCTCTTTCTAACTAGGACTTTTCCACGTGCTCCCTTGCGTTTCCTCGCAGTATGGGGGCTCGAGAGGCTCAGATGTCTTACATAGTGCCTGGTGCCCCCAGAAGGAACTTGCCGAAGGAGATAGCACCAAAAGGCCCAAGTGGAATCTGAGAGACGTCTTAGGACCTGGCTTCTGGGATGTTCTTCTGCCTTATTCTACTGGTCAGTCAAGTCACTAAAGCCGGACTAGATTTGAGGGGAAGGAAGGAATAGCCTTGGTGGGGTTTGGTGTGCGTAGACAGGAAGGGAACAATTCGTGACAGCCGTCTTGGAGGTGATCTCCCACGTGCCTTTATTTTGTATTTCTTATAACAGGACATTTGTTCCCACTTGGAGGCTTTTTTTTTTCTTTCTTTTTAAACATTCTGTGTTCTAACTTCCAGTGGTTCTGTCTATGGGGGCTGTCTATTCAAAGCACCAGAAATCATGAGATTGATATTTTATTGTCATTTCATTTTCTGTTTTGATACCAAGATACTACCTCGAATTGCTTACCTCAGGTTCAAATCCGCAAGTGTAAAGCCTATATACCCTTGACGTTTGGGGAGTTTTCATCTTTGAACTTCTTCCATATGCCTTTGTTCTCAATGACCCCCTTCAGCAGTTAATACTGTTCCTGTTAGGGTATCTCCAAGGTTAGTGCATCCGGTTGTTCTGTACTTAATTCCTTTAATTTTCCAAGTTCAGTGGTGTTCAGCTAAAGTAGATAGTGATGCAATTATTTGATTTATCTGGATTTTAAACCTATAGAACAGACGTGACCAGATCTTATAATGCCGCACAGCCCCAGTTCGATACTGAGAACTTCTGTGTGTGTTGTTTGTAATGATTTTTTTTTTTTTTTTTTTTTTTTTTTGCGGTACGCGGGCCTCTCACCCTTGTGGCCTCTCCGGTTGCGGAGCACAGGCTCCGGACGCGCAGGCTCAGCGGCCATGGCTCACGGGCCCAGCCGCTCCGCGGCATGTGGGATCTTCCCGGACCGGGGCACGAACCCGCGTCCCCCGCATCGGCAGGCGGACTCCCAACCACTGCGCCACCAGGGAGGCCCCATGTGATGATTTCTTTTGGCAATTTGAATTAAAATATCACAGTCAGTTGGCTCCAGGGAAAACTCTGAGTCAGTCAGAATTGGTCTCTGGTGCTTTTATATTTCCTTTTAAGGATTTTTCATTTTTCAAGGCATCCCACTTTCAGGCTCTGCAGAGTCCCTAACAGCAGTTCCCACTCATTCCAGTGCAGGTCCCTGGAGGAGCTGCCTGTTCTCACTGTAACCATAGATACATGGCGATTCATTATCAGGGTGCTGATAATGAATGGTTTAAATTGGTCTCATCCTGGGGATTCTGAGGATATTGTCTCTTTCCCTTATGGGTGATAGAAAACTCAACTCAAATGAACTTAAACCAAAAGGGAGTATATGTACAGGGCTAGGACCAGCTTATTGCATCACTTGAATGAGGCTCAGAAGATGTCGCTAAGACCCATTGCTTGTGTCCAGTTTCTCTAGGTGTGTCTCCGTTGTCAGGCCCTTGTGGTGGCCACATTCTCAGCACGATACTCAGAGAACTATTGAAAGGAACGTCTTTTTCTCCAGTAATTCAAATGGAACCCCCCAGCTGAGCTTCCATGGCTCTGGTTGGTCTGATGTGGGGCTCATATCTGCACCGGTGGCCTGGGATGCAGAAGGCATGGATTGCCCTAGCCTGGTTGTGTTTCACTTCGGGACCTGAGGGCCGGTACTAGCTCCGCCAGAAGCACAAGGGCTCAGAGTAGGGGAGTGGCCTCCCCGCAGAGCAAACACCCTGTGGGCCTCTGCCACTAGAGGGGAGGAGACGGCGGGCTTCAGCACCGGCTACTGTCACAAAATACCCATACCCGCGTCTTTTCTTCCTCTGTCATAACTTTCCTCTTGGTAACGCCAACCCTGCTCCTTCTGCCTTCCCTCGGTGTTGGTGAATTGTCAAGGAAAAATAAAGCTACGGAGACGTGGCTGGTGTTCCCTCCACACCTTCATGTGTCACATTTTTGCACTGATGGAACCCCTTGTGTGCCTCTCAAGCTCACAAAATACCCTTTCCCAAAGTAGCCCCCTTTTCTCCTGTGCCATCTGCCATTTCTCCTTCTCGGTGTAGCCAGAAGCCGGAAGCTCTCACACGTGTTCATTTACATGTGTAGACTCCTCAGGTTATTCACATTGTTATACACTAAATTTTATTTATAATCTTTGGCCCCAAAAGTAGGATCAGGGGAAGGAAACATGGGGAGGAAGAGAAGAGCACAAATGGTGTAAGGTTAGGGAGTGGAAGCCGTCGCTTGTGTGGGCTGTGGATCACGTGCCTCTATTTCATGGGAATCATGTGTGGCTCAAGTCCAAACTATTCAGATAATTGGATCAACTCCAGACTTCATTCATTATTTTTATAAATGACAAATAATGACTTTCTTTGGAGGAGGCCTAAGGTAAATATATTTTTAGAGAAAGAGGATGAGGCCATGAGCTGCCTAAATGAGCTCCTTTAATTTGATGTCATATCAGCTCTCATATTTGGAATTTGTACTTTTAATTAGAAGGAAGGCTATTAAGTCAGGATTTGCGTATGAAATTCCATTTTTTAATGTGAAGTCCATCTATTTGAGACAATCCTTAAGTTCACAGAAAGATAATATTATAATTGCTGATTATTTAGGGGGGATTATCACATTTTTTTTTTCTTGCTTGACTCCACATCTGGAAAACCAGTATTTCCAGGAAATATATTCTTGGACGAACTAGTAACCGTAGTTTTCTTGCATTCTTAATTAGGTAAAGTAGAAAAGAGACAGCTAGGAAAAATAAAAGCCCACAAACACTAGAAGTATATTGCAGTGAGGGGGTCGAGGCAAACAGACTCTCTGCAGCGCGAGTCACGGGATCCGGAGTCTGTGGCAACGCCGGCAGCTGGGAGGGAAGAGTGGACCTGCTGGAGTGGCGACGCCGGCTGCTGGGAGGGAAGAGTGGACCTGCTGGAGTGGCGACGCCGGCAGCTGGGAGGGAAGAGTGGACCTGCTGGAGTGGCGACGCCGGCAGCTGGGAGGGAAGAGTGGACCTGCTGGAGTGGCGACGCCGGCAGCTGGGAGGGAAGAGTGGACCTGCTGGAGTGGCAGTGCCGCTGCTGGGAGGGAAGAGTGGACCTGCTGGAGTGGCAGTGCCGGCAGCTGGGAGGGAAGAGTGGACCTGCTGGAGTGGCAGTGCCGGCTGCTGGGAGGGAAGAGTGGACCTGCTGGAGTGGCTACGCCGGCAGCTGGGAGGGAAGAGTGGACCTGCTGGAGTCCGCGAGGTGTGTGCTTCCTCTGGCCTCCTGTCCTCGAGGCCCTGCAGTGTTGTCAGTTTTGGTCTGTGGCGCGCTTTGCTCTCTGAACATTCGGTGTGAGCTCGGGATGAGGAGTTACACAGGTGTGTTTGGTAAAGAGTGAAGTGTGAAGCAGAAGGGTACTTTCCTTTACTGAACATCTAGCGTGTTCTAGGTACTCTGCAGGTGCAGTCCCTAAATCTTTTCCTGTATTCATCATAACAGTCCTAAGAAATAGATAGCACTGTTATGATCATGTCACAGTTGGAAATCCACAGCTAAGATTAGTTAAAGACCTTGCCCAAGGCAAGATAGTAGCAGAGTGTGATGTGAAGTGCGGCCTCTAACTCTAAAACCCACATCTTCTACGCTCAGCTTTCTGGTTGCATGGGCAGCGTTACGCTTTTCAACCCAGACATCTTTTTCTGTTCCAGACATCACTAGTGGCTTTGCTTTCTGTGGCTCAGGCTGACTTAGTGTCCTCCCTTTCCAGGATCCAAAGCATGTCCAACTAGTTTCTTTTAGCAGCAGACACAGCTTTTGTCCTGTCTCTTCATGGATTCTTCAGATTGAACTCTTCTCTCGTGTTCTGTTTTTATATTACAGGAAGCGTAGTGATACCTTCTTTGTCCTCTGCCCCAAATTTGATAGGCACCATGTGATTGTATTCCAGTGACGAAGCCATACAGGCTCAATAGCGTCACCTTTATGGGACAGATTATGTCTATATCTGTATCCGTATCTCTAGCTCTATCTCTGTCTGTACCTCTATCTGTGTCTGTATCTGTATCTCTGTCAGTATCTGTATCTCTATATGTGTCTGTATCTCTATCTTCCTACTTTGGTTACCAGCACTACCATAGTCCCGTAAGTAATGGAAGCTTGTTTATACTTGTTCTTTGTTTCTTGCATTAAAATCATCCCTACCCTTCTCGCATCCCTACCCGGTGACCCACATAAGTTCTGTGAGCCTCTCTTCCCTCACATAATTCAAGGACTATAATAGTATTCCTACAAATAACCTCTGTCTCACAGAATTATTGAGAGGATTAAACAAGACAGTCCATGTGAAGTGCATAGCAGAGTCTGGCATATGGTGAGAGTGGTAGCTGTGGTTGGTATTATCTCCATTGGGTTTTGATGTAGAGACTGAGTTGCTGAGAGTCCTTGCCTGGTGCTCCTTTCACTGTCGAGTCCAGCCTCCTTTATCACTCAGGGTAGCTCACGCATTTCCAAGCTGCCAAAGCTCACTTTGCAATTCCTGTTGTCACCCTTAGGATGAGAAACCCTTCCTTCCTGGATGCACATCTTATTCAGTTTGTAAAATGTATCAAGAGTATGTGTGTAAGAAACACAGTATACACCACAGTACCCAACAGGCTACCAGCAACATGGGAAATAAGGATGAACTAAGAGAGGAAACATCTCTCCTAGGACACAGTTATTCCCCGAAGTCACAGGATATGAGCGCTCCCGTAGTACCTTGTGTAAACCGTGACTCTCTCCTTTCTCCCGTGATGTGCCACCTGCCTTTATGTCCCAGCAGATGTTCTGGTCACCGTATTGTGACTATAATGACCTGAACGAAACTCTGTTTATTGGAACTTCCCTATTCTGTGCGGTAGGAAGGGACACCTGAGTGAGGCTTTCAATTAGCCCCCTCAAGTAACAGTAGCTGCCCCAGCTGTCTTCCAAAATGCGTGGCCCAGTTCCCTGCAGGATGTTTGCTTCTTCTGGTGGAATAGGCCCATTAAGGGCCAGCACTATATTTTCTCTTTTTGGAAAAATGGAAGAGAGAGAATACTTTCTGGGGGAAAGAGAGGAGAAAATAGGTATTCAGCTACAGGGTGGAGCAGCCTTGGAGAGGAACACCTATTTTGCAGCGATACGGGGAGCTTTTGCTAAGTTACAATGTATGGCCTGAACCTTCCTCTCCACTTTTCCTCTAAAATAGTAATTCGACTCTATATTACTTGGTAACGTGTGGTAGGAATGGATTCTTCTTTTTTTTTTTTTCAGTACGCGGGCCTCTCACTGTTGTGGGCTCTCCCGTTGCGGAGCACAGGCTCTGGACGCGCAGGCTCAGCTGCTCCGCGGCATGTGGGATCCTCCCGGACCGGGGCACGAACCCGTGTCCCCTGCATCGGCAGGCGGACTCTCAACCACTGCGCCACCAGGGAAGCCCGGAATGGATTCTTTATGGTGACTGTGAGGATGTACAAGTCCTGCTTCAAGGTAGGAGAGAGGTGGAAATCAGATTGTCCATTGGGAAGGCCAACTTGTGAGCAACACAGGTTTTCTGATGTAATGAACTTTGTAATCCAGGTAACTTGACAGCATCGATGCCCCAGGATGAAAAGAGAAACACATATTTACGGCCAGATCAATACGTTGTGATCTTTGTTCTCTAAGACGTTCTAGAAAATCCAATACAAACTGTGCTCACGTGTCAGATTGTCCTTTGAAAGCATCACCAGTGTTCCAGGCAGTCACACAATGAAAGTCAGGCCAAATATCTAGAAGTCATACTCACCTCCTGCTTTTTGCTCAGAGCCAACATCCAGTTAATCCGTAAATCCTACTGGCTCTACTTTCAACACTGATCCTGAGAATTCACCATTTCTGTCCTGGGTCCTGTATTTCCAGACTCTCCCAGTAATGTGTGGGATTTTCTAGTTTGTCTCCCATCAAATCTCCTGGTTTCTGCTCTTGTCCTCCTCCATTCTGTCTCCACTTGACTTAAAATATTTGAAATATTTAAATCAGATCACATGATTCTCTTGAAAACTTCCAGTGGTTTCCCAGCACTGAGGACCTATGTTGTCTGGTGTAATCTCACCACACCTGATTCTCTGCCTCGTTTGTGGTCAGTCTCCTACTTGTGCTCTTGACTCCACCACTCCGGCCTCTTCCTTCTCTTTCTTACAGCTGTAAAGCTCATCCTGCCTTGGGGGCTTTGCCCTTGCTGTTCCCTCTGTCTGGAGGACCGCTCTCCTCAATCTTTGTGGAGAGAAGCCTATTCCAATGTCACCTCCTCAAAGAAGTGGTCTCTGGCCATTCTATAGAAAATTGTGCCTTCTGGGCCCTGGTAACTACTCTCCTCTCTTGCTTTATTTTTGCTTAAACTTTTAATTTTGAACTAATTTTAGATTTAGAGAAAAGTCGTGAAAACAATGCAAAGGGCTCCCTTCTACCGCTTACCCTGCTTTCCTTAACATTGACGCATGACATAGCCCGGCACAGCCATCACGAGCAGAGACCAGTTGACGCTGTTGCAGCACTTACTAAATTGCAGGTTTCCCTCAGGTTTCACCAGTGTCTCACTAACAGTCTTTTGTTGTTTGAGGCCCCTGCTTTCTTTCTGTCATAGCACCTGTCACCATCTGACGTTATATTATTTGGTCATTTTTATTTGTCTGTTTTCCACCTTCCCACCGGCATGTAAGCTCTGGAAGGGTATTGATGAATTTGTCTCTGGTTTACCACTGGGTCCTCAATGTTGAGGAAATTACCTAGTATGTAGAAGGTGCACAGCATTCGTTGAACGAGGGAATAGATAAGTGCTCCTGGAAGGCAGATCTGATATGACCTGTGTATGGTTTTACTACTTCGTGCATCTTGATAAGAAACAAATGCCCGTGAAAGTGGAAAGGGAGTGATGTTAGAAAGGATAGTTCTGCTTTTGTTAGAAGCTGCGTACTTTTCACCATTTTTGTACGTTTTTACTGTCCATCAAATATTAGGACCTGTTGATGAAGGATGACAGTGGAGTAAATTCTGGATTCCCAGATTCCACCAATCGATGGTGTTCACTGTGACACTAATTACAATTTATAGCGTTTGCTAAACAATCCTGAAGAGATCGCCAACACAGTGGAAGAAAAAATTGCTTCTGGGGATAAATTGTTGTTTACCCGTCTTGAGCCATTCCTGTGATCTGTGTACACTTGGATGTCTGTATGTAGCAACACGAAACTATGATCCCTTAATAACTTTATATCACTGAGCATTGTCAGAAGATTCTTCAGCTTAAATTTGGCATTTGCTTATTGCGGAGTTCAAAAAGTCATCTGAAATTTGATCCTGACTTCTGGCAAATGGAATGGTTTCTTTTTCTTTCTTATTTTCTGTAAGTTAAGGAAAACAGAAAACTTTCTAGTATAAAGTTGAAAGATACCGTTCAATGTGACTTACATTCAGAAAGTCAGCTCTTGATGGTAAAAAAAAAAAAAAATGCATTGGCTTTTGTACAGAAAGACACATGAGAACAAAAGAAGACACAAATGCCTTTCTGTAAAGGAGACACACCAGAGTTATAGTGGAGAAGTTTACTTTTCTTCACTAGAACATGAATCACTTCACAAAATCTGCTCTTTAAATCGTATCAAATTTAAGATTTCTTTCTTTGGGGTTAGAAGAAGAATTTTAGACATTTCCTAATGAGAAGAAGAATTATTTGTGTAACCGGTCTCGGTTTGTTCACTCAGGCTTTGTTACATAAAGAAGGTTACCCTAAGGTAAACTGTGAAGCCACTTGTACTAATTATTGTTTAAACCTGTACTGATTCACAGGCAAAAAGGAGATTCAACAGTTTAAAGGAAACTGGTAAAAAATATTCCTAATAAACATCTCTTAATTGGATACGTGTTGCTTTGCTTGAAGACTGTATAGTCGTGCTTGTAAATGATTGAACCTGCGATTTCTACCCCCTGGGACGAGCATCTCAGGCTTTCCCACTTCCCCAGGCTCCTAGCAGGGCTCAGCAGCAAGGGTGGGTGTGATGGAGGTGGTGGAGAAGGAAGCCATACAAATGACTGTGTCCAGGGGATTGGAAGGTTGCCTTGGCAAACCCTACGTAAGACTTGTAGCTGGACTGTCCTTGTTGGCGGGGGGTCCCCCAATATTTCCTCCGCCAGGAGAAAACCCGTTCTCGGTGCCCTGCTCTGTATTTGGTCCCAATTGTTGGACTTGACCTTGGCTTTGTTTCTAGTCCGACACCCAGCACCTACTCATGTCCGTCTCATCTTGAAAGCATCTTCCCAGAATCTGCCATCTTTTTCTTGCCTCCTTCATCCCCGCTCGCCTTGAATCTGTGCTTCCCAAATTTGCCTGTGAGAAGAATTGCTCCTGGCACTTATTAAATTTATGAATCGCTGAGTTCCACTCCAAGCCTGTTGAATCGGAATTGTTAAAGGAAGGCTATCAGGAATGAGTGTTTTCAAAAGGACCCAAGGTGACGCTTACCAGGCAAGTGGGAGAATTAGAGAAAAAAGCCACTGTGTGTGTTCTTGCCTGGGTCGTGGCAAGTCTTTTAGCCAGTTTCCAGCCCCAGCCAGTTCTCTAAACAGCAGCTGAAGCGGGGCTATTAAAATGGTAGGTCAGACCCCTCCACTACCTCATGGTTTCCTGTCTTCTGAGTTAGTCACATGCTTCTCAGGATAACGTCCAAAGCCAACTCCCAGTGTCTCCGATCTGTTCTCTTTTCCCTCTCCTCCTTGTACAGTCTGGACACACAGCACTTCTCCCACAAATCCAGTTTCAGGGCCTTTGCGTTTCCTCTTTCTGCTACTTGGAGTGTATCCTCGTGGATACCTGCTTGCCTCGTTCCTTTATTTCCATTCAGATTGGACTCAACTCTCCCCTCTTCAGGGAGGCCACTCTAAATGAAACAGCCGTGGCTCACCAGGAGTCTATCCTGTGTCTAATTTATTTTTATTCATAGAATATAAGAACCCGATATTTTATTATAGTCGATATCAACGTTGTTGTTATTGGTATTTTGTGTATTTCCCCTAATGGAAAGTAAGCTCTGTGAGGGCAGGAACTATCTTTTAAAATGTGTGTTGCCAGGATATAGTATGGTTCCTTGACTCTAGTTGGCTCTCAGGATGTGTTTGCCCCACTATTCGATGACTAAGAAGATCAGTGAATAAATGGATGAGTGAAGAAGAGATCTGGAGCATGTTCAAACTTTTATCACTGGCTCATTAAGTAGAAGTGATAGACGTGGAAGAGAGGAGAGAAACAAGGGATGACAGAAAACCACCATAGTTCTGGTTGAATTGCCTTTTATGATTGAACAGAACAGAGTTTGGGGAACAGAAGAAACGATAGGCAGGAGGACTTACTCACTTACCCAGAGGAGCTTCCATGGTAGAAAAGTTCCACCTGCAGTTTGGAGTTTGGCAGGTTTGAAGTTTGAAGTCCCATTGATCGTGAGCGTCCTTCCTGAAGCGGGCCGTCGGGTGAGGACGCTCAGAGGACGGTGCAGTACCACGAACTGCGTGGCTTAAACAGCAGAAATTTGTTTTCTCACAGTTTTGGAGGCTAGAAGCCCAAGATCAAGGTGTCAGCTGGGTTGGTTTCTTCTGAGGCCTCTCTCCTTGGCTTGTAGGTGACTGTCTTCTCCTTCTGTCTTTATGTGGTCTTTCCTCTGTGTCACTCTATTTAGACTATTCACATGCATACATGTAAGCGACATGTATAACAATGCCCGTAACATGTGAGAACTACCGGCACATTTTCCCCAATAAACAAGGTGCCGGTATAAAGTTGCTTGAATATTTACAAAATCGAAGACTGACTCTTCTCTTTGTTTTCTCCACATCCTGTTCCTGTTTGTATTTGCACGTACTGTTGTTATTTACCTCAGGTGAATTAGTTGAGATGCACCCATATGAATTTCTCTTAAATACGACTCAAGAAATTACGACGGGTACAGTGAATTATTGTAAGACATGGGATGCAACTCTACAGTATTCTGAAATTTACTCTCGTATTTTTCATACTGGAAAACCAGTGATGCCCTTAATGAAGCCTGGGCAGGTGTAGGGCGGCGGCCCTCAAAGTATGCTTCATGTGGCACCGCAGGGGCAGCTGCAGTCCTTCTCAAGACATCTGCAGGGTATTTGTGAGGTCAAAACTATTTCCATAGTACTTAGATTATGTTTGGCTTTCTCAGTCTCTTGACATTTTTCCTGGTGGGTGCGAAAGCAATGGTGAGTCAGGGCAATGGCACCAAACTGATCCAGTAGTCACTGAAAACTCAACACTGTCCATTTGCAGTAAAAAAAAAAAGTAAAAAAATTAGCCGGTTTTACTGAAGAATGTCCTCGATAACACAGTGATAATTACTAAGTTTATTAACTCTCAATTTTGACTCCTTTTAAAAAATGCTTTGTTTGACTAAATGGGAAAGCATCTCTGCTACATTTCCAAGTATGATGGTTGTCTAAAGTAAAAGCACTTGAGTGAGTGATTGAGCTGTGAGCTAGATTAGTAACTTTTTTAATGGATCACAATTTTTACTTGAAATAACGGCTGAGAGATAGACTTCGGATATTCAGATTTGTGTATTTGAGAGTTGTTTTTTTTTTTTTTTTTTTTTAATGAACAGAGTGATCCTGTCACTTCAAGGGAAACACCTGACAGTATTTGATATTAATGATAAAATTCGAGTTTTCAGATTTTGACCTTTGACACTTTCTCAGTATTTAACAGCTTAGCTGATGGGGTTGTTAATTACAATTAAGAATGTAACTGTTGATATTGAAGGATAAAATATGTCAATATTTGAAAGATCTGTATGGCTCAATAGACCAACGTTTTCTAAATGGCCAGTGCATGGCGTTGCAAAGTCACGAGTGACTAAATGATACGTTCAGAGTGCAGGTAGACCAGTGCATTTTAAAGATCCGTAACAGAGTGCGAAAGCGCTTTAATATTGCTTCAGGTTCTGCATAGCAGCTAACCTTGAATAAACTACTGCTTGTTGAGTTTTGGTGAAGTATCAAATATGAGTATTCACAATGGTTTAGAAAAGCTGTTAAAATACTCCTCCCTTTTCCAGCCACTTATTTATGTGTGGATGGCTTTTCTTCATACACTTCAGCCAAAACAATATATCAGATTGAATGCAGAAGCAGATACGAGAATTTGGCTGTCTGTATTCTGCCAGGTATTAAGAACATTTGGAAAATTATAAGACAGTGTTACTCTTCTCACTAAATTATTTTGGGGGGAACGTAGTTACATCTCATAAAACTATGTTATTTATACTAACATATAAGTGGTTTGTCGTTGTTATTTGAAAGTGAGTACAAAAACATACTTTAAAATTCTCAGTATCAACTTTCAGTAAGATAAATACTGATAAATGTAGCTCACATAATTTGGGACCCTCAGTGATTTTTAAAGGCACTAAACGTCTTAAGAGCAGCATGTTTAAGAACCCTTGATATAATCTAATGTCTTGCGTGCGCTGTAGGTCTGGGCGCTTTGGTTCTCTCATGGTCCTGATCCCTTGTCAAGCTGGCTCAGTACTGAGCTGGTCGTTCTGGCGTCTCTTCCTCACCCACATGTCAGACTGCTGTTGAGTGTTCACGGCTAAAACCAAAACCAAAAACGACAGCCTGCTGGTTTCCCACCTCAACTATCTTATTTGATCAGTTATGCTGTTTTACACTATTTTTGTTTTTATATTGATCATCTCATTTATTCAACACATTCACTCTCGTTCAAACTACACATCAGACATAATGTTAAGTACTTAGGATATAAGGTGAGGAAGGCAGATACCGTTACTAAGATCTTTAGTTCTAATGGGGGAGATGGGTAATAAAGTAACAGTCAATGTACAGTATGATTCATACTGTTAGAAAAGACGTAGGATGCTAGGAACCCAGAGGAGGGGAATCCATAGCAGGTGACAAGAGAAAGCGTTCCAGAAGCAGAAATGCCAGAGATGAGTCTTTAAGGGCAATGAGGAGTTGCTAGATGGAGACTTGCGCATTCACATCTCTGGAAGTTGATGGCAGCTGACACTTAGGTAGAGCAGTTGACTGAAACACCTTTATGTGGCCTCTGCATGTGTCCTGGGCCTCCTTAGAATGTGGTGGCTGGGTTGTAGTGCCCTGAGACAGAGAGTCAGGCAGAAGCTGTGTACCCTTTTATGACCCAGCCTTGGGCGTCCTGCAGCATTTGTCTCCCACCAAATTCCATTCTTTGAAATAGAATTTTGAAATTCACAAGGCCCTTTGATTTCAAGGGATGGGAAAGTACACCCCACTTCTTTTTGGTGGAGTGTCTTCTGGACTAGAAGTACTGCTGTGGACAGTTTTCTGAAAATACAGTCTGTCCTTTGTCAACACAATTCCCACCCCTCTTACATGCAAAATAAACTCATACCCTCCTCGAGACGTCTGAGAACTCACCTCGTTATGGCATCAGGCTCAGGGTCGTGGTCCAGGATCCTATCGTTTAAGTCACGTCCAAGTGCATGAGGTTCTGCTGTTGCAGTCCCATGAGTAAAATCCTCGAAGACAGTTTTTCTCATTCTGAAGACCTGTGAGCAGAGGGGGCAAGTTATCTGCTGCCCGCACGCTCAACCTACAAATGGTGTGACAGGCATAGGGTAAGTGCTACAGACACTCCCATTCAAAAAGGAAGACTTTCTTCAATCCCTGGTCAGTATCAGCTTTGAAATCCATCTGGGCACATTTATGATTTCCTTGATTAGGGCCTAGTCCTCCACTCCAGAACTCGTTCTCCATAGCTCTTAGCTCTGTCCTCTGAATAATCTTTCCCCTTCAGTGAGAATTGTCCTGTGTTTGCAGCTGAGGAATGTCCTCAGCCTGTTACCTGCACATAATATTCAAGGCTCAAATACCTTCTTTTAACATTTTTTGCAACGTCTCTGGCCCTTTTAGTCCAGAAGATGTTGATGCAGAGAGAAAAGCACAGGCAGGGGTGGATGAACTGAAGGGTGGAGGGGTGAATTGGTGGAAGAGAGCTTAAGAGCCTGCACATTTGCCCATGAGTAGTATACAGAAATGTCCATTTCTGCCACGTATTCTCTTTCGCTATCACTTTCCTGAAAGTATATTTACTGCTTTAAAATATCTGGGGCTGTGATCAGGGGAGGTATGTTTATAGTCTACAATAGTTCTAAAGTTCATCTTGGTTGAATTTTGACTGCAAGATGCTATCACGTGGGTGCTCTCTTAGTATTTCTAAATTGTCCTCTGGACACAGAGGATTTTCCAGAGGATTTTAACTGCTTTATGCCCATTATATGTGTGTTTCACTTCCCAAATTGACATTGAATTTTATAGGAGGCCTGTTTAGAAGGATACATAAATAGTATTTTCAAGTAAGATGATTTTGCAGTTTATTAGATTTGAATCCCAGTTGTCAAATACTGTTTCTGTCTGAGGATTACAACTCTTGAAATCTAGTACAACTTGTACTGACAACCTACGTTTTCCGGGGGAGTACAAATTCTGTAAATAGACTGTATAAGAGTAACAAGGACAATTTGACATTAGGCACCTGAAAATACATTTAAAAGTTTTTCTTTTATTCTAAAGTTTTATGGGTGTATAGCCTTAAGCTTGCAGACGTTTGTGACTGTATCATTGTTTTTTTAAATCAGTAACTTGACCTGGTTCAGAAAAGTTAGTTTGTTTCAAAGCATTTTTTCTAAGATGTCTTAGATTGCAAGTTCATAAAGTATCATTGCCCTTAAGAGTCCTTCTGTTAATAGCTATCCAGTTTTTTTTAAGTCAAAATGTTGAGTAAAAGAAAAAGCTGAAAACCACCAGATATTTTATTCCCCCCAATTAGTCATCCCATGGAAAAGCTCTAGGTTATGACTAATGCATTGCAGTGCTGCAACAGATCACTTCATATAAGGTACACAAGGATGCGAATAAAAAAGAGGAAAAACGGGAGATGAAAGAACCGAATTAGAGACAAATGGTGATTTAACACTGAAGTATCTTTCATTCAGCTCGATTCAACCAACGTTTTTATTGAGCATTTGCTCTATTTGCTGAGCTTTTACAACTGAAAAGGATGTGGTCCTTGCCTTTTAGGAGGTTGTGAACTGTTGTGAGGATGTCGGGTGGATGTTATCATTCTGTGTAATTAGTGCAGGAACACGCATGCCATGAAAAGATCACTCCTAGTGATGGATTCAGGGAGGTTTTTGTTCTATTTAATTTAATTAATTTATTTATATTTTGGCTGCCTTGGGTCTTCGTTGCTGCGCGCGGGCTTTCTCTAGTTGCGGCGAGCGGGGGCTGCTCTTTGTTGCAGTGCGCGGGCTTCTCATTGCGGTAGCTTCTCCTGTTGTGGAGCGCGGGCTCTAGGCACATGGGCTTCAGTAGTTGTGGCGCATGGGCTTCAGTAGTTGTGGCTCGCAGGCTCAGTAGTTGTGGCTCGCGGGCTCTAGAGCGCAGGCTCAGTAGTTGTGGCGGCACGGGCTTAGTTGCTCCGCGGCATGTGGGATCTTCCTGGACCAGGGCCTGAACCCGTGTCCCCTGCATTGGCAGGCGGATTCTTAACCACTGCGCCACCAGGGAAGCCCCCTGGGAGTTTTTTGAGAGGAGACAGAATTTAAGGTTGATGGCACATAATGCATCTGATTTGCGCAGGCATTCCATGCATATACAAGAGGTGAGAAGAAAAGGCAGGAGGACACAAAAATGTAGGATATCTGCTGGAAAGGCTGAATACCTGATTTTGTTGAAAGGGAGCAATAGTAAAGAATGAACTAGAATGGCGTGTTGTAACTAGATCTTAGCATGATCTGGAATGATGAAGAAAATTACCTTTTTTTTTCTGTGGGACCTAGGATGTTATTGAAGAATTTGGGGAAGCTATGATGCATAATCTGATGGGAAGTTTTAAGAATACATATGTGACAGCTCTGTGAGTGATAGTTTTTTAGAATTGATAACGTGGAGTTAAGTTTTCTACAGTCAGAGATTTGATCTGATTTATGTGTATTTTTAGAATGCCAAGAGGATTGTTCTGTGCATAGTTTTGCAGAGTGTTGATAAATTTGCTTTGAATAAATAATAGAGAAAAAGGCTAAGCTCTATTTAGCTGCTCTATTTCAATACCTACTTACTTACGAATGTAATTATAAAGATTGTAGAATATCTAAAAGTTATGAAAGTTCAACGTCTTAAACTTGGGAAGTGTCACCATGTCACAACAACATGGCTTTTGTCTGTCTTTAGCTATATCGGGATGGGCAAACTTTTTCTTAAGAGTCAGAGTATATATTTTAGAATTTGTAAGCCATATGGCCATAACTACTCAGTTGTAGTGTCTTATTTAAGAAGAAGGATTTTGAAGCCAAACTAGCCCTGGGCTCTCTTAATTGCTTTGTACCTCAGTTTTCTTATCTATAAAGCAGGGATAGTCACTGCTCATGGGACAGCTGTGAGGTTTAAAATGAGTTAATATATGTAAAGTGCTTACGTTATTATTATTGCTTTTGTTTTATTAACAATTCCTATTATATATAGTGGGGGTGTATGGATAAGACAACTTGTTTTCAAATTCACAAGATCAAGAAGAGCCACATTTAGGATTCCACGCAGGGACTACTGTGTGTCCCCTTTTGGTCTTGGACCAAGATTACTTTTATTCTGTTAGGAATACTAGTACGTAATTAAGGGAAAAATGCTCCCTGAAATCGCAAAGTGCAAGATAATAATCCTAATCAATTCCCACAAGGAGAAATGCAGACTGTTACTAAATATATAAAATATTCACTTGTACTATTAATCACAGAAATAAAGATAAATATAGCAACGAGCTACCATGTCATTATTTAAAAAGTGATACTGGGGCTTCGCTGGTGGCGCAGTGGTTGAGAGTCCGCCTGCCGATCCAGGGGACGCGGGTTCGTGCCCCGGTCCGGGAAGATCCCACATGCCGCGGAGCGGCTGGGCCCGTGAGCCATGGCCGCTGAGCCTGCGCGTCCGGAGCCTGTGCTCCGCAACGGGAGGGGCCACAACAGTGAGAGGCCCGCGTACTGCAAAAAAAAAAAAAAAAAAAAAGTGATACCAGTATGTGGTTATAATTGGAGAAGTTATAGCTTGGTTTAGCTTTTAAGCCCAATCCTGACGGGAATGTAAATAAATGTATAACCTATCCAGAGGCAACTTGAAAATTGAAATTGAGAAAATTTGAAAATCTGTATCAACCTTAAAATATGAAAAAAAATCTTTGTAATATTTAATATTATATAACCATGAAAGTTTATAAAAGGAAAAATTTTATTTAAAATTGCTACCAAGAAAGACTCAATTTATCAAAAATAGTATGTATAATAAAATTCAATTATTATAAGAAGTAATATAAAAGCATATGCCCAGAAAAAGCATAGAATGATTTAGAGCGTTTATTATTGAGGAGTGAAGTGTTTGTGTTTCTTTCCTTTCCTTTGCCTAACTGTCTATTTCTTCTTCTCTACTTAGTGTATAAGTAATGTAAACGGTTAGGAGGCTGTTGCTGTGGTCTAGACCAGGAGTTACAAAATTTTCTGTAAAGGGCCAGATAGTAAGTATTTTTGGCTTCGCGGACCATACAATGTCTGCTGTAACTACTCTGACTTTGTAGTCCAAAAGCAGCCTTAGACAATCCAATAAAACTTGACTTACAAAGACAGGCAGTGGGTGGGATTTAGTCTATGGCCCATAGTTTGCCAGTTCGAGGTCCAGACAAGAGATAACAGGTGCTTGACTGTAAAAGCGACACTTAGATTAGAAAGGTAGGAATATTACCAGAGGTGTTTCAGAGATGTGGCCCCTGTGGAATTCACAGGTCCTGAAGACAATCTGTAAAGCTGAAGAAAAGGGGAGAGTAAACTGTGACTTTTAAGTTTCAAATTTAGACGCCAGCTTGGAAGGATATTGAGTGATGCTATCAGTCAGCATAGGGAACTCAGGAAAAGGACCAGGTCTTCGAAGGACAGGATAGAATCAACTCGCAGCGTGGTGAATGACATGCTGAGTTTGCAGGAAGGCATTTACCCGTGTGGACCCGGTGTAGGGATGTAGTGAGGTATGGAGCTGAGGATTTAGAAGTATCAGCTCATCAGTGATAACTTGATCACGGACACCATGGAAACTGATGAGTTGCTGGCATTTAAAGAAATAAACTCACAGGGGCTTTAGGAAGCCCACACTCGATCTCTGAAGATTCACCAAAGTATGTAGAATGATTTGGATCATTCACCGTAATCTACCCTCCCCCCTCCTCGCTTTGGAAACAGAGTTAGTTACCCGCCCACCTCCGCCTCCAAATTCAAGGCTAGCGTCCTCTTGAATTTCATTAGCAGAGAATGCAAAAGAACTCCCTGGGAAGTGCTGGTACTACCTTGCTAGTCCACAAAAGCTAAGTGCTACAACCAGATCAGACATAAAAGCTGCCTGTTTTTAGGATTTTGTCCTAGGAAGCCAACCTACTGCTGAATAATTGAAGCAGACAGAAGCTGTTTCCATTTCAAGAAATTTATGATAATATATCTTGCCCTATTAAGGAGTTAATTAAAGGTGGCATTTTTGTTTTCTTCCATTAAAAAAAAAATGTGTGTAACTCAGGTCTCTTGTTGACTCTCACTCAGGCAGTTGAATAGAAATGGGTATCCTGTTGGGTAGTATAGTGGTTTTAAAAACAAAACTGAGCCAACAAACAAAGAAAAACTTGCGCGGAATTTACGTCTCTTCTCTTTGGAGCTGCTTTCTCAGTTTTATTATTATCATTATTATGCAGAGATGTAGTTATTTAAATAAATAATTTTTGATGCCAAGTTTAAATGTTTCCATAGGAAAATTATCTTGATATTTTGGCCTCAGTGAAAAAATAGGAAATGGGAAAGAGATCTAGGGCAAATTTTTAATAATATGGATTGTTCCCCCTTTCACACAGTGCGAAAGTTGCAGTGGTTGCCAGCGGCACTAAAACAGTCAGACCACTTTCAGAAATTCAGTCACCTCTTAAACACTTAGAGGCTGAATTGAGTGAAAACCGGTTTTCAGAAGAGTTTCCAACGAAGTAGAAAGTTTCCACACCCTACATCTTGTACTAAAAGAAATGGAAACTGGGCTCCGTCTGCCAAAAAGTCTGAATTGTTGTGTCACACACTGCTGAACATTATAATCAGTAATAAAAATGGGAACATGCTTGATGCTATATTAAAATGCACTTCGAAAAGCTTAGCCTAATAATATTTTCTGGATTTATTTTATTTCATTTTTTGCAATGCTGACAATGTTTCCACACTCCCAATAACAATAAGAAAAACAAGAGAGGGGAAAAATAAATGAAATTGAAATAGAGAATCAGTGTATTGAATCAGCGTACTGAAAAAAACTGCTTTTTTTTTCCCCTCAGAAATCACTTGGAAAGATCCTAGTATTGTCTATCTAATAAGCCAAAGACTAGGAGTAGACATTTTAGTTTTTATTTTTTCTGATTATGAACATAATAAATGCTCATATAAAAATTCAAATGATTCAGAAAAGTATAGGCAGAAAGTAAAAATCACTCCAGATTTCTCAGAGATAACCACTGTTAATGTTTCCAGATATAATTCTAGACATCTAACTGCATGTATGTGTGTATAAATATTTAGTTTATATATAATATTGTATATACATAATTTTACATAAATGGCTGCACACTTCAGGCTTTGTTTATCCAACATTTTTTTAAATTGAATGAATGATTCTTTAAATTCTGTAATGGTTTACAATTCTCAAAAATTTCACATACATGATTTCATATAATCCCATAATATTTCTCTACCCCTATCTTGCCCCTCCCACTTCCTCTCTCCCCACTGGCAGGCACTCTGTATCTGTGACTCTGTTTCTGTTTTGCTATATACATTTGTTTGTTTTATTTTTTAGACTCCACATATAAGTGATATCACACAGCATTTGTCTTTCTCTGTCTGACTCACTTCATTTAGCATGATATTCTCTAGGTCCATCCACGTTGCTGCAAATAGCAGAATTTCATTAGTTTTTTTATGGCTGAGTAATATTCCACTTTGTGTTTATACCACATCTTTTTGATCCATTCGTCTGTTGATGGACACCTGGGTAGCTTCCACATATTGACTATTGTAAACAGTGCTGCTATGAACATTGGGGTGCATGCATCTTTTCCAATTAGTGTTTTCCTTTTTTCCGGGTATATACCTAGGAATAGAATTGCTGGATCATATGGCAGTTCTATGTTTAGTTTTTTTAAGGAAGCTGCATACTGTTTTACAAAGGAGCTGCACCAACTTACATTCTCACCAACAGTGTTCAAGGGTTCCCTTTTCTCCACAACCTTGCCAACCTTTGTTACTTGTAGACATTTTGATGATAGTCATTCTGACAGGTGTGAGGTGATATGTCATTGTAGTTTTGATTTACATCTCTCTAGTAATTAGCAGTGTTGAACATCTTTTCATGTGCCTGTTAGTCATCTGTATGTCGTTTTTGGAAAAACGTCTGTTCAGTTCTTCTGCCCATTTTTAAATCAGGTGGTTTGTTTTCTGATGTTGAATTGTCTGAGTTGTTTATATACATTGGATATTAACCCCTTATCGGTCATATCATTTGCAAATATTTTCTCCCATTTAGTAGGTCTTTTTTGTTTTGTCACTGGTTTCCTTTGCTGTGCAAAAGCTTTTAAGTTTAATTAGGTCCCATTTGTTTATTTTTGCTTTTATTTTCTTTAGGAGATGGATCCAAAAAAAATGTTGCTGTGGTTTATGTGAAAGAGTATTCTGCCTATGTTCTCCTCTAGGAGTTATATAGTGTCCGGTCTTACATGTAGGTTTTTAATCCATTTTGAGTTTATTTATTTACTTATCTTTTAATTTACTTATTTATTTTTGGCTGCATTGGGTCTTCGTTGCAGTGTGCGGGCTTCTCACTGCGGTGGCTTCTCTTGTTGCAGAGCACGGGCTCTAGGCACGCGGGCTCAGTAGTTGCAGCTCGCAGGCTCTAGAGCGCAGGCTCAGTAGTTGTGGTGCGCGGGCTTAGTTGCTCCGCAGCATGTGGGATCTTCCTGAACCAGGGCTCAAACCCTTGTCCCCTTCATTGGCAGGCAGATTCTTAACCACTGTGCCACCAGGGAAGTCCCTTGAGTTTATTTTTATATATGTTATTAGAGAATATTCTAATTTCATTCTTTTACATGTAGCTGTTCAGTTTTCCCAGCACCACTTATTGAAGAGACTGTCTTTTCTCCACTGTATCTTCTTGCCTCCTTTGTCATAGATTAATTGATCATTAGTGTATAGGTTTATTTCTGGGCTCTCTATTCTGTTCCATTGATCTGTGTGTCTGTTTCTGTGCCAATACCCACTTTTTTATTCAACAATATCTAGTTGATACTTCTCCAAGTCCGTAAATATGGATGTACTACTTGATTCTTGGTTTTATTATTTTATTTATTGTTATGTGGATGTGACACTGTTTATTTACTCTTGTGGTCCTTTTGATTGTTTCCAGTTCTTTGCTATTTGAAGAGCACTTGCATGAACACTTGTCGTCATCTTATTACCATAAATCCCCAGAATCAGAACTCATTCATTTATTCCTTTGTTCAGCGAGCATTTATAGAGTGCATTATTGGTGGGTATTGACTTAAGCACAGGGGATTTCGGGGGTAAAAACACAACTTTGTCTTGTAGAGTTTACATTTTCAGGAGCAAGAAACAGATCATAAATAAGCAAACAAATGAATAATCAATTCAGATTATGTGTTGTGGCAAAAATCATATGGAGTGATGCTCTAAAACATGGTGGTCTCATTTAGGTGGAGCGACCAGGAGGATATCAATGATGAGGAATATCTGAGCTGAGGTCTGAATGTCAAAATGTGTCCTGGTGTATAAAGATCTGGAGCAGCACGTTACAAGCAGAGGGAGACACGGGTGCAAAGCTCTTGAGGTAGAAAAGATCTTGTCATTTCAAAGGATGGAAGGAAAGCCAGAATGTCTGGAACTCTGTGGACTCATGGAGAGAGTGTCAGGTTAGTAAGAGTGAGATGCATGTCAGGGCCATTCATGTGAGACATTGCAGCCAGGATAAGATGTTAAGACTAAAGTCTTACTGCATTGGGAAGCTGCTGGAGGGTTTTAGGCAAAAAAAAAAAAAAAAAGTGGTATGGTAGGATTATGCGTTTAAAAAGATCATTCTGTGGGCTGTGGGAAGTTTGGGGACTGGTGAGAGCAGGGCAGTCAGTCAGAGTATATTTCAGTAATCCCAGGGAGAGGTAAGGAAGAAGGAGCTTTTTAGGGGTGGGGTTATATATACAGAATTCTGTGTAAATCATGTTACACTTGAAGTGCCTCTTAGACACAATTGTAGATATACATTAAGCTGTTAGAGATCTGAAACTGGAGCTTAGGACAACTGTCAGTAGTAGAGAAATGAATTTGGAAGCCATCAGCATATGGAGAGTGTTAAAGGCCTGGAGCTGGAGATGTAACTTAGGCAGAAAGTACAGAACGAGAAAAGCAGCGGGATGGGGATTCATCTCTGGAGCACTCACAGGTCCGCCAGCTGCGCCGAGTCCGGGAGCCAGTCGGGGAGGCTCAGCTGCAGCAGCCGTGGGCGAGGAGGAAAGCCGGGAGAGTGGGGCCCCGAGCCAAGCGGAGACAGCGCCGCAACAGCTGCAGAGCCGTAAGCGGGCCTGAGTCCACTGCACACTCAGCAAAGTGACCGCTGTATGTGGCCACACAGAGGCTACTGGTGACCTTTGGGAGGGCAGCTTGAATGGAGGGGTGGAGACAGAAGCCTGGTCAACGTGGGCTGGGGAGCAAATGGGTTCTGAGAATGTGGACAGTTTTCTCAGGAAGTTTACTTTGAAGGGGAGAGAAAATGTCGGTGGATGGATGTGGAAGTAAGATGAAGAACCTTTTTGTGTGTGTGTGTGGTACGCGGGCCTCTCACTGCCGTGGCCTCTCCCGTGGCGGAGCACAGGCTCTGGACGCGCAGGCTCAGCGGCCATGGCTCACGGGCCCGGCCGCTCCGCGGCATGTGGGATCTTCCCGGACCGGGGCACGAACCCGCGTCCCCTGCATCGGCAGGCGGACTCTCAACCACCGCGCCACCAGGGAAGCCCTGGAGAAACTTTTTAAAACACTATTCTGAGCATGTTTAAATTCTGTTGGGAATGATCCTGTAGAGAGAAAGAAATTAATAATGCAAGAGAGGTAAATTAAAATCAAGGAACCTCATTCTTTTTTTTAATCTTAATTTTTTATAGAGTAATTTTTATTTTTTATTATTCATTTTATTTTTTAATTGGAGTTGATTTACAATGTTGTGTTAGTTTCAGGTGTACAGCACAGTGAATCAGTTATACATACCCATATATCCAGTCTTTTTCAGATCCTTTTCCCATATAGGTTATTACAGAGTATCGAGTAGAGTTCCCTGTGCTCTACAGTAGTTCCTTGTCGTTTATCTGTTTTATAAATAATAGTGTATATATGTCAGTCCCAACCTCCTAATTTATCCCTCCCCAACCCCTTTCCCCTTTGGTAACCGTAAGTTTGTTTTGTATGACTGTGAGTCTATTTCTGTTTTGTAAATAAGTTCATTTCTATCATTTTTTTAGGTTCCACATATAAGCGATACCATACGATATTTGTCTTTCTCTGTCTGACTTACTTCGCTTAGTATGATCATCTCTAGGTCCATCCATGCTGCTGCAAGTGGCATGATTGCATTCTTTCTGTAAGGAGCCTCATTCTCGATTAGACAAGAAAAAGTGGGATCCAGGGAGCAGTGGCAGGGTTGGCTGAAGGAGGCCTCTGTTATGCAGGAAGGATGGTAGGCAATGTCCATGCAGACATGAGTAGGTCATTAGCCTTGTGGTGGGTCTTTGAAGGAGTCCTCAAAATATATCTATTTTCTCAATAGAGGAAAGATTACCAGTTAAGAGTATCGTGAGAGGAAAAAGTAGTGGAAGCTGAGGCAATAAGAGAAAGTATAAAACGGTTGTTTCAGAAAACCCTAGGCATGTGTAATAAGATTGCCAATCAGTGTTTAGTGCCCACACTGAGAGGTGGTTATTAATTTAAGGGAAGACTAGAAAGCATGGCTATACCTATTTTTTCTCCATCTCTGTGCAGCTGCATGGGCACAAGTCTGGGATAAAGAAATAACCTTAACAGGCTTAACTAGTCTGGGGTTTTCTTAGGTGAGTCCGGCAGAGAGAAAAAGACGCGAGGGGCTGAAGGTGTTGGCAAAGTAGTGGACCATGGAATCTAGGCTGGATAAGGTGGAAAATGTGGAGGTGAGAGAGTGATATGTAGGCTATCATATGATATATATGTGCCCCCCAAATTCATACACTGAAGCCCTAATGCCCAGCACCTCAGACTGTGACTGTATTTGGAGATCGGATCCTTAAAGTGGTAATTAAGTGAAAGTGAAGTTGTTAAAGTGGGCCCTAATCCAAAAGGACCGGTGTCCTTATAAGTAGAGGGGATTCGGACACAGACACACACAGAGGGACGACCCCATGAAGACAGACAGAGAAGACGACCATCTACAAGCCAAGGAGAGAGGCCTCAGGTGAAACTGACCCCACTGACACCTTGATCTAGGACTTCTAGCCTCTAGAAATGTGAGAAAACAAAACTCTGTTGTTTCAGCCACCCAGTGGTACTCTGTAGTCATGGTAGCACTAACAAACTAATACAAAAAGGTATCATGAATATCATAGAAAAGAAGTTGGGTCAACAAATTATATGTTCAGCTGACCACAGAGAATAGTTGGCAAGAGAAGCTGAGTACAGCTAAGCTTGGAAAATGGGAGGTGGCAGTGAGGAAGCCGGATGCGTAAAGCAAGGTGATGCAGGTGGTGAGGTTGCTGGTGATGACAAAACCCAGGGTGCGACTCTGGCAGTGCTCAAGGTGGGCTGGGGAGAAGGTCACGGGAAGAAGGGAGCAGAGACGGAGAGGACAGGGTATACGGAAAGCCCTTCACGTGGATGCTGAAATCACCCACCAGGGTGGCAGGAGTAGGAACGAGGAGGGAAAGAGTGAATTAGTGAAGAAAATATCCCACAAATGAGAGAGAGAGAGCACAGCCAGGATATCCTAGATGATAATATTAACGAAGGCAGGGGATACGGTCTGGCCGCCTTCACTTCAAAGGGGGGAGGAGGGCAAAGAGGAAGAGATGGTGGGGAGCAAAGAAAGAACGGGATGACTTCACCTCTAGACCCTGAGCAAAAACTGGCCTTCAGTGAGAAGACCGCCAAGGAGACAGTGTCCCTCTGGAGGGGGACCTCCAGGTCCACTCGCGAGAAGAAGGAGAAGGAACGGATGAGAATCAGAGTTGAGGAAACAGAGGAATTTGCTTATTCTGGGCCATGAGTTCCACGCGCAAGACAGAGTGATACTAAAATGGATTATGAGAACTACTAATTTATTTATTTTTATTTAAAAAATTTTTTTCTCCCAGTTTTATTGAGATGTAATTGACATACAACACTGTAGAAGTGTAAGGCGTACGGCATAGTGATCTGACTTACGTATGTCATGAAACGACGACCGCAGAAAGTTCAGTGAACATCCATCGTCTCGTATGGATGCAACATTAAGAAAGAAAGAGAATTTCTTCGTAATGAGCTCTTAGGAGTTGCTCTCTTAAACACTTTCATGTATAACATCCAGCCGTGTTCATTGTATTCATCGTGTTGTGCATTAAAACCACTCTCACTTGAATCTAGATACACCGAACTCACTTTTCCAGTCTCCGTTCAGACGGAGAGTGACTCACCGAGGTGCTGCCTCTTTGGTTTTGAAGCCGCAGAGGGAAGTGCGTGTCTGGGTTGGTGCAGGATGCACCGCTCACCGTGGAAAAAGCAAACAAGCACAGATGGCTTCACGTGAACCAGACTCACGGGAGGTCATTCCCGAGGAAACAGCCAGCCTGCTGAACTGGAGAAGAGCCACTGTCAGGTCTGTTTCTCCTGACCAGGGGGACTTTCTGTCTCTCCCTATAAATCCCAGGCGGAAAAGCCCAACTGAAGAAGCTGATGTGTTTCATACACAAGCCACGTGGGACCGGCTTTATGATGACCGGGATATTCACCCAGTGAATACACTCATTTTCCAGGTCACAGTAAACACTGTGGTTAAGGGGGCTCCTTTCACACGGGTGCCCTGTGTACCTTATGGTTGCAAAACTGAAAAAGTCTGGGAAGCCTTATCCAGTTTGCTGTCTCAGCTTCCCCGTCGTGGGTCTTACAGACACTAATAAAAACAATAGGTTTATTAACAAGAGTTTAGGAGGAGGCAGAGGGGAGAGTCAAAGGACTCTTCCAACAAGGTAGCAATTTTAAAAGGGTTCTTCAGAAATAAGGTAAATAAAGTGAGTATTGATAGGAGTGAAACAAAGAGGAAACGGAGAGGGAAGTGTCATGGGACTCATCCCACGGGGGTGGACGTTTTTAGATGGTCATTAAGGAATGAGATGAATAAAATGAACATTGATGGGGTTAACACAAAATTTTATTATAGCACCAAAGGTTGGGTGGGCCAAAGCGACACCCTGCTGGTGCCCAAATGTAAAAGGGCTCCAGACAAGCTGGAAGGTAGAGATTGCTGTGAGAAATCTGACCAGCCATCGCTTGGGGCAAAGGGTCAGGCCGTTAATCAAGTTAAAGGTGGACAAAAGTGCCAGGGTCCCTCGGCTCGGCCCCTCTCTGGGGACCCAGAGTCTTTGCACAAGATGGTTGAAATGGTCTGAGGATGGAGAAGAGAAGTTTCCAGGAGTCCTTAATACAGGAGTCCCAGGAACTGTGGTGCCAAAACCCATCGATGGAGGCTGGACTCTGCTACAGTTAGACTGAGAGAGTGTTAGAGTGTAAGCGTGGATAGGATTATGAAAGCTGGGAGGTTTAAGCAATATTACGTAAAGAAGTGGTGTCACATTGTTTGCGAATCGATTTTACGTCTGCCTGGGGAACATTTCCTCAACCTAATATTGTAAAACCAAAATGTGTTGATGAAATCTTAAGCAAGGCCACAGTGAGGAACGTAAGGTTGGTGGAATTAAGAGTTTGTAGGAGAATTGGTATGTGTGAACAGGCTCTCTGTAATGTGGTTTCTTTACCTATTTGTGTGATGGGAATGGAGACTGTGTCTGGCTGGAGAACGTTTCCCCACCTAGTACTATAAAACAGAAGGCTATAAATCTGCCCTTCGACTGACATTAATTGGACATGCTTAATGGGAACCAGTAAGATTGCCTGAGCCCACACAGTATAGACTAGAAATTGGAGTGCTGGTGGAGACAGATCGCGTGTGATGGCCCTCTAGACCGGGGCTTATGGTAAGAACCTGTGATCACCTCCCATCGAGGACTTCCGGTCCTCTGCACCAGAGCATTTCATTTGAGGGACATTTACTACCTTGCTGTCTGACATTATTGCTGGAAGCTACTGCTGAGACTGACATAAAATGGTCTTAAGACCTGAAACGCCCACACTGTCTTGGGTGATGTCAGAGACACGCTGTCAAATGAGGGTGGCAGTACCCAAAAGAGTTCCATAAGCAAATGGAAATGATTTATACAGGGTCGTGCTCCCTGGCGAGTGTGAGGAGGAATAATCCCTAGCAGGAAGCCTCTTGCTCTCCAGGACTGACTCTGGAACTGTGGGAGGAGCTGCTGGATTGGGAGAAGGCAAACACAGAAGGGGGGAGCTGCTGGATTGGGAGAAGGCAAACACAGAAGGGAGGAGCTGCTGGATTGGGAGAAGGCAAACACAGAAGGGGGGAGCTGCTGGATTGGGAGAAGGCAAACACAGAAGGGAGGAGCTGCTGGATTGGGAGAAGGCAGACACAGAGGGGGGAGCTGCTGGACTGGGAGAAGGCAAACAGAAGGGGGGAGCTGCTGGATTGGGAGAAGGCAAACACAGAAGCGGGGAGCTGCTGGACTGGGAGAAGGCAGACACAGAAGGGGGGAGCTGCCGGATTGGGAGAAGGCAGACACAGAAGGGGGGAGCTGCTGGACTGGGAGAAGGCAGACACAGAAGGGGGGAGCTGCTGGACTGGGAGAAGGCAGACACAGAAGCGGGGAGCTGGGAGAAGGCAGACACAGAAGCGGGGAGCTGGGAGAAGGCAGACACAGAAGCGGGGAGCTGGGAGAAGGCAGACACAGAAGCGGGGAGCTGGGAGAAGGCAGACACAGAACCCCTGGAGGGCTGGACTACACACTGTTTTCCTAGCACTGGTGGGAGGATTGAGCAGTGGTAAGAGCCCCTCTGTCTGGGTTTTTACCAGCTCATGAGCAGCAGTAGCCAGTGGCCTGGCCATGAGGTCAGACAGACAGCAGTTGGAAACCTGGCCTATTGAAAGGATGCCTGTATGGGGCACGGCCCTGTGGGAATTTGAGGGGTGCCCTAAAGTAGAACATGACAATGCCCATCAGAAGAACCCCCGTCCAGTTTGGAAGGTGATTGGAAACGACGAGCGGCTATTGCCACGTGCTTGCTTAAGGTGGCTGCCCCCCAGATCCATGAATTAAGTGGACGTCAGAGTCTGGAGCAGTGCAAAGACGGGCTGAAGCTAGACATGAGGCGCAACATGCTAATAGGAGCTGTTCTGTCTGCCAGCAAAAGAGAGATTGCAGGCGGCTGTGCAGTACATTCCCGGGTGGGAATACCCTGAGCACAGCTGGCCAGCGAGACCAACGCAGGAAGCCCCGAGGGGCTCCAGGTGGGGCCTGAGAGGAAGAGGCACGGGCTCTAGACTGGACTTGGCTTCCCCGGCAGTGGATGCAGTGCTCCGTGTGCCACAAAACAACTGGAGCAGAACGTAGTGTATCCATGTGGGTGGCTCAGCATCCCTTCTTCAGACCAAGGAACTCACTGTATAGCTGTCGACTGAAGAAAAATGCACAGTGTGAGAGATGTGAGTTCAGTTTTATCGGGGGCTAAAACGGGGACTGCAGCCCGGGAGACAGTGTTTCAGATAGTTCTAAGAAACTGCTCCAAAGAGGTAGGGGAGAAGGTCAGTGTTATATCTGATGTTAGTGAAGGGAGCGGGTAGGCTCAGTCGAGCACACGTGTTGGCAGAGCCTGGCTGCTGGTCACGGGGAGCAGACGTCACTGTGAAGGATATCAGTGCTTTTCTAGATACGAGGAGATGTGAGAATTGGGCTCCTAAAATCTTCTCCTGAAAATATCTAGCTCTCTGAAGGCCTGTTCTGCCAGTCTCTCCCAGAGCACAGAGCACCTCATTCCTGGTCTCCACGCTGAGCTCCTTTCAGGGGGATGTGGAAGGTCAGCGGCTGCAGCAGCTCCTGATTTAATCCTCGTGGAGGCAGATGGCAAGTGCCAGTCTGTAGTTGACGCGGCCGATAATGTCTGACCGTGGGCACAGTGATACCCTCCTCAGACCTGGACCTGGCAGTTAAACGTTGTTGTCCAAACAAGGGGAGATACGAGCATGAAGAGCTGGCTTACCTGCCTTCGTGAGTGTGAGCTCACACTCAGCACGAGCACGGGTGGGGCTCAAGGAGTGTCCGTCCCCAGTGGATAGATTCCTCCTTTTATTTCTGGTGGATCTGGGAAGAGCAGGTGAGGAAGGGGCTGCTCTACTTCCTTTCCCACGTCACCTCCGCTTTTCAGCATTCCGCCTGCTCGCTGCAGTGGCCACAGGATCAGCGCTGCAACTACAAGGGCTGGCAGGAGGGGGGACTCCGAAGCAAGGAATAGTAGCTGTTTTTAACCTTTATATCACACTTCCTGAGGGCCTGATTGGGTAGGATGTACCTTCATCCCATCTGCCAAATAGGGATCAGCAGTGAATTCACCTATATTGCCTGGGGTAAAAATCGCCCACCAGGTGAACCTCTGTAAGCTCTGTCACCCACTCTGTGTGGACAGGGGTGGACCGAGGGGGAGGGGCTTGCTAGGATAGTATCGCTGCCTGCTGTCTAGTCCAGCACAGGGTCTGAGCCCAGCGTCCCTCCCAAAGGTGGAAAAGATTGGGGATAAGTGGAGAGAAGGGGACATAGCAGCTGGGAGTAAGAGAATAAATAAGCGAGTTATGTTACGGAAGGAGGGAAATCCAATATTAAGTAACGTCTCAAAAGAGGTTCAGGGTAAGAGATGGTATTGTCTCTTAGCTCTATTATGTCAGACACCTGAAGGGCTGAAACCATATGTTACTGAAACCACTCCTGCTTTTGGAACCTGACAAGCTGGATAGGAACCTGTCTCCGCATCCTGGGAGACATTTCATATGATACGAGGAGGGACTGGATAGTTATTCATGACTGACTGGGATTCTAGTAGTGTGCCACTTTCCTGTGACTTTTATGATTGTTTTTCTGTAAGAGATCTGTGTTCGAAGACCGGGGGTAGATTTTGTGATTTTTATATATATATATATATATCTTGATCTTTGCCCCACTTCTGGCTCAGAGCTCTTATAACCCTTCGAATGTCCTAAGTGAGAAAGGCCCTAAAGGGAGTGAAATACTGGAGATTAAAATCTCAGAAGTGAAGAAATCGGGGATACCGATTACATGTAGAATATGGTCTTGGATAGTAGAGGCCAACATACGTAGGGAGGAGATGAAAACAGTTTTCGAGTAGAGTGTTGATAGCTTGGGGTGTTAGTCGATTCTTGCTGTGGTAGCAAACAACCTCAATATCTCAGAGGTGTATAAAAATGCAAACCTCTTTTGCTCACGTCAGGATGAAGTTGGCTGTGACCTGGTGCTGCTGGGCTCGGCTGCAAGCCCACCAAGGAGCCCCATTTAGGATATGCTGTTCTGATGCTGGGGGACAAGAGCAAAGAGGCAGAATCACAGTAGAAGCTGATTAAAGGTTCAGCCTATATGCAGGGAACCCTAGTCACTAACATTTCAGTGGCCAAAATGGCATGGCCTATCCCAAATCAGTGGTGTAGAAGTACATTTTGCCCATAGGGAATCACGGTGAATGAATAATGCATCTGCCATAGTTGCTAACTTGGATACTGGGGTTACCCCAAATGTTATAGGCTCTTGTTAAGAAGAGAAAGATCGTAAACCAGTTGCTAAAGCTCAAAGAGATAATCATTACAATAGCTAGAAATGTCTAGGTAATAGATCATGTTAATATAAAAAACTGAGAAGGGCAGTGGCCAAACTTTGGCATTTTTATGCTTTGTATCCTCTTATGAGACTATATCCTTCAACTAAAGACCAGGTAAGTGGTTCAGCAAAGCAAAATAAATGTAGTGAACTAGATACAGATCTGTAAAAGCTCATTACATGGACTGTTTTCCTTTTTCAGCGATTTCTTTCTAAAAAAATCATCATAATCCCACTACCTTTTCCTGTTGGTAAACGTGCAGGAGTGAAATGCCAGTCCATTGAGTGAGTTGGAAACTCTTCATGTCGACAGTCAAAAGCTTGGCTAAATTCTTGCATTTCTTTTTGTATTTAATTAGACACTAAAGATATAGAGACATTATTTTCTTGGAAAGTCTGGCGAGTTGCATGACTAAGCCTTAATTAAAACAAGGACCTGGTTCTGTTTCTGCTGTGTCCTGGGAGAAAGTACCCGTGGAACCTCTTGATAAGTCTCTCTTCAGAAACATATAACTCCAGCTTCTTACAGAGGAGTGAGAAGTAAAAACTTGTACCCACTCCTACATTTCATTTTCTCTAGATTTATTGCAATCATAGGAAAGGGAATATTATTTGATGTGTTCTGCTTGATATTCATGAAAATAGCTCACGTTTATTGAGCTCAGAACCAGCCACTTCTCTGTACATAGATTACCTTAACTGAATACTCATAATGACAGCACTAGAAAGCAAGTGTTATTATCTGATTCATTTTATAATTGAGTAAAGCATGAAAAGGCTAAGTATAAATTGCACAAGTTGCATATGGAATAAAGTAACGGAATCAGGGTTCAATCTATGTAGTGTGGCTCAAAAATCTGAATGAACCAATAGAATATACCTGTGATTCTCAGACTGTGTGCTGACACACTCTGGGTTATTATAGATGACTGATGGGGTTATTTTAATTTTTCTAGAGAATCATCTCTTAGATATCATGTAGATTACTATATCCAAGTCATTTTAACTAACTACTCAATAAATTGAATTTTTAGGTATTTCTTTTGGCCTCAGCGCGTCATGAAACAGTTCCTGAGATGCTGAGAGTGTTGTGAACTGAGAATGTTTGGGAGCCTCTGTAGTATTCTGTCTCCACACGCTAGCTACTGCAGTGTGTGGTAAGATTCCGGACATCTCTCTGATTGGCCACTGACATCCTGTGCGTCTGAAGCTTTGTGGTTCTAATTATTGCTTTCTATTAAAATGGTTAGTGTTTTTTCATCTTTACTCTTTCTTTCATCATTACTATTAGCGTTATTATTTTGAGTAGTGGTTATCATATTTAGAAATATGCTTGGCTAAAAAATTATAAAGAGGTTTGTCTTCTTTGTTTTGCCCACTCCGGGGACCTGAATATTGAATCTAGTAGAAAGGGTCCACCAGATCTAGGTATTCAAATTTTCAGGTGTAAGAAATTTTAACTCAGGACTTTCTATCAAGATGAAAAAGAATGTGTTGAGATTAGCCAACCACAGTGATTGTAATGGGAACTATATATATAGTTTAGTATACACGTTTATATTTGAGAAATATTCTCGAATTCCTCAAGAAAGTTCTGGTACTAAAATCGGTTTTCTAATACGGGTCTTCAGTTCCTCCTCCCCCTGCCCCCAAATGTAGTGATAATTCTTAAGCTGTGTAGTTATAGAGATAGTTCAGGTTGGGACTGAAATTTTCCTCTAGATTTTTGGAATCTACTCTGATGGTCAACTTGGTCTCGTACAATACCCATTTCTTGCTTCAGGACATGTTTTTAGCCACTGAAACATTCTTCATCTTTGCTGATGCATTTATTCAAGGCATAAATTCATTATTGAATTCCTAGTATTGACTAACCATGTTCTTTGGGAGGTTTTCTTTTATATGATATTCTCTATTATAGAAAACGACAGGACAAAGCTCTGTTTTTCTGCTTCTCTCACCTGATCCCTCTGGGGTTTCCTTTTCTCTGAAGTAATAATAATTAGCAAGCCAAGGCAACGAGAGTCATGTTTAAAGTCTTTTCAGTTGCGGTATATCGCTCTGCTTGGCACCTGCCAGTCAAATGGATGCTGCATTCCTCAGCAGCATGGCTTGACTTGTCAAGAGCCATGAAATACGAGCCTTTACCTGACTGTCCGCTGAGTAGTAGTAGCTAGAATCTTCCTGCCCAGGAACCTGTCTAGATTTGGGTGACTTCGCTGACGTACGGAAGTGTTATGCGCCGAACATATGCTGCCCCAAATTCATCTGTTGTAGCCCTAACCCCCAATATGATTGGCATTTGGAGATGAGGCCATTAGGATTAGATGAGGTCATAAAGGTGGGGCCCTAATGATGGGATTAGTGCCCTTACAAGAAAAGACACCAGAGCACCCTCCCCTGCAACTGCCCCCAGCAAGAAAGCAGCCATCTGCAAGCCAGGAAGAGAACTCTCATCAGAATCCGATTATACTGGCACTCAGATCTCAGACTTCCAGACTCCAGAACTGTGAGAAAATAAACTTCTGTTAAGTTACCCAGTCTGCCGTATTTCCTTATGGCAGATCTAGCTGAGCAGTAAAAACAGGCACTCAAAATTTTTGGTTGCTTGTTTGATTGATGGTCAGCATCTTAATATCTTGTCAATTAGTTTCTTTTAACTCAGCCTGACAAACTGTTGGGCACTATGAATTCAGTAAGATAAGGTCAGAAGAGTCTCCGCAAAGCATCAACTGATTTCTGTCTGAAACGGACAGATCCTGCAATCTCTTTTTCATTGGTCTAACGAAAGAGAAGAGAAACTCGGTCACCCATCGACATCTTAGAGTGAATTCGCAAAAGAAGTGTAGACAAGCAGTGTAGACCTCTACTGCTCAGGAAATTGGCCACACTTGCTGCCAGAGCTCCTGACTCAGCCATGAGTGAACTGTAGCTGGTCTGTGACCGCCTAGGGACGTTTCAGACATTGCTCCGGATGTTAGAACATGCCTGAATCGTGTTAAGGACTGTAAACAAGCACAATCATATTAAGCCTAAAAAGCGGAACGTGCTGGCGTGTAGATGCTTCGTTGCATTTTATGCTGAAATGAATAGAATTTTGTTAATTTGGGGGAATGACTGTATGAGTGAAGTTTCCGTTTTTTTAAATTTTTTTTGACATGTTGAAAATTTTCTAAAAGATGAGCTTGTTTGTAGTAGGTTTGGTGAATATTAACTGAGAATGGAAAGCAAACTTTAGCATGCCAGTAATCCTGCTTCTTCTGTACAAAGTGGAAAAATAAGCCCTGTGGCTTATTTCATACTCTGCTGTGCTTGTGAGTTGAGACAAAGTATCATCCAGGTACTGATATAACTTCCTGTATGTTACAGCACTATTGAGCGCTCACTCCTGAGGTTCCTCTCTGCATTATATAAACAAGCTCTTCATTAGCATGTGAAGGCTTATTTTTGGCCTTCCAAAATGTGTCAATTTATTAATTTCATATTTCCCATTGTTACCATTTTGACAGATCTTTCTGCCTTTGTTTCTTGTTCATGTTCTATTTTTCATATTTAATACTTCAAGGTATTTTTTTTGGATGGGGGTTGTGTCTCAAAATCTGTTTCAGGTAGAAGAGAGCCACCCAGTACTGGTCCTGATGCTGACTTATGGTAACAGTATTATATAAGTATCCAAGCTCCTGAAATGTTGATCTCATAGGTCTGGGATATGGTCTAGGGATCTCCCCATATATGTATTTTTTAAAAGCTCCCCATTTCATCTTGATGTGCAGGCAAACATAAGGACCACCGAAATGGAGAAGTTACAGCTGATGACCAAGCCCACAGTTTGATACTGTAGAATGCTTGCCCTGTGAAACAAAGTTGAATTCCTTTACAAGGTATGTGGTTTTCAATAAGGCATATCTCCTCTTGGCCTGAGGGTCTTCATTTATGGAATCAAACATTTGCACTGTCTCTAAGAATTGATGAACTTGTCATGCAAACAGATTTCTTTTAGTTCTGAATTAGATAGGTTCTCCATTATGCCTTTATGAGCAGTTTTAGTCTTTGCTGTGTTCAGGATGACTCTGGTTAGCGTGATCATACAATTTACCCTTGGGGAAATTCTATCATCTACTGTGTAGTCAAGAGGTTTATTCTTCTTCGCATGGCGCTATGTAGGGCTCTTTGAAGTATTTACGTTTGCATCGAGGCCACACTTACTTCTTCATTAGGCCGGCTGATTGCGTATATAATTGGCTCGGACCAATGTTATCTCTGTCATTGAGACAGTGACCCAAAATATTCAGCCTACTGACCCTAGGCTGATTATCTTGCCTTTATATTAGAAATGTATAGGGATAGCACATGCTGTAATCTCTTGATTGAGAATTAATAAGCTGATGAATTCTGAGTACTTCTTACATGCTAGGCACTGAGAAGGCAAAAAGGTGATAAAAATCAGTCTAGTCATCATTTCACAGCAATGAAGAAGAAAGACTTGGTACTGACTACAGAAGAACAGAGGAAGGGTATTAAAATAGGTCTACAGAATTAAAGAAAGCCTCTGGTGGAAGTGACGCCTGGGCATTGTCTTGAAGTGATGAGTCAGAATTAGCCAGGGATGGGTGAGTGGAAGGGTGTTCCAGGCAAGGGAGGACAGCAGCAGAAGCAGAGTCACGGAGGTCACAGGTCACGGTGTGCTTCTTGAGGCTGAAGATACTTCAGTTTGTTTGAACATCAAATATGAACAGGGAGAAAATGCATTTTGTTTGCTTGAGGGTTTAGAATTAGACAGTGAAGTACAGTGGCATACAGATGGCTTCTTGTAAAGAAGATGCCTAGCCCGGCTAAAACGAAGGTGCAAAATCTGGATCCAAACGTAGTCTGTTTGACTTTAAACTTGGAATTTTGTCACTAGATGTTACATGGCATGAGATACAATAATTGGAGAACCTCTACTCACTTTGTGGGCAGATGGGACACGTGATGTCGGTGTGGGTTAAGACTGAGTTATCGTTTGACTCTGTCAGTCCTTCCGTAATAAACCGTTGTGTCTGATTATACATTAGGAGATACGTCGACACAGATGGAGGTAAACTAGTTACATTCCTTAAAGGTTTCTCTTGAATAGACATGCTTACAAATGACATCCATTGTAAGCTCTTGGAGGCCAGTGGTATCTTATTTCTGTTTCTGTCTCTCTGGTGACTTGCCCAGTGCTAGGATATAATGATGACTTAGTTCATGTTATTTGGATGAATGCGATGAACAGGATGAAAGAGCTAAATGAAGGTAAGGCGCCGATGTTACGTAAGATCTTCTTAAATATATGCCCATCACAAGAGCGCATTGATCTCGTATACAGTTAAGATTGAAATAGGGGGAAAAGGCACTTTAATAAGACATTTCAGACTCTGCTTTCTGAAAGGTGTGTTGGTACCTGGTAAGAAGGGATGGGGGCAGGAACAGACAGAGGGACACAAATAACATGAGCTGCCATTGATACTGGATAATTTTCAGTTATTTTATGCTAGAAACCAAAAACATCTCTGAAGTGGGCTGCTATAGTTTGAGAATCAGACCTCTCATCCTACAAGAATCATCGAGAGTGGCCCCACCGGGTAGAAGTGTAACGCTAGCTGGGAGGAGTGTAATTACAGAAAATCAGAAGTCCCCTAAGGGTCCCAGTGACTGCTGTGAGTTCCTTTACAGCAACTGATAAACATCTTGCTGTCAGATCACATTTACTGACCACTCAAACATGGCATCCTAGTTGCTCCTTTTCCTCTGACGCCTGCTTACCTCTCCCCATTCTTCATTTGTATTGGATTTTTTTTTTTTTGGAGAATATATATTACAGGAGACATCTGTGAAAGCAAGAAGGTGACTAATAATGCGTACCAACTGAAATGAGGGTGTAGCACCATTCATGCTGATGTGGAGAGACCGGAAGTTTTCAGTGCCGATGGTCTTGCCTGCTTGTGCTGGAAAGTTAAAACCAAACCTTAGATATTTGGAAATGGTTTGGTTAGAGACAGGTGAAAGTGTTTGGTTGTTCTAGATGCTCTGTGGCTTTCAGGTTGAGTCCCTGGTAGCCAATGCACGTTCAGACAGCATATTTCAGGACTCTGCAAGGGCCGAGCCTGTGCTTCATCTAAGCAGAGAGGTGGCTTCAGACTTTGGGAATGAAGAACTGTAAGGTCACGCAATGTGCTCTCCGAGTGCAAAGATGCTAATTTGATTATGGATTCCGGACAGTCCCATGGATTCACTTCATTTTGCTCGGCTGCAAGACAGAGACAGTTATAATGGTTAGTCTTTGAGTGTGTTTGCATCATCCAGCTCTCCCTTTTTGCTGGTTTTAATGGGAGTGATCTTCATCTACATTCTCTGACTTTTATCCTACACCGTTTTCCTCAGTTTGTATTATACGTTTAAAGCATTTTACAGATTCTTTTCCCCCGTATAGGTTATTAGAGAGTATCGAGTAGAGTTCCCTGTGGTACACAGTAAGTGCTTATGGATTATCTATTTTATGTATAGTGGTGCGCACGTATGTATATGTATAACTGAACCACTTTGCTGTACACCTGAGACTGACACATTGTAAATCAACTATACCCCACTATAAAATAAAAACTAAATTTTTAAAATGTTAGGATATAGTACGCTTTAAAATTGTATTTCGTTGCACAGCTTCTTAGACACAAGCTACCTACTCTGCAGTGTCCCGTTTCCATCGAAATAAAATGAAATCTGGAGTCCTCGGAGAGCAAATGAACTTGTTGCTGTGGCTGGGGGACTGAAGAAAGCCAGAGGGTCTCTGAAAGGGATGCAGACTTTTGCCGCAGACACAGGCAGATGTGGGAAACAGGGTCTGCAGGTTATGCACGCTCATGTCTCAGAACTTCCTGAGATCTCCTGCGAAGTGTTTGGTTGTTACTTTTCTTGGATACAGTCAATTCTTTCATAATCATCCACATGCTTCTTTGGTTAGCTCCATGAAAATAGCAATAAGTGATTTCTTCCACTTTAGCAAAAATCATCTTGATACTCAATGAACTGGCATGCCCCCTCTTATTTTCATTCTGATTAACAACCAGTTTTCTTTGGAATAGAATAATTCAGTCAGCCATGGAAAGCCAGTACTCATTTTAGCACTGCACAGAAGAAAGCTGGTAAGAAGTTTGCTGAAAGGAAAATCATGGAAATTTAGGGTTGATCCATTTATATTTTGCTAGATTTCCACCACTCAGCCTATCAGTCTGTGACCTGAGACATTTTCTGAGGCTTTAGTGATCCACAGGCTTTTACTTTTGATGACCTGATGATCAAGTCAACTGATACTCAAAGAGTGCGTGAACTCCCTGAAGGAAGGTATCCACAGCCTCGCTTTCCATTCCCACCCGTTTTCCTTGATTTGTTTACACTCCTGTGATTGCTGTCATTTGATTGTCCAACTACATCCCACTGACAGCTATTCGTGTTGGCAGTGATTATGAAGAGAACAGGAAAGGGAACACAGTGCACTCAGTTTTGTCTACAGTCAGAACTCTAATCTTGCGGCTGCCTTTGGAGACACTAGCAGAAGCGTAAGATGGGCTTTCTTCTGCGTTTGGATGGGAAAGTATGTTCACATTTAACTGAGATCCACATTCCACGTTTTTGTTAATATCAAGTAAGTTGGAGAATAGGTAGTTGGCAGATGCAGAAAAAAATTAACTTCACATTTAATCACTATTTTACAATAGTAAATCAGACTGAAACACTATAACAGCTTTTCAGAGGTAAGCATATATAAGAATTATCCATTGCTTTACTGGAAATTTGAAAATTACCTGATGAGTCAATGGAGGGGATTAACATTGCTATTGAATATTTAAACAGAATTTTCATAATGATCTCTGAGTTTGGGGATTAAAAGAGATAAGGTGGAGGAAGATTGATTTCATAGCTGGAGAGCTGTCTTCACGTATGGTTTTGATGTGGTATTTCTAGGACACAGCCGGTAATATTATATTGCGATACCCTTTCTTCTCTTCTCCTGAGTCTCAGTCACTTTACTGCTGTTTCTGAGGCGCTAGGCTGACAGGGAGCAGTAAGGGACGGGTGCCATATGTCCCACCGGGAAAACCAGCGTTGGATACGTTCTCAGCCCTTCTCATGCCTTGAAGTGACATGAAAGTCTTTACTTAAGGGATCTTTTACAATGTTTAAAACATGTCTATTGCTCATGATAAGATGTGCTCATTCATAGAAACATCCGGAGTCCCGGAGAGTCTTGATCCAATTAAGGCTGGTTGACATCAGGCTTCTGAAGTGAAAAATGGGTTGTCCTGCCTGTGACATTTCCTTCACGTACTCTTTATGAAGTCAGTGTTTCCAAGAAATATCTCCTCTTGTGATCCTAGTCTGCCTTCTCATCTGGCTCCCATAGATAGATGTTGCATAATGTACACGAGCAGTGCCTGTCCCAGTTACCCACTGCGCCCGAGCCGTCTCTTAGGCGTTGGTTCAAAGGAGTGATGCCTCGGCTCAGAGACACCCGGATCAGAAACGAGTTCATGGTATGTTTGCAATCATTTCCAAATGTACCCATTCAGAGTGGGCTGAAGGAGTGCAGAAGAGACATGCATGAGAATGTCTTATCTGCTTGGAAGCGCAGTGCCCACAGATGTTTCCACAAAGATATTGGGCGTCCCTCCAGGGATTTGTGGGATAACTTGCCCTTTCTGCACTTTCCCTGAAGTGGCAGGGAAAACAGTAGCCTGACTTTCCTAAGTTCTGCCTGCAGATACCTTATCAAGGGAGTGAACCCAATGGACTTTGGAAGGTCCTGCGGTCCTGGAGGAGGGGTCGTGGGTGGACCCCACAAGCCTCTTTCTAAACTATATCAAAGGAACTTCAGAAGCTAGCTTAGTGCACTCAGCCCTTTTGTGTTTTTCAGTACATGTGAAATTTCTTTACATTCTTTCTTTTCTTCAATTACATGTGATGGTTTAAATCCAACATTTTTACGGTAGCTGTCTTTTGCAAAGACCCCCATCCAGGTTCTGCCGTGTGAGGGGATGTGTATCACAGGTTAATCCCCTTGTTAATGGCAGATAATTAAAGCGGCAAAATCATTCGTATGTCCTCCTCTATGCAGTATATCAATGCTCCTGAAATCTCCGTAAATTCAACTTAATACAGATTTTGGAGAGGAAAAAACAAGTCAATTTCTTCTTCACGTGGGGATTTTCTTAAGTTTACGGAGTGTATAGCCCCTTGTAATTCTTTGGATTTCACAGGCAATCATGGTCCCTGGACACTTTAACAGAAAAAAAAAAAAATCTAGTAACTATTAGAAACACCACATTAAGCTTTCACAAGAGTTTTTTTTTTTTTTTTTTTTTACACGAAACACTTTAAGAATTCCAAAACAGTGTCAATAGAGTTGGACGAGTTGGTGAAGACATTTTCTATTATTTAATTTATTTTAAAGTGGTTCAAGAACTGGACGGCTTTATGGTTCCAAAGCGTCCCTCAGCCGTGAACACCAACATAGACACACGGCTCCGTTGTATGATCTGCTGCTACATAAAACCAAGCCCTGAGTCATCTGTGGGAGACTGAACTTGCTCTGGGAGTCCACCAACATCTAATTTCTGTATATGGATAAATTAAAAAGGATAATTAGATTTAGTTCTTATTTCATCTCATTTCCTTATTTTTCCACACTTCCTAAATTCCAGCAATCAAAATACCGTACTTCTGAATCTCTTTACGTTTTGTTTCTATCTTTTTCAATGGCTGGAGATGTATTTTTGCTTTAAGAGACTTTCACAACATTTTTTTCCATGCCCAGGACTTACTGATTTTTTTTTTTTTTATGGTGGCAGCCTGCCCACCCTGTGCCATGGCTGCTGCTTGGCACGGCTGAGCCTGAGCAGCCTGACTCACTGTCAGAGGACGGCCTTTCTGTTTTTCTCTTTTTCTCCTACTAACCTTTGAGCGTATGTGGAAAGGAACATGGGTGCATAACTTTCGCTCTGCCTCATTCATTAATTAACTTCCTGCCCCTCACACAGTATCAGCAGCTGGTCACAGGGAAATCTCACTCCTACCAAGGTCAAAGCTGTTTTATAGAAAATACTGATTTTTTTTTTTGGCTGCACTGTGCACCTTGTGGTATCTTAGTTCCCTGACCAGGGATTGAACATGGGCCACGACAGTGAAAGCGCCAAATCCTAACCACTGGGCCACCAGGGAACTCCCAGAAAACACCGATTTTTTTTTTTTTTTTTTAGATAGAGACTTCACTTTATCTGATTGCACCAGGTCTTAGTTGCGGCAAGCGGGCTCCTTAGTTGCGGCACACGGGCTCCGTAGTTGTGGCATGAGAACTCTTAGTTGCAGCATGCATGTGGGATCTAGTTCCCTGACCAGGGATCGAACCCAGGCCACCTGCATTGGCAGCACGGAGTCGTATCCACTGCGCCACCAGGGAAGTCCCAATACCGATTTTTATCAGCTGTATCCCTAAGCATATTCTCTTCCCCTATAAGGTAATTTATGAAATCACTTAGAATAGTAACTGGAACATAAATTTGGGCGTAATCAACATTGAATGTCTGTGGTCTTCTTGGGTGACTTTTTACTAAATAATCTATACTATGTGTTGGGTGAAGCCCTATTATATTTACTTTTTATGACCAAATGTCACTTCTCCTTTGAAATTCTGAGGACTTGACTTACCAATTTCCACTATTTTTGGTTTCACGTCATTGAGACCTCTGTTGAATTACCTCTATTGGCCATTTACCGTGAAGTGGTGTAATTATTTATATACATGTTTCATTTTCCTTAGTGAATTATAAGGATTCGGTCTTTATACCCTTCTTCTCTCCCCAGCGGTACTGGTAATAATAGCTAACATGTACTGAACATCCTCTATGGGGCAAGCCTCTGTTTATATTGGTGATCGCATTTAATCCTCACATAAACCCTAATGGGACATCATTAGTGTCCTTATTTCCTTGATGAGAAAATAGAAGCCTAGGAAAGTTTTCTGAGTTCACACTTCTAGCTGCTTGTGGAGCGAGGATTGGATTCAAGGAAATTCAGTTGCCGTGGCTTTACCGTGAACCCAGACGTCCTAATGCCCACAGTAGACTCCTTGGCACGCGTTGGATGCATCTGGCTTCATATCTTTTCGGTTTTTCCCTCTTTCATTGCTCATTCATCTGTAGGTTTTGTGACGAGAAGTCTGGGTGCAAAGCATGCTTGGCGCTGCTTTGATACACGTGGCCGGAAGTGGGAAGGGTGGAAGGCCTGCTCATCTCTGGCTTTCTGAAGGGAACCTCAACTTCCCAGGGAACCCCTGCAGTGAAGCACAGCCTTGCAAGTTTTCTGACATCACAGAACACTCTAGTGTGGAGTTAGTCCTTGGACTTTGTTCTTCGAGTTGCCTTTTGTAGCCACCTTTTTTTCCTACATACATTTTAGTGTGTCCTTTCAGCAAATTTTGTTTCATTAAAAAATCTCTTTATGTCCTTTCTTTTATTTTAAAATTTTTTTTGGATGTGGACCATTTTTAAAGTCTTGGTTGACTTTGTTACAATATTGCTTCTGTTTTATGTTTTGGTGTTTTGGCCGCGAGGCACCTGGGATCATAGCTCCCCAACCAGGGATCGAACCTGTACTCCCTGCCTTGGAAGGCAAAGTCTTACCCACTGGACCGCCGGGGAGGTCCCTCTCCTTTCTTTTAAATGGGAAGGAGGGAATAGACATGAAAATGATAGCTGTGGGGAGAACCCATGCCTTCACTCTGTGTCCTCCCCTGGGTCACCCACCACACACATAGTGTAGATGACTGTGCGTCTCCTGTCCCCTTTATTTCCCGTGTCTGCCCCCAAACATGAGGGCAGGGATTGTGTTTGTTCCTGAAGTCCCTCTTAAGGCCATCCACAATAAGACTTCTCTTTTTCTTCCTGTGTGTTTCAAAAACTAGACTTTGCCCTTTAGCACCTAAAAATAATACTAATAAAAAAAAAATAAGGAATCGCATTTTATGCCAGGGCTTTTACCGATGTATCTTGCCTTTGCTGGTGGTCAGCATTAGGAAGTGAATCTCTTTTTCCTTAGGCCAGTCATCCTCAGAGGATATTGGCAACGAGCCACTGTAACATGGGGTAAATAAGACGTATGACAAAGCTAAAAGCTGAAAATAGAATTCATTTCCTATCAGCTTGTTCTATAGAATGTTTTCCATCTGGGGCCAGCTTTCACGTGATCACTCAGTCACATGGGCTAATCTGGTCTCACAGACATCAAGGGAATTTCTAAAACACTTTACAGCAAATGGAATTGTAATGTTTGAATATTAAAAAATTAACTATTCTTGAGAAGTTATATTAGATATTTTTTACTGCTCTTTGGGGCAACTGTAGGGCTACTTGTGTGTTTTCCTCTCAAGCCTTATGAGTTATGTTCTCTTTTCTGAGTTCCTAGGCTCTCCTGAAGGTCTGACTTATAACCACTTCCTCATAATATGTTCATGAGCACATCTGCCCCCCATTTTGCATACAGTTTTAGGGAATTAACAGAACTCCCAAAGACGCTAGGAGTTTTTGGATATTGCCTTGGACGACATTTTTCCAGGCCATTTATCTAAGTGAAATCTAAATCAGCAGCATTAATACAATGATCTGAGCATCGAAAACAAACTTGTGGTTACCGAAGGGGAAAGGGAGGGGGGAGGATTGAATTAGGGGTACAGGATTAACAGGTACAATCTACTATGTGTAAAGTCGATAAAGAACAAGGACATACCGTATAGCACAAGGAATTGTAACTATTATAATAACTTATAATGGCGTATAGTCTACAAAAATACTGAATCACTATGCTGTACACCTGAAACTAATTATAATATTGTAAATCAACTACACTTCAATAAAAAAAAGCACAGTGATTAGAGAAAGAGTGTCCAGAGACTCACCGTAGCTATTGAGGCTGTGGAAGTGCTAGTTATAGATAGAAACGGTGTCCCCCGGAAAAGCTGCCATTGGGAGCTCTATATTTTATTACACTGAGCTGTTGAGTAATTCTTTTTTTTTTTTTTTACATCTTTATTGGACTTTTTTGGAGTATAGTTGCTTTACAATGTTGTGTTAGTTTCTGCTGTACAACGAAGTGAATCAGCTATATGCTATATGCATACATATATCCCCATATCCCCCTCCCTCTCGAGCCTCTCTCCCACCCTCCCTATCCCACCCCTCTAGGTGGTCACAGAGCACCGAGCTGATCTCCCTGTGCTGTGCAGCAGCTTCCCAGTATCCATCCATTTTACATTCGGTAGTGTATATATGTCAATGCCACTCTCCTACTTCGTCCCAGCTTCCCCTTCCCCTGCTGTGTCCTCAAGTCCGTTCTCTACGTCTGCGTCTTTATTCCTGCCCTGCCACTAGGTTCATCAGTACTGCTTTTTTAGATTCCATATATAGGCCTTAGCATATGGTATTTGTTTTCCTCACTTACTTCACTCTGTATGACACACTCTAGGTCCATCCACCTCACTACAGATGACTCAATTTCGTTCCTTTTTATGGCTGGGTAATATTCCATTGTGTATATGTACCACATCTTCTTTACCCATTCATCCGTTGATGGACACTTAGGTTGCTTCTGTGTCCTGGCTATTGTAAATTGTGCTGCAGTGAACATTGTGGTACATGACTCTTTTTGAATTATGGTTTTTTTAGGGTATATGCCCAGCAGTGGGATTGCTGGGTCATATGGTAGTTCTATTTTTAGGTTGTTTTTTTTAATTTTTATCTATTTATTTTTGGCTGCGTTGGGTCTTCGTTGCTGCCCACGGGCTTTCTCTCGTTGTGGCGAGCAGGGGCTACTCTTCGTTGCAGTGCGCAGGCTTCTCATTGCGGTGGCTTCTCTTGTTGCGGAGCACGGGCTCTAGGCGTGTGGGCTTCAGTAGTTGTGACTCGCGGGCTGTAGAGCACAGGCTCAGTAGTTGTGGCGCACGGGCTTAGTTGCTCCGTGGCATGTGGGATCTTCCCAGACCAGGGATTGAACCTTTGTCCCCTGCCTTGGCAGGTGGATTCTTATCCACTGCACCACCAGGGAAGCCCTGTTTTTAGTTTTTTAGGGAACCTCCATACTGTTCTACGTTCCCACCAACAGTGCAGGAGGGTTCCCTTTTCTGTTGAGCAATTTTTATATGTTCGAAAATCAAAATCTGTGCTTCTCCTGCATTCAGTGTAAGTTCAGTTGGCAGGTGAGTGACGTTAATCCTGCAAGCTACTCAGGCTTCCTGTTCCCCCATGGTTAGAGGGTCGAATCAGTATTTATTGTGTTACTTTGGCTTCATAAATAACACTTGATGTGTATGCTCATTCATAAATAAGCCCCTCCTGAAATTATGCTCCAGTGAAATTATTAATAATGATATTTGGCTAACAGGTGATGAGTACTTATTTTATGTAAGCTTGTGCCCCATGCTTTGCAGGCATTGTTTCAATGCTGTTTCACAATAATTTTTTGAGGAGGTTCTATTATCTACATTTTACAGATGAGAAAACAGGGGCTTAGGGAGAGAGGTAACTTGGCCAAAGCCCTGTGTCTAGGAAGAGGCAAGGCCGGGATTTCAGCTCAAGTTTTCCAACTCCCAAAGCCTTATATTTAATTGCTATAGGATGATGCCTCCCTAGTAGAAAAAAAAAAGGTAAACTTAAAAAAAAGAATCTTGTTCACTACTTTATGTTTTTTTCTTTATTCACATGAAGGCTGTCTACATAAAGAGTTAAAATTGAATACTATTAAACTATAACATATATGCAATCGAATACAATATACAATACGCATAATCAAATATACCCATTTTAGGTGTTTAGTTTAACTTGACAAGTGTAAACACCTGTGTAACCACCATCCAAATAAGACACAGAACATTTCTGTCACCCTCACATAGTTTTCTGATGCCCTTTGCAAAATCAGTCCCTCACCTTGTATCCTAGGCAACCACCAATTTGATTTATACAACCGTAGGTGAGTTTTGCCTGTTTTAGATAAGATCATAGATCTTTTGTATGGGACTTCTTTTGCTCAGCGTAAGGTTTTTGACGTTCATCCAAATACATGATACATTCATATATCAATAGCTTGTTGTTTTTTAAAATTGATGACTAGTATTCCATTATATGAATATCCACAATTTGCCATCTATTGAAGGGACATTTGAACTGATTCCAGAGTTTTGATTACTATGTTTAAACCTGCTGTAAACATTGACTACAAGTCTTTGTGTGGACATATGTTTGTATTTCTCTTAAGAGTAAAATTACCCTGTCATAGGATAAACGTCTAGATATACGCCCTTATAAGAACTTGCCAGACTGTTTTCCAAAGTGGTTTTACCATTTTACACTTTTCCAGCAATATGTGAGAGTTTGGGTTTCTCCAAACCCTTGCCAACATTTCAGCAATTCTACGTGTATGAAGTATCACTCTTGCTTTGATTTGTATTTTCCTGTTGGCTAATGATATTGAACAAGTGCTTGTTGGCTTCTGTGAATTGTCTGTTCACATCTGACCTGTTGTTTTATTGGGTTATTTGTCCTTTTACTATAGAGTACTAATATATACATTCTGGATACAAATCCTTTGAAGACTGTCTCTATCTATCTATCTACCTACCTATCTATATCTGTCTGTCACCTATTGTCTTATCTATTCTATCTGTTGATGTGTTGAAAATGTTTCTACTCTTTAACTTATTTTATTGATGTTGTCTTCACAGTGTCTTTTGAAGAGTGAAACTTTAAAATTTTGATGACGTCCTAGTGACACATACATTTTTCTTTCATGGTTCGTGTATCTTGTGTCTTATCTGAGAAATCTTTGCCTTTACCCCGAGGCGCCAAAGATCTTTCTGCTGTGGCTTCTTCCAGAAGTTTGGTAATACTGCTCTATATACTTCATAGTACATCACTCCTTTATATACAGTTGAGTCTAATTTGGCCGACTCCTGTGCTACAGTCTTTCATAGATCTCCACTGAATGTCTTAAGTGATGAACAAGATTCCTTTACGTTGACTGCTCAGAACTAAAGCCCCTCCCACTGTGTGGGCTCCAGAAGTAGTTCTGCTGCTTCAAGTGCTTTTTCTTTACCTGATCTTACAGAGTCTCACCCTATTCACCCTGTTCAGGATGGTGATCAAAGACTCAAGGGGACTCCTGTGCAGATTTTGGGAGCGATTTCTCTGAAATCTCACAGTACTGAGCTCCACAAATTCTAGCTGCCTTTGCTTTCCTGAGCTCTGACAACTCTCTCTCTCTCTTTCTCTGTCTCCAACTCAGTGAGAACACCACCTGCCATGCTCTCCCTGGACGCCCTGCCCACGGGGCTTCAGTGCAGGCCCTCCAGAGCACAAATTCAGCTGCCTTTGCTTTGCTTTCCTGAGCTCTGACAACTCTCTCTCTCTCTCTCTCTCTCTCTCTCTCTCTCTCTCTCTCTCTCCGTCTCCAACTCAATGAGAATGCCACCTGCCATGCTCTTCCTGGACGTCTATATTTTTATTATTTTCTAGTTTTCTATGATGGAGGGCTAGTTCCAATGCCAGTTATTCCATTATGGATGAAAATAGAAGTCTAACATAGAATCTTATCATGGGCTTTTTACATATTTTGGCTTACTTCAATGATTTTTTTCCCTTCTTTCAAGGCAAATTTGAAGTGAAGAAAAACTATTTGTCTGAATTAAATATTTAAAAGAGAAAGTATCTTAAACATATGTGTTAGTTATTAAGTAGCTGATGCTGTCATATAGCCAACAGCATTTTTTGGTACAACAATATGAAAATAAAATTATTTTTTTATAGACTTAGTAGCATTATTATTTTTTATTGAGGATATAGAATTCCAGAGAGTAGAGTGTTTTGGTCAAGATTGCACACTTAAATTTTTTTCCACAAAAGTATTAATAGCAAACAGTCATTGTGTGCTTACTATCTGACTTATATGTATGTTTTTCTCATTTAATTTTCCCACAGCTCTATAAAGTAGACTCTATTACTTGCCCCATTTTATAGATGAACAAACTAAGACTTAGAGAAATTCTTTAAATGCCCCTGTTTACACAACCAGAAATAGACAAAGCCTGGAATATTATTTGTCCAGCCTGATTCCAGAGACTGTTTTCTTTTCTTTGCTTTTTTAAAAAAATTTTATTGGAGTATAGTTGATTTACAATGTTGTATTAGTTTCAGGTATACAGCAAAGTGAATCTGTTATATTTACAAACACATATATCCACTCTTTTTTAGATTCTTTTCCCATATAGGCCATTACAGAGTATTGGGTAGAGTCCCCTGTGCTGTATTTTATACATAGTAGCGTGTATATGTCAATCCCAGTCTCCCAATTTATCCCTCTCCCCGTTACTCCTTGGTAACCATAAGTTTGTTTTCTACATCTGTAACTCTTATTTCTGTTTTGTAGATAAGTTCATTTGTACCCTTTGTAAAGATTCCACAAATAAGTGATATTGTATATTTGTCTTTCTCTGTCTGGCTTACTTCACTCAGGATGATAATCTCTAGGTCCATCCACGTTGCTGCAAGTCAGAGCCTGTTTTCTTAACCACTACAATAACCTCTTTTCTTCCTGAATGTCCAGTATGTACCTGGCCCTGGGTAAAGATGAGTAAGATTTGATGTAGTTTCTATCATCAGTGAGTTCATAAATTGGGAACAGGGAGACAGATATATGAACAAATTATGATAAACATGAAAAGTGGTAGAATAGCGTATGTGTTTGGCAGGGTGTAGGGTAGAGCGGGAGGGGTATCATCCAGAGAAAAGTAATGGATGTACAGAGATACCAAAATGAACAAGGAATAAAATGGGACATGGTGGGGAGGAAGGGGGTGATCCTGGAGAGATGGAGAGAGGGTCTAGGTGATCTACAGAACATCTTTACCTGGTGAATAACCTTTCCTAGGCCTTATTAGAGATGAACTGGGCAGGGTTTCAGCCATCAAAAGGTATTCAACCTGCCCAAGTAGACATCCAAAAAGTATTTTTGCCATTGGGTACATGAATTGCTCTGGGCGCCTGATGGAGCAGGTATTCATTCAGTTTGGGGAATCACATAAAGATCCCTGGGGGATGCTGCCCTTCCGCCAGGCGCAGAATAAGCAGCTGGTGCATTTGCTCGTTAAAGTATCAGAACCTCTTTGAGTTCCATCAGCTGTGTTGTATTATGATCTATGGAAAACAAAGTCCTCGCATTTATCATATTTGGTTTGAGGGGATCTGGCTTTTGGCCCTTGTTATGAATTGCCCAGAGCGAGATGTGTTGGATTTCCTAAACTATTTTAAAAGTGGTTGGTGTTATGTAAGTGGAGATTTTTGAATCACTTGAAAACTCTGCATATTTGTAAAAATCAGCCCATTCCTAGACATCATGTTTATTTCTCAAGTGGTGGCACTATTTTTAGAAATAAAGGACTTCAAAACCTTCATCCACATTTTTCAGCCATTACACAATGTGTTCCTCAAACATATGCAAAACAATGACACAGAGAAATCATTGAGATGGGGGGTGGGAAACAGCAGCTCAATTAAAAAAAATTTTTTAACACATATTATGATTTATTATTTAACAGTTAGCTCTGTCTGGCCTTTGGAGATTTTCTCAAATGCAAGAGTGTATAGTGTATTAAGATTTATTTGTACATTAAGCAAACATCTTTGGTTGAAATGTGGCTGGCGTATTTGACTGAATCAAAAATGAGATGACACATCCTAGTGACTGATAATATTTAGGGAAATATTTACAAACATACAAAATACTTTGTTGTTTCTCCAGAATTTTCTGTGACTATCCCCGTCTGTATTTTTTTTTAAACAAAGAAGATTCAAAATAATCACCCAGATATCTTTTCTTTTTTTCTTAGGATTCAGTATGGACCATATTTGTAATATTTCCATACATGGTCTAATGCTGAAACCTCATTGGGCCAGCGTTTACCTCTCTTTCCTCCCACCCGATTTTGATTAGTTAATTTGTCTGTGAACCTTTTTTTTTTTTTCTCCACACGTATCATTTGTTCCCTCTCCTATCAAGTGAAGAGACTTCCAGATTCTTGTCTCTTAAAAGGATGGGTTGCCAAATGCACAATCGTAATGGAGTAAATGTAGGATGTTTGTGTGGGTGAACTCAACAACTTCTGGATAAATTTGAAGCGTCTGCAGAATTTAAGATTAGTAGAGCTTCCGAAAATAATGAAGCGACTCGGACATGCTGAGGACCACGGTTGAATTTTCATTCCTTTATCATCCTTTACACATAGTGCATTTGTATACCTTCCTTAGGGATTTCTCCAATTATTTGTTTGTGATTGGATGAAATAAATTTATTGACATACGTTATGGCATAGGACAGCAAATAGTGAGAGGCATTAACTAGTCTCTTCTGAGACACGATCTTTGCTCTTTTGGAGTCACGGAGAATAAAGGGTTCCATGAGTGTTAGGAATGAAGGGTCACAGCCTGCTTGATTGGAGTTCAAGTGCAACTGAAGATGAATGCTTATCAGAGGCTTTTCTCTGAAAAAAACAGGAAACATTAATGTAGTATTATTCAAGAACTGAAAAGAGGACTGGGGGAGTATACACTCCACAGCTCTTCAGGAAAGAGACTACTTTTTGACGGTGCAAACGCTGGTTGCGTGAATAGGGCGATTTCTGCAGAGACTCTCCCAGCTCTGACTCACCAGGCAGCCTGATCTTCATTTGATTTCCTGAGCAAACTCCTCTCCTACAAAGAGAATGTGTTGAACAGCCAACATGAATATCAGTCTGCTTGGCGGTCAGAGCCTCATAAATTATCCTGTTGGTTCTTTGACACAAATCAGTCTCATGTGAGTTTGAGTTGCATAAGCTGGATTATCTTTCTCTGAGCCTGATTACCACTGGCAAAGCTGATTATTAAATATCTTCTCAGGATATGTAGAACCAGGAAGACAAAAACTCTGGAGTAAAGAAGGATAATTGGAATCGTTTTCCTAAGTACCCACCCATCCACTTCACCCCAGTTACTAAAGTAACATGGGCTCGTTGTATAAACACTTGTGGAAAGCTGTTAAATAAACAATAGTGGCTCATTGTATAAACCATTGTAGACAATCACTGCAGACACTGCAGAACATTATAAACAGGTTTAGGTGTCTTTTCTTCTAGTCTTTTTTTTTTTCTAAGCATAAGGTGGAGGGTTAAAATGAACATAAATATGGCTTTCACTTATTGAACACTTACGATATACAAAGCACTGTTTAAGTACGTGCTGTGCAGTAATTCATTTTCATCCCTGAAGCAATATCACGAAGTGGGTAGCATTATTATCCCACTTTGTAGATGAGGACACAGAGGCACTGAGATTTTAAATAACCTGTCCGGTGTCATAGGGTAAGTAGTGGAACTGTGACTTAAATTGAGATGGTCTGATTTTATAGCATAAGTTCTTTTTTTAAAATAAATTTTTATTGGAGTGTAGTTGATTTACAATGTGGTGTTAGTTTCTGGTGTACATCACTGTGAATCAGTTATACATATACTGTACATATAACCGCTTTTTCTTAGATTCTTTTCCCATAATAGGTCATTACAGGGTATTGAGTAGAATTTCCTGTGCTGTACAGTAGGTCCTTATTAGTTATTTATTTTATATCTAGTAGTGTGTATATGTCAATTCCAATCTCCCAATTTATCCCTCCCCCTACTTTCCCCCTGGGAGCCATAAGTTTCTTTTCTACACCTGTGACTCTGTTTCTGTTTTGTAAATATTTCTGTTTTGTAAAGACAGATATGCTATTTGTCTTTCTCTGTATAGTGTAAGTTCTTAACCATCATACTTTATTTATAATCTGTGCCCTGCCATTCTGAATTCACATAATGCACTCTCTATAGAATAGTAAAGTTTTGAAAGCCTTCCTGACCATCAACCAATGCTCATGACTACATAACCCTCAGTTTGATTTTGCCTTGAGAAGCCTCAAAGTTAAAATTGCTCATCTAAGTAATGAAATACTTTCCTCCTATTGGTAGCAAAACGAGGCTGCTTAAGAATCAAATATAGGACATATCCGTGTGGTGTCAGACCTAAATGTTCTGTCCTGTGTCCCTTTAATATTCTTAAATTATAACATGTATTATATTAAATCTTTGAAATTTGACATGAGAAAGAAAGTTCCGAACATTGTCTAACGTCATTGCCTGGGTTGAAGATGAGTTCAGGTTGTCCCAAGACGAAGAATGACAAATGGAAGGCGTCTCATGAAAGGATGGATACTGTGACTGGTTCTCTTTCCAAAAGTGCTATTCAGAGTACAACTTAATGGGCTGCATGTAATGTGCAAATGTGTTCTTCATTCTGATCTATTTCTGACTGATGTGAATTTAGTCATTTCTTTGGTTCAACTCCAGGGCCGGAAACGGTGGTCAAGGAAATGTTGGCACGAGGGCGTGGCTTTCTCTTTTAAGTGCTGATATAGGACATTTACATGCCTGTCTGTGATTTTTGCCTTTCTTTTGTCGGAAGGGCTATCCTTGACAAAGGGTATGGATCTGAAAACTTAACGCTGTGTAAAACATTCAAACTTTTTGTTTGTTTTCTTAAAAAAAAAAAGCTGATTAATGAGCACTTAGAAAAAGAAAGCAGGGACTTTCAGGGGTTATCATGTGTTCACTACTATTTTTTTTCAAACTTGTTAACATTTTCTTTCCTCTTTTCCTTCTTCCCTCCCATTTTCTCTCCCTCCCTTCCTTCCCTCTCACCTTTCTTTCAAGGAATACTGTACTCATGGATTGAGCAAATGCTCTAACTTAAAGTACTTTATTTACACAATTTTTTGGTAAAGACCCTCATGATATCGAGAGAATCATGCCAAAATAAGGTTGCCTAGTGAATTACTTATAGCTCTTTGGGGGAGGGCTGTGGAAGCAGTCAAAATCTTGAATAGCATTACAAACTGTTAACTTACACAGAAAGTTCGTTAGCTAACTAACTGACTTTATTAAGCTAACTAGCTAAAGTTAGTTAGCTTAATAAAAATTTATAATCATTTAGTAATAACGTGGGAGGTTTTAGATACCCACAGCAACATGTGAGCAGTATGAAAATATGGTCAATCAAAAAATAGCTAATGTAGAACTAAGCATCGTAGGTGGAAGGTTGCTGTCTGTAAGAAGAGAGGTGATATATCTTTGTACTCGCTATCAGAAAGATTGCACCTTTAGTTTTGTGTGTATTTCTAGGGACCGCCTTTTTAGAAGTACATTGATTTCTAGATTGGGGTACATTCGGAGAAAGCTATACAGGCTAGCAAGTCGTGATGGCTGGACACTATCTTTAATGAAAACAAATGAAGAAGTTGATGATGGTTCGTTGAATATTTTGAAGGCCGAGGGATCTAATGTTAATTGCCTCAAAAATCTTAAAGCTATCTATGGAAGAAGAATTAGATTTAGTCTCTGTAACATTATAGACCACTAGAGTGAGGACTAACAAGTGGAAGTTATGTGGAGTCATATTTCGGCTGAATGAAAGGAAGAACTCGTTAAGAAATAAAGCTGCTCCTAAATAGATTAGCTCATGCACACAGAATAGCCACCGTGTATGTGTGTGTTGGAGAGGAGGCTGGGTGACCGTGTGTCAGAAGCGATTTTAAAGACAATCCTCAGAGAATTCGAACTAGAGAGTCTCCAGCACTAAGATTTCTTAATTCCATGAATCTGTTAAATTCTTTCTCCTGCATTCAGTTACATTTATTAAGGTTTTGGTTTTTTCACTTCTTAAGTAAAGTATTATGATGAATACATTATGCATTTGACCAGCCTTTTAAAAAATCTATAGGGATAACTGAAAAATATCTATTTGATGATTTTATAAACAGATCCAGGAAAGAAAATGTAGTTTGTTTGTTTACATTGAGAAGATAGATGGTAGGTTCCTGCCAGAAACAAGTAGTTTTTGGAAGAAATTTAGCTTTTATTTTCTGATGGGTAAGACCCAAGTGACTAGCGGTTGTTTTCTGAATGATTTTGAATGATTCAAATATAATGGATATATTTTTTCATTTTCATTTTGATTTAAATTATTTTTTAACCTGAAGTGCTCGGTTCGTAAATTCTTCACTGCTCATGGTAACAGGCGTCATTAACCTCATTGCATCAGTTTTTGTACTAAATGTTTTTTCAATGATGTTTGCATGCTTGCAAACCTCTAGATGAAAAAAAATAGGTAGGTATTTCTAGGCGTCCGTAAATTTAAAATATCAAGGTGATTTTTAAACCTTTAATTTGAAAGTTACAGCCTTTGTGACAAATCTCCAAGCCATTATCAGGTAAGCGGTGTATACAGACATACACAGTTGGACTGTTAAGTTTAGTTGAAGTAATGATTAGTCATTTATGGCAGCTGTGAACTTTCTAGAAAAATAGACTCATAGGAAAATAAGATCTTCTGATTTTTTTTTAAACCAAAGTAGTTTATTGTTATAGACAAAATTCTACACACATCACAAAAGTAGAGGAACTTCTGCTATAACGGGGTAAATGTATTCCTGAAAAATGGGAAAAAAAAAACTTCTTTGGCAAAATTGTGCCCTAAAAGTAATAAGGATTTGGAGGAAAATTGGGCTGGACAGGGCATACACAATCTGTGCAATTTTATAACAGAAGCACTGGTAAAAATAACTCTTGGTACTTGAGAAGTTACTTGGATGCCGGCAGGCAAGCGGCTCAATCTGCTTAGAGCTGCGTCAGAGGACATTAAACATGCAGAACAAAATAAGTAGAGTGAAGACGCTGAGTAATGGGCACCGAGGTGATGCAAATAGAGAGGAGCTCTGATCAGAGGGCTTCTTAAAGGTGAGAACAGGAGGAAGGGCAGCTGCCAGGAGCGGAAAGCACTGCAAGACCATCGCCTGCACTTCTTTGGAAGGAAGCCCCGGGTGCAGGGGAGTTTATGATTCCAGTATCACTGGTTTTTCCTGACTGCCTAGAAGAAAATGCATATAAAGCAGCAAAGCTTCCACGTGTATGAACTAGTTGACGTTCTAGAAACGTTTATCCCACAGTGTTTTGTCTGAAACTTGTCTGCGTGTAGGAATCGCCTTGAAGAGTTTCTCAAAAGCAGGTTTCTAGGCTCCACCTCCTGACAAAGGCCCAGGTAAGGCGGATGTTGCTGGTTTCAGAGGCCACCTTCTGAGCAGCGAGGCTGTCACAGAGCGGAGGAGTAAGACGCTCTGCTCTTTCAACGTGAACTTCAAAATGGACGGAAATCACACTGAATACTGGATCCTTTCCTTCAGAAAAGGCGACCAAATAAAAATATCTCACCAAAGCATTTTTAGTGACATCTCTACTGCCTTTCAAACGATTCAGTCTTTCTTCTCAGGTGGCTCAGGACAGGGCCATACACTGATTCACAATGATGCAGAATTATGTCAATAGTAAATTTTATTAATTATTAGGGGTTTGGGAAGACAACACTTTGCAGCAATCGGCATGTGTATTTGGGTGTGTCTACCACTTACAACCAAATTAAACCTGTTTCTGTAGAAAACCCAGAGTTTTCAGGGAAACCAGCATGGTTTTAGAAAGTCCAGTTCAGTCTATGTGTTGATTGTGGCTGCTTGGCTGGTTTTAGTTTCCTCAACTTTTGAAAGAGTTATTTCTCACAGGGAAAAAATTTCGTCTTTGTTTTTGGAGATGAGCTTTTGGTAACGTGTAAACTCATACCGTGTTTTGTTACATACAGTTTACCTTATAGAATGTGCTCTATGCCCCAAATCACATCGTGTCTCTGGGCTTCCCGTGTCTAGTCTGGAAGTGAAGGGGTGGGTACATGATTGCTAGAATCTATTTCAATTGCAGTGTCTATGGGTCTGAAATCTGTAAGCTAGCCTGGTAGGAATCCTTCAAAAACACAGGCCAAATGACTCTCATTTTTCAAACAATTTTCTAGATAGGTTAAGTGAATCACTTTTCTCATATTTTTAGTCTCTCTCTTCTTTGAATGTACCGTCGATGCCGCTGATGAACAGGGCGTCATTAACGACAGTGAAGGATTATTTATTTAAGGAAGTAAATAACGAGGATTCATAACGCTCACAGCCCTACCCTTAAGGAGTTTAATGCCTAATTAGGAAGACGATAAGTATAGCAGATTTATTATGAGAACCCAACAGTAGAGGGCTGTGTCTCAGCTCGAGTAGTAGAGACATGTGCAGGAGTGCAGCAGATAGAAGGTTGGCCTCTGGGGCACCATAGACAGCCCTTCAATACCGATCACGTTTGTTCATTGATTGATTCATTCATTCATTCAGCACTTGTTTATTGAGTGACTGTTTTGTGCCAGGCATTCTCCTAGGCATGAGAATGCCTTGTTGAGCGAAAACAGAAAGAGGTCCCTGCTGTCATGGAAATTATAATTTAGTGTTTGGAATGGGTAGTTGGGGATAAACATTAAGGCAAGAATCACACAAATGCATATAGAAGTATAACTATGATAAATCCAACAGAAGAGCAGTACACATACTCTTGAATACTAAAATTAGGGGGATATGACCTAGCCTTGGACTTCAGGAAATGCTTTTATGAGAAAGCTGAGCTCTAGGAAGGTAGGCATTAATTGGGTGAAGAGATTTGGGGGAGGTGGGTGTGGTGGGAAGTTTTCTAGGTGAAGAAACGCACCTGAAATACGTTGGTATGGAAGAGTCAAAGAATTGAAAATCTAAGTGTGGGTTGGACTTTGCAATAGTCCAAATGCCTTATGATGGTAGCGTGGGGTATGGTGATGGTAACCATGTCAATATAGATAGAAGTAAGTGGATTTGAAAGATATTTGATTTACAGTGGAATTATTCTGGGAGGTAAGCAAGAGGGTGATGTCAAAGGTTTCAGGGTTAGCTAGATAAACAGATAGTGGCATGATTTATTGAAATAGGGCCCATGGAAAGAGAACCAGATATGAGCTTGGCTTTGGGCATGTCGACTTAAAGGTACATTTGAGACACCAGCTGGAGGTGTCCAGTAGACGATTGTGTATACAGGCATGGAACTCAGGGTAATTAGAGATGTCCATCTGATAGTCGCCGGCGTATAAGCTGTGAGTGCAGCTCTAGGCTTGATAGAATACGTAGACAGGAGCATCTGGGCTGAGCCTTGAGGAACTCCATCACCAATGGCAACGTCGGCGAGCCTGCAAAAGAAACAGAGAAAGGGTATATGACTAGGTTGGTAGAAAGAAAATCAACAGAGTGATTTGTCATAGGAGTCAGGGGAAGAGAGTTATCAAAGGAAAGAAAGGTTAACAGTGTCAAAGTGCTGGTCAGATACAAGTAGGACAAAGACTAAAAAAGCATCCACTGGATTTTGTGACATGGAGGTCACCAGTAAACTTATCAGAGTTGTTTCCATGAAGTAATAGGAACTGGAGCCAGACAGAAGTTTGCTTCAGAGGAGTGTTAGGGGAATAAACGTTGAGTAAGTTGTCCATAAATGAGAGAAGAGTGAAGGCCATAGTTGAAGGGAAATGTGTAGTTGCAGGCATTTTGGTGTTTTGCTGCTTTACTGAGAGAGATTGAGCATGATTGGCTTTTCCATTCTTTCTCTGGAAAGAATCCACTCGAGATAAAGATTTTGACTACATAGGAGTGAGGAATCACAGATGATATAGTGTAGTGCTTTCAGACTTTCGTGTGCGTATGAATCAGCTGAGGACCTTACTTGGAATTTTAGTTATAATTCAGTAGGTCTGAGGTGGGACCCAAGATCCTTCATTTCTCTGAGCTCCTAGGCGATGCTGACGCTATTGGTGTCTAGACAGCACTTTGAGTACCGAGGTTGTAGTAGAACGGCTGGACCATGCTGTGGTTTCTTTAAAACCGAATGATCATATATTGCTTATATGTGGAATCTAAAAAAGTGGTACAAATGAACCTATTTACAAAAAAACAAATAAATTCACAGATGTAGAAAACAAACTTATGGTTACCAAGGGGGAATGAGGGGGAGGGATAAATTGGGAGATTGGGATTGACATATACACACTACTATATATAAAATAGATAGCTAATAAGAACCTGCTTATAGCACAGGGGACTCTACTCAATAATCTGTAATGGCCTGCGTGGGAAAATAATCTAAAAAAGAGTGGAGATATATGTATACACACGTATACTGATTCACCGTGCTGTATAGCAGAAACTAACACAACATTGTAAACCAACTATACTCCAATAAAAATTAATTTAAAAAATAAAAAAAAGGGCTTCCCTGGTGGCGCAGTGGTTGAGAGTCCGCCTGCCAATGCAGAGGACACGGGTTCGTGCCCCGGTCCGGGAAGATCCCACATGCCGCGGAGCGGCTGGGCCCGTGAGCCATGGCCGCTGAGCCTGCACGTCCGGAGCCTGTGCTCCGCAACGGGAGGGGCCCCAACAGTGAGAGGCCCGCGTACCGCAAAACATAAATAAATTAAATAAATAATTTTATTTATTTTATTTATTTTATTTATTTTATTTATTTTATTTAAAATTTTATTTATTTATTTATTAAATAAATAAATAAATAATAAAAAAATAAAAATGAATGATCGTATATTTATAATGGAATACATTTACCCCGTCGTGTGGCTTTTGTTCCTAGCCTTGCTTGTTTGCTTGGGAGTAAAAGGCAAGAAGAAAACAGTGAGTAGAAGTTTAAGTTGGAGGTAGAAAGAACTGAAGAAAGGGTTGGATGGATGGATATGGAAAAAAGTAGAAGGTCCAGAGTACTCAAGGTCCCCAAAAAGTTGAAAAGCTGTTATAGTAGAAGCAGCTGGCAAAGCAGGCTGGAACACAGGGAGCTTACGAGTGAGGATCTTGCAGGTGAAAGAAGCACAGATGGTGACAAGATCCAGAAGTAGCCCTGCAGTGTGGTGACCGGCCTGGCATACGGGGCGGCAATGGCCTCATTGTTGCTTCGCACCGAAGGACGACAAAGACAGCTGTGAGGCTGCTGGGCTCCAGCACACTCGTGGCCAAATGCTCGAGGCGGAGATTACAGTGAAGGAAGGTGTTTAATCTCGAAGCTCATGTGGGGACTGACCTTTTGGTCTCTTTGAGATTTCTCTTAGGATTAGTTCATTTGTGTGACAGATAGTTATTGAGTATTTACCAGGAGCGAGGCACTGTCTCTCAGTAACATGGTACATATCCTACTGAACGAGACAGTGCTTGTGTCCTGGTGGATTCATGCCCCTGGAGTCCTGGTTTCCATCTGGATGGTGTTTCAAAAAGGGTCATAGCATGGGCTATGTGGGAAAAGAATCTAAAAAAGAGTGGATATATGTCTATGTAGGAGTGATTCACTTTGCTGTACACCTGAAACTAGCAAAACATTGTAAATCAACTATGCTCCAATAAAAATTAAAGAAAGAAACCCAAAAGGATCATAGACCTGCCCAACTCAGCCCTCCTCAGCAAATTGGAAAGTGATACCTGAGATGAGATTAGATCAGCTCTACTATAGCTCTTAAAAGAAACTTCTGTCCCCATCTTTTTCTCTGCATGAAACTTTGGGTTTAGTTTTTTTTTTTTTTTAAACTGGAGTGAACAAAATTCGTTTGTGGGAAAAACAGCAAAGAAAGTCACTTGATCAGCTTTGAAAAAGACTGCTTTTGCCAAAAGCAAAGGAACCCTTTTATCCCATGTTACTGAGAGTTTCCTGAACATGTAGGACAGGAACATGTATGAAACAGAAGACCTACACATCGCAAAAGGTAGCAATTTAAGATTAGAGACTATGTGAGATCTGAAAATGTAGAGCTAAGAGCATTTGCCTACCATTGAAAGGGAAACATAGAAAGAGAAGAGTCAAGCAGTTTACCATTACTGATTATGCCCACGCGCCATCAAGCTTTTCTCACTTCTAGTGACTCTCCTAAGATAAACCAGTAATATGAATGAATTCATAATAAGTTCTTTTTGGGTTTTTTTTGCGGTACACGGACCTCTCGCTGTTGTGGCCTCTCCCGTTGTGGAGCACAGGCTCCGGACGCGCAGGCCCAGCCGCTCCGCGGCATGTGGGATCCTCGTGGACCGGGGCACGAACCCGTGTCCCCTGCACCGGCAGGCAGACTCTCAACCACTGCGCCACCAGGGAAGCCCATAATAAGTATTTTGATTTAATTTTCAGTAGCCACATACAGGAAGGTCAGATATTCAGCATTTCATGACCTGAGTTTGCTGCCTGGTTGTGCCATTTGTTCCATTATTTTCTTTAATATTTCTATCTATAGAGTGATTTCTTTTCTGACTTTGTATTTCGCTAAAGTCTGTCCTTGACATTTTGTGAGTAGAAGCTGTTCACCTCACAGATCAGGACTGCAGATCAGTTACATAAAACAAAGGGAAAGCTGCTTTTATTCTTCTGATAAATGTGGATTTGGTTTTGACATTCTTTCTGGGTCCTGAAGTGAAGTGAGAAGCCCAGCTATTTCTCTCAACTTTTGATGAATAGAAGACTGTACTCTTTACCTTTGGAATCTGGCTACAGAATCACACTACACTCCAAAACATTCATATTCCTCCAACATTTCTTGGAACTTTTTGCCTAAAGCCTACTCTGTACTTTCCTGGACTATTTCGGAGACTTTGATCCTTTTCTGTTTGGTTTGTTCCTATCAGTGAGAGCAGTGATACTAATGTGAATGGTGAAAATGAGATCAGCAGCGTACAGGTAGGACTGGAGTATTATGATAAATTACAAGAGAGAGGAAGCCAGTTTAGGAAGACAGACTCTCCAAGCTCGTAATTCACTCCAGCCTTAGAAGATAACAAATCTAGGAGTGTTCTTCGACCTTCGTTTGTGCAAGCTGATGATAAACTGCAGTTTTTCTGTTTCAAAGGAAAAGGACCACAAAGCATCTTGGGCCACCAAAAAGTTCAACTCTTACAAAATATTTTGATGAGCTAAATGTAGATGAATCAGAAAACATGCGGATTGAATTTCCACCATTGTACACATGGGAGGCCTTTTTTTTTTTTTTTTTTTTTAATGAGAAAAAGAATGCAGTTGACACACAGGGTTTAGGTTTTTCTGAATCAAATATTTAGAAACCAGCTCGAGAGATTTTCATGAATCTGAATGAACAAAGGTCCTTTGCCCATACCTCATTTTATCATTTATTTTGACTTCCTTGGCCTTTATGTGTTCAGGTGCCCAAAACAAAAAAATAAGTAAATGTGAGCAAGCCGACTTTGAAGGTAAGCATCAATTTTAGACACTTCCTTAATACAATTCAGCTGTTGCGGAGTTAGCTGTATATTTCTCTCAGAAGGAAGTTTTTTTTCTCTGAGAATGTCACTGGTGCTTCCATTTTAATGACCTTAGGTGGTCAGATAGGTTTGACAGAAGATCACCTGTAGGGCTGTCTTCGGGCCAAATTTATTGGGTTGGCCAAAAAGCTCGTTCAGGTTTTTTAACAGAAAAACCTGAACGAGCTTTTTGGCCAACCCAATAGCTGTAGGTGAACTTTTTCTTTATTGTCCATTCACTTCTAATTTGGGGCATTTCTTCATCCTCCTTTGATGCCCTCATCTACCTGATGACCAGGGCCTTGAGCTTTTACACTTTCCCCACCAGGCATCCCACTGACGTGGCCAAGGCCCTATTATCAAAGCTTATCCTTCTCAGTATCAGTTCCACACTGTCCAAATAGTACATGTTAACTTAATTATATAAATTGCTCTGAACTAAATCCAAATCTTTTTTTAGCTGCGGTACCCTTTAGTCAATTTAAATCTTATCAATATGTGCAAACCAATAAAACATATAAATGGTTACAGCAGGGGTGAGGGTTTCCAAAGATCTGGCCAGTCACCATGTTCTCCTACTATGATAAATTGCATTTATGACCTCAGTTCTCTTTTCTTTGAATCCCTGTACTTTGCCATGTTACTTTGAAGTTTCTCCTACTTAAGGAGGTAGAGTGTGTCTCCCTATAAACTTGACTTTGAGTTTGTCCACGTGACTGCTTTGATCAAGGAAGGATTAGTGGACATGAAATAACCAAAGGTTTAAAAAGCTCTGAAACAACCGGGCTTGCTTCCTTATGTGTCATCCATCCTCACGAGAAGAACATGCCTAGGCTTGCCCAGGAGAAACATGAGACACAGATGGAGCAGTGCCATTTACAACAGCTAAGACATGGAAGCAACCTAAATGTCCATCGACAGAGGAATGGGTGAAGAAGATGTGGTACATGTATACGATGGAATACTACTCAGCCATAAAAAGAATGAAATAATGCCATTTGCAGCGACATGGATGGACCTAGAGATGATCATACTAAGTGAAGTAAGTCAGAAAGAGAAAGACAAATACCATATGACATCACTTACATGTGGAGTCTAAAATATGACACAAATGAACTTACCTTTGAAACAGAAACAGATTCACAGACGTAGAGAAGAGACTTGTGGTTGCCAAGGGGGAGGAGGGTGTGGGGGAGGGATGCATTGAGAGTTTGGGGTGAGCAGACGCCCACTATTAACTATATATAGAAGGGATAAACAACACGGTCCTACTGTATAAGCACAGGGAACTGTTTTCAGTATCCTATAATCATAATGGAAAGGAATATGAAAAAGAATGTATGCGTATGTACAACTGAATCACTTTGCTGTATAGCAGAAACGAACACAACATTTTAAATCAGCTGTACTTCAATAAAATAAAATTTAAAAAAAGAAACAAGTGGAGCAGTGCCACCCCGGCCAAACTGCCCCAGATAAGCCCAGCTCAGAACATCTGCTCCCTAGGTAGCCCCCAGAAGCATGAGTGACTCTGTTCAAGATCCGTGGAGCCACCCGCCTGAGCCCAGGTGAGATCAGCCAACCTCCAGTTCATCACAGATGCAGACGCTTATTGTCAGATGCCACTAAGTTTGCGTACTTGGTATGCATCACGACTGTGAATGTGGATAACCGACAGACCTCACTGTGTTCTCCTCCTGGGCAGCTCCTCTGTGTGCAGTAAAAGCGTCCATATCTGTAAATCCTCGCTGATAGCACTCCTATGTAAGAGAGATTGAGTTGTCAAGAAAGACTTCCAAAAGTGATGGGGATATACGGCTTCTGGCAAGAGCCTCGAAATGAACATTCCAGTTAGATGCTCTTTCTATGTTGCCCTTAATTTTCAAGGTAATATAAAGATATGTGTTACCTTGTGTTTCTCTTATACTGATCCTGTATTATCCCATTTACTGAGTGCCTCCCATGCTCTTGGCACTGTTCTAAACGCTTTACATATGTTAACATGTTTATTTTCACAGCTGTGAAAATCCTCTGCAAAAAAAAAGTCAGTCTTTCCCTCCTGTTGTAGGAAAAACTTCAGTTCAGTGTGTTTTCTGTGTGTTTCTTTTACTACTCACACAACACATTTTACTTTTGGCACTTCTGGTCTCCAAATGTGCGGAGGTTTTTCCCCACATCAAGCAATTCTCTGCAGCACCAGCTGGGTGTCCTACAATTTAACTCAGTTCTAACACTGTCTACCTGGAGCCAGCATCAGATCCCACAGGCGAAGGGCTCAGTCCTACAGGAGGGCATCCCCACCCCCGTGCTTCAGACGCCAGTCACATGCCCATGTTGTCACCTGTGCTTCTGACCAACTGGCTAGAGATGGAAGGTTTCCACGACCCCCTCCTTGGGTTTGATTAATTTGCTAGAGCGGGTCGCAGAGCTCAGGGAAACGCTTACGTCTGCCTGTTGATTAAAGGGTATGATAAAGGATACCGATGGACAACCAGATGAAGAGATGCGTAGGGCCAGGTTTGGGAGGGTCTTGAGTGCAGGAGCCTCTGTCCCCCGAGGAGCTGGGGTGCGTCACCCTCCTGGTGTGGATGTAGTCTCACCAACCTAGAAGCTCTTTGAATCTCGTGCTTCTGAGATTTTTGTGAGGGCTTCAGCACATAGGCATGATCGATCATTAGCTCCATCTTCAGTCCTTCTCCTGTCTCGGGAGAATGGGGGGGCGGGGTGGACTCTTCCAGTCTTCTGACCATGGCTTGGTCTTTCCGACGACTGGTTCTCCTCCTGGAGCCATCCCACCATCCACCGAACATCACCCCATTAGAACCAGAAACACTCCTGTTACAACGTTTTCAGGAGCTGTGTGTCAGGGACAGCGGACAGAGACCAGTACATACAGTTTCTATTATCTCACACTATGGGATAGAAAATTATTTGTTATTTCCTCATTTATGAATGCCAAAACTCATTCGAGCCTTATACCAACTCCGTTATATGGATAAGTCAAGTATTATTATGCCCATTACTAGGTACTTTCTGTGGGCTTTATTTTATTTTTTTTAACTTTTTATTTTATAGTGGAGTATAGTTGATTAGCAATGTTGTGTTAGTTTCAGGTGTGCAACACAGTGATTCATATACACGTATCTATTCGTTTTCAAATTCTTTTCCCAATTAGATTGTTACAGAATATTGAGCAGAGTTCCCTGTGTTATACGGTCTGTGGGCTTTACATATTTTCTTTCCTCATTTAATTTTCTCATCAATCATATGAGCTAAAACTCTGTATGATTATCCCCATTTTAAAGATGAGAAAACTGAGGGTCAAAAACGTCAAGTATTTTTCCGGAGTTCGCACAGCTAGTGTAGCTGTGCTGAGGAATCCATAGCTCAGACACTGCACGGACTGCCTTCTGTTAGCCAGCTGCAGGCTCAGAGGCCCACCAGCAGTGACCTCATCTAATTCTGGGTCTCACTTGCTTCCTTTACCACGTCCAGGGAAACACATTCAAGAGTCAGTTCATTAGTCCAGAAAGGCCTTAAAGCTGACTGTCTATGTCTCTGGCTCACCATTTCTGCAGCAGTTCCTAAAAAATGTGAGATTGGCTCCAGAATCCTATTCCCTAGCAGCTGTCGCATTCACAGTGGACCCCGGTGTCATCTCTGAAAGACCTTCACAACACCTAGTAATAATAATATACTTAATAATGAGCTTATCTCAAGTGTTTACTATAATTCACTGGGGGGGGGGGCAACATTTTCCCACAAAGCCAGGGGACATAAGAATAAAGAAAATTTACTTTCTTCTTTCTCCTTAGCTATTCTTCCAGAATATTCTTCTGCTGTTCCTTCCCAAGTTCATGTATTACATTTTTCTTGCTTGTAGGACTGGTTATTGAGGTTAATAACATCCTACCTTTCCTTTCCTTTTTTCTTTTTTTCCAGTCCCCCAAGTAGATCTGTGAAGTAAACTCAGCAGTAGTTGTTGGAACGTGACACTGGCTTTCTGAAGTATTCTTGCTGGGGCTGAGGGCCTGAGTTGGGGTTTCCTATAAGTCAGGAATTTAAGAAATAATTTAGCTGCCCTTGATTCAAGGAGAAGGCATGACTTAGGCAGTCAGGGTTCTGAATTGAATGATGACACAGAGCCTGGAGGACTGAAAAAGAGACAAGGCATCTTAGGAATTAAGAATGCAGAATTCATTGGTGCATTCCAATTAGTTTTGCTAAGATAATTGAGTGTGATAATTAAGTATATGTATGGGGAGATCTTCTCAAAAACATGTCAGCAAACTGTGCATTTTGACTGATTATGTAAGAATCTGGATAATTACCATATAACTTGTAAAAGTCATAATAACCTTTTAATTATCCAGTAAACAAGATACTGTGTAACTAAGGAAGCCAAGTATTTTACTCGTTAGAGCAGGGCCTATATAACCTAGTAGATTTGAATAAACACTAGACTTAAGCCTCTGATGTTTGGAGAAATTAGGAACAGTAATCACCCTTGTGAATGAATGAATGAATGCACGCACGATCCTGGGTGTATCTAAAGAAGAATTTGGGTGACAGCCAATACGGAGGAACATTTAGGACTCTTAAATCAGGGGTCTGCTCCTTTAGCCTTGATTTTAAAACTGAGATGGAAGAAGTCCGGAGGCCCTTAAGCCTAAGTGAAATCTTTGCAGCTTATTTTTCAAAGTAAATCCCATATAAGAAGGAGGCATTGTGCAAAGAGATGTAGTGAATTTAAGGCATGTGTACAGAGTGACTTGCTCCGGAGGGGTGGGATCGAGGATGGACCCAAGAATGGCGTGGAATAGCTGAGGAGCAAAGACTGAGGAGTTGGACCAACTTTTGAATCCTGGCTCAGGTTTTTACCGGTTCTGTGACCTGGATTAATGACTTGACTTCCTGACCTTCAGTTTTCATAACCCAAAGGGTGTGGTAACATCCACCTCTCTGCAAGATGGCTCTGGGTACCGAATGAAATTGTGTATGTCATGTGGCCAGCAGTGAGTGTGACTCTGTTCCTGTTAATAACTTTCTTCGTTTCCTTTTCATTTTCTCTTGTGATTGGAGGTTGCGTCTTAATCAAAATTATATTCCATTTTTGCATCTAGCTCTGCTTCCGGTCCTTAATAAAGGGTTCATTGAATGCTGGCGTTTGAATGAATGACCCAGTGAAACCACGTAAAATGACCGATAGTGATCTCGGGAGTGACACTAGGTATTGGGAAAGCTGGCTAAGGGCAAACCTGCGCCACTTAGAACCTGGTTCCCTTTTTTAAAAAAAAGTATTTATTTATTTTTAATTGTGGTAAAATACCCATAACATGAAATTTACCATTTTACACATTTCTTTGGTCTTTTTTTCCCTTTTCTAAAAAGGGAAAATGTATAGTTGATTTATAATATTATTATGTTTCAGGTTTTCAACCTAGCGATTCCCAATTTTTAAAGGTTATACTCCATTTATAGTTATTATAAAATATTGACCCTGTTTCCTATGCTGTACAGTATGTCCTTATAGCGTATTTATTTTATACACAGTAGTTTGTACCTCTTAATCGTTTTACCCATCTTTAAATGTACACTTCGGTGGCAATAAGTATGCTCACATTGTTGTGCAGTCATCACCACCGCTGTCTCCAGAGCGTTTTTCATCTTTTTGCAAAGCTGAAATTCTGCCCTCGTTAAGCAATAGCTTCTCATTGCCCTGGAAACCACCATCCTTTCTGTCTTTGCAGCTTTGATCAATCTAAGTATCTCCTGTGTGTGGAATCATATAGTGATTGTCTTTATGAGACCGTCTTATTTCACTCAGCGTAATAGCGGCAAGGTTCATCCACGTTGTAGCATGTCAAAATTTCCTTCCTTTTTAAGGCTGAGTATTATGCCGTTGTGTGAATACACCATGTTTGGCTTATCTATTCATCCACCATCCATCCACCGATGGACATTTGGGTTGTTTCCACCTTTTGGCTATTGTGAATAATGCTTCTGTGAACATGGGTGCACAAATACCTTTCAATTCTTGTAGACATGTGCCCAGCAGTAAAATCGCTGGATCACACGCAGTTTACTGAGGAGCCACCACACTGGTTTCCAAAGTGGCTGCAGCATTTTACATTCCCACCAGCAGTGCGCAAGGGTTCTCATTTCTTATCCTTACTGCCCCTTGTTGCTTTCTTTTTTTTCGCTTTCTTTTTTTTGAAGTGATACCCGTTCTAATGGATCTGAGGTGATATCTCACTGTGGTTTTGATTTGCATTTCCTTAACGATTAGTGAGGTTGAGCATCTTTTCTTGTGTTCCTTGACCATTTGTTTTATCTTCTTGTTCACTTTTCAAACTCCAGAAATTCAAACAGTACTGTTTTTTCTCTTTTCCCCCACCTATCTCCATTTTCTCCAGAGAAAGCAAAAACCACTTGCCTTCAAAGTTCTAGGGAACACAACGTCGTAAATCAAGTATACTTAAATTTAAAAAAAAAGTTGTAAGTGTGAATGTAGCAGCCAGAGCCACTGAATGGTCTCCAGCCTTGTTATGCTACACCAACATAAGTAGACTCACACAGTTGACAACCAGAATGTTGGAGCAGTTGCTCAGCTACATCTCCAAACCCACACGGCTCTCCGTCTTTTAGCTTGAGCAGCTTCTTCAAAGGATCGCAACTCCATAACTCCCCTAAATATGAACCACTATCAAGACCTAGACTTTTATATTTTCTTTCTTTGTAATTAAAACTCGATATAAGATCCTTTTTTAGTGAAGTCCAAAAATATCGTCTCAGTGGAGGAGGGTTCCCCCCAGGTATGTGAAATGTTTTTCTGATAAGGATAATGTACAACTTAAAAAACAAATCTACACTGTAGAAAGTGATTTTAAAATGCAGCAGGAGAGATTTAATCTTGATATGAGAGATGTCTCTCCTCCAGAAAATGCTAAATACTGAAACAAGTTTAGGAGAAAAGTTATAGACTCTTGTCCTTGGAAAAGATGATATCTATTTAAAACCTATTAAAATGTAGAATTTCTATTGCCCTCTGAACAATGGTCTCTAACAATTTTGATTCAGCACACCCACGTTTGAGTACGGGGCCCTATTGCAGAAAGCATAACGCTGCTATCTATTTGCCACCTCAGGAAACTGCAGATAATCAAAAATAATACAATGTAAATAATAAAAGAAAAATATAAACAATAAAAGAGAAGGATCCCATGCCTTAAATTTAAATTTGACAGTTATTTTAAATAAGGCTCAAAACAATGAGAAAGACTCTGTGTGATATAATATTTTAAAAGTATTTGCTGTAAAACTAAGCACATTGATGCCATCTGGTTGCGCTTTGTACATTTTGACTCCGATTTCTTTGCTGTGAATCGGTTTTAGGTGTCATGCTATCTTTGTAAATTTACTCTGGGATCTTTCATTCCATTCAAAGCATCCTCTCCCTCAGTGTTTCCTTATGCAGTATTCTCTTAAGCTATTTTTAAATTTTGAGTCGTCATTATTGTTGAGAATATACTTTCTCAGTTACATCTTGCCTTTATTGGTTCAAAAAGTATATTTTATTATTGAAGTATAATTTATCAAGTACATGTCTAAGATATGTTAGTAGTGGAGTTTTTTTCCATTCAACCTGTAGTAAATTTCTCTAACAATAATCTAATAGTAATTTCTTCTAATCTTTAGCAAAGTTTTTCTGTGTATATCAAAAGAATTTTCTGATGAAAATGCCTCCCATGTATCATTTTAACTGTTTTTGCCCTGTTAGAAACAACACTTGTATTCCCGTGGAATATGAGTCTTTTATTATTTGCCATCAAATGAAAAGGCCCACATGGGGCCTCTGAACATTCATCAAGTTTAATGAGATTTTTGTAGCGTTTGGATTGTGCATTGTATGACTTTACAAACACTGAAAAAATGCAGGTTTACCTTCTTATTCCAAATGCTTAGTGTTTTTCTCTCTCTCTCCCTTTTTCTCATACATATATATATATATACACACATATATAAGAAACGAGAGTTTCTTATTACATCATATGTGACAGGGAGAGACTGATACACAGTGAGATTAAGTAACTTCCCCAAAGTCACCTACTTAGTACGTGGTAGTGTTAGGAGTCTGAGCTCAGGGAGTCTGGCTTCAGAACGCCATTCTTACCCTGTTGCTATCCTTTCCCACCGCTGCCATTGGTCGTCGTTCTGTTCTTGTGTTTGCATTAGCAATGCAAGTTGCTAATGCAACTTGGTTTCCAAACCATGATGGATTGTCTAACCCATCTGTCCATTTTGGGAAAGTTAGTTTAAACTAGGTAATAGAATCCATAATTCCAGTGCACGGGGTGCAAGTAAACAGTAATAAACTGCAGTGAGATAAAAGCACAGGAAGATGAGGGTACCCATCCCCCTCCCTCTGTCGCTGTAGAAAGCCTCCTCTTTCTCTGGGAATCCTTGCATTTCCTAGCTGAGGTAGCACTTTTTTTTTCCCCTGTAATTATTGATTGATTGATTGATTTTTGGCTGAGTTGAGTCTTCGTTGCTGCGCGCGGGCTTTCTCTAGTTGCGTCGAGCTGGAGCTACTCTTCGCTGCGGTGCGCGGGCTTCTCATTGCGGTGGCTTCTCTTGCTATGGAGCATGGGCTCTAGGTGCACGGGCTCAGTAGTTGTGGCACGCGGGCTTCATTAGTTGTGGCTCACGGGCTTAGTTGCTCCGCGGCACGTGGGATCTTCCCGGACCAGGGCTCGAACCCGTGTTCCCTGCACTGGCGGGCGGATTCTTAACCACTGTGCCACCAGGGAAGCCCCTGAGCTCCGCACTTTTTTGATATAAGGCATCACAGAGTTTACCGAAGTCTATTCTGTATTGTGAGTATTACTAAAACTTGTTTCCTTCTTATTCTTAGGTTGAAAATAAATATAAATACAGCTTCTAATATTTTCTTTCCATACTCACAATGAATTATCTTGGACACCTTCTGGACTGTAAGTAGCCCACTGGGGAGACCACTGCAGTACTGCAAGACGAAAATTTAAGTGGGATTAGAGAACAAATGATCACTGAACTCTGGACTGAATTTTTAGGGAAGAGTCAGAATTTTAAAACATGAAAGAGGTCAACTAAGATTAACACTTTAAAATCTCCTCCGGTCTCCATAGCAACAGCAAATTCAGGCAAGCAGTTCAGCTCTCCAAGAGCTTTGAAGGATATAATGTCTCTAAATGTCAAAAACTATTATCAGCCTCAACTGGAATTGGCTTTTGCGCCTCAGCCTGTGGTTCCACAACACTCGTCCTTCAAATACCCTTTCCGCAAGTGGTGGCTGACGCTTGAACCTGTGAGAAATCCACTGCTCTGCTGGAAACTCAGAGAGTCAGTGGCTCTTTCAGAGGGTCAGTATTTGCTGGTAATGGAAGGCTTGTACGTGGAGTAACCTGAGGCCATATTGTGTATTAAAGAAAGCGCACGGTTAAAACTCTGCGTTTTTCCATTGTTGAACCTTTTCTGATTTTTGGATATGGAAATAGCTGATAATTTTATTGACCTGAACATTCACTCCCATATTAAACGGCTGAGAGATTTAAGGGGTGTTCAGAGAATTACAGTGTCCCAGCATAATGAATGTCTTCTGTTACTGGGTCTGAGCCAATATACCCAGTACCTTATAATTTTTTCCCCTGATTACTTTGCTTCAGGCCCTTTGTGTGTGGCTAACAACAACTGGATTTCACCGCTTGCTCCAGTGGGATGTTTCAAAAATTCCCGGAGGCCATTCTGGCTTACTCTTTCAAGTAAATCTCCCCTTTCATAATTTATAGCTGTCTGTAGAACTTCTGGTCTTACCGATGACCCACTAATCTGCCATACCAGGGAACCGGGTGCTAACAGCCATCTAGAGACTAGCTGGAGAGACATTCAGTGATGTTTAGACACGCTTAGAGTAGGCCTTGGTAAGTCCAGTTGACTTCCCCATTCCATTTCCATTGCCACTTTTATTACTAATTAACTCCTTTTGGAATTGCGAAAACTTTTTTTCCCCTTTCTTCTCACTCTTGGTCATCCACAGCATAATCAGCCCATGGAACTCAGCTCTGTGAGTTTTGGTTTTTATTTTTTAAATGTTTTTATTATTTTTTCATAGACTGGATATGTATCAGCGTCAGCAGAGTCATGGGAAAGTAATAGTGATCAAGAGACACCATTTTCACGAAGTCTAAAGTCACAAAGTAATGAGATTGATTTCCACGATTTCCACGAAACATCAGCTTTGATCCTGTCTAAGTATAGTTCATGAATCTCGGGGCAAATGAATGACATACTGCATTCTAAGGAGAGTTTGGTTTATACACACACATTTTGGGGGTCATATCTGATATTTAAAGTTGATACATTACTGGTGTTAATCAATGAAGAGCCTCAGATTTTTTCCAGTGAGCATTTTGATTGGATGGAGACTCGAGGGTCTGGGGTAAACTCAACCCCAAACTGAAAGAAGCAAAGTCTGTGAAGATGAAATAATAATGATGTGGTTTTGAATTGTTAAAATGCATTTTTGCTAGGTGTTTCAAAGCACTTCTATGTTGGGACTCATTTAAAAACAGTAATATAACAATGGTATAGTGCCTATTACTTTGCAAGTTCTTAAAATACTCAGTAAATAATTTGGATGCATTGTCTTGTTGAACACTCCTGCTTATCTTAGGATATTGATGCTGTCAGGTCCCCATTTTAAAGATGAGAAGAAGAATTAAACCACTCATTGTAGTGTTGCACGGCTGGAAAACAGGCATGGGGGGAAGTTGTAAAGCAGGGTCACTAACCTCAAAGCCCCAGATCCTTATCACTCTGCCCCCTTCTGCCTCTTCTTCCTTTTGGGTTTCTGGCAGGAAATCAGCAAGCGCCCCTTGCTTTTTATCAATGGGAAAACAGGTGATTTGTTTCAAATCGCAGTTTATGGAAAGCTCAGGTTAGTGTGCGATTAACAACAAGCCAAAACCAATTCCGTTTAGAAGGTGAGAATTTTCTGTATAGTTTTTACATATGAGAAATAGTAAGTAATATTTTTACGGCACTAATCACCTATCAGGCACGATATTAAATACCTTACTCTTTAACTCTTAATCCCCACAACAACCCAATGAGATAGGTACTGTTATTAAACTCATTTTATAGGTAAAAAAACTGAGGCACAGGGAAATGAAGTTGCCCAAGATCACACTGCTTGGAAGTAAGGAGACTTTACATCCGGGCGGTCCTGCTCCAGAGTCTGTGCTTCATTGTACCTTACTCTTACCTTTCCCCTGACATCTAGGTAGGTGAATACCACACCTCGTGCTGAAACTCCAGGGCTTTAGTTGAAGTCCCTTATCTTTTGAGTAATACAGACCAAATAAATAATGCGTGAGATCAGCTAATAAGAGATCATGGAAATACTGAGTAGCAGACAGAATTGAAGACGAAATTAGTACTTTTATCATGAGAATATGACCTAATCTGGAGCTACATATGGTTCAGATTGAATCCAAACTCACAGAATTTCAACGGATTCCTTCCCCCCACCCCCTCTTTTTTTACTTTCACTGTGAAGTCTGTTGGTGAGACGAGTATTACTCGCTTTGTGTGTGTCTGTTTGATGCCATTCCCTTCCTCCTGTTCTTTCATGCCAGATTCGTAATAGAGAACTGCAGGTACTCAGGCAATTTCTTGGATCATTCTGGGTAGAATTTTGTGGTTGATGTGCTTCTATGTGGTCAGATTTGGAATTCGAGATTACGAGTATGGAAAAGACCACCATATGTTCATCCTGATACCAAAAAAAAAAAAAAAAAAAGATTGTTTAACAACCTTGGACCATCTGAGCTGCAGATACTGGGTGGCTGAGACTATACAATAGACTTGCCTGGTGTAATACTAACAAGGCAGGTCAGAGCAGCCACAAGCTTTCCGACTTCTGGGCGACTCATTTTGTCCATATGGCTGTGCAACTGACCCAGCACTATTTGGTGATAGGCTGTTCTTCTCCCTCTGCACTGTGGTTTTGCCTGTGTTGCTAATCAGGGAGCATATATGTGTGGGTCTGTATCAGTACCACTCTGTACTGTTTAGTCATTTGGTCTGTTTTTATACCAGTACTATATTGTGTTAATTACTGTGGCTTTATAATAGATCTTTCAGATCTTTCTTTTCTTTTATAGCTTTCTTGAAATGGACAAGACCACTCTTTCAATGCCGGATATAAATAGTGTAGTTATTGTCTCATTTTTGCTATTGGGGAAAATTCTCCATATTTACCATTAAACATAATGTTTGTTTCGTGGGTATTTTATCGGTTTAAACAAGCTTTCTACTTTTCCTAGTTTTCTATGAGTCTTTAAAATCATAAATATTTGTGTTAAATTTTGTAAAAAAATTTTTCTGCATCTATTGATATGATTACATGATTTTTCTACTCTTAACGTAGTGAATTGCATTAAGTTTTTAATATTAATGTACTCTTGCCTATCTGGAATGAACCTCACTTGGATTTAGCGTATTATTCATTTTCTGTATTACTGGATTCAGTTTGTTAGTATTTCCATAAGAATTTTGACATATAAGTTCATGAGAGAGATTAGCCCATAATCTTCCTTTTTTTGTAATTTTATTGTCAGGTTAGGGAATCAAAATTTTGCTGCTTCCTCCACCCCGCCACCCGCCCACCCCCACAAAAAAAAGAGGAAGTATTTCCTTTTTTGTCTAGTCTCTAAAAGAGTTTATGTAAGGTTGGTATTATTTTACCTACGAACGTTTGGATGAATTAACTAGTGAAATGCTCTGGGCCTGGATCCTTCTTGTGGGAGGGTTTTATAATTACACATTTAATTCAGATTTTCTGTTTCTTCTTTTTATAGTTTTGGTAGGTTGTGATTTTTAAGAATTTAAAAATTTTTACTTTATTGCTAATTTCATTGGCATAAAGCTGTTGACAGTCATCCTCTTTATTATTATTTCTAGTGTCTGTAAGACCTGTAGTGATGTCCTCTTTTTCATTCCTGATATTGGTAGCTTGTGTTTCTATTTTTTCCCCTTTGATCAATCTTGTCACTGTTTCGTCAATTTTATTAACCTTTTCAGAGGAAAAACTTGGGGCTTTGTTGATTTTCTCTATTGTATGATTGTTTTCTGTTTAATCAATTTCTGCTTTTATTTGTGTTGTTTCCTTCCTTCCACTTTCTTTGTATTTATTAGGCTGTTCTTTGTCTAGCTTCATGGTGTCTTAGAGCACTGATTTCACTTTTTTTCTTTTCTAGTATATTTATTTGAAGCCACAAGTTTCTCTGTTAGAACTGCTTTTGCTGCATCTCATAAGTTTTGATACGTCATATTTTCATTATCATTTGGTTAAAATATTTTCTAATTTCCATTGTTACTTGTTCTTTGATCCACGAGTTGTTTAGAATGTTGCTGCTTATTTTCCAAATACTTGGGAGACTTTCAAACATTTCAAAACATTTCTCTGTTATTAATTCCTATCTTAATTTCACTGTTTTGAAATATTCTGCTTAATTGTTAACGTTTTGAAATTTGTTAAGACTTGCTTCTCTGCCTTTTATCTTGTTAAGTACTCTATATGCACTCGAAAAAGAATTTGAAACTCTGCAGTTGCTAAATGCAGTGTTTTATACGTCAATTAAGTTAAATTGGTTAATTTTTAGTGATTATTCTAGAGGTTAAAATGTGCATCCTTGCCTTAAATGACATTCTTTCTTAATTTAATGCTCTCACCACTTCCCGAGCAGTGTAAGAGCTCCATGTATCCCGTTCTCTTGTCTTTTGAGCTGTTTTGTCATATTCTACTTCTGTGTATGTTGTGCACCTCACGAGGTACTATTGTGGTTTCAAGTGCTCAGTATTCTTTTATACTTAACCTGCACAGTCATGCTTTCTTGTGCTCTTCATTCTTTCTTGCTCTTCTGTGCTCTCACCTTGGATCATTTTCCTTGGTTTGAAGAACTTCTTTTAGAATGTCTCATACTGTGAGTTGTTTTTAATGCATTAGTTCAGCTGTTGTTTTTCTGAAAATGTATTTTGTATTTTCACTTTGTATAAAATTCTAGGCTGGCATTTTTGGTTTCGCTTATTTTTTTTCTTTCAACAATTTATAAATGTCTTACATTATCCTCTGGCTTTTATATCAATATTTTGTTGAACATAGTTTTTGCTCCTTTTCAATTAATGTTTCTTATTTCTCTGGATTTTTTTTAACTTCTTTTTGTTTTTTATTTTTAACCAAAGTTTTCCTTATTTGTGTGTGTGTGTGTGTGTGTGTGTGTGTGTGTTGCGGGGAGTGGAGAGAGAGAAAGAGGGAGATTGCTTACCTTGTTTGGGGTTTTCAGATCTTTCAAATGTATCATTTAATCCCTTTCATCAGTTTCAGGGTTTTTTGGCATTCGTTTTTCAAATTGGTCCCCATTCTGTCTCTACTCATATCCTGGAAGTTTAAATACAGTATGTTACAGTTTGAATGTTTCTATATGTATTTTCTTTTCCTTTTTGTTGCTTCATTTTTTTTCCTCTTCTTCGGTTTGGGTAATTTTCCATTGTTTAGTCTTTGAGTGTACTTTTTTTTTTTGCATTGTCTAGATTGCTGTAATGAGTAATTCCAGTTATAGTATTTTTCATTTCTAGAAGGTATATTTAATTCTTTTTACAGATTCAAGTTATTACATTCTCCATCTTTTTATCCATTCATTTATTTTGTCCATCTTTTTCCTCTATTTTATATAATATACTTACAATAGTTATCGTAATGTTCTTATGTACAAAGTCCAGTATCTGGATGATCTGAGCGTCTACTCTGTTGCTTAATTTTTTTCTTGATTATCAGATAAATTATCTATTTCTTTGTTTTTAAAATTTTAACTTTATGCCAGTCTTTTTGTAAGAAAAGAATTATAGATATTGAATATAATGTTATTTTTCCCCAAAGAAATGTTGCCCTTTCTTTTGCTAGGCAGGTGAGGGAAAGATCATCTAAGTCTAACAGTAATTGCACTTATGTAGTAAGGGCTTGGCTGTGCTTTTAGTTAAATTCAGCCCTTATCGCTGCTGCATCCTTTATCTTCTCACTGAGAACTTGGTGGATTTCTGTCTCCTTAGTCCTTCTACCAACTCACTCCATCTGAGGTGTAAGCTCCAGCCCCAGACAGCTTCAACATCTGGCACACGTATTGAGGAGGACATGGGCCATGCTTTGATGCAGGACCTTTTACCCTCAGAACCATGAAATTGAAGTACCATCCAGCCCCATCCCTCCCTTCTGGCTGTGGTCCTCCACGGGTTTCATGAAAAGTCTAATGAGTCTCTACCTTCTCAGGAATGAAATTTGTACCTCCCAGAGGCTTTAAATTACACTCTAACCTTCCACCCCAACAGGTTCAAAATATGGCGGGTATTTGTGTTTACTGAAGGATTTTGTCTTATTGGCGCTACCAGCAGGTGAACCCCACCACCTGCACGGCCTGGGCACTCAGCAGCCCTCCTGTGGGGTCGTGTTTTGGGGCTCCTTCAGATCCCCGTCTGTCATGCCAGCCTGTGTCACTCTTGGGGGCACCGTTAGTGCCAGTTTTCTGCAGTGGCATCCCAAGACTGCCAAGTCTGACCCTCAGAGTTTCCCGGGTGGCCGGTGCCCTCAGGGAGGAAACGACCATCGCTCGGTTGGCAGCTCTCTCAGGAAGTGCTCTTCTCTCTTTGGCATTTTAGTTGATCCAGTCCTCATCGTGTCCAAAGTTTTTTGATGAGTCTGAAAGTATAAATTTGTAATGTATCCTTTTCTTCCCTAGTTGTCACACCAGGAACAAAGACCTGCCACTATATACAACATCTTGTCTGGAAGTCAAAATTTCATTATTATTACTGATATTATTATGATGGATTATTTAGAAAAGCTTCCTCCAGTTTTCTAATTATTGGTAAAGCCCCACACCTTTTCAGACTTGTTATACTGAGACAAACTCTATCAAATTTCTTTCCTCTATGAGCTCTATGATTTGGAAGGTATTTCTACAGTCTACCTTCTGGCTCTATTCTATGCCATTTATCTTCGTGTGATAGCACTGTGCGGTCAGCAGATTGGACTGTAGGAATTGCTGTGGAAGCCATTCCTGTACCAGGCTGGATGCCATGCAGTAATTTAACCATCCATGACAACCCTGTGAGTCTCCTACGTACGCCCACTAGCCCACATTAATTATATTTTGATTTCAACTTCTCCTCACTTGGATTACCAAAATGCCTACAGACATTCCAATGGCAACTGACATGAGACGTCAGAGTGGAAAGGCAAACCTGTTTACAGTTAAGATATCTGAATCTTACAAATTTTAGGAAAGTATATGACCAAGTGACCGTATTACTAAAAATGTTCCCAGGACCACAGAAAAGCCCCATGTAAGTGAGGGGCCCTGAAATATAAGCTCTTTTAGCTTCACAGAAAGTCCACCTCCATCAGTAACATGTGTACATACAATTACCACCACAATAAATAAACAAATAAGCACAACAAATGAAAACTGAGAACAGAAACAAGGCTAGCTGATATCCACAAATGGGTTTCTGCTAGTTTGACTTGTCCCTATATTTGATAGAACCTCCTAGGAGGGTAAAACTTAAAAGGTATTATAGTTGATTAAGTATTCAAGAAAAATGAGCACTTCTAAGAAAAGAAAGGTGCCACGTTAGGGTGACTATAATGCCTGGGTTTAAACCCCAGCATCGCAATGTACTGGCCATATGACTGGGCAAGTTTGTTAGTCTTTGTACGCCTTAGTGTAGTATCTTTACCTATAAAATGGAGATGTGTGTGTATACACACACACACACACACACACACACAAATATATATACTTAACTATATCCACATATATTGATATATCGATATGTATTATATCTCTCTCTATTATAACTCTTTCTCTATGTATCTGTGTCTATATATGAAAAGAGCACCGAGCATATCGTAAGTGTTCTTTAATGTTTGTGAGCATTATTGTTTGGATCTACTCTTAAGTAAATATTACACTGGTATTGCTTACCATGTTTAATAGGGAATTCATAAAGCTTAAAACTTTTTAGGTAAAAGGCATTAGTCACTAACCTTCAGTATACTCTGGAGTGCGTGGAAGTATGTATGGGGAGGAGTAAGGCCGGCCTTTAAAGACCCTCAACTGTATCTTGGAGAAAACTGCCTGGGAGGACAGCTCTCCAGGCCACCTGAGGTCGGGGGCCGTGTGTGTTTGAGGCGTCCACCTGCAGGACAGTGTGATTTCCTCCCAAGAGCGTAAGGCAGAAACTGAAGGGGGAGGGGCTTAGTGACGGAGACAATAAAGGTTGGATCTTCTGGAGAGAAGTTCAGGTAAAGAGGTGAGAGCGCTGAGAGTTTAGGAAGCTGGAGTGAGAGAAGGTAAGATGTTTACGTGTGGTGTCACGAGGGATACGTGTGACCATGGAACGAGCAGCAGGGGAAGGAGACCCGAGTTGAGGACTGAGGAACTCAGAGGACGAGGCACTGGAGGCGGCATCCGTGTGCCTACTGAGGCCTCCCAGAGTGACGGCAGGGCTGCTTGGAGAGGAAGGCTGCGAAGCCTGTGTCACTGTCCTCGATGGATGGAGGGGAGACTGGGAGGTTGACTGGGGAGACCCTCTCCGTAGGGTCGAGGAGAAACTTCACAGGGAAAAGAGGTCTTACTTGAGGCTGACAAGCAAACGGATTTAGGAGAACTCCGGATGCCAGGCAGTTGGCTGGCAGGGCCCCCTCCAGTCCTGCAGCAGAAGGACCCCATGCCTGCCCCATAGGGGGTAGTTACAGTAGGGGGGTTGGCCAGGTGCCATGTAATGTACATACTTGACAAAGGACACACATTGCGCCTGGAGCAGGGAAAGATGTTCCACCCAAGGTGAGAAGCTCAGCACCGGCTCTGTGGGCCTTTATCTCTTGGTAGGAAGTGGTCCAGGCCCAGAGCTCCCTCTTACGCGGCTGAGTGGTGGTCCAAAGACTGCATGCCCGAAGTTGCCTTTGCCAGCATACACGCCAGGTAGGAATGGGGGCCCTGAATTATGGCTGTGGTCGTGGAAATGGGTAGTAGATAATGACATTGAAAGGAGGCGCTTTGGAAGCACGGCCTGGGGCACACTTCTTCCGAAGTGAGCATCAGAGGAGCGCCAGCTCTGCCTGAGGCTTAGAGCAGCTCACCTAGAGTTTCGGGAGCTCCGTGCCCCAGCGGGCGCCCAGAGCCCCCGTTGCAGCCACGTGTGGACGTCTCGTGGCAGCGCGTGGCCGCTCCCCCCAGCCCCGCGGGCCTGAGTGGAGCGCGCCTGGCTCCTGTGACTGATGCTGGGCCGCTGGCCCTCTGCTCCGAGCCGGGCTCCTGCTGGCGCTCTGTCTGGTCCTTGGAGGCAGGACTAGTAATTTCCTAGGACACAGTGCCAGGTGAAATGGGTCATTGTATCAACAAGAATGACACAGTAACTTAAGCCTGGGAATGCAGTGTATCCAAGCTTGTCGTTTCCTAGATGAGGTCAAATTACAACAGTCCCTTAAAGGACAGAGAGGTTGAGAAATGTTGCTTTTGGTTTTTTTGTTTTTTTTTTAATTGTGAGGCACCTATGATGGTAGTGGCCATGGGAAGGAAGTGAAGGAGGGACCTTTCCACAGCTGTGGCTTAAAATGACTAAATCAGGAATTAGGACCAAGAAACAGAAATTTCCTTGAGAGCGGAATGCAAAGGGTTCTGTGTTTCGCAGACAAGTCCAAGCCTGCCCATTCTTTAGGCCCTTCCTTCCTTCCTTCCTTCCTTCCTTCCTTCCTTCCTCCTTCCTTCCTTCCTTCCTTCCTTCTTCCCTCCCTCCCTCCTTCCCTCCCTCCCTCCCTTTCTTTCCTTCCTTCCTTCCTTCCTTCCTTCCTTCCTTCCTTCCTTCTTTCCTTCTTCCCTCCCTCCCTCCCTCCCTCCCTCCCTTTCTTTCCTTCCTTTCTCTTCTTTCTTTCTCCCTAGGAGGCACTGCTTGTGAAATCCAGAACAATTCCCAGGCTCGCTTTGGGGTTCATTAACCATCTTGAACTATTTTCCAAATGTTTTAGGTTCGAAAAAACCCAAACCACACTGGGCCAGCCACTTTTTTCTTCTTCACTGTCAAACCTATGTGTATTTTAAGGGAAATGTGAGCCATATGTTTCTGATTCCTTTACACTTAACTCATCAAGCAGGATTTGTTAAAGCTATTTGATGTCCTGGATGCCTTTTGAGCCGTTTCCTTGTGACTTGCAAAGCCCTTTATTCTCTAGACATAGGAAGTTGCATTTTATGAAATGTAAATGAGCTGAACCCCCAAAGGTCTGATCTGGGTCAGAATTCTGAATAATTGGAATTACTTATAAGCATGCGCTACTCCACTCTTTCAGAAGAATTCCAGCGCAAGGAATAGCTCCCGTATTTTTCATTAAAATTTCATAAAGTTGGCTAAACCGTAATCAGAATATACTTGGGAGAAAAAAAAGGCAAAAAATACCTTATAGCAAGGACATATATAATTAATGAAAATGGATAAATATTTCTGATTAAATAAGAACTACCTCAGCTAAATTAAGCTTAAAATGAAATAGAACAACCAAATGAATCTCCGACAGTCATTAAATTTGATCCCGTAGGTAAATGGCGGCTTTTATTTTATGGCCCCAAAGTGAACCTCAACTGAATATATTTTTTCCTCAGTACATCTCACTGGGACAATCAAGAGAATTCTCTAGAATCAAAGCTATTCTCATTTCTTAGAAAAATATCCTTTTCTCTTAGGCCGTCTTTTCCAGCAGCAGAAATTTTAAATCGAAATAAAGAGATGCATAATCTAAGAGTACATCCTCTCCGCTATTTCTGGGAAGAAATTCCATGTTGAGTGTGACGGAATAAAACAGGTTCAGTTCTGAGCCTTTGCAATTGTTTCTCCTTCTGCCTGGAATAATCTTGCCCGAAATGATCATGAGTCTGGCTCATCTGTCCTCTCCTCCCGGAGGCTGGCTCGGACTCTCCTGGCTAAGGTAGCTCTCCCTTCCCCCTTCAGTAATTCTCTGCTCCATTTCTCTTTTTTATACTCTTTTGCAGGAATTAACACTATCTGCAGATTACTCATTTATGCCTTTTGTGCACTTCATGGTTCCTTTCACCACTGGAAATCCAAATGTATCCCTCTATCCCAATGCCTAGGATGTTGGTGGCAAAATAGCAAGTACTCGACCAGTGCTTACTGAATTTAATTGCAATCATTCGTTGAGCCAACACTTGACAAACAACACCTATTGACATGCATTTTATCTCAGAAGAGGTCAGTTTATATCTAGTGGCTTTGATGAATGTGTTCTTACGCAAACTTTGTCTTACCACAAAGTTTGAATTTTACACCACGGCATCCACCACGTATGAATTTTAGGGTTAAGTTTCTACAAAAAATGGTGGCTGAGACTTTCATAGGGATTGTGCTTCATCTGTAGACTAATTTGGGGAGTATTGTCCTCTTAAAAATATTAAGTCTGCCTTTCCATTTATTTAGGTGTGATTTAATTTCTTTCAACAGTGTTTTGTAATTTCCACATGAAATGGAAGGGACCCAGAATAGCCAAAGAATCTTGAAAAGAAGTCCAGAGTTTCAGGACTCAAACTTTCCAATTTAAAAACTTATTAAAGACTACACTCAAGACAGTATAATACTAACATTGGATGGACATATAGGTCGGTGAAATAGAACTTAGGAATCGTAAATAATATCTTGCGTTCATGATCAACTGATTCTTGACAAGAGTGCCAAGGCAATTCAATGGGGGAAGAATAGTATTTTAAAATGGTGCTAGAGCAATAGAATACCCCCATGAGGAAGCATGAAGTTGGATTCCAACCTCATGCCATCTATAAAAATTAACTCAAAGTGAATTAAAGTACTAATTATAAGGACTAAAACTATAAAACTCTTACAAAAAAAAAGCATAAATCATTCTGACTTTGGATCAAGCAATCATTCCTTAGATATGATACAGAAAAAACAGGCAAAAATGAATAAATAAATTGAACTTCATTAAATTAAAATCGTTATATTTTAAAATATACCATCAAAAAAAGTTTTAAAAAGGCAACCCACAAGGACAGGAGAAAAATACTTGCAAATCCTATATCTGATAAGGGGTATGTATCCAGAAAACGAATCCTAACAACTTAACAGTAAAAGAATAAAAAACTGAATTAAAAATGGACACATGGACAAAGGATTTGGATAGACATTTCTACAAAAAAGCTATACGAATAGCTAGTAAGTACGTGAAAAAAATGCTCAACATTATTAGTCATTAAGGAAATGCAAATCAAAACGAAAATGAGATACCACTTCACACCTACTAGGATGACTGTAATAACAATAATTTAAAAAACTAGAGAACAACAATCAATAAGTATGTGGAGAAATTGGAGCACGTGTATATTGCTGGTTGGAATGTAAAATGATACAACTGACGTGGAAAACACGTTGGGAGTTCCTCAAAAACTTAAACATGGAGTTACCCTATGACCCAGCGATGTCACACCTAGGTATATACCCAAGAGATGGACAACACATGTCTACACAAAAACTGGTACATGAATGGTTATAGCAGCCTTATCTGTAATAACCAAAAAAATGGAAACAACCCAAATGTCCATCAATGGATGAATGAATAAACAAAGCGCTACAGCCACCTGCTACGGCATAATGGTCCTTGAAAATGCCACGCAAAGTGAAAGAGACTAGACACAAAAAGCTACACATTGTATGCTTCCAGTAATATAAAATGTCCAGAATAATCCAATATTGAGACAGAAAGTAGATTAGTGTTTGCAAAGCACTGGGGATGGCAGGGAATGATAATTTACTGCTCGTGGGTACAGTGTTTCTTTTGCGAGCAACGAGAATGTTCTGGAATTAGGTATTGGTGATGGTGGCGCAACCTAGTGAATATGCTAAGACCCACTAAGCTGTATACTTAAACAGGTGGATTTTATGGCATGTGAATGAGGTCTAAAATTCTAACTGGTTTCACAATTACTCAACTCTTTTGTGAGTGTATCAATTCCCATGGGAGAAATGGGAAAGGAAAAATGATGTGTTTGATTTGAGAATTAGTCCTACTCGTTGTTCATTGTCTTTCTTCTGGGCTTTCTCAGTGCTTAAGCATGAAAGGTGGAGAATTGAAGGAGCAAAGCTTCCTTACAGAGAAGAGGTGTTAGGGAAATGTGCTGCCATGGTCTGTGGATGGGGTTCTTTCCAGATTCGCCCTTGTCGTGCCCTGAAAGGGCTGGCTGATGTTTAGGAAAGGAAACATAAGAGAGAGCTTTTTGCCTTGCTTTTGTTACCTCACCAGCAATATTTATTTTTGGAACCGGAAATCTATAGATCGATGTGTAACACTCTCGTAGTTCAGGATCCTGATGAATGACGGGCTGCTGAGAATAGAACGTTTTCCTGTCAACTTACTGGCAGAGTAGGAAGCTCTCAGGCAGCAAAGGTGAAGGTTTAGAATTCTGAGAAGAGAATGGTGTAAGTATGACCTCATCAGAGACAACGACCTTTTTGATTTGTGTTTTCGAAGTACAGCTATGTAAAAATTATCCATGATAGTAAAAGATGGGTGGGAGGAGAATTGCCCATGGCACATGTAATCTGAAATAGCATTTTAAGTGCTACTGGGCTCTTTTTTAAAAAATGCTGTTGTGCTTTTAATGAAAAAGAGAAGAAAAAAGGAAAAATTATATTCGGCCTTAAAACGCATTCGCATGTGTAACAACTTAAGGGGCAAATCTTCCTTGTGAATTGTGTTTTCTCACAGTTACGTAGCATGAGGCCATACCTTCCAATGTTGGAAGACTGGTGGGATATTTGCGATATTATTCTGCTGAGTGGATGTTACATGGAGGTAATGGAAAGATGACTGCACTTAATTTCTGTCTGCTGGTGACTTAATGCTGAAGGTACATGATAATTAAAGGGAAAGTTAAATAACGATGACTTCCATTTTCACGTCAAGGTGGAACTTGTTTACATTTCGTGTGGTTATTCTGTTACTTCATCTGGTTTATACCTATCTATCTATCTACGTATCTGTCTCTATAACCCCATTTTGACAAAATAGGATCATATTGCATGCACTTCTGTCTCTCACTTAACTGTCAGTGCATGTTTGCAAATAAGTATTTATTTCTGCTATGACTACAATATTTGAGGAACTAATGTGTCCAGTGTACTGTGTCTTGAATAATTAGACATCATCTTTGCATTCAGATTTTAAACTCTGTGGTGTAAACAATTAACCAGTTTACTGTTACAGTAAATTGATAAGAGATGAGATGGATCATAGGGGGAATACCCTAGGAAGTAAGGCAAATGGGAGACTTACCCAAGACAAGGCTAGCAAGTAAGGCAGAACCCAGATTATGCTGGATTGCTTTAAACCAGGTCAAGTTAGTGAGACTATTGCGAGGGCTGGTGAAACCATTAAAGGGTTTTAGGCAGGACGTGGCATAATTGGATTTGTAGTTTTGAAAGGAAATTCTACTTATATGTGTAGTGATCAGGTAATTTATTATCCAAGTCAGGAAACTTTATGCTGGGACTACAGGTGTAAATTTTGGCTCTTCTGGACGAACTAGGACGTATGGTTACCCTATTGACAGAAGACTACAATGGAATTAGAGCGGTACATGAAGCTGAGTTAGGAGAAAAAATGATGGTTTGGACCCCGATGAGGCAGTCCATAAAGAGAGAGAGAGGGAGTTAGATAAACATAAGAGTTATTTTGAACAAAGAACATGAGAAGGTGGTGACTGAATGTGAAAGGGGAGAGAGAGAGAAGCTGAGGTCTAGCAGGCATCCGGCTTGAAAAACCGAATGGATATTGGAGACATTTATTGAGATGAGGAAGGTTGGAGGAGCCTTAGAAGGAAGGTGATAGTTTTAGATAAGGACGTGAGTGGAAGGTAGCCGTTAGGCACTCAGAAGGCATCAAGATTTATGCCAGGGAATTCCCTGGTGGTCCAGTGGTTAGGACTTGGGGCTTTCACTGCCAAGGGCCCAGGTTCAATCCTTGGTCGGGGAACTAAGAATCCTGCAAGCCAAGCGGCGTGGCTAAAGAAAAAAAAACTAGTAAAAGAAATAAAAAGTAGAACATTTACATTAAACAAAAACAGACTTATGCCAGCCACTTCTTCACATTTTCTGTATCATCCGAGGTGCTCATCTGGCCTGAAGGACATTGTGGACCTCAGAGCGCTAGCCATGGCCCAAGTCTTTCTGGCACATTAATGACTCCAGAAATATCAAATACTTATTATATTCTCACACTGTCAGCAATTTCTCCTGATCGTTTGGCTCAGAGGTTGGATCTAATTCTGTATTTTCATGCTGATTCATCGGGAGAAATGCCTTAAGAACCTCCTATTCCAGGCGAGCTGTTTGAAGATGCCTGGTGTGATGAGTGGTTGAAAAAAAGTTTTAAAAGCTGCCCTTTGGGGATCTGACAGTCTTGATAAATTAAGGGACAGGGTGCTTGATGACCCGAAATGATAGGATCTGATGCCAGTGGAAGGTGTATTTTGCCTTGATTAAACTCAACTCTGCAATAAAACCTGTAAAGATTTCTGGTTTTTAGAGAAGTGATTAAAGTTCAATATAGGAGGCAAAATAAAATTTGAATAATGTGGGCTAAAAAATAGATGCCTCGGGCTTCCTGGTGGCGCAGTGGTTGAGAGTCCGCCTGCCGATGCAGGGGACACAGGTTCGTGCCCCAGTCCGGGAAGATCCCACATGCCGCGGAGCGGCTGGGCCCGTGAGCCGTGGCCGCTGAGCCTGCGCGTCCGGAGCCTGTGTTCCGCAATGGGAGAGGCCACGACAGTGAGAGGCCTGCGTACCGCAAAAAAAAAAAAAAAAAGGTGCCTCTGTGTGTTTGTGTGTGTGTGTGTGTGTGTGTGTGTGTGAAAGAGAGAGAGAGGGAGTATTGGATAGGAGTGGAAGTTCACAACTTATATACAGGTTGGCCGCCAAAGCTACATCACTATTTTTCTCACTTAGTCTAGGTAAACTTGGCTCCTGAATCTTTTAATTAAAGTCCATCTTGCATTTTTTAAATGAAAGGTGGACCCAACTCAATTACACACATACAGGTGATATACTTGGAGGATTATGTGAAATACACCAAGAAGAGCAAATGTGCCTTCCTGTGAGAGATATTCTGTTTTGTTTTGTTCTTCATTCCTCTTTTTGATGTTGGTTGACTCAACTTCCTTTAGTCCTGATCTCTGCATTGATGGATCATTAGAAACTTGAAAGGATCTACACAAATATGAAAGTGCGTCCCCATTTGTGTTCCTTCGAGTGGCAACAGTTTTATACGTAGATCAAATGTTACTATCGCTCATGTTTTAAAAAATGAAAAAAAGTGAGATATGGAAGATTGCAACTTGAAGTCTCAATATTAACTGAGCAAAGGACACTCAGAAGGGGCAGCTATCCTGGGTCTTATATTTGAGACACGGTCTTGATGCCAGAGGTGTTGGCTGAGAGCCTTTCTGAAGCCCAAGTGTGGATCTTGTTAACATGGATTTAACAAACCTGAATGGCTAACCTTGGGAATTGTGAGGGTTTATTCCCCTGCACTGGAATGTACAAAATACAACTGCGCTTACCTTGTATGTGAAACCGATACAGAGCTGCTGAGTTGGAGAAGAATTCCCCTGCTTTCCAGAATCAGATCTGTCTTCTGTTACTTTGCTTAAAGTATGCAGCTGTTCGGGAGAATTAGTGTTGCTTCCTTTCACATTAATAGCAGAATAACTAACTTTCCACTGTATTTAATAACAATGTCAGTCTCCTTTAGAGTACTAGGAATCTTTGCCATCCCCTTTTTATGAAGAAAAAAAAAAAAAAACACGATTCCTTACTTCTAAGCTTCTCGAAGAAAATTTTCCTAATTTGTTTCACTGTGATTCAAATTTCACCGATCTAAAAGAGTACAGGGTAATTGACTCAGTGCTGTACTGAAATGTCCATATCTTCAGCAATTTCTGGAAGATGAGTATCTGTTGTATAATCTCTAACGTGAAGATACTTTCCACATTCCTTCCAGCTCTGGAAAAATTCTATCAAAATTCAAAGTCTTATGCTAAACCTTCACTAGGGTTTCACCTTATAAGACTACCTGAAGCCTGTTAAGAAGTAAACTCCCCTTTCTCTCTTTTTTCAGATTAATTATTCTATTGCTAGTATTGCAGGCTAGGAAAAAAGTATTTTTATTCTTTTAGTCTTGCAAAGTGGAAAGTTTTAAAATAGTGATGTTGATACCTCAAAAAGAGGAACTCTAAAGTGATATAGTCTTGGAAATTATCATTGGTTAATTGAACATTGGAAGGTACTGTGTTTGGTCACTTGTCCTTGTAGAGTCACAGCCAATGAAGCAGATGGGAAAAAAAAAAAAATTATCTGGCTTCATAGTAATTGTACTTCATTCATAAAAAGAAATTGTGCCCTGAGATTTAACTGAGTGGTTCCAGGGCCATGCCAGCAGAAAATCAGCTGGTTGGGCTCCTATATAAACATGATGACATGTTGAGGGCAGTGTTTACTTTTTTCTAATTAAAGCAAATTAGAAATTCCGTTGTATTTCTGCAGTGCATTCCGACAGCAGCATGCCCTGGGGAATTGCTCATGGCCCCTCTAGAGTAAGGCTTTCCTTCATTCAACTTTCATTTGTTCCTTTAAGTCTTAAATTCATTCCAGGCACTAAGTGTTTATGCCGGCTCTGAGACCTCGGTTTTTCAGGATCATTTCAAAACAAGACTGGAGGATGCAGCGGAATTCAGACCAGCCGCTCATTATGACGTTACATGGTTTCGGCCTTGATGCTGGTTCGCTTTGGGCGGACACTCTGTTTTCGTCTCCTTTTTCGGTCCTGTCAGTTTCTATAACACTGAGGCAAACCTCCAATTGACAGCAAGAGATCATTTGTAGGGACCCACACTGCTAAACAGAAACAACTAAGATGCCAATGAAAATATATCAACCGCACAGCAAACATGGGTACTTTTCGTACACAGTGATAGGCTCTTTTGAGTTTTAATTTGACACAGGGCTATAAAACCTATGAAGATTTTGTTTTCCATTAATGATACCCTTATCATATTTTTAAAGCAGGAAGCAGGTATGTCTGAGTTTTGATGTTTTAAGAAAAGGAAGGACCGTCATGCATTTATCTCACAGCTGTAAGTTTTCAGAACTCAGCGCCACTTCATTAAAATCCTGTTTAATGAGCAGCACATTGAAAACAAAATTGAGTATATGGAGCTCACTAAACCATTGTTCATTTCTGAAATCGTGGTCGCATTTTATCGTCTTGACATTTTTCTACCTTACAATTTCAAGGTTAAATTTTAAATCCCAGAAACCTTCTTTCAAGGAAGGTTCTTCTTAGGGGATCGCCACCCCAGAGCTGCTGACAGAAGAGGTTCAGAGAAAGACACAAGGTTCAGGTAAAGTCACCATGAGGTTTAGAAAAGCATTTACATGTTTTCATATTCCTCTGAATTGATACTGAACTCTGGGTCTTAATGAGCTTGTTTCTGGAGTCACCGTCAAGTTCACGAGAGGGAATGAAGGACACCTCTAATGAATGAACACGGAGAAAACCACGATGCATTCTGAGGCTTTCTAAAGTAAAAAGAAAAGAAATGAGCAGGTCTTTGACTGTAGCAAGAACTTCATGTTTTTGGTAACCACGGTATACTAAGTGGAGGTCACGTGTTTCTCTGATATTTGTAATGGCCAGTATCTCCCAGACCATTTAAAGCACAAATCGTATATTAAAAACAAAAAATGGATGTCAACTCTAGCTCAATATGTGTAGGAGTGATTCTAAGACCCTTTCTCTCTTCTGGTAGGCCTTTTTTTTTTTTTTTTTTGTATCTCAGCTCGTGCATTGGAGAGAGCAATAGGAATAATAAAAGGAGATAAAATTTTGCTCAATTAGATGTCTAAATGTTGTAACTTTTGAGTCGTCCTTGGAGAATACTGGCAGGGAGAGAGACTGAATGGGATTTTGAGGACTTCAGTTTCTTCGTTCTCGGTTTTGTCCTGCATGTCAAAGACAGTCAAGAATAGGCTGTAAATAAAATTCAGTCTCAAGGAAAGATAGCCCACCCCTCCCCCAAGTCCCCAGCCCACCTGTTCATGCAGTTGTGGAATTTCTCCTTTGCCTAAAACGAGCTATATATAATCAGATATCTCATAAAGTGGGGGAGGGGATTGTGACATGACAGGAGCACTTGTTAAAGGGTCTGACTTAAAGGAAAGTGCCCAGATGAGTTTATCCAATTGGGGTCAGTTAAGCCTCCCCTGACACCATCCATTAGTAATATTTTCCATGCACTAAGTAAAGCAATGGAAACTCCATCACATCTGGTTGCGCCTCCAATACCTATGCAGGCTGTAATAGTTTTTGAAATCTTGATGTGAAACAGCACCGTGGCACTCCACGATAGATTGTTAGCAAGCAAAGAAGGCGCACTTGTTCCAAAACAATGAAGAGTTGCTTATTTCTGTTCCCCTTAGATGCCTCCCACTGGTTCATATTGCTAGATTATTTCATCGTGATCCAGAGGGAATTGGGGGTTATTTTCCTCCCCTCTTTCTTCCCCTATCTTTAGAGCCATCAGCAGCAAGCCTACAGGAAAACCGTCGTATGTGTCTTGTGGGCACCACATTTTCCCACTGAAAAGTTTTGGTTGGCTGGGTGCCTTTCTTTGAAGGTAGAAAAAAGAGCTTTGGAAGACTGATAATTCCAAGAAATATTTGCTGCCTTAAAATCCTGTTATCACCTTGCACTTTGTGTAAGTACTTCAGAGATTTACAAAGAGGACGTTGACTATACCTGAATATCCCTAAACCACTTCCGTGATGTTAACATTGAATAAAGATGTTATAAAAATCCCAAAGTACCCATTGGTCTCCGAAGAGAATCAATAAATAAACTTCTAATAGGCTCTTGGAGCTATAGCTCGAAGAGGGCAGGGTCCATGCCTACCTTGTTCACTTTCCGCATCTCCAGCACTCAGCAAGCCATGGCAAGACCTGAGTTTTCTGAAAACAACTACATTTGCAGGTTTCAGTGTTAATTGAGCCAATGTATATCGTATTTGCCAATAGGAAAGATACAGGAGTAGGCGTGATACTTAACGCTAATAACAACAGCAGGGCTTCCCTGGTGGCGCAGTGGTCGAGAGTCCGCCTGCCGATGCAGGGGACACAGGTTCGTGCCCCGGTCTGGGAAGATCCCACGTGCCGCGGAGCGGCCCGGCCCGTGAGCCATGGCCGCTGAGCCTGCGCGTCCGGAGCCTGTGCTCCGCGACGGGAGAGGCCACAGCAGTGAGAGGCCCGCGTACCGCAAAAAACAAAATAAAATAAAAACAACAGCGGCAGTAGCAACAACAATAATAATAGACATTTACTGGGGAGATGCTCTGTACCAGGCTCTGTTCCAATCATTTTACATATATTAACTCATTTTGTACTCATAATATCATTGTAGAGTAGTTAATCTTACTGCCAATTCCAGTTTTGAAAAGAGGAAACTGAGGCATGCACAAGTTAACCATCTTGCCCTAGATCACATAGCTAGTATGTAATGAAGACAAGATTTGAACCCAGAGCCTTTTCTCTTAAATATTATGTCTTGCAACTAAAATAGTTGTGTTCTGCTAGACAGTCTCTCGGTACCTTTGTTGCCATTGTTATAAGATTAGCATAATGATTCTTGCCTCAGAGGAGCAGCAGAGATGGGAACCCTCAGATGGGCACGTTTTGGGTATATATCTTCCATTGTGAACGTACATGAGATAGTTTACTGTTCTCATCAGATGCCCAAGGACTCAGGGGGTCAAGACAGACATGATTGAGATCTCTTTTTACCACAGTTCAAACTCCCAGAGCACTGGGGACAAACGATAATCTTCAAAGCAATTGAGGCCACTTTGTGGCATCAACTCTTGGAACAAAGTAACATATAGTGAGATGTTTCTGTTTGTAAAAAATATCCTTCCACGCTCAGTTTTTATTTTTAGGTTCCATCTAGGCCAGTGATTTTCCATCTCCTTCTTAGGAAGGTATTTTCTTAATGAACGCACAGTCCTGTGTACACGCGTGTACATTCACATGCACATACCCGCACTCACAGGCACCTACACCCACAGATTCCTTGACACTGTGACATGTGCCTGCCTGCTTATTGGTGGCAGACGGTGGTAGAACTTGTTACCTCGGAAGGCAGGCCCAAGGGTCCCAGGTGGTTAAGGAAAACTCCATAGTTTTATCTTCTGAGATCATCGGGTAGTTTTCTTTCTCCCCTCCCCCAACCCTTAGCGAAAGAGAGAAAGAAGAATGTTAACTAGTACAGTTGTAACGATCAACAGGGACAAACCCTGAAATCAGATACATTTGAGCACAATTGAGGTGATAGCATTTAAGGACAGTACTGACGTTCTTGCCACACTTGCGCTGATGAACTTTTATGCACATTTTGCTAGTGAATTATTTAGATGATGTAGTACCAGTTTGGAGATGTGTGTGTGTGTGTGTGTGTGTGTGTGTGTATATGTGTGTGTTCTAACCCTCTTTGAACCCCTTAAATTGTGGGTGAGTCTGTAATACAGATAGGTTAAGTCACATAATTTACCAAAAGTATTAAATTAGCTTCACATCAAACATTAAGCATGCAACTAGGGACAGACCGATCCCAGAAGTTACTCTGTGACGTGGATTTTAAAGCACACTCACCAAAGTACAGGTATTGTGCCTGACTTCCTTCCCCCTGAAATTAGCAAGCAGGAACACAGGACTTTCTTCTCCACGGGGGCCAGAGACTTTCAGATTTCTGTGACCTTCATCATGTCTCCTGACTGCCTGTCCATCGGGTTTTCCTGGAATACCTGGCTTTTTTCTTCTCTGGACCGGCTGTCTCATACAGCATATCCTGAATCAGTTGTGTGTGTGTCAGTGAGTTGAACAGAACCTTCACTGTCAAATGATCACGTCTTCTTTCTTTGGTACTGAGATCAAAGTTTAGGATGACAGATTTTCCTTTACCAAATAAATTTGATTTCTAATCAAGGCCACACCTTTCTAAAATCCAAGCTTGTGTGTGTGTGTTTGTGCATGTCTCTCTCTCTCTGTGTGTGTGTGTCTGTGTTGTGAATAGGAATCTGGAGATTAAGGTAAAGGTGACAATTAGTAATTCACTTCCATGGTGGGTGTCCTTTCATCCTGGTTGACCTTCAAGGCTTTTGCTTCTGCCTTCCAAAGACTTACTTTACCTTTGATGCCAACGAACAGGTCCTCCCAGAACTTACCTTTAACATCAGGTTCTCAGCTTCCCCCAGTATATTCTGACCACATACAAGCTTAATAAAAATGCAAACTGTGTTTCTTGGAGTTGGGAGGAACATGGAGTAGCAAAGAGAGAGTGAGCTCTGGGCTTCAAATCAAGGGTTCTGCCCTACTTTGCACACCTGTGTTCATATTTGCAAGTCTTACAATGATTATAATCCTCAGCAAAATCAGAGGATGGGAAACTATGCCCTGACGATCAATTCTAGTTTTACCAACTTGCGAGTCTAAGTTCTAACGCAGCATGTCCAGAGTGTGGGGTGTTTGGTGCGCCATCAGCTTTGCTGTGTACATCTGTGTGTGAGGCAGGTTGACATCTATGAGATGGAGGTATATGCCCACACACGAGCAAATGCAGGGTCCGCTGAGATAAGCTAAATCAAGCACGCAGCTAGAAGCAGGCACATTGAGTGTGGTTAGCTTTCTGTAAATACACATAATTCAGCCACTTCTCAGTCTTACTTAGCCATTAATTTCATAATTTTGTTTCTCATGCCCCCAGAAATTTGTCATGAGGCTCAGGACGCTGGGAAACGTACGTCCTACTAGTTAGACTCACAAATATTTTTTTAATTTATTTTATTGACAATGAATTTACAGTATAGTGTTAGTTTGTGCTGTACGACACACTAATTCGGTTGCATCCATACGTTCTTTTTCATGTTCTTTTCCATTATGCTTTATCTCGGGGTATTGAATATGGTTCCCTGTGCTCTACGGTAGAACGTTGTTCATCCATCCTGTATATAATAGCTCACGTCTGCTAACCCCAAACCTCCCACTCCATCCTTCCCCTACCCCCTCCCCCTCGGCAACCACAAGTCTGTTCTCGATGTCTGTGAGTCTGTTTCTGTTTCGTGGATAAGTTCATTTGTGTCATATTTTAGATTCCACATATAAGTGATATCATATGATGTTTGTCTTTCTCTGTCTGACTTCACTTAGCATGATCATCTCTAGGTCCATCCATGTTGCTGCAAATGGCATGATTTCATTCCTTTTTTAGGGCTGAGTAGTATTCCATTGTATATATGTACCACATCTTCTTTATCCATTCATCTGTCCATGGACATTGAGGTTGTTTCCATGTCTTGGCTATTGTAAATAGTGCTGCTGTGAACACAGGGGTGCATGTATCATTTCAAATTATTAGACTCACAAGTATTTACTTAGCACCAATTAAATGAATATCTAAAGTGTGAGAAGTTAAATGCTTAAGAAATAAGTGAATAATATAAATCCACGGTCCCTTTCATCTAGTAACAATTTCTTTGAGGTAGGAATATATGAATAGTAATACATGCTAATAATACATGAATACTTGGAGTACAAAATAATGCAAGAGGGGAGTGACAGTTGGCTACAAGAGCAGAAGAAAGGGACAAAGGAGGGTTATAAGCCGGTGCCATACAAACCAAAAACAGTGTCTTCAGAGAAGGGAGATTCATCCGGTTCACCGTGAACCAGAGTGACCTGGGAGGGGCAGCGTCTGATCTGGATCTAGACAGCTAGGGGGTTATTTTTTTAAAATTTTTATTGGGGTATAATTGATTTACAATGTTGTGTTAGTTTCAGGTGTACAGCAAAGTGAATCTGTTATATTTACAAACACATATATCCACTCTTTTTTAGATTCTTTTCCCATATAGGCCATTACAGAGTATTGAGAAGCGTTCCCTGTGCTGTACTGTAGGTCCCTGTTAGTTATCTGTTTTATATATAGTGGTGTGTATATGTCAGTCTCAATCTCCCAATTTATCCCTCCCCCCCTTACCCCCCAGTAACCGTGAGTTTATTTTCTACGTCTGTAACTCCGTTTTGGTTTTGTAGGTAAGTTCATTTGTAGCCTTTTTTAGATTCGATGGGGGTATATTTTTTATGTGGGAAGAGAGGAGAGATGGAATCCGTGAAGGGTGAACGGCATGAACAATGCATTTGCAGAATCGAATGTTTCAGGGAAGTGAGGAACGAAGGATAATGTCAGAAAGGCAGGCTGGCCCTGGGCTCTAGAGAGCTGTGCGTGGTGGGCTTAGTCCTGTGGGCAGCGTGGCACTGTCCACATCCGGGGTGCAGAGAGTGGCGCTGTACTCCAGGAAATGAAGGGACCGGAGGCCAGTGACCGCAGCAGAGTCTGGAGGAGGTGATAGTTACGGGAACTAGTGGCAGATGAGCAGGCAGAGAGGGATGTGAATATATTTTGAAATTCAGATACACATATGTTATGTCCTATCAGGCCATCAAAACCTAACACACTTTTGCCTTAAGTTTCCAAATACCTCTTCTTTTTTCTTCCTTGATCTTTCCTCCTTTAAAAAATGTAAGTGCATTAGAATAAGGTGAATATGGAAAAAAGTAGGTGCAGATGCCACAGGCTGAAATTAGGATCAAGAGGATTTCAGGTCACAGACACTTCGTCCTCACTAAGAACCAGGTCAGCTCAAGGGCAAGTTAAGACAAATAGGTGGGAACCTATGTGTCCAAGAGCAGAAGTGAAAAATAAACCTAGGAGGCAATGACTAAGCCACCTCAGTTTCATTTTTAACTCTTCTGCCCTGCCTCTTTTGTAAATATGCATTGTCTTTGTTAAAGGAGAATTGCTTCGCTCCTGCTTTAGAAAGTTCTAGAACATAAGCAGAAACTGAAGCTGTTAGACTAGAGGGCCGGATCTCAAGAAGCCAGACTCAGTGGATTCCACCTTTAAGCCATCCTCAAAAGACCAGAATTTCACATCGTAATAGGGAGCTAACTGCCCTCTGAGTCAGTGCTACCCAGATTGGCTTGAACCCCAAACTAAAAAGCTCCTAAACTCCCAATCCCAATTGCAAAGTGACCGGGAAGGATGAGTCCGGCCCCAGAGGTGCCTGGCTACCCCCGATAATAGGGTGACAATAGGAGAATGAGTTTTGAGCCTCCACAATGTACGGACCTTAGTAAATAGCCAATAAGATTTTCACCAGGGTTCGATTTTTTAGACAACTTTTACAGACTTCTATTTTGTGAAAGACACTGTGTTAATTATCTATCTGTTGTGTCACAGACTATCCCAGTATTCAGCTGCTTCGAACAACAAATATTTATTCTTTCACGTTCTGTCGGTCAGAAATCCGGGCAGGGCCTTGTTTGGTGCGTCTGGCTCAGAGTTTCTCATGAAAATGGTGTCGGCAGGGGCTGCAGTCTTCTTCTGGCCTGGCTGGGGGATGATCTACTTTCAGACTCGCTTCCGTGGCTGTTGGGATGCTCAGGTCCTCTCCAGCTCTTGGCCAGAGATGTCCATTCCTTGCCACGTGGGCGGCTATCCGCCTGGCTGCTAGCTTCTCCCAGAGTCGAGAGGTTTCCAACAGAAAGAGGATGAGAGAGAGAGAGAGACAGCTAGACCGAGGCTACATTCGTTTTGTTACCTGGCCTTAGAAAAGATGTGCCACCATTTTTTTTGCCATATTCAGTTGTTAGATATGAGTCAGTAGGTCCAGCCCAGCCTCAGGGGAAGGGGATTACTCAAGGACCCAAATCCTGGGAGGAGAGTTGATGGGGAGCCTTTGACCACAGACAGGATGAGATGGCTGAGGAGGAAACCCTCTGCACTCCTGCTGTCTCACCAGCGGTCCATCAACTAGCACCATCTGACCTCTCGAGGGCTTGATAGAAATGTAGAATCTCAGGTCCCATCCCGCCCAGACGTACTGAACTCGAATCTGCGTTTCACAGGGTCCAGAGTTTCCTTGTGTGCGTCTCAGGGTCGGAGGAGTTCTAGTCTCTACAGGATCTTCACACATCGAATCTAAACGGAAACCAGCTTTAAACTGAACATCCCACATGAGCATCCTCGCCTCGCAGCAGACAGTGATAAGGTAATGAGATTCTGCTTTCTGTGTTCTTCAGAGAAAGGCCTGGGCAGCCTAATCCATGGTCTTAGAATGCACACACAGTCACTGTTTAATGGCTTAAAGATGAGGTCTGAGCTTTTGTTGGCTATCAGACATAACAATGACCACATGGACGTCTCTGATTCCTGCGTGGCATTTATAGGGAAAACCAGATCCTTTGAACTCAAGAGAAACCCCAAACCCATCATCCAAGCATCTTTCATTCCTGGAGATTATCAGACTTTTCATTACAGGTTAAATTCTTTGTAACTTTTTCATGTGGAAACTATCCCGTTACCTCCTGTTAGCTCTCCTCCTGCTGAGTACAAATGGAGTGTACGTTCTACTTCCTACAGCTGCTTTGGATTTTGTTACATTTTCCAGGTTTGAAAAAAAAAAATGTGCTGACAGAACGTGGCTTCATCTACAACTCTCAACTGATTTTAAGAGTATAAACAGAAATATGTTTCCTGATTGTATGTACCAGTGAAATCAAAATATTATCCCTACATCCAAAGATTCACTAGCCACTTTATTTTTAGAAACTTGGCACTAAAGAGGAACAGAAAAATATGTTGGGGAAAGGTCATTATGACATAAAGACAGCAAATATGGCTAGACAAAAAGAAAAGAAGCACGCTTTTTGGTTTGCACTATTTTCAATGAAAGATATTTGCTTTTTAAATGGAAAAAAAAACTTTCCATTCGCATCTGGGCAGAAAGTCAGAATCAAATAGATATAATTGAAAAAGCTTACTAAATGATGGACTTATGTTACATTTTCCCCCCAAATGATCCTTTTTGTTTTATTTTACATAATGGAGAAAAATCCTCTTGGATAAATATATCTGAAAGCGCAGCGTTCAAAAGTCACATTTTATTGTAACAAGATGAAGCAAATAAAGACTTAAATCTGAGCCACCAAGAGGTAAACAGTTCTGCTCGGTCTGAGCAATTACACTCTGCAGGAACGGCATAGCTTCCATTTGGGTTTTCAGGTATGAGGTTGTGAGTCATAAAATCACGAGCAATTTTGGGCTCTCCCAATTGGTAAAAGTCCTCAAGGTGTATTTTGTCAGCCCAACTAGACTGAATACCTAAGGGTCCAGTAGAAAGGGGCTGGGGGACTGTATACACTGGGATTTTAGAGGCAGGGGGCTGGGTGGAGGCCAAGCTGTAAGGACCAGCTTAGGACCTGTTAACTGAGAAAGGGCAGATGAGCCAGTGAGAAGGAATTGCTGGATAGACTGATCCCGGCCACGGGAGCCCAAGGTCTGAGCTTCAAAGGACGGACAGAGCACCTGGGTTATAACCCAGCAAGTCACACCAGAAAGTCCACTCTGGATGGTGGAGCACAGCAGGGGGCTGTCTAGGTAGGTGGCAGGTGTTGCTGTGGGAAACGGGACCTTACGTGGAGACTTTTATCTCCTGTCAGGGAATTGACAAATCCAGGTCACGCAGGAGGCCCCGCTGTAAGATTCAAGGTTTGGACTGGGACCCTCAGTCACAAAAGGCAAATGGAAGAGTTTGATTCAATTAGTACAGACCCAAGGCAGAAGCTCAGCACCATGGCACGAACTAGGAAAGGGGCAGGGAATTTTGTGAGTTGGCAGAACTTGTAGAGAGACCCAGCTTATCCCTTTGGCACACGGGGTAGGTATTTGATTGATAAAGGAAACTCAGGGTAGGGACTGGGGACTTGGAAAACATAGGAGTCTAGCCGGCTATCCGGTTCGGGGCCTGAGAACTTGATTTACCTTGATCCCCTCGCTCACCTCCCTAGAGAAGAGTGGGTGCCTCTGGCCGAGTTGATAAGGTGGTATGTGAGCCCGTCCGGATCCCTCCAGACTTGGGATAGATGAGATGAAGGAAAATGAAGATGACGCTGTCATCACATCCCTTCACTCTGGTCACTCTCCTTCCTTAGGTAACTTGCTTCCAGTCGTGCGTGTGTTGCCAGGCCAGGGCAATTAGCTGGAGACGTCCTTACAGGTTTCTGTTGTTTCATTTTATGTGGTTTCTTATGAGCAAGAGAGAAAGTGCTGATCTTGTGGCTCTGTAATCAAGATGACGCCCTTATTGGATCCCACTCTGGTAAACAGGAGCAGTATCTGATCTCCTTTGGAAGCAAGGCTTTCGCAGAGAAAGCGCATCCCCCCGTGAAAGGCAGTCTCGCCTGGAACCAATGTGTTTGAGTGTTGAACTCTGGGTCGCACTGAGTTTTTCGCAGCAATGATATTCGAATGCATAATTACTCTGCCCTTCATGTGGTGTTGGTAGTGCAAAGAGCAAGTGTGTGCTTTGTATTTGTTTCCCAGATTGCCCATTTATTGTTCCCCAAGCCAAACGACGGGGCAAGTATTATTCCACCGCGTTGAAAGGTAGCTGCTCTTGGCTTCCGGAACTTTTTTATGCCTTTCCTTTTATTCCTGTCTGATCTTTCTTCTGATCCTTTGGTGGGTGACTAGGTACCTCCTGATGGATCATCTTATTCCAATAGCACACCTGCCATCGGGTCATATCCCAATCTAGACATTTAACAGCTGGTGTGGCTTAGGTACTCACCCAGTGGAATGGACATTGGCCGTGTTTCTTGAGCGGAAAACTAAGGGCCCACTGTGGGATCATGGTAAGGTCAAGGCCCCAAAGAACAGAAGGTAGCAGGTGGGGCTCAGGGCAGCAGCTGAGTTACCAGCTGGTACGGAAGCATTTACACATTTCAGTTACTCATAGGCTCATACCAGTGCGTACTGTGGGGTTATCGCCATTGCTACCGAGTGAGCAAGATGGCGGAGCAGTAGGACATGAAACTCACCTCCTCCCGCAAATACATCGAAACGACATCTGCATGTGGCATGATTCTCACAGAACATCCGCTGAATGCTGGCAGAAGACCTCAGACTTCAGAAAAGGGATTGCTACTTATTTGGGAGAACACTGTTACAGAAACATTATGTTTTAAATTACAAGCTCTGGTAACTAACAGCTCCTTGGGAGAAGAAGGAAAGTAGGTAGGAGGTCAGCTCATATAAGTCATGATTGAGTTGGGATTTTAATTTGTGCATGATAGGAAGCCACTGGATAATTAGGATCTGAATTATGTTTGAAGACTATCACTGTGGCTTCATGTGGGAGACATAAGTAGAAACATGGAGGCCAGTTGGGTTTTTTTGGTTTATTATATATTTTTTGAGATCAGGTAAGAGGTGATTCGGTGAGGTTACTGGGGCCCAGAAAGCTTGCATGGCTGGTTCCGGTTCATGCTGTACAAGCTCGGTCCCAGTTTCCATGGGTCTCGACGCCTTGGTCAGCGTTGGCTGTGTTGTAAGTGTAGTGAATGCGGTGCCTTCTCGCCAAAGACCTGTTACCTCCCCAAGCCTTACTTCTGCTGTCCTCTCACAGTCGTCCCTTTGAACTGGGAGAATTTTAACATTGGCTGATTGGTCGCAGAATTGAAACGGCATGTAAATACCGTGGTGCTTAAGAGAAACCCAGGTTTCATATCATTTAGGCTTCATCTGTTTTTAAGAAAACTGTGAGTCATTGATGAGAAGATTTTAAAACAAAGTGTGGATGGAGCCACCCAGAGGAAACAGAGAATGGGGATGAAACAGTTTTTCTTCCAAAAGGCATGCAGCTCAGACAGGCAAATGGCAGCTCCTGAGTTCACGCGGGCTGCAGATGGGTTCTGAAATCTGCTGCATCAGGGGGTCCCTCCTTTTGTTGTGTAAGGTTCGGCAATTACCACAATGTGCCGAATTGTGATATTTACCTTTCTCTAGGTATGCACCTTTTATCTGTTAATGCCTAATACCTAAGGTGACTTGTTGCATGTTGTGGGCCCTCCATCGTCATGTATCACACAGTGGCTGCCCATAAGCCACCTGTACCCCTCAGGTTGGTTTGGCCTGCAGAGTGTTTCAGAAATTTTGAATAAGCCATTGTGTTCATTTTCTATCACCATCTGACAAATTACTGTACACTTAGAAGCTTAAAGCAATGCAGATTTGTCATCTCACAGTTTCCAGGGGTCAGGGGTCCAGGTGTGGCTTAGTGGAGTCCTCTGCCTGCAGTCTCATCAGGCTGCAGGCAAGGAGCCGGCCAGTCATTCAGAGGCTTCAGTGGGGAAGAAACCGTTTGCAAAAGCTCATTCAGGCTGCTGGTAGCGGTCCTTTCTGTACGACCTAGAACCCAGATTCCTGAGCTTCTGGCTCCATGGGCATCTCCAGCATGGCCACTTCCTTTGTTAAGCCCACAAGGAGCATCTCATCTCAGAGAGAGACCAGTCCATGTTTCAGGGCTTTTCGCCTGATTCAGCCAGGCCCACTCTCATCATCCACTTTTCAGTTAACTCACAATCAGCTGGTTTGGGACTTTGATTACATCTGAAAAGTAGCATCACCTTTGTTCTACTCTCCTGGGTAGAAGTGAGTCAGGGGTTCCATCCACAGGCGCGGAGGGGAATCACACAGAGCCGTGAACACAGGGCAGCGGGAATTGCGGAGGTTTACCAGCGGGGTCAGCTGTCCACATCTATACGTTGGCATAAGTGCACATAAGAATCTAGACTTTTGGTTTCTTTTGGGAAAAAAAACCCCAAAATATCTAGTAACACTGGAGCCACACTCCCACCTGGCAACGGCCAGCAGGAGTGGACGGTTCACAGCCTCTTTCACTCAAGACATGCCTGCCTGCGATTCTCTCGTTCCGTTTTCTACCCCTGTCTGTTTTCTTTACTCACCTGTGCTACCTGCTTCACCCTGTGACCATTGATGGTTACCGGTCCCACGGTAAACCTTTGCTAAAGTTATTTCAGTATAACTCTTTTATTTATATTTGTGTTGCTTCTGCCTGTGTTTTTGGGAAGTCATAATAGTATTCCAGATGAAAGAGATATTGGAGATTACTTAACTTCTTTTACAGAAAAGGGGTAAAAAATGTCTAAAAAGGCTCTTTGGGAGGGCAAAAATGAAGAAGGTAAAAAAGGACGAGAAACACTGTTTTAGGAGAAGAAGAACAGACTAGCTTCATAATTTGCTGGGCCCAGCGCAAGACGAAAACATGGACCCCTGTTCAAAAAGTATGAAGAATTTCGAGATAGTGACCGTGGAGCATTAAACCAAGGACGGGGGCCCTTCTCAGCAGCGGACCTGGTCCTGGTACAACGACCCAGCTCATGTGCTACAGAAGCCAGCCCTGGACGGGAGCATTTGGTGGCAGCTCCTGTGGCTGTTCTGAGAGCTGTCACAGGAGATCTCATGCTTGTTCATCCCCTGCGCCCAATGCCACATAATCAGGGTGACGGTAATCCACAGACTGGGGGAGGTTTGCTGAGTGGAGCCTATGCTTCATAATTAGAAGCAAACTCTGCTAACGTCTGGCTAAAAAAAAAAAAAAAAAAAATGAAAGAGGTAGAGAAACTCAATGAGCGTGTCAGTAGTTTTGATTCCTCCATTTCGTCTATTAATTTGGCTTCATTGTTATCCTCCCCCAAAACATGCAAGTTTTTTTTTTTTTGAAATTTCATTTCAGATCCTTTGAGATGAGTGTGGGTAAAGTGAGGGGAAAAAAAATTTTCTGGAGGAAAATGAAGAAATCAGCTTCCTCTGTATCTGCCTGTGCCCCCGGCCCCCGAGCTTCTGGTGCTGCCTGAGCTGGGGATTTGGGAGAGGAAATGACCCCAGCATGCTCCAGGGCTGACGCAGAGGCCCGGTCCACACGGCCCAGTGGTGCAGATGGTGAACTCAGTGCCTTCCCCTCTCATGCCAGCTCCCAAAATAACCCGGTGGGAACAGCCCAGCCGCTTCTCCCTCAAGGCCTGCACCTCAAAGCCCTGATTAGGTCCAAGGCTGGGAAGCATGGCTGCAGAGCTGCCCGGGGCACTCCAGTGCCAAGGGCGTGGAAGCCTTCCTGCTGCCCCTGGGGCTGGGATGGAGCACGAGGCCAGCTTCACTCCAGGCACCGCAACCCTCTCTCCGTGTCCTTGAACTTGCTGGGGAGCAGCGGCGGCCAGCCGGGTTTCCATAAGTCCAGCAATGAACACTGTCCAACCAACACATGCAAGACGTCCAACCAAGGAAAGCCCGGCCTTTGCTGGGGATGCCTCGCTCCTGGGGAAAGTCCCTCCCACCGGCCCTGCCCGACGTTCATTGAAATCAGGCCACGGAAGAAGCTGCTTCTGCGTTTCTGATGGGGCAATAGAGCAGCCACTAGTATCACTGCGGATGTCACCTTACAGGTTGGATTAAAAGAATATGAAGGGGCTTCCCTGGTGGCACAGCGGTTGGGAGTCCGCCTGCCAATGCAGGGGAAACGGGTTCGTGCCCCGGTCCGGGAAGATCCCACATGCCGCGGAGCGGCTGGGCCCGTGAGCCATGGCCGCTGAGCCTGCGCGTCCGGAGCCTGTGCTCCGCAACGGGAGAGGCCACAGCAGTGAGAGGCCCGCATACCGCAAAAAAAAAAAAAAAGAATATGAAGTAGTCTTTGCCCCAGAACTAGAGACTTTTTTATTTAGATGGCAGAGAGGGGATGAGATAGAGCAGAACGGGGAGGGGAAGTGCTGAAGTAAGACAGCCTGATGGCCGATCTGGCCTCCACCTGTGTTTATAAATACACCTTTACTGAGACTTTCTTTATGCCGCGTATTCCTTTACGCATTCTCTAAGGCTGCTCTCATGCTACCATGGCAGAGCTGAGTAGCTGGGACAGAAACTGTGTGGCCTGCAAAGCCTGAAATATTAACCAGCCTGGCTCCTTACAGGAAAAGCATGCCAACACCCACCCTGTAGTCATGACTGCGTGTGCGGTGCTCACTGCTTGTGTACGTACGTCACGTGGAGGTCTCGCGGCAGTAGTTCAAAGTGGTCCCTGTTCTCCCCGCTTGACAGATGGAGAGAGAGAGGTAAAGTGGCTGGGCCCACGCGGATCACAAATGACAAGGCCGGGTGTGAGCCCACATCTGTCTGATTCCGTGGACTTCTTTCTAGCGCCCTGCGCTGCCCCGTGGCTAACTTCCCATCAGCGTGTCGGTTTGAATCGCTGGTAGAAAAGTCAAGCATCTTCAGGGGCCAAGCAGGTAAGATCTGAAGGCCGCAGCTTTCCGGAAGAGGGGGTGGTGTGTGTGTGGCCGAGCTGGAGAGGACCAACCCAGCCTCAAGGCACTCAGACATGACTTGTTCTTCCAGAGCTTCGAGGGCCAAGCAAAACATGGCAGCGAGCCTTATTAGGCCAGCGGGTCCCTGGTTTGCGACCTTTGGACAGAGCCTCCGTCAGGCTGGGCAAGAAGACTCACGATGCACTCAGAGTGGAAACCAGAGGGGCTGTTTGTCTGTCCCTCTTCTACGTTTCACTCTCTTGGAAACATCCCAGACGGCTCTGTAGAGAATTATGGGCCTGTAGGCCAGGCGAACCTGCTTTTCCGTCCTGACTCTGTCAGCACATTGATGATGTCTGTGAGCTTCAGATCTTTTTTCTTTAAAACGGGGAAGGACTTCCCTGGCGGTCTGGCGGTTAAGACTCCGCGCTTCCAATGCAGGGGGCGGGCGCAGGTTCGATCCCTGGTCGGGGAACTGAGGTCCTGCATGCCACGCGGTGCGGCCAAAAAACCAGCCAACCAACCTGGGATTGATTTATTTCATGTTTATTGCTGCGTGGCACTTGCTGGGCCCTGTGTGAGTCTCGGCCTACCCCAGGGCGTGGCAACTGCATGCTTCCCCAGGCTCAGTCCCCTCTTTCTTACCCCCGTGCAGACGGCACCCTGCTGGCTCTGTAGTCAGTAACCATTCAGGAGCTGCTGACCTGCCGCCTCTATCAGGGCACCTCGTCCAAGCCTCCGCCCTTGCTTCCCTGTACTACGCCAGTAGCCTCCTGACCACTCTCTTGGGGCCTTAGAGTCCCGTCTCAACCCAGAGACTCGAGGGAGGCTATTAATACGTAAGTCAGATCATGACATTCTCCGTGGTTTCTCGTCTTAGAGTAGAAGCCAGAGTTCTCACAGCGACGCTCGAGCTGCCCGTGGTCTCCCTACCACCTTCTCCCGTAGCCCTGTGACTCCACCCTGTACCCTGGCCTGTTGACCCTCCTTTGGCCACAGCCGCCTCCCACCCCTTCCTCAAGCACATGGGGTGAGTTTCTGCCCCAGGACCTTTGCACGTGTTTCTTCTGCCTGGAACGCAGGTGACTCCCTCCTTTCTTCATGTCCTGCTGCATCTCCTCAGGGAGCCCGTCCCCGAGCACAGAATCCAAACGACAGCCCACCTCCACCGCTCTTCTTTCCTTCTTTATCTTTCTGCCTCGGATTTATCATCACCACATCTTATATAATGGACTTATTCGCATCGTTTATTGGTCACAGTTGCATCTCTAGCATGAAGTCCTCTACCCACAGCACAAATGCAGTACTTGTGAGTTCCTTTTCTTCTTTCTTCCCCCTTTCTCATCAGAAATAAACTTTCCTTATTCCCACAATTGTATTTAGTCTGGTACGATTAAAGCAGGATTATTTAAATTTCGGAGATCTGTGGCCATCGATAGGAAGTTAGCTCCCGACTGGAAGCCACTGATTATGGCAGTGGGGTCCTCCGGATCACAGCTTCAGCATCACGGCATCCCCTGGGACTCCTTAGAAATTCGAATTCTTTGTCCCTAGCCCAGATGGGCTGAGTCAGAAATCCTGGGGAAGGACCCAACAATGATTAGACAAGCCTATGAGGTGACTGTGATGTGAGAGCAAGTTGGAGCCACTGCCGTGCTAGGATTGGTTTATAAAACAGTTACATGACAAAAAGACAGAATGAGGTCATGGAAAACCCCCGTGGGATGAGATTCGGGACACTTCTGCCATTGGGGGATCCTGGAGGCATCACTTCTCAGACCCTGAGCTTGGGTTCCCTGGCTTCTGGGTCAGGACATGACGGTTTCTTTGGATATCCAGTGAGTCTGTTTTGACCTTGCTTCTTTCTTCGGACTCTAGTACCATCTCCCAACAACTTACATGTCAATGCCACCTCCTTTACTTTTATGTTCCTAGATCCCAAAGACATGTGGCTATGATTTGGATGCCCCTTGTCGCCACACATTTCATTCCCAGCAAAAAAAAAAAAAAGTACCCAATATCTGTTTTATTTATTTATATATTATATACATGTGATACTATGTGAAACATTTTTTGATACATTATAAATCACACACAGAATGGAAACTCAAGCTGAGATCAATAACAGAATAGCGGTTCTAACATTTTTTTCCCCATACCCCTTAAAGATCAACTTCCCCAACACACAGGTGGATTCACTGCACAGAAACCACTTGTCTGGAGAACTCAAGGCTGACTTCTCCCCAGCTCTGTCCTAAACAGTGACCTTTTTCCAGCAAAGTACTCATGTTCTTTGAGAGTTGAGCTTAGTTACTAAAAACCACTGCTCAAGTAAATTCGTAGGAAACCAACGTCCTCCTTTTATCGAGCACTTTACTACCCGTCAGCCACAGTGCCAAATGCTTTTCAGATTCATACGTCTCATTTATTATTTACATTAAGTGGGGATAATTATTGCATTTGACAGGTGGGGAAACCGAAGCACAGCGTGGTTAAGTAACCTGCTCGTTTACTCTGAGGGAAAGCAGTGGAGCTCGGACACAAGGAGAAGTTCTGCTACAAGATACAGATGGATGTTTGCCCTTAAAGAGGAGTTCTTTAGCACAGTGGAAGTGTATTACTTTCTAGTTGTAGATTTCCAGTGAGATTGTTTTTGTTGTTGTTGTTCTTGTTTTTGCGGTACGCGGGCCTCTCACTGCTGTGGCCTCTCCCGTTGCGGAGCACAGGCTCCGGACGCGCAGGCTCAGCGGCCATGGCTCACGGGCCCAGCCGCTCCACGGCACGTGGGATCTTCCCGGACCGGGGCACGAACCCACGTCCCCCGCATCGGCAGGCGGACTCTCAACCACTGCGCCACCAGGGAAGCCCTCTAATGAGATTTTTGGCGAGGCGCCGACAGCGCCATCCAATGAATAAACCTGACTTGTTTCTATTCCACAGAGAAATAGGGCTGACACTGAGGAAGGGGGTATGGTTTTCTGTGTGGGCTTTGCCTGCCTCTGTGGCACTGCCCAGGCTAGCTGGTTGATGGGATGGATTTTCAGTGGAGAGTCAGACCCCGTGCTTCAGAATGGGCACAGGTAATTAGCTACCACGATGGTAGCTGGAAAGAGAGAGATGCGTCTGGAAACAGCTTCAAAGTGTTCACATCACATTTAACACTGTCACCGATGTCCCTTATGGAGCAGCTGCCGAGCTGAAAGCATGCTTGCTTTTCATCATAACTGATTTTCTCCACAGCGAGCGGGGTTCCCGAGTTTGCGTGCACTTTATCAGACACACGTGCAGTTGACATACGATATGGAAGCGCTCTCATTCGCGTCTGTTTATTTGCTGCATCAACTGACAGAATGTGGCTGCTTTTGAAGTCTCCGAGGAGCTGGAAAAAAATCTCGGAAATCTGACTTTGTGAAGCTAGGTTTTCCACCACCAAGACGTAGCTTCACGTTAGGTTTGTTTACAAGGAGTTGCTGTTTCCACTTGCTAGAGCAGCTCTTAAACATTAAAAAAAAAAAGCTGTTTTTTCCAACCGCGGAGTGGATCTAAACGTTAAGTGTTTCTACGGTTGGTGTTTCAGCTCCTGGGCCGCTATTAACTTCTGCTGGGATGAGATGGAAGGGTGCCTTCCACTCAGCCACCCGTCACGTGGGAGTGTAATATTTGGAAGGTTTTTTTAAATGGCTCGTTGTGCAATATTTATATTTCATGCACATCAGCGCGGGACACTGTTGACACAAAGTTCCGCTGTGCTGTTGGCTGCATCCTCGCTGCGCCACCCCTCCAAGCCCGGCTCCTACAGAGCGCGGCACGCAGGGCCGCCCCCTCCAAGGGGAAGGGCGGGCACAGGAGAAGTGGAGGGATGCTTCCACGGCTCTGCTCGAAAGGAGAAAAGATCGGACACGGTATCCCAGCCTCAGAACTGAAGCACTTGGAAAGTTAGATGGATCTTCCCTCTCCCCCTGAAGGCAGAAAACACGAAGTGCGCTGCGGTTCTGTATAAAATGTACATTTCACACTTTGTTAGGCTTGCCTTTACCAGATAGTCTCAAAGACTTTCTCACATTTTGTTCCCTCCAAACCAGCTCCAGACCATGAATCAGGAATCCCAGGAAGCATCCTGAATAAAGGGACCTCTGCAGAACGGAACCCCCCTCTCCCTTAGGCTAAATACCTTCTGTTAGACTCTGTTATTCCAGGGAACGGTAAGGATGGATCCCCAGGGAGTGAGAAAAATTTTCTATCACTTCCTCCCTGTCCCTGCCCTGCACCACACACACACACTCACACACACACACACACACACACGCACATGCACACACTCACCCACCTAAATACTCTTCCCTTTTGTCAGCTTTCAGCCATACTCTTTCCCAAATTCACAGCCAGCTCCTGCTGGCAAAAGTGCAGTGAGAAATAGTCCCATATCGTTGTCAACGAAAAAGAAATTTCCTCAAAATTCCATTGCCGTTCTGTCTTGAGTTTTAAATTCTGCTTAGCTCTGGGCATTTAGGAGAGAGAGAGAGAGAGAGAGAGAGGGAGGATAAATGAATCAATGACTTTATGAATATTTACTGTCGGATTCTCTGAAATCAAGGTTAGTATTCAAGCAATAAAGACAGAATAAAGTAAAAGTTAAGCCGTGTGTCTGCGTGAGACTAACCTGGATTTTCATGACTTCTTTTCCTGCCCAACCTTTTAAAAAGCTGGTGACAAAGCAATGAAAAAAAAGACCAAGTGCAGGGCAGATGCTATCAGGTGTTTTGATTGTTGGAATGTCACCTTGCCAGTAAGATACCGGCCCCACTCCAGGTAGGCATGTGGTTTTCTGGCTCAGCTGAACCATGACTTAGAAATGGAGAAACGGAGGTCCATGGATTTCCAAGTCCCCGTGAACCCACCTTCCTCCCCCGCATGCTGTTGTCAGCGTATTCCTTGTTCAGCCTTCATCCCACGAGGGATATAAATTTAGAAAAGAAACCTGTAGGTAATTAACAGTCTAGCGTGTCTGTCATTCCTTTGATAAAATGTGTTGGGTGTGGTTTCTCGACATGCAGTTGATAAAATGAACTGGTGGTGTTCCATTTCATTTGACTTTCCATTAGTTTTTTTTTTTTTTTCCAACGAGAATGTCTTAATGGCCAGCTTCTGTTTTCAATCATGGAGGCCATTTCTATGGATTTATTTATTTATTTATTTATTTATTTTACATTTTCCAATAAGAAACATATTCTGATCCTTTAAAGGTTGGGAGTAAAGTATGGAAGGGTGGGTGATACTCAGAAGACGAGCTTCTCTGCTGGCTTAAATCAGCAAGTGTATATGCATCTGGGTGGGCGGGCACGTGTGCGTGTGAGGGCCTTTTTGAGGTCTTCATTGAGTCCTGACTCGGACAGAGATCCTGCCACATGCCTTATTTCTTCAGTGTCTTCACAGCTTTAGCAACTTGACGCCTGGAGGAACAGCACCTCACCTTCATTTATCTATTTGGCTCCAATGTCATACTAGTTAAAAGTGCAGAAAATGCTGGGGGCCTTTGAACGTGGAATTGCAACTTGCATAACCAAATAAGTAGTCTGTGTGATTAGGTTTTATATAGGACTGAGCTGGCGAGCATGCAGATGGAAGGAGCACGGGAGTGATTTCCAGCTCACAGCTTTGAAAAGCTGAGTCATCTGGATAAATCACCCAGCTTTTTAACTACAGAAGCCTCAGCAAGTAAGTATGTGCAATGGCCACTCTCTGTGAAGAGTCACCAGAGAGAGAAGGCTCTTCTCACAGCGCCCGTTTGCTCTCCAAAGGAGCCCACGCAGGCAGCCTCGGCAGGCTGGGGCAGGAGGACAGAGCTCCAGGTGTACGTTACTGTGTCGGTGTACCTGGATTTGAACTTGAGATGCTGTCCCTGCTCTGCATCGTCTTCTTCACTTTCCTCCTATCCAGTAAAGATCCCGAACTTTGGCCTGTGTCTCATGCGCTCTGGCCAGTTTTTAGATTTCTCAGCTTAAGGCTTTTGATTGTCATCCATGAGCTGTCTCCTTAAGTTCTGGTTCTTGGTTGCGTCTTGAGCCTTGCACACCATTTAAGGCCGGTTGCCTGAGTGGTGCCTTTAGCGCCCCACCTGTGATACCTGACCCGTGGGCTGCCGTAGCCCTGTGTGATGCGCCTCTTGGTCCGCCCTTTCCCAGGCTCTCCACACCCTGTGAGAATCCCGTTCCTTCACTCGGAGACGTTTACACACGCAGAAGGGAACTGGCTTATACTGAAAGGCGCATCTCACTTCCATCAGTCTTGAAAGTGGAAACAGAGCTCTGGTCTGTTCCTCTTGAACTGTTACTTCGATTAGAGACTCCCATCTACGTGTGGCATATCTCGGTCCACGGTTGCTGCCACTGTGGCCCGGGTCACAGACCTCTGCTCGCAGCTGCTGACACTGGGCACGTGGTCCTGGGCGGCACACCCCTTGAGCTGCTCACTCGACAGCTGTCGCTGCCACCCCTGCTTCTTGTTTGCAAACAGCACCCTGCATTTTACTGCCGCCCAGGTGGTGAGCCAAGTCCCAGGGGGTGAGTCATTGTTGTCAGCCAGTGAGAGTCATCTGAATCCTTTTTGCTCCCTGTTTATTTTCTAAGCCTCCCTTGCAGCCTTACAGCCATGGGGTATTGTGATCATACAAGAGAAAGTCTGCCGGGAGTGTTTAGAAAGTGCTTCGCTGGCAATAAGAGAAGCAGATTTGTGTGGGGACCTTGGTCGTACAAAAGGATGTGGAGAGGACCCAAGTGCCACGATACCGAAGTGGATTCCAGAGCCCAGCTGCCTGGTCTGAATTCTGGCGTCCACTGCCAGCTCTCTTGCTGCTAGCTAAGTTAATATGTCTCTTCGTGCCTCAGTTTTCCCATCTATGAAATGGGAGTGATAGTAACAGCATCTATTTAATAAGGTTGTTAAGAGAATTAAATTAATAGTTATTAACTACTTATAATAGTGCCTGGTACACAGTCAAGTTCTGAAAGTTAAACATATGAGCACAGGCGTTTTTCAAGGCGAATTCGATTTAATAAACACTAAACATAGCATTGTTCTTCCATGAAACTGACAGTGATGAAAAATGAACAGTGAGGTTCAACATAGGCTAGGCTATGAGGAGATGGCTACTCGCCTGCCATCCTTTGGAGTGGGTAAATTATATACCTTCTGAACCCGAAATGTCTCTTCCAGAAATAAGGATGGACAAGGAGACTAGTAACAGTAACGATGCATACCCGTATTTTTTGACATGAAAATTGTTCAGGGTTCGTGAGGAAATCAGGTAACAGAATATCTTCGATACAACCGTGCCATTTACAAAAGAAATTTGTATTCAGTGTATAAAAGTGCATCGAAAACATCAGGGGAAAGAGATATCAAGTATTGGAGAAGTAGATGACTTAAAACATTTTCCTTTTTGTTTACTTAAGTTTTCTAACTTTTCTACAATAGTCTTGGGCCGCTGGTGTAAGAAACAAAGTCCCTGTATTATGATTCCATTTTTGTAAAACAAATACAGTGACCTATAGCAATAAACAGCAACACCTAGATATTGACGCTTATAAAACTATCTGGAAAGACATGCACCAAGATGTGAGTAGTTGGCATCTCTACGTTAATGGAATTCGTTTATTTTATTTTGTTTTCATTTTTAATATTTATACTTCTAGATTTTACTGCAATCATTATGTAACATTTGGTGTTTGCAAAATGAAAAAAAGAGCTAAGCCGCATGTCCTTTTTGTTCTAATGGTCCTACTGATTCGGTTCCTCTGTAGATGGCCAAGTTGGAAAATTCTGTATGTGCCAGATATTTGAGCTCATAAAGATTCTGTGAGAATCCTCCTTCCCCCTTCCCCCCCAACCCCACACGTTAGTCTGGAGACATTTATATTTTCTGCCCAGTACCTTTCCCAAGTCATTCTGTGTTAGATTAATAGCTAGAATTTTTTCGTTAGATTAATCGCTCCCAAGTGACGTGAATATGCTGATTTTGTGGCAGACCTCCAGAGAGGGCTTTTTACAGATAGAAATGGCTATGATGAATTACGTTTCTTGAGATCCCGATGGCTCTATTTAGAGGTTTCTGTAGGTGCTCAGGCCTTTATGAAAGGTGCCTCCAGATTACTCTAAAATCCTCGCGCTCCGTGTTTCTTTCCCTCTTTGAGAACAGAGTCAGGGTTAATCTGGGGGTAGGGACTTTTGCCCTGTCTTGCGGTTTGTGAATTCCTTGGCCCACCTGTGAACGTAAAGCATTCTCTTCTGATTCAAGTTCATCTGTCAGTCCAGGAAAATGCTTTTCCTTTTCAGAGGACCTGGACTGATTGGTTGGAAATATAATTTAGTTCCTGTGTTTGTACTGGATCAGAGATCAGAAAGCCGTTTCAGACTGCACTGGCTGGCGGGCTTTATCTTAGTGGTGAAGTTCAGAAGTACAGCAACAGACAGGAAAATCAGGGCTGCTTATACAGTCGCTTTTCTTTCTCTTCCTGAAGTGTTTTAAAGAGGAAGACTGGTTCCCCCAAACTTCTGGAGTTGGCAGTAGTACTGTGGCATGCTGTCAATTCTTATTTGTTTCCCGATTCTTCTGTCAGTTGGAAGAGAAAAGACAGCTGGTGGGAGGGAGTATAAGCGTAAAGGATCTTCCTCTGGGTGTCGACTTTGTAGCAGACACAGCTCTATACCTCGTACATGTATGATCTCACTCCTCTTATTTTTCAGAAAAAAAAAAAGGATGTCGTGAGAGACATGCAGATAAGCGGCAGAAGTGGCTTCAAATGCCACAGCTGCCTTCTTTGAACTGGGGGTGTTTGCACAACGCCGTGTGTAGAAATGAGCCTGTGGCTTCTGTGATCTAGGTGAATCATTCACCACCTCCAACTTTTCAGCGTCCTGTCTGTAGATCAAGGATGACGTGATGATAATGGGGGGGGGGGTTATGCTGGTGATGATGCTTCTTACCACAGCGTTACCATGGTGACTGCAAGGCTTGCTGTGAGTGAATCCCTGTAGGCATTAGATTGCTAGCCGCACTAGCCCTTCTCTCCTTCCTCCTGGCCAGAGTTGCCCTGGGGAGGAGCAGAGTGTTCGCGTCAGCTGCATATTTCTGTGCAAACTGACATGAGAAGATGCTCTTCGCATTTCGTCCCAGCGCATGTTACGATCTGTGTGTCCCCCAGTGCAAAGCACAGATACAGTTGTAAGTTTACGTCTTTGTCCACAAACTTCATCATGACTCTGGTGACTATGAAACACGTCCTGATGACAATGGCATTGAGAACCCTTGCCAGATTCTGAAAGTATTTGCTTAAAACCGCTGCCGCCCAAGTGGCCCTTGGATCTGTTGGTTCAGAGAGTGCCCCTGTTCACATCATAACCAGACCAGGATCAAGAGGAAAGACACAGTTTGGTCACAGCACAAAGTCCTAGGCAGCAAAGGGGATCGTTCTCTTCCTGAAGTGGCCTTGTGTCATTCTTCCTCTTCTTCATTTTTCGGTGGTACGTGGAGCCTGAGCTTCAGAACAGTGGGGCCGCTTTATCGGGCCCTCCTCAGTGCTTTTATTATTATTTTTCAGTTGTTATATGTTGGTCTTACATGCTATATGTCTAAAACTCTAAGACCCTTCTGAGTCTTCTGAAGTCTTTTCTAGAGAATTGGTTTGGGATGGGGAGAGGGGTGAGGGCTGGGGATTCAGAGAGGAAGGGGGAAGCAGGTGGGCATGGAATCAGATGGGCAGCGTCGTCTGCACTCATCTCCGCGGTCACTTCTTTTTAAAAAGATTTTTGGATGTGGACCGTTTCTTAAAGTCTTCATTGAATTTGTTACAGTGTTGCTTCTGTCTTCTGTTTTGGTTTTGCGGCCGGGAGGCATGTGGGATCTTAGCTCCCCGACCAGGGATCGAACCCGCACCCCCTACACTAGAAGGGGACGTCTTTACCACTGGACCGCCAGGGAAGTCCCTCCTTGGTCACTTTTAAAACCACCTTTACTGCACATAGATGCCCAGGGTGGGTGGCAGGCGTGTAAGGAAAGGATGGAGGGAAGTAAACGCTCACATCACGCTGTTACTCTGGTGCCAGGCACAATGTTAGATGCTCCCCTTTGCTTTACATCATCTCCTCTTTCACTATCATATGTAAGTTGGGTATTTTATCTACTTTTACTGGAAATAGGTTCAGAAACAAAATCATTGGCCCCAAACTCCCAACTGTATCAAAGGCAGAGCCCTGATGAGTATCTTTGTCTCTCAGTCCAAAGCTCAGGTTAGAACAAATGAAAACAAGTAAAATTCGTAGAGCAATGTACAGCTTCTTCAAGGGCTACGGGCATGCCAACCCCAAAGGTATTCACAAAACATGACTTAAAAAACAGCACATAAAACAAGTGAACTTGTAAAGTTATTTGAAAATAACTGGGGGAATGGACAGCTTGTACTATGATAGGTGGTCTCTTAAATTTTTACTTTTGTGAGTTCTTTTTTTTTTAATTATTTATTTTGGCTGTGCTGGGTCTTACTTAGTCTCGGGCCCCCTGGATTGGGAGCACGGGGTCTTACCCACTGGACCACCAGGGAAGTCCCTTACTTTTGTAAGTTCTTTGAACCATGTAGGGTAACTTGAAATAATGTTTGAGTGCCGCCATGTTTTGTGGGCTGTCTTTGATCACTTCATAAGAGATAATTTGAAAACGAATCATTTATATGCAAATTGTCGCTGCTGGGTTCTGGAGAATTGCTATATTTCCTTAGGTAGATTAAACTCCAGGAAATCATTCTAATGGAATTCACTTTCTTCAAAAATCCGTTCTTCTTAGATAACAGAAAAGTTAATGTAAGCCCAGCCTCTCTCAGTCAAATTATCACAAATTCCAAGCAAGCCGGCTCTGAATTAATAAGATTTCATTGCCGTGCAGGATGGGTATATTTACACGAAGTGGAGACAGAATGAAGGAGCAATCAGGATCAGATGCAATTAAGATGGGAAATACCCTAAGTTAAAAAATCCTTTGATTTTTCATGGATAAAATGGAAATTCTGTCTCGTGACATTTGATACTTTGTCCTAATCTAAACAGGCTGCTAGTCTCTAAAAAGAGTAAGGATACATCAAGGTGATTGGAGTGTCTGCATCAAATTTCAGCTTCAGAGCAGGCTTTGGAATCACACCGACTGAGGGGCCAGTCCAGGCTTTGCAAATTATGTACGGAGTTGGGTCAGTTGCTTTAATAAGCTCTTTAAGACTCTGTTTAACCCTCTTTAAATTAGGGGGAGTATTGGAGAAACAGAGCAAATATATGTTGAGTAGGTTCACTTTCTGGGATGAAGTAGTACACAAAAAGGGAGTTATTGTTACTATATTATTATCTTAGTGTTTTTCAAGTAGGCTTTTTTTTTTTTTCATTTGGTTTCGTTGTGGTTAAGAACACATGTGATCTACCCACTTGCCAAAACTTTAAGTGTAGAATACAGCATTATTAGCTCTAGGTGTGACGTCGTACCGGTGATCTCTAGAACTTATTCATCTTGCATAATTGAAACGTTATGTCTGTTGATGAGCAACCCCGCATTTCCCACCCTCCCCCCCGTTATCCAAGTAATTAAAAAATGCAATGTGATGAAGACTTAGCTCCATGGAACAATTTAAAATAATGATATGTTCTCATTCCCCGGGTACTTTGAGAGGGATGATAACCAAATTCTGTTATTTTCTTTTTAAAATACCCAGGTAGGGGCAGGTGTGAAAAGATGGGAAGAGGTGGATTTGGTTGGTCATGCAAGGGCAGACACACGCTGAGGTGATGAGGGAATGCCAGTTCCATCACTGTTACTCTTGGTAACAGTGATGGAATTGACGTGACTGAGACGAAGAGAAATCCTGAAAAGCTTCATGGCTCAGTTACATCTGCTCTAACGCTGGAAAGAAAGGCCTTGCTGACATAAAAAGACACATCCACAGTACATCTTGGTTGTAGTACCAAAAACTGGACAAGGCCCTGGGCCATTCAGTCACCAAAACTGATTCTCCTCTTGCCAAAGTGGAACATTTTCCATGGGTTCTTGTTTGGTGCATAACGGGGACAGTAAGTAAGTGGAGCTTTCTGCGAACCCCTCAGCAGCACCGGGTGTGACTTTCACTTCCCCACAAGCACTTTAGACCTTCCTTCCTGAAGATCGTTTAATGCAGTAATACTCCTGCCTTAATAGGATATCCTTTTCTCTCATCTCCTCCTACCTCGTTTGGAAAGAAGTAATTTTGTACCAGAACAAAACAGAAAAACCACCAACAGCCCAACGTAATTTTCCAGGTTCAGTCAAATATCAAAGTACAGTAGTAACTAGATACAATATCTCTCACTGGCATCTTCAGAAATGTTGTGAAACGTTTTCTTGGTTGTACTCTATTATGGCTTGCAAAGGAAGTTGGGTGAAGAGCCAGGGAAAGAAATGCCCAACACATATGAAGGGATATCATTCGGAAGGGTACAGGCTACCTGTAGTTTATAATACTTCTTCCCGGTTGAGTTTCATGCCTCTGGCTGTTCTCTCTATCAGCAAAGTATTCCATTTCTGAAAGGAGAAAGCAAAGGAGGGAGTATCTAAGCTATAAAATGTCCAGTTGCTTTCCAAACTTGTTACAATTTCCAACCACATCAAGAAGGTTGTCTGAAAAGACAATCAGCTTTTGCACTAACCAAATACATACACAATTATTTACTTTTAAAAAATTTTCTTGGAGAATGTATCATCAAAGGAATGTTCAGGGTTATTCTGAGGCTATTTGCCTCCAATCTTTTAAAAACTAGTTTTGTAACTACAGTATATTTGTCTTTTTTTTTCCTTTAAAAATTTTGTAAATCAAATAAGCCACAATTCAATTTATTTTAGAAAAAAATACCAAGAGCTGGATATATTTTATTCATTTTTCTGGGAATGAGATGCTGATGACTTCCCAAAGAGCAACTTAAGGAGAAATAATCAAAACCTTACTTTTTCCCCCTAAAACTAGATGGGAGGAGGGTAAAATCTTGATGAGATATATTTCACTGAGATGTGTCAGTAATAGGTCTGTTGAAGGTTTGCTGGTTCATCTAGTCACTTTCATTTCCTAAGACATGAAGGATAAAGTTGGAGCTCTGCTTGCATCTTTCAGAACTTGGATTTCATAAAGAGATAGTAAAACGTTGTCTTTTGGACCTCAGAATATTCAAAGGGTTTTAAAGACGTCGTGGCTAACAAATTGCCAATCAATCAATATTTTTTGATGAGCCGAGTATAAATTTCAGTTGCATGAAATATTTCTAATTCTAAGAACAGTTATAAGTGGAAGGGCCAGTGGTCTGTGTTTGGATTCAACACGTGTTTCTGGTCTTGCATTTTCTCTCCTCTGTTGGGTCGTTAGCTCTACTATATTTGCTTTAAAATTTTGTAGCTCCTTTTCCCTCTTCTTTCTTTCTTTCTTTCTTTGTCGTCTTTTCTCTCTCTTCCTCCCTTCCTTCCTTCCTCCCTCCCTCTCTCTCTCTCTCTCTCTTTTTTTCCTCATGTTTGATGTCAGAACCTCAGTGTGCATAATTAATTAATCCTGATCTCTTATGAATTATTACCACTTCACTGTGTATTGCCATTTACCTCACTTCTGTGCACTCAACTACTGTCATCATTAATTTGCTTCTTATTTACTTAATGGTTTTACTTTATTTACTATGGTATAAATCCCACAGTAGTATGCTACTCTTTTTGCTTTATAACAGTCAATTTTCTTTTAAAGAAATGAAGAAAAAAATAAAATATCTTTTTAATATTTGTCCACATATTTACTATTTCCAGTGCCCGATTTTCCACAGGTATTATCCTCCTTGAGCCTGAATAAACTCATTTAAGTGTTTTTGTAGTGAGGTTGACTGGTGAGAAGTTTTCACAGGTTTTGTTTATGTGAGGATGACAGAGGTTTTTGTTGGTTTGTTTTCTACTCTTTTATTCTCCAGCACTTTAAAATTGCTGTATCATTAATCTTCTGCCCAGCTTTGTATCTGACGAGAAGCAGTGTCGTCGTTTTGTCAGTATTACCCTATATGTTTTGCGTAGATTTTCTCCCAGTCTGTGCCTTGTCTTTCTGTTTTCTTAACAATGTCTTTCAAACAGCTGACTTAAAAAAATTTTAATGATGTCCCTTTACCAATTTTTTCTATTATATATCATGCTTTTAGTGTTGTATCTAAGAAATCTTTGCATAACTATCTAAGGTGTCAAAGATTTCTTTTTTTGTCCTGTTTTCTTCCAGAAGTTGTATAGTTCTGTGTTTTACATTTAGGTCTAATGATTCATTTTGTGTTAAGCTCCTCAGCGTTTTAAAACAAAGATGTATGTGAGATTGCTGAGTCAAGCTAATGTTTTTCCCACTGTTTTGAGCTACCTTGGTGCATGACGTGAAAGCCCCTGCAATGAACATCACTCTCTACCTAGAAACTGTGATGTTCTTGGAAAAATTTCTCCCAAATTGCAGTCATAGCCAATATATGTGTCTGATTGGAAGATGTGTTCTCTCATTTAGCTCAAAGGTTCCAGAGGTCTGAGTGAGCTGATTTTCATCATTTCACTCCAAGAATAATCTCACTCATTACCTGGTGAAGTTAGGATTTGAATACCCAACAGAATTTAATGGAGGGCGTGGCTTGGTTTTCTGTAAGAATTAAGGTATTTTGCGTCTTCTCTTTGCTTTCAAAACAGTACGAGAAGACCTAAAATAAAATGTCAGATAATTAAAAGTTTAACACGCATCCAGAAACCTCGAAAGAAAAATAGGTGTGTCCTTATAATTTCATAATTTGCATTCCTCTGCGCTGAACCTAGCTAGTTCCCAAAGATGGGCCTGCCTGAACATCTTGAAGGTCAAAATAACCTAATCCAAGAGACACAGCTGAATTTTATATGAGCTCATTTTACCAAATGTGAAATCTGCTATCTCTTATGTAGAAATATGGAAATGCTAAAACAGGCCTCTCTGATGGTGACTTCAAGGCTGGAAAAAACAAGGGGGGCCAGGGTGGGGAGGTGAGATTAGGCAGTTGCCGGCTCTAGCAGGCTGCATGCCTTCCAGAACTTGCCAGGATTCAAGACCATATGCAAGTCAGATGACGGAAGGAAAGTCAGGGGGGACTGTGATGTGTTACTAAAATAGCTGCTCAGCAAGAAACATGATTTCACTACGTGTTCTCACTCACACATGTATTCATTCATATTCATTCAATATTCGCTGAGTACTTAGGTTCATGTTAGCCCTTGAAAAAGATAACCGTGTACTGTCTCTGTTTTTAAGGAGCTTTACAGACTCATCTGAACACTGAAACTACATCCGAAAAAAAGAAAAAGGAAGGAAGAAAGAAAGGAAAGGAAGGAAGGAAGGAAAGAAAGAAGGAAGTGGAATTCAAAAGTTGGGAATACAATATATGGCCTCTCAAATGAGTCAAAGATTTTTTGAGTGAGAGAGTTCAAGTAGATATTAATGGAGAAGTGAGTATTTGAAGGGAACCTGAATGAGTGAATAAATGAATAATCTATCCAGAGCTGGTAGGGTAACGTGTTCAAAGCCTCGAGGAGAGAGTGAATGAAAATATACAGGTAGGAGAGCCCAGAGAGTGTATGGGGAACCCTGAATTATTCAAATTTTGTTTTATCTAAGATTAAGAAGAAAACCAACAAAGAAGATGAAAAAAAATCTGAAAATGTCTATCTGTTCTATTTATAATGTTCTGTGCTGCCTAATGGAATGTAGATGGGCTAGCTCCTTTTCAAGCCTTGATATTTTCTAAATATCCAGAAAGATCGTTTAATGGTGTGAGTGGCTTCATAAACGCAGGTTGGCTACAATGCAAAAATCAAAGTTTCATCAAAGGTCAACCAATTTGCGTTAGAGAACACTTTGCATTGGACCTAGAATATTTAATTGGCAGCTCGTTGGAATTAACCCTGTGACGGTTAATTGTATGTGTCAATTTCACTGGGCCACGGATGGAGTGCTCAGCTATTTGGTCCAATGTTATTTGGGGTGTTTTCTGGGAGGGTTTATTTTCTTTGGATGAGATTAACATTTACCTTTGTGGATGAAGTGAAGCAGATTGCCCTCCTCATGTGGGGGTGTGGGTGGGCCTCGTCCAATCAGCTGAAAGCCTGACTGGAACAGCAGTCTGACCTGCCTCCAAGTGAGATAGAATTCTCTGCCTGGAGGCTTTCAAACTATAGCTCTCCCTGTCTGATGACCTTAGCGCGGGGACGTCAGCTCTTCCTGGGTCTATCCTGGCTGACCTGGGACATCAGCCCTGCAGAGTTTGGACTCACCAGCCTGCATAATTGTGTGAGCCAGTTCCTCGTCGTTCCTTGTAATATATCTCTTTATATGTACAACACACATACATGGGATACATATATCCTATATATGTATGTTGGAATATATATTGTTAATTGGGCTTAGAGTACTTAGAGCCTGTGTACAGGATGTGTACTGATGTGTGTAAAGCACAATCCTGTACACGTACAGGAATATATATATACACACACACACATATACATTATACACATACCCTGCCCATAGGGTATTCTGTCATTCTGGAGAATCCTGAACTAATACAAACCCTGTGGGATTCCTGGTTAACCTATAGAAGCAAAAGTAGAATCTCCGTGAGTCCCTTGGTATGAAGAATAGTGTTTAAGAATCCCTGCCATTCTTGCGATCCAGGTAGGAGCTCAGATCCCTACTCCTGCTAGCGATGACCATTTCTTAGCATCAGACAGAGCGACCTGCCAGAGCAGCTGCTGGCTTTCCCAGGGCTGAGGAATGAGCCTGGTCCGCTCGCTCCCCCAGACCGTCTCCATCCCAAGGCCACGTCGTTGGTTGCTAAAACGTTCACTGCACTCGCACTGGCAGTGATTTTGTTTCCCTAAATAGGACCTAGAGTCACAAATACCTGCATGTAGCTCAGCTCTTAAAAATAAGCTAAGTAGCATCCCACAAAGAGTACATACTTCCTGTTGAAGCATATGGTGAAACCTGCCGTGCACCAAGCCAAGGTGGGGAGAGCCACAGCGGATCCTGGAACCCTGCCACTTATGCCAGAGGAGCTGGCAAAGGAATGAGCATAAAATGTAGTCTAGACCTGGTCAAGCCTTTTTAACTCCTCCAGGAAACGGAGCTTGAAGGGAGGAATTTGGGCTTTTATTTTTCCCTAGTGGGAAAATACTTAGAGATAATTCATATGATACCGGATGATTATGTGTAAAAAAAATAATGTTTTTATTTCCCTTCTTTGAACTCCTAGCGTTGCTTTTCTCTTTGGAACCCCCAATTCAGCTTTATTTTTCTAAGCACATTCGTTCAACAAGCATTGAGCGCCGCTCGTGTGCCTGTACCGTATAAGGTCCTCTTGCATCACCGCTGAGTTCCTATTGATCCACGTCTTTGCCATCTCCTCCTGCTGCGGGTCCAGACTACATCCCTCTGGTCCCTTGACTATGATCTTCCTCATCTCCTTTTCTCTTCTCTGGCTTGATGGTTTGTCCCCTTTTCCCTCTGGTGGTCACTTGACTGTGATCTTCCTCATCTCCTTTTCTCTTCTCTGGCTTGATGATTGTCCCCTTTTCCCTCTGGTCCAAAGGAGCTTGACCTAGTGTGGCAGCTGTTGCCTTTGCATAATGATGGGTTGCGGCGGAACAGGTGGGTTAACTTTCCTGGCAGAGTCACGGCAACTGGAAGAAGTTACCTCCACCATGTCAATTGGCCCTTCCCCTCAATCTGGGTATTTTTTTAAGTATATGGCAACAGGGAAAGTCTGTGCCTTTCCTAACCTTTTTCTTTTTCAAGTAAATAAGTTAAGAAGGATTCTTAATGAATTCCTCAGGCTTTTCTCCATTTGTCTTGCAGATTTGATGGAGAACACCTGCTTTTCTTGGTCATCTGCTAGAGAAAAATCTGTTTCTCTTGCCCTTGGATTTGCAGCTCATCAGAAGGTAGGAAAAGGAGATAGTGTAATTTATTTAAGCACTCGTCTGGCAGGCGTGGCTCAAGACATCATGAGTGATACGTTTTTCATGAATAAAATACATTTTCATGCACTCATTGAATCCCAGAAGCTGAACAACTCAGACGATGTTAGATACAGAAAAGCATTTCTAAATTAATCCGTGGTCCACACTTTTGCCAAAGTCTGGCAGTAGAGTCATTTTAGGACAGGGGTTGGCAAACTTCAGCTGTAAAGGGCCAGACAGTAAATATTTTCTGCTTTGGTTGTGGCCACACGGGCTCTGTTGCAAACACTCGATTCTGCAGTCATGAAAGCAGACATAGATGATGCACAGGGGTGGCTGTGTGCTAATAAAACTTTATTTGCAAAAACAGGTGGCTGGTTTGTTTTGGCCCAGAGCCTCCTGTTTTAGGGCAATAGGTTTAAAGCAATAAAATAAGAGCCATAGATAACGTATAGAAACATAATTCTCAAAGGAAGCAAAACAGAAATAATGTGTATTAGAGAAACCTAGAATGAATGCTGAAAAGGCAGATTTGGGGCCCCACCGCAGACCTACAGTTTCTGAATCACTGGCAGGTAGGACCTGGAAGTCTGCGTATTAGTCTATATCCCAGAAGGTTGTCCTGCGTAAAGCTGACAGCTGATGCCTCTCTAGAGCCATAGATGTGTAAGTTGGCTCACCTAGGAAGTCGCCAACTTAGGAAGATGCAGATCCAACGGTAGTCGGGGGGCGCTTTCATCCTTTCCGTGTTGTGTTCTGTCTTCATTCCGGGCACAGTAAATTCACTGGTTAAGAGCAGGATTTTGCATCAAGTAAACATGGCTTCAGATGCAGGAAATGCCACTTACTAAGCGGGAGACTTTTGACACGCTGTTTTCTTTCGATTTCTTTGTTGGTGAAGTTGAGGTTATACCTCCGATATTGGGCCAAAGTGAGGTACAAATGCAATAAGGACTGCAAAGTGCTTGGCAGCCTTTCTGGATACTAGCAGTCACTTTGAATAGGCGTTTTGATGCAGTTGTTACCTACTTCTGATTCTGTGGCTAACAGAAGCCCGTTCTGTTCAGGATCCTAGCAAAACTCTGCATTCATGCTGGTGAGGGGTGCCCAGAGTTCCAGCCTCTGGCCCACAGGTCACCTCGGTGCAATCAGAACCAGCAGCCTTCTCCTCTGTGCTCCAATAGCAAGTCACTTGATTTCAACCCAGATCATAGAAAGAAACAAAGATGAGTCGTTTCAGGGCCTCTGAGGACTGGTCAGTTTACCCATTTTAGAACTAAATCCTTTACTTCTAAGAGAATATGGACAGAGTGAATCTTAAGAGTAATAATGACATTGGCCCAGTGTTATGTGACAGATGTATCTTGCCTTCATCCTTAAGGCACCACGAAGTGGCAAAGACCACTTACGCTGCATCACAGGGGGAAAGGGCAAGTCAGAGAATTTATGGGTTTTCTCAGCGTGTGCAGTTGGTAATATCAGAGCTGAGGTTTGCACACAGAACCGCCTATCTCAAACCCTCTCTCCGCCATCATTTTCAGCACTTGCCGTCCGTAATAACCAACCCTGGAAGTTTGAAAACTTCAACTGCTCCCTCCATCCCCCAGGATTCTGACTCAGTTGGTCTGGAGTGGGACTCGGCATTTGCATTTTTCAAGGCTTCTCTTGTGTGTCAGGGTTGAGCACTACTGCTCTTTGTACTAGTTTGTTATTTAAATCTGCCTGTTTTCTTCTTGTAAGTGACCCCCTTCCTTTTATGTGTCAATATTATTAACTACAATTATCTCTAAACATCTCTAATGCTAAGTTGAGAGCTAGCCAAATACTAGGATATTTAAAAACCTTGTCTTGACGTCAAGCGTGGAAGATCAAATACACTAACTTTGTGGTTGCTAGTAAGCGTTCCCAGTGTTTGTCTAGCTCCAGAAAAATCATTGTTTTTTTGGCATCTAAAACCAGTCCATTCCACAAACCACGTTTGCTTCTGATCAAAGGCAATTTTAGGTCACTGACTAAGTGGAACTGGTCCAGCTAGTCATGCCCAGTCTGGTGGTGTCATCCACTCTAAAGAAGGTGAACAAAATTAAGCCGTGTTAGGTGAGTTGATATTACTGAACTAATTAGGGACTTGGCTCTGGTAAACTTTGATTTTCCTATGCTCCTTGAGCCCGCAGACTCTCAAGAGGGCATGGGCTATAGAAGAGCAACCTGAGGAGCTGAGGGCGGGTGAATAGATGAGTACCCTTCCGTGAAGTACTGATGCCAGGTGCCAAGACCACCTGCAGAGAGGGCCGTGGGAGAAACGGTATGGGACTTGGGTCTAAATCTACCTGGAGTCGATTTTCCTTCCGTGTGACCTGTGGCATGTTGTCTACCTGCTGGAGGCTTTTGAAAAAATCTTAACCTGGGGCTTCCCTGGTGGCGCAGTGGTTGGGAGTCCACGTGCCGATGCAGGGGACGCGGGTTCGTGCCCCGGTCCGGGAGGATCCCACATGCCGCGGAGCAGCTGGGCCCGTGAGCCATGGCCACCGAGCCTGCGCGTCCGGAGCCTGTGCTCCGCGATGGGAGAGGCCACGGCGGTGAGAGGCCCGCGTACTGCAAAAGAAAAAGAAAGAAAGAAAGAAAAAATCTTAACCTGGAGAAAATAAGACCTGCCTTTCAAGGTTGTGAATCTCAGTTGTGCAGACCACGAAGAAGCACATGACGAGAATTCGGTAAGGAAGGTTACTTTTGCTTATACACATCAGGCTTTTTTATTGTGTGAGCTGTGTATGTGATACATGATTGTTTACTGCCGTAGCAGTTGTGTCAAGAGAACTGATCTTTAGTCCTTGAATTCCCTTGGCATCAGCAATTCCGCTTTTGTCAACTAGGGAATACAAGTTTTGAGTAGTTCAAGAGGTGAACTGATGATATTTATGATGATAGATAGACCTTAGTCTATCACATCTTGGATAGGTTTAGTTCAGAATTGGGGTTGGTAGTATTCTATTTTAAAACGGGATTACTGTATTTTTCACGATGTTGACATTTCTAGTTTCTTGTGCAGTCTCCAGGTTTGTGGGGAAAGTATATCTTTCTTGTATTTTGATAGGCTTTTAAACCTATGATTTATTTATCATTAAGGGTAACAGAAAATGCAGCTAATGTTAATAGCAGTTTCATGTGGTTTTGAAGACTACCAGGAAATCCAGGGGTGGTGCGTACACCCTGTATTGGTGATTGAGATTCCTTCTTTTATATGAGCATTTATGTGTGTGGAATAACATCCTGTAGTTCTCATTAGGGACGAAACTGGACCAAGCGAGGTGATTTGGAATCTGCTAAAGGGTCTGGATTTGAGTCTACTTAAAGCAGTTATACTAATTTATCCTGAATGGATCTGAAGGGCCGTGGAGCTTCATGGGTTATGGTTACTTGTGTGTGAGGCGACCAGAGCTTTAGGTAAGAGTTTCTCAACCTGGACACAGTTGGCATTTGGGGTTGACATTTGGGGCTCTGTGTTGCTGGTGTTAGAGGAGGGCTGTGCTGTGCACTGCAGGGTGGTGAGCGGCAGCCCTGGCCTCTGCCCACTTGATGCCAGGAGCGCCCCTTCCCAGTCGTCTCCAGACATGGCTACACGGTTCCTGGGAGGCAGAACTGCCCCCACTGAGAACCACCATGAAAATGGAGGTGCTTCTCCATCGCTGGAGAAGATGCTCTTATCTGTTTTCATGACTGTTTGTGCCTGGGGCAAGGTAGACCTTTTCCTGAATAAGTTCATAACCGGGTGTGAGGGTTCAAGGACTGCTGAGTAGTTTTACATAGTTTTCAGAGACTCTGTTAAAAGGGGGATTTGATCCAAGGTTAGAATCACAAGTGAGAGGAACTAAGTTTTAGAAGCTAAGTGTTCTGCAGTGGGGGCAGTGCGTATCAACGAGAGGCAGCAGTTCCAGGACTGGGTTCTCGTCCGTGGTCTCAGTGGCCCTAAGACTTCTCTGCTTCCTGGTCCCCCTGCATGTCCGTCGTGACTGACTGGAGAAACTGACACTGGGCATTTTGCTGAAGTCAGCAGGATGCACCGCCAGGAAGGCACAGGCTACACCTGTCTTGCTCTGCATTTCACATGAGTGGCTGGAAGAGGGCCCATCGTGAAGTAGCATTTAATAACTGTTTTTTTTAGAAATGAATAGACGTACAAATAGATTACAGGGGAGGTAAGTACGTCAAAGGATCTGGGAAGAGCTCTTGTTTTGCTTCCACTTTGTGAAGCAAGTCACTTGGTCTTCCTGAATATCCTGAGCTGAGAAATGGGCAACTGTGTCCTGGAGGCTGCTTCCCGCTGTGTCAGGTGACCCTGGAGGCTGCTCCCCGCTGTGTCAGGTGACCCTGGAGGCTGCTCCCCGCTGTGTCAGGTGACCCTGGAGGCTGCTCCCCGCTGTGTCAGGTGATCCTGGAGGCTGCTCCCCGCTGTGTCAGGTGATCCTGGAGGCTGCTTCCCGCTGTGTCAGGTGATCCTGGAGGCTTCTTCCCGCTGGGAACTCTCAGGGTTTCTGGCAAGGTCACAGGCAGTGTTACATAAGTGTTGCTATGAAAGTCCTTCGGAGCTTGAGCTGTGAGTGTTTGTGTGTCGGGCAACCTGGCCACACAAGTCAGGGTCTGTTCCACCAAAGGTGATCAGAAAACTTCGGGGCAGAGTTACCCAAAAGAACACCTGCCACAGGTGGAGTTAAAATGAGGAGCAGACAGAGGCAAGCTGCAGGACTACATGATCTTTTCATTCTTTTGTTTGGATATAAATTTATTTATTTATTTTTGGCTGCTTTGGGTCTTCGTTCCTGCGCGCGGGCTTTCTCTAGTTGTAGTGAGCGGGGGCTCCTCTTGTTGCGGAGCACGGGCTCTAGGCACGCGGGCTTCAGTAGTTGTGGTTCACGGGCTCTAGAGCACAGGCTTGGTAGTTGTGGCTCACGGGCTCTAGAGCGCAGGCTCAGTAGTTGCGGCTCACGGGCTTAGATGCCCCTTGACATGTGGGATCTTCCCAGACCAGGGCTCGAACCCGTGCCCCCTGCATTGGCAGGCAGATTCTTAACCACCACGCCACCAGGGCAGTCCCAACCTTGGGACCACAAAAGGTGTTGGGCAAACTGAGGTCATGATTTGTCACAGACTCATCGGAGAGCTGAGGTTTCCGAGCAGTGAGCTAGCCCAGAATCTAGGGAGAGATGGACACCTGAAGAGAGAGCAGTGGTTCTGGCACTTGCCTACCTGGGGCAAATATAACCAGAGACACGGGTGAAAGAATTCAGCTAGAATTGTTTGTGCATTGGGAGGGGGCAGGTAGGGGCTGGAGAGAGTGTGGAGGCCTTGTGGGCTGCCAATATGGGACTAGTTTACACCTACTGGCAGGCTCTGGACTTCCCTGGATGCTCAAAAAAAGATGGATGAGGGTCCTGAGAAAGCATCCCTAACTGTTCAGGGCTGTGGAGGGTGGGACGGTAGTGGTCACTGTGGGAGAAGCATGAGCCCCCATTTCACCTACACAGTAAGAGCCTTACAGCCTGGGAGGCAGGATGGGTAAGGAGCTTCCTAGATGTTAGGTCACTGGTTAAAACTCATTACAGCTGGGGGACAGGAACAACAACAGCACATATCCTGTAAGCCTGCGAGGGAGACAGGAATATAGACTGGGAACAAGAGCTGGGGATGGGGCAGGAGCACAGCAGGCCAGATCCCCAAGGCCTAGGATCATGGTGCTTGTCTAAGCCTGAGGTTTATCCAGAATAACAAGGATGTTGCTTCCCACCCCAAACAGTCACATCAGCATTGAGTAACAATGCAGTGGAAAACTGCAGGAGAAAGACCCTCCTGACACACAGTGTACAGAGGAGACTTAAAGCTGGGAGTGGAACAGAAATTGAGGATGAGGAAAACCCTCTGGCAGACCAGTCACCACCCTAAACACTAGAGGAAGCTGAAGCTTGTGGTACACTCCGGGTAACCATGGCAACAACAAACCCCAAACCCAGTTCGACTGACTCTTGCCCTAGACTGATTCCAACCCCAGACTAAAGACTCAGCAGAAGGAAACACGAGCCCATTTCCTGTGCTCGGCCCCGGGCGTCCCCGGGAGTCCCGACCAGCAGGACAAATCCTTGTGAGTCCGAGGAGGAACCTGTAGGGGTTGAAAAGAGAAGAAGGGGCAGGAGACGCGAAAGAATGGAGGCAAGACAAAATCCTGATCAAGCCTCAAACTTTTATTGCTGCAGTAGCTGTATTTATACAGTACAGAGAAAGGGGGGCGGGATCCAGAATAAGGGAAGTACTTGGCAAATTATCATTGGTGCTGCGTGCGCGGGCTTTCGTTGGAAGCACGGGCTTTTATCTCATTAAGCAGGAAGAGAAGCAGGATGTCGGCCATCTTCTAATGGCGAAAACTTCTTGGCTCCCAACATCTCCTCCCTTTTTATTTCTTTTAAGGAGGTGGGCATTAACCGAGTGAGGGAGTAGTGACCTGAATCCTCCCGTGGACAATGTATGTGTGTCCACCATTGCTGGCTCTTGGTATCTTTTGGGGAGGAGAGGCAGAGCCAAGAATAATCTTAGATACTGAAGCCAAAAACAATGTTTAGATACCAACCTCTTTCATAATTCAGGTATACTCACAGGGAATAACAGAGATTACCTTATGTATAAAGGTTTTCCCTTGTGCATGCTTTGCTGTCACACTCAACTCGGTACCCATACCCTCCCATCAAAGAGGGGGGTAGGCATGTCTCTGTCTCATGCCGCTCCAGTGGAGGGGCAGCCAGAATCATCTTTTGGTTCTGCTTCAGGTTAAATTCTGAGGCAAGTGTGGAGGGGGTTCAGCCTGGCTGACAACCAGCAAAGATGACAGGATCAGGGTCACAACGGATAGTCCTTGTTGTCTTTGTCGTCTTTTCAATGCCAAGAGGATCTCCATCTTTTTCTGAAAAGGAAAAGAAATACAATCTCAGGGAAAAGGGCCCTGGATAATTTTCATTATTTCATAGAATTTATAGGTTTAATAAGACGCTCGGGCAGCCAACGTCTGGGTGAGGGGAACTTGTCCAGATTTTTGAGGAACAAACCGAATCGCCCCTTGGTTCGGTTCCAAGGAAGGGGCCAGGGGCTGGCCCCGTGAAAAGTTTCCCTGTTTTTTGGGGAGTAGTTGGCCATTTATGTCCGTTTTTGAATAACATTCCGAAGACCAATGTTTGCCTCTTTTACAGCGAGGACAAACGGTGGTGGGAGGAGCTCGGGATTGATGTTGGGGTTGTTGTGGGTTAGCCTTTGATGACTGTCCTTGTCTATATAGCGGACAATCCCGGGCAAAGTGTCCAGGTTGTTTGCAATTATAGCAAGTTTTTTGTTGTTTGTCTAGGGCGGATGTGTCTTCAATAAAATCTTTTAGGGCGGCTCCTATTGCAAGACCAACAGAATGGGAGGGACCAATTCCGGAACACAATTTAATATAATCAGCAAGGGTACCACCACGATGAGCCCGAAGGGCAGCCTGGCAGGCCGGATTAGCATTTTCATAAGCTAAATGTTTAACAAAGGCGTTATCAGTTTCACTATCGCCCACCAGACGTTCGGTGGCGTCCGTGAGGCGGCTAATAAACTCACAATAAGGCTCTTTTGGTCCCTGGCGAATTTTCGCCAAAAAAGTTGTGGCCGAACCCTTAGGCGGAAGGCGGCGCCAGGCCTTAAGGCCAGCATTTTGTATTTGAGCCAACAGACCAGAGGGAAAAGCAGCCTGAGCCTCACTGGAATCATAGGGGCTGCTTTAAGAATTGTTTCTCCGGTCTCAACAACCTTTTGGATATCGGGGTCAAAAAAATGACCCATAAGAATCTCTCTAATTAAATTCCAATATGAAAATGCAGTCACAGATACTTTAGAAGGCCCAAAAGTCTTATAATAATCATTTAAACAATCTCCTACACGATTCCAACATTTTTTATCTATCGTCCCTTCTTGTGGGAACCATGGGCAAACATCAGACAAAAATATAAAAAAAATCACGCAAATCTTTTTTTCTAGCCTTAATCTTTCGCATCTTGAGGGAATCCTCGATCCCCTGAAGAAAGAGTTCGTGGGAACTCAATTCCTGTCCCATTTTTAAGCTCCACTTACCTTACTCTCTACCGGTCACAACTGCCGAAGGGCGGCTAGTCCTCCGGGGACCTAATCGAGCCGCACTTTCGAGTTCACTCTCGCGGCGGCTCAGTGGGTGCCTGGCCAGGCCTTCGTAAGCGTGCTACCTCCGTTAGGATCCGTTCCTCGAGCCCCACGTTGGGCGCCAATTGTGCACGGCCCCGGGCGTCCCCGGGAGTCCCGACCAGCAGGACAAATCCTTGTGAGTCCGAGGAGGAACCTGTAGGGGTTGAAAAGAGAAGAAGGGGCAGGAGACGCGAAAGAATGGAGGCAAGACAAAATCCTGATCAAGCCTCAAACTTTTATTGCTGCAGTAGCTGTATTTATACAGTACAGAGAAAGGGGGGCGGGATCCAGAATAAGGGAAGTACTTGGCAAATTATCATTGGTGCTGCGTGCGCGGGCTTTCGTTGGAAGCGCGGGCTTTTATCTCATTAAGCAGGAAGAGAAGCAGGATGTCGGCCATCTTCTAATGGCGAAAACTTCTTGGCTCCCAACAATTTCCACGCATAAAAATCTATTTACCTCAGTCTTTGCTGCCCTACACAGAATGTGTGGCTTTCAGGAAAAAATTACAAGGCATACTAGAAAACAAACAAACAAACAAAACCCACATAACACACTGCCAAGACACAGCACAATTAACAGAACCAGACTCAGATATGACACAGATGTTGGAACTTATCAAGGCAATTTAATAGCACTATGAAAGGTTATGAAAAAAGAGGATAAATGCCAGATTAGATGGATAATTTCAGCAAAGAGATGGAAACTAAAAGAATCAAACAGAAATACTAGATATAACACAGTGACAAAAATGACTCTTTAAAAATTTATCTTTGATTGAAGTATAGTTGAATTACAGTGTTGTGTTAATTCCTGCTGTACAGCAGAATGACTCAGTTATGCATCTATATACATTCTTTTTTATATTCTTTTCCACTGTGGTTTATTACAGAATATTGAATATAATTCCCTATGCTCTACAGTAGGACCTTGTTGTTTATCCATTCTGTATATACCAGTTTGCATCTGCTAACCCCAAACTCCCAATCCAACCCTCTCCCACCCCACTCCCCCTTGGCAACCGCAAGTCTGTTCTCGATGTACGTGATTCTGTTTCTGTTTCACAGATAGGTCCATTTGTGCCATATTTTAGATGCCACATATAAGAAAAATGTCTTTGACAGTGTATTAGTTTCGTAGAGCTATTGTAACAAAATACCAGAAATTGGGCGCTTAAAACATCGGAAATTTATTCTTTCCTAGTTTTATAGGCCGGAAGTCCAAAGTTAAGGTATCCACAGGGTTGGTCCCTTCCAAGGGTGCTCAGAGGGAAAATCTGGTCCATGGCTATCTCCTAGTTTCTGGTGGTTGCGGGTGTTCTTTGACATGTGGAAGGATAACTTCGATCTCTTCCTCTGTTGTCACATGGCATTCTTCCTGTGTGTCTTCTGTGTCTTCAGATGGCATTGTCTTCTCTTTGCGGGTCTGTCTCTTCACCTCTTATTTATAAGTACACCAGTCATCCTGGATTAAAGGTCCAACTTACCTCAGTGTGACCTCATCTTAACTATGTCCAAATAAGTTTACCATCTGAGGTTCTGGGAAGGACATGAATATTGTGTGGTTGGGGGGTATCTATTCAACCCAATACAGGCAGGTTAACCGTTGGACCTGACATAGTCAAGGAAAGAATTAGTGAGCCTGAAGATAGGTCAGTAGAAATTTCCAGTGCTGAAACACAAAGAGAAAAGATAGATTATATAAGATTACATAAATAAGTAGTAGGAGAAAGCGGAATAGAGTATGGAAGAGCCATTCAATGATACCAAGTGATGAAAAATACACATAATTGAAATCCCAGAAGGAAAGGACAGAGAAAGCGGGGATGAAAAATAAGTGAAGATGAAAAGGCTGAGAATTTTCCAAAATAACAAAAGGCAGCAAAACATAGGTCCATGAAACTCAGAGAACATCAAGCAGAATAAATTTAAAGAGAGAGAGACATAGACACATCTAGGCATATCATATCCAAACTGCAGAAAACTAAATATAAAGGGAAAAAAATTGAAGACATTCAGAGAAAATGAGACATTACAGAGAAAGAAACATAAGAATTAAAGTACACTTCTCATCAGAAAGCATGAAAGGTAGAAGGTAATGAATTGACATCTTTAAAGTCCTGACATGCAAAGACAGACACACCTGTCAATCCAGAATTCTTCACCTAGAAAAAGTATCTTTCCCATATTACGCTTAATACTATGTTTGATGGTGAAAGCTGAACTGTACACTCCAAATAATGAACTTTACTGTGTGACACTGGGATATAATTTTAAAAATTAAAGCTAAAAATAAAAATTAAAGCTACTTAAAAAGTGCAAAACATTTTCTTTAACAAAGTTCACAACATCAAGATGACTGGAATCTCAACTGCTCTCAATTCCCCTCTTCCCTTCCGAGGACTTTCCAGTGTGCACCCGCGGTACGACCATCTTCCAGATTCTCTCAAGGGAACCCTTCCTCCGTCATCCTGTTCAGGACCAGCTTCACGGGTCACCGGTTTCTCCCCTTAAAAAAATCCTCCTGCTTGATTTAAGGCTCTGTTGTTGATGTCTGGAATCCTTCGTCATTTTTTTAAACAGTGATCCCTCCTTTTTATTGTGCACTAGATCCTGAAAATTATTTATCCCATCCTGCCCTTGACCTTCAACAAGCTGGTCCCAGTATCAATGTGCTGCAACTCCTGTTTGGTTTGAACTCTTGCACATGAACTTTGATTCACCACAATGAAATTTGGAAAAAGAACTTCTTATTTGTGTTCTACTCTATTCCTAGGACCTAGAGTAGCATCATCTTTTTTTTTTTAATTGAAATAGAGTTGGTTCACAATGTCATGTTAATTTCTGCTGTACAACAAAGTGATTCAGTTATATATATATATTTTTTCTTCATATTCTTTTCTGTCATGGTTTATCACAGAATACTGCTAGTTCTCTGCTGTACAGTAGGTCCTTGTTGTTTATCCATCCTCTATAACAGCTTACATCTGTATAGTAGCATCATCTTGCCCTTTCACTCTCTTATAACATCCTAAGAGACCCAGGTCTTTCCTCAACTCTTTTAGTTCCTCATAGCTGCCCTCTCTATAGAAAACTGGTACCAGGTCCCTTGGGAAACTGGGAGATAATTTGTGGGATATCATTTTGTGTCTCATTCAAAATTATTCATCCCTTCTGGCTTTTGTTAAAATCCCTGTAGCAAGTGCGTCTCAGTCCTGGTTGCACCTGAGAGTCACCGGGGAGCTTTTAAAATTAACACTGGTAATAGAGCAACTGAACTGGAATTTCTGGAAATGGGCTGGTCATTTAACAAGCTCTTCCAAGTTATTCTAACATGCAGCTGGGATTAAGAACCGTTTTCCCTTACCTAGCTTTTACACGCCCATGTTCTCGTCCTTCTAGAAGACCTCTGCCTCGTCTGCTATTTGGCCGTGTATGTGTGTGAGAGTGTGTGGGGGGCGGGGGAGGGAATTTTGTCAGTTAAGATTTACACCCTCTGAGATATATCCAGTCACTTGGAAAATGCTTAGCATTCAGATTGGGTGGCTCCTGTGGCCTGCGGGCACACTCGCTGTGAAAAAATACATACGGTTTTTAAGGTTTCTTTTAGGATCATAGTCTATGACCCTTTCACAGTTATTATAAAGTTTCAGCACAATTAAATACTGGAAACAATGTCAGTCCACCAGCTTCCTTCTATTCCTCATTTGGAAACTAATTTAGTCAACTTGGAGAAGTTAGTTTATATTTACTTTTTTCCTCTTCTGCAAAATGGCAATAAAAGTAAAATTCTTAACTTCTAGAATCCTCATAAAAAAATGACAGAAGTTGGGGCTTCCCTGGTGGCGCAGTGGTTGAGAGTCCGCCTGCCGTTGCAGGGGACACGGGTTCGTGCCCCAGTCCGGGAAGATCCCACATGCTGTGGAGCGGCTGGGCCTGTGAGCCATGGCCGCTGAGCCTGCGCGTCCGGAGCCTGTGCTCCGCAATGGGAGAGACCACAACAGTGAGAGGCCTGCGTACCGCACAAAAAAAAAAAAAAAAAAAAAAAGACAGAAGTTGACCAAAGAAACTGGAGGCATTCTGGAGAGAATATGTAATCATATCTATATGAATCATATAGAGATAGATAGATAGACATCCCGTATATCTGTATACCTACATCCATTTCTGTATATACATGTATATCTACACGTCTATCTATAAAACCGTTTTTCAGGATTCATTACAGTGTCAATGTAAACATTTGTAATCCAAAGTAGCAGAACTATTATCATAAAGAATTACAAGAGAGATATCCTGGTAAAAAGATCAGAGTTCAAATAAAATACTGAGATCGGGCTTCCCTGGTGGCGCAGTGGTTGAGAGCCCGCCTGCCGATGCAGGGGACACGGGTTCGTGCCCCGGTCTGGGAAGATCCCACGTGCCGCGGAGCGGCTGGGCCCATGAGCCATGGCCGCTGAGCCTGCGCGTCCGGAGCCTGCGCTCCACAAAGGGAGCAGCCACAATAGTGAGAAGCCCGCGTACCGCAAAAAAAAAAAAAAAAAAATACTGCGATCTTCTCTGGCTAATATATATTAGAAAAGAAAATCTTATTTAAACCAACAGAATAAATTGGCGATCAGTGTGTTAGCTAGTGATTATTAGAAGCATATTTTTTGAGCTTACCAATTACATCAGAGATCTATTTATTAAGAATCAACTGCATTCCTGGCCAATGAGAAGGCAAGGAAAGTCACATCCTGCAGGTCCTACTTCTACTAGGTCTCCTTTTGCCAATTTGAGGTCATAGTCTACCTATAGTGAATAGGCTGCCAATTAGTATGTGTCTTTATTCTAAGGACATAGAAGTTAGAAGTTATTTGGTTTGGTTTAATTTAGGGAGAGACCTTGTTTCCCAGCTCACCTTCCTTTAGCTTCTTTGTACAAAGTATAGAGAAATAAAATGGACTTTGAAATTGTGTAGACTGGATCTATAACCCAAATCTACTATTCACTCTTTTAGAACAAGTACTTAAACTTTCTCATCTTTGGTTTCTCCTTGAGGTTAATATTTTACAGGGCTATTGTAAGTGTTGAATTATATTAAATAGAGTGTATAGGAAACCTAGCACGACGACTAAGAAGTCATAGTCACTTCGTAAGATACATTAATCCCATTACTTGTGCCTTATGTTTTTTTAATTGAAGTATATTTACTTATTTGTAAATTTAGATTTACAATACTGTGTTAGTTCCAGGTGTACAGCAAAGTGATTCAGTTACATATGTTCATATTATTATTTTTTCAGATTATTTTCCATTGTAGGTTATTACAAGATATTGAATATAGTTCCCTGTGCTATACAGTAAATCCTTGTTGCTTATCAATTTTATATATAGTACTGTGTATCTATTAATCCCATACTCTTAATTTACCCACCCCCCCTTTCCCCTTTGATAACCATAAGTTTGTTTTCTAAGTCTGTTAGTCTGCTTCTGTTGTGTAAATAGATTCATTTATGTTATTTTTTAGATTCCACCTATAAGTTGTATAATATCTGACTTACTTCACTTAGTATGATAATTTCTAAGTCCATCCATGTAGCTGCAAATGGCAATATTCCATTCGTTTTTATGGCTAAATAATATTCCATTATTTATCCCATTATATAAATATATATTCCATTATATATGATACATATATATGTACTCTTTATCCGTTCATCTTTTGATGGACATTTAGGTTGCTTCCGTGTCTTGGCTATTGTAAATAGAGCTGCTATAAAGATTGGGATGCATGTACCTTTTGTTTTGTTTTGGTTTGGTTTGGTTTGTTTGTTTTGTGCATGTATCTTTTTGAATCAGTTTTCTCCAGATACATGCCCAGGAGTGAGATTGTGGTATCATATGGTAACTCTATGTTTGCTTTGCTTAAGGAATCTTCATACTGTTCTCCACAGTGTTTGCACCAATTCATGCCTTACTTCTTAAGCAGTATGCTTAGTTTATTATTCAAAGGTCCTTACGTGTGGACAAAGAGAACACAAATTGCAAGCATTTATTCTGGATTCTTGAAGAGACTTTGAACAGAAAATTCAAGCCCAGACCCTGGGAATGGAGAATTATGGTAAACTTGAGAAAGTCATAATGAGGAATATGTGGAATATAGCTTTGAACTGGTGCCTCTTAAAATGAGTATTTCTTATAAGTATTCTGATAGATTTAAATAAATCTACATTTACAGATCTTTATAGTATTCAAATGTATTCATAACCATCATTTCACCTAATCCTCATAATACTTCATAAGATAAGAACTATTATTCTTACTTTACAAATGGAAGAGTTGATATTTAAGGATGTTAATTTACATGCCTAAATCACATATTCTGTAGGTTTGTGGGGAACAAAGATAAACATGTGAAAATGGACATCTGATTATTGAGTGTCCTTTCAATAAAATGTTGGGTTTCTTTTTAAAGGAATCTGAACCTTTTATTGATTGAGCCATTTTACAATTCTGTAAGCTGTAAAAGACAGAGTGGAACATAAATGATTCTTGTCTGATGGGATGCAAGCTAATGTTGTCTGGTGATTTTGCAATTGATTTCCACCCTATGGAAAAGATGATTCAAATACTACATTTTATTCCTGGTGGATTCTGACCCATTTGCATCTATTAGCAAATTTACTTCAGCAATCCTGAACGCCTGTATTTGTATCTGTATTCAGATTTTTCTTTTGAACTGATTTTATTTTATTTATTTTAATTTTTTATTTATTTTATGTATTTATTTTTGGCTGCATTAGGTCTCTGTTGCTGCACGCGGGCTTTCTCTAGTTGCAGCCAGCAGGGGCTACCGTTCGTTGTGGTGCACGGGCTTCTCATTGCAGTGGTTTCTCTTGTTCCCTGTGCAGAGCACGGGCTCTAGGCATGCGGGCTTCAGTAGTTGTGGTTCGTGGGCTCAGTAGTTGTGGCTCGCGGGCTCTAGAGCGCAGGCTCAGTAGCTGTGGTGCACGGACTTGGTTGCTCCGTGACGTGTGGGATCTTCCTGGACCAGGGCTCGAACCCGTGTCCCCTGCATTGGCAGGCAGATTCTTAACCACTGCGCCACCAGGGAAGCCCTTGAACTGATTTTAACATCTAACAGCTTTCCTAATTAATGACTTAAGTCTTTTAAATGTACACGTATTTATTGTATATTTGTATGAAAGTCATAATTCTACCCTTTTGAAAATTATAACAGACTTGAGTTCAGGTCTTCTGCTTCCAATCCCAGGACTAATTAACTATTGGAATTCAAAGGAGTTAGATAAATCTTGCTTCTGTCAGCTGTCAGCTCCACAAAAGACCACCCAAAACACATAAACCAGATATATTGCAGTAAGGGAAAATGCTACTCTGCTAGCAAAAAGTATTACACACATGCACAGTTTGGAAAGAAATAAAATGATCTTTATTCACAGATGACATGATTGCATAAGTAGATAATCCATAACAGATAAGCAATTTGCTTTAATGAGCCATTTTAGCAAGATCTCTGAATACAACAAACAGAAGACAGAGCAAAAAGATACCATTTGTAATTTAATCAAAACATGTAAAATACTTAGGAATAAATCTAATGATAGGTGTACGAAATACAAAGAAAACTGTAAAGCATTAGTGAGAGAAATAAAGACAAATATAAATATACATGCATTTAGAAGATCCAGTAGTTTATAGATTACATTTATCCCAAACTGATCAATGGACTGAATAGATCCTTGGAAGTGTTTCTGGAGACTGTCAAACTGATTCCAGAACTTATTTGTAAATACAAAGGGCCAAAATTAGCCAAGAAAAGCTCAAAAGACAACCAAGTTTGGGGATGCAGAATCCTAGGTAATAAGACATTTTAAAGCTGTAGTATTTATGAAGGTGTGGTATTGGCATAAAGTAGACAAATAGAACAGACTAGAAAGCATGAAAAAAGAAAACACACGTATGGTTACTTGATTTTTAACAAAGGTGAGATGCAATAGCATACAGAAAAGGTGTTCTTTTCAGTAAATGGAGCTAAGTCAGTTTGGTATCTCTAAGGACCCAAACACACCTTTCCTCTGTCTGCTGTCAACTCCTGAAAAGACCACCCCAAAACCTGTTGATTATGGAAACTAAATTTGTTAGGTCTACGTTTGACAAAAATCAAAGCAAGGTATTTGGAGCTTTGGGATTTGGACCAAAGTGGGTAAAGATAAAATCTTTCAAGGCTGGGAACTGAATGAGATTAGAAAATTCCGTGACATAATAGTTTAGGATTGGCGACAGAGAGAGCCTTAAAATGAGTCCAGGTTAAGTAAACTGATTCTTGTAAGTGAACCGCTTGGTCAGGTGAGAAATCTACTGTCCTGGCAGGAGAGACATAACTTTCCTAGATAAATAAAATATTTGCCTGGAGAAGGTGGCTTGCAGGACTTCCCTGGAGCAAATAGTTGTCACGTCCCAGATAGCCTCTGTTCTCTGTCCTGCTAATTAACTGCGTGGTTGCTGTTTTTGCTAATTCCACCTCCTACCTCACACCATACACCAAAGTTGGTTCCAGATGGCATGTAGATCTGAATGTAAAACTAAACCAAGCTTCTAGAATAACACATAAGAAAAGATTTTCATGATTGTCGGGTAGGCAAGGATTTCTTAAATAAGATACAAAAAGCGAGTTATCCATATAGGGTTTAAAAAGCAGATAATTGAGCTATATTAAAATAAGAACTTCTGTTCATTCAAAATAAACCATTAAGAGAGTGGAAAGGCAGAAAATCAATAGAAAAATGGGGAAAAGGTTTGCACAGGAACTCGACAAAGAGGATATCGAATGGTTTTTAAAGCTGAGATAATCATATCTTATAAATCAGCAATTCCACTTCTCTGGCTATACACCCCAAAGAGGTATATACACATATTCACACCTATACACGTACAATATTGTATTGTATTCATGTACAATAATTTCTATTAATAGAAGAGTCTATACATAAAGTCGTGGTCTAGCCATACCGTGGGGAATGAACATGAGTCATCTGTTGCTTCATGCGACACTGTGGGTGCGTCTTACAGACACAAGGAGCCAAATACAAAGGAGAATAGACTGTATGCATCTAATAATATAAATTTCAAACACAGGCAGATTTACTCTATGTTGTCATGAGTCATGACTCTGTTTACCTTTGGTAGCAACTTGAGGGAGATGTTCAGAGCTTCTGCAACGTTAGGAACTTTCTGCTTTGTGATCTCACGCACGTCATGCTTACAGGGTGTGTTCATTTTGTGAAAATTCAATAGGCTGTACTTTTTTGGTACCCTCAGCTGAATTGACAAGAAATCGTTAGGGAAAAGCAGGAGAAAGAGAGGAAAGGAGGAAGGAAAGACTGAAGGAAGAGTTACTTTCTAGGGATCTACAGTTGAACAGTCATCATAATGACATGAAAAGCAATGTGGGCAGAGAAGCATAAACGGATCACCCTTCGCACCAACCAAAGCAAATTCAAGAATGTGAATGCCGAGTCTGGAGCTGGTACAGCTTATTCCCCCATCTTTCAAAGCTTCGAACTCTCTGCTGGAGTAGTTTTCTTGGTGTCAGGCTTGGTCCTTCATACTTCATTAAAGAAGCATTTACAGCTGGATGGGTGCTAGTTCCCTTCCCGTGGAGCCAACTTTAAACCTTAATTGACAGCCCAGCCCCTGTTCTCTTCATTTCCCATGTGCAGTTAGAAGGAAAGAGCCTATGTTCTGAAGTTGAAGCTCAGGGATGGGATGTTTGGAGTTCCTGAAGCCATTCTTCACTCCACGAACGCTAAATTCGTCCTGTTCCCTCCTGACGCCACATGTGCAGTGAAGTTACAAGGTGACTGTAACATGGCTTTCCACTCACATCCTTTCTGCTAGTTCCAGAGATACAGATTAGCCTGTGCTGGCAGAAGACTAGGGACGGCTCTTTTAAGCAGTCTTTCATTCTGCAGTTTTATTTTCCATTCATCTTGCCAAGAGAGAGTATCTTTCTCCAGAAGTTTCTCCTCTGCTCTCTGTACCCTCCTCTTCTTTCATTTTAGTTTTGTTGTTTTTTTTCCCTCCTGGATCCAACTATATCTCCACTGGAGCCTCTCGCTATTTTTTATCCTCATATGTTCTTACACTGCCAGTTTCTTTCATCTCTTCGCTTTTATCTCTGGTTTTAAAATTTTTGGCCAGCAGTAGCAATGTTTATAAATTAAGTGCCACCCATGAAGTGGGTAAATCACCTGCTTTGCTCAATCAGACTTCACTTACCATTCAGATTTTCTTGAATCTCCTGAGTTGGAGATGTAGACTCTCAGATTAACTATCGTTCATTAGCTATTGATTGTTTAGACCCTCTTCCTAATGAGAGTTTTATGTTCCCTGATGTCAGAGACGTATCAGTAAGAGGATACAACCATCTTCCACAGTATCCTCTACCTTTAAATTGGGTCCCTCCAAGATTACGCTGTGTTATAATGCTTATATTCAGGAAGCCTCACTACGTGTACTAGTCCAATACCTCGTGTGTCCACGGGTCTCGAAGAAGCTCTTTGGCTTTAGTAGCAGTATTATGAGGAAGAGTCAGGGCCAGTTAAGCTGTCCACTCCCATTCCCATTTTCTCCTGCTGGTTCTGCCATAGCAGCTCGTGATTTATCGTGTTTACAACTTTCAAACTTTGGAAAGTCTCTTTACTATCAGCAGTCTTGCCACTTCCCGCAGGAAGGATGACTGCACAGCACTGGGGTCTGTGGTTACCCTGCACTGTTTGAACATCTCCAGGGAGGGAGGGAAGGACAGCGGTTTGACCCCTGTGGAAACCGTGCCTGGTGACCTGGAACCCAGGGATTAGTTGAGAGTTTTTGTGGCGTTCGTTCACGCCTCTTCAGTTTTTACACTTTTTAAAAAACAGTTCTTTTCTTTGGTTTTCTATGAGGTTGAAGTATCCATGTCTTCCCACTTGGACATGTTGTTGTTTGGTCCTTTCTTAATACAATGTCCAAAACGTAATGCTCTTCCTGAGCACAAAATAAGCATCTTTATGGAGTGATAGACAAGTTCAGTCACATCCCTCCCCCAAATCTTGCTTTTATTTCCACTCCGTTAGAAGAGAGCAGGGTTTCTAAGGAGAAAGTTCTCTCAAATGGCTAACATTTAACAACTTTATTTTCTTTTTCATGTTTTATTTCTACTACCACTTGAAGCTAATTCTCAATTATAAAATGAATAAAAGGAAGGACACCTCTGGGCCTTCCTGGCTGGAATTAGACATTCCAGGTTTCAAACATCTCTTAGTTATGAATATTTGTTTTTAATCTGGATGGATCAGTGGCCTAGAAATTTAGAGAACTGTTAAGAACTGACATTTCAAATCTTTATCTCTATTTGTCTGTTAAGGGGCTTCTATTCATTTTGGCGGCGGGGGGTTGGGGGAGACCTCAGCTGAGGCCATCACACTGAGCATAATAATATCATCTGGGTTCCAAGCCGTAAACATGCCTTGTAGGAAAGAGATGGTTGCAGTAAGTTTTTCTGTGTAGATCCTGTCCTTGGAATATAAAGAATAAAAAGAAGGAGAAAGGGGAGGAGAATGTCATATTGCTGTGCTATGATGAAATGTTGCCGTAATAATCTAGGGTCCTACTCCGCTGCATTGCTTTGAGGAAACTCTGTTATAAGTAATCATAAAGCCTTTCTCCAGCAGGAAAAAGGATTCGAACCTTAAGTACAGTAACTAGATTAAGAATAATTAGTCCGCTTGAATGCCTCTGCTCAGAGGTGGGCTATGATCAGAGGAGAAAACAGATGAAAATAACTTCATGGATTCAGAGTGGACGGTGTCATGATCATGTGTATGACCTGTCTATTGATTTTCTAGTTTCTCTAACTTTCATCTTCTGAAGAGATAAAAATGTCCACTTAATAGAAGCCTAGGAACATATACATCCTTGTGATTTTGATTAAGCTTTTACTTCTTACTTTTTCAAAATTTTTGGCTGAGTTGGGTCTTCATTGCAGCACGCGGGCTCAGTAGTTGCGGCACGCAGGCTCAGTAGTTGTGCCTCGCGGGTTCCAGAGTGCAGGCTCAGTAGTTGTGGCGCATGGGCTTAGCTGCTCCGCAGCATGTGGGATCTTCCCGGACCAGGGCTCAAACCCGTGTCCCCTGCATTGGCAGGTGGATTCTTAACCACTGCGCCACCAGAGAAGTCCCAAGTTTTTACCTTTAACGTGCTGACGTTTTCATGAGAGTTATAGTTTTATTATTGTGTTACGATAATATGTTATGCCTAGTGCTTTGACATCACCCAAACACATCGCCACATAGTACATCCTTTGAGCCTCAAAGCTCTCAGGAGAAGTAGGTAAAGCAAGTACAATTATCTGTATTTTACAAGTAGAAACTGGAAGTTTCAAGATATTGTGACTTCTTTATCTTCAAGGTAACACATGTATAAAGTGATGGGCTGTGCCTTAGAATTTTAGCGCCTTTTCCAATATAACTTTTGCTCCAGTATTACTAACTTTAAAAGTTTCAAGGATATTTTTTTTAATTCCACTTTCTTTTTTCAATTCCATTCCTCCCTCCCACACCAAATTTTTAAAAAATGGGATTCTCTTTAACAAGTTGCTCATCAAGTTCATTTTGTGGAACTAACCAAGAGAAAAAAAAACAACTGAAAGAAAAAAATAGCAAAATGTTACCCTCTTTAACTCAACTGATTTAAGACATAACAAGGGAAATGGAAAAAACTGGGCTATCCTGACAGATAATTTTGTTTGCCAAACTACAGGCAGATCAGGATTTAAGAAGCTTAGTCTTAAATGCCTGGAAAATAAGAGAATAATTCCAACTGGAAATTTTGTTTAAAAAAATGACTTTCAAAAGTAGGACACTGCAGATCGGTGATATGGTACAAATGCAAAAGTTAATAAAGAGAGTGTAATTAATCAGACTCTAGGTACACTTACTCCAGTGTCTAAAAGCAATCTATATGTGTTGGTAAACATCGTCATTGTCAAATGATGCAAAACATTATATACCCTCAACTGTTTCAAGTGGTCTTTTCCAAGTTATGACTATTAAAACCCACTGAAATCCATGGGGCTACAGTGTAAACAGAGATATATAAACACGCACGCATTAAATGTCTTCAACAGCGACCAGAATGTTAAATCGATTTTATGAGAAGTTGGTTTTCCAGCCACTGAGTGGCTATAAATGTTAAGTGTTTTTACAGGTTGCTGCTTTCCCAGCTGCTGAGCTGCCTTAAATGTTATCATACACACACACACACACACACACACACACACACACACACACATCCTTGCTTTTCCAGCTGTTAAGCCTCTGTACATTTTTATGAAGTTTTTCCTCATTCTTTCACTTGCTTAATCTATTTATATTTTACTCACAAAAGCAAGTGCAAAATTGTCTTGGCATCATCCAATTTTTATTTTTATTGTATTTTTTTTAACTACAAATAAAAATTCCATCCCCGTTTTGGTGCTTTCCAGAAAGTAGGGGCTCTAGTTATAATGAATCCAAGATGAACATTACGAGTTCAACTCAGAATTTAGGTACCACAAAAGCACTCTCGTTGTGGTACGCTCAGTGGAAACACTGTTCTTGTGGTATTTCCATTGGAAATATCGTACTTGTGGTATTTTTCAATGGAAAAACTATTACTGTGGTATTACTGAGTGCAGCAGGAAATGCTGGCTGGAGTCTTGTAACAAATGGCCAAGAGATAGAGAGAGACGCCGAACAAAAGAGTTAAATTAAGGTGCAACAGATGGAAGCTAGGGATTAAAAAAGGGATGATGAGGATGGTGATATTTCATTGGAGAACCCAAAATTAAATCCTCGTTACATTATAAATGAGGAAAGAAGGAAATTCTTTCCTGTGTAGCAGAAGTTTTGTAAAAAAAAACACATGATCAAATGGGAGTTAGAAATAAGACTTACATATGATAGTAGAATGAAAAAATAAAAGTGAAACCATGAGCCACAGGGGTGGGGTTGTGCTTTAGAGTTCTATCTTAGGATCTGTTCACAAGCTCCAGAAATATGTGCTCAAGAGAGGAGACAAGTAAGAGGTAGTGATTCAACGGGGAAGGCACAAGGGAGAATTTTCTGAAGAATTTTCCCAATCAAGTTTGAGTCGGGACTGCCGTATTGAAATAAACCAGCTTAAAATAATCACCTAGCTCCCTAGGCGTGTCTGAGTCTGGCTTGGGTGAAGTGCTTTCCTCTGTTAGCAGCGCTCCCCGGCAGGATTCTCTGCTTCTGTTGGGCAGAATTCTCACCATTTCTCACTTGTGCGTGGCTTCTTCTCACACTTGGTTTCCTGCATGAGTATCCTCCTTCCTGGGATACCCTACACTGACCTGAATTCCTCCTGGGCTTCAAGCCAAGGTCAACGTCCAACTCATCAAATGAAGCCTTTCTGACGCCACCAGCCTCCATGGGTAAACCACTCTTTCAAACTTTAACTTGGTGGTATTTCTCTACAATTCAGCATTTAATGGTGTTCTTAGGATCCATTGCCTTCCCCGCAATGTGGAGGGCAGGCACTGTGCTTTTTATTTCTTTCGTGCCCTACAGCACCTGGCGTGAATCTAAGCCCCCAGTAGGTGCTTAATAACTGGCAGTTGCTTAACTGAAACAAAGCAAACATGATCTGTCCGTTTCTCTGAATCTTCATGGGATGATTATTTCAGCTGTGATAGCACTGGCTGCTATAACAGATGAACCCCGAAATCGCAAAGCGTGACACCGTAACAGCTTGTCTCTTATTCACATCACATTTCTGTGTGAGCGTTTCTGGTGGAGTGGCTCTTCTTTAAGTGCTGACTTAGGGACCCGGGCTCCTTCCACCTTGTGGATCATTGGTTTTCGACATGTGGCTTTCAAGGTTGCCCAGAGGGTGGTCTCTATCCAGCCAGGTGGAAGGGGGGACAAAGGAATAGGGAGCTGTGTATGCAGGGTGTCTATAGCATTGCCCTGAGGTGGCATCTCTAAGTGCTGTCCGTATTTTATTAGTCAACACTCCATCACATGGTGTTATGGGCTGAGCTATGTTCCCCCCAAATGTATATGTAGAAGTCTTAACCCCTGGTACTCAGAATGTGACTGTACTTGGAGATTGTGTCTTTAAAGAGGTAATTAAGTTCAGATGAGGTCATTAGAGTGACCTTTAATCTGGTATGACTGGTGTTCTTAAAAGAAGGGGAAGTTTGGACACAGACACATACAGAGGGAAGACCAGGTACAGGGAGATGATGGACAGGTACCAGCCAAAAAGACAGGCCTCAGAAGAAACCAGCTCTGTTGATCTCAGATTTCTAGCCTCCAGGATGGTGGGAAAAGAGATTCCCGTGGGCTAAGCTGCCCTGTCTGCGGTCCTTGGTCCTGGCAGCCCGAGCAGACTCATATGCTGGCCACACCCATTTGTGAGAGATGCTTGCACTTGAAGTCTTGCTGTGTGTGAAGTATGGACAGGAAGTAGGTTGTGCTGAACACAGGGAAGCTTTTGCCACGTGCCAGAACTGGATGTGATGCTAGGGACCACCTCCTCCATCTTCCCTGTCCTTTTTTAAAGATCAAGATGAAGCCTACCAAGAGGACGGGCTTGTTCAAGACTCCTCTGGATGTGGAGTGACACCCTCCCTAACGACTTCATTTTCATCTAGTTAACTGGATCTAAAAACTAGCCAATGACTATTCTCCACCCACACTCCATAAAACTCCCTGCCCTTCAATGCATGCCACCCCAGACCAGCTACATAATTTGCTGGGCCAGTACAAAATAAAAAAGGAGATCCCTTTTTAAAAAAATTATCAAGAGTTTCAAGAAGGTGACAGCAGAGCATTAAACCAAACACAGAGCCCTTCTAACTATGGGCCTTATGTGACCGTACAGGTGTCATGCCCATGAAGTCGGCCCTGGCGCCGTCCACACCACCAACTGTACCACTACCCGGGATATTTATGGCTTGGAGTTGATACTAAAAAGTGGAGAGACATTTTGAGAGCTAGACCACCCCCAGCTCATGCTGAGTATGACGGTGCACGATGGCCTAAAACATGAGTTTGTTAAAGCAGATTCACTCTCTCTTGCCAAGCTTCTTACGTTAGAATCACATGGGGAGAGTTTTTGCTCTTATTTTTTTTAATCTGTAGAGAATTCAGGTGATATACTAGGGTTGAGGCACAGGTAAGAAAAGTTTTCAATGCCCCCAGGAGATTCTGTAGCCCCACCAGGTTTGGGCATCGCAGGTTGCAACAACTTGAAATCTTACACACCCGTTAACTTTAATCTACTTAACCATCCCCAATTTATCACCCCCCCACTTCCTTTAGTCAAGGACAGATTTTATTTGTAAACGATATTTTAGATGGGGTTTGAGAATATTAATAGAGACCAGTCCAAAAAAGAAAGTTCCAAAGTCTATAAGTTTTCTAGTGTCTACCTCAGCTGTCCTTAACTTCCTTCAGAGGTTATCCCAGGCGACTTTATCAAGAAATTAGTATCGTGTTGTTCTATCTGTACTTTGCTCCATCAAAACAGTTCTCCTGGAAAGGGTCTGATGAATCTATTTATGTTAAAACATAAAAGACAGATACGAATTAACACATCAACTCTTTCCAGGCTCTCTTCAAGAGATGAATCACTAAGTGCAGATTTCTTTACATTGAAGAAATGTTAATGGAGGCCAAAGGTGTATGTTGTGGGGTTTTTCATTTGTTCATTAATTGATTCATTTATATTTTCAAGATATATTTAATCAAAGGAAAGTTACTTCATTATTAGATAATCCCTTCATTTAAGGAAATTGTATTTTAAAGGTAAATGTACATATTAAAAGATTAAAATTACTATTTATTTCCATATATATGATATATATATCATATATCATATATATATATATATATAGAGAGAGAGAGAGAGAGAGAGAGTGTGTGTGCTAGGAAGACCCAGGGGAAGGAATATCTAATTCTGTCTGAATCCGACAAAAAAGGTGCACACAGTAAGTGTGGTTTGGCCTGAATCCTAAGGCAGCGTGGTGTAAATTAAAGAGCATAGGCTTTGGTGTAGGACTTGAATGCCTGTCATTTGTTTAGCAGGATAAATTTGGGGAAATTACTTAGTTTAGCGGCTAAGGGTACAAAGTCTAGAGTCAGATCGCTTGGGTTTGAATCCCGACCTCGTCACTAATTGTATAACCTGGGGAAATCTATGTAACTTCTCTGTCCCTTATTTCTTCAATTATAAAATGATGTCAAAAATCAACAGACCCCACTGCATCAGTTTTGTGGGAGGGCTCATGAGTCAGTGCATGCAGAGTACTAAGACAAGTGCTCGTATTATTATTAATTAGCCTTGTTCCGCCTCTGTCTATTCTCAGTGAGATGGGGAGAATGGTACAAGCCTTTAGGGGGGACTTTCCTGGCGGTCCAGTGGTTAAGACTCTGCGCTTCCAGTGCCGGGGGCGTGGGTTCCATCCCTGGTCAGGGAACTAAGATCCCGCATGCTGTGTGGTGAGACCAAAAAAAAAAAAGCCTTTAGGACTGATTTGAGGACCAAATTCAAGACTACATGCAAAACATCTAGCCAGTGCACTTCAGCTCAGAAAATATCGTTTGCTTATTGATTCATTGACTCAACCAGCATGAATGTAGGTTACCTCTCTGTAGATTGCCTTTTCCTTTTATGCAGGTTACCTTTACCTTTATGTAGATTAATTTAACTCTACAGATTAGGGTCTGAGTGGTAAAGTGAACATAGACCACTTATTTACTGTTTTCAAATCCTGTAATGAGTTATTTTGCTTTTCCTTTACATAAATTTCTGTAATCCCACCAAACAATTCAAATTAGAGTGTGGGAATCAGTATGCGATGAATAAAAATATGTAAATATCTCCTCTCTAGTTAACATCCTTTGCAATTTTTAGCTAAATGGTATGATGACACTTAAAAAATACAGTTGCTCTGAGTGAACAGGTGCAAGGAATTCTGCAGTTCTTTACTATGCCTTTCCCAGAATTATTTTTAACATCATTACTTATGTCCTGCTTCATTTAAAATATATTTATGCACGGCTTAAAAAGATACATAGAACAAAACTAAACTAAAAATAAAATAAAAAAATAAGAGGAGCTGAAGGGAAAATAAAAGTGGTGAAATGAGAAAAACTCAGAGGTTCCATATACATACAAATTTGTACTGTAGGTGAAACTATGGACCACAAAAATTGGTTCTGACCATCGTGTAGATAGACCAGAAAGGGAAAAAATGATCAGGTCTGATATTTATAAGGGCCATCAGATAAAAACAAGCAAGAATACTTTTTTTTTTTTTTTGCGGTACGTGGGCCTCTCACTGTTGTGGCCTCTCCCGTTGCAGAGCACAGGCTCCAGACGCGCAGACTCAGCGGCCATGGCTCACAGGCCCAGCCGCTCCGCGGCATGTGGGATCTTCCCGGACCGGGGCACGAACCCGTGTCCCCTGCATTGGCAGGCGGACTCTCAACCACTGTGCCACCAGGGAAGCCCCCCAAAACAAGCAAGAATACTTTTAACCAGTCTTCTGAGTACCTTACTATTCTCTGAACTCAGATACCTTCTCTAAATCTCTTTTGTGCATGCATCTTTTTAACTTCTGTTTAGTTATCTTTATCCATTACTAAACCATAAGATACCTGAAGAGAGAGGCCTTAGTGTATTAATTTTTGTATAATACTGTACCTCACACATGATAGGACTATCATAAAATGTTTGCACAATGAATTAATTAAGGAAACTTTAAGAGGTATGTCAAAAGAAAGAAGCCTGTTTGAGTGGACTTCCCACTTTCAAAGAGAATTGGCTGGAAAGGCAGGCTAACTGGTGAACTGTGTTGGGAAAGATGAAAGTTATAAGTGAATTTCCCTGTACACACAGAAATAATCACTGTGGTGATTTATTATCATTTTCACATGAGGGGATAAGACTGGCCATTTGAAGATAATCGTTTGCCAAGAAGGGAGAAATGATTGAATCCAAATTCTTTATTTCAAACACCAATCAACATCTAAATCTCAATAGGATAATAATCTAACTTAACTGGGCAAATGGTCTTCATGTGTTTTATTTAAAACCAATATTCAGAAGCAGCAAGGTCTGACTATACAGCATAGGGAACCATATTCAATATCTTGTAGTAAACCATAATACAAAAGAATATGAAAAAGTATATATACTAAGAGGCAGGAGACCATTGCTTCAGGGTGTGCGAGGGGAGGGGATTCAGAGCACCTCCTAAACGAGCTCCAGAGACGGGTGCGAGCCGCGGCTAACAGCGCGGACCCCAGAGACGGGCATGAGAAGCTAAGGCTGCTGCAGCAACCACCAAGAAGCCTGTGTGCGAGCACAAGTCACTATCCACACCTCCCCTCCCGGGAGCCTGTGCAGCCCGCCACTGCCAGGGTCCCGGGATCCAGGGACAACTCCCCCGGGAGAACGCACGGCGGGCCTCAGGCTGCTGCAGCGTCACGCCGGCCTCTGCCGCCGCAGGCTCGCCCCGCACTCCGTGACCCTCCCTCCCCCCGGCCTGAGTGAGCCAGAGCCCCCGAAACAGCGGCTCATTTAACCCCGTCCTGTCTGAGCGAAGAACAGACGCCCTCCGGCGACCTACACGCAGAGGCGGGGCCAAATCCAAAGCTGAACCCTGGGAACTGTGCGAACAAAGAAGAGAAAGGGAAATCCCTCCCAGCAGCCTCAGGAGCAGCGGATTAAATCTCCACAATCAACTTGATGTACCTGCATCTGTGGAATACCTGAATAGACAACAAATCAACCCAAAATTGAGTGGTGGACTTAGGGAGCAACTGTAGACTTGGGGTTTTCTTTCTGCATCTAATTTGTTTCTGGTTTTATGTTTATCTTAGTTTAGTATTTAGTATCATTGGTAGATTTGTTTATGGATTTGGTTGCTGTCTTCCCTTTTATATATATTATTTTTTCTTTTTCTCTTTTTGTGAGTGTGTATGTGTATGCTTCTCTGTGTGATTTTGTCTATATAGCTTTGCCTTTTTAACCCATTTATCCTAGGGTCTGTCTGTCTTTTTTTTTTTTTTTTTTTTAGTATAGTTTTTAGCGCTTGTTATCATTGGTGGATTTGTTTATTGGTTTGCTTGCTCTCTTCTTTCATTTTTTAAATTTCTTTATTTTTAATAATTTTTATTTTAATAGCTTTATTTTATTTTATTTATTTCCTTTCTTTCTTTCTTTCTTTCTTTTTTCTCCCTTTTCTTCTGAGCCATGTGGCTGACAGGGTCTTGGTGCTCCAGCCCGGTGTCAGGCCTGAGTCTCTGAGGCAGGAGAGCTGAGTTCAGGACATTGGTCCACCAGAGACCTCCTGGCTTCATGTAATATCAAACAGCAAAAGCTCTCCCAGAGATCTCCATCTCAATGCCAAGACCCAGCTCCAGTCAACAACCAGCAAGCTACAGTGCTGGACACCCTATGCCAAACAACTAGCAAGACAGGAACACAGCCCCACCCATTAGCAGAGAGGCTGCCTAAAATCATAATAAGTTCACAGACTCCCCAAAGCACACCACCAGATGTGGTCCTGCCCACCAGAAAGACAAGATCCAGACTCATCCACCAGAACACAGGCACCAGTCCCCTCCACCAGGAAGCCTACACAACCCACTGAACCAACCTTAGCCACTGGGGGCAGACACCAAAACCAACGGGAACTACGAACCTGCGGCCTGTGAAAAGGAGACCCCAAACACAGTAAGACAAGCAAAATAAGACAAAGAAACACACAGCAGATGAAGGAGCAAGGTAAAAGCCCACCAGACCAAACAAATGAAGAGGAAATAGGCAGTCTACCTGAAAAAGAATTCAGAGTAATGATAGTAAAGATGATCGAAAATCCTGGAAATAGAATGGAGAAAATACAAGAAATGTTTAACAAGGACCTAGAAGAACTAAAGAGCAAACAAACAATGATGAACAACACAATAAATGAAATTAAAAATTCTCTAGAAGGAATCAATAGCAGAATAACTGAGGCAGAAGGACAGATAAGTGACCTGGAAGATGAAATAGTGGAAATAACTACCGTAGAGCAGAATAAAGAAAAAAGTATGAAAAGAATTGAGGACAGTCTCAGAGACCTCTGGGACATTAAACACACCAACATTCGAATTATAGGGGTCCCAGAAGAAGAAGAGAGAAAGAAAGGGACTGAGAAAGTATTTGAAGAGATTATAGTTGCAAACTTCCCTAATATGGGAAAGGAAATAGTCAATCAAGTCCAGGAAGTGCAGAGAGTCCCATACAGGATAAATCCAAGGAGAAACACGCCAAGACACATATTAATCAAACTATCAAAAATAAAATACAAAGAAAAAATATTAAAAGCAGCAAGGGAAAAGCAGGAAATAACATACAAGGGAATCCCCATAAGGTTAACAGCTGATTTCTCAGTAGAAACTCTGCAAGCCAGAAGGGTGTGGCAGGACATATTTAAAGTGATGAAAGGGAAAAACCTACAACCAAGATTACTCTACTCAGCAAGGATCTCATTCAGATTCGATGGAGAAATTAAAACCTTTACAGACAAGCAAAAGCTAAGAGAATTCAGCACCACCAAACCAGCTTTACAACAAATGCTAAAGGAACTTCTCTATGCAGGAAACACAAGAGAAGGAGAAGACCTACAATAAGAAACCCAAAACAATTAAGAAAATGGTAATAGGAACATACATATCCATAACTACCTTAAATGTAAATAGATTAAATGCTCCAACCAGAAGACAGAGACTGGCTGAATGGTTACAAAAACAAGACCCATATATATGCTGTCTACAAGAGACCCACTTCAGACCTAGGGACACATACAGACTGAAAGTGAGGGGATGGAAAAAGATATTCCATGCAAATGGAAACCAAAAGAAAGCTGGAGTAGCAATTCTCATATCAGACAAAATAGACTTTAAAATAAAGACTATTACAAGAGACAAAGAAGAACACTACATAATGATCAAGGAATCGATCCAAGAAGAAGATATAACAATTGTAAATATTTATGCACCCAACATAGGAGGACCTCAAATACATAAGGCAAATACTAACAGCCATAAAAGGGGAAATCGATAGTAACACAATCATAGTAGGGGACTTTAACACCCCACTTTCACCAATGGACAGATCATCCAAAATGAAAATAAATAAGGAAACACAAGCTTTAAATGATACATTGAACAAGATGGACTTAATTGATATTTATAGGACGTTCCATCCAAAAACAACAGAACACACATTTTTCTCAAGTGCTTATGGAACATTCTCCAGGATAGATCATATCTTGGGTCACAAATCAAGCCTTGGTAAATTTAAGAAAACTGAAATTGTATCAAGTATCTTTTCTGACCACAACGCTATGAGAGTAGATATCAATTACAGGACAAGATCTGTAAAAAATACAAACACACGGAGGCTGAACAATACACTACTTAATAACGAAGTGATCACTGAAGAAATCAAAGAGGAAATCAAAAAACACCTAGAAACAAATGACAATGGAGAAACGGCGACCCAAAACCTATGGGATGCAGCAAAAGCAGTTCTAAGAGGGAAGTTTATAGCAATACAATCCTACCTTAAGAAACAGGAGACATCTGAAATAAACAACCTAACCTTGCACCTAAAGCAATTAGAGAAAGAAGAACAAAAAACCCCCAAAGTTAGCAGAAGGAAAGAAATCATAAAGATCAGATCAGAAATAAAAAGAAATGAAGGAAACGATAGCAAAGGTCAACAAAACTAAAAGCTGGTTCTTTGAGAAGGTAAACAAAATTGATAAACCATTAGCCAGACTCATCAAGAAAAAAAGGGAGAAGACTCAAATCAATAGAATTAGAAATGAAAAAGGAGAAGTAACAACTGACACTGCAGAAATACAAAGGATCATGAGAGATTACTACAAGCAACTCTATGCCAATAAAATGGACAACCTGGAAGAAATGGACAAATTCTTAGAAAAGCACAACCTTCTGAGACTGAACCAGAAAGAAATAGAAAATACAAACAGACCAGTCACAAGCACTGAAATTGAAAGTGTGATTAAAACTCTTCCAACAAACAAAAGCCCACCAGATGGCTTCACAGGTGAATTCTATCAAACACTTAGAGAAGAGCTAACACCTATCCTTCTCAAACTCTTCCAAAATATAGCTGAGGGAGGAACACGCCCAAACTCATTCTATGAGGCCACCATCACCTGGATACCAAAACAAGACAAAGATGTCACAGAAAAAGAAAACTACAGGCCAATATCACTGATGAATATAGATGCAAAAATCCTCAACAAAGTACTAGCAAACAGAATCCAGCAGCACATTAAAAGGGTCATACACCATGATCAAGTGGGGTTTATCCCAGGAATGCAAGGATTCTTTAGTATATGCAAATCAATCAATGTAATAAAACATATTAACAAACTGAAGGAGAAAAACCATATGATCATCTCAATAGATGCAGAAAAAGCTTTCGACAAAATTCAACACCCATTTATGATAAAAACCCTCCAGAAAGTAGGCATAGAGGGAACTTACCTCAACATTATAAAGGCCATATATGACAAACCCACAGCCAACATTGTTCTCAATGGTGAAAAACTGAAACCATTTCCACTAAGATCAGGAACAAGACAAGGTTGCCCACTCTCACCACTGTTATTCAACATAGATTTGGAAATTTTAGGCACAGAGAAGTAAAAGAAATAAAAGGAATCTAAATTGGAAAAGAAGAATTAAAACTGTCACTGTTTGCAGGTGACATGATACTACACATAGAGAATCCTAAAGATCCCACCAGAAAACTACTAGAGCTAATCAATGAATTTGGTAAAGTAGCAGGATACAAAATTAATGCACAGAAATCTCTTGCATTCCTATACATTAATGATGAAAAATCTGAAAGAGAAATTAAGGAAACACTCCCATTTACCATTGCAACAAAAAGAATAAAATACCTAGGAATAAACCTACCTAAGGAGACAAAAGACCTGTATGCAGAAAACTGTAAGACATTGATTAAAGAAATTAAAGATGAAACAAACAGATGGAGAGATATACCATGTTCTTGGATTGGAAGAATCAACATTGTGAAAATGACTCTACTACCCAAAGCAATCTACAGATTCAATGCAATCCCTATCAAACTACCAGTGGCATTTTTCACAGAACTAGAACAAAAAATTTCACAATTTGTTTGGAAACACAAAACGCCCTGAATAACCAAAGCACTCTTGAGAAAGAAAAACAGAGCTGGAGGAATCAGGCTCCCTGACTTCAGACTATACTACAAAGCTACAGTAATCAAGACAGTATGGTATTGGCACAAAAACAGAAATATAGATCAATGGAACAGGATAGAAAGCCCAGGGATAAACCCGCACACATATGGTCACCTTATCTTTGATAAAGGAAGCAAGAATATACAATGGAGAAAAGACAGCCTCTTCAATAAGTGGTGCTGGGAAAACTGGACAGCTACATGTAAAAGAATGAAATTAGAACACTCCCTAACACCATACGTAGAAGTAAACTCAAAATGGATTAAAGACCTAAATGTAAGACCAGACACTATAAAGCTCTTAGAGGAAAACATAGGCAGAACATTCTATGACATAAATCACAGCAAGATCCTTTTTGACCCACCTCCTAGAGAAATGGAAATAAAAATAAAAATAAACAAATGGGACCTCATGAAACTTAAAGCCTTCTGCACAGCAAAGGAAACCATAAACAAGACGGAAAGACAGCCCTCAGAATGGGAGAAAATATTTGCAAACAAAGCAACTGACAAAGGATTAATCTCCAAAATATACAAGCAACTCATGCAGCTCAATATTAAAAAAACAAAGAACCCAATCCAAAAATGGGCAGAAGACCTAAATAGACATTCCTCCAAAGAAGATATACAGATTGCCAACAAACACATGAAAGGATGCTTGACATCACTAGTCATTAGAGATGTGCTTTGTCTTTACTTCTTGGGGACTCTTGCTTCCAAGCCAGTTCATAAATCATTGTCATCCATGAAAAGTGGGAATTAGTATCCTCATTTTATAAATAAGACTACTAGTAAACAATAGCTATTAAGTGATTTGCCCGAGGTCACACAGCTAATAAGTAATCGTGTCCTTATCCTTATTCTTGGATTGTGGTTTGGTATAAAGACAGAGCAAATCCTGTTCGTTCTGGATAGAAGCTGGGATTTCACAGAGGGTGAGAAAATCTACAGAAGCAAAGTGGAGGTGAGAATTAGAAATGCAGGCAATGAGGATGCCAGGAAAAGCAAGGTCAACTGAGGAAATCTCCTCAAAAATAAGGCAGATCAGGATAAGAGCAAGACCTATCTTTGGCGCTTTGAATTGGCAAGACTGAGCCCGGAAACCCGCCCAGCAAGGAGAAAGGGCAGAGCACCTTTGATGGTTGCCGATGCCTTGGAGCTTGGATGGGAAAAGCTGAGAAGCTTTGAGAACCTACGCAACCAGGAAGAAGGGGGCCAAGTAGAGCAAACCTCACAGCAAAAGTATTTATGAAAATATGTTTTTTACCTGTTGCTGTTGTGAATTGTCTGGTAGCTTCATCAGGAGGCATGAAGAAGCAGAAAGATGACTTGGAGGCTAGCTCATTTGCAGGCTGAGGCCTCTAAATACTGAGAAATTCACTTTCCAAGAAGAAAAATAGCCTGCAGGTAGTGCTGGGTTCCCATAACCCTGATGAGGCCCAAACAGCCAGCAACTATTTTGTCCTAAAACCAATCTTCCCTTCTCCTAAATCCCAGTGTCACGTCCCAGTGTCCTCTGATTGTCGTCAGTTATTATGTAATATCACAGGTGATCTTTTCGCGTATTTATGCTCTCTCGCCTACTAGACTATAAACTCTTGCCAAGATGAGGGCAGATAGCATTCTTCTCTGATTTTCTTATGGATGCTGCTGAATCTAGTGGACCTGTTTATCGAATACTTGATTTACTCTCCTCTTGCAACAGCACAGAAATGATCCCTGCAGATGGGCCCTTTCTGAGCCTATGTGGCCGAGGGTGGGTTCCCTGGCAAGCAGAAACTGAGATGGAAATTACAGCTCAGGGTATTGATTAAGGTGCACTCTGGGGATCAATACCTGGGGAGGGGGAAGAAGGAAGCAGACAAGGAAGAGCAAGACATCAAGCTGCACTGGGGGCCCTACAACAGCCCTGGGTGGGGGGGCCCGGAGCTACAGTGGCCCTTCAGAGTTGTCTCAAGTTGGGTGATGTGGACAGGACCTTACTTCCTCATCGGTCAGTTACTGGATGTGGGCCACCTGCGAAGGGATGGGGCCGTGAGGGAGACAGCTATTTACAGCCCTTGAAGGGGCTGGCAACTCTCTTAGCAGCCAAAGAGCAGCAATTCTTCAGTGAAGGGAGATCTGGACACAGTGCGTCCCGGTGCAGACTCACGCTAGGTAACTCCAGAGAAATGGAAGTCTTTCTTTAAAGGCAGGAGTTATCTGTATACTCTAGTTTGGAGTACTTCTCTGAGCCCAAAGACAAGGGTATCAGTGCCCACCGCTATGTTCATTATTTCCTGATTGAGTCCAAGTTGCATTTGTTCTGGTGGTTTGCGAATTTGCTGTCAGCACCTAGAAAAGAAACAGTTTTTTAAAAAGTCAAGCACTGCCTTCGCCACTGTGTCGAGACACTTTCAGACTAAGTCCCCAAGGTGATGCTATGTGGCCTAAGAAATACTGACTGAGGGCTTCTCTGGTGGCGCAGTGGTTGAGAGTCCGCCTGCCGATGCAGGGGACACGGGTTCGTGCCCCGGTCCGGGAAGATCCCACATGCCGTGGAGCGGCTGGGCCCGTGAGCCATGGTCACTGGGCCTGCGCATCCGGAGCCTGTGCTCCGCAACGGGAGAGGCCACAACAGTGAGAGGCCCGCATACCGCAAAAAAAAAAAAAAAAAAGAAATACTGACTGAAATGGCACTTATGCTCAATTGCGATTCTTTGTTTCCTTTTTCTAAGAGGACTTCAACTACATTCTGGACTGAAAACACAAGTTTGGGATTGACGTGTACATGTACACACTGCTATATTTAAAATGGATAACCAACAAGGACCTCCTATATAGCACAGGGAACTCTGCTCAATATTATGTAACAACCTAAATGTGAAAAGAATTTGAAAAGGAATAGATACGTGTGTATGTATAACTGAATCACTTTGCTGTACACCTGAAACTAATGCAACATTGTTAACCAACTATACTCCAACATAAAATAAAAAGTTTAAAAAAAGGAAAAAAAAAACGGCAGATGGAGAGAAACAGTCTGCTGGTACCGTCTGCTGGGTTCTTCGCAGGAGTCACCTTCTCCTGCAGGTGCAACCAGCTAACGTTAGGAAGCGAGCAGAGCGACTTGGATGGGAAGAGCTAGTGGAAGATATGCAGCTGGCCAGAGCGTCCCTCCCTCCCTGTCTAGACGAATCAGCAGATCGCACACCTGCTACTGCATGGCCGCCTCTGCGCAGCCTGGCGGCACAGCTGCAGGACACTCTGCTTCTGGCCGGCTGCCCCGAGCTTCGCCTGTCCTCGGAGATGGGGCCCTCCCAAGGCAAGTTCAACTGGGTTCTTTGGCAGCCGAAGTCTACACGGACCCTGCAGGGAGTGGTTGAGAAAAGTGAGTTTGACATGCTTGGAAATATTTAGATCCGGGATGTAAACTGCAAAGAAAATATTTACTCTGTTTGTTTTAATACCACAGAGGGGTTTGGATCCAGGGAATCTTCAGAGAAGTATAAAAGGCTCCTGCCAAGACACCAGTTTAACAATTTGGTCGGTGACAAAAGGGCATCCTGTTTAACGAGTCTGAATTTAAGTAACATGTCTCCAGGGTATTAATGTGTCTGTCCCATCGGTTTACAGGGCTGTTTTCTTTAACCTGTGAATTTTGGGGTTTGGTATCTGAACTGGGACAGAATCAAAATACTCTCCTTTGGTAGAAAGCAAGCAAGCAGGTCCTACGAAGCTGAAGCGGCTGCTAGCTGAGCACAGGCAAAAAACTCCCCATGACCACTCGACTCCTCCGAGTACCCAGCTCTTCCTAGGAGACACGTTTGCTCACGGCCCTCGGTGAAAATTCCCTTCCGTGTAGTAGCCTAGAGTTCAGATATACTGTCGAGTGCTACAGAACCATCTAACAGTATTCTTGGTCAGTGGGTTTTAACCAGGAATTATGATAAAAAAAAAAGAAGCCTTTGTAAACTTGGAAAAGTTGCCTGTTTTGAGTTTTTGTCTTTCATGGAGAGATCTCACCTTGGGCAGAACTTTTAGGACCCACCCTGACTTCCCTCTGGTTTCCCTCTAGTTTTCTGTTGGCAGAATGGGAAAGTTACTTCTAAAGGGAGGTTTAAAAAAAAAGTCTCAGCTATGCACACATTTGTGGATCTGTTGGGAGAAGAAACACAAAAAATGAAGCTGGCACCAGAGTATTCCCCACAAGAGTCTGTAAGAGATGAACTGGGACCCTTTCCTGCCTTCAGATGGTACACCAGGCAGAGAAAATCGTAACCAGTTTTCAACTCTCAGGAAAGTGGATTCCGTGATCTCTTAGTTTCCTCTTCCACCATCTATTGCTTCCCTTCTCTGGCAATTTTTCTTTCAATTAAGCCCCTTTTGCTGTACTGCCAAGCCGATTCCTCCTGTATAATTGACATGGAGAACGAACAGCTGCTTCTCAATGGTTGGTCACAGTTGTATTTCAATTGTCTTTCAACACCTGTGAAACAGAATTCCTGTTCAGAATTTTGTAACAGTCGACCAGAAGCAGAGAGTCTCTTCCCCTCTCTCTGGTGGTGGAGATTCTTGTGTTCTACTTCCTTTTTAGAACCCTTACCCTTTCTGCATCCCCTTTGACTATTGCCACCATACATGTGGTTCCAACTAAATCTGATGTCTGTTGCTGAAAGTTCGAATATTTAAGGTCCTCTAGTCCATTTCTTCCTGAGTCACAAGAGAAAGTTATCCCACTTCTAACCACTTAAGAATTAAGGGAAGAAAGCCTTTTAGTACCCAAGTTGTTATTCTGACATAACCCAGTTTTTTTCACATTTCTGCTTAGTTGCTAATTAATCATAGGAACAGCTACAACGGGGAAAATTCAGGCATGCAAAAAATTATATTTACTAATGAACTAATTTGCATGAAAACCATTAGAAAAATATAGACATACTTGATTTATAGCAGCTTAGAACAAAGAGGGATAGGAAAGATTAATTAGTCTAAATCTAGTTGCTCTCATTTTGGAGGAAAGAAACCAAGCTAGAGCAGTGGAGTAATTTTTTTGAGTCAGATAACTAGTCTCTGGGGTAGCTCAGATATCCTAGAGCTCAATTCTCCATTTTGGTAGTAGCTTCCTTGGTCTTTGACAAATGGTGGTCTGAAATCAGAACAAGGAAGGTTCTGGAACATTGGAAGGGAAGCTGAAATAACTATATCTTGTCGTTCTGCCGGCCAGAATATTTCTCCTGCTCTCTAGATCAGACTGAAGTTCCATCTGGGAGAGGTTTGTACATTAACTGTAGTATTTGTTCACCTCTAAAGTTCAAGTCTTTCTGGGAGCTATCCATTTTACACTGTTTAGGCTCTGATGCACAGAATGAATGAGGAGTCTGAGGGGAGGTTTGGATAGAGTGAGAAGAAGAGGCCCAGTAACGAGGAATTTCTTAAATGCCATTTAACGTAAATGTAATGTGATGTTATGAGTGTGTATTAGTTTGCCACTGCCACTGTAGCAAACTGCCACAAACATGGTGGATTAAATAATATAAGTTGATAATCTTACAGTCTGTAGGCTAGAAGTCTGGAATGGGCTTCACTGGGCTAAAATCAAGATGTCGGCTGGGCTGCATCCCCTTCTAGAGGTTCTCGGGGAGAATCCACTTTCTTGTCTTTTCCAGATTCCAGGGGCTGTCTAGCATTGGATCGCCCTGACTTAAGGGCCCACCCATGTAATCCAGGACCATCTCCTTATTTAAGGTCAGCTGACAAGCAGCCTCAACTCCGTCTGCAGGCTTGATTCCCTCCATCACATACCCTGAGCTATTCACAGGTCGCAAGGAGTTGGGGGCGGGTATCTTTGGAAAGCATCTTCGTTCTACCTACCACAGGCTGTAACAAACAAAACAAAAAGCTAATCTCAAAGGCTTACATAAATAAAAGTTTCTTCGTGCCCCTCATCGGGTGTCTTCGCCGGGACAGCCTTCCTGGGGACTGTGTTCAGGGACCCCGGGTTCCTTCCAGCATCTGGGTCCGCCTTCCAACGGGCCTTCACGGTTTTCTCCATTCAGTTACCATGTGCAGAAAGAGAGGAGGGCTCTCGTATGTGTCATTTTATGGATCAGGCCTGGAAATAGTGAAGGTTATTTCCTCCCATATTCCCTGGGCAGTACTCAATTATGTGGCTATGAGACAGCCTGGGGCCTGGGACCCGGGACCCTTTGCCACAGTGCTTGCACCTGGACAAACGTCTCTTTGAGCAACAAAATACAGAGAAACTATGAGGGACTAAAAATAGCTGGACACATGCACAATTGGGGCAAATTATGAACAATAAGATACAAAAAGACCAAAAACCCAACTGCCACTTCTGAGGAGCCGGGAGCGACAGCAGAGTCCTGCGCAGGCCCCGTGCACTCAACACCACCAAGGGGTGGGCAGCCCACTTCAGCCACCACTCCTGCCCGACCCCTGGACCCGCGCCTACCCTCACCCCATACAAGGAACCCTCGCCCCCGCTTCGCGGAGCGAGCAAGGGGACCTGTTACTTGTTTTCTCTCCCCCCCCTGCTGCAGCAGGGGCCCCAATAAAGCCTTGCCTGAATTTCTGGACTGTCCCCTGATCAATTGCCATCGATTAAGGAGGCCAAGAACCCCGGTTTGTAGTAGCCACACCTAAGAACAATGGAAGTCGGGAAATGGAGCCTATCCGTGTGCTTGGGAAAGAAAGGAAATGCACTCGATGAAGAGCTAGTCAGCCTCTGCCCAGTCTGTTCCTGGCCCCCAAACACCTGTTTCATCCTCCTACTACACCTGGAGCACACCTGTCCTTCCAGAAGGTAGAAAACCCAAGGTCACCCCCAGTCATTGCCTCAAGTTCAAATCCCAGATCTCTGAGTGATGTTCAGACCTCTAAATGAGGACTGAAGAAGGTTCCTTGAACCTACGAACCCTATGTACACACACACACGCACACGCACACACAGTATCCAATGGTGATATATAGATAGGAAAATATGCTTTTAACCTCTTGTTTGGAAAAGGAAAGAATGAAAGACACAGCTGTTCCTGCTTCACAACAATTTTGAAATTCTTCTGGACAGATGTTACGGAGGACCCTACTCTTCGGGTAGGGCAAGTTTTTCATTTCATCCTGAATTATGCTCTCTAGAACCTCCCTCTCTAGTGCTCTCCATGGCTCCGGCCTCAGGCCTCTGGGAGGTGCTTCTGTGTCCACCACTCACCGTGGCCTTAATAAAGTGGGTACTGGGGACTATACTTGGCCCTGGTGAAGTCAGGGGACCCAGCAGTAACCTTAAAGCTTATGAAGTCAGTCTTTTAGACCAAAGCTCATGGTATCCTTAATGATATAATCGTCTCCAAAATTAGCATGCTTTATAATCTTTTTATTTCTAGGTAGTTCCATGTGCCAGTAACTGCGTTTGACGTTTCTTTCACAGCAATGGTTCTCATCTGGTTTTCTCATTTGCTTCCTCCAAGCCAGTCTCATCCTCCTCAAAGCGTCAGAAGCTCCATGTTTGAAGACCGTCCCTTTCATCTGATCTTTACCTTACGGTTGTGCGCTTTTGTCCTGCTTTGAGTTTCGCTAAGAATCTTACTATATTTTGTCATTCAGAGCCTTTGCAGTTTGTCTCTATTACCTGGGGTTCCGAAGGAGATTTTCGAAGCCTAAAAGTTACTGATCTCTGGATGCTATATACACCTTGATTTCTGCTTCAAAACAAGCTGGGTTTTGTCCGTGTCATCTCTTGTTGTATATTGCTAAGAGTAGCCAGTAGTAGCAAATAGACACTGTTAATCTCATTCTTACAGCATCTTGTGTAAGAGCTACAGGCTTAATTGTTCCATGAGGTCTGGGCTGGCTTCCTATTTACCGTGCTCAACAGTTCTGTTATGTATTTTGATGTGGAAAACCATGGACTAGACCTCCACCCTTCTAGCCTCCTATGTCAGTTTCTCTACTACTTGCTGACTAAAAAGCCAGTGCCACAAATTTTAAGTTTGTGCTGTGTTAGCGCCCAGCTTCCAAATACCAGTTTCTAAATAAGTTAAGGTATTATAACAGAAGCTTTAGCATACTGATGATTTAGTTCTAGCTCATATCATGGTCCATAGAGGCTAATTCCGATCAAGCAACTTTATATGTGGTCATTCAAGGACTCAAGTTCCTTCCGTATCTGTAGTTCTGTCTTCTTATAGGTTCACAGATCCTTCACCTTTCAGGAACAGAAAGAGCGAGGATCACTCGTACAATTTTGTTACAAACTGAGTCAGAAGTGGACATCACTTTTGCCCACATTCTGTTGTCCAGGATTAAGTCATATGGCTACATCTAGTTGCAAAGGGTGATAGGAGGCATATTGTCACTGTGTTTCCGGTGGGAAAAGGTAATGGAATTTGGTGCATATGTGCAGTCTCTGTCACACCAGAGGACGCAGAATTGAGTATACTGTGCTCCAAAAGCCAGCTGCACTTTGTTATACCGTGTTCATCAGGGTCCTGTGAACTTTCGTTGATAGTTATTGAATATTTAGCGGCAGAAGCGCTGTTGATAGAATAATATTCATCTGCAAGTCATTTTGAAATCTCGAGGTGTTCAAAGCATTGTAGATCAGAAGTCATTTATTTACACGAATATATTATTATGTCATTATATGTATTATTGATACATTTTCGATGATATCTGGTAATCGGACATCGTGTTAAGTGCTAGACGAATGGAGATCAAGAGGATACATTCTTGTCCTCAAAAAGCTCTCAGTATTCCAGAGGAGGCAAACGTGTACACAACTGACTTAAAATACAACTCGTTTTTTCTATAATAAAACTATATATGTTTGGGGTTAATATATACACCCTAGTATATATAAAATGGATAAACAACAAGGACCTACTGTATAGCTCAGGTCACTATATTCAATATCTTGTAGAAACGTGTAATGGAGAAGAATCTAAAAAAGAGTCTATCTATCTCTCTATAACTGAATCACTTTGCTGTACACCTGAAGCCAGCACAACATTGTAAATTAACTATATACTTCAATAAAAAATGGTTTAAAAAACTATATATGTGCTATAGAAGCACAAAAAAAGGAACTGTTACGTCCTGGTCTTATAGAGAAGTAAATAGGGATGGTGAGAAAAAAGTCAACAGTGATTAATGATGTCCTGTTTTTGTTTTTTGCTTTGCTATGTAAGTGTACTACCTCATTAAATAAGAAAGCTTGTGAGGAGGGGGTTATCAAAATACTAAACACGCCAAACTGAAAAAGTAAAAATGAAAAGTGTTTTAAAAGGTCAGAGGTTTTTCTAGTTCAGTGTTTAGGAAAGAGGTATTGAAATCTTAAAATCTAGAATAATGTTCAAGCTAAGAAAATCAGCAAAGCCATTCCCGCCCCCCCCCCCCTTTCGTGGTTGCCATTTGGACTGAATAGGTTAATGGTCGAAAGTTTGTTTCTGAGATGCCTCCAGTAGGGCACTCGGGCCACCTCCCATGATGGTAGGTCCCTGCTGGTTCTGATGAAGCCAGACTTTCATTAAGCCTCTCACCACCAGTGGCTGGAACCCATCCACTTCATGCGAATAGACAACCACAAGTATTCCGTTCCGTATATCAGTACCAGAAACTAGAAGCATGGAATGCACACAGTATGCTTTGAACCTCATAATTGTTCCTTGTAATAATAATTTTTTACATTTGAACCTATGAGTTATCAAGGAAAAAGAAATACAAAGCCACTCTGGTTGAAGGATAGACTTAAAATAACAGGAATTATGGAGATGGAAAAATACCACTTTTCTTTGTTGGCCCAAGGATTTATGTTTGGGGAAAAAATGATTCAGAGGTGATGGCCTTTCTTGGATATTAACAAACTGTAGAACAGTTTGCATCCCTGACAGTGGATGGTGTGTAAATTCTGATAGGGAGGGAGCTGTGGCAGAGAAAAAAAGAGAGCTAAGCTCAGGCAGCTTGATGTTTATAAAGGGAGAGACTCTGGATTCTTTTTGTAAGGAAAATTTATTATGAAAGTCTCTTCAGCCTTTACTGGAGAGTGAGAACATTTGTTGTGCTTTAAACTGGAATACGAATATTGCTGAAAGTGATATATCCATACAAACAACATGTTTTTCCCAGCCAACTTGTTATACTTAACTCACGCTTATCAGATTCTGAGCCGTATACAAATGAGCTCCAGATGGGAGAAACAGTCAAACATTTAAACATTAGAAATCCCGCAACAAAGAATAAAGAAAAGATAGACTTTTTTTCCCCCAGATTTCCAAAGAGGAGAAATTGAAAGGAAAACGTTGACAGTTGGAGTTTCACTACATTTTAAAAATTTCATACTTAAAAAAATATATTTTTTATTGAAAGGCAAACTACAGAGTACAAAACCAGGGGAAAGAGTTCGTCTCTCTTCTTAATGCCACATGCAAATTTATAACAAAATAATTAACTAATAGATATACTGTCCAGTGTTACAGCTAATTTATAAGTGAGCAAATATAAATAATAGATATGCAAATAAAAATGTTTATGCTAGTAATTTAAAAATTATCATTAAATTGAGATTAAATTTCACCTATTAAATTATAATAAACCTCAAAACAGAACTTTAAAGGGAGCAAAACATCATGGAACTGATTTTCCTTCATCCCTGACGATGTTTGTAAACCGGTAAAAACGTTTTGGAAAATGCAACTTGAAATTTCACGTACTTGTTGATTGAATGAGCTGGGTTCAGAGGTGTGAAACTGTGAAATAATTCTATTTTATCTTCCACAGTAGCCTGTCCAAATTGTGTGTTGGATCTTCCTTCTTTGCCTTTGGACGAAAACCTCTGGTAGACTCATTCTCAGGTACACAGAAGTCCAGTTTGAGACTAAGAAACAAAACACAGCACCAATCCTTCGTTGTATAACGCCGTTTCAGGCCTCTTCTCTGGACTCCTAACTTGGAACTGGTAACCCTCTAGTGGGAAGGTGGATACTCCGTCGTTTTTCCGCCTGGTTCTTTCCTTCCTCCTCCCTTACTGTGTTGCTTCTTGGCTCCCCCTTGGCGATAAGGAGTCCGAGAAGAGGAATCAGGGCTCAAAAATTATCTGTCACTTGGTGCAGTGTGTAATCTGGGTCCAGAGTCCGATGACGGAGACAGGTACTTAAATGCCGTCTTTCTGCCTCAGGGTATCTATGGATTCTTCGAAGACTACCGCCGCCGCTGTGCGCTGACCTGAGCGACACCCAACGTGTGCCTGTGCAGGACGTCCATCTACTTCCGCTTCTGGTGCTGAGCTCTGCGTCACCTTTTACTCCCGCGGGCCCTCAGCCCTTGTAGGAAACCACGTGATGAGATCCTCTCCAGGTGGCACCTGCCTCCCTGCCCTCTGTAGAGTCCACCCTGATCCAGTTTTTTCTCTGTGTTCAGCCATGCGGATTCCTTCCATCCAACCTCTTGCCTTCACAGTTTTTCAGGCGAGAGCCAGCCTCTTGGTTTTCCAAATTCCTCACATGTCAAGATCAAAGTTTTCTCCCTGGACCTGAGGTTGGTTAACAAAGCATAGTGGAGGGGAAGAAAAGCGTGGGGTTTACTGACAGTTGTTCTAAAACATTATTTATCCATCTTCCTAATGCACTCTTAGCTTTTGTTCTATAATGGAAGGTAGGCGATAGGCTAAGCGGGGCTGAACCTGGTTTTGGCAGCCTCCTTTGCAGGTCACGTGTAAACGACCAGGCGTCTCTCTCTAGGAGGTAGGGGCATTTGTCACATAACTTTTCAGCTTTGAAATCCCAGCCAAAATTGAAACAATGGAACAAATGCCATTTAGACTTTACACATATAAAAAAAAATCTTCAAAATTTTCTAAACGTTGTAGACCATGGGGTGGAAAAGACCCCGTGAATTATGTAAGAGCATATCATGCATTAAGATAGTTATTGTAGTGTTAATGATGAAACTGTAGAATTCCAAAATGGTAATTTGGAAGTAATCCAGAGTCCTATGATAGGAGAATGGCTCAGGAAGTTAGGACATAGCTCTATTAAGGGAGACCATGCTACTAAAGTAACAGTAACAGCCTACGCTGTCACGTGGGAAAATACAGTTCAACGTTAAGTGGGAAAAGCAAGATACAAAACTGTCTTCACGCTACGTTTGCAACTCTGTAAGATACTTATCAAGAAGCTTGGGCTAGGAAGTCAAACAGTTAGTTCTCTACTCACTCCTCTGTGACTTGGTAGTTTGATAGCCTTGGGGAAGTTATTTAAAACCTCCAGCTCTTCTCTCTAAAAGAAGGATCATACTTGCTATTGTTGTCATGAGACTTACGTGAGCTGAGGCAGAGAAAGTCTTACTGGGAACTTAGTAATTACTCAAAAAGCTTGGGAAAGACATACAAAAATGAAAAATAGGAATGAGGTTAAAATAGTAATATTTCTTTTACCCTGTTTATAATCTTCCTTTAACAATGTTATATTACGTCCATGATTAAAAACAGACTCAAAGAAACCGAGTTATCAGGAGGTCAATATCCTGGTGATGCCACAGCCCACAGAGTCGGAGGACGACTCCTAAACGGGAGGCTGCACCAAGCTGAGGCTTCCTCACATTTCATGGACAAATCTGTTTCCCAACAGATTGTGTGAAACAGTCTAAAAAAAACACATCCCAGTCATTGGTGTTCTCTAGCCATCTTTGCATCCCCTGGGTATCACTCCCTTAGACTTCAGATATATGCTACAGTGGCTCACCTTGCTTCTTCCCAGTCCATTTATGTCACATGATACAACCCAAATGAAATATTTCAGAAATAAACCAAGGCTAATATCTTCTGATGGAAGAGGGAAAATTACAGTCTCCTAGAGTAGGTTTAATTCAAACAAGAGAATATATCTTGGCAAACCTTTCAGTGACTTTTATTACAGTTTACTGTATGCCCTCATTATCAGAACTATGATATGCACATACCTTGGGTATTAAAGTAAACCACTTCTGAAGGTTTGCAAATAAACTCCCTTCCTAATGCATTATCACTCTTTCATTTACTGCTATTTGCACTTGTAAAAACATTACATGCATTATTTCAAACTAAGAAGAGAGCCAACCATAGCGTTTAAAAAGGATGAAAAGGTTGAAAATTTTAAAGGTCTTTGTTGAATGCATTTATGACTAGGACCTTGACCGTTTCCCAGAAATATCTGATTAACCTAAACTAATCTCTCAAGTCTAAGTAAAATTAACTTTTGCATATTTACTTTTTACGTGGCCTTATGCTGTTGCTTCTAGTGAGAACTAGTCAACCTGCTCCATCAAAAATAAAAAAATCTATATTCTCATACTTGAGGGGAAAGTTAAATAATTACAACTGCATGTCCCGTTTCATGGTTGTACCCGGATAAATGATTAAAAATAGCCCCCCAAATAGAAACATATCCAACAGAACATTTAAGAATTATCTTCCTTTGACCTTTCATTATTTAAAGAAAAAATGGTAAAGTTTGGCTGGGACCTTGTAGTCAATTATTTTTAGAAGGAACTGGGGGACTTCCCTGGTGGCGCAGTGGTTAAGAATCTGCTTGTCAATGCAGGGGACACGGGTTCGAGCCCTGGTCCAGGAAGATCCCACATGCCGCAGAGCAGCTAAGCCCGTGCGCCACAACTACCGAGCCTGCGCTCTAGAGCCCGCGAGCCACAACTACTGAGCCCGCGTGCCTAGAGCCTGTGCTCCGCAACAAGAGAAGCCACCGCAGTGAGAAGCCCACGCACCGCAACGAAGAGTAGCCCCCGCTCGCCACAACTGGAGAAAACCCCGTGCACGGCAGCGAAGACCCAGCGCGGCAAAAAGTTTTTTAAAAGTCATAAAAGGAACGTGGAGTTGAGGTTAGTAGCTCATTGAAATTTGAGTCCAGTGGTATATCAATCAACTTTGGCTAGAAAACAGCAATAGGAACTCAGTGGCACACAGTGTCTCACTTATGCGTCTGCCTGGCAGAAGGGGGGCAGGACTTCTCTGGTCTTGGCTGGGATCAGCTGGACTCGGGCTCCAGCCACAGATTCAGATCAGCTTTGTTGCAGGTTTGTCCTCAGGGACCAGGAACCAGGAGACTAGATGGGGAATGTGCTCATGAAGGGGGAGGGATGATCCCGAAGAGGACGAAGAAAAGCAAACGGTGCTTCTCAAGGCCCAGACTTGGAACTTGCACACTGTCCTTTCCACGCCCCCATCATTGTAGGTCACACGTTCATGTGTTGGAGAGATATACTCCCTCCCACAGGAAGTGGGGAAGAAGAGACGGACTGTCCCTGACTAACAATCTAATCTAACACGAGCAATACATATATTGTACTTCGTGTTCCTGTAACGATGCCGTAATCACATCAACCTCATTGCTAAATTCTCTCACTTTTTTTCTCTTCAGTGTTTCTCATACCTCTCCAGTGTTCTCCATTCCATGTGTGTAACATACTTTCCTTAAACTGTTACAGTGGATTCCCTCCCTGTGTTTCAGGCACCTTACCTGTACCTTCTACAGGACTGTCATTGTTAACTTTTTAACATAAAATATGGACCTGTTATTCCTCCCCTTATAATTCAGTGAACTCTCCATCTTGACGGGGGGGGCAGACTTTCTTAATGTGGAATAAATGACCCTGTCCATCTAATTTGTTCCTTTCCCCTCATCCCTTTCCTGAACCAATTCCCATACTACGTTTTAGACATGCATACTCTTCCTGCGATCTCTCACATGCTCCAGGCCCCTGCACCTGCCCTAGCGTCTATCCCCTCCCCCTGGTCCATGGATCAGAATCCTCGTCATCCTTCAACTGCAGCACTTGTCTGAAGCTGTACCAGTCAGGCAAGGGTAATGTATAGAGCAGTAACAAACGACAGTGGCTTCTAACCACAAAGCTTGCTTTCTTGTTCAAATATATGTTAATTGCTGGCTGGCTTTGGATCGCTTCCTTCCAGGATTCAGTCTGATAGAGTAGCTCTTATAAAATGAGACATTTCACCATAGGATAAATAAAAATGTAGCATGCACTGGCTCTTAAAACTTCTGCTTGGGAGTGACCCATGCCGCTTCCACTCATTTTATTGGCTAAAGCAAGTCACATATCCACTTCAGAGTACAGTAGGATGGAGGTGAAAACCTGTTCTTCCGAGACAGACACCTGAATGTCAGCTAGTAAGTATTTTGAAGAATAAGGAGATACACCACAGAAGCTGTCCTTTTGTCTTCCTGTTAGACTTAAAGATTCCTTCCACAATGTAACAACAACAACAATTAATGTGTCTACTTTTTATTTAAAGGAATAGGGGTGTATATAATATATACATCTTTATGGATCACCCAGTTCACTGATACACACATTTTCTACTTTCCACTCACTGGCGTTACTCAACTTTCTGCCACAGTGTAACAAAGATCCCTCTTCTTCCAGTTTGCAATAACGTTTACTTCATTGCCTGCCAGCCTTCACCTGGAGCTTCTATCGACCACAGGCTTCTATCGACAATTTCTTCCAGGCCCGCAGGCTGTTCCTAACACTCTTCTCAAAGCCCACTGCCTAGTTCCAAAGCCACCCCGAAATTTTGGGTTCGTATTTTGGCAATGTTCCACTCTTGATATTAATATATGTGTTAGTTGTATATTGCTCTGTGATAAATTACTACAAAACTTAGCATCCTAAAAAAACAAACACGCACGATCTCAGTTTCTGGATGATCTCGCCAAGAATGTTTCTAGCCCGGGTGTTGAGAGTGCCGCTTGGTTTCTTCTTTCTGCTTTCAGTAAGATGCAAGAAGGGAGAGATAAGCTAAAGAAAAGGCTGTTGATTTGTTTTAATGATTGTTTTGAAGATTCCCAGGGTCTAGCACAGGGTTCAAGGCATAGAGGAAAGAGACTCGAATAAAAATGACTAACTGAATGAATCAATAAAAATTTAACCAAGATAGTAGGACACGGAACGTACTCTGTATGATACTACAGTGGTGGATACACGTCACTACACGTTTGTCAAAACTAATAAAATGTACACCACCAAGAGTGAACCCTAATGCGAACTGTAGACTTCAAGTGATAATGGCGTGTCAGCATAGGTTCGCTGACTGTGACAAATACTCTGCTCTGGCGGGGGCTGGAGATACAGGGAAGCTGTGCCTCTGTGAGGAGGGGGTGTGGGAGCTTTCCTCTCAATTTTGCTGAGAACCTAGAACTACTGTAAAAAATCAAGTCCATTATCTTTTTTTTTTTTTTTTGCGGTACGCAGGCCTCTCACTGTCATGGCCTCTCCCGTTGGCGGAGCACAGACTCCAGACGCGCAGGCTCAGTGGCCATGGCTCACGGGCCCAGCCGCTCCGCGGCATGTGGGATCCTCCCGGACCGGGGCACGAACCCACGTCCCCTGCATCGTCAGGCGGACTCTCAACCACCGCGCCACCAGGGAAGCCCCCTATTATCTTTTTTAAAAATACCACTTGGGGGAAAGTCTTTTAGCCAAAATAATCTCACTTAAGTCAGTATGTACTGAGCGTTCAGTTTTGACTGTTATCCCTGTGGCTCTGTTCCTGATCAAATTTAGGTGACTCTTGGAAGAGTCCACCAAGGACAAGTTTAATAATCAGAGGGACAGAAGTAAGAGGGTAGACAGGGCGACAGGTCGGAAGCCCACACCGAGTTTTTTCACTCCAGACCCTCTGGTCCTAGATTGAATCTTTGGGTCTGGGTACCAGGCGTGCGTGCGTCAGTTCCGGGACCCTTTAAATTAGTCTATAATAGCGTGGTACCATTTCAGCAGCCCCCGAGGCTGGAGTCAGTTGGTCAGTTGGCCCCTTCATGCCTCAAAAACAGATTGTTTGGGGTCACGGGTGTTTCTGTGACAGATTTGTTCCTTTATCAGTGCCTCTGAAGAGCAGCGGGACTCAGCCATTTGGGACATCTGACTACCTGTTGTACTCCTTCCTGCGCTGTGGATTTCTGCTAGGGACTGTCAGGTTCCTGCTTCTTCTCCCAACCAAGATGTGGGCGAGTGATGCGTCTGCACGAAGAACAGGACACCGTGGAGGCCTGGGCAAGCGGGCCCGTAGCCTGCAGCATGGATTGCCCACGGTGAGTCTAACGTTTTACTCGACTCTGGGAGCACACCCAAGTAAGGGGATTATAATCCTTCAGCTGTGTTTTCAGGCGGCCTGCGTTCCCTGGAAGGTCAAGGTACAGCCTATGAATTTGACCTGATGAAAGTTACTAAAAACAAGGCGTTAGAAAAGAGTCAGAGAAAGGGCTGAGTTTAGTAACACCTGGGATGACTGCCTTGAACCCCACAGTTATCTACCTTCCTGTGAAACCCCAGGAGTAATGTTCACCCTCAGTAATTGTAGCTAAACTGGAAACTGTACTAGACTGGGAATTATGGTGATTCCCCTGGTTGTAGAGGAAAGAGTCCTTCGGCTTCACCTCCGCCTGATACCCTGCTAGATGTGACAGCAGTGACATCGGTTGCATGTATGGGTGGAGGGGAGTGAGAGACAGTGTCAGAGGTAGGAAATTCCAGTATGCATTCGGAAGAGCATTTCTTCTTGCTTGTTTATTCCCCACAGAGAATCAACGAGAAGCATTTTTTCTCCTTGTAAAATCAATGCCTTTAATTCTCTAAAATGTATGGATGAGAAGGGAAATAATTTACTGCTTGGGCATTGGTTCTTGTCAAGGTGACAGAGTGGGTGTAGATGTGATTGACAAATAACCATACAAAAATACTAGTCTTTTTTAATGACATTAGGCTGACTCTGGACAATTTTGTCATGAAAAGCTAGAGACATTGCATAGCCATTGTGCTCATGCTTTCTGGTGGACCATCTACTTGTATGACCCCAGAATAAGGTCATGAAATGTGCCAGAGTTGGTGGAGAAAAACTTGTGTCTTTGAAATTTAAGAGCATTTGTTATTCCCTCTGGTGGCCTTTCTGAAATTCTGTGAGTAGGACTTACCTAGTTTGATTCTTCAGTACTTGGAAGTACTGAATAGTTTTTCTTGGAAGTGACCAGATGGAAAAAATTAAACATGTTTTAGAAGAGCTATTAATGCTGGGTGGATTTTTTCTAGAAGCCTTTTTATTTTTATTTAGATTTCGATCAAGAATATTTATGAGATTAATATTAGCTTATCCAATGTGATAAAATGTGTTTGGGTTAGAATTTTAAGCCATGGCTATATGCATTGATGGGCTCGACCTTGTTTTTGATGATCATCTTTACCTCTTGAGCATTTGGAAGACAACAAAATGAAACATTTTCACAAGAAGTTTGGCTTCAAATGGCGTAAGCTATTGTCTTTAAAGATGTGAACCTGAGGGAGCAGTGATATTGTCTCCAGAATCTTTTCATAGAGGACATTTAGTCCCATTTATATTGCCCTAATGGATATTTCTTGGTAAAGAACAAGCACCAAATGTATAATGGGGAGCCCTCAAAGAATGACCAGGTTTTTTTTTTTTTAACTAGACTTCTTTTCCTAAAAGAGCAATTTTACAGAAAAATAATGAGTAAACCCAAAGAAATTCGTTTTCTTCTTAATATTTTGTAATCCTATGCTGTCAACCCATCTACAATTAGATAAAGTTTAGGTGTTGAAATGCTCAAAATTTCCACAAAAAGGAGAACATTTTGTAATATTTTCATGGTGCAGACACAAATACTGTGGAGTGGACAAAGAAAGAGCAGGCTTCTAACATCCAAGGAGACGGCCAAATAATTGGATGCTCTGTGAGTGCAGGTGGGTGCCTTTGCCAGAACAGTGCATCCAGGAGTTAGTGTGTTCCCCTTACAGTTTTACGAGGCAGAGGTTGCGATGTAGAAAGAAGAGAAAAGACTTTGGAATAAAGCAAACCTGGGTACAAATCATTAACAGCTTCATCTTCCAGAGATTTCTGAATCTCTCCAAACATCTGTTTTCTCATTTCTTAATTTCTGAAAAATTTCTGTTAATAAATTTTTACCAGAAATGAAAGAGATGTTGGGAACCAGAGTATCTGGTGGGGTCACCAGGGTTGTCTTCCACTTGACCTTGGTATCTGTATGGGTTGGGTTTATATTTAATTTGTTAATGTCAGTCACCAGAAGGTACTCATTTGTGGGTCACAGTTTTCTCCATGCACTCATACGTTCAATAACTACTGTTAGCCTCCAGGAATCGTACAAAGGACTTGTCAAGGTAAGTGTTAACCTGTTTGAGAGTAGAAACAAAGTATCCCTTTTAATCATAAAACATAGGTAGAGAAAGAAGTGAGGATGTCAAAGAAATAAGCAATTATTTGTGTACTGTGTTTGTTTGTTTCATGACATTTCCTTCTAGCAGTTCGCTTGTTTAAAGAACGCAGAGAAGACATGATACCAGGCCTCCTCGCTTTGCATCCCTGCATTCCTCCAGTTTCCAGCCCCTCTTGGCAGTGAAATTTCTTGTCTCGTATTTACAATTGAATTCTTACTTCAACACTGCCCTTGTGACTGTAGTGGCTGGTGATGGAGCATTCATACTGTTTCTCTTGGTACAGAGCCAATCACATAAAAAGTGCAGTGAGATCATTAACATCAAGTACAAATTACGGATGGGTAGAGTACCAAAAGGAGCCGAGAGAACTGTCAGAAAGCATCAGCCCAGCAGAGGACTGTCCATTTACAAAGCATCGTACACAGCAGAATTTGGATTCTGATGAAAAGCTCCACCTCCCCAGCTAGAGTCAGGTAGCCCCAGTTTTCAGTTTTTTAGTGATAATTTATAGGGATTGGTACGTTCTGTTTATGTATTTTTTAATTATCCAAATTTTAATTTTGGAAAAGCAAATCAAAATGCATGAGTTCCTAGAACTGTTCTTTGTGGCGCCTCAGTGTTCAGTTACCCTGGAGGTGGTGAGGTTAACGCTGACCCTCAGGGCTGGAGACTAGCTCTTCTGGTCTGACCTTCCACATGGATGATCGTACCTGGAGGCAGTGAAGCTACAAAGGATACAAATGATCTGTTCCAAGGTTTCAAGAACATCTGGTAGTTTTTAGTTTTTCTTTCCTCATATTTCTCCAGTAATGTATCTTCTTTCAATGCAGAAACACCTTAGAATATAGACTGATGACAGTATGAAAGCTGTTTGGAACTGTAAATGCTGATTTTCCAAGCTGCTTTTTAAAAGAAAAATCTACATATATGTGAAAATGCTGAGAGGAAACAATTAAAAGTAATGTCTATTTTATTGCAACTAAAATTTACAGCTTTTCAACACAGCAACTCCAGCAAGACTTGGAGAGACATCGAAAAGACTCATAAAATGCCCTTAAATATCCATTTGAAAGTGAATTTGTTTGTGGCCTTTCAGTTTTGCCAAAGAAGGGAAATTTCCTGAAACGTTTGCCGATTTTTCCTCAGACTCAGGGTATAATGTCCTAGTTACTGGGATCCTCTGGAAATTATTGAGGCAACTTGCTCATTTTCACTCATCCAGGAAATGAAATATACAAGCATATCTTTTATGATGTGGCAATGAAAACACTGGAATGTGTTGACTGATTCCTTAGAAAGGTCAGGTGGGAAGAATGTCCTTTTTTAAGCTGCTGGTATCTGATATGTTCCCCCAGATAAACTCGGTCACAGACCTAAGACATCTTAAGAGTTCATTGGTATGCCTGCCCAATGTATAGGTTCTATCAGGTTTTCTGAACCTTGGCTCTGTTGATATTTGGGGTCAGATAATTCGTTCCTGGGAGAGGGAATGTCCTATACGTTGTGGGGTGTTTAGTAGCATCTTTGGCCTCTACCCACTAGATACCAGTAGCCCCCTCCCTGCTAATTATAGCAACCAAAACTGTTTCCAGACATTGCCAAATTGCCCTTGGTTGAGAACCACTGCTGTAAATCTTAAAAAATAAAAATAAAACAACTTTACTACTTCCAAGACTTAAGATGTTATCTAGGATATTAGATAGATAGATAGATAGAATGAAAGATAAAGATAAGTGTAGATAAATGTATACTATATATATACATACATATATACAGAGTACACACTATTTTACTTTAGTCTTCTGTGTATGTATATCTACGTAATGAGTATAAACACATATATATTTAGCCTTATACATCTATCCATATAACAAAAAGTTGTGTCTTTCATGTACAGTTTTCTACACCCTTTGATCTTTTAAAAGAAACAGGATAAGCTTAAAAATGATTTTCTTCTGTGTCTTAAAACTCTTGCAATATGCAGGACATGTGTGTTTTGAAAAGTGATTTTAATGTGTGGGCTGCCCGTTCCTTATTGATAGAAACCATTTCTTGCCTCCTGCCCATCACTCTCAGATCTTAGATGGGAAGATTACGCTCCTGGGCTAGCTTCGTGAGTGATCACGTCGCTGCTTTCAAATATGCTTGTTGGTGGTACAATCTTATGAGCAGCTGTCCCCAAGAGCTCCCCGACAAGTGCCCCCTTGGACTAGGTTTTCCATCTTTGCTCTCCCAACATTTCTTCTTCCTTTCCGTGCTATCGGTATATTGATTCTGATCAATATACTGATAGCATGGTGTATTGCACCATGGTGTATGGTATAGCTCGCTCAAAGAAGCAGTCATGAAAGCAGTGTATTGAAAACAAAGCCGTGAATCCGACCAGAAAGGTACTCAAGGCAAGTAAGAAGATGGGGTTGCATTTTTATGATGTGTGGGCAAAAGTCATCCTCGAAAAATCTGGCTCTGAGGCCAGCCATTATTCCCTTTGGGGGAAGGTGTCATGCAGAAATCTCACAATGACGTCTGTTGTCCTCGGCGCTTCACTCGGGAGCACGGACCAAGTTTCAATCTGAGAAAGAATGTTGACTTAACGCAGCACCTTTCTCTGGGCCAAGTTGCCTTCTTTGTAATCTCTCGAGTGGTATATTTAATTTACATTTGCAATAAAAAAATATGTGAAGATAGAATTCAGCCCTCAGATTAATTATTTGGGTTTTCTAAATTCGGGAGAATTGACTTGCTGAAGCAGATGTTTCTGAATGTTATCTCTTTACTGAAATCTCCACAAATTGAAATTCCTCTTAGACTTGCATGATTCAGGAGTCTGATAACCTGAAAATAACCATCCGATAAAGTTACTACACCTTACCGCCATGTCTCTGATCACATATTTTCAAGAAAGCATTGAAATTTGTACCAAAGTGCTTATGTAGGTGGTCTCTTAAAAGCTAGGCTCCATCATGGCAAGTGAGAAAAATAACTCTGTCATAGACCTAAGACCGTTTCTTGACGTCAACCTAAACGGAGTTCTGTGCTCTTCACAAGCCCCTGAATATTGGACAACTTTGAAATGTGCACATGTAAATTCCCTGTGAACCTCTAATGGAACAAAATTGAATGCCCATCATTGTAACTTGGAGCTAATTTCATTCGTTAATAACTATACTGTCTGCAAAGGGAAGACAGATGTTAGGAGAGCACTAACAAGGCCAAGTATGTTGAAACGTGTGGGTTGTTAACCACAAAATTCACAGTAGGAGAGACTGTGTGTAGGCAAGAAATGCTATTTCTTTCTGGAAATCTAGGGTGCATGCTTATATCTCCCTTCTTTTCTTCTTTCACTGGTGCCATATAGACTGTATACATGGACACCAACATCCGTTGGCCACTTCCTGGGTGATAAGCTAGAAACGAAGCAGCAAACCTTTGTCTCATTTACACTCACAGCTGACCTGAGAGACTAGAGGGACTTTGGTGGTTACTATCGCTGTCTTTTTACCCTGGATTCTAGGGCATAAGAATCCAAGTGCTTAAATGTCTCCTTCATAATCATCAACTTATGAGGTGATTGTGGCCAGTTCTTTTGAAAATAGGAGGAAAAGACAGAGCTTCTTACCTACGGTTTATCTCTTGAAACTTGAAAAAAACCACCAGGCACACTAGGACTCCCCCATTGAATAGGTCCCATGCAGTCTGCCAGCACTGGCTAAACCAAATTCATTCCCTCAACAGTCAACAAATATGATACTGCTTGTATGTGGAATTTGTTTTTAACATCTTTATTGGGGTATAATTGCTTTACAATGGTGTGTTAGTTTCTGCTTTATAACAAAGTGAATCAGCTACACATATACGTATGTTCCCATATCTCTTCCCTCTTGCGTCTCCCCCCCTCCCTCCCTCCCTATCCCACCCCTCTAGGTGGTCACAAAGCACCGAGCTGATCTCCCTGTGCTATGCGGCTGCTTCCCACTAGCTATCTACCTTACGTTTGGTAGTGTATATATGTCCATGCCTCTCTCTCGCTTTGTCGCAGCTCACCCTTCCCCCTCCCCATATCCTCAAGTCCGTTCTCTAGTAGGTCTGTGTCTTTATTCCTGTCTTGCCCCTAGGTTCTTCATGACATTTTTTTTTCTTAAATTCCATGTATATGTGTTAGCATTGTATGTGGAATTTTAAAAAATGGTGCAAATGGACCTATTTGCAAAGGAGAAATAGAGTCACAGATGTAGAAAACAAACTTATGGTTACCAAAGGGAGAAAGGTTGGGGAAGGGATAAACTGGGAGATTGGGATTGACATATACACACTACTGTATATAAGATGGATAACTAATAAGAACCTACCCTATAGCACAGGGAACTCTATTCAATACTCTGTAATGACCTATATGGGAATAGAATCTGAAAAAGAGTGGATATACGTATATGTGTAAATGATTCACTTTTCTGTACACCTGAAACTAACACAACATTGTAGATCAACTCTACTCCAATAAAAATTAATTTAAAAAAACAGCCAACAAATATTTTTAGTCATTTGCTATGTGCTGGGAAGTGTCCTGAGAACCAAAAATATAGCAGCAAACCATAGAAACAGTTCTCTGCCCTCAGGGAGCTTCTATTCTAGTGTCAGGTAAGGGGAGAGAGGCTGTGAGAAGATAAACCAGTAAATAGAAAAATATGACTTAGAGAGTGATAAGTTCTATAAAGAAAATTAAAGAGAAATGGGATGGAAAGTGGTGGCCAGGGTGCAGAGGAGACTTTAGATTGGGTTATTAGGACATGACTCTGAGGAGGTCACATCTGAGTTGAGACAGAAAAGACAAGAATCATCCACACATGTGGACTTAGGGGAAGACCGTTCCCGACGAAGGGGATTGCAGTAACGGCCTTAAGACCGACATGAGCCCGGTGTCCTTTACGTGTAGAAGAGAGCCTGTATACCTAGATTCTAGAGAGTGAGATTAGGTACTGCTATGGATGGAGTTATGTACTTCCGTCCCACTCCCCAACTAAAAAAAAAAATGCCATGCGTTGAAGCCCTAACCCTCGATGTGACTGTATTTGGAGATAGTGCTTTTCAAGAGGAAATTAAAGTTAACTGAGGTCATAAGGCTGGGTCCCTAATCTGATAGGACTGTCTTCTAAGAAGAGAAATGACACCAGAGATCTCTCTCTCTCCATGTGGACACAGAAGAGGTTCCATGAGGACACAGTGAGAACGTAGCAGTCTGCATGGCAGGAAGAAACCCAACCTGCTGACACTTTGATCTTCGACTTCTAGCCTCCAAAACTGTGAGAAAATAAATTTCTGTTGTTTTAAGCCACCCAGTCCATGGTATTGTGTTAGGGGAGCTCTAACAGACGAATACAGGAGCCTTGGGTACTGCACCTGTGCATTCACCCAACTGCAGATCAGAAATAGTTTTTCCAGAAAAATTCCAGAACGTTCCAAAAGGCAAAACTTGAATTTGCCACGTTCCAGCAACCATTTATATAGCTTTTACTTCGCATTAGGTATTCTAAGTTATCTAGACACGATTTGAAGTATACGGGAAGAGGTGCGTAAGTTGTATGTAAATACTACTCCATTTTACATAATGAACTTGAGCATCACGGATTTTGGTATCTGTGGAGGCTTCTGGAGCCCATCCTCCACCAATACTGAAGGGCAATTGTTTATAAGTTTGGAGCTCAGTAGAGCAATCTTGAGTTGGAGATACAAATTTGGGATTTATTGGCAGGTGAAAGGTATTTTAAAAGGAACAAAAATTAAATTTCCTAAGAGCAGAATGTAGGTAGAAAGGAATCAAGGCTCTGTGACCCAGATCCAGGTCAGTCCCATATTTAGAGATCTCTCAAACAATTAAAGAAGAGTTAGCACAATTCTTTACAACCTCTTTCAGAAAATACAAGATGAAGAAGTACTTTCCAACTCATTGAATGAGGGCAAAACTACCTTGATATCACAACTAGACAAAGACATTACAAAAGAGAAAAGCTATAGACAATATCTCATATAAACTTAGCTGTAAAATTTCTAAACAAAGTATTAGCAACTTGAATCCAGCAAAATATATGTTAAGAGTATGCACTATGGCCCAGAGGGCTTTATTCCAGTTACAGAATGCTAGTTAAATATTTGAAAATCAGTCAATGCAACCTACCATATCAACAGCTAAAGAAGAAAAATCACCTGATCGTATCAATTCATAGAGATAAAACACATGGCAAAAATTAACACTTATGTATATTGTGTACAAATTTATTATGTATGTTATGTATGTTATGTATATTATGTAAAAATACTTAACGATATTTATATATTTTTAAAAGTATATGTAAGGGGGTTTCCCTGGTGGCGCAGTGGTTGAGAGTCCGCCTGCCGATGCAGGGGACGCGGGTTCGTGCCCCGGTCCGGGAAGATCCCACATGCCGCAGAGCGGCTGGGCCCGTGAGCCATCGCCGCTGAGCCTGCACGTCCGGAGCCTGTGCTCCGCAACGGGAGAGGCCACAGCAGTGAGAGGCCCGCGTACCGCAAGAAAAAAAAAAAGTATATGTAAGGGGACATGACAACTAAATGCAATATGGTATCCTGGATAAGATCCTGGAACAGAACAAGAACGTTGCTAATAAAAAAAAAAAGGAGCCTGTTGAAATCTGAATAAAGGCTGGAGTTCAGTCAATAGCCATGTTCCAGTGTTGGTTTCTTAGTTTTGACCAACGTACTACAGAAATGTAAGGTGATAGCATTAGGAGAAACATACCGGGTGAAGGGTGTATGGGAACTCTCTGTACTATCTTTGCAACTTTTTGGTAAGTCTAAAATTATTTCAGAATAAAAAATATATTTAACAAACAATATTTTACAGCTTAGGCAAAAAAATACCAAGTTCGCAAGAGTAAACAGAATAATGTGTAAGAGCAAAATTTTAAACGTGGTTGAGAGATAATAAAGAAGATCTGCATGAATGGGAAGGTACAAGAAGCGCATTCATTAGGAGACGCAGCGTGATACAGATGGCAGCTTTCCCCAGATTCCAACAGAAATGGCAGTAATGTCCTGGGAGTGACAATTTGTTGGTCTCTGAGTAAGAAAATTAAAAACAAAAAGAAGGCTAGGGAATTGAAATGTAAATCATTAATTGCAGAATACTTTTAACGAAAGATTTAATGTACTGGTCACCGTAATTATTAATTAAGTGTCATCACTTCAGTCATTTACTCATTTCATGAGCAAACATGCACTGAATGCTTTATGACCCACGTGCTTTGTAGAGCCACTCTTTAAGAAGGAACACAGTTGTCTACCAAATTGCTCCTCTACCCTGATAGCAATCCTCAGTACAATTTTGAAGGTAAATGTAGTGAGATCAGTACACGTAAACCTAAGTTCCAAAGCAAATTTATGACCGGAATAAACAGGTACTTCTTCAGCTCTTCACATCTTTGGTTCTGTGTAGGCAGAACTTGAACATGTTTGGTGTGGAGCTAATCAGACAAGACTGAGGGCAAGTCAAGCGGATGGAACAACTAACTAACTGCAAAAGGCAACCAGAGAAAACTATTCAGTGATGAGTCCTGAAATAATAGTGCTTTTAAATGACTCCCCATGTTCCAGATGGTGGGCTGGGGCCTTGCAGACAATCCATTCAACCCTTTCCATTGCCTCAAGAAGCCATGATCATTTATGACTCTGGTACAGACTAGGAAGTAGACTTCCAGAGGTTCCCTAATACACGGACACCTGTAGAGCTAGTATGTGGTGGAGTTAGGATTAGAATCCAAGTCTAGACTGTCCAACTCTCGCTTTGTCCTTCTGAACTGACACTGTGATAAGAGGCTTCTCTGTAGGACAAGCAGTAAGTCTCAAATACCTTGGCAGCCAATGAGCCTGTTTGTTTAGGTAAAGGTGAAAATGGAATCATTCTCATTTTCTCTTGATAATAGATCCTTGAGTCATGGAAACTCTGAATATAAATGCTTTGGAATTCAGTTGAACTGTGTTTTCTTCTTTTAAAAAGGGGGGGCGGGGATTGAATTTCAAGCCAAGCGATTTCTGGAAAGAGTCACGCTTGCAAGGCAGCGCTAGTACTCTGGAGGTCCCGCCATATTGGGACAGGTCCTAATTGGCGGAAAGAAAGGGAAAGATTCATAATGAATATAATAACAGGGCGAGATGGAACAAAAAGGACTCCTTTCTCTTTTCCTTCTAATCAAGGGCCCTGATAAAAGACACACAGACACATAGCAAGAGCCTTCCAAGGTTGGATCACATTTATTTCCAAACCTGCTGTCATTTAAAATGTAGGTTCAGAAAAATAAGCAACCAACAATCAAACAAAATCCTCTCATCTTGGGCCAAATTCTGAGCTGAACTAAAACAGGATATTTTCTAGAAGCCTATTAAATGTTTGGCCAACATGAAACAATCCTTTATTTGTTATAAAATGATTCTTAAGCTCCCACAGCTTCAATGATACTGACAGGTTTAAGTAAAGAGACCAGCATGGGGGAGAGCGTCCATGACAGCTCTTCAAATTGAATCATGGGAAATGCAGGGTGGGACCACTTTAATCATCATTTATATTATTACAGGTGCCCACTCTGATGACTCGTTGCGCTACTGCCTTTGATCTCCACTATAGAAAATGCTCTGCTCCATCTCAAAAGGGATTGCCGTGTGCCCCATTAGCTGGCCTTTGGATCAAACGAGCAACAGACCTCACAGCTAGAATTCCACTGTTGGCCATTCACAGAGAGATAAATTGTAAGTCCTTTCCATCACTTCCAAATATTTCTTTCAACAGAGCACAATTTTAAAAAAAAAATCTATTAGCTAATTTTGCCATCTGCTCTGGTTACTAATGAGGTTTAGAGTTTGGGCCTTAATCATAAAGTAAGTGTTCTGCCCCAAGCTATTGAAGGTGGGGTTCCCCACCACCCCCGCCCCAAGCTATTGAAGGTGGGGTTCCCCACCACCCCCGCCCCAAGCTATTGAAGGAATAAAAAGTTAAGCCTGGGTAGACCTTGTAAAAAATGTTTTTAATGTTGGCTTTATGTCTTTGCTGCTGGTGATAATAATACCCCTATCTGCAATTCAAAACCCGATTTTAGCTAAGGATGCTGCTACTGAGCCATGATCAGTAGGAGGGGGTCTTTTAATCCCTTGTCCATGAGGTTGCTTTCTACCAGCGTATGTATTATGAGCCTGGGGGCCAGTAACATACGCGTTTTTGAGGTAAAGGAAAGGTGTGTTGCCATCATAGGAGACAGAATAAATACACCTGGCCCGTGGAAGGGTAGAAAGTGTGGCTCATTTGCCACTATGTTTTAATTATCTAAGACTAAATTAAGGAAGGCACCTGTGGTAGAGCGGAATAACCTGGGATTTGTAGTCAAGGTCCTGAGACCAAAGCCACAGTGTGTCATCTACTAGTTGGTTATCCTTGGGTAAGTCCATTCAGACCTCGCGGATTCAGTGTCCTGTCTCTTACCTGAGACTAATCGCAACAGCTTATCTTAATGAACCGTTGACGTACTACTTATGAGACTAGTTTGAAAATGGTAAATCCTGCACAGATGTTGACTAAAATAATGACTGAGCCACGAGCCCCAAGCTGTAGGGAGTTTGGGAGAGTATTCTAAGGAGTTATTAAATAACACAGTACAGAAAAATGAAATACCTATTTGTATTTGTTTTCTACAACTGCGTAACAAATGACCACAAACTCTGTAGCTGAGAGCAACACACGTTTATTATCTCACAGGTTCTGTGGGGCAGGAATCTGGGCTTGGCTTAATTGGGTTGTCTGGAAAGCTGCAATCGAGGTGTTGGTCAGAGCTGGATCCTCATCTGGAGGCTTGACTGGGATGGACCTGCCACCAAACCCAGTGCGTTGGCAGGATCATCTCTGTGGTTGTAGAACCCAGGTTCTTTGCTCCTTGCTGGCTGTTTGCCAGGGCTGCTCTCAGCTCCAGGAGATTGCCATGGTTCTTTGTCACGTGGCCCTCTCATCAGGCCTTCTCACAACAGCTTCTTCCTTCGAAGCCATCAAGAGAGAAAGTCTTTGGCATGAGACTCTAGAAGGGCAGTTTTATATCAAGTAATATAATCACGGCAGTGACATCATCACCTTTGTCACGTAACTATTTAGCATCATCACGGGAGAGACAGCGTCCTCTGCAGTTTCTGTGGATCGAAGTAGGTTACAGTTACCGTCACACTCTAGGAGCAGATTTCACAAAGGCATGGACACCTGAAAGCAAGGGTCATGAGGCTGCCTTAGAGTCTGTCCACCAAACGATTCATTTTCAGGTCTCTAGATGTTAAATGTACACATCAGAGCATTTGTTCAATTTCTAGACCACAGAATGTAGGCATCAACCTTCCTACCTTTTCGACAGACCTGACTACAGAAACTAGCAAATAGTCATACAGAAATAGAATATGTCACATTCCTGCGAAGTAGAAAATACACAGAATATTCTACTTAGCCAAAGCTGGGTGTCCGACCTCGCTTTTTCTCCTCTAAAACAAGATGAAGATCATCTTAACTTCAGTGAAGTTAGGTCGTTACAATGAGGGTTGCCACTGGGACCAGTGATGCAGTCATTCTGCATCACCATTCACCTCGCCCCGGGGCGCTGGGAGGTTGAGCATTGTGGATTCTGTCAAGCCCGTTGAGTGCCCGTTTGAGTTCAGCCAACGGGAGGCCGCAGCAGGACTGAGGAGGGAAGAACCAGGTCCCTTGCTCGATCATTTATTCCCCTCCCTGTAGGATCTGCTTGGGCTGCCTGGATCTCTCTGAGAGCTCCGTCCCCGCACCCATGTTATCCTCACAGGGCAGTCTCTCTACAGGACCCTCCCATCAGGATTCAGTAACTGCTCTCTTCCCTCGTCCATTTAGGCACAGATAACAATTTGGATGTCCCTAGCCCTGGGGTGCTGCCTTGATTGTGTGTACGTGATTTCTCTGAATGCTTCCCACGCTTTGCTAATAATTCCTGTATTAAATCTTCCTCAAATTACCGTAAATCGAGCATGGCATTTTTTTTTTTATTGCAGGACTCTGGCTGATATATCACTCAAAGTGTTTTAAGTTTTATAAACACAGGGGTTTGTGCGTAAAGGGTAATAAAAAATTGTTGAATGAATGGGGAAAAAACTCTTCGCCGGTGAGTGTAGTCTTTTCCCCATTCAATAATTCAGTAATTGAGGGGCTTCCTGTTCCTTGTGGAGTTCTAATGAGAGTCAGTGTGATGGTTCATATTTCCTGGAAAATCTCCCTAAAGGCTCGAGATGATAAATACTGCTTATTCCAGAAGAGATAAGGGTGTTGATTTTTTAAAACTTTCTCCTTTACTCTTATCCAGCAAAGAGTTTTGGGGGGGGAAGGCAAGATGTGTATGTTTACAACAGAACCTCAGTGCTGACTGACATCTGTCCTTAATGATGCCATGATCCACATCCATCTTTGGTGGAAGAAGCAACAGTGCAGTAGCAAAGGTTGTAATATTAAAGAATTGTTATAGCATGTTAAAAAAAAAAAAGGACAAAATAAGTGAGAATATTGGATAAAGCTAAAATGTTAAAAAAAATAGGCATGCTATAAAGAAAGTCTAGGTAAAAGTATGTGAGGTGATAGAATAAACACTTGAGGACATGTGAAATGTTTGATTTTTAAAGATAATTAAAAGGGAATTTGGCCGCGTATTCAATATTGCCTTGTATGGATGAAAACTGGGTAGCTGAGCGATTAAATCAATACTTTTGAAGTCTTGTTATAGCTCTTACGGTTTATAGGACTGTGTCATCATGTTCTGCTGTTGGTATTTGCTCAGTGGTGTCTAATCAGTGAGATCTCACTGAGATTTCTCAAACATTTGTTTTAATCACACAGATAGGAGTTATCATAGCTGCAAGTAGGAACCAAGCAGCGGCCGGATTCCTGGGCTTTGTCTACATTCTTTTCTCATATGAGTTTTGACATTACAGACACAAGATATCCTGGATGGACAGAGGGCTTTGGAGTATGAAACCTGTTTCTAGACATAGAGGCATTTTGTTGGTTTGTTTGCCAGCTCAAGGGCCCCTTTTCTCTCAGTCTAATTCCTGTACTGCCATAAAAGTAGGACACAGCACGTCGAGGCTAAACATCTGCTCCTCTATAGACATGCAGTCTGACTTTTAAAAGAGTAAGGACCTGGCTCTGGGACTCTTCGCAGACATCCTTAGTTTTTAAGCTGTATTCTGTACGCTCAGCTTTATGTAATCTTCTAGGAAGGCGTTTTTATAGGGAATCCATAGCTTACCTATACCAGAACTCAGTTAGTTACTCAAAAATAGTAAACATGTACATCCTGTTCTATGAACGTCTTCAGAGAACTTTTACAAATTTTTCTTTTCTATTTTTGAAATCCTGGTTGGAAAGCTCTGGTAGCAATCGTGGCAGAGGTACACTTGATGTAGTTCTAGGACCAGAGTCTAGAGACCTGTGATCCAGTCCCAGCTCTGCCACGATTTGACTATGGAAGACGGAGCACTTTCTCTCACAGAGCTTCATTGTCAGCTTCTGAAAAGTAATCATACGAGAGCAACAGGTTCACCTGCAGAATAACCACGATCCATACAGTTTAAGATTCTCTAATGTGTCTGATTTTAACTTGCTCACAATACACTGAAGTTTAAGCTCGTTTTCATGAAACTTTTTTTTCTTCATTTTATGGAAGTATAGTTGACTTACAGTGTTGTGTTAATTTCTGCTGTACAGCAAAGTGACTCAGTTATATATACATATATACATATATACAATGTATTCTTTTTCATATTCTTTTCCATTGTGCTTTGTCACAGGTTAGTGAATGCAGTTCCCTGTGCTCTACAGTAGGACCCTGTTGTTCATCCATCCTGTATATACTAATTTTCATCTGCTAATCCCACACTCCCAGTCCTTCCCTTCCCCTCCCCTCTCCTCCCCTCTCCTCCCCTCCCCTCCCCTCCCTTCCCCTCCTCTTCCCCCTATGAAACTTCTGAATTAACCCATTCAAAATATTTATTGAACATTTGCTCTGTTCAGAGAATTAGATGAGGTCATATAAGCGGAAGAAAGTAGCATAGTTATTGAGCCTTTTTTTTTTAAATGTTCACTCTCTAAACATGGTCACCGCTTTTAAGGAACTGATGAGCTATTAAAGAGAAAGGCCATGTTTGCACATAAACCTGATGCTTGCCAGGGGGTGAAAAGAGAGGCTGGGACCAGCATCCAAAGACATAAAAAGTCACTGTGTGTCTAGGAACCATGGTAAGAAATACAGTAGTAGCGAATGTGTGATTATTTACTGTGAGCCAGAACCTGGGCCAAGTACTTCTCACAGGTGAAAACAAAGTTATTACCTGGGTACCATTATATGCTCCATTCTGTGTTAGAAAGGGATATCGCAGAGAAGTGAAGTGATTTCCCAAGGCCATAGAACTAGGCAGTGCTAGGATCGGGTGCTAGTTCAGGCTGCTGTCTGCAGTAAACCCACTCCTTTTCAGGCATGATCAAGATGCTTGATGTAGTCCGATGAAAGTGAAATTATTTTCCACAAGTGACATCAGAGAAGTCTTTATAATATTCTATCTTTTGGGCCTTTTCAGTGTTTCTCAAAGTTATTTTTTTTAATCCCAAGACCATCTGTCTGAGAATCACTTGGGTGAACTTATTAAAAATATAGGCTCCTGGGCCCTATCCTAGACCTAATTAAATCACAATTCTGAGACTGGACAAGGAAATCCAAATTTTTAACAATCTCTTTGGTTTATTCTGATGTACACTAATGTTAACAAATTCTAAGGGAAAGATTAGATTTCAATACGTGAAAAAGTTAACAAAAGTTAAACAATAGTTCTAGGTAGAGAGAATATGAACAAAAATGTGGCATCCAAAGATACGCCATTCTGGGGGTTTGAAAGCAAACGTTTAGCAGGCATGTAGAGTGTATATAAGGCAATAGCAAGATACAAATGTAGGTCTTGAAAAAGTACAAGTCATTCTGCTTTGAGCTTTGAGTAAAGTTCCTACGGCAATGGACTTTATTGGGCAATCAAATAGAGACATTTGGGGGATTTTTTGGATAGAAAAATAGCCTATTAAACTAGAATTTTAGGCAAGTTCGTCAGGTGGCCATTAGGATGGGTGGGGTGTGGATAGATCGGCAAAGACCTTACGTAATTGGGGCTCTTAAATGCCTGAATGGATGATATTGATGATACTGAGTACTCAGAAAGGAAGGGAGTGAAGTAAAATACATTTTGGGAAAAAAAAAATCACAGTGTGAAGGTGTTTCCTGGGTTAGATGTGAGAGAAGTCTGAAAGACAGGAGCTTGGGTATCTGGGTGTCAGGAATGAGGGGGCGGCATATGAACAGGAGGGGAGGCGGGGGCAAAAGCACGGGTTTGACGGCAGGTGGTGGAGAGTCCCCTTTGACACACATTCGTGGTGCCAGCCAAACACAGATCTTCATGTCCAGTCGGCAGTTCGTAATTCGAGACAGAATTCAAGGAAAATGTCAGCACCTGAGGCGCAGATTTAGATGTGCTGTGCATGACTAACAGAAGTAAATGACAACACGTAGAGGATTAGAGACGCCAACCCAGGACACAACGCGTAGAGGATTAGAGAAACCCAGGACACAACGCGTAGAGGATTAGAGACGCCAACCCAGGACACAACGCGTAGAGGATTAGAGACGCCAACCCAGGACACAACGCGTAGAGGATTAGAGACGCAAACCCAGGACACAACACGTAGAGGATTAGAGAAACCCAGGACACAACGCGTAGAGGATTAGAGAAGCCAACCCAGGACACAACGCGTAGAGGATTAGAGAAGCCAACCCAGGACACAACGCGTAAAGGATTAGAGAAGCCAAGCCAGGACACAACGCGTAGAGGATTAGAGACGCCAACCCAGGACACAACGCGTAGAGGATTAGAGACGCCAACCCAGGACACAACGCGTAGAGGATTAGAGACGCCAACCCAGGACACAACGCGTAGAGGATTAGAGACGCCAACCCAGGACACAACGCGTAGAGGATTAGAGACGCCAACCCAGGACACAACGCGTAGAGGATTAGAGACGCAAACCCAGGACACAACGCGTAGAGGATTAGAGACGCAAACCCAGGACACAACGCGTAGAGGATTAGAGACGCCAACCCAGGACACAACGCGTAGAGGATTAGAGACGCCAACCCAGGACACAACGCGTAGAGGATTAGAGACGCAAACCCAGGACACAACGCGTAGAGGATTAGAGACGCCAACCCAGGACACAACGCGTAGAGGATTAGAGACGCAAACCCAGGACACAACGCGTAGAGGATTAGAGACGCCAACCCAGGACACAACGCGTAGAGGATTAGAGACGCAAACCCAGGACACAACGCGTAGAGGATTAGAGAAGCCCACCCAGGACACAACGCGTAGAGGATTAGAGAAGCCCACCCAGGACACAACGCGTAGAGGATTAGAGAAGCCAACCCAGGACACAACGCGTAGAGGATTAGAGAAGCCAACCCAGGACACAACGCGTAGAGGATTAGAGAAGCCAACCCAGGACACAACGCGTAGAGGATTAGAGAAGCCAACCCAGGACGCAACGCGTAGAGGATTAGAGAAGCCAACCCAGGACGCAACGCGTAGAGGATTAGAGACGCCAACCCAGGACACAACGCGTAGAGGATTAGAGACGCCAACCCAGGACGCAACGCGTAGAGGATTAGAGAAACCCAGGACACAACGTGTAGAGGATTAGAGACGCCAACCCAGGACGCAACGCGTAGAGGATTAGAGACGCCAACCCAGGACACAACGAGTAGAGGATTAGAGAAACCCAGGACACAACGCATAGAGGATTAGAGACGCCAACCCAGGACACAACGCGTAGAGGATTAGAGAAGCCAACCTAGGACACAACGCGTAGAGGATTAGAGACGCCAACCCAGGACACAATGTGTAGAGGATTAGAGAAACCCAGGACACAACACGTAGAGGATTAGAGACGCCAACCCAGGACACAACACATAGAGGATTAGAGACGCAAACCCAGGACACAACGCGTAGAGGATTAGAGAAGCCAACCCAGGACACAACGCGTAGAGGATTAGAGACGCAAACCCAGGACACAACGCGTAGAGGATTAGAGACGCCAACCCAGGACGCAACGCGTAGAGGATTAGAGAAGCCAACCCAGGACGCAACGCGTAGAGGATTAGAGACGCAAACCCAGGACACAACGCGTAGAGGATTAGAGACGCCAACCCAGGACACAACGCGTAGAGGATTAGAGAAGCCAACCCAGGACACAACGCGTAGAGGATTAGAGACGCCAACCCAGGACACAACGCGTAGAGGATTAGAGACGCAAACCCAGGACGCAACGCGTAGAGGATTAGAGACGCCAACCCAGGACGCAACGCGTAGAGGATTAGAGACGCCAACCCAGGACACAACGCGTAGAGGATTAGAGACGCAAACCCAGGACACAACGCGTAGAGGATTAGAGACGCAAACCCAGGACACAACGCGTAGAGGATTAGAGACGCCAACCCAGGACACAACGCGTAGAGGATTAGAGACGCCAACCCAGGACACAACGCGTAGAGGATTAGAGACGCAAACCCAGGACACAACGCGTAGAGGATTAGAGACGCCAACCCAGGACACAACGCGTAGAGGATTAGAGACGCCAACCCAGGACACAACGCGTAGAGGATTAGAGACGCCAACCCAGGACACAACGCGTAGAGGATTAGAGACGCAAACCCAGGACACAACGCGTAGAGGATTAGAGAAGCCCACCCAGGACACAACGCGTAGAGGATTAGAGAAGCCCACCCAGGACACAACGCGTAGAGGATTAGAGAAGCCAACCCAGGACACAACGCGTAGAGGATTAGAGAAGCCAACCCAGGACACAACGCGTAGAGGATTAGAGAAGCCAACCCAGGACGCAACGCGTAGAGGATTAGAGAAGCCAACCCAGGACGCAACGCGTAGAGGATTAGAGAAGCCAACCCAGGACGCAACGCGTAGAGGATTAGAGACGCCAACCCAGGACACAACGCGTAGAGGATTAGAGACGCCAACCCAGGACGCAACGCGTAGAGGATTAGAGAAACCCAGGACACAACGTGTAGAGGATTAGAGACGCCAACCCAGGACGCAACGCGTAGAGGATTAGAGACGCCAACCCAGGACACAACGAGTAGAGGATTAGAGAAACCCAGGACACAACGCATAGAGGATTAGAGACGCCAACCCAGGACACAACGCGTAGAGGATTAGAGAAGCCAACCTAGGACACAACGCGTAGAGGATTAGAGACGCCAACCCAGGACACAATGTGTAGAGGATTAGAGAAACCCAGGACACAACACGTAGAGGATTAGAGACGCCAACCCAGGACACAACACATAGAGGATTAGAGACGCAAACCCAGGACACAACGCGTAGAGGATTAGAGAAGCCAACCCAGGACACAACGCGTAGAGGATTAGAGACGCAAACCCAGGACACAACGCGTAGAGGATTAGAGACGCCAACCCAGGACACAACGCGTAGAGGATTAGAGAAGCCAACCCAGGACGCAACGCGTAGAGGATTAGAGACGCAAACCCAGGACACAACGCGTAGAGGATTAGAGACGCCAACCCAGGACGCAACGCGTAGAGGATTAGAGACGCCAACCCAGGACGCAACGCGTAGAGGATTAGAGACGCCAACCCAGGACACAATGTGTAGAGGATTAGAGAAACCCAGGACACAACACGTAGAGGATTAGAGACGCCAACCCAGGACACAACACATAGAGGATTAGAGACGCAAACCCAGGACACAACGCGTAGAGGATTAGAGAAGCCAACCCAGGACACAACGCGTAGAGGATTAGAGACGCCAACCCAGGACACAACGCGTAGAGGATTAGAGAAGCCCACCCAGGACACAACGCGTAGAGGATTAGAGACGCCAACCCAGGACACAACGCGTAGAGGATTAGAGACGCAAACCCAGGACACAACGCGTAGAGGATTAGAGACGCCAACCCAGGACGCAACGCGTAGAGGATTAGAGACGCCAACCCAGGACGCAACGCGTAGAGGATTAGAGACGCCAACCCAGGACGCAACGCGTAGAGGATTAGAGACGCCAACCCAGGACGCAACGCGTAGAGGATTAGAGACGCCAACCCAGGACACAACGCGTAGAGGATTAGAGACGCAAACCCAGGACACAACGCGTAGAGGATTAGAGACGCCAACCCAGGACGCAACGCGTAGAGGATTAGAGACGCCAACCCAGGACACAATGTGTAGAGGATTAGAGAAACCCAGGACACAACACGTAGAGGATTAGAGACGCCAACCCAGGACACAACACATAGAGGATTAGAGACGCAAACCCAGGACACAACGCGTAGAGGATTAGAGAAGCCAACCCAGGACACAACGCGTAGAGGATTAGAGACGCCAACCCAGGACACAACGCGTAGAGGATTAGAGAAGCCAACCCAGGACACAACGCGTAGAGGATTAGAGACGCCAACCCAGGACACAACGCGTAGAGGATTAGAGACGCAAACCCAGGACACAACGCGTAGAGGATTAGAGACGCCAACCCAGGACGCAACGCGTAGAGGATTAGAGACGCCAACCCAGGACGCAACGCGTAGAGGATTAGAGACGCCAACCCAGGACGCAACGCGTAGAGGATTAGAGACGCCAACCCAGGACGCAACGCGTAGAGGATTAGAGACGCCAACCCAGGACACAACGCGTAGAGGATTAGAGACGCAAACCCAGGACACAACGCGTAGAGGATTAGAGAAGCCCACCCAGGACACAACTCGGAGAGGATTAGAGAAGCCAACCCAGGACACAACGCGTAGAGGATTAGAGAAGCCAACCCAGGACGCAACGCATAGAGGATTAGAGAAGCCAACCCAGGACACAACGCGTAGAGGATTAGAGACGCAAACCCAGGACACAACGCGTAGAGGATTAGAGACGCCAACCCAGGACACAACGCGTAGAGGATTAGAGACGCCAACCCAGGACACAACGCGTAGAGGATTAGAGACGCAAACCCAGGACACAACGCGTAGAGGATTAGAGAAGCCAACCCAGGACACAACGCGTAGAGGATTAGAGAAGCCAACCCAGGACGCAACGTGTAGAGGATTAGAGAAGCCAACCCAGGACGCAACGCGTAGAGGATTAGAGACGCCAACCCAGGACGCAACGCGTAGAGGATTAGAGACGCAAACCCAGGACGCAACGCGTAGAGGATTAGAGACGCAAACCCAGGACGCAACGCGTAGAGGATTAGAGACGCCAACCCAGGACGCAATGCGTAGAGGATTAGAGAAACCCAGGACACAACGTGTAGAGGATTAGAGACGCCAACCCAGGATGCAACGCGTAGAGGATTAGAGACGCCAACCCAGGACACAACGCGTAGAGGATTAGAGACGCAAACCCAGGACACAACGCGTAGAGGATTAGAGAAGCCAACCCAGGGCAGCACCTGGGGAATCCTTACGCTGCTACAGTGGAGAAGAGATTGCGGAGGAAAAGATGCACTTTTCTGTCGTCAAGAAGAGTTAGACAAAAATATAGTCTGAGGTTAACCTTACGTACATTCTCGTCTTAAACAGGGGTGCGAGAAATACACATAAATGTCTCAAAATACTACCAGTCGCCCCTGCTACAAACGTGCATTTCCAGAGAACTTACAGTTAAAATTCAGATCCAGTAATTTCCTGCTCTGGTGACCATGAACACAGAAGTGGATTTTATCCCTCTTAACAATCACAATGATAAATTAAGTAGCATTTGAAAGCACCAAGAGAGGAAAGCACACGTCAGATCAAAACTGTTTTATTCCCAGAGCGCACTCTTGCCTTAAAACAAGGGTGCCTAAAGCAGCCCCATCACTGCTGGAGATGCGCTCCCTCTGAATCAGCTACTACTTGGGGCCAACTGTGAAACATTCAAAAGGAAAGTCTCATCTTTCTGAGTCATGAGATTCTTCCTCTGAAAATACCTTATCATCAAGAACTTAAAAATTTATTTTCAAGTCCAACCTGGAAGCAGAACCAGTAACACAAGTCGATATCAAAAGCAAAAGGGAAGCCACATTGATAAAAACGTCAGAGCCGCCAAGTTCATAGGGTCCAGCTTTTGGAGAGGATTCAGGGAGGTCTTTTCCATCAGAACCAGTTTCCCCTTCTTCTTCGTTTCCCTTTCATGGACTCTGCCTCTGGGCACGTGAAAGTGTCCTTCCATGCAGTGGGGAGTTAGTTTATTTGTGCATGGGGGTGAGGCAGCCTTTGATAAATATAAAACCCCATCATTATCTCATTTTGGTGTATTCTGAGATTTTCCTAAACAGATGTCATGGAAAATTCATTGGGAAAGAACAACTTGTTGCAAAAGTAACCCACAGATTTTATCTTTCTCTTTTCCCTTAAAAGTTCAAAGCTGGGAGGAAACGACTTAATTGAGATAGGCCTTAAAGAAAAAGAACTTAAGGGTAATTCGTGTGTCATTGACTCAGTAGTATTAAGTGAATGGGGTTGGGTGGAAATTTAAATGCTCTCAGTGCCCTGTGATCACGTTTGGCACTTCAGACGTGTTCCATTTTCTTACAGTCTTCAAGCCTTCTCATTCTGAGTATTGCTACTCTTCCTATATTAAGAAGATGCCACCGTGGGCAGAAAGGCAACTTCGGGTTTAAATAATAGAAATAGACTGGTTTTCCCATGAACTACTGAGAGGCCTTCCTCATGCCTCTGATAACAGAAAGAATGCATTTGCAAAGAGAAGAGTGGGTTCGGGGATAGCCCAAAGGACAAAGAGATGGTATTGACCATTTGAGAATCAAATCCTTGACTTTGATCGTTAGTTAAGTGCTCTTTGAACTTGTCACTAGTCATTTGAGACATGTCTTTAAGATATGCTTTCTCTCAGAAGTCAAGCCCGGATGACCGTGCAAGGTGTCAGAATCAGCAAAATCATTTTTCTTTATAATTATCTAAAGAAATACCCTTACCCTTTCCTGACTGTTAGATGGGTTAAAATTTAAAAACCTGCACACAAACAAAACATGATACAATACCAAGGGATGTGACGGTGTGGAGCAACAGGAACGTTCCCACTTCGCTGATGGAAATGCGAGATGCTGCAGTCGTGTCGGGCGGTAATCTGACAACTTCTTTTAAAGTTTAACACATATTTACCATATGACCCAGCAATTTTAATCCTTGCTGTTTACCCAAGAAACATCAAAATTGGGGTTTACAGGAAAACCTATACACGAATGGTCTTCGCAGTTTTTTCATAATCGCCAAAACCTGGATGCAATCCAGATGTTTTCCGTTCAGTGATTGGATAAACAAACCGGGTTACATCCACACAATTAAATTGATGTGCTAATCAACAAGGATGAATCTCAAATACATCTTGCTATGTGAGAGAAGCCAGACCCCAAAGGCTGCATACGTCCCCTATGATTCAATTTCGAAGACGTTCTAAAAAGGGCCAAGTTATAAGGAGGAAGGACAGATCAATGGTTGCCTGGGAATTATGAGTGGATCAATTGACTGCAAAGGGCCAGTGTGAGGGAATTTGGGGACATGCTAAAACTTTGAGCATTAAATCTCACAGAACTATGTACCACAGAGAGTGACTTTTACTGTATGCAAAGTTAAAATATATATATATATATATATATATATATATATATATATATATATATATATATATATACACAAATACTACGCTTATTCCACAGCTTATCTTTTTCAGACTGGAATTGAAATTCAGTAAAAGAGCTTCAACTTATGTGTACCCCAAAAAGAAGATGCTAAAAAGAGTAGAGAAACACTGGGTTTGCTTCTTCGTTAAAAATACCAGTCTGAGATAAAGTACTTTGGGGGGATTTTCTGTGTGATCACACTGGTGTCTGGCTCTCCTACCTGTGGCACATGTCTTAAGTACCTCCAATTGCTTTCTTACTCTGACTCTGTGATAATCAATGAATCATAGATCTCGGGAGAGACAGGGTCATATTTCGCCTAATTAATTCGGCAAATACTTCTTCAGTGTCTGTCATACTCCTGACACTCCTCCAGGGAATGGAGATCCATCAGCTTAAATGGATAGACTTCATCCTCTACCAGGCAGCCCTGAACTTTGTATTTTTAGTATTCAGTAGTCAAAAATCTTCACCTTCAACTTGTTTATTTTCCAGTTACTGCAAACTTCCTAATTCAGCCGAGCTTCAACTAGTAATTAAAGTCGATTTGAATGGGATAGGGAGGGTGGGAGGGAGATGCAAGAGGGAGGAGATATGGGGATATATGTATATGTATAGCTGATTCACTTCGCTATAAAGCAGAAACAAATACACCATTGTAAAGCAATTATACTCCAATAAAGATGTTTTTAAAAAGTTGATTTGAAAAGCACAAAAAGGTAACATCGAAAGAAAAAAAACCCACTAGTATCCATTTGGGGGCCTCAGTCACTTCGGATACTATTTACTGATTCATAACTCAAAAGAACTTATGTCCTTTGCAAGTTGAGATTCTAGAAACTAATAGGCATTTTCACTTTCATTTTTAATTTCATAAAATTATAGGCAACCCACACTAATTTGTTTATTTGAAAGTAACACATAGAAATTAAAAGTGCTGCTTGTGAGATCCTGGGACACTAGGTGAGAACATTCTGTCTCTTAGGAAGGCTCCATGTATATGTGACATCAGTTATTTAGACAAAAATCTTCTGGATGTCCTAGAGTCAGGAGCTCTCTAAAACTCTGAGAAAGGAACTGTATGTAGTAACAAGAAGCAGTCTTTCCATCCAAAATGCGAGTGTGTCCAGGAATTGATAACACACCTAGGGGATTTATTAGTTTCCTCTGGCTGCTGTAACACATTACCACCAACTCCGTGACAATACGAATTCATCATATTGTAGTTCTGGAGGTCAAAGTCTGAAGTGGATTCCACTGGGTTAAAGTCGAGGGGTTGGCAGGGTTGCATTTTTTGTTTGTTTGTTTTTCTGGAGACTATAGGGGAAAACCTGGTTTCTTACTTAGCTTTTTAGCTTCTAGAGGCCACCCACATTCCTCCTTCCATTTTCAGAGCTGGCAGTGGCTGGTCAGGTCTTTCTCATGTCCTGTCACTGTGATGCTGACTCTTTTGCTTCTTCTTCCATATTTAAGGACATTGTGATTATGACCAGCACACCGGAATAACCCAGGATAATCAGCAGATGGGTAACCTTAATTCCATCCGCTGCCTTTATTCTCCTTTTCCACGTCATGTAATGGATTTACCAGTTTACCAGAGATAGATTTATCTCTGGATGCATGTTGACTGGCTTCGTTAGGGTCTTCCGTTTTCTTTAACGCTGCAGGAGGTATCATAAGACGCTTCCTGTGCAGATCATCTTTCAAAGAAGTAAACAAGCCAACAGAGGAATAGAGACAGCCTACAGCTAGTGATCTATCCCCTCGTCCTTCCCAGGCAGCTCATCCTAAGTAACATTACTACCGAAACAAAATCATTGGCCTCCAGTTCCATTTTGTTCTCATTTAAGGCCATGTTAATGTGTCTGTTCACATCTGGAACCACTGCAGGCAGACCTTGGAGAAGCTGCCTGTTCGGTTCCAGATCACTGCATGAATGTTGCATTGAACTGAGTGATTTTTTGGTTTCCCAGTGCATATAAAAGGCATACTTAGGACTTCCCTGGTGGCGCAGCGGTTGAGAGTCCGCCTGCCGATGCAGGGGACGCGGGTTCGTGCCCCGGTCCGGGAAGATCCCACATGCCGCGGAGCGGCTGGGCCCGTGAGCCATGGCCGCTGAGCCTGCGCGTCCGGAGCATGGGAGGGGCCACGACAGTGAGAGGCCCGCGTACCGCAAAAAAAACCCAAAAAAGGCCTACTTTCACTATACTGTAGTCTGTTAAGTGTGGAAGAGCATTAGGTCTGAAAAACAGTGTACATACCTTAATTTAAAAATATTGCTAATTATCATCTGGGCCTTCAGCAAGTCCTAGTAGTAACATTAAAGATGACCACTCGCTGATCACTATAACAAATATAATAATAATGAAAAAGTTTGAAATACTGCACGAGTACCAAAAATGTGATACAGAGACACGACGTGAGCAAATGCTGTTGGGAAGATGGCGCCCGTAGGCTTGCTTGACGCAGGGTTACCACAAACTTTCAATTTGTAAAAAAATACAGTCTCTGCGATGTGCACTAAACCAGAGCACAATAAAACGAGGTATTACTGTACTTCTTTGTGTTGACACTTACAGACTTGTCTTTCTAATACCTTTCCTGCGAGAATTTGAAGAACCTCTAAGTCCAGGATAAAACATGGTTTTGCAGGGCTTATGTGTTTCACCCACGAAGAGGATTTCCTCATTTGGGGTAACTTTGACCAGCTTTAGCTTTTTCTTTAATCTTTCTTTTTCTAAATAGTGATTTAGAACAACACAGATGAAAACCATGAGCCTCTCACTGTTTCACTTTGCTGTAAGGAGTTCACAAAAGAATGAATGTTTCCTAATAAAATCCGAATTACTTAAGTTGAGTGTGGATTTCTTAGCCAATTACCAGTTTCTTTCATCCTAAGGGAGACCACTTGAGAACCTTAAAACTATGTTGGATTCTTTTAATTCTGTGACTAGAAATTTTTAACCAAGAGTAAGTTCATGCTTTAAAGAAGATGAAAAATGTTTATAAAATTAACTCAGGGTTTTTTTAGACATCAATCTGGGTTTTCCTCATCTCTGACCTCATACGCATTTTTATGTGCCAAGTGTGCATGGGTCTGAAACATACAGATTGAAATAAATATTCACTGTTTAACAAAGAAGGAAAGGGCTTGGTAAAATGAGATGACTTAGAATAGAAGAGACAGGTCAGGACCACCAGATTGGGAGCATGTGTTTTGAAGTCTGACAGATATATGTTTGAATGCTGGTTTTATCAGGGCAGATACTCTAATTTAACCACCCAAAATCTGTTTTTATCCTTCGTCTATGGAAATAAAACCCCCATACATATGCCAGTTTTCATCTAGGCTCACGCACATCTAAAACTACTACCTTTCCCACTCCTGGGCACATATCTGGGTAAAACCATAATTCGAAAAGACACACGCACTCCAGTGTTTATTGCAGCACTGTTTACAATAGCCAAGACATGGAAGCAACCTAAGAGTCCATCGACAGAGGAATGGATAAAGAAGATGTAGTACGTATTTACAATGGAGTATTACTCAGCCATAAAAAAAGAAATTGAAATAGTGCCACTTGCAGTAACAGGGATGGACCTAGAGATTGTCATACTGAGTGAAGTTAAGTCAGACAGAGAAAGACAAATATCATATGATATCACTCATATTGTAGAATATTTTAAAAAGCTGATACAAATGAACTTATTTACAAAACAGAAACAGACTCGCAGACTTCGAAAACAAATTTATGGTTACCAAAGGGGAAAGGGCGGGGGGAGGGATAAATTAGGAGTTTGGGATTAACATATACACGCTACTAGATATAAAATAGCTAATCAACAAGGACCTGCTGTACAGCACAGGAAACTCTGCTCAAAACTCTTCAATAAGCCATATGGGAAAAGAACCTGAAAAAGAATGGATATATGTATATATATAACTGAATTACTTTGCTGTACACCTGAAACTAACTCAACATTGTAAATCAACTATACTCCACTATAAAATAAAAATTAAATAAAAACACTACCTTTCCAAGATTTCCTTGCAGTTAATGTGTCCCAATTAGTAAGTTCCAACCAGTGGTATATATAAGTGAAAACTGTGGTATAACTTCCTGGAAGGAGGAACCATGTACTTTTTCTTTTTTTCCTTCCTTCCAGGGCTAGAACGATCATCTTGGACCAAGATGTAGAAAATGGTAATGTAGCAAGGTTGAAGGGCCTTGAGTCCCTGATGATAGTTTAAACCACTATTACATTTTCTGTTAGTCTTGGCCAAACCTAATCTAATTCAGTCACTTCTTTGAAACTAATATCTTAAAGGGTTGCTGGGAGGATTAAATGAGATAACATATTTAAATCGTGGAGCACAATGGCTCGTCTGTAGAAGGTAAAATAAATGTTAATTCCCGTCTCCTTTCCAGGATAGCTAAAGTTCTAAAGACTTTCATCCATGAAAATATCTCAATAATTTTGATCTTCAGAGTTAATGGCAAAGGAACATTTTTGACTATGAGATAGAGATGCCTCTATAAGGACAATAAAAGAATTTGTGGGTTTTTTGGTTTTTTTTTTTTTTTTTTTTTTTTGGCCACACCACGAGGCTTGCGGGATCTCAGTTCCCCAACTAGGGATTGAACCCGGGCCATGGCATTGAAAGCCCAGAATTCTAACTAGGCCACCAAGAAACCCCCAAGGATTTGTGTTTCTTAATTCATTCTTTTATATTAACTTATTCAGCATGTTCTGAGTACTGATTAAGCCCCAGGCCTGTATTCAGGGTTGTCATTGTAAGTAAGACCTAGGTTTTGCCAGTGGTAGGTTCAAATTCTATCAGAAAAGAGGCAGAGAAGCAGCCATTAAGGTACAGTGATAAGTACCACAGTTAGAAATATTCACAAAAATACTATGGGAATAGAGAAAAAAGTGGCTCAGTCTGTCTAAGGAAGCTAGGAAGATTTTATGAAGGAGAAATTTCAGCAGGGAACTAAAAGACAAATTGATATTTGATAGTGAGGGAAGGAAAGGTTTTAAAATATAGGGAGCCACATATCGGGGCATGAAACAGTGTATTTAGTGGATAACAGAGTAGTTTTGCAAGGCTGGAGTGTTAGGCATGAAGGTTTATGAAAAAGGACTGAATAGTAGGTTAGCATCAGTTTGTGACCAAAAAAATTTTTAAAATAGGTCTAATGGCAGAGTGGAGGACGTATTATAAACCTGTAAGTGTGGAAGACATGGCCTCAAAAGACCATTTAGGGCACATTTTCTAGGTTTGATAAAACAGAAACAAAAAACTAACTCTATTTCAGCAGAAACTGGAAGGTGAAAATATTTCATGAAACATTGGAAGATAAAATCATCATTACTTCATGACTCTTTGGATGTGGTGATAAAGGGAAAATACTCAGTAGGAGTCTAGAGATCTCTCAAGCTTTAGATCAGCTCTGTGATGCAGTGCCTTTAAACAAACAAGAGGCACAGGTGGAAGAGGCGGTTATTCAGCTCTACTAGGATAAGGTGAATCTTATTTGTCCATGTGATGTCTGGGTGGAAACAGTTAATTGGCAATTGGCTAAATGAATCCGGAGTTCAGAGCTAATCATTCCTGAGTCGTATGGGTGGTTGTCACCATACGGGGAAAGAGTGACATCTAGTAAGAACTGTGAACTTTCAGCAAAAGTGCTTGAAACAAGGCAAAAAAGCTGAAGACAGAATCCCAGGGAATACTTTATTTAAGAGAGAAGTCAGCAAAACATGCCACAATTTGGCTCAGAAATTGAAGAAGATAAAAAAATTGTTAAAGTTAAATTATTAAATAGAATGCTTCACATATTCAGAGGAATACAGAAAATTATATCACACACCTCTGCGCTTGCCTCTGAGATTTAACAACTGTTCTAAAGGTTTTGGTTTTGGTTCTTAACATTTAGGTCTATGATCTATCTTGAGGTGTTTTGGTTTTTTTTTTTCCATATCATATGAGGGAAGTCCTGGGGTTCTTTCTCTCTCCCTCCCTCCTCCCACCCTCCCTCCCCCTATCTCCCTTCCTTCCTTCCCTTCCTCCTTCCTTTCTCCTTCCTTCCTTTCCTTCTTCCTTCCTCCCTCCGTCCCTCCCCCCTTCTTTCTTCCTTTCTCTCTTTCTCTCTCTCTTTCTCTTTCCATAGATAGCTGCTTGTTGGGAAAACCTTTTCCTCCAACCTTGCTGCTTTTGTAGAAAATCAAGCCACAGTATATATGGACCTACTTTTGGACCCTCTTCTGTTCTGTTGATCTATGTGTCTGTCCTTTATGCCAATACCACATTGTCTGAATTATTGTAGCTTTATAGTAAGACTTGAAATCAGGAAATTTAAATATTTGAATTCCCTTTTTAAGATTTTTTCTATTCTGCTTTGTCTTCATGACCATATAAATTTTAGAATCAGTTTTTCAGTTTCTCAGAAAAACCTACCTGGATTTATATTGGAATAGTTGAAATCTATGGATCAATTGGGTAGAAAATTTACGTCTTAACAATATTGAATCTTCCGACACATGAGCGTGGAGTAGTTAGCTATAGTATTCAGAATTGATCAGTAAATGACTTGAGCCTAGGGATTTCTTTATGGGAGTATTTCTGGTTAGGAACTCAAGTTTTTAATAGATATTTAGTTAACTAGAGGTTTATTAATTTTATGACATTTTTCAAAGAACCAACTTTCGGCTTTGCCAATTTTCTTTCTTTTTTTCTGCTTCATTGAATTTCATCCTTATATTTATTATTTCCTTTCTTCTACTTATCTTGTGTTATATTTTCCCCTGTTTTTCTAAATTCTTAAGTTGGAAGGTCAATGATTGATTTTCAACATTTTAATGTTTAGACGTTGACTTAAACTATTACAATTTTAAACATTGATTTAAAATATTTAAAGGTGTACATTTCCTCCTAAGCGCTGCCTTAGCTGCATCTCTCAATCTTTGATATGTTTTCCTTATCATTCAGTTCAAGATATTTTCTAATTTCCCTTCTTATTTTTCATTTGATCTGTGTACTCTTTAGGATGTTGATTAATTACAAAATATTTTAATTTTCTAGACGTCTACATATTTTATTGTTATTGCTTTCCATTTGGTTTAATGGTAGTCTCAAAACAGGCAATGTATGATTTTAAACCTATGAAAGTTATTAAAACCTGTTTTATTTTCCTGCATATGATGTTTGGTCCATGTGGTCCAACATATAGTTTATTTTGGTAAACATTTCATGTGGGCTTGAAAAGATTATTGTGCAGTTGTTGGATGCAAAGGGAAATCACACAGGATAACTGTGGAATACCATGAACAGCTTTATGCCAAAAGAATCGACAATTTAGATGAAATGGGACAACTTCCTTGAAAGACACAAACCACCAAAACTCACATCAGATGTGATAGAAAAGTCTGTATAGATGCAAACAGTTCTTTATATATTCTTGATATAGTGATTTTCTTTCAGGTAAATTAATTGTAAATGTTTTCTGCTGGGCTGTGGTTCGCCTTTTCATTTTCTTACTGGTGTTGTCAGAAGAGATGTTTTCATTTTGATGACGTCCAATGTATCAATTACCTTTTTTTTCATGGTTAGTGCATCCTGTCGTCTACTCTAAGGTGGAGAAGATGTCCTCCTATGTGTCTTTCTAGATTTAACTTTTACATTATTTTATAACTTTATACTTTATTTTTCTTGAATTAATTTTTGCATGTAGAGCGACAAGTCCCAACTACTTTGTACAATGGAAAATGCCCTCAGGGGAGCATGCTGTATAAATAGGGGTCTCACCCAGTGTGGTTCCCTTCCTTCAGAGATCCAGTGTCCCCAGCTTCCTGCTCTTTTTCATCACTCTGCAATGCCTTCAAAGTTGCTTTTACATTTTACTTGATTATAATTGTTATCTGCAAGAATATTAGTATATTCTACTACTGGGCTCAGAACTCCTTTAATCTCCTTTTTAACCAGATATCAGACTGTGATTTTAAAATGTGAAGATGATCTGTTTCAGAAATTCTAGAAAATTTTCATCTACTCTCTTTAAATATTTCATTTATTCTCTATTCTCCCCATTTTTCTCCTTTTGTCATTCCTAGTAGCCATTTTTATACTTTCTTATTCTATCCTTCTTATTTCTCTTGATGTCTTATATTCTGAATTTCCCTTTCTCTTTGTGCTACATTCTGGATAATGTCCTCAGATCTGTCTTCCAGATTACTAATTCTCTTATCAACAGCAGCTTAGTTTTGTCCAATGATCTTTTTTCTTTCTTTGATTACATTTTTTAATTCTGGTCTCCCCCCTTCTCTAAATCAGCCTGTCTTTTTGTCCTCATGTTTCCATTGTTCATTTTATATCCTTCATTATTTGACACTTTCCTATGTTATATCTTTTTATATTTTTCTGTTACTTCAAGTCTTGTATACTCATCCTCTTGTTTGCTGGCCCTACCTCATGAAATGGTTTTTTGTGTGTGTGAGGTGCAACATTCATGATCTCAAGAAGATGTGGCAACGATCCTCAGAAGAGGTTGATCGTTTTCTCAGTGAAAATGTGTGCGTTTAGTTTGCTCTGCAGTTTGTTTCTAGGATTTCAAGGGCTAGTGACCTGCTTTTACACTGATTTCTCACCTTGGGGGATACAAGCACCATGTGGGTTGCATAAACTTTGCTCCACACCAGTGGTGTTGGTCTGAGACTCTTAACTTCCAATAGGATGCTTTATTTTGTCTTCCCATTAAGAGGAGCTCAGGCAGAGATATACATTCTCATTACCACACACACAAGCTGGTGAACGGACTTAGCTAGCCCACCCCATATAGAAGATTTAAATCTAGCCCAGACCTAGCCAGATGTAAGGCTTAACTGTAAATCTCAATCTAATGCAAGGTCAGTGCAGCCTCTGCTGTTCATCTCCATGAGTTAAAATACCAGCCCCGGGCTTCCCTGGTGGCGCAGTGGTTGACAGTCCGCCTGCCGATGCAGGGGACATGGGTTCGTGCCCCGGTCCGGGAAGATCCCACATGCCGCAGAGCGGCTGGGCCCGTGAGCCATGGCCGCTGAGCCTGCGCGTCTGGAGCCTGTGCTCCGCCACGGGAGAGGCCACGGCAGTGAGAGGCCCGCGTACCGCAAAAAAAAAAAAAAAAAAAATCCCAGTCCCAGTCTCCACGGCCTAGCTGTTCTGTTAGTTTCTGGGGTCCCTGTGGTAAGCGTTTGTAAGCTGCTCTCTCTAGCTGCAGTTGCCTCTTTATTTCTGGAACCTGGGAACTTCCCTTCCTTTCATTTGGATTCATTTGCATTCAGCAGTATCATTAACCAAATGTTTCTGTGGTAGCAGGAGAGAGTCCCTCACTACCTGAGAACTTAAAGTTGCCGTTAGCGTTTATTATTCTTGAAGGAATGTAGAGGGTGCATTTCATTTATATGTTTATCCTTTATAGTACTTAGCTCAGGGCTCTACAAGTCCATCAGTGCTTAATGAAAATCGGCAGAATGAATTCTAAAATGAATCGAAGGAGAGGACTTTAAATAATAAAAGCTAAAAGAAAGAAGGCTTTAGTCTTTTAAAAGATGAATTCTCTCTCCCCATCTCAAATGGTTGTAAGAGTGAGGTGGGGACAGGGCCTGGCAGAAGGTATTACCTTCCTTACTGATGTGTCAGTACTCGCACGTACTGCTTCATTTCCAGAAAAAAGTCCCCTGCTGGTTGCTGTCCACAGAAATTCTGCCAACATCCTGGTGGTTGCTGGTTTGTAGTTTTATGGGTTTCCAGAGGATCAAACACTGTATTATTATGTTTGGCTACTAACTCGGGTCAGCAGTTCAAAAGGAGAAAAGAAGGGGAGTAAAGTAGCTAGGAGGGGAAATGGGGATTGTACGTAAGCTGGTGTATTGAAGACAATGAGTTGACTTTACTGAGCATGAAGCAGTCTTTACTGAATCTCAGTTAATTTCATTTCAACAGAATATGATTGTATAGGTTCAAAGCTCTGTTTTCTAAGAACTGAAGATATGGCAATTATGTACCAGTTTTAATTTGGACTAAGGAATAAATAGGTTGCTTGCTCCATGTGTATGCTTTTACAAAGTGTTGAAATGGAATGTTTTTTATCAACAATGACAGAAACAAATAGATTATTAAACATACCCCGAATCCCAAATCTCTCTTCCTTCAAAATATATTTATTTACCTACATATAATTTGTAGGAATATTGATATGAAATATATATATAAGTATAATATTTGGCATTTAAAAATAACATTCAGTGGGCTTCCCTGGTGGCACAGTGGTTGGGAGTCCGCCTGCCGATGCAGGGGACATGGGTTCGAGCCCTGGTCCAGGAAGATATCACGTGCCACGGAGCAGATAAGCCCATACGCCACAACTACTGAGCCTGCGCTCTAGAGCCTACGAGCCACAACTGCTGAGCCCACGTGCCACAACTACTGAAGCCCCGCGCGCCTAGAGCCCGTGCTCCGCAACAAGAGAAGCCACCGCAATGAGAAGCCCGCGCACCACAATGAAGGGTAGCCCCTGCTCGCCGCAACTAGAGAAACCCGTGCGCAGCAACGAAGACCCAACACAGCCAAAAATAAATAAATAAAATAAATTCATAAAAAAATAATAATTATGGAGTTACTGAAATACATAAACTATTTTAAGATCTGAGACAATGTGTATATTTTCTCAGGAAATGAGGTTCAAATTATTAATGTAGGAAACTCTGGACCTTGACCGTGTCATTATTGAATTCTGCATCCCCAGCACTTTCTTTAGTCTCAGAGGACAATCAGCGTATGTGTAACACTCGTAACAAGTGTAACATCCTTTTATAGGGCCAGAAAAATTCATGTTTCACTTTGCCTTAGATCCGAAAGGGACTGGGAGAGGGACGGGTAAAACTATTTTGTTTGCCATTTTGTTTAACATAAGACAAACTGTTTATTCCCATATCGGTTGCTTCTGTTTCCTGCTCCATTCTCAAAATAACTGTTTGGTGCTGTTAACTCTATAATGAGCTGGCTATCAAGTCCAAAAGGAATAAGAGAGGATTGTGTACTGACATTAAATAAAGCATCAGGGAGGGATAAATTGGGAGTTCGGGATTAACATACACACACTACTATATTTAAAATAGATAACCAACAAGGACCTACTGTGTAGCACAGGGAACTCTGCTCCATATTCTGTAATAAACCTAAGCGGAAAAAGAATTTGAAAAAGAATAGATATATGTATAGCTGAATCACTTTGCAGTATACCCGAAACTAACACAACATTTCAAATCAACTATAGTCCAATATAAAATAAAAATTATAAAAAAAGCATCAGACACAATACAGCTCTTTATTATTGTTAAGACAAAAGTGTGGATATATACATATATTTTATTTATCAATTTATCCATTATTCTCTCATCAAATAGATATTTATGGAACACTTATTTTGGGTTTCTAGGCACTGGGAACTCAGCCATGAAGAAGTGAAACAAGATGTTCGCTTCCAAGGAGGAAACACGCTGGCCTGGAGGTACCATAAGCCACAAAGCGGATAATGCAAGGGCTGTGGATAAAACAGGAAAGAAGTAGAGAGGGACCGGCTTGTGTTGGGAGGGCTGTGCAGAGCAGGGTGGCCAGAGATGGCCTTTCTCAGAAGATACCATGTATGCAGGCACCTGAAGGGCGAAAAGGAGCCCGCTTGTTGAGGATAGAGAGAAGCCGTTAATAGCGATACCCAGGCCACGCCCTCCTCTCACTGGGGTCCGGGCCGTAGGCCCCCATCTAAATACTTTAAAGTTAAAAATCAAGCTTACAAACCATTAATACAATATTTTCTATAGTCCCACCTTGACAGATAAGCCTCCCTAACAACCTGGAAGGCTTGCTTGACATTTAGAATACCTTGAACTTTTGGGCGCTCTTCCTTGACACATGGCAGCATGGGGAGAGCTGGCAGCATGGGGAGGGCCAGCCCCACCCCTAAATAAGCCTGTTTTTCCTTCTCCTCTCACCTCTGGCTGCTTCCACCACCTGAGGAGGCCCCCAGGCTCACGTGCGGACAGCCCAGTCCACGCTTCCAAGCTCTGTCCACACCCCCGCTGCCCGCCACTGCTTGACAACCTCTTGGGCCAAGAGAGGACATGTTACTACTTTCAACCAATTTGACTTTACTAAAAGTCTCCCCTACGACTAAAAGTTCCGACTCTAAAGTTCTCGAGGTGTGACTGTGATTGAGATGTGTCAGAAAAATCAGAAAGGCCAGGGTGGGCAGTGGACAGTCCCCCAGTGCAGTGGAAAGTTACTAAGTTGAGCATAACCCGCTGTGCTCCACGTCTGTCTCGTAGCGACATTTTCATCTATTACAAAGATGACGTTCCAAAGTGCCAGTCTAGCTTGTGGGTTTCAAGGAAGAGTTTCCAACCCGATATATGGTATCATTCATCCTCTCTCCACCCTCCTTAAAGGAAAGACCCTGACTGCAGCAACACCTACACAGAGAAAGGAGGACCAGCTCTGTTTTATGGGTAAGCAAACTGAAGCTCAGTGTGTTCCATAAGGCGGCAGAATAGAAGAGGGTTAGGAGCATGGAGACTCATTTGGGTCCTGAGTATCCTACATGCTGGCTGTGTGACTTTGGATGAGTTAATCTCTCTACCTTTAGTTGTATTTAATAAATCATCTCATCAATGGTGACAATAACAGTATTCACCACCTAACGTTATTGAGGGAACTTACATGAGCTGACACATGTAATGCATTTAACAGAATGCCTGGCACATAATTTATGGTCAATAAGCATTCGTTGGTTTTAATTACTACTCCTTCTACCAGTACAACTATTTCTGCTATGACTGTTATTCAGAGCTACATTAAGTAATTGAGAGAACTTCAATGTAGGTTTTCTGATTCAAAGACTAGCGCCCTGGAAACCTTTAAACTAATGCTCATTTCAGAAACAAAATAAAAACGCAAAACAAAAAAGGAACAACAAAATCCAACAGCACCATTACTTGCAGACAACCACCGTCACCCCTGATCACAGTATTAAAGGAGGCAAAGTCGGGGCATTGACATCTCCTAGTTTTGTAAAGGCAAAGCTGTATCCTTCCCTGTACAGTCACACTCACTGTGAAGCTGGCTCGGAACCAGCATCTGAGGAAGCTCTTGACTGTTCACATAAATGGAGTGTGACAGTTTTGAGAATATGAAACAACGGACTACAAAACCTAATTACAATTTGGCCTTTGGCTTTAGGGCTGGAGGTTCAAAATCTCTCTCTCTCTCTGTCCTTCTCTACCTCCCTTCCTCCCTTTTTTTCTCTGTCTCTCCCTCACATACACACAGAAGTACAGACACAGACACAAAGACACACACATACACGCATTAGACGTGCACACACGGTTTTCCCTATATTGACCACCGTGCTCTTAGACTCACGTTGGCGCCCTATGACTATCGTAGATAATCGGTCCTACTCAGTAGTTAACTATTCGTGAAATTCCAACATGACCTTAAATACCTTGCTGTGCTAGACATTGTATTGCAATCATGACAGGTTCAACGAGTTAAAATATGGTAGCAAGGTTGTTTTGCAGAAGAAGATATTTTGTTCTCAGGCTTTGTACCTGGACTTCATACTGCTTCTAGGAAAACTTCTAGCCCCTGTGTGGTAAGAACTTTGAGCTCAAGCAGACTGGGGTCAAATCCTGGCTTTCCACAAGGGATTTCTACAAAGTTCAATCTCTCTGAATCTAAGTTTCATTTTCTGTAAGGAAGACTACCATAAATAACTACTTTTGTTATTGCTAATATTTATTATTGTGATTATTCCTTGAAATTAGAGCTAAGAGACTCTATGAAACCCATAATAATCCTTATCTGCCACTCGGGAGGAAAATCTTGGACAGAAAAAATTCTTAAAGAGCATGTTGTTAGCCTAGGTTCCTTAGAAAGAGAGCCCTGAGGCAAGGGCTGTATGGGGTAGTTTCTTTGGGGAAGTAATCTCAGATATGAGGCGTGGTGGACTGGAGAAGGCGAAGCAGGATTGGTGGGGCAGTGGCATTGTTTTGTCCTTTTTGTGGCTGAGTAATATTCTATTGTATTTATGTACCACATCTTCTTTATCCATTCCTCTGTCGATGGACACTTAGGTTGCTTCCATGTCTTGGCTGTTGTGAATGGTGCCGCTGTGAACACTGGGGTGCATGCATCTTTTCGAATTATGGTTTTCTCTGGGTATATGCTCAGGAGTGGGATTGCTGGATCCTCTGGTAGTTCTACCATACTGTTCCCATAGTGGCCGTACCGATTTACATTCCCACCAACAGTGTAGGAGGGCTCCCTTTTCTCCACACCCTCTCCAGCATTTATTGTTTGCAGCAACATGATTGGACCTAGAGATTGTTATACTGAGTGAAGTAAGTCAGACAAAGACAAATATATGATATCGCTTATATGGAGAATCTAAAAAAAAGGCTACAGATGAACTTATCTACAAAACAGAAATAGAGTCACAAATATGGAAAACAAACTTACGGTTACCGGAGGTAAGGGCGGGGGAGGGTTGACATATACACACGACTGTATATAAACTAGGTAACGAATAAGGACCTGCTGCACGGCACAGGGAGCTCTGCTCAGCACTCTGCAATGGCCTATGTGGGAAAAGAATCTGAAACGAGTGGATACGTGTGTACGTGTAACTAATTCACCTTGCGGTACACCTGACACTAGGACAATATTGTAAATCAACTGGACTCCAGTAAAAATGAAAACAGAAGAGAAAGACAGGTGGGCAAGCCCACTAACAGCAGCCTAGTCGAGTGGCCTCCCCGAGCTTCAGTGGCGCCACTGCCAGGCCCACAGGTGTAGAGATCTGGGCTCCGTGCTGTCTAGAGCTGCCGTCTGAAAGGAGGACGCAGAGGAGAGTTATGCATGAGTTCCCATCCTCCGAGGTTGACCCCGGGGGCAGCAATTCCTTAGAGCTTCCGGGATGCACATGTGTGAGTGCCCGGAAGGTTCTGGTAACCGGCCCACCGTGTGGGTGTCAGAGACGCCCCAGGGCAGACAGCGCAGCTGAAGCAAGACGCGGTCAGATGACACTGCTGGCAGCCTCTGCCTGAGCAATGGTCTCAGTGGAGGAAGGGCCAAGACGACGTGAAGTGGGGCCTGAGAAGCGTCTTCCGCAAGTGTTTTCACTAACAATGGGTCAGTAATAATAAGGGGTTAGTTGTTGTCCTTTAGTAGAATTCAAAAGAATATACAAGTGCTTATAAGTCCAGATAATTGTTAGTTTCCTTGGGGGATAGGAAACAATGGAGGCAAACACATTTTTTTCCCTCTTCTATTTAATGCAGAGTTTTTCGGCCTTGGCATTATTCACATTTGGGGCTCAATATGAATTCTTTGCTGGGGGCCGCGGTGAGCTGCCCTCTGCTCTGTGGGGTTCTTAGCAGACGCTGTAGCCTGTCTCCACTAGATTCCAGTAGCAAGCCCTCCACCACCCTTTCCCTCGTCCCCAAGTTGTGAGGATAGAAACAGTCTCCGGACATTGCCAAATATCTCCAGGGGATGGTTGATCACTGCTAGCTGAGAATCACTAATCTAATAGCATCGCAGCATCTCTCCTGTCTCCCCTTTCTCTCTACCTGCCCGCGCCCATACTGACCCCCATAACTGTTCTCCCGGCCCGAGTACACAAGCAGTTCATACCTATGACTTACACCCCCACCCTAGCGACCGGTACCAACCAAGATTTTTCTCTGTAGCTCTGTTTACTAGAAGTGCTATTAAAAGCAACTTGATAGAGCCAGCGCAACTGGATGTAATTAAGAGCAGTTAAATAAGGGAATCTCATGAAAAAAGGATAAAGGGAGTGCTCAAGTAGTTTGCTGCGATGAGGGGTGTGTTTAAAAGTATTTGTTACGTGTTTTTCTCCATGTTAAAATGCTCCTCATTTCAAAAGGAACAGCTTAAGTACTACTTCAGAATGTTTCCTTTGGTAAAAAGCCTAAACCAGCCCAGCAAATTAATGAAGACGATATAGGTCTGTCCAGGAACAGTTTTTTCCCTTTCAACTCTTACGCATTTCTGTAAAATAAATATTTAATTTGAGAATAATTTTAGATTTACAGAAAAATTACCAAAGTAGTACAGATGGTCCCCTACACCACACACCCAGTCGTCCTGTTATTAACATCTTCCACTTGTATGGTCCATTTGTCACAATGAATAAAACAATATTGATACTTTATTATTAACTAAAGTCAATACTGTTTTCAGACATCTTTAGTTTTTCCCTAAAGTCCTTGTTTTGTTCCAGGATCCCATCAGGAGACCACATGACATTTTAGCTCATTTAGCTCACAATCCCCTGTGAGCTGCTTCGGCACAGGGATCCATTTCATTCACGTCTCCATTCACAAGGCCCTCAGTTCAATGCCTTATACATTGAAGGCATTCACTAAAAGCTTACTGAATTGGATTTCTTAAAAAAAAAAAAAAAAAAAAGTTATCCTGGCCTCGAAGCTTGAACCGAGCCCTGAAAGTGAGTTGGAAGAATGCTCATGGGAGGAGAAGAGCTAAAAATACCTTCTCATTAAAGTGACGATCAGAAATACCCGTGAACTCTGGGAAGGAAATGCTTCAGGTTTTCTGGCTACACAGGGCTCTGGGCTGAGTTCTGACTGGAAGAAACATGCCCGGTCCAGGGACCGTCTTTTGCCCACGCTGGAAGATGACAAGGTGTGGTGGACCGCACTGCGCTCTGGGACTCAGCAGACCAGCGATCCAGACTGCAGGGCACTAACTCCATGACCTCCAGAAAGTTTCCTGACTTCTCTGGGCTCCAGTTTCCTCAGCTGTAAAATGCCAGTGGAGGACCTTGGGCAGACCTTGAGGATCCCTCCAGCTCTAACATTCCGTGATTCTAGGTGCAGTTATATGAGTCCTGGAAGCACAGCTCCTCCGTGCAGCCTTTTGGAAAAAAAGGAAAGGAAAAGGGAAAAGAAAAACACTTCCATAAATCTATTTATAGCACAGCCAGTGGCTATGAATCATGGCATCATTAATCCTCTCTTATACACTTGCCTTGTTCCCTGACTTGGTGCAAGTCATTCCCAAGCCCTCCTCAACAGCAGCTTCGTTGACAGATACGGCATTTTCCTTGTCGCTTCCCACTGAATAAGTTCGAAGCCTCCAGACTAACCTCTGAGTTTCTGCCAGTCCCAGATTTCTGTAACCGCACGATTCTCATCTTATGTGACTGACTGACAGGCCCAGTTCCCGAAGGATGTGAGATAAATGTGATCTGTCTTGACTTCAGCGAAGCTTGGAGTTAACTTCCTCACGTCAATTTTGTCCATCAAGTTTTAGTGTTAAGTGCTTTACCATTTAATTGTGATTTGACTAGAAAACATTGGCCATAGGCTGGTTTGACACTGCCGTGTGCAGGTCCTGGGGTGAGTGGATAGCAAACACCCTCTTCTGCGGAAGGATTTGGCGCTCCATTTCTTAAATCTGATTCTTTCTGGCACAACCTTCTGATAACTTGTCTTCGTAATGACACCTCCGAGAAGAACGTTTTCTCACAAAATATTTTTCTCTAGTCTCAGATCCCATTCCTGGATTCTTAAAATGGCATTTAGGGAGCTACCTGCAAGTATTCGTGCTTGATATCGTCTTGATTATATTTCGCAAACTTTGTTTTTATTTACTACCCATCTACTTCCACTATCGAGTTGAGGAAGTATAATTTCAGTTCCTTTCCCCTTGATTTAGGGAATCGAGGGTTTAGTCTGAAGCTAAGAGCAGCTGCTTTTATGTTGACAAATTCTGCAGAATGGTCGAAGTGAGAAAAACAGCAGCAGAAACTCAGGAGCTCTCACTTCCCATTTATTCCCATCTCACGTCACGTTTGAATTTTACGAGTGGTGTGAATAAAACGTAATGCAACCACAGTTCAGATTTCCTCTTTGATCTTGAACAAGGCAGTTTACCTCCCGGGTTTCGGTTTCCTCACATGTAGAATAAAGAAAGAACTTGGCTGGATGACTTCTGAGGCTTTCAAAAAATATACTGTTCAATGTAAAGATTCAGGGAGCAATCTGGATTCATCCGTTTTTATCTGTCCAAGCTGGCTTGTGTCCTAAAACAGTAAACATTTAGGAGTTATTTTAAAGTTTTCGTTTTTGAACTTAGAATCTTATTTTCCAATCGTATGCTTTTGATGTATCCCTTCAGGATAATACTATATAAAATGTATGGCCACAAGGGTGGTGAAGTTATCAGCTAGTAACAGCATCATCCTTTTATCACCTGAGGTACTAATAGAACATTGTACACTGCACTAAAAGTCTAAACATTTTGGAATCACTCAGAAAATAGTCAGCCTGCCATAAATGTTCTTGAGACAGATAGCAACGAGCCAGACAAGAAGTGCAATTTTTGGCAGAAATAACTACTTTTCTTAAAGCAAGGTCCTTACCATCCACTTGACCCCAAATGGGACAGGTTTAAAAACACTCAGGGATTTCCAGCGTGTTCTGCTGTGTCTGTCTTCAACCGGTTGGGAGTACGTAGCTTGCCCTTTGTAGAGCTGTGACTTTCCATCCTATCTTCAGTTTGTAAGCAGACAGAGGTCCCGCTGCAGAAAATGACAGAGGTACTCTTTTTTGTTTTATCGATGTTCTATTTTGTGAGAAAAAATATATATGTAATCTTTTTTACTCTACATCATATAAAATTCATCCTGTACATTTACAAAGAAACTTTGAGACTCCATATAAGGCAGCAATTTAAGACTTGGGGTCTTCTGAGTTAACTGCAACATTAGTTGTTTTGTACCCTTGGGAGGGCATCTCCTCCTCTGTAGCCAATCTGATATCATAATGCAGCTCAACACTTACGCTTGGAGAATATTGGAGAAAAGGGTGAGGGATGCCCAGAGGTCTCGCACAGAATTACAAAGGAGATGTTGGTATGTAAACAACTCTACGTCCGTTCAGTAGCACAGGTCTCAGGGGCCTTCTGTCAGGACAGGTGATGGGAGAGGCTTGGCAGGTCTCTTGTCTAGTCGTGGCAGCTTTATTTTCTGAGCTTAGTATCTGATTCTTCCCCCGGCAGCCAAACGTCAGTGGACAGGCATGCTGATGTCTTACTTACCGTGCAGCTTCTCCCTCGTGATACCCGTCATGCAGTGAGGTAAGAAATCTGTCAGGGAAAACTGTGTGTCCAACATGGCAATTTTGGGTTTCTATTCACTACAAAAATGAACCTCAAGTAGGACTTGTTTTGCAACGAGATAAACATTAATTTCAAGATCGGGTTTGCCTCAGATGCTGGCTGATTCCAACTTTCAGTCTTGTGCGGTTGCCTTGGTCTGGAGACTATTGTTTTTTTTATCTATAGGGCACGTTGCTGGTTTCTGTTGTCCTTTCTCTAATGTCTACTTTGTCTACCTGGTGCAGGAGAAAATGAGAACAATGACAGAGGAGAAATAGGGATGTATTTCCTTGTCTCAAAACCACACCAAAACAAAAAACTACTAATTCCAAAACCAAACATGTCGAACCAAACAACTTCTTCCTTTGCTGGACAGACACATGTGATTGGAAGCAGAATGAGAATTGTTCTCACACTGTGGGCTGCCGCTGAGAGGAAACATGGACTTTGCTCCATTTATATCCTGTCATTCTTTAAAGTAATGTTTTTAGGTCTGTTTTTAATTCTGTTAATGTCACGTTGCTTTAAATGGTCCTGATTTACAGTGGATTCCCTTTATTAAGTCAGGGCTCCGTGATGTGGCATTTTCTAGAGGAAAACAGTGCCAAATACTGCTGAAACCTGTGTATTATAAATGAGATCACATGACTCGCTTGCAAATACTCAGGGCACAAGAAAGTTCCCATTTTTTAATCGGCAGATGACTGCCCAGGTGAGTAATGAAATCATGGTAGGAGAGAAGGGTTAAGGTTTTTCTAATCCATCCCCTCATTCTAAGCAAGGTTACGTTCACCTAAACATTCTTTAGAGTGACTAAAATCTTCCCTATCTAAAGCTTCTAAGGAAGAAAATCCATCGAGCAGTATATTGTAATAGAAAGAATGTGGCTTTCGATTTTACCTGTATTTTTATTCTAGCTTTTCTGCTTATAGACTGTATAACCTTGGACAATTACGTAACTTTTAAAAGCTTGACTATCTGTCCACCCCCGACTCTCACCCAAAAATGGCCCTGGGCTCTGCAGCACGGGAAGCGCGGGCATATTCATAAGTACATCCTACACTTAGTATTTCTCCAGTGTTGTCCCAAATGTACTGAGAACCAACCAGTCCCGGTTCTTTGTCTAAAGAGAGCCAGCCTTTACAGATTCTCCACAAATGAAGTAAAATTCCATTTCTAATTCCCCAAAGCCTGTTCTCTCTTAGTAAAACAGACCGTGACTTATAAATCTTACTGTCCGGCAGAATGTCCTCAGCTCCTGGACTATTTGCAGGCGGCTTCCAGCTTATTTGGAATGGTATGAAGAACTGAGGGGTTTCTCAAATCTGGTGTGGGAAATGGAAAAGATTCAATTCTCGGTGGTCAAAAAAGAAGGGAAATGATTCTTTTCACATCACTGAGAAAAACACTGGCCTTGTTCTTTGGCCTTTGGTTTCATAAATAAGCTTGTAAAGGATCAAAACGGCACCAGGGCCACAAATTCCCTTAGCGCATCATCTTTTACTTTATTCTCACCATTTTAAAATTGAAGGAGTTTGTGTTTAAGAGAAGAATTCCTAGACAAAGCTGTTCTTTTCTTTCCTCCCGGTTTACCTCTATCCCAGGTCACCCTTGAGTGCTATCTAGGAGGGGTACTTTTACTGGTCCAAACTTAACGTATTTCTCAACCAGTTAGATCCCGCTAGATAGAAGCTCTCCATCAATTCTTCACTGCTGTCCATCTTTTTTCAAACATGTTGACGTGTTGGTCACACCTTGTCCTACAGCCAACTAAAGAAGATGTGTTGATGTGAAAGATGGCAGACTCTTACCTCGCATGGTTAGCTTAGGGACGGTATTTATTTTCTCCCCATCATTCTTCTCTTAGATATGGAGAGCACTTTACACTTCTCAATATGCTTCGGTCAACGTTATCTAATTTGGTTCTTGTATAAACTTATAAAGTTCGTGGTATTATGCCCTTATTATATAGATTCATCGTTTAGTTCCCAAATATAAGTGAGCGATGCTAGGCCAGGTATTGAGGATACAGCTTTGAAGAAGCCACGTGCTCTGCCTTCAAGGAGATTACAGGCTAGTGAGGAATAAAGGTAAGTAAATGGGCAGGTGTATTATAGGGAAATAACTGCAATCACAGGGCTCCAGGGGAAGGCGTAAGAGAGAGAATAATGTTTTGAGACTAGAGTAGGCACGGTTGATGTACTTGGCCTTTACCATATCGGTACATGCTGGTCTGTCTTCCAGCTGCCAGCACCTTCATCTGTTTACCTGAGAGGGCTTCCTCTGGTCACCTAGGCTATTCATCCCTTGGCCAATGACCGGTCGGCATTGGTGCTTGAAAACCCCAGCTCCCTTGCTGCTTGGTGCATAGGCTCCATGCTGGTTTCTATCCTTCCCCAGCTGGGTCAAGCTCTCATTACCCCCAGTGAGAACTGTCTTGATAACTCTCTTAGCTTCTCTTCCCCTGTCTCACTTTGGCACTCTCTGTATTTCCCAGGATCACGTTCCAAACAAAATACTTGAATTCTCATCCATGTCTCAAAGTCTGGCAGACTTCTGGGAGAAGCCAAATGAGAGGAAAAGATCAATAAAATACCTTTTAATGATAGAGAAGAACATGTATGTTTATATTTAGAATATACTTCTCCATCCTTTAGTCCGTTCATTCATTTAATAACATTGGAGTGCTTCCTACGTACCAAGTGAGAATTGCTGAGTAGCTGGGATGAAAAAGTAGGCATAATTTATGACTCCAAGTAAACATAAACATATAGAAGGAATCTTAGAGACCTTCAATAAGGAAAACAAAGGAAACAAAGCAGGGCATGAGGAGTCGTTTGAGAAAAAGAAACCCCTCGTTTTAGAAATGTGGACACAGGCTGAGAGGAGGCCACCTGGCTAGTCTAGGGCAGAGCAAGGACAGGCACGCAGGTCTCTCTATTCTAGTCCAGTATTCTTCCTACCGTACCACACGGAAAAATGGAAAAGAAGTGAACTCTTTAAGTTTTGTGACTGTTAATTATGTCCAGAAATGTATGTGATAAGGTGGTAACCGCTGACTTTTTGTTTCAAATGGACTTTAAGTTAACTAGAGGAAGAAGTAAGTGAGGAAATGATCTCTTTCACTCTTTAACCCACCCTCATCGGCCAAAATCAGCACTCCTAACATCAGACTCTAAGAAATAGCAAAAAAGCAAACAAAAAGCCCCACTTCTATCGATGTGCCTGCAATGGATTGGGAAGAAATAAATGGTTCCAAATGCTTTTTCTGATTTTTATTTTATATTGGAATGTAGTTGATTAACAATGTCGTGTTAGTTTCAGGTATGCAGCAAAGTGATTCAGTTCTACATATACATGTATCTATCCTTTTTCAAATTGTTTTCCCATTTAGGTTATTACAGAACAGTGAGCAGAGTTCCCTGTGCTCTATAGTAGGTCCTTGTTGGTTATCCATTTTAAGTATAGCTGTGTGTACGTGTCAATCCCAAATGCTTTTTATATCCTGTTTTTCCACCCTTGATCTCAGAGCGATACTGTACTGTAGTTCAGGCTCTCTCTCTCGAGCTGGACATGACCTGTGATGGAAGGAATGTTGGGGAACTTATCATGGACCACAGCGTGGTGCCCCACCTTCAATAGCTGCTCACAAGGCAGAAGCCAAGAAGGTGATTGGGGTCCTAAGTTGTCATTGGAACAGGCAGGACATGTCTGAAGGTGGTTCAAATCCGAGTCCAGGGCTCTTTAGTATTATTTGATTCAAAAACAGAAACTACTCGTACTGGTCCAGATCCCCTCCTGGATCCCCTCCCAGTGACTTACTTATTCATAAACCAAATTAGTGGAAGCAAGTTCTGACTCTTACTGGTCCAGTTAAGGCATTCTGGCCATTGCCTTCTGGAAAAGGTTGTGACTTTTGCCTTATTATGATGGTACCTGCAATTCATAGATGGGAACCATGGGCTATCCTTTCATGTTCTCCTAAATTACAAACACTCAACAAACGCCTTATACACGTACAGCCTCACAGATATTTATCTTCCTTGGCATTCTAGCATCCTTTACATTTATCCCTTTCCCTAGGCTTCTAGCAATTACAACATCCATTTACTGTAATTACAAAGCTCCATTATAATTTGATATATGCGACAATTAATATCCACCATCTGTAATCTTCCAAATGAATATCTGTTTATTCCAATACTTCAGCTGTGACATCTAAAAATGAAGGTAAATAATTTGACAAGGGCCTCAAAAGCCTTGAATATTTTCTTTCAACTGAGAAGTGTGTGACTTCTTAAAATATCTCAGGCTCTTTCTTTCATAGGACTTCTATGAATGGCCTTATGGATATTTTTGTGAGACTAGAAAGGGAAAAGATTTGGATTAAAAAATTCTTGGCTATTTTTAGAGAAGTCCTTAACAATCGAAAGATGTATTTAGAGATTTTTTTCTAAAGGGAATGCTATTCCGTAGTCAATGCAAAATCCCTAGTTAGTAACTGAGGCACTACAGTTCAAATGATCATCGCCACCATCATCAAGTAGAAGCATCCTCGTCATTATCTAAGGAATCTAATATTGTACTAGTTTTAGTTGGAGTTCTTGGTTGAAATAGAAACCAACAAACCACCTCTGGGTAACTTAGGTGGGAAAATGGTAGTTCGTGAGATCTGTAGGATCTCTCAGCTTTAAGCTGGAGAGCCAGCTCAAGCAGAAATCAAGGAAGGAAAGGTCCCTTGAAGGTGTCCCCAGTGGACTTCGGGACATCACTGTTCATCAGCTGACCTTTATTATTGCTGCCTCTGGGGTCCAGCAACCCTGGACACTGGCTGTTGCTCTGAAGAACTGAATTGCTTTTGGACGTTTCCTGCTATACCAAGGGAATCCCCATATTACACTGAAATTTTTCTGACTTTCTACATGCATCTCTTTGTTATTTTTTTTCCACTCCTGGGTCAAATGCCGGCCACAGCATCTGATTAACTAAGCTAGGCAATGTGTCCAGAGTTTTTTCTCCAAGAGCTAAAGACAGGGTATATCTGATGTTCCTTTTGATTCATAGTAAAAAAAAAAAAAAAAAAAAAAAAAAAAAAAAAAAATGGAATTCCACCTCCTACCTATCCCGTGTTCTGGTTTTCTGGAGTCATCAAGATTGAAGCCTGTTATTCAGATGTAAGGATTAATAGTGCTCCCTTCATTCTGAAATGTATCCAGGTTTGGATGATGCTATGGAATGAATGTGTGCGTCTGCCCATAATGCATGTGTTAAAAACCTGAACACCAAGGTGATAATGTTAGGAGGTGGGGCCTTTGAGGGGTGATGAGGTCACCGGGGTGGAGCCCCCATGAATGAAATTAGTGCCCTTATAAAAAAGACCTCAGAGAGTTTTCTAGCTCTTTCCACCATGTGAGACAACAGCCCTCTATGTACCAGGAAGCGAATTCTCATCAGACCCTGAATGTGCCTTGATCTTGGACTTCCTAGACTCCAGAACTGTGAGAACTGTTTGTTATTTAAGCCACCCAATCTGTGGTGTTTTGGGGATAGCAGTCTGAATGGAGTAAGACAGACGATAAATGATGTGCTTGCCCTACCTATCCTAGGATTCCTCCCGCCACAATATTAAAGGGGTAATTAGCTACTAGGAAATCAGATTTTACACTCCTTGTCTCTCACCAGGATACAAAGTGAAACTGATGCTCTCTTACCCTTTTTCTCCCAAAGAAATAGGTTTGGAAAGATGCTTTTCAGTATCGCTCCTCTTGAGGTACTTTCGATTTTAATCCCCTTGAGAAGAGCAAAACCTCAATGTAACTAAATAGAGAGACTGGCTCCCTGCACAGTCCAGAAACGCATCCCATTTATTAGCACTTTCGTTATTCATGGGCCACAAAAGTAGAGAACAGGTGGACCACTAAATCCTCCCATGCAAAACCTTATAAAGTCATCACACATATGTCTGACTGCTGAGTAGCATCATTTACTTATGTGCCCAAAGTAAGATGGGGCCAGATATGAAAAACTGCTAGAGACAGTAGCTGGAGGGATTTATGGTTTACACTAATGGGAGCCTAGTAGGATCAAAGGGTAAAAGGAATTTTTTTCCCACCACCTATAATTGGGATGATGACCAAGATAAACCACTTACTAACAGAGCCTGAAGTGACACCTCCTTCTCTTTTCCTATTTTTCTAGCCCTTCTGTCTGGGGTTTTCACTGGCTTCTGTCACCCACCTGTCCTTTCTCCCTACCTAGATGACAGATTCTCTGATGGTCCAAACCACAACTTATGTTCGGTACCCTTTGATGTTGGAGACCATGCCTTGATCATATTTGTTTCTCCAGTTGCACTTGACATAGTGCTTTGTATGCAATAGACTCTCAAAAATCATTTCTAACACTATAATTAAAATTTAACAACATGCAGTGCCATGCATATAAAAAAGCTCACAATGTATGTTGAATGATTGAACATAATTCTGAGTAGAAAGAACCATTTGGAAATTACATGTTTCTGGATGTAGGGTCCTCAGCATCTTATAAGCTAAGTTCCACCAATAAATAGATTAGGAACCTTGGGAGATGTATTTATATTTTATGCTGCAAATATAACACAATAACGGGGGAAGAGAACAGTTTTCTTCCCAAAGGAAACCTTACTAGCTCCTTGGAAACTATTGTTCTGAGTTTATTTTAATGACATTATATCTTACGAGTTTTGATTGTCAAGGACTAAAATTGTGTTCGTTATGACTTATCCTGGTATTTTAGTTCCCTGAGATGAGTTTGTTCTTCATCATGGGGAAGTAATAGACTGAAAATAGATGTCTCCACAGAGATCATAATAGGTGAGCTCTTTCGAAGGGGAAGTTGCTTTTGCCTGGAGAAATGTTCTCACCATTTTACTTTTTTTGATTGTTCTTTGACACCTTATTTCACATAGGAAGAAGTTTTCTTTAATTACCGTAATCAAGTGAGCAGCTTATAGGAAGTGACTCAAAGGAAAAGGTGTAGACTCCTGTGAGCTGATAACATAGAAGCTGGTGGCCACGCCGGAAGGCTTTCAACGGGGAAACACAATGTTCGTTTTGTGCCAGTATTCTGTGGCCAAATAAGCCACCATATTCTCTTATATTTATATGACTTCATGAAATCACTTTCAAGTAAGGGTTTCAGTCTATATCACACGGGAATATGACATATTGAGCAGAGTTCCCTGTGCTATATGGTAGGTCCTTGCTGGTTATCCATTTTAAATATAGCAGTGTGTACATGTCAGTCCCAAACTCCCTAACTATCCTTCCCCCTACCCTTCCCCCTGGTAACCATAAGTTTGTTCTCGAAGTCTGTGAGTCTGTTTCTGTTTTGTAAATAAGTTCACTTGTATCGTTTTTTTTTAGATTCCTCGTATAAGCCGTATCAGTCAATATTTCTCTTTCTCTGTCTGACTTACTTCACTCAGTATGACAACCTCTAGGTCCATGCATGTTACTGCAAGTGACATTATTTCGTTCTTTTTCGTGGCTGAGTAGTATTCCATTGTATATATGGACCACATCTTTATCCATTCCTCTGTTGATGGACATTTAGGCTGTTTCCATGTCTTGGCTATTGTAAACAGTACTGCAGTGAACTTGTTGGTTATCTACTTTAAATATAGTAGTGTGTGTATGTGAATCCCATGGGTGATTGGGGAAGTTGGTCTGAGGAGATACTACACAATCCGTAGTACCGGTAGTGAGAGAGAGGCCCTGTGAATACGTGAGAGTAGAATTTTCCAGACAGAGAAGTCTTTGAATTTGCTGTCCTAAGGAATATCCTCTTTCAAGGGAAGGCAAGGAGCTCAGACAGTGAGGGTGAGAGGTAGAAAATGAGATAAGAAAAGTAGCAGGGACCAGACCCTGTGCTTCTGTTGGCTTGATAAGGTCTCTGGGTTGTGTTTCAAATGTTGACGGTATGTTTATAATGAGACACCAACTGCCACGTCTTGAAAATACCTCTGCTATCTCCTTTACCTTTCCTTTTCAAATGTACCATCCCTGAGGTTTTATTTTACACACAGTTTGGATACAGAAAGGAAAAGACCCAGCATTTACTATTGATAATGGGACAGCACCACATAAGGAATGTTCCCGTTTGATCTTTTACAACTCCTTTCTGGGACTGAGCTCAGGTTCCTGAACTAGTCACACAGCAGGTGGGAGAAGCAGGCTTCTGGGGTAGCACTGTGTTCAACCCCATATTCTGTGAGCATCCCACTCTGCCACTCGACGCCGGCAAGATGCTCCATGCCTCGGGGATGGAGCACAACTTCCATCCTCTTATCTGAAAATTGTGTGGGTGGGCTTTACCTTATAGTCCAAGCTCTAGGCAAGGATGAACTCAAACTCACGTCATAAAGCCAACAGGAGTATTTTCAGCTTGTTTCGAGTCCTTGCTGTGGGATCTTTGTTGACCACAAATGGGGGAACATCTAAAGTCATCGGCTAGAACTGCACCTTCTAGGTTATGATGAAAATAGCATCTGACCGAGAAAGTTAGCTTGTTCTGTGGTCCCTCGGTTCTTGTGGTTTTTACTCGCAGGTGAAAGTTCTTATGGCCAAGAATGGAATTGAAAAATCTGCCTCCACTAAGAGAAAAATAAATAAGCCATACTAGGGAATTTCAAGGCCTTCATGCTAGGTCGGAAGTTCAAAATTAAACGATTTACCTCTAGTTCCTGTATGTGCAGTAGTCACTTTCCATTTACGTGTTATTAGAAGAAAATAATATGTTGATATAAATAAAGGCGTTGCAGTAAGGCACATTGACATGGAAATATTAAATCTCACTCTGCCTTTCTCTCTTAGATTTTGATCTCAAAATACTCTGTTATCAGCTAAGGAATTTTAATGAAGAGAAGCATCTGTAAGAAATGTTTCTTCATTTGCTTCTCTTAGAGATATAATTATTTGTTTTCTGTGTTTCTCACAGCGTGACAAATGAATATTGATTGTTTAATCTAAAGCCTTTTCTAAGAACTCTTCTACCTGTGAACTAAAAGATATATCTCAAAAGTGTGTGGCATTTAGAATCAAATCAAGCAAGGTTTAACTCTTTGCGTTCTCACCTACTGGTGGTATTTCTTTGGCTAGTTAAGTAAGTCTCTCATAATTGTAATAACTCTCATAATTGTGAGGGATATATTATTATGGGAGATAATGTATATGAAAGTACATTGTGCATTGGAAAGCCCACAAAGGTAAGGTAATATTGATAATAACCATCGTTGTGAAGGTGCTCACACACGGCATGTGTAGTTATTCCACAAAACCTGTGATTATCTCAGTTGGTGATTAAAGGGCAGCTCTAAAATCCTAGACCAGTTTCTGTCACCCTTGTATTATATTTTAAAACTCTTTTTCTTTCTGATTATGTGCTCGTTCTTGACATTAGCCTAATTAAGTAATTAGGGAGCCTTGCCAGTTACAAAAGAAAAGTTTTGGTAGGAATTCAAGGTCAAATTGGCATTTAAAAAAATTATTTGCCTTTGGAATTAGAATTAGTCGCTACTTCTTCTCTTAATGCAATTAAATACTGATCCTTTATGAATGGATAGCCGATGTGTTTTGGCAGCTGACTAGATAATCAGAGCTTTAGAAATTCTACTTTAACAGGCTGTTGGGCATACTGTAATAAGCATTGGACTATTTAAATGATCAGTATACATCATAGCTAGCTATTATTTGACAGTGGGCCAAAGTAACCTATAAACTGTTATAACTGTCTTTTACTGCGTATACCAGTACGTAATTGCTTTGCAGGCAGGGATGGATTTGGGGAGAGAGGATACGATTCTTGGAAGACATAGAAAACTTGCATTTTGTCAGTCGCTTGTCCTTTGTGTGTTCTCCACTGCTCACTGCACATAGACTGTTACAAAGCACTGTGTTCTGTACTGTGTGTGCGGAGGAAAGGCCTGGGGCTGGCGGGGGGACGTGCAAGGCTTTTGCAAAACTGGCCTCTAATGGACAGTTGTCTCATAGCCTGAAGGGCCTTGAATGACAGCACAGAGACTGATTCCATTGAAGACATTTTCTAGGTCTGCTAGTTAAATGTTTCAAATTTGGGATATATATTTTTTTCTTTTTTCCCCCCAGTGATTTATTTATTTTTTAATATTAAACAGTGTCGTTCCAGTCAAACAAGACCTCATTTAAAATTTTCAAGAACAATTTGTGTTCATCTATCTCTCATGTGGTCACAGAGTCAGTCAACACATATTTACAGATTGCTGACTATCTACGAGACACTGTTGTGTATTAGAGTCACCGCTGTGAGCAAGTTTGACATGTGCTGCGCTTCTTCCTGCCTCTTCTTCTACATTGTACTCTTGGTGAGGAATCACAAACCTCCACACGGAGCGGAGCGGGAGCCACTTTGAAGTTCTGCACAAAAACAACACGTGACCCTGAAGATGAAAAAAGTAAGTTCCTTCTATCACAAAGAGCTCACATTTTCCTCTCTGTTCTATTTTGTGAAGAGGGGACGGGAGTTTGTGTAAATCTTTAAGTCTTTTTTTGTTTATTCACAATACGGATCATAAAGCAAAACAACAAACAAGCGACAAAGAACTAAAGCCACAGCAAGAGCAACAAAAAAGCCAGGAGGCTCCCAGCCCAGTCTAAGGCGAGACCTATGGGATAGGTAACAAGGACGATCATTCCATATCGTCTCTTCCTATTGATAGAAGAAACACAAAGAAGAAGAACAAGTAGCCATTTTCTGGCTTCCTTTTAACAACTGTGACCATACATTAAAAAAAAACAACAACCGGGGAAGAGAATAATTATCTCCTTCCCTGATTCACACAAGCAATCATTTTTGTTTTCATAAAGACAAAACAAAAGGCACTCCCCTATAAAATTTGGGATTGTTACTAAATTATCAGATAATCTCTTCTGCTCTGTTTTGCTATTGGTGACTAGTTTACCTATTGTCCCAAGTAATGGCGCATGGCCATGTTCCAAAGGTAAAGAAAAATAAAATTGGGCTTATGCATGCTTTTCAATAGCCATATTCCAAAAAAGGTCATTTTTTTCCAAAACAGGTTTGGTAGTCATGGTTTCTATTTTTAATTTGTACTTAACACGCCATTTCAGTTCTCACCATCCATGTGCTCTGTGTTTACTTACCTCACTTAAGACAGGTCTGTTTCCTTTTCTGCTTTATGGAAACCTTCACCATCTGCCCCCAATGCCATAGTAGGTTTACAGCGATACTGACAAATTTGGTTGGGGGGAGAGCTGGCAAAGAAAGTAAAGGAAAAAGAAACAAAAGAACTAAGCCAGTTGAAATTCAACTCAATTAATGGAAAACTTTCAGGTTAGCAAAGCATTGTTATTGCACCCTGGAAAACAGAGTTTAGATCTTCTAAAAGTGCGTTTATTGCTGTATCTACTATTAATATTATTAAGTCCTTTTTATTTGCAAAGTGCTTGGTCTTTGAGAGGTTTATGTTGTCATCCCATGCATAAGTGAGATCTGTTTAGAGGAAGAAGCATTAAGATCATTTTACATTAAAAATAAACCAACTAGGGCTTCCCTGGTGGCGCAGTGGTTGAGAGTCCGCCTGCCGATGCAGGGGACGCGGGTTCGTGCCCCGGTCCGGGAGGATTCCACGTGCCGCGGAGCGGCTGGGCCCGTGAGCCGTGGCCGCTGGGCCTGCACATCTGGAGCCTGTGCTCAGCAACGGGAGAGGCCACAACGGTGAGAGGCCCGCGTACCGCAAAAAAAAAAAATAATAAACCAACTCAATTGAAACATCTCACCCAGAAGATATATGAAAAGATTATCAATGTCATTAGTTATTGGGGAAAAGCAAATTTAAGCCACAGTGAGATACTATTTCACACTCATAGGACGGTGATAATAAAAAATATACAATATAGAGGATATGAAGAAACAAAAACTCTCTCACGTCGTGCGTGGAAATGTAAAGCGGTTTGGCACCTTAGAAAAGGTCGGCGGTTTCTTAATAAGTTAGACGTAAATCTACCATATGAAGCAGAAGTTCTACTTCTAGGTATCTACCCAGGAGGAGTGAAAACCTATGGCTACACCAAAGCACGTACATGCATGTTCATAGCAGCATTGTTCGTAATAGGCCCAAACTGCAAACAATTCAAATTTTCATTAACTAAATAAAATACGATGTTTCCATGCAACGGAATACTATTTGGCAATAAGATAAAGGTGCTGACACAGGCTACAACACGGGTGAACCCTGAAAGCATTATGCTAAGTGAACTAAGCCAGGCACAAAAGACTACATATAGTATGATTCCACTTATAGGGAAATACAAGTATACAAATATAGAGAGACCAAAAAATAGTGGTTACTTTGGGCTGGGGCAGAAACAGGGATTAACCGTAAAGGGGGCCTGAGGGATCTTATTGCGGTGACGGAAACGTTCTAAATCAGGATTAGAGTGACAGATGCACAAGTAGGTACATTTACTAAAAATCATTGAATCGTACACATAATGGGGTGGAGCGCTGCAGTGGGTTTTCCGTACGGGTGTTCCAACACCGTTTCAAGATGGAAAGGGAGGTTAGCCCTCACGTAGGAAAGAGACTTGCTATAGAGGTAGTCGATTCTGTGTCTCTGTGCCACCTGTTCGCACCATGAAACCTTTATGGCCAGTAAAAACAGGAAGTAGACCATTCCTGGAGCTAAGGTTTTATATTTTCCTGCCCCAAAGGACAGCATAAAAACTACGTTAACCTTAGATTTTATACTTTTCAGGTGTTCAAAAGAGGGTGCAGTGTGATGCAGGGCACTTGAAAAGGAGAGCTGCTGACCTCAGCATCCTGAAGTCAGGTGTGGGCAGAAGGAAGCAGGACACCTGGTAATTCAAGCAAATCCAAGGCCAGATGAATAATAAATACAGCAGAGAAACAGGGGAAGCGTCACCAGAGAGGGTGAACAATGGCTCTCGATGTGTATCCTGCCATACTCAATAGAAACGGCATATGAAGTCTCAAAACTTAAAGTCATTCTTCCTTTCCATTCTGTTAGAGCAGCAGCTTTGGGACCCCTTTCTCTGTGATGCATCAGCGTTAAAGCAGCAGCATCATTCGTGTTCTTCCACGAATACACATGGCTTTGGGGTTGGGTCCCAGGACCGTCTGCCGGATGGAGGGATGCAAAGGGTATTAAATAGCATTGTTTTTCAGTGATTTGCAGTTCAGTGAAAGACATAAGCCAGACACGTACGTACATAAATAACTGCGATAAAACAGGAGAGCAAATGCTAACAGCCAGAGGTGTCATGGTGAGTGGTAGTTCCTAAATGCCTTTCAATGTGCTGTTTCTAGACCGGTTGCCTTAAAATCAGAAAAGAAATAAAAACACAACTTCTCTAGTCCTACCCTAGCCCCTTGCTACTGAGTGTGGTCTCAGGGAGTCACCTGGAAACTTGATGGAAACAGAACCTCCATCCCCACCCTAGCCCCACTGAATCAGATTATGCATTTTTAATAAGGTCCCTGGGCTATTCCTGTGCGCATGGCAATTGAGGAAACACCAGTCTGGGCTATAAAATTAGATGCTCCCGGTGTGGGATCCTGAGCACGTGGATTTTTGACAGGTTCCCCAGCGGGCTCTGTGTTCTGATCATCCAGGGAAGGTGGTGATCCCTGGAGACTTGGGAAATTGCAGAGACCCCACGTGGTGGGTAGACTGGAGCTGCGTCTGCAGGGTGGGTGGAGGGTGGATAGGAAGAGCCATTCTGTGTAAGCAAAGGTGCCGAGGCAGCACCACTCATGCCCAGGAAGGTGAGCTCTCGTCCGGCCTGCCCGTCCCCTCTGTGGCCCTGTTTCTGATTTCCTAGAAATATTTAGACGCACACATGCGTCTTTGTTCCTAACAGAAGCGCTCCTGTTCTGGATCATGACAATCCCTCCAGCTGTCCCTTTGATCTTTGATTCCAGGCCTTCTGCTTTCCTCTAAGACCCTACTCCAGCAGCGACCCCCTTCTCTCTGCATCTTCCCCCCTTTCTTCTCGAACGGGCTCCATCCCCCCAGGTACAAACAGGCGCGGGGTGTCTGCCATTCCCAAAACCCTCCTTGGACTCCACATCGCCCTCCAGCAACTGCCTATCACTCTCCTACCGTCCACAGCTTTGAGAAAATGGAAACTAGGTTTTAGTTGGTTTTTTTCTACAGAAGAGATACATATTCATTATACAAAATTAGAAAACAGAGTAAAAAGAGAGGAAGAGAGAAGCCATAACCATAATATCAATGGCTAGAGAACATCGTCATCAACCTGTATGTCTTCCTAGCATATTTCTATTCACCGAAGTATTGATACTTTCAAAACTTTAAAACGGATCTTCACTGTTCACACTGCTTTATAATCTGCCTGTTACACGTTTAATATTGTATGAAGATTGTTCGGTGACATGGCACTTTAATTTACAGTGTTATTCTTAGTGGTGGTGTAGCTGGATCATATTTTTTAAATTTAGTTTTTATTTTAAATTGGAGTACAGTTGATTTACGATGTTGTGTTAGTTTCAGGTGTAGAGCTAAGTGATTCAGTTGTACGTATACACATATCCACTCTTTTTCAGATTCTTTTCCCATGTAGGTCATTACAGAGCATTGGGCGGATACGTGAATGTGTGGAATGTGCTCTACAGCAGGTCCTTGTTGATGATCCGTTTATCCACCTGCCCCCCACCTTCCCCCTTTGGTAACCATATTTGGTAACTTAGAATCTGTTCTCTACATCTGTGAGTCTGTTTCTGTTTTGTAAATAAGTTCATTTCTATCATTTTTTTAGATTCCGCATATGTGATATCACATGGTATGTGTCTTTCTCTGTCTGACTTACTGAAATTTCACTTAGTGTGATCATTTCTAGGTCCATCCATGTTGCTGCAAATGGCATTATTTCATTCTTTTTTGTGGCTGAGTAATATCTCATTGTGTAAAATATACCACGTCTTCTTCATCCATCCCTTTGTTGATGGGCACGTAGGTGGCTTCCGTGTCCTGGCTATTGTAAATAGTGCTGCAGAGAACATTGAGGTGCACGTATCTTTCTGAATTATGGTTTTCTCCGGTATGTGCCCGGGAGTGGGATTGCTGGATCATAGGGTAGTTCTATTTTTAGTTTTTTAAGGGACCTCCATACTGTTCGCCATAGTGGCTGTACCAAGTTCACGTTGAGTAGCCGTCCGTCGTGGACACCATTTTGAAGGGTTAACGACGTGTCTCTCCCCATGTGGGCCCTCTTGCACCTGCTTATCACAGCTGCCTCCTCCCAGCACCTGCCCCACAAAAGGATGCCGTGAGTACCAGGCTAAGTATCTTAACCTGGGTTTTTTCCTGCAGAAATGAAGACAGAATTTTAAAAATAGACTTTCACGACACATGGTAGAGGGAGTGGAGGTAACAAAGAAAAGTTTTGCCTTCAGGAGTCTTTCAGGGATCTGGTTTTGAAAAGTTTACAACACAACTGTGGCCAGTGTCCAAGGTCATCGTGACTAGGGTTCTCATGGGCAAGGTTGAGAGGGGAGTTGGAAATGTTTGGGCTTGTGTTATGCTCCTTTTTAACTAAACCCAGGGAAGGACAGAGTCCCTAGATTCTAGTCCCTGAGGATAGAAAGGAGTCGGGCTCTGTGCTCCCAGATTCCCAGCACTACCACCACCTAAAGAGTTGAGTGGAAATGGAAGAGAGGCAGAAAGGACCTGGTGTAGCCCACTAAGCTTCCTGTGACCCGAGACTGGTCTGGGGGAAGAGTCAGGTTCACCTATGCGTTTATAAAAGATATGGCATTGGATGAGCCAAGGGCACACCACACAGGAAGTCTGCATGGGTGGCAGCACCCAGACCAGACAGGCATGTGGGCATCTCAGTAGGTGCAGGGTGAAGGGGCAAGCGCAGGAGAGCAGTGAACTTGGGGATTATGATATGGTCAGATGCCAGCCAATGATCAGCCTTCCCCTGCGCTCTCACCCCGTTTTACGGAGGCACTGACTCAGAAGTGACAGCAAGGAGGGAGAGAGGAGAACTTACTGGATGGATTACGTTCTTCTTGAGAAAGGAAAGAACTGAGAAAATAAGGTGACTCCTTCGCACACCTGAGTAGTGGCTTAGAAGGGTTGTACCTACCTGCTGATCAAGGTCTACCATAATTTGATGGATCTCCTACTTCTAGAAGGTTTTTTTGCTCCTAGTAGGTCATCATCATAAGTCATGCATAACCACGCATCCCCGTTCGTTCTCTCCACTGCGGGCCTTGCTGAGTTTGTCAACCTGGTTCCACCTATTTTTTGTTCTTCCTATGCTAACGAAACTACTCTTATGAAGGTAACCAGTGAACTAGGTCTTGCCAAACACAGTGAACTCACCACAATCTCTATATGTCACATCACTTCCCTATTTGACATTGATACATATTCTTCTGAAATTCTCACCTCTCTTGAGTTGCTTAATGTAATTCTTTCATCTCCTCCACTTCTCTGACTTCTCTTTCTTAGCGTGCTTCTGCAGCTCCAACTCCTCCAAAACCCATTTAAATGTTGATTTTTTTCAGATTATCATTCCCCTTGGTTCCCTCTTCTCCGTTGCCACATGTTTCAAGTTGATTCTTGGTCAGTGTCACATATTTAACTATCTCCTAAATATGGTACCTCCTAGATCTTTATCTTCTATATCAGATTTTTACTAGACTGCCTCATTCGTGGCATCTTCTTATGGATCTTAATTCACCCATCCATCCATTCATTCATTTATTGATTTAATATTTATTGAGTGCCGGATATTGGTCCGGGCATTTGTGACATAGTAATAACAACAACAACAAAAAAAGCCAAAAGAAATCTGTGCCCTGAGACATTACAGTCTAGTTTGCTGTGATGGACAGTAAACAAACAATAGAGGGGAAATGGCATTTTTTCAGTTAACCGCTCTAAAATCAGGCTGTTTTCTTCCCCATACCTATGATTCTTCCTTCAGCTACCATAGCCAAGAATGCTATGATTATCCATCAGCTTTTTCACATTAGAATCATCAGAATCAACCTCAACTCCTCTTCTACTTTGCTTTGGGAAGCAACAGAGCCTAGTGGTTAGGAGTCTGGGCTATCCCATCCCACAGATCATGGTTCAAATTTTGTCACTTAAAATAGCTACGTGACTTTGGTCAGTTACTTAACCTATCTAAACTATCAAAAAATCCTACCTCGGGACCTCCCTCGTGGCACAGTGGTTAAGAATCCACCTGCCAATGCAGGGGACACGGGTTCGACCTCTGGTCAGGGAAGATCCCACATGCCGCGGAGCAACTAAGCCCGTGCACCACAACTACTGAGTCTGCGCTCTAGAGCCCGCGAGCCACAACTACTGAGCCCATGCGCCACAACTACTGAGCCTGTACTCTAGAGCCCACGAGCCACAACTACTGAGGCCCACGCACCCAGAGCCCATGTTCCGCAACAAGAGAAGCCACCGCAATGAGAAGCCCATGCACCGCAAGAAAGTGTAGCCCCCGCTCGCTGCAACTAGAGAAGGCCCGCGCACAGCAACGAAGACCCAACGCAGCCAAAAATAAATTAAGTAATTTATTAATTAAAAAAAAATCCTACCTCACAAGACTAAGTGTGAGTGAAATAATATACAGTCATTTTCCCTGCCTTATATTTGGTACTCACTAACTGGTAGCTATTCTTTTATTATTATTATTAATCCAGTTGGCAATTAAATCTTGCAGATTCTGTTTTCTAAAACTTCACTGGCTAAAATGGTAGCCCCCAATGCATGTGGTCATTGATCCCCTGAAATGTGGTTAGTCAAAACTGAGAGGTGCTGTAAACGTAAAATACACACTGGATACCAAAAACAGTACCTAAAAAGAATGTAAAATATCTCACAGATAATTTTATATTGATGACCTGTTAAGATAATAATATTTTTGATCTGTTGGGTTAAACGAAATATACTATTTAAATTAATTTCACATGTTTTGTCTTACCCGTTTAATACAGCTACTAGAAGACTTAGGCTTACCTGTGTGGCTCTCATTATAAATACTTCCAGTGGAAGTGCTGTTGGAAACATTTCCAAGTATCGTTCTTCTGTGCATCACGGTTACTATCATCTCTTTGCCGTCTTAGCTCAGTACTATCCTGCTGGCCTCTGTCTGTGATGCTTCGAAATCCATCCTCTACACAGTCGCCTGATTGATACTTCGGAAATGTGAGAAAAGCTTTTTCTGCTACCTGGAGGATAAATCCAGGCTCCTTGTCTTGGCATAGAACTCTCTGTGATCATGCGTTTTTACCTCTCTGGACCATCCTTGCTTTTTTTTTTAACAGCTTTATTGGAGTATAATTGCTTTACAATGGTATGTTAGTTTCTGCTTTATAACAAAGTGAATCACTTATACATATGTTCCCGTATCTCTTCCCTCTTGCGTCTCCCTCCCTCCCACCCTCCCTATCCCACCCCTCTAGGCGGTCACAAAGCACCGAGCTGATCTCCCTGTGCTATGAGGCTGCTTCCCACTAGCTATCTACCTTACGTCTGGTAGTGTATATATGTCCATGCCACTCTCTCACTTTGTCACAGCTTACCCTTCCCCCTCCCCATATCCTCAAGTCCGTTCTCTAGTAGGTCTGTGTCTTTATTCCTGTCTTACCCCTAGGTTCTTCATGACATTTTTTTCCTTAAATTCCATATATATGTGTTAGCATACGGTATTTGCCTTTCTCTTTCTGACTTACTTCACTCTGTACGACAGACTCTAGGTCCATCCACCTCATTACAAATAGCTCAATTTCGTTTCTTTTTATGGCTGAGTAATATTCCATTGTATATATGTGCCACATCTTCTTTATCCATTCATCCGATGATGGACACTTTGGTTGTTTCCATCTCCAGGCTATTGTAAATAGAGCTGCAGTGGACATTGGGGTGCATGTGTCTTTTTGAATTATGGTTTTCTCAGGGTATATGCCCAGGAGTGGGATTGCTGTGTCATATGTAGTCCTTGAATTCTTTCTCACAGTTTCCACAGAATGTGGCTGCTCAAAGCTATTCATGCTTCTTTGCTGTTGTACATGGTTTCCCTCTACCTGAAATGAACTCTCTCATCTGTCCACCCAAAGAATTCCTCCTTTATCCTTAAAAAACTACCTTGTTGCCGTGTGAAGTTTCCCCACATCTCCTTTTAGTTTTGTTTATACAACCAGGCTTCCACTTACATTCTTCATTGTTCTTCTCCATTACTTATTCTCTCTCTTTTGGGGCTTTGAGTTTCTTAAAAACTGGGTTTGTAATTTATTACTGTCTGTATTCACCATACATATCAGAGTATTTGTAACAGATTAAGTAAGCAAAAATATTTAAAGGAAAGAAGGATAAATTGAAGGCTTATTTAAAAACATAATAAACAAGCAAACAAGCAAGCCATAAAAACAATATAAACTAAATATTTGGTACTGCCCATCTTGAATTTGAAAAAATACTCATGTCTAAGACACACCAATTGCCTAAGTAAATATAACGTAACATCTGTTTCCAAATATGGTAGTTGCATTTTGCATCAGAAGTACTGTTGGGATCCACAGCCGATTCTGGTTTTTCCATTTGCTACTTCGGCCAGTGGGAGCAATTGGAAATAATACACGCACCTCTTGAAACAGTCAATTCTTTAATAGAAACTCTAGAACTTGATCAGTTCACTCTTTGATATAAGACTGTCTTCTCTAATTTAAACAAAACAAAATCTGTGGTTAGTTACCCTTATTGGAATTTCTGTTCTTACATTATTTCTACCATGAAACTCATATAAGCAATTCTGAGAATAAGGCCCATAGTGCACTCTTTGAAAGTCTGCAAGCCTCTTTGTTTCCTAGGTATTGTCTCCATAGACTGTCCCTTATCTGACAGAAAGCTGGCCTGGGAATTGCCCTGCCCCACTGGGAGAACCCTAAAACCACCACCAGGGGCTAACGATTTCTGAACCAGACAAAAAACAACTGGGAGACGTGAGCACAGATTTCTGTGCTGTCATCTCATTCCTGGTGATTGATTCACTGGAAGGCACTGTTTGTTTTCCAAGGTGGAGCCGTTAAGGAAGGTCTACACTCATCTTTGCGATTTCTTAAGAACCTAAAAACAGATATAGTAGTGTACTGACCTAATTTTCCAGGCAAGGGTTACCCAATAGGTCAGTGGGCCAATTCCAGATTTTGATGTAGTGTGAAAAAGTATGGTCATTGGATCAAGAAGTCGGCTGGGGGCGAAAGTTGCCCTTTAAGGGTAACATAGATGACAGATGACATCACCATTGGCCCTGGGCTTGCTTGCCTGTGGGGACTAAAGTTTCATAAATTATCACAAACTAATGTTTGTACAGCACGGGCTGTGTAGAGGCAAAAGGATATGATGCACTTTGTAGGAATTACTTGTACTAGGAAACAATTTACCAAAAAAAACAGATACTTAAGTTTAAATGAGTCTAAAATCTTCATATAGATGCATTCCATTTTAAAATTCACTATTGCGATATACCAAGGTGCTGTTTTTGTAACATACCTTTTTATTATTCGCATCATTATTGGTAAGCAAATATTGTGTTAACAGAACAGAAAAATATATTTTTCATTTACAGTTACGAATTTCACATTTAAACTTGTCATTAAAAATTCTTTATTGGGCTTCCCTGGTGGCGCAGTGGTTGAGAGTCCGCCTGCCGATGCAGGCGACGCGCGGGTTCATGCCCCGGTCTGGGAAGATCCCACATGCCGCGGAGTGGCTGGGCCCGTGAGCCATGGCCGCTGGGCCTGCGTGTCTGGAGCCTGTGCTCCGCAATGGGAGAGGCCACAACAGTGAGAGGCCTGCGTACAGCAAAAAAAAAAAAAATTCTTTATAAACATAACTTAATGGACTGGTTACAACAGGCATCAACAAACTGTTTCTGTGAAGAGCCAGATAACAAATATTTAACGCTCTGCAGGCCACGCAGTCTCTGTAGCAATCTCCCAACTCTGCCCTTGCATCATGAAAGCAACCAGTAAAACTTTATTGACAAAAGCAGGAAAAATAATAAGCAGTGGGCTGGTCTCAGCCCACAGCCAGTTTGTCGACCCTTAAGCTATAGTACGATACAGCGTAGTATCTCAGAGAGATACCTTAATTTACTCAACCATTCTCTTATTGCTGGGCATTTAGATTATTCCAAAAATGTCCTATTCTAATAAAAAATTTTAAATAAACGGCTCTGCGATTAAAACTTTGTCTGCACTCCCAAAATTGCTCTTAGAATAGATTCCTAGAAGTAGAATTTCTAGGTCAAAAGCTATAAATATTTGTAAAGCTTCCTATTCTTTTGCCCCTTGCGAGGAGTGTAAATTGGTGTGTCATTTCTGGAAAACAGAACTGATGCCTCCCCAAGGTCTTACTGGTTCTAAGTATGATCATTTGTAAAGGAGAACAAAGAAAGGATTTTATGTTAAGAAAAAGGTGTCTCAGTGTATTCGTTTTGTGTGTTTGCAACTGTATACAATTTGTATGTTACACAAATTTAATTTTTTCCAAGTTTATTATCCGTTTGTATGTCTTCTCTTTATGTTTTCATTTATATACATTGGACTTTTTTTTCTTTTCTTTACCTTCCCTTTTTTTTTCCTTTACCATTTTGTCTTCTCCTCTCCAATTTTATTTCTGTTACCCGTATTTTAGTAGTAAAAACTCTAAGACCGCAGGTTTTTGAATCACACTGCCCAGGTGCGTACTCTGATTCTGCCACTTCCTAGCCGTGTGACCTAACTTTAACTTCCCATATTTCTCAACTTCCATATTTCTGAAAAGGAGTCAGTAAGAGTATCTACATCATCTGTGGCTTTGAGAAAATTATGTAAAGCACTTTACACATTGCCTTACACACAGTAAATGCTCAGTAAATACCACCTATTGACAATGACAGTGAAGGCACAATTTCTGCGTTACTTAAATGTTCACTATCCATCTGGTGATCGAATATATCGTTACTTCTGTTTTCCTTTAAGCTTATTTTGATTTAATTAAAAACTCCCCGGATGCTGTTTTGGTGTAAAGTATGAAGACAGGCTTAAAACTGATTTATTTTCCAAATAGCTGGCCAATTACTGCAGTATTTTTTGCTGAATAGTACATTCCTTCCTCATTAGTTTGTGCTGTGACCTTTATCAAATATTTTGCTTTTACACATTTTAGGATCTGCCTCTAGTGTCTTAAATTTATCTGCTGGTTCATTCTGACCTCTTCATCACTGATTTAATTATTGCAGCTTTATAACACCCAGTAATACTTGCATTACTCTAGTTTCCCATTTTTCCCCAGAATAAATTTATTCTCCTAGTTGTATTTTATAGTCATGTTTTCAGTTTCCAAAAAGAATTGCTGTCACTCGAATTTGGATCAGAAGTAAAAGATACTTGCCAAAAAAATTGAGACTTGACATAACTATAATAAGCATTCTTCCCATCCTGGAACATAATGTGTATCCTCATTTACTCAACTCTTCTTTTATGTTTCTCGATGGAATTTTACCATTTCCCATATCATGCAAAAATAGATAACGCTTACTGACATTTAATTCTGTGCGAGGGATTTCTCTAAGGACTTTGCATGTATGAATACATTTAACTCCTAAAACTATATAAGAGAAAGGTTTTTCATTATCCCCACTTGACAATGGTAAAACTGAGGAACATAGAGATTAGGTCATTCGTCCCTGATCACCCTAGGCCCAAAGTTAGAACCAGAGACTGCTTCCAAAAGCCCATGTTTTTAATTACTGTGATATACTCATCATATACTTTAGATGTTAAGACAATTCTTAAATGTATCATATCACTGTGGCTGTGGGAATGACATAGTTTTTTCCCCAAATTATTTTTATTTATTTATTTATTTTATTTTTGGCTATGTTGGGTCTTCGTTGCTGTGCGCAGGCTTTCTCTAGTTGTGACGAGCGGGGGCTACTCTTCCCGGCGGTGCGCAGGCTTCTCGTTGCAGTGGCTTCTCGTCGCAGTGGCTTCTCTTGTTGCGGGGCACGGGCTCTAGGCATGCGGGCTTCAGTAGTTGTGGCTCTCAGGCTCAGTAGCTGTGGCGCACGGGCTTAGTTGCTCCGCGGCATGTGGGATCTTCCCGGACCAGGGCTCGAACCCATGTCCCCTGCATTGGCAGACGGGTTCTTAATCACTGCGCCACCAGGGAAGTCCTCCCCAGATACATTTTTTTTAATTGGTAACTGCTAACAGAGAGAGGAAACATAATTGTCTTTATTGTTGATGAACTCATAATTTGTACATAAAAATCTACTTTGAGCGTTTACAAAAGAGAAAAAAAATTGGGTACAAATGATATTTCAAGAAAACAAAAGAAAACTAAAATGGACATGTTTCCACTAACAGACTTAGTTTTGTTGTTGCATATTTTTCTTGAAGACCAGTTTGAATGTTGCAGCACAATACCTTGGTTTAGCTTGAGGAAAGAAACTGTCTTCAGAGCAGAGTTGGAAAAATATGACCAGTGATAACTCTGTCATGGAAAGGTCCATGGACACCCAGCAGAGGAAATCTACAATTTCCTGCATGTTAGCAGTCTCCGCGGCAGTTTCCTTAAGGTTTTCTGCTCTGTTACCTACAAGAGGAAATTGGCACGTATTTACCTATATCTATTAGAGTTCTTCCTCCCCTCAATACCTTGTTGTCTCTCCTGAATGATATGATACGTTTGTGCCACTTTATGGACAAAATGTGCAGCTGTGTACACACATACACACACATACATATACACACATATGTACACACACACACAGACACAGCAGCACCAAAGTGAGGCAGTGTTATCAACTGTTGTCAATCAAATAATAGGTTATTCAGAACAATTACAAATCATCCACTTGAGAGTAATCATGCTAGAAAATTTCCTGACAGTTCGCTATTGCTATGCTAATGTCACTATCAGGGGAGGGAGATCATTTCTCACTTGAGATTCGAGCTCCGCAGGATATAAATCCCTGCACAACCAAAGAAGCCATAAGAACATGTTTTCCAAAATGCAGGATAATCCCTTGACCCATCCGTCTCACTAATGGGGCAACATTTCCCTCTCCCTTCCTGGGGGCTACTCTTACAGGCTAAGAGTAAAGTAGATGATGTTATATCCAGGAGCTAACATGAGAAAGATCTGATGTGGGCGTATCTGATAAATCACCTTCCTTGGACCCCGGAAACTTCATGTGTGATTGCTTCGTGAATTAGCGCAACAGACAAAGCGACTGGTGGTTGCTACTTGTTGTTTTTGCTTCTGCTCTCCCCCTTTATTATTATTATGAATTATTACTGTTTATACTACTACTGTTATTTTCAGAGCAGCCCACTTGATGACCGTGTATGAATTGGTCACCTTCCCCTTTACATCTGGTACTTTCCTCCCCATAGGATTCCGAATCTTTTAAGAAACTCTTACTTTTCTAGTGTCGCTTGTCCCTCCCTGCTAGAATGTAATCCTTCACAGAGTAGGATGTGGCATCTGTTTTCGGAGTGTACCCACAGAGCCTAAAAGAGCCTGGGACACATAGTAGGTGCTCAATAAATAGATGTTGGATAGATAACAAACGTTGCTGGTACGTAGAGGGCTAATTACGTCTGTCTTTGAAGGTTTTTCTAAGCAGAGGGACCTGTTGCTTAAATAGTATTTTGATGCATTTATTGACCCCAAAATATTTTTTATCTGGGCCTTCCATGTACCAGGCACTCTGTTAGGCTCTCTGAAAGATTTAGAGAAAGATTAAGCCATAGGTCTTATCATTGAGATTCTTCTAGTTTATGAGGAAAGAGAAACCTGTACAAATAGGATTGTATTACACTATGGTGGGTTTTACAAAAAAAAAAAACAAAAACCTTAGGAACAAATAGCTGGTGTATGATTTGCAACTGTTTTATAGAGGCAGTCCTTCCGGAAGAGATGATGATTAAACCAAGCATAGAAAGATGGATAAGAGCTTTCTAGGACTGTAAAATGGCAAAGGACATTGTGAGATTTACACGTGAGATCCGGATGTGGAGGTGTGGGGAAACACAGTCTGTTGTTGTCATGAAGCTGGGGCTCTGGAAAGTCCCCCCACGTCAACTTGTAAGTCACCATGAGGCTCAGCGGCCGCTCGGAGTGGGCCACGGGCTCCCTACAAGCGGCACCTGGTCCCTAGCCCGGGTTGGCAGAAGGGATGTGAATCTCCAGAGGGAGCTGATGCTGGGGTGATAAGATGCACTCATGCTTTTCTCTAAGCTTCCATCTCACGTGAGTTTCTCCTCACATATTTGGTGATCATGTGGTTTGGCCGAAGGGAAGAGAGTTTATGAACACCGCGTCAGCAGAATATTGGCGTCAGAATTTCACAGTTATCTGGGTCCTAAGGGACTGACTGGGCTGGACCTCAGACCAAGATTCTGATGAAAAGAGATAACGGCGGCAGGGGGCGGCGGGGTGGGGGGGGGGTGTCAAAGCAGGAACCGTGCTTCGTTTAGCCTGCGTCAGAGGTAACCAGAGAAATTTAAAGAAGGAGCTAACGCAAGAAGTTTTGAGCCTGCAAATAGGTAACTCAAAACTTTAAACTCCAATAATTTGTAATAATAATAAAGAAGTTTGTTTTCCCTACCTATCGTATTAAGTTAGTGTTGTCAGCTTTGGTCTAGATGCTTCTGTCGTAAGTATACTGTTTACAATATTGTCCTTACAATGTGTATCGAGGGTTATTTACGATCACTCATTGCACAGTAATTTATTTAATGTGGAGCTCTATTGCAATTAAAATCACTCTGGATCTTTTCATTTTACACTGGAGGAACCTGAGGCTTAGAGAGAGGGAGTGATTTATTCGGGTGACACAGCTGGGCCAGGTTTGGGGTGGGAGCAAGTCTCCTGACCTCTCATTCAGTTTTCCTCCTAGAATATCTGTGAGTCATGTTCAGATTTTGATCTTGTTCTTGTGGAGGGGGTATGGATTTTCCAGTCAGATGTATGGGAGCTTGAATTCCAGGTCTAGTGCTTCTTATATGTGTGACTTTAGATCAGTTAATGTTATTGTTAAAAATTTCATTTAATTTTATTTTTATTGAAGTATAGCTGATTTACAATGTTCTGTTAATTTCTGTTGTACATCAAAGTGATTCAGTTATATATACGCACATATACATTCTTTCTTAAACAGTCTTTTCCATTGTGGTTTATCCCAGGAGATTGAATGTAGTTCCCTGTGCTCTACAGTAGGGGCTTGTTGTTCATCCATCCTGTATATAATAGCTTATATCTGCTAACCCCAAACCTCCCACTCCATCCCTCCCCCTTGGCAACCACAAGTCTGTTCTTAGATCAGTTACCTTTAAATTTCTGAGCCTCAGTTTTCTCATCTGTGAAATGTGGCCAGTGAGATAAAAGAGATCATATTTGTAAGGTCTCCAGCCCAGGGCCTTCCTCAGGCTGGGCAGTAAGTAAATAAGAACTGATGCTGTCAGCACCTCAAATCACCGGTTGGGTTTTACTCTGAGAAGTAGCCTGGTGTGGCAGAGCTGCATTTTGGGTTCTGTGACCACAAGTGGGAACTCTCTAAGTGAATTTCAGCTGAATTTCTTACTCTGTGGTTGTGACATTCATGTTCCCTTGTGATCGTGAATGGCATAGAAGACAGTATTTTTTTCCCAAAAACTAGTGAATGCTCCTTCCCCTTGTTGTAGATCCTCAAAGAATAATACCATGAACTGAACTTTACGATCAGTAAGAGAGTAAGATACACCTTTGAAATCGTCACAAATCAAAATCACAAGGAGATATGACTTCACACTTGTTAGGATGGCCGTTATCAAAAAACAAAAAATAACAAGGTTTGGCAAGGATGTGGTGAGGATGTGAAGGATACAGGAGCCCTTGTGCACTGTTGATGGGAATGCAAATTGGTGCAGCCCCTATAAAAATCGGTATAGACATCAGCAATCCCCACTTCCAGGTATTTTGCGCAAAGGAACTGACATCAGAATCTCAGAGAGATATCTGTCCTCTCCTGGAGTTTTTAATCTCTCAGTCTCATCCACACTGAGCCTCCATCAGCCATCCATCACAGTTCTTGTTTCCCTCCCCGAGCCGGTTCCCGCAGAGGTTTCTGCTCTGGAAAGTCGTGATTCTCTGTATTCGCCTGTCCTGTCTCCAAGTCTGGGAACAGCGATTTGCCTTGTGACCTCACTTCTTTGAAGCATCTCAGAAGAGTTGTCGATTTTCAGCCTGTTCAGTTTTTCACTTGTTGTCAGGAGGCTGTGACAACTTGCAACCTTCTCACATGCCAGACGAGAACATTCTTTCTTTTAAATTAAAAATTTCACTGTTTTATTTTACTTTTTTTATTACTATTTTTTTTGCGGTACACGGGCCTCTCACTGTCGTGGCCTCTCCCGCTGCGGAGCACAGGCTCCGGACGCGCAGGCTCAGCGGCCATGGCTCATGGGCCCAGCCGCTCCGTGGCACGTGAGATCTTCCCGGACTGGGGCACGAACCCGCGTCCCCTGCATCGGCAGGCGGACTCGCAACCACTGAGCCTTCAGGGAAGCCCTAAAAATTTCACTATGTTTTAAAATGAGAGATACATCCTTCGAGAAATAAAGGATGAGGACATACAGTATACGTCTAATGGTATTTTAAAACGACTGGACTTTGGAACTCATTCCCTGATTCTAATTATTTCCATAATTATCATCCAGTAAAGAAATTAATTAATCCTGCCGAGCTAAATTCCTGCGTACATTCACGCAGAGTACCTATTTAGAATGGTCAGCTCCTAAAGACAATGACTAAAAACCCAGAGGAAAAATGTATTTGGAAAATAAGAGAGAGAATTTCTTACGTCAACAGAAAACGGAGCCTGAATATTTCACCTGAAAACCCCAAACCAAATCCAGATCTTTCTCAGTTGACCACCTACGTTGATTTGAATGAAAGTTGCCATTCTATGTCATCGAGAGACCCTTTAGTAAATTTCTGATCATGTATCACCCCATGAACGTGGAGTGCTCACAATATTACATTTGAGTCTCCTGCAATTGCAGACACGTTTTGTAAGAGGGATTAAAAGGAAATGAATGGAATAGCATTTAAAGAATCAGAGGATAACACACCCACCCAAGTGAGTGAGGTCCACGTGGAGCTTCCGTTCATTCGTTTTGGTCAATTTACCTTTAGTAGCCTCCAGGTGATGGGGTCTGTGATTCCTCCAACGGCTCTCAGATGGTAATATCTTTTGTTCTGATATTTTCAGCCTAATGTTGCAGACAGCCACCTGTTGTGCTGATATTGAACAGAGCTCAGGTAGTTCGCCTTTCTTCAACCTCTGAAGGTGTTTCTTACTTTGCAAAAGACCTTGGAGAGTCCTGGCTCTCTCTCAGCCAGTGAGACTCGCTGACCTGAGGCAAATAGTTGACACCTTTTCCTGACATGCATTACAGCAGTAGGGAAGCAGTGCCTCTGCCAGGTGTTGCCCTTACCTGGCTGGAAGCGTATTGCCTCAGCTATTAGGGCATGTATTGATGCGTTCTAAGTTTTTACTGCCAGCATTGCCAGGCCACGCGTGCACAGAATCTAAATAAACCCTTTTTATATCACGCTGACCGCCTTTTGGCAGTACTATAGCCTTGACTTACAATTCAGCAATTAAATTTCCTTTTGCAATTGGAGAAATTTTGAAATGTGGCTCCATAATATCCCTGCATCCAATGTTGTCAAAGGCTAAACACTCAGTGATTACTTAAACACTCAATGGTTATTTACTCAAAGGTGTAAAGACAGTTTCATGTTGGGCTTTTTGTTTCTCCTTTTCAGCTGCGTCTCTAGAATCTTATTTCTGCTTCGGAGGCAGACCTCTTGTTGTTGACGCTCACGTTCCTGGGGTGGGGATTTGAAACTGGGTCTGTGGACTTTTTCCTCTTATCATGAACCCTCTGACCTCTGCTGCAGTTTTTCTTTCCTGAGAATTCCTGCAAAAATGGGAATGACTGACTTTGAAAACTAGCCTATCCAATTAAATTATCTGAATCCTACCACAAATCATGGCTACAATGGGAAACGTTACTGAAGATATACCAGCCTAGGGCTTCCCTGGTGGTGCAGTGGTTGGGAATCTGCCTGCCGATGCGGGGGACACGGGTTCGAGCCCTGGTCCAGGAAGATCCCACATGCCACAGAGCAACTAAGCCCGTGTGCCGCAACTACTGAGCCTGCACTCTAGAGCCCGTGAGCCACAACTACTGAGCCCACGCACCACAACTACTGAAGCCCGCATTCCTAGAGCCCGTGCTCCGCAACAAGAGAAGCCACCGCAATGAGAAGCCCGCGTACCACAACGAAGAGTAGCCCCTGCTCGCCGCAACTAGAGAAAGCCTGCGCGCAGCAACGAAGACCCAACGCAGCCATAAATAAATGAAATAAATAAACATATATATATATATAAAGAAAGATATACCAGCCTAGTTGCTGAAGAGAATTTAATTTTTAAAAATTCTCGGAAGGTATCTACTCTCCATGACAACCATTGACTTCAGTGTCATTCTGTGTTTCTGTTTTGCGTCCCAAGACCAACTTCACGTGTCTTCAGAGCTGAATATGGTTGATATTAATGTTGAATATGGTTGATAAAGAATAAAGGTCATTTTTAACATCTAGAAGACGTGGATTCCCTTATAGCAGTGCAACCAAGACAAGGTTGGAAGCTGCACTTCGGTGTGAAGGGCGTCATTGAGGAACTGAGGGCAGACCAGAAAGGGCAATCAAGGGCGAGCACATTTGCTTTTAGCAAACAGGAAGCCTGTAGCCTTTCCTTCATAGTACAGTACAAAGAGTCAATAAGATCAGACGGAGGAAGTAATTCAGATCTCGCGGTGCCTGCCTCCTTTCTGATAAAGGATAGTTGCAAAATAACGTACACCATATTTTTTCCTAGAGACGGGAGATTCATTCACGTGAAGGACAACCAAAGGTGATTTATTTATTCATTTGTATATGTACTTAAAAAGCCAGTACGGACTGCCCCATCTCTCAGTCACTGCGAAGCGTTAGAGAGACTGAAAAATGGGTGGTGGATGCCACAGTGATGGAGACAGGGCCTTGAGCAGTTCACAGCCTGATGGGGAAGAGAGCTGTGCTTATAAATAATCATGCTTGGTAGTTACCAGCGTGACAGGAGGGCCCTGAATAGTGTGCTAAGGAAGGACACATTTTGCCTGGGAAGAAGGAAGGGAGGATTCCTTGAGGATGTATGGACCTCTTGTAAGTCAATGGTATAGTATAGTAGATCTAGCTGTTCTAGACTTTAAAGTTTCTCAGCTAGACAAATAAATGAATCCATCTTCACGATACAGATGTGTTCTATCCCCTACGAATGGCCCTTCGATTGAGTCGGGAGTAGGATGGAGCAGCTAAGGCTTGATCGTGTAGAAACGGAGCGGTAGGTGGTGTGGGGCTGATGAGCTTCCATCTTCACGGGTCCCACGAGTTCTGGTCTCAGCTGGTCTAAGTTAATTCCGTGCTGTAACAGAAAGCAAGAAGCACCAAAAGCTTGCCCTTCGGAAATGGCCCCAGTTGAACAAACTTTCATTTGCATCCAAGACTCCCTCTTCTTGTTATAAATGTTTCTTGTGAAGCTAAGGTGTGGATATTCCCACCTCACTGGCCACTGTCCTCTGTGTGCCTGCGCGCGTACGTGTGCGTGTGTGTGTGTTACGATTCTATCTAGACATCAGCCAAGAGTTTGGGAAATTTAGAAGGGGGAACTGGGCAAGGGGGACCAGAAAGACAAGATGGAAAAGTTGATTTGAAAAGGGAGAAAGAGGACAGTTCTTCCAGCATGGCGTAGATTCTGCTTCCTTGTTCATCAACTCTCTTTCTCCCTCTCCTCATTTTTATTGCCCCTGATGATTCGTGGAACCCATCCTCCTGGAATGCCATGGGTCAAAGTACTGTAAAGAAGTAGAAAACAAACCTGAAAGGCACCTGGAGTGAAACCAGATTCCGTCTACTCAATGGTTCTAAATTCTGCCTTTGCTTTTCTGGCATTCCACTTGGAAGATCTCAAGTAATAGATTATATAGACAGAGTTTGCAAAAAAATAATAATTTCTAAGTGGCTCTTATGTGCTTTAATGAGTTAATATATGAGAGTCCTTTGTATTTTTAAAATAGCCTTGATGTATGGATTTCAAAGTATTATAAGTAATAGCTAGTGATAGAAATGCTATCACATCTTACTGAACTCAGATAATTACTTTGACTTGTAAATGTTAAATGTGTTCCTTACTTTCAAGGTGACAAGTTACTCTTTTTTAACTGTTAGGATAATTGAGGTTGCTAAGTCTTTAGGGTTTTTTATAACAGTGACTGTTATTTTTGTTTAATGTTGGAGAACGACGCAAATAGGGTTTTCTACGGCAGTCTACCTATGAGTCTTCATGTGCTTTTCAATAAACAGAAATAGAGTCACAGATGTAGAAAACAAACTTATGGTTACGGGGGTGGGGGGAGGGCGTGCGGAGGGATAAATTGGGAGATTGGGATTAACATATACACACTACTATATATAACATAGATAATTAATAAGGACCTACTGTATAGCACAGGGAGCTCTACTCAATACTCTGTAATGACCTACATGGGAAAAGAATCTAAAAAAGAGTAGATATCTCTATATGTATAACTGATCCACTTTGCTGTACGGCAGAAACTAACACATCCTTTTAAATCAGCTATACTCCAGTAAAAATGTTTAAAGAACATATATATGCTTTTCAATAAAGGCAGTTCATTAAAAGGATAATCACATTTTGTTTATTCAGAAATAAACTCATAAATCAGAAACATATTCTGCTGGACCATGTATCCTGATTTTATTTTCCACAAAATGTGGTCATTTTACCCATGATTACAATAACATAAGTGGCATAGCTTGGAAAATATACTGTTAAAGGAAACATTCTAGTGAGATTTAAAATGTGGAATGCATATTGTCTGAATGGAAGTGAACCTTTGGGGGAGGTACCAAAAAGGACTTGAAACCTTAAAACACAGTCAAGGAATGAATGAAGTGGGGTAACTCCTTCGGTAGATTTTGAAGTGAGGGTGATCATATTCTTTCCAGCTTTACAATTCTTTGTCTTTACGGAGATCTCGTCAAGTTCTTGAATTTCAACTTGCTCGTTGTAATGTCCAGTGAAAATCCCATTAATGTCAAATCCCACGGAAATAGCTTGTGACTTTCTCTTTCCACCAACCCAGTGTGGTTTGAGTGTTCAGAACGTCCAGGAACTTCCAGATCGGTATCAGTTTCGAGGGCTTAAAGTAATTTCAGGAAATAAGTGGAGTGCCCATCTGACGTCCAGTAAGTATGCCTGGTTCCAGAGAGCTAGCTGTTTTCTCACGATGACCTTGAAAATCACTTCTGTGATCAAGGAAGACTTCTTCTAACACTCAGAGGAAAAGAAATACTTTTCATGAAATGATGAGAATTCAAGGAAGAAAAGTGACTAGGACAACGCATTGGTCCACTCATGGTGAAGATGAGACCTGGAAAAATTTTGGCATTTGCAACTTCCTGTTTACTTCCAAGATGATTGCAAGATCCAGGGCAATTAACATCCAGTCGATAGCTGGGCTCCGCCAATGTGCATTCTTCTCCCTGCAGAATACCTACAAGACATCAGTTTTCATTCAAGAGGACCTTTCTCATTTAGATTAAAGAGACTAACAGGTTCACTCAGAACCCCCCCAAGAACTATAGGCAAAGCTTATGTACTAGCAAAGGTCATGATGAAGCGACCCTGAGCTCCTTACTGGCTGTGTGACATTGAGGGCAACTTCAAGGTTCCTAGTTTTATTTGTAAAACGGGAGCGATAATTTTACGTTGACTCATGAGGTTATAAGGATTAAGTAAGAGAACACACTTCAGGCTCTTAACATACTGCCAGACCTTTAGCAAATGCTGCGCGGATGACTGCTCTTGGTAGCTCAAGTTGGTTGTTTCTGGTGGGTTTTTCCCCCTGCAGTGATTCTCTTTCAACTGGAAGGTAGTAATGGATTTTTATCTGTTTAGGGGGGAAATAAGGACATACAGAGCAAACCTACTTTTTTTTCCTTTGTTATGATACAAGCTTTCCCTCAGGAAATACCTAGAACAAGAGCAGTTTAGATATAGTTTGAGAGGGTTCCTCATTTTCAAATGGTTATCTAACTAAAGACCAGAAGAACCGTGACCAGATGTGTTATTGTTTTCCTCGATTTACTAGGCTTAATGGTGAATTCTCATGGCTAGAATTGCATCATTAGCATAGAATTAGTATGTTGTTGGAATTAGCTCTGAAGAGGAGAACTCTGCTCCCTAGAACGTGGGTACCATGCCTTACCAATAAAATAGATAAAGATGACAGTTTCTGTACTCTGCAGTTTAAAGGGATTTTATCTGATTCATTTTAGATGCCCAAGGAGGCTGGCTTGAAGTAAAGACGTACTGATTTCTTCTACACACAGAGCAGGCACTGCCTTTTGGAAGTTGGTTGGATGACGATTAATATGACGTATTTTTTAACCCCCCTGTAGCACATAGAGGACACTTTTGTCACTTGGGGGATTTCAGCCTGCTGCTGGCACCATCACCTTGCTGCCTGTGGCGCTTCTTCAGAAATTCTCGGGTTTCGCTGAGCTTATGGTTTTCCATCTGGTTGTTTTGGAACAACTTTCCTTTGTCCACTGACCAACCCAACAAGTAGTAAATGGTCAGGAATCCGGGTGCCAGAATGGATGTGTTTCTCTGACAGAATTCTGCTTCTTCCATCGCCCATCATCCCATCCCAAGTTGGGACAAACTAAGGGAGCAGGTCCCTGCGTAGATTATTCTCTACTTAAAACCATTTGTACTCAAACCCAAATCATATCTAACTCACTGCATTAAGAGACCATATTATTTGCTGCAGAGAAAAATTCCATGCCTGAATTACAGTGTATAGATTTATAACTCTGTTTTCAGAGACAGGATTGATCGGCATGTCACAGGTCAGCAATACTACTGAATATCAGAACCACATGTTACACCTTTCAGGTGAAATAATTTGACTTGTTTTATTCAAATCCATTACATTAAAAACCATACGATAATTGGGTTGTATGTTGAAAAGAGAGCAAGAGAGAAGGAGGGGACTAAACTCCCAGCTTAATCTCATAGAATAATAAATTACAAACAAATTACCAGAACGTAGCAAAGACTGATGCAAGGATTATGGAATTTCTAGGCTGGAAGGGATGTTAGGCTTGACTTTAGCTGTCTTAATTTTAAAGATGAAAAACTGAGAGGAAGGAAAGTTAAATGACAGCTCAAGGTCACAGGTTAGTAAGTGGCAAAGTTGGGACCGCAAGCTGGAGCTCTCAATTTTAAGACCAGCGTTTCTCAAAATACGCAGTCGAAGTGTGTCTTCTCATCAACATTTTACATTTCAATTGTATTTAGTTTAATACACACCTGCTATTTTCCACACCAGTTTAGTTCCTACCATCTCATACGGATGCCCTCTTAAAGCACAGACGTTCGTTGATGAAATTTAATAAAATGATCCAGAATGTACCTTTTATGCTATTTCAGAAATCACTTCCCCAACAGTTATATTTTTGTATTTTACCAAAAAATAACTGTGTGTGTGTGTGTGTGTGTGTGTGTGTGTGTGATATGGTTAAACGCTTTTCTAGGGCATCTGACTGCATGATGGGAAAGCTCAGTCCATGTATCAAGCAGAATGAATCATAACACATATCATAATCATGTCCCCCAGAGATGAAATGCCTGGGTCCCTCTATGCACTTCCTTCTTCACAGAGGCGAGCCAGGGAAATGGTTATAAGTAGAAGCTCTTGTCCATCCCTGACTAATCTGAGAGCAGTAGTAGCGGTTTGCTTCCTGTATATCACAGTGCCTGGAGTTTGGTCCTTGTCACCGCACAGGCTACATCTGCGTGTTTAGATGACTCAGCAGTTGGATCTTGCCAAGTCGGTTCATCAATACGATGTTTTACTGATATATTTAAAGTGCAGGCTGTGCGCCAGGCACCAAAGCTGCGTCCCACAGTGACACTGGGATTTCCCTTTGGTAGGTCCAAATGGACGTGCAGAAAACCAGTGATGGGCTGGGCTTGCAGTACGGAATTAGCATGGCTGGGAGACCAGCCTATTGCAAAGGGAGGCATGAACCCAGAGTATGGTAACCAAGAAAGAATAGAAAGTCCGCACTCTGTCTGGACACGTGTTAAAGTACCAGGAGACCAGCCAGGTGGTGGAACAACAGCAGGTTTCAGGTGGTGGCAACAAGCAAGTCATTCAAGATCACAACATCCGCGGCAGGCAGAGCCCATAAGTATTGGTACCTGAGTGTGAGGGTGGAATTAGCAATTCACGACAGCACGCACGTCCAGTTAAACAAACAAACACATAAAAATCTCCTGAGGTAGAAATGAGAACTGGCCATGTACACTGCCAACAGCGGGATGCTATTTCTTTTTCTTTTTCCTTTATACTCAAATAACTTACACTTGGGGATTTCAACTGGCTGTTCCCAGTTGGATGCTTCTGGATGCTTCTCATTTTTTACCCGCTCTGGATGCTTCTCTGGATGCTTCTCATTTTTTACCCGCTCTCTCCGCCTAGGACCTTTACAGCACATCACCTGTCACAAGCTGAGGGCTGATCAGACGGGAGCATTTTCGATTGATTACTATTCTCTGCTCTCCTCCAGTTACTGAGACCTGAACTGAACCAAATGGTGAACTTGAGACAGCACTGCCCAGTCAAATACACTGCACGATTCAGTCTCTGCCTTGAATCCCTATGATTCATTCATCTGTAGCTCCCTCTCTCCTCTCACTTTCTCTCTCTTTTTTTAAATAAATCACGCGAGGCACTATTATAGGCAGGGCACGGTGCTGCGTTCTAATAGCCTGGTTATGCTGAGAATTGAAGTCATGTGAGAGAAATCTCCCATGTAGAATGACAACAGTAACCCAATGAGGGTAGGGCATTGGAAATATGAGTTCCCACTTTTAAAAGAATCTGATTTTTTGTGAACACGTTTCCCTTCTTTGCTTAAAACTTAGAAATCTAGTGGGCAGTGCTGGGAGAGCTGGGACAGTTAGACAACATTCAAGCTTCACACTTGATAATCTCCCATCTCTAGGGGAAAAAAAAAAGTGACTCACAGTCATCTATGATTTATGGAAGAATTGTACCGTGCAACTCTGAGAAAGCTGAATATGTTGGCTCCATAAAGGAAATGGAAACATTTGTCTTCAAAGAAATATAGGCAAAAGAGTTTAATACCTTCGATGAAATCATGTTCCCCGTACGAGACATCTGCTGATTTCCTTTTAACTCTAGAAAGCAAATATTGTTCTCACATGATATCCTCATTTGGTGATTCAAGGAAAGCTCCCCAGGAAGGGCCTGGGATTGACCGATTGGTAAATATTTACTTATTTATTTTCGAGAGAATTAAGAAACATATTTCCCTAAATATGAAGAAGTTTTTTAAAAATTCTCTTTTCTTTTTTTCAATGGCAAAGAAATCCTGCTTAGCAAGTTTATTAGCGTTGAGGATCTGTTTCCTCTGTTCTGTTTTGTTTTGTTAATTGTGATCCTAGACCTGGCTCTTTCCCTGCGGTCCATCTATCATCCTGTCTGGACCAATACATGGCCTCTGTCCCGGGATGGCACAGCTTTCTGTTAGCAGGCTTTGGGATAAAATATCAAGACATTGAGACTTTCACTAAGCTTTCCAAACGCAGCTTTCTTCTACTTCCAGAAGTCTGCATTCAGTTGATTCTTCTATAGAGGTGATGGGATTTTCCTCTTGTTTTAATCTTGTCTCTCTCTTTCTGGTTTGACCTAAAAGAGGTTTTCCTAAGTGGCTATAAAACTAATGCATATTATTAACACAAAATATTCTCAGGGGCACAGGAAGTTTTGAAAGTGATCTTTGGTACTGATTGTCTTAGCCAATTCTTCAGAGATCGTAGGAGAGATGTTCACAGCCAGATTTGCCCCTTACATATGCGTGTGCATACTTTATAGGCTGTTTTCTGGGATTAGCATTAAAAACATGATGAAAAAGAGACCCAACATGGTGTGGGTGTTCCTGTTATTTTATATTTACATTGGGTCATTGTAAAATCCTCTCTAAAGTATAAGATTCCTAGACAGAGAAGATTGTCAAATCTGTACCTTGTCGAAAAAACAGATGAGATATATATTGAAAAACATTGCTTTGGATATTTTATGTAAGTAAGCTATGTCACAGAATTGGCGAAACACCCACAATAACAACAGAATCCAACTTCAAATGAAACAAGAAAATAACATTTCAAGGGTATGAAATCGCTGGATACACTTTCAGGGTGTAACAGTAGCGATGCTTTATACAGTATGCTATAGAACACTTTGATTAAGATCTGAAACAAACAGAAGAATTAAGAAACAGAGCCGGGATTAAAAAATGGAAGGTGAGCAGGAAGGATAACGTAATCTAATCAACAAGGCACTCCATCATGTAAGAAGAGTAAAAGCTCTTGAACAATCTTGGCTTTACCATATTTATGGTCCTGTTGTATGAGGAGATAAATGATATTATTGGGGACAGGGAAAAAACACAGAGGTAGAAGGATTTAATACATCAGCACAACCCCAGGCAGCTATTTGGAAATCTTCACAGAGTTAAGAAAAAGTTTAACTCTTCATTTGACTGTTGGGTATTAAATAAATGTAACCTGAGAAGATACAGTCAGTTCTGCTATAATACTTGTTTTAAACATGCAAGTTAGTTCCAGTGTACTTGCTATACTAAGGAGCAGTTTGGACATAACCTGTTTGCTTGAGTATAACATGCCTTTTGAGCAAGCTTCCTGTTTCCCTGTATGTGATTTCATTCTCAAGAAACACTAGGTGAATGAGAAAAACTGCATCAAATTCAACGGAGCTGCATAGGAAGACATGAGCACACGCGCACGCATGCGCTCTCTCTCTCTCCCCCCTCCCCCTCCCCCAGCCATCTCAGTTCACCCAATGTCTTATGAGCTCATCTACCTACACCTGGTGGTACAACTTTCCGTGAGATTTCAGAGAACGCTCCTTCCACCACTTCCCAATAACTCACAAGCTGAAACCTTTCTTCAGATCCCCACTTCCACAAGCAAACCTCAGGCCTTTCCCAAGGCAAAGTGCTATATTTATTGTGGCATTTTTGCTTTCCTTAACCATATATAAAACACTGCCCCTGTTTTAATCAGGGTCCTGTCTTTTATTTTTTAATGTATTGGTGATGAAATTTTTGAGTATTGTACCCCAACCCTAGTTTCCCCAATAAGTCCTAGTTTTATTGCTTTGGTTTGGTTTTTTGCAGATTATGGTGATTTTTAAGGACACTTATATCGTGTTGTAGCAGAACTAATTGCTACACCACAGAGGACAGCTCATGGGTGATGGGCATGTGAAGCACCAGCATTGAAATGCACTAGGACCCTCTGCCCTGGAGGTGCTGTTTCCTATGAAATAGGGCCTGTTCAGGACCCTCACTCTATAAGCACGAAAATCTAAACATGTTAGTGCTTTGTCTTCAATTTTGAATTAGTCCCCTGGCCATGTGATTCCTGATGCCCCCATGGTTCCATTGACCTAGGATGAACCTAACCAGTTGGCAGTGCCTCATACTCTGAGATGGGTTTTCCAGAGGCCAAATGGACCCTTTTCTTGCCTTTTCAAAGAGAGCCACACAGGAAGGAAAACAAGAAATTCAACTTTTAAGCTGGCCTATTCATGGCCTTTGCTGAATCCTGGCAAAGAATTGTGGCTTTTCATTACAATTCATCTCACTGATTTCCAAGTGGAATGAACTGGCCTTTTCATTAAGGCCATAGGAAAGCCAAGTGGGGTGACCCAGGTCATTAAGTGTTGCTATCCAATGAGTGAAAAGTGGATGACTTTTCAATATGCATTTGGGGAGCCCTGTGTTTTCTTTCACTGGGTTCTGTTTTGTGAAAATCGGTTCAGGGGGCGGGAAAAGTCCTATCTTGCCTACTCTGTCCTGCTAGAACAATGCATGCCTTTCTGCTCTGTGGGGGGGTGAAGACAAATAGGCTTAGGAATCGGAAGTGGGGTGTTACCATTCTTATTTCCCACTTTCTGGAGAGCCCAGCCATGTCACTGGCTCAAGAACATTCTATTCCCCAAGTGGACCTATTTACAAAACAGAAACAGAGTCACAGAGGTAGAAAACAAATTTGGTTACCAAGGGGGCAAAGAGGTGGGGAGGGATAAATTGGGAGATTGGGGTCGACACATACACACTACTGTATATAAAATAGGTAACTAAGGACCTACTGTAGAGCACAGGGAACTTTACTCAATACTCTGTAATGACCTATATGGGAAAAGAATCTAAAAAAGAGTGGATAATGGCTGATTCAATTTGCTGTACAGCAGAAGCTAACACAACGTTGTAAGTCAAGTGTGCTCCAACAAAAATTAATTGTAAAATAATCACCCCCCCAGAAAAAACACAGAACATTCTATTCCTGTAACCAGCAGGAGTGTGTTTTCATTAGTTTCTTAGCTTTTCAACTAAAGCCAACACACACACACGTACACACACACGTACACACACGTACACACGTGTATGCACACACGGTGACACTTCTTCCTTCTACTGACCCCCCCTCCCTAGAGATTCAGTTTGCATAAGACGGGAAGATGGATTTTTAAACCCCATTCTAAATTCATTTTTAGGAAATATAATGATCTCGAACACTGAACCTATTGAAATACTTTGTGGATAAAGAATATAATTACAGCTTTGCTTTAATTTGAGCTAAATTTACTGTTTAAAAAAAACCTCTCTGTGATTTATAAATTATTGAAATGAATACATTGTATTTACTTATTTAGATATTATTAAATATCTTTGAAGGTATTATTTTACCTTATTTTATTACAGTTTTAGACTATGCCATAGTCTTTTGGGTTTCAGGACCCAATTCCAACACTGTAGGGGACAGTTTTCCCCACCAATAAGGGGCAAGGGGTGTCTCCAGACACCAGTTGGATGTCCTGTCATTCACCTCAGTTCTGAAATGATGTATCCAGAGATAGCATCAGATTCTACAGGTTCAGTCCTACAGGACTGCCCCCTCTCGCTCTTCAGACACCAGTTGTAAGCCCAGGGTGTCAACTGACTGCCAGCTGTCTCCAAATTGGATGTTCCAACAACCCCCTCCTTCTGGCCATTTCGCCATCAGAGATTCCCATGACCTTCTCCTTGGGTTCGATTGATTTGCTACAGTGGCTCACAGAACTCAGAAACATGACTTACTACATCACCCATTTATTAGAAAAGGATGTAACTTAGGAACAACCAGATGGAAGAGAGGTGTGGGGGAAAGGTGTGAACTTGCCACGCCCCCTCCAGGTCAGCTGAACCTGCTGCACAGGTTCACCAACTGGGAAGCTCTCTGAACCCCATCCTTTTGGGTCCCTATGGAAGCTTCATTACAAGGTCACGGTTGATTAAATCATTGGCCAGTGGTGATTGATTCGACCTCTGGCCCCTCTTCCCTCCCCAGGGGTTAAAGCGGGTGGGACTGGTATTCCAACCTTCTAATCACCAAGTTGGTTCCCCGGGGCAACCAGCCCTCACCCCTTAGGTTACCTGTGAGCTTTCCAAACGTTAGTGCATTAGCATAACAGAAGACACCTTTATTGCCCTTATCACAGGAAATTCCAGGGGTTTTAGGAGCTCTGGGCCAGAAAGAGGTCTTACTGTATAAATCACAATGTCACGCTTAGAGTGAACTTTTTGCACATCTAATTCATTATATTATTTATTTTTAAAAAAGAAAAAATGGTAGTGGGTTAAGAATTGCGATGAGATATATATAACCCATTAGATATAATCGTTCAAATACCTTTATTAGAAATAATCTATCATCCAGGTATCTTGTTTACATAGTATTAAATATTCAGCTGTGTGTGTGTGTCTACGTGTGTGTGTGTGTGTGTGTGAGAGAGAGAGAGAGAGAGAGAGAGAGAGAGAGAGAGAGAGAGAGAGAGAGTGTACTGGTACTTAGCAATCTTTTTGAAATGCATAGATCAGGATAAGAGAAATCATTAATGCAAAATAAATTTCTTAGAATAATAGTATGCCGAGGTTTGTCTACACACTTCTGCTAAATTTTGGCTTCTTCGTTCTTTGCCCTTATGCATAAATCAAAGCAAAGAGTAGAAATGTGAACTATGTTGCTTCATAAGCTGGATTGTGGTTTATAAGGTATTGAAACAACTGGGCATTATAAATATAGTTAGTCAATTTACTGCAGAAAAAAACTTCGAGGTGTAGTTTGTCTTTAAACAGCAGAATAGGGGCTTCCCTGGTGGTGCAGTGGTTAAGAATCCGCCTGCCAATGCAAGGGGACACGGGTTCGAGCTCTGGTCCGGGAAGATCCCACATGCCAGGGAGCAACAAAGTCCATGTGCCACAACTACTGAGCCTGTGTTCTAGAGCCCGTGTGCCACAATGTCCTCATCTGATGATGAAGTTCTTCTAGGACCTGGTCCCGATCCCTTTCTTCAATCTTTGCTTTCTTAACAGGTGCCCCCAAACCACAGTCCACCTGCAACATTCCTGTCTCCCCAGTAGTTTCTCTCTTCTGACTTCTTGCATGCTTTCATTTAAGTTCACAATACATTCATAACCTTCTCTGCCTCTTGAAAGTTCATTGGTTCATTGTGAAATCACGACTTGCATGCAACTTTTGCTGATCTCCACCAGTGGGTGGGTTTATCTTTACTTTGCTTCCATAACAATTGGTTTGTGCTTTTTTAAGCATTCGCATCACCTAAAATTCAGCAGTTTTTTTAAGAGTATACTTACTGTATTGTCCGACTAAGAATTCCCTGATACTAGACGGGGGACCATATCTTATTCAAGTTTTTAACTGTAGTGTTTAGCACATCTCCCGGAATATATAGGTGCTCAGTCAATGTGTGTTAAATCAAATTCCAAAATTATATACATATGTGACTAAATTTTATAAAAGATGAGGATCCTTTCCTCCTTCCCCTCTGCCTAATCCTTTTTCCTCGCCTCTCTTACTCTCCATCCTTCGCTGCTTTTCTGTCTCTTCTAGAAAAACGTAAAACTTCTAATTATGTATCTGCTTTACTGTATAACAGGTATAAGATTAAGTGAAAAAATTCAGAATTGCTGTAATTTAGTGGTGTTCATGTTTTGCTGGGTGAGCGATCCAAAAGTCCAAGGGACTTGAGTTTATTTAAACAAGTAAATAAAGAAAACAGGCAGAGGAGTTTGTAACAGGAATAAGATGTATAACGTGAAACAGGAATGAAATGCAGTCTGGGCCTGAAATGACCTGGAAGAACACGGTGGTGGTCTTCACATCAGATCCATGGGAAAGTCTAGAAATCAGACAGAGACCCCATGGAGCTTTGAATATGTGAGGGAGGGTCGTGAGGGTTCTAAAAAATGGGCATCACTCTGAGTTGAACAAACACCTTCAACATATACTAAGTAGTCCCACAGAAAATTACACCAAGAAATAAATCTACCTGATATATTTGCTCTACATTGAGCTTTAAATCTGTCAAAAAAGAGACATAATCTAAACTTCAGATTTTGAGATTTTCATTATGATTTAGCTGTATCAAGCTCTCTCACTAGCTGGTATTATTTGGAACTAGAGATGCAAACATTGCTCTGTAGTTGTCATAATTTGAAATGGTTTTGCTTTCCTTTGGGGGCTGATGAAATTGTGTCTGGGGCAACTTACTGGTATCTAATCAATATTTGTTAGACCAAGGAAAGATTTGCTCAGCCAATACTTAGGCAAAAACAAGTGGTTCACAGCTTTGGTTCTGTAGCCAGACTGCCTGGGTTCATATCCTGGGGTCTTCATTTGTGAGATTTGAGGGCTTGAGCAGGTAACATAAGATGCCTGTGTCTACCTCAGCTTCCCCATTGGTTAAATGAGAAAAATAAATGACATAATACATGAAAAGTGTCTAAAAGGGTACGTGTGACTAGTATCCACTCAATAAGTGTTTCTTGTTACTTTTATTTAGATTCTAATGATTATTGCCACAGTAAAAATATACAGTTGGAAAATTTAAGAAAAAAAAGTCATCTTCAGTTTTAGAGCAATGCTTTTAATTATACAGAATCCAACAGGCTGTAGTAGACATCATCTTCATGAAATTATTTCATCTGAAATGACACCCACTGACATAGATGCATTACATTCCCATTTTGTATAAATCACCACCTTTAGGAAATTTTAATTTCACCGTTTAAAAAAATCATTTATTGAAATATTATGCCTTAGGTTATAAAAAGGCTCAAATGGATGTTCCTTGAGGAAACAAATTCAAGTTGATTATTCTTTCCTTTTCCCCCCCACTTCTTATCATATACTCTCTGGAAAACTTGGAACATAGCAGAATACACAGAATCCATTAGTATTTTTTTTTTTTTTTTAAAAGGAGGAAATGGAGGAAAGGAAGGAGGGAGGAGGAGAAAGGAAGGAAGGAATCAAGGAAGGCAGTCTGGCAGGTAAAAGATGGGTGAGCAGAAACTTACTTCAAGAGTCAGTTGTAGGGCTTCCCTGGTGGTGCAGTGGTTAAGAATCCGCCTGCCAGTGCAGGGGACATGGGTTCGAGCCCTGGTCTGGGAAGATCCCACATGCCGCAGAGCAACGAAGCCCATGAGCTGTAACTACTGAGCCTGCGCTCTAGAGCCCGCGAGCCACAACTACTGAGCCCGCGAGCCACAACTACTGAGCCGGCGTGCCACAACTACTGAAGCCCGTGTGCCTAGAGCCCGAGCTCCGCAACAAGAGAAGCCACCGCGGTGAGAAGCCCATGCACATCAACGAAGAGTAGCTCCCGCTTGGCACAACCAGAGAAAGCCTGCGCGCAGCAACGAAGACCCAATGCAGCCAAAAATACATAAGTAAATAAATAAAATAAATTTATTTTTAAAAAAGTCTTTTGTAGTTCTCTTCACAACATGAGGCATTTTGATTTGTGGTTTGTGGGACTAGCTGTGTGAACTTTACAACAGGAAAAATCCTGTTTGTATAAGCAAAGGCATCGCGTTTCAGTTATATTCCCTCTGGAGATTCAAAGGTTCTCAAGTTCTACCCCCTCCGAAGACAAACATCAGCTCCGTCAGGCTTCTCCACAGCCGGCACAGAAGTTAAGAACATGTGACTCCAGTAGACAAAACAAGAAGATAGACAGACTCACGGGAAATGTCTAGATTTTGAAAAGTACCTGATGTGGAAAAAAATTAAAAGAGACATAGGAATGGAAAATTCCTTTGCTGGCTTCCTGTTCTCTCTCCTGCTAAGGTGGGATTAGTTACCAGCTGTCAAAAGAAATATCACTTTTAATTCTTATTGGGGGGTGGGGGGAGGAAAGCATTAGAAAAGAAAAATGTCTTGGGAGAGAAGGAAGTAACAAGGACCTTCCTTTCTACAATCCATCCCTGCAGTTTGAAAGAGTACAAGAGGGGCATAAGGAGGGGAGGGAGGGTTTTGCTGCCATGTGAACACTGAAGACGAACTGAGGACATTATGTAGGTAAATGAATCTCCCTCACATGTTTCCTAATGAAATAATCCACGTGGTGATGAAGTTAGTTAGGGGGTTGGGGCTTGAAGTATTCAGGTAATTGTCTCACCGGCTTCCCTTGGAGAGGCAAAGAAAGAGTTCATAAAAGAAAAATAGTCTTTAAAATAAGGGCATCCTTTGAAATCCGATGAACCACCTCTGAGGCAATTCCCATTCCCATAAGGCTTCCTTGAGGAGAGTGACCGCTTCTCAGTGTATAAGCACTTCATCCAGAGAAATAGGATTCACACCGTGTTGGGCACACCTTCACGTGGCATGCTGGACAGTTTACAGAGCTCTCTCAGGGCACGGTGTCAGTTAACGCGCACGACTCAAGAGTAAATCCTATCAGTAAGTGCGGGCATGACTGGGGAGCGCAAGGCAGCCAGCACATGCTCCGAAGGGTCTGCTTCTCCTGGATGTCGGAAATGCCACGGCGACAAATGCGTCCTTTTGCGTTAAGCCAAGAGCTCCTTGACGAAGGTTAAAAAAGCAAGATTCAAAATTGTGACTATAATCGAATCTCGACTTTTTTCTTAAAAGGAAAAAAGACTGGAAATAACGTTTCCAAAGGAAATGGAGGCTGGTGATTAATTTTATTGCCTCCTTTGCACTTTTATTAATAGTATCTGCAATTAACATACATAACTTGAATATCCAAGAGAGATTCTTGAAGGTATTCTCCCAGTTTTTTCCCTGCTCTGGGAAGGATAACGCAGCTCCTATCCTATTAGCGTGATTCATTCAGTGTGTCACGCTCTTTTGAATGATACAGTAAATTGCATCATTCGTATTTAAATCTTTTGCTGGAATGCTGTGCGTCTGATCTAACAATGCTGAACTGGATTTCTCCTTGAGGAAGCAAATTCAAGTTAACTTTTTTTTTTTTTTCCCCCGGCTGTGTTGGGTCTTCGTTTCTGTGCGCGGGCTTTCTCTAGTTGCGGTAAGCGGGGGCCTCTCACTATCGCGGCCTCTCTTGTTGCGGAGCACAGGCTCCAGACGCGCAGGCTCAGTAGTTGTGGCTCACGGGCCTAGTTGCTCCGCGGCATGTGGGATCTTCCCAGACCAGGGCTCGCACCCGTGTCCCCTGCATTGGCAGGCAGATTCTCAACCACTGCGCCACCAGGGAAGCCCTCAAGTTAACTTTTTTTCCCCTTTGCCTCTTATTGTGTATATTCTGAAGGGCTTGGAACATGGTAAAACACAGTCCTTCCCGTGGAAATGAGACACCAGGAAGGAAAATTGTGAGAGATGGGATGATAAAGAGAGAAAAAAACTCAGGCACAACCCAGCGATTATGATGTTGGGTGGAGCAGAAGGGCAGCAAAAGGGTCTCAGGCCTTCGGAGAGGTGGAAATGGACAAGGGATTGTAGGGAAGCTGGTTGAGACAGAGAACCGAAGAAAAGGGTCAAGGAGAGTAAAATCAGTCCATGTCAATAAGTCTGGTCTCCGAATATGGTATATGCTTACTTACTTAAAAAAAGCACTAATTCCTTAGTATCTATTGTGTTGCTGTTTTCTGCTAGACACTTTGTTGGATTTGGTGATGGATAAGATCCAGCCAATCCTTACCCACTAGAAGTGAAAATTTGGTGAAGGAAAAGATACGTGCAACCAAAACACCACGACATATAGACTGGAAGGGAGAGTGCCTTTAAAAAGTTTATTCTTTTTAAAAACTATTTTTTAAATAAACTGTGAATTGATATTTATAGTAGGCAAGGAAGGAGTTAGTAAAAGGAACCTTGAAGGAAAGATAGAATTTTTTTAAAGACTATTTTTTAGAGCAGTTTTAGGTTTACAGTCACATTGAGGGGAGGCAGAGAGATTTCCTGTATACCCTCTCCTGCTACATAGGCTTAGCCTCTACCACTACCAACATCACTCACCAGAAGGGTACATTTTTGTTTGTTTTTTACTAAGGATGAACTTCCATTGACATTTCGTAACTACCCAAGGAATCACCATAGTATACTTTAGGGTTCACCTTGGTGTTGTACATTCTATGGATCCAGACAGTTGTATGATGATATATATCCATCACTGTATTATCATACAGGGTGTTTTCACTGCTCTGAAAACCCTCTGTGCCCTGCCTATTCATCTCTCCCCTCCTCTACCCTCACCAACCCCTGATCTTTTTACTACCTCCATAATTTTCGCTTTTTCAGAAGGTCATATAGTTGGAATCACACATTTTGTAGGCTTTTCAGATCGCTTTCTTTCACTTAGTAACAGGCGTTTAAGGTTTCTCCATATATTTTCATGGCTTGATAGTTTGTTTCCTTTTAGCACCGCTTAATGTTCCATTGTCTGGATGTACCACTGTTTATTCACCTGCTGAAGAATGTCTTGGTTCCTTCTAAGTATTGACAATTATGAATAAAACTGCTATAAATATATGTGTACAGGTTTTTGTGTAGATGTAGGTTTTTAACTCTTTTGGGTAAATACCAAGGCGCACAACTGCTGAGTTGGATGTCAAAAAGATAGGATTTTAAATTGTAGAAATTCAGTTGGCTTGGAGTTAATTAACCCTGTGTTATTCATTAATCAGAAAAGAGGATCAGTGTCTTTGGAGAAGAGGGAATTGCATAGTTTAGCTTAGCTCAGGGATTTGCAAACATTTCTCTGTAAAGGGGGCAGAAACTAAATATTGGAGATTTTGAGGAGCACATGGTCTCTGTTGAGACTCTGAGGGTCATGGAATTCAACTGTTGTAGGCTGAATGCAGCCATGGATGAGAAGTGAATGAATGAGAGTGAGGCTGTGTTCTAATAAAACTGTTTATGGGTACTGAAGTTTACATTTCATATAAATTTCATATCACAAAATATTATTCCTCTTTTAATTTCCCCCACCACCACCATTTAAAAATGTAAAAGCTATTCTTAGTTCCCAGGTCTTACAAAAACAGGAGTAAGGCCAAACAAACAAAACATTTTGTCCATGACAGATCTAGAATAGTAATACCTCAATTCTAGACTCTAGAATTTTGTATAGTATATAGAATTGGTATAGTATATCTTCTTTTTAGAGTCTGTCTTCTTTTTAGACCACTACTAAAATCACCAGACAGCAGTGACGTACAGATGATTGAAAAAGAGATCATGTATCCAAGGTCTTATATTCAAGTAATGGATTCTTTCCTCATCTTGTCATTTGTCAAATCTTAAAACAAAACAGGCCCCTTCAGTTTCCCTCAGTTTCCCTCTGTGTTTCGGGGGGATTGCAGTTCTCCGAAGCTGAACGTCAATACATTGAATTTTCAGTTAAGGTAGATTTAGGAAGCATAGAATGCAACAGAAAAGCCAGTCCAGAGAATCATTTTATTTGGCTTTAGAAAGTGTTTTTCTACTTACATGTGAGTATGGGTGTGTCTGGTGTTCTGGGAATTTACTTCAAACAAAGGAATGAGGCAGGCAGTGATGAGCAGTGATGATCTGACTCGGACCTGGGATGCTGCCCAGTTTCCCCATCGCTCCTCCTGTTCTGCTTCTCTCTTTGGTCTTTTTTATTCCGTGTTTAGCGGCCTCATCTTCTCCTATCAGTCCGAACACTCACCTAAACAAAGCCACCTTCCCTGAGATTGTCCTTGCAGAGTAGAGAGCATTATGTGTGTGTTATGTTCTTTTAAGTCCTTGCAGATGGGCCACTGATAAAGGAACCTTAGCTTTCCAAAAGCCGGGAACCGAGCAGAGTAACTGATAATACCCACTAAGCAATCACATCGGCCTTTATTATGCGCACACCACCACGAAAGTGGCCTCAATCTGTATGGAAACGTAGACATTTCTCCAGTCTTCAGATTTCTTGGCAGAAAAGTTAACCTCTGGGTCCACTGCTTCCCTGACATTTATGGGTGATTTAAAAGCTATGTCCCTTGGAGGGTTCAAACTCTTCTACCGGTTACTGTGTAACAGGTTGCGAATCACGTGCTCCTATGAGAGTGTCAAAACCTGACTGATAGCTACCAGGCTTGGAACACTGAGTGTCAGCCTGAGTAGGAGCTGTTGTCGTTATGATTATTATTCCCATTTTACAGATGGCGAAACTGGGATACAGAGAGATTAAGCAGCTCCCAGTGTCACAAAGCCAGTAAGTGACAGCACCAACATTGAAATCCACTGTTGCTTCCTCAAGTGTTCGTGCTTTTACAGCCGCACAGCACAGGGAGATCAGCTCCGGTGCTTTGTGACCTCCTAGAGGGGTGGGATAGGGAGGGTGGGAGGGCGCTGCAAGAGGGAGGGGATATGGGGATATATGTATACGTGTAGCTGATTCACTTTGTTATACAGCAGAAACTAACACACCATTGTAAAGCAATTATACTCCAGTAAAGATGTTAAAAAAAATAAAGAGTTCATGCTTTTAAAAATGCAAACAAAACCAAACAACCCCCAAACAGCAACTGTGGTCAGAACCTAGACATGGCCCCTTAGATTTGGAGGGTGAACCAGACGAGATGGGCCCTCCCAGATCCCCGTGCTACCAGTGCTCTTTTAGAGTAAAGAAAAATGCTAATTCCTCAGCCAGCACAGAACTCCTTTTGCAGTCTCCTGGTTACAGCTGCCCCAGGTTCTGAAGAGCTTGGGTTGTTACTTCTTTCGTTTCTTGTGGCCGCCCTTCACATGCTTGGGAACGTTCTCTAGACTCCGCCACCTCTTCACTTTTTAATCAATTTTGTGACTCCTGGCCGGCCAGCTTGACCCCATGAGCACGTCAACGTTTTGTTTCATCCCTGAGGACTAATTGCTGGGGCAGAGGAGCTGTCAGATTGTACGTTCTGGATCTGGACAACAGCCTGTGGTTTATTCATCATCTCTGTCTTAAACTCTGGTTCTTGAGGTTGGTGTGTGGGGCGGGGGGAAACCTTTAGCCTCCATCTCTGTCTTCTGTTTACCAAGGGTTATTCAAGTGTGGATGCCGGTCCTTTGGAACTGCACTGCACGGGGTAAATGATCATTAAAGGCATGTTGGATAAAGGGGTGGGTGGTTGCTTAGCTGTTTCTGCTTGCCTTGTCTCAGTTTTCATTGGCATCCCGTCTCAACTCTGACCTGCTAAGGTGTACACAGAGAACTCTGGTGAGAAGGGCTTCTGTGCATTGCTCAGACCGAGTCTGAAAACTTAGCTCCCAATAACCCTGTTGGTAAATATCTGAGTCACTTACAGGCATTGCTGAACATATTCCTGGCCCGGGAAATCTTCCTCCTTTGTATCCCAGCCCGAGTGCAAAGTGAGTCCGGGTGTGCTTGGGTGACCTTCTCCCCGTACTTTCTCCTGTGCTACAGAGGTGGAGCCATAAACTCAGGCTCAGCTGACCGGCCGTTGCCTGCTTTATAAGATGCCAAGGGCTGCCTATGTAGATTCCCAGGGTGGAACTGTAGGAACCAGCCAGTGTCAATGGTTAACCCAGGTTCTTGGTGTCTGGAGCTTTTCTTTCCTGTATTATTAACTAAAGAACATTTTTACCATTGCCCAGCTGTGAGCACCCAGCTCATAGATCCTCTATGGAGAGAGTGAACACAGGTAAGCATTGCTCTATTGTTATCATTATTCAAAGTCATCCAGCCTGTGTTTTGCTCAAGCTGGCCTCTTTGATTAGGAAGCAGCAGTGCTTTGTATCCAGCAATGTAAACATCAGTGTTGAATGAAATGCAGTTAAGAGAATGTAATTTCCTATGCAAGGCCTTTAAGTAGGAGTCTGTGTGTCATATTCCTTGAGTTCTTTTGAAACTTTGGTCAAAAACAGTTTCAAATTGGTCTTGAGAGAGTTGACTGAAGAGATCTTACGTGCCGCTGTAGATGTAGATATCTAAAAGTGACTTCCTTCTATCCCATATTTAATACCAGATGGAGTATTCTATAACTTCTATCAAAAGCAAATCATGACATCTGTAGATATGCATACATTTATGAATATATGGCTTCAAGCTTTGGAATGTGTGTTTAAACATCCCCTAAAAAAACTTCAAGAAAAATAGGTTAATTTTTTCTAAGAATTGTATATACTTATATGAGAGAAAATAAAAACATCCATTTTTCTAGACTTATTTATTGATTTAATTTAATTTATTTTTATGCAGCAGGTTCTCACTAGTTATCTATTTTATACATACTAGTGTATCTGTGGGATGAATTGGGAGATTGGGACGGACATATATAGACTTATTTTAACATAGATTCGAAGTAGAGAATTTTCTCCTGTTGTGTTCATTGTAATTTCTCTAAGGCCTTTTTCTTGTCCATTAAACTCTTAGAACTGCTGTCTTTGAGTATCTATTCAGAAAATTATAGATTTATCAATTCTCTCTCTGGACGCCGTGAATTCTTTAACATATAAAATCAAATTGTCGGGCTTCCCTGGTGGCACAGTGGTTGAGAATCCGCCTGCCAATGCAGGGCACTGGGTTCGAGCCCTGGTCCGGGAAGATCCCACACGCCACGGAGCAGCTAGGCCTGTGCGCCACAACTACTGAGCCTGCGCTCTAGAGCCCACGAGCCACAACTACTGAGCCCGCGTGCCGCAACTACTGAAGCCCGTGCGCCTAGAGCCCATGCTCCGCAACAAGAGAAGCCACCGCGATGAGAAGCCCGCGCGGCGCAATGAAGAGTAGCCGTCACTCAGTGCAACTAGGGGAAGCCTGTGCACAGCAACAAAGACCCAACGCAGCTGAAAATAAATAAATTAATTAATTTTTTTTAAATCTTAAAAAAAAAATCAAATTGTCTCCCTTGTTGCTGGATATAGGTGGTAAACCAGAACTTTTCTTATGAAGCTGATGGGTTTTGGTCATTTGCATTATCCTCTTATACAGTCACAGGAACTGAAAGGTCATTAGGGAAATAAGACTGGAGTATTTGTGCTAAACACTAGCCTTACAGCTCCAAGAGACAGACCCTTAAGAAGAAAACAATATATTAATGTACCTTTGCCACTTTACTTTGGAAACTGTGGACCAACCACTCTCTAAGTCAGATTTTAACCAACAAAGTGACTCGAAATGCCTAAGCCACAGCTGTTTTGTGGAATGCCATTTAAGAGTTCCTGAAATTAAGCCAAAAATAAGTTTAAAGGTGAACAGAGTCCAGAGTTCAGTTCAATTCAAATCAGCAGAGAGAGAGAAACAGAGACAGACAGTGAGAGAACCAGAGTAACTGATAAACGTAACTCCTGCTTAAGTTTATTTTTAGAACGTGAGCACTGTGATAAAATCAAGGCATTAATCCCACACAAAACAAGACCACGACAACATTGGAAACTGGAAGAAAAGACTGAAGTGGAAGGGGCCCTCACGATGCTATTCCAATGCATTTTCCTAAATAAGTGCGTTTTTATTTGCAAAAGAACAAGAGTTTTAGAGGACACTGGAAAATCTGTTTTTTCCATCGTACATGTGAACGGTGAGTCCACGTCAAGACTTGGATATAAAGGAGTTGAAAGTTAGAAAATAGCATAAGGTATAGTTTTGGGAAAAACAACAGATATATAAAGGGTATTTAGAATAAATATTTATAACCAAGACCACCCAAGGATTTGGTTGAATCATTTCTTTTTTGAATTTGTAAAACCCATCATTTAACCAACTGTTTAGATTTTGTCCCCTGTGAATTTATCCTTGAGTTACTTCCTTGTTCTAGGAAAAGTGGCCTCAAATCTAACTTTAGGAATAGTGGATAGAAAATATCGTTATTTCAGGCATCACATAGGCTCTAAATATTTCTGTGGTAGCTTTTGGAGAAATAAGCATTATGTGCTTACTATGTTCTGGATGATTAAATACGATATTCACTGGATCTTCACTACAAGTTTGAAAGGAGCTATTATATTCATTTTATAGATGAAGATTAGGTTTTGCACTTTCTGGCTGTGTTTTCTGGGAAAGTCACGTAACTTCTTCAGGTCTAAGCTTCAAACTCAGTCTGGTGTGAATTCCACAACGCACGTGCTTCTCATTACCAGATGATAGCCTACCTTTTCTAACATTGTGATGCTAAGAGTTATTAGGCTTGATACAAACAGCAAAAGGGAAATGTCCCCGGAAGGTCTCACACATACGATCTTTGTCTGAGGATGTGGCTGAGAACACAGACGGGTGACCAATACCCTCTCTCTTGAACCGATGAGTGATGTTTTCTCCACAGATATCGGTTTCAACAAACCGATGGGATACCTATCGTCACGGCTCCATCACTCTATGGTAGCGGAAGACTTAACCCTGAAGAATCTACCCTGATTCTTTTTATAAGGTGATGGCCGACACTGCTCTTCTTGCCTAGGCATTTATGTCACATGGATAAAAGCAGTTCTTCCAGCATGGAGGACATTTTGCTCGTTGTTTTTCCTGCTAGTACCATTGTTTTGAATAATGGGAGACAACTAAGTTAGTGTTCTTAAGAAGGCAATGACCTACATTTTGTCTGTGAAAAAAGAAACTCTGGAATTCTGATTCTTTTTTTTTTTTTTTTCCCCCGCCACCATAGTCTCAAGCCCTTGACCTCTATAAGACACTAACGTGGAGTTGACGGGTCATCTGGTCATTTCCCTGATTTGATTGTTATTGCACTTAGCGAAAAAATCCACTTTTCTCTAATTTATTCACTGATTGATCCTCTCAACAAATATTTATTAAATATAAAACAGTCCTAAAGAAGGAGGGTTCAGTGGGCGATGATTTATTGCAATGAAACCATTTTCCTTAGGGAACTTAACATTAGTGAAGGAGGAAAAACAGATAATTTGTCATTGAGTTGATACAACACTTCATCTGTTTAACATATTTATTGATTGGCTACTGTGTGCCACGAAATAATTAGACATCAAAAATATATTGATGAAAAGAAAAAGACAAAAGCCCCTGCCTTCATGAATCTTGTATTTTGGTAGATGTTGACGGAGACTATCAATACGTAAAAGAAATTGCATGTCAAAGGTGATAAGTCTTTATGGAGGAAAACAGTAGGGGAAGAAATTAGGTGTGAGAGGTGGAGGAGTGAGAATATTGCATGAGTTATTTTAGAACAACAAACATCTGTTACCTCCGAGTTTGTGTTGGTCAGGAAGCCAGGCTTATCTGGGTCCTCTGGATCAGGGTCTGTCAGGCTGCAGACACAGAGTCCAGTGGGACCGCAGGCATCTCAAGCCTCGCCCGGGGGAGGATTCTTTTCCAAGCTTAATCACATGGTACTTGGCAGGGTTTGGCTCTTCTGGGGCGGTTGGATGGGGGGCTCAGTCTCTACTAGCTGTTGGCTAGAGACCTCCTTCAGTTCCTTGCCACTTGGGCCTCTCCATAAAACAGCGCCCAACATGGCAGCTGGTTTCCATTAGCTCCAGTGAGCAAACAGGCAGGACAGAGGGCAGAGTCTTTCTCTAGCCTAATCTTGGACGTGACATCCCCTCAGTTTGGCCATATTCTGTTGATTAGAAATGAGTCACTTGTTCCAGCCGGCCCTCAAGGAGGGGGAATTTCACAAAAGTATGAACCCCAGGAGGCAAGGATCACTGGGGACCATTGCCAAAGCTACTTGACACAGGTTTACATGTTTAAATAGGATGGTCAGAGAGCGCTTCACTAAGTAGGCGACATTTGGTCGAAGTCCTGGAGGTGGTGAGGAATTGGGCAAGGTGGATACCTTGGAACAGAGCAGTTCAGGCAGATAGAACAGCCAGTGCAAAGCTCTGACGTGCTGGGCATATTCGAGAAACCACAAGGAGACCAGTGTGGCTGAAGCAGAGTTACAGAGGGAAGAGTAGTAGTGGATGAGGTCATCCTTGTGCCAGGATCTTTTTCCAAGATGGAGAGGATTCTGCAAGCTAAATATGTCTGAGATGTTTTTTTGAGATGTTAGAAAAGACCAGGGTAGGTATAGATTTGAATAGTTAGGAAAAATATTGTGTATGGCAGGCAGGTGATGGTGACGAAACAAAATAACAGAAGTGGGAAATGAGGGTAAATGAAGACCTGGCTCCCCCAGCTTGACCAATGGAAAGATACAAAGGTATCTTAACACCAAGACTGTGCTGAGGTTAATGACCTGCTACTCATCAATCTCATCAACACAGAAACTCATGCCAGCTGTTGCCAACAGACAGGGAACTACAAAGCAAATGTAGATTTCTTGGGTGAAACACCATTAGAAGGCTTTCTCCAGATGCCTCTGTTCTGATTAGGGTGTACCCCTCTCTCAGATTTTAGCAAGTAATGACCAACAAGTCGCCCACTGGTCTTAGCATCTTCAAATGGTCACTTTGTTGGAAACCATGGGAGTAAAAGGACTCTAAACAAACAGTCCTTCTGAGATGTGTATTGTTTTAGTCCATCAGGGCTGCTATGCAAAAATACTATAGAATGGGTGGTTTAATCACAAACATTGATTTCTCACAGTTCTGGAGGCTGGAAGTCTAAGATCGAGGCGCTGGAACATTTGGTATCTGGTGAGACCCATTTCCTGGTTCATATAGGGCTGTCTTCTCAGTGTGTCCTCATATGGCAGAAGAGGCGAGAGAGCTCTCTGGGGTCTCTGAGGGCTCCACCCTCACCTTCCAAAGGCCCCACCTCCTAAATCCATCACATTGGGGGGTTGGGATTTCAATAGATGAATTTGGGGAGGATACAAACATTCAGTATGTAGCATCGATGAATGTCGAAGTCAACTCAGATCGGTTGTTTTCGGTCTGAAAACTTCGGTCTGAGCTTCGGTCCTGAAGCTCAGCTTCAGGAAGAAAGAATGGCTTGTCTACACCCTGTAATGATTGCACTGGAGGATCCCTCTGCAGGGACATTTGCATCCTGCTTTCTTAGCTGGCCAGCCTCAGCAGACTTGGAGGAGAATTCTTTTTCTCATCTTTTTTAGGCCATACGTACCCTGGACTTTGTAGTTATTTAAACATAAGCAGTGGATGACTTTATTTTTTCTTATGGCTGCTCTTCAGTGAAAAAGATGGGATCGATTTTTTTTTCTTCCTGTCCCTCCAGGGTTTCTACTCTAAAATCAAGGATTCCGATGTACAATGTGTATAGCATTTTAAAGAGGCTTTTACTTTTAAAACGTTTTCTAGTTACATTGGCTCCACATTCACTGTCTTTCAGAAGTAGACCTGAAGCTGTCCACAGGTGCAAAGGAAAACTGAAAAAAGTCAATCATCTAAGAAACAGCCCCAGAATAGATTTACCCAACAGTTCCACATAAAGAAGGTGATTTTTACCTTAACAATGTCCAGAAGTATCACCTCAAGTTCTGATTTTATGTAAGGTATGAGGATAGTTTTAAAGACTTCAAACGGTTACATGGCTTTAGATTATGTTCCATAAGATTTATTCTTTTAACTCAAAAAGAAGCATTCAGTTATTCTTTCTTTTTTTAAAGAAAAAAGTATGTTCCAGCACACATGACAAAAACGTATTTCATCACAATGAATTTTCATTTTTCATTACACTCCATTTAAAATTAGAACCATGTTCCAATGCGATCAATAATCATTTATTGGGTCTGGTACCAAGATAACAAAGACCTGGTCCTTGCCCTCGGTCTGGCAGAAAAAGGCGGATCTGTAAATAATTAAGGGCAATTCAATGACCTAGTACCATGATAACATGAGATATGACGAACACACCAACGAATTGAGCTTTTTTTCACGAAGGCAATAAGGTGATAGATAAATCTGTGGCATGTTGCCCTTGTCCTGGGTATGCTTTTGGAATTCAGAACTTTCAGGCACTGAAATATTGTTTTTACTGTGAGCTCTTTTACGAGATTTTTTCTTGCCAGAAGCTTACTCTGACAGTTCCCTTAGAATTATTGTTTTCTTTCCCCTGTAGTTCGGTAACTGTATCAGGGTTATCCAGAGAAATAGAACCAATAGGATACATGTATATAGAGAGAAGGAGAGGTAGGAAGAGATTTAATATGAGGAATGGGTCATATGTTTGTGAGGGCTGGCAAGTCTGAAATCTGTAGGGTAGGCTGGCAATCTGGAAATTAAGAGTTAATATTGCAGTCTTGCGTCCAAAATGTGCAAAATTTGCAGGGTAGGCCAGTAGGCAGGAAACTCAGGTATGCTGCAGCCTTGAGGCAGAGCTGCTGCTTCTGGCTCCTTTGGGAAACCTCAGTCTTTGCTCATAATCCCTTCACCTGTTGGATGAGGCCCACACTCACTAGGGAGGGTCATCTATCAATACTTTACTTAAAATCTACAGATCTGGGGCTTCCCTGGTGGCGCAGTGGTTGGGAGTCCGCCTGCCGATGCAGGGGACGCGGGTTCGTGCCCCGGTACGGGAAGATCCCATATGCCGCGGAGCGGCTGGGCCCGTGAGCCATGGCCGCTGAGCCTGCGCGTCCGGAGCCTGTGCTCCGCAACGGGAGAGGCCACAACAGTGAGAGGCCCGCGTACCGCAAAAAAAAAAAAAAAAAAAAAGTCTACAGATCGTAAATGTTCATCACATCTAACAAACATCTTCACAACAACATCCAGAATGGTGTTTGACCAAACAACCGGGCACCACGGCCTGGCCAGACTGATACGTAAAATAACCCACCCCAGGAACACAGGGCGTCTTCACTATGATTGTATTTTGCCATACCATTATTAGACATTCTAAGCTTGAAGCTTCAGTTTCTGTAAAAGAAATTAACTATATTTTACTCATTATATACACTTAAGATTCCATAAGATGGAGATGCCTAAAAATACCGTCGTTTTTGTATAGACGCATCCAGTAATTTAATACAGCATTTTCAGTGCTACAATTGTTTAATAAGGCAAACTGGACAGAGAGAAAATGATTTCTTTTAATTCAGGCAAAGAAAAAGACACCACAGTCCAGCCTTCTAATGGCATTGTCTCTTAGCTTCACTTTCCATACCATATATTTCAGCTACTATATATTCTCTCCTAGATTTTTGTGTAGTTTATATTTTTTCTTTTTTAAAAAACGTTATTGGCGTGTAGTTGATTTACAACGTTGTGTTAGTTTCAGGCGTGCAGCAAGTTATTCAGTCATACATATACACGTATCCATTCTTTTTCAGATTCTTTTCTCATATAGGTCGTCACAGTATATTGAGTGGAGTTCCCTGTGCTCTACACGGGGTCCTTGTTGGTTATTTATAGTAGTGTGTGTATGTTAATCCCAGGCTCCTGACTTATGCCTCCCCCCTACATTTCCCCTTTGGTAACCATAAGTCTGTTTTTTATATCTATAAGTCTGTTTCTGTTTTGTAAATAAGTTCATTTATGTCATTTTTAAAATTAGATTCCACGTATAAGTGGTATCATATGGTATTTGTCTTTCTCTTTCTGACTTAACTTCACTTAGTACGATAATCTCTAGGCCCATTCATACTGCTGCGAGTGGCATGTTTTCTTTCTTACGGCTGAGTATGCGTAGTTTATTTTTCATATGTATGAGGCCTGCCCCCCAATGACTGTGTTCACAGTGGTAGCAACATGCCAGGAGCTTTGAGAAGCCACAAGGTAGACGTGGTGTATCTTTTTGAAGCGTTAATTTAACTCAACAGTTTGGATGGAGAATAGATGAACTAAATCATTTAAGTGATAAAGCAGGTTAAGTAATTATTTTTGTAATGCAGTATATATTTTAAAGAAAACTCATAAGACTGGAATATTTCGAGCTTGGGCCCAGTCCGATGTGTCATATTCTCAGATCTCCTAGGATTTGGGGTAGGGATAACGGTAATGTACTCACTTCTCTTTTTTTTCAGATTTTTTTAATGGACAGTTTTGAGAAGCGCTGTTAAAGGAGGATTTTTGTTAAATACATGGGATAGGTTAGTACTCGATTGGTTAAGGGGCTCTGCCCGCATCCACCCCTCCCAAAGAGCTACTCACCCACAGACTTGGCAATCTTCTCACAACTATGTACTTATCTCATGTGAGACCGTCCCCAACAATAGCCATTCAGGACATGCTGTCTCTCTACTGTGGGAAAATAAGCCAAAGCAGCCTCAGGAAACAAGGCGCCTGGCCTAAGGGCTGGACCACAGAAGTGTTAGTAGATCTCCAACCCAGGGCTCTTCTGTGTGGGAGCCACTGCCTTGAGTCTGCTGAGCGAGAGCTTCATAAGACTCACCAACTTGCACTTACCTGAAAGATGCACCCAGCCTTCCTGACGAACCATGAGGTTATTAACTGACCTTTTAGTGTTCTTGTCGTGTACTGTTGAGTTCTGTTTATAGATGGCATGATAAAATCCTTCCCTGGACTTGCAACTGACGTTTGAGAAGGTGCCAGAGTCTTAGAGGCTGTGAGCTATGTACCAGGATTGTCACATCCAGCAGCTTGCTCCTTTGCTTCAGGTCAGAATTGAGTCAACTTGTGGGTGGTTAGAGAACACTCAAGGAGAAAGCAGTGTGGCTGATTCGAGCAAGTTAAGACTTATGAGTTACGCGTATTTAAATTTAGACTTTGTGGGAATGGAAGGCGGTTTCATTTCCTTAAGACTAAATTTTTATTTAGCTGTACCAGATACAGTATTGAGTTGGAGATAAGATTACGCCATTTACATCAGGAGTTTAAAGAAACACTCAGAGAAACAAAACTGAACGAAGCGAAATCACGAACAAGCAGACCCAAACAAAACCTAACGGAAGTAAAATACACTGTGATTCATGCTCACAACAGGAGCCAGGACCGTGTTTCCATGCCTCATGTTACTGTAGGCAGAATATGTCGTGTGTGCTTTTCCTGAACACTTGCGTCACCTCGTTCCTGTTCTTTACCGGCATAAAGGAGGGACGCTGTTTCTCCAGTTGCGCATGGAGTTGTGTGTGGGAAGAAAGTGGCTGTATTCATCATGTACAGAGTAATACCATGATAACGATATCGTGGACCCGGTTATTTTTGGCATCAAAATACTAGCGTTCAGTAATCACATCGCCACTCAGGAGACAGCATGTCGTGTCATCTTTTACACTTTGGTTTCACGACTTGAACAAATGGCATCTCTGTTCTTCTAAGTGTGTGCACAGTACCCGTGGCACTGGGCACTAGGGTATATAAAGATAACTCCCTCAGTTCCTTGCCAACGGGAAAGATAAAGCCTATCCAAAAAGGACATGGGCAGAAAAGTCAACTTTGCTGGGAAGTTGAGGGAAGCTTTACCGTGGAGGTAACACTGTGTTTCAGCTTGAAGAGAAAAGGAAAGTCTGCCTGATCCGCAAAGAACCGAACGTGTTTGGGAAAATGTGAGAAGTTCAGTGTGGCTGGAGTCTAGGGTGCTGGTGTAAGGACTGAGTCAGGGCGGTGACACCTGGGCTAAAGAAGTGGTGTGACCTAGCAGTACGTCACCTGGGAAGGCTTTTTGTAGGGTTTACCCTTCTCCCCCAAATCACACGCAACGCTAGTTCTAGGACTGAACTATTTGCCCATTCATGACCTGTGACTGATGCTGGGAAAGGAGAAGGATTTAATAGAAAGTGTAGAGAACAGAGAAGAGGCAGAAGAAGCTAATCCCTGGTGTTTTTCTGCTTTACAGAGGACTCCTTGATTCTCATGCAAGGTGGGCTTTTTCCAAGAACTCTTTCTAACGCAAATAACTTAATGATTGCTCATCGGGCTCTGTTTTCTTCCCAAGCTGTCCATTCGCCATGCTTTATTGTCCTAAACTGTGCGGATATTAACTTGGTGCCACTCTGTTTAGGGAGCGCGTGGTCAGAATAGTTTTTTTCACACCTGAATGGAGCGCTTGAGATGGGATCAGGGATTCACCTGCAAAGACGCAGCTCCTCTGTATACCAAGGGATGACTAGATAGACTAAACGGGGCATCATGGTGGTGGAAAGAACACTGGGCTCAAAGTCAGTTACCTTCAGTCTTAGGGTCGTTATATATTTATTCTTATTGGACAGTAAGTAGTTCTCCCTTGTCAGTTTCCTCATCTATAAAATAAAAATATTCCCATCATTTATTTCTACATTCCTTCAACAAACACTCAATAGTGTATGTATATATTGTGTGCATATTTGTATATATAAAGAAATACATATACTATCTATAAAAATAAACCTATATTATATATATAGGAGAAAAATATATATATATAGATACACACATTCCTCTAGTGGCTCTGCTTTTCTAATCAAACCCTGGTAACCAACCCTATTAGGTATTTATATGTGTATATATATGACTTATGATACTATTTGACCTTATATAATGGGTGACACCTCTGGTGCTGCAGTCGGAAGCTGCAAGGCAGGCAGCGGGCAGCACAGGTGGACGTGAGGTAAAGGAGGACAGCAGGTGAGAACCGGCAAAGATTAGCCGGAAGCCACCAGGATGAAATGAAGCTCACGTTCATCTCTCACAGCCTTTGAGCTTCCAGTGAGATCATGGGGGTGTCCAGAGGGGAAGAGGCTGCCCCCCGCCATGTAACCCAGGAACCGCAGGAGCTGAAGGAAGAAACCCAGTGGGAACCACGGGCTCACCTGCTGCTCTGTGCCAACACGTTAGCCGTGCCAACCTGTGTGAAGTCCCACAGTGCCTCGTGCCCTGTGCCGACCTTCCGGTGTAAAGAGAATACAGCTGTTGGTTTACTTCCGCCTTACAGATGTCGTGCAGAATGTCTCCCATGGCCCAGGCTAACCTGGAACTATGAAGGAAATGGAATTCTGGAACGTGTAGTCCCAGTTTAGCTAAACTGATACGATCCAAACCTACCACCCCTGACGCCTGCCATTCAGAATATAAAACAAATGATTGAAACACAGTTCCTGTCTCCAAAGAGCTAACTGTATGGTGGGAGAGAGTCTTCATCCAGTCCGATGTGTGTTATAATAGAACTACTTGGTGTGGTGGGACACAAGCTCAGAGTGAGAACAATACACGTGAACAAGCTTTGGAAGCGTTACGTTTTTAATGGCCTCGCAGAGTCTCATTTTGGCTTTTTGACATTAGATTACCTCTACTTAGAAAAAGTGAAAACTGGAGACGAAATGTGTTCTAGCTATTTTAATAAATGTGTATTCCCTGAGATACCCTCGTCTTTATCTTAGTTCACTTGGGCGAGTGGTGGTGCTGAACGGATAGCAACCAAATCTCTACACTAACCCAGATCTTTTGGTTTGCATAATTACGTATGCTTATTTAAGTCACCAACCGTTTTTTCCACAGAGGCGATGTTTGTTTTGCTTAAGTATAACTTACCCGTCTTTTAACCTGAGGAAAGAAACCCAGAGATAGATGAAGAAATTTCTTGACCGGTAGCAAAATTCCTTGACAATGAAAAATGTAGAAAAAAGCAATGAAGATAGGAAATAGCTTCAAAATGCTATGCCAAGACGATATTACGAAAGCTGCTTCTTTATCAACACCATCTTGTATAAATTTTCTCTATTTCCTTATTAGATTATGTTTGACTGACAGCTTAATCTGCCTCAGTTTCTCTTTCTTTGCTGCTGTCTAACAGGGTAGATTTGGTATATTTCAAAGACATCATGTTTTCTCTGTATCACAAAGATGGTGTTACAAGGATAGGTGGCCTCATCCGTTCTGTGAAGTGTTTGTGTCCATATCCCAAACGTCCTGTTACCAAAGTCACGGAAAGAAGGTATTTCTGCTGAATCTTCCCTGAATGATACGAGACTACATGAAGAAACTTATGGGATGTTTCACTTACCAGTAAGAAAGGAGCATGTGTCATTTCACGGCAGAAATAACGTTTTCAATTTACTGCCTGGTTTTTATTTAACAAACACAGGGTGCTAACTACATGCTGTGCATTGTTCTAAGTGCATTACAAGTATTCCTCCTTCCACCCGCACGAGAAACTTTATTCTTACAGATAAGGAAACAGGAGCACAGAGAGGCCATGAAATGTTCCCAAGGTCACACAGCTAGTAAGTGGCATAGCTGATTTTGGACCAGGCAGCCTTTCTCTATAATAAGTGTTTTAAAGCATTAACCCACGCCCTCTAAAGAACCTCAGTTCCCCATAAATTCATATCTGTGTGACTGTTAGTAATGCTAAATTCTATTGACACATAATTTGGGTCATACACCTAACATTCAAGAAACCTTTGTACGCAACTCGGAGTGGAAGCCTGAGGAGTGCTCAGGCATTGAAATGATAAAATGGAATCAAACCCTTCCCCCGAACCCTGCTCTCTGCTCTCCGGTTACTGGTTTCTTTGAAGTATTCTGTTTTGCACGCCAAACATTAAGTTGTGCTTTCTCTATCAAAGGCATTTAAAGAATAAAAAACAAGCAAATCAGAAACAGAAAAGAAGGTATCTGTGCTCTATTTAACAGGCAGAACCCCAGCTGCACCAGCGCAAGCATCTGTCATTTCCATCAAGAGTTAATAAACACACAAAAAAGTTAATCGACACAAACAGAATTTTGACACCGTAAATCAATAAGGACTTCACTTCATAAAGCAAATATAATAGCCAATCTAAGGAACGTAATAATTCATTGATGGGGGAAAATACAGTCGTTCTTTATGGTCCTGGTGACGTATGGAAATCTGTCGGCTTCAATACCAAGTATTGAACTAATACCAAACAAGCCATTTGTTTGAGGGGAAAAGTATGATAAAAGTAGAGCCCAGTGGGCCTTGACAGAGTTCTTAGTTTACAGTAGAAAGTCTCCCTTTACTTAATTCAGTATAAAATAGACCCCTTCTTTGTGCCAGTGAATATTAACTTCATTAGTTAGAAGCTACTGCTTGTGGTATGCAAATATTTACAATGGAAGTTTTCATGGAGAAAGTAGAGCAGCCTTAGTTTTCACTCTTGCATTAAAATTAATTAAGAATAACAGTGAGTGATATGAAGTCACCTGTGTTAACTGTTTATGGCATAGCAAATCCTGTATTTCATTGGTTCCGCCATTTATTACAAATGAAGTCAAATTTATATTTTGAGAAAGCATCCAACAAAGCCAGTGATCAGCATATAATGAAATTGTATTTTTAATAGTGAAATATTTTCAGTATTCTCTGAAAGAAAAAAAAAAACAAAACTATACTTCCAAAGAAAGAAAGCTGTTAGCATTACATTTTTACTATTTAAAAATAATTACATGAAAATCATTATTTATTAATCGTTTTCCAGGATTCATCATAAAAATGTCTCTTGAAGAAATAGGATGTTTACTTCTTAAGTTGAAAACAAAAACTGTTGGAAAAATCTGGTAGTTGCCCTACCCTTAAGACTGTTAGTGCGTTCATGTTAAAGATCCCTGAATTCCCGAAGGTTCTAATAAACTTCTTTGTTGTGCTTGGCATTTCCTTTTGCGTAGTCTCAGCTTTTAAACGAAAGACCAGATCCTTCACTCACATATTTTTGTTTTTCTTGTTTTACTCTTTTTCTGATTTGATTCCTAATGGAAATAACAAACATTAGCGGGTAGCACTTCAAAGCTTAGAAAATGCTTTTACAACAGTGATCACATCTTATCTTCAAAAGGACTCTGTGAGGTGAGTGAGGGGTGAGAGTAAAGCAGTAGAATTCTCACTGTAGGGATGGGAATGCTTAGGCTCAGGTCAGTGAAGCCATACATGGCACCCAGGGGACCTCAAACTCCAGGGTTTCGACTCCAGATCCATTCCTCTTTCAAAAAGCGTGCAAATCCTACAGACCCTCCTTTTCTCTTCCATCTCTGCAGTAGAGGGTAACAAGTGATTTCTTAGCGTGCAGTCGGTTTGTATTGTAGAATCAGACAGACATGGGTTTTAATCTAGACTGTGCCCCTTATGCCCTATGTGATTTAGGCTAGAGGTTCTCAAAGTGTGTCCCGGCCCTAGAAGCATTAGAATCAACTGGGAACTTGTAAAAAATGCAAATTCTCAGGCTCCATCTCAGACCTATGGAATCGGCAGCTGTGGGGTTAGAGTCCAGTGTATCTGACAAACCTTCCAGGTGATTCGGATCCACATTCAAGTTTGCAAACCGGGGGAATGTATAGGCCAAGGCACTTCACCACTATCAAACTTCTGTTTCTCTTTAAATTGGGTCAGTGATAGAGTTTTGGGCGGCAAGAATGTGAAACAGCGAATACACAGCAGACAAACGCTTTAGAAATGTTGACCTTCCCAGAGGAGTGGATTTCATTAAAAGGGTTAATTCTAACTCACGTAATGAATTTGGTCCTCCATGAGAACAGAAGTGAAGTGACACTTCTTTTTTGGAGGCTGCATTTTTTCTAAACCTGGAAGAGAGGACAATATCTAACTTATAGGTAAATGGGATGGTCCTTTTTGGCTATATTCAAAGTAATTAGTGGCTGCCGTTGAAAAGAAATCAAATGAAGTCAGGTGTTGTTGTCTTTTTCTACTAGGAACTTCAATAAAAGTTCACGGAGGGGGCGTGACCTCTGTCTTCGTCACCAGCATTTTATTTGTTGTTTGTTCACGGGATTCTGGCATTTGAGTCATAATAGCTTTGCCCGATGGCCAATTTTAGTTCCATGTCTTGAATTACTTAAAATTTATAGGTCTTAATATGGCTTAGTAAGTTAAGTCTTCAGTTTAAAATAACCTATAAATTCAATTTGAAAACTCAATGAAGAAAATTTTTTAGCCTTGTGTCCGTCAAAACGTTTGAAAGTTGGTCTTCTGTGGCTCCATGGAGTGTAGAGATAGGAACAAGCAAATCAAGCCAATTTCTCCTTCTGATTCCTCTGCTTGCCCCCTTCTTGGACCTACAACAGTAGAGAACACTTGTTAAAGTCCTACTGTGTGCCAGGCACCGTGCTATAAGCTTGGGGTCCTACTATCCTTATTTATTTGGCTCTTTAGGGAGGGGGTGTGGGAAGCGTTCTATGACAGGAATTGGGTGATTTAAGCCACGTGAGTTGACCACCTAAGTTTTTGTTTTTAGATCAAATTAAGAGCCTTGCATAATTTGTACATGAATTTTAACTGCCAGGAACGAGAACCTTAGTATGCCAGCTTTCATTCAACACTCCGTCTGCCCAGATTCCTGAAGTCTGAAGAGAAACAGCCACGTAAGCCACGGGTTTTTTTTTGTTTATTTGCTCCAATAGTTCCCAGAGGTGGGATTCTTGACTTGGAGGAGACAATGAGGGAAAAAAAAAAAAACAAAAAACCACCTTATGTTACTAAATAAAACTGCAGGGTTTCCATAACTGTGGTAGTCTACAACCGGAGGGCACGCTAATAAATAAACTTACTTGGCTAGGAAGAAGGGAAAATACTGAGCTATAAACGAGACTTAGCACCATGTGTAACATTCTTTTTTCAGAAGGTTATCATATCTGTTTACCAAATCTATATGTAGGTAAAAAATTAAAAGCTAGTTACTTCAGTGTTTACAGAGAACACACAGCTCTGACTAACGCTGTTCAGAATCTCTAGTCACAAAAAAAAAAAAAAAAAGAATCTCTAGTCACATCACACTCACGATAACGGCTAACACTCCATAACCCTCGCAATAACTGCGTCCATCGCCCGAGGTCTAGTCCTAATGTCCCGGGGCTTTAAGCAAAGAGATCTGACTGGGACTGGTGGTGTCTACTTCTGTCCAGCCTCAGCTGCCTCTTTGCACAGCAAGAAAGCTGTTCAATCATTTGCTCAAACATTTATTTTTTTAGGCTCCACCTTGAATTTAATCACATACTTATCTTCCTGCCAAAGTATTTGTGCTGGTAAAACAGGGCAACTCGATCTAGGCAGAACCTGCTGTTTCTGCTTCTGTCCAAAGGGTCAGTGGTAGAAAGGCTGATGGCAGTGATTTTATAATTGAATGGGGTGATTGTTCTGCGGTTTTTGTTTTTCCCTTGAAAGAAAATGCTACAGGCTTGAAAGCTCTAAGATAAGGGGGAAAGTCTATGCAAAACACTGTGTGCCTTCTCACAGACCTTTAGCTGGTAGAAAACAGATCATCTTTGTTACACTTTGGCTGGATAAAATCGACACATTATATGGGTAACTGAGGTCAGTAGAAACCCTTGGCGTTTATTTTCCCAGGTACTTTTCTTTTCTGGGCTAAACTATGGACCTAATTTAGGCTAATAGTGCTACTAACAGACTGAGTTGAATTCATTGGGTTCGTTTATCATATTCATGCGTTAAAGGTACTCAAAAGCCCAGACCTGCCGTTGTGAATGCTCAAAGTCTACAGTCTCTCGTCGACAGTCTGTGGTTTATCCGCCTAAGCGACCAGGAAGTGTAGAAAGGACCGGGCAATCTTGCTAAATCTGTCAGAGAATCTGAAAAATGGAAGTGTGAGCCGTTTCGTTTGCCTCGATGGCCAAAAACGTAACCAAAGCCTTGTTCAGAAATATTGTTTAGCAGATTACGGCTACGGAAAAAAGACTCCAAGTCCTCAGCCAGGCAGGTCAAAGTTTTGCCATCTGGGGCTTGGCCCTCTCTGCCACCATTGCTCTCTCTCACTCTACACCAATGCTGCGTCCTCTCCTCCCTTCTGAAGTATGTAAGTCCTCTCCCACTTAAGTCACCTATCTAAGCAGGTGTCTCAATGTTAGAGCCAAATCCGCCTTTCACATGACGCTTTTCCAGATGAAATCAAGCAACAAGGAGCACACCCTCCTTTGAATTCATCCTGGTTTCTATTCCGTTTTCTGCTCATCAACCATCAGCCAGGACCGTTGCCCACTCATTTGACTGTTAGTCGAAACATAACTGAAGTAAAAATACAATAGCAGTGATTATCTCCTGTTTGCTATAGCTAGTCCTCTAAACAGCTTGCTAACTTCCTATGGACTGGCATTATGTCTTGTAAATCATAAATGTGCGAATAGCCTATTTGTTACCGACGTCTTGGACTCTTTAATCAGTAGAAATTGGTAAGAGGCCCAATGAGGGATTCAGACAAGGCTTTACGGGAACTTGTGCTGCAGCAGGAGGGGGCGAAAGCAAGTAATGCGTAACCTTGCTCCAGCCCCCCGCGGGGGGTGGGGGGGTGAGCTTAACCGGGGTGAGGGTGGAGGCGGGGCAGTGTGCCGGGGCTGGAGTGGCTGGCCGAGGAGGTCTGCCCACCCCCTTCACGGTGCTGCGTGCAGGGGTCCCGCGTGGCACCGTGCTTCTGCTCCCGACACCTCACAAGGGGAGAGGTGACAGTTGCGTTTTTGGCCTTTTTGTATCTTACTGGCCATAATTTGCCCCGACTGCGCATGCACGCAGTTATTTTTAGTCCCTCATCATTCCTTTGTAGCTTGTTGCTCAAGGAGACGTCTGTCCAGGTGCCAGCCCTGCAGCAGAGCGTCCCAGGTCCCAGCCTGTCTCATAGTAACCACCTTGAACGTAGTAAAAAGGCTGGGGGCGGGGACGCGTGGGCAAGGAACAGCACTTATGTCTTTGGGGCAAATAATCAAAAGTTAGGTTGAGGAATGATATATAATAAGATTTGCTCCCTGATGGGATAAATTGCAAACAAGTTCAAAACAGGCCGCATTTATTTTGGGTTTTCCTTCTACTCTGTCCCTCACCCTGTCTCCCAGTTCACACACACACACACACACACACACACACACTCCTTCCGATGCTCTGATTTCCTCTCTTCTACTGGTTGCACGTCTAGTACTTTGCTTTGGCCCCGTGTAGGTCTTTACTTTCCTGCTATTCTCCAGGGAGGGCTGCTTTGCTTGATGTTTGCCTGTTCCCTTGAATCATCCTGGATCCCGTACTCTGTGAAGAGTCACTTTCCCCTTATTTTACCCTCTCATGTAATATTTAATTTGGGACTCTTGGGTGCATCGACGACACAGTGAATAACATAAATAAGTCAAGTACTATGATGGCCTGGGATGGGGGGAGGAGTTTTAATTTAGGCGAATTTAGGTTACTTATCCTGTTTAAGCAGAACCTCATTTATGGGCTAGGAAATCAGGTGTTATATAATACCAAAAGGTCTAAAATGTGGTCTGCATCACAAATAAATACTCAGTGTTGCATCTGTGAATTGGAGAAAGTTGCAGAAGTTGAAAGAACGTAAGCTTCTAATAATTAGTGGAAAGTATGTACTGTATACACAGACACCATCTAGATTGAAAGAAAGGGCTGGCAAAATATTTAACTGACTGCACCCATCCACATGGTGCTTTGAGTCAGAGAAATATAGCCAGCAGAAAAGGTAGGGAAAATGGTCAAATACTTCGACCCTCCTTTTTGTGACTAAAGCCAGTTTGAATTGGTAGGTCTGACAAGGCTGAAATTTATTACCCACTCTCCCCACCTAGTTTAAAATAATTTTTGACTGTTCAAAGAGTCACATTGGGCAAAAGACCATATATCCAAGAACAGGATGCATCCAACTTGCTAGAGTTTGATCAGTCTCGAGAGATGGCAGGAACTGCTGTTTTCAACAATCTATAGTGCAAGGCCATGCAAATTGTTATTATTGAGTATTTGTTACAATCGTTTTCATCAAGATCAGATTCAATGATAATTAAATTAACCCAGCTTTAACATATTGGCTAATAGATAGAGTTCTAAGAAAGTCAAGCTGCTTTGAAAAAAAAAAAAGTGATCGAATGCATTTTTTAGCTCATATAATAAGGGAGTCTGAATAATTTACTTGGGTTTTTTTCCCCACGAATGATTCAGTTTTAAGTATTGGATGGAGGCTATCGTTTCGAAAAGCACGTTTGTATAAAGTGGTTTTCCCACATGTCATTTACCACCACGTTCTACTGTTTTGAGAGGTTGAATATACGAACGGTGGCCACGATCATATATAACAGTACAACCGTGACCCCCCCGCCCCGAGCTCTGTAGCAGATAGCCCTGGAAGACACATTTTTGTAACAATGGGCCCGAAATGATCAAGAATTGGTCCTTGACTTCCAACTTCCCTAATTTTTTCCCCCTGCTTCTCACTTCGAACCAACGAGGGAAGGCAAAATGTGCCTCCTTACCACAGAAGACGCCCACTTCTGGTACACCTGATTCCAGCTTCTCATGCCCCCAGCCTCGGATCAGACCATACCTGAAGCCTTCCTTTTTTCTTTTTAACTGTAATGCTTTCCCACTCGTCTGCCTCCTCTTTGAATCTCTGCCAGACACGAGTGATGGTGGTGGACTCCCCTGCTAGAGCGAACTCTGAATGATAGCCCCAGCTTGTTCTCATTTGGGCGGTCTTCATTTCTGCAACATTTATTTGATGTCTATATAGAAACTTTTAAAGAGCAAAATGAGCCCTGCCCGAGTTTAGACAGTCGTTTAGGGCCACTGGACCTTCAGTGGAGTGCCAATAATTTTGAAAGCCAGACGAACTGTTAGAAGTGGTTCAAACTTGGGTCAAGACCCCTTTGACCTGTTTCAGATTGATGACAATTCGGAATTTGTCATAGTCAGTCCTCTTTCCAGGTCATTGCAGAAAAGGTCTCACTGCTTGTGTCTCCTGCACACAGTCCGGTTCTGGGGGTTGTTTTCTTTGGAGAACGACATCATCTGTAATTAGTTCAAATTGGCTCTATTTCTTTGAGAAGTCTATTTTGCCTTTATTAACTGAGACGTATGTGGTATTTGGTTTTAGAAGGTTTCGATTCAAATCCTGCCGATACCTTCTTTCATAACAAGACTTTGAGATAGTCTATCAGTATATTTAAATCTTATTTAAAAAGTGCTAGGGACGTAAGTACCTATTTTATGGGTGGCTTAAGAATGAAAACAAATAACTTCTGTACAACTGTTACCAAAGTCCTCCGTACTAATACGTATGTAGTATATATTCAGTAAGTAATGGCTGTGATTATAACATCAAAATAGCGGTTCATATTTCCAAAGGAACAATCCTTTTTGTCTGATGTGATAACAGAGAACATTTGGAGCAAAGATTTGGAAATTGCTGGCAACTTGCTAGTTTTTCAGATTACATTAGGTATCAGATAAACACGGCTATCTGACAGTATATGCGTTACATCCTATGGAGAATCGAGGCAATTGTCTTCATAATTCAGTTGATGTACGCTTTCTGCTCTACCGAAAACCACGCCTCTCAGACCTGGAATGCTTTGGGATTAGGCAGGACTATGTTTTGGCCTCAGCGTTTTCAGTGGCCTCTACAGGTTGAGCAGTTAGAGCTAGTAACTTGGTTCAGGTTTGGGATATAAACTTGCCTGTTGAGAGTGTCGAGCAATCTCCATTTAAAATGTGTAATTCCAGAGGTGCGGTAAGGTACACGACCCAGCCAGCTGGAGAAAGTGACATGTTCTTTATTTTCTCTTACATCCTATTACAGTCAAAGAAAGCATCTGACATGGTGATGGCTCGCTTTGCAGACATGACGTGTGCAAGTTTAATTTGTGAATCAAACAAAGGGAAAATTCCTGGGCCTTTTACATGCATTTTTCTTAATGTGATCACTGAATCCGAGTTAGCCATTTAATCCTGAACGAGACATGACTTCACTGGGGTTTGTTCCCTTAGTAAATCTCGGACTTCCACACCAGGACGTATCAATCGCTTACTCGCTCCTGTGCCTGTGCTGATGTCAGGGGCTTGTGTGAGGGCGGAGCCGGCGGAGCGGAACCCTCCAGCAAATGTTTTCGGAACAAGTCTTTGTGGGAAGTTCACTGTTTTTGTCATAAAGGCCCTTTAGTGGTCAATCTGGAAACCACGAATGGAATGAGTTACCCTGTTGAAATTCTTAAATCAAAACGCATTGGTTTTCTTTGGGGAGTTTCACTAAAAATTAGAGGCACAGATCATTACATGGAAGTGGGAAGACCTAAGAGGAGCACCTGGAACACATTTACAGAATACGCGTTTTCCGTCAGATTCTTGAGGAAACGTTCCTAAGGACGGGCCCTCAGTGCAGGCCCACGTAACATAGTTTTTAACTTCCCTACGGTTGACTATTTCAAATGTTTTCAACTCTCTTTCAATCTCTGATCCTGTCTCTGTACCCACCATCCCCTTATTGAACCAAGAAATAAAATCACCAGTTTCTCGCCATCTCACCTGTTGACCTGATTACAGCCGTACCCATCCTTCCCTTGGAATCATACTCGACTCTTCCCACCCTTCCCTTTGCTCTGCAACTCCTTTCCCTTTTCCCTCCCTCCCTCCCTGATGGATTTCTGCTTCTTGTGGATTCAGACTCCCAAGTACCTCTTGAATCTGTTCCCTTTGCTTTAGTCCCCCAGGTTATGCAATATCGTCCTCACTTCCCTCCCTGTTAGTTGTCTGGCCAATCCATTCTCACCACCGCTGCCAGAACACATGCTCTTAAATTCTAATCAGATTGTCCTACTTCCTGATCAAAGCCCTTTAATCCTGCCTGAGAATAACTGGAATTCTTGAACCTGACTTACCAGATGTGGCTCTCACCACTCCAGCTCTCTCACACTTTGCCCCATCCTAGATCCCGCCTTCAAGCCAAATAAACACTCTGATTTTTCTTGTAACCCCTATTGGGCGCTAACATGGTTTGTCTCCACTAGTTGCATTCAGTATGAGTAGAAGAAGGGTGTAAATTACACTGTTGGGGAAAAATGACTCACAAGTAACAACTGCAGCGTGGAATCCCTAAAGAACAATCACAAACATACCCGTGGCTTTAAAGAAAGTAGAGTCTATCCAAGAGTGAAGAAGGCTACCCATGAAAAGAAGTTTATTCATTTGCAGAGTTTTAAGTTGAATTTTAATAGAGTTTCCTTAATGCACGAGAAGGACTTCACAAAGGCTTACTGAATTACAGGGAAACGTTTAAAACTTTAAATCATTTTTTGCACTATCCCTCTTAACAAGCCAGCCATTTTGAAGCCAGTTTCTTTTTCGTTCCATTAAAAAAATGACAACTTTAATTAAGACTTCGTGGTATATAAGAATTGCTTAGTGATATATATATATATATATATATATATGTATAATTTAACATATATCAGCTTTGCCCAATTTTCTTTCCAGTACAGACACTAAAGACCAGCTTTCTTTTTCCTGACCTAAATGTTAGAAGCTAGTGGCCCTTTCGGTGACTTTGTCTCTCTTCACCTCCCTACTCTCATTCCCAGTAGTTGCGAAGTTGAATTTTGATGAAATTGGATCTTTGAAGTGGAATCTGGACAGATTCTGGGCTGGTCAAACAACACCTCAATAACTGTGAATTAAGATATGTCGCATTTTAAAGGGAGAATCAGAGAAGAATAATCAGGACATTGAGCAAATCCTGAAACATGGTTTGTGACGCAGGGGTGTGCTGGAGCAGACTTGTGTCAGCTCCCAGGAGCCAGCTGTTCACCCCTTACCACCTCCACGTTTTGGTACATCCCGTCAGCACCTGGACATCAGCCAGGGTTTCAGTTTATACCATAGAAATTGGCAAACTCTTTACAAAACAGAAATAGAGTCACAGATGTAGAAAACAAACTTATGGATGCCAAAGGCAAAAGTGGGGGGGGGGATAAATTAGGAGTTTGGGATTGACATGTACACACCACTAGATATAAGATAGATAGCTAATAAGGACCTACTGCATAGCACAGGAAACTCTACTCAATATTCTGTAATAACCTATGTGGGAAGAGGATCTGAAAAAGAGTGGATATATGTATATGTATAACTGAATCACTTTGCTGTACACCCGAAACTAACATGACACTGTAAATCAACTATACTCTAATTAAAAATTAAGAAAGAGAAAGAAATTGGCAAACTCTGCAATCAGTCCTTTTTTTCCCTCAGAGAACCCGTGATGAAAATTTGCTAGCACGCAACTGCTTATGAATAAGCTAAGTGTCCCAGCAGTCCTGGTTTGACACCTGCTATCTTGGTGACTCATCGTTTTAGCATTTGTCCCGACACTCTGCACCCCTAAAAGTGACAAGTTAGATCATTACTCTGCATGTCAGGAACCGAGGAGGCTTCGAGGGTTTTCCCTGGAGGAAGTGAAGCCCAGGACTTGGAAGGTAAGAAGTAACTAGGAGATTCTGGTCTTCTTTTGTCTGAAGAACTGGCTGTTGGAAGTAAGACGTGACTTGTTTTGCAGAGGGACAGCAGGGGGACAGGAAAATCCTGTGAGAGCTACGGAAGACGCATTTTTATCTGAGTTTAAGGAAGGACTTCCTCATTGAGAGAGTTGAGTCATCATAAAATAGGAACAGAACACGTGAGGGTCACTGAGGTCCTTGTCAGTGAAAATGTCCCAGCAGAGACCGAGGGCCACCTGGAGGGGCTGTCATACCAGGGCTCAGGCAAGGACGTCTTGCTGTGCTTGTGCCCTTCTGAGCCTTTGAGGTGACAGACACGGCCACTGCGGCGATTCTCACAGGGTCTTTGCTCAGTACTGTGTGTATTCGGTAGATGGTACAACCACCAGCCGGAGAAGTGATTCATTCCAGTTCAGAAAATAATGATCCAAGCAGAAATGTTTATGATGCCTTTTTGATAAGCTTTAAAATGGAACAATGATCGCTCATTTGAGAGGAAGCCCACGCTAACCAATTGACCACTGATTGATTTCTGAGTCCGCATTTGGACATCCATTAAGATTGTCCACTCCACTTTGGCACAGTTTGGCCAAAGAGAGGAAAATAAGTCAGTAAGTTTCCCACAGTTTAGGAACATAGGTAGCGGAAGAGACTTTCTTAAGTGGCGGGAGAGGCCCTGTTTCGCAGTGAGAACTTCAGATACTTCCTCTGTCGCCTATGGTCACCGGGCAGTTGGAATAACAGGAAGCCCTCCGGCCGGCAGTAGTGGCTCCTCTGAAGTTTGTTTGGGTCTATCCAAAGGCACGGTTTCAGCAGGGGCTAAGGCTACACCAAACAACTTAGAATTTCCCCTTAAGTATGGAAAATTATGTTAACATAAACAATTCTGTCCATTACTAGTGTCTACAATGTACCATAGAAAGGTCTAACTTTTTTTTTCTATTTCAAATTACTCTATTAACTTAGTCAGTTTGATTATCTTATAGATCACCATAAGAATAGTTATATAGTTTTTCCCTAAGCTCGATGCCTTCCATTTTACACACTTTTACTCTTACCTGACACTTTGCCCGTTCCTTCAGCCATGTAAGATCTTCCAGTGTTTTCCATTTTTCGTTTGACGTTTCACCACCCAGAAATCATCCTCCAGCCCACATGTGTGTCTCTTTGTGTTCTCCCATCAGACCGTTATTTAACGGCATTGAAAGGGCAAATATTATTGTCTGATACTTTTATAAGTGCTTTACGAATATTCACTTATTGCTTCTGCTGAGAGCTATACCGAATAGGTGTTTTTATTATCATTCTTTTACCGATGGGGGGATGGCGGCACCACGAGAGTCAGCCTTCTAATCAGCAGAGTGTCTCGCACTGTAGTTCGTAATCACTATGTTGCCTCGCACTTTAAAGATAAGAAATTGAACCCGTCTTAACGCGATTCTCTGAAAAACCAATGCGGACACTTAATGCCTCAATGGAAATGTGCTTTCTCTCTACCTATTTTCCTGAAGTCCAGCCTTCTTATGAATGTATATTTTCCTAAGCACAGAGCTGTGTTAACATCGAGTTCCAAACACTGCATCCTTTTATACACATTTTACATATGTATCTTCTCCTTAAAGAATCCACCTTTATGGTGTTTTAGGAAAGAAATCATATTTACGTATTTTGTGAATCCATATTCTATTATGGATTCCACTAACCGAGAGTAAAACTCATCTACCTGGTTCTTTGAGGCTAGGAGAGCAGTTCTCAACCAGGGGTGATTTTGTCACCCGGGGGACATTTGACAGTGTCTGGACACATTGCTGGCTGTCAGTATGGGGGTTGGGGTCATGTGGCATCTCGTGGGAAGAGTTTAGGGTTGTTGCTAAACACCCTATAAGCCCAGAACATCCTCCCACAAAAAAGAATTATCTGGCCCCAAATACCAAGGCTGAAAATCCCAGGTCTAGGGTACCCTGTGCATTTAAAGTGATTCTGTTGAGGACAATGTATGCCCCTCGTCAACTGTACTATAAAAGCTGTAGAAAACTCTGTGCATATGCGACTACACCTATTAATGGGTCTCTCATTAACATATCAGTCTGTCATTAAGTAGATTCTCAACTGATATGTCTCATATTTTATTTGCTCTTCTCACAAATCTGAATGGTTTAGAAAGAACTCATTCATAATGTAGTCTGAAAACGAATGTAACTCTTAAGGAAAATGGTGATAATAGCAGATTTCTTTAGTACTTGTTATTCACTCATTCATTCATTCATTCTTTTTTTTTCAAGAAATAACTATTAAGCATAAACTGTACACCAAACAATGTTATAGGTGAACAAGTAGTTTAGGATTAGGCTATGATTAATTTGTAGATTAAAGTTAGGATTATTTTAATGTGTACTGAGAAGTCATTAGTATGGGTTTTATATTTTCTATAGTTTATATTTTTCTACACAATTATAGAAACAGTGTTTTATTTACGATGAAATTAAGCCAAGTATTTTGCATAATGTAGGAAAAAAATGGGAGAGAAAATGATTTTTAGAAAGTTGATTATTCGCTTTTCACCCAGTTAGTTAAATTGGTGGTTGGTAATATAACATGCACAAAACAGACACAGCTGTTGGTCCAATACAAGTATTCCACGCTCTCCTCACGATTTTGTAATGAAACCAGGAGACCAAACAGGACACCTTCTTCAGGTCTCCCAAAAGAAGTACTTATTTTTAATAAAAAGGACACACAAGAATCCTTGTAGGACATTTACTTAATTTAAAAGCGAAGAAGGGCTTCCCTGGTGGCACAGTGGTTGAGAGTCCGCCTGCCGATGCAGGGGACACGGGTTCGTGCCCCGGTCCGGGAAGATCCCACATGCTGCGGAGCGACTGGGCCCGTGAGCCATGGCCGCTGAGCCTGAGCGTCCAGAGCCTGTGCTCCGCAATGGGAGAGGCCACAACAGTGAGAGGCCCGCGTACCGCAAAAAAAAAAATAAAATCAAGAAGTTGGCAAAATCTTCTGTGACAAACCGTACATCCCTCATATTAAAGCAAAACAAAAAACTGGCTCCCTGAAAAATAAACCCCCCTTGAGCCCCATATTCCTTCCCATCCATCAGCCCATTTTTCTACTCCATTTGACAGCAGGGCTCCTTACAAAGGGGATACATGTTTTCTCCACTTCCTCTCACCCTGTTCCCACTTGTTCCTGATCTAATCCGGCATTTGTCTCCAGAACTCTACTGAGACATCTCTCGTCAAGCCACCGGTGACGTCACATGGCCACATCCAACAGTTAGTTCTTAGTCCTCATCTTGACCTCTCCTTAATCTCCGACACAGAGGATCACTCCCTTTTTCTTGCCATCTTTTCTTCACCTCCTGCCACATCTCGTGGTTTTCTCTCTACTTGAAGAAATTCTCCTTTTCAGTCTCCTTCGTTGGCTCATCCAGTTAACCACAATAAAATCTCAACCACTGAGTTCCCCACTTCAAAATTCCTTCTCTCCTGGTTTCATCATCTTAGTAATTGGTACCAGCATCCAATCAATTTCTTGGAAATGTCCACATTTTCATGACCAGTTCATTTCAAATTATAAGACTTCCCAATAGGCGAAAAGTGGATATTGAGTAAGAGACTTATTCGCTCCCATATCCCAAACTTAGAACCAACAAGCCAGAAAATAAAACGAGCTTCTCGGAAAAATATCTAAACGTTGTCCTTGAAACCAGTACTGGGCTTGTCAGTGGTCTTCAAGGGGCACACATTTCCTTGGAGCCCAAGTGAAATGCTGTTCGCCTTAGGTGTACGATTACATAGACAGGGTGTGTTTGCAGAGAAAAATCTTTACAGCGACAGTCTAGGGCACCTACACTTAAGAAGAACACACTTGGAAGAAGTTGTTCAAGTCCTGGAGGTGTTAGTGAGAAAAAAAACCCAGCCTCTGGGACGGTGAGACGTTTAGGGGCAACTTTCGGCCATTTTGTGATTTGGGGAGGGCCTTGTTGAATAAGTTCAAAAAACAAAGGTATAGATGGGCAGGAAGGGAGGCTCTTTCTTCTTGATTCTTGTTTTCTGGAAGCCACCACTGGCAAGATTATCTACTACGGGTAGGCATGGGAACAAGTTAAAGAAAGTGTTGATTCACTAGAGGCAAGCAGAGATCTCAGTGGCCTTTGTATGTGGTGAATGTGTCCGGAAAGGCAAAGAAGAGCGAGATTCTCCCGTGGGTTTTCTCATCTCCATGGCGGTGGGTGCTGACAGCTTGAGAGAGAGCTTGGAGGAGCCGAGAGAAAGGAGCCCTGGACGTCCAGTTGCCGTGCTCTTACACGACGCAAAGGACACGGGGGTCTGAGCTGAACTTCATCATCCGTAACTACGGTAAGACCATCTAGTGGGTTACTAAGTGACCCAAGCCTGAAAGCGTTGCTCTCTTGCTCGATCTTTTTTGGGCGTATGCCTGCTAGTAGGCACCCTTATGATGCTTCCTTTGGCTACATAGTCATGATTGATTGCTGTATGGTCTATGGCTGGGAATAGTCTTTCTTTCCTTCATATAATCTCTGGGGAGCGCTGAATCGAACAGGTTAAGAATGCAAGTGCCTTTTATAGATCAGGGAAGTAACCATTAGAAACAGAGAGACAGACTTAAAAGCATGATGACTTATCCAACCGAACGTGACTTATTGATGCCGTGGGGCAATGTGGAAAAGGATGAGTCTTTAATTTCCTGTGGAAATAGTCATTCATCAAACCCTCCTTTTGTGTGTCTTCGTCACTCTTCCACTGTTCCAAAGTGGCAACAAAGTGGCACTGAAGATTTGAAACTGTGTGATAAGAAGTGCTGTCATTGACCTGTCATTAATGACGTCTTGACAACTAAAAATATAGACAGAAATACTGTGAAGACGCATTAGAAAAGAAAAACTGCTAAAAGGTAACTTCAATTAATAGTAAGCTCCTCAGGCTTTGATGCCTGATTAGGTGGAAAAGCACTGGGCTTTTTAACTTCTAATGTTTTTCTTCTACTCACTGTCTTTTGGTTTGCAATCTGGGGCGTTGCCAGGGAGTCATTAACATCGGTTAACACCCCATGGCTTGAGAGTTCATTTCTCTGGTGAAAGGAGCAGAGGTTGAGATAATCCAACTTGTCTACCTGGAAATTCCAACATTGCATAGATGCAGGGCCGTGGGTTTAACCATAAATATGTCTTATTTACGAAACTCTTTAAGCTTTTCTTTCTTTTATTTATTTTTTTTTTTTGCAGTTTACAAGGCTAGTTTAATTGTAATGCCTAAAACAAACAAAGATTAAACACAAAACATTAAGATTATAGGCCAATTTAAATTTTGCTATATCATAAAAGAAACTTTAGAAATTGCAAATTAAATCTGCCAGCGGATACGTCTACCCAAGAATGTAAGGATAATATACATTAGAAAAATCTATCGATACAGGTAATATATGAACACATTCAAGGAAAAAAGTGATCTTCTCAGTATGATGTATCCAGTAGATGCAGAAAGCTCATTAAATAAAATTTGAAGCTTATTCATAATTTTAGAAAGTCATTAACAAAATAGACAAGAAAAGTATATACCAGAAACGCAGCAAATACCGTATTTGTTTAAGCTTTTCTTTTTAAAAGCCCTTCCCCCTCCTTCTTTGACTTCCCATGAGCCTTGAAATCATTTGGAGAATTCCCAGGGAGCTAGGGGAACATCCCTAGAGGTTCTGAAAGCCCGTAATCCTGAAGCTAGAGTTCACATGGGCTGCTTACATCAGCGTGACCTTCCCAAGTGATTTAGCTTCTCTCTGCCGTCTTGTCAAAAGCCTTTCATAATCTCGCTCTCTTAGATATCATTTAATCTCCTTGGATTTAATCTCCCTCGATGTGGTGCCTGGCACACAGTGAGCACACACTCAGTGGAGACAATCATTATTAGCTCCATTTTAGAGAGGAGGGAAACTCTGATATAGACGGTGATCGTCGGTTAATAGCTAAGCTTAAAGTAATGTCTCAAATGGCTCGACTCCAGGGAACATACATCTTGTTCTCAGGTTTGAGAACATACGTGCCGGTTGCACTTTTGCAATTAGGATGACAGAAAACTCATGATATCAGAGGTACCTCTGGCAACTTACACCAGCCTTGACCCTCTTCTTCTTTTTTGTCTTTCTTATTAGCTGTATTAAGGTATAATTTACATACAATAAAACTCAGACATTTTGATGGACTTTGACAAGTGTATAAGGCATGTAGCCAACACCACAATAAAGATACACATCACTTCCATCACACCAGAAAAGTCCTCATGCCCTTTTGCTGTCAGCTTCTTTCCCTCACCTCTAGCCCCAAGAAACCACTGATCTGCTTTTTCATCACGTAGTATGGGCTTCTCTAGAATTTGACCCGCTTCTGACATGGTTTTCTGAGCAGCAGTCTTCCACTTTCAGCTTCCAGACACCCACATTCCATCCCTGGACCTCGCCTCTCTCATGAGGCCAATCTCCCCAGCGATGCAGCCGAGGTCCAGGAAGGTATGTGGGATGGGCTGGCATCAGGGTGATGCCAAGAAGCGAGTCCAGGCCGAGGGCGTGCTTTTGTGCGTACGTGGTCTAATAAAGACAAATCAGTCATTTCACATTCTGATCTTTTAAAAAATCAGAACATCTGCCCCATCACGTTCACCATGGCTGCTTCAAGTCAGCCAAGGCAAAGTTCCTGGTTTTGTCCAGGTGAAAACTACTGACATTTATGGGACACCTACCATTTTATAATGCTATCTGATTTCATTCTCTTAATTACCCTTTCAAAGGGACGGGGATCAAAAACGTAAAATAACTGGTTGGAATTCACATAGGTAAGTGGTAGACATGAGATTCCAACAGAAATCAGTCTGACTCCAAAAATCAAACATAAATGATGTAGGTAAAGGTGCTATTTTGTTTGCATTATGTAAATAATATAAATGGAATAACAGGTTGTGGAGAGAACCTGATAAGACCTTTCTGAGACCCAGACCATCAAAACCTGAATTTGGCTCACCTGCAAGGAATAGTATGTCTGACCTCACAGCGGGATTCAGGGACAGCCTGGAACACAAGAGTAACTGATCCAGAAGCATCTCTGGCCCTTGGAAACTTCCCTGTCAGCCATTATTCTGGGCTTTCCCTAATTTTTCTCTTAAGAAAATCCATGATCCTGCCCGAGATTTTTTTTTTCTTTTAATTTAGGACATACACAGAAATACAAAATGAAAATAAAAACAGATCAACTAAAATACAACGTTGATGCAATGAACAAAGGCACAAATAATACCAAAACATGGGTCAGTACGATCTTTTCTCTTGGCATGAAAATGTGGCTTATAATTATTAAAATTAAAAAGTAGACCCAAGTGTTTTTACTTTAACGAGAAGATGAGGTCTTTCTGACACTTTATTTTTAATCCTCTTGGACACTCTTTCACCATTGTTCATCTCATAAAATTGGAGGAAATGCTATTTAGTGGTTAATGAAAAATAACGTAAAACCTTTCAATCTTTCTATAAAAAGAAGCCTTCAGAATTACTTAGCTCAACCTCCTAACAAACTCAGGACATTCTTCTCTATATCCTTCAAGCTGGTCATCCAGATTCTGAGTCAATAGTCTTCATCTTCACCAGATCGTTAGAGACTAACAATAAAAACATTCTTCTCGATACAGAGATTAACTCTACTTCCCGAACTCCACACACAGATCCTGGCTCAAACTTCTGTAGCATCACCCAGCAGGGTCCCTTCCTCTTCTGCCCAAATTTAGATGTCCCCTCTCTGCACATCTGGGTGTGAACTACTTGAGCAGGCTCATGTTTTCATTATCTCAGCACATCTAGTTCAAGTTCGGGGACTGTCGTTGGTGCTCAGTAGGGTTTTGAATACACGAGTGGATACTTTCTTGAGTATCTCCTCCTTCGGTTCTTTCCTTAGTTTTCACTATTATAGTAACTTCTCCCGAAAAGCAAAAGACGCAGAACTGAACGTTATCTTCAGATATGGAATCTCTCCAATTAAACAAACTTTTATTACTTTCATGTGGAGTTGTGTGTGGATGAAACACTAGTTTTTCAAGACTCTTGGCCTTGATTTTCTGGGAAAGTTAGATTTTTTTCAGCTCGGTGGCCACCGCCCCCCCCCCCCCAACCCACTGCTCCTCTCCGCTGGCCTTCTGAGCTTGACATTGATCCGCGTTTAGTGGAATCATCTGCCTAGATTTCCCTGCTGTGAATTTTCCCAGTCCCTCCCTAGGGCTTAGGGGACTGTACCGCACATGCACGCCCCCCTGCTGCCGGTTCTGAGATGGGTCAATCCCTAGGGCACCTGAGTGGCTCCAGAACACATCCCAAAGGACTCAGCCGGAACCTCCAGCCGTGACTGCTGCTCTGAACTCGTGCCCCAGTCCTGGTGACTGGGATTCCTCTTTTCTTTTTTTTTGGCTGAGATCAGGTCCAATTTTAATGAGGAGAAATACTTAGTTTTGGGGAAATCTGTCATGTTTTGTGTTTCATGGTTTTGATTCCTGTGTCCTAAGAACCCTTTGCTTATGCCCAACTCACCAAGATTTTCTCCTATATTTTTCTCTTAAAGCTGTGTAGTTTTTCTATTTATATTTAAGTCTGTAATAGATCTCAAGTTAATATTTGTGTTGAGTGTAGGGTAGGGGACTAGGTATATCGTTTTCTCTAGGGATATCAAGTTTTTCCAACACCATTTGTTGACTGTTTTTTCTCCCATTGGATTGTTTTCATGTGTTTGTCGAAAAAAATAAAATAGACATTTAAGTATATATCAATTTCTTAGCACTCTATTCTGTTAATTTAACCCATTTATTGATCTTTGTGCCAGTAAAGTAATTATTTGATCACCATATGTTACCGTTCATCTTGAAATTATGTAGCATAACATAAGACTTCCAAGTTTCTGTTTCTCAAGTTCGCTTTGGATATTCTAGGTCCTTAACAACAACAACAAAAAAACCTTCCTACACACGGATTCTGCTTCCAGCAGGTCCTCTCCTCATTAAGGGTTAAAACTTTAGCTATGGGAGGAGATGAATTTCTTGTAGTCCTTTCCCCCCAACTCTTTACTATCTGTGTGACCCCAGATAAATCTACCAAACTAGTTAAGCTTTCATTCTTCATCCCTTGCAAACTATTACATATAGGATGGATAAACAACAAGGTCCTACTGTATAGCACAGGGAACTATATTCAACATCTTTTGATAAACCATAATGGAAAAGAATATAAAAAAAGAATATATATATATCCCGATCTCTCAATTTATTCCTCCTGTATACACACTACTATATTTAAAATAGATGACTAATAAGGACCTACCGTATAGCACAGGAAACTCTACTCAATACTCTGTAATGACCTATATGGGAAAAGAATCTAAAACAGAGTGGGTATGTGTATATGTACAACTGATTGACTTTGCTGTACACCTGAATCTAACACGACGTTGTAAATCAGCTACACCCCAATAAAATAAATTTTTAAAAAAATAAATTTTTAAAACGATGATGATATTGATACCTTGTTCTCAGGATTTGGGAGAAAATCAAACAAATTCATGGATGTGAAGTGCTGGCACCTAAGAAATGTTTCTTTTCAGGCTGAGGGGTATAGGCAGCCCTTATCCTCCCTGTGTCTGGATTCCCGCTGACCCTACAGCCCAGCTCCACACACAGGCTCAGTTCTTTCTGGCCACACCTCTTCGGTGTGGTCGCTCTCCTGCCCGGTGTCTCCCTGCTGCCCTCACTCACCCCTCTTGAACTCCCCACCTCTGTGTTTCCCCTTCCTGCTCGGCCCTCGGCCTCTCACTACGTGGCTGTAACACTGATTCACAAAAGCCCTAGGAGTCTTTTCTCCCCATGCTGTCCTCTGTCAGCTCAACTGAATTCCCGTCCTTCCACAATCAGAGGTGGACCTGCTTCCAAGGCACAGCCAGCAGCCCTCTCCAGTGGGCAGCCCGAAATCCTTGGCCTTTGACCTTAGGGGTCTGGCCGTTCTAGTGCCTATCAGTCCACACACATCAGATTTGGCACCTGGAAGGGCATTACGAGCTTCTCCCTAAATGCATGCTCCCAGCCATTGGGGTGATCCAGTCGGCTCCCCCGGCCCACAGGCTGCAGAGCAAGAAGCCGTGAGCACAGCCAGCCGCGTTCCGCAGCCAGCTGCCGGGTCAGCCTTAGCAATGATCTCCCGAGGCTGCAAGGCTCAGAATACGGCGGTCCTCCGGCTACAGTGTCCCAAGGTGTCCCTCCAAAGCGGAAGAAGGCCCTCCCTCCCTTGCATCTAAAAAACGCTGAATTGTAATGACAATATGTTCATCACCCTTGGGGCGTTTCTTTTGCAATGAAGATAGAAATGTGTTTTTTCTCATCCCAACCTTGGGTTGCTCTGTATTCTTTTATGAGATAGTCAGTCAGGTGTGGCCATGACAGCAGACAGCATCGAGGCTCAGAAAAAAATCCAGTGTTTTATACTCAAACGTCCTTGAGACAGGAGATGTGGCACAGGACCACGTGGGAAAGACACCGGGGTGGTCCAGAGGCAGAAGACAGCAGCAGAGGGGACGTCAAGTCACAGCTGGCTTCTATCAGGGCTTGCGTGAGAAACTCAAAGCAGGGCAGGATGAATAGCTTAGCTGTGGCTAGTTTGAATGATTCTGGAGAACTCTGGGTGATGAGGGTTGTTCCCAGTTGCTTGATGCCTGGCCCTGGGATGGTGGAGTCAGAAGAATATTGCCTTCTTGGGTGTACAGCCACCCGGAGGAGATGTGGCCCTGGATGAGTTAGTTTGTGTATCTAAAGCATGCCCTGGGCTGGGTCTTTTTCTATCTCTAAGGACTGGCTAGCCCTGAGGAGGGCAGTCTCTCTCCAGCCAGAATATGTCTTTGCTTTTGTTTTCCTTTTAGGATGTCAAAACATCATAATAGACAGAAAATTTTAAAACTTTTACAGTGCATAGGTATTCTTTCATCTATGGCTTGAGCTGACAGCCAGACCCTCCTTTGTCACCTAAGAAATTCAGTAAAATGAATCTCTCTTTACTTTACTGACACCAGCCTGCCACTGACCTAAAGCCCTTTCAGTTTTGGGTCCCTCTTCTCGACCCTGAATTTTTCTGGGTTTACTAACCACCGCTCTTGTATGACATGGCAGATTTCTGATCACGGTTTTAGTGTCCTTGAGGAGAGCACGCCAATGTCCTATGAACCTCAGGGAGAATGGCCTTTGCCTAGTTACAGGGATTCGTAAACTACCTAAAACATGTGGAGGAGGGCTGCGAAGGTTTGTTCTCTGATTTACTGATCAGGAACCACACACACACATACACACGTCCCCTTCAGTACTGGCCGTTTACGATTAGGGCTAATCCTTCCATAAGAATCCCACTTCTGGCTGCAGGAGAAGTTAATGCCACAATGAGTCTGTGTTCTTTGGATCCAAGCAGCAGGAAGCTTTATCCTTCTGCTGCTTTCCTCAGGACGCTCTGTGACATCATCCACACTGGATTGTTTTTCCCTTTGTATTCAAACACTTTGGCTTAATTCCAAAGGGCGTCCAAAGGCAACAGACCTTCCCTGCAACCCACCCATGTAATCTCACAACTGGAAACATTCGGCTCCATGTAGAGGCATCGCCCAATTCGCTCTCTTTGATAGCATCACCCCACTCCCACCCCAGGCCTGGGCTTCCTCTGGCCTCTTTTCTTTGCTGACCTTCTTTAGGTTCTGAGAGGTTCAATCCAGTGGTTTTGCTGGTTGACAGTCACTGGGGCTTGTGGGTACTGGTGTGCGCGTCATGTGCCGATCTTATCAGTAGAGTGGGTAGACGTACCTCAGGAAAGCTTGAAAACAACCACAGATGCTGAGATATTTTCCCACAACCTGCACATTTAAAGTTAGGGAATAGCATACAATCTCCTTAATTCTAGAAAACCCGGTTCAAGCCTTTTCTACAAAAGATATGTACATCCAAGAGGATGACATTAACTTTTTTTTTTTTTTTTTTGCGGTACGTGGGCCTCTCACTGCTGTGGCCTCTCCCGTTGCGGAGCACAGGCTCCGGACGCGCAGGCTCAGCGGCCATGGCTCACGGGCCCAGCCGCTCCGCGGCATGTGGGATCCTCCCGGACCGGGGCACGAACCCGCGTCCCCTGCATCGGCAGGCGGACTCTCAACCACTGCGCCACCGGGGAAGCCCGACATTAACTTTTCTGCACCATTTAGAATCTAGTTATAGAGACCTGGATCGCAATCCTGGTTCTTTCACTTTCCACCTCTGTGATAGATAGTGAACAACTTCTTTTCTCTAAGTTTTAGTCTGTTAATTTGCAAAGCAAAAAAAGGTAAAATAAAACAAGCATTTCAGGTTTGTTGCTAAAATTAGGGGAGAGTGACACAGAACTCAGGCACCGAGAGAAGAGACCCAGCTGGACGGAGGGGCAGGTGCCACTAGCAGTGTGGGCTGGGAGCACAGAGAGACGCCTTGATTAGCATCACAGGTCGCCTATGGGCTGGACCTCCCGGGCCGCGTCATTCTGAACTACTTGGAGGTACTTTCTGACCGCTGAGCCATCACTTTTTAGATAATCGAGATTTTGATTAGCGCTGCTCTGTTGAACTGACAGTAAAGTCTCCTTGGCAAAAGGAGCCGGCCGGGGAATACATCCTACAGATGGATAAGCTCAAAAATCCTTACGCGTTGCTTCATTACGGAGAGTGTTCTTTGATTCAAATGACAAGGATGGAGGTCATGAACAGCCCTGCGGGGGACAGGAGGTGGACACCAGCTTTGCTTGAGGGCACAGGCATAGATATTGTGTTCCCATGCCAAGGCAACCGTGGACCGAGAACCCAAGAAGCAAATGGAAGCTCTTGGTTGATGGTGCTGGGGAGTGAAGTTCGCAAGATTTTGGTGTCATGTAATCAAGTCCGAATGATTAACAGAACAAATATCTCCTTGTACTGCTGTGTCTCCTCTGTTGACCGTCTGTGGTTGTGGAAGCTGGCATGGGTGTATGCACAAGTGTTTGAACATCTATCTTTGAGGACTGGCTTCTAATTTTTTTCAATGAGGGCATCCAGTCCCTCTACAGGAAATTTGCATGAGATTTGGGAGTTCAAACTGTCAATGATATTTACATTTCTCAGTTAAAAAGCCAACATTTCTTCCCCGGCCCTAAGCTCTATGCGTAGAAAAAGCTGTTTTCGTTCATAGCATATTCTTTCTGTTAAGATAATTAAACTTCTGCAGGACTGCCAACGCTCATCAATAGAATCAAGTTTTCATAAATGTTATCTACCTTACGTGGGTGCACACTGGCATTTGATTAGGTTGAAGCCAAAAGTTATTTTATTAGCCGAGAAAACCTTCCCCTACCTGCCCTCCTCCAACCAGCCTCAAATAAAAGGAGGCCATGCTGGCTACAGTTACAATTCTTATGAATGATTTTTAATAAAGTAAGTAGCTAAAAATTGTTGAATTTTCAAAATACATTGGAAATTTTTCTCCATGTCGCTATGCTGTGTACATTCTTGGCTAAGAATGAGTTTTGATTTGGCCGTGGGACATCTGTTTGTTCAAGCCAAGCACTACTCAGATTTCCATAGGCAGTTTATCTGCTGGATGAATTAGCCCAAGGAATTAAAAATGAAAATTCCTAAACTGCCTTTTGCTCAACTACCCAGAATGTTCCCCTTGATTACATTCTGCCTGTCTGATAGCTTGACTTCAGGTCATTTTAAAAGCCAGCCACATACAGAAATGGGGCATTCTTTTCAGAGCCTGTGATTTATTCCAAGCCAAATGCAAATCGATTTCTCACTTCTTTCCTTCTGTGGCTTATCTATGCCACTGTTTTCCTTCCTTAGCCTAGAAAATCAAGAATTAACCACAAAAGCAGAATGCTGGGGAGGTACCCCTGCACCTTAAATGCTGGGAAAAGTCTCAAACAACTACCTTTCTTTGGGGTCTACTACGTGATGTCACTTTGATATTTCCACCGGGGAAGCCTCTACTCTCAGTGGCCTGTCTTGACAGAGCGGAATGCGGTGTACTTGGCAAGACTGAGCAGCTCAGGGGCGGTAACTGTCCTCATAATCCCCGGGAATAGTCCCCCAATGCCTCAGGCACAGTTAAAAGTCGACTGAATTGAAGAATACACAGAGGCTGTTTCCATGATCTTTTCCAGCTCATTACAGGCATTGGTATGATAGAGTCTCTTACAGCGCACATCTAAACATCTTAGCAGGAGAGGTAAGGGAAAAGTGCCCCCGTCTGCCTCAAACTCAACTCCCCAGTGTTCATCCCAATGCATATTCCAGCCTAAGAAATGCTGGGAACAGAACCACTTCTCTTTTTAAGAGAAGTCTTGCTAACCTGGGTCACCACTGTCTGTATAGGCATTCACAGATAATGACATCTAACCTTCCAACTTAGGTAGGGTGATTTATTCTTCTTCTCTAGCACTCTAGTGGAAACTGAAGTACAGGCAGTGGAGAAGGTATAGAAAATGAAATGCATGGAAATCCAAGAGTCTATCTAATGCACTAATTTCTGTCAGCTACCTAAATCTTCTGTTATCTGTAGTAAGAGGCAATGCTTCTTTGCCAAGTACCCTTGAAAAGGCTCAGTCTAATAGAAAGGTAATCTCATGTAATAGGCAACCCACTGCTTAAGTATTGCATCAGTAGGCTGTCTATCTGGATCTTCCTAGGGACATCATTTGTCTTGTATTTTAAGACCTTCTCAATTTATCTGTATCAACGAGGGAAGACGGGAATGGAGATAATAGCCAATAACAGCAGCTTTATTTTCCTCCCCGATAAAGACGTCCTGGGTTTTCATTTTGACAGCTTAAAAAAGAAATTCAATCATTTAAAGGTCAAAGAAGTAGTAGACATGATCCCAGGAGTTCCTGATCTATGAGCAAATTACATCTGTGAGATCAAAGACGCCCAGAAGATTGAACAGACTAATAAATAGACTGTCTGTGATTGCCAGAAGGACAGTTTGCAGGCGGTGCTCACAAAATGGGAAAATAACAACAGAGAGATAGGACTTGGTTTTCTGTTGGAATACTATATACATACCAAGCTTGGAGAAGGTCAAACATGACAGCCTATACACTTTCCATAAAATATATTTGCTCTATAATAAAGTTCAACCCAAGCAGCTCCCAAACCAAAGTACACAGGAGCCCTTCAAGGCCAGCCGTGGGTGACCTGGCACTTAGAAGACCTGTTCCTAGCGGTACTGTGCTTCTTCCGGCAGCTCTGCCCTGGCTCTCTGGAGGATGTATCAGGGCAGTTAGGTGCGAGAAGGGGCTTTAAAACAAGTCTGGAAATCGCCAGCCTCCTGATTCTTAGAGGAAAACCAACTGGTAAAAACTCTCCGCCTCTTTCCCTCACTCTTTCTGTCTCCTCATTGGGATCTGTACTTGAACGGACTGTAGTCACAGCTACAAGCACTGCGGTTTAACTACTCGTTAAATACCAAAGACTGTGGAAGGAACTTTAGGAGCATCGCTCATCGCTCATGTACTCGCCCTAGCAACCTATGACCTGCATTTTTTCCTAAGGGCAAGCAGAGGCTCAGAGACTAACACGCAGGGGGCACAGTCTTACTAGTGATCGAGCAAAAGCCTCTGGACTCAATTTCATGTCTGTTAGAACCCATCTTCTCCATTCTTGAGGCTTCAACGTGGTGGATCTCCATCTTGAGGATAATACGAGAATCAACAGGGGAGTTGGGCAGGGGAATAAATCAAAATGATTGGGGTGGGATCCAAAGATCTGGAGGTATAAACGTGTTCCCCTAGGATCTCAGAAGCAGGTTGTAGTAGACTGCACTTTCAAAAAACACTCTACTGCTTGCAGGGGCATCTGAATGAGGTTTCGGAGTTCATGAATAAGAATTATGAAGAACTGGCTAGGGCCAGCTCTTTAGGCAAATCTGCATCATAGATATCTAATTGCCGCCTTCAAATGCATCCATTTCTAAAGATCGTTTCCTTGTGTCTTAAAAGTCCATCAACATAGACCTTAAAGTAGTTAAGTTGCAAAATAGCACAATTTTTAATATTTTCTTTCCAAAGTGATTGCAAATATTAGGATAAAAGAAAGATTCTTAAAACAGACTTCGGTATACCAAGCCAAGAAGCAAAGGCATTAGCAGTTTAATAGGTTTTGGAATGGGGAAGGGAGACGAGAGGGCACTGAGGGAGAAGAACCGCATTCGATGCTTGTTGAATTTGAACTCTGCTTTATGTAGCCCTGAATTGTGACCAGCTGCTTTCATGATTTCTCCAATTGGTCTCCAGCGGCCAACTCTGACCCAGCTCCCTCTTCCCCCACTTCCTTGTTTTAAATGAGATCTGGTTTTACTTAGATGAATTAAATGTCACTATATTTGTTTCTGTGAATTGTTCCAGCAAAAATTACAGCATCAGTGTCTGACTTTAAATGTCTCTAAGACTGTCTGCTTCTCTGGGCTATTTATAGTTGCCTTTTAAACACTCTGATAAATGCTTTTAGATAGCCATTGGTTTGCTCCCCCTTTATGGAGCCTCAGAATCGGTACACTTCAAAGAACCAGCTGAAAATACCTGTTTTTGTCTTCTTTGCAAAAGTAATGCACGTTCATTGTAAAATTTTTGAAATTGTAAATAGACAAATAGAAGAAAAGGGGGGGAGGAAAAAAAAAAAAGATCATACCAGAGAGGGCCACATTTCACATTTTGTTTCTATCATTCTGTCTTTTCTCCATGTTTAAATGTATTTAAACTTAAAAAATTATATTGTACAAGCTGTTTTATAGGCCTCTTTCATTTTCTCCACCAAACAATATGTTTTCTATTTTTTCTGGCATTCTTCTACTCTATCACATTTAATGGCTACATTAAATATAATGAGTAATGATAGATTGTACCATTACCTATGAAACAACCCCACATTTATTAGATGGCTAAGCCATAGCCAAAACTCGCTACTACAAACAGCCAAGTCTCTCTACTCATTCACGATCGCTTCTTTAGGATAAATTTCCACACGCGGAATTGCGAGATCAGAAGCCGAACCAAATTCATAGACTTCTGCCACATGTACCCAACTCCCCTCCAGAAATAGTTCAAATTAAATATACGTATATATGATATAATGTAATATTATATCTTTGAAATGGCAGTATAACAACATGCATTCCTCTTAGGAGAACCACATTTCGAATAATTCAATCATCATTTTAACAAATTTTATTAAACACTTTTTAGTGCCAGGCATTTATTTTTTCAACGCCAGATTTCCAGAGAGTTCTGCAGCATAGTTACACGTAGTTACCATGCTAAAAATTGTCAGTTCTAGGGAAGCCGCTAAGCGAAAGTGGACGGAAAGACTGTTTTGTTTTTTTTTTTTAAACTATGTATGAACTGGCAGCTAGGACAGGGGAGAGGCAAGGTAAATGGAAGCAGTTGAGAGCTGGTGTTTGGAGAACTGGCAGGGTTGACGGCTTTATGGATCTGGGAATGATGATTCTCTTGCTAGGGCTGAAATCTCCTTGAGGATGTTGCATTGTTTAATTCGTCTTATTCGATTATTTGTTAGTTCACTCCTTCAAAGTCTAATTAGTGAGGGTCCAGATGCTGCTTATCTCTCTAGCTGCTGGGGAGACAGTGGTAAATAGGACGAGGAGAGCTTTTCTCAAGGAATTTACCATCTATTCCGTGGGGCAGCCCAGCCAACAAACAAACAAATCCATCAGTTAGAGGTAAGCGTTTTGAAATAAATGAATCACGTTAACGAGACAGAAAATAACAGTATGGGGGCGAGTTTTAGTTTATATCCTCATCAGACAATGCCTCTCTGGAAAGGTGGCCTTACGGATGAGACATCAGTGACAATAAGAAGCCACACAGGCAGAAAAGGAAGTGCAAAGGCCCTGGGGCAGGAACACCCTTACTTGTTAGAGTAGAGCTTAGCAAACTTTTTCTGTAGAACGCCAGATAGTAAATATTGTCCGCTTTGTGGAGCACATGGTCTCTGTTGCAACTACCCGGGTCTACAGGGGTAACGTGACAGTAAGTAGCCATAGACCATGAATAAACAATGGTCTGAATGTGTTTCAGGAGAAGTTTATTTATAAAACAACCAAAGAGCTGGACGTGCCTCGTGGACTGTAGTTTTCTGTCCCCTGCGTTAGTGAAAAAGGGAGATTTGATAAGGAGAGAGAGTGAATGGTGAGAAGACTGGGAGATAATTTTCAGAGATGGGCAGAGGTCAGATATATGCAATCTGTACACAACACTGATTATGCAAATTACTCTAATCGCAATGGGAAGACACTGGATGGTTTTAAGTAGAGGAGTGACATGTTTTGATTTTATTTTTAAAAAGAGTAGATCCAAGTACAGTGAGGGCAGAAAGCGGAGATCTCTTAGGAAGCTGTTGCTGTGGGTCCATTGAAGACCTGGTCCATTAAAGACATGGTGGTTTTGACAATGATGAGAAGTGAGTAGTTTTGAGCCCTGCTTTGAAGGTGAGCCCACAGGACTTACTGCTCATGTCCATAATGGGAGTAAAGGAGAGCTGAGAGACCGCACTCTTGCATACAGGAGATACTTTTAAAATGTGAATTAAACTGAATTGTAACTGAGTGCTTTCTGTTTCAAGAAACAAAAGCGATCCCTTGTTAATACAAGCAGAAGAAAACATTATTGAAAAGATATCAGGTAGCTTACAGCATCAAGGGGAGTATGAAGAGAAAGACCCTGATCTGAGCAAAATCAAGAGGCCAAATGAAGATCTAACCTCAGGAACTGTCTCCCTGGAAGCCACGGCTTGTGTCTTCCTCTGGGTGACTGAGATGTGCTCCGTCACACCACTGGCCTCTTGACTCTTGGTAGTTGCCTGGAATCATAGGATTCAGCGTGCTTCTGTCACGTCCTCAGGAATCAAAGTCTTGTTCGTGAAGTTCTGATTGGTCGGTCCAAGTTCCCGTGACCCTCGTCCAGGTGTGGGGTGGGGAAAGGCTGTAGTGAGAAGTGGCTTCTGCCTTACCTTCCCATGTTTGCTCTGAAATTTCTCCAGCCAATTTTCCATGGCACAGCCAGAGCGATCTTTTAAAAATGCAAGCCTTATCGTGCTGTGCCCTTGGTTAGGACACTTCAATCGCTTCCACTGCTCTTGCGAGGAAGACCCAAATCTTTAATTCTACCTAGTAGGTCATTTATGCTCTGTCTCTATCTCTCTCTCCAGCTTCAAATCCCCGACCCTACCACCACTCCACCCCCTGCCTCGTATTCAGTTCTTTGGAAAGCACGCCCTACGCGACTCTGAGTCACGGAGCCTCTGCAAATGCTGTTCTTCTGCCTGGGAACCTCGTTTTCCCTTTCCTCTTAGACTTGTCCTCATTGTTCAGATTGTAACCCAGACATCCATCTCTCCCAGACTCCATAAGGACCCAGGATTATAAGCTATTGCGAGAAACAGAGGAGAAATGTTCGTTCAAGTTAAGGGTTAAAGGAAGATTATAAGGACAGCTTCCAAGGTGCTAGCCATTGTAGCCTTTTATATTATGCCATTCATTCCTTACAAAAACATTTTTAAATAAGTCAGCTATTGTCCTTATGTTTTAAATAAACACAATGCGGCTTAAAGATATTTGTTAAGATGCAGATATCATACAACTAAGATGTGGTAGAACCGTAACTAGAATCCAAATCTTTGATCTCCATTTTCCTGCCTTTTAACTGCGCTACTGGAGGACCATGGTGTGTAACTTGGACTGTGCCCCGTGGTAACAGGAGAAGGATATTTACATTTCAGAAATATCACGCGGGATGAAAGTGGCAAGAGATGGGTTAGCAGGCTGTTAGGTAAACCAGGTAAAACCAGGTTCTTAACTGATGAGGAAAGCTTGAATTCAGTGATAAAATGCAGATGAGTTCCTGTAATGATAGGTTCTTGTGAGAACCGGGCCTTAAGATTAGCTGGGCACAAAGGATGCAGCAGCCACACGGCCCCTGTCAATAGTGAGAGCCTTGACAATGAGAGCGCCGCAAACAAACGAAAATAGGGCAACAAGGCGTGAGCTGAGAGCATTTTTACCCACAGCGAGAGCCAGGAGAATTGAAGAGCATCTCTCGGCTCCAGTGTCGGGTCCCAGACCCAGCTTTCTCCCATCGCCCTCGTGAAATGGCACCATCGCCTCTGGCTCCAGACACTCTCCGACTTTGTACTTCATTTTGCTTTTCTCCTTGGTGTTTATGCCACGGTCTGGGTGATCATCTCCTTTTATTTATTGATGCCCAACTCTCAGATGCCAATCCCACAAGGGTGGGACTCTTCACTAATTCCTGAAGGTGGGTAGCTCTAGCACATATAGAAGCTCAATTTTTTAAAAATTAAAAAAAAAAAGAAGAAGAATGAAAACAGTCAGTCACTAATTCTCCACTGGAGGGTTTTAGAGACCACTGGGGAAGTGCTGTCCTTACGCAACCAGGGGAAATTGAACTGTGGTCTCTTAGAGAGATGTTAAGATCTCATGATATCCAGCCTCTGCATGAAGCCGGGTCCCACTCAAGGTAAACTCTGAGTGACGGGGGCCGAAGTCCAACCAAGACAGGGACGGGCAGGCTGATTTGCAAGATAAGAACGAGAGAAACCTTAAGAGCTGTCTCAGTAAAGCAGGTACATACCATTTAAGACAGAATGAGTATGATAAGCGCCTTGTGAATTTCTTTAACCTGTTAACTTTGCCGAGCTTGTCACTCTTGTTTCCTTTAGGTTGGTTCCTCAGAGTAAATAGCAAAAAAATTCTTAACGTGAGCTGGAAGTGTATGTATCGTGCACCTAAGAGTGTCTGTGTGTGTTGAGAACAAGGACTAGGGGATTTTCCATTTGGTAACAGTTGTGAAAGAGAAAAGAAAATGACCGGGCCCCTGGGGTTTGGGGGAAGTGGTGAAAGGACAGAGAAGTGGCCCAGGTGGCTTAAGGGTAGGAAATAGTGGTGACATCCATATTTATTGGGAACCACGTGTTGTCTGCCCTGCTGTTATGCAGCCGGGAAGCTCTCTGAGAAAGTTAAAGCATGTGCTCTGGTATTTTACAGAAGGGGCAACAGTGCTTATGCGATCCAGATTCAGGAGGTAATTACTGAATAACTGCTGTGAGCCCAGCACGGTGCAAGACGGCTGCCCATCCCTATCTCGTTCAAACCTCGCGATAACTCAGTAGCCTCGGTAACCCCAGGTCACCCTTAAAGACACTGAGGTTCAGAGAAATGTTACGCACATCAGCCACTTGCGATGAAGAGGACAGATCTGGACCTGGAGTCTACCTCCCACGCATGATTTCTCTACAATACCAAAAACACATTTTATTTCAGGCTATTTCTTAATAATGAGATTATTCTCTTTCTAAACCAGAACAACCGGCTATTACAACTCATATTATTTTGGTACTGTCCTGACATCCAGAAAATGGAGAAACAGAATCCCAGACTTCATATTTCTTCTACTTCTTTATAAAACACAGCATCCTCTGGTGTGAGGCGGAATTTACATAGGTGATACATATTACTTAGCGGAAAACGGGGCTGCAACAAGGATCTCCAGATAAAGTTACGAGTAATATTGTCAGGCTGGATTTCTGCTTCTTCCCAGCATCTACTTCAGTTGGTTGATAACATAATATAAGTCCCTTTCCTATGATGAAACCCCTCTATTCCATAAACTGGCACAAATCTTTCTAAATTGATTCAGAAGGAGAAACTGCAAGGTTATGTCAGGGAAGAGGTAAAATCCATGGTCACTGAGAGGTTGGACCAGGGATGGAGGGTGGGGCTGGGAGGGAGGAAACGGAGAGGGAACAAAAGCTATAGGTGAAGCCAAGCCTGCTTGGGGGTGACAGCAGCTGAGAAGGAAACATGAGATACCGTGGATCTGTCAACAAAGGAGAGACTGTTTGAAATCGGGGAGTGTGCGGAAAAGGACAGGCAGTGTCCGGCAGGGACTGGGTGAAGCAGGTGCTCAGTGGCTGAACGTCGAGGTCCACCTAAGAGCGTCTGAATGTCTTATGAGGATTCCAGGCAAGATAAGGTTCAGGCTCAATTCTAAGGCAAGAAGCTGTGGGACAGGTTTTGAGCAAAATAACTTGTTTGGGTTCTCCCCTAACTCGTCAAACTCCTCTTTCTTTCCTCCTCACCGACCAGAGCCCACCCCACGTGTCGTCTGAGCACACCTCCCTGGACCTCCCTGTGGCCCCCTTCCCCCTTCCGTTACCACAGACTCTACCAAGAGGGTCTTCAAAGACAATGACCCGCATGTAGAATTCAGGCCACGCTCTTTACTCTCTACCCCGTCAACTCTCACGTTTCCACCAAAATTTATCTCATCTAACAGTTTTGCCAGGAAAGTAACTTGATTACTGATGACTTCATGAAACTCATTTACATGCTGAAGAAAGTCCTTGTTCACCTCAAAGGCCATGGGCATGAAAAAGTGAATTTTACCAAAGATATCTTAGACCTTTATTTGTGGAGCATCTCAGATTATACAGAGATGATAACTATTGGTGTTCATGTGTTTATATTAAGTAGATGCTAGGGACAGGTTCACATTTTATTATCAGAGTGACACACGAGTGTAAAGTCTTAGCCACTGTGTTATACCTCAACATGCTAATGGAGAGCTTAGGTTTGAAGAACTACCTGCTTGGTAAATGGCGGAATTTGAGAGGACGTGGCAAAACAGCAGAGGAATTGCTTCCAAATTGCTGAGTCTGACTGAGGCCCTTTTGTGCACTGAGCAAAGGGGACAGGTACACAGGCTGCCCCTTTGTTTTGTTGAAAATATTCCCTGTCGTTTCTATAGCCCGTTTGAAATGTGCTCTATTCATAAAGGTTTCTCCTTGAATTCATACAAAGATCTAAAAACCTGGGGACTGAAAGCAGATCTCACCAGCCAAAGTAGATTAAGGAACATTTTTTAATGTCCTGACTTAGTGCCATGAGCAAAGTTCTGAGAAAAGTCATTGTCAGGATTGGGTGTGCTCACCCCTCTGACTTCCTTTCTCACACGTGTCTGCAGTGCTTTCCTGAGAATCTGTGCAAATTGTAATGGACTCGGATGGCGTTCTCAGGAAGATCCACCATCCTCACTGTGCATTGCCTCTTAATCTAAGCCACATTTGTAAAAGGACCCCATGTCACGACAAAGAAATTGCATGTAATGACAAAGGTCCTTTCTTACCTCTGTCATTAATCGCCGGGCAAAATAGTTTGAAACTGGTGTAGAAGAGGGACCTTAGATTTAGCATTTACTTTTGAGTTTTATATCCCACGATTTTGTAATTGCAGTGATCATATTTCCTTTTTTTTTTTTTTTTTTTTTTTTTTTTTTGCGGTACGCGGGCCTCTCACTGTTGTGGCCTCTCCCATTGCGGAGCACAGGCTCCGGATGCGCAGGCTCAGCGGCCATGGCTCACGGGCCCAGCCGCTCCGCGGCATGTGGGATCTTCCCGGACCGGGGCACGAACCCGTGTCCCCTGAATCGGCAGGCGGACTCTCAACCACTGCGCCACCAGGGAAGCCCATATTTCCATTTTTATTTTGAAAGAAAGGAATTTTGCAGTCAATGAAATAGCCACCATCAGTTTCAGGAGAGCAGGGAACACAGCATGTGAAAAGAAATACAGAAGTAGGAACACTGAAAATACTTTTTCATCATGGAATCGATGGGGACAAGATGATTATGAAAGCATTAAGGCAATTTTAAAGCCCGGCCTCAATTCTGAGAAAAACAGATGTTAAATATAGAATGTCCAGTCGATCAGTAAGCCTTATCCTCTGTTACTTAATGGCAAACAATTGAAAAAATGCTCAAGTTAACACAGCATATGAAAGAAGAGATTAATAAATAAACGTCTATGTTGTCTAGCCATTTTGACAAAAGGGCCGCTGTCACCTCCTTAGCTCATGGTGTAGGCTGAGAAATGGTTAATATTAAATAAGATTAGTTTGGTTATGATCTATCATTTAGCTTGAAAACAGTTGTCTTTTTGGAAATGCATCATTTACGTGGCGGGAGAATCAAAGGATAGATGAATAAAATTATGCATTTAAACAGAATCTGAAAGCTTTCCTCTGGATAAGCTGAAATGAATGATGGTGATGATAACCCACCGCAGAGGAGGTGATGGGTTGGGGGTAGAATTCTCGTAGCTGTTAACTTGGATCCCTGAAATTGTTACATTATTCGGAAATAATTTTTCTACATACTCACATTTGCTCACCTGTAGCTTGCGTTAAGTGAAGTTTCATTCACCAATTGGCATACTGTTGAAGGTATATTAAATATGGCTTGTTTGTAACAGTTGTTGGCACTACCAGAATTCACGGGATGCCGACCAAACGCCACTGCAAATGAAAACCTTTCTTTTCCCAGACTCCCACCGTGCGCACAGTTCCCTTTAAGGAACTGGGTTAGAAGGAAGCCTTCACCAAGAAAATAACCCTACCTCCAAATCTCCTTCTTAATTTGCAATCATGTGGGCCGTTGATTATAACTGTCCCGTTCTCATGCCTGGAATGATCACGTGAGAGGGAGTGGAAACTGACGACCTTGAATAGCTTCTTGTTTGTAAAGTGTCCTTCAATGGCAAATCAGACAGGAACCTACAACGAATCACATATATTCTGGGCAAAATTTGCGGGAGTATTTTACCTTCAACATTCCAATAAGCATCCTGTCAGCCTTGGGTCCCATCCTGAAAGTATACAATGGTCTCCCGGAAACACGGCTGAAGTGTTGACCGAAGAGAGGCTGTAACTCTTCAAAGCAGATCTGGGGGACGGCTGGGTGAAGTGGCCAGGGCGGGCGGACGGACAGGGAGAAACGCGGACACGCCTTACGGGACATTTTGGCTGTAACCAGTGTCCATCCTCACTGTGGTCCACCAAGCAAAGTGTTTAGTGTAAAGAGGGCCCGATCCCTGGAGAAGCAGAAAAATGATTCCTGTTGACTAGAGGGAAATTAACTCATTCCTCCCTTTTCCTAGCAGAGAAGGCGCTGGATAAGTACTTGGTGATTAATTGCCTTGGTTGGTTTCAAGGGGTGTCTCCATGTCCGGAACAGTATTTACGCCCACGGAATGTTCTGTGCTGCCCAGTGGCAGGATCCTCTAATCCAGAGCCTCCCCTCCCCCTTCCACGCCCCTCCCGCACCTGGCACAGGTAGACGATGTGGAAAACATATTCTAGTAATTACTGAACTGTTAACATTGGGCCCCAGTGACTCCTTTTTTGGCTAAAAGTAACTAAGGACCATTTAATATTGAATGTTTAAAACTTGCTTTGAGATTTGAGCTGGAAAGCTATTGGCCTATATCAAGGATGCTAAAAGCAATAATAACAGTATGTATCAATATAAGTTGATCTTTTAAAGACTGAATGGATTTGGAGGGAGGAAAATGATTTCGCCCAGTCATAGCTGTGAAACCGTCAGCAATACAGTGAAGAGCTGGTGAGAAGAGTCCAATTGCAGCATTCTCCCTTTAAGAGGGAAGCAAGATTAGCAGCAACCTTGGCAAATTTTCGGCTTCTTTTCAGAGGGAAAGAGAAAAGCTTCCAGTGTCCAAAAAAAAAGAAAAAGAAAAGGAAAAGAAAGAAAGAAAAAAGGATGGATGTTTTGAAACAAAGGCAGAAGCAATCTTATACTTTACTGAAAGCTTACCTGGGAGTGGTTTTAACTCCTCTGGGGTTAAGAAAGATTTTTTTCCTCTCAAGACCGAAGGTGGAGCTAGGGTAAAGGAATTGAATCTGAAATAGCATCCCTGTCAGTTCTGTTCTGAAAAGTACACAGGGAAGAAAAATCTCCGTGGAAGAGAGAGGAGGCCACAGGTGCAGAAGGCGAGGGACCGTCTATGATACAACCTGTATGTAAGTTACATTGTAATAGGAGCGTAGAAACCTTTAACTGCCTCCTTTTTCTAAGGAAAACCATCTGACTTAGACAGAAAGCCTCTAAGACGGCTAGACAAATACCTGAGTTCTATTTTGCCTTTTTACGTTACAGATTATTTTGTTTTCTAAATGCCCTCAGGCCAGAAGAGTCTACAAAATGAAGACAAATTTTTTTTTTTTTTTTTTTTTTTAATGTCGGGTCAGAAGAGGTAGTGAGGACTCATTTGGGATAATCATAGGGTTTACTGAAGCCTTATGCATGTATAAAAATGTTATTTTCTCTAATCGCATATTTTGTTCCTGTAATGACTGAGTTGAATTCTAAACTGGACTGAGTAATCAACACTTAATGCCTCTGTCGCGCAAATCAAGTCTTAGCTGTTTCAGATGGCATCAGATTGCTTCCAGTGGGGCACGTTGCTCTAGAGATGGAAATTAAAAGCAAGTGTGTCGAATTTTCTGTTTTTCAGGTTTGAAGTGAAAACTCACAAATAGCAGTACCCCTAGAACAGTCGCCGCCCCGGGAGTCACCCGGATGCCCAAAGGGCATTAGAAAGCATGAGCTATTACGGCAGCAGCTACCCGATCGTGAACGTGGACCCCAAATACCCAGGCTACCCCCAGGAGCACGTTCTAGCCGAGAAGCGAAGAGCACGGAGGCGTCTCCTCCATAAAGACGGCAGCTGTAACGTGTACTTCAAGCACATTTTTGGAGAATGGGGCAGCTACGTGGTGGACATCTTCACCACCCTCGTGGACACCAAGTGGCGCCATATGTTTGTGATATTCTCGTTATCTTACATTCTCTCCTGGTTGATATTTGGCTCTATCTTTTGGCTGATAGCCTTTCATCACGGAGACCTGTTGAACGATCCCGACATCACGCCTTGTGTGGACAACGTCCATTCCTTCACGGGGGCGTTTTTATTCTCCCTGGAGACCCAGACCACCATCGGGTACGGCTCCCGCTGTGTCACCGAGGAATGTTCTGCGGCCGTGCTCATGGTGATCCTTCAGTCCATCTTAAGCAGCATTATAAACACCTTCATCATTGGGGCTGCCTTGGCCAAAATGGCAACCGCCAGGAAGAGAGCCCAGACCATTCGGTTCAGCTACTTCGCCCTCATCGGCATGAGAGATGGGAAACTTTGCCTCATGTGGCGCATCGGTGAATTCCGCCCCAACCACGTGGTAGAAGGCACGGTCAGGGCCCAGCTTCTCCGCTACACAGAAGACAGCGACGGGCGGATGACGATGGCATTTAAGGACCTAAAGTTAGTCAATGACCAGATCATCCTTGTCACACCAGTAACGATCGTTCATGAAATCGACCATGAGAGCCCTCTGTATGCCCTTGACCGAAAAGCCGTGGCCAAAGATAACTTCGAGATTTTGGTGACATTTATCTATACTGGCGACTCTACCGGGACTTCTCACCAATCCAGGAGTTCCTACGTTCCCCGAGAAATTCTCTGGGGCCATAGGTTTAATGATGTCTTGGAAGTGAAGAGAAAGTATTACAAAGTGAACTGCTTGCAGTTCGAGGGCAGCGTGGAAGTCTATGCTCCCTTTTGCAGCGCCAAGCAACTGGACTGGAAGGACCAGCAGATCCACAACATGGGAAAAGGCCCGCCAGCCCAAGGACCCGGCACATCAGACACCAATGTCAGAAGAAGGTCATTTAGCGCCGTTGCCATCGTCAGCAGCTGTGAAAACCCAGAGGAGGCCACCACCTCTGCCACGGATCAGTGTAAGGAAGCACCTTATCAGAAAGCTCTCCTGACTTTGAATAGGATCTCTGTAGAATCCCAAATGTAGTCCTGAGTTGTAAGTACGAGGGCTCCCAGTCAGTGTTCTTACCCCCTAGCCAATCGCCTTAAGGCAAGTAGTTACCAACAGAGCTTTTAAAGAAGGTGATAGCTGTCTTTGATGGTGAAGGAAGATAAATAGAGCAGGTTAAACTTGATAAAAGATATCTAAGCATTACATCATATCCAACTGTTTAACTTTTTTTTTTTTGGCTAGCAAATTTTGTGTTAGGGGTGCTAGTAAGGGGCCTAATTGATTAATTTAAATTTCATCTCCTTTTGTTATTCCGTGTACTTGTATTGTCAGTTGGAGGTATAATATTCAATAATGGGGAACAAAGGTAGGACACTGGGATAATAGAAAGTAGAAAGGAGAATAGCATGAATAATAAAAATTTTAAATGGATCCAAATCGGTAGTATGAGTTACCTATAAAGACATTATATCATATAGTCAAGATGTGCAAGGGATGCGTTCGGTAGATTGTAACGTTGAGCTCTTTAACTGTGAAATCAGTCCCTGTGTTTGCCCCGCAGAGTGTCTCGGTATCAGCTGGCAGAGGCAGTGGCCGTAGGAAGTAACAGTGCCACCGGTCCTGACGGTGAATCCCCTGCCACTTGCCGGGTAATGATCAAGCAGTGCTAGAAGCTACTTTTTCTCTCATCCGTGAGGCAGAAGAAAAGTTGGCGTTATTACTCAGAGAGGTATTTCTCTCTTAAATGCACTGTTTGACTCCAGCAAATGGCTCGGGGGGGCGGTGGGGGGGGCAGAAATAAGGCAAACAGGAGCTTTGTAAAGTGTGTGACAAGGGGACTGCTTATGTCCACCTCCCCACACCTTCTTTGAGGAAGGACAAGAAGAAGGATCAGGACCCTAGAGATGGGGTGAGGGAATGGAGAGCCATAAACATCCTCAGGCTCTTTGAGAGAAAACGTGTTCCTGGGTCCTGGAAGACTGGAGCTCTGGCTACACAAGGGATGGAACCCTGTTTTTTGGGGGGTTTTTTTAGCAGTTGCGGTGGGGTTAGGAGGTGGGGAGGCTGTGAGGGGAAAAGTATTTATTTGTGCCTAGAAGCAATTATGTCTGTTTCCCGTATGGGTCACTTTAGAAAACACAAATAACTTGAATTGTGAATTTTAAGAAACGCTTCCATTGAACTTGGAACGATCATTTAAATGCAGGATTTTGTGAATATAATTAAGGTGATTTTAATGCACGTTATGAAGTGGGTCAGCTAAGTGCTTTAGAATTGCTTAAATTGTAGGACAGGAGATAAATGTGTATACTCTATTTCCACCTTAAAAGATGTTAATCATGACTGCTTTAAACACAAATCCCATCACCTGCGAGTGAAGAGGCACTCACTCTAAGCTTTATCAGTTGAAGACTTACGAGCTATATTCCGAATTATCTGTGTTATTTTTTACATTCTTGCTGAGCTGGTAATAAGTATATGCCACAAGTTTTCACGTGTTTATTTTATTTAAATATATATATATACACACACATAGTTTTTGCGTTTTTCTGGAAAATCTCTCTCTCTCCCCATTTAAATTAAAGCACACAAGTAAATTTTAGTGAATCGCAGAGTCCAAGATTACCAACAGAAGTAAAATGTATAGGTATGTAAAGTTTTTCTTTTGTTTTCCTTCTTTTTTCTCCTTTTTCCTTCTTCCCTCCCTGCTTTCCTTCTTTCCTTTTCCTCCTCCTTTCTTTTGCCTGGGAGCAGTAAAGTTATTTTATGATGCACGAGTGCAAAGCTTGTACTCCGGTTGTCGTATGGATGAGAGATCTGTTCAGGTCACAGGTTGCAAAATCGTCCTGAAACTTAACATCTGAGTGCTAAATAATGCATTTCTTTTTTCCAGTCTTGTTCCAGGAATGCAAAACCCATGTTTTTAAAATTGCACATGCCCGGTAGATTTGGATTTTGGAGCAGCAATTACTCAGCTAAATTAGAATATTACAATCCACCAAGTAGAACACAGCCAACACTACGACAAACAAACTTGCCCCCTTTTTTGGCATGTTTCACGCCCATCTAGTTTCATTCACTTTCCTTCCTGGACTCTGCTTGTTCACGATCTTGCTTTGTTAGTATCAGGATAGAGGTGTCAGCGTCCAGTAAATACACTCTGTTGGGCTTCGTGCCTCTTCCATCAAATTCTCTTACCCGGAATAGAATGGACAACCCCATGTAACATTTATCTCCCATTTTCTGTTTAGATTGATAACACACTTTGACACCCCAGTGAGTTACATAATAATAAAGATCTTAAAATTGTGCAAAAAGTGTGTGCCTACACTAGTGGAAATTCTGCGGCTGTGGTCAGCAGGGGGGACGGGGCACCCACACTGAGATTGCTGTTTCATAGAGCCAGGATATGGGCGGAATTAGAAACCATTTGTTACTCGTTTCTAACAGTTTGCAGAACAGGTCTGTTCAAACGAACAATTAAGTGCTCCTGTAAGCATGGCTAGAAACCCGCCTGCAAAATAGCACTTCTAGTTGGAAGTGCTCTGTCAATGGTGAGAATGTTCTTTCTTCTGGCATTCGTCTCCCCCTAAAAAAGACATTACTCAGTAGACCCAATTAGAAAATAAATCGTGGCATCAAGGCACTGCTCCACTGTGTTTTATAGCCTGGGAGGAGGGAACACAGGAAGAGAGAAGGAAACGCTGTTTCCGTGGACCACCAGCTCATCAAGTACCCTTAGGTGCTGTGCACGGATACACTTAACCCCCACACAGGAGACAAAGGGGTGGATATTGTTAATTCCCACGTCATCAGATATCTCATTCTTAGCTTTACCCTGACTTGACACATTCCAAACTGGGATAATAAAGTGCCCAGGTTAAAAAAACAATTCCAGCTGTGTTTCCCAGTCTCTCCTGCAGCCGAGGGTGGAGTGGAGGGTATGCTTCTGTGCCATAGTTCTGACCCACAAGATGCCAGCAGAACTGTCCGGATGTGACTTCTAAGAAGGCTCTTCGGCTGGGGCTGACTTAGCCATCAAAGGCCCTCTTACCTTCATGCATTCGTCCTCTTCCTCACCTGGGCCTCAGACTTGGTGGCTGACGCGCCTGAAGCCCTTCCCTTAAGCGTGAGAATCAGGGATGCTCCTGACAAGGGAAACTGGACAAGTGAGAAAGAGCGCAGGGCTTCCCTGGTGGCGCTGTGGTTGAGAGTCCGCCTGCCGATGCAGGGGTTCGAGCCCCGGTCCGGGAGGATCCCACGTGCCGCAGAGCGGCTGGGCCCGTGAACCACGGCCGCTGAGCCTGCGTGTCCGGAGCCTGTGCTCCGCAGCGGGAGAGGCCACAACAGTGAGAGGCCCGCGTACCGCAAAAAAAGAAAAGAAGAAAGAGCGCCATCTCCAGACTTCTGCAGGGGTGGCGATAAATACAATTCCAAACTGATAGAGTGAGCCATAGATCTAGAGGGGATTAACCGGGAGAGAAAGGCTGGGAAGGAAAAAAAGGATGTACCAGTTATGTCCAACCTGAACTTGTAGATACCATTTCACGGAGCGGGCCTCTGTGGAAACCACATGTTTTCTGCGAGAGTCGAGGAAATACCGCTATGATTGTAAAACAAATACAAAAGAATTACTTTAGGCCTGGAAATCCCTCTGAGACAGTGAGGGCCGAGTGACCTTGATAAGATAACGGGCCAGGCCTGTTGTCGGGCTGCCCTTAACCTTCTTCCATCCCTCCTGCAGAATTACATTCTGTATTCCAATGGGACTTTCCCTAGGGCTGGTGACCTGAAATCTCTGCAGACTCAGGCCAGCAAGCACCGTACAGCTTGGGCAGGAAAGCAGAGCTCTACCGAGGCTGTTTAAGAACCCCCGGCGAGATCAGACTGCATGAATTCATCCACGTGGACTCTGAATACATAATACACCAAGAGCCCAGACCCTGACTTTAAATATTCGTACTTCGTTCCGTCTGAGTTGGCCAGGGTACGTGAGGCAGAGTCTCTGGACCGCTCTCCTTTAAATGATTGGGCGCTCATTCTACTCAGTTTAAAATACTCTATTAGTTCCACCCATTATAAGCATTGATTCTTCCATTCTCAATATGCTGTAAGACACTACAAGCCCCTGGGTTGTTTTGGTTTGGTTTTTTTTAAGGTAAGCTTTGCCTTCGGACTTCTAGAAACATCCTTTACACCCTTGGCACTCTCTAAATCGCAAAGCCCTGCCCCACTTCTAAGTTTGCTGCAGCCAGTCTCTCACTCTCTAACTTTCACTTTTAAAAGCACTGTGACCCGTGCTCTGGAGAAAAAACTTGTGGCACCACACACAGAATGCAAGGAGGAATAACACAGACAAAGCAGCAGGGAGGCACTTGGCAAACTCTCTGCAAAGGCTGTCTTGGGTGGGAGGGCTTTAAAAATGAAAGCTAGTAACAGACGCAGTTTGAATCCATCTGTGGGCAGAGAGCAGGCAAGGCCTCCTACAGGGACGTTTTCCTGAAGAGGCAAAATCCTACTGTTGCCTGGACACCGCGATTCCTCCGCATTGCTTTGGAGCTTTTCTTCAGTAAGAAAAAGCTTACGTCCAAGTGAATTCCCAAGTTCCTCTTTCACGGCTCTTAGTTTACTAAAGCAACTTCACACGAGCCTCTGACGACCGTGTGGTTGGGTCATGAGATTTGGCCAGGGGCAGGCAGCCTGTTGTTTCATCAGGTCATCCTGTGCTCCTTTTCTCGGGAAATATCCAGGCCTGTGGTTTGGGATCTTTTGTGCAGAGTTCGGAGACTTAGGTCAACATGGCTGAACGGTTCAAAGTTCAGTAGACTCTGAGGTGATGAGCACCTAGCAGGGAACATTTAAAATAAACTCTTGCCTTTTGCTGTTCGGTCTCATTGATTTCTTCTATTTTGTGAGTACTACGGAGTAAAAGAATACTGGATCTCGCGTCTGTCTGTCATCCCAAGAAAAAGCTACTGGGCTGAGATCGAGAGTCTTCTAAATAATGAAGGTAACCTGAGCTGGGTCATCACTGATGTCGGGTTCTCCATGAAAACTCTGGAGACTCCACAGGCTGCCGAGAGAGACAGGTTAATCATTTTCAGTTTTCAGCAGGCCCGGTGGATGAAAACCCAAACAGATACTAAGTCTTGCTAAATTACGTGGCCAAAGAATGCTTTTTCTCTGTTTTGTCTTTTACCGCTGGGCTTATAAAACCTTCTTAATCACTATCTAAGTAACGTGAACTTGAGACAGAAAAGCCCCAAGAGGTTTAGACCCTGTGAAAACTTCTTTACAGCAAGTTATCAGAAACCTTCAAATTTCCACATAAAATACTTCTGTCACGTGCACTGCACACTGCGGTTAAAGGCTCTTTATTTGAATTGGAAGCACATGTTGGAGATCAGTTATTTATCGTGCCTTGTGCTGTTGGTTCTATCTGATAGCAGCTTGCCTGGGGAGGGAGGCTGGCCGCGGGGCTGGATTTCAGGCGGAGAGGCAGCCTCTGCCAGCCGCTGACACTTCCAGATGCAAAGATTCTTAAGACACTGGGGGTCATCGGCGCATCTAGTCCGAATCCACTTTACATAGGAGGAAAAATGATCTGCCCAAAGAGACAAAGCCTCGGAGATGCAGCCGAGGAAGAAATCACTACTGCGACCAATGACCGGGGCTCTCTGGAATCCCCAGAGGTGATCATTGGTCCTGATGTGCTGCCGGAGATCAATCGTTAAATGGGAAAAGTGACCCCTTGAAGACCCTCTGTTACATAGAAGCCCGTTACTTTCTAGAAGTGCTTCTGAACAGAACTGTTGGTTGGCCATTGATTTTTTTAGCGAGGCTGGAATGTGGGCAAGGGGGAAAAAGTGTGGGAAACAGCTGATAAGAGCAACGATGAATGCGGATAATCTTTTCTAGAATGTAAACAGAATGGTTGAACTTTAAAAGTCTCAGCCGTTTCCAGGGCAATGCTAGTGCACAGTGGGGCACAGCCCCGAGCGTGGACCAGCCACCAAGCCTGTCACCTTGGGAGCAGGAGCACTGAGTCTTCCTGCAGGGCCAGCCTCAGGGCCCTAAAAGGAAGGGAGGCCAACCTGAGACAGACCCAGACACCTGGGCTGACAACGTTTGCCCTTTTTAGTAGTTGTACAACCTGGAGCAACTTAGCTGGAGTTTCTGATTCCTACTTTCCTTATCTAGAGTTTTTCTTGCTGATTTAAGCTGAGATTGAGTGCAGGCTGCCTAGGTTTGGATCCTCTGTTTTCTTCCCGCATGACTTTGGGCAATTTTCTTAACTTCTCTGTGCCCCAGTTTTCTCAGCTGTGAGGAGAGGAAACTCATCGTACCCACCTTACAGTTGCTGTAAGGATTAAGCGAGATAATGTTTGTAAAGAGCTTAGAACAGTAGCTGTCACAGAACGAATGCTAATAATTGTGAGCTATTATTATTATTGCCAGCAGCAAATTCTTAGGTTCTTTTAGTGTTTTGTCAATTAATATACATTCCTTAACTTTTTTTTTTTTTTTTTTTTTTTTTTTGCGGTACGCGGGCCTCTCACTGTTGTGGCCTCTCCCGTTGCGGAGCACAGGCTCCGGACGCGCAGGCTCAGCGGCCATGGCTCACGGGCCCAGCCGCTCCGCGGCACGTGGGATCTTCCCGGACCGGAGCACGAACCCGCGTCCCCTGCATCGGCAGGCGGACTCTCAACCACTGCGCCACCAGGGAAGCCCTATACGTTCCTTAACTTTTAATCTGGACTTACTGCTAAAGGACAAAAAATTAAAAGGAGCAATCATTTCGTAGAAGGAGTATAAATTATTGCCATCCAAATGTAAATGATTTGTATACGATCTTACCCAAGCCACTTCGGATGAAGTAAATCAAACTTCTTCTCCATTAAGTGAGGCATCAGGATTTAGTAAAATGGTGCTTTGAGAATAAAAATACTACTCTACTCAGATACAACGAAGACTTAGTGAATAGTACCAAACAAAGGGGAAACCAGACTGCATATCATACAGTGTACCCGCCCATTCCATGTAAACCACCTGCTGGGTATTAACTTCAAGCTGTTTCAAAAAGTGTTTAACTTTTATGTCACAATACCATACATTATACTCAAACTTCTCAGTGTTTTTCACTAAATTAGAGGGGTCCTGGGAGGAGCAATCTCAGTATCCAAAAACGATCCATTACAACCCAAATAAGCTGCCGCAACTTGAACTTGGAAAAACTTGGTCTGTGATGTGCTGGTGGCCCCAGGAATACGCGAACCACGCAGGAGACTGGCTGCCTCGCTTCAGGTGCCAGACAAGAGGTGTTGAAGTCATTTGGGATGAGGAAGTACAAGTCTTTTTCTCTAACGTGTGACACCCTCTTGTAGGAGGGTCATGGACTTTCGATCAGATGGAAGTGGGCTCGGATTCTAGATGCGCTCTGTGCCAGCTGTGTGAACTTGGGCAATTTCCCAATTGTCACGGAGCCTCAGTTTCTTCTTGAGTATAAATGGAGATAATAATACACACACGTATCCTGATATACTCTTCGCAATCCATATATATGTGTGCACGTGTGTGTGTGTGTAGATATACACATAACTCCCTGGCACTTAGGAGTTGCTCAATCAACTAATATTTCCTGTTTCCCTCTATATGTATCAGTCCTAGTAGCATGTTTCAAAGGAATTTGAAAGCAAAAGCATTGTTAGCTATAGCATTAGAATGCTTTAGTAATGATCACAAAATTATTTTTTTCTAAATATTCATGCTTTCACTGTGATGTGTAGGTTGATGGCTGAGGTCAACTTTCTAAATGTATTGTCTTCCCACTCCCAAGAGTAATTGATTTTAGTCCCAGCACTGCCACTAACGAGCTGTGGGATTTGGGGAAGTTACTCAGTCTCTCTGGTCCACAGTTTCTGAACACTCCTGGTTTGCTTTATATTTTTTCGTGATTCTTTGAAGCCACAAAATGTGATGTCTTCCCCCTCACTTTACTTCTACCCATGACTTTTTTTTTGTTTCTTGTTTTTTGTGTGTGCTTTTTTCATTAACATATGTAATTTACTACAACCTTTCCTATTCTTATGATTACGGGACTATCTAAATTTAACAGAACAATTCCTCTTTCATGTTATTTTCTGCTTCATTTCAAATCTTTCCTTAATGTATAACTAACTGTGATGTACACTGGATACTTCTCATGATAAATCAGTAGTTCATTTACAATAATAATATCTGTTGAACTTAGTTTTCAGATCTCATATTACTGTACTTTTAAAAAATTGGACCTACTTTCAATGGCAAAATTTAAGGCATTTAAAAATGACACAAGTCTGATTTCATAAAAAATGAAATACTGCTCTTGCAGTTACAGAGGTCGGAAGCAAGTAGTGGCATAAAAAACGTAGTCACTAAAGTACAACACTAAGATTCTGATGAGGGCAACCTGAATTTACGACCCATGAACAAAGGGCATCAAATATGCTATTAAATTGTTGAAATGCCAGAAGGCTTAATCTGTGGAAGTTGGGGGGAAATGCTCAGCCAAGGATGCTAGTAGCCCTTTGTGTTATTATTAACTGATGCATTTGCGGATTGGTGACTTGTGCAGTGAATGACTTAGGCAACTGTACCTGGCCAGCCTGTGTTTCATTTCCATTTAGGAAAAAGTGGCTGCTGTTTCATATCCTCCCGATAAGTACGTAACTGACTACAATCGCAGCACCTGGATTCCCAGACCCCAGTGACCTCTGAGTTCCCTGAGCCCTGAGGAGAGGTGGTCTAATCTCAATGCCAAACAATCATAAAATAAATGGAGAGCACATTTGCAATATTCTGGGTTTTCTTTCCAGTATCACATCTGGTGTGGACCTGAGAGAAATAGCAATTTGCAGATAACAAATCTGAACCAAAGTTTCCAAAATGGCTTTTTTTATTCTTACATTATAAATAAATATCAGAGTAGTCATGAAAGACTAACGCTTTGAGAGCAGCATCAGATTCATCAAACAATATAAAGTTTTGTTTATCCTTTTCCAGAAACGAACAATAACTTACTATTATCTAAGCTGTCATTTTAAAGCTTTGGACAATAAATAAAGGATCTGCACACCTCCTTGTGTAGCTTGGGGCTTCTGGGGGTTGGGGAATGGAAGGAAGCAAAATATTAACGATTTTGCAGGCAGAAGGAAGAAGATAAAAACATAAATGAAGACACTTTCTCTTTCCACCAAAGGCTAGGGCGATGTGTTGGTCTTTTGGAATATCATAATGATAATAATGCTGTATTAATAACAGCAATTATGTAAAAGCCTCCAGTAATTGCAATTGTATTAGGAGGTTGAGTATTTTTGGTCACCATTGTGCCACCTTGTGGTCACAAGAGAACACATGTTTTTTTCCATGAAGTAAATCCATTAAGTTTTTATTTTCCGCCCTCACTTCTAGGGGATGATATTTGGAAGAATAACTTGGGAAGCATGTTGCCAATAAATCCTAGAAACAAAATATAATGGGCACCATTCAAGTCAAAACTCGCATATGCTTAAAAGTGACAAATGGAAACGGCCTAAGGATGAAGTCCATGTAGCAGATTTTCCCTCTGCTACGTAGACATGGATTATACATTTAGAAGATGAAGTTCAAGTTCATTAAGACTGCCACTCTCAGGGCTTCCCTGGTGGCGCAGTGGTTGAGAGTCCGCCTGCCGATGCAGGGGACATGGGTTCGTGCCCCCGGTCTGGGAAGATCCCACATGCCGCGGAGCGGCTGGGCCCGTGAGCCATGGCCGCTGGGCCTGCGCGTCCGGAGCCTGTGCTCCGCAACGGGAGAGGCCACAACAGTGAGAGGCCCGCGTACAGCATAAAAAAAAAAAAAAAAAAAAAAAGACTGCCACTCTCAATCTACAAATATAGGCGTCGAAGTCTGGGTCATGTCCATTGAGAACCTAATAAATAATTTAGCAGTCTAATTATAGCATGAGAAAGCAGCCAGCATTTAGGGATCAATGGCCAATATACTGTATGAGTATAGTCATGTCAATATGCATATATGGAAGCAGTTTAATACACACAATTTTAATAATATGAGTGAAGATTCGCTTTGTAAATAGGTATATTATTGTCTTATAATTTTTATGCATTTCAAAGAGTTTTGATATTCATTTAAAGGTGAGCTCCACGTATGTCAGCATCCAGATGTGAGGAACAGAAAAAAAGAGGACAAACCACCTTCCCACGTAGCACTGTCTGCTGGCAACTAAATAATATCTTAATATTTTGTAATCAATTCGGAAATGGCCACTGTTTTATATTATTAGTGCTTGTTTCATCAAGCATATAGCTTTTATCAAGGATGAAAGTATCAGAAAAAAAAAATAGAAGTTCCAGCAGTTCTCTCATTGTAAATAGTGTGTGTGTGGAGAATGAGAGAATGTAATACGTTCCCCTAGATGCGTAACCATGCTCGTATGGGCCTTAAGTCTCTTCATCCCTTGCTTGGCCTCTGTTTCTTCACGTCTATGTCTGTGAACTCCTCCATCTCTCCTGTCCTCATTGTCTATATCTTATCTCCCCATCTTTCTGTGTCTCTCTCTGTCACACTCTCAAAATTAACCTCGACCAAAATCTAGGAGGTGAACGGCTCTAGATTTGAACCCTAGCTCTGTGGATTACTAGCAGTGTGCCTGTGGGCAAACTATAGTCATCCCTTGGCATCCGAGGGGGACTGGTGCCAGGAGTCCTGCGAATACCAAAATCCCCCGGTGCTCAAGTTCCTTACATAAAATAGCAGAGTACGGTTGGCCCTCGGTGTCTGCGGGTCCCACATCCCCACACATACCCCGCGGATGGGTTGAATCCCCAGACGAGGAACCCTCGGATACAGAGGGCAGACAGTACTCCACCTCCAACTCAGGTTCCTTATCTGTGGAATAGGCCTAAAAGTTCTTACCTCATAAAGTTGTTGTGACAATTCAATGACGAGTTGCCTGCAAAAGCACTTCAGACAATAGCAGCGCAGAGGAAATGTTCAGCGCTTGGAGACTGTCTCTATTTTTACAGTCTGAACAAAGATCTCAATATTCAAATCCCTGTCATCATAAGATGTTGCAGTACTGCCTCACTTAGAAATATAATGTCACCATAAATGAGGTATGGATCTCTTAGAACTTTAAAAGCCAAAAATCTCCCATGTACCTCTTCTGAGCACTTTATCAATGAAATGATAAGAATCAGAGAGCATCTTGCCTAGCATCCCATAATTAAAAAGCAGAACCCATACCTGATCCATACCTTCTACCTCTATGTACTTCCTCAGTGCTGTGGCAATGAACAGTGATTCTCATTCCAAGCCATCACTCTGTTTTTTGACCTTCCTTCCTTCCTTTATCTATCTATCTACCTACCTACCTATCATCTGTCTATTTTCCAGGTCTAGGATTATTGCAGTCAGTGAGATAAGAGTTTTCAGTCACAGTACCTGGTTTTTCTAAAATTCATTAATTCATGTATTCACATATTGAGTGTCTACCTTGTGTCTGGTCACTCACAGACATTGTAAAGGCAATAATGAACTAACCAGAAAAGTATTCTTGCCCTTTTGGAACTTACAGTTTAGTAGGAGAGACAGAAAGTAAAGAAACAAATACATCATTTAATGCCAGGCATAGTTAAGTGCTATGTAAAAAGAGTAAAGGTGTGCATCCCAGCCAAGAGGATGGATACCGTTTTAGGTAGGGCAGTCAGGGAAAGCCTCTCAGTTGAGCTAACACTTTCTCAGAAACCTGGAATAGAGAAAGTAGCCCATGTGGATACCTGCAGAAATAGAATTCCAAACCAGTGCAAAGGCCCTACCGCGGAAACAAGTTTGAGAATCTGGGAAAGTAGCAAAATGGAGAGAGTTCAGTTTTGTGTTTCAGATGCCTATTTGACACTCCAGTGGGAACAAACAGTAGGAAGTTGTGTATCCATGCGTTTTGAGTGTGGGAGAAGGTCAGGGCTGAGGATGGACATTTGGAGGCTTTCTGCGTAGATCTGAAGTTAAAGGTATAGGCTTGCATGAGCTCTGCCAGGAACTGAATGGAGCCTGGGGAGTAGGGTACCAGAGCCAGGGATGCTGAAACATTGTGAGATAGAGACACAGAAGAAACTCATTCAGGGAGGATGAGAAGGAGCCATCCATGAGATTTGACAAAAGACAGAGAAGAGTGGTTACTTAACAGCCAAGTAAAGAACGGGATCCAATGATTGACTATGGATGCTGCTTATACACCACATGTGAGAGAACAGAGTTGAACATGGACTTGAGTGTCTGCCTGGAGTAAATGCCTGACTCGAGGAGATTCAGTGCAGAACAAGGGGTAAGACAGTAAGGACAACTTTAGAAAACTTTTGATAGACAAGGGAGAAGCTCAGTGCAATAATCATAGCTGGAGGGAAAGACAGAGTCAAGGCAAGCTTTGCATGTCTTCTTCCTTTCTTTGTATTTTTCTTTCTTGTGTTCGTGGGAGGTCATTGAGCATGTTGATGAGCAGATGGGAAGGATCCCGTAGAGAGGAAAAAATAGATGATGTAGGAGAGAGGAGATAAAGAAGTAGAGTCTTTGCATAGGTGAGGAGTGTGGCATCTCTCGTCTACAAGTGGAGGGAGGGTGACATCGGAGCCACAGGTACAGGAGGGAAAACAACATATCCAGGTAGAGATGGAGAAGTGGGTTTCAGGTGGGGTAGAGAGGGCTGATGGTTGAAGACATTATCTTCTCTCTGCTTCCTTTTTTCCCCCAGTGTGATGAGAAGCAAGGGAATCAGCTGAGAGTAAAAGGTATTAGAGATTTGAGTGGAGATGATAGAAAATGTTCAGACCCTCATCTCAGAGACCAGGGGTGTGAATGTACTAGGGAAATAGAACAGGATTGCCAGCCGTCCCAAAGTCCCCTCTGAGGTTTGTGGTCATACATTTAATGTGGCACATATATACAATGGAATATTACTCAGCCATAAAAAAGGAATAATGAAATAATGCCATTTGTAGCAACATGGATGGACATAGAGGTTGTCATACTGAGTGAAGTAAGTCAGACAGAGAAAGGGAAATATCGAGTGATATCACTTATATGCGGAGTCTTAAAAGAAGTAATGATACAAGTGAACTTATTTGCAAAACAGAAACAGACTCACAGACTTAGAGGAGGAACTTATGGTTACTGGAGGGAAGGGTGGGGCAGAGGCATAGTTATGGAATTTGGGATTGACATGCACACACTGCTATATTTAAAATGGATAGGGACTTCCCTGGTAGTCCAGTGGGTAAGACTCCACACTCGCAGTGTAGGGGGCCCGGGTTCAATCCCTGGTCCGGGAACTAGGGATTGAATTAAGGATGCTGCAACTAAGAGCCCACACGCCGCAACTAAAGATCCCATGTGCCACAACTAAGACCCAGTGCAGCCAAAATAAATAAATTTGAAAAATAGATAATCAATAAGGACCTACTGTATAGCACAGGGAACTCTGCTCAATATTATGTAGCAACCTAAAGGGGAAAAGAATTTGGAAAACAATAGACATATGTGTATGTATAACTGAATCACTTCGCTATACACCTGAAAGTAACACAACATTCTTTTTTTTTTTTTTTTTGCGGTACGCGGGCCTCTCACTGTCGTGGCCTCTCCCGTCGCGGAGCACAGGCTCCAGACGCGCGGGCTCAGCGGCCATGGCTCACGGGCCCAGCTGCTCCGCGGCATGTGGGATCCTCCCAGACCGGGGCACGAACCCGCGTCCCCTGCATCGGCAGGCGGACTCTCAACCACTGCGCCACCAGGGAAGCCCTAACACAACATTCTTAATCTACTACACTTCAATATATAATAAAAAGTTTTTAAAAAATGAAGTAACATCAGCCAGCATGACTGTGTGTTTTTCTTCATCTAGAACATTTATTATAAAGCTTAGTTCCCAAGAATTTATCCGTTTAAAAAAGTCCAGCTTTCCAAATTAACATGCTTTATTTTTGTGAGTGGCACATGCACTCACATGATTCAGTAGCAGAGATAACGAATCTCATCTGCTATTAAAACAGGAATTGCGACGATCTAGCAATTAGCGGCTAGATTACCATTTTGGCTCAAGAAGGACGTACTACCACATCAATATACCAAAGGGAAGGTAACTCTGACGCTTTGCAATCTGCCAGGTCTCCATCTCTCTCTCTCTCTCTGTTTGGTCATACAATACAACCAGCTGTGGAAGGGGATTGTGTAAAGTGTGTTGGGACTCTCTTCTAGCCCAGGGGTCTGGTTAGTAACAAAGCCTAGTGAAAGGGGCTGAGGGCTGAGTGCGTGAGCTGGAGAACCATGAGTCTGTTTGTTCTGCAACCGTGGCCACCTGGCTACTTTGGGTCAATGCTGGGGTCGAATAACAACTGAGAAACGAAACTTTCAAACATTTATTTGTCCTCACGATAGTTTAACTTACTGCTTTTCCATTTAGATTTGATGTTTTGCTTCCACATTTGTGTATAATATCAAAACTGGGCCTTTCAGTTAAAGCCAACTGCATACCCAGCTGTATACCCTTGCTGTAGACTCCTCCACCGTGGACCTTTTCCATGTCCACATTTTTGGAGTCAGGGAGGCGAGAGAGTCCTTAATGAATTTGGTGCTGCCTTCATTTGGGATCTATTCTTTGATATCCTTTTAGAAAAAAAGTCTTTTTAAATTCGACTTCTAAGTTTATTTTTCATGCTTTTAAAATTCCCTCTTATAGAACACACAGTTAAGGAAGCTTAATATCTAATAGGGTTATTTGCAATCAATTTATCAGAACATAAAAACTAAATAAGTTCATTTTTCATTCAAAGTGTTCTAAAGAGAGTGATGGAGTCACATCTGAGAACAGGTGTCTCTGTTAATAAATGAAGTAGTTGTAAAGCTGTGTTTGGGTTTATATCAGGACACTCATGACCGTTGATTCAAGGGCATGTGCAAAGTGTATTCTTGGAAGTATTGAAAAGTAGCCATTTGTGATGTAAACTACACTCTATTTTAATGGCTATTTTGTGGCTACTTAAATTCAATATTTGAATGAGGGGCATGTTCATATTTAGTTTACGTAAAATGCTTTGTCAGGTCACTAGAATAAATCGTTGATTTTTGTTCATGATCATAACCTGTAAACAAGAGGGAGGCCTCCAAAAACTTGCTGGTATGGTTATTTACAAAGGAAACACTCTTGAAAATATCCACTGCACTACCTTCTTGTGTTCTGATTATTTGCAAGGATGGCTGCCAGTCTGTTTAGTCTTTCCAGGAGCCTCTGTGAAGGAACTCCATATTCCTGGAAGAACATTGTGTTGAAAAGACACAACATTATTGTTTTTAAATGCACATACAGTTATTCGTGATGAAGAAAGAAGGCAGTGGTCTCTAAGTTAGCATTTTCTGTACTGAAAACTACAATGATGGTGATCATAATAATGTCATAGGAGTAACAACACCTTTAGGTCAGCCTTCAGAGGTCATCAGATTAAAGTAACAGTGCAAAAACAAAGAAAAGAAATAAGATAATCAAGCCATGTTGAATGTCATAGAACTGAAACCCCCCCAAGGCATGGAGAACCAAGGGAATGACGCTCATTGAACTGTTTTTATATTATAATCATTTAAATGATATGACTGCCAGAGGACTGAAGTTCATGCAGGAGTTTTAAAAATTGACTATAACAGTTTTATTTCTAGTAGATCAAATTGGTAAGAAAGCCAATAAAATAAAGTACAATTTATGCCATTTTAGTGTGGCCAAAGATACCACACAAAAATAACTCTAGAGAGAACCTTGTTCAACTCCCTCTTCAGGGTAAAAAAAGACAATTAATTTGTCCATGAATTTTTGATGAGTATTTAACCCCGAAGATCACTCAACTCCCTTTTTCAAATAAAAAATCTTGGTATTAAATTTAATGGATTTGGGGGAATCCTCTATTGTTTGAGGTAATTCATATCATCATTTTCATTTCATTAGAGTAGATTCTGAAACTGAAAATTCCATTGCAATGGAATGAGCTGGCTTTATTTCTTTTTAATATTTGATGAATTTTCTTTGTGGAATTCCTCATGAAATACAGTCATTTATTATATTTAAAATACCATCGTCTTCCTATTCGATCCCTCCCCGTTCGGTTTCTCTTTAATTGACTCTTAGAGGCAAACTCTAAAAATGTGTCCACCTATGCCACGTAATCTGAACGGCTAATTGTTCTCTCTGGAAGTACAGCCATTGATGACTATGTAATTTTCTTAAGGAAAAAACAATGTCCCGTGACAAACCTATCAGAAGCAAGCTCGCTGAAAATCAAGATTTTTAGGAAGATTTTTCTTTCACATGTTAGAATCTGGTTTTCAGGGTCTGCCTGTGGGTTTAGCATTTCATCTTGTTCATAGTGCAATGACAAAACAGGGGCAGGGGAATTCGTAATGGAATGGACTGTACTTTCTCTTCCTTTTAAAGAAAACTTTCAAATGAGCAGAAGTCCAAAAGCCCTATATCTATCTTTAATCTGAGCTTTTGATATTAAAGGGAATTTAACTCTTATAGAATAGGATTACATTAGACTTACAGGCACATTTAATGGGCCTCAGGGAGAAAAGACCAAACTTCTATGAATTCTTAGAAATGTCTAGGAGGAATAAGTTTTAGGTGACTTTGTACTTCAGTTCCTAGAGGAAATTTACCAGGATTTGCAAAATAATCCAATTTGTTCAATTATTTGTTGTTTTGATGTTGTTTTTTAATCAATACACGCTATTAAGTGCGACACAATGATAGCTGATGAGATCAAATTAAAGACTGGTTGAACTGAAGCAACACAAAGGTAAATAATTACCTGGTGGTTTCACAGCCTCTCAGATCCCTTTACAGACCAGCAAGCTTGAAACAGTCTAGCTCTAAATTTACCAAAATCAAGAAAACAAGCAAGGTTGAAAAATAGGTCCAAATGTACTCAATCTCTTTGGAATCAGTTTTGACATTCACTGATTTTAAGGCTTGATATTAATAGTAACCTTAACTCTATTTTATGAAGCCACTTAATTTTAATGTGGAAGTAAATTTGATCAAAATATATCAATGATGATGAGTTTCAACAGAAAATCTGTGGTGGTTGAATACATAGCTTACAATCATTATGTAGTTAATCTGAAAATAAATCTCCAAGCATCTATCACCACTTTAACAAGGAGGCCTCAACGGTTAAACAGCCCCTTCAATGAAATGTGTTCAGCCTGCTAGAATCACAGTATCAGGAATGTAGCATTCCCATCCTTTCAACTCCGCTTGGTCTTACACTCCATGGCATCATCCTGGTCCAACAGTCAGCAGACCTTTCTCAGTGAAGGGCCAAATAGTAAATATTTTCTGTTTTGTGGGCCACACATGGTCTCTGCCTTATCCTCTCACCTCTGCATTACAGCAGAAAAACAATCAGAGACATTGTATAAGCAAATAAGTATGACTGTGTTCCAATAAAACATTATTTATAAATCCAGAATTTGAATTTTATAAAATATGCAACTGTCACAAAGTAGTCTTCTTCTTTTGTTTTTTTTTTTCCTACCATTTAAAAACATAAAAACTTTCTTAGCTCACAGGCTGTGTACATGAGGAGCCAGGTCTGGCCTGGGGGCTGTAGTTTGCAGACCCCTGTTCTATGACCATGGGAAGGATCGTATTTAGATTGAAAATATTAGAAAAACCCAGGTTTCACAGAAAGGCTTTATTTCCTATGGGTCTTATAATACAGAGATATTCCCCTACCAAGTAGTGTGTATCTCTGCTCTGGGTCTTTTTCTTGCTGCAGATAATCTCCCAGAAAAAAGGGTCAATCTTATATTGTTTTTCATGAACAAAAGAAGGAGGATATGCTTGGGAGAACTCATTTAGGAGTTGGCCATATCTGGTGCCAGGGTAATCCCTGCACTCAAAGAATTTTTGGAAGAACTGATTTTTAAAGAAAAACCTTCCAACGAAGGATCTCTGTCTCTGAATGTTTCCTTATTTTTCCCTGGGTTGCTACTTTTTCCGTTTTAATTCAGTTCTTCATCAGGACTTCTAAGACTGAACACTATTTAGAATCAATCGTATTCAAAAGTCCCCAAGACCAGCTCTAGATCTCTGCAGATCTAGGTATCTAGATATCTAGGTATCTACAGAAAAACACTGTAGCGTTTTCCCTGGAGGAATTTGTGTGCAGACAGCAAGGAAGGAGGAGGAGGGGGGGGAGAGAACAGGGCTGCATTGGCAGGGTGTCCCCTGCGTCGCTGCTGCACAAACACAGGCCCCCAGATGCACCCACGGCCAAGGGCAAAAGTGCAACTTCTCTCATCACTGTGACAACCGATGTCCTTGCTCTCCAGCTGATGGAAAATTCCTAAAGGAAAAAGGGAAAAGGAAAGCGGGCTGGTGGACGGTTAAGAGATCTGAGTTGAGAGAGGGAGAGGCTGCCCCTACCTTCCCAATCCGGCTCTGCCCACTTTCTACTGGTCCAAGTAAATCCCCCCCCCCCACCGCCCCGCGAAAGCTCAATTTGCAGCAATGCGCTCGCTCATCTAGGGAAGCCTCCACTGCAGGGTGAAGGCAGGGCAGACTTTGGCATCTGTCTCATTCACTCTTTGAAGCATTTGATCTCATCAATAAAGGAAGACGAACTGGGGTCCTCTATTTTTCCCCAAACACTCTTCCCCTGTTAGACAATCCTCTTCCCATATTTCGCAGAAAGAAAGCAGAGCGTGGTGCTTGATGAAAAGCAGTATTATCAGAGCCAGGTTTTTTTATTGTTTTTTTTTAACTTAAACCACTGCAGTGACGCTTATCTGCCCATAATTCTTTCTGAAGCCAAGTCCTCTGGCTACTCAAGCCATTTCCCTTCCTAGCAAGTTAGGTTTGGGGCAAAGCAGTTGTAATTCTAGTACCTTTCAGTCAGAATCAAACCGTCACAAACCAATCACATGAGGCTACTCCCTACAGCCCAATAGTGGAGATGATTTTCCCATGATGTAATGAATCTTTTAGATCCTTTGGAAAGAAAACTCACCAGCAAGTCCATCTCTCTGTCTAGAGATCCTTTCTAACGAGGAGGCTGTTGAGATCATCTAACGTGGGTAAAAACAGTTCCTTTAGGGAGAAGGCTTTTAGACCAGAAGCATTAGTTATGGGGGTTGCCATTGTTACTCCCTTGCAAGGAAGAGAAGAAACGTGTAATCACACTAGGTCATGTGTAAATTTATGCTGTTTTTACTGGCGCTTAACCCTTTTCCTTCCAGGAATTGTTAAGTTCCTTTGCAGTCATAGATCAGTCCTTGGGTACGTTCTCACCAAGGGTGTTTGACGGTAAGGTCCCTCAGTGGACCAACAGAATAGAATTCAGGTCATGTAACTGACTCCCTGGAAATTACGTAAGATAAATAAATACCTTGGTATTTGCACAGAAAGGAAATTATGAAATTTGCTTCAAGCATGAACTCAGACACTCTCAAAATCAATGCTGTGAGAAAACTTTTTCTTGGTCTGAGGGGGTCTGCAAAGGAGTTAGGGGTGAAATCTTTTGTAGGAAAGACCTCCAGTTCCTATGTGGCTTGAAACGGGCTGCAGGTCAGGCTGCCTTCAGATGGAGACTTGGAAGAGGGTTCAGGAGACGAGAGAAAGAGCAGAGCATCTGTCAAGGCCTAGGGTTCTTTCTTGTTTGCTTGTCTTTTCTTTCTTTTTTGGTTTGATGTCCCTGCCTGTAAGTCAATTCGCAAAGAATGCTTTCCCTAACGGAGGAATAATTTTAAAAATGAATTGTTTGCGGACTGGACTGTCTCACCTGCAGGATATGTGTTGGTGTTTTAGATTCTCAAGTGTGCATGGTACTTTCTCCAGCATGTTGCTTTGTAGGTTATGCTTTTCAAGGCATCCTGTGGAGCTGGAATCCCACCGATCCTGAGCTGTATTTCTAGAGATGAACCAAATACTCAGTTACGATAATCATACAGTGTTGAGCACCCTGCCTTGATTACCGGCTAGATTGGGGTCCTAGCCCCTGCCTTTTGGGTAGGATTTGAAATAATGTACAGACCGTGGAGAAAAGAAACGAATGAAGACGAGCAATGCATGAGGAAGGAACACAGCAAGGGGTAAACTAATTTCTGTGCTTAATTCACTTAGGGAAGAGCGCTGACGCATTTTGAGCCCAGTATTAAAGAGCCTTGCATAAATTCCCATGTTACTGCTTGGGTTTTGAAACGATGGGTATGGCATCGGTGACTAACTCTCTCGTGCTAAATGATGCTTTGACCAGGCAGACGTTCAGATAACTTCTGCAAGAAAATACAAATAACCTTCTTCATTATTGTCTGCTCTTCTAAGGAAACTCCTTATGATACATGTACTTAGCTAGTGTCGTACGGAAATATTGAAGCTGTTTAGCCTCAGAGATTTATAGTTATTCTACTGTCGAAAAACATTGAGAGAGCTGCTGCTATCTACTTTGAAGTTTTGGTATTTTAACACATAAGAAATATGGGTGCAACGGCTGAGTAGATGATTTTTTAAAAATTGTAAATTGTAAGATACAACTGAACTCTGGACACCATAAAATCAGAATCATGACAGCAATTTGCTGAGAAATGTAGTCTCAATGCTGACTACAGCTCTTCTGTCAGACTGAAGCAACTGCAAGTCAAAATTCAGCTGTCTTCAAGCTCTTAGGAGGCTTTTAGGTGTGTCATCATTATGTCAACAGCTATAACTGTGTGTGTGTGTGTGTGTGTGTGTCTGAATGTTTAGATAAACTCTGAATTTGCTTTCTGCCAATTAATTTATTAACTACATTCCTTCCTTTACTTAAACCTGTACTGAGGAGGCACTACATTTTTATATAAAAATAATAGACATTAAGAGCAAGAGCTTTGGGATTTGTCCTTTGCCCAAGTGGGAAATATATCATTATTTTTCAAGGATTTTTTTTGGGAAGCACTATAGCTTGTGTTAACACATATGAGAGGTTCAATCTCCTAACTGATTTTTTTTTCCCCAAGTTGACTTAACAGGTACAGTGTGAGTCTACACATATTTCAGTTTACACGCAGGGAAATGACAATCAGGTTACAAAAAAGCATTACTTGTAATGTCAGTTCCTGCCTGGATAACTTGGTGGCTCAGTTATGCAAACCCTGTAAAAGAATAGATTCTGGTATAAATACAAGTTTTGAAATGAGATCTTCCTTAGTGATAAGAAGATCTGAAGCTGAAACACTAGGAACAGAATTTAAGTCTGTGTTGTAAATTCAGAGTTTCTCTATTGCTAACCATGGAAACAATTTTCTAAAATGCTTGTTAGTGATAGTTATAAAATAGTGATAATTCATTTGAATTTCCGTAACATTTGAAGTAGCTGGAGGTAGCTCAAATCCACATGCAGGAGAAGAAATATCTGGATTTGGTCCTAATCAGCACATTAAAATATTAAGCACCTATAAGGTGAGTAGTGACATAACTTGGGTTTTCTTTTAATAGTCATATAATGCTATTAATGTTATCTGTTCTGTTATCATTTGTCATTCATGTTATTGTCAATAGTAGGATACAAGCATTTTATTTTTGCATAGTTATGATACATGTTTTATTTATTTGCAACTATACACGAGGGGTTTGAATACTAAAACATACCTTTGTCAAAAGCCTGGAATTAAGTATCATTTGAGGTTCTATGCCTGCAGTGCAGAAACTGGTCAATGAAGGAGGATCAAATTTATTTTTAACATGGAAGAAATCCTCCCACAGCATGAAAAGTGAGCCAAACATTGGGAATTAGGCTCTGTATAAGGAGTAAAAGGCCAAACGTTATATACTGTAATCAGGGTAAAAATAATTTGAGGGAATTACTAAGTGTCTGTGAAAAATATAAGTCCTATTCTATGATTTCTAGATTTGTCTGAGCGGAGAGGCTATGAAATGTTATATTCTTCAGAAAGTAGAGGAGGAAACTCTGGATGTGAAATCAGCAGGCTTTGAAACCGTATCTGCAGCTTCCATTCGGACGAGGAGCTCTCTTGGAACGTAATTTCTATATCTCTGTTTCTTAATAAATTAAAATTGGGACTTGGGAAATCATATAAAAAACAAAACAAAACAGAACAGAAGATCACATGGTAGGGCTGCAGCCAGAGGCAATGGCGGAAGAAATGACAGATGAATGTTGCAACGGTCCTGCTTACATCTCTTATCTTCCTACTCACTCATCTGTAGATCCCTCTCTGTCGAAAGTGTCGGCTTCTCATGCTTGTCTTAAGGGTCTAAAATCTGGCCCAAATTTACTGTTCAATCCTAATATCCCTTTACTTGTGAATTTATACAAATGCTGACCATCAACTGGAAAATTCACTTTACTTTCCTCCCTTATCTAACACCAGTTTATACGTCCAGCTGTAGCTATAATGTGCTCCTGAATGCCTCAGTTACTTACCTCTTCATTTATGATTTTAGCACATAATCAGGCACTGCCATAGACGGCTATGTTATTTAAAGATTTACTGTGTAAAAATATCTCTTTAAAATATCTCGGGACTTCCCTGGTGGTGCAGTGGTTAAGAATCCGCCTACCAGTGCAGGGGACACGGGTTCGAGCCCTGGTCCGGGAAGATCCCACATGCCACGGAGCGACTAAGCCCGTGCGCTGCAACTACTGAGCCTGCGCTCTAGAGTCTGCGAGCCACAACTACTGAGCCCGCATGCCGCAACTACTGAGCCTGCGTGCCTAGAGCCCGCGCTCCACAACAAGAGAAGCCACCGCAACGAGAAGCCCGCGCACCGCAAGAAAGTGTAGCCCCTGCTCGCCGCAACTAGAGAAAGCCCGCGCACAGCAATGAAGACCCAACGCAGCCAAAAATAAATAAATGAATAAATAAATAAAACATTTTATTCTTCCAACTAAGTTATTGACTCATCTTGTCATTTTCATCATCCTTAGTAGCGGTAGCCGCGGTCGTAGTGTAAACAACTACTTGGTCTAAGTGACTGCTATGGGTCAGGGATTTCATGTACATTATTTCTAATCTCTATAACAGTCTTTCACAACTAGCTAGATCAATGTTGCAAGTCATATCAGGCTGACCGGAAGCCCAAATTCTCCCCACTGTGCAGTGCTATCACCATTGTCAAGGTCAGAATTTAGAACATCCTTGAAAATCAATGCACTGGATATCATTTGAAAGAACTGCAATTTTAAAAAAAGTTGTAAGAGATCATACCCATATACACTAATATGTATAAAATACATAACTAATAAGAACCTGTTGTATAAAAAATAAATTAAGAAAAACACACACACACACACAAAGAAACAAACTGTCAGTCGAAAGGAAAGCTTCACTAGTGTCAGCTGAGTCCGAGTGAACAGAAGACAAGAACCCAGAGTTGAGGTGAGGGTTCTTTTGCTCCTCGAGAGATTTGTCTTGGCAAAGGGGAGCTCCAGGCAGAGCTCTGGCCCTCGAGGCTTCTGAGGAGGAGTTGCTACCATCATGACAAGCATGGATTTCTGTACATGAGCCCCTTTGGCAAACTGGTGACACCTACAGACCTCTTCTCAGAGTAGTATTTTTAAATGCATCAAATGAAACATGTCAGATTGCAAGGGAGGCCGATTATATTAAAATAAAGCTTTTAGAATATTTTTTTTTTTTTTTTTTTTTTTTTTATGCGTTACGCGGGCCTCTCACTGTTGTGGCCTCTCCCGTTGCGGAGGACAGGCTCCGGACGCGCAGGCTCAGCGGCCATGGCTCACGGGCCCAGCCGCTCCGCGGCATGTGGGATCTTCCCAGACCGGGGCACGAACCCGTGTCCCCTGCATCGGCAGGCGGACTCTCAACCACTGCGCCACCAGGGAAGCCCTAGAATATTTTTTAAACCTGCAATATGGTAATATACATGCCTCTTTTAGTAATACATTAAATAACAAGATCTAGCAGCAGGTCTTATAAGTACCATAATTCTGAAGTAGTTTTGAACTTGAAAGATATTTAGAAATGTCTACAACGACTCCAGCATGATGTGAAAAATCCATGATTTGTATTGGTGACAAAGTCAAGGTCATACTAATATTACTGTGATTTGTTGCTTACATTACAATTGGAAAACATGCCAAATTTCAGTTAGAGATGAGTGAAAATAAAGATGTAATTTATTCCCATGCAAGTTCACAAACCCTAGATTAGGTTTTCAATCAATTCTGATAGTACCTGGGAAAAAAAAAAAAGAGATCATACCCTTTGACCTGGTAATTCCAAATTCGGAAACCTCCTCTAAGAAAACAGTAAGAGATGAAGATAAACATTAATCTACAAGGACAGTTAATACATCCTTGTGAGCATAGAGAAAAAGAATATAAATGCATAAGAATAGGTGATGATTAATTACAGTATGGTTCATACATATTATGGAAATAAAATATATGCAAACATTAAAATATATGCCTACAAATGGTTTTTGATTACATGACAAATGCTTAAATATAAAAAGTCTGGTACTCATTTTTCAAGAAGTATGACACAATTGATTTAAAATTATGAAAAATAACGATATAAAAATAGAAACAGAACTATAGGACAAAGGGAAAGAGATAACCAAAGTATTTATAATGGTGGGAATATGAATTTATTTTATTTTCTGTATGTTCCTACATTCTCCTATATTTGTAATGTTTATCTTGTACGTATCTCACAACGGGCATATATTGTTTGACAATTAAAAAAAAGACTTAAATACACTTTACACTTAGAAACCCACATACGTAAACTGTGAAAGCCCATACCCCCAAACTTAGATATTCAGGTATGTATGTAAACTTTCTTTCAAAACTATCATTACACTATTGTTGACATTACTCAAAATATGCTTTGCATTTTCTTTGTAGCTTGTGGCACCTTCCTGAAACGTCTACGACAGTGAGGAGCATTGATCGTGCCAAGTTGTTTGTTTTGTCGTTGTTATTGTTAGTTGTGGAAAAAGCCAAGTTGCATGCATCTTATGGCAGGGCTGTCAGGTCAAAGGGACCACCATCTGTGTTAAAAGGGAAGGAACCGAAGCTGTAGAATATTACCTCTGAGTGCTAACCGGCCACAGGTGACACAAATGAAATGATCATCGCGATCGTTGTGTTAAGGTCTGGCCCTAAGATGAATACGGCATTTTCAGAGTGGAATTGTCTCACCCACGTGAGATAAATAAAGGCCTCCAGAGCATAACAGAGAGAATTTGCTAAATAATAACTCAGCTGCTCTGGAAGTGTGAGCTTCTTAAAGAACCATCCCACTTAACTGTTGTTGGTTTTAACGTATTTGATGGAAAACAAAGATATATTTAATGGACAGAGTAAGCATTTCTCACAAATGAGTGTATGATTTTCTTGTACAGAAATGTATAAACATATGCATATCTGCAAACACACAGGTATCTTACTTTTCCAGAGCTCTTTCTCAACTATTCCTAACACAGCAAATACAAGGTCTGAAGCATTTAAGTGCTCTGAGAAGCTAAAATAGATGTCATAAGTCCATATCCTGCAGCTTTTTTATCCAAAAAGGAAACTGACCAAAACAAGGTAACTCCAAATTTAGCATATGCTCATACTATTTCAAAAATATGCATCCACTTTAAGCCCTTTAGATCATATTTACTTTTACTTTGCATATATTTTTAAACAACCTTGGTTACATAATTTCTCAGCCCAGTGCATATTAGAATCAACAAATTAGACAGAACACAGTGACAGCCTGGTAAATTCAAGGCACGCTGGCAGAAGCAAAAATGAGAAGTGAAGGCTCATTGATGGAGAAGAAGGAAAAACAAGCAGAAAGGCTTAAATAAGCTAGTCTGGGGTCATTTAATGCAGAAGACACTGTTCTTATGGTATCCTGATAGGCCCACGCGATTGCAGGTAAAAATGAAATAGCTTATGTTTATTATAATGAGTTATTACTGAGTCATTATTCAAAAGTCATCTTATACTCAAAAATATTGTTACTTTCATTCTTTTCATCATTCAACTGCCATTTACTGAGCCTGATTTATTTACTTGGCCACGTGCAGGGCAATAAGGATATAAAGATTAAAAAAAAAAAGACCTGGCAGCAGACTTTGAAAAGCTCCCCATTGGTAGGTGGAGACAAATACAGGGAAAAATATATCTGTAACAGCATGAGAGGAACAAAATATGCTATACTAGAACTATGTACAGAGTGCCACAGGGGCAACCAGTTAGAGTCTGAGGATACATACATTACATGAGGGAAAATAACTCCCAATCAAACAAATTTCAATTTAGAAAAGCCATTATGTCAGGGGTCCCCAGCCCCTGGCCACAGACTGGTACTGGTCCGTGGCCCGTTAGAAACTGGACCGCACAGCAGCAGGTGAGCGGTGGGTGAGTGAGCGAAGCTTCGTCTGTATTTACAGCCGCTCCCCATTGCTCGCACTACCGCCTGCACATCCGCCCCTCCCCTCCACAGTCTGTGGAAAAATTGTCTTCCACAAAACTGGTCCCTGGTGCCGAAAAGGCTGGGGACCACTGCATTATGTGATATGCTGCGTTCCCAGGTCTGCCAGATCAGCTAGGCATCATCGCTGTGTGTGACAAATGGCAAATAAGTCTTGTGGACTAAATCCCACTGCTTTAGAGGAAACTGTGCAGGCAGTGGCATACAGGAAGGACATGCCACTCTTAGAAGCAGCTTATAATTTATAAACACAATTACACGCATATAGTCAGAGCCGGGGGCATACCGTTATGGACAAAATCTGAGTGAGGGGCAACCGTGTCTTCTGGTATGCTCTCAGCATCCTTAACACAACTATGCAAGCGATTATGTCACACGTGTTGTCTTCCATTCTAAAGACTTCCCCATAAATTCTAATCCATTTCATTCTACACTCCTCAGACATTCTCCAGATTTTCCTTTTTTCACAAATCCACTGTAGCACTTAATCAGAGGCTGCCTTATCTTGTCATTTAGTCATTTCACTTGCGCATTGTCTGTCTTCTCAGTTAGAGATTGTGAATTCTTAAAGAGAAGGAACTGGTCCTCCTAGGGCTCTTCTGTCTCCTATCTCACCTGGCGCACAGCTAAAGTACAAAGTAGCTACTCAACAAGTAGCTACTACCCTTTATTGAATTTATTATGGAGATGAAATCTTACCAGTGCAGTAAGTGAGATTGCCAAAGCCGTTTCCCAACAGATTACATTCAGTGGCTTAAAATACCCTAGTGGACGGCTTGTCCTCATAGCAGCAGACTGCAAACTCATCCTGTCTACGTTTCAAGTCAACATAACATTTATTTATTTATGATTATTAATTATTACTGCAAAGACTAGTAAGTGGTTCTTACTACCTAGTAGATGCAAATAACAGGAGTTTTTCATCTTTATCATTATGAAATTGGGCTGCATGGATGGTTAACAGACACCTGAAAATATACCTAATTGCTGGTGATCTTTACATAAATGCAAAGGAGAGATTTATGTTCCTCGTGAAACAATCTCCTCCCGCGTCACACGACCATTCATAATCTCACTGCAGATCTAGACTGTGACTAATATTTGGCTTTAATATTATAGGTGGTTACCATGGAGGGAATCAGTAAGAGCATAACTGTCACTTCCTTGGAAAAATTTAATCCACAGATGGACCCCAACACTCAGCTGCATTGGTGTCCAAAACTAATGGGGACTTTTTTGCTAAATAAGGACTGATTCAGCCAAAAAGATATACTCTGACTAGAGAAATCTGTATGACGCATTGCTCCAAAAAAGTATATTTACCCAAGCACTGAATGTTTTGGAACACTAGAATTTTCCTACTAGGGACATAGTGAAAAGTCTCTCTCATTAATTAAAATGCACATTTATATTTTTTCTTTATAAGATGAAGCAATAGAGTTAATCAATGCTATCCTGAATTTACAAAGTTTCAGTTACTAACAAAATTTAATCCTTCATGTTTCCTTAGTTAGCTAAATAATTAAGGTGAAAATTCTATTCAGACTGGGAAGCTGCTTATTAAAATAATCAACTTTTCTCTAATATTCTACTGCAACAAATAAGCCTCGCTACATAGCATTACATGGGAGGTGAAAGTGACACTGATGAGAAAGACGACCCTTTGCCCAGATAAATACATATATTTATTTGCCCCCCTCCCATCAGCAAATTTATACAAACAACCATAACCTTGTAACTTTGCATTCATTTCTTTAAAGATTTTTCCTATCATATGAAACTTTCCTGGCCTGGGGTGTATTCAGTCTACTTAGAGTGGCATATTAAAGCAGAACAATTTCAATCCTAATTGCAGAGAAATGGCATCCCTTTCTGGGTGACTGGTTTTGAACTACAGCTCATTACCTGGAAATAAGAGTGTTGCCTCTCTGAATTCCTGTGGTTTGGAAAATTCTTAGCCATCTACAGATACATAGATTGAATCATAGTAGAGAAGAGAACATCTATAGATGATGAATTTCTCCCTCTTTCCATTTAGGTTTAATATGCTTTGAAGGACTAATTGGACCTCTCCCGCCTGTTCCTTAGAAGAAATCCATGAGGAAACCCATTTCAGAGGAAGCTTATTGCAGTGCAGTGAGCTGTACCTCATCCTCTGTCCTCTGGTTATGCAGTTAGCCCCTCTGTCTCCAGGCTCTTTTAGCTTTAGGCTACAGCCTGGCTTTCTATACATCCGTCTCTTTTGCAGAGTTGATCCAAACGGTCTATAAATAACACTTGGCTTAACACAAGTTAAATTAGACCTCCCTGGTGTGAAGCATTATTCCCACGGACAGGACTTGAAAAGGCAAGACAGTTGGTACCAGGGCTCGGACTACTGTACTACCTCAGCAAATGGAATGAAACAGCAGTGCGCTTGGCTATCAGAGAGACACCGCGCGCGCAACCTGTTCCAGACCCTTTGAATCTCAGCGTCTTCCTCGGTGCTAGGAAAAGTGGCCCACTTGCTAAGGCAGGATTAAGAGCGATCTGCAAAACCCAAGCGTATTTCACCAGCACCTCCTAGGGGCCGCGTGCGGGTATGAGGCTCGGAGGTGGGTCCAGGCGCAGACCCTTTCCTTGAAGTGTCAGTTTCACTCTCCCATACGCACAAATCCAGCCGGGCTGCGCAGTCCAGAATACGAGCTAGTTTGTTGAAGTCGTTTGGCGTCTCTAGGAGGCCTTTCAGAGGTTTAAATAAACTGCGCGGAAGACACATTTGATCGCTTGAGGAAATGCACATTCAACACACACACACACACACACACACGGATTTCAAACTTGGGGACTCCTAAATATCCTTTAAGAGCAAAGCTGCGTTATGACACCAAAGTACTCACACACACACACACACACACACACGGTTTAATCTGTAACGTTCCAGGGTCCACACCCGGTTCGCGCTGAAGCTGACGGAGCTTCTGAAAGGGTCTCTGGAAAGGGTCTACATGCTCTTGCCTGGCTGCTGGGAAGGAGGGCTGGGAGGCGCTGATGCGCGGCAGCGCTGAGTGTCTGTAGGAGTCGCCGTTCCAGAGAGTTCATTACTCTTTAATTGCTCTGATTTTAGATCAGCAGAGCGTGCCGGGCGCTGGTGCAGACAGAGATTGAGGGCGGGCCCTGCGAGAGCGAGCGAGCGAGCGAGCGGTTCACCCTTCCGAGCAGTCTAGGCGCTTCGTAAGTAATTGACCCAGAGCCGGGAGGAGGGATATAGCTTCTTCTCCCAGGCAGCTGCAACCCTCGCGCGCGTCTGAATCCCGCTGGGTTCTGCGAGCCGGTCGCGGTCCCCGTTTAATTCGCGGCTCTTCAGCGCACCGCTGGTCCTGGGGGGGTGGGGGGTGGGGGGGGGCGGGCGGATTCAGAGGGTGGGAGGGGGGTGAAGGGAGAAGAAGACGCGCCCCGGCTGAAAGGCTGAAATGCAAGCCTCCCCGGCTGCCACCGCTTCTCCCGGACCCTGGCACCTCGCGAGCCTCTGGGGGCGCACGCCCCGCCCCGCAGCCACAGACGACAGAAGAGGGCAAGTGTAGGGCTGGCGAAGGGGTTGGAAGCTTTGCCCAAGGGCCAGGCTGCCACGAGGCAGCCGCAAGAGCCCGGCCGCGGAGCTTCCCACCTGCTGCCGGCCGGGCCGGGGCGCAGCTTCCCCCTCCCTTGCGCGGCCGGACCGGCGGCTGGGGCGCGGTGGAGGGGGGCGGGGGCCGGACGGGAAGGAAGCTGCGGCAGGTTCTCCCCGGCGGCAGCCCCGCGGCCGCGGGCGCAGCATCCTCCCTCCCCGCGCGGTCCCCGGGGCCAGGCGCGCTGCGATTGGCCGGCGCGGCCGGGGGCGGGGCCAGGCGGGCCGGTGGCTCGCGACGCCTCAAAAGAGCCCAGGAAAGCTCAGAGCGCCCTGGAGCCCCGGCCAGCGCGCAGCCCGCCCGGCGCCGGCAAGCTGGGTCTTGGGAATGCTGGTTCGCCCTGGCTCGCTCGCTTGTACAAACTCCTGGATCTTACATGCCTCTGTAACCCCCCACTTCCACGCCATGTCCCCATGCTCCTGCGCCGGCAACAGGTAAGGGCTGCTGTGTGTTTTCTTCCCTCCTTTCCTCTCGTTGCCTGTGCGTCCCGGGGAGTGGACTCGGGCTGCCGTCCCCGACCCTCCCCTGCCCCGCCGCCCCAGAGGTGCCCAGCTGTCACTCTGCCTTAGCGCTCACCCACGCTCCGGAGTCCCAGACCATGCCTATAGAGTTTGTGCGCGCACCAGAACACCCCCAGAGCTAAAAATACTGAGACATGCTTGGAACAGTTGAGCAATAGAAACAGATTTCTCTGCAGCATCTGTTTGTGCTCATAACTTCCAATGCACCAGCTGTAGCGAGATACTGAGTTTGGAGACAAGGGCGAGGGAGCCTCTGTTCGTTCTCGCTCTAAGGGGAAAAAAGGGGGGGAGCGGGTGCGTCTAGAGTACTGGTCTCAGACTTTGGCAAACCTGGGGACGCAGCGCTAGATCTGGATCCTTGGTGTCTTCCCCCCCACCCCCGCCCCTTTGTCATTGCTTCAAGTGTAGCTTCGAGTACCAAACCCAGCGAGCGTCTCAAAGTTGCTTTGCTGGGGAAGAGAGCGGGAGCTCGCGTTGGATTTCAGCCGGAAGACAGCAAAACTTTCACATCCTATGTCACTCTCCCCTGAGCAACTTGTTATTCTTTGTAATAATAATATTAACACCGAAATTGGAAGACAGTGTGGTTTCAGGGAAGCATAGTGGTCAAACGACTTGATTCTGCAAAAGATTGCATCATAACATAGAGTCATCATGACAGTTGGAAAAAAAATCGAGATAGGAAACGGGTAGTTTATCGTCTGTGTCTGGGTAATCCTATCAGTAGGATGGTAACTGGAATACCTGTGAAACCTGGGGATTTTCATAAACTCAGAATTTACCTTTTAGGAAACAAGGCATTATTTGAAAACGTGTTTTGGGTATGCGAGGAGTGCATATTGCTTTGTACCACTTGTTTTCTTTTCGCGTTAATAATCGGTAGGCTGTCAGATTTCCTCTCGCTAACCGCTGTTGTGTGTCTGCTGTATGTTACCTGTACACTTGCTAGCTTTTTCCTGCTCGCTTCCAACCCTGCGCCAAGTGTTTTGTTTATATTTGCCATTATCCGGAAAAATCCCCAGGCTCAGGAGTAAGAGATGTTACTTTAAGGATGGTGGGAGGGGTGAGAGTTGGGGTCAAGGTCATGTCACTTTACTTTCAGCCCCTCCCCCTCCCCATTTGCTGGCACTTCCTTTTGTATTATTGCTCTCCATAGGGATATTTGTTCCGAGCTCTTGTGAATGTGGCGTTAAAACACACACACACGCGCACACACACACACACACACACACTCGCTATTTCTACTTCCTTCAGACTTTCTGGTTGTAGAATCCCTGGTTAGCTGTAGAGTCCTTGTATGACTTTTGCGTAGCATGGGAGACTGACCATGTCTTTACCTGAGCAGCCGGACTGTTTCAAGCATTTTTCTTTTTAGTGTATATTTTTTGTTGGCCAAAGAGGTATATTTTTCAGCATGTGCACATGTTGATTGAGGCTACCTGCATTGTTGGGTGTAAAAGTTATAGGGCTCACGTAGACGAGTGGGTATCCCGCCTCCCTTACCGCCCCTCCCCCTCCCTTCTGTTGACTGAGCCTCTGAGAGGTTGCTTTGCTAGCCTAGAGCTCTAATAGCAACAGTGTGCCCAGAGCACACTCAGGCCGGTCTGTATGGCGTCAGCAGGGGAATAGCTTCTCTAGACACTCAGCCGACCTCTCTTTCATCCCAGGGCACTTTCTTTCACCATCCTTATTTCCTACCCTTCCTTAGAAACTTTCTTATTTGCTCCACGCCACGACCCTATGAGGGGACCCACTTATTCTCATTTATTCTTCATGGTTACATGTTTCTCTTCTTTTATACTCCGTACTGGGAATATTTCCTTTATGGTAAAAATGCTTTGGATGCATTCATTTACACCGTGTTGTCTCCTCGACCGTGTATGTGGATCCACAGCTCTCTTTCCTTTAACATCTACCTTGAGAGTGAAGCCCTGAACTATTTTTTGCCATTGCTCAGGCTTCATTTTGGCTCGGCCTATAAATAGTCTTAACATGAAGAGCACCACATGTAGCCTCTCAGTTTCCCAGGAATACTTTCTACCTCATTGGTTATAGCCTGGGTAAAAATGATGATCTGTGTCTGTTACATTTACATCGGGCCCCTAAACACTTTAGCTGAAAACGGGGGAATTGACACATTGTTCATCAACCCGAGTATCAATTCTCCCGAGTTGTGCCCATCGAGGACTCCAATCACGTGACGTTTTCATCTATTCTTAATTAAGAACGTATCAAGAACAGAGCCCTAAAATGAAGTTACACGAAAGCCCTATTCCTAATTAAAGTACTTTCCCAGATGCTCATGAATCGGTGATTTTCAGTGTGAGAAGCGCGGGCGAGGAAGTTTTCTGGTTGCTTGCGGCCGCTCAGGCATGCGGGCAGGTTAATAGGAAAGACATTCTTCAGAGCGGAGTATTAAGACAATTACCCTCTCACACGTTGGCAGGTGCGAGAGGGTAATCAGCAGCTCCACCAGAGTCTGAATGCACATCATGTGTGTGCGCACATATACACACGTAAATCTGTTTCGGAGCATACCTGCTGGAAGTGACAAAAGTTTCCATTTTGCCAAAAAAAATCCTTTTTTCCCCCTCTCCAGGCAGAAATGGTAGAATTTCTAAATGATGCTCCACATATGGAACAAATCCTGTCATTAGCAATGGAAATAAGACAATAATAGTTGCTCGATACAGGCTCTTTTCAAGATTCTAAATGTGGAAAGCTATTCGTAGGAAGCTGGTAGTGTGTGTTTTGTGGAATTCACGCTAATGTCCTGGGGTCAAGATTTTTGGAAAGTCGTAATTCAGTCTTTAGATTTCATATGGTTGTTATGCTTTAATCTGGAAAGAGTGCAGAAATAAGTCAGAAGAAATTTGAGACTGTCTACTCATGGGCCCTGATGGTAACTCAGATGGAAGGATTGTTTTGAATCATGAAAAGGGAATTTCTTGGTGTCAGCTTATAAGATTCTGAAGTCACACAGAGCTCAGGGATACAAGCACTATTTAAATGAGGCCTCCCTCGCCCCCCCTTCTTGGAAAATGCACCTGCATTCAGTGTCATGTCGTGATCTCTGTTTTTGTGTAGAAATGCTTGGCAACTTCATACGGGCCGAGTGAGCTGAAATCACTGTTTAAAAAAATTCTTTCCGTGTCCAGGATCTAGAACCCTGAGGAATAGGAGTCTTGTTTCTTTTGTCCAAGTACAAACTTCATGGGGAAGCAGACAAAACATTGAAGCAGGTGGAAGGCTGGGAAGGCACAGCAACTTCTTTTTATAAAGTAATTCAAAGGCACTTTCAAATCAGGCACACTTAGGTGTCAAAAGCTGCCAAAGTGTAACACACATTGCAATTTTCACAGATGACTAATCTCAGGAAAAATGTGTTGGGGCGCATTCTTGCATAATAACTTGGATAAAAAGGGAGAAGTGAAAAGACTGTAACAAGACATTTTCAAAGACAATGCACCTTGCCTCTCTTTAAGGGGGTGCCCGAAACAGATCAATGATTTGCTCTCTTTGTTTGCAGTTGGCTTGGCTGAACAGTGGTTCTGTTAAGTGCTTAATCTGAATGTGGCTTGGGGGGAGAAAGAAAAAGTGGAGTCTTCGTCATCAGGGCTTCGACAGATTTCTGATCCTGTCCATCTGTTGTTCATTGACCCCTTTAATACAGGAGAGAGATTTGGTGGTTTGAAAAGTCGAGCATCACTTTTATTTCTCAGATCTGTGCTATATTCATTTTTTTAATTTGTATTTGGTCAACAAGACACCCTAGACTTTCTCCTAGGCTTTTGTGAGTCCAGGAAAAACGAGTTTCTTTGGAGCAAAATTGGAAAGTCAAAGTCAATGGGTGGGTTTTACCTGGGCCGGGGTGGGGAGAGATGGAGCAGGAGGAGAAAGCTGAAAACTACTATTTGTTCTCATTAAGTAAAGGTGAGTGCGTTCTCCATAGGAACAGAGAGCAAGCAGCGGCACTGGAAGTGAAAAGTCAGCTGAGGGACCCTTATGATTTACTACTGCAAAGTCGTCTCTGTTTGGGAAAACATAGACTTGGACTTCCACGAAATGAGTTCCAGCCTTATGTCAATCCGCTAAAGACCTGGTCCTTGGGCACAAAGGTGCTTACTTCCTAGCCTGTCATCACACATGACAATCCCATCTCCAGAGACTTTCAGGACTCTCATTGCTAGGCAACAGGATCTCTCTGTATCCTCCAGAGTAAACCTGTGTCTTCAAGTCAGAATCACTTGCGCTAACAGAGATGTTATCAGGCGTTTCTGCCTAGTGGCCGCTTTCAGTGTGTGAAGTGACGGAATAAGCCCAAACAGTCTCCAGAAACTGGGATCCCTTTCAGATGATTAGAAGGGCTGTCTGCTCAGTTTTATCCTTTAAACAAAATAGTCGGTGCTTTTGGATTTCAACTTGTCATCAAGGGCTCTCATATTCTCTCAACATGCACCTGCTGTTCAATTAATATTAACGTTCTGCGTTCATGCGAAATGCTCTCCCGACATGTCCGCGTTCTTAAAGCTTCATGGCAAACCTTGGAGTTAGAAAGTCTTTCTTCTGCCTAATCACCTGGGACCCCCAGCAAGTAGCGAAGGCAAAGGAAGAGAATAAGAGGAGAGAGGTAGCTCTGTAAAGTAGAATATTCCAGATCGCTGGCAAAAAATAGGGGAAGGGAGACCTGAGAATTCAGCTGAAAGACTGTCACGAACAACTAACTCTTCTGTGTTTAATGACTTCATGCTTCTAAATAATATAAGAAAACATTTTCTTTTCTGTCTATTTCTCTGGGGCTACAAGGAAACGAAAAACCCAGTAATTCAACGTAGAGGACATTTATCTATATCTGACCCTGTGTCTGGCTAGGAAATGTTGCCTTAGGGAGTAGACTTCATTTTTCCATGACTTCTTTTGTAACGAACGATCTCTCTCTCTCTCTCTCTCTTTTTTTTGGTAGGACCTGTTCTCTGGATGTCAGCTGAGTTACTAGGGTGACTCTGCACGCCAGGAGAGAGACCTTGGTAGAAAGAACCTTAAGGCTCTTGGAGACCCCCATCTCTCCTTCTTTTCTGTGTGTGTGGGTCTTCACTGAACATTCAAACCTGTTTCTCCAAAGGGTTTTGCAAAAACTCAGACTGTTTTCCAAAGCAGAAGCGCTGGCGTCCACAGCAGAAGTGATGGGCAGCGTCCGCACCAACCGCTACAGCATCGTCTCTTCGGAGGAGGACGGCATGAAGCTGGCCACCCTGGCGGTGGCCAATGGCTTTGGGAACGGAAAGAGTAAAGTCCACACTCGACAGCAGTGCCGGAGCCGCTTTGTGAAGAAGGACGGCCACTGCAACGTGCAGTTCATCAACGTGGGCGAGAAGGGCCAACGGTACCTGGCGGACATCTTCACCACGTGTGTGGACATCCGCTGGCGGTGGATGTTGGTTATCTTCTGCCTGGCTTTCGTTCTCTCCTGGCTGTTTTTCGGCTGTGTGTTTTGGTTGATAGCGCTGCTCCACGGGGACCTGGACGCATCCAAGGAGAGCAAAGCGTGCGTGTCCGAGGTCAACAGCTTCACGGCCGCTTTCCTCTTCTCCATCGAGACGCAGACCACCATAGGCTACGGCTTCCGCTGCGTCACAGACGAGTGCCCCGTGGCTGTTTTCATGGTGGTCTTCCAGTCCATCGTGGGCTGCATCATCGACGCCTTTATCATTGGCGCGGTCATGGCCAAGATGGCCAAGCCCAAGAAGAGAAACGAGACCCTGGTCTTCAGCCACAACGCCGTGATCGCCATGAGGGATGGCAAGCTCTGTCTGATGTGGCGGGTGGGCAACCTTCGGAAAAGCCACCTGGTGGAAGCTCACGTGCGAGCACAGCTCCTCAAATCCAGGATTACTTCCGAAGGGGAGTACATCCCCCTGGATCAAATAGACATCAACGTCGGCTTTGACAGCGGCATTGACCGCATATTTCTGGTGTCCCCCATCACCATCGTCCACGAGATAGACGAGGACAGCCCTTTATACGATTTGAGCAAACAGGACATCGACAACGCGGACTTTGAGATCGTGGTGATACTCGAAGGCATGGTGGAAGCCACGGCCATGACCACGCAGTGCCGGAGCTCGTACCTGGCCAACGAAATCCTCTGGGGCCACCGCTACGAGCCCGTCCTCTTCGAGGAGAAGCATTACTACAAAGTAGACTATTCGAGGTTCCACAAGACTTACGAAGTACCCAACACTCCCCTTTGTAGCGCTAGGGACTTAGCCGAGAAGAAATACATCCTCTCCAGCGCTAATTCCTTTTGCTATGAAAATGAGGTTGCCCTCACAAGCAAAGAGGAAGAAGACAGTGAAAACGGGGTCCCAGAGAGCACGAGTACGGACACACCCCCTGACATAGACCTTCACAACCAGGCAAGTGTACCCCTAGAGCCCAGGCCCTTACGGCGAGAGTCGGAGATATGACTAATTCCTCCTCGGGAATAGTTACTTTGAAACGCAGTCTGTTGGTCAAAGGCCCAAAGCAGTTACGCAGACGACGGTACTGGTGAAGAGGTGGTTTGAGACAAGTGACCACGAGGGACTGAGGCTAGCACGATGCTTTCAAAGAAAGACTGTAGGCTCAGAGATGAACCTAAAGCACTAAACATGCCTGCCCCCCCGTGACCCGATGGCACATAACACGTTGTAGAATAAGTTATGGGATGTTTATGTCTTGTCTTGTGTTTTCATACCAAACTTGAACTTGCAGGCAAGCCTTGGTTGGTTGGGTATTTGACGTCTCCAGAATGCTTCTCTTTAGGGAACAAGAATGTTTTTAAATGGCATCACATTTTTAAATGTTTTCAAGGCAAGACTCTGCCTTAACTTTTGAAAAGCTGCTAACTACACGAACACACGTTGTACTGTTGCAGTGTAGTTTTTCTTGTGTGTAATTTAAAAAGTCAGTGTTGAACTTTCTTGAGAGCTCATGGTATGCGCTTCAAAGTGGCAGGTATTTGGCTGTTAGTTGCCAAAACGGGAGCCTGATTTTTTGAGGCCAGTAATTTGTTTGCTAGAATTGATTTCTCTCTCTCTCTGTCTCTCTCTGTCTCTCTCTGTCAATCTCTTTCCGGTTACATAAGGGCATTATGTAACACTAGCCAAATGGTAGCCTCTGGGTTGTTGTTATTGGTTTTTTTTTTTTTTCTCCATGATGTTAATGGGTGATCTCAAATTTTAAGTTAGACTACCTGAAATAAATACCAAAGAGAATGCACATTTTTGCACAGTGGAGCTTATACTAAAAAGGAAAGAAAGCCCCACGGCTGCCTTGAAATCAAGAGACAATAACTTTGAACCTCAGCAAGACCATGAACTGCCCTCTCCTTTTGCACCTTATTCAGAAAACAGAACATCACACACACAGTCGAGTAAGTGCCGTGCTTTACGTCTCTGTTCCTTCATGTAACTTTCACGTTATAGGAGGAAGAAGACAGGGGAAGAAAAGTTCACACGCACGCGATATAAACATCTTTTCTTTCCTTCGAGGTGGTGCTAGCCAGGTGAACGCATACGACGTTGAGAGACGGTGATGTGCCCTTAGATTTTTTTCTGGGTTTTTCCATTTTTTGCACATTCCAAAATTTATTCCAGAAGACAAGACCTAGGTTGAAATGAGTTGGCATCCTTGACGCTGAGCCATCCAGCTTGAAAGATCAATAGGTTTTATACCCCTGTGGCTGAATTCCTTGCCCTGACAGCTGGTACATCTCCAGCTTAACTGCATCTTCCAAAAGATGCCACGCCTGGCCTCTAGGCTGGCTCTTACGATCAGGCTGTCTGGACTGAGTCCTACAGCATACGAGGGGGCTGTGAATGCCGAAGTGGGAAGGTGGGAAGATGCCGAAGAGCCATTTTGACGTAGCTCATCAGCTCAAGTATTCAGGAGGGAGGGGAACATTGCTTTTTTTTTTTTTTTTTTTTTTTTTCCTAATGGTACAGAGTAGGAATGAAAATGTCTCAGTAATTTAGGGTCAACAAGAGCCATAAAAATTCTAAGAGACTCACAAGTAAAGGAGATAATGATCTAAAAGGGTCCTTTCCCCTTGATGGATGCGCGCTCATGACTGAATCCGAGCTGACCCCTTTTGCCCGTGGAGCCCTAGAGCAGGCTACTTAGGGCGCATTGTTTTCCAGAAGCCTCTCCCGCCTGGCTGCCTGACTTGCTAGAAACATTTTGTTTTGTCTTGTTTTCCGCTCTAGCTCAACGTAATGGAACTCTCTTTTGGTTTAAAGTTCCTTATTTGTGAATTCTGGGGTTGCTGACTTTTCTTTTTAATTGGCGTCTCAAAATCAACTCTCTTACGGTATTATATCCCTGTATGCCATTAAAAAACAGCTTGTTCTAGAATCCTGTATTTTGTAAACTGTTGTCTGTGATGGTCTCTGGTTCTTGAACAGCCATATCTGAATGCGGTGCCTGCAATAATCGGACAGTCTCTGCTGTTCTCAGCCTTCAGAGTCGATGGGTTTGAACACTGTGGAGTTATTTTCACTGAAACCAAGTTAGAGATATCAAGCAAGTGGATGTTATTTTAAGTCCAAACTTAAAGGCAGATTAGGGAAGTTGTTTAGAGAGTTGGAGGGATTGCGTGGATACAGAATTTACATTCTTCTGTAAATGGCAAATGTTCGGCCATTGACAGAGGATGCTGACGGTTTCAGCTGCTGCTACTTCGATATTTTTGCAAAGGAAAATAATCAAACCAAAGAGTATTCAGTGGTCTGTAAATTAAATGATGATTCAGTGGAGAATGGGGGTGACCACAGAAAAGGCGCCTTCCCATCACACAGCTCTGCCACTTAAAAAGACTTGAGATATTTGAAAGGGGGTGGGTAGGGGGCAAGAATGAGGGAGGGAACTCTTGCAACTCCTTTCTGAAAAAGAGAAAAAAAAATCTAAAATTTCTGGTGCACAGGTTTGTTTTTTTTTTTTTTCAAGAAAATTTTGCAGAAGCTATGTTTTTAAATTGTACATTTTATAAAGTTTATCAGATATTTTCATATTTAAAGCCACATGTAAATAGAAATGTAAAGGGAAAAAAGTTGCCATAGAAAGCATGATTTCACTGCAGCCATTTCAGAGAGCTAGTACCTATATGCTACCGGTTAGCATGGTTTTAGCAAATATTTACCAGCCTTATAAGGTTCGTATTGCTATGTTCTTCTGTTATTTATTTCAGCATGGACTGTTGATTTGAAAGCTTTTTCTAGTTATTAGTATTTTCACAGTGTCAAGCTTTAAATGGCAATTTTTTTTTTTTTTTTTTTGTCAAGAGCCAAGACACAGGTAATGCACAACGGTTTTTGTTTTTGCTGCATTTTACCTTCAAAACATTTGTCATTGACTGGGTTTCCTTAATTAGTGCACACATGTCATTAGAATGCAGGTTGAAGAGACTCACTGTGAATATCTGGGGTCTGTTCCGGGATCTGTGTTGGCTTCTCCGTGACAAGCAAACCCCCACTGAATTTGCTTAGGAATTATTCCCTTTTAAAGAATTTTTGCCCATATCTGGATGGGCATTATATTTTTGGGAGGGGGACTAGATTCCTGGTTATCCTATTTTTAAAGAAAAGGTAGACAAAGTAAATTCTATTTTGATTATTGAGAAAGGAATAGTTTTCTATCCCTCTAAGAGTATACTTGAATCAGACATTTTAAGGATGTCACCCATAACTCTGAAACCATTTACAAATTCCTGGTGAAAGTTTGTTTTATCTTTTTTTTTTTTCAATTCTATCAATGCGTTATTTCTTCCCTTCACTTCCTTTCTTCCCTGTCAACTCCCACCTCAAACCTTGATGTTTATTCTATGAGTTCTGTCCCCTAAATCACGTCACTCTTACAAAAAACAAATGTCGGTTCATATTGGATGATAAGCCACTCAGTAAAGGTAAAAAGCTTGTTCTGAGAAACAGAGTGAGTGTTTTTTCACTCTGTGTCCAATAATGTTAAGGTGAGAAAAAAAAAAGAAGAAGAAAAAAGTGTTGCATAGTCACTCACTCCCAACTAGAATCCCTTTTCTAGTTAGGTTGGGTTTCAGCTCTGGGGCTGCGGTGAATTGAACAATCCCGGCCTTTGACAATCGTGAGAGTTATTATTTTCCCGTTTGCTGTCTTTTTGTATCTAAAGTCTTCCTAATGTACTGCACAAACCATGGATTGTACATATTTTTATATATTATGTCTTATTTTATTATTTCTAAATAAAAAATTAAAAATTGAAAACAAATCAGTGCAAGAATCTTTGGGCTCCCTGTATGGTTACCGTAGCATCCCTGAGATAGAAAGCAAAGGTTCCCAAACAAGAGGGCATAAACCCTGATAGTTTGGATAAATAGAACCAATCACCGAAACAGGTGTGGGGGGCAGATTACTTTAATCCAAGTAAGAGGAAGTCAAGCTTGTATTTTGTTTCTGGACAGAATGGCCTAGATAGAAAAGACCGAGAAACAAGCAAACAAAACTAACAAAACGTGTAAGGTTTAGATTTTGAGTCTCTGTGCTGACAACAGGAGTTACTCTTTATTGAGCCTAACTGGGTAGGGTTCTGGCTTTCTATTATTTCATTCCCCCGAAACCAAATCAGGTTATTATATTCTCGTGTAATAGATCAGAGTTGGCAAATATGTTCCCTAAAAGGCCAGATAGTAAATATTTCTGGCTTTGTGGAACAGTCTTTGTCAGAACTATGCAGCTCTGCCCTGGTACTACAAAATCAACCACGGAGAATACAACAGCAAATGGTGCGGCTGTCTGTCAATAAAACTTTACTTATACAAACGGCTGGAGGGCCAGATTTGGCACATGGTCTGTAATTTATTGACCTCTGTTATACAGGAAGAAACTGAGGCTGGATTTGAAAGCTAATAAATCATCGAGCGGGTATTCAAATTCAGGTTTTATGTGCTTCTAAATTTAGTTTAATCCACTAAGCTATAGAGCGTTTCAGGGTACCAAGGTACCAAGGATCTGTGGTCTCAGAGAAAATGTCAGCTCCTCTGGCAAATTTCAAATAGCTTAACTGTTTTCCACCATTGGAAACACTGAGGAAAATCCCCATCCTGAAATATGGGTTGCTCCTTAATATTTTTCCTTTAACAAATATTTTTCTTTTAACAAAGCCCTTACTAGGTTTTGAAGATGGTTCTACATTCTTTATGAGTATTGAATAATTTAATCTTAAGAGCAGCCCTGTGGAGTGTGTGTGATTATTATCCCTATTTAAGAAATGAGGGGACTTCCCTGGCAGTCCAGGGGTTAGGACTCTGTGCTACCACTGCAGAGGGCCCGGGTTTGATCCCTGGTTGGGAAACTAAGATCCCACAAGCCATGCGGCGCAGCCAAAAAAAAAAAAAGGAAATGAGGTCACTGAGGCCCAGAGAGGTTGAGTATCTTGTGTAAGCACACACAGCTAGTAAGTATTAGAGCTGAGCTTTAAACTGAGGCCATTTAATTTGCAGCAACATGGATGGATCTAGAGATTATCACACTGAGTCAAGTAAGTCAGACAGAGAAAGACAAATACCATATGATATCGTTTATACGTGGAATCTAAAATATGACACAAATGAACTTAACTATGAAACACAAACAGACTCACAGACATAGAGAACAGACTTGTGGTTGCCAAGTGGGGAGGTGGGGGAGGGATGGATTGGGAGTTTGGGGTGAGCAGATGCAAACTATTACTATATATAGAAGGGATAAACAGCACGGTCCTACTGTATAAGCACAGGGAACTGTATTCAAGCTCCTGGGATAAACCATAATGGAAAAGAATATGAGAAAGAATGTACATATGTGTATAACTGAATCACCTTGCTGTACAGCAGAAATTAACACAATGTTGTAAATCACCTAGATTTCGATTAAAAAAATAAACGGAGGCCATTTAGCGCTGGGCTGAGCTTTTTATCATTATATAGTGTCCTTCTTTGTCTTTCTTTATAAATTTTGTTTTAAAGTCTATTTTGTCTGAGTATTGCTATACTTGCTTTCTTGTCATTTCCATTTGCATGAAAACCTTTTTCTGTTCCCTCACTTTCAATTTATGTGTCTTTTGCCCTAAAGTGAGTCTCTTGGCAATTGCTCCCTTGGTTCCTGAGGAGAGAGGACAACTCACAAAGGTAGATTAATTACAAATAAGCATCAGTTGTGGGATTTAGGTAAATTTCAAACTTCAGATTAATTTCAGTTAACTAGGAATCGCTGAGGTCTGTCCCGAGGTGAAACCACAAAGCTCTGTTACTAACCAAACGGCAGGCACCTCACCACATCACACACTTCTGCTTTCCTCCAGCTGTGGGCCGCCAAAGGTGTAACATGATCCGCTTGGTGATTGGTCCCATTAAACAAGATACAGGATGGTAACTCCAGGCAACAGGTTGAGTGCTATATGAGTCCCACCTCTACTTTAAAAAAAAGAAAATTAAATTGTACAAAAAGAAAAGGCGAGGGTAGAATTTCAGAGGTTTTCTGCTTAGGCCTTTTCAGTGAAAGCCAAGCAAGGCCTCCCAACTCCAGCCTCTTTAAGCAACAACCTCTAGATAATACTCACAAAGAAGAAAACATGTTTCTCTCTAGAAATTTCCATATTAAAGCTCGAAACACTGACTACGTCAATCAGATTTGCTTTCCCCAACTAAAAGAAACGAAATAAAAAGAGAAACCTAGCTTTTTGCATTTTGAGTGAGCAAAGCAGCCTAGTGACCTGATGATTTGAGCCACTATATGAGGTTTGTTATAATGACTTAAACATTTTTATATAATTATAAGGTGATACCTGCAAGGCATGGGTGAATAAAACCATCATAGTACCTGGCTCTGGAATAGGTTGACCAGCTGTCCTGGTCTGTTTGGGACACAGGGTTTCCCCAGGATGCAAGACGGGCAGTCCTAGAACTGGAAAAGTCAGTCATCTGCTTTGGAGGCTAGAGGAGTACAAGTGTTGGGAAAGTGAAGAGAGAAAAGGTGAGCCAGACTCAGCACAAGTGTTACTAAATAGTAAGAATAATAATGATGGATAATTACACATAAGTGGTTCTCTTGGAATAACTGAAATTGCCTCGAGGGCATTCATTGTTTTGGAGGAATGGTTTGCTAAAATATTATACAATTCTCTGCCTCATTCAAAAAATAGTGTGTATTATTTAACGTTTCCTTATGTGGTTCAAGCTACTAGGTGCATCTCTTCCTGGTGGGGTGTGCTTTGAAGTCTGTCCATTAAACAATCAGCTACTATTTTGTCCTTAGCACCATTTAGGTTCTTTTTTTTTTTTTCCGTACGCGGGCCTCTCACTGTTGCGGCCCCTCCCGTCGCGGAGCACAGGCTCCAGACGCGCGGGCTCAGCGGCCATGGCTCACGGGCCCAGCCGCTCCGTGGCATGTGGGATCCTCCCGGACCGGGGCACGAACCCGCGTCCCCTGCATCGGCAGGCGGACTCTCAACCACTGCGCCACCAGGGAAGACCCCATTTAGGTTCTTGCTTCTCTCTGCTGTTTTGAGGAAATCAGATAATCCATTATAAAGACTATATGACTAATAATAGCCAGAAAGGTACAGGTGAGACACAAAAGACCTGGCTTGAGCGTAGAGTTTTTGTGGTGATGGTACTAATTTTCAGAGACCTTTTTTATTTCAAGTGTGAAATTACATTCTGAATGGTTGACTCTGTTAATGGGTTTGACTTCTAGAAAATTCTATTCAGTTTGACCAAAAATTTATTGAGGAATTATTATATGGTACTGGTTACTCAAAACTTTCTGTATGGATTTTGTCTTCAATAGGACACAGTTTGGAAAAAGGGTGGTACCATTGTATATTCATTTTGTCTTAAAACTGAGTTTTATATACAGAAAGTCTCTGTATAATTATAAGTACCAATTGTTGAATACTTATGACTTATTAGGCACTGCACAGAGATCTTCACTTGATTAAATATTTTTCCAGGGTTGTGACCATGGATTCAAATATTTCTGCAACACCTTATTGGGAATCATTTGAGGTAGTTTTGTAAAAACTTTGCCCCCTAAGATGCTGTTCCTTTACTTCTTCCCGCTAAATGACCGCTCTGACCCCAGACACTGCTTAGATTAGGTCTGTGAAATTATCCTCGCCTTTGGGCAAGTATCTGGGTTCCCTGCTGTATAACAAACAAATGAATCGCATCTCACACTGTGTCGTTCTATTTGGCTTTTGTTTTTCAAATTTTTGCTAAAACACTTGTATGTCTAAAGTCCCAGTTAAGCAACGTTTTATTTGATCCTGCAAACAAAGAGAGCATGTTTCACTAAATAGCATCTAGGAGTTTCCTTTAAAATATATGAACAGCTGCATTAGGCACTTAGACCCATGAAAACAGATTATTTACCAATAGAGACATTTCAAAGGCAAGTGTGGACACATCCCTGACAACACTTGGCAAAGCACCCTCAGATGGCAACCATTCATACAAGAACTCAGGAGAGAGGCTTCCCTGGTGGCACAGTGGTTAAGAATCTGCCAGCCAAAGCAGGGGACACGGGTTTGAGCTCTGGTCCGGGAAGATTCCACATGCCGCGGAGCAATGAAGCCTGTGCACCACAACTACTGGGCCTGCACTCTAGAGCCTATGATCCACAACTACTGAGCCTGCATTCTAGAGCCCACGAGCCACAACTACTGAGACCGCGAGCCACAACTACTGAGACCGCGAGCCACAACTACTGAAGCCTGCGCTCCTAGAGCCCATGCTCCGCAACAAGAGAAGCCACCGCCGTGAGAAGCCCTCGCACTGCAACGAAGAGTAGCCCCCACTCGCTGCAACCAGAGAAAGCCCGCACGCAGCAACAAAGACCCAGCACAGCCAAAAAATAAAAATAAAAAATAAATAAGTTTATTAAAAAAAAACAGAACTAAGGAAAGTGGATCCTCCGTGCCGAGGTTTTCTTCAGTCCTGCCATGAGCTCTCGGTGGTCAGAGGTGTCCTCCCTTCCTTTGCAGGCTCCGCTGAAAGTTACAGCCTGCATCACTTGGGCACATCCAGTCAATGAGGCAGCTGAAGAAGATGCCCCAGGGTTGCCATGGAAACGGAAAGAAGCATCGAAGCACCTTCTCCTGCATACTCCTTAATTTAATCTGAGTGACTTTATTCAAGAACCAAAAATAAAACGTGCACCAGGATGTAATTATATAAAGAGCTGTGTTGGATGATAAATACCGTATGTACTTTTGCCTTGGTGTACAGCTCTCTTCTCCCTTCTATTCTGAAACATTTGAACTTTTCCAGCAGGAGTCTTCCTGTAAGGTTTAATTGAAGCGAGGCACAGATTTACCAAGATAAGGCAGTGAGCCTTGCTTGGGAAATTCTACCTCGCCCTGGCTCATACGTGTTATATGAATGTAGAGTCTCCGAAAACAAGGTCCACTTCCAGGGTCTGCTCATATTGGGCCATCTAACAAGCTCACTGGCACCAACTGAAATTGCTCTGCCTTCAGGCGTTCACCAGTCTTAAACATTCTATAGGTTTATGATCATTTTCTAGGATAATAAAAAGAAGTGGATAGGAGAATGCCAAAACAGCAATTAGTGAAGGGCAACAAAAAAAATTTTTTTTTAAAATCCTGTTGCTACTTGCAATAAACAAGCTGTTTCACAACAGAGAGATGGGGGACGGAGATGCAAAGACCTCAGCAGTGGTCCTATTGCAATACTCACCTGGGAGAAAGGGGTCAGGATGTAAAGAGTCTGCCCCCATTAGAAGTTTACACCTTCTAATGGACTGATGAATTACGTTGGCTAGAAGAAAAAGTGACCTCTTCTTCCCACCGTCCTTAAGTGAAATAAGGCAGTCCTGAACCTGCACATTGGCATGATTTTAAAAGGGCTTAGGGGGATTCCCTGGTGGCGCAGTGGTTGAGAGTTCGCCTGCCGATGCAGGGGACACGGGTTCGTGCCCCATTCCGGAAAGATCCCACGTGCCGCAGAGCGGCTGGGCCCGTGAGTCATGGCCGCTGAGCCTGCGCGTCCGGAGCCTGTGCTCCGCAACGGGAGAGGCCACAGCAGTGAGAGGCCCGCGTACCGCAAAAAAAATAAATAAATAAAAGATAAAATAAAAAGGGCTTAGGTTGCTCTTTCCTGTTAGTGATTTGCACGAAGCTCTGTGCCATATAGGATTTACTTAAAAAGGAAAATGCAAAGGTACAAGGTGTGTCTGGTGAGCTAGAATACGATCCTATCTTTTGTAAAAAAAAAAAAATGTGCGGGTCCAGATAGTGCCATTTGTAAAACTAGACTGGCCGTATTGTTTAAATGCATATGAAAACCAGCTACATGCTTGCAAAAAAAAAAGAAAGAAAGAAAGAGAAAGAAAAAAAAAGGAACTGAAGAATTTCCTTGAATACCTACCTAAGCTTGGAAATTTTTACTTTAATGAATCTAGTATTTCCGGACCTTTGTAACCAGATGTACAGAACAACCACTCTGAGGAGGTTATTACTCTGTCCATATTAGTGGCACAGAGGAGTTGAGTTCTTGTAGGTTGATGTGGAGAAAACAAAAACAAATCAACAACATCAACAGCAAAAACCCCCAGAAACAATCCATCTGAACTCAAAGCCATGCAGATATTTAAAGCTGTGTTTGAGGAACTTCAAACGTATGTTCATATATATATATATATAGTTCACATATCTATTTTCCTTAAAGAAACTTGCCATTCTAAGAAATTCTTTAAGGAACCACCTATAAGTTTTGTGCAACAGATTTGATTTCTCCCTTTTCTTTTTATTTCTGTGTAAGATGCATTTAACCCCACTTAGTGAAATGTGATTTGCAGCCTGAGTCATCTCCTGCAGAGAAATGGCTGCAAAAAGTTGCCTTTTTCTAAGGACTTGAGACTTCTGAGCCTTAGTTTGCTCACCGGAAAATAAGAATAAAAACAGAATTTTGTGAGATGTAAAGGGAGAGAGTTTTTATAAAAGTGCTTCATAAGTTATAAAGTACTATACATATATTAGTTTTCTACTTGTAGTAGCAGTTTTTCATTTTCTCATATAGATAGTTTTTACTCCAAATTCAAGACATTTAAGTGCACCCAGAAAGAAGGGAGCTTGTCGCATTTGGGAAACGTTCACCAAGCATCAAGCACCTAGAACTATGATGGGTATCGAGCTTACAAAGAGCTTACAGTGGCATGAAGGAAATGAGAACAACAGTTACAGTAATCTAATTTTATATTTCTATATTTGTGCTCTGACTTTGGCAGTCAAAGCAGAAGACCTCCAGTACAATGTCTGTGCAAGAAATGCAAGCATACTCTTTTCCACTCTTGCTGAGAAAATCCCTCCCATTACCTGTCATGTTATATTATATGCATTAAATGCCAAGGTGGTTTTCTTTTTTTCTTGCGCTGGAGTTTGTAAGGTGGCACTTATGCACCTGGAGCCTGCTGCTACGTGAAGGGAAGTTGTTGTTCTTGACAAAATGCCAAACCTATCAGGTTACAGAATCGATTTCCTTTATCTTGGGGTGCTGGACTCTTTTCAGGACGCAAGAGGGATAGGATTTCACAGCTTGTTTGGACACACTGGTCGTTTCTTATTCTCATTTATTCCGGGAGAAGTGTGTAGTCTCCTGGCACACCTCCTAGTCGGGTCAATGCCTGAACAAGAAATGCATTAGGTGCCCCAGATGCCTTCAGCTGAACAAAATGGCTTTATTGCCCCAAAACACAACGGCTTTCCAAGTGCCAAAGGTTGGCTCTTCCTGGACCTTCTAGCCAAACAAAAGCAGCCTTGCTCTTTGAGAGAAGTTTGGTAATATTTCTATCCGGCTTGGTTGTGTAAGAAAACCTCCTCTGTTAACCTTGGAGCCCAAACTGATTTCCCCTCATTGGACTCCGAAGGATTCCTTCCCTATCACTTCCTAGCAGATATATGTATATTTTTTTTCTTCACCATCTTCATCACTTCATTTTGCAGGTCAGATCTTTACCAAATTTTCAAGTCACCGAAAGCTTTCTGGAAAATGTGCTAAAATGAACCATCTATTTTCTTTTCGACAAATTTTTTTTAAAAAGAAAGCCAAATTCCTGACAAAGAATTATGAGGAGGTTCCTTTTGCCCATCACCCCACCCTAACACATACACACACGCACATGAAACTAAATGCACTCACGATGATGCCCAGGGGCCTCATTTTTAAGGAGTCTTGCTTGTGACATTGGTAAGATGAAAGGGGAAATTCAACCCAGAAACTGTACAAACATCACATAATTGGAGGCATTTGACCTGAATTATTTATTATTTACTATATGTGTTATGGTTACAGGAAAGGAAATAATAATAATGATGGGACTGTTGGTGATTCTCGTTTTTTTCTTTATAATCTATTTATAGTTTTCATATTTTTCACCATGAAAATATACCTGTTTTTCAGGTCTTATTAAGATTTTTGAGTTGAACTTGTAGTTCATTTCTCCTATTCTTGTTTTCTTTGTTTTATACTAATGATAAGTCCATAAAATGTCATCTGAGTACCACTTCTGCCAAAATCCGTACGTTTTTGGACCTGCCGCATTCTCATGTTTATTTATTTATTAAAAGTGTCTGAGTCCTTTGTAATAACCCAAAGGTTATCAAAAAGAGTCTTTAAAAATGTCCAGCTGGATAGTTGTTTTTTTGTGTGTGCTTTCACGTGTGTGTGTGTGTGTGTGTGTGTAAGGAGCCTATCTCATTCCTTTTGTTTTTAATATATAATTTTATTGAACTGTGGTCAGAAAACATAATATATTATTTTCTTTACAACATAATGGCCATTTTCTTGGGAATATGCCATGACTGAAATAAAAGTACATTTGCCCTTTGTTAGGTACAAAGTCTATATGTTTATATAACATATGATGATAACATATAAGTCTATATGTTATCATTATGTAATTCAAAGATTCAATACCCTTAAATATTTTCTATCTGTTGAATCTCTTGACTGCCGATCTAAGTCTGTTTAAATCTCTGCCATAACGGTAGAATAGTCCATTTCTACTTGTCTTGAAGGGCACTTGCGTCCTGTATATCTCAGATATATTAAGTTATGATATATTAATATATTGATATAAGATATATTGTTATGTGATATATCACTATGATATACTGATATATTGCTCATGGTAATGGTTGTTAAATCTTATCGGCAAATTGTAACTTTATCAAATACAATAATTATCTTTTTGCCTTGAATTATTTATTTTTTTGTCAGACATTAATGTGGTAATGCTGTGGTTTGGTTTTGTTTTGTTTTGGTATTTACCCAGTATATCTTTATTTTTCACCCTTTATTCTCTATCTTTTTATGTCTGATTATTTTTACATGTCTGATTTTTAGAACAAATTTGAGGAGGACATCTATGACTATTATGTTATGAATAATCACGTTTTCTATTTTCCTTTGCCCCTTCTCTTTCTTCTCCGTCCATTAATATATTAATGTATTTGTCTTTGTTTCTTCTTCTATTGGCTTTTATATGTATGTTCTATTTCTTAATTTTAGTGGATGTCATTATATGTTTAAGCGCTGTATTTAAACAAATCATTCTGAAAATGCCTAGAACTTGTTTGCATTTTCATCTATTTCTTTTTCGCTAAGACAGATATGCCTATGCTTAGCATTTCTGCACCCTACAGTACATGATAAAAATCAGAGCTGAATGAATTTTAGTGGGTTTTTATTTTAAATGTGATGCAGATTCATTATGCTCCTAAATTAAGATGAAACAGACACTACGGTGATTCAAGTGGAATGAAGGTTTTTACTAGTCAACAAAGGAATCTGCGTTAAGTTGTAAATTCCAGGAAGTAGGTCAGGTTGTTCATTTGATATTGAGCACAGCCGTCTTTTGCTCTAGCGAATCCGTATCAGCTTCCCTCTCTGCCCAACACTGCCCGCGGTAAAGGACCACTCGGAATGTAAGCGGGTCCTCTGAGTCATTCTGATGCACTGGAGCTTGAGATTTCCTGCACGAGACAAGCATAGAGAGAAGGCCCTCACCCCAGAATGTCTCAGTAGCAGGCTTGAGAAGGGGCCCCAGAATTTGCATTACTAATAAGTTCCCAAGTGGTGCACAAGACACCGACCCATGCAACCCATATGAGGAACAAATGGTCTAGCACAGTAGTTCTGAACAGGAGCCCTGGAAACTTATTTTGACTGTAACAGGCTAGATCTACCACCTTGGGAAAGCCATTTTCTCCTCCCAGATTCCAGGTTCCTCAAGTAAAAAGGAAGAGGAAGAGATGGTTCTGAGGGTCCAGCTCACTCTGGTTTGTTTGTTTCTTCTCTCTGTAAAGAGGCTGTGGTTTATTTTCTATCACATCTCATTATTGTATTCATCAGTGAGTCTGAGATAATTACATGAAGACTTTTTTCTTTTAGTATTTAGACACCAGTAAAAAATTCATACGAAAAGATACAATAGATTTGCTAGAGGCAAAAAAGAAGGGAAGTAAAATTCGAACAGAATAGAGAGTAGCTTATATAAGGCATGCCGTTAATATTTATATGTTTGTATAATGGGCCCAAAATTTGCCTCTGTGAATTTTTTTAGCAGTCAGGTTGAAGGAGAATGGTCAAAATAAGGTAAATGGTTTAGGAAATACAGCAAGTGCTGTGGTGATCCAAAGGCAAAGGAAAATATTTCTATTCAGGAAGGCTGGTTAAAACAGAGAGGACGATGGTACCGGGGAGCTTTGGAGATAAACCTGAAATGATGGGTATGGTTTAAAGGGATAAAGGTGGCAGGCAGGACATTGCAAGCAGAGCACCCACTGCAAACACACATATAAACGTGGGAGACCTAAGGCATATCTTAAGAAACATAAGACACCCATCTTGTCTAAGGCAGGAATTTTGCTACCCCAGAACTTTTGACAATGTCTAGAGGCCTTTTGGGTTGCTGCAGTTGTGGGGCTGGGTGCTATCAGCATCTAGACAGATATGCTGCTAAACCTTCTACAGTGCACAGGACAGGCCCCCACGAAGAGCAAGTATTCAGTCCAATACGTCAATGGAGCTGCTGTTGAGAAGCCCTCGTCTAGGGGGCAGCTACTCTGTGACATTAATGAGGAATATGATTGAAAAGGAGCTTAAGGACTTTAAATGATTTTTCTTGAAATAGAAGGTTGTGAGCAACCACTGAAGTCTTGTGAATAAGGGAATGATGTCACTCTTTAAGAAGCTAAAATGATGGGCTTTTTAGGAAGATGACGGGCCCAGTGCACACAGGTGACTGGAGGGATAGGAGATGAAGATGGAGTTTGTAGACTAATTAAGCGCCTATGGCTCAATATTTCAGGTGAGAGGCCATAAGTACTTGGACTTGAGAATGGAAAGGAAGGGATTGTCTCCAGAGATGATTCAGAAAAGGGATGTACATGACTTGGCAACTGTTTAAATCACGGTGGAGGAGAAGGTGGCTGGAAGCATCAAAGCTGGTCTCGGCATAGCTGAATTAAGAAACAGGGGAATCAGAAGACTTCCCTGGTGGTCCAGTGACTGAGACTTCGCCTTCCGATGCAGGAGACGTGGGTTCGATCCCTGGTCAGGGAGTGAAGATCCCACATGCCTCGCAACCAAAAAACCAAAACATGAAACAGAAGCAATATTGTAACAAATTCAATCCAGATTTTAAAAATGGTCCCCATCAAAAAAAAAAAAAATCTAAAAAGAAGAAAAAAAGAAACTGGAGTCAGGAGAGAGGGCTGATTGGAAGGTTAAAGAATACACATTGATTTTGAGGGTGGGAAGGGTATTTATAGGTAGACACATCAGAAGGCTTCTGGAAGGCAGATAGATTCAAAGTAGCACTTCTGTTCACATCCCTAAACTCTTCCAGTCGAGCGGAATCCCTGTTACCACACTCAACTTGCAACAATGTAACCTTTTCATTCTTAGGCGGGAGGGGGCCCAGGCTTGGCCCTTCAGCAGTTCAAGGAGCCACCAGTCTCATCCTAGCTGTGTCCTATTGGAGTTCACTAAATACTTAACAGTAGTCAAGGGCTGTCATGGGTTTTGTTTACTACAGGTTGTGTCTACCTCTGTGTACATCTTCCATGATTTCAGGGTTGTAAATTTCCAAGTCACATTGGTTCTGTGGGCACCAGTTCACAATTATGTAAATCACCTTCGCATGCTGCTACATATCCACTCAAGCCGGACGATTCAGCACATCCCAACATGTACATTTGAGACGGTTCCATGAATTACATTCTTTGTTCTAATCCTGCGTTGACTCATTCCCGTGTATTTGCCATCACTCCTGCTGCAACTTGACCCACGGTGCTCTGTTAGCCTTGTTATACGGTCTTAGTTTGCAGTGGACAAAGCTGCTGCCCCTTCTCTGATGGCAGGAATGGAAGCAGAGGCGGCCAGGAATCTATCAGTGCGCACAGCTGATGTACACAACAGCCAGAAATTGGCATCTTCACAGGTTCATTAGACGGCTGCATGGACAGTTTAATTCCTTCTGACTTATATGCAAGGCACATTTTCTTCCATCTCAGGATTTCCTTGTGCTTCCAGCTCCAGAGAATCATGCAATTCTGGAATCCACATACACTGTGTATTCCAACCGTACTTTCACCACGCAATTTGCGTTTGTGCCACAAAGAGGAAGCATGATCTAAGGAAACTGAACTGTGTTTAGTTACGAAAATTCTACCGATGTCTCACGACCTTTCTGTTAGTTGATTTGTCAAAGTGCTATCCCAGTTGCAGGAGCACAGGTGTTCCACGAATCTTGTTGACTGGGCTGGATTTGGTGCCTAAGGTCTTGAAGGTACTTGTCTCCGTGTCCAAAAGTCAAACTCACCCAAGAAGATGAACATACACCAGGGTGATCCACTGTGAGACCTGTTGAAAGATTAACGTTATGGAAAGCCCTTCACAGGAGGGGGAAGGATAGGAGAAGGTTATGGAAAACCCTTCACAGGAGGGGGAAGGATAGGAGAAGGTATCTTCTTCTTATCTACCAGCTTCCACATGCCACGAAAGAAACAATTTCCAGGCAGACAAACTGGTCAGTGCCATGCTTGGTGTGGATGATTTTTCCAATGGATACATCAATCCTTCATTGACTCAGGACCCTGAGAAACTTCCATCTTACTAGGCTACAACACTTCCTCATCGATAGAGGATCTGTCTCCTGGCTTCCAGGCCATCATTCCCTTCCTTGCTGCTTCCATTTTTCTTACGAACTGCATTCTTCATATTCCCAGAGGTTTATGGTAATCCTCAGCAAATACTTTTGCAGCAGAAGGTGTCATGGTGGGTGGCTTAAAAGTAAGAGAGACAAAGAAAAGCTTCATCAACCTCATAATTCTCTAGAACTTGTCCTGCTTCCCTGGCCCATTTGAAGGTGAAGTTTGAAAATGTTGTGTTTGAAGAAGATAAGGAATAAGGAGTGGGATGACAAAACAAACAAACCAACCAACCCTGAAAAATACGGTTTCTTGAAAAACTATGGAAAGGATCGACACTCCGTGTATAAAGGGATTACGATGGCTGAATGAATGTTTTATTGAATCGTTTGGACTTAGAGGCAGATAAGCTGCTCCCTGAGGCTCTGGAAGGGCCTTCCAGAAAGTTACAGGTAACAAATTAATTCCTTAGGGCCCTTAACAGGAGAACACACCCTTAGAAATTCTCCTTTCTTCCAAGTAAGACCTAGTCAGTCTTAATCTTTCTTCCCTCTGGTTTTCCTAATCTGGAACATCTTTTAGAAAATGTCACTCAGCTGTAATAAAAAAAGAACAAAATAATGCCATTTGCAGCAACATGGATGGACCTAGAGATGATCGTACTGAGTGAGGTAAGTCAGACAGAGAAGGACAAACACCGTATGACATCACTTATATGTGGAATCTAAATAAAACGATACAAATGGGCTTATTTACAAAACAGAAATAGACTCACAGATGTAGAAAACAAACTTATGGTTACGGGGGAGAAGGGGGTGAGGGATAAATGGGGAGTGGAGCACAGGGAGCTCTACTCAATACTCTGCAATAACCTACATGGAAAAGAATCTGAAAAAGAGTGGATATGTTTCTATGTATAACCGATTCACTTTGCTGTACACCTGAAACTAACACAACATTGTAAACCAACTCTACTCCAATAAAAATTTTAAAAAATGTCACCTTCAGCCTCTAAAGTTCAGCAGCAGTGATGTGATTTTACAGAGATACAATTAAAAGTATGCCACTAGGGCTTCCCTGGTGGTGCAGTGGTTGAGAATCTGCCTGCCGATGCAGGGGACACGGGTTCGAGCCCCGGTCTGGGAAGATCCCACATGCCGCGGAGCAACTGAGCCTGTGGGCCACAACGACTGAGCCTGCGCGTCTGGAGCCTGTGCTCCGCAACAAGAGAGGCCGCGACAGTGAGAGGCCCGCGCACCGCGATGAAGAGTGGCCCCCGCTCGCCGCAACTAGAGAAAGCCCTCGCACAGACACGAAGACCCGACACAGCCAAAAAAAAAAAAAGTATGCCGTTAATAATATCTTAGATTTATGGCAAGTGTTTCCAGTGGTCTTTCTGACCCAGAGAATGCTTCTGTTCAGACTTTGTCAAAGATGGCCACCAGGGCTGAGCTGGGAACCGATGCCCGTCAGTACTTGAAAATCACTTCAGTCTGACTGCTCCCGGGAATTACCACTTAGGCTTCCCAACTTTTCACACACGTTTTATGCATTCACACATGCAGACACACACCGACATCAGCTCTAGGTAGCCCTGTATCATTTTCGACCGTGTCTTTACCGGCTTCCTCTTCCCTCTGACAATCTGAGATGAAAAAGCTCCACTCATGTTCTCACCTATTCTTTCCTCCATGGATGGAAAAGAGATTGAAGTCTACAGATTAAATGAAGTGACCTCAGGTTCCTGCTAAACCTTCCTTTAGTGTCACTTAGGATCCATAATTAGTAAACAATTTATGCTGAGAACTTCAAAGTAATTCATAAGCTACCTGTATTAATCTAGAAATTACTGGGGAAAAAAAATCTGAGTTTATTTCCCTGTGTATAAGCGGGCTGAGTAACGGTTACCTTGCATGACATTTAAGTGTCTTGACAAATTCCATTTAATCTGCCTATGTCAGGACCTCTAAAGAAGACGACTGAGTAAAAGCACTTTTATTTGGCAGTCCTCCACAAAATACAGCCAAAACAACAAAATTAACAAAGAAAAAGGAAAGAAAAGAGAGAAGAAATCTTTTCTTCAATGGAATGAGGACGCGGTCAGCTGGAACCCTGATGAATGTCTGCCAAGCACAGTGAAAATTGGATCATTCTGAAGAAGGCCATGAAGAGAAACTAGATCTTCAAGTCTTAAGCCATGTGGCTGATTTTTTTCCTTAAAAGTGAAAAAATCAAAGGTCCAACCAAAGACCATTTTTCTTGGAAAACCAAAATGTAGGAGTATGAGCTGGCCCAGGAAAAAAATCACACCACCATCTAATTCTGTAGAGGCCCAGTTCCAGCCGCAGGGCATCAGGGAGATAGGCAGAGGGTAGATGTAATAAGTCACCACCATTTTCCAAGATTTAACATTCCAACTAGAGAAATGTGAAAACGTTCTGAGTAAGAAGCCTCTGAGAGATGGGGCAGATGGACACGAGCGCAGAGCCCGGCATTTATTAGGCACTTAGTAAATATTCTCTGGGAGATGGAAAGAAGGAAAGAAAGGAAAGGAGGGAAGGAAGGAGAAGGGCAGTGAGAAGCAAGCAAGTGGCAGGTGCCTACCCATCCTTGTTTCCAGGGTTACACCCTTGTTTCCAGGGTTACACCCTTGCCACATATAGATGAAGCCTTTGTTTCTTTTTTGGTTTTCTACCAAACATCTCAAGGCCATGTGACATTCTGGGTGTATCTACATCTGGGCCAGAAGGGTACATTGTGTTCTATCTTTAACTCTCAGGGCATACAGGAATAGTCTAGGTCTCCTGAAAAGTCCTGGGATGATCAACAGATACCATTTCTCTTTCACACTTCTTTGAGCAAATCATTGAAAATAACAGAAATACATTTAGTTTCAACAAAGGGGCTATCTTTGGATTCCATGAGGATGAAGGTGAAGAATACGTATTTACATTTTAATTGGTGTCAAAATATTTGTATTGGTGTCAAAGTTAGAAACACGTTAACTTTTGGGCTTCCCTGGTGGCGCAGTGGCTGGGAGTCCGCCTGCCTATGCAGGGGACACGGGTTCGTGCCCGGTCCGGGAGGATCCCCCATGCCACGGAGTGGCTGGGCCCGTGAGCCATGGTCGCTGGGCCTGCGCGTCCGGAGCCTGTGCTCCGCAACGGGAGAGGCCACAACAGTGAGAGGCCCGCGTACCGCAAAAAAAAACAAACAAAAAAACAAACACGTTAACTTTTAAACTCATGCATTCTAAAAGTGAGATATGTCTTAGTACTTTTCAGAGTTTCTTAAACTTTCTTTGGCTCAGTTTTCTCACGTATGAAATGGTGGTAACAGTATCTACCACGCATGGTGTGAGGATATAAACGAAAGGAATTTACAAAACATCTACCACAGTGTCTGATACATTGTAAGCATCTGATTTCCCCATTTTAGACAGGACCGTCATTTGATAACATTTTCTGTGTCTATCTTTCCCAAAGTACTTTGGAACCACTTCTTTTTTAAACCACATCAGAGTATTTGAACACGGTAAGATAGAGAAAGTAAAATCTAACACTTCTAAAATGTTTGAAATAATTCATTAAACTGAAAAAGAAATACCAGAAAATGAAGGGTCATCTATGTAGACTGAAGGTATAGTATATGTTTGTTCTTTACAGTTTGAACACAATCCAAAGTTGATTTTTTTCCTCTGACTTCCTGCATTTGCTTCCTTTCACTTATATCAATGTCAGCAAATCAAAGAGGGTAGATCAGCGTCAGGCACTGGTGAAAGCAAACAGTCTAAGTGGGGAAGCTGGAAGAAGTCTCCCTGCCAAGCTCGGTCTTGATGGTGGATGGGGCTCCCTGCAAAAAGCCCTTGGCTGAGGTGCGGTGCTGAAATCAGCAAAGCTGGCCTCCGGTTGCCGGAACCTCAAGAGACAATAATCCCTGTCTTGCCTGTCAGCCTGTTCACGAAGTAATTCCCAACCAGGGCAGGAGCGCTCTCCAGGGTGTGTTCAGGGATATGTGTGGGTATTTTGGGATTTCACTGTGACTGGAGGATAATTCTAATATTTAACATCAGGGATCCAGGGATGCTCGACTCCTGCAACGTGCTGGGGAGCCTGCAGTTGAAAAAGTATCCCATCCAATTTGCAGTCACATGCATTAAAAATACTGCGATACACACACACGCATGCGCACGTACATATACGTCTGTATAATAAATAAATTATATATACGTATGAAGAACAAAAATGAATTCCATCTCAAGATGTCGATACCGACCAGGGTTCTTGGCCTTCTTTAATAAATAGAAATTGATTAGAGACCAGACAAGAAATTCAGGCAAGGCTTTATTGGGGCCCCTGCTGCAGCAGGTGGGGGAGTGAGAACAAGTAACAAGTTCCTCCGAGGGGGGGCGAACTGGTTCCTAATATGGGGTGAGGGAAGGGGTGTGTCCGGGGGTCGGGCGGGAGTGGTGGCTCAGGCGTTCTGCCCACCCCTTTGGTGGTGTCGAGTGCAGGGGGCCTGCTGAGCACCCGGCTGTCGCTCCCGGCTCTTCAGAAGTCGCAGCTGGTCTTTTTGGCCTTTTCCTATCTTGTTGTTACTTTTAGTTCCTCATAGTTTCTTTGTGTTTTGTTGCTCAAGGAGACATGTGTCCAGGTGCAAGCCCTGCAGCAGACGGTCCCAGGTCCCAGGTCCCAGCCTGTCTCAGTGTTAACATAAGTAAAGGCATAGAATGACTGATGGATGCTCTTCTTAACAGCGGAGCTGCTTAGGGATTCATTCCTCTGTCCCTGAATGCTGATTCTCAGATCACTCTCCAATCCGTTGGACCCAAGATGCAACTCTTGGGGATCAAATTGCATGTCCCCACCACACCCAACTTCTGTTAAGTATTTAGAATGGCAACAGATATCTGAGAGTCATAACTTGCTATTTGTTTTTTTTCTTTTAACCTCAAGGTTTAAAGGTTCTCCCTTAAGCCTTTGTGAGAAGACCACTCTGGGTAGCTAGTAAATCTGTGTGTGAGCCCTCAGGCAATGCATCCTCTTCAGGAATGGGTGCTTTTTCAGGAAAGATTTTTGTAGGTGGTTCTGTTTTGTTCTGACATTGTGTTTATATTGGGCTCCATCCCCACATTTTTTTTTCATGTAGTTGCATTTACAGAAAGCCAACTCATAACAAGATATGTATTTTTCTTTGTCCTATACCGGGGTGGGGCCTCTTCTTATTTATATACACTGTCCAAAACAGATACTATAGAAACACAAACTCTTATTTTTGGTGGCAACTTGTCTCCCTTAACTTCATGCAGACCTGAAGGAAATTATATCCTAAGAAAATGGAAGATGGCAACACACTGGTGAAAACTCCGTTTGGAGAATGTATTACTTAAGAGCTGTATTGTCCAGGTGAAGTACTTTTAGGCCTTTTTAAATGGCTTTCTTGGGTTTGGTTACTATGGATGTATTCTCTCTCCCCGGCAGTGTCAGGGCCATTTCCTGATTCTTGCCAGCCAAAAGTTGCAACATCAAAGAAAAAAGAGCAGAGTTTTATGAAAGTACTTTCCTTGGAGTTTTCATTATAAATTCGGAGGGGGAAGAGAGAAATTTTAATGTGGATCAAACTCTTGCTTGTTGTCAGAATAACTGTTGCAACAATTGAGTAGCTCGTGTGTTGCCCAATTTGACGGCAGGCTCCAATAGTCAAAGAGTGTCCTTAGATTGTATGTATTTTAACATGCATCTTCATAGCATTATTTTATTCGTGAACGATGCAAGTAAAAATGCTTGCATACGGGGGCTTCCCTGGTGGCGCAGTGATTGAGAGTCCGCCTGCCGATGCAGGGGACACGGGTTCGTGCCCCGGTCCGGGAAGATCCCACGTGCCGCGGAGCGGCTGGGCCCGTGAGCGATGGCCGCTGAGCCTGTACATCCAGAGCCTGTGCTCCACAATGGGAGAGGCCACAACAGTGAGAGGCCCACGTACCGAAAAAAAAAAAAAAGTTTGCATGCAGTTCTAGCTGTATCTACCTTATAAGTGCTTTATTTCTTGGAAGAGGAATTCTCTTTCAATCTAATATGAGCATATCTTCATCAAAGTCTCCATTAGAAACATTGTTGTTGGGTTTTTTTTTAACTTCATCTTTTTTAGAGCAGTTTTAAGTTCACAGCAAAATTGAGAGGTAGGTAGGTACAGAAGTTTCCCACACATGCAAAGCCTCCCCCTTTATAAACATCCCCCATCAGGGTGGGATGAACCTACATTGACACATTGTAATCACTTGAGGTCCACAGTTTGCATTACAGTCACTCTTGGTGTTGACGTTTGATGGGTGTCACAGTATTTTAATACTCACATTTTAAGGCAGATATTGAGTTCCTGAGATCACATAAAATCAGAATTTTCTCAAGCATCCACCTAGTCCCCTGGAAGAAGTTATGTCAATGACCAGAAGTTCTATTTTCCTCGTCGCGCTCTTTCTATCTTACCCTGGCTTTCACATTCAATTCCACTTCCCGATTCTCTCTCGGCCTGGAAGTGCCAAAATGTAGCAAGGAAGTCCAGCTCTCCTCTTCCTAGAAACAAGAAGGTTTATGAAAACGTAAAACTCATTGTGAAATTTCTAACCCAGTTGCACAAAGGCAATGGTTTCTAATTCAGAATTTTCCAAGGAGGGGTCTCCTGTGGGAGAAACCCTGTGCATGCTTTTTGTTGAACTTAATGAAGCTATGCTAAGAAGTTGCAGAAGAGCTTGGGATATCCACCAAAGGGTAACAGAGGACGCCTCTAACCTGCACCATCATGCGTCATCCTAGTCACACCTGTCGGGATGCCGCTGGTGTTCTGGGCCCCACAATGTGACTCCCATGACTTACTTCTGAGATGTCAAATAAGGATACTATCTGTTTGTGTAAACAAATATACTTTACAGTGTCAACTCTTTCCCTTTGGCCATACATACCCTATTTTAAATACTGTAACTGATAAACTACAGAAGTCATCGTGATTATTATGGTATCTAATTTGGTAGCAAACAGACCCTCCTTGAACTCTGAGCACAAAAGCCTATTTATTGAGATAAAGAATTAACGTGTTGACATCCTATGTGGCCTGTAAATATGTGAACATAAAAGAAAGAGAAAGTGCTATTTTCTAGAGTCAAGAGTTTTTCACTCTAAAACGGAATCATCACATTCAACCTTCTTACTCAACCCAAACCAGATGCAGACCCTGTTGATTAAAATGACCAGAATATCAGTACTGTGCATTCTAAAAGTCTGTTACCTTCCTCTTGATTTCCATAAAATGCTGTCCTACTCAGGCATGTGACGTTTGCATTGTAATTGACTTTTATGTTTTATATCCTCTGGGCATCTCAAGTTCTAAGGACTAAAATCCTGACGGTGTTTTAAATAAGTTCTTCAATAGTTAATAGAATAAGACGTTAGCGCACCTACACATTGAAAACTGGATTGACTGAATTAGATTTTTGTAATAAATCACATACAATGAAAACACTGTGTCTTCACAGCTAAGACAAAAAACAAGGAATTTTTCACTTTGCAAAATGTGGCTGTGTAGATACAGCACTCATACCCCATCTTCCAAGTCATTGTTCTTCCTTAGATGACATCAGTATCGGCAGTTTATCTAGTACTTTGACCTCTTTTACTATTTAAAACCATAGGGCTTGGCTTCCAAGAAGATTTATAGGGCAGAGCTACAATTCAGTACCTATTCTAGCTCTCTTCATTGCCTCTTACAAAACAACTATATTTAGAGGATTTCACTAGTCTTAGACTCTAGAGTTTGGTGTATAAACACAATTCAGATGTCCTCACAGTTTTTCAAATAAGCAAAAAGAGAACACAGATCTGAGTTAGTGCTATAATTACAGTATCAAACACTGTGTGTGTGTGTGTGTGTGTGTGTGTGTGTGTGTGTTCGCACGTGCGCGTAGGAAATTCTTTCAAAACCATACCAAAATGTTTACGGTACTCATCTCTGGGTGACGGAGCTATGAATCATTTTTTGTTCAGCATGGAAATTTTATGGATTTGCAGTACTTTGTAACAACTAACAAGTTAACATTATCGGAGGGATACAAAGGCTTAGAATGTCATCAGTGAAATGCAATTAACGTCTACTTTCTGTCGGAAGCCCTTAATTTCATAATCAGCATACCAAATTATTTGTCAGAGGTGGGGGCTGCTAGTCAACCAGCAAGAGCCCATAGTAATATATGGTTTGTAACAAGGAAGAATAGCACAGTGTAATAGAGCAATGCCAGGGGAAGTTATAAACATGGAGCAAATTTTGAAAAGAGCTGCAGCTACTGAGTGAAACGTGGTTTTGGTCTGGTGAAAAGGGTGTTAGTTAATCTACAGTCAGCCTTTTATTTAAAATTTATTTTTACTTGAGATAACATTGACTTATAACATTACCTAAGTTTCATGTATAGAACGTTAATATTTCTAGTTCTAACCATAGCGTGCTCACCACAAAAAGTTTAGTTTCCATTCACCTGGATCAACTGTACGGTAACAGTTAAGAGTGGTACCTCGAAGTATGAACATGACCTTGAAGGCAAATTGCTCTTTTAATAGAAAATCTGAGCGTCTGTAGAAAAGGATTGAGGTGGTTTGTAGAGATGAACTTAGCCAACCTCTGCGAGGGTTAATTACATACTCAGCATTTCATTTACTGAGATAGTATTCATTTGTGTTCCTTTTGATCTTTAGTGTTTGTTGTTCTGTAGTCTTTGAATTCTTCTTCAAAACAAGACTCCTTAGACTTTTTCCAAAGGCTGGTATTGACGAGATGAGCCTAAAATCCATAGAGGGCTTGCAATGATTACCGTGCTAGAGTTTGTGGAGCGGGAATTTTGTCATATGTATGTTGTATGTCATCTGTAATTTTATTTTTCTAATTCTGTACTCCAGACTTTTATTTATTCCACTTGAAAAAGCAGGTTGCTTAATTTTATTTTTCTAATTCTCTGTTTCGGACTTTTACTTATTCTACTTCAAAGAGCAGTTTGCTTATTCATTTCTCTTGCAAAACAAAGAATCTTTGGGATATGGAAAAAGAACCTTGATTTTAAGAGGCACATAAGGGCACATCTATTGGAAAGCTTCTCCTGACCATCACGTGAGTGCAAAGTGCTCCCAGCTTGCAAAGTCTATGGCTGTCTCTTCCTGAAGACCCGTGTGACAAAGCCGTCGGGCAGAGGCAGTGATCTCCCGCCACCACACTGGGCAAGAGTCTGAACCCTGGTCTCCTCTCCGTATAAGTGCCTCTGTTGCTGCTCCAAGCAAGGCTGCTACCCTTTGGCTGTTAGTAACCAGAGACACAGGATCCCAGTGCTGGGCTTTATAACGAAGAATACTGATTTCAAGGACTTTCCTTCAGAACTGACTCTGTGAGGTGGGGGCATAACCTGCGCGCAACCTAGACACTGTCCTTTATAATGACCGATCTGATTAGGAATTTTCCTTTTCTTAGCATCGACTGTACTGTCATGTACTACAATATAGACCTCTAGTTACATACAACCCAGAAACGGGAGGGGGGCATGAGAAGTAAAGGACATCCCATACTTATTTCCCATTTTCTGGCGTATCTTTGCAGTCGTAAGAAAGAGTCTAGAGCTTCATATACACTGTCCACCCTGTCCGGCACGTAGCATCACCCCAGCAACCTGACCTGGTTGACTACTAGTCACATCTCAATCCAATCTCCACTTCCTCAGGAAACCTCCTCTGATCCCAACCTGTGTGTCCATAGGACTGGTATTGTTCCTTCATAGGAAAAATTTTAAATTTGCAAATACACATCTGCTCACATGACTTTTTTTTTTTTTTTGGTGATGGTCTTAAATCATCTTCTGCAAAAGATGTAAAGCCCCATGATAGTAAGAAGTTGGTCTGTTTCCCTGACGTGGTATCTCCCCTCCGTGGAGTCCCATGACTTGGAACATAGTAGGTGCTCAATAAATATTTATGGGATGGATGAATGAATTGAGTGAATAAAAGTAAACAGACGGGAACCTTCTTTATTCGGACTCTCCTGCCAACCTCTAGCTTTTCTTTTCATTTTCTTTAGCCACTTCTCTTGCCCGTCTCCTTAAATGTTATTTTTCCTCAAAGTTCCTTCATCTCTCTTATCATTCTATCCATTTCCCCTGGTTAATTTCATTCATCCTTAAGGCTTCCGTCAACCCTATGTACGGTGACTCCTGAATCTGTGTTTCCTAACTTGACCTTTTCCTGGAGTTTAAAATGACCTTTCTACCTTCCTTTTCAACAGCTAGATAAGACTGTCTAGATAACTCCAGATCCACATCTGAAGTGAAGTCAGTTCTTGCCTCCCTCCATCCTCCTCCTATCCTGCTCCCTCGTAGAAACTTCCCTTTCCAAACTGCCCAAACCAGAAAATTGAATATTATCCTTGATTCTTCCCTCTATTTCAACATCCATCGGTCACGCCATTTCATTAATTTCACCTCCAGATTATCTCAAGAAACTTTTCCCTTCATTCGCTCCCACTGTCTCTGTCTTAGTAGAGACTTTCACAGCTCACCTGAACTTCCGCCATGTTTTTCCCACCTGCCATCCCACGCCAACTAATCCATTTTCCTTCCTGTTCTGCCAGGTTTATTTTTCTTTAACACAAATCTGCTTCTGCCTTCTACTTAAGAATGCCTTCAATGACTGCTCACAGAATGAATTTCCACAGTTATCACTGAAGGGATCATCAAATCAACAGCTTCAGTCTCTTTCATTCTGCCAATGCTCCAAAGTTTTCTATGTTTTTTTTATGCCTAGTGGATATTTTCACAGGTCTCTGCATGTATATGTTGTTTGTATGTGTTAGTATATGTTTATTGTTCTGACTGGAAAGCCCCACCTTTACTTTTCTTGATCAGACAGTCTCTCACTCATGCCGGGAATCCCAGTGCTATCTCTGCGGAAATGATTTTCCTTTTTTCCTTGAGTAGAATTCATTGTTCCCTTATTTGTCCCCCTATAGAAATTTATCTGAATTTTTAAGCTAGCACTTCTTCAAAACTGAGGAACGAATCCAGTTCTCAGGGTCCAGAGCTATCCCTGAAACAGTTATGATAGGTAATTTTTAATTTAACAAACACTATACCATTCCAGGCTTTCTTGTGTTTACAAAGATTAACTCACTGAATCTTCCTAGCAACAGATGACATAGGTACTATTACTATTCCCACTTACCAGGTAAGAAAACTTAGATGCACAGAGTTTAAGTAACTTGCTCAAGGTCACACACAGGCCAGAATTTGAACCTAGACCGTCCAGCTCCTGAGTCGATGAGCTTGCCAACTCCGGGGCTATGCCGTGTCTTTCAGATGAATGCTTGTCTACAGGGCACGTGTGTCAGCAGGATTTCAGGCGGATGGAATCGTTTCAAAGCCGTTAGTAGGGGATCAGTCTCCTTGTTGCTCATGAAGCCATGTAGCCATGGAGGGGAGTAGCTAGACGTTTCCTTTGAACTGCGGTGCTTGATTCAGGCAGCCGCTCAGACTCACATGCGATCTCTTCATTCACACAGGGCAAAACCCAGAACGGCATGCTCCCACCTGGACCTAGTGTCTCCCCGAGGGGAGGAGATGGCCGGGTCTCATTACACTTTATGAAGCTACACGCTAACTGGAGCCCGAGTTGCTCGGAGACTAGGTGATATCTTATATCTTATGGTTGTCCCGGGATATTTCCTGGAGCAGAGCTCAGCAGTTGTAAGTCCACGGCTTGAGCATGGCTTTTTCCTTCCTGGACGAGTTGGCTTTGAGATGGTTGAACAAGTTCCGAAATGTGTAGGCTACACGTAACCCACGACCTTCTGAGGTTTTTTTTTTTTTTCTTTTTCTTTTTTTTCTGATGGAATAGCACCACTTCATGGTCAGCTACCTTTAGTGAGTATATATCGCCTAATGGTTATGTAATATGTTTGGACCGTAGGTATAGGTAATGATATATTTCAGCCTTTAGGCTACTATTCCTTTGATGAATAATTCGTTAGGTGAAAAGAAGAATCATCGCTCTACAAATAGACTGATCATGCGTGTCATGTTTTAGCTTTGTACTTTTCTTCTAATTAGAAAAGTAATCATTTCAAAAGCAATACATTCACTACATACTCTTCAAACATTACAGAAAGCAGATTAAAAAGGCTTCTATAAGTACCTTTTCAAAGACACCTGTAGCTAATAGTTTGGTATACTCCTCTCATTTTTAATGCATACACATATATACTTATCATATTATTATTGATAACAATTTTAAACAAAATTAGATTAGATTATAAATACCATTTTAAACTTTGCTTTTTAACTGAGCAATAATTATTGAGTACAAAAGAACTCAGGAAGTGTTACATCATATAATTTCTCTTGTACATGGGAATCTGATAGATTAATACTGCCTGTTTCATATCTCTCAAATGTTCCGTATGGTAATAAATTAAAACAACGTTTGACATGGAAAAAAAATTGTCACCTTAAGTAACAAAAATTAAAGTTTCTCTAAACTTCCTCCACTTCATTCTTGGAATGTTCTTGACCACTGAACTGAACCAATAAATTACACGGGAACTTTGCTATCCATCTTTAATTTAAACACATTCACAAATCTGTCAATCAACTTTGATTCATCCTCACTACCCATTTGTTTATTTGCATATGCATTTCAAGGCCTTTCCATCTTGAGAGCTCGAACCTCTAACACTAACCTCCCCTCAGACAAACAAACAGAAAACAAAATGCTTGCATACGTTCTTATTAAACTTTCATGGCAAATAATTTTAATAATTTGAATTAAACTCACACACAAAACTCACACACACAAATAGATGGAAAAACCCACTTCTATGGATAGGATAACAATGACTAGGGTTTACAATGGGTTTACTAGGGTTTACAATGATTTACACTTTTAGGCCCTTGCCACCTTCTATAATTAATTTTTAAACACTTCAGAACACCTGGAAATATTGTTTCTATAAAGGGTAACTTTCCCTTAAAGAGATGCAGAAAAATTGTAGCACCGTCAGAAGACAGTGATCAGAACAGTGAAGAGATCATACCAATTAAAAATATTTGAAGAATATGGGCATATAGCCAGGATAACAGAATAATAGAATGGGTCTCTTTTCCCCTCCCCCGACCCCTCCCTTCGTGTCTCCCCTTCTCTGTCTCTTTCTCCCTCCCTGCCTTCCCCTCTCCCTCCTGCTGTATGTAAGTTTGAAGGTTGGCTGGCAGCAGAGCCGACACAGAAAAGCTGTACTAGGGACAATTGAATAATAACTGTATTTAACCATGTAAAAATTAGCTTCCTTTCTCTCTCTCTCTCTTCCTTCCTTCTCCTTCCTTCCTTCTTTCTTCCTTCCTTTCTTCCTTCCTTCCTTCCTTCCTTCCTTCCTTCCTTCCTTTCCTTCCTTCCTTCTTTCTTTCTTTCTTTCTTTCTTTCTTTCTTTCTTTCTTTCTTTCTTTCTTTCTTTCTTTCTTTCTTTCTTTCTTTCTTTCTTTCTTTTCTTTCTTTCTTTCCTTTTTTCTGCCTGCCATGAGGGGCTAAATTAGAATTAATGAAAGAAAACTCAAGGAACCAGATCTCAATGTAAGGAGATTTATTTGCAGTCAGATATGAATAAAACTGGTTGTTTGCATTGAATGGTAATAAGGATGACCACGTTGGTATTATAAACAACATAAAAAATAATGGTTCACCTGTATCGACCTTTGTCAAGTACATTACATGCATTATCACATTTAATCCTTACAATAATGTCATGAACTAGCTATTTTTGTTATCCCCACTTTACAGATAGGGAAATCGTGATATTAAAAGTTAGTCCATGTCTCACATGTGATCGGCTTGAATGTAGAGATAAACCGCATTACAGGGGAGTATCTCACTCTAGAGACTAAACTCATAAGAACTTTGCTATGCTGAATGGTAGTGAATCATCTATTACTGAATTAGCCTTTGAATCATCTGTATAAATATTTAGTAATCTCTTCAGCAAATGCTGAAAGCCATTGTGATAATAAGAATGCAGTGGGATTCAAACAGATGTTGAATTGTTGGGTTAGACTTCATTGCTTTCATATTTTATGACCAATAAAGCACAAAGGTCACAATTTCTGGGTTGGTAACTTTAGAAGCCTTCTTCAGATGTCTTCATAATAATCATGAATCCTCCCTCCCCATACACACACATACACACACACACACACACACACACACACACACTCGTTTCAGAGCCTGCTTCCCACTCCTGGTACATGGAGCACAGCTTAAAAATCAGTAGACTTTGCACAGATGTAGAAAACAAACTTACACTTACCAAGGGAGAAGGGAGGGAGGTGTAAATTGCGAGATTGGGATTAACATACACACACTACTATATATAGAATAGGTAACTAATAAGGACCTATGGTAGAGCACAGGGAGCTCTACTCAATACTCTGTAATGACCTATATGGGAAAAGAATCTGGAAAAGGACAGATATATGTATGTGTATAATTGAATCACTTTGCTGTACAGCAGAAACTAACACAACATTGTAAATCAACTCTACTCCAATATAAAATTAATCTAAAACAAAAGAACTTAAAAAAAAATTGGTAGACTTTGGAAGATGCCCTCACTGTTGCAGACTTGATACAGGGAAACTTTGCTTGTCTTCCGAGCTGCCTCTTTACAAGTCTTTCTTAGTGATTATGTAGAGCAAACTGCCCATCTTTGATGCTCCCCCATTCTGTTCATTTGAAATAAGGAAGTCCAAGGACCAGAGGTGGGAAGCACCTCTGTGGGACGAAGCCTCTGCTTTAAACGTCCTCACGACCCAACCTATAGGGCTCTCAGAAGAGTTTGCTGGCGACATGAGTTGCTAAGTGGCGATGTGAGTCGCTAAGTGGCGATATTTCATTATTAAAATAATAAATGTAATAAATGCTATGTAATGTCAAGTTTCCCAAGGATCTAGTAGCTTCTCAACACGCATAATATACTTCTCTTCAAAAATATCTATTGGAATGCTCTGTATTTTCTTTTGTCTATGTTCTAGGGTGTGTATGGCTGTGGCTGTGTGTGTGTGTGTGTGTGTGTGTGTATTAAATGGTATATTTCCTATACTTCTTTTTTTTTTTTTACTGGAGCCTAAAATTTCCGAGTGGAAATCATTGCTTGAATGTGTCACAATTGTTAGGACAAAGTTCTTTCTAAACAGGTTCTCAGAACCTGCAGAAATAGGACAAGAATAATTCGAATTAATCATTAAAAGTAAAAAAAAAAAAAAGAAAAAAGTATTTAAACTCCTGAATCTCAGACAACTGCCAATTTAAAATTCTGAAAAATCTCACCACTCTATTGGAACTAGTTTACAGTAGCATCTCTTCTCCAAGATAAATTTGTATGTGTTTCTTTTGCACGGATTTGTTTTCAATCCCCCCTGCCCTCCCAAGGAGCTGACCTTAAAAGAAACATGATAAGAAACCCCTTTGATTATTTTTATGCGTGGCACATTTCTATTTCCATAAGATGATTTATGCTAATTCCTGAATGTGTTTCCAAAGGTAGTTCATGAGAGTTAAAGTCGGCTGGGAGCCCTCGATTTTAGATAAGTTGACAGTGAGGCCATTCTGATAGCATGTGATTACCCTGGCTCTTCCCTGGCAGCCCCCAGGCCTTTTTCCATGCCATTCAATTAAAGCAGTTTCCATTATGACTAACATTATGTGCTCTGAAGATCTTTCATCATATGGTGCTGTGAGGCATTATTTTAAAATAGAAATGCCTGTAAGCAAGCTCTTTTATTTTGTCCTATTGTAAGATGTTCCTTTTAAGTGTGTGTATATCACCCAGACACCCTCCACGTTCCTCCTTGATTCCTGATGGTGTCTTTGATTCTCCACCTCTGCAAGGTCAATCTTTAAAGTTCAGATGAGAAAAGGAACAGGAGTATTTGTGGATATTTCAGAGTCCATTTGAGGAAAAAAATAAAGAGCTTTGGCCTGGCCACTGCATTCTCTCTCTCTCTCTCTCTCTCTGCGCATCTAAATTTCCACAATGAAGAAGACACTTAAAGTGCAACGTTATTTCAGTAATTGCAAAAGGGTAAAATAGCTTACTCAGCTCCCAAACTTTCCTATTGACTTGAGAGGACATAAATAAATTCATCCATTAATTATGGTAAATGACTAATAACATAGTAAATATTTTACCTGTGTAAGGTTCAAATTTACTTTAGAGGATATATTAAAATCTATAAATTATGAAGAATGACAGCTGAGTTCCCAATATACATAAAGGACTGAGTTTTTTAAAAAGTTAGAACCTAAACTGAGATACTCAGTTCTCAGATTTATAAGACATGTTGAGATTCGACATGGTGAGTTAAATCAAAATATTCCTTTGGGTAAAGATGGATCTCTCTCTCATACTGGAAGATATTTACTTGGAAGATATGTAGTTATATGTAAAAAGCCTGAGAGACATAAGAAATAATTTGAAAACATTTTTAATGTGATAAGCACCCTTGTTCTGAATTACACGGATTTAAGTTTTGCTCCAGAAGTGACAGCATAATTCACCCAGATTCACGATCTTGCTTTGAAGCCAATGCCATTGCCAACTGGTTACCTGTCCAACCTTCTTCATTATCAAACTTCCTTTGAAACTGCAGAACTTCTCCATTTCTTAAGCACACAGCACTCAAATGTTCTTTGACCTCCAATTATTCTCAACTAGAATTTCTTTAGCAAAGCTATTTTATCCAAAGCTAAAGAAGCCCATTCGTTCGTTCGTAGGTACCTAAGAAAGGAAATGGAATTTCCTATTGATGTTCTCCCTTTCAAGTTCAAAAAGGGATAAAACAAATTTCTATATGAAAAGCTCTTTGTGTTTCTTCAGCAAATAGTTGTAGTCTGGAATGACACACAGATCTCTTCAATCCTGGAGATCACAAGTCATTTCAGATGACAATTGTTCTAAATAAACGTATGATTCACAGGGAAATTTTTATAGTTGTTCAGTTAAGTTCACCTTTCAGCAATTAGCAGTGTTCTTCTGATGTATTAAACCCTTGAATAACGTGTGCTCAGTTACTGTCTCAATATTTTTGAACAGTGTGTTCTAACCTCAGAACTGCACAGTGTTTTTTTTAAAATAAAATATCTCCTTTACACCAGTATCACTCCTGTGTTGCTCCATGTAATAACCCCATTACCATGAATCACATGGCGTTGATGATACTAATATCATATATGAAAAAGTTGTTCCACTGTGGCATTTGTTGCAAATAACTCTAGTCCGCTACACCAATACTTTTTCTTTTGTAATACAACTTTCTAAAAAATGGTTTATGTATGAAGAGCTACTTATCTAAACCCTCTTTATCTCCCCAAACACACTTTTATGTCCAAAAACACACTCAGGAGAGAAATAAATTTACAACAAGATAGATTTTGCTGATAGGTTTTTCATCTTTCTTCCTTCCTTTCCCCTCCCCCTCCCTCCCCCACCCTCCCTCCATCCCTTCCTTCCTTCCTTCCTTCATTCCTTCCTTTCTTCCTTCCTTCTTCCTCCTTCCTTCCTCACCCCCGACACCCCCCTTCCCTCCTTCCTTCCTTCCTTCCATCTTTTTGGATGAATAGTTGAGTAAAAGATTCTTTTTATGACAGTAAATATCTGGACTGGAAATTTCACTTTGTCTTTAACTTCTCCTTTGCACTATGTTATGAAATAGATCGATACAGTGATGTAATAAAACAGGGCATTTTATTTGCACCAGACTTTGTCCATTTTCAGATGGAGTTCTTTTGGAAAGAGATAAAAGAGTCAAACCAATCACAGATGTTCAGTGGGGCACTCACCTCCTGCTGTCAGGGTATACCATTCACTAGTAAACCCACTCCATGGTATTCTGTTTGGCTTTATCACAAAGCTTGGGAAGTTCTTAGCACCGAGCCTAGAATTGGGTACACATTCATTAGAATGAACATTTGATAGAAAAAAAGACTATCCAAAAATATCCTTTTGGACTATGTATTTTAGATGTAATCCATTGGAAAACATGTTTGTTTCCTTAAGAGAAATTTTCTTAAGTGGCCATTGTTGAGCATGATCTATATCTCAGGATACTCTTCTAAAAAACTTTTGATCAAATGTATGAGGGTGAGATTGTCAAGGACCCCGAAGTATTTATCCTTCCAATTTTATGTATGTATAGATCACGGATCTGTAAACTATGGTCTGCCGGCCAAACAGCCTGTTTTTGTAAATAACATTTTATGGAAACACTGCCATATTTATTTGTTTACATACCATCCATGCTGCTTTTGAGCTACTATTACAGAGTAGAATCGTTGTGACAGAGAACATATGAGGCCCCCTAAACCTAAAACACCATCTGACCCTTTAAGGAAAATGTTTGCCAACACCTGGTATAGATGATCAGCTTCTACTGACTTGGCTGAAAATTAAATGATTTATTGAAATATTTACAAAGTTTCAGACACAGAAGACAAGCACATACTTTCCTTATAGAGCTGAAAGTTAGTCTCGTTGAGACAGAAAAGGAGTAGAATACATTAATCTATACTCTGCTTATGTTTTTTTAAAAGCCCTGAGGTATTTCAATCATGCTCCTTAATAGGACTTCTAAGAATTTTCCAACTCATCTCACAGATGGGACTGAATTTTGGCAGAACCTGTATTTATCCAAACTCAGCTGTCTTTGGGGGGCAAACAGAAGACTCGAGATAAGAACTTCTCTTAACTTTGGCAAGGGAGAAGAGAATAATCCCACTTCTGACAAATCAACAAGCACACAATTCACATTTCGTTCCACGAGGCAAGAAATGAACCTGAGGTGTTCGCCTTATTATTTCTGTTGCTGGAAAGTTACTTACATCACTCTGTCATTGAATCTTGGAGTTAGATGAGGCAGGACACGCATGAGTTGTGATTTCATCAACAACCAGATTATCTGCTCAATCCAGTGCAAGCCACGTGACGGGACTATTTCCAGCGCTAGTATTGATTCTGTTCTTTACGCTGCAAAATGAATGCTGACTGTTCTAAGGGGCTGCGCAAAAGCGGGGCAGGTCACATGTCTCATGCACGACATCAGTCTGGAGTGTACTGTGCGTTGACAACGCGATACAAAGCAAGGATGGAGAGCCTGTGTTTTGAACATATTAATAGACATGCAGGCAAGTTCACGGGCTACTCCTTTCCCTTGCAAACTAAAATCACTCCCAGGGAATTGAGCTGGCCCGTTAAATCGTTCTCTGCCAGAGCAAACAGGAAGATGAGAGAAGAGAAACCAATGGAGAAACCATCAATCAGTACTGTTATAACATGTCTCTGGACTCCATTGCTTCATTTCATAAGGTGACATCAAGAATAATTATCATCACACATGCGGATTTCAGGACTCTTATAGGAGAAAGGTATGTTAATGAATAACCTCAAAGATAAAGAGCACTTTGAAATGTTTACAAATGATGTTCAAAATCAGAGAAAACATCCCCCAAATTCTTTAAGACACTTTCAGCCACACCTGCAATAGACGCTAGCTCTCGTGAATTTTGGCGCTAGATTAGAGAAGGCTATACTAACACAAAATCAATCTCTGGTTTTCAGGAATGAGATGAAAAAATACCATTGGGAATATGTAAATTTGTTTTGAATTCCTACCATCAATAGGTATTCTTATTATCTATAGACACTGAGTTGGAGACACAGGACTAGACAATATGGCTGCCCCAGTACCTAGAAGCCAAGCTATCCTTTCTCTTGTATTTTATTTGGGAGATATAGATAGGGACCACTAGTCTTCGTGAAATGTGGGCATTTGGCCGATTCCAGCCCCTCTAAGCCTTCGGGTTGGTCTAGCATCCCTCTGAATGCACCAGCAACTCCCTTGGATCAAAGACAAATACAGATAAGAAGAAAGCAGTTTCCTAACATTTGTGGGATCCAGGGTAAGAGTTAAAATCAAGAGCCATGTACCATATGTCTAACTATTTAAATCATAAACTGCGCTAAAAAACCACTCAATAAGACATTTTGTATTCTACTCTCTTGACAAATACAGCTGCTTTGTGACTTGGAGAGCTGAGTTTGAATTTAGAATTTTCAGAATCTTTGGAGTTTCTCACTGGCATTTGAGAGTGAGAAAACACCAGTCCCCAGGACCTGGTCCAAAGCCTGTACCCCCATCTCTAACTACTCCTGCTTCTGACCTGAGCCATGGAGGGGCTTCCAGGTGTATATGTAGATACCCACCTATGAGGTCTAAGATCCTTCCACACTCCCCAACATCTTCTGCTCGGGCAAATAGCTACCTTTGTCTACTCCTTGGACCTAGGATTATACGTCTGGGGGATGACCTCATGAGGACTGGTCTGGAAGCAGGCCAAGCCTATCTTGGGCAGGAAATTCCATGGTTCTGGATACTCAGAATATAGTCTAGAAGGGAAGCATAGTTACTAGGGAGCCTATCCTCTTCCTTACTCCTTGCTCCATGGAGAGGGATACGTACAGACCAGGGACAGAATGGCATCTTCTAAAGTATGACCTTGGCACAGGGGCTGGCTGATCTCACCCAAATCTAAGGGCAGTGCCGTTCACGAGTTCCTATGACAGAGGTGTCTACCTTTGTAATTTCCCATCATAGATTTTCTACTTGCCTTTAAAATATCCTTTAGAAAATATTTAACCCTCAGCTTGAGTAGAAAGGATGACTGTGGTGATATGTTATTGAACAGCATTTCATAAAAATAGAGATCAAAGTTCCAAATTGATAACAACAAATCAGATCGCCTGGGTCTTCTGTAATTGTTTTGTGAAGGATTTATTGAATTTAGCATGGTTCCCTGTATAGAGGCCACTGCCAAACCAGCACGGACTCATCTTCATCCCAAATAAGAGTTTCATTGTATCTGAGGAGATGCTCTGTAGGTGTGATGCACCACATCCTTACATGAACATGTTCTGGTTTAGACTCTTTCCGTTCATACTGATGTCTTGATGTTTCCTGAGAAAATCTTCTCCAGCTCTTCTTTTTCCTAGTAAAATTACATGGATGATATAGAAATGCTTTGGGCCTGAAAAGACGTCAATTTACCAAGAATATTCAAGTTTCACAGAAAATTGCATTGTTGATCTCAGTCTTTCTATTTCCCCTAAAGGCCTTTGACTGAGGCCCTTTTCTTCAGAACAGGAATCTCAAGAAGACACGATCATCTGTACAACGCATGCTTCATTTCACAGTGCTTAGAGTCAGGGGTGGGAAAGGGAGTGAAGGATAAGAAATTACTTCAGTACCCCCTTTCCACAAAAACCCAGAGGAGTGTAAAACTCAGGGCTTGTTTGTTATGCAAATGCAGGCCTTGAGACAGCTCAAAAGCCTGCCTCTCCTTTTTAAATCAGCTGGCCCCCTCAGCACTCACTTTGCAAATAATTCCAATGCTCTACCTGTTCCCACAAACTCCTGGACTTTTCTTGGTTGTAATCACTCACGTGTTTTAACCGAGCAGAGTCAAAAAGTAAATAAATAAGTGAAGGATGAATAACAACACCAAATAAACTTAAGCTAAGTCAGTCAGATTTCCCCTGGGTTCGCAAGTAAATGACAGTACTGAAAACCCCTAACACATTATATGAATGACGTTAAAAATGATGAGGGTAATGCCCACGCAGTAAACGCTTTTATTTGGGGCTACATGTTTATGTTTACAGCTGGCATTTAAACGGTAAAGTAGACTGTTAAACAGATCTGCTTACTCAGGTTTATCTTAAATAGAGTAAAAACTCTCTACCCAGAGGGACAGAATTTTTCCTTTTGCATCAGCTTAGCCTAACAGCAATTTGTTGGGGGGAGAGGACAGACATACTTCTCATTGCTAACATACAGATAAGTTGTAAATGGCTCCCTGGTGGTCAGTGAGTCATAAGGAACTAAAATTTCATTTTTTTCCATTCCCCAGGACTAGACCTTTCCTCTCACTTCTTTTTTTTAAACAAGCCACATTCCATCCCAGGAATCTTGGGAGCAAGAGTCATAATAGCTGCACGTTGAGTGCACAGCGCTCAGTGCTTTACACCTCTCATTCAATCCACAGTAACTCTTTTTTTTAATTGAAGTATCGTTGATTTACAATATTGCATTAGTTTCAGATGTACAACAAAGTGATTCAGTCCTATACACACATACACACACACACAGACACACACACACACATATTCTTTTTCTGATCCTTTTCCATTAGAGGTTATCACAAGAGATTGACTATAGTGCCCTGTGCTATACAGTAGGTCCTTGTTGCTTATCTATTTTATATATAATAGTGTGTATATGTTAATCCCAAACTCCTACTTTATCCCTCCCCCGCTCCTTCCCCCTTTGATAACTGTTAGTTTATTTTCTGCGTCTGTGAGTCTGTTTCTGTTTTGTAAACAAGTTCATTTGTATCACACAACAACGTGTAGCAGTATTCCTGCTGAATCCTTGAGTGCCAATCACAGTTATTCAATAAGACCCAAAATCTGAGGACCCTGTCCCTGAATTGTCTAGACCTGCTTGTTGAAGTCATTGCAGTTTACATAACACAGTGTTATTGTTTGTTCTCTTCTGTGCTTCACCAAACAGGGCACACATTTATCAACACTTTCCTAAACCAGCATTGGTTATCATATGCCCTCTGGGAATATCCTCGGTGTGTGGGGCTATCGTGTGTTTCTTTCTCCCTCTCTCTGTCTGTCTCTCTTCTGGCCGTTTCCGAACTCATGTACCTGAACAACCTAGCAAGAACTCAAGTATTCAATACAATGTATAAAGCCAAGTCAAGATATATTTGTAACTATGACACCCAACCTCAATTGCTAATTGGGTCTCACTTAATCAACCATAGAAAAATTTCATGGGACTAAACTAGTGGTTTTCGAATTTCTGTTAGCATTGACTCTGATGACAATCTTACATAATTTAAGCTCAGCCTTGGTAAAATCATTAGACTCCTATATTTCTGAAACCCACTGGTTTCCTACTTTTCCCTAAATCTAAATTAGATTACACGAGCTGCTCTCTTGCTAGTGGTTTTGAAGCCCGGACTTTTTAAACCAGTAGCAGCCAATGATAACTAATCCAAATGCAACTGGAGTACATCTACCTGCCTCACATTGAATCTGACATTTTTTTTTCCAATTTCTTAAAATCACAAAGAATAAAGGCACATAATTTTCCAGGAAGAAAAGGAAACAGTCTGTTCTTCTGACTATCTGGTCAAACAACTGTAATTATTTAATTATTTAATATATATTTAATTAATATGCTTATTATAATGAATGATTTTTATGCATATGTTTTTAAGCCAGGGAATAAATATGTAAGATCTGGAATTATATTATTATATTATTCACCTCCTCACATAAAACTCTACCACTTAAGACAGGTTTGTAGATAGTGATTTGTTTTTTTCAAATGTGAAGAAAATTTATTTTGAGCCATTAACATGCTTTCACTCAGTCTCTGCTTATTTTCGTATAAAGTTCCAAAGTGCTTAAAGTTTAATCACCTATATCCCTCTACAAAAGCCCCATTGGGTAAAGTTAGACCAGGCTGGATGGTAAGAATTTGTCTCCTAACGTTAGTCTTTAATCAGGGATTAGTTTATTTTTTGTGGCCATTCTGCCGTTGAGGTTGGTGGCATCATATTTCACTACAAAATTAGCACTTGATCATGGCATTACTTGAGGAGGTCAGCTGTGATTATACATGGATCAATGTGGAAAAATAGGGTCATTTCCCTTGAGTGATTTTGAAGTTCATCTTCCATACTGTCTTATACATTGTGTACACCATGCATGGACATACCATTCTTCCTCTCCCTGAAATTGTAGCATCTGAAAATCAGCAACAAGATAAAGAGCTCTTTATTGCCTGCATCCAAAGGGAGCTTCCAAAACATACTCTACGTGTTAGGAATATAAAGTATGTGACAAAAGCAATAACAGAAATCATCTATTATTTAGTTATCCAAACAGGGCTGTGGGCAATTCAGTTGGGTTCAATTTTGGAGCACCCTTGGTCTCATTTTCATACAAATACACAAGCTATATCCAGCTTCTTCTTTTATACAATGTCAGCACAGGTACCCCTCACCACACTGCCTGAATTTTAACTATGTATTTTAAGCACTTGAGGAGTGATGACACAGCATCAGTCTCCTTAAATCAGTATTTTTTTGTTTTAAAGGAACTAAGAAGGCAGTTTAGCCTCAGACAAAAAAATGATCCAACCCACATCAAGGCCGGGGCTCTGCTCAACCAGTTCTGGGCTTATATGGAATTGATTCTGGGAGAGTCTTCCAGCAACCTCCGTCCTCAGCAACAAGTTATTTATCAGAAACCAATGGCATTAAAACATCATGACATTTAATCTTTAAGACAACAATTGCTTATTTCCTTCCCAGAATTAAAAAGAGAGAAAAGTAAAATAAACAGAATTGAAGTAAAACAAGCCTGCCTCCAGTAACCTCTACTAAAAGCAGTTTTCTTCTTTTTGCTTATTTTATGTTTTGTTTTGTTTTTTATATCCTTTGTATTTTGTTATTGAAGTATAGTTGATTTACCATGTTGTGTTAGTTTTGGGTGTACAGCAAAGTGACTATATAGGTATGTAAAACGATATACCTATATATATATATTCTTTTTCAGATTCTTTTCCATTATAGGTTATGACACAATATTGACTATGGTTCCCTGTGCTATGCAGTGGGTCCTTGTTGGTTATCTATTTTAGATATAGCAGAGTGTATATGTTAATCCCAAACTCCTAATTTATCCCTGCCTCCCTTTCCCCTTTGGCGACCATAAGTTTGTTTTCTATGCCTGTGGGTCTATTTCTCTTTTGTATATGAGTTCATTTGTATCATTTCTTTTTTAGATTCCACATATAAGCGATATCATATATTTGTCTTTCTCTGTCTGGTTTACTTCACTTAGTATGATCATCACTAAGTCCATCCATGTTGCCTTAAATGGCAAATGGCATTATTTCGTTCCTTTTTATGGCTGAGTAATATCGATTGTATATATATATATCCTACCTTGAAAGGCGTTTTCTTTTTCTGCAAACCCTTCCCCCTCCTTGGCCAAGAACATCAAAAGTTCAACTCATGAAACAAAGAGGAAATGATTCTTCTCATTTTATACTTCTATTTCAACAATGATTGTGACATTGAGAAATATTCTACATAGTAAAATGAGCATCTTAATCTTTTGCAAAGAGTGTGGTTATTTCCTTCCTGGGAGTGGAAATACTAAGGGATGCAGGAGGGAGAGGGATACTGGTAATTCTGCAAGCCGGTCAGGACAAATCCTGCCTGGGCTGGCTGATCCTGAATGGGGCAATCTGCAACAAACGGGAAGGCCAGCTTCTTTCTTGGTAACTTCCCCTTTGGCAAGTACAATGCGTATTGATTTATATAGCTGACACTGCAGAGGAGTAGGCAGAAGAAAACAAAACGAAACAAAACAAAAGCAGAACCACAGGCAGCTGAGCTCAAAATCATGTCTCAATCAGAATGTCGATACCTATTTTCTGAGAATTTCACCATCAGTGTTCTAGAATTATAAGATTAGACACTGCAGGCTCTCAGGTGGTTTAGTTGCTCAACTCAGGGCTGAGTGATGCCTTGATAGGGATATGGAAGAATCAGAGGAAACACAAACTCCGGGTGAGTCTGGTGTGCACACGCACCTTTGTCTCTTAACCTAAGGCTCCATGCGCTGGGGGTTTAATTAGATTTGCAGTGTTACTTGACTATATTGGAATAAGTATATTGTATTTAGCGTAAGTCTGTGTTCTTCAATTTCCCACTTCTATCAGATTTTTGCATGTGTTCAAAGAAAGCTTCACAATTCATCACCTTCCTCCCTTCAGTTAATGGGAGGAAACTTAATAGGTTTGTTTCCTTCCAGAACAGAGGGGATATATGTATACGTATAGCTGATTCACTTTGCTGTGTAGTAGAAACTAATGCAATATTGGAAAGCAACTATACTCCAATAAAAATTAATTATAAAAAAATAGGTTGGTTTCCTTTGCTTAGTTTCCATATCCTAAGCAGCAAGAACAAATCCAGTTGCCTACAAACTTGCCTCACAGATCTCACTTCTGGGTATTAGTTTCTGTAGCAAAAGTCTTGTAGGTAGGCGTACTCTTGATGGTACACAGTCATCAGCTGCTACAGAATTCATTCATTCAATCATTCACCCATTCAATCATTCATTCAACAGTATCTTTGGGGCACCTTTTTTTTTTTTTTTTTTTTTGCATTACGCAGGCCTCTCACTGTTGTGGCTTCTCCCGTTGCGGAGCACAGGCTCCGGACGCGCAGGCTCAGCGGCCATGGCTCACGGGCCCAGCCGCTCCGCGGCACGTGGGATCTTCCCGGACCGGGGCACGAACCCGTGTCCCCTGCATCGGCAGGCAGACTCAACCACTGTGCCACCAGGGAAGCCCTGGGGCACCTTTTATGTGGAACAGTTGCGAAAAGAGGAAAAATTCCCTTGGAGGAGTGATTTCCCCTGTCCTTTCTTCACATATGGTTTTAAATGCTTAGTATTAAATGTGTACTTTTCCGGTACTGAACTCCTGGACAGTGTAATCCATCTTCACGCGCACACTGGCACAGGCACACACCCTTATCTACACTGATTTTTATTCACCTGTATAAGTGGAGAGGAACGTTGATGGAGAAAATGACGAACAGAAGACAATTCAAAAGTTGTTTATGCCTGCAAAGCATACATTTTTGGATACTCGATTTCCCTTCCAACTTATGTTAATGTTAAAATGAATTTCATTCACTAAGCATATACCAGCTGTATATTGGGATAGGGGCGGCTGGGTGGGAAAGGCAGGCAAGGAAGAAGTGGCCTCCCGTGGCCAGGGAAACTGACAGAAGGCAAAGTAGCGTTTATAAATGTGCTCTGAGTTACCCATGGAATAAATAAAGCACGTGCAGAACTAGGGGCCCACTGTTGATTATTTTTAATGATTATATTTTATCTTTAGGCTTCTTTTCAAGTGTGTCTTCTTATACAATAATTTTCCAAATAAATTCTTTAAAAATGCTGTACTGCAAATATCTAGACGAAAGTTAGGCGCTCTACACCCACACAAACATAATGCAAAATGATCTTCTGGCTGAAGTTTGTCCACTGTGTGAATAATATCCCATATATAAACACTCATGGATCTTTAGGCACCAAATCACTTCTAGCTCATTCACCAGCTTGACTCAGGAGTGAACCACGGAATAAAATAAATTATGTCGGTAATCTCTTCCAACCAGGCACTTGACCCTTGGGAGGAGAGGTGTGGTTGTTAAAACAACAGACTATAAATCAGCCCAGTGGACTAGGAAACATCACTTCAGAGACTGAAGGGGAAAATGATTGAAATCTCGGCACTGCTTTAGCCTCCACCTCAGCGAGGAGAACTTCCTCCCAGCCTCTTCTCCAGCGACTTCAGAATTCTCCTTTGAACCAAGTGGTTCCATTTGATCGTCAAAAGGCCAGGCCCGAACAAAGCTGCTGTAACTGGCTTTGGAGAGTGCGGACGGTTTCCTGGGGAAAACACCACTTTCTTTCTGCTTTCCCTGAATCTGTTAAAAACATGTTTGTTTTGGCATTTTTCAGGCTTCGTGTGATTTTTAGTACTCCACAGTTTGAGAGGATTACATTACACCTTGTGACCAAAATGAGGGCTGGGAGTAAGTTGACTCCACAGCATTAGAATCCTATAATTACGGGTTCAAATAGAAAGAGGAAGGTGAATCTAGATAAACTTGGCTTTTAAGGATTTAATACAACATAACTGAGTATGACTTAAGACAGTCTATGTTTAGATTATATGATACAGGCCTTACCTGTGCCATAAACATATCACAACTTTTGACAAACTCTGAAGGGCTATGTATAAAAGAACTTGGGAACTGGAAGGGAAGTAGGAGTCCAACCCCTTCACTTTACAGAAAAGACATTGCATTAAATGAAATTTAAGGAATTTTCTCAGAGTCACACAAATAAAGTAACAGGGCCGCCACTAGAACTCTTGTCTTCTGAATTTCAGCCCCAAACATGTATATATATATACGTGGGGCATATCTGATCCTGCGCAAAAACTCCTGCATTTGACAAATACACACACACCATTAATTATAATATTGTACATATAAATCATGGAATTCGCATTTGTTTGGTTTTAGAATTGCTGACCAAAAGTAGCTCCGAATCGCTCACAGTAGCTCTGAAAATAAAATGTGAATGCACTGAAAAAAAAAGGGGCAGTAGGTAAGAGCCAATTCTTTCTCTTTGGAACAGATAAGAGACAGTCCTGAGCAATTTGCTACGGATGAAGCCAGCTTCCACTGTGCCAGGAGAAGCCCTTTAGTAGGGCAATAAAGGGTGAAATTCCTTTGCTATGACCACTGTCTCTTTATTAAAGCTAGTAAGTATATTCTCTGAGATAATCAGTATACTCAAACTATCACAAGAGACATACCTACTCATCTTGTGGAATAACTACCTGCCCAGTGTCCGAAACAAGAGCATATTTTCACACACTTGTATTGACTCCTTAGGTTCTCTCTATAAACCCAAAAGGCCATAACATATTTTTACTCCAAAGGCAGCGATAGCATCTTTACAGTCAATACAAGTTGTGTTTATGGAACCATAACACAGAGGGATAGTAAAGGGTCACTCTTGGTTCTACAGTGCTGGACAAGGTTTGTGATGATTATTTAAAGTTTCATATCTGTGATCATCTCATTATCACACACACGCTTAAGAGAGGAGGGAAATGTACAAAAGTCCAGCACACTGCCGAACACTGAAACTGCATATTGTGGAGGGAAAGAGAAGGAGACAGTGCCTAGTGTGTGTGTGCGTGTGTGCGCGTGTGTACAGGAGACAGAGTGAGCACCAGAGACAGAGAGAAGATGCGAAGGTTGGATTCAATCGAGCTTATACGAGAAATCACGGCAATATGACTTGGTATCTCCCACTTGACTTTCATTAAGAAATGTAGAAAGAGATGGATGCTGGGCTTCCCTGGTGGCGCAGTGGTTAAGAATCCGCCTGCCAATTCGGGGGACACGGGTTCGAGCCCTGGTCCCGGCAGATCCCACGTGCCGCGGAGCAACTAAGCCCGTGCGCCACAACTACTGAGCCCGCGTGCCACAACTACTGAGCCCGTGTGCCTAGAGCCCGTGCTCCACAACAAGAGAAGCCACTGCAATGAGAAGCCCGCGCACCCCAATGAAGAAGAGCCCCCGCTCACTGCAGCTAGAGAAAGCCCGCACGCAGCAACGAAGACCCAACGCAGCCAAAAATAAATAAATAAATAAACTGGTAAAAAAAAAAAAAACAGCTTTGTTTGGGGGAAAAAAAGAAAGAAAGAAAGAGACGGATGCAGTGTCGGATGCTGATTGAACTTAGAGCCATTTGTCTTGATTTGCTACCAGCCCAACCTTTTTTCTTTTTTTTTTTTCAGAGAAATAATTGTTTGAAGCCTCTCTCATGAGCGTTGACCTTTGCTCTCTCTGATTTTATATTTCCACAAGTCCAAAAAACATGGGCAAGAGTAAAAGCCAATGCATAGAAGAGGACAAGAGACAAGATGTTAGCAAAGACTCCTTTATGTCTAGTGAGTGGAGATAGAGCAGAGATCACCACGATTTTCAGGAGAAACCAGCTTTGTCAATACGTCGCACTGAACTACAGGATTTCAGAAACCAAATCCATTTACCTTCCCTAGACAGTTGGTGTCACAGCCTGGAGATCCCAATATTAGTATCAATAACAAATTGTTATAAACGGTAAGATATTGTTGGGAATGGATATCACTGTGAAAAAAAAAGGATTCATCAGGGCAATTTCCTAGCACATATATTTATAATGTGTGAGGAGAGGTAAGCAGAGGAAAATTTATTTTTTTGTTACCCACTGGCTGAATTTCCCTTGTAGGAACATTATGTCTAAATAGAAGTTACAGACCTGAATCCTATTTCATCTCCTAGAGAAACACTTTTTTTTTTTAATTAAAAACTTTAAATTTACATATTCTTTGGCCAGATGAATTCCTGAGCTTTTCTAGATGACGTGGATATGGACAGAGAACGGAAATGCTATACTTCCAGGGTCAAAGTGGTAAAGAAGCAGGAAAAAGTAGGGGTGGGAGAAGGAGCAAGTTGTGTAAACCACACTGACTTAAATTTTACCTAAGGCTGGATTTCAGACCGTGACTTAGAATTGTACACCAGGGTTTTAGCACTTTTTAGACAGATATAGATGGACAATGTACCTGTTACTAGAAATACTTTGGTGGTTGCTTCCCAAACCTTTCTGTATATGAGGAGAAATCACCATGACCTCTTGTCATCTCCTCCTCCATTTTTAAAGATGATTTGCTACTAGAAAACCTAATTTTACTCTTAAGTATTCTGTCACTACACATGCTTCTCTGTGAAGAATTAATGATATAATGTCATTCAAATATCCCGAAGGTCAAGAGGCTGGCATTTTGAAATCTAAAAGCAATTCATCTGAGGGTGATTCATTGTTCTCATGGAAAGGGATCTCTATTCACTGTTTCTAGCACTTCAATTAGTGGTAACATCAAGGCTTCATAGAGGTTTGAGTTAGGATGAACGTACCTGGGTTTACACATTTTTGTATTCATTCAGTCATTCATTCAAGTATTTAATGGACACTTAGAATGTGTCAAATACTGTTCCCAATGTGCTAACATTGGGAACAGAATGCAGAAGAGACAGCTCAGGATCTAGCAGATGATTGAAATAGTGAGATAAATAATCAGATATCAATAAACTTACCTCTTAAGGGAACACGAAGCCTGAGTTTGAAACCTAGACATGGGTAAGAGAAAAGGTGTGAAGAAATATTTCCCCAAGAGTGGACACGTAAGCAGTGATTTTATAATGAAAAGAGCTTAACTATATCAAAGAAAAATGGATAGGAAGGGAGGACTTTCTTGTTCTTGGTTGAATAGAGTACACAGAGAATTTAGTGTTTAGATTTTACCTTGAAGATGAAAATATACTGAAAGATTTTAAGTAGAGGAAAGAAATGATCAAATTCACACTTAACAAAAGTCAGTGTGAGTTTCTTATAGATTTGTGATACAGAGGTAAAAAAATCAGTTTGAGAAGCAGTATAGACTCGTGGTTAAGACCAAAGATTCTGGAGGATAGAATCTAAATCCTAGATCTAAACTCTAACTCTTCCGAGTAATAACAGTGCAACCCTTGAAGAAATTCTCTCTTTGATCCAGTTTTTTTTTTCATCTGTAATAATAATAGTACTTACCTATACAGTAATATAGTGCCTGGCATATAGTAAATGCTCTATGAGAGTTCTTAGGAGAATTCTGCAGTGATGTATGGGAGAAATTAGGAGTATCTGCATAGCGTACTGAGGATAGAGAGAAAGATGGTGGGGGGTTTTTGAATTTTTATTGGAGTAGAGTTGATTTCCAATGTTGTGTTAGTTTCAGGTATACAGCAAAGTGATTCCATTATACATATACATATATCCACTTTTTTTTAGATTCTTTTCCCATACAAGCCATTACAGAGTATTGAGAAGAGTTCCCTGTGCTATACCGTAGGTCCTTATTACTTATCTATTTTATATAGTGTAGTGTGTATATGTCAATCCCAATCTCCCAATTTATCCCTCCTCCCACGTATCCCCTGGTAACCATAAGTTTGTTTTCTACATCTGTGACTCTACTTCTGTTTTGTAAATAAATTCATTTGTACCCTTCTTTTTAGATTCCACATATAAGTGATATATGACATTTGTCTTTCTGTGTCTGACTTACTTCACTCAGTATGACAATTTCTAGGTCCATCCATGTTGCTGCCAATGGCATTATTTTGTTCTTTTTTTGTGGCTGAGTAATATTCCTTCGCATATATGTACCACATCTTCTTTATCCATTCCTCTGTTGATGGACATTTAGGCTGCTTTCATGTCTTGGCTATTGTAAATAGTGCTGCAGTGAACATTGGGGTGCAGTTATGTTTTCGAATTATGGCTTTCTCTGGGTATATGCCCAGGAGTGAGATTGCTGGGTCATATGGTAGTTCTATTTTTAGTTTTCTAAGGAAACAAGGATGTGGTTTTGAGAAATATTCAAGAAGTAGAATGCGTGAGGCTTGTTAACCGACTAGATGTCAGGACTCAGAAAGAAGTAGGAGGCTGGGATAAACCCCAGATTTCCGGTTTGCGTGTCCAGTGGGTGGTGTAACTCTGATCGTTGCAATAAGGAAAACAGGAAGAAAGGCCATTGTGGAAAGAGATGATGAATTCAGTTTTGGACATTGACTTGAAGATACTGATTGGTAAAGTCCAATAGACAATTGGCTATCATATTCAGAATCATAGGAAAGAGAAGCTTGGGAAGAAGATGTAGGTTTAAGGTGTCCTTAGCATATTCATACTTGAAGCCACAGAGCAGATGAGGTCATCCTAGAGAATGAATCAAATGAGAAGGCCAAAGGTAACACCCTGAAGAACTTGTAAGAAGAGGGTGGAATTATAAAGCTGACAACAGAAACTGAAAATGGAAAAACAAAGGAGAGAGTCCAGCTTCTGGCCATGATGGAGTGATGGCACTGCATTAATCCTCCCGCTAGAAACAACCATAAAACCTGGCAAAATATATGAAATAGCTGTTTCTAGATGTTGGATCATGTGGTGCAGTTCTGCGATGCCTGAGAGAAGGAGGTGGATGAGGTGAGAGCCTCGGGCGCTCCAGCTTTCGGTCTAGAGACATTTTTCTGCACCACAGCGCAGGAAGGAGACGCTCCATCAGAAAACAGGGGTCTGGCTGAGTTGCAGAGAGAGATGGAGTGCAGGGCTACTGATGCCCAGCGGGAATTTGTGGGGCAGAGCAATAGTGGGAAAGAACTGTGCCGGGAAGGAGCTCCTGAAATCTGCCTAGGATCCTATTGAGTATTTGAAGAATACTAAGTTGTACACGTGTGAGCTGATGCTCCGGGAACCTGGGCTAAGAACAACTACTGAGCAAGGAAAACTTTCTGTGGAGCTGAGGTAAGCAATGATTAGAGCTTGAACGGGGCTGCGAAACCTTTAATTTCCTGCCAACTAGAGAAAGAGATTTTGTTGAACATCATGGACATTCAGTAGATTTGAGTCCACACAGTAGAAGGGCATAGCAAGACACACTCCCAGCCAAGCCCAAAGACACACCTTAAAATTATCAAGATGATATGAAAGTAAATTAACTCCTTCCAGAACAAAACTCAATAACGAGGAAACAAAATCCAAATACTCAAGAACTTAGTATCTATACGTCCAGTATACATTCGTGGTAAACTTTTTTCCAAATTCGCTGAAAAATATAAATGAATCCAAGAAGTTCGATAAGCGTCAGACAGAATAACCAGTAAGAAGATCACAGCAAGGAAGACATCATAATAAAAATAATGAGACCTGCAAAGAAGCAGGGAAGTGTGGCCCTGACCCAGAGAAAAATCAATAAATATAAATATGTTCAGAAATTAGATAACAGAATTAGAAAACAAAGGCTTTAAAAGAACAATTATAAGCATGCTAAAGGATTTAAAAGTAAATATGAAAACAATAAAGGAAAAAAATTAGACTTTCAACAGCAAAATGGAAATTATATAAAAAAAGAAACAAATTTTAGAAGTGCAAAATATATTGGAATGAAAAACCACTGGGTAGATTGCACAGCTGGTTAGACACTGCAGAATAAAGTCGGGGAGATTTGTCATTATTTGAGGGAGGAAAGATTTTGGATAGCAGATCGGAAGTTCAACAAGGGACAGACTTGGTTTGAGATTTCTACTCTCTGTGCCAGAGTAGACTTCGTTTAAGCAGCTGGAAGTATGAGTCTAGATTTCTGGGGAGAAATCTTGGCTGAGATATAAATTTCTGCATTGTCAGTTTTTCTGAGAGAGTGAGTGTAGACTGAAAGGAAAAGAAGTCCCCCAAAGGGACCCTTGAGCACACCTATATCTAGAGGTGGGGGAGATGAGAAGAACAAGCAAAGACATTGGAAAATCCCAGAAAGACAGGAGGAAATCTAGGTGAATATAATGTTCTGGCAGCACAGGAGAAGGGAATGGTTAACTTTATCAGATGAATAATTGGCTATGGTTTATCGAGCAGGTCAGTGATGATTATGATGAAAGCAGTTTTGACAGAGTGGTGAAGGCAAAACCCTGATTGGAGTAGATTTAAAGACAAATGGGAGTGGAGGAATTTGAAGCAGGGAGGAACACAGGCAAGACTTTGGTGCCAATCTTCAATCCTGGAGTGAACCTGATAGCATCGTTGGTCCCGAGCTGGCCTCCATTCTCTTTTACTTAAGGCAATTGGTTATCAAACGGAAAGCATGGATTTGGCCTTGAGAAGCCTTCCAAAGCTCTCATTAGAATGCTCCTTCTGTTTAATCTCAAACATTTGCCTGGCTCTCTTCACTTAAATGCAAGCGTCACAAACCAGAAAGGAAAAGAACGCACTGACCTGAAATTTCTCTGTGCTCAATGTCGGAATATCAACTAGGATACGAAAATCATCTTCCGTTTATCAGCTGGAAGGGTTGTGTATGTAACATCCCTTTTTTTTTTTTCGGCCATAATCATTAATGACAGAACCACATTGTAATTATTAGGCTATTATTTCTCTAAGTCTTCATCTTTGACCCACTATTTTGATCTATGTGGAGACCATTTTACTTTAATAGGCCTTGTGTACTTGCTCCCACGTACAGCATTTATAGTTTTTCAGCACTTGAATTATATGCTTTTCTCACCTATAGTTTATTAGTCACCCACCCTAGAATTGAAGCAGCCCCATCCTTCTCCTTCGTCACTGAACTTTGAAGCTTGGGAGTATTACAAATGGAGATTTGGGGGGATTCTCAGACACCCAGTTTGGGCTGAAAGGAAGGCAGTGTCAGCGTGAAGAATGTATTTCACGTTCGGTAATATTTGACCCCCAGATGAAGTAAAACGTGGCTTCACCTCCAATGTAAATATTGGTCGGTTCCTACCCCATTAAGTGTTCCTGAAGACAAAGACTCTGGTCCATCAATCATAATAATACTCCCATTAGCTCTTAAGCAACATGTTTGAATAGGAAACTGCCTCTCCCTGTCTCTCGCTCTTTTTGTCCGTTGATGATTTAGAGACAGTAAGATCTCCAGGCTTATCTTAAAAATATTTACTCAGCTTCTTTCAGTGATCATGTCAGAGCTTGGTCATAAAAACATACGTTTCTCTAAAGCAGAAGATGACAGAAGATGAGGAACACAGAGAGCCTCTGTCTGGCCTAATATTTTGGTGGAAGGTGACAGAGGAGATTAGAAAAGTAACAGTGAGGAAATGTTTTTGATTATCTGTCTGCTCCACTCAGTGAAACAAAAATACAGGTATAAAATCTCCATCTGGTTTCATTTTATCTTCTCCCGTTAGGTCCAGGTCTACCTATTCTTCAGACTTTTTTTGTTTTCGTCTTCCTGTGTTTTGTCTACTTATTCTCTTTGTGTTTCTGACTTGTGTTTATCATTGGAGAAGCTAAGCTGAATATGTGAGTTTTAAAATGTGTAAAGATAAGAGTACAACAGTATTAGAGGTGTGTTCCTTCTTTGCGGAGGAATAAACCGTAAACAGTCATGGTTGATCTAAGTGATTTTAAAGGATAATTACAGGGATTATACTAGTGGGAGGATCATATTAGTTCTATTAAAAATGATACTTTCCATGAGTTAATTATTTTCCAATATTTTACGAAAAGGATGCACTTACATGAGAAAATTAGTATTATTATCATAATAACTTTGTCCCAGGTGTGATGTGAAGGCCTTTGCATGTACCATCTCATGTGACTGTCAGTTCAAAATTCTATCTTGTCTATAGCATGACTCTCATCTCTTACTGGAAGACCATGAGCTGAGAAACCAAGAGATTTTTATAGAGGACTCGAGGGCCCTTACTGAACGGAAGACTTTTCATGTGCTGTCTGCCCGGGCCATGGATCACTGTGAGACCACCGACTCAGCTGAGCATGCAAAAGTGGCCTGACAGCACCACTTGACAGGAAGGATTTCCAGATAGAGGAACAATGTCCTCAAGATTCTTGAGGTGTACCTAGGACTTTGACACAAAGACGTATTTTTCCAACCCCTTGCACATGGTGTTCCTCTTGTTGCATGAAATCATACTCTTGATGGGGAAAACCAGTATGAATTTGGATCCATTAGTCCAGTCTTGTAGCCTCACATAAACATCTATCATTAAAACATGGGCGTTGGGGCTTCCCTGGTGGCTCAGTGGTTAAGAAGCCGCCTGCCAAGTCAGGGGACACGGGTTCGAGCCCTGGTCTGGGAAGATCCCACATGCCACGGAGCAACTAAGCCCGTGCGCTACAACGACTGAGCCTGCGCTCTAGAGCCCACGAGCCACAACTACTGAGCCCGCATGCCACAACTACTGAACCTGCACTCTAGAGCCCGTGAGCCACAACTACTGAGCTCACGTGCCATGACTACTGAAGCCCGCGCGCCTAGAGCCCGTGCTCCATAACAAGAGAAGCCATGGCAATGAGAAGGCTGTGCACCACAATAAAGAGTAGCCCCCCCTCGCCGCAACTAGAGAAAGCCCGCCTGCAGCAACGAAGACCCAATGCGGCCAAAAAATAAAAAAACAAACAAACAAAAATTTAAAAAAAAACCATAGGCGTTAATGTACCTGAACATGTGTGTTTCTCATTATTTTCTCCTGATATTATGCTAATCTCAATGATCCCTATTGTAAGTGACCTGTGTATCTAATTGGATTTTATTTCAACATCATAGGCTTATTCAAGACTATTTGAAAACTGTGCAGTTATTCTATTTAAAGTACTTACAGACAAGATAGCTTAGGTTTTCTGATAGTAATTCTTTGAAAAAGGAAGAGAGCGATATTCCCATTTTAGTTATGAATATGTTAAAAGACAGAGAAGGTAAATGATATCCCCCAGGATAGAGGGTTCATTGGTAGGAATAACAATGTTAAAACTCAAGACTCCGAAATTACAAATCACTTTGCCATGCAACCATGATATTGCAAACCACACCAAATTAAATAAAAGATATGAAAATGTGTATTTGTGGAATAGTGCAAAGACAAAAGCTAAGGGCTTGGAATCTTTGACAAAAATATCAGAAAAAAAATTTTTTTTTTTTGGGTGGCAAAGAGTTTTGAATTCGATGTTTGGAAGAAATAATCCATAAAGCAGATCTTGAAAAATGAAAACTTGTCATCATAGGAAACTGGTTAATCTTTTCACCTTATGCTTTTAGTTTTCCACTAGTGCAGAAAAAGCGATCTTCAATTCTAGGTCCAATATGTTGAACCTTCGGTGGCCACAGAATGTTTTACTGAAATACATTCAACAACAGATAATACATTTTAAAACCCCAATGTTTCCCATTCTTAGAAGTTACCTTGCCTCGAAAAATGGATGAACCGTAACGCAGGCGAGCACTTAGTGCATGGCTGAGATGGCCTCGTGGTCAAACCACATTGCTCAGTAGGGAGCTCTTTGTGTTCTGGATACAATTGGAATGAGTTAAAAAAAAAAAAAAAAAAAACCAGAAACTGGAAAAACCAGAAAATAAGATGAGCCAACTGACTGCTACCTTAGGGATGTGGGGAGGTAGCAACTACCAGTAGTTAGAGAGCAAAATATGGCGAGAGGACCTCTGATGGTAGTTATGAACTTTGTTAAATAAATACAGGTCATGTGGGGTGTAGGAGGAGATAAATACTCTGATATCACTCTCCTCCCAGCCACCTAGTGCTTCCTGTTAGTCAAATTCAACCAACCTCAGAAGCAAGGGAGACCTTTGATGCAGTGTGTCCATATTGTTTGGGTGAAACATGACAGAGAGAGGCTCTGGAAATGCTCAACACATCTACTATTATCTACTATACAGTGTACTTTCCCATTAGCTAGTTAATTTTACAATCCTGAATATGATGAGGAAATGACCCAATCAAAAAATGAGCAGAAGACCTAAATAGACATTTCTCCAAAGAAGACATCCAGATGGCCAAAAGGTACATGAAAAGATGCTCAACATCACTACTTATTAGAGAAATGCAAATCAAAACTACAATGAGGTGTCACATCACACCAGTCAGAATGGCCATCATCAAAAAGTCTAGGGCTTCCCTGGTGGTGCAGTGGTTGAGAGTCCGCCTGCCGATGCAGGGGACACGGGTTCGTGCCCCGGTCCGGGAAGATCCCACATGCCGCGGAGCGGCTGGGCCCGTGAAACATGGCCGCTGAGCCTGCGCGTCCGGAGCCTGTGCTCCGCAACGGGAGAGGCCACAGCAGTGAGAGGCCCGCGTACCGCAAAAAAAAAAAAAAAAAAAAAGGTCTACAGATAATAAATGCTGGTGAGGGTGTGGAGAAAAGAGAACCCTCCTACACTGTTGGTGAGGATGTAAATTGGTGCAGCCACTGTGGAGAACAGCATGGAGGTTCCTTAAAAAACTAAAAACAGAGCCACCATATGATCCTGTAATCCCACTCCTGGGCGTACATCTGGAGAAAACTCTAAGTTGAAAAGATGTATGTACCCCAATGTTCATAGCAGCACTATTTACAGTAGCCAAGATATGGAAGCAACCTAAACGTCCATCGACAGATGAATGGATAATGAAGATGTGGTATATTTATACAATGGAATACTACTCAGCCATAAAAAATAATGAAATCATGCCATTTGCAGCAACATGGATGGACCTAGAGATTATGAAACTAAGTGAAGTAAGTCAGACAGAGAAAGACAAATATCATATGATATCACTTATATGTGGAATCTAAAAAATGATTTAAATGAACTTATTTACAAAGCAGAAACAGACTCACAGACATAGGAAACAATGTTACCATCATAACATGGTTACCAAAGGGGAAAGGCAGGGGAGGAATAAATTAGGAGTTTATGATTAGCAGATAAAAACTACTATATATAAAATAGATAAACCACGAGGTCCTACTGTATAGCACAGGGAACTATTTTCAATATCTTGTAATAAGCTGTAATGGAAAAGAATCTGAGAAAGAATATCTATATAGATATAGACATAGATATCTGAGTCACTTCGCTCTACACCAGAAACTAACAAAACATTGTAAACCAATTATACTTCATTAAAAAAAAAGAAACTGAAGATGAGAAAGGAGAATTCATATGCTAAGGTTTCTACAACTAGGGTGTGGCCAAATCAACACTCAGACATGAGCATCAGACTCCAAGGCATTTTGGGGCACCTTCTATTGAACCAGAATAACCCTTAGGAAGAGTCAAGCTCCTGGCAGAAGAGTGAGTGATTCAGAATTAACTATAGTCTATCACATTTCAGTAATACTTCTTATTGCCATATATGGCTACCATCACTGCCAGCTTTTCCTTCATAACCAGCCAAGTCAGTAGTGACAGGTGAGGAGACACATCAGTGGATTCAGTCTTAACACCTGGTATCATCCAGAAGTGGTCTTATTGTTGGCGGATTACATAGGTTATGCCAGTGATGAGCTGTGGTTTTTTATGGAGCCTCTCATTTGTAGTATGTTCTTTTTTTTTTTTGTGGTATGGGGGCCTCTCACTGCTGTGGCCTCTCCCGTTGCGGAGCACAGGCTCCGGACGCGCAGGCTCAGCGGCCATGGCTCACGGGCCCAGCCGCTCTGCGGCACGTGGGATCTTCCCGGACCGGGGCACGAACCCGTGTCCCCTGCATCGGCAGGCGGACTCTCAACCACTGCGCCACCAGGGAAGCCCCTAAAGCCTCTTTTGAGCAGAACACTAGATATTCTGGAAGCAACCCGAGGGATGGAGTTCTGGAGCCTTTTTATTCTCCCAAGACTCTAAGCCACTTGGGTCCACTATTCTCTCTTTTCTATGGTCCTTGGATATCAGCATATTATACACTCATGATTGCCCCAAATAGTTCAAGTTCGGGGCAGGGGAGGGGCACTTGGCTGCTTAGATTGTGTTTTATTTTATTTTTTATAGAACCAGGTAAAGAATTAAAGAATCTGAGAGATAAAGTGTCTACCTTACTATTTTCTTAGCCAGTTCATTGTCAAGAAACGGGAACAAAGCACTGGTGGAATAATCTCTTCAACAGTGTCTTAGTTATCAGAGCCAGACACATTTGCCAATGCCCCCAGTTGACATACCTGTACTTGGGTTTAGTCATCTGAAATTACATTTGCTTATAACTTTGGTTCTGAATCTTTCCCTGGGAGAGAGAGAAAAAAGCCATCGGTCTCCATGGCATCACATCTTATTTTTTTTAAGCTTTTTATAGATTCAAACCCCATTTCTAACCCTCATGATGATTCAGGCTGTTTCTATACTACACCAACACATACGGTAAAAAAGGGAAAAAGTCAGGGTAATAATGGTGGAGTTAATTGACAAAAATTCTCAATAAAGTAAAATTCCACCTGTTTGGAAGTCTTTTAGAATTCAGACCTTCCAGATTCTTAGGATTTTAACTATTAACATTAGGTATTAAAAAAAAACCCCTCTAACCATCTTGTTTAGAAATCCTCCTAAATGTTTAGCAGATTTATACTCCAATAACACTGTATACTAGATAACTTGAAATATACTCCAATGTGAAACATCTAGAAATACTAGATAAAATATAAGAAACACGCCAAGAGGTTAAAAAATGAAGAGAAGGCTGGAACCATAGAGTGAGCTGTCACTTACCGCTTGGCTGTCGTGAGGACTTGAGTTTAATGAATAAGCTGGAAGAGAAGAGAAAGTCTTTGGCTCATACTAGGTGGGAAGTTGGACCTGACACCGTCACATAAAATCAAGATTTTTGAAGGATTACACCTTTAATGATGAAGTAAAATAGAAAATGTCCACCCACCAGCAAAGAGATATGACACAGAATGTTGGCTTTCTTATTCTGGCTCTGGATTAGAGGGGAAGGGAGGGAGAAAAACTCTCCTCTGAGAGCTCATAACAATCTAGCCCTAAAGCACATTTGGCATACAAAGTCATACCACTTGAAAGATCCTGAAAAGCACAAGTGAAAAAAACAATCAGTATGCACACATGCATACACATAAAATAGTCCCAGCTTACTGTTCCTGACAGAAATTAAAACAATTTCCAGAGGGATTTTCAACCGGTTCACATAAAATTCCTCCACATACATCCCCCTCAAACATAAGTGAATAATGGAAAATAAAAAAATACTCTAGGACTTGCTACTCAGAGACTGGCACGTGGCCCAACAGCATCAGAATCCCTGGGAGCTTGTTAGGAATGAAGAACCTCAAGCCTTGCCCTAGACTGAGTGAATTGAAACATATAATTTTACAAGATGCACATATGATTCAAGTATGTGTTGAAGTCTGAGAAGTACTACTCAAGAAACAAGCCACCATAAGCAATACCCTGCACAAAGAACATAGTAGACTTCCAAAAATATTGGATAGAGGAATTTTTGGATGCAAACTTAATGCATTTGGATTGATTTAGTAGAGAAACGATGGAGCCAAGCATATGAAACAAAATATTATAGTATTGAAAGAAAACTAGGAAGAGATATATCAGTGGAAAATATCGTCATATAGTCATTGGAATGAAACTCAATGTAAATGTTAAACAGAAGATAAAGAAAGCACAGCTGTAGAGAGAATTAATGAATTGGATGGTAGAGCTCAAGAAATTATACGTAATGCAATACAGACAAGCAAAAATCTATAACATAAAAACGAGAGGTTAAGAAAAATGGAGAAGATCCACCAAATGTTTTTAAAAACATTCCAGAGGTATGAATAGGGAAAACGTGGGGTAGGTAATATTCACAGAGAAAATAACTAAGAACACTCTAAAATTTTTAAAGACTCAAACCCTTAGATTCTGGAATCACAGTAGACTCGAAGCAGTATTTCAAAGAAAAAAGAATTTTACAATTAAATCATTAGTAAATGAACTACAGAAAGACAAAGAGAACATTTTTAAAACATCAAGAGAGAAAAAAACAGGTTACCTATAGAGGAAGGAAAATGATATGAGTAGAAAATTTCTCCAAAAGAAACAATTAAAATGAGAAAACAGAGGATTATCTCTCAAAGGAAAGAAAAAATAAATCTCGATGTCAAATTTCATGTCATCCTCAACAATAACTCCAAGATAAGCAAAAATAAAGACGTTTTCAAACATCAAAACCTAAGATTATTACCAGTAAATGATACTAAATGAACCTCAAGCTTTGCTGCAAAGTGTATGTCTTGGACCAGAAACAGCAGCGTGAGCATTACCTGGAAGGTCCCAGAAATGTAGCATTGCAGGTCCCACTTAGAACTTCTCAAGCTTTAATGTGCCTGTAAGTCACCTAGGGACCTTGTAGAGATTCTGCTTCATTACATCTGGGTTCTGAGGGTCTCCATTTCTACTAAGCTCCCAAGTGACACCCATGCTGTTGATCCAATTACATTTTGAGTAGCAAGACCACTCAGGAAGAACAACACTTACTGCACCTGCATGGTAAGAATTTAATTATCAAGAAGGCATGGTGAATGTTGCAATGATTCTGTGTGAAATAAATTTGGTATTGTTATGCTTTCTTTGCTTGGGGAAAAAAAAAGAAGGCATGGTGAGAAATAATATGGGTAAACATGGGGGTAAATCTAGACAAGTGTTCACATAAAACAACAGAAACAATAGCAACTAATTTAATAAGTAAAGAAAGCAGTGTGGAAATAAAATACTGGAAAACAATGATATGTAAGATGGGAATAAGATACAGATAGTTAAATATTTTAAGGTCTTCCTAATACGGGGGCAGTGCTATCGATTGACTTTTTAGTTCGTTAAGGAAAGTAATATTGGATCTATATCTTCCTAAGCAGTAGATGGTAAGTGTATAATATATTTTATTTACTTTTTTTTTTGTTTTTTTGGTACGCGGGCCTCTCACTGCTGTGGCCTCTCCCGTTGCGGAGCACAGGCTCCGGACGCGCAGGCTCGGCGGCCATGGCTCACGGGCCCAGCCGCTCCACAGCATGTGGGATCTTCCCGGACCGGGGCACGAACCCGTGTCCCCCGCATCGGCAGGCAGACTCTCAACCACTGCGCCATCAGGGAAGCCCATATATTTTATTTACTTTTTGTCAGCAAGTCCTACTTTATCTCAGCCCACCGTGTTCTTTAAATTAAATAATTTTCCAGTTCAGAACCCTGCTATCCTTGTCTGCTTTTTGCTTCTCTTCTCTTTAGCCTCAATTTTCAAATGTAGTCCAAAATAAATGCCTCTGTTTCATTATTACCCACACACTCCTTAAATCCATGCCAGCTGGCTTTCTTCTTTACCATCTTAAAAACCTCTCTGTTAAAAGTCACCATTGACATCCTAGTTAAAGAATCCAATGGCTCATTCTTTATTAAGCTGTATCAATTTCTCTAGTCTCGCTACTTAAAGTGTGGTCTGTGTGTCTGTGCCATCAGCGCCACCTGGGTGCCTGACAGAAGTGCAGAAGCTCTGGTCTCCCTTCAGAACTACTGCATTAGAATCTATAGTTTAACAAGGTAATTCTTGTGATTCGTTTATGCATTAAAGTTTAAGAAGCACTGCTGTAAAATATTTGGCACTGTGGACCACCCACAAGTGCTTGAAATGTTCTCTTGTTTTGTCTTCCACTTTCCTTATTGCTTTCTTTTACATTTTTTTACATTGTCTTTAGCACATTTTTCTCCTTTCATGGCATAAATGAAGGTTTTCTCCAAGTTCTTTATCTTGACCCTTAACCCCCATCCCCACCCCTACTTTCTCCCTCCCTCTGTCTTGACAATTTACTCCAGTTAATGACTTCCATTATTTTCCTAGACAGGTGGTTGGTTCACTTCAGAATCACCTAGGCTGCTTGTTAAAAATAACATTTCAGGGGCTTTTCACCAGAGCATGCAAACCAGCAGGTCTAGTTCAGGACCAGGAATATTTTTTTTTTTTTGCGGTACGCAGGCCCCTCACCGTTGTGGCCTCTCCCACCGCGGAGCACAGGCTCCGGAGGCGCAGGCTCGGCGGCCATGGCTCACGGGCCCAGCCGCTCCGTGGCATGTGGGATCTTCCCGGACCGGGGCACGAACCCGTGTCCCCCGCATCGGCAGGCGGACTCTCAACCACTGCGCCACCAGGGAAGCCCATAATTATCTGTTTTATGTATAGTAGTGTGTATATGTCAATCCCAATCTCCCAGTTTATCCCTCCCCCACCCTTCCCCCCTGGTAACCATACGTTTGTTCTCCACATCCACCAGGTCACTCTATTTTAAACAAAAGGAATCCCTGGATCTCCGTACCCCTTTCCCAGATTGAACTTCTTAAATTTCTTACTTTTGTCAATGGAATCACCATTCTAATCACAGAGGCTCACAGCCTGGATATCTTCCTTCATCCCCTCTCTCTCCCATAACTACCTGCAACTATTTACTGGGTCCTATTGCTTCTGTCGCCAAAATATTTCTTCCAACCTCCCACTTGACCACATTCTCCCTGGCATGGCTCAATTCTGGCCCATGTTATCTGTTTCTTAAAGTATCCCTCCATCCCACAATGCAGAACACTTCATCCACCAATTCCCTTTTATGTTCTTTCCCCAACTTGGCTCTACATTTCTCACTGGCTACTTGGCCCACTACCGATCTCTTCTGCAGCATATAAATACCACCTAACAATTCCAAAGGACTAATTACATGTCAAGAACTGGCTAAGCATTTAACATGGAGTGAAGGTTATTATCATCCCTTTTTTTCTTGAATAGATAAACAAGGCTCAGGGGTAAAATAATTGTCACTGGCTGGCAAGTGAAGGGAAAGATTTAAACCATGTAATTTGTAGGACCACCTAAACTCTAAAGCCCTTGTTTCATCATAAAGAAACTACTTCATAATATCTACTCCTTTACAAGCTGCTCCATGCTCTTTTCAAATCTAATTAAATCCTGGGTGTCTCTTGTGAACCCCCGTTTTTATTGGGTCCCATCCAGTGCTTGGTTTTTAAACATTCATGCAACATGTGACAGACATGGACCAAAGTTAGGGTAAGTTTTCTCTTATTCTGCAACTCTCAATCTATTCTTACATATTTTTGGAAACAAACAAAAGCAAAACAAAAAACCCTCTTTTCTTTTATAGGTTGAATTATTCATCTGTACTTCTCTCCACCCCTTATGAATATTTATCAATTTCTTTACTAATAAAGTCACTCGCTTTTATATCACCGATGACTTATAATCACCACCCAACTTTAGTAGATGATGTCTATATCAATGTAAATGTCATATCCAACATGGCTGTTTTGCATTTCCTTATAACTTAGAATTTTAACTTTACTCTTCCAGCAACTTTCTCACTCCAGTGCATGACCTCGAGATTTGCCATACTACGGTATCAAACACTAACATTTCAGTTCCTAGCTCTTCAACTTTGCATTCTCTCATTCTCCCTTCATCTGATCTTTAAATTCAGTGTGACCTCTGGCCCCATGAGGTCCTATAAAATTTTCCAGTTTATCAGTGCAAAGAAACAATGCTTCATTTTATTGTTTTTCAACTTGAGTGGTATTTGGGCTACAGGAGAAAATCTACCATCAAACTGATTGCCGCAATTTCATTTTCTCAGTATTACCACCCTTCATGATTCCTTTTGCATATTATACATCAGTTTTCCTGTATACCTTTTCCATGCAATTTCAGTCTCCCATTCAAATCTTATCCCAAAGCTTTTTACCCTATCTTACTTCTATACATGTCTACAACAATTTTTTTCTCTCACTCTTTTCTTCAGATCTTCACTAGCTCTTTCAGCCTGGTCAACCAATGTGTCAATCAACACACCCACTCTCTTTAAAAAACAAACAAACAAAACTCTTCAATTTGTATTGAATTTGAATTAGTATGCGCTTGTTTCCTGTGACTAGTAATCGACCCTATCTTCACCCCCTCATCAATGTCATAAAGCTTTTATTCTATAGGCAACAAAAAGTCAAGCTCATGTATAAAAAAAGTGAGCTAATCCTGTAGATAGGCAATCATTCCTCATTCACCAAACAAGGGCCAAATACAAACACATATCAAAGATTTTACTTAACATCAACTCATTATTAAAGAATTTATTCATGATTAACTAATGGGTAACATAAACGGATGTTATGACCAATTTAAAGCACAGACACACATGTGCCTGTGCCTATATAGACATATAAAATTTAAGAAAAGAAAATTAAAATTGCTGAATCAGATATAAAATTGGCTAATACTACACAGGGCAATATACCTTTGGTGTTACTGTTTCACTGGTCAGAAACCATTTCCATCTTTGCTGGACAAAAATCTACCCCTCTGCCCCTTGTAAAACTGTAAAATAGGAAGACAACAGAAATTTAAGGCCAGCTCTTTGCTCAAAGAACTCCCAGTAATCTCTTCTCCCTATTTTGAAGTTTTGGATTATTTTCGATTATTGGGATTATTTTTCTAGCATCCCGCCATTGCCCACTTAGCTCCTGTGATCATAAACAATTTTCAAAGCCTGTTCTTCTGATCAAGAAAGGTTGGTCTTGTGACATTTGACCTGTGGCAACAGTGTACACTAATCATATAATCCTCCTTGAATTTACTCTGGAAAAACTAGAACCTTATAGCACTGAGTAAACAGTATTGCGAAAGAATTGACTTCTGTTTGGAAATGTCACAAGGAATCTCAACTGGACTTTAAAAAAGCCTCTCTCATTTACTTTTCTGCCCTGAGGCTAGAAAGCCAAGTCCAAGGCATAGCCTCCACCAGATTTCACTCACAGTATTTATGAATTTGGGTGAATTTCTCTCTTCTGGAAGTTTACAAATTCTTGTAAAGTCTCTGACCTTCCAGGAAGTGGCTCCAATACTACCTGTGAGCCAAGCCCAGGTTCAAGTTCTTTGGAAGAATGTTATAGGCATTGGTTCCACGCATAAATTCAATCCTTATCCCTTACTACTGGGCTTGTCATTCCCAATTAAATGAGAGTCATTCTCAAACATGACACTCCCGTGCAGATCTTGGTTGCAGAATTCATTTGTCTAATTGCGTCCTGGCACAAAGGGGGACAGTGTCTTATCCTGCCCAGGAGAAGTAATTGTTTCTGAATTCTGAGAGACAGGAAGATGTTAACACCACTTTAAAATGTTTCATTTTAGTTTGCAAGTGCATAGCCTACTAAATTGATACTTGTCGGAGGAGAGAGCTCTTCCTGTATCCCCGAACAGTAAAACAACAGTGCTAGCTTTATTTTGTTAAAGCAAGTAACCATAGTAGTAGTTCATTATGTTCTATGTAATATATTCACGTTCTGCTGGGTGTTGAGGGTGAGTGGTCTGCTTTCATGAAGTATGTCTGCCTCTGGGCTCAAAAGAATCCTGGAAACCCCGACTCAGCTCACTCAAGCAGTCTGAAATTGTCTAAGCAATGTTAGCTCAGAATCCTGTACCCAGAGCCTGTTCTTGGACGGATCAAAAGTTCACATAATCTTTTCACAGGACTCAGAGACTCTTCTGTGTTAAAGACGCAAGTTCCAGCCTGTAGCTTGTAGTAGAAACACCATCAGCTTGCAATAGCTTGCTTTGTAGGTAAGTGTCACAGGAAAATGGAGACTCGTTGGATAATAAGAATGACAGTCTGTGGTTAATTTATTATAGTAACCATAACTGTAAGGGTGGGAGTAAAATTCTATTGGAATTTCATACAAACCATTTCATAGAGAGAAATCACTATTTCCCTTGAGGATAAGAATATATTATGAACAGAGAAAGCATTGCAAAATCTCTAGGGCTTTCCCATAAAGTGTACAATATCTGAAAAAAAAACAACCCATAATAATCACATTTTACCTACACTGACTTAATCTAGAAAGGGCTGAACATTCTTTCTGATCTGACAGTTTTTCCCATGCAGATTTTATAATAAAGTTGAGCTAATTAAGAAGCATGGCACATATGAAACCATCAAAATTACTTCTAGCATCTCTCTTTTTGTACGGTGAAAGAATAGATCACCGTGAGTTGCCAGGGGCCCTCTAAGAAATCCTTTAGTTTTAGTGTGTCCTGATTTTATCCCCCAAGTTTAAGGCTTGATCTTGGGAAGACAAAATTAAATGTGGTAACACAGGATGTTTTGACACTTGATTACAATAGGCTCATGGGTGCCTGAGAAACAATCATTGGGTACCTATTTAATCCAAATAAAGTGATATTAAACTATTTTAAAATTAACATAGTAAGGAAACACGATTGTAAGGAACTTTATCACAAGTAAGGTTTTTCTTTTTTTTATAATCAGAGGTATGATAAAGTGAACACAAACCACGGACAATTATATGATAAGATATGGAAACTTTGCTACCTGGACAGATTACACAGACAATTTTAAAAAAACTTATTACAACCCCTTGTAAGAGCTCTAAGAATAATTTATCATCTTAACTGAGTCAGTTCGAATTTCGCTTTAGTATAATACTTGGCAGTAAATGATTCATCAGTTTTTTTTTTTTTCCTTTTAAATAAACCAATTAACTTGAGACAATTTTGGCAAAATTTTAACACATTTTATTACTTCTTTTCAGGCTCATGTATTTGAAGGTATTATAAACCAAAGCAAAGAAAAATCCCTTTTCTGCAAACCTTTTACAACTTCCCATATCCATTCATGCTTCGTCTCTCACTGTCATTATTTTTTTAATTTTATTTTTATTTTTTGCAGTACGCGGGTCTCTCACTGCTGTGGGCTCTCCCGTTGCGGAGCACAGGCTCCGGACACGCAGGCCCAGCGGTCATGGCTCACGGGCCCAGCCGCTCCGCAGCATGTGGGATCCTCCCGGACCGGGGCACGAACCCGTGTCCCCTGCATCGGCAGGCGGACTCCCAACCACTGTGCCACCAGGGAAGCCCGACTCACTATTATTTTTCACATTCTGGAACAACCAGGCATTTAAAGAGAAAACTACCTTTTTTTTTTTTTCAACTCTGATCAACTAAAACTCATTTAATTACTTTGCTTAGGTAGTCACACTTACCTGATACCATTGTCCCAGTGTAATTTCATGTTCTGAAACTCATGTTAATTCTAACTTCAAACCTAAGTAATTTCCACTTCACAGAGAAGACTAAGAGGTAAATAATTACTAGGCTAAGGATGATTGATGGTTTGTGATGATGGGATATTTCCAGCAATAGGAACATTACAAATAATGTGTCCAAGGTCAGGACATGTTTGGTGTCTTCGGGGAATGGCAAAAGCATGTTTTACATAAAGCATAGGGTAGGTATGAGGGAGGTTTGAGAGAAGGCATGAAATTCATGAGGGAGGGTCACTGACACCAGGAACCTCATTCACACACCTGCTGGGGATGTATGGACACCAGGGAAGAATACGGGGTCCAGTCCACTTCAAAACCCAGTTCTCTTACTGAAGACTAAGTTAGTGGGTTGGATTGAAACGGACAAAAAGAAGGACCAGAGATGTTAGTTATGTGGAAAGAACATTAAACTAAGCGCAGAGACCTGAGTTTAAACACCAAACCCTCAGTTTATCAGCTGTGTGATTTTGAGCAAACACTTAAACGTTTTTCAAACTGTAGGGTGCAACCCATCAATTTACTTGGTTGTGATCAGCATTTAAAAAAATGGAATAGAATATCGTTAATATAGAATACATACAGAATAGGAGAGTGCTTTGTATATAATAAGGTTAAGTCTTGTGTCATGCAATTTTATTTTGGATGTACTACTGTACGATATGTAGGTATAAATGCGCTTACCATGTTAAAAGCAAAAGACAATTCTTACCTTGGGTTGTCATTTAAAAAGGTTGAAAGTCCCTGACATAACTCCTTTTACTGTTTGTTTTTTCAGCAGTGAAATAGAGAAGGTAAGATGTCAGTTTTTATTATTCCACCACGAGGTATTGAGAACAAGAAGGGTAACAAAAGATACGTCTAAAACATTGTACGGACTACACAGTACAATACAAATGAACGAGAGACCCATGTTATTACTGTCACTATTACTACTTCTGCTTCTCTTGCTACTATTGATGCAACGATTCCAGAAAAGAGTAATGAATTCTTCAACTTCCATGCTTACACTTCAGAGGGAAGAAAAAAGAGTGAATGAATGTGAGACCTTCATTTCTCCTTTTTTTTTTATCTCCCCCCCAACCCCGACCAAATCCCAACCAAGGTTCTGGCGTGGAGTATTTGTTAAAGTAAAGGAGATTCTCATGTTAGGGACATGGGTGACACGCACGTAAATCACTGAAGAAGGGATTTATTTGGGGGGGTAATTATTTACATGCTTTAAAAAGTCCTTATCATCCTAAATTGTAGTTATGTGATCATATATCTGCTTTGCCCCTTCGGTTCTGAGACTGTTACTTCATCTTTGTATTGCAAGCCCCTAACACGACGTCTGACATAAAGTAGGTACTCAATTAATGAAAATTGAATAAAAATAGAAATATAATCCACTTGTATTCCGACAGTGTCAGCGTGAGCTTTTCAACATCTGATCATTTCAATTTTTGCCTTCAAATAGTCCAGATGTTCCCCAGTGAGAATTGGAATAAAATCTTGAATTTACAAAGTCCTGCCTGACCCAGTTCCTGCCTACATCTCTGACCCCATTTATTTTAATTTTATTTTTTTATTGACATATAGCTGAATTACAATGTTGTGTTAATTTCTGCTGTACAGCAAAGTGACTCAGTTATACACATATGTACATCCGTTTTCGTATTCTTTTCCATTGTGGCTTATCTCAGGATATAGAATATACAGTTCCCTGTGCTACATAGTAGGACCTTGTTGTTTATCCATCCTATATGTAGTAGTTTGCATCTGCTAATTCCAAATTCCCACTCCATTCCTTCCCCAACCCCCTCCCCCTTGGCAACCACAAATCTGTTCTCTATGTCTGTGAGTCTGTTTCTGTTTCGTAGATCTATGTTCATTTGTGCCACATATAAGCGATATCATACGGTATTTGTCTTTCTCTTTCTGACTTAGTTCACTTAGTATGATCATCTCTCGTTGCATCCACGTGGCTGCAAATGGCATTAATTCATTCTTTTTCATGGCTGAGTAGTATTCCGCTGTGCATATGTACCACATCTTCTTTATCCATTCATCTGTCTCTGACCCCATTTTATATGAATTTTCACACTGCCCACCATGACCAGTCAGTCACATGACCTTCCTTCTCTCTCAAACCTGACACATCTGTTCCCTTCTTGGGCCATTGATCTAGTTGTCCTCTTCCTGTGGATTGTTTGACAACTCCCACAATTCCATTCACTCTTATTTTCTGTGCTTGCACCTAGAATATTTAGCAGATGTGATCATTTCAACAGTTTTACTTACTCTTCACTCATTAGCCAAAAAAAAAAAAAAAAATTAGGTATCTGTGGAAATACTCTCTTGTCTGTGGCTGAGTCACTTATAAACTAAACCATGCTTTGCAGGATCTTTCTGCAAAACCATCTTAAATAAACCAAAAAGAATTCTCAGAAGAAGATATTTTACAACCTTCACATGATATTTTTCCTTTTTGCATCCCTCTTGGCTTTTTCTTTTCCTACAGTCTTATTCCTTAGGTGCAGTTTTATCAATAATATTCTGCCCTAATTCTTGTTTTTGGATGACTTTGTGAAATCATCTATTTTTCGTCTTAGATAGACTCACATAGTAATGGATGTTAAGGTGTTTAGTCATTTTAGTGGTTATCAACCACTGATAGTCACAGACACTCACATACCCAGGAATATCAGCAGTTCACTAATAGAAATCCACACATAAATCCACTCGGAATCCATTAGCCAAAGACTAGGGAATGCTGTTCGAATCCAACACCCTGGATCTACAAATGAGTAAGATAAATCCCAGAGAAATGAAATAACATGACCAAGGACATACAACTAAACGAGGTATCTGACTCCTAAATCTTCAGACTCTCCAGAACACGGTGCTACTTTGTAACCAGGTTGTTATAGATTTAGAATGAAATCTGGGGTTCTTTTAAGCCAAGTGAGAATTCTACTTCTAATACATCTATGGTATATAGTTTTTTTTCTTATCAACATATTATTTGAAGATATAATAGCCGAAAACTCCCCAATTTGGCAAAAGAATGTTTGTGGCTTCAAGAAACTGAGTGACTCTCTGAAACAATAAATTTAAAGAAACTTGTACTCAGAGCCAGCATAATCCAGCTGCTGCAAACTAAAGGCTAAAACAAAATACTGAAAGAATCTAGAGCAAAACAATGCATTGTCAATAGGGAATAATGATCACATTCTTGCAGATTTCTCATCAGATACCGTAAAGGTCAAAAAGAAATAGCATCACATTTTTTAAATGCTGAAAGAAAATAATTGTCAACCAGGAATCCATATTTAGTAAAAATATTCTTCAATAGTGAAGGCAAAACAAAGACATTCTCAGGTGAAGGATAACTAACAGATTTTTTTGCCAACAGATCTGAAATAAAATAATTGCTAAATTAAATTTTTTAGACAGAAGGGAAATGATACCAGACAGAAATTTGAAACATGGAGAACCAAGGAAGAGCAAAGGAAATAGCAAATATTTAGGTAGAAATAATGAACGAGTTTTATCTTCTTGAATTCTTTAAACCAGTTGAAAGCAAAATTGTAACACTACCTGATGGGGTTTTTCAAGTATAGGGAGGGTTAATATATGACAACTGTAGCACAAAGGGTGGAGGATAAAAAGAACTTAGTAAAGACAAGAGTAAAGTTTCTATTTTCAATGTGAAGTGGCAACATTTTGATTATAAGTAGACCGAGAAAAGTTAAGTATGTATATTGTAATTCCCAAGAATAATCACTAAAATAACTCTACAAAAAGGCATAATCAAAATCTCAATAGTTGCATTAAAAAGGAATACAAAACAAGGGGATGGTTCAAATAAACTAATAGAAAATAAGAAAAAGCAAACAAGAGGAGATAAGGAAACAGGGGAAAAACAAACAAGCAAAAATTTAAATGGTAGACCTAATTCTGAGGATATCAACAATTGCATTGAATATAAATATCTAAATACACCAATTAAAGACAGAAATTGTCAGAACGAGTTTTAAATGTGACTCAACTCTGTGCTGTCCATAAAAAAAACTATGTCGTCAATAAAATGTTAATTATGATCGTGTTATCAAACCCGTGTTACACAAGGCCCCGTAATGAATTCTCCTTATCTCTTCCTCCCATACATATTCTCCTTGCTCCACGTTCTACTTCCTCAAGTATTACTTTCATTATACAGTTTCTGTTGCCTACATAGGACCGGGCACAAAATAAGTTCTCAGTATATTCCTATTAATGTAAAATTTAATCTCCCCAAATCTCATTGACTACAAAGTACCTGCAGGGTATTTGCTGTTTTTCTTAAATCAAAATGGCTTATTTCAGGAAGAACTCTGGGTCAGAATAGCTTCATAAAACCATCTCATACTTTTCCATAATGGTCTATCCTACTCTGAAAATTTAAAAATGAAATTATATCATAACTAATAAATATAATAAAATACAAATTATGCATATCATATTGTACATTTTAATAAAATAGACTAATGCATTTTCCATGATTTTTATCAAGAATGTCTAACAAAAGACATATTTGATTAAGATCCCTCATTAAGTAATAAATGAACTAAAACTGATCAACCCTTCACACGTATTTTGCTTCTTTTTGAGGTTTTTCCTACAGTAACAACATCAGTTTCATCTAACATTGCTGACCATTTTCTATGTAAAAGACATATGCTACGTTCCTTTTTTCATTTCCTCATTGAATGTAGGAATCTACAGGGTCAGTGTGGAGGGATAGAGAATGGATAGACTTTCAGATCTGAAGACCTGAGTTTGAGGCTTGAAGACTTAATTTACAACTCTCTTAAATTCTTTGAGTCTTTGCCTCCTGATCTGAAAAATGGCAATGATACTACAGCGCCCCACTTACATCCCAAGGTTATTCTAAAGATCAGACTGCACTTGTCTAGCACTTCAAAGTCTTTAAGGAATTTCACTCTCTACTTCTGGTTTAATGCTGTTTCTACTATATCAAGTAGCCATCTTTAAAAATTTTATTTATTTATTTATTTTTGGCTGCAATGGGTCTTCGTTGCTGCGGGCGAGCTTTCTCTAGATGAGGCGAGCAGGGGCTACTCTTCGTTGCGGTGCGCGGACTTCTCATCGCGGTGGCTTCTCTTATTGCCGAGCACCGGCTCTAGGCGCGTGGGCTTCAGTAGCTGTGGCTCACGGGCTCTAGAGCGCAGGCTCAGTAGTTGTGGTGCACGGGCTTAGTTGCTCCGCAGCATGTGGGATCTTCCCGGACCAGAGCTGGAACCCGTGTCCCCTGCACTGGCAGGTGGATTCTTTTTTCTTTTTTTTTTCTATATTTATTTAATTTTGGCTGCATTGGGTCTTCGTTGCTGCACACAGGCTCTCTCCAGTTGCGGTGAGCGGGGGCCACTCTTTGTTGGGGTGCACGGGCCTCTCATTGCGGTGGCCTCTCTTGTGGAGCACAGGCTCCAGGCGCACAGGCCTCAGCAGCCGTGGCACGTGGGCTCAGTAGTTGTGGCGCACGGGACCAGTCGCTCCGCGGCATGTGGGATCCCCCCAGACCAGGGCTCAAACCCGTGTCCCCTGCACCGGCAGGCGGACTCTCAACCACTGCGCCACCAGGTAAGTCCCTGGCAGGTGGATTCTTAATCACTGCACCACCAGGGAAGGGAAGCCCCTCGAGTAGCCATCTTTAAAGGGCTCTTAGGTAATGTGATTTAACTCTGTCCACGTAGGTACCAAAACAATGGTTGTTTTACACCCCAATTATTCTTATTTTCATCAATATAATCTCTTCAAAGAAAATTGTCCCCTAGATCTTCTGTGAAATGCTTCCTTACACCCATGGAGAAGTCAGCATATAGGCCCAACGCCAGGATAAACAACACAAAGTCAAGGGAAAGCCTGTGGGTTAACATGACAAGTCACTTGCACAAATAAGTCATGCAACAGGAGAAATGAAGCCACATCTACATGGCGTCTAACTTGAATTCCAGAAAGAGTCATTTTGCCTGAAAAGGGCACCCTCGCTAGAAGGCTGACGCCTCATATTAGTTTGCCAGTATTGCCACAACAAATCACTACAGACTGGGTGGTTTAAAGAATAGAAATTCACTTCCTCACAATTCTGGAGGCTAGAGGTCTGAGATCAAGGTGTCAGCAGGGTTGGTTTCTTCTGAGGTTTGTCTTCTTGGCTTGCAGATCCCTTGGTCTGTGGTTTCTATGTCCTAACCCCTTCTTCTTATGAGGACACCAGTCACATTGGAATACCACCCACCCCACCCCGCGATGATCATATTGAACTTTAATTACGTCTTTAAAGACCCTACAACCAAATACAGTCACATTCAGAGACACTGAGGGGTAGGACTTCAGCATATGGACGTGGGGGGTGGGGGACACAGTTCGGCCCAAAATTGGGTAAGACCCCTAATGGCGCCTTACCCAATTTTCATGGGTTAATAGCTTTAAATTCCGTTTCCACCAACATTAGGAGGTTCCTGACTCACTCACTCAACATGTGCTGTTGAACATGAGCTAAGACGCTGGATTATAAATACAGCTCAAGTTGTGCTGACGCAAAGCAAAGACACATGCAGCTGAACAGCCATCTCAGGAAACCAGAGTGAACAGGAGATGCTCCTTTCAAAATGTATCAGTTTGAAAACAAGTGGAAATTATGTTTGATGAGAATTTGGAGCAAACTCACTCTGTGCTGAACTGGATTCTATTCTTGGCAACGTCCAGAGAGAGGCAGTTGCTGGAGAAATTACTGGGACGTTGACCCAGCAAGCATTCGTGTCAATTACACTCAATGGGATTCAAACCACATCTGAAGTCTGTCCGCAGAGGGTGAACCGCAAGGCAGAGGCCAGGCACAGTGACCCTGGTCACAGCGCCTTCCACTTAAAAGCATCAGTGCCTCTCAACACCTTCCTCTGCTATTTACAGTTACCAAAGAGGAGCGTATTTACTTTCACAGATTGTTCTGTTGGGTTCCCCTTTTCTGCCTAGTTACTGACATCTTATTGGGGAAAAAAAAAATCCAGCTTCCAGGGCTTCCTCTCTCAGGCCATTCCAAGTAACAATTTCTATCATTTTGCAGTTTCCAAACAACAGCAGATCAGAGAGCTTTTTTCCGATACCCTGAGGAACAGAATAAGTCACGCTGTGTCTCATTAATATACATACATTTTTTTAATTTCAAAGAAGAAATGGAGGAAAAGAGAAGGCTCGGGCTTTAGGCAATGCAAAAATCATTCAACACGGTAAATAAATCAGCTTGAATTCTGATAAACAAACCTCTTTTTGGCTGCAACTAAACAAGTTTGCAAACTGATGGTCGTGTCTCAGAATTTAGTGAGGAATTGCATAACACAGCAGGTAGGCCAAAAAAGCACCAATAAATCAATCTTTACTAAACATAAAGTGAGACTTGGCAAAGCTGAAGAAGAAAAGGAAGAAGCCGAAACGTGCACATGAAATTTCCACATTAAAAACTCATCGCTCTTGCCTGGGTCCTGATGCAATTTGAAAGGAAACAGACAATTCTATAATTTTAGCAAAAATATTTATGGTACGGTATACAAGTTCACCCAAACATTCTCTCCCAAGTTCTTTCAAAAATCAGCCTTCCCCAGCAAAGGGGCTGCAAAAAGACATTTATTTTTAGTACATTTCAGAACATTCTGGATCCTAATCATAATAAAACACAAGTGCGTCTATCCTTCCCACCTCCATCAAAGAGCTTTTTGACCAGATGCCCTTGGTTCCCCCCTCCTTTATACCACACTTTAGAGGGGAGCACATGTCTTAGAATCAAGGTCCTTGGAATCAAGGTCAGTTGGTCAACATTTCAAAGACAAGGTCAAACATCACATTGCAGCTCTAGGGGAAAAAAATGAGGAATTTAAATCAAAAACACTGGTTTTAAATTCTGGCCCTGAGCAACCTCTGTAAGCTCTAGGTTTTAAGGATGCACTATTTGGGGGAAAATGTATATGAGTTTGTATGAAGAATTTATAAAAGCAATATAAAAGTAAATTATCTTTACATCTTACTGCGTTATAGTAAGGGTTGGATCAAAGGAGGAAAGGTGAGCAGAAAAATCTTTTATTTGTTCATTCATTTACACACTCAGCAGATATTTATTGAGAGTCTATTTTGTGTCAGGCAGGTTTGCAACAATCCAACTGAAGTCTCCGACCTCAAGGAATTCAGGCTCTAGTGAGGGAACAAGATGCGCCAGCTGGTATTGGCCAGTGAGCATGAAAGCTGGGATAGAAGGATGCACGATGGGGTAATGAGAGAATGAAAGAACAGAATTAGTCAGCCAGGGAAAAGGTAAAACTATAAAAAAAAAGTATTTTATTTTTAATTATTAAAAATTTAAAAATGGGGCTTCCCTGGTGGCGCAGTGGTTGAGAGTCCGCCTGCCGATGCGGGGGACACGGGTTCGTGCCCCGGTCTGGGAGGATCCCACATGCCGCGGAGCGGCTGGGCCCGTGAGCCGTGGCCGCTGAGCCTGCGCGTCCGGGAGCCCGTGCTCCGCAACCGGAGAGGCCACAACAGCGAGAGGCCCACGTACCGCAAAAAAAAAAATAAAAAAAAATTAAAAAAATAAAAATGAAAAAATGATTTTAATCAAACAAAGGAGAACAAAAAATGAATAGTTCTTGGGACTTCCCTGGTGGTCCAGTGGTTGAGACTTCACCTTCCAATGCAGGGGGTGCAGGTTCGATCCCTGGTCGGGGAACTGAGATCCCACTTGCCTCAGGACCAAAAAACCAAAACATAAAACGGAAGCAGTACTGAACCAATTTCAATAAAGGCTTTAAAAATGGTCCACACCAAAAAAAAAAAAAAAAAAAAATCTTAAGAAAATAAATAAAATAAAAATGAATAGTTCTCTTTGGACCTTCTTTACAAGTCTCACATTTGTGTACTCATCATTGAGGACATCCCTGGTTAATCCACAGAAATGAAAAATGATACTTTTATGTTGTGTCTATTTTCTAAGATCGTCCCCCAATCATCCCCTTTCCTGGTACTTGCACCCTCAGGGTCCTCCTCTCCCCTTGAACGTGAGTGAAAGTTTTGACTGCTTCTAATTAGCAGAACATGGAAAAGGTGATGGGTTATGACTTCCATAATTACGTTTCATGAGATAATAAGCTGTCTTGCTAGAAGATGCTCCCCGTGGCTGGCTTTGATAAAGCAAAGTGCTGTGTTGTAAGCTGCTCTACAGAAAGGCCCACATGACATGGAAGGGATTGCAGCCTCTGGTCAATAGCCTGTGAGAAACTGAGGCTCCAATTCAGGAGGCTGGGATTAACAGACACACAGGACTCTATATAAAATAGACAACCAACAAGGACCTGCTGTAGAACACAGGGAACTCTACTCAATATTTTCTAATAACCTATAAGGGCAAAGAATCTGAAAAAGGAGGTATATATACATTATATAGATAAATAACTGAATCACTTTTCTGTACACCTGAAACTAACACAACATGGTAAATCAACTCTACTCCAATAAAAAAAATAAATTAAATAAAGACTTAAAGATGACAGGGGAAAAAAAAGAAACTGAGGCTCCAAGTCCAACAGGCCACATATAGCTAATTCTGCAGCAGCCATGTGTGCGTGGAAGTGGATCCTTCCCCAGTTGAACCTTTTGTTTACGCTGCAGCCTCAGCCAACACTTGGGTGGCAGCCTTTTGCGAGCCTGAAGCAGAGGATCCAGCTAAGCTATGCGTGAACTCCCATCACGGAAACAGTGACATCATAAATACACGTTGTTTTAAGTTGCTAAGTTTGCGATAATTCATTATGTGACCCGAGATAAATAATACCGTATATAATATGAAGAAAAGGGAATTTAAATACATAGATTCTCTCCCGTGTGGACATTATTCAATTTACTAAAAAAAAGAAAAACAAAAGATTTTAAGTGTAACTCTTTTAAGTGCAACTCTTTCAGGGAAATGCATATCCCATAAGGAGATACACATGTTCCTACCCATAGTGTCTTCAAATTTTCAGAGCAAGCACATTCTGACCTCAGAGTATACCTATTACCCCTCTCTAGCTGACGCCCAGGCATCTGCAGATGGTAAAATATGTCTCTCAACGACCTATATCTCCTTAGTCACAATACATTTCTGCAGGCAAAGCTCAGCTTTTCCCCAGAGAGCCCTGCGGCTGAAGCAAGTTGCGACTTTAAATTCCGTGAATCCTACAGGTTCTTAACTCCCTTGTTTTTGAGAGATCTAAAGCTCAGAGGGTTAAATAAAGGTGAAACTCTAAACGAGTGACTGGCAAACCTGTTCTGTAAAGGGCAAGACAGTAAATATTTTAGGCTTTGTAGACCATAGGGTCTCTGTTGCAACTTCTCAACTCTGTTGTTGCAGAAAAGAAGCCCTAGACGATCCATAAATACATGAACAGGACTGTGTTCCGATAAATTTTAGTCATGTACACTGATGTTTGAATTTTACATAATTTTCACATATTAGGCAGTGTCAGTCTTTTGATTTTAAAAAATCATTTAAAAGTGTAAACACATTCTTTGCTTATGAAACAAAGAAAAACAGCAGGTGGACCGGATTTGGCCTGACCCCTGCTCAAAACCATTAATTCCCAGGTGTGCTGTGTAGCAATCCCAGTGACTTCTAATGATCCTCATATTTTCCAAATTCAATTCATGTAATTCACATTTATTAAAAAATTAGCACGGAAGGAATAAGAGGTGCTGGGAGTTTCAAGAAGGAGGTAAGGGAAGAAAGAGTCGGGGGGGATCTGAGGGGTAGGTGGCATCCTATAGGAAACAAACACTCATGGGGCATTGCACTCGAAAAAGGAACGAACTTAATACTTTACGTTGTCCTGGCAATTGAAAGGCAACATTAGGTTCTATGTAAAATCTAGGGACTGGTTTGCCGGGGTAGGGACTGACTGATTTCCATTTCATGATATTAGCTCTCAGTGGTACAGAGAGTTCTCGTAACTCCCCTAAGGATTAACACGGGCTTTGGGGATAAAGTGATGCACACATATGAGCAGATCACGCAAACGAGCTGTACTCCTTGTGCCCAAGAATTTGGGTTCTCAGCCACGCTCTTCTCCCAGCATGCTCCGTCCTGGCGGCCAGTTAATCAGACTGATCAGGGGACAAGTGTAGACACAGCCTTGAACGGGCAGTGTTGTTCTAAGGCTCGAAAGGGTGCTTCTGCCTTTTAGAAAGGTGAAACTTGTTCTAAAATGCATGAAAAGACCTGTTCGACTTGGAAAAAATATCACCAGCTCCTGAGCAAACATTTCCTTTATGATGTAGATGCTTTCATGCCTCTTTCAAAGTCTTAGGTCACTCCTTTAGCTTTAGGCTTTGTCTTACATAAGAAAAGGGAAATGGCGGGAGGGAGGGAGGAGAAGGACGAGGTAGCTCTTCATAAAGGACCTTAAGCAAAGGATCTCTCTGGTCCTAAGGCTCCCTCCAGTTGCGAGAATGGAGCTGCTTCCCTTTTGCTACTAGAGTCACTCACCCGCAGTGCTCTCTTCCCATGTTTAACATGCCTAAGCACTCAGTGAGTGCTTTCTGAGTGTTCCTGACGAGAGATGTGCCTTGTCCTTTTCTGAAGAATCATCTATATTGTCTCTTCTACTCTGGGCGCCCATCCAATATGAAGCTCAGATCTTGAATTCCCCTCCCAAAGAGCGAAAGATTTTAAAAAGCTGTCAAACAGACTCAGAAGACAGTGTCTGAGAGCATGTCCTAAGTTTGTCTTATAGCAGTTATGATGAAGTGAAACAGTAGCAATGTTTTATTTTTCCATGATAAGGGGAAAAATAAAAAAGCATTATGGGAGGAAAAATAAGCTACAAGGATGCAAGAGCTCTTGAGACCATCATTTCATGTCTTTGATTCTGTGCAGACCTGTGCTCAGAAAAAAAATCTCCTGAAAGATAGTGAGTGAGTTTAAAAAAGCCCAGACTCTCAGTGGGAAACAAATAAAATCAGGAAGCCGTTCCTAAGGCTTATTTTGAATTTCTCCCACTGTCATGTTTAACAGGGAATGTACGTTGAGATATTAGCAATGACGCTTAGCTTCAAATGGGAAGAACCTTTGTCCTTCCTGAGCTGAATGTTGCATGTGGCATACTCTCCACAGAAATTATTTTTGTCCTTCATCTACGAGAGCTAAAGTTCTGGCTTAGAGGCAGGATACTGGATAAAATTACAGATTCTTAAATAGACCTGGAAGGAACTTGAGAGCTTAACTGGAGGATCACTAATCTTGGAAACAACAATCTAGAATGTCCTGGTGACTTGAAGCAGTTTGCTCAGCTAGCTAGGGGATGCGCTAATTGGATCAAACAGTATTGGTGTAGGGTGTTTTGTGTTTTTTTTTTCCGATTTCAAAAATAGATCAGTTAGGTTCCCTTTATTCAACATCGATGGGCCTTTGTACACAGACAACAGACTCTTGCAGGAATGAAAAAAAAGACAGGATTAATGCTGCATCCCTTTTTCCATTGACCCAGGAAAGAGATGTATCCGAGTTCAGAGGGAATGGGATGTCCTTGTCTCACCTCTTTAAGCAGATGGGGTAGGCCAGTAGTGAGGAAGGAGGAGAGACATTGTTCTCCAAGACCACGGGTCCCCTACAAACTGGGTCATGATTTGCCTTGTTAACAGAGGGATAGTGATTCCCAGGGCAGGTCTCCGTAGGTGCAACATCCATGGCAAGAAACAGGTGTGGGTCTTATCATTGGGGGCTGCTCCAGGAAGACAGGGTCATATGACAGGTGTAGACCTAGCACCTACGGAGAGAGGTAGGGGATCCCATCTGGGCTTCTGAGGACCAGGTGGGCCACACATACTTAAAAAACTCAGTCAAATATCACACTTTGTTAAAGATAACATTCACACACCACTTCAAGCTTAACATTGTCCTGCAAATTAAACTGTTTTGTTACAGTGTATTTGCAAGCACCCTTTTATACTTACATTCTGTAAATTGTAACTAATTTTATAGACTGTTGAACAAAGAGAGGGATTCTCCTAACAAATAGGCAGATGGAAGATAAAATGCCATAAATCAGAACCCCCTAACTTTAAATTAGTGAAGACAGGCAATACCCTACCTTGACTCCCAGGGAAGTGGTCTTTCTGGGACACCAGGAGTTAAGTGCCATCCGACCAACTGTGTAGGTTAAAGCTTTATCTTCATGCTCGCTCTTCATTTATTCATTCTCTCTTATTCCATAGGACTTGAGAAGCTTACCAAATTATACCTAACAAAGAAAGACGATAAATATTAGGGAGATCCAGGTCAAAAAATAAAGTATGAAGATAAGGCCAAGGGTAGTATCAACTCACATGAAAATGAACACCAAACCATTTTATATTAATGCTAGACATGGATCGTAGATTTGATTCTAAATTTTCTAGTAGCTTGTGGATAATCAACATATAATGACTGTATGAATGTGAGTGTGTGTGATTCCACGCGTGCGTGTGCACATGTATGAATGCACACGTGTGGATACACGCGTGAGTACATATAAGTGTGTGTGTGTGTGTGCCAAAGAAACATGCCTTTTTTTGCTACTGATAACTAAGGCATATGGTAACTGGTAGTCTTTGAATGAGTTCACAAAAGATTTGCTATTTCAATATTGCCCTATCTATACAGATTTCTCAACGAAAAGAAAACTTGCCCGTGCTATACAAAACAATAAATGATTTAAAACTTCAATCGAAAATAATTTAAATTTTAAAATCTGAGATTTGTGTTACTTTTTTTCTATAGATCGCGATTTGCCTTTTTGAAATATGGCTCGTTCTAGCTAAAATGAATATGAACTTAACTCTTTGAGCTCACATTGGCCTGGGCCGGGTGGCCATGAGAAGGTCTGACAGAGAAGTTTCAAAAGGAGACAAGGATGTCTATTCAGAATATAACATTTCTTACAGATCATCCCAATAACTGTTAAAACACAGCGGGTCATTTTGGCTAGGCGGTAGCTGAAGGATTACAGAAATCAGAATCACTATTCATTTTATCTAGGGCCTCAATTCCCTCATCTCAAAAATGGAAGAATTCGTATCTACATGACTTTTGAAGTTGGCCTCTGAATTCTTTGCCTCTTTTTACCGAGAAGCTAAGTGGGCGACGGAATATCAGTCTTCATCCTTTCTGTTGTTGTCGCTGTTTTCAGGACAATAACAATAGTACTAGATACTGTTATTGAGTATTTGCATTATGTTAGACTCTACGCCTCAAATAATTTTATTTCATCCTCACGTTAACTCCGAAAAATAGTTCTATCATACTGTTCCAAAGGAAGAAATAGGTTCTATAACTTGCCAAGGTCACCCAAGTAGTATACAATTTGAATTCAAGGTTAACATCAAGAGCTAAAAGAACTTGGAGTGTGTTAATCCCATATGCTTTTGAAGCAATTCTTGACCACGTACTGTCAGCAGAAGGTTAGAAGGTGACGGAGTTAAAGAGTTCTGTGTGCATGTGACTGTGAGGGTGTTGAGGGATTATGGGTTAGATCTGATGTCACAGAAACGACCGGTCAGCTTAAGAAAGCAGAAGACACGAATCACTTCAAAACGATAGTTTCTACCACACCTAGCAGAGATACAGAGAACCAAAACTTAGAAGTGCAAAGTTGCATGCTTTGTAAGAGGGGAAAGTATGCCACGTCCTGGTGGGAGCAGAGCCGGCGTTCAAATCTGTGTTTTATGTACTTCTGTCTTCGTCTTGATAAAGTAGCTTAGTTCCTTTATTTCACTCTTCTTGTAAAAGGGAGTGGGGTAGAGATGGAAGCTGATGAGTGAGAGGTAATAAAAATTACCCATTATAAATGATATTTACAGCTGAGACTTAGAGATGAAAATTATTGTAAGTAAATAGTCATGTGGGCTCAGGAATGTGCTTGAAATTCGGAACCGTTGTTTTTCCCTGTATGAGAGACATGACAAGTTTGCCGAAAACCATAGTTTATATGCATTTGTTTCCACTGCTCTTTCCTAACCTCAGCAAACATACATGGACCCTAACCCTATGCTGTGTGTTTGCAGGAACGTACAAACACATAGCAATAGACTTTCCTGAAATCTCCACAAGTCCTAGCGGCAAGATGGTTAGAGGTGGTTAGAAATGTTTGCTCCGTTCCACCAACTTGCCTTTCTCCTCCACAAGTTCTCTGGGAATATTTCTCTTTTATGAGTTACAAGAAAGATTCCTGGCCTTAGAGGAAAGACAGATGAACAAATTAACCTCTACCGCATTACACTGGCTGCTCTGGTCAGGCCACCAACCGAGACTAATCTTTCCTTCTCTTCCTCATATCCCTACATGAGGGAGGTGGTTTAATGAGGAAAACCATCATCAGTTGAATATTTATTGAGAAATTCAGGCGTCGATGCTACTCTTCCCTTTCCCCTTAGCTCTGGATTAAAAGAAATAAAGATTGGGAAACCTGATTGTGTGGTATTTGGTACCCATGGTGGGCTGCTCATCCATGGTTGCTGGCCTTGTTTCTGTTGCCTTTATCCATCAGATTGAGTATTTCCCATACTTTTCAAATGACAGTTGTAATAGTTCAGGATTTCGGTTAGTGGGTTCTTTTGGGCTTCATAGAGCAGTCTGATATGTGACTCTATTATCCTAAAGTTTAGGATTCCTCAGATTAGGATCAAAATGCTGACTCTTCTTCCTAGGCATGCTGATAGAAACAGAAAGGAGACCAAATGATGATGCAAAACCCTGTTGTTTACAAAATAACTTCTCTGGCTTGAATGCAGCACCTGATGGAGATTCAGACTTATAAAACCCCCTACTAAGTAACAGGAGGTAATGCTTACGGAGGTGAAGGGGACCTTGATAGGGAACGTGATACAGCTTTTTGCCTGAATATCTAAGGTCAGACAGTTATGCACAGGAATTACATTCAAAATTATAATAACTGGTATGTTACAGGCATCAACCAATCTGAATGGACGGTGGTGGTCTGAAGAAGGATTCCAGAGGATCCACGTTGTTCCAGATGCTATAACCATTTTTTGCTGGGTACCAGAGATTGGCCAGGGATACAGCCAGGGTGACTGCGGTATTGCAAGGTAGTCAGGGGACCCAGGATAATAGCTGCGTATGAAGCAGTCTGGCTGAATTTCAATATTTTCACAAGGAATATGAGTCTTCCGGAGCAATCCATACTGACATTAGCCCTAGTGACACACACCCTCTTAGATTGAGACTCCTCTCCCTAAAGTATTTTTCATCTAGCGCAAAGTTCTTCAGTACATTTATGTGAAATGTCCCTAGATTAACTAACCATCCATTCTATGGTCCTCTTATAAGAACTCTTCGCTTGTAAGAAAAGAGTAATTGCTTTTCATTTTTCTTCTCTTTTCTAAACAAAGTGCTGGAGCTAAGAAACCTTTGAGCTTCGGAGTAAGGCGTATGTGTTGGGGTCAGAGATACTCGTGCCCTATGTGTCTGAGTGCACAATTTCATAAGTCAGAGGAAAACGTCTGAGTCCCTGGACAGTGTCTGCACACAGTGGGTGACCCACAAATGCATCGTGTCCCTCATTCATTTCGTCTGTGTCACACCGCAAGGATTGGTCCCCAGGATTGGTCCCCAGGATTGGTCTCCACTGTAATTCAACAAGCAAATTCTTCGAGGGGCCGTGTTTAGAGAGCTTCCTCTTCATTGCGACCCCTGCACCTAGAAGAGGACTGCGCACCCAGTTAACAATAAACAGCCACTGAACGGCTCTCCTTGGCTTTTATTCTTAGGATTTACTTTCTACCCTTTTTATCAGTTTTTCCTTTTTCCCGGATACAGTCCAGATTCTCAACATCCTTACAGTTCTCAACAACCTTTCAGGGACACATGTGTGAAGAATACAACTGTGTCACTGGAATCTATCTGAATATTTTCAAGAGTCTGATTTCCTTAGCTACTCTCTGTAAATCTTGTTCATCTAGGCTGACCGAGCCTTCATGTCCCTTTCCGATTTATGCTTCTTAGACATTTCAGACATTTCAGATGTCACCACAGGAATCCACACACCCTCTCCCCATCCAAAAGCAGCTGTAGACGCTGAAGTTACCCAAGAACTCTCTTTAATTACTTTACTGATTCCTTATATAGTCATGCTGAGAGGCAGTGCAGGATAATGGTTAGAGGTACAGGCGCCAGGTCTCTGGGTTCAAATCTCTTCTTCCATTTACTAGTTTTATGACTTTTAGCAATGTCATTGATCCCCCAAGGCCCGTTTCCCCATATGTAAAATAAGGCTAGTAATAGCAGCTACCGTGTAGGGTCATTTTAAAGGTCATTTAGTTAATGCATGTAAGGAACTTAAATATCTCTCTCTCTCTCTCTCTCTCTCTCTCTCTCTCTCTACCTGGTAAATAGTTAGTACTCAACAAAAGTTAGCTGGTTATTGCATGTTACCACTCTTCCCTGTCCTTCAGTTTAAATTAATAAGGCACACATTCTATAGTTAAAGTTGAATAGTCAGATTATCTTGGAATCTCTGACACAAAAAAACACCCACAGAGCTAGCACAAGGGTATTTATGGTGGCACGGTTAGTATTGTAGCAGATATTTCCACAACCTAAATGTCTATTCATTACTAGGGGGGGATCAGAAAATAAACGTAAAGATAAAAATATATAGACTATATACCTACGCTGGAGATTATCATACAACCATTTAAAATAATTCAATTTTTCTGAGATATGTTGTTAAACATAGGAAAGCAAATTATAGAATAACATGTCACATAGGTAAAGATATTCAAAGTACGAGCCATGTAGAATACTTGTAAACAAATACATAGGAAGCAGTCTAGAAAGATCCATACGAACGAAATAGTGATCACTTCTTTGGAAGGCAGAGGAGTGGGGTCGAATAAAATATTTTTGTGTGTTTTCTTTATTTCTGTATTTTAAAAATGTTAGGTAAATATACTTCTTGTATAGTGAAACATCAAAATAAGAATAAGTGAAGTTAAAAACAGAAAGTTACTTTGAGCAATTTGGTTCAGTGGCATTGGAAGCTATTGACTTAAAAAAAAAAAGAAAATGCCGAACTCTCTTTCTTTCCAGGATTGAGAGAAACATCATGAGAGAAAGTCAGTTCATTGACTGAGTCGACACACAGGTAATGAGCTCAAGGAGGTTGAACCAACGGCATCCTTTCTTAAGCATGTGCCTATAAACAAGTCAATTACATGTTTTCAGATCAATACTAGGAAGGCTAAGCTGGGCTTCCCCGTGTGCTTTTACAATCAAGCCCCTGCCTGTACTTTAAGGAATTAAAATAAAATCCAGAGTTAAATCAATCTAAGGAAATAATCTGTCACTTCTCTATGTCTGTGGAAGACCTTACTCCTTTCTATGGTTATGGGGTTTTACTGTACTTAGATTCCATTCCTTTCTTTAGTATCTGGGACCTCATTTCTCAATGGGGGAGCTTTTCCAAATTGAAAGCAAAAATATCACAGAGTTTTTCTGAGTTTTGGGAAATGGTGATATTCTGACTTTACTGAGTTTTTTCCTTCAATTTTATTTTTGGAAGGAGCTGTGAAAACATGCCCTGCTGTCGGTCACAAGCGCTTCTAAGGCCAACAAAGTGTTTATGAACAAGGACTGAGTCTGTGTTGCACCAGCTGTATTGTCCTGGTCACACTGAGAGATTGTAATCTATTTCGCGGACAGGAACTCTGGCCTTTGTTGTACTGAAAATTCTCATAAACTCAGACAAGGAAATGTGAGTAACAGCAATTTGCAAGCATTCTCCAGTGAAAACACCAGGTTTCGGGATCTTACTGAGGGTGGAGTGAAGCACTGCTCCACAGAGACAGGAGAGAGAAAGCATAGTCATCCCCCCCCCCCCCCCCCCCCCCCCCCCCCCCCCCCCGCCATTCCCCATCCGAAGTCTGGTATTGCTGTGGTGGCGGTATTGTTCCCTAAGCAGGGGCAGGCGTGCTCGCGGTGTTAATTGCAGGATGGTGAGTTCTGTTGCTTTGGTGTTGGGATTAGGGCTTGGCCACTGGTGGACCTTAAGTGTATCTTTTCTTCTCTGGGAGATGACTTGGAAGGGTGTGAATATAATTTAAACGCACCAAGATATTCTTAAATTAAAAGAACCAACAGCCAGATTGGAAGAAATCAAAGCCTGCCAATTCCAAATACTGGGGGAAAATATAGAACAATGGAAACTCTCATTACACGACTAAAAGAGGGTGCAATTGGCACTATCATTAGAAATTAATTTCATTAGAAAGTTGAAAATGTGCACATCCTTCCTAGGTATACACCAAGAATATGAAACACATATACAGAGAAACATGCGTTTGTCTGTTTCTACAATGTAATCCCATGTAGATGGTAAAAGGATACACGTGATAACACAGAAAATAAACAAAATGCTAAGCTGAAAAACAACACACACACACATAGGTTCAAATCCCAGCTTTATCATTTACCAGGCATATAATTTGGGGGCAGATTTTAATCTCTCTGAGTTTTAGTCATCTTACCTGTAAACTAGAATTAAGAGTAACTTCCTCAAAGATATTGTAAGACTTTAAAATAACTTGTCTAAGCAAATATTATATGATATCACTTACACGTGGAACCTAAAAAACAGTACAAATGAACTTATTTACAAAACAGAAACAGACTCACAGACACAGAAAACAAATTTATGGTTACCAAAGGGGAAGGGGTTGGGGAGGGATACGTTGGGAGTATGGGATTAACTGATATATACTACTGTTATATAACATAGGAAAACAACAAGCATTTACTGTATAGCACAGGGAACTATAGTCAATCTCTTGTAATGGAAAAGAATCGAAGAAAAGAATATAGATCTATACAAACACATACATACCTGTATGTGTAACTGAACCAGTCTGCACCTGAAACTAACACAATGTTGTAAATCAGCTGTATGTCAATGAAAAAAGACCTAGCACATCTAAGAAGGACCTGGCATAGGTAGAGACAGAGGGCTCTCATTTTTTCATTTGTAAAACAGTGACAATGGAAGTGTGGCTAAATTAAGAATGTGGAAACAATGTGGTAACATTTTGGTAAGGTAAGGCTACTATGTATGTGAAAAAACTAATGGCATTTAACACGGCAGTTGTGATACTACGTTTCAGCACCCACAGATCTCCTTATTTCATATCTGAGAGCCCGTTAAAATGAAAGCAGTACAGCTGATTCACTTCGTTATAAAGCAGAAACTAACACACCGTTGTTAAGCCATTATACTCCAATAAAGATGTTTAAAAAAATAAAAGCCGATTGCTCTCATTGGAATATTTATTCCAATTTATTTACTGTGTGACCATTGCTTTTTTGCAAATGTTGCCGCTGATATATCTAAATCCATCTCCAAAATAGACTGACCTCATCACCTAGCCTTTGTTTGATTTATCCCTTAAACCAAGTATTGAGTACTGATTACACACCAGGCATGTTAACGAGGTACTGGGAAGACAAAGCGAAAGAAGATATGTTACCTGATACCTAGTATAGTTCGCAACCTAGCCGCAGAGTTGAGAAATGGAGGGACAACCAGAGAGGCAAAAAGTAATAGGGCAGGTGCTCAAGAGGCAAAGAGCTCTGGGAACAAAGAGTTAAAAGCAGCTGATTTATCACCTGGTTCCCTGACCTGACGTGATTTACATCTATCATAAGAATCTTCCGCTTGGGATCCGGGAATTCCGCATGCTCTTCTCACACTAGCTAGCTTATCATATTCCCCACCTTCTGCCAATCCATTACTCTTCCTTCAGTCTTTGCAAAAGATGTTAAAGACACCTGGCTTCATAATAATAACAGTAGCAGCAATCCCAGTACATTATTTAATGATACGAACTTGACTCTTGTATCCATTCAAAGCATATTCACCCTACTAGAACAAGGTCATGTCTCCAGTCTACACTCATCTCAATTTTCTACAACCATCAACAGCATCTAGGTTAAAAACAAAAACAAAAACCAAACAACCCCAAAAAAAGCCAAAACTTTTATTTTATTGTCCCCCAAATATTTCATATCTTTTCTTAATTTAATAGTTTTTAATTTTAAAGTATCTGGAACTTTTATTATAAGTTGCCTCCAGTTCACGTTTGCAACAGGCTAGTTTCTTAGACGTGTAAGAGCAGAGAGTAACATGTTTCTGCCACCAACCCTACTCCCACCCCAAATCCCACAATGCTACGCCCAAGGTAGATGTAATGTTGGAAAATAGGCAATCGAATTTGCTTATTTTGTTGTCAGAGCTTGCAGGGTTATTGAAACGGACTGAATGAAGCATCTTCCCTATTTGCCTCATTGAACAAAATGTAATAGCAGGGAGAGTTTCTGCTAATATTCATGTTTAAAAAAATGAGCATTAATAAAATGTTTCTTACTTCCTGAGCCCCTTCATACATCCCAACTAGCGATACTTTGAACTGCAAAAGAAAAAAGGAAGAAGAAACAAAAAGATACTAAAGCTCCAGGTGAAATCTATCCAGTGCACAGCAACAGATCTATGCTGGTTTTTAAAAGTTTTCTGTTTATTAACCCTCTTCGTCTGTCTCTGCCAGCTTGTGGAGCTATTCTATCCTCATTCCTCACTGTCGTGTGGGAGAAGAGCCGACTGTATTGAGCATGAATCAGCTACTAAAATAAGTGGCAGGCTAACTGGGATATGTCATTTGACCTTCAAATTTATTTCCTCTTGTCCTTATTTCATCCCTCTTTCTCTGCAACCTCTGCCTCCCTCTTTTCAGTGTACGTTTGCTAAACAAATAAGAAACACATGTGACACCAAAATGCCCTTAAACCTATCCCTCTGAGATTTCTAGAAACACTCATCTGCGAAAAGCATGATAATTTCTTCATTTTTGTTGTAGCATAAACACAACCTGCAACATAAACATGCTTTGTATTTTTCCCTCTCCATTTTCGGCAGAAGCTCTGTCTGTCACTGGTCTTGTCAGAATATTGCTTCAATTTCAATCAAGGTGGAGATTGAGGAACAACATGTAAGTTTTATTTAGTCTCTTTGTAATATGTTAAAATACACAAATTGTTTAAATTGGCCAAAGCAGGCAATACACGTTTTGAGGTATGATTGCATCCTTTCGTGTAAGCCATTTGAAATCCTTTTGGTGAACAGGTAGCACAAAGATATTCAAGATCTTCCTTTGAAAACCTCTAACGGTAGAGATGCTACGTATGTAGGTCTTGGCTTCAGGGTCTATTCACCCCTGTTGGAAAGACGATCCTGTTTGGAGTCACCAATTTTGGAGTGAGGAGACCAATCCGAGCGAGGGCTTTGCTGCTGCTCTATCATTTAGGGGTGAGGACAGCAGACAGAGCTGAGAGTGACAGATATTACAGGACATGACGGAGGTGGGCAGGTGTCCAAAGCAAGCACAGAGGAGGCACCTGTGAGTCTAATGCTTCTTGATTTGCAGATTCAGCCTCAGTTGTAATAATCCTGCACGAATAGCTAGAGTGAGTAAGAAAGAAAGAAAATGAAAAGGACAGAGGAAGGGAGGGAGGAAGGAAGGAAGGAAGGAAAGAAGGAAGGAAGGAAGGAAAGGAAGGAAGGAAGGAAGGAAGGAAGGAAGGAAGGAAGGAAGGAAGGAAGAAATAGAATGCCTCTCAGCTGGTATAAAAATGCCCAGTATTTAGGAAAGGATGCCAAGTTTTGTCCTTTCATCCATAAACTATGAGTTTCTTTGGAGACACTATTCCTGATATCTGACAGGGGTGAATTTGACCACTGGGACACATGGGTGTTTATAATTCAGTTTCTCCCTAATCTGTTGAATTAAAAGGCAAAGACTAGCATTTATCAAACATAGGAAAGGAAAGGAAGTATTCTTTCCAGTTGACCTTTTATTTGCTTATATAAATAAAGGATTGGTGAAATCCTCGCATACAGAGGTAGAGAAGAATGAATGCTTCAGAGAGACAGCAGAATCCAGAGGATGACGAGTTTGACTTCGTCCTGAAAAGAGGCTGGGGATATATTTAAAACATATCACAGCAAAATCGCCACATTGATGCAACCAGGATAATGCCCTGGAAGTCATGATCCATTCTCTAATTATTATATGACCTCCATATTTTTGGCCGGGGCTGTCAGTTTGCCAAAGCGTTGGTCGGGGGCTGGACTCCAATAAGTGTTTTATTTTCAGCTGTGCACTCGCCAATGAAACTGCAGCTGCAACCTAGTTCAACCTGATCCGGTCAGAGAAGTGTAGGAAAAGTCAATTCGTTTTTCCACTCTCTGGGGCCAAATGGACATTTAGAGTAGAGAACATGTTTGTATTGGGGGACGGGTGGGTGTCTGCGACTACTTGGTGGACAAGGTAAGACTCTGAAGGCTGAAATACCAAGTTAACAGGAATCAATCCAACTAAAGTGTTGGAAAAGAAAGACATTTTTCTTCTATTAGGGTATAAAATTCAGGAGGGTAAGGTTTCTATAGTGATCGCCAGAGTACCTCACGACATACGTTTGGTACAGTGGGTACCAAATATTTGTTGAATGGGTGTCTGAGTGATGGACTGAAACAGAATCCTCGGTGAAAACATGCATCTAGGTAATCACATTCGTTTTACCACTCACTTGCCCAGTCCCTCCCAATTTTGAGTTGTCAGATCACACTGTCCTATATTTGGAATAATAGAGGGCTGTCAATGCCGCAGATGTCTGGGTTAGCAATCCAATTGCCTCACTCTTCTGTAAATGCTGCCATCAAACAGTGGGTGAGTTCAAAATTAGATGAATCATCACCTCTTTTGTCACTTGGTTTACCCACCTGCTGACAGGGAGAGATTCGCTCTTAATAAGAATCATCTCTAGGGAAGATAACACACTTCTATCTTTATTAGAAGCAGCTTAAGCTTGACCCTGGGGCAAGTTGTAAGGGAATTGAATGTTTTTTGCACCCTTATTTGCGACAAACAAAAATAACCTGTGTTTGAAAATGATGGATGGAGATGGAAATTTAGCTGTGCCCCTTGAAATATTTTTTACCAGTGAGTAACATAACCACCACAAAATTCTATGGGTTTTTGTTCCTGGGAAATTATCTCCCTACTATTTCCTAAAACTTTTAGGGAGTAATCATTAATCATAGAATAAAGTCCTAACTCAGCAAGGCCTTCAGGATTGGATATAATTCCTTGGCCCGCAATCTCAGTAAACTTTATATAATTCAGCCACGGTGGGCAGCCACACTTTCTTGTACATAACCCCCATTTCCCACTGTTAATAGAGAATGGTACAGAGGTTCCTTAAAAAACTAAAAATAGAACTACCATATGACCCAGTAATCCCAGTCCTGGGCATATACCTGGAGAAAACCATAATTTGAAAAGATACCTGCACCCCAATGTTCACGGCAGCACTGTTTACAATAGCCAAGACATGGAAGCAACCTAAATGTCCATCGACAGATGAATGGATAAAGAAGATGTGGTACATATATACAATGGAATATTACTCAGCCATAAAAAAGAATGAAATAATGCCATTTGCAGCAACATGGATGGACCTAGAGATTACCGTACTAAGTGAAGTAACTCAGACAAGGACAAATATCATATGCTATTACTCATATGTTGAATCTAATTTGAAACATGATACAAATGAACTGACTTACAAAACAGACTTACAGATATCAAGAACAAACTTATGGTTACCAAAGGGGAAATGCTGTTGGGGGGAGGGATAAATCAGGAGCTTGGGACTAACGTACACACACTACTATATATAAGATAGATAACCAACAAGGACCTACTGTACAGCACAGGGAACTCTATTCAGTATTATGTAACAACCTAAATGGGAAAAGAATTTGAAAAAGAATAGATACATGTGTTTCTAGAACTGAATCGCTTTGCTGTACACCTGAAACTAATACAACATTATAAATCAACTCTACTCCAATCAAATTAAAAAAAAAAAAATAGCGTTGTCTCCACACCTGTGTCCACTTTTCCTACTGATTCATCAAACCTTCACTCCACTCATGTGATCCATAAGTATTTCCTAGGTCTCTCTGGCCATTACTAAAGTCTCCTTTTCCTGAGCTCCATTACATTAGTTTTCAACTTCATTTTATCATTTATTACTTACCACTGTTATTTCTTATTTTGTAATGGAAGAAGTGAAAGGTTTACCTCTGCCATTGCTAATTGTGCCAGTTTTGTCTTTCTCTGAGGGCAAAGATCATGCATTTTGGTTTTTCTCATGCTCAGTGCTTTGCATTACTCCTTTTACAAAGTAGGAATTCAATAATTATTAGTTGAATTGAATTGTACTGAACTGTCCTTATGCGACTTTTAATCTAATTGGGAAAAAAGCTAAGCCCATTAAACAACATTAAGAGAATGGCAAAGCATCAGAATTAAAACCACAAAAGGATGTGGTAGAGAATGAATATTTGTATCGTGGAAGAATATAATGTGTAGCAGTTGTTGCAGCTGAGTACAGGTAACCAGGGAAGACTTTGAACGTACCTTTTTCGTTAAATCTTAAAGGGTTTCACCCATTGACTAACACACTAAATGAATTCATTTTTTTAAAAAAATGGAATACTTAAAATTTCGGAAGATAAAAGGAGAGAGACCATTTCATATATGTTTTACAGAAAAGTAAATTGGTAGAATTCGGTTTTATCAGGACACTTTGGAAAGTCCATAACTTTACTCCAATTATTTCACTTGATAAACAAAAATGGGAACAAAGGTTTCCATACAATGATACTAATCACTCTTTTTTTTATCCATACCATGATCATACTAGCCATCTTTGAATTCTTCTTATTCGCTGCACTCTGGGCTGCCTCAGGGTCTTTGACCTTGGTTGCTTCCAAGTTTTGGCAATTACGAATAAGGCTACTACAAACATCTGTATGCAGGTTTTTATGTGGACATAAATTTCCCATGTCTTTAGGTTAATACCAGGGAGACAGATTGTATGGTATAAGTATGTTTAGTTTTATAAGGCACTGCCACACTATCTTCCAGAGTGGCCGCACCATTTTGCATCCCGACCAGCAATGAATGAGAGTTCCTGTTGCTCCACATCCTTGCCAGCATTTGATGTTGTCAGTGTTTCAGATTTTGGCCATTCTCATAGGCGTGAGGTAGTACCTTGTTGCCTTAATTTGCATTTCTCTGGTGACATAGGATAGGGAGTAAATTTTCACACGCTTATTTGCCATCTGTATGTCTTCTTTGGTGAGGTGTCTTAAGATCTTCAGTCATTTTTAATCGAGTTGATTTCTTATTGAGGTTTAAGAGTTTTTCGTGTATTTTTGATAACAGACATTAATGAGATACGTCTTTTGCAAATATTTCCCCCTGGTCTGTGGCTTGTCTTTTCATTCTCTTGATTGTGTCTTTTGCAGAGCAGAAGTTTTTAAATTTTAATGAAGTCCAGTTTATTAAGCCTTTTTCTAGGGTCATGCCTTTTGGAGTTGTATCAAAAAGCCATCACCAAGCCCAAGGTCTTCTAGATTTTCTCCTATGTCATATTCTAGGTGTTTTATATTTTTGAGTTTTACATGTAGGTCTATGACCTATTTGAGTTAATTTCGTGAAGGATGTAAGGTCTATGGCTAGATTCACTTTTTTTTTTTTTGCATGTTGATGTTTAGTTGTCCCAGATTCCTGTATTTTAAGCATTATATGTGTGTGCGTGTGTGCGTGCCTGTGTATATCTACACACATAGAGATATCATAAGCATTATTTCTGATTCTCACTACCATCATATTTAAAGGCATGTAACATTTTCGTCATCAGTATTGTGCAATGGAGATGCTTTCATTTCTTAGCAAAAGAAACAACATTTTCACACATAAAGTGTGTGTACTTCAGATCATTTTCATAAGGCATATTTGCAGAAGTCCAATTATCTGGTCAAAAGGTGTGATCACTCTAACGTCTTTGATATATTTTGCTGTTCTCACTAAAATGGCTTTTAGTAATTTCAAGCACCAATAGTGGATTATGACATCTAAAAGACTAAAAAAAATGCCTTCCTTATGTTTTATTTTGCTTGTATTTATATTGAATCTTTCTATCATGTTGGTTTACTATTTGTAGATTCTCTCTTATAAATGACTTTTCATATTTTTGTCCAGATTTTTTCCTGGTCAGACATGCTTATATTTTTAATAAAGTTATATATAGCTCCTTTCTTATCCTGTTTTGTAAAAACAGTTTCCCATTCTGCTTTTTACCTTTTCATTTTTGTTATACTTTTAACACGTATATATTTGAAATCTTTATGTAGCGAATACTGATTTGTTTTTTCTTTCTGTGACTTTATCACTTACTTGTCCATTGAGGAACATTTCCCTTCCAGGTCATTAACAAATATTCATTTGTATTTTCACCTAGTTTTTCTTGTAAAATATTTAGCTTTATATATATATCTGGATTTAATTTACTATAGGGAGAGATTTGAGAGACTGAATTTTTCATTTTTCAATTTGCTAACCATCTATTCTAATATGTACTTCATTGTGAATTCAATGACATTTTAAAATAACACAATTGGAGTTCACATTTATGCCTTATTGACTACTGTTGAGCTATGTTTTAAGCTAAATTAATGAATCAATGGCTACTCTGATCAAAAGAAGCAATTTTATAAATATTATTTGAATAGTTTATGTATATATTTGGCTTACATACATAACAAAGGTTTGAAAAGGAATCTGTCCTCAAACCCAGGAGGATTTGCAAATGGCTGTTATGAGCTTTTAGATTGTTCTATCTCATTTTCGTTGGCCCTTACTGCTTTTTTCTGATTCACTCATTAAAAGATGTCAATTTTAGTATATTTTGTAAACTCTGTAAACAAACAAACAAAAAGCATATATCGTTCCTTGCAGGGGTGGGGTGGATATTAATGACAAGTAAGATATATGGCTTTCTTATGAATAAGACAGGAGAAATACACAGAAATTTTTTTTTTAAAATAATGGACCAAGGGACCATGATGTGAAAAATGAAGATGCGGGGGTGGTGAATGAATCTTGGAGCACATCTGGCTCAACTAGCTCATCAGATTGATAATAAAAAGTAGCAGTGAGTACTAGTTCGACATTATTGGCACAGGACTGTACTGAGTGCTTTATCTCTCATTTATTTCTCAAAATCGTCTCCTGCGTACTCCCAATTCACAAGTGAGGAAATGTAGCTGTGCTGCCATCGTTTCCACAGGCTCATGAGGCAACTGGTCACCAACGAAGAGAAATGACTGGTCAGAAATTACAGAGTTGAGTCAAGACTCTCAAGAACTCTGATAGGGTTATCCCCAGTGCAATTTCTATTTTGTGCGGCTGGTGCGCACAAAATACAGACACACATACACACGTCCCTATTTCCTGATAAAGTCATTTATTTAGTTTGTATAGAATCTTTGCCGAATCTAATTTTAGGTACCCAAAGTATACAATGCACCGATACAGAAGTGTAGGAATACATTTATACTCCTTTAAAGATCCCATACCGTATACTGGTAACTCGCACAGTTGTGACAGATAGAAGTATAATAATTAATCATGATTAATGGTCACGCTCATTCTTGCCCTCTCTTGCCAAATCTGTTCAATGGAATTAGATGATTCCTTGTGCCCCATGTTGCTGTGATGGGCTCAAGTTCTGGCTGAGTTTCATGTGGTGTCGTTATATCTTGCAGTTATCACTGTCGTCTTCTCCATGAGCGATCGTAGCTCCCTGTGGGAGTGACTTATTATGCCAGGCACAACATTTCATCTTTCTCCTCTGTTAATGATCTCAAGGAGTGCATCACTATCACCTTTCCTCTCCACCAAAATCCATGTGATTTACGTGGAGGGAGTATGTTATCCTAGGGTGCAGAGCTCTGTGGTAATCAAACTGAGAGTTAATCTTTTGTATCTCCTGCAACTTTCTAATTCTCAGTTTACGAATCTGCAAAATGGGGCTAAGGATCCACAAAGTCTTCAGGACCTTATAGATTTACATTTATGGCACACAATTGTTTCTCGGGAAAAGTCAATTCTTTTCCAAAGGCAGAGTTCCTTCCACAGAAACTAGATATCCCCTGAGATCTTGCCTGCATTGTCTTTGTGGCCAACTTCTGACAGAATCAGTTCTCTCAACGTAATTCCTCCTACCATATTAGTATGATGTTCCTAATTAGGTCTTGATCTGTTGGGAAAGGCCCACAACAAGTACTGAGCATTTATATAACCCAATCTAAGCTTGCTTATTAGTCCAGGGAAAGACAGCTATAATTTTCCATTCTTGTCTCGTTGGTTTTTTTTCCCCTATTAACATTATTTGTTGAAGATGGAATTTCATAGGAGGAACAGGGTTGGAAGGGAAAGAAGTATTCAGCTTATCACAGTCACAGAGCCATCTCTGAAGGCCTTGGAGCTACACATGTTGGGGGCCAAAATTTGGTCTTCATTCTAAACTTTCTTACATCTTCTCTTGGATACGCAGAGCAAAAAAGTCAGAGAGACTAGAGCAGATAGATTTTTACAATGGCAAAATCTGATGGAAAAGACTCTGGGCTCATCATTCAGAGAAGCCATCTGTGCCAGAGTAACTGTCTGTGACAGAGGGAAAAAATAAATCATTTTCAAAAACCCCATTGCTCCAAAACCTGGTCCAACACCACTGTCTTGAGTGCCAAGTATTCTATCTGGCAAAAGCAAGTCATGGAAAAGCACAAAGGCAATTTACCCAATTGGCCTGGGCAGAAGGTTTATTCTTCAATTATTTTTTGTGAGTCTTCCCTCCGAGTGTGGTTCAGACAGTTCTGCACAAGGATCGGTGGCTGGGCAGGGCTCAAGTAAGCGAAAACACAACTCAGGATGGGTAGCAGTGTAGTTTGTAGCAGTTTAGTCTCCCTCCGGTTTAGAATTCCTCCTCCCTAACAGGTTAACCCTATTTAAAACCATGGTTTTCAAAGAAGAAATTCCTGATACAATCATCAAACAGGACCCAGAGTAAGTTGAGGCTCAAACTCACCATTAGAAAATATCAGGGACCTCTGAAAACTCATCATCTCACAGCCTCAGTTTCTAAATGGACTGCTGTGGTGAATGCAATTAATCGGTGACTTCCCCGTCTCTATAATTTTCTCTTATTTTTAGGCAAAGCCTCCATTTTACAATGTGTCTACCTTCCCTTCAGTATCCTTGGAAACCAACCAATCCAGTGGTATTGCCATGTTGGTGAGGTGACCTATTTCTTGGGAGATTGCCATTTAGAGGATTAAAATGCTAAGGCGCCCAAAGAAGGCATTTTTCCAACAGCAGATCGATGTATCAATACGTACCGTTTGGAGAATTTTCTAGAAATTTTCTTAAGAACAACTGGGTACACGTCATGTCATTTCAGGACTTGGGACACCCAGCTCTGATAGAGTTGCTGACCAGCATACTTTCTGAGCTATCGTCAGCTGGTGATTTGCACCGCGTGGAATGTGTGTTCTGTACTCAAGAGATGTGAATCACTTGCTCAATTAAAAATAGTATTTCCCTAGCAATTATTGGCTCAAGAATGGGAGTAAGTCGTGGTGAAATTGTGGCCATTTGCTTTCCTATCCTGGAAATGTGCCTGCAGTTTTGTGACAGTCTGTACACATATTGATCGATTGGTTTCTCTGAAACATCAGCCCCAAAGTTAATGGCTACAGAGTCTTCTAGGATTTCCTTAAAATTAGGCCAAGGCTTTCCAACGTGGGAGATAAATGCATGCTTCTTATTGTAGAATTTAGGGAGAAAGTCACATGCCAAGAGAAAAGCATACTAAGGACCTAGGCATAAGCATTCGTCCCCAAATTATACCTGAGTCTTGTTTTATTTACTCAAAACAAAGGAATGTCATTACTTTACAGGATTATAGCATGGAAATTATCTAATCAATGACGACCTCCAAATTTCACAATTCAGCTTGAAGAATCACTTCATGCTAATTATCTGATATGCCCATTCCTTCAAATAATGCATTCATTTTTCAAATCTTTATATCACCAGTGTGTCAGTTAGTCTACAGATGCTGGGGGTACACCACTGTGATATAAAACTTTAAGATGTTCATCATTGCTTGAGAAAAAGGCATATACATGAACACGTATGAGACAAAGCATATACATTGAGAAGGGAACAGAGGATAAATCAGCTAATTTTCCCATACAGGTTTGATTTCTGCCTTTAGATTTGAAGCATGAAAATATAAGAAGTAGGAAATGAGGGTAATTCTAGACAAAGGTAGGAACATGCAAAAGACACTGACTTGTGAAAGCTTGGGATATTGAGGGAAGTAGCTCAAGGGTTCAGCATGATTGAACACAGAAATACATGGCTACCAAGGGGGTTGAAAGGGGGCTTCTATGCTCAGGAAAAGCATGTTGACTTGATTTCTAGGTTATAGGTATTTATGGAAGAATTTTAAGCAGAGAAATGCTAGGATCCCGTGTGCATTTCAGAAGGATGAAGCATAACAAAGAGACCCTACAGAGGAGAAAGTGGAGACAGAAATAACAGGTTGGGCAGTAGGAGCCCCCAAAAGAATAAGAATTGGGGTCAAAATTAAGAAGAAAAGCTGGGCAGATAGAACCAAGAAGAGGAAACTGTTCGCTATTTGTAACAGAAAGGGTCACAAAGTTTCTAAGTTGGGTGATGGTGGGTGTGTGTGTAAATGTTGACCTCATTAAAAATAGAGAATACAGGAGTCAGAAAGGATATTTGCTTTAGCTCCACTCCGTGTTTTGGATTACTTCAACTACTTGGTGATTTACGCATTAATATGCATTGATTTATTTAGATGGATGCGTTCCTGTATGCAGTTGGGAAGGAGGAAGGGACGCGTGACGATGCACTGTTTGGTGGGGAGACAGATGCCTTATCCTCTTGGAAAACTGTAGTATTTCCTGGATCTCTCTTTGTGAAACGACTTCAATTGATTCCTCCCATCTTGTATCTTTTCAGTGACTATTTTTGAATCGGAATGTTAGAATTTACATTTGTTCTCTTAAATGTCGCTGCTCCCGTCTGGTGAGATCATTTGGAATGTTGATTCTGTTGTGTCTTATGTTGGATTTATCTTCCACTTTATGCCATGCAAAGTTGTGGGGCGATATTTGTGTGTATAAGATTTTATCCAAGTGACAGATACAGTGTTTGCTGAATGACACCAGGAACACGGTGCTGTTTGTACAAAACTAATAACCTCACTCCAGTGAGACATCAAGAAACAATCACTTCTTCCAGTGGAGTTATTCTTCAGAGGCCATAAATCCACGACAAAATGCTGTAATTTAGACCGAGGCTATAAAGAAGCCTATATTGAGTGTGTTTTGCTTAAATCAATACCTTGTAATTTCACACGCCTGATCTATCAAAATCCAGGGCTGGTGGCTGTAAATCTACTTCCCATTCTTGTTGATTAATTATAGCTTGATGTCCTTACATAAAGTTCAAAATGATATTTCTGCTTTCACTATTTATCTGGGTACAGTAGATTAACAGAAGGGCGAATCAAGTATATTATTTCAAAAAATGATTACGAATGAAGAGATCCTTGTCCTGTAATCTTGATTCAACTATGATCTGGTAATGTTATATTTTATTAATGAACTAAAATTAGCTGTAATCCTCATCACCGAGTGCTTACTACATGTCACTCATTAATCACCCAAATTGCTAATTTCAGCTTTTTCTCACAACAATCGTATGATTTTGGTACCATATGGAGGCCTATCATCTGGACGAGGAAACTCACACTTAGAAGGGTAGTTTCTCAAAAATTTTGGGTAGCTCAGTCTATTTGAACCCAGATTTACGTATCTTCGGAACCTAAACCTTTCACCGGAGAGTATAATGACATCTGTTAACAATCCATGGCAATAACAAACAAATAACGTTTATTTTTCAGAGCTTTTGAGCTTCAGGAGCTTGCAAACGCTCTCAAAATCCAAAGTCTTATAAACACAAGATGAATTCACAGATGAGCAGATAATGGGCTAAAACACACTCTCGTATTTACATTTTCAAAAATAGTGGACAAATAATGGGGCGATAAAGTTCAGAGATAGACATTTTCCAACAGACGGAAGAAAATGGTGGGTTTTCTGTAGGCATGTCTTTCTGGTTGGTCTTTTCCAACACGCTTCCAATTGTTGGAGACACTTGAAGTATTGATAGTGTGTTAAATCGGACGGTCTTGTGAAAGCTTGTTCTGTATTCGGTCTAAATTTAGATTCAATATCCATCCCGGTAAGGATTTGAAACTCTAATACTTAAGTGATTACTACTCCTCCCCCTAAATGACACTGTAGGTCTTGCTTCCTTCAGGCTAAGACATTGGGGATGTTTTCCTCATCCCTCTTGTTGAAGGGGGGTTGGGGTGGATGGTTAGACAGCTTTGTGGCTACTCATGGGCCAAGTGATCAGAAGTTATCTTCAATATCTAATTATAAGCTATCTCCCCCAGCACAAGGACCACAGGTACATTCCCATTTAAGTGCAAAAACAGTTTCCAAACCCCACATGCTAGAAATCTTAGGCATGTCCATTTTCACTCACTCCCTCCTTTTTGTCTCTCAATTAGGGCAACTAGACAAGACCATATTGGTATTCCTTACTTTCAATCAGTGTCTGTGGAATTCTAGCACATATAAAGAAGACAACAGATCAACACCTATCTCCCTGGGAACATGTTTACTTCAGTTGAAGAAAAAACAATACCACAGGACATGTTACTATTTCCAGGTTTTTTTGTAACCAGAGAACTTAAAAGAAACAGTCTTAACCACGGTGAACCAAAGAGGAAATGATGGTGAGAAGTCAGAGTTTTGAGGCATTAAGCAATGACCTCTCAGAAAAAGAAAGAAAGAGTCTTACAAGGAGGGGGAAACTTGGGAATTGAAATATATTAGACAAGGCATCCTACGGGGTAAAAGAAAAAAGAAAGGTGGGTAGTTTACCATGAGATTCAGAGAAAGTCCTGAACGGCCCACTTCTCATAATAATAGAGGAGGTGACACAGAGCTTCATATTCAAAGGACTTAATAAGGACAAACAGAGGAGTATAAATAGAGGAGGTGACACAGAGCTTCATATTCAAAGGACTTAATGAGGACAAACAGAGGAGTATAAAAAACAGAACAAAACAAACACCTCAGTCGCACGGCTCCCTTTCCATCTTCTCTCGTTGCTCCCACCTGCTATAATTTATCACTCACTCAAGCGTCATGCCAGGGGCACCCTCGCAGATTTGGCTTGGCTCGGGCAGAGCCATGTGACATGCTGGAGACACTTCAAACTTTTCTCAGCTTCCCCGTGCTTTGGAGCTACATGTCTATCAACTAAGATAGCTGTTCAACCAGAAAGTTTTCCCCAGCTCTTTGCTTTTTAAAGGAGGATGGACTTAAACAGTTCTTCCTATCTGGGCTTTTCACACATCCAGAATTTGCTTTGGTAAAGACAGCCTGGCAAGTCGGGGAGGGGACCCCTCAACACCTAAAGAACGTCACGCACGGTTATCTTCCTCCCGGTAGGTATCACGTCTCTAGGGTCTCAGAAATGGGGACAGTTCAACCAGCTCATTCCAAAAGAGGACAGAGTTTATTCTTCAGAGGCAGCTGGGAATGAATGAAACTTTCTGACCAGGAGTCGGGGTCAGGCTTCCTTAAATTGGGTGACCCGGACCAAGCTACCTCACCCCTCATGACTTATAAGTTCTGCATCCAAAAATGAGTATATCAATGCTTTTCAACCTTAGGTGCTCTTCAGACACATACATACTTGTCGAAATAGCTATCCAGACAGTAAGACCCTGTGGTATTAACAGCGCAATGGACATAGAGATTAATAAAACACAATGTATATTTTGTTAGTTCTTTTTAAAGTTTATTACCATTTCATCAAAAAATAATCCACTTTTGGTTCGACCGTTCCCCTCAGCTCCCTGCTATATTCCATTACTCAGCCGATTTTACACAATTGCCTTCCTTCACCTTCCTTCTTGTGAGTTGCCTCTTTCCCCTCTACAGAAACCGTGACTCTTTCCAGGAGTTTCTGAAGCTTTCCTTTTGCTAAATCCCAATGACTGCATTTTGTCTAAACATATTTCCCCTGACTCTCTGAGAAGTAAACAGAATTTACCCCCTCTTCCTGTTGAAACTCTCCCCTTCCGCCTCTCATTCTGCATTTCTCAGTTTCTGTTCTTAATTGCTGACTTCTCTTTTCCTGTTTCATCTGGGGAGTCTTCTTTCTTCTGGCAGCCCTAGCTTTGGTCATTTCCCAAGGGTGCTTCGCCCCTACTCATCTTTCTCTAAGTTCTTCCTTTCAGTTAGGTTTCAGTATCTTTAGCCATCACTCGTGGGTTCACAGCTCTCAAATTCCCAAGTTCAGCCTTAACTTCTTTTGCAAAATTCAGTCCCTGTTTTCACCTCTCAGGTGTCTGGAAAACGTTTGTTTTTATATGGACAGCCTGTCCTCTCTTTATATGCGCCAAACAGACATATCATGCATGTCTTACAAACCTTCACACATTCTTCAGTCTTCAAAAACTGTTTTGATAACTCTCGGTATTTTGCTTTTCTGTATAAAATTTTGAATCAGTTTGTCAAATTTTACACACACACACAAACATAGAAGGATTTTGATTCGGGTTGTGTTCAATGTATAGACTGATTTGCGGAGAAATAACATTTTGATAATATTGGGTCTTCCTTCTAATCGATAAATGTAGTATATTTTTCCATTTATGTAACTTATTTTTCAAATTGGACTTCTCACATCAATGTTCTATAGTTTTTAGTCTTCAGATATTGTGTATATTTTGTCAAAATTATTTCTAAGTATTTCCACATATTAATCATAGTTCTAAAAATTCCCTATGTGATATTTCTCCCATCAGTCTCGTCTCTGAATCTGGCTCTGTTTACTGCTTTATCTCTGCTTTTTCTTCCTTCCTTCCTTCCTTCCTTCCTTCCTCCCTCCCTCCCTTCCTTCTTTCTTTCCCCCCTCATTCTCTCCCTTCCTCCTTCTATCATTCTTGTTTGAAGACTGGACATCAGTTACATACAACAGGAGAGACTGAGGTAAATACCAGCATGTATGCCCTTAAACGAGCACACCTGTCTTTCTTCCAGATTGTTCGTGCGGGTGCTTGAGTCAATCTAGTTGGTAATCAAGCAGATTGGGCTTTGCTGTTGCTAATTGCCTTAGGTGAACAGAGACTTTAAATTCCTTCTGTGCCCGGCCGCCATGCCGTAGTGCCGTGCGCAGAGGCTGCGTGGCCCGGGGCTTCTTCTCAGCGTGCCTGCTCCAACCTAAGCGTTCTGCGGGTGCCGCACGATATCAACAGGTAAGAGTTCTCTTTACGTTCTTATTCATCGCCCAGTGATAAATTGCTGTTACTTGTTACCTGCTGCAGGGCTTGTGGTGGGCAGGGGAGTCCTCTGTTCTCCTGTTCCAGCCTCAGGTAGGCATGGCGTGCCGGCCGCTTGGGGACGGGGCACTGTTAGTGTTCCCAGCCCTCCACTGGGACATGCAAACTCTACCTTGTCTCTGAGGTAGAGGAGGGTGTTCTCAGGTAGGAGGAGTCTTCCTCCCCAGAAGCAGAAGGGTTTTGCTTCTCTTTCTTCCCCAGCTGCCCGGTTCCACTGTCTAAGATTGGCAGCAGAAGGGCGTCTCTGCCCCTCCCCCAGCCAGGGATGGCGCTGCCCCTACCTGGGGGCAAACGTCTTCGCTTCTGCGCAGAGGTTTACCTTTGCTTGTGACTGTGGGCGGGACGGAAGTCTGTCCATCCTTGGTCCTTCAGTAGCTGGTGTCTTTTGTTTTGTTTCTCTATGAGGCAGTGAATTTTTGACCCTTTGGGACAGAAAGGTCGCCTGCCCGTTCCCTAGTGACTTAAGATGTTTATTCCGTACGAGAGAAGGTTCCAAGAAAGTGGGTGTGGTTTCACGCTGAGTGCCACTGGAAGGGGCAAGCCCTGTCCCCAGTGTCTGATGAACACCGTGGAGGTCCATGAAAAAGAGATTGTGAACGGGTGTGTACTTCCTTCAGGTCTGGGGCTCCCAGGTATTCTAGGTTGTCATGCTGGCCTGTAATTGGATTTTGGAAACTTGCTAAAATGTTGGCTGCTTTCTCACCTGCTATTACGGTGGCTGACGCGTCATTCCTTATTCTGCCCCAGGTGAAAATGTTATGATTTGATAAACTATCTGGCTTTCCCCTCATTCTTAGGGTGGGAGCAACATTCTCTTGTATTTTAAGTAGAGGCAGAACCTGAGAGCTTTTGCTACTACCTATAAAGTTTGTATGTGGTAAGATTTGTCAGGCCAGACGGAATTTACTTTAATGTCTTTGTTTAATCTCTCTTCCACATTCTGATAAAAAGTGTTTCTTGTGGCTCTGTGTATTTTTATTCATCCCATTGCATTCTTCCAGCTAGCTGGGTTTCTTTCTCTTAATGGTTCGCTAATGGCTTCAACACAATTTATTAACTAGATCAGTTTCCCCAATTATTTGCATCATACAATTTAAGGTATACTAAATTCCTACATGTATTCCTTCCTGTCCCCTGCCACCCTGGCCCCCGTGTTTTTATTTCTAGAACTCATGCTATGATATATGTGGTCAGTTGTCTGCAGAGATGAGATGCCAGTGACTCCTCCCACCCTTATATGTGGATTTTGCTCTTCAAGACTATTTCCTCTTCCCTTCAGTATTCCCTGGCCTGAGAATTGCTTTGGTTGCTAGAAGGTGGTGGAAGTTATATACACCGTTTCTGGGCCTCGGGCTTAAGTGGTTTGGCAGATTCGGCCTTTTCTTGCTTGGGGTGTTGATTTACCATACAAATAAATATGGTTACCCTGCTAGAGAGACCAGATGGAGCGAATAATGTCCCGAAGGGTGAAAGCCCATAGGAAGAGGAAGGACCTAGAAGATGAAAGAGGAGGAGAGGTCTCAGCATCCCAGCTATAGCTCAGCTGAGGGACCAGGTATGTGAAGGAAGCCATTCTGGTTCTTCCAGACCAAACTGCATCCACCGGATGAAGGAGAGGCTTTCTTCCTAGCTAAGACTTGGCAAACCAACTCACAGAATCGGGAGCCAATTAAATGATGTTTTTCAGTTGTTGTTATGCCACTAAATTTCCGGGGTGTGGTTATACCACAATAAATAACTGATGTGACCTGGATGTTTTCCAGCAAAGAACCAAAAATGTATTGAAAGTGCGAGATGATCAGTCAATGGTGGGAAACAGAAGACAACTGGAAATATTTGCTAGTAATTGTGGGGAGTTTGCTAGAGGAATTCAAAAGGAGTACTCGTGAAAGCCCTCAGTACTAGTGAAAGCTCAGAAAAGATGGATAAAATTCATTTGTAAAAGCAGATCGATGCAAATTCTGGTCTATAGTTACACCAAAATAATCGCACGACGTTTTAGAACATCTTGAAAGCAAATACGTTTGCGCTTGGTTTCAATTAGCAGAAAATGGCATTGATGTTTTTATGTTCTGTTCTGTTGTCAGAGGTTTCCTCACAATTTGAGGTCTTGACTAGCACCCACTTGTCTTTAGGTAGCTGATTACAGGCATGGGTATTTTCTTCAGATAAGACTACCCTCTGGCCGAGTCAGGCCTTGTTCTCACAGTCGTGGTGCGGGGCTGGGGGTAGTCAATTACTTCCACTCAACCCACCATTTTTTAAACCAACTGACTTTTTGTGTTTGTAGAGCATCAGGCAAGATGTGAAGGGAGGCAATTAGAACCGTCTGCATCCCCAGTTAGAAACTCAGCAGCTCTCCAGGATGCAGAAGCAAAGACAAGTTGTAGAAGGCAGGTTTAGGCTTGTCCCCTGCTCTTTCCCCCTGAGGTTTCTCTTGAAACTAGACAGCAGCCCTTACGAGGCAAACCCCAGGCAGCAGCTGTCCATCCTGGACCTCTGACAGCTGAGCTGTGCGTTGGCACTGAAGCACCTTCTCTACCCCTAGCACAGCTCAGAACTCTCTGGAGGCTGAGTATCCCAAATGCCTGTATCCCATGCATCTGTCTCATTGCAAAGCAACCCTAGAGTCGTGAAGGGAAGTGTTCCCAGGGCCTGTGGGAAGTGTTCCCGGGGCCTACAGAGACATGCGGATGGGGGTGGGTAGCTGTGACGTTTGCCATCACTCAGGAGTTATTTCCCATTTACAAGACTGCGATCAGATCCTGACCATTTATTCTACCCACGATGACACGACAGGAAAGGAGACGTGTAATGGAAAATTTTTTCTACCTGGGTCTTTTTACGATTTCAGCAAAGAAATAAACATCCTCATTTTTCACAGGAGAAGAGAACTTGTGAAACATACATCCAGTAAGGCTTTGCAGCCTTTCGAGTGGACGGGGATTACAAAAGCTGCTGCTTCAGACTCTAAGTCTTTTCAACCTAAAAGCTGCCACTCTGAGGTCATTTACTTTCATGTTACCGAAAGCATGGGTGAATCTTTAAAAAGTAATAAAATTCGAATAGCACCCACTGGGGACTAAAAAACAGGCTTTCAGAACAGGCGGATTCATTTAATTTCAGTCATGTTCAGTTTAAAGAGAGAGAAAGAGAGGGAAGCCAGACAGAAGCTGAATGGAGAAAGCTGGGCTGTTTACAGAGAAATGACCTTCAAGTGTCCTCCCCTTAGGTACGTGTCTCACAAACCCACGAAAGTAGACAAAAAAGCAGTGGCACTGAGGAAGAAAAGCTTTCTGCTAGGGCGCACACCCATAACAAGCGTCTCCCAACCATCACAACGGTGCATCTTAATATTTCCTCTTTTCTGCAAAAGGAGGAGAGTTTTGTACACGACTAAGACATATCACATTGGGCCTCTTTTCTGAATGCATTATGTGAAAAAGAGAAAAACAAAACACAGAGCCTGAAGCTTCCTAATTCTCGAAGAAAATGAAAGCCCAAAGCAGTTTGAGATTATAATCCATGTATTTTCAGGTTGGTTTCCAGTCATTTTTTAGCTACGGACTATGATATTTGCAAACATAACTTTCCAGGACAGGAAAGATAATAAAATAAAGCCAAATGTGTTTTCTACTCAGCCCCGTCCCTGGATGTGAACGGCCACACATGAGCTACATCTCCAAGCTCAGCAGGGAAGCGGTGGACAAGGGGGGCTAATGTCACATACCCCCCTTGAAGCACACAGCCAGCTCCCTCCAAGGTTTTCACTCTACATCTACTTCCTTGATGACTGCATGCTGGGAAAGAGTCAGAATATTATTTGGAGACTTGGGATTAGTACCTAAAACAGCAAGAGAGGAGCCGGAAACATTTGATTTAACCCAGTTGGTGAAAGGAATCTCAGAGAAGGAACTGTGAGTTGCTAGGGGTTATAGGCTCTTTCTACTCCTAGCTCTTCCTAACGTGAATATAAACAGATCCCTAGCTCTAATTCCCTCAGGCTTATTTCCTTCTTGAGGGAGAAGTGTTTACGTTCAAAGACAAGGAGAAAATATAGACGACTGGCCCTTAAAATCTCTCTACTGCCTTCCTGGTTCTGCCAGAGTTGGCTACGCTCTCTCTCCCTTCCATAAAGTTTCTGCCCACATAGAACCCAGAGTATATACGGTAGATACCTTCCATATGAACACAGAATTAAAGCAATCAAGAGGGACGCAAGACAGCTAGAAAAAGTATCGCTAATATATATGGAGTATACGATAGGTGTCTGGCCTTACGCTGTGAACTTTATAAACACGAGTTTTCTTTAAGCTTCACATGTGCTCAACAGAGCATTTAGTAGTATTGCCATCCCGTAAGCAGAGAGAGGTCATTGGATTTAGTGCTGAACTGTTAACTACTGCGGTACACTGGGTGTAGCTAACCCATGTGTATAATTTGGGATTTTGTCCTGGGTAGAATTTTTCATTTTGGTATCATTAAATTTTGTAAAGGCAAAAGTGACCCCCAAGTAACCATTTTATCCTTCTGCAAAGCAGACAACACCCCTCTCAAATAGAAGGAATTCACTGTTGAACCTGTGTTACACTGGGCCCGGGAATTTAGAGTTTCAGACTGGCAGGGGCAAGCACTGATTTTTCTAGGAATGACACCACGGCTCAAAGTCATGTCACTACATACTTGTCTAATCTCTTCCAAGCAAGGCCCTGATTCACTTGCTACAGGTTCAACCAAATTTTTTTTTTTTTTTTGCGGTACGCGGGTCTCTCACTGTCGTGGCCTCTCCCGTTGCAGAGGACAGGCTCCGGACGCGCAGGCTCAGCGGCCATGGCTCACGGGCCCAGCCGCTCCGCGGCACGTGGGATCTTCCCGGACCGGGGCACGAACCCGTGTCTCCTGCATCGGCAGGCGGACTCCCAACCGCTGCGCCACCAGGGAAGCCCCTCAACCAAATTTTTAACGTGGAGACCATAATCCTGTAATCAGAAGTCTTTTCGTTGTCGTGTATCCCCCAAAGATCCTATAACCCCGGAGTCATGTTTGCTTATAAACAGAACATGTGTTTCATAGGGTGTGAAAATGCTAACAGAAATGGCTTTCTTCATTTTGTCAACCTACTTTTTTAGAGGGTGCTGATAACGCTGCAGGGCAAGACGAACAGCTTGGGCTGGAAGCCTATATTCTGTGGCTTTTCATTAAGTGATAGAGCAGGAGATTAACTTAGCCTGAGTTTTGCATTTGTGTTCCCTACCAATGCCGAGAGGTCTTAGGAGCAAAAGCACATTTGACATCTATTTATCCTTGTCAGGGGGTTGTCAGGGGAGCGAAGGTGATACTGGCTAGAGTGAGGTCCTTTGAGGAGAGGTGGTGGGGAACTGGATATAGCTGCTTTCTTCTGTTTTCAAGTCTCTCTACTGTTTGCCAACAGGTTAAGTTTCTCCTGTCTCTGTCATTACTTCCCAACCTCTCCCCTCCTGCAAGGCATTTGGTGATACCAGAGGAATTGGGGCTTAACTGGTGGTGGTGACGACAGTGGATATGGCAGAGATGCACGTTTTGGTGTCCACTTGGCTGTAGTTGCAAATATTTTTTCCTTGGCCTTTTAAAATTTATGTTGGTGCATGGTGGTTGAGAAGGAGAAGGCTGGGTCTTTTAAAAGAATATCCTCTGTTATATTCCTCAAATGTGAGAGAGCAGATAAAGAAAGGTAACAGATGCCAAAGAAGTATGGAAGCTGAAGATGTCCAATGGAATCATAAGGGATAAAGACTCAATAAGGCAAAAGTTGGAATCAGAGGACACCAGTAGTTTATGAACCTATCACTTAGATTCTAAGTCTTTGAGATTTGAAGACTCTGATATGGCTTTATCAATTACTATAATCCATTGTTGGGCAGAAGTGAGAAATGTATTTAAATCAAGTTTTCAGTCTCAAGTTCCAAATTTGTAAATGAGTTCTCCAGGGCCATGTTTCCCAAGCTTAAAAAGGAATAAATACCCTCATTTTCTGAAAGCAAATACCCAAAATACTTCTAAAGACAGAGGTTATTTGGAGTTACTCTGGGCTTGAGTACCTGCAAGTGTGCACACATTTTCACACCCATAACTGCTTTCTTCCTTCTTCCCCATCAGTTTTTCAGTCCTACTTCTACAGTTTGAGTTCTTAATACGTGCCAAGCACTGTGCGAAACGGGTTACCTGGATTGTCCTGGTAATCCTCCAGGGTATACACTGTCTGCATCCCCATTTTACAGATGAGACACCCAAGGCACAGAGTGGTGACCCAGGTAGTAGCTGAAGTCTGTTTCTCGAGCCTGTGCTTTCACTACCATCCAGCTGTCCTTCCCAGCTAACGAGACTTACAATCTACACTCCCTTTGTTGCATTTATTTTCATTCATAGCCACATTTAAAAAAAAATTAATGTTTTAAGAAGTTGTTTTAAAATGCTTTCCATCTATTTACCTGTGGAAAAGTGGATTTTTTCCAGTGATGACTTTTATAGTAAGAAACTCCCTGTGTGAAGGGTGAGGTATGTAGATAGGTCTATATATATAGGTGTACAGCTTTATAGATCCATAGCGATCTAAAAGTAACTGATTTGCCTGTAAAGGAATAAAAATTAAGTAAAAAAAATTTCCTATGTATACTTATATTCCCTAATCAAAAATTTCCTATGTATACTTATATTTCCTAATCAAAAATTTCCTATGTATACTTATATTCCCTAATCAAAAATTTCCTATGTATACTTATATTTCCTAATCAAAAATTTCCTATGTATACTTATATTCCCTAATCAGAAATTTCCTATGTATACTTATATTCCCTAATCAAAAATTTCCTATGTATACTTATATTCCCTAATCAGAAATTTCCTATGTATACTTATATTCCCTAATCAAAAATTTCCTATGTATACTTATATTCCCTAATCAAAAATTTCCTATGTATACTTATATTCCCTAATCAGAAATTTCCTATGTATACTTATATTCCCTAATCAGAAATTTCCTATGTATACTTATATTCCCTAATCAGAAATTTCCTATGTATACTTATATTCCCTAATCAAAAATTTCCTATGTATACTTATATTCCCTAATCAAAAATTTCCTATGTATACTTATATTCCCTAATCAAAAATTTCCTATGTATACTTATATTCCCTAATCAGAAATTTCCTATGTATACTTATATTCCCTAATCAGAAATTTCCTATGTATACTTATATTCCCTAATCAGAAATTTCCTATGTATACTTATATTCCCTAATCAAAAATTTCCTATGTATACTTATATTCCCTAATCAAAAATTTCCTATGTATACTTATATTCCCTAATCAAAAATTTCCTATGTATACTTATATTCCCTAATCAAAAATTTCCTATGTATACTTATATTTCCTAATCAAAAATTTCCTATGTATACTTATATTCCCTAATCAAAAATTTCCTATGTATACTTATATTCCCTAATCAGAAATTTCCTATGTATACTTATATTCCCTAATCAAAAATTTCCTATGTATACTTATATTCCCTAATCAAAAGCAATTTTAAATCTAATCAAACGATAAGAACAAAACAGAAATTTATTCTCCTGGAAGAATGTTGGCTCTCAAGTAGGTAAGAAATGACTTGGGATCATTTTTAGGTACCATCAATAAAACATTATTAGGAACATGTTTTCTATTTTTTGCGACTTAATTGCCATTAGCAGTGAATTCAATTCCAATGATCAGTTTATCACGTTTTAATTCTTCTAACATGTGTCATCTTTCTTACCCTTAACCAAAATTAGATGAGTTTTGTTTAGGTGCCGTGGCATTTACCATTCTACAAACTAATGCACGCTTTACTAATTCTCACTCGAAAGTGCAAGCTTCTGACTTCTAAAGCTCAACTTGACACAGCGCTACCCGGCAGGCTGCCTGTCGTAGGACAGAAAGGCATGACTGAGTTTCTTGGAGAGCTTTAGCTAACATCACGACGCTGCCCTTCGGTTCTCTGAGTGTGTATTCACTCACGAGTTCTCTCATTCTTTCAGCTTTATGCAGGGTTGTTAGGTTCTTTTCAGACGTCCAGTTACCTTCAAGTCAGGACAGTGTACGAAGAGTTATGGGAGCAAAGGAAGGCATTTCAGCAGACAGACACAAAAGCAATTCTATTAACCTATTAAATTCCAGAAGCCCCAGCTGCTCCATCCCTCTGGATCAAACAGTGGGCATGGCAGGCTCTACCGTGGCATAAAATACCAGGCATTCTTTTAGACTCGGATGCAGCTTAGTTGAGGTTTCTATTTGATCGCTGAATCATCCTTTTTTGTAGCCAGCTGGAGTTTTTGGCGATAATACATAAACAATTTTTGGATGAATCATGCTTGGGCCATTCTAGACATCTCACCTGACTGAATAACTCGATCTGTTTTTCAGTTTCACTTTTAAAAGAATTGATTACATAGCCCTTAGCACGCATAACCTGTGTTGTGCCTATAGGGGCCTAATAAAATATACATTCATAAAATATTCTCCAGGCAGGAAAATCAAATTGCATGTCTGATCATCACGGGTGGCACCATATAAAATGGCTAAGACTCTGGGCTCTAGGATTTCACTGTCTGGATTTGAATACTGGATTTGCCCCTAGTTAGCGCCGTGTCCTGGTACAAGATCATTAAATTTCTCTAATCCTCAACTGACTCGTTTATAAAGAGGGTTTGTTGTGAGGATTAAAGCATACAAAGTGAATAGAGCTCTTAGTACAGAGCACGGCATCTGGTAATCACTGAATAAATGTTCCCTCTTATCTTTGTGGTTGATGCTCTTATTATTTTTCCTCCAGTTTTAGTGAGCAAGAATTGACCATCCATCGTTGTATCGATATAAGTTTAAGGCATATAGTATGATGGTTTGATTTCCATATATTGTGAAATGATGATCCCAGTAGGCTCAGCTAACATCCGTCACCTCATATAGACATAAAAAAAAAAAAATTCTCCTTCCGATGAGAGCTCTTAGGATTTATTCTCTTAAGAGCTTTCCGATATATAATACAGCAGTGTCCACCATAGCCATCCTGTTGTACGTTACATCCCAGAATCACTTATCTTATAATGAAATCTGTACCTCCCCAACCACTTCCCTCCAAGTCCCTCTCCCCCTTCTGTCTGACACCCCGCGTCTGATCTCTTTTTCTATGAGTTTTGTTTGCTTCAATTCTGTATACAAATGAGACGGGTATCTACCTTTCTCTGTCTGACTTATTTCACTTAGCATAATGCCTTCAAGGTCCATCCTTGCTGTCACAAATGGTAGGGTTTCCTCACTCTTTATGGGTCAATTATATTCCATGATATATCACGACTTCTTTATCCATTCATCCATCAATGGACACTTGGGTTATTTCCATGTCTTGGCTCTTGTGTGGTTGATGCCCTTGATGGTGTGGAGGAGACAGGAGGGCAGTGGGATGCCACAAGGTCAGCCTCTGCGAGGATAACAGAGAAACTCAAGCAGCTGCTCTGTAAGGGTGGATTGAAACAAGAATTTCCTCTGATACCTCTCATTTCTCATCCCGCATGCAGAGTCCTCAAGAATACACTTCTAACCTAGACTTAATTCCAACTCCTCCCCCACCCAAGCCTTCAGCTTTAATCAGAGGCCTCCGGTCAGACTTATCTCTGAACTCGCCTTGGGGAGAAATGCTATCCCCTCTTAAACCTGGGTCATTCAAATTCCTTCATCCTAAAAAAGCCTGCTCAAATTTCATGTCAGTGAAGCTCTTCCCCAAAATTGTATCCTTCCCTCTCCTTTCCCAAATGCCAATTGAATAATTAAATTATTTTTGCCACTCATTTTGGTGGTGTATTGGCTGTCTAGGCTGCTGTGACGCAAGCCCACACATTTTGTGGCTTAAAACAATATAGCCTTATTATCTTACAATCTTGTTGGTCAGGAGTCTGACGTGGGTCACCTTGGCCAAGACCAAGGTGTCAGCAGGGCTTTGTTCCTTCTTCTTAGGAATCCCTTTTCTTGTTCATTCAAGTGTTGGCAGGATTAACTTCCCTGTGGTTGTAGGGCTGAGGTCCCTGCTTCCTTCCTGTTTGTTGGATGGAGTCTGCTCTTAGTTTCCAGAAAATTCTCTCAGGTCCCTGGACCTGACCTGTTCATCTCAGATCACGAATAGGACTACTCATCTCCTCATGCTGCCATCTTTAGGTTCACTGTTCTGCCTTTTCCAAATTTTAGAACTCATGATTAGATGGGGCCTACCAGGGTAACCCAGGATAATCTTCCCAACTCAAGACCTGTCATCTAAGTCAGATTTGAGAAGTCTTTTTGCCCTGTTAGGGCATAGACATTTTTTGAGGAGCTGTTATTCTGTCCACCCAGGTGGTTTGTTAAAGTCCATTTAGGATTTTAATTACACATAGTCAAGTCTGAATTACATGTGCTTTTTCAGTTGTGTAAGCGTCTTGCCTCCCTGTCAAGATCCTGGATTATAGGGAGGGATGAGCGGTGTTTCACAGTTATTCTGTAGCATTAACCTGAACTATCTTAGGGCTCTCAGTGATGGAGAAGACACTTGAGCAGGTTGCTGAGCCATAGGTCCAAGAGAGTCTTCAAGCTCTTTTTTGAAATTTTATTGAAGTATAGTTGATTTACAGTGTTGTGTTAATTTCTTCTGTATAGCAGAGTGACTCAGTTATATATGTATAACTTTTCATATTCTTTTCCATTAGGGTTTGTCAGAGGATCTTGCTGTTTATCCATTCTATAAATAATAGTTTGCCTCTGCTAATCCCAAACTCCCAATCCTTCAATCTCCCACCCCTACCTCCCCTCCCCATTGGAAACCACAAGTCTGTTCTCTATGAATCTGTTTCCGTTTCATAGATATGTTCATTTGTGTCGTATGTTAGATTACATGTATAAGTGATGTCATATGGTATTTGTCTTTCTGACTCACTTCGCTTAGTATGATCATCTCTAGGTCCATCCATGTTGCTGCAAATGGCATTACTTCATTCTTTTTTATGGCTAAGTAATATTCCACTGTGTGTCTTTGTATATACACGCAATATAAAACATCTTCTTTATCCGTTCATCTGTCGATGGACATTTAGGTTGTTTCCACGTCTTGGCTGTTGTGAACAGCACTGCGGTGATCAGAGGGGAGTCTTCAGGCTCTTAATTTGAGATCTTAAATAGTCAAGTTTATAAAGGATTATTTTGTAATTGGGAGAAGAATCTGAGGTGCCTTCTGCTACAGACTTTTCCTTAGGCAAGTGCCATGAACTTGACCATGCTTGCACTGACTTAAGTAACAGGTGTCATGATCTTGAAGCTGAACTTCAAGGTTGAGTTTATTGGCTTAGAAGAAATGTTTGCTGTAGCAGCATGTATTAAAATCATTGCAACAGTGGCAAAGGAGTAGAGTACTCATTGCATGACAGACGTTTCTTGTCCAGGAAACTGTGTCTAAATGTCCCTCATGTCTACATAATTTATGAAATTTATGAGTGGGGCAATTACTTTATCTCACCCTGAGTAATTTATTAAAATACTAGAGCTGCCCTTCTTATCTTTTCCTTCTGCCACTCCCTCATAATTCTCCCTACTATCCTGGGACTCTAAATATGAAAACAGTTAAAAACAATTTTTCAAGCCTTGTTTCGTTTTTCTAGAATTTTATTTCTTCCTATTTCTCACCAGAAAAGCTTCTAATTATCTGCTGAAACCTCACTGAAATTCTTCTACAGGGAAGCCTTTCTTTATCCCTTCTCACCTACATAAAATACAAAGCATGTCAGAGTTATTTTGTATTCCTAGAAACCAGTGCCATATTTGACACCATAAGTCCCAAATATGTGTGTGCATCAATGGACGGATACCTACCATTGAACAAATACATTGTCAAGGTTACACCTTTGGACTTTTGCTATAGAATATTATCCTAATCAATTGTTGGCTTTTCCCCAGTGTGATTAACGTTATTTGATTTTGCTTGTTTGCTCACTGTTTATAATGATTCTCGAGATGATGAGATCTAATTGACAACTTTGAATTTAGCGAAATCTTTCTTCTGTTGAAGACCTAGTAAAAACATTGTTCTGAAACACTTTCTTCTGGCACAAATGTATATTAGATCTATTCAAGGAAACAGTAGAATGGAAGCATTTATCTCAAAGCTAATAAAGAGCTCTAACGTTCAGCTGACCTTATCTATTACGCTAAGTGTCTATAACATGCTGAATCCCACCTTCTACATAAAGTAGGAATGGCCTGAGTCATTACAGACTAGTATTTATCACTCCGTGACCAGTGGTAGACCATGTTTAACCGTGACATTATCCGCCTCTATCCTAGTTTAAATTTTTAAAGTGGCTTTGACCTCTCACTCAGATAACGTTTTGCATCTTCCCAATGCAAAACAGATCCACTGTTTGACTTTCTGACGACATTTTAAATTCCCTCTTTCGGAGTTAGTAAACTGTACATAAACGCTGAAGGTGGAATGGGGTAAAAGGTCACCAAATAAAAATATATATTATTAGTTTCTGTAGCACATTTTGTTCCGAGGCAAATCCTCAATATAATAAAATCATTTAGGAAAAAACGACGACTGCTAGCTTGCACTTGGCAAGTGACCACGGATCGCAATAATGTTTTCTCCCGGAAACCAAAAAAAAAAAGATCTCAGAGAGGCCTGTTACTTTGACAGGCGGTAAAATGCAATCTCATTTCTACATGTTGAGTAGCAGTTGGTACATTATAAATGGTTAATGGGGGTATGATCCCAAGAGGTATTAGAAATATTAGCTGGTAGCGCACTACAGCTCAGCAATTCCGCACATAACCAAGACTTGGGTAGCGTCCACAGAGAGTGTTTATGACGTAGCCAGGCACTTGAGAATATGTTTCTGGAAGCAAAATGAGATGATGCCGAGAGAAATTATGTGATGAACAGTGCCAAAACAGGTATAAAGGAGAACTATTCACTGGGAAAAACAAATGCACTTGGGCATGGCAGGTATTTCTAACGATCTGTATACCTATAGGAAGTGGCCCATTCAGATTTTAAGAAAAACAAAATGGTATTAGCAACGGCCATAAAAGTACAAAAGTCTAGTTCATATTTGACCATGTGTTTCTTCAAATCCCTCACTTTGGCTATACCTACATAGGGCATGTATGTACCATTCTATAGTTTTAGATTAATTGTTTCAATGAGGACCTGTTTTAGCTTCCTGGCAAATATCCTTTCTCCAATCCCCCAAATACAGAGACACACGGAACTGAACACCATGCCTCATTCACCCTTGGATTGGCTTGGAATCTCAGCTGTTCTCATGGCTTCCTTGTCAAGTGTACCAAAACCTGGATGGCTTCACGTTATTTGGGACCCAAGTGCTCTCCGCCACTTTTGTTCCCCATATGCAGCTGCCTGTCGCCATCTCCACCAGAGTTTCCCACCATCGTCTTTCCTCTTCATGGAGATCTCTACTCTGGGCTTCCCCACTTATCCTCTTTCTCCTAGGCACTCAGGATCAAAATCCAGCAGTCTTCTTTATCCCTTCCTTTCTTACTTACAATAGCTGCTCAGCCTTTAGAACCTGCATAGAGACCCCGTACTCTCCCTTCCATCCGTCCAGTCTCTTTCATTGACATGTCTCTAGCTTATCACTTCAGACCTCAGCTAGTGAGCATTGTGATTCCTGGTCTGCCTGACCTGACCACTTCTCGCTCGTACTTGATCCTAGGCATTACCACCGAAAAACAGACACTCGCATGGAACACCACCGCCAAGTTAAAAAGGAAATCTTCGGTGTTTTCACTTTGCTTGCAGGAGAAATCTAAACAGCTTTGCCTGACGTTTATCAAGTATACACCCTGAACTCTATCCTTATTCAGTATTCTTGGGGAGGGGCTTCAACATCATTCTGTACCATCGCTCACATCATTCATCTTTTCTGGAATGTTCTTCCCAATGCATCTTTATTTACCAAAGCCATACTATTTTCCATAAAATGCAATTCTAGTCTGATCATGTTGGAAGACCAAAAAAATTCAATTTGGTTTAAGTTGAAAAATATTTTTGAGAGTCTGTCATTATTAATCAGACCCTTCACGTAGGGAAGTTTTTCATTCAATGGAAGGAAAATGTGAGAGAAGCAGGGCAGTGGTTGTCTGCATTTTGATATGGGAGGTGAGTAGCATGTATGGCACTTCCTGAACGGTGGGTGGCAGGTGACCAATGGTGGGTGGCTTTGAGACCAAAGCCTACATCCTTGGACTCCCAGTTACTGTCTTTACCCTGTAACGTAAGTGGAGACATCATGGTATGCTCATTTAGTATAGACACATCAGGAGGTCTGGAATTCAAACCTGGCCCTGCCACTTATTAGAAATATAACGTTGAACACGTCATTTCATAGATCTTCCATTTCCCAATCTGTGAAATGAACCCAACAGGTCTGTCATGAGGTTGAAACAAGGTAATGCAGGTAAAGTGTTGAGCACAACACCTGCCGTGAAGAAAGCCCTCAGTACTGAAAGCAGCTGTTACTGCAACACCATGGATAAAACTGACTTCTCCGAAGATTAGAAGAATGGCATCCCCAAACGCCAGTGGCTTAAAGGTGGAGTTCTTTTCAACTTCATGGTTAAGATTAGGTTTATGTCTTAACTGAGACCAAAGGTGCTTCCCCCTCCCGCTCTAAATGAGATGGGTGAATTACACCTCCTGCAATCAAATACAATTACACGAGTCCAAAAGTTCATTTCATATTTGGCATGTATTCCTTGGGCAAACATAATTTCAGCCAACTGTTGGTGGTTAACAGCGGTCTACTCCTAGAACTAAAATTCTTCCTTTGCTCTCTCTGTCTCTCGCCAGTCCAGGCCGTGCAAACTGGAGCTACAGTGCACATACACTTTCAAAAAAAATTCTGTTTCATACCACCGACGACTGCTTAGCCCGGAACGCCCACAATTTAATTATTGGATTAACCACGCTTTTCATCTCCTTGAACCAGCTGTCCAATTGCCAAATTATACCAACAGAGAGAAGCGACATTCAGCTTCTGCAGAAATTCTAAGTCATTACAAGCAGTTAGCAGTAAGCAGTGTAGCAATGCCTTAAAGACTCATTTTGGACTTAGACTCCCTGGGCTGAAATCCCGGCTGTCCACTGCTGTGGGATTTTGAGCATGTCACACTGTACCTTTCTGTATTGGCTTCTATTTCATTTTTTTATCTTGTACAATTACTGAAGTGTGTATGTGAAATGTATATAAATCACTCGGCAGAGTTTCTGTAATTGAAGCACGTGAAGCCTAAATGATATTATCATTATGGTTTATCCAAAGATATGTCATCTCTGATAGCAGCTACTGAATTCTGTTCTCTCTCCTGCAGACTCATGAATTTCTCCCTTTTCCTTATATTTTCCTCAAGTAAGCTAAAAGGAATTTGGCGAAGTTCCAAGTGGGTCATCCCCAATCTATCAGAAGGCAGTGGAGGGGCAGGATGTATAGCAGTGGGTTGAAGGTCTTACCAAAAAATGTCCACTCTTAGCAATATTGGATGTGGCCTAAATGACTTAAATCTGAGGCAGTGCATACAATACCAAGTGCAACACCTGTTACTGATGGTTATTTGAACAAATATCTACTAATAATGAATCGAATGTGCTTTGCCTTTCCACAAAGGGGATCTTGTTAAGTGGATCTTATTACTCTTGGACGTGTAATAAGACTTGGAGAATCAAGGCCCTTCTGGAGAACATCCCGATGAAATCCCCATCATGCTTTCTGGAGCTGGACCACAGACAATTATTTAGAGAGACTCTTGGGCATAGTAGCCCATCAGCTCTTGGATGGCGCTTCAGAAGTCGTGGGGGCCGCTGACCTGAACTGCTAAGAAGGGGAATATTCTACGTCAGGCTTTAAAATGTGTAGCACATAATGTCCTGTAGTCTCTCCAACCATATTCTGGTCTAGCCTTTGCCTTGATTATGCAGAGATCCATAGAAAGCACGGTAAATTGTGTAGTTCTCTACCATGTGAAATTTCTCCTAATTCACATGTGACTCTTTGGTCAAATATATTTCTGTAGGGCTATATCTGTTGTACTAAAGAAATGTGTTCAGAAAGATGACATTACAGGGAAAATAATCGTTATCACTTTACGTATTTTTGACCCACACAACCCTTGTATAATGAGTTCACGTGATCCTGAAAATCATCTTTGATACCAGACAGGTGTCTTGCCAAAGCCACACAGCCAATAAATGGCAAAGCAGGCCTTGAATCCAGGACTTGTGACTTGAAATTCACTACGCTTCATCATACCTCATTCTCCCTAAGCCATAGATTATATCACTCATGGAACTGTAAGCTTGAAAAGGACCCTCAAACACCTCTCCTTCTCCCAAATACCCATGCTCCCTGCTATCTGCCCACCCCATCCCGCAATTCACTTCTCCAGCCCCTTTTCAGCAGGCTAAGATACCTGAAACCTCCCCGTATAGGAAGGAGCCTTGCAGTGTTTAATAAAACGCAGACGTCTAGGACTCTGTGATCCAGACAGGATAGTATCACATCCTGAGAAAGCTGGCGCCGAATGCCAGTGCTGACAACTACTATTCTAGACCTTTGCCTCCGTGTAGACTCCTGAGCACACTGTTTCAACACTTCCACCCTCTTGTTCTCCGGGCTTCTGACCTGCAACAACACAAACGTGTACTCCTAGGTCCTTCTCTTCCTCTTTGTCCCACCTCCTGCCCTCTTCACTGCTATTCTAACAGAAAATGAAACACTTCCCGAGAAAGAAACCCCACCTATTGCTAGCAAAACTCTGTCAGGTCAGTGTAGTAGCTTTTTAATTATAGTTGATTTATTATTGGCTTCAGAGGATCTTCCCCCAGGAGCTGGTCCCCTCTTCCCCTGGGCCTTCACCAGTTCCCTCGAGGGTAATGACATCCTAGGGCTTCCTTTCAGGTTCTTTTGGGAGGTCCAGGGACTATGTAACCTTTCATGGGCATTGCGCCCTACTCAGAGATGCATGAAATCGTCAGCCTGGATTCTTGGACCGCGCCCCCCAACCCTGGTTACAGAGTGTCCCAAACCAGAGACCTGCCATGTACGAGAAAGTGTAAGATGTTAATTTTTTCAAAGGGGGCCAAGGTGTCCTTCCAGATCTCCTCCACGACTATTCATTAGTCATTCAGCTTCAGACCATTGTCCTTTTTCTGTGTGTTCTGCCAGGTCCTAATTAAGCACATTGGCTGTGCATCCGATGAGCTGAACTCACTGGTGCCCCGTGTGTGTTTACGTCTCCTGGAACTGCCAAGCTGCGTCTGTCAGAGGAGGAGTCCTCAGCAGTAGCAGCTTTATCTTAACCAGCTGGAGGGATTTAGAGTCATGACTATATCCCTGATAATAGGACACCCCGATATGGGCTGTGGGCATCTCCCTGCCCACTGAATCACAACCAGGTCCTAGCCTGACATCCTGACTTGGTGATTTGACTAGGTTTCTGCTTTCATACTCCAGCCAGATACCCCCCTGGAATTATTCCAGACCTTACTAATGATACCTGGTGACGAGGATGTGAGATGCTGTACTTCTGACTTGGGCTCTAACCTCCAGACTAGAACCTCACTTTTAATGTCCCGCTAATCAGATGTGACATCACAGACCAACCTGTACCAGGCCAGAGGCCTCCATGTTTCTCCTCTAGATACACCATACCTTAGAGAGTCTGGCTGTCTTTGTAGGGGTCACGCTTTAGACCTAAAGTCTTAGAATCATTTTCATCTAGTTATACTGAATTTTGAGAGAAAATACCTGTCTTTCACCTACGTCACCAGTAGATACCATCAATTTTTTTTTTTTAAACTAAAGATAGTTGTGTAACTGGGGTCTGATCTCTTGCCTAGAGCAACAGTGGGTTGAGAGCTTGGCCCCATCTCGTGTTCCAAGAGCTGGAGTGGGAATGGCTGACCATGGCTAAGAAGTAGGGAGCAAAGGGCAAGTTAACTTATGGCCCAAGAGTATGGGTGAACTGAAAGGTAGGGTAAGTCTAAATCATCCAGATAGGCAGAGGAGTTAATGTAATCCCAGAATGGCACCTAAAACTTACGTTGGCTAATACAAAAATTGAATTGCAACCTGTGGGTGAATGGGTGGGTTTAAAATAGTTAATTTTGAAGGCAGAACAAAAAAGATCCAGAAAGCTACAAAGCACAGGGCGGGGGGGTCTCAGCCTTTTAGGGAATACTCATGGCTGAGCCCTTGATCTGTAAGGTAGAATCCAAACACGTGGACCAGCCTGAAGAAGTCTAGATTCAAGCTGGATGCTTCCCAAAGAAGCACCCAGTCATTCTAGAGCTTTTTGATTACTTGCTCAGGCCAATTTATTTCAGCTGAGCCAACCACACCACTGGCCAGGGTACTTGGAAAAGGTCACTAAAGTGACACAGTCTGGACTGCTTGAGGAGAGAGTTTCAATGATTGGTTAAGCTCTGACCCTACAATCTTCTGGTACTTTGATTATGACTTACTTAGTCATTTGCAACATAACCTCACCATGATAACCAGATATTTCCACTTTTCTCCTGCATTTAAGTCCAATATGTTTTGCACATTTGAACAAGTTATTGTCTCTAAGAGTATTGAGTCCCTGTCATCTTGAAAAACACACCAACAGCTAGCAAACAATTAAAATGTAGGAGCCATTAATCTCAAGAGAGACTGTGAATGGGCAATTCCCCAAAGGGATTTCTGCATGAAAAATTAGGAAGTAGTTGCTGGTCTGTGTATGGTTCAGTTGCTTTGTTTTGACACCTTCTACGTACACTGTGTTAATTTCTTCACAGTTGTGTAACCATTATAATTTTACTAGTGAAAGTTACTTAGGGCTCTGTAGCCTCAATGGTTCTTTATTCTGTTCAAAGAGCTTTATTATTGATCACTGTCATTTTGGGGGGGGATTTTTTAATAGATGTATCTCACTTCGCTAAAGTGAAAACCCAAGGGAAAAGACATCGACGGTATTACGTTGGTGTATTTTCGGGTCTCTTAATTGTTCTAAGAAAAACACCGATGGCAAAAGCAACAGTAAGATCAACAAAATGGAGAACCACAGTGATATCCGGGACAATGCATATGTTAACTTCCTGTTGCTCTCACAAACTACCATACATTTAATGGCTTAAAACAACAGAACGGACTAACGGTTCTGGAGTTCAGAGGTCTAAAATGGATCTTTTGGGTTAAAAGCAAACATGGTGGAGCTGCATTTCTTCTGGAGATCTTAGGGGAGAATCTGGTTCCTTGCCTTATCCAGCTTCTGGTGGTTCCCCACCTTCTTTAACTTATACCCCGCTTCCTTCCCCTTCAAAGCACTTTGGTACCTACAACCTCTGCTACCACCTTCACATCTCCTCTCTGCTTCTGACGTTCCTGCCTCCCTCTTATTCTTATAAAATAAGGATAAGATCCTCCTGTGATTGCACTGGACCTACCCAGATATCCCAGGATCATTTCAAGAGCCCCGTATCCTTAATTTAATCACATCTGCAAAGGCTTTTACTATGTCAGGTAACATATTCACACATTCCTGGGATCAGAACGTGGATACCTTTGAGGGGCTACTTTTCAGTCTACTGCAGTGAGATTTTATACTGTAAACTGGATGGTAGAGTTGACTTTTATAAGATTCACTATTCTACTTTTCACTTGATTCCTTTGAAACCCAGACCACTTAGAAAGTTGATCTGCCAGAAATAATGTCATCTGGACCTTGATGGGGCTCAACGTTCAATTTATCCTAAACCATTCTTTTTCCATTAAAAGGTGACTCCTTCGTATATTAGGGTCTTTGTACAGGAACGTTGCCTTTGCATAGAATGTTCTTCCTGCTTCCCAGATTTGTTAAATTTCTAAATAGTCCTCAAATTGCAGATTAACCGTTACTCCTTTCTGTAGCCCCCTCTATCTCCCCTCTTCTCCCCCAGAAAGAGCAATTCAGTGCTTCTCAGAGCACTTTGGCAACATCCCCATATAATACTCAGATGTGAAAACCCAATTACAATTATACATCACTCCCTGTACCCAGTTAAAGCAAGAGTCATTATAATGTCCCCATCAAGGTGCAAAAATTCTTTTATTACAAGGTGAGGTACATAAAATATATTTAATTTTCACTATCCTTAACCCCATCCCAGTTTTAGATAATTTTCTGGATTTTTTTCTGGATTGTTAGAATTTTTATTCGAATACGTTACTTTTGCAAATGACAAGTAACAGAAATATATTTCAAAAATCCCATTCAAACTGAGTTAGCGTCTGAGAAGGTTTCCATTCTTTTCACAAAGTTTATTGCATAAGACTTTAATGATATTAAATATTGTGCATGTCTAGTATTGAAATCAGAGGGGACTCACTAATATTACTGTTTGGATTGAAAGATAATAAATCATTGTAGAAATATCCTTCACTCTGGAATCTATAAGGAAAAACCTAAAGAACTTGGAGGGCAGATGAGTCTATCAATATATACAAGTGATTCTTGGAGGATGAACAGATAACCTTTCGAATTAACTGATGTCCTTTAGGAACAATGGTAAACATGTGTCAGACGCATTCAGATGTGCATTTGCACTCCACCCCTTAGCCTCTCCCATCCCTTGTGTCAATCTTTCCCTCTACCTTGGGTGGTGGCGAGAGTGAAGATACAAATCCCTAGAACATATTGAGGGAAACTCTTCTACATGCACCCATGTAGAATTTTGAAAAATTAAGAATCCAAAAATGTATGTCTTGGGCCATGTCAGAATGTTCCCATAGAAGCATGGGGACCTCATAACAGTCAAGGGTCCCTTCTCATATTTTCTTGTTTATTTAGCTCAGGTCCGCCACAGAGCAAGACGTACAGGGAGTACTCAACATATGTGGCAAGAGTTGATAAATGGCATGTTTGAATTGCTGCAAATTATCTGGTATTTCTGTCCACAAGAGACACAAGATTGGTGGATGAGCAGGGTTTGTGGCTAGGCGTGGGCCTAAAGAGAGAGCAGAGTCTGTTTGCAAAAATGCCTTGGATTCCGTGTTTTAGGATTTGGTGTTTAATTTTGAATGCAGTTAAGAACTAGAAGGAATTCGTAAGCAAGGAATCTCATTAACCAAATCCTGCGTTTATGAAGACCACTCCGATGGCAGTGCAGTGACTAAATCTGAGGATGGAAAGAATGACCATGAAGCCCTCATTTGGTAAGCCATTGCAATAACCCCCCGAACTGCAAACATGCAGTATTCAAATCTAATTTTTAGAATATGTGCCATAGTGACGAATTAGAGATACTCTTTGTAGTCCTACAGCTTAGCTGCGTTTCACTGAAATATATCTATGATTAGGTTCTCGAGGTAGTGGGGTCAGGTCAATTCATTATCTGATTATTCTCAAGGTCTACTGACTATGCAGAGCCTTGCTAACATGAATAGCTAGTAGGGTTTGAACCTATGGAGAGCTGTTCAAAGCGTCAGAAACTGTGTGTATGTGTGTGGGGGGGTGGTGTATGTGCATGCTTGTGTGTGTGTATTTCTGGGTGGGAAAGGTCCACCTGAGGCTGAAGAAGGATATGGTACAGTGTTAACTTCTTCCCATTTTAATGCTCATTGAAAACGGATGCAACTACCTACAAGTAGAGTCTAAATACAACCTGATTTTAACTAATTTTTATAGAAAACAGATTATTTTTCCGAGTAGCTTTAAACCTGATTATACTTTGCTCTTCAAAATCAAGGTGTTTAATCCATTAGGGATAATAAATTCTGTTGACAATAAAATCTATTGGACCTGTTAAATACATGTGCTATTCATTACCTATTACAAAGGAGGTAAGCCATTTCAGTAGGCATCATATAAAACAAATTGAGTGGGTACAAAAATCCAAATATTTAACCATCACGGGGAAGAAATAAGAACTAACTTAAGTCTTTTCTGAATATCTGGTGGAGGACGGGATCCTACAGAGGTGCTCTGGTCCGAGGAAAATATTGATGTGTTTAAATGTGTCCCTTACATAGAAAGCGATGCTAGTTTGTAGAAATGTAGATTTCAGCACATCCAAGTTTGATCAGGAAATTCTTCACACAGCAATTCCTGCTCATTGTTTGTGGTTCAGTTGTAGTTCTCATTATTCCAGAGAATGGACAGACTCGTGGTATATCATCCATGATGATCTTGCTTTTTAAAACACATCTGCATGATGTAGAGAATAAATGTATGGACACCAAGGGGGAAATTGGGGGGCGGGGAGGTGGTGGTGGGATGAATTGGGAGATTGGGATTGACATGTATACACTGATATGTATAAATTAGACTACTGATAAGAACCTGCTGTATAAAAAAATTAAAATTCAAAAAAACCCACCAAAACATCTGCATGTACCAGAGACACGTTAATAAAGACTCTGACGTCAGACAAGTCTTCCATCTGCTGGGGGATAATGCCTGTCTGCAGTTAAGCAGGAGTGGAGTGAGGTACAGGTGATGCCAGATGCAGTGCCCGGGGCTCTTTTAAAAGAAACCCTGGTGGCCTCATAGACCATGTTAGCCTAAAACAGGAGATAACCAAGTAAGTTGTTTTTAATAACAGTCATCTTTGTGATGCTTCCAGTTAAAGGAGCAGCATGGGAAATATATCTTTGCAGTTTTATACATTTCATTTTGCACTTAGTCCAAGTCACTGACCTTAGAACGTGATACAGTCCACTTGCTTGGAACATTTGGAGAACCATCTGCCTCCTTCTCTACTCATGATTTGCCATTGAGACGTCCACTCGTCTTCCCGTTACCTACATTGCCCAGTCAGAGGCAAAAACACCTCTTCCTATCAATGTGGGTTTCCCCAGTTGGATGAAAATGGATCTGGTGGGTGAAGAAAATTAGATTTTCATGGCAGTCATGCAAAGAGTTTTTGAAGGTTGAATGATCAGAGTACAACAGAATTAAATCCATGTATTTGTTGAAATTGCTTAATACCAAGAGTGGAGTTAAATGGACAGAAAATGCTTTGATTTATTTAAAAAACTCATAATTTCCAAGATCAAGTCCCGCCCAGCAGTTTCTCCTGCTCACCTGTAACTTCCTGGTTGTGTAGCTGCCTATGACGGCCAATGCGTTTATTTCGTGACAACGTGGCAACTGATAGTAGTTGAAAATATTAACTGATTCCGTGACTTTCTCCTGCCACTGTTTGGGAAAACCAAGGAACAGAAGAGGCTGCTCTAGACACCTGATGACCCACAACACAAAGATAGTATTAGGTCAGCTGCGGTAGCAGCCCAAATGTTTAACTGAGAAATGTGACCTGCCTTCCAAGGGGCACATGCCGGGAGGGGATCAGAGCCCTGAATCAAACCCAGGTCTGTCTCTCTCCGAGGAAGTTCATGTTCTCACCCTTAACTGGGAAAGAGTTTATAAAGAAGAGGGAGGGGGAGACTTCTATCTGAAGGTCCTCAAGGTCCTTATTTTTCCTGCCCACACCCCTTTAGTAGACATCAGTGAATTGGTTACCTTCAGATGTTTGGTTTTACTCCCGGAAAGGGGGATTGTTTTTGTGATTCTTTTCTAAGTTCTGTAAAATTGCTTACATAGCTACCATGAAGTTAACCAGGTTTGCCTTGAGTTGGGTTTCGGATCCAGGTCAAAGAGCGATGGCTCTTGGAGAATGGGGAAAGAACTACCAACATCTTAGGATGTAACACCTAGGAGTTCAGCTCCTGATGTAGATCCTTTCTGCTGATTGGAGCTTAAGGGGCACCGAAGTTCTTAATCAGGGTCAGGTGTTAGTCTAAAGCTACAGCTGCTCTGATCCCAGGCAGCGTCAGAGAACCTGCATCCCCACTTATGTGTATCAGGTTACAGCTCAAGAAGAATTAAGATCATGTACTAGATTCCCTGAAATAATGGAAAGGGGCCAGCTCGCTCACGACTGACCTGTCTACAAAACAGAGAGAATTAGCCTTCCTGTAGTCATTCTCCAGTTTCCTGAAAGAGGAAAATCCTCTTGCCGTGGACACTTGAAGGACTGAATCGTATTAGAAATGATCCCAATAATATGTCCTAAGAACCTTTGGCACTAGGCACTCCGTAGACCCAGCCTCTTTGCAGTTCTTCTTTCCTTCTGTTTAACTTCCTTTTCTTGTCCATTCACGTGGCTACCTTTTATGTTTCTAGTTCTCTCAAAGGGTAGAACAATGAAAGTGATGACAAGAACGAAAAACGAAAATAAATGAGCAGAAAGGCAAGTCTGTATTTTCCATCTATATCCCTATTGACAGTATCCCGGTGCTTCATGTAACAAGTTGAAGGCTCTGGGTGGTATTCCAGATCATTTCTAGTGCTTTGGGTTAGAGACTCTAAATCAGTCATTTCCTTCCAGTAATGATAATTGAATAACTTTACAAAAAGGAGATTTCTAATATGGCGGAAGATGGTAGAAATGAATCTTCTGTCTGTCTCAGTGGCTAAGATGGCAATGATGTTTGCGTGCCCTTAGAAGTGAGATGCTGATATAATTGTTAAAGACTTTAAATGATGATTCAGGTTTAAATCTTCTAAACGAATTGACAAGTTGCTTATTAGGAAGGCAAACAATAAAGGGAAAGCGAACAGGTACAGAGATTTTTACTTGGTTAATTATCTACCGTGACTGACCTATTCAATTGAATAGTAAACATTTAAAAAACTCTCCTTGACTTCCCTTTCAAACAAGTTCATCAAATTCAATATGCCACTCTGTGACCAATTATAAAATGAAAATCGGGACACAAGTTTAACCAACAAGTGCTACTTTTGAGTAAAAGAAGTTGGCTAGGAAATATAACTTTGATGCTGAAATTTGGGCCTGCTCCTGAGTTATTTAAAAACCTCTCAGTCCACTCGAAAATGTTATACCCTGAAGCATCCTGTATCCATGGATATCCACAGTTATAAGAATTATATTCTATGTAAAATGTGTAACAGTCCATGGGCCAAATCTGGCCTGCCACCTGTTTTTCTCAAGTTTTATTGGAAAAAAGCTATACTCGTTTGTTTAGATATTGCCTATGGCTGCTTTTGCACTACAGTGGCAGACAAATATATATAGTGGCAGACAAATATATAGTTGTGACAAAGAAACTGTGGCCCGCAAAACCTACAATATTCGTTCTCTATCACTTTACAGAAAAGGTTTTCTGGTCGACCCCTGTATAGAGTGCCTGAGCTTACAGCACAAGGTTCCTTCCCAGTCCCTCTTCCCTTGGGCATGGAGGGTGCCTCACGTTTGCACACATGAGGCAGACAGATGTATTGGTTAGCGCGTGCCACTTAGAAGTGAGTTGGCATCACTTTGATCACAGGTGAAAGGAGTTCACTGTCACAGATCTCCTTTCCTCCCGTGGTCAGTATTTCACATATTCATGCTGTTGCCCGCAGGGAATTCACAACTGAGAACATAATTAGCTGCCTATAGAGTCATCAGCCTTACTTTAGATAAGCGACTCAAGTGACACACGTATACTGAGCTAGGGTCAGTGTGGATGTATGCCAGCAGTATGTTGTCGTTTGCCAACAAGCAGAGCATCCTGGGAAACACTAGATCGCGACAAAGAATCGGGTTCTGATCCAAAACAGGTCACGTATTCCTAAAGTCACGGCCTCTTCCCACTGTGTTACTGACACAGCATGGCACCCCAGAGCCAACACAACTGGGTAATTGTTGACACTGCCTTAGACTTTTAGATCTACCCAGGGGGACTTCTCTTTCTCCACGATTTATCATGACTATTACTGAAACTGCCAAGCCTTATTATACACATACAGTTAAACAATTACTGATTCCACCTGCTCCCCTCCAAGTCTGAGAATGGCTGTTTAAACAACAGAGTATGAAACTGTCATTAAAGCTGAACCAACCATAAACAGAGATGAGAGATGACTTCGGGTGCTACTAGGGAGATCGCTCTGCAATAGCTGAGCTTTGTTTTTAATAACTTCTAAGCACGCTGACGGACACTACCTCATGCAGTCCTCACCGGAGCTCTGGGGGGGAGGGGGCGTGCGGAAGGTAGAGCAAAGATCACCGCCTATGGGGTCAGTTCATGGGGGATTCACTTATTCACCAACGCTTCAGAGGAAAATTATAAAGAGTCAAAATCCTACGGAGAAAATTCCCAACTCCTAGGTGGAGTCAGATCTTCAGTTCTGTTTGCAGAATTACCTGGTTAAATGATTGTCTGAAATTATATAGCTAGGAAGTGGCTCAGTTGGAATGGGAACCCAGGCAATATGGCTTCAGGGTGTTTGCAGTTAAAGTCTCTATTGCCTCAAAATAACACATGTTTATTGAGCAGTTATTGGTTATTCACACGAAACACACAAGCCCCGTTTGAGTTTCTGCTCCGTGCCAGATGCTACAGGGCAGGCACTGAAGGTACAGCAAGGAGCAAGGTGTAACCAGGTATGTAGGTATTTAGTTATCTCTAACCTACTGCAATTCTGATGGCTCTTTGGAGAAAAGGAACAGTGCTAACAAAACTATAGCCTGAGGTCCTAACATATGTCAGAGGAAGCAGATTTTCAGGATGAGTTGGAATTTCCCGGCAGACCTGGAGGAGGGAGATGCAGAGGCAGAAAGAACATTCCAGGCAGAGGAATCAGTAAGTGTGAACACACTTGACATAAATAATCATGGAAAATAGTCACACATTCTCCCTGAATTCAAACTCTACCAAGTACTGTCTCCCTGGTTCTCGATACACATTCTTCCTCTGGCTTCTCTCATTTATTTCCTTCCTTTCTACTTCTGATTCTTTTACAAGTTCCTTTTCCTATGCTCATTTCTTAATGTTGCTTATCGTCAGGGCCCAGTCCTTGGACCTACTTGTTCCTCATTTTAATTCTTAGAAGGTGTCATACACTCCACGGATTTTAGTTACTATCTATACGCCAACAAGAACCAGCTCTTTATATCTGACTCAACTCTGTTTTCATAGCCGGTCCTATATATTTGGCTGACTACTGCTGGATATGTCTCCTGCAGTCTTTCAAGTATCTTAACCTCCACCTGCCCCAGAAGAAGTCCTTATTATTCCCCTCCAAAACTATTCTTCCTCATTGTTCTGTATAAATCAACTAGGCCAGAGACATGAGCATAACTCTTTACAACTCCTATTAACATATTCCCCCTCCATGCAGTTCTATTAATTCTGCTTCCCAGCCTTCTCTCACACGTGACACTTTCTACCCCCCTTGCCATTACCTTGTAGGACTACCTGTGGCAGCTGTGTCACTAACTGTGTTCTCCTTTGCTAACCTTGCAGGACATGTGGTCCTATCCCAAACATCCATAAGACACTTGATCCATTCCAAAAGGTCCTTGAAATTTGACTCCATCCAAAATGGTCATCAGTATATTTGGTCCATGCCAAATGGGTTTGGACAGGACCAAATGTCCTGTGGTCTTTTTGGACAGAACCAAATATTAGGGACCTTTTGCCATGGACCAGATGTCTTATGGCCAGGACCAAATGTCTGCTAACTCTTGCCAATCCATTTCCCACACCCTTCAGAATAATCTACCAAGAATGCAAATCCAATTACGTCATTCCATGTTAATGCTTACATTGCCCTTGGGATAAGATGGGGAACCCAGCCCTCTGTTCTTGAACTCCCACCTACTACCACTTCAGCCCCATTTCTTGTCACTCCTACATTTCATATATTCTCAACTATTGATCATTCCATACTCTTTGTTACTTTCAAGTCTATTCTTCTCTCCATTCCACTTTGCTTGATTATCTCCTACCCATCCTCCACGTCTTGGATTTGATCACAGGATGCCTTCTATTACACTCTCTGTACCATTTAGGAGGTCAGATGATTCTATGATGGCTTCATATCCCTTTATTCACCCCAACATTGCATTCATCACATTTTATGATGTTGGTTATTTGCAAATACAGGGCAACTCTCTCTAGTTTACTACAACTACATCTAGCATAGTACCTAGCATATAGTAACTGTATAATAAAAGCTTGTTGATTTACATGAATAATGCTATAACTTCAAGTGGTAGGTGTCATATCACAGAATTACAGCTTTTGGATGAGAGAGTCAGGTTTGAAACTTGGATTTGTCAATTATTTTTTGTACTGGTTTTGATGAATTAACTTCTCTGAACCTCAAATTGAATCTGCAAAATAAAGGTAATAGCCAACTCATAAGGTTGTTAATAGAAGTTAGACGTCTATAAAGAACTGGGCATATTTAAGTGATCAAAAAAGGGAGCTCGTAGCTGACTAGTGTCTTATAAAGTGGAACTTACATCCACTGCTTATGAGTCTGGAGAATACTGCTGTGCTCTGGCTGGCATACTTCTCCCCCTTGCTACTTAGTTCCTTCAAGTCTCTTCATTTTAAATTTGATTTTCTATAATATCCTGTACAACCTTCCAAAGATAACCCACTCGCAAGGAGTCCCATTGGACGCCGCTTGTCATTCTTACACAGAACTGACTTTGTTCACAATCAGTGCGTCCCGTTCGCTGCTTGGCCACTGTCTTCGTTTCCCTATTGCCACTTAAATCGTTTGAAATCATCAAGTTTATGGCAAACTTAGTCTCTTATAGGTCTGGAGTCAGTCTCCCTGGGCTCATACACGGTGTCAGCAGGGCCATGTTCCTTCTGGAGGCTTTGGGGGAAAGTTTCTTTGCCTTCTCCAGCTTCTAGAGGCTGCCCGCATTCCTTGGCTTGGGGTTCCGACTTCAAAGTCAGCGATGGCCGAGCAAGACATTCTCATCCAACAGCCCTCTGACATGGACTCTTCTGCTTCCTTCTTCCACATTTAAGGGCCTTCGTGATTCCATGAGGCTCGTCTGGATGACCCACGATAGCTCCCCTTTCGTATAGTCATTTCACTGGTAAACTTCATTCCGTCTGCAACCTTGCTTCCCCTTTGCCACGTAAGGAGACATAAAACGTTCCCAGCATTAGGACGCAGACATCTTTGGGAGGGCATCATTCTGCCCCCTACAGTCGCTGTGTCAAGTACTGTACTAAGTGCTTTGGCCCAGTTAATGCTCCCAGATGTCCTAGGAGCTCAGTATTTACTAATCCATTTCATGGATAAGAAGAAAAGCAATCCTGAAAGAATTGCTTTCTCACTGGTGATGACTGGTCATTGACAGAACAGGATTTGGGCCTCTTTCTGCCGCCTGCCACAGAGTTTTTGTTCTTTGCATGAGCCAGAAGACACTTCTGTGGGACCCTTCTGTTTCTGCCCTTGCCCGTCCTTACCAAGCACTGACCCCAGGGTTTGTCCCGTTCACTGTGAGATAGATGTATCCGTGTTACATTCAGCATGTCACCTGAGACACGTTTTACTCTGCTCTAGGGCAACAGCCCTAGGAAACTCAGAGACTCAAGCCAACTCCTGTTTTCAAATAAGAAACAGGAGTATCCTTTGGGCAGAAATACAAAAAAACTCCCTAATTTGTGAAGCAGTTTTAAAGATTGTAAATGGAATGATTGTTTTGAATACACACATGGATACCCTGAAAGACTATTTCTTTTGCTTCTTTTTTTCTCAGCATTTTTCTATATTTTTTTATTGTTTATTTTCTTTTGCTTCTTTTTTTTTTCTTTTTTTTCTTTTGCTTCTTAATGTAAGCATAATATTGGATGATTTCTTGTACGAGTGAAATCACTCTTTCCTTTTATACTGAATTCTGTTTGTAAATGTCATTGGTATGCATTTCAATGTATTTGACTCATTTATGGAGGTGTTTAAAGCCCATGTTTCATGAATCAGATGTTACTATGTTCATAAGATATATGCCAGTAAAATTCTAGCTCTGGAAAAAAAAAATGCAGAAAGAGAAGTATAAATCTGTTTGAGTGACATCTTACAAGCAGTCTAAATTCAGTTTAATAACCCCTGCATGTTTTTGAAGTGAAATCATATTCCTCCACCTACAAGGTGATTCTGCAGATGAAATGAAGTTTGCACAGTTCACGGTGACCTTGGGAAGTAACCAGGCAGAATTGAAACTTCCTTCTCCCACCAATCCATTAAGATTTTTGTTCTAATTCCTTTATCAAATGTTTCCTTTCCCAGGGTGCAGATACCGTGCTAAAAGCTTTGAAGATAGACTTTGTTTTAGTCCATATTTCCTGTTACCCTTGGGATTTGGGGCTGTGCTAAGGTACAGAGTAGAAAGGGAATCAAGTTCACAATTATTCTAAAGGATCTTAGAGACAGGTTTAATCTTTATTTCAATCAGGTTAATCGAGTAAAATTATATTAAACTTCTTTTCATTCTGTCTTTTTTTTTTCTTTTTTACTTGAGGAAAAGAGAAAGAAATAATGTCCCACTGCAATGGAAAACATACAAGTCCTCTTGGGATAACAAACATAATTCATTCTCACTGGGGCAACCGGTGAGATCACTTCCTGGTAGCTGAGCTTATAGGTTATTGAAACCACTGGGATTTTGTTAAAAACAGCCATCTAATAAATCTGGCCCTTCTTTTAATTAGGATCATGGTGACCACTTTCTTATGGGTTGTTTTCTCCCTTTCAGGACAACTTAGAAAATAATCCCTAATAATGCATATGTCATGTAGAGTTGAGTGGAATTAAAAAAGCCTGCTGTATTGATTTTTGTGGATTGCTGAGGGAAGGTTCTAAGTAGTTTAAGTGGAGTGACGGGCTAAGTCAAGACAATGCACTGTTTCCCTTGAGTGGGTTTAAACTTTTCTAAAAGGCTGGGCAATCTTGAACTCAACCCATCTCTTTAAAACTTATCTGAAAGGGGAGGAGCCATTTTCTCATATTTTCAGGCCACATGTAGGTGTTTCCTTCATTGAACGTGTCAGGAATATTCTAAATTGTGTTACAGCAGAAGTCAATCCAAGTCTCCTCCAAGAGCATCAGGGTACGTTCTTGGTGAAAGGGGGCAGGTGTTGAAACTGAAAGTTGATTTCTTAACGTGAAATCACTAGACTCCCTCTTTGTAAGGAAGTGTGGCAGCTACAGCCTAGTCATAAGGCACTGAATCTGACCTTGCGGTTCATAATCCAGCTCTTTACAATGCGTCTCCCACATCTGGGACTTGGGTAACGGCTAGCCCTCGTGACCTGAAGTTGCTTCACCTGTGAAAGGTGACTAATAGTACCAACCTCAGTCTTTGTGTGGTGTACATCCCTCTGTTCATTTAACACTGAGCAACCAGTTTAAAAAAATAAAAAAAGAGTAGTGGAAACTAGGCTTTATCAGCCTCTTTCTGTGCAGGAGCAAAGCCATGGCCTAGAATGAGTACACATATGCTTAGATAGCGATCTTCACTGGCCTCCGGGAAGCCAGATGGCCCAGACGACCTGCCTCTGGCCACAAACAGCAGCTCGTCAATCCAGTGATTGGAATAAATATCACCTTTCTCTCCATTTCCCAAAGCACAGGAAAGATTGGGAAGCATCACTGCCAGTTAAGTTGATTACAATGCATTTTAGAGTTAAGGACTTGGAGGCACAGAGAAGGCAGCTGAATTGGCCAAAGTTGCACAGCAGGTTAGAGGTGAAACTGTCATCCGACTCTGGGTTTATCTGATTGTGATGGTTGATTTCATGGGTCAACTTGACTGGGCTAAGAATGCCCAGACGGCTGGTCAAACACTCGCATAGACACACTCAGGAGACGTTCGCAGTTGAATCAGTAAACTGAGTAAAGAAAATCCCCCTCACTAGCAGAGGTGGACATCATCCAGTTCACCGAGGGCCTGATCAGAACAAAAAAGGCGAAGCAACGGCAAACTCTTGCTTCCTCGTGTTGAGCTGGCGTGTCGTCTTCTCCAGGCCTCAAACAGCGCAGCTCCTGGTTCTAGGGCCTTTGGACTCCAGAACTTATACCAGCAGCCTTCCGATTCTCAGGACTTCAGCCTCAGGCTGAATTAAACACTGATTTTCCTGGTTCTCCAGCTTTGCAGATGGCAGGTCGGAGGCTTCTTGGCCGGTTCTTGTAACAAATCTTCTTATACATGTAGATAAGTATATATCTACATCTGTCTCTTATTGGGTTTTTTTGAAGGACCCTGATACACTGATCAAGACTGCGCTCTTATTTATCAAACCCTATTGGAATTATCCTTAATAATATCTACCAAATAATTCTAGTTCACCGTTGGTTTGCAAATGGGCCCTGTACACAGAGGGCAGGGAGAGACCCAAGAAATCGGCAGCCACTCCGGACTGGTAGGTGGCAGGTTTAAGAAGGAAAGGAACTTACGTACAAGGTTTGTCTTGGGTGCTACAAGACGGGTAGATCTCTGCACCTACCCACTAAACGGTAGAAGTTTATACAGAGGCCTGAACTGGGTTTGGTCATGTATACCGTCCAGATGGTCTCGACAACCCCTTACTCTTTCAAGGCTGTGTCCTGGGAACAGCTTCCACGATGGAAACAGTAGGCAGAATGGACATTCCAAGGACAGGGGAGGGGGTGAGGACCCTCTGATTGCCGGGGTCCAGCTTGTGGGTCAACCGGCAGTCACGTGGTCTTGACCTGCTCCCACACTCACCCCACTTTAAGGAACACGATAGGATTTCACTTCCTTTTGCCCTCCTGAGGTTGATGTAGCCCATGACCTTCTTTGGCCAATTAAGAGAAGTGACATGACTTCTGGGTCATGTCACTTCTAGGTAGAGGCTTCCAGACCTCCTTTCTCATTGTGGTGGGGATGACAGAAGGTCATGTCCAGCTGATTCCTCTGTGAACCCAGGTGTTACCGGAACAGACTGCACTAAGCGAAGCCATCTTATGTGGTGCACGAAATGTGACCTAAAAATACACTTGGGTGGCTGAGACGATAAGATCTGGAGAATGTCTGGAACCACAGCACAAGCCAGTCTCTCCCCTGAGTGTGTGCCGGTAACTCACCTCTGGCAGGGAGGAGGAATCCTTCCTTTGTAACGTTGGGCGGTTGTTATGGTGTAAATACACTGGGGCTGATTTCAAGCTGCTGACATGGCGGCCGTGAACATAGAGTTGGGACAATAGGGACAGAATCAGCTCCGACAAGCCAGTAGGAGGCCAGCTCCAGTATGCCACTGCCTCGGGGTGTACAGTCGTGAGGGAAATATATGACTCACTGGTTTCTTTGAGCTTGCAGACTGGAAAAGCAACATTAACGGGATAATAGAGATGTCTATGTACCCCCACTTTATCAAGACTGTAGTGACTAAAATTAGGATCTCTTCTGTCCTTAAGTACGATCTTTCTTAACGTGGCACCCACCAAGAGGAAGATGTCAAGCCTGCTGGCGCATGACCTATACCAACAACTACATCAATTCCAAACCCTACGATTCGCTCCTTTTGAAATAAGCACCGATCCCAAATTTAGCTAGTTCCACTAGAAATAGTGCCCCGAAGCAGACTGAAGCAGTCATGTTTTTATGACACCAAATTCTCTTTTGGATTCAGCTAACCTCCCCCTAACACTCTCTTCCAAATAATATTTTGAAATGACAGTTTTAGGACAGGCTGGGAATAAGTAAACACTCAGGCACATATGATGACTGTTTAATCCTCTGTAGTAGAGACTGGATAAATAAATGCTTATCCGTTTTATTCTATTTTTCTGGACACACTAGAAGACTACACTTTCCAACCTTCCTTGTGCTAAGCTTGAGGCTAGGAAAGAAGAAATGCACACCAGGGCTATACGCATGCTAAGTGCACACCGGGGCTAAAGCCATACGTGACCTTCCTTGCTCTCTGTCTGCTAGTTGTCTGGCTGAAGGTAGAGGATCCAGGAAAGGACTCCAAGGGGTCCCTGGAAAGGAATGGCACCTCCAGAAGAGAAAAGCCAGGATTCCTACATCATTGATCCAAGCCCAGCAGCTAAGTTCCAGCTGAGCTTTCCTTTGAGTTATTTTGCATTATTGTAGTGATAGCAGCTAGTGGTTGTTACCCTGACTGATACATCTCTTTTCTGGGAATCTATTTGCCTGGAACTAAAAGGTTAGCATGTCATTTTGGATTTTTATATGGATGAAGAAACTAGAACACAGACTATTACAATAAAACATTTGGGTAAGTCATGACACTATTTAGATTATCTAAACAGAAACAGAGGTAACTCAGAAAGCATTAAGAATCTAACCTGGCTTCATTCAGGGAATTCATCATTACCAAGGGTAGAAGTGAATACTTGTTCCGTGCATTTTCCAAGTGGAAGAGTTGAGGTATTTCCTCCCTCTTCCGTAACTTTTAAAAGATAGCTGTGGAGTTTTATAGTGTGAAGTTATTTTTAGAAGCATTTCTTTTGTCCATGGTTAGAAGAACATTATGGCCTATTGTTGAGACCAGCAAATGTTTAGATTAATCAAAATGCTCCGGGGACTTCCCAGGTGGTCCAGTGGTTAAGACTCCGTGCTTCCACTGCATAGGTTTGATAGGTTTGATCCCTGGTCAGGGAACTAAGGTCCCACATGGCCTCGCGGCGGCGTGGCCAAAAAACTAAAAACAAACAAACAAAAACATCCCCAAATGCTCCAATTCTTAATGTAGTGACTGCTTAAAGGCTCTGGTTCAGTCCCTTACATGCTCACAAGAAAAAGCAAATGCTTGCTAAAACTTAGTGATAAAAAGGATTCTTGTGAATCAAATCAGTAATAGCCTGTGGCCGAAGGCATTGCACCACCCAGACGGCCCTTCAAGGAAGGACTTGCAGCCCAGCTGAAGGTAACGCGATCAGCAAAGCCCTCCAGCCACGGGCTCCTGCAGAGAGCTGCCTTGCCCGGGGCCCGGCAATGCCTGAAGGTCATTCATCCAATGACCCATCTGGCCGGAGTGGCCAGCTCCCTGGGGCCTTGGCTGAGATTGTGTCCGGACACATCCCACCTGCCTTCTCCCTCTGCCCAAGCCTGCCCCCTGCCCCTTTGCAAAGAGGTGGATCCCTAAAAAACATCACTCATCCCAAATTCCGTCCCAGCGTCACCTTCTGGAGAACCCAACCTTTGACACAGACAATTGAGGGCCTAGAGAGCGGACCAGAAGATGTATATTTAAAAATGCAAATTTGAATATAACTCCTGCCCCACCAGAGGACACACAGATCAGCCATAGAGGCTATTACTGCTTTGCTCTGGGATGGAAGCTGGAGAGTCTTAGTCCTGTTTCAAAATTTGACGGCTTTTTTTTTTTCCCCTACACTTCACAAACTAAGGCACTGGAACATATTTTTAAGTAATTTCTAGCAAAGGATACTATTTTCTTCCCCTATTCCACTGGAGGAAAGGAAAGTAGGTGACTAATTCAATGCAGCCCATGGCTGTCAGAAATTATGAGTCTTTAGCTATAAATGGTGTCTCTGCATCTCATTTATTTATTTTTTTATTAAAAAAAAAACCTTGAGCCCATAGATGTTGATGAGAATCATTTTTACTTAGATCTATGCTTTGGTTTAATTCTTTCTCTCTCCCTGTAATGATCGTATATTAAATTATAAGGCAGAAGTGATCTAATATATCTTTAAGTATTTGCCTTTACCGCGATTTTAAAACTCTATTCATACAATCGTATATGATAGCTGCTCTTGGAATTACAGCCACTGAAGCCTGGTTTGGTTCTTTGTTAAAATAATCTAGTTTATCCCAGTTTGTTACTACTATATATTTCTGAAGATTACAGCTGAGGCCATTCTTACACAGAGCTGAGAAAGTTATCGTAAGCATGTTGTGAAATGGGGAATAAACTCTCCCCTTTGCAAAAATATCTCTGAATTGTCAGCCCTAGAGACTGGAATGTACTGTTAATGACCTAGTTCTTCAGATTATAAGGAATAATTAGTGTTTAGTATGTTTTAGTTATCAGGTATATTGTTTAGTGTATATTTTATTTTAGCTATGATGTATACTTAGTGTATATTAATGGTCCCTTGCTGTTATAAATACCTTAGATGAATTATCTCAATGAAATAACCCTATAAGATGGGCATTCTTAGTGTCATCTCATTTCACTGATGAGGAAACTGAAATCCAGAGAGACCCAGTAATGAATCCAAAATCGTGGGGTTAACACAGATAAAACCAGGATTCATCCCAAGCAGCCTCTTACTCACTAGATTGTACAGCTAATACATAAGGTCTTGGTTACCAGGAGTCCTCAAGCAAGAGTAAATACCAGGGCTTCCCTGGTGGCGCAGTGGTTGAGAATCTGCCTGCCGATGCAGGGGACACGGATTCATGCCCCGGTCCGGGAGGATCCCACATGCCGCGGAGCGGCTGGGCCCGTGAGCCATGGCCGCTGAACCTGCGCGTCCGGAGCCTGTGCTCCGCAACGGGAGAGGCCACAACAGCGAGAGGCCCGCGTAAAGCAAAAAAAAAAAAAAAAAAAGAGTAAATACCAATAAAAAAGACAACTCACTAAATTATTAGTTGAACATAATAAATGTTTGCTAATTATTTTCATGCTAAGACATTGATACCCAGGTTAGAATTATCAAATTACCTAGCATTGCCTTGGGAGACAAAAGCATAGCAAAATAGGATTTAATTGGGACGGGGAGAGGCGAAGAGAGGGCAGAACGGGTTAGAATATGAACAGCTCTCTGAAAAGGGGAGCTTGAATGGGGAGGCACACTGAATGGGTTCCTTGGAGCCAAGAGAGAAAAAGCATAAAAAATAGTGAATGGCTTCTGATGTGGAGGTGGGATTCATTCCATGCATAGGAGTAAAAAGCCCTGCACCAAGAAATGATTTTCCTCCGGGCTGGTCTTTTCCAGCACGGTTTTCATTTCTTTCCATGACACTGAAGCACAGCGACAGTATGACGATCCACTTCGAATTTTCAGCTGGATTCAAATATATGTGAAACTCTAAAACCATAAAGCGATGTTGATCTTAAAACAACTAAATGTAAAAGTATTTACTTTGCCTGCGAGACGGTAGAACTTGGGCCCGCGAGTGACTTTTGTTAGATAACTGGAGTTCATTTAAGTGAGTGTAGTCTCTAACCAAAATTCAAAACGCAAGTTCTATGGGTTTTGGTGTTTCCTTATTCGACACACACTGCTTTATGAGCCATTTCCGTAATTCTCTGAGTTCCAATACTAGGTGAGTCACATTTTACTGAGATAATGTGTTAATTTTTCAACACACTAGATCCTTGGAAATTGAAAGTATGATTTTTTTCCTTTGTTCTCAAAGAGAACCAAATCGCAAGACTCTTCCTTAGTGGGTTTTTATATCTCAGATCATCACTTACCTAACCTATTCAGTTTCGCTTTCCTCAAAACACTTTTATGACTGAGCAAGTCCTTCAGCTTTGCACAGGGGTTGGGGAGCCTTTTGTATGGGCTGATCACACTGTTGATGTAAATTACTTTGAAGTTTGGCAGGGACTCTTCCTGTTATTATTTTGCCCAAATCTGCCTGATTCTCTGATCTTTGTATTATAAAAACAAAATGCCTATACGGAATCCTGACATGTCAGAAGCTTGACAGCGCTAGATTACCTTTCCAAAGCAGCAAATGTTTCAGCCTGTCTTCTTAAAAAAAAAAAAAAAATTCTGTTCTAATTTCTTAACTGCTGAAAAAGAGCAGAGCTCACATCACGTGTGACTCATGATAACACATCGGATGCCTTTCTTCTCCCTGCCCCTTGAAAAATCGATCCTGTACTCAGTCACTTTCTGACTAGCTGAAAATTGTATGAAATTCTTGAGCAGGAGGGGAAGGAGTGTTTGGCTCAGTAATTCAGCCAACCATTCCAAGAATGGGGGGAATAGCGTGCATAATCATTACGTGTAATGATATTACAAGGTATATTCTGGTCATCTGCTGTCCATTAATTTCTATACAACCAATTAGCTCTGAAATGGGTGACTGTAAAGCCCATCATGTGTTAGGTTTAGTTTACCACAGTTACTGCTCTCAACTCAGGTCTCCAGGATAGAAATGCACACATGTAGCAGATAAACCGACTTCTCTCCCTCCCCTTCAGCTCTTCTGTCCAGAAGTACTGACAGCTGTTCAAATGGACAGCTGCTTTTCTCCTCCTAATCGTGGGAAGCGGTATGATGGTTTAGGGATAAAATTACATGGATGCTTCCCACAATTCTGGGGTGGGTCTATGGTAATCCTGATAGGAAACCAAAGAGGTCTGAACCTCTTGCAAACAGGAATCAATGCGTTTTATCTGACCTTTGATCAGAAAGCTGGGTATGGTACATAAATATGCTCTTTCCATTTTAATGTCAACATAGCCACACTTCTATTCTGACGTATAATTAATACAACTTCAATATTTAAAATTTAACCGGTACTTAGTGTTTACTATATTCCAGTCATTGGGCTGGATGCTACTGACAAATACGCAGGTGAGTCTGACGTGTCCTCAACTTGAAAAGTATCCATGGATGAATATATTCATATATGAATATAGAAATATATTCATATGTAGATATGAGTATATTTCATATATTTGGAATATGAAAATATTCCAAAACCTACTGGATCCATCTAAGGGACGGTAAACAAGGAAAGGACTTCGTCTGTGGTGTGGAGGGGGGGGCATTTATCAATGTCTAGACGCTTTTTGGGTTGTCACAACTGGGGAGGGGATGGTACCACTGACATCTAGCAGGTAGAGGCCGGGGATGCTGCAGTGCCCAGGACAACCCTCCATAAGAAACAATGATCTGGTCCCAAATGTCTGTAATAAGGAGGTAGAGGAAACCTGGCATAGAACAACTCCACAAACAATGGGGGTGGTGTAGAAAAGAACATCTGGCATTTCTCTAAATCAGGTTGTTTTTTGAAAGAAGAAAGTATTGATCTTTGACAGAGGAGGTGATAAGTGTGCCGGGATAGCCCTGAGTATAATCGAGTGATTTTTTGTCCGTGTGTAAGAACATTCCTAAAGCGTCTCACCCTCTGCTTTTAGGGACCACAGTTGTTGCAGATAAAACATACTCACAATGGGCCCTTCAAATAACAATAGCTACAACAACACCACCAACAGCTAATCCCAGACAGCGTGCTGCCTAGGAGGTGACCACTGCTGTAAACACTTCTCACACGAACTCCACGACTACACGATGAAAGTGCTTCCTCGCCCTATGGATGTGTTCTAGATGAGGAAACCGCCTTATTTCCTTATGCGTCACTGTACCATCTATAAGATGGATCTGCTTGATTCTGGTTATGGGTAGGTTTTATTTTAATTTTTGGCTGCTTTGGGTGTTTGTTGCTGCGCGCGGGCTTTCTCTAGTTGCCGCGAGCGGGGGCTACTCTTCGTTGCGGTGCGCAGGCTCTAGGCGCACGGGCTTCAGTAGTTGCAGCACATGGGTTCAGTAGCTGTGGCGCACGGGCTTAGTTGCTCTATGGCATGTGGGATCTTCCTGGACCAGGGCTCGAACCTGTGTCCCCTGCATTGGCAGGTGGATTCTTGACCACTGTGCCACCAGGGAAGTCACTATAGGTAGGTTTTAAATGAATTAGTGCACGGGAGGCATTTAGACCTGAAAAGTCATAAATTCTCAATAAGTTTTACCCCTAATGATAATGATGATTTTCCCCTGTGGCATGTGCATTGTAGGGTAACCTGATGCAGTGGGCAGAGTAGGCAAAGCTTTTGGAGTCAAGTAGAATTGCCCTGCATCCTTTCACTGGCTGTAATTAGCTAGGTAACTGTGACCAAGTTGAGATGTTCTTTGGGGCCGTTACTTTCCTTCTTTAAAAAAATTGCTAAATGGAAGTAATCATTTGGAAAATAGTAAATGCACATTTTTATGTGGAAATGTATAGTATAGTATCTGAAATAAAGAGGAATAAATCAACAGAAATGGAATCTTAAACATTGTGAGCCATTGGGGAATTCGAATTTCATATTAGCTTTTTACTGTCACCTGATCTGTGCTATTTAAGTGTATTTCACCCTTTTGTAAATCATCTGTTTTGAGAATATTGTCTTCTGTATTTAGATTGCCTGTATGGTCACTAAAAAGCTTTGCATGCTAACAGTAAATCCAGTGTGTGTGTATGCATGCACATGCACATATAAAGAAACACACGCAGGGCTTCCCTGGTGGCGCAGTGGTTGAGAATCCGCCTGCCGATGCAGGGGACGCGGGTTCGAGCCCTGGTCCGGGAAGATCCCACATGCCACGGAGCGGCTGGGCCCGTGAGCCATGGCCGCTGAGCCTGCGCGTCCGGAGCCTGTGCTCCGCAACGGGACAGGCCACAACAGTGAGAGGCCCACGTACCGCAAAAAAAAAAAACAAGAAACATATGCATATAGAAAATCAAAGAATAAGGCAAAGACTTGACATACTTTGTCTACTAGAACCTATAGGCATAACCCCTTTAAACAGGCCCTCTCAAAGCTCGTGCTGGTGGATGGTTTGAATGCATGTTAGCTGCCATAGGACACTCCTGGCATGGTTGGAAACCAGGTGTATATAAACATTAATCTCAGTTTTTATTGTTAAAATGTCCGTTACCCAGCGTTCATCCTGTCTTAGATTATTGATATTTTTCTACAGTTTGTTCCTCTTAAACACTATAGCTTTTTTCTCTTTAAAGATGTTTAAATAGAACTGTCTCTCATTCTGAATGTTTCAAGCAAAGTCCTTTTTAGGAAATCAAACTACAGCTGACCCTTGAAAAATGCAGGGATTGGGGCGTGGACCCCCTGCACGGCAAAAATCTACATATAACTTTTGACTCCCCCCAAAACTTAACTACTAATAGCCTACCCGTTCACTGAAAGACTTACTGATAACATAAACTATTGACCGACACATATTTTGTATTTTCATGTGTTATATACTGTTTTCTTAAAGTAAGCCAGGGAAAAGAAAATGTTATTAAAAATCATAAGGAAGAGAAAATACATTTACAGTAATACACATGTTTATTGGGGAAATTTGCTTATGAATGGGCCCATGCAGTCAAAACCTGTTTTGTTCAAGGGTCAACTCTATATCATTAATTAGGATGAAAGTGTGTGACTTAGAGTCATCATGATACACAATTAAAAGACACCTGGGAAGTCATTGACTGACAGTGCTAGCCACTTTATGAATCGGTATTACAGCAGTGAAAAGTAAATGATACGACAAAGGTTCACGTTCTTTTGGGTCATTAAGCGCTGCTTTGATGCACTGCCTGTTTTCAAAGAAATTACGTTTTTACTCAGATAACAAATTAGTTACTGAGTTATCATAGGACCCATCTGTTATAGTTTTATTACTGTTGATATGTGCATTCTGTTTTTGATTAAGGGCTGGGATTCCTAAGTCTGAACTTTGAAAATCATTTTTCCCCTTTTCTGGAAGAAGAAACATGATTGATTTACTCTAATGCCCAAGGTTTAGAGAAACTCCGTGAAGCAGCTTTGTCATATATTTTGTGAATGTTTGGGTAAAGTAGCCACATTATCGTGCAGATAAAGGTTAGGTCAATGAGTGGATCGGTACAATGCAAAAGAGGTCATTGAACTTCGAAGTCTTGGTTTTCTTCATCGATGCTTTCTTCGTTTTGCTATCCCATCCTCTAACTGATTCTCCTGAGTTGCAGAAGACGTCAGACTCAAGGGAGGGAACAGAGCATCACGTCTCCCTTATAAGCTGAGTTCTTGCTTCTCCTAAAACTCTAATTAGAATCAATTTCCTGTCTTCCTCTAAGAGTCTATCAGGATGAACTGCATCCATGCCAATCCCCAGTAGACATCCAAGTCCCCCAGACACCCATACGTGCCTCGTCTTCCTTGGTTCTGTTACCCTTCAAATGCTCCAAGTCACTCCGACCTCTGGAAGCGCATGCTGCCATAAGTAAAACTCGCTGTATGTTAACCTGCTCTCTAAAAATCCCCCCGCCCTTTTTTGTTTTAACACAAGTGCTTCCCAGATTTAAGTGTACCCAGAATCATGCAGAATATTCAACCACAGGTCAAGGGCTCCTAACCCCAGAATCTGATTCAAGGGACCCAGAATTTGCCTTTCCATCAAGTTCGCAGATGTTTCTGATACCACTGGTTTGGTGACCACACGCTTAACTTCTTACCAAGGCAGACTCATCTTTGGAACTTGTTAAAGTACTCATTAATTAAGATCCTTCCTTATTTCTAGTTTTGCAATACCGATTCCTATAAATGGTGTCTGAGTGAATGTGTATGTGTGTTGTCACAGCACAGATAGAACTGGCTAAACAGAAGGATTGACTTGAATGTTCTGTAGACGTGTAATAAACTCTACAGCTTGATTTCAGGAGAGTCAGTCTATCAGCACATCTATGAATGTTTTTCCTGGAATAGCTAAATAAATATTTCCCAAGCCCAGCCACGCCTCTCCCGCACCTTCTAACAGAGTGAAATGGAAGCAGTAATGCCCAATGTCTTTCTTTATGTGGTAGTAAATTCTGGTTTCCTTAACAACCATGAAGTGCTCCATTCATGAAATGTAATCAGATCATTAAGGAAAGAGCTGACAACAGGTGCAAAACTTTGTTTCCAGAATTCAGTTCATCATAGACACAATCAGATGATTTAAGTACATTAATAAATGACACAGGAAAAAGGGGAAGGGAGGGATTTAAAGACAGCTAAGAGTGGCCACAGGTCTGGCAAGAATACTTTTAAAAGAGTATCAGGGAAAAAAACACGGAAGGACAAAGCACAGGTAAAAATCACAAAGGGTCACCATTGGGAAATTCCCATTAGTGGTGACAAGGGAAACAGGAGGAGCTAATGATTAGTGACAACGGCTGTGAATTTACTAATCGCTTTTCTCCCATCTGTCCCCAGCGCCAGGGAGCCACAGCCACCTAATTATACGAACTTTAATGTCTTGATAAAAAGCCCTTGTTTATTCCTTTGTACTTTCAGAGAGCAAATATTTTACTTGAGCAAAGGTTATTATAAAAGTGATCACTATGAATAGCTTTGTGAAGCAGTAGGTTTTCTCAACAGATCCTGGGCATGGGGCTGGGGAGAGAAGCCAGCTGACAGTGAGGTTTAGAGCATCACCTATTATCATCTATAACTACAATGTCAAAAACTCCTGCAATGTGTAAATGCCTTCTCTAGTCCCAAAACAAAATAACATACCCAAGAAGAAATAAATGGGCTAACAAGAGAAAAGCCAATGAAGGAACTCTTATATTCAGAGCAAAGCATTTTTGAAGCTACTGCAGGATAAGAGAAATGGTTACCAGAAATTCCCTGGCAGTCCAGTGGTTAGGACTCTGCGCTTTCACTGCCGCACTGGGTGGCCAAAAATAATGAAGATAACAAGTAAATTTTAAAAATCTACTTTCTAAGAAAAGGAAATGGTTACTAAGAAATGGAAAGAAGTTTCAGAAAACAATTTTCATAATGGTAAAATCACTTCGTACATAGAAATATATTTCTTACTTAGGGATGTACATCATGTTTTAAGTGCCCTAAATACATTAAATCAATACAAAACTAGCAAGGAGCAGGGCCACTGATATCTTCTGAAGCATGTTCACATATCATAGGATGGTTGCAAGGATAACAAGTTAATATATGTAAGTGATTAGAACAATGTGGGTATACATTAAGTGCTCAATAAATGTTATTTTAAAAAGTAGCCATCGTGATCTTCGTGATCATCATCATTCACTGTGAACAATAAAATATGTCCTGGCTTATCAGATAAACCAAACAGTTACCAGCTTTTAAAAGAGATGTAAATGTATTTTCCCTTACTGATGACATTTTTGAAAATTAAAGAGATTTAGGAAGGGACTGGTCTGCCAGACAGTAGACCATATCATAGAACCTGTATGAGTGATAAGATAAATAAGCAGAAAAAAAGAACAGATTATGCTGTTGAGAGATGCTATCTACAACACTGATTCTTAGTATTTTGAGCAATACTTTGAAGGAATGTGAAGTATTTAGAGATACACCACCAATTTCTTTTGTGTAAAATTTCTTGTTTTTAACTGTAGTATAGAGTTGTTTCAGAAAATTGTACAAATCACAAGTTCAGTCTGATAAAATTTTATAAGATAAGGCCACGAAACCATGACCCAGATCAAAATATAGAACACATTGGTGCCTCAGAAACTTCCTGATTGCCTCTGTATAATTACTTCTGCACAAAGATTATCACTATTTTAATTAGTAGCTCACATATTAATTTTACTTGTTTCAGAACATCTTAGGCAAATGGGATCTTTTAGGTCAGGCAAGTTTTCTCAAAATTATAATTTATTATTATCATTTTTCATTTCCATTGTTGCATAATCTATTCTATGAATATACCTAATCTAATTATCCATTATATTACTGATATTTGAATCACTTCCAGTTTTTCAATGTTATATTCCCAGTTTGGAGGAGTATTTTATATATTTATTATGTTACTGTTAATATATATTTCCCACGTTTTACTTTTTTCTTTTAGTGATCGAACACTTCTTTATCTTCCCCCTCTATTAGCAGAGAATAACATCTATAACTATGGATTAGTGCTTTTATCATTTTTGGGGCAATGCAAGGTCTCCAGAATCCTAACTTCATTGTTTCTCTTCCGTATTCAATTCTACTTCATCATATGCTTTTTTTTTTAACTTTATAAATTTATTTAATTATTTATTTATTTTTGGCTGCGTTGGGTCTTTGTTGCTGCGTGCGGGCTTTCTCTAGTTGTGGCAAGCGGGGGCTACTCTTCGTTGCGGCGCGCAGGCTTCTCATTGTGGTGGCTTGTCGCGGAGCACGGGCTCTAGGCACGCAGGGCTCAGTAGTTGTGGCGCAGGGGCTTAGTTGCTTCGCGGCACGTGGGATCTTCCAGGACCAGGGATCGAACCCGTGTCCCTTGCATTGGCAGGTGGATTCTTAACCACTGTGCCATCAGGGAAGCCCCATCATATGTTTTTATTTTAATTACATTTTATCTCCTATGTGACATTATTAAAGTCAATTTTTATTTAAACTTATCCATATAATTACTCTTTTGTGCTTTATTTCTTAAGCTTAGTGCTTGCAGCTGGGATCCTTTTCCTTCAAAGAACTCCTGTTCAGGGCTTCCCTGGTGGCGCAGTGGTTGAGGGTCTGCCTGCCGATGCAGGGAACACGAGTTCGTGCCCCGGTCCGGGAAGATCCCACATGCCGCGGAGAGGCTGGGCCCGTGAGCCATGGCCACTGAGCCTGCGCGTCCAGAGCCTGTGCTCCGCAACGGGAGAGGCCACAGCAGTGAGAGGCCCGCATACCGCAAAAAAAAAAAAAAAAAAAAAAAGGAACTCCTGTTCAAAGAAGACTTCTGATGTTTACTTTAATGTCGATGGTGACACATTATCTTGGCATTTGTTTTTCTGAAAATAGCTTCATTTTACCGTCATTTGTGAAAAAGTTTGCTCAATACAGATTTATAGGTGAACTTCTGGGGTAGGGTCTTGTGGATGTCATCTTTTCTGTTGAAAAGTCAAATATCTAACTTACTGTGTTTCCATTGAAAGGAACTTGTCCATTTCTCTAGGTGACTTTAAAAATGTATCTTGGGACTTCTGTGGCGGTCCAGGGGTTAAGACTTTGCCTTCCAATGCAGGGGGTGTGGGTTCAACCCCTGGTCGGGGAGCTAGGATCATCCCACATGCCTTGCAGCCAAAACACCAAAACATAAAACAGAAGCAATATTGTAACAAATTCAATAAAGACTTTAAAAATGGTCCACACCAAAAAAAATCTTAAAAAAAACTGAATCATTCTCTTTTGTCCTATCTAATCTACTGCAATCTATTGGATTCAATTACATTTTCTTTTCAGTTTGGGGACTTCTATTTGATTTTTAAAATAAGTCCCAGCTCTTTTTTGAAATTGTCTAGCCTGACATCTAGCTTACTAAATATATTAATTATCATTAACTTAAAATTTCTATTTGGAGATTCCAGTGACTGGATCATCTCTTTTCTGTGACTGTTTTATGATCCTGTTTTATGGCATGCCTCTTGATTTTTTTAATTGGATATCAGCTGTTGTGTATGAGCAATTATTGAAGATTTGGAAGATATTCTCCTTCTACAGAAAATATTTACTTTTCTTATGGCAGCCCAAGTTTTTAACATTTATGAGAGTTGGTCTATTTCCAGAATGCCTGTTTTCCTGATGTGTAGACCTTAATGGGGTCTCCACTGAAAGCCTGGCTGAACCGGTTTGCGAGGCAGAAGTAGAGACACAGATGTAGAGAACAAACGTATGGACACCAAGTGGGGAAGGTGTTGGGGGGCGGGGTTGAATTGGGAGACTGGGACTGACATATATACACTGATGTGCATAAAATAGATAACTAATAAGAACCTGCTGTTTAAAAATAAATTTAAAAACAAATTAAACCCAAATTTTATTTCACGTGGTAATGTGACTACCAATAGCTGTGCTCTTTAGCCTGAAACTGCTACTTTATGCTTGGTTTCTTAGGCTCTCCCCCTGCACATATTTGGTGTAAGCAAATGCCAAAAAGGGATATCAGTGCAGAATGTTAGATTTAGATCTCTCTGCCCCTTTTCTCTGGAATCTTGGTCCCTCAAGTCCTTGCTGTCTTGGTAGCCCTGCACCGCAGTCTTTGGTTCCTATTATAATACTTCTGAAAGTTCTAAGCCTCTAAGTTCTATTTTCCCTCTTAGCCACCCCACTGCTTATGCATGAGCGTCAGATGGAAAAGAGGCAATGTCTGACTCACCTCAATGTCTGTTCTTTCTCAGCATCTTGAATCCTCAAGTCCTTTCTGCACCGCTTACTTCCTGAATACCTCCAAGAGCTTTGCTCTTGTTGTTAAATGTTATATAGCTTTTGTAGGTGATCTAGATTTTGATCAGTGGGTAAGAATAATTTTGCTGAATCAGAATATACATACTCCCAGGACAATGCCTATTATATCTGTCAGGCCAAAGGAAAAGCACATATTTACTGAACCATATAAGAATTTTCAGTCCTGAGCTATTACTATGAATAATAGTTTTACTCAGAGGGCATAGGGCCCTAGGAAAGCTACGTGAAGTGAATTAACTATGTGAAGTATAGTGTAAAGACCCTACAAAAATTTCAGTGTTACAGCAGCAACTGCTGTAAATCTGGCAAAGTGTTGACTCCACTTTTTCAATGCCTTTAATTGTGCCACAACATAAATTCAACTCTTCAAGAAAGTACCATGAAAAAATAAGTAGGCATGAGTGAGTATCTGTTTTAAATCAGTGTCATAATGTAAAAGAGTGTATATGATAAAGCAAATGTCAGATAACAGGAAAGGATTTTTTTATACAGCATTCTAGGGCAATTAGTATAGTGATGGTAGGGGCAAAAATAAGCATAAATATCATACTGTATACCAAGATAAAGTTGAAATGAAGAATAAGCTATCTAAACTTAGATGTGGATGTTTAAAGAATTATTTATCAAATTACTGCAGCAAGGCTTACATTCTGTACTTAAAGGAAAGGATGGATCACCTGAAATGGTAAACAAATGGGAACCTTTTTTTTTGGCCATATGTAGGGCAATGAGAAATATTACAATATTTATAGAGTTCATACAAACTAATAATAAAAACATTCAGTGGATAATAAGATATCGCTGCAGAGAAATCTAGTTACATGGATATCGTCGTTCCATAATTCGTTGCTTGCCATCAAAATCAACACGTCGTAACTGTCGTCAAGCTCATAGTGGCCAATATGAGGTTTCCAAAATACTAGTTTTCTCACAGAAGCTCAAATTTTATCACTAGTAGCAAATACTGTCAGTTTAGTTACTTAAACTGACAGGCTTACTTTTATCACTTTCAAGAAAATTTCTTCCAAATACCAAAGTCTGAATAACCATAGTTGTCAATTGTTCTTTCAAGTAACAATAGTGTTCTTTAAAAAGAAGGAGCTAGTTCAGCTCGTCGCTCAAAGAATTGCATAAGCCTAAGACAACCACTGTAGTTCAGTAGGCAGCTGAGGTGTTTTAGAAATGTTTCCAATTGCGTTACACACAATAATTAAAAATATGTATACTGAGTGGTGGGAATTTAATAAAATTAATAAATGATACTGCTTCCTCAAGGATGTTCCTAAGTGAAACTGGCTTTTTTTTTTTTTTTTTTTAACTGTATGTGCATGCATGGTCATGGAAATGCAATGACTCCAAATACAATTTAGTGCCCCTGCCTTACCTCATGCTCAGGCATCAGCCGTTTTACCCCTCATGGCTTTTCCGCCATCAGTGAAAGACAAATAACATCTTAGTATTATTATAAAAGTATTTTGATCTCTTGGACTCCATGAAAGGGTCTTGGGGATGCCCAGGAGTCTACAAACCAAACTTTGACAACTGTTAAGATAGCTCACTGAGTTCTATAATAATAATATCCCTATTTAATAGATGTGGAAAGGACCATACAGGGAGGTTAATACACGCCGAAGGTCACAGCGTAGTGCCCCATGGTTAACAATACAGTACCATGCACCTCAGAATCTAAAAGGGTTGATCTCACGTTGTGTTTATCTCTCACTCTCACACACACACACACACACAAAGGGACACAAGGAATCTCTGGGAGATGTTGGATGTGTCTATTACCTTGATTGTAGTGATGGCATCACGGGTATTTTTTGCACATGTCCAAACTCATCAAACCGTGCACATTAGATATCAATTGTATCTGAGTCTAAAGGAAAAACAAGATTTAAACCAGGAAATCTGGCCCCAGTGTCTGTGCTATTAACTACTGTACCGTGTAAGCACCCAGAATAGAACTAGAGGTCTCAAAACTGAGTTAAGGAACTGAGTTTTGGGTGTAGCTCGTGGCCGTGACTCTCAAAGATAATGCAGATGATGACTAGAGGACTTGGCATAGAAGGAAAACACGAGCTAAATGCGGAAACAATGGAGGAAAATGAAAATGGGTCTTGGAGCCCGGCTTTTCCTGATCATCAAAAGTTTGAAGGATATTTTAGCAGAAATTGTAGACTTCATAAGAAGAAATATGATTGGGTTGGGGCCGGGGAACAGTTATTCACAAGTGGGAATAGGACCTGGGCAGACCTCGTCTCTCCCAAGGAGATCAGAGGGGAGATAAAAAATAACTTCATTGGAGAGAATTGTACAGGAGATTTTCTTTGGAGATGGATGTTGCACATATCGTTTAAAGCACAAAGGGTTGTGAAAAAGATCCTGGGCAAAGGATGTACACATATCAGAACAGGCTGTGAATTACAGTGGCACCTATATCGTTTATCAAAATATACATGACAGGAATGCATATTGTATATTACAGAAACACAATATATTACAGGAATCTTATGTGTGTGTGTGTGTGTGTGTGTATTAGAATTTTCCCTCCACCAGACATATTTCTTCTTGGAGCATTGAGTAGCACTCCACATCCTCTACCCTCCAACATTTGATGGAAAATTTTGGTTTAGGAGTAAATATGCAAAAAATACTTAGCCTCAAGGAAGAGAATTTACATAAGATTTTCCGTATCTTGAAACACATGCTTATTGGGACTAACCAGGTGGTAAACCAGTTCTCTTAATTACATACAAACTAGCTCATAATTACACACCAACCTAATCCCTGGTAATCTTAGTAGACGTTTCTGCTTATGCAAGGTATGCTACACAAAGGTACTGCCTTTTTTTTTTTTTTTTTTAAGAAAAGACAAAAAAAAGTTTGGAAATTCTCAGTGATCTCCTCGTTCCCTCATTTATTTTTCCACAAACTCTCTTTAAACTCAAAGTTATCAATTTACCGTTTAATGATATGGTCAGTTAAATGTATCACAATCCTAACAAATAGTCCTACATTTCAAGCTTGTGTTACACATAGTTTCCGACAACTTTTTTCCATGCCCCGATGTTTCCAATATTGAGATTTTGCACACTTTAGACTCCAGCTCAGTGTTACAGGACTATCTACACTATTATGACACTTTTCCCCAGATTTATTTTCTTTAAATTCTATTTGCATTGTCTAATTCCAGTTCAAAACTTAGAACAAGTTCTGTTCATTAACCTGTAAGATTTTAAGTTTTCCATTGGGCTTTTAATATCTGCCATACTTCTCCTTTATAGAAATAAAAACGTCAGCTATGTCTTCAGTGAACCTTTTGTACTTAATTCACGCTAACATCCTCCCTTTAGCTTTCTCACGGTCCCTCCCATGAACGCTCATTGCATCTCTGTGTGCATATTTTTTTCCCGTCATGCCCTGAGAGCAGTATCTTCATTTTACTTCTCTCTTTAATCAAATTCTCATATTCTCCTTCACTCTTGGAAACGTTTCACACAGCAATGTCTGTAACAATTTCGAGACCTCACAGTTTGTATGGTGTGCTCATTTTTATTTCCTACATTTTATTTTTTAAAATTTTACTGAAGTTGATTTACAATGTTGTGTTAATTTCTGCTGTACAGCAAAGTGATTCAATTATACATATACTTTTTCATTACGGTAGTTCCCTGTTGTTATACATTAGGACCTTGTTGTTTATTTCATACATTTTAAAACTTGTCTTTTCAGCTCTGCCCCATGTTGTCACCTACTGGAGTGTCTATCCATCTTTCATCTGTTTTCTCTTCTGATGCTTGCTCCTGTAGGGCTTGGATCCCTATTAGTCATGATACACGATGTCTTCTACTCTCCAACTACAGTTGCCTGGATTGAAGTCGACCCTTGAGCGAGACAAGGCCACTTAGATTCTCTCCCTGGAAAATCTGAATTTTTACTGCGATAAGCTAGTTGGTCAGTGATGGTTGCTAGAATGCAGAAGGTGCAAACCCCAAATCTTAAAGAGTGGCCATGTTTAATCATGGGAGTACTAAAAAAGAAAAAGCTGGTTTCCAAAGGAAAAAAAGGAATGCATAGATGATCAAGCATGAGAGATGGATACCACCGCTGAGACACTGGATGGTTTTCTAAGTTTTGTCTGAGGCCTTCCTGAGTCAAACTACTACTTTCCCTAGCCAGTGCTTCCATGGTGCGTCATGGAACACAAAGTATTTTTAAAGAGGTTCTGTGACTTGTCAGCATGTTTTTTTTAAGATGAAAAGAGATGGTGCCCTTTGGGGTGTACATCGTATGTGTCCTATTAAGTAGTCATTTTGTTTGTTAATCAGAATAGATGCTCCTTACTGATACTTAAAGTCTGGAAAGAAAAAGATGGTACTTCTGTTACAAAGATGTCAGGCTGAATATGGAACATACGTGAGTTTTGGAGTAAGGAAAACTTGGGTTTGAACTTCTGATTGGCTCTTTACCAGCTGTGAGTCCTTAGAGAAATCACTTTATTTCTCTGAACCACACATTACCTTACTTATGAAGTATCCTTAATCTTCAGCACATTGTCCATCACAGAGCACAGCAGGCTCGCTAATACGAGGACTCTTGATTTGCCAAGGACATTTGGGGCAGAAGTAAGCAAATCTTAATTTCCTTGCATATTTTGTCTCTTGGGAAAAAATGAACAGAAATCTGAGGCATTCTCACAGGTTTCTGTGGATGACAGCTTAGCAAATGGTCACAGAAATGGACAAAATGACATGGAAGCCCCTAAACCCCCAAATAGAATACATGTTAATGTAAACTTAAAGTAAGCTCTTCTTTTTGGCATTATCTTATTATCAAAAGAAAATTACCAGTACATGGGAGTGGAGTCTCCTACCTGGGAAATGATATCCTCAATGACCATCTATCTATAGATTTGCAAGTTTTTTTTTTAATATGGAAGTAGAGCTGATTTACAACGTTGTGTTAATTACTGCCGTACCGCAAAGTGATTGAGTTATACATTCATTTTTTTAATATATTCTTTTCCATTATGGTTTATCATAGGATACTGAATATGGTAGAGATTTTCAATATATTTGTCACTTTCAGCTTCTTAAATATTTATAAATTAAACTTAACAGCCAAGTTCTTAGATAAGAACAGACACAAAGATTTACCTCGTTTTATTTTCTGTGAAATTCATTCTCCCAGAACGGTGGCTTTTTTTTTTCCCCAGCTGAAAGTATTTTCCTCCACTTTTAATGACACGTTCATTAGTGGTGTGATTATTTTCTTAATGGCCACCCGGTCACCTCCAGTAGACTTGAAGCCCCATGAAAGCAGGAATTATTCCTGTGTTTGTCCCACATTTTGTTGGTGGTGCTGCCAGAGTACTTGAAATGTAATAGGCATTCAACAAATAATTGTTGGATGGATGAATGAAATTAACTTGAATTTAGGGGTAACATTACATCTCCCACTCTACCCCTGCCCCGGCAAATGCATTAAGTTCAGAGCTATGGATATAATTTATTGAGATTTATTAAACTGGTAATACCTGCCTAGAACAAAGTCTTTGCTTTTTAAATTTGGCCACAAATAACTCTTCCCAGAATGGAAATTTTAATAGCTTCATTTCATATGTCTGTTAACTATATTTGTATAAAATGATGTATGCATTTCAATTCTTTTTTTTTTTTTTGTAATCAGGGCTACTTTTTTTTTAACATCTTTATTGGAGTATAAATGCTTTACAATGGTGTGTTAGTTTCTGCTTTATAACAAAGTGAATCAGTTATACATATGTTCCCATATGTCTTCCCTCTTGCGTCTCCCTCCCTCCCACCCTCCCTATCCCACCCCTCTAGGTGGGCACAAACCACGGAGCTGATCTCCCTGTGTTAATGCATTTCAATTCTTAAAATCCACCTTAAAGTCACAGTTTAGCCTATGTTAGCTGGTATTAACGATTTGCATGTTTCACCTTATCTAGGCCAAAAGTTATGGCTAAAATGAGTTTTTAGACAGCATGTCTTTTTTTTTTAAAGTAAAGGAAAGATAGGGATGAATGAATTAAAATAGTTTGAGGCTGTAGTTGAGAAAAGAACGATGAAAAAGCAAATTGTGTATAGGAAGGGATGGAAACAGTAATAAATTAGTGTAAACAGATATAGAAAAATGTAGTTGATGCCAAAAATATGGATGGGAGTGAAACCATTATTTTTCAATGGTCTAGAGCCAAAATACCATATAAAACAGACTCCCAGACTGGCAGATTTATGAGCGAGTCATAAAAACTAGTGATCATAAAGGCGTTAGAGGGAAAAAAAAAAAAAATCTAAACACGATTTACCTTGATTAGATTCAGGATTGAACTGAACTAAGTCTCAGAGGGAAAGAGGAATTTTGCAGTCCAGTAAATGTCTCCATATTACTCACAGACAGTACCAGCCTTTCTGGGAAAGACAATGAATGGGAGATGTCATTTCATCACCCACTTCCTTAAAATGATAGTAACTAAGAGCTGATACTTATGAAGTGTGAATTTCAGGCCAGGCTCTCTGGTGTCAGTTCTGTCTGTATATCACCACCTTGGACTGGTTGCCTATCACCTCTTGCTTGAATTACTACACCAGTTTTCAACATGTTCCCTGCTTCTGCCCAGCCTATTGCATTATGGTGTATTATCAACAAAACAATCAGAGGAATCGTGGCTTTGCTCTGCTAAAATCTTCTGATTGCTTTCTATTTCACTTAGAGTAAAATCAAAGTCCTTTCACTGGTCAAGGGGAGCAGAATACATGATCCCAAAATATGCCGCTTTGTTTTTTGTTTTTTTTTTTTGCAGTACGCGGGCCTCTCACTGTTGTGGCCTCTCCCGTTGCGGAGCACAGGCTCCGGATGCGCAGGGGCGGCCATGGCTCACGGGCCCAGCCGCTCCGTGGCATGTGGGATCTTCCCGGACCGGGGCACGAACCCGCGTCCCCTGCATTGGCAGGCGGACTCTCAACCACTGTGCCACCAGGGAAGCATATGCCGCTTTGGCATGTGGATTATTTTGAGCTGAAGGCAAGCAAGACCCAGCTGACTCAGGAAAAAGCTTTTACCTCTCCCTTCACTACCCCAAAGAATTTGGACTGGGGGCCTGGCTCAGAGAGAGAGCTATTACCAGAGATAACTTTTACCCGAATGACCTATCTGTGTGGCAGGGCAAACATCTAATCACCGAACATCTGCTCTGATTGCCCTGAGAGTTACTCTCCTCCACTTTGAGGTCCCAGGTCCCTATCCCATTCCTTAGCTCAGATGGCGTGTAAGCCTCATTATCCAATTTGCCCTTGGGTCTCATATTTTATGGGGCTCCATGTGTATAAAATTTGTTTTCCTCTTGTTAACCTGTTTTACGTCAATTATCAGACCAGCCAAAGAACCTAGATGGAGAGAAGGATAATTTTTCCTCCCCGGCGAATGGCCTTCAGGTCTGTATGATCTGACCCTGCATTCATTCTTCTTCGATTCTATCTCCTGCTTCTCTCCCTTGGGTCCCAATACCTTGGCTTCCATGATGTTCCTCAAACAATGGGAGCCTGTTTTCACCTTATATCCTTAGCATTCCTGGTCTTCTTCACCTGGAATGTGCTTCCTACAGATACCTTTACTGTTGCCTCTCTGCCCTTCAATTTGTTTTGTTCAAATGTCGCCTTTTTAAAGAGGACCGCTGCTATTAAAAACTAATATGCCAAGTAATTTACTTATGTAACCGAGCAAGTTTACCTGAAAACCGGGTTCGCCTCTTGGTGGGTGTCAAGCCAACAGACACAAGCAAGCCGAAGATCAGGCGAACAAAGGGTTTATTATGACTAGGATTTATTATTACTATAGGATTTATTATTACTTGCAGCAATTAAGGAGAGCACTGGGGGATCCTTCCCAAAGCAGTGTCTTCCCAACAGCAAAATCGGGGGAGTTTTAAGCTAAGGGTACGTGCATATTCATGAAGGGGCTTGAACAGAGGGACTCAGTAAGCCATGATTTCAGAGGGAACAAAGGAAAGTAGGAATCAGATGAAAAGGCAGTCAGGACAACATTGGCTAGTTGATGCAGACTCAAGGTCCTAGTTCCTCCTCAAGGGAGATACCTTGAGGAGGAACTAGGACCCTGCTGCATCACTGCACTGTTGTCTGACTGCCTTTTCTCTGTTCCTACTTTCCTTTGTTCCCTTGAAATCATGGATTACTGAGACCCGTTCAAAGGCAAGCACTGTGGCCAGGCTTAGGTCACAAAATGGCTTAGGACAAGATGGGTTCTCATGTCAAGAAAGCCATGCCTGGTTCTGTTTCTCCGGGGACCCCCTATCCTGTCTGCTTACGCAAGGGCTCCTGTGTGTGAGGTGCAGAAAGCCAAACTCCGACAAGGGCTGTTTGCAGCAAAGTGAGGATTTATTTGTAGGGCGCCAAGCAAGGAGAACGGACAGCTCATACTCAAAAGACCTGAACTCCCTGATGGCTCTTTAGGAAGGAGTGTTTAAAGACAGTGTTAGGGAAGAGCATCAGTGGATGCCTGGTCAGCTGTGGACCTTCTTCTGATTGGCTGGTGGTGAGGTAACAATGTTTCAGGAATCTCAGTCACCAGCCTCTGGTTCCAACCAGTCTGGGGTCTATGTGATCAGCTTGTAGTCACCATCCTCCACCAGTTGTTGGGGTGGGGGGGGGGGTCTTAGTTTTTGCAGAACAGGTCAAAGATATATGCATCAGATTGCTATCTACATCCCTTTGGGAGGATCCAGGAGTCCTGTGACTCTATTGTTCTAATCATTAAATGCTTGAGTCTGCTCTTTGGAACTCAGGGAAAGCATAGGAGAACAAAGCCTTTTTTCTACAAGCAAGAAATGGGGGACGCAGAGGGACTGTTTTACCCGGGAGGGCCCCCCAGGGTCTTTGCTTGGCTTCAGTCCTCCCTTTTCTTTGGGAGGTTCTAGTATCATTATATCACACATGGTTAAACACCTGTAACCCTGTAGGTAGGGTTCTTGACTTCTCAATGGTTTTAAAATAAACATTACGTAAAATCCACATACACTACTCCAAACTATTTCTATAGCGTAGTTTTTATGAGAATAATTGGATGAGTTGAGGGAAGCTTTTGACACAGGAGATAGCTTGATTACTTAATTGTTTCCATAAACAGATTTAAACTTTCTGAAGCTGGTATACAGCCTTTTTATTGGCATTTTTGCTTTGAAAATTGTAATACCATGATGAAAATTCCTTTCAAAAGATGATAATCCATCTTCCGTTTCTGTTTACGTTGGAGAATTCCAATTCATCACCTCCACTAAAGACTGCAGTCATTTGCTCCTAAGCGGTCTTCCTGTGCACTCTGTCCCAACTGCAGGGCAAAGCTGCACGAAACATCTCATTACAGAGGCAGAAGGCTGGCAATAAACATCTTCTACAGCCTACGTTTCTGCCAGGAAGGGGCTTTGCTCCTTTGTCTAGCTAATGGTGTTCTAGGCTCTTAATTGCCTTACATCAAATACCTCCAAATACTTTAGTGTCCTCATCAGAAAAACAAAACCAACCACGATTTCAGGGCTGAAGCTCCATCACTTGTTCTGGAATAAGGAAATCTGCCTGGCTCAGCAGTCCGACCCAGGGAGATTAAGAGGAAGCATCTTAGAGCTTGCATCGCTCTAGGGAGACTTTACCCAAGCAGAAGACCTGGTTCCCCTCCCCTCCCCTTCTCTTTTGGTTATATTTAAAGGTTTTGCGGCTGGGCTAGAAAGCCAGGGAAGGCCAAGGAATTTTCACACCCTGCTGCCACAAACGACAAAATCTCTATAAAATGTGGGTATTTTTTTTTTTTTCCCAAAGAAAAGGAAATTTTCAGGAAAACTCCAGGAACAGCTTCCCCACAGCCCAGCTAGAGAGAGACCCTTAAGAGATTTGAATGTTGGTATAATGGTTTAGAGGAAAAGGTTTAGTCCAGACAATTTTATTTATTAAATATAGTGATAATATAAATATAGCAGTCCGCCTGCCGATGTAGGGGACGCGGGTTCGTGCCCCGGTCCGGGAAGATCCCACATGCCGTGGAGTGGCTGGGCCCGTGAGCCATGGCCGCTGAGCCTGTGTGTCCAGAGCCTGTGTTCCACAACGGGAGAGGCCGCAGAAGTGAGAGGCCCGCGTACCGCAAAACAAAAACAAAAACAAACTATATATATATATATATATATATATAGTGTTAAGGAGTCTGAGTTCTTAACCTGGGAACACAAATGTGTTCAATTTAAATACATTAATACAGTCGTCCCTTGGTATCTACAGGACACTGGGACTTTGGGACCTCTGTGGCTGCCAACATCTGCAAATACTCAAGCCCCCTATATAAAATGGCACAGTATTTGCATATAAGCTATACACAGCCTTCCGTATACTTTAATTCATCTCTTGACTATTTACAGTATCTAATACAATGTAAATGCTATGTAAACATTTGCCGCTGTGCAGAAAATTCAAGTTTTGCTCTTTGGAACTTTCTGGAATTAAAAAACAATTTTTTTTCCACCTGCAGTTGGTTGAATCTGCAGATGCAGAATCCGTGGATATGGAGGACTGACTGTAGTCACACTATTACTATTATTAAACACCAACTGTGTGCCAGGAGTTAAATTAAGTCTTAGTTCACCCTTCCAACAACCCTGTACAGGCAGACCTTGTTTCATCGCACGTCACTTTATTGTACTTTGCAGATACTATGTTTTTCTTTTTTTTTTTTTAACAAACTGAGGGTTTGTGGCAACCCTGCATCGAGCAAGTCTTATCAGTGCTGCTTTTCCAACAGCTTTGGCTCACTTCAGGTCTCTGTTGTAATGTTTTGGTGTTTCTCTCTATATTTCGAACTTCTATTATATTCTGGTAATTTGCGATCAGTAACTTTTGTTACTACTGTGACTTGCTGAAGGCTCAGATGATGGTTAGCATTTTGAGGCAATCAAGTGTTTTTAAATTAAGGTATGTACACTGTTTTTTAAGACATAATGATATTGCATGCTTAATAGACTACCGTATAGTGTAAACATAACTTTTATACGTACTGGGAAACCAAAAAAATTCACGTGACTTGCTTTACTGCAATCTTTGCCTTATTGTGGGTATCTGGAACTGAACCCACAATATCTCTGAGGAACGCCTATAATGTAGGTACATTTTTTTCCAGTTTTACAGCTGAGAGAATTGAGGTGTACAGCATTATGTAGCTTGCCCATGGTCATTCCACACGAGGGTACTGGTCCCACTGCTGTAGAGTCACATTTCTGTAAACGACATGTCTGGTTCACGGATGCATCTTGTTTGGTTCACAAATAAAAATATTTCTGAGTCACATCGACGTCACTTAATTCTCCCACCAGTGATGTGTGCAAACATGTGCATGTTTTAGTGGAAATAGTCCCAACCCCAGCTCCACTGTGGTTGCATAAACAAAACTAGTTAAAAAGAGTGCATGCTTTTATTGGTTCTTTGGAATCCTAACTCTATTAATATAGTTGCTATATAGTAACTAGAAAAAAAAAATTCCTGTTTCAACACTGAGTCAGAGTATGCAATCTTCATTTGTATGCCCTCATGGTCACTTCTTCTTCTTATATACCCTGCTGCCTTTCATCATCCTTGTTTTACTTATCCTGCCTCTGTTTTCAACAAATATTTATCGAGGGCCTCCTGTGTGCCAGGCACTGTTGTAAGGATGGAGGTTAGCGTTTTTAACACAATAGGAAAAAAAAAATACATGATTTTAAGGAGTTTGCAGAACTCTGATGTAGTGCATTCATCATTTCACAGTGGGGATATATCCTGGCAGATATTTAACAAAAAAAAGACAACACTAAATATGTTACCTTTCCAATTTAAAATTAGAGGCTGGTATATCTGAGTTTCTCAGCAGCTCCTGTGAAACTAAAAGCACAGTTGGCTGCCTGAGGTCTAATTTGGGAAGCATCTGATCATTTTTGTCCTTAAATAGCTTCTGCACTTACTTGTCCAGCTCTAAAAACCACCACCTCAAAAACGCTTCTTTGGGTTAATGCAGTGTTTCTGGTAATGTAATGCTAAAATGAGCATTTTTGAAAAATATTAATATTGATGTAGTCCCCGTGTTATCTGTGCATAGTTAATATACATGGATAGATATAGTGAGTCCAGGGATTTAACTGTTGCACAGTAATCATGGTCCATTTATGATGATGGGGTTTATATTTGCAAAATACATGTTGATGGCAGAATGAGATGGGAGATTCACGGGCTGAAATTGGGGAAGGAGAGCAGGTGAGAACATTTGATGGAGTTATCGCTGTGGCACCCATGACCAGCTGTAGAAGTGAGAATTGTAGCAGGTATGGCTTCGTGTTTCTTTCCTCTTTTCTGTGAATAAAACTGGTGGTGATTAAAGTTTGGGATTTAAATGGTATTACGCCCAAATGAACATCACCAGTGGCGACCGCGGAGTGGATTTTGTGCGTTCCTTTTATTGCCGCCACGTGGTTTTTGTTGGGAAAATGGTAAGAGTGGATGCTGAGGATGAAGCGGGTAGATGGGCTGGATGGCTTCCTTTGGCTGCCGAGGTCCATTCTTGTCCAGGATACACCTTGCTCTGAGCCTCGGAGGGTGTAGCCTTCATCTACAAGTCTCTTCCGTCCACCAAGATCCCGTTGGGTTCAGCCTATGGGGTCGTCAGCTGGTGCTCAGAGGCTGGAGGAGAATGAGGTCGGCTCTTCCCTTGGCTGGCTTATTGCTGAGCTGTGCATGGAGTAGCTGGTTTCCTCTTCTAAGGGCCTTAGCTCTTGTCGGCTCCACCCCACAGTTCCATCTGATTTCCTGCACCCAGTCCTTCATCTTGGGATGGTCACGATTTCATGCTGTAGTCAGCCCCAGGGTGCTTCACCATCCCTGGGGCTTTCTCTTAACCTCATATATTTTCATAAATACTCCACCTCCCCTTTTTTTAAACTTTCCCCCATTTCCCCATTTGTTTTCAGCCTTGTCCCCGATTGATTCATACCCTATTAATATAATAATACTAGCATACTCCTGATACTCGCTAATACCAATGGAGCAAATGCAGTTTCATACTTCTGCGTTATCTTTCCCTGAACATTGCTAGTGATATGTTGTCTCATTTCTCACTCTCAGAACAGCTAATGAAAAATTTTGTTTAGTTTCCCCACGTTCCATTTGAATAAACAGAGGCAAATTAAATAATCTATCCAAAATTAACTAGACTGTTAGGCGCAAAGGGTTGAATCCAAGTTTTATTCCAAATCCACAATGATTTGTAGAGGACCTCATAATGGGGGGAGTGAATAGCTCTAAAAACAAGACAGAAAATGAAGGAACCAGGGCCAGCAAATGGTGACCAGAAAGAACTAGAAAGGAACAAGTGTCTAAATTTATAAGACAAATGAAGAGTACTCAACACCCTGCATAAAAAGGAAAATCCATAAATGAATTAGAATGAATAACTAAAAGGCACTCAAGTGCCAAGTGGTTCTGGAGCAAAGTCATCCCTGGGTTGAAACGACTGGTTGTAAAGTGCACCATTTCCAGGGCTTCCCTGGTGGCGCAGTGGTTGAGAGTCCGCCTGCCGATGCAGGGGACGCGGGTTCGTGCCCCGGTCCGGGAAGATCCCACATGCCGCGGAGCGGCTGGGCCCGTGAGCCATGGCCGCTGAGCCTGCGTGTCCGGTGTCTGTGCTCCACAACGGAAGAGGCCACAACAGTGAGAGGCCCGCGTACGGCAAAAAAAAAAAAAAAAAAAAAAGTGCACCATTTCCAAAAAGAAATCTGAGTTATCCCAGGATTAAAATCTTATTTGAGTGGCATCTTCACATTCTTGCACTCTTTAAAAATGTCCCCTTAAATTCTCTACTTATCCCGAAGCATCTTCTCTCTACCTGATGGGACTAACAGAAAGTTGAAAAGGAAATAGGAATGTTTCCAGATTTAATGCAAATTTAAATAATTTTCATTCTTCTCCTATTTATAGTGATCTAACATAAAACACATTTTACTCAATTTTCCATTAAAAAAATGGAATTATTCTGATGCAATATCTGGGCCTTCAGAATAAGATATGATAAAATCAGAATGCCCACAGAAATGACACTTTCTGTTTCATAAGAATTAAGAAACAGTTTGGCTTCCTTCTTGTGAAAATATTTTAAATTATTTACAAATGATCATACCTCTATTTCAGTACAGTAAACATAATGAAATCCTGTTTAATTTCTGAAAAAAATGTTTAGTGCTTTAGGGAAATGGCAGTTTGGATTCTCACTGTTATAAGCAAAGCAACAGATGCAATGCTATAGGAGACAGAAACAAGCTCTAAAAATACCTGCTGAATATCATTGGAGAGTTTTGGTTTGTTTTGTTGTGTGCATATTGAAATGATCATTGAAACCCAGAATCCCATTTATGAAAGTTTACATTATAAATGTATTATATTAGCTAATAAATACAATAACAACCCATAGCTTTATTTATAGTTTAATATTATATTAAATTTAATTTGTATGTTCCCTCATATGAGGTGAGAAATACTTTCATGTCTTTTTTTCTCTTTTGTAAAAGCTGCCAGTTAAGCCAGCATCATATAGAACTTTGTTTTTCTCTAGTTTCTAATACAATTTTTTCTCTCTCTTCCCCCTGATCCCCTCCCTGGGCCCCAGGTTTATTTTTCGCTTCTTGTGTTCTCTACATGTGATAATTCCAGCTAAATGGACATCTTCTCAGTCTCAATTCCAAATTCTATACAGAGAAATGGACTGACCCAGTTTGGGTCAAGAAGTTGCATGTGGTCCCCTCAGTTATGGTCAGGTCACATAATAAAGCAGCACCAATGAAGGGTCACCTCTTATGAAAAAGGGACATAACAGAAAAAGGAGTTTTGGAGTGACATGGGAAGACACACAAATCTTTATACCCGCCTAGTCATTAATGGTTTCTGAACTCAACCATCGACTGTTTATTTTAAGTATCCTGCTTTAAATATGTTTTACTGCCTGTCATTTAAAATTGCCTTTGAAAATAAGTGGACCATAAACCTTTTGAAAGCAAAGGTTAAATGGGATCATCTTAGATTTGGAGCTGAGATATTTAAGGAACGAGATCTTAAATGGTGGACAGTCGGGAAGGTGAACATATTTCAATGGCTGATTAATATTAATCACGCTGATTTATTATTAAGTTTACTTAAATGCTTTATTACCTTACATTTAAGATTTTTTTTCCACTGCCCTGATTAACATTGAAGTAACATTTTATATAACACTTTCTCTGTAGCTTTTTTTGGGTCTTGATTATCAAAAATGTACATATGGGATCAAAACTATGAATGCTTTTAGTGAAAAATATTTCCCTTAATATCAGCCACACATGAGCATCTATTTTACTACACCGAGTGACATATGGGTATTATGACTTTTTCCTGAAGGCTGTTAAACAATAAATGAAAATGTCTGATTTTAATTTGCACATTTATTTTTAACAGGTCATACTGGATAATGGTTTACTAATTTTATTTCTGTATTTGCAAATTGTATAACTTTACATTTGTGTTTTGACTAAGTCACGAGGGATTGGGTCATGCTGTGGATGTACTAACCCCAAAATATCAGTGGCTTCACATGTAAATTTTTTTTTTTTTTTTTTGCGGTACGCGGGCCTCTCACTGTTGCGGCCCCTCCCGTTGCGGAGCACAGGCTCCGGACGCGCAGGCTCAGCGGCCATGGCTCACGGGCCCAGCCGCTCCGCGGCACGTGGGATCTTCCCGGACCGGGGCACGAACCCGTGTCTCCTGCATCGGCAGGCGGACTCTCAACTACTGCGCCACCAGGGAAGCCCCACATGTAAATATTTATTTCTCATTTATAGAAAACCATTTTGTATCCAGCCAGTTTCTTGGGCACTTCCTTACAAGCGGGCCATGGAGCAGGCCACTCCCAGCTTGCAGGTCTAATATTTGGAACCCATGAGTGCGAGGGTTGTACTTCTGGGGAAGAGAGGGTCCCCTGCGGGCTCTACTGCCTCGGTCGGGAAGAAACAGCCTTCTCTTCCTCTCACAATCCATTGGGCAGAGTTAGTCACGTGGCTCCACCCAGGTGCAAAGCAGAACAAGGGGCTGGGTGTCTCTGAGCACCAACAATCTCTGACATATTCTAGCCTCCATCCTTTCCTAATAGGCAATTCAGATGCACAAGCCTCTGAACACATAAGCCACGGGCTCTCCTTTGCCGCAGATTTGAAGTCTGCTGTTTTGCCTTTTTAATTTGTATTCTGTTCTGAATCTGCCAAGAGAGCTTTTTGTCACAAGGATGGAAACTGCTTAGGGAGAATCAAGAAGAGTCTTTATATTATTTGTAAGAAAATGTCAAAGAGAAGCACGTCAGGATGCTTTCAGTGAGGGTTTCTTTAAAGGACTCCATCGGTGAAGTCCTGAAGGAGGTGGAGGGCCTAACCAGAAAGAGCTGGTGGAGGGATCGTGCAGAAAAGGAGAAAAGTGCATAAAAACCACTTAGGAGCTCGACCTTTTTATATTAGGGTATATGATTTGGAAACGAGCAGCTCAAGTGCTTCATTGTTCTGGTTGGTTCGAGAACGTGCTTTGCTTCCATTCTGGCTGAAGTTTTCCCCGGAGATCATTTGGATTCTGTCTTGGAAAAAGAGCACCCACACAACTGAATTAAAATATCAGCCAAATCCAGCTCTGTTCAAATGGGCTCCACTTCCATCGCCTCTCCTCTACCCCTCATCCGCCACCACACGCACACCCCCAGGAAGAAAGGATTCACGCTTAAAAGTAAAATGAGCTACGAAGTCCGTTTACTTCCTGGCTACCTTTACGGACTGCTACTACTAATGGTTGCATTTCAACATGAACGCGGATTAAAAGTCTTCAATAGCCATGGCTCTATGACACAAGGGATTTGATGCAAACATTATTATTTCTGTATCCTACAGATTAGCTTTGCTAAGATACTTCCCCATGCTTTGCTTCCATTCCTTTTTTCCTAGTTCCTCGCAACAAACGTGAAATGTAACGTGTCATCTTCCTGCAAGATGTATCATGCAGTTCAAAAATCACATGCCAGGGCTTCCCTGGTGGCGCAGTGGTTAGCGATCCGTCTACCAATGCAGGGGACATGGGTTCGATCCCTGGTCCGGGAAGATCCCACATGCCACGGAGCAACGAAGCCCGTGCGCCACAACTACTGAGCCTGCCCTCTAGAGCCTGCGAGCCACAACTACTGAGCCCACGTGTCAAAACTACGGAAGCCCGTGCGCCTAGAGCCCGTGCTCCACAACAAAGAGAAGCCACCGCAATGAGAAGCCCGCGCACCGCAACAAAGAGTAGCCCCCGCTCGCCGCAACTAGAGAAAGCCCACACGCAGCAGCGAAGACCCAATGCAGCCAAAAATAAATAAATATATCAAGAAAAGACGCTTAAAAAAAAAAAGTCTTATAAAGTAAATCATGCTATTTTTTAAGGAAAACAGCAAGCTCAGCTGAAATAGCCCTATGCATTTATCCTGGGTTATTTCATTGCAGATTTTTGACCTAGAACATTTTTAATTAATTTGAATTTAGATTGAAAGCTTTGTTTCTGAAATCGCTTCCTTGTACTTTTCAGTGTCAGCCTTCCCTTGATTTCTGTCACCTCTTTGGTTTCATTTGCTGCTGATTCCAGAGAATCAGAGTAACCAAGGATCAAAAGTCTCTACCCTGTTTCCAAATGCAGCTCATCACTGACTCCCTTTTGCTAAAGAAATGATTGTTAGGCAGGAAAAAAAGGGAATAAAATCTCAACAAGGTAATGACTCACACCAGTTAGTACAAACTTTTACCCAGCAGAGCGAGCTGATTAAAATGAGACTTGTTACCTCCTAGTAGGAGGTGTAGGTAGAAAGATGGCAGTTGCCCTAATAAAATAGAATGTATTAAGTAGCTGAGTCTTGTAGAATCTGTTCTCCTGAAATATGCTCTCTGCATTCACAATATTAAAGGGAAGGTGCCCAGTGACATCCTAACTGAAGAAAATCAAAGCTAAATTTCAGATGCCTAAAGACAGTGAAGAGGAGGAATCTGGGTATATTCCGTTTTCAGAAAGGAGACCCTTTCCCTGTGAAGTGAGTCATGGGTGACTATGGGTGATTTTCTTATAAGTTAATATTAGGTCATCCTCACCGTCAGGAATACAGTAGTACTAGGTAGACTGTTTAATATGGATGAAACCCTCAGAAGGGCAAGCATATGCAACCTTCTGTGTAAATCGGGTAACCATTCTGGAAAGACAGGTCATAGACCTGCAATTCGCATAGATTAGGCTGAGGAAGCTGGTTCGGATCTAGGCTCGTAGTCGGAAGAGTAAGAATACGGAAGTTTGTAAACTTGCCAAATTCCTAAGTGTTTTTAGCTCTTTGGTGGCGGAGGGGAAGAGAGTTTTGTTCACAAACATATGGCCAAAGTTGATAAGATCTAATTATATGTTTGCAGCTGTTTTGAATCTGTAAATATCTGAAGTTGGTCAACATTATCGACGCATGACAAAGGCAGTATAAATAAAGGAAATTAGCTAAAAATTGAAACAACAACAACAATCCCTTTTGAAGGGAGGAAATTGGGGGCTGAGCTTTCTAAGTGTGACTTAAACAGGATAAAGATCGGAACAACACAGCTCTACACGCATAAAATAGTTTACACCTCGTGGACGGTTCTGGAACCAATTTTTGTGTACTGGAAACACTGACAAGAATCTCACCAGTTTGGATATAGTTTTAGCAAACATATTTTACCTCTGTTATTAAAGGATTACTTTGGTCACTTAGATCATTGAGATAAATCCATTCATTACTGCATAATTCAACGCTTTACTCTCCAAATGTACTTCAGGTCAATCTACTTGTGGGAGACAGAGTAATGTCTCCCCATAGATGTGTACAACCAAAAAAAGAGAGACTTTGCAGATGTGATTAAAGTTAGAAACCTTTAGATGAAGAGACTATCTGGTTTATACAAGTGGGCCCAATTTCATCCCAAGCGTCTTTAAGGTGGAGAACCTTTGCATGTGTGGTCAGAGAGACGTGATGATGGAAGAAGGGTCAGAGAGGTGACATGGAAGGACTTGACTTGATTGGACTTGACCCATCAAACTAGTTAATGGTTTTGACAATGGAGGAAGGAAGCCATTTCTGGAATCTAGGAATGGCCCTAAGTTTAGAGCCATCAAGAAAATGGGACCCAATTTATCCCTCCCCCACCCCCAACTCTACTCAATATTCTGATGGCCTATATGGGAAAAGAATCTAAAAAAGAGGGGATATATGTGTATGTATAACTGATTCAGTTTGCTGTACACCTGAAACTAACACAACATTGTAAATCAAATATACGCCAAGAGAAATTTTTAAAAAAAGAAAGAAAATGGGACGTTGATCCTATAACCACACGAAACAGAAGTATATGATCTACCATTAGCAAATGGGAGAGAGATGGTACATGCAAATTGGGTAAATAGGTGATATACACACATATGTATGTGTGTGTATATATATACAATATACATATATATGTGTATGTATGCATACGTGTATGTTTTAGGGAGAAGAGAAATGAATCTGAATAACATTTTTAAACCTCGATTATATACATATTAGCTTTATCATGTCTGCAGTATTTTATCAATTGAACACATTAAAGGCCCAAAAAAATGTCAATATGTTCTATGAAACACGTAACCAGGGTTCTCTAACTAAACGTACTATACCTAGAAGTTAATAAACTGGTAACAACTTCACCCCGAGTTTTTAGAAATGAGAAGATACTCGTAAATAACTCTCAGATCCCTGAGAAAATTAAAGCTCTGATGATCCGTTTAGTAACTAGCACCAGTTGGACCACTGTAGACTTCAGCCAAAGTTCAACCTCACAGCATTAAGTTGCTTCCATGATTATTGTGAATCACAGAGTGAAAACAAATCCATAGGCATTTATCTGCAGACACTAGGAAGAAGATAAGAAGGTGAAGGGTATAGAAAGAAACTCATGAATGTAAAATCCGAAATGAATGGTTTAGGTAGTATAAAAAATGGACTTGCTAAGGAAATCCCCCTTCTTTCACTTTTAGTGCACCAAAAAATATAAAATTTTAGGAACAAGAATGATGGTAAAACTACTGGTGAAGTACATCTTTAAGAAGTACAGGGAACAATGTGTAACTTCATTGGAAAATGCAGTTGGGCAGGATTATGGCCCAGAAAAAATAAGTTATATGAATTACATACCTCTCACATTAAAAATATGAAATGATATTAAACTTGGAAAATAAGAAACAGGAAAAAACATCGATAGAGGAAAAAGCAGCAGATACCAGATCAATTTTCCTCTAAAGGCACGAGCCTCAGTTTAATTTATAATGAAGTTGTACTAAGACCAGGGAGTGTATAACTTGTATACTACTTAAAACTTCCGTGCTTTGGAAAACAGTATTCAAGTCCTAGCCTCTCAAAGACAGAGGGCTTCACAAATACTGGGTTGGCCAAAAGGTTCGTTCTGGGTTTTCTGTAACAGCTTAAACCCAAACGAGCCTTTTGGCCAGCCCGATATTTTGACGTTACACATTTGAAAGACTGCTAAAATCCCTTTCAATTAATTTCATCTCCCTTCCACTAGTTTTTTTCCCTTCCAGATACCATAACCGCCCAAGCCCAGGTAAATACAGAAGGTGATATAGAGATACTCAGATACATGAAGGAAACCAACTCAGGAAAGCAAGCAACTTTTTTAGCCTTGACTCTGAGAGGTCATATCTTGTCCTTTACTATTGAATCAACATTCATTTATTGAATAACTACCAAAGTGTCTATAATGAACCGACACTGTTTTCAGTGCTAGAGGTAGGGTACTCCCCAAAGAGAACTAACTGGAAGAGTGTTTACATTGGATACACTTCCAGGAAAGAGTTGATTCTCTATTCTTAAATGAAGTTTCTGCAGAACCCTTATGTTCTATGATTGGGAACATGGAATTGCGGCTCAAAAACTGAACGATAAACATCAAAGTCATACTTATGCTAGTAGAATGTATAGTAATGAGAAGCACTGTGATCGCCCGTCAGCAAATGGGAGAGTCGGCACATGCAAATTAGGTCATTGGAAGCGTATAAAATGGGGGAAGGGAGCTATTTGCAAAGATGTGCATAGAGATGAGATGAAGGAACTAGGGATGCTCCTAGGGTATTAGGGGTCCATACACATACCGGAACAGGAAATCCAGCACCAGCACCTGAGTCCAGAGGAGTTAAGGTGAAGCTCCTGAAAGAAGCTTTGGTCTGCAGTGGATGGAGGTAGCCCACCTGTGGGAACAGGCCAGACAGAGAGCAATGGACCTCACTCCCTTCCCGCTCTCACATCCAATACTGTCAAACCCAACCGGAAGCCAGACAGCAACATAACCCATCAATGCGCAGTCTACCTGGCTCTGCCTCCCAGGGTATAAAACAAGTTGGTCAAAGGGGTAGAGAGTACATCTAGAGGAAAAGTCTATCCACAACAAAGAATTACTGGAATTGTATGTTTTTCCTAAAATGGGGAACCAGTGACTGTATATAGTATATTAAAGTACTGTAGAATGCTTCTAGTAACATAGTTAATATTTAATGATGTTTTTTGGAAAGACTACTATGCTCTCCCATTGCTTGGCCGCATGATAAGGAACTGGCTCATACATTTCTAAGTATTGGTCCTCAGACATAATCTCTAGAGCATGTCTTTCATACCAAGCTCATTTCTGACATCTGCAAGGCCTGGAGTAAGAGTAAAAAGGGAGGCCCACATTCCATGTGTCAAATATTTAAAAGTTACATATCAAGCTAACAAACTATTAAATATAACCTGTTCTATTCTTGGCAAATATATCTTCATAATTATAAAATTGAAAGCTGTGTTTAAAGGTTTAGCTTTTATATGACTGAAGGTTGGCAAATTACCAAAGATAAGTAAATGCACTTATTACCGTGCCTGCTTTGTGTTCTCATAAGCCAGCAGCCTTCGGACGAATGATGAAGTGAAGGCATACACAATTCATAATTGATTGTATATTTTAATAACATTTATTTTCATTGTCTTGATTCTAGTAGAATCAGTTATTTATATAATCAATATTTTCACCTAATTGCTGTACTGTTGATAGATATGCTTTAAAGTTTCAAAATTAAAGTATACTAAATTATATTTTAGATGTGTGTTTAATTATTTAACAACTATTTTAGTAATGATAACTTTATATTAACATAATCAAAATACATTTTAAATAAAATTATTACACATTTCCAAAAGTTATTTTTCTCCTAAAATATTTATTAAAATTACAAAGTGAAAGACGATTTATAATTAGTAAATATCACTATTTAAATCAGAATCATTTAAACAAAGATGAAATTCAAATTTATATTTTGAAAATTTAAATCATGTGAATTTAATATTCAATGTCTATTTGGTAAAGAATCAGTTTTTGAGGTTCATAATTGCATCTAAGCTGTAGATATCTAGAGGTTCAAAGGTATTAATAGCACCTAGAATTATGCAACTGTTATGACTATCTCCAACATCATGAATTGGAAAACACGAGAAGCAAGAAAATGGACGGCACTACTGAGAAAAAGATGTTTTAACCAATAATTTTTGCTCTCGTGCTGTCTCAAAAGGGAGATTGGATGAATTAAGTTGCCTTCTTAGTTTGTGAAGCGTTTCTGCCATTCACATCCTCTCCGTACCCTTAAGCAGCATCTGTCCCCTACGTCGGTCGTGGCCCAAACCAAAAGATCGAGACATTTGGACTCAGCGGACTTTTGCTATAAGAACAGAGTGCAGGAGGTGGGGGGGCTCTGTCATGGAGGGCCTGAAACGTGCTAGTCGTGAGCATAGATGTTTCAGACTGGAAAGATTGCTGCACCTGCTGAGTACCAGCCCCTGAGTGAGGCCCCAGGTGTTCTCGAGTGAATTCTTGTGTGTCCCTGTACAGAGCCATTGGAAGCAGAGACTTAGCATGGGCCACACTTGCTCAGATCTAAGAGTGGTTCTGCTTGACCCTTAGGAAGAAAAGAAATAGGAACAGAGGTGAAAAGATGTGCATGCAAATACACATGACTGTATCCATCCATGCTTCCTAGAGGTGTTGACACTCTTTTTATTAGCACGTGCATGCAGGTGTACCTGACAAATATGCATAACTCTGCAGATATAAATCCTATTAGATAATTCTTGCAATATAAGAAAGATGGTAACTATGCAATGAGTTTCCATCTCAAGCACGTTCCTGATTCAGTTCAATTAGTGAAGGTCTTAAAGGGATGTTAGAAGTAGTAATGCATGTAAACAGTAATTCCTAATTTGCGCCTGGAGCGCAAGGTTCGTTTCCTGCCTATGAAGTTATAAGTGATCTTATTTGAGAAGGAAAATCGATTCATTAAGCACTGAAGGAAAGATTTTGCCACTGCAAAGCTTTTTTCTTTCTTTCTTTCTTTTTTTTTTAAACTAGAATTGCATTCTCCAAATTTAGAACTTAAAATTCTTATGTTTAGAGTTACAAGTGAAAATCTGTGTCTCACAGTGTTCAAATTAGTTTACTCTAAGCCAAGTGAGTTTCTTGTTTTTGTTTTTTAGGAAAAAAGCTACAAATGTTGGCAGGAGAATCTTAGTCGTCTCTCTTCCTCTCAGAGAGAACTCTTCTAAATTACTTAAAAATAAATGAGCTCAGGTATATATGTTTCAATTTTTAAAAAATTATAGGTTATAAATACAAACATTTTAGTCTTAGTAAGTCTCCAACTCTGAAAAAAATTGGTAATTTCCTGAAATTGAAGTAAAACCATAGTCTTTCATCTTTTCTATAAACTACAGAAAAGAATACAGGGTAATTTCTTCTCTTGAAAAAAAAAAGAAATTACAAGATGTACCACTAAACAATGATTTTATGTATATATAAAATAATCAGTTCCTTAGCTGTGGCAAGGAATTCACTTAATCTGGAATCCCACATATGAGTAGTTAAAAAATGTACTTTTGGTTTAGAAGGTCATTTAGGGATCTGAGGGTGACCCACATGTCCTATTAAAACTCTTTCCCTGGTTTTACTCCTTTTTTTATGAGAAAAATTAAGCTAAAGGAAAATAGAACCAATATGATGTAAATTGTAATCTATAAATCTCAGTCTTTTTGGTGATGGTGGCACAAAGCATAAATTACACTCACGAATGAAGACAGTTGGAACAAAAGTTCAGAGTTGTTTTACTACACAGAGTTCATGACCAGGAGCTGTTCACAATCCCTCGATTATGTAATAGAGGTGGGGTACAGAAAAGAGAGGAGAGAGAGAAGTCTTACGGTGGGTTTCCCTTCTGACAAATCAACCGTCCTACACTCCTGGGCATTTATATGTAGAGAGCATTGCTGCTAATAACACAGACTCCTGTTGATAGAAACAGATCCCTAGGGTTTCAAAATGAACCCAGTGGTACTTGACAGTGTAGAACAAGGCTCCCTGTCAGCAGCTGGGCATATGTGTGATTCCAATAGACACTGGCATTTAGAGTAAATCAAGTTTGAATTTAAGAATTATAACTGTGCTAATTATGGTAGGGTTTTTTGGTAGGGCTTGTATGGTTTCTTTTCCACGTTAATTCTTTATAAGTGGTATTTACTATCAGTTTTGAAAACTGGCAATCTACCGGCCAAATTTGTCCAGTATTCCAATTTTGTCTTGCTGTTACTCAGCTTTAAAAAAAAAAAAAAAAAAAAAAGAATCGAAATGCCTTTAGATAGTGCTACAGTCCTTATTTTACAATACTATTCTCATTGGTTATTTCTAGAATTTAAAAAAAAATTGGTGAGTTTTTTTCTCTACCATTTCCTCTATTCTCTTTCTATGAAATCCTATTATCTATCTATCTATGATTCTCTCTCTCATGTTCTGAATGGCTATTTTTTAATCCTTTTTTTAGGGTTAAATAATTGTTGATTTAAAATTTTTTATTAAAGTATAGTTGATTTACAATGTTGTGTCAGTTTCAGGTGTACAGCGAAGTGATTCAGTTATACATTATATATATATATATTCGTTTTCAGATTCTTTTCCCTTATGAGTTGTTATAAAACATTGAGTTTAGTTCCCTGTTCTATATAGTAGGTCCTTGTTGGTCATCTACTTTATATACAGTAGTGTATACCGGTTAATCCCTAACTCCTAATTTATCCTTTCCCCACTTCCCCTTTGGAAACTGTAAGTCTGTTTACTATGCCTGTAAGTCTGTTTCTGTTTTGTAAGTAAGTTCATTTGTATCAGGGTTTTTGTTTTGTTCTGTTTTGTCTTTCTCTGTCTGGCTTACTTCACTTAGCATGATAACCTCTAGGTCCATCCATGTTGCTGCAAATGGCATTATTTCATTCTTTTTTATGGCTGAGTAATATTCCATTGTATATATGTACCACATCTTCTTTATCCAGTCATCTGTCGATGGACATTTAGGTTGCTTCCATGTCTTGGCTATTGTAAATAGTGCTCCAGTGAACACTGGGGTGCATGTATCTTTTCAGATTGTAGTTTTCTCCAGATATATGCCCAGGAGTGGGATTACAGCTTCACATGGTAGCTCTGTTTTTGGTTAAAAACATCCTTTGTACCTGTCCTGCATTATGGATGAAATTAGCAGTACTGTCCTTCAATTCTCTGATTTTCTCTTTGAAAATATCTATTTCAGAGTACACCATCCATTGAATCTTCTGTTTAATGACCACAGTTTTTATTTTCCTGATTTCAAATTGCTTATTTTTTATAGAGATCTCTTCTTGTTTTATTGATGCCCTATTTTTTTTTCAAAAATGTTTGTGCTTATTATTTTACTTCATCTCTACAGGAATCCTGTTTTATTTGGGTTGGACTCATCCAGGTCCTGGATTTATACTGGAGGTTGAGCTACTTTACTACAGTGATAGTGGACCTATTACAGATTGTGGGGATAAACCAGTAGGGAATTAGGCCCAGTGTATGGACCCTGAGGCAATCCCAGCTTTCCTCCGAAATATACTGAGCCATGTATACTATAACTCTTACGTTGACTGCTTTTAGGTCATGGTTACACTCTAGGCGTCAAAGGTCCCATCTTCCTTTGTCCTGATGCTCACTTCCTTCCCTTTTGTACATGTTGTTTTTTTTTTTCTTTTTTTTTTGCGGTACGCGGGCCTCTCACTATTGCGGCCTCTCCCGTTGTGGAGCACAGGCTGCGGACGCTCAGGCTCAGCGGCCATGGCTCACGGGCCCAGCCGCTCTGTGGCATGTGCGATATTCCCGGACCGGGGCATGAACCCGTGTCCCCTGCATCGGCAGGCGGACTCTCAACCACTGCGCCACCAGGGAAGCCCCTGTACGTGTTAACTCGTCAAATATTTGAAGATTACGTCTCTTCTACTTCACCTTTTCTTTAAGCCCTTGCTAGTTTTTTCCTCATTCTCCATGTGGTAATTTCTGGTCCAACTGCTCTCCTTTGGAACCATTTTAGTATGTTTGTATATTGTAGGTTCCAGAGACATTACACATGAACCCCGAAAAAAAATCCTATTGGCAAACATGTGGAGTTATTATAAATACTATATTTGTAAAATGTGAAAGAACATACAGTACGTTAATAAAATATTCCAGATGTGATTTAACTGATAAAAGTGTTGGATGTTGATTAGAAGGAGGCTTAGAGCAGGGTAAACTTAGTACCTGTGACCTCAGGCTTCACGATATGTGGGCAGAACCCGCTTATCAGAAATGTCAGCACCTTCAGGGTTTCATTCTACAAATGAACAAACCTGAAGTCCAAGCCAGTTCATTAGTGACAAAGCCAGAACCAGATCGAACGCCTGCTGGATCTGAATCATTGTTTAAGAGCAGATAAATTAGGTTTAATGCTCTATATTCAGATAAGATGTCCATTTTGCATAGATTTCAAAGGACATTATGACAAAACGTGCTGTTTGGTGTTGGACCTTCTAAATTTTCACATCTTTATCACGACCCCCAAAATATGATTTAGATTTTCTTCTGTTAGCAAATAATGTTTGAAACCAGTATCTTCATTCCATGTCTGATATTCACCCTGGAGTCATCAGAAATGAGAGATGGATTAGAGGTTGGAGATGGCTTAAAAGGCTAACTTATACATTTTTGTTGGTGTTAACCATTCACACATACATAAAAAGCTTAAACGCTAAAGGTCTTGGAGTAGGATGTCAAAAATAGGGTCAATATAAAAAGTGTCATCAAATGCCACGTCTGTGACATATAAAATATGTCAAAATAATTTTAATAATTAAAATATTGATAATTCACCAAATAAGTTTTTAAAATAATGAAACCTATTTAGTATGGAAATACAAATTAAAATCACCATGGGATTCCACTACGCATACCTTCCAGAATGGCTAAAATGAAAAAAAATAAATTAGAAGTTTAGATAAAATTCCCTTGTGGAAGAAGAATGAAAGTATGACTCAAAGGAGAAAACGTCCTCTCATATTTCTGGGCATTGAAAAGCTGGTTCATGTACTGAGTAGACAACGATGCTTACCAAATACCTTTGGAGTTTAGATTCTGTAGATAAAATTGAAAGAATGGGGTTAGGGTATTAAAATATCAATATTTACAATACACTAAAAATACAGTCTATAGCACTACTTAAACTTTAGATGAAAACTTCCACATATCAACATGTCTACATAAAAATGTGAGAGAGAATTCATAGTTCTTGAAAATTGTTTAAAATGATACTTGAGCAAATAATTCTAGTTGAGGTTAGAGTGTCGGTGATGTAGCTAGTGAAACCTTTGCCTTTTACTCTGAAACGTTGGCCTCCTTCTTAATCATGTCTGCATCAGCAATTACAGCCTATCAGCTGCCTGTTTGAACCATGGGGGCAGATGTCCTTGAATGCCGGAAGAGACCTCCTTGGTATTTTATTGGCAATAACTCAAAACTTATTAAAATCCAGATGGAGAGGGACCTGAACATATTTAAGCCCATATACCCAATTGGGTACTGCGCTATTTAATTGCTTGCATTTAAACCGTAATTCCCTTTTCTTGTTCTACTCTGATTTTTTCCAAAGTGTTTATATAATCTTTCAGTTGATGCCTCCCATATTATCTTTTTTTTTTTTTTGCGGTATGCGGGCCTCTCACTGTCGTGGCCTCTCCCGTTGCGGAGCACAGGCTCCGGACGCACAGGCTCAGCGGCCATGGCTCACGGGCCCAGCCGCTCCGCGGCATGTGGGATATTCCCGGACCGGGGCACGAACCCGTGTCCCCTGCATCGGCAGGTGGACTCTCAACCACACTGGGCCACCAGGGAAACTCTGTATTTGCCTTTCACCGGTTGCTCTACATCCTGGCCGAGAGTGGGTATTGAGAGTCTTTTCCAGAAAAATATGCATGTTCTGGCGGGCCATTAGTGGTATCTCAGTTGGGATTTAATGTATCTTTCCCCCATGAATAAGAAAGTTAACGGTATCTTCATATATGTAATTTAACATCCTCTTTTGTGCCGTGACTGTTCCAAGCTCTTACCCATTTTGCTTTGGATTTTTCTGTCTTTTCCTTATTGATTTCTAGGAGTGGTTTATAATTTGTCTCACATTCCACATTCTGCCCAGGCGTGTTGTCGAGCACTCAAGGGAGATTACGGGGAATAAAATTAAATGGTGGAATAAGGGTGATACAATATAATACATCCACATGGAGATTTCCAAAATTTCAATACAAATTTCCATTCATTTCAAAATTCATAAGGAGATGTGAAAGCCCAAATATTACATAAAGTCCATAACTGGTGGGTCAGTGTCCAAATACATTAATATGAAACTAAAGATCATCTTATGGCCGGAAAGTTTTCTTTTACTAGGAAGATAAAGAAGGGGTCCCCTAGATGCTGCAGCAGGGGATTTCTTCATCTCAAACGAGTAGAGTTTTTTCAGTGCTCCAGAGGTTTGCTTAGTTTAATTCAGCGTTCTCTGAGTCCATAGATGAGTTCACAGCCCCAAATGAAAGCTCACAGAATATAGTAAACAAGCTGACTTGCAGTCCTAGAGCAGTCGGCGTCCTGATAAACCAAATGAAATTATTTTATCAGACGCCTGTGGTCCAGCACCATAGAAAAGACTCGCATTTGAGGGACGTGGAAAAAAAATCTAAGTTTCCGGTTCTTCAGGGTGACCCAAGACACAGACGATAACAGTTGTCGCGTTTTCATGAGTTGGAATTAAATCGCACTGGGAGATATCTATTCTTCTGTTAATTAGTACACGTGTGTACTAATTAGTCCATGCACACTGTTTTCTTGCTTAGAAGAGCAGTTATATAAAATAACATAGCTCAAATATAATAGGTGGCAGACACTAAGTTTCTTATATATGTGTTCACTAATGACCCTATAAGGAAGGTGGGTGTACTCATCAAGGTTCTCCAGAGAAGCAGACCAAGAGGATACATATAAATATAGATAGATAAGAGGAGATTTATGATGGGAATTGCCTCATGAAATGACGAAGGTGAGAAGAGCCAAGAGATGTTGTCTACAAGCTAGAGAACCAGGAAAGCCGAGAGTGTAATTCAGTTTGATGGCCTGTGAACTGGGGGATGGGGTAGGGGGTCGGGGTGGGGTGCTGGTGTAAGTCCTGATCCTGGAGTCCAAAGGCCCAAGAACCACGACCTCTGATGTCTGAGGGCAGGAGAGATGGATGATCCCGCTCCAGAAGAGAGAGTGAGGATTCACCCTTCCTCTGCCTTCGCCTCTGACCACCTGCTTTGTTCAGTTCATCAATTCAGATGCTAATCTCCTCTGGAAATACTCTCACCAACACACCCGGAAACCATGTTTTACCAATGATCTGGGCATCCTTCAGTCCACTTGAAATCATCACAGGGGTACCATTATTATCAGCCCTATTTTATGAATATGGAAACTGCAGTGTAGGTTGGTTAAGATATTCACCCAAGTCTACGAAGCTGGTGGGCAGTTCTGGCCGCCCCAGGAGACCGGTTTTAACTGAGGTGGCCTTTTTCCACTTTCCCTCGAAGCCGCCTTCCTGACGCCGTGATGCTGTGCTGTGTTTGTTTCTCTAGGGACACAGAGCTCGTTTCCTCCCTGGAGCAGGCGTTTTTAGATCTGTGCCACAATACCCAGGGTCCTATATTTTCTGTGTATCTTCAAGCCCAGGAAACATACTTGAAGCAAGTTGAAGCAAAAGCTTTCTCTCATTGCCACAGTCCGTTTGGCCAGAGAAAAACTACCCTCATGGATTCCTGAAGCCAGGCGGCTGGCCAGCAGCTTTCATCCCTAGAGCCTTTTGGGAGCCAGTAGTTCTGGCGTATGTGTTATAAAACACTGGCTGTCCTCACCTTTTGAATATTCTGGGCCTTGAAAGCGTGTCTCCCTGCTATGTCTTTCTCTGTGGAGGTGGTTTATGTTCTTTTCTATTTAGTGATAAGCCAAGCAGGCTAGGTTCCTTCTTTTAAATTCATCCTTTCTCTCTTGAGCTCTCAGGAGGGAATAGAGAGTGGGCCAAGATATTTCATATAAATGTCTCTTGTTAAAAAAAAAAAAAACAAAACAAAAACGAAGACTGTAGGTCTGTATGTATAGAGATACACATTGGTTAAGATGCCTAATTCCAAATGCCAGAAGGAGACAGGGTGGGTGGCTGCAAGGTGGTGCTAGGTTGAAGGTTTTTGTTTTAATACTAGAAAAATGACAATGCATAAGAGCAAATGGAAATGAATCAGTGGACAGAGAAAGGTTGATCATACAACTGAGAGAAGAGAAAATTGGTCAAGTAAGTGTCCTACAAGGGTGAGAGGTGAGGAGGGAACGACAGATAAGTGGATCCAGCTCTTGCACTTGTCAGAAGGGAAGGAGGAGATGGGGATGGCCCAGGGAAGGTTCACACGTATGTGGATTTATGTAGCAGGTGGAGGCAAGAGGAGAGGTTTTCCATTTTAGGGCTTCTGATTTGTCCGTAAAGCAGCAGGTGAAATCGTCCTCCTCGGGGAAAAGGGCAGGGCTGGCAGAACTGGGAAGTATCACAAAGTTAAAAAAGAAATCCATTCCAACCGCAAAGAGCGAGTTAACCTGAGAAACCCAAACAGAACTTAGCATGAAAAATGTTAGAAAATTGTAGGCTGCTTGCAGAGTATGTACGCCGTTATGTAACCTGTACCCACTATTTGACTGAGTTTTAATTAACTTTATTGCAAGTTTTCAATGCGTCACCTATCAATTCTTTATCTTTTAATGCCGTCTTCTGTTTCTTTGATAGCAGATGCTGGGAGATCTATTAGATCATTCTGGAATATAAAATTCTGTGTGTACAATAGAACTAATTATCTTAGAAAAAAGAAAGCATACCCAGTGATGGATGCCAGTGGCTGGTGAAGCCATCTGTCTAAGGCAATAAGAAAGTATTCTTTTCTTTGGCTGAAAAATCTTCCCCTACCCTTCTTTCTCTCCTAGAGTCAATTTCAGATGAAGAGAATCTGCCCTTTATAGTTGGGATCTGATTCAAAAATGTGTTTCACTGGTCTCAACCTGAGGTGTCATATCTATACCTAATTGGGCAAGCTTGAGCTAAGTTCTGAGAAACCGTTTTTAAAGAGCAAAAATACAGAGAAACAACCAGCGGCGTGGAGGGGGGAGGTTCTGCCTTTCCGCCGTTTGCCTTGTCCCCCTGAGAAGTGGGCCCACTGGACCACGAGCTGGAACTAACTTCAGTCTGCCAGCTCCCCGGGGGGTGTCTTCCTTTCCATCTACAACAGATACATGGTAGATGTCACCCTGAGCTGTGCTTTCTAAGAGTTCAGGCTGCTCTCCTTTTAAGGGGAAGTTGGGGAGGGGGTGAGGCTAGGGGCAGGGAGGGAAGAAAAAAAATCCCATCATGTCATCCAACAGGTGAAGCCTAAAAATTTCATTGGAAAAAGTTATGGAAGAGGTAACAGCTGCAGGGCTGTTTGGAGAAAGTCACCAGAGTAGTTTCCATTTGGCATCTGTTTCATCTGCAAAAGACTTTTCTTTTTAAATAAGGCTTGAGCTGAAAGCCCACTTTATTTAGGAGATGTTAAGTCCCGGGATACCAAGGGCTTTGCAAGCTGCCAACATACCCAGCCCCTTTCTCACTCCCTTCCCCTCCCACCAGCCCATCACTGTGTTGCTTGGTGGAAAAAAAAAAAAAAAAAAGAACATCCAGAGATTTAAATAGCTCTAATGCAAGGTGAAAATCTTCAAGCCACACATGCCCTCTGTCCTCCTCAATGAGAAGTGTCAACCAGAAATACATTGGACTGGATGGGAAAGGTGAAATAATGTACCTTTGTAGTCAACATACAGGGCCGTGTACACAGTAGATATTCAATCAGCTTCCGTGTTTTGGAATACATACATAAAAAACAACTAAGCAACCCCTTATCTTGTATGACTAGGAGGAAAGAACCAAGCCAGTTTGCAAAAGTAAGATAATATTCTGGGTCCTCAGGGTAATATTGCCCTGAATGTGAAAGGTGATGGAACAGCATATTGGATGATCTCTTCCGAAAGAGGATGTTACGTAAGAAGGACCTGGCTTCAAAATTCAATATACAGAAACAAACTCAAGCTTGATGCAGTAGGAGGTCATCAGCACAAAACTAGGTCACAAAAGAACAAGAACGTACTTAAAGAGCTCGGGCCCATCTGAGAAACATTTACTACCCTATAATTTTCAGAATCCACGAAAGGCAAAATACATCTCACTAACTTAGGTAACATAGAGAAATGTAGATATCTTTTTTACAGAAGTGAACTAGTTTGATGATTATCTTCAATCAACTTTAAAATTTCTTTTTCACTTGATGTCTGAGGTAGCACAATGATAAATGCCTTACTGGATCTTGGTTAGACATACGTAATCTTTTATTATTGCTAAAACCGTGGGGAGATACAACAGCGAAAGGGTAAGGTTAATCAGAGAGAAAACTCCATCAGATAGGATATGATATGTACATTGACTTAGAATCTTCAGAGTCATTATTTCTTCTTGAAACACGAGTTGATTTACAGGTATCCTGAACAGGATTCACTACCCTAGGGATATTAGAAATATTCACATTCTTCCTCCTCCAATAATTTCAAGTTTCTTCCTCCTCCAATAATTTCAAGTTTCAGCACAGCTGAAACTTGAGTTAGGGTCATCGAGATGCTTCGTCACTTTAGCCAGCAGAACGAAATAAACTCACTCCTCTGGTCTGCTTCTAAACCTAACAGATGTCCTCCTTGCCTTGCTAGGATCATAACTGTGGGTCAGTGAGACCCAGAAAGTAAGACCGAGAAAGAAGAAAAATGAATGGCTAGTAATTCTTCCTTTATTCAGTACTTACGGGCCTACAGCCAGCTTATTGAAAAATAATGATCAATATCAGATAGAAAGCTATTTTTCAGAATTCCTCCTGGGAAGAATATTCTATTTGTTTAGAAAATGTGTTTTGATAAGTTGTCTAGAGCTGTCAGACTGCAATTGCATGCTAAAGTAAAAAGAAAACCGGCAGCTGAGAAATATTCAGAGGAGAGCAATGGTCCTTCCTTTGTGTGGCCACCCTATTCTGGGGCGCAGAGCCCTGCTTCTCAAACCTCACAGGGCATAGGAAACACCTGGGCATCTGTTAAGCCTATTCTGATTCAGCGCGGCTGTGGTAGACCCAGCAATCTTAATTTCTAGAAAGCTCTTGGGTGATGTGGATGGTCACTGGATAGCCACTTTGTAGAAAGCATTGATTTAATTTTTCTCTGTGCATTTTGGAGTAGACACTGGAAGAGAGTTGTTGTCCTGTGTAACAGAGAACCTATCCTGTGTACCAGAAAAGATCGAAGTCAGAGTCATTTAGGTGATGCCCACCATAGCAGAAGGATTGAAGAGGCACCACGGGGCCACAGAGGCCACTAACATTGTTAGAAGCTGCTGCTCTGAGGGATGCAATGGAAAATCCTCCATCGCTCATAAAATACATTCAATAACGTGATGCCGGCAAAACTAAGAGGTTCTCAGTTTTGCATCCAGGTAGGCCTGGGAGAAACCAAGGATGCGAAAGTAGGAAGCTAAAAAGCCAATGACATCTGAGTGACAAAAACAAAAAAGCTGATATTTATTGAGCATTTATCTGTGTCAGTCATCTTCTACCATTATAATTGCTATTCTACATACAAGAAAACCTAAGGCATGCAGAGGGTGAGCCTACACTCAGGGTTTCTCTTACCTACAAAGCCCAGTGACTCCATTCAGTCACTCAAGAGTTGAAGTATATTTTTTCATTTTCAACCTGAATGAGAGAAAATCAATCTCTCCTCCCCTCCCTTCCCCCTCCCTCCTTCCCACCCTTTCTCGGTCTATCTCTGTCTCCCTCCCAATAATTTAAGAGGAAAGTAAGAATCCTGAGAGCTGCTTTTTAATTCCTATTCCATCTCCTTATATAATGTCTTGATTTTCTTCCTTTTTTAAAAAATTATTTATGTTTGCCTTGGGTCTTCGTTGCTGCGCGTGGGTTTTTCTCTAGTTGCGGCGAGCGGGGACTACTCTTCATTGTGGTGCAAGGGCTTCTCATTGTGGTGGCTTCTCTTGTTGCGTAGTACGGGCTCTAGGCACGTGGGCTTCAGTACTTGTGGCTCACAGGCTCTAGAACGCCGGCTCAGTAGTTGTGGCGCACAGGCTTAGTTGCTCCGCGGCGCGTGGGATCTTCCCGGGCCAGGGCTCGAACCCGTGTGCCTGCATCGGCAGGTGGATTCTTAACCACTGCACCACCAGGGAAGCCCTGTTCCTCTTTTTTATAGTCACAGCTTCAAACTGTATTAGCACACCTTCATTCTGAGTTAACTCATACTTTAACTCACAAGAGTCACAAGGCTCTTAAAGTGAAATAAATCAAAGTGATCATAAAGGAATTATAGCATGTTTTATAGATGAATTTCCTTTTTAAAAATTATAGCTACCTCTCAGCAGAAGAAATAGAATATTACCAAGAGCTTTGAAGCTCCCGAATACCCTTCTCTGAAAGGGGACCGCTACCCTGAATCTTGTATGCATCAGTCTCTTGCTTTTCTTTGTAACTTGAAAATAAATGTGTGTGTCCCTAAAATAGGGGTTTTGCATTTTTGAATTGTATATAAATGCTGCATTAGATATTTTCTCCTGCAGTTTTTTTTTTCCCAATCTATGTTATGTTTGTAAGATTCACTGATATCAACTTGTGTCGGTTGGAGTCCATTTTTTCCACCACTGAATAACAAGGCATTGTATGACTATAATAATTGATTGGTCCACTTGCTATCAGAGGTCATGAACTGGTTTCCCTGTTATTCTGCTTTTGTTATTACAAAAATTTTTTTTTAATCCGTGAGTTCTACAACCTTATCTTGTCTATACTTTCCATGTTATATCTACACCCACCTGACTTTAGTTTGAGTTCTCTTTTTTGGCTGCATCACCTGGGGCGTATTTTTAAAACCCGATGCCCACATCACTCTCTGGACCGCTTGTATCGGCATCTCTGAGGGTGGGCCTCAGGCATCAGTAGAGTGTAAGATTTTCCAGGTGCTGACAATGGGCAGACAAGGTTGCGTAACATTGTGTTAATTCCACCTCATTTGAATGGAAGAATTGCTTTCCTGGTCCCAGCTGCATTCAATATAATTTCCCAACAACCTTTCCTCAAATCAGGAGCTAAAATGTTCCCAAACAGGGAACTTTATCCTCATTAGCTGATTTTCTTTTCCCAAGTTCCATGGTTTGAGAGCCGTCTATTTGCTTATGTCAGATGTGCCCAGGGGTGACATAATTGCCTAATAAACCTCTAAGCAGTGGCTTCTTGAGGAAGCCTTGTTGATTCATGGCATGATCTGGGTAACTTTGCAAAACAGCGCTCTTGTTTACCCAGAGCCCAAAGGTTAAAATCCAAAATTCGATCCAATCCTTTAAAAATCTGCTTTGGGAGAAAAAAAAATCCACAGCATTTTGCTCTGAAGTCAAGAACGATTAAACCCAGAGTCATGTGATCTGCACTGATCCTTTGCAAACCACAGCTATACCATCCTTTTCCAGGAAATATGTTCTTTTGGCCACTAGCCATTTCTTAAAGCAGAACCCTTGGTGGAGGATGAGTCAATAGGGTAAATGGTGACTCGGGCTCCAAAGAAAACAGAGAATGAGTTGATTTAATGCCTCGAGAAGTAGCTTGTTACCCAATTATGCAAAATGTAGCTTGATATCCGAGAAAACCATTATCCGGCATGATCCGTGAGTTGGAGCTAAACTCCTCATTACCCCAGTGGGACAGCATTAAATAAAGAGCTGTTATTCATTCTTTAGAGAGTTGATAATAAGGACACAGAGGTAATTTGGAGCAGTAAGCAACCAATATACTCTAACAGCACTGCAAGTCAGCTGGCTAGGCCCTCTATCCTGTGGCATGAGGGTTTCATTAATGCTTCTTGTCAGCCATGGCATATGTTTTCCCAGAAGGCTGCATGTCCAGGAATCACTGGTATTGAGAGTTGCACTCATCCCTTCTATCTATCTAAACTCTTTCTTCTTGACTTCCAAGCCAATCTTTTTAAAGTCATTTTTTGTACTCTTATTTTTCCAAGAATAAAAATTATGGGAAAACAACCTGCTTAAAAATATAATTAAGACCTAAATGATATCTACATTGATATCTATTATTTGTATGTGAAGTTTACAGAATATTTAGCCCATAATGAACCTCATACCCAGACAAGGAGCTTAGTCAGGCAACAGATTTTATGTTGATTATTATTTAGTATTAATGAAACAGTAATTAGACTTCTTGGTCAAGTGACTATGTTTTTATTCTTTAAATTCTCTCAGATATGGAGGTTTGCAGAGACTAGATAAAGGATGCTTAGTAAAGTTTTCTAATTTCTGCAGTCAGAATGGAATATTGCCTTTGCCTATGTTCTCTGTGGACCTATTTGTAACATCAGAAACTTAGATAAACCTATAAATGAATATTATCCCCAGTACCTGCCACCCCAGTCTTAATCAGTGGTGTGGTGAAAGAACCACTCAGAACTGTTTATCTCAACTGGCCATTTAAGTTTAATAGTAAAAGACTGGTTAATGATAACAATGTACTGTAAATCCTTCAGAAGGAAAAGAGAATGTTTTGTGGACCATTTGTTTTGTGTGTGGCAGTTTTAAGTTATTCGTTTTTAAAAGCAGTACTTTTTAATGGAAACCACTTGACCAAAAATCTGTCACAGAATTTGAGACCCATTAAAAACAAAGTTTAATGAGGGGAAAAAAAAAAAAAAAAAAGAAACTTAGATGAGCCTAGATTAAAGGCACACTTACGGGCCTAAATCTATTCTTGGGCAGAGGAATTTTGAACCATTTCTATACACTCCAAAATATTAAGTCCTTGATGGTTGTATGCTGACAGAGAAGAAGAAAAATAAAAATAACTTAGAAGAGGTAAGACTGAGAGGTTTTGTTTGCTTATTTGTTTTTCCATGATGAAAATTAAACAGGTTGATTATAAACATTCTGGTGTTATAAGAAACATTGGTAGGCATCACAGTTTTTCTTCCTTCTTACATATCTGAATGCCTCAGAACTTTCAAGAAAGATTCAGCATAATCGCCTGTGTGTTCCCTATACTTGGGTGAAGGATAATAAGAAAAAGCCGTGTATTAGATGTATAATATTCATATAATTTAATTATCCAAGAGACGGTTACATAGAGATATATAAGCTGTAATATTTGTTGAGGTCATTTATCCACATAGGAGGTAGACAATTGAAATATATATATATGAATATATATATAAATGTATATATATGTGTGTGTGTGTGTGTGTGTATACATATATTTATACATGGCGGTAGAAGGAAAACAGTCAAATAAAGAAATCAAAGAAAGAGGGGCAATACCTATGCACTAATTTTTCTTTCCTCCTTTTTCTTTATATATTTCTTTATTAATTTTCTTTGTAAGTATTTTCTGCTTTAAACTGTTGGTCGAGAACCATAACAGATATTCCAGCCCCCAGCAGTTTATTTATAGGCATTAAGACTAAAGGAATGCCTACCCACATTTTTATCTGGAGGCTTTAGAATTTAAACTTCTACTCCTGGACATAATTTCTATGTAAAATGAGCACAACAGCAAATCACGTTTGTGTTCAGGGTTTTTCCATTCAGTTTTTCTGGATATCTGCCTCTCTGTTGCCATTCAGTAAGAGCTGTATGAACACATCATTTTAATAATATTTTATTTACTCCATGTATACCATGTGATCTAAATTCTTCTGGGAAGATGAATAATAAGTACAGGCTATTATTACAGATTTAGCTTCATATTTTGAGATTAGCTATTGTTAAATTATGTTTACTGATGTAGTCAAATGGCAGAAGTTATAAATTATAGCAAGTCAGATTACTGTCTTATTGCTTGTATCCAGCTAGCTTCACTGAATAGGAGAACATACATGGCGCATAAGGTCGCCAGGTTCAATCCATGTATATGCCCCAAATTTTGTTCTCTCTGGCTGGTGGCTTACCCCTCACCCCTGCTGGCTGCCTCTCAGATGCAGCCTTTGTTTTCTAAGAGGGTCTAAGAGAGTGAATGTAGATGAAGCAACACACACACGCACACAAACTCCCCTTAAATTAGGTATATTATCTGATGGCTGATCAGAGTTATGATCCATTTATTGATATACAGGACAGCATTATTAGTATGTGTCATGCACCATTGCTTTAATAAACACACTCTATTAAGAACAGAATCCAGCAGACCCTTTTAATTTGCCATCCTTGGGCGTTCAAAGACACCTTATGGAAACCTGTACGTATTCTTTTAAAGCAAAATAATATGGAAAACTGAGAGTGATTCCAACAAAGTACATCGATCCTGGCACCAGCACGTGTGAGTGTTGCTCTGGCTCTTACTGATATCATGACCCAGAGCCATGCTGTTTTCTCTTTCCTTCTTTTCTTCCTTCCCATCTCTCTCTTACTCTCTCATTTTCTCTTTTCCCCTAGTGCTTACTACTAGCAGTTAATAACAATAGCAAACACTTACATATTACGTTTCGGGCATTGTTCTGAGGCTGTCCACACATTGTGATGACAGAGCCTCAAGATACTACCTCTGAGTAGGTATTGGTATTATCTTTACAGCCGAGGAAGGCAAGGTCCTGGCAAAGTGACATTCTTACTGTTTGATTGCTAGCTAGTGTCAGAGCTTGAATTTGAACTCACGCCAGCTGATTTTGTCTGCAGCCCGTGCTCTTCACCCTTACACTTTCCTGGATGAGAGATTAGGCAGAAGCACAAAATTAAAGTATACTTCTAATTAATTTAAAAGAAGATTTGGAATAAAAATCCTGCTTGAATTGCTGACAGATATGTTTTAAATTATGTGTCTTATACTGTTATTTCAAAAACGTGCAGTAATTTCTAACTCTACCATATTAAATATAGATAGTAATTGCTAAGAGTGTTTCCTGCTAGACCTACTTTAGATAATAATTTTAAGACTATGTTCCCTGTTGACATGTCCATAAATGTTCTTAACACAGACTTTAAACGTTAAGAAGTCTTTGTGGTGGAGATCAAACATCTCACTGCTATGTGTCCTAACTTGAAAAATGTTCCCTCCGCATAGAGTACCAAGGTAAATATGAACCTCGCCTTTCTGAATTTTCGCAATTTCTTAATTAGCAAGATCCAAATAAGTGAGACTTACTTTGTCATTTTGCTATTAACGCTTTGGGGAGATCAAAATGCATCAGATAAATTACTTATAAAATTCAACAGTCTCCAGTTATCTGGAGAAGCAAACAAACATTGAGCTTTAATGATGAGTTCTAGGTAGACTTCGTAATGTTTGAGTGGTGTTTTGTACTGCTGTGTATCACTTGTCACGCACGTGATAAAGCAGTATGCTTTATATGTGGCGGACGGCCAACAGCTGTCAGAGGATCTCTTACTGCATCTGTATAATGAAATGTGATGGCCATGTGAAACAGCATTCCGTTTTTTTTATCCATAAGTTAATAGTATCACGTGTAATGAAAATTTATTTATTCCTTTTCTGTCCCATGTATCTTGGAATCACAAAACCACTTATTATCCGGGAGGTATTGGTCTTTGAAGTCCATATAATTACAGGAGAAGTTTCACTCACTCAACTTTGGTCAGTTGTATGCATGATAGCAGATTATTATAATTTTCTTTAATGAGCAGAGTGAAAAAAGTAGCTTGGAGAATAGTTTCTGGTCTTAGGGACCATTGTCAATGTTCCAGCATGGTAATTGAATGTCTCTTGAAATGTTATATGCCAAAATGATTAAGTATCATTACGCGGGGAAAGTTTTATACAAAGGCAAATGCCACAACCGATCGTGCTCACTTGATTACAATGAAAGCGAATACGCTTTAAAAGCACTCAATAGTATTTGTTTCTTAGGCACAATGAGGCAGGTGTGCTACTCTAGAATAATTCATCTCATTTATACCTGAGACATGTAATTGAAATCACCCTGCCATCCATATTCTTTATTGGGGTTTCTTTTATTTTGTAAAGCTTTGGAGGGAAACAAAAATAGGCCTACCACATACACAGCAATACCAGCCTCTTTCTGCAGAGCCTTGAACTGCCAAAGCACCTCCATGAGTGCCAACTCTATTCCCTGGGCAACATTTCCCCTTGAGTCTAATTAGAGTCCATTCTGTGTATTTACAACCAGGAAGCAACAAGGCTGTGCCCTCAGGAGCGTCACTCAGAGGCCTCCACACTTAGCAGGAGGCGTCGGTGATGCTTGGGAATGGACACTGGGGTGATCGGAAGTTCATATGTCACAAAGGGCAGATGGCCTAATTTTTTCTACCTTAAAGATGACAGTCATTGTGCTGTTTTTGTATTATTAACTTGACAGATAGAGACACTTTTCAGAAATTTTAATGACCTAACGTCAATACTCTTGAAAAATGGGCAGCTAATACTTGGGAATCATAATTCAGAGATTAAATATCTGAAGTAAACTTGAATAAGAAACTGACAAATAATGGTAGAGCAAAGGTCCCATTACACCAGGATGGATATGGACCCAGGTAATATGTCATAAAAGCATGCACCTTTTAAAAGGTTGAAGAAAGCAGTGCCCACCTAAAATGGATATCACTTCACATTTTTAAAAAAATCTTTATATGTGTAAATATCTCCATGAAAAACAGACAAGAATTCTGAGATGATTCCAGAGAACAGAAAAGATTTTCCCATTGTTTAATGCAGACTAGCTCTATTTTAATAGGGCCAACTTCCATTCTCCATAACCTAAAATATTATTAGAATAACTCTGATTTAACTGTGAGAAATTTTATCTAAACTTTAAAAATTTTTTTCTTTTAGGCCATAGCATATCTGGATATTGTTTTGGAGAATATGTTTTTATCGGTGGGTGGGGGGAAACATCAACAAGAATATATACTACTGATGCGCAGGAAAGTCTGAGTCAGCACTACTGATAATGATCGGTTATAACTTGAAATAGCCATCTAAATATCAGTAATATTTATTCTATGTTACTAATTGATCCCTAATAAAGGACTGCAAGTTGCCTTAGAAGGGTCTTCTTTCTGTTCCACCCAAGTAGAGCCAATAGTGACAAACCCTTTCCAACTCTTAAACATTAAGTTAGCAGTGGTTAGTTTGCTTCTCATTGAAATAACCTAAATACCTCTCTAGATTGGATTTGGTTACTGCAGGCGATACTGTAGATACAATGTTCTTCAAAAATACTGTTGAAAATTAGCAAGCTTAAACACTTTTTAAATGCAACCTGTGGGCTTCCCTAGTGGCACGGTGGATAAGAATCCGCCTGCCAATGCAGGGGAAATGGGTTCAATCCCTGGTTCAGGAAGATCCTACACGTCTCAGGGCAACTAAGCCCGTGCACCACAACTACTGAGCCTGTGCTCTACAGCCCGCGAGCCACAACTACTGAGTCTGCACGCCACAACTACAGAAGCCCACACGGCACAACTACTGAGCCCACGTGCCACAACTACTGAAGCCCGCACACCTAGAGCCCATGCTCCACAGCAAGAGAAGCCACTGCAATGAGAAGCCCGTGTACTGCATCAAAGAGTAGCCCCCGCTCACCACAACTAGAGAAAGCCCGCGTGCAGCCATGGAGACCCAACACAGCCAAAATTAAATAAATAACTATATTAAAAAAAAAAAAAAAAAAAGTCGTTCTTTTCCCAGTAGTGTTTGTTGAGATTCCATGATCCCTGAGAAGGTCAGCTCATGAACTTTTTGTTAGGGAATCAGCTGAATATTCAAACACAAAACGATATATGTTTCCTGCTCTTACTTGTAGCGGCTTTAGGTACGTGTGACACAGAAAAGAAATCGTGAATTAATTATCAATTTATCTTCTGTTGCGGGAAAACTACTATGGCCAACACATGAACCAAATCTACGTATTTTCTTCATACAAGTGATTGGTACAGAGAGATGCTTAATATATTTTAAGTTGAAGTTGCTGATGTAGATAAATTTCCCATTTCCCATTATTTCTATGAATTTTAAATACTACATATTTAGTAAAACCAATAAGGGTGGATTATATGCCCGAAACTATGCTAAATTCTCCACAGGAATCTTCTTTCTCTCACCATTAACCTTCAAGATGCTTGCCACAATCACCCTTGCTTTAGCCGCGAAGAAGCTGAATTCTACAGAGAATAAATAACATTCTCAAGGTCATATAGCTAGGAAGAGGCGGAGCCACACCTGAACCGAAACATGCCAGTCTCATTTTCTTGATCACTCTGCTGTAGTGACTGCTATTTTAATTGATTTGTTGCCAATTCAATTGGTCCTGTGTACACTTGAGTATTACCTAACATGCTATGAGGTTTACAGAATGATCTCTCCAAAAGGCCAAAAGATTCAGGCAGTACAGAATGAGAAAAGGAAGAGCGAGTTCCCATTGTAGGCAGGCTTTAAACAGATGCAAGGACATTTGATGTTGCACGGAAGAGGTGGGCATAGAAAACTGCAAATCCAAAGAAGAAAGGTAGGTGCTTTGGAAATTCAGCAGTGCTGCAGATAACCAGGCATTCATATACCTATAGATGAAATAGACACTCAAAACTTTAGAAGCTCAGAAAGGAATTTTAATGGTGGTGTTGAATCCAGGGAAATGTGATGAAGGATTTGGGATGATGTGGATTGTCCCCTGGAGTGACAGGGAAAGGGAGAGCGGTCAAAGCAACACAGTTACTACCTTCACAGAAATGAGCTTGTCTCAGTATTTTCCTAAATCATTGAAAGATGGGCAAAGAGATACATAGCATCTAATCTGCCTAGCATCATCAGAACTGTTCCTCACAGCTCCCACTAGAATTGAGCCTAACTGGATATAAAAGTTATAAGATGATTATTTGAGATACACCTCTATAATCATCACAGTTTTGACACTGTCCATTTTAGGGTATTATTAGTAAAAAAAAAAAAAAAAAATGATTTAAACTCCATTTTTAAAATTCAGAGTCTCTGAAGCAAAGTCTTGGTAGAAACATTGTTCACCCTGTGATGGGTGAGTTAAAATATAAATTAGATCGAGTGACATTTCTGGAAAGTATATATTCCAGAGAACTGCTTCATGAAAATTACTCGCTGATCCTATTTTCTGTTTATTTTGGATTATCTTTTAGGATTTGGAGCACTTTGTGCTATATTAAGACTAGTGCCATTCCCCTGAAAGGGCTGGAGAAATTTTCCTCTGTTTTTGTTTTGGGTGGTTTTACTGGTCTGCTCACCTGTTACCTACTCACAACTCACTCTTCACGTTATGAAGTATATAATTACATAATATTTAGAGTGGTGCATTTAGCTGTTTCCTAAGAGTTGTAGAGTGGACTCCAATGAGTGACATGGCCATCTGTAGGAAGGGAAGGGGTTATGGCATCCCTCATCCCTAAGTCAGGCACCTCTAGACCCCCAGAGATGAGCAGTTTTAACACTGTAAGGATTAAATGGCCTAAGTGAGATTTCCAAATGTTTAGAATATCGTGTTGACTCTTAAGGCAGTGTCCAAGTAAGGCTTTGGAAAGTGACATTAACATTGAAAGTCTAGAGAAGGTTCTTTTTCCAGCCAATTTCCCAGGTAAGCCTGATGTAATACATGAGATCACAACTGAAGGAGGATGGTGAGATTTAAATCTAAACAGTTCTTACAGATGTCAGAAGGGGGGAAACGTGATGAGGAAATAACTCATAAAAGTTGGAGAAACCATCCACATTGTTTTTTTATATACAAAGAAAATTCTATGTCAGTAACTGAGGAAAGTTATAGGCAACATTTTAAGAGGAAACAGGAAAAAAAAATTGGAAGAGTAAAGGAAATGTGGTAGCATGATTTGTGAAAGGATTTATGGACACTTGATGTTGAGATAATGTTTGATTTTATTTATACTTTGTTTGGGAACCCTAGCCTTATTGGCTCCTATGGCCTTCCCCCTGGTTAGGAAAAAATCATTTCAAAATACTCCATTTTAACCCCTAAGGTTAACACTATGATTAATAGCAGTTTTTTTAGTATAAAAAATAACATCAACAACAACTAACCTTTCCCAGGCTTATTTTGAAAGAATCGAAGCAGTCAGTGAAAGAGAACACAGAAAAATAGAGAGATAAGCCATGTGTATGACCTGGTGGGTATTTCCATTTGAAAATTCCCTTATAACATTGAATGTAATCTATCAGTCATTTACAATAGGGTATGCTTTATAGAAAGAACTAACCCCCCTTTTCCATTCTTTACCCTGGAAAATAATGATTTAAGTAAAATATTCTTACACCTTTTGCTTACCTACTGTTATGCCCTAATTGAGTATAGCCTTATGGTTGGAGGTGAAAAGGGAAATTTTGAAAGTGGCTGTTAAGAACCTGATTCTGAAACCTAGTGGAGAGACCTAGAAAAGAGATCTGTCCGCAAAATTATAGTGACTAGTCGGTAAGTGTGCTAAATTGAAGCTTAAAAACCCAGACTGGAGTCTGAATGGCAGTTCTTCAGTTTACGAGTTGTGTGTCCCTTTAGGCAAATTAACTTCTTTAAGCTGCAGGTTAAAATTGCATATACGGGGCTTCCCTGGTGGCGCAGTGGTTGAGAGTCCGCCTGCCGATGCAGGGGACGCGGGTTCATGCCCCGGTCCGGGAAGATCCCACATGCCGCGGAGCAACTAAGCCCCTGTGCCACAGCTACTGAGCCTGTGCTCTAGAGCCCGTGAGCCACAACTACTGAGTCTGCGTGCCACAACTACTGAAGCCCGTGCACTTAGAGCCCGTGCTCTACAACAACAGAAACCACTGCAATGAGAAGCCCGCGCACCGCAACGAAGAGTAGCCCCCGCTCGCCGCAACTAGAGAAAGCCCACGCACAGCAACGAAGACCCAAAGCAGCCAGAAATAAATTAATTTTTTAAAAATTATAAAAAAAAGGAAAAGAGACGAAATGGTTATCTGCCTATTGTCACATCTCCTTGACCCTAAGGTGGGTTACTCTGATCAGAAATAATGAATTACTCAGCCTTTAAAAAGAATGAACTAATGCCATTTGCAGCAATATGGATGGACCTAGAGGTTGTCATACTGAGTGAAGTAAGTCAGTGAAAGAGAAATATCGTATGATACCACTTCTATGCGGAATCTGAAGAGAAATGAACTTATTTACAAAACAGAAACAGACTCACAGACTTAGAGAACGAACTTCTGGTTACCAGGGGGGAAGGGTTGGGGGAAGGGATAGTTAGGGAGTTTGGGATTGACATGTACACACTGCTGTATTTAAAATGGATAACCAACAAGGACCTACTGTAAAACACAGGGAACTCTCCTCAATATTATGTAACAACTTAAGTGTTAAGGGAAAGAATTTGAAAAAGAATAGATACATGTATATACATAACTGAATCACTTTCCTGTACACCTGAAATTATCACAACATTGTTAATCAACTAGACTTCAATATAAAATGTTAAAAAAAAAGAAGTGAAAGGTGCAATGACAGTAAATCAGGCATTATCTGTGAGCCCTGGATAATAGTGCTGGCTAAAGAATTGTGAACACAAAAGGTAAACCCATATTTAGAATACGCACCTATCCTAGTAACTGTTTACCGGGGTAATGCCATATTGCCGCTGCTAAATGCCAGGCATTTAGGGTGGTAATAATATCAGACTTAGTAAAAAGTAAACTGTACCATCTCCATCCTGTTTTCAGAACGATTTCATTCATAAGCCATTGTGCCAGTATCAAAAGGGTCAAGGTCAGAGATCTGCTGCCCTCCCTGGATGAGTCATTATAGCTACCTAATTGCGGTGGCTTCTTTGTGGCTGGATGCTCAAAGATTCATACGCCCTGTGCCCATTCCTTGAGGTCCACCCATAGGCCTCTACCCCAGATGTTTCTGTATCTGATTTCCAGCATTGTTTCCGGAGCCCTGCCCAACCAGCTAAGCCATTCAGTGCTCAGAAGTCCTGGTATAGCCACTTCTTTCTCCATCCAAAATTCGTCGCCAACTATGCAGCTCAAACACCTTTCTGGAGGATTTCCCTTCACCGTTGTCTTTCCGGGAGTTCTCAGGGTGGGGTATCCCCAGTGCATTTTTGGCTTGTGCCAATATATCAAGTCAGACCCGAGTTTTTCCTTATCAAGAAAAGCATAGGAGTGAACTGAGAGTAAGATATCAGTGTCTTAGGTGACAAGGGGGCCTGGGAAGATTGTTCACTTGTGCTTTCTGGATCGGCTTAGGACCACTTCTGAATGCGCCTCTTCATCTTTCAACATAGTTCTCTTGTGCCTCAACGACCTTGTGGACTCCTCCTCAGCTCACAATGGGAAGCTCTCTTACTATAGTCCTTTGCTGTTTCATGATTAGGTGTTCAGATCCTAACGCGGCCTGGTACAAGCTATGGGGCTGCTGCTTAGTGAATAATTCCCTGTTGACTATGGCATGGCCTTGCTCCAAAAATCTAGAGGTCTTCCCAATGCCGTGCTGGAGGCCGGCTGGTACCTGCTCATGAGAGCTAACTGTAATCAACCCTTTCCAACTCCACTTTCAATGACATCACATGGATGGCTTGACATTGGCCACGGCAGGAGTATTTACACCGTGTACACCGTCCAATGCTACAACTGAGGAATTTTTTTCAGTGCCAGTTTACTAGCACACCAATATGTTTTCCCAGTGAGTCTCTTACAGGAGCTTCCCAGAAACCGAACATCATTGTTCGGGACCATTCATCTAGCTACACTCTAGTGAGTGATTCGGACCCAGAAGCCCATCCCCAGGGGCTACTTCCTTGGGCCACTTCTAATACCAACTGCTTAGGTTTGGGTTTTCCAAGAATCTCATCCTGAGACAGAGATTCTTTTGTTTGATCGGTAATCCCAGGAACCACAGATGGAGGAGTGAGAAATGGAAATGGAAAAAAAGACAATCAACTGTGTTATCAAGCCTGTTCCCACTCTGGGCGGGTAGAGTTCAGTCCTGCTGGGAGCATTGATAAACCGTGCAAAACTTTCCTTATAGGTAACCCACCTGCAGTGAGGAACCTGGCATATAGTAAACCAATTCTCTGATTAAGAGCTGCTTTAGGGAACTTTCAGCTTGCATTGTGCAAAGGTAGATTGTGTTTCCTGGGCCAGAAATAAAACCTCAGACAGTGATTCACTGTTGTTTACAGTAAACGGCCTTTGATGAATAAAGGTAAATTCTGAGAGTATATGAAGGTACTGACAGTTTTTATGACAGGAAGTAACACATGCGTTTTCCACTTATTTTACCTACTTGGCAAATAATTTTCATTCGATTCCTATAAACTCTAAATTAAGCCCTTGGGATCCGCAAAGGGAAATCGACCTAACACCAAAAGAACAATGTATCAAACAATGACACTCTCAGGGAGAAAATCACAGTTGTACAAAATAAAGAAACAACAGTGGCAAGAAAAGTTGCCTTGTACAGAGTCTATAGCCAAAGAGTAACTTCCTTTGAAGAATAAAAACTAGCCTGTGTCAAAGGAACCATAGAAAAAGTGTTAACATCTAACACTTCCCAGGAAAAGAGTTAGAATCTGGACCAGAGGACTTCCTTCCAAACATGTGACACACACTGACAATAAAAAGCAAAGTCTTGGGATATTTATTTGGATTTTAGAAGCTTTGACATAGAGCAGCACTGAATGGAAAAGCAGATTTTGGATGAAGTAACTTTACAGTAAATGCTGACTGACAGACTGCCTAGAAGATCGGAAGTAGCCTTTGAATTTTTTCTACTAATAAAGTTAATACAAGAGGATTTAAAAATTGCCAAATACAGATATGCAAAAAGTTAAAAAAAATTCCCCAAGCCGCATCACCAGTATATAGGGTTTTTTGTTTGTTTGTAACATTTTGGTATCTATTCCCCATAACATTCTTCTCTTTCTCTCGCCCCCTCCCCGTTTCTTCCCCTCCCCATCTCTCCCCGCTCCACCCCCCTCTTCCTCTCTCTCCCCCTTTCCAAAATAGGGAACATTTTTTTCATATTCTAAGTTTAATTCTGTTCCACTTTTTTTCACCCTTTCCTGTCCGAGTTACCTGTATGTTGGATCTGTCTTGTCAGTTCTCTGCATCTACCATGCTTTTCTAATAGTCATTTTCTCTAATTTCAAGTATTGGTTGAAGTTGTCCTCCACGTGGTTTCTTTACGTTTTTAGAAAGTTACTTCTGATCTTTAGTGCTTTCCACGGCATCATCTACATCACTTCTGTAATCCGCTCAGCTTCCTTTAGTTTCCTCCTGGTTCCGTAACTACTCACCTACGATGAAGATTAACCTAGAGAAAGCACATGAGCACAAACAGCTTCAAGTAGGAGGGGCCCAACTAATTCTAGACATCTTGACATAAAGATAAAGGTAGCAGATGAAGAGAGAAAGAGTTTCAGGCAGAAAGAATGAGCAAAGACACACAGATAAAAGCCTCCATTTGTGAATTAAGGTGAGTCTAATTTTTCCTATAATTTTCAGTGTATAAAGAAATGAAACGGGATGACAAAGATAATGTAATATACATCTTTAATACAAGGTGTGGTGGAAACTACGACCACAGATCCAAACTTAAGATAGACCCTGCCGGTCATCCGTACGGAGGAAAGAAAGGAAGAGGGACCCCACTGACCACAAGTTGGGTGATTCTATCTCCCAGGTCCTCAAAATAACAAAACATAGGCTTCCTCATATACACAGTTACAATCCAGGATCTGTTTAGGAAGCCTTCAAGTCATAAGGTGCCAAACGTCAAAAGGTCCTTTTAAGCTGTGCTGATAACATGTATTTCTTACAGATAACAGTATTTATCCCCTTTTAAAAGAAAAGGCTTTAGCAGTTTTCTGAGACCTCGGTATTCTTTCTCCAACCAGTAGGCTACACTTCCTATTGCTCTGTTCTGATGGCGCCGACTTTTTCACCAAGACTAAGAAATATACTTCTTCTGTGAAGCTTGATTAGAAGCCATCATTTATGCATATCTAATATTACCTTTCGAAGATTTCAAATGTCCCTGATGTGAGACACCTTAATCAAAACCGTACCACAGGTACATGCATTCAACATGATCATAGGTATTTCTCATTATGAATTTATTACTTTTGTGAAATTCACATTTAAGCCTTTAGAGCCATTAAACATATCAGATAAACCCGAGTTCAGACTCCAACAAGCAGAAATAGGTATAAACTTTAAAAGAAAGTTATCCCTGAGCCCAACCCCTTTCCCAGAAACTTTCTAAGGCATAAAAATAAAGCAAGCCAATAGCATGATAGAAAATGTGATATCCAAGTAGAATTGTTTATAAATAGAACGTTTTACAAAGTTTCCACGAGGCATCAGGTGTCCTCTAAACCCCCTGCATGCTGACATTTTCCAGCCCACTAGCTAAATTAAGGCTGAGGAAAAAATTACCTACGCATTGTATTTTTATGTGACCGTTAATCTATTTTTATATACTGCAGATATATAACAACACTTCATATCAAAAGACATCCCACGCCCACACAGACACCACAACACAGCTATATGGGCGAAGATAAGCAAGAAGATGAAATATTCATTCACCTTCATGTTGCCAAAGACACTGTAACCAAAAACGGTCTGGAATGAGTGGGGTGAGCCACTGTGCTTGATTTTCTGGGACTGTCTCTGTTGAAGCCTGTTGCCCTGATTTAGTTACCGAAAGCACTCCCTTGTACTCTCAGAAGTGTCCCATTTTAGATAATAAATTCTGTGATCATCCCAAGGGTGGGACAATTCATCAGTTATTTCTGAGTTTCTGTAGTATTTGGAGGAAGCAAAATTAGAAACATTCGAATAAATTAATTGTCCAGCAGAGAGAACACCATTCGGTTAAAAACAGATTTCAGGACAAGTAGAAATATAAAGATAATGAAAATGGTAAAGAAAATGAAGACATACAGATGACTGCTCTGTGACAGTTTGAGGATTTTTACCTTTGCAGTCAGGAGGATGAAGCAGATGACGTGCCCAGATAAAATCAATTTACTCCAAAGATATTCAGGAAAAAAAAAACACCAAAAAAATCCAAAACATGAAATCAAAAGATATGAATGGAAATATTAAACATTTATCTTTGTTCTGCCCAGAGAATATTATCACTATCTCAAAATTGGCTATGTTATATTCATTTTCTGTGCTTCTATTTCTTTCTGTCTTTGGCACACGTGTACACATACGCTCCAGCTAGGGTACAGTCTGCTACACAACAATGATTTGGCTTGTGTAATTACACTTGGGTAAATATAGTAAGCCAAGATACAGGGAAAACAAAGCTTCCTTCTTTATATAAGAATACAAAATCTGTTGCCAGGATCCTGGCACTAACACTTTTCTTACTTTCACATCACAATAGACATCCAAACACTGAACAAGTAACAGTAGTTCTAGTGAGATTTACTTTTCTGGCCCTGGATGTCCAAAATAGAAAATGAACAGAAGAGTATGTTTGTTTTAAAGGCTAGTTTTTTCCCTTACATTAATTTTAAATGATCATATATATTTTTATATGAGGATATGTTGACACATATACCACACTCAAAATGCATGAATATTTCAAATACTTTTAATTATCGTAATTTTTCACAGGTATGTGATTTGTTTACATAGGATTCATTATCTGGACTTTGTGTCTTGTTCTTTACACTTGTATAGCCCTGAGAAAATGAAAACATACAGATGACTGCAATGACGATGACCTTTGCGGTCTGGGCTGAAGCAAATGATGTGTGTCCAGATAAAATCAATTTACTCTGAAGATATTCAGGAAAACATGATTCCAAAGTCTGGAAATCAAGAGATATTAAGGGAAATATTAAAAATTTAAAAATTTTAATTGGTGGTGGTGGACTGGAGACATCCTGTTTTGTGTATGTGAATTAGTGAGTGGAAAATGTTACACACAGGTGCTCACAACTGGACCAAGCAATGCTGGAAAATTCAAACTTGGGTATCAGAAACATAAACTGAAAATTTGACAGCACAGAATGTGTAGAACCTTTGACCTTTCCCTCAATTCCAGAAATGATTTTAATTTGAAAGTGAGCCTACAATGAGCATTTTATATGACACATGCATGCAGAGAGCACAGACGTTGGCTTAAACAGTCGTAAGGTCAAATCCTACAGCTCCAAACTTACTAGCCATGTGCCTTTGAACCCATTTTTCATCTTCTTTCAGTGTCACCTATAATGTGGTTTGAATGAGTTATTGATGTATAAAGCATTTAGTACAGCACCTGACATATACTCAGGAGTCAAGAAATGATGAATATTCTTTCTTTGTAGAACGTCTCCGAATAGAGCAAACTCTGCCACTCCTACTCCGACAGACCTCCTAACTTTGGTTGCTGAAGGAGTTTGTAAAACAAAGAATAACTAGTGTCTCACCCATTCAAGATTCTTTTTCAAAGCCAAATAGGTCAAATACTTATTGATCTTCTCACTTCCACCTGCCAACTGTATTAAAGTGGCAGGCATATTCCTCCCTTGCCCGCTTAGTGGACAAACTGATAGGTCCCTGAAACGTTGTTTTTATTTTCTCAGACATCTGCTTTTCTTATAGTCATTATAATTATGTTTGCTGGGCAGATTTGGATGTGACCTTGGCTTTGGGAAAGCAGATTTCAAACTACTCATAGAGAAAAAACAAGTATGATCCCATGTCAGAGAGATTCCTTAAAAAAAAAAAAAAGATATAATCCGGATTTTTAAGTCACAAATAATTCCAATGAGAATAAATTAGGGGTAGAAGGATTAGTCATTGTAGCAGCCAGATAAATGCTAAAAAACTTTTCAGAAAATATGCCAAACACAGACTGATCCCATGCACGAAGAAAGAGGAATTTAAAAGGACAGAGGTGGAATCCAGTTAGAGAAAAGTTCAAAACGGTCCTAAAAGGTTCTTTAGGAGAGTAATAGGACCTTAAAAGCATGGACTAGAATAAAAACAAACTCGGGAGAGGACCGATGTTGGAAGGGGCTGGTGTCAACATCACACGTGACAAAAGGCAGGCAGAGGACCTGAAGCTGGATTTTATTTCTGGCACGTTTAGCAAAGGAACAAAGAAAGAAAATGAAAGAGACAGTGAGGAATTTGAAAGGAGGACATAGTCATAGTAGCTGATCAGATTCAATTGAAGTAATTTCCTACACATCACATAATAACGCTAATAGTATTAATAGCAATCATGTTGGACTTGGTATCTGCTAGGCATGTGATAAGTGCTTTACGTTTTTAATCCTCATTGCAACCTCATGAGGTAGGTTTTACAAGTATTTTCCCAGCTTACCCATAAGGGAACTAAAATACACTGAAGTTAAACAACCCCAGCTTACCCAAGATGACAGGGTTAGAAAGTATCACAGCTAAGTTAGCATCAGGCTACACGTTCGAGAAGCAGACGATAGACTTTCCTCCCTTTTGCTCATTTTTAAATGTAAAGAAAGCTCTCTTAGAGTCTCCCCAGCAGACTTTTTCAGATTCGGGTCTTGCTTGGCACTTGGCAAGAAAATGAGACTACCATGATTGGCTTATATCAGGCAAGATTTACCTTGGCTTTCCTCGAAAGCAGAGCCTATGATAAAGGCTTACACATAGGTAACTTATTTGGGATTTATCCCGAATCAGGAGTGAAGGACAGAAGGGGAGAAGCTGGGAAGGAGAGAAATTAATACAAGGGGGTGTTATTGGCCTTTGCTAATAGAGATGATGCTTGATTCTCGAGACAAGGCAAAGACATAAAGTGAGCCCCATATTCTTGTGTGCTTTCTCTTCCAAGTCATTTTCTAAACCACGAGGAGAAACAAGCATTCTTTCTTTTTTTTTTTTTTTAAATTAATTAATTTATTTTTGGCTGTGTTGGGTCTTCGTTTCTGCGCGAGGGCTTTCTCTAGTTGCGGAAAGCGGGGGCTGCTCTTCATCGCGGTGCGCGGGCCTCTCACCGTCGCGGCCTCTCTTGTTGCGGAGCACAGGCTCCAGACGCGTGGGCTCAGTAGTGTGGCTCACGGGCCTAGTTGCTCTGCGGCATGTGGGACACGGCTCGAACCCGTGTCCCCTGCATTGGCAGGCAGATTCTCAACCACCGCGCCACCAAGGAAGCCCGAAACTAGCATTATTTCTGAGCAAAGGAAATAGTGGAGGCACAAGTTAGGGTTTGGGGGGCAGAGGACCAGACAGGAGGTAGCTACAGAGAAGAACCCCCTAATAAACTACCAAAATATCACCGAATGTACTCTACCACATCCAAATACATGCGTGCTTAGGGAAACACCCAGCGGGGCCTTGCAGAGAGTACCGCTAAGAGGACAGAGTGGGGCAAGGACATCACTGCTGCACAGTCTACAGAGAAATGAAATTCAGTCAGAGCTGTTATACAGCCGTGTCGGTGAACCCCCTGGGAATTTGGCTGTGGTCCCAGAAAAGCCAGGTGCTTTAGGAGGAAGAAAAATTTTCTAGATGTAAATCTAAAAACAAAATGTATCATCCTTATTAAAGTCCATAACCAAGACATGACAGGTCAAAGCGAGCCATCAGCAATGTAACTGACAGTCAAAACTCAACAGCATTTATAGGAAGGTGATATAATCCAGCGCATCTCTAATGTAGCACCTATAATATCCAGCAAGCATTCAGACAATTATCTATATGCAAAGGAGCAGCTAACAGTGATTGGTAATCAAAAGATTAAAAGTCAAAAGATAAAAAGGTCAATAGAAGCAGATTCAGAAACGATCCAATTACTAGCAACGTGACTTTGTGAAACAGCTTCAATTCTAACCCATAAACCATGATTTAACAAAAACCAATCCCATAGATTTGCTGTAAGAATTAAATTCATTAATTATATTTGGAAGTGAATTATCATGATAAAATTACATATTGTATGATTGTCATTATGTCAAAAAATTAAGACAAGCAAACAAGAGTCAGAAGAAGTCCTGGCCTACATATACACACTAACAAACGTAGTAAGGTAGATAGCTAGGGGGAAGCAGCCGCAAGGCACAGGGATATTAGCTCGGGGCTTTGGGACAGCCTGGAGGGGTGGGATGGGGAGAGTGGGAGGGAGGGAGGCACAAGAGGGAAGACACATGGGAGCATATGTATATGTATAGCTGATTCACTTTGTTATAAAGCAGAAACTAACACACCATTGTAAAGCAATTATACCCCAATAAAGATGTTAAAAAAAAAAAAAAAAAAAAAAAAAAAGAAGTCCTGGCCTGACAGCAACTTTTTTTTTTTTTTACTATAACATATTAGTTTTAGGTGTACAACATAATGATTCAATATTTGTACATATTGCAAAATGATCACTATAGTAAGTCTAGTTATTGTTATATTGATGGTAGCTTATTTTTCAAATAACTCTGTGTTTAAGTTGGCATTTATTTCAAGTGAGACAAGGTAGTTTATGAATTAAGGGCTTTGCCGTCAGAAAGTACTAGCTTTGTGTCACTGAACAGGTTTCTTAATCTCTCTGACCTTCAGTTTTCTCAAATATAATTGGGAGTTATAATAACAGCTGTCTTGAGGGCATCAAAAGAGAGACATCAAGAATATACCGGGCTTAACACAGTTCCTGATTAATTGGGAGCCAACAGTGTGGTGAAGCTGTTTAAAAAGTCTAAATGATCAAGGTCGATGTTGGCAAAATTGTAATGTTCTGATAATGAGCCGTAGTGAACCCCAGTGGATCGTTTCCAAGGAAGATGACTTTTTTTTTTTGATGACATCTTTTTTTTTTTGATTGATTTTTTTCATGTGGGCCATTTTTATATTCTTTATTGAATTTGTTACAATATTGCTTCTATGTTTTGGTTTTTTTGGCCACGAGGCATGTGGGATCTTAGTTCCCTGACCAGGGATCGAACCTGCACCCCCTGCATTGGAAGGCGAAGTCTTAACCATCGGACCACGAGGGAAGTCCCAATTACATCTTTGAAGATGTACATTGACAGGCTTTTCTGACTAGAGGATTGGAATGGTTGACACAACTGAAGAAGTTAACATTAAAAATGAAAGACTTAGGCTTCCCTGGTGGCGCAGTGGTTGGGAGTCCGCCTGCCGATTAAGGGGACACGGGTTCGTGCCCCGGTCCGGGAAGATCCTACATGCCGCGGTGCGGCTGGGCCCCTGAGCCATGGCCGCTGAGCCTGCGCGTCCGGAGCCTGTGCTCCGCAACGGGAGAGGCCACAATGGTGAGAGGCCCGCGTACCACAAAAAAAAAAAAAAAAAAAAAAAAAAAGAAAGACTTAAAAAGTGAGGAACCTTGGACAGGCTACCATGTTGCTGAGTGATGAACTGTTTTCTGTGCTGCTCCAAAGGCAGGGCTGTGACTGGTATTAAAACCTGTGGGAAGGTGGATCTTATTTCAGTATTAGGAAGGACTTTTAAACAATTAGAGCGATCCAGTGATAAAGTGGCCTGATTTAAGAAGTAGTAATCACCCTGTCACCCAAAGCTGTTAAGCAGATGGTGACTGACTTCTGCTCAGAGTTGTGATGGAGGAAGTTCCTGCAAGGGGTAGGAAGTTGGAGACGGTGGCTGTCATGTCACTTCCAGCATTAAGATTTAATTGTGTGGAAATTCCATATATGGGCTTTTTTTTTTTTTAAACCACTTCCATGTGGTTTAAGTGGATATAAATTCCTCGTAATTTAAAAGGTGAGTCAAAAGGAAAATAGCATGTACGACAGCTCAGCAACCCAAACAGTTAATCATGCATCTTCAAAACACAAGTCAGAGCAACAGACAACTTCAAAGGGGACCACACCATTGCCAGAAGTTCTCGCCAAGAAGCCAGCTGCTCCTGGAAAAATACATTTCCTAGCTTGGCATCCGAACCTCGTGATTGGTGTCCAGGGAGGTGGAAGAAGAATGGGTTTATGGGCAGCCATAAATAACCAGGGCACTGAAATTCTGAAGATAGGCGTTTCTTCATGACGATTCAAGACCCAAATAGGGATGAGCTACTCTTCCAGCCCGGAGGTAAGAGAGCTTGAACTCCCCACTTGCAGAAAACCTAATAAAAATACTTCAAAACCCTGTATCAGTCCATCAAGTGCTCTGCAAAATTCTGCACACTAAATCTTGAGGTGATATTCTCTCTGAAGATATGAGGAGGAGAGAATGGAGATTATTAGTATGGGGTCTCCAGGGAATGCCAGCAAGGAGGGCTATATTGCTCTATCTATATTACCTGATTTTAGGTTTACGCTCCTCAAAGGACAAAGCAACGTATGTCTGAAACTCGTTAGGAAGCCTGTACTTCTGACAAAGGGGTACTCATGACTCAGTCCCTAGACACTTCCAGAATCCTGGCATCCAAAAAAATTCATCTTGTCCTCTACATGGAATTCTTTCTCCCTATGTTCATTCATTCAATAATCTTTGAGTACGTCCACTATGTTAACAGGCACTTTTCTAGGTACTTAGCATTCAAAAATGAATAAGACCTGGTCCTTGGTCTTTACAAATGCAAAAGCTGTGCTTGTTCTGAGTTGCTTTGCTATCTGCTTGGTAGTTATACAGTTTGTGTGAGTGAAGGGAAGTTGGTAAAAAGGAAGGAAAAGTGAATGGAGAATCATTTGCCTTCTCCTTATTCTATAATATCATTTTGCAGATGGAATAAAGCCCTATGACTAAATGTTTATTAACTATGAGAGGTACCCACAATACAAAGTTTGTTGTTATTAACACAGAGAAAGACCAATATGTTTGTTTGTTTGTTTGTTTTTGCGGTACGCGGGCCTCTCACTGTTGTGGCCTCTCCCGTTGTGGAGCACAGGCTCCGGACGCGCAGGCTCAGTCGCCATGGCTCGTGGGCCCAGCCGCTCCGCGGCATGTGGGATCCTCCCGGCCCGGGGCACGAACCCGTGTACCCTGCATCGGCAGGTGGACTCTCAACCACTGTGCCACCAGGGAAGCCCTGGTAGTTCAATTTTTAATTCCTTGAGGAACCTCTATACTGTTTCCCATAGTGGCTGTACCAGTTTACATTCCTATCAACAGTGCACAAGGGTTCCTTTTTCTCCACATCCTTGCCAACACTTGTAATCTCTTGTATTTTTGATAATACACATCCTAACGGGTATGTGTGATATCTCGCTGTGGTTTTGATGTGCATTTCCTTAAAGATTAAATGACAGGGAGCACCTTTTCATGTACTTGTTGACCATTTGTATATCTTCTTTGGAAAAATGTCTATTTAGGTCCTCTGCCCGTTTTCTAACTAGGTTTTTTTGTTTGCTTTGGGGTGTTTTGGTGGCTTTTGTTTGTTTTGCTATTGAGTTGTATGAGTTCTTTGTGTATTTTGGATATTAACCCCTTGTTGGATATGTGGTTTGTAAATATTTTCTCCCAATTCATAGGTTGCCTTTTCATTTTGTTGATGGTTTCCTTCACTAAACTAAACTAAACTAAAGCAAAAGCTTCTTAGTTTAATGCAGTCCTGCTTGTTTGCTTTTGCTTTCGTTGCCTTTGCTTTTGGTGTTAAATCAAAAAAAAAAAAAAAATCATTGCCAAGTGTCAAGAAGCTTACACCGTATGTCTTCTTCTAGGGGTTTTACAGTTTTAGATCTTGCATTTGAGTCTTTAATCCACTTTGAGTCAATTTTTGTGTAAGATAGGGGTCCAGTTTCATGCATTTGCACGTGGCTAGTCAGTTTTCCCAAGAGCATTTAACGAAGAGACTATCTTTTCTCCATTATATATTCCAGTACATAATCATTCCACTGTAGCACATTACCTCTTAACTTTTACAGGTAATATTGAAATATATATAATCAAAGGGACATAAACAATTAGAAAACTTAAGGTACATAGTTTAGCAGCAATCTCAGGTTAATACTGAATCTCTCTCTCTGTCCCCATCTTTCTCACTCTTTCTCCCTCCTTCCTTCCTTCTCAAGTTTCCTATTCTTAATAGGAATAATTGATACGCTGAAGAAATGCTTCTCTGCTTCATTTTTTCCCCTTATATCATTAACAACCTTGCAAAACATAGTCTCTCTATTACTGACTATATTTCTCCTATCTAGATGGGTAAACTTTGTGAGAGTTTTAGACATTTTAGTAATAGTAAAAGAACCAACAACCTAAAGGGACCAAATAACGTTTTTATGTGTGATCCTCCTGAGAGGATGTGGTAGCCAAATAAATGCAGGAATGTGGATCTCTGGGTAGAACGTGCCAAAACGATTGCCTCACTTTTCAATGATCACATTTTTTGGTCTCATCTAGGCTGGTTTCCCCACATGACTGCTCTGTTACATTTTGACACCTACCAGAAATAGCCCAGAATTTCTTCTCACATCTCAGAGTATCTGGGCTCTACCAACCACTACGTCTAGTAAACAGGACTGAATTTTCTAGCTGACCTCTTTTCCCAAATTCCATTCCAACCAGACATTATAAACTAGACCAACGTTTGGCAAACTAACTTGTGGACCAAATCTAGTTTTATTAAAGTGCAGCCACACCCATTTTTGCGTGTATATTGAATACAGCTGTCTTCATGCTACAATGAGGACAATTGAGTAGTCGTGACAGACATGTCTCGCAAAGCCGAGGATATTATCTGGCCCTTTACAGAATGAATTTGCTGACCACTGACCTAGAAACCACTACAGTAAATCGATTAGACATTCCTACTTCTAAACCTAATGCGAATAGTTTCCTAAAACTACACACCTACCTATAATTTACCAAATCACATGCTCCACAGTTTACGACTTATAGTGGGCAACTGGGGGAAAAAAAGGTGCTGATTTCACCGATCTCTAGGAGAAATCATTATCAGTTCCCCTTCCACCTTTTACAAATCAGTAACTTGCAAAGGAATTGAGACATGGTAAGGTTTTATGAGGTCCAACACGACTCTTTTTTTGAAAGCATATAAGGTGAGAACTAAACAGGCCTAGCAGTAATGAGTATTTGGAATAATCTTTTGGCCGTCCATCAGTGTCACTCTCTGAAGCTTTTTTCTTTGTGTTTGGAATGTGTTGAGCTCTTTTTATACATTGAATTGTAGAATATTATTTTAAGGGACGTATTTTTGAGAAGGTATTAAAACTTGAAACTCTTCCCATAATTACAAGAGAAAAAAAAAAAAATCCACAGCAGCAAAATACCCAAAGTCCTTGCCTGTTAATTAAATGTAGGTTAATGGTGTTTAGGAAAAAAGAAAATGTCACCGGCGGGGGGGGGGGGGGGGGGGGGGGGGTGACATTAGAAATTTTAATTATCTTCAAAGAACTGTAAAGTCACAGATTCCTGCATGAGTTTTCTATTGTTGCTGTAACAAATAACCACAACTTAGTGGCTTCAAACCATATAAAATGTATCACCTTAGACAGTTCAGTAAATCAGAAGTCTGACATGGGTCTTTTGGGCTAAAATCAAGGTGTCAGCCAGGCCACGTTTCCAGCTGCAGGCTCTGGGGAAGAATCTGTTTCCTCGCCTTTTTCAGCTTCTAGAGGCACCTGCATCGTTGAGTCACGGGCCCTTCTCTCCAACTTCAGAGCCCACTGGTCAAGTCCTTCTCTTATAGCATCACTCTGACCTTCCCTTCTGCCTTTCCTCTTCCACTTCTAAGGACGCTTGCGATCACCTGATCAGCTGGCCCAGAGAATCCAGGATAATCTCCCTATTTTAAGATCAGCTGGTTAGCAACCTTAATTTCATTTGCAACTTTAATTTCCCTTTGCGGTGTAATGTAACACAGCGTATTCACGGGTTCCAGGGATTAGGACCTGGCATTTTTGGGAGTCATACTCTGTCTACCACAACTTCAATTGTGATATTTGTTTGGGGCGTGGGGGTGGGGTGTGGTGGGCAATGAGTGGAGCTGCCCATCTGAAAACCATTCTTGATTTTCTGTGTTGTTTTAAGGAATTCCCCATTATCTGAAAATCTAGGTTAAAGGCAGGACCCTGACTCTCACCATGGAAACAACATCTCCCATTCTTTTTTTTCTTTTTTTTTTTCTTGCGGTACGCGGGCCTCTCACTGTTGTGGCCTCTCCCGTTGCGGAGCACAGGCTCCGGACGCGCAGGCTCAGCGGCCATGGCTCACGGGCCCAGCCGCTCCGCGGCACGTGGGATCTTCCCGGACCGGGGCACGAACCCGCGTCCCCTGCATCGGCAGGCGGACTCTCAACCACTGCGCCACCAGGGAAGCCCCATCTCCCATTCTTGACTGCTAAACTGTAGATCAACTAGACGTACGCACACCTGACTCTACATCTTAGGCGGTCATTTTAGCTTTACGGGGATTGTTAAACATTATTCATAGTGGCAGTTAGAAGTATGGCAGGTGTGATGAATGTAGCGGCACCAGAAAATCCAGATGTGCTAGAGCTGAGTGTCTGATGGTGGCAGTACCAGAGGTGTGGTCCTGATAAAAGTCACCTTAGGAGAATGTTCTTGCAGGGTGATCTTGCCCATGTTCCTTTCCACCTTGAGTAATACTCATTTTTCTTTCCTACATTGGCTATTAACTCTTTATGTACCAGGTTTCCTAGGCTATAAGCTGCCCTGTGTTCCTGTAATCCATTTCCTTTCTTCTTAAGTCAGCCACAGTCAGATTCTGTGTCTTGTAACTAAGCATCTTCACTGATGAAGATTCTTTGGGGTAAGATCCTTCATTTTCAAAGAAAATCTAATTTTCCATGTCTTTCAGTCTGTAACACAGCCTGACTTATAAGTTAGGGGACTCTGGGAACACAAAACAAGTTGTCAGAATGATGAGATGGTTTCATTGGCCAAGTAGAAGCCAAGAGGGCTGGTAACCCGGTAGGACTGCCCCTCATGGGGTAGAGGAGAGACCCACATGCAGGTTTTGAGACAACAGTAGAGCTAAGATTAGTTTGGACCAATCCTCATAACTAAAGAGCTGAATTTAGGATGCAAGAAGTAGCAGCAGGAGCCTGGAGGAGAAGGATTCCTCGAGGTTATGATCTCTTTCTTGATAGCTGAGTAGTTCACAGAAGGGAAGCTGCATTTGGAAGCACGATGAACAGAATCTAGCTACTTTAGAGGAAGTGGGAGGCAAACGTGAGATCAGGACATTGCTATAGAGTCCGCGGTGATCCAGACAGTTTCAAGAAAACCAGAGGAGAATACTCATCTCACGGCATAAGCCAGCAAGTCGGGAATGTGTAGGCATGTGGGTTCGCAGGGATCAGTCACAATCAAATGGACGCTGCGCAGACAGATGCCAGGTAGACTGACTACAGTCAGTTGGTACTCTGAGACTTTTGATGTATTTTTTGCTGTGACTTTGCAATTGGGCCACGTTGAGCACCAGGGGCAAGGAGTTTATCATTTGGCCAAGGTCTGAAAAGATAGTGACTAATTAATCACCTGAGTAACCAGTATCTTGGTGCATTCTCAAAGGAAGACAATGGAAGCTGGGCAGGATGTTCTCAGCAGACTAGGAAACAGATTTCTAGAACATTCAGGGGCCTGCATAAACCTTTCAGAACACCATGCTATCCTGGTCTTTATATTAAGTACTTTTGGATGCAGGCAGGTCAAAGGATGCCCTGAAAGATGTTCTGAAACCTCACACGCGGAGTTGTTATCAGATTTAAAAACAACAACAACAAAATACAGATATTAGGAAGGGAAGAGAAAACGAAAGCTCAGACAACTGCGGAGCAGAGAAACTATGAATTAAGCCAACAAACTTATTTTGAGTCATAATAACACAAATCAACTCCAGTGTGAGGTACGATTTTGCCGCATTGGATGACAACACACCGTAGCAGAAGATGGATGTAGCACTGGGTACACAACCAACCAGAACTTGACAATCAGCAGAAACCTATAAAAACAAGATCTGGACAAACGACCAGAGACCCGTGAAGTTCTTAACTCTTGATCAGACCTTGTTCCTCTTTTCTTGGTCACGTTTTACTTCTCAAGCTCTACAAAGCAATGTTATTATTAATTTTTTTTTTCTGAGTCCAGGGGATTCTCTGCCTTCTTTGGCATGGATTTTCCCTGGTTATGTTTTCAGGATACTCTGAAGGACACAAACAATCACAGAACAGAAAAGGACACAATCCTCATTCACGTTCCCATTAGGTTAAATGCATCCCGATTATGTTTCTTGTTCTGTTGTTTGTTGTTATTACCCTTCCTGTATTTGTTCCCAGACACCTTAAAAACATGAGTCAAAATTACTTTTTTAGGTGTTGGAAAGGTGGAAGATGGGGGAGGGAGAGTAGGTAAGAGTGCACGGAGAATTTTCCCTTATTTGTGCTAAATTTATTAAACTTAAATTTTATCCCAGGGCTTGTGCTTTACATCTGTTGCATCTGTGCTTTTATCCATGTATTTAAGTTTTGAACCCAAATGCACGCTCTCTCAGTACTCAGGCAACATTATTTTTATCATGATAACTCATTTACTATTTTCAGTGTCAAAGAACTTCCCTTTATATGCCCCCAGCACCCCATCTTTCATGGGCTTTGAATGATTCCTTGGAAGTAAATCTGTTATTTCTACAACGAGGGGAAGATCCATACGATAATTATTTACTAGGAATGTGCATCTCTCTCCCCCTGGTGTGTGGGTGTGTATACACGTGCACAGGTACATATATTGTTAATAATAGATCACAAAACCATGCGATTGTTGCCCCTGATCACATGGAATTTTATAAGGGAAGGTGTTGAATCTAGATTTTTGCCATCACCTTGACCAGGGGCAGCAACCTTTTCCTGTGAAGGCCAGATAGTAAATATCATCAGCTTTTCAGACTATAAGATCGCTGTAACAGCTACGCAAATCTGCTACTCTAGTGTGAAAGCAGCCAAGGACGATACCTAAATGAACAGGGGTGTTTATGTTACACAAACAGGTGGCAGGTCAGATTCGGACTGCAATCTATAGTTTCCCAACGGCTGAGATTGAGTTTGACACTTACACTCACGTAGGGTATGACTCTCCAAATATATGTATATATGTTGATTGATACCTAGAGGTTTTCTTTAAACTGGAGTTTTATGAAGATACAAAAATAAGATTGGGAAAAGGTAAAATGAATAGACTGTTTGAAATGTGCCGAGCCCATCTCCTCTAGTGAGAATTACACACATTCATTGAAAACAAGTGACAGGTACATTGAGTTGACTTCAGAATCAGTTTCCTTCTCTAAGCAGCTGGAGCCAACTGTTAAGCTGGGTGGCAAATGGAAGGGCTCTGGGACATTCAGGTTGTGTGCACCACGTGCCTGGAAGAGCAGTTTCTGGTCTCAGGATTGTTCTCATCCATCACAAATAATTCTTGATCTTTGCCTATTTATCTCTGAAAAAAGTACAGCAGGTGAGCACTGCAGGACTATGAGTTCTCTGTTGGATCATTGATCATCTCTATTCTGAAGATGATATGAATAGGTGTAGCATCTTTAGTTGAGAAAGTCCACTTTCCCTCTATCAACTACCCGCTGTGAGAGTAGTAAACACTTCCCAAGCCCTACTCCCTCAGATGTAAATGGGAGCTTGGGAAGCTACTCTGAATTACTCAATGTTCAATATGTATTAAATCTCCTTACCAAAGTCTCCTCAAGAAGACGGAAGGCCATCTGGGCCTTGCTAATCAGAATGAGGTCAGAGAGGTCATGTGGCACTGGCCGCACCTGCTTGTTAGAAATGCCAGATCTTGGGTCCCATCCAGAACTATTTGAACATCACTTTTATTTACAATTCCCCAGGTTATTCAGACGTACATTAAAGTTGAAGAGATGTTAGTCTAAATAATCCGTATTTCCGGCTATCTTAATCGTAGGTAAGGCAAAATGATGTAAACAAATAAGTGGATTAACTGAAGAATGGACACATGAATGGTGTCATGATGAAATGGACAGATGCTTCCATGAATATATAAATGCGTGAATGAATAACTCATTTTCCCTGAAATAGATAATCAAGTTTATAGAGGGACTGGGTAGTTTTATTAAGATGAAGTGAAGTCAGTTATGTGAAACTCATTACTAAACTGTAAAGAGCTATACAAACGGACAGTGCCGCTTTAATAGTACAAGCCATCTGGTGACACGTTAGTGACAATACATAGAATCCAGTAATGCGTTCTCAGAGAGATGCTCTGACACTCGTGCTCATTTACTTGGTACAGAGCTTAAAACTCTCAGCCTGCATTGGTAAAATGTACAGGAAAGTGTCCTTTAAGGACATTGGTTGGTGACGACACAAGTTACTGTATTATATGAGAATTTCCAAGAATTGTTTCTTCTGTGTGAATTGAAGAATATTTTCCTGTGAGCATACTGTCTTTCTCACTCACACACACACACATTTACACACGTTCCAACAAATACAGTCTCTCCTCCATCCCGGTGAGCATAACCCAGTATCCCCATCTTGGTGGACAACAGAAAAATCTGGGCTTAAGAGTGTGGTTGATTGAAAAATGTCAGTTTGAGGAGGTGACATTTTCAGTCCCTTGGGATAAAATGTACATACTGGTCAGTTCAGAAATACCATGATCTTCAAAAACAAATCATTTCTCCTGATGTGATGTGCATCAGGGATTCATTTGGCAAAATTTAGTCCAGGTATAGATAAAACTGCAGTAACTCTTCTTAGAGATACACAGCTTATGTTGATAGATTTGAGGACCACTGGACTAAGAATGGACAAAGTAGCAAAAAATAGTGTGATATGCCCACCAGTAAAGATGAAGAAACAGGGCATTTCAAAACTGACCTTGATTACATTAAGTAGTCAGGTGCGTATTAAAGAGCATATATTCAGGGCGTTTACACTTGAGCTATGGTTTAGATTTCATTCAGTCTGATAAATGGTTGAGCACTGTTTATCTCTCATACATTGACAGTTGGCTGAGGAAGGAACCCAACTTCACAATACACTGAAATAATTCATGTTAGCAAATTCTCCAGGATATTTGTAAGCACAAGAGAATCCTGTAGGGGTCGGAAAGCAGTAACCCAAAGACACGGCTGGACATTTGCAGTCGATAAGGGTTAAGAATGGAGACTGTATTTCAGTTTGAAACTAGAATCACATATTTAAAATGTAAATATGTCGTGCACCTAAGAGCACATATTTTAAATGAAGGTACTGCTTTTATAGCTATGGAAAATATCAGATTTTTAGCACAAAAACATTAGGTAAATTGAACACATTTACTAGTCTTTCGAAATTATACTGAGTACAATAAAACACTTATAAAGAGACAGAGTTAAACATTCATACTGCGACAGGTAAAATCCACAAATATGAGAAGCAATTTGAAATATCAGAACTGTTCAAAATTAAATGACATTTTGCCCCTCTCAATTTAACCACATTTAAAATTTACCTTTGACAGTGCTAATAAAGGATGTAATAAAGCTGGCCAAGTTATTTAATGCTGTTAACACTTCAAGTTGATTCAACCATTTAAGAATGCATTTTGAACTGCATTTAAAGAAATAATAACCCCTTTCTGGGGAATCATCTTAAAGAAAGGAAAAAATATATGAATTGAATGAAAAAATAAATATCATAGAAAGGACAGTTCTTTCTTACAGAAGAATTCTATTAATATATATAAAAAGATGGACATGGAGTATCACCATTGAGCAAACACCACAATAATTAAGGTTGCAGACAAGATCTACAATGAATACTAAAATTAGCATATTTTGGAGGAGAACAGGATATTTGCATAGCCTCAAAGTATCTTCCCTAGGATATCTGTTATATGATCTTCCCCAGTATACAAAGTATACTGGGAAAGTATATAATAATTGTATATAATAATTGTACAGTGGAAAAACACAGCAGAAGCCACCATAATTCAGAGATCAAGGCTAACTGGTACCAGTAGTAACACAAAACTTCATATTATAATGCCTAAGAAGGACACAACTTTACTTCTGTGGTGCCTTTGCCAAAGATGCATAACATCTTTCTGAGCAAAAATCAAACAAACAAACAAAATTTCAGACTACCCCAAATTGAGAGACTCTCTACAAAATTACTGACCCCTAAGCATCAAAAATGTCAAAGTCTGAAAGACAAGGACTGAGACTTTGTTACAGATTAGAGCCAACCAAGGAGACATAAAAACTAACTATGATACGAGGTCCTCAATTAGCTAGTGGAATACAAATAGGACACATGAAGAACTGGTAAAATTCAAAGAAAATCTGAAACAACTGATGTTATTTCCTGGTTTTGATCATTTTTATATGCTATCTAAGATGCTACCATTAGTAGATGCTGAGCGAAGTGAGATGGGAATTCTCTGTATTCGTTTTGCAACTTTTCTGTAAGTTGAACATTAGACCAAAAATAAACGTTAAAAAATCAAGCTACACTATGATTTCTCAGATTTATGTCTCGCTAAAAATTGGTCTTCAAAATTGGGATAAAAAACTCTAAAAGAATGCAGAAGGGTCAAAACGAGTGTTAGAATGATGGCTCTTCAGGATATCCAAGATAATGAATGTAATTTTATATTGTCTCTAACTTTGGATGTGATTTGCACGGGGCCAGATCATGTCTGATTGTGGCTACTGGTACTTCTTTGATGAAAGCTAGGAACATCTACTGGTAAAATCTAGTGAGAATTTTTGGAAAGGCATATATATCATTCACAGAATCACAGTCTCAAAGACTTTAAGTTGGGCAGGGACCTTGGAAAAGCTTTGGCCAATAAAATATTTCACACGAATAATTGGCCAATAATTACCTAGTCATACTCTATACCCATACATGCCCTCAGTTTAAGCGTTATCTGACTTCACTCTACCTTCATTTCCTGAAATGTGTCACATGCAACTCTCCATCTAAACCATGCCTCTGAGAGGCTTTTCATTCATCTTTAAACTTCTTCAAAACCTGTTGTTAATTGTTATATTGTCATCAGGGACTAGCTCATTAAAATTAAAAAAAAAAAAAAAACACCTGAAAATAGAATGTAGGTGTTAACCTAGCCTTATGTACATTTCCATGGAGAATCCAGCGTTATGCAATTAATTGCTAATAGTCGAACGGCAGGCTGCCGTAGTATTTGGTTGATATAGATTATTGAGGGGAGAAGTAATTATTTCAGGTTAACCTCAAGAACACATAAATACATAATGAAAAAGCTCACGTTGCTCTCTTTTTACTGAAAATCTTCCCTTCCCCACCCCCAGCCCAGGCCAGCAAGAATGCAGCCATAGAATGACATTTTCTGTAGGAAAAGTCAATCCTGGGACATTACAGTTTATAAAATCAGAAATATTTCTAGGAAAGCACAGCCAAAAATCAATTTATTTCTGTTCCCTCAAAAGTAGCCAGTGCTTATTTCGTCTGGTAAAAGAAAGTAAGACGTATATAAGTGAGAGAGAAGAATGGGTTCTCACAGCTCCATCCATTCTCCTCCCTAAATGCATGGGTGATGCTGCTTGGGTACATTTTCATTAGTTACCTCTGCTTCTATGGCTGTGTTCTGGGGCATTTTCTAGTAGATTTTGCTGACACTTGGCCACACAGCATCAATGAAAGTCATTTCACTGTCTAGGAGAGATCAAGAGAAAACCTGACCTTGTGTTGCTTAGGTTTATATCATTAAATGGTGACGTTTCTGTTGGTTGACAAACCTTATCCCCGCAGCTGCCATGGTGTTCTTTTCTTTGGTCAACACTCTAACCTTACCAACTTCCTTTCCATTCCTCTGCTCCAACAAAATTACTCTTGCCCCAGGCCTTTTACACTTGCCATTTCCTCTCTCCAGAATGATCTGCTTGCTCTTCCCCTGGCTGGCTCTTTTCTCAACCTTCAAGCTCAGCCCAAATATTATTTCTTCAGACTGGTTCTCTCTGCATACTTCTCTGTAACGTAGCCCCCAATCCCATCTTTAGAAGTAGTCTTCTATCACCAAACACGATATTGTCAAAGGGCTTGTCAATTCCAAAATCATCTATTTAGTTTTTATATTTTTGGTTTAGTCCCCCCATGAGAAAATAAGCTTCATAAAAATAGAGGCCATGTCCCATTACTCTGTTTCAGACACCGTCCTACCAGCAGCTCTGTGGAGTTGAAACTCTTACCCTTTTATGGTTGAGAAAACATTTCAGAGGTTAAAGAATATGCCAAGGGTCGTACAGCTAGTGAATGGCAGAGCCAGAATTCAAACTCAGGCAGAGAGAATAGAGCTCTTAGTCACTTTATTAAACTCTCAGGATTCAGTAAAATCAAGTACATAAAACACTTAGCACAGGTTCTGACTCATAGCACTTAATAAATATTTGATCTCATAAAATCTTCAAAATCATCCCAGGGGAAAAATAGTATACTCTATCTCCATGTAATAAATAGGAGAATAGTTGCTATTCAAAGGGGAGAAATCATTTGCCCAGGAAAGCAGTACAGGTAGTGTCCAACTCACCCTGGTGGCTCAGGTCTTTCCCGGGACACTTAATATCTTGTAAACCAGGACGGGTGGTCAGCCAAGCAGAGTCCGTATTGAAATCAGCTATACTGAATTCCAAAACTCATTCCCTCTTCCTCCCAATATTATAGTAGACAGGCTTGTGCTTCAGGATCTATACTGAAGTTATTGAACTGAATTGCTTCCCTTTATTAAGACGATGGGCAGCAGCTCCTTGGAAATACTGGAAAATTTGAGATTGTCGTTTTAAGACAGATAAGTGAAAGCAGTCTGGGATGAAATCAATTCTCAGAACCCTGAAAGTTGTAATTTTGCAAGTACAGCATTAGGTACCAGCGAACAGCTGGCCGCACCCCACAGCCATAAGAGCTTCCATGCCGAAGGAACCCGGGTGATTGCTTTTATTTATTACTTTTTAAAAAATAACTGTATTTATTTTTGGCTGCATGGGGTCTTTGTTGGGGTGCGCGGTCTTCTCATTGCTGGTGGCTTCTCTTGTTGTGGAGCACAGGCTCTAGGCATGTGGGCCCAGTAGTTGTGGCTCACGGGCTCTAGAGAGCAGGCTCAGTAGTTGTGGCGTACGGGCTTAGTTGTTCCGCGGCATGTGGGATCTTCCCGGATCAGGGCTCGAACCCGTGTCTCCTGCACTGGCAGGCGGATTCTTAACCACTGTGCCACTAGGGAAGCCCCTGGGTGATTGCTTTTACATCCCCAACATTTAACCGATACCTTTTCCAAAAGAACAAGAGGTCCTGTGAGCTCTGTCCAAGCCTACCCCAGGACATCACATAAACGAGCACAGTAACTCCAGACAGAGAAAGACAGCCTCATCACACTCCCTCACGGCTGAGTCTCACCGTCACCGTCAAAGGGACATTACGGATGAGGAAGGTTTTCTTGGACAAGGGATTGAGATCTTCCACTGCTCTTTGAAAGATCGAAGAACAGAGAAGGAGGAAGCAGGAAATTATTTTTAAAAAATGGTGTCTGGATATTAGCAGTCCGTGCCACTTAAGTTATTTGTTAATATCCCGGCAAGATGCATTAAACACTTCGAATCATCCTGTTTGGAATTCTGCACCATGACTAAACTCTGAGGATCAAGAATCTAGTCCAAGAGCACTGAACGTCCAGATCAATTTTCCTCACTATTTATAAGAACAGGATAATCTCCAAATCTCGGATTTGCTTACTTAGGAGCTATCAAAACACTCACTTTCTGAAGGATAATCAGTACAGTCAGGTTCTGGAAGCTGATCTGTAAGCGGCTCTGCCTCGGTGGTTTATCCCCAGCACGCAGACCTTGATGATAGCATGCTGCCCCATCATCCTCCTTCTGACCCTTCTAATATTTTTGACCCCAGGCTTTTTTATGCAGATAACAAGCTCTTCATATTTGAAATCTACTGAAGAGTTCGGAATTCCAAGATTCCCAAGGTGGTTAGGTTCTTAGGAAAAGATATTTAGAATAATTATATAATTACCAATCACTCAGCCAATCTTGGCTGAACACGTTTTAACTTGTTCCAGCACTTTTTAAGACTCTTTGCTTGGGACTATTAGTTGTAGATTATCCCATAAAGAAATGCATCATATACTTCTATGGTTATTTCTGAGAAAACTGTATGGTATAAGGTGTTCAAGAATACAACCTACAGTTAAATTAATATGTAAATAAATATTCAACAGTTGGGGGCAACAAAATCATGTTGTATATATAGATTATGTGAAATAGGTTATGTGTAATATTTGTTATTTTTGATGCAAATGTATTAAAATGTACTATATAGTATAGTATATGAAAATAGAGTACAACTGCTTTTTACCAGTATATGTGAGTCGGAGAAAAATTCTAAAATTATTATGTAAAATGGAGTAAAATATCAAACATTTTCCTTGAAAATCGTTTATATCAGCCAATGTATAATATATTATGATTAGCATTCTTAAAATGTTAACTAAGGCCCCTAAAGTAGAGATTAGAGTTAACTTGTATATATACACATATCACTGTTTATATTGAAGTATTTTGAACATATAGTAGTGTACATATAAATTAAAAATTGTTGGGAATAAATATCAGAGAGATTCTTCTTTTCAGCAAATTTTAACAGGTTTACTTTCACTTTAGTTCTGTCCTGATCTGTATGCAGACCACTACAAATCTGTCTGGAGATTTCAAAACATTATATATTATTCCTTCAATCTTAATTTCATCAGCACCTACTGGTATTTCTCAAATCAGGACTGACTTCTAAGAGACAAGCCTATTTCTGCACGTGGTTTCTCAGTTCAATCACTCATAGCCTGTGACTTGCAATGGGATCTGGTACCTAAGGATGTTTTGCAATTCATGAGCTCCGGTATAGACCAAGTTGAAATTCGCCACCATCACTCTTGATCAACGGAAGAATCTAAATACAATTAAACCTTACCTTGAATGGGTGATGTGAAATTCAACCTTAATCGCTTTCAGGGCTACCACACTCCACCAGAATAAAACTGAGGAAAGATTCTCTTACACAGTCCAGGATGTTGAAGAAGGCTCTCCAGTCTTAGGTGCAAATGCAGTGAATGGAAGTATGGTCAGTCTCCAAGCGGGTCCTTTCTGTCATAGCCAGTGTTGCCAGCATTTTCCATGCGCAAGAGGATCTATGTCATAAATAAAAATATCAATCAGGGCTTCCCTGGTGGCGCAGTGGTTGAGAGTCCGCCTGCCGATGCAGGGGACGCGGGTTCGTGCCCCGGTCCGGGAAGATCCCACATGCTGCGGAGCGGCTGGACCCGTGAGCCATGGCCGCTGAGCCTGCGCGTCCGGAGCCTGTGCTGAGCCTGTCTCTGCCACAACAGTGAGAGGCCCGCGTACCGCAAAAAAAAAAAAAAAAATCAATCAAATGGGAACAATCTACATAATTGAAAAATATTTAAATATCATATGAATGCTTGGCCTCCTGTAACATACCATTGAACTCTTAACCCAAGTAACTACTAGATCATTAGAACTACTTGCTTCTTCTCCCAACCCCAAAATGAAACCTGTTGATAGTTCCCTGAGAAGGTCGGCTAACCAGAGGGGCCAAAAATCAGATTATTTATACGTACCATGTATGGACATTGAAATGAAAAGTTTTTCTATACTTTGTAAAAGATGATATCAATGTAAGTGTATTTAAAATTATTTTTCTGTTAACCTTGAATGGTTACCCAGAAACAGGTATATTTTTTAAAAGGGAATTCTGAAAAATAAAAAACGTTTTGCAGACATTCTTACAATGGGTATCCAAAGCAAATTAGGAATACACTTTGAAGGAAAGTAAAATCATCCTCTTCTGGTTGAGGAAACAACAGGGCAGGTTCAACATTAAAAAATACAGCATAATGAACTTCATGAATGAGGGAAGACAAGGCTTCCCTTTGACTTTCAAATTTAAAGAATGTATTCTGAGGGCTATAAATACAAAGGAATCTCTGAAATGAGCAGAAAGCCAGACACGTGAATGTCACAGTCAGCGGGCAGAGACAGATTTGAAGAGATGCAGAAAATATCAAGACTAGCCCTTCAGTTTGAGTCAGCAGGGATTAAATACTACAGAAGAAGAGCAGCACCTCGTACACTTTTTTTTTTTTTTTTGGTGGTAGGCGGGCCTCTCACCGTTGTGGCCTCTCCCGTTGCGGAGCACAGGCTCCAGACGCGCAGGCTCAGCGGCCACGGCTCACGGGCCCAGCCGCTCCGCGGCACGTGGGATCTTCCCGGACCGGGGCACGAACCCGTGTCCCCTGCATCGGCAGGCGGACTCTCAACCACTGCGCCACCAGGGAAGCCCCACCTTGTACACTTTTGATGCAGACTTGCAGGAAGAACACAATTTGGGAGGTACAAAGTGTTGGTTCTTTTTATATTTTCCATTTGCACAGTGATGAGTAATAAAAAAACGGCATTTTTTCTTGGATTAGACATTACATGCATTGAGTCTACAGCTATGAGTTTATTGGCCCTCACAGCAAGTTTGTTGCAGGGTGAGTTTTATCTCCATTTTACAATAAAAGAAGTTGAAATTGAGGTGAAACGACTTACCTCACGTCCTGTCCTCCAGGCCCCTCATCCAAGGAAAAAAAAAAAAAAAAGAAAGAAAGAAAGAAAGAAGGAAATACGTCGAGGAGATCAAGGAAGCGATATTTTCAGCTCAGACTTGAAAAGCTTAGGACATTATTCTATACTTGTCAGAATCTTGTGCTATGGGTTTGTTTGTCTTTTTAACTTCCAAGGCTCAATAAATAAAAACTGTGTCGTTGAGCAGCTATGTACTTCTTTCAGTATCTCAGCTATGCCTATAGAAAGACTCTTTTTTTTCACTCAAATTAACGCTATCATTCTAATAGTAAGTGACCTGGCTCACAGGTAAAACAACTGGCAGGAAATATATTCCCTTGGTAAGCAAACCCTTTATAAAAAGTTAGAGAAGTGACAGCAGATAGCATGAAAACTATGATAACTGGAGGAAAAAGTAGCAAATTTTAACTTACTCTGTAGAGTTTTCAAATCAGAAGTTTTTGGAAGAAAACAAGAATGAAGTTATTAACCCCCAAAATATGTATTTTTCGTGGCTGAACACATGCATTTCTAAATTGCCTTTTAAAAGGGCTTTACTAATTTACACTATTCCTGAAATATATGCCCTGATTTCACTAAATTTACACCTAAACTTAGTATACCTTCTTTAGTGAGGTGTCTGTTCAGATCTTTTGCCCATGTTTTAATTGGGTGGTTCATTTGTTGTTGTTATTGAGTTTTAAGAATTCTTTGTGTGTTTTGGAGTGAAAATTTTTGACATAATTCTCAAGGCTGTGGTCTGTGGGGTTGATTAACATTATTTAGAGGCTAGGAGTTACCATTCTATTCATAGCTGATGTAAATCTAATAACAGAAGTAATTCCTATTTACATAGATCTTGCATGTCCTGTCGGTACTATAGAAGGACCCCCTAAATTCATGACCAAGCTCTTTCTTGGGGAAGCGATCAAAATATGGTTGTGGGTACCCTGGATGGAAACTTTCCCTAAAGCTAGTTTCTGATGGCTTTGTAGTACATTTTCAAGAACATACTTTTTTTTGCAAAAAATTAAATAGATTTTCCTATATCATTCACTTTTTAAATTTTTGATTGGTATTGATTTTATATTACTCTTCTACAGTTTGGAGGATGAGTTATTCATGATGAGGAAAATAAGAGCCTGAGACATTTAGCGAATTGCAAACTGAGTTAGAACAGCCATTGTTATGTTCATTAATACTATTTTTTAAATCATTTATGGAAGTAGTTTCTTTTAGGTTAAGCTGCTGTTCCTCATGTAAAACATTTTAGAAGTTGAAGGTTTTTAGTCAATTCTCACCAAGGATACAAAGCAAACTGGGTTCAAATTCTAATAGCCAAACCAATATAACCTGGATTTCTGAGTCTGGGAGGAAGAAGTAATACATTCTCTATGGTGCTGTACCTATTGATCTGTGATCATCAATTAATTTTATGTAAGTATGGATTGAGGATTGAGAACCGGGCAATTCTATAATTGAACACACTCTCTGGTAAGAAAAATAAGAAAAAAAAGTAGAAAAGAGGCAGTATTTGGCAGCTTTTAGCATTCATTTTTGATACCTCATGCGTGATCAAACCCAAGCAAATGACCATTTCCCAAAACTTATTCCAAAAATATTTCACTTGGCAAAGCAAAGTCATTAGCATACCAGTGGTAGTTTCCCCCCTGGAAGGAATTAATGGCTCATGTAATTGTGGGGAGTCCCCTCACCAAAATCATCATCCATGACACTTCTGCCTTTCCTTCATCTATAGGACACACTCTTGAGAATTATCTCAAAAACGGTCACTCCAAAATATACAAAGAATTCTTCAAGCTCAACAAAAAGAAAATGAACAGCTCAATTTAAAAAATGGGCAAAAGATCTGAACAGACACCTCACTAGAAAAGATATGCAGATGGCAAATAAGCATATGAAAAGATGCTCTACATCATCTGTCATTAGAAGAATGCAAATTCAAACAATGAAATGCCACTATACACGCCTATGGCCAAAATCCAGAACAGTGACAACGCCAAATCCTCGCAAGGATATGAGACGACAGCAACTCTCATTCATTGCTGGTGAGAATGAAAATGGTACAGCCACTTCGGAAAACAGTTTAGCAGTTTATTACAAAACTAAACATACCAAACAATCCAGCAGTCGTGCTCCTTGGTATTTACCCAAAGAATTGAAAACTTATGTCCACAGAAAAAAAAACTGCATGACTGTTTATAGCAGTTTTATTCTTAATTGCCAAAATTAAGCAACCAACGATATCCTTAAGTGAGTGGGTAAATAAACTGTGGTACATCCAGACAATGGAATACTATTTAGGGCTAAAAAAATGAACTATCGAGCCGTGAAAAGACACGGAGAAAACTTATTGCTCAGTGAAAGAAGCCAATTTGAAAAGACTACATACTGTAAGGTTCCAAGTCTATGAAATTCTGAAAAATGCAAAGCTACAGCGACAGTAAAAGGATCAGTGGTTGCCAGGCAGAGAGGGGAGAGAGGGATGAATAGGCAAAGCAGAAAGGGTTTTTAGGGCAGTGAAGCTATTCTGTACGATAGTGTAACGGAGTGAACCCTAAAGTAAACTATGGACTTTGAGTGATAATGTTAATAATGTGATCATGTGAATGTAGGTTCATCAACTGTAACAAATGTACCATCTGGTTGGGGACGTGGATAGTCAGAGAGGCTGTATATGGGAGCTCTCTGTACTTTCCACTCGATTTTGCTGTGAACCTAAAACTGCTTTAAAAAATAAGTTCTACTGAAAAAGAGACGGGGGAAAGCCACCTTCACAATCTGTTCATACAAGATAGAAGTGCAAGAGGATGTTACTGGGTTCTCCATCAATATGAGTCTTAAGAGGAAATGACCAGATTCTCTAAGGCCAAGTGCTTTAAGCAGATGTATCCTTCTCTATTATGCTTGAGTCATTTAAAAATTCCTTTTATTTCCTCAATCTGTGCCCTATTGTGTCGAAGAACTAAAGGACTAGTCAATAATTCAGAATCATTATAAACCATTAATCATTCAAATTTATTAAACAGCAAAGATACAATAGTAGCATTTCTAATAAGAGGACCAGGCAATGAGCTATAAGCATGTTGGAGCCTTTATTCTGGTGATCGCTTATCCATTTCTCTGGAACAGATGCAGTCAGCTTCTGCCTTCTCCTCATTTACATGCTAATAAAGAGTTGGCAATGAGAAGGAGTCTGTAGATAGAGGATGTTAGAGATTCAAATGTATTTTCACATTCTCCTGAAAAGGAATTTTGATACTCAACCTACAGGTTTTTGTTCTAAAACCTGGGCCTTTGGTGCAACTAAATTTTTTGCATTTGCTACTGTTGCTATCACACTCCATCCATTTCCAGAATTAGCAACTCTGAGCAAATTCAATTTTTTTTTTTTAAACTCCTCTGGTCAAAATTTACATGGTGAGTTAGAGTGAAATGAAGAATTAGAACAGTTATTTGTAGTTATATCTACATTTTAGAAAAACAAACTTTCCTAGAGGGAAAAATAGTGACTTAAGTTGCCTCATTTTAGGGATGGCCTCTGTTATAAGATACGGAGATCATCTTCACTAAAACGGAATTTTCCAGTCCTGCTTGTGGAGAGTATGGTGATGGTTATTCTCCTAATGCTGATGTAAAGACATTCCAAGGACTCGAAGGGCCTTTTGAGTCAGGCCCATGTAAAATAAAAGTTAGCATCGTTTTCATAGTGAAGCATAATGGTATTTTTCTCAAATTATTAATATACAAAATGACAGGCTTAAGTGCTTCTAGTGGAAGGATAGGGAAGTGAAAGTCAGTAAACCCTCACCCAAAGTCTTAGCCTCAGCACCAAAGCAGGCGATTCTCAGGAGCTTGCCCGAGAGTGTCTGTAGGGCTCAAGAACTCCCAGGAATCCCCTAGTGACTTTTCTCAGTCTGAGATTCCAAGGTGGAGGATTATCAGAAGTTCAGCTGGAACACACATTCTGCTTCAAACATTCTGTCTAGCTGTGCATCCCCTTACCCCTCCTTCTTTCCAGACTTACCGACTGGACTCCAGCACCTGCCTTTCATACACTCCAACCTGGAACCTTATGTGTGGGCAAATTCTGGGAAATGTAGCTCTCTGCACTTTAGAGGAAACCTTAGAAGGAACTGGTGGTGATGCCCAGTGAAAACAGAAAGTCAAGGTCATGTACCACGATAGTACCTCTCCAACAGCTATTTCTTTCCCTTTGAGCATCTCAGTCCAATCTATTTCATACATATTTTCAAAAGCAGTTGCAAGTCTGAATTACTTATTTTACTAATGCTTATAAGAATTTGGAATTTAAATTGAAAGAAAGAAAGACAGGAAGAAAGAGAGGAAGAAATTTAGAAAGGAAGAAAGAAAGAAAAAAAGAAAGGAAAGAAAGAGAAAGAAAGAAGAAGGAAGGAAAGAAAGAAAGAAAGAAGTTTGGGTTTACTAAGCTTCTTGGATGTACAGATTATTGGCCTTTCATTAAAGTTGGGAACTTTTTCAGCATTATTTCTTCAAATATTTTTCCTCTTCCACTCCCTCCTCTCCTTGTGGGACTCCCATTACACATATGTATGCCTGACAATGTTCTATAAATCTCTATATATGTCTGTCTCTGTTCATTCTCTTACTGATTTACCTTCAAGTTCACTGATCCTTTTTTTTTTTTCCTGCCTACATGAATCTATTGTTGAACCTCTCTAGTAAATTTCTCATTTTCATTATTTTACTTTTCAAGTACAAAAATCATTGTTTCTTTTTTATAATTGCGATCTCTTTAATAAGAGACTGTTTATTGAATCATCGTCTTCATACTTTCCTTTAATTCTCTAAACATGGTCATCTTTAGCTATTTGGACTCCTTTGAAGTTGTTGTTTGCTAAATTCAAAATCTAGGGCACTCAGACACAGTTTATATGGATTGCCATTTTTTCCATTGGGTACGAGTCACATTTTCTTGTTTCTTGGCACGACCTTTTGTTGAATATTGCATATCTTAGATAATATTGGCTTTTTCCCTCCTGAGGATTGACTTTTGTTTTCTTTATAAAATCTGTGACATCTGTCTCCCCCCAAAGGTGTAGCTGCTGATGTTTTTACTGTTTTGTATTTGTTTCGTTGCTATTATTATTTTGTTTTTATGTTAGAGCCTGCTTTCCTAGGGGTAGTCCACTGTCTGCATAGTTTACTATTCAGCCAAAGCTAAGTTAGAGGTTATGCTCAAATACCTCAAGCCAGTAAGGTTTTCCACTCTCTGATGATAGGTCTGTGTACGAGCTGAAGAGTGTATTCAAAAAGACTATATTAAGTTTGCCCACTTTTTACTTCTTTCTGTCTCATTTGAGCATGTGCGCTGGTACTATGGACCAGGTACGTGTAAGTGGCTTTGGTCTGCTCTGATATCTGCTGCATACACACAGCCTCTGGCCACCCCTGGATATGTAGAAAGCTTACCAAGCCCCCTATGTGTGCCTCCCTTTACCAGAATTCCTTGTTCAATCACTAGCTATTCACATTCAACCTAATAGAGCAACTGGCCCTCTCTTTTCACTTGCTATCAAGATAGCCACTTGAATTAGTCAGGGTTCTCCAGAGAAACAGAACCAACAGGATACACACATACACATATAAACACACACGCATATATTTGTATATATATTTGTGTGTGTGTGTATAGATATGTAAAAAGAGCGTTATTATAAAGAATTGGCTCACATAATTATGGAGGCCAAGAAGTTTCACCAGCCGCCATTTGCAAGACACCTGAGACCCAAGAAAACTGTGGTTAGCCCAGTCTGAGTTCAAAGATCTGAAAACCAGGAGTGCCAATGGTGTAAGTCCTATTCTGAGGGCAGGAAAAGACGAATGTCCAGCTCAAGCAGCCAGACAGAGAGAGAATTCTCCTTTCCTGCACCTTTTTGTCCTATTCAGGCCTCCCTTCAACAGTTTAGAAGATGCTCACTGACACTGGGAAGGGCAGCCTGCTTGACTCAGTCTATGGATTCAAATGCTAAATATCTTCCTGAAACATCTTCACAGACACACCCCAAAATAAAGTATAACCAGTTATCTGGGCACCTGTGACCTAGTCAACTGGACGCATGAAATTAACCATCACACCACTTTATAATAATGTTCTAAGTCCCGTGCGCCCTCACGGGCAGTGACAGTGAAGCTGCTGGTGTTCCGAGCCTGTCCATCCCTGGCTGAGTTATCATGGACAGAATGAGTGGGGTCATGGGAGCAGTCCTGGGCAAGGACACCATAGACTCGTGCTGTCCTTACCCAACGTTTAGTAGTTATCGCATAAATGCTACTCATATTGATGTACAGTATTGTTTGATCTCTAGATTTTTTTTTTTTTTTAGCAATCTGAAATGATTGTTTTTGACAGTTTTGCCCAGTTTTATGGTTGCATTTTGTCAGAGAGAGGATTAGTTGGCTTCCTAATCCCTCCACGCTGGGAAGGAAATCTTATAAACTACAAATTTATCTAAAGTATATAAAATAGCTCTTTTTCAAAACATTCCCTCAACATTCCAAGCCTGCAAGGAAAGATGGAGAAAGAGAAAGAGAGCTCTATCTGGGGTCCCGAAGGTCTATGACTTCACAACAGAGTGTAGTGAAAAGCCTTGTACTTTGGACTCAAATGAACCTAGGTTTGAATACTGGCATTACAACTTCCTGTTATTATATGAACTCTGGAAAAAAAAAAAACACGTAACCTCTCTGAGCCTCCTCTGTAAAATAGAAATCATAGCCAGACTTTGTGAAGACTAAATGCCTTGGCTGTACTATGTACCTAATGGACTCTAGTCTTCAGCATTATACCCCTTCCTTTCCTTGCTTTCCATAAGCATGTACTATGTGCAACTGCCTGGTTTCATTTTTGGTGTTTAAAAATTGCATTAAAATGTGTATTTAGTTATTGGTGTTTAAACAGCGCATAGCTGGGCTTATTGGTAATTCAAGAGACACAATGTAGAAATGGTTTCTAAAGCAACCAACACCCCTCTGGTTTGATGCCCAAGAATGCAGCCCTACTCTTATGTTTTTAACAAGCCTTATGCTGATTTATGTTTGCAAATGTACTTTTGGTAGTTTTCTTAGGCTCTGTTCCCAGTGTCTTTCTTTAGATAACTATTGTATATATATTTTTTGCAGGATTTTCAAAGTAACAAGGAAGAAAGAATGAAGAGGATAAAAATGCATGTTAGTTTTGATGGGATAAATTCCAAACCAACTTATTCTAGTAGAAATTCTTTTTATTTTTTTCCATTTCTCTTTCAGTCAAGTTATCTGCGTTGATATCATTACACTACTCTTGCCATTTCTACTCTGAATTAACTCATCAACCACAACTAGTTACTATATTAGTATTCCATTTTTCTAAGTGCCGATCATGGCTAAAAAGTGAAACTCGATAATGTTAAAAAACTCAGGCAAGGTATTCATTTAGCTGGATCTTGCTAATATATTTATTACATATATATTTTTGCTTGTTTGGGTGCCCAAACATATCGTAAGTTTGAGAATTGAGTCAGCATTTTCCCTTGCCTATTAAATCTTAATAGTGAGACAATTTAATTTCTCCTTGATTACCTTTGAGTACTAGACATCATATATCAACCTGGTTTTGTAGAAACAATGTTGGAATTGGAGTGGAAACAGGACACAAATTTGCCCTTTTCTTCAATAGCTGTATGATCTCAAGTAAATCAACTCTGAATCTGGGTTCCCTTATTTTCAGTAAGGCAGTGGTTTACTCTCCAATTTTCTAATGCTACTGAATGCTATGACTCTGCAGTCAGCTTACATCAGTCTGAATTTCACTCATGTCTTCTCTAAATACTTTATCAGTTAAATGCTGTTACTGGCCATCTACCTAATTATACCAAGGGCTGTCTGGTGTATTTGTTCCATTAGGTGTTGGATAGTGTTTTCAGAGATACGATTTAAGATTCCAAGCAGCTGAACTTGTCCCTATTGAGATTGGGACCTTACTTTTCTATAGTCTCATACTAATAGTCATTTTGTAGTGATGTGAACTTCTTTATTGATCCATTATGTATCTCTATCTATCTGTGAGATAGATAGATAAGGATATATATCCACATATATGATCCATTCTGTATACATATATATATGTACAGTGATAGATATACTCTAGCTCTATCCTCTGATCCTTTTCTTAAACCTAGAGCACCTTGAGATCTATTGCTTTATTTAGAACAATTTGTCCTCTTAGTGTATTAAATTATTGTACCCCCCTACCTAAAGACATTGAAAATATCTTGAACGTGTTCAGTGTACATCCAGTGATATGGATGGTCATAGAGAAAATAAGCTATTGACCAGAGCTTTTACGGGATGCTTCTATTTCTGTACCTCAGTGATGACTTCAGCCAAGGGTTAAGCTAAAAACTCAAAACCTTAACTCACTCACCTTCAGTGTTCTGTGGGAGTGATGATAAAGAAAAACGACGTATTATAGGTCTCACCTCAAAAAGGAGTTCGGGTTTGCACAAAGTCACGTGGGCGCTATCTTATTAATGGTTTCATTTTGGCATTTATGAAATACATAAAATCCACACACTTACAACAGCTCTTTCCTCCTTCCTTCCCAAATGTATTTAAACACCTCATGACCTGAGGGGTTAGGAGTGAGTAGATGACTTTCCAAAGGAGTTATCTCCTGTCTGCTATGTCATTTCAGAAGTACTTACTAATTCACAGAGTGATATTTCACGGTTATCTTTCACGATACGGATATTTTAAAAGTATACTCACTCTCCATTTTTATGTTTTCATTTGTAAAACCTCAGTGTACATAGAATCAGAATTGCTGCAAGAAATGTGGAATCATGCTTCGTTTTAGAGACACAGAGGATTTCCTACATACTCTCAAATCCTTTTGAAAACCCTGTCTTCAGTAGAGGGCTTCAGGATTACATCTTCAGGATTTGGAAATTTTAATTGTGCTGTCAAAGAGTTTTCTTTGTCTTTATTAGAAGTAGTGAAGTCCCCAAACTTATATTTTGAAATATCACGTTGAGGATAGAAAGTCCACATTTATATTAAAATCTAAAGGAAATTGAATTATATGGTTGTAATAAGACCACCCCCTAGCTGGTTACCCGCTAATACTTCCAGGGCAAGTATTATTTCAGTGATCAATCTTTGTCAGTACAGCCACATCCCGCCTCTCCAACCGTATGACACACACACGAAGGAGTGAGAAAGAGAGGAGAAAAGCGCCGAAACTTTCTGACATCGTAAGTCAATTTGTACAATATTAAAAAATCAATCCTTTGGACAAAGGAAATCGAGAGCAAATCACTGATCTTAGGTCCAGTATAACCTTGAATATTTCTACTATTGATAGAGTGGGATCTTGAAGTTGAAGGTATTTTAGAAAAAAACATTAGCTTAGAATTAACTCCATTACCAACTATGAGGGTCTTGATCAATCATGTAGATGCTTGTATCTTTTTTTTTTTTTTTTTTAACTTGTGATGCTGCGAGGCACTCTTGGTGAAGTCTGCTTAGTTCCAAGTGACTTTTTTTCCTGCCCATGCCACCTAGTGGAATGTGTCCCCTGCAGCCAAATTTGAAAATAGTTGATGGAACAAAGGTAAGGATTTGAGAGAAGTGGAAACAGTCCGATCCTCAACCCTTGACCCTTGAAATCATGGCTAAGAGGTCCTCATCAGCCTGAGCTGCTTTCAGGAACAGAGGTGGAAGTTTTCCAAAGTTGGCAAGACCATGTTGCCGCCATTCGCTATCAGCCAAGAATGCCAATTCCTGGAGAGAAGGTTGTGTCTAGAGAGATATCAAACACTTCCCCGGGCTCCTTAAACTTTCCATTTTGGTTCCATTATTGTCTACATTCTAGCCCTGGATTCTCTCAGACAATATTGTATTCTTAATAAATTCCCCCTCTTAAACTAAATAAAGTCAATTGGATACTTACCCCCAAACATTCCTGCCTAGCAGGTATAGTAGAAAATAATAACTGTCTTAATGTAACTAAATTTGATTTTATAAATGAAAATGAAATGTAATGATATGATGGCGATTCTGAGAAATGAAAGTTCTAAAAAGCATATGATTTTCATCAACACTGTACAAAGATAGAGATTACTGAATAATTCTGGAATCATATTAACCCACTTTAGAGTAACAATTTAAAATACTAGGGGTTCCCTGGTGGCACAGTGGTTAAGAATCCGCCTGCCAATGCAGGGGACACGGGTTCGAGCCCTGGTCCGGGAAGATCCCACATGCTGCGGAGCAACTAAGCCCGTGCGCCACAACTACTGAGCCTGCGCTCTAGAGCCCGCGAGCCACAACTACTGAAGCCTGCGTGCCTAGAGCCCGTGTTCTGCAACAAGAGAAGTCACTGCAATGAGAAGCCCGTGCACAGCAACGAAGAGCAGCCCCCGCTCGCTGTAACTAGAGAAAGCCCGCACGCAGCAACAAAGACCCAACGCAGCCAAAAATCAATACAATTTAAAAATAAATTAAAAAATAAAATAAAATACTATATTTGTGTAGGATACCTTGAAAAAGTTACAATTTAATTGTGTCAAACTGCAAACTGCTTTGGGGAAATATTAATATTAATCTGGTTTATGCCTAATTAATGTGAAGAGTGCTTTCACATTAAAGGAACTTTTTTCCTCTCAACCAATATCCCCTGAAATTTCCTGCTCTCAGAATTTGTAGAAAGACAACATATGATCCTTCTCTCCAACTGGAATCACCATAATGTTAGTTAAGCTTTTATGTCTTTTGTAAAATGGCTTTTATTTTATAGAATCTATTTCCCAGGTGTTAAATTTTCCAAAAGAGTAATTTCCCTTGTTTTAAGTCCTGGTTTGTCTGGTACTGGTCTCTCTTGACCAGTTACTTGCATATAAAAAGAGTTCATTTAAATTCAAGTCCATAACCTATTTTCCACGGTTTACAGATGACGCTATGTAGTGCAAACTAATATAGGTCTTGGTTAAAAATTTTTTCCTCTTCAAAAGTGATGTTACTTTGAATTCAGTTTCTTAGTTATTAATGATAACATCTAATTCAAAGATGCTGTGTCTTAATAGATAACAAAGTTAAGTCAATTTAATTGGGACAGATTTCTCTTCCAGAGGACTGGAGTGGAAGATTTTTACATGGGTAGAGTTCTATTGTCATTTTAATAGTAACTCATGTGGTGTCATAAAATTTAGATTGGTATAAACATTAATCACTAAGCCACACACTTCCTTTTTCATTTTGCGCAGGCATCAAAGGCCTGCAGAACATGCTAGACCAGGAGGTACCTGTTTATACTTCTGGGTCGCGATTCATTGGAAGAGAGAACACTGGGATAAATCTTTTATCCTAAGTCATAAGGAAACAAGATTTCTTTATTCCTTATAAAAAAAAAAAATATTGGCTACAAGTATGAAAGTTTAGCCAGGAGGGAATTGAAAATATCTTCCTGCTATATTTTTCCACATCTGCAAAGTCTAGGCTTAGAAGATTTAATTTTAAAAAGATTTCCTCTTATCGTGAACAGGTTATGACATAAGCCAATTCTAATTTAATATCTTCTTAAATAGAACAGAGTTTTCCTGGAATTCCTATGCATTTCTCTGCTGTTTTATTCTCTTCTTTCCTTCTTGCCTGCCACTTTCCAAGACTTCCTGTCACCTTTGCTCTACTGTTTGCAATCTCCATAATCCTTCAAGGTCCATACAAACTCCACAGAACTTTTCTTAAAAATTCAAGCCAACAGCTATGTCTTCCCATACTTGATGTACCAGGATAGGGTTTCTGCTTTGCATTTGTAAGTATTAGGACAGATAAAGATTTATTAACAAATGGTTCCTATGTGGTAGATATGTTTAATCTATTATAATTTCTAACTCAGTTCTGGCTTCTCCAACTTACTAAAACATAAAATGTTTCCTAAAATACTAACATTAAAATAATAAAATGCGTCTTAGAATGCTAATATTACACTAACAGTACCTTCTATCCCCTGCCATCACCCAATTAAGCTCTTCTTTGTTGTCTGATAGACAGATTTTGATGAGGTCGTAAAATTCTCCTATCTTACTGAACGTAGATTAAATCTATAAGATTTCTCTTTTCTTCTTCTCTCCCTTAGATCCTACCTTCTTTTCTTCATACATAATTCATTACCATTCCTTGAATTAAAAAAAAGAGATAAGGTAAAAATAAAGCATGCCGAAGGAGAGGGGAATCTTCCTTTTTGCGATTATTTGCGATGAGAAGTTTATTCCTCTCTGACGGACAGTTCACGTGTTAGATCTATGTGCCCCTTTCAACTGCTAGGACTTTCAATCATTTGAAAGCATTTGAATCATTTCAAGACCATCTGAATCACGCTCTTGATTTATAGAATCATTCTTTTGCTGTTGTACGTATCAACATGGCTCCCAATACTGCGATGCTAAAATGTGTTGAATGCATAGCACACCACAATGTGAGAGAATATTCTTTATCATTCGGGGATAGCTTTCTTAAAAATATATACATATACTTTAAATGTATTCAATTCCCATACTTATAAATGTGATCCAGACTTTCCTCTGGTTCCCCGACCTCTGACCTTCCCTCAGCCACACACACACACACACACACACGCACGCGCACACACACACACTCACACCCCCCTTAAGTAGTTATTCAGGTTGTTGCAGGACCCACTTTGTCTGATCCAGGAAGTTGTGAATAAGGAATGAGCACTTAGAGTATAGATATTTTTTCCTTACCTGAACTTAATAAACCTCTTAGATGCTTCTCTAGAGGGGCATCTGCCCCTCACTGCAAGTTGGGGGTCCCTAGTGTCAATCTATAAACAGAAACAGTGGTAGCAAGAAAAAAAATTACCATAAAAATCCTATATTTTAAGAAAAAGATATTTCTTAACCATGACTGTTTATAAACTGAGATAATGCAAAAGTGTATTCTTGCAATCTTAGGAAAGTTCGGTTCATATTTAAATGCATCATATGTAAGGCTGCAAGTACTTTTTTTTTTTTCTTTCTTTCTTTTTTTTGCAAGTACTTTTAAGAGAAAAACCGATGCTCTTAATTTTTCATGAAGGAGTGAGCAATTAATAGATCTATTAATGCATACCCTTTATCCTTTAATCTGCGAATTTAATATTGAAAAACAGTATAAATAATAAAAAGCATTGAGCGGGGAATATAGGCTATTGAACTCAATTGTGCGTGCGTGTGTGTTTGTGTGCGCGCGTGCCTGCAGGTGAAAGTTTGAAATGCCCTTAAAATTATTTTTAGAAATAGAATATTATCAGGAATTTAAAAAATAGCCAGAAAATTTAACTTCTTAACCTTCCCAGGTGGCAAGTTAGGAAGGTGATGAAGACAAACTGAAAAAAACAAAAACTTATTAAGAATGCTGTTCTATTAAATCAATGGCGTGGACACCTCTCCTCTCTGGGTACATCGAGTTGGCTGCTATGGCGACAGCAGAGACTGTAAGATGAATCAATTCTTATTTACAAGGAGCTGAGGGCAAACATGTGTGGTCATAGGAATAAAAGGGTAAAGTATTTTCTCCGCCACTCTGTTCATTCCGTTGGTAAACCACAGGTAAGCTTTCCAGTGTGGAGTCTCAGAAGACCTTAGTGATTAAACACAAGAGTGAAAATTGTCCTAAAGTACCTCCTCTCGGGTTAAAATAATCTGGATTCGGATAGTTAATGGAGAAACAGAAATGAACTGGAGAAACAGCAACTGGGAATTTCTCTTAGTTGCATGTATGCATTTCAGGGAGCCTGACAATCTATGTCTTTATTACAGTGAAAGGTTATCTCTAATTTGCCCTGATAGGAAGCCACGAGCACTGTTCTGAGTAATTTGCTAAATATAAGCTGCTGACACGCACTTTTGTGATCTAAAAGAGGGCTTCCTCTACTCCAAAAGTTCTGATGGCGTCGTCATCGGCTTGTTGCTCCAGGTGCTTGGCTCTGCTCATCTGGGATCTGCTACCTTCGTACACACTGGGCCGGTTCAGGGGAAACTGGTCTGACAGTTCCTCCACTGAGGAAGCAGAACCATAGTGGTTTAACGAATTCAACGTTTCAATTGGTTCACATACAAATCAGAATGTAATATAATCTGTGATGGTTTTATTGCATGCTATTGTTTCAAAAGAAAAAAAAAACAAACTTCCACCCCTTGGAAACTTTCCCTAATTAATTTGAAGAAAGGTAGTAAATCTGTTCATTGAATCCTGCCCTAATTAAATAAATAAGAATAATAAAAAATAAATAAATAAAATAAAAATCCTCTGATTCTTGCTTTTCCTATCATCCCACAGTACATGTTGACATCATATTTAGGAGAATAATGTTAGTATGTTAATATGCAATGACTGTTGATGTATAATGTTAATCTATGCAAAACTGGTTTAAGCTGCTGGAGAATCCAACAGGGCAACTGCTAGCTTATTGTTATTCTAACAGGAGAATAAAAAGCACTACACATTTTAGCATCCTATACCGAAGTGATTCTCCAAAGGGGTGTTTTTCTTGGCCCTCAGGACATTTGGCAAGGTCTGGAGAGTGTTCCGATCAGCGTGGCTGGAGGGGGGTTGCTAGTGACATTTAGTGGTAGAGGTCAGGTATGGTGGTAAATATCCTGCGTTGCTCAGGGCTGCTAATGCCTGCCCCCAGCCCCCATCAAAGAATCAAAGAATTGCCTGGTCAAATGTAAATAGGGCCAAGGTTTGAAATTCTAAACTACAGGCAAGCAAACTTTTCTTCCCCTGATATAATGAAGGTGTTGCTTTCTATTTCAGAGTGTTTTGGGTGTGTGTGTGTGTGTGTGTGTGTGTGTGTGAGAGAGAGAGAGAGGGAGAGAGAGAGAGAGAGAGAGGGAGACTTTTGAGGATGAGAAATGTATGGGCTGAATATGAAAAATACATTCTCTGGTAAATTGGTGCAGCCAGTATGGTAAACAGTGGGGAGGTTCCTTAAAAAACTAAAAATAGAGTTGCCATATGATCCAGCAATCTCACTCTTGGGCATATATCCAGAGAAAACTCTAATTCAGAAAGATACATGCACCCCAATGTTCCTAGCAGCACTATTTACAATAGCCAAGACATAGAAACAACCTAAATGTCCATCAGCTGAGGAGGAGAGAAAGAAGATGTGGTACATATATACAATGGAATATTACTCAGCCATAAAAAAGGATGAAATAATGCCATTTGCAGCAACATGGATGGACATAGAGATTATCATACTAAGGGAAGTAACTCAGACAGAGAAAGACAAATATCATATATCACTTATATGTGGAATCTAAAATATAACACAGGGACTTCCCTGGCAGTCCAGTGGTTAAGACTTTGCAGTCCCAATGCAGGGGGCACGGGATCGATCCCTGGTCGGGGAACTAAGATCCTGCATGCTGCATGGCGCAAAATAAATGAATGAATAAATAACAAAAATATGACACAAATGAACTTAGTTACAAAATAGGAACTGACTCATAGACATAGAAAACAAGCTTATGGTTACCGAAGGGGAAAGGGGGTGGGGAAGGGATAAATTAGCAGTTTGGAATTAGCAGATACACACTACTATATAAATAAAATAGATAAACAGCAAGGTCCTGCTGTATAGCACAGGGAACTCTACTCAGTATCCTGTAGTAAACCAAAATGCAAAAGAACATGAAAAAATCTATGTATATATTTATAACTGAATCAGTGTGCTGTACACCAGAAACTAAGACAACATTGTAAATCGACTATACTTCAATTAAAAAGATATATACATTCTCTGGACTTAGACAAACCGGAGGCAAAACATATCTCCCTACCAATGCCTAATGTAATAACTGAAATTACTAAATTGAATTTCAAAATACAACTTAAAGAGAAGAAACAAAGATTATATGTTATCTCCAGAGTATTGTAATAATTAAGTATTAAATGAGACTACATATAAGATAAAGGCAAAAGTTAAAAAATCTTTATATTCTTGTCTATTACGTGTATAACAGTGTTTTTCTGTAATGGATAATATCTGATGTTGGGAAGACCAATAAGAAATTTGCTGTTCCTCTTTATATTTATAATTTGATTCCCATAGTGATCTCTTGGTATAACTGAAATTCTTTCTTGGCTAGAGGTCCATCCATTACTTATAAAATTAACTATTTTACAAGTCCTTTGCAAAACGAATCTACAGTGACAAAAAGTAGCCCAGAATTGCCTTTGGCTAACTCTGGGTGGAAACTGACTGCAATTACTGTATGTCTCTACATTGAAATATTACAGACATTCTTTCTTTTTAACACAAGTACAAATCAAGATGCACCAGAAAAAGAACCCCTGAAGTTAATTTCTTTTGAACTTCCTTTGTTGCTGAAAAGAGAGATGAGACTGTGTGTCAGTGAGGAAACAAATGGTTTAATCAAGTAAAGAAAATATGGGAGGATTTGTTTACAAAGGACCCACTTATAACATGCGGGTGTGGTAGGGAAATCACAAAGATAACCCGCAAGACAGAGCAACTAACTACTCTATCACTCCTAAATAAAATAGAAGATGCCCAGTTAGATCTGTGGTTCATTTAAATAACAAATAAATGTTAGACGTTTTAGTGTCAGTATGCTTTTTCCCCTTTTATCTTTTCTGCTAAATCTTGCAACCGTAAAAAACGATTCCAGATATATCATTGTATAATGATACTGCTTACGATTAACCATTGCTTGTGACCAAAGCATTCCACAAACTTTACCTGCACCCGTGATTTTGGATACCTTAAAAGTATCCATTAAAAGTGAAAACCTAAATATCAATTTATACAATATGATCACATATTTATGGTGAAGAAACACACAAAAGCTAAGACACAAAGGATATATGTGCATACATACATATCTGGAAATAAATGCACAAAAATGATGACATTGCTTCCAATTCTGGATATAAGAACTACAGGTTTTTCTTTCTCAAGATTGCTTTGGCTATTCGGGATCTTTTGCATTTCCATACAAATTGTGAAATATTTCGTTCTAGTTCTGTGAAAAATGCCAGTGGCAGTTTGATAGGGATTGTGTTGAATCTGTATATTGCTTTGTGTAGTAGAGTCATTTTCACAATGTTGATTCTTCCAATCCAAGAACATGGTGTATCTCTCCATCTATTTGTATCATCTTTAATTTCTTTCATCAGTGTCTTATAATTTTCTGCATACAGGTCTTTTGTCTCCTTAGGTAGGTTTATTCCTAGATATTTTATTCTTTTTGTTGCAATGGTAAATGGGAGTTTTCTTAATTTCACTTTCATATATTTCATCATTAGTGTATAGGAATGCAAGAGACTTCTGTGCATTAGTTTTGTATCCTGCTACTTTACCAAATTCCTTGATTAGCTCTAGTAGTTTTCCGGTAGCATCTTTAGGATTGTCTATGTATAGTATTATGTCATCTGCAAACAGTGACAGCTTTACTTCTTTTCCGATTTGGATTCCTTTTATTTCTTTTTCTTCTCTGATTGCTGTGGCTAAAACTTCCAAAACTATGTTGAATAATAGTGGTGAGAGTGGGCAACCTTGTCTTGTTCCTGATCTTAGTAGAAATGGTTTTAGTTTTTCACCATTGGAGACGATGTTGGCTGTGGGTCTGTCATATATGGCCTTTATTATGTTGAGGAAAGTTCCCTCTACGCCTACTTTCTGGAGGGTTTTTATTATAAATGGGTGTTGAATTTTGTCGAAAGCTTTCTCTGCATCGAGAACATCATATGGTTTTTCTCCTTCAATTTGTTAATATGGTTATCACATTGATTGATTTGCATATATTGAAGAAACCTTGCATTCATGGGATAAACCCCATTGGATCATGGTGTATGATCCTTTTAATGTGCCGTTGGATTCTGTTTGCTAGTATTGTGTTGAGGATTTTTGCATCTATGTTCATCAGTGATATTGGCCTGTAGTTTTCTTTCTTTGTGACATCTTTGTCTGGTTTTGGTATCAGGGTGATGGTGGCCTCGTAGAATGAGTTTGGGAATGTTCCTCCCTCTGCTATATTTTGGAAGAGTTTGAGAAGGATAGGTGTTAGCTCTTCTCTAAATGTTTGAGAGAATTCACCTGTGAAGCCATCTGGTCCTGGGCTTTCCTTTTTTGGAAGATTTTTAATCACAGTTTCAATTTCAGTGCTTGTGATTGGTCTGTTCATATTTTCTATTTCTTCCTGGTTCAGTCTCAGAAGGTTGTACATTTCTAAGAATTTGTCCATTTCTAAGAATTTGTCCATTTCTTCCAGGCTGTCCATTTTATTGGCATAGAGTTGCTTGTAGTAATCTCTTATGATCCTTTGTATTTCTGCAGTGTCAGAGCTGGAGGAATCAGGCTCCCTGACTTCAGGCTATATTACAAAGCTACAGTAATCAAGACAGTATGGTACTGGCACAAAAACAGAAATATAGATCAATGGAACAAGATAGAAAGCCCAGAAATAAACCCACACACACAGGGTCACCTTATCTTTGATAAAGGAGGCAAGAATATACAGTGGAGAAAAGACAGCCTCTTCAATAAGTGGTGCTGGGAAAACTAGACAAGTACATGTAAAAGTATGAAATTAGAACACTCCGTAACACCATACACAAAAATAAACTCAAAATGGATTAAAGACCTAAATGTAAGGCCAGACACTATGAAACTCTTAGAGGAAAACATAGGCAGAACACTCTGTGACATAAATCACAGCAAGGTCCTTTTTGACCCACCTCCTAGAGAAATGGAAATAAAAACAAAAATAAACAAATGGGACCTAATGAAACTTAAAGCCTTTTGCACAGCAAAGGAAACCATAAACAACACGAAAAGACAACCCTCAGAATGGGAGAAAATATTTGCAAACAAAGCAACTGACAAAGGATTAATCTCCAAAATTTATAAGCAGCCCATGCAGCTCAATATCAAAAAAACAAACAACCCAATCCAAAAATGGGCAGAAGACCTAAATAGACATTTCTCCAAAGAAGATATACAGATTGCCAACAAACACATGAAAGAATGCTCATCATAATTAATCATTAGAGAAATGCAAATCAAAACTACAATGCGATATCATCTCACACCGGTCAGAATGGCCATCATCAAAAAATCTGCAAACAATAAATGCTGGAGAGGGTGTGGAGAAAGGGGACCCTCTTGCACTGTTGGTGGGAATGTAAGTTGATACAGCCACTATGGAGAACAGTATGGAGGTTCCTTAAAAAACTAAAAATAGAGCTACCATACAACCCAGCAATCCCACTACTGGTCATATACCCTGAGAAAACCATAATTCAAAAAGAGTCATGTACCGAAATATTCATTGCAGCTCTACTTACAATAGCTAGGACATGGAAGCAACCTAAGTGCCCATCAACAGATGAATGGATAAAGAAGATGTGGCACATATATATATATAATGGAATATTACTCAGCCATAAAAGGAAATGAAATTGAGTTAGTTGTAGTGAGGTGGATGGACCTAGAGTCTGTCATACAGTGTGAAGTAAGTCAGAAAGAGAAAAACAAATACTGTATGCTAACACATATATATGGAGTCTAAGAAAGAAAGAAAAGAAAATGTCATGAAGAACCTAGGGGCAAGACAGGAATAAAGACACAGACCTACTAGAGAATGGACTTGAGGATATGGGGAGGGGGAAGGGTAAGCTGTGACAAGGTGAGAGAGTGGCATGGACATATATACACTACCAAACGTAAAATAGATAGCTAGTGGGAAGCAACCGCATAGCACAGGGAGATCAGCTCGGTGCTTTGTGACCACCTAGAGGGGTGGGATAGCGAGGGTGGGAGGGAGGGAGACGCAAGAGGGAAGAGATATGGGAACATATGTATACATATAACTGATTCACTTCGTTATAAAGCAGAAACTAACACAGCATTGTAAAGCAATTATACTCCAATAAAGATGTTAAAAAAACAAAAGCAAAAAAAAAGAACTACAGGTAACATTTTATTATTACAATTTTACTTTACCTTCTAAATTTCCCATACTAAGTGACTATAATCAGTCAAAATAAATAGTTTAATATTCTCTTTTATGAGGATTTCACAGTCCAAAATAATATGTTTAATTTTCCTTTTACATTATTTGTGCTTCTGATATAAAAAGTAACTCAGTAGAAGAACATATTTACTCATGGATAACACATTGTATTTATCCATTGCAAACACCCCAGGGAAGAAGCCTGAAACTTTGTGTGTTCCCTTCGTTTTCATAGTAAAATGGAAATTGTTTGTAGTCATGGCCAAGAATAAGGCTTTGTAACTTTGAGTTTGGCACAGACTATATACTATGTATCACTATCCAAATGTTGCTGGAAAATCTGAGATGTTTTTAGATGCTTTTACAAGAGTGAGTGAAGGATTATCTTATCACGATGAACAATTATATGTTGGTTCCCTTGAATGAGTGAGTACAGGAGGGACATCAAGGGACATTTCTAGTCTGGCATCTCAACTTCACATAGTTGGCAAAGGAATGATTATCGGTCTGTAACTTTCTGTCCAGGGAACGGAGAAATGGCTCACGGTAGGGGACATGCACTTGGCACCGTTTAAGCCATTTCTCAACATTTCAGTAACTGGAATGCCGCATTTCTCTGTGTCGACAGTCCTGAGTAACATAGTAGTACCCAGGAGATCATTTAAAGTCTCATTTTTTTTTTTAAATAGGTAGCTTTTCCAGGCAAGCGTAGCATTTTGCATTTTAAGTCCTGTCATCACCCATAGGAAAAAAAATATATGATGTATTTCCTTTCCTGCATTTAAGTTCAAATATTTGAGGTCATTCTTTTTTCCAAATAATCACTGGGTGCAGTGCTTTTTTTACCCCTGAGTTTCAACAGCTTACCCTTAAAAGACATAATGGATTAAAGAAATGCTAAGATTTGCATTTTTTTTTCTGAAACTAAGATTAGCACGCGCTGTATGAAGCTGATATCCTTCCATAGGAAAAAAATAATAATAATTTGAGAATTTCTTAGTTGCTGAATAAGGACGTTTTTTAAAAAGCGCATTGTAAAGTCTCGTGACGTAGTTTACAAAAAATCAAAAACAAAACATTGTCAACATTGCTTGCTTCTGTTTGAGTTTTGCCACAGGTGTAGAAAGAGGGTCAGCTAGAAGCATCTGATACCATTTACTCACTGGACTGTTAAGAGAATAATATATGGTTCCTAAGTCTCTATGTTAATTACAAAAAAAAAAGGAGAGAGTTCTTTGTAGCTCTGTCTCTTACTGAGATAAGCCACGAATACGGAGTGAAAGGTCCTTAGAGTAGAATCGACTTGATGGGATCATGTTGTTAAGTTCTTTCATTTATCCTCATCTGAAACATGTGGATAACTGTCGTGAGTCACGCAATCAGCAATTAAAATATAATTTTAAACTATTTTTTAAATTTGCTTGCACACACGTACACACACACGCACAGCTCTGCACGTTACGTCTATTAGAATAACTCAAGACAAAGAATGTGAATGAGCTCCAATATATCAGATAATTCTTAAGACTAAGAACTAAAAAATACGGCCACGTTAAACCTGTCAGCAGCATTTCCATCCCAAGCAATGGCGACGTGAATTCATCTCGGGGCAGCTTGCTTCTTCATTATGGAACAAGTACCTAAACAAATGTTAGTTATGAAATTCAAGTGCAAAACCTGCCATTTGATTCGGTGTGTGTGGGGAGGATGTTCAGGACCCCTGATGCAGCCTTTCTGGTACTTTCAGTTAGTTGCACTTATGGGATCTAAGTCTGCAGAACCTTCTTGTTTGCTCTTGTTGGCTTTTGCGTTCCCTTTATGGAACTAGAGTGCCTTTTTCAGGGCAGGTGTACGACCGTGAGCGAATGCATTTTCTCCCTGGTGATTTGGAGTAAAGACACTGGGATGCCCTGAAAAGTGCTGAAATCCTGCTGTTTCTCTCCTACTGGGTGACAGACTTAGAAATGGACTCAGATGGCCACAACTCCATATTGTTGCTGTCCCATGTACAGTGAGTGTAATGACTGTATAGCCTATCCTTGTGAAATATGCCCAGGTACTTCCTCAAGTGTACTGATTAATGAGTACCTTACAGCAGGCCAAGGGCAAGGCTACCTCTCTGGCTAAGAGGTGAGTTTTCTGGGAGGGACATGGGTATTGCAACCTTTGAGTGTCCCCATCAGACCTCTTCTGAGGATGATACCTGCTCTGGCCATGACTGTTCCCGGCCCTAAGTGTTGCTGCATCTAACGACAGTTATTAGTTAATCCTTGTTTTTTCTTTTCCTTCTATATGTGGTAAGGCAAGAAACCTTTAAAAGTGCTTCCTGTGATGTGGGAAAACAGAGAAACTGTCCAGGTGTCAACCTTCCATGGGATAACGTGGTACAAGGGAGAGCAGGGGCTACATGAGAAAAGGCAAAATCCAGCATCTTAAGGAGAAATGACTAGTTAAATAAGGCAGCAGGCCCAGACACCTTTATTTTTTCTCCCTCTTCATGCCTCATGAAAGTCACAATAAAACAACATAAAAGGAAAGAAAAACCCACAAAGACAAAAAAAAAAAAAAAAAAAAAACTGGAGAGAACTCAACTGAAATTGAGATATTTCAACAGGCTGGAGAAGTGTCATATGCCACAGAGGAAGGAACTCAGCAGATGGTAAGAATTTGCAACCGTAGAGTCGGATGGGAATTTGATAAAGAAGTGTATTAACTGACCCGAAAATCCTCAGGAGGGGTTAACCCCTAGAGACAGTAGGCACCACCCAGGGGTAGGATGAGGTAGCACTGAGTATGGCAAAATGGGTGAACTTAATACAAAGGGTTTGAAGTCTCAGAGCCTGTGGCCCTCTCCCTCTTCATTTCCTCCTCCCCCCCCTTTCCCCTCCTCCATCTATCACTGACCAAGGAGATGGAGATGTTTATTGGAAGGAATTCAACCTGAGAGGCTCTAGAGATACAAAAACAGAGAAACAACAGATAGTGACCCATGGTCTCCACTATCTATTGGGTGGACAGACCCTAAGCCCACCCTCTGACCTCTGCCCTGCAGTGATTCTTGTCTTCTAGTATTAATACCTTTATAGTGTGAGTGGGGTCTCGGACTTGCTTCAGCCAATAGAATATGGCAATGGGATGGGCAGTTGCTCCTGTGATTATGTCACATTACGTAAGACTCGGTCTTAATTCCATCGGAGCCGTAGAGACTCCCCCTCACTCGTCTGGGAGAAGTAAACTGTCCGCAGGCAACCTGCCAGGTGGAAGGGGCCCACATGGCCTGGAACTGGGGGTGGTCTCCCTATGAACAAGAGGCAGCCTTGAGCAGGTGCCAGGAGGGCTTCAGCCAATCCCACGGGAAGCTCTGCAGCTGGGGTGGTCCTTCAAAGAGGCCCCAAGTCCAGGCAAAGGGGCCAGACCTGATGTACAGACAAATCATTGGACACAGGTGCCTCCAGGGAGGGGGCGTAATCTCTTGTCAGACGAGGGCGTCCCTGGGGAAAGAGTCAGCTGTGTCAGCAGGCATTACTTCTAACACCTAGAATGAGAACCTGGGTCCTCAAGTGGGAATTCTGGGGAGCCGGGTCAGGGCAATTTGCAAGCACAACCTCACGGAACAATGAGCCTCTTATCCAAGGTCTAGTTCTTTAAATTATTAATAGTCTATCTCAGTCTTTTTGAATCAGAACAGATCATAATCGACTCTTAGTCATTAGCAGTCTGTTTGGAAAGGAACAGATTGTCTACATATAATTCTTTTTTTTAAACTATTTTCTTATGGAGTATCATTCCTTATCCTAAGATGTTTAAGCCAGTGGATGCAAATACATCATCAACACAGCATCTAAACGGCTATTGTGTTAGAAGAATCTTTCCCTTTTTGTGTTTTTTAAGAAATGAATCAGAGTATGATTTTTAAGACAGACCATCAAAAATGGTGAGAGCAAGATAAAGCCCTTTAATGTTTCTCGATCAGGTAAATTCAAGCCATGTAGAGTCTAGCTCAGTTACAGAGTAACATCAGTGGGGTCATACGTATTGGGTTGTATTTCACAGGAGCTAATAATAATCTCTTAAAGTCAGGATGTCCCAAGGATACATCTTGTGAACGAGCTACGAAACTTTCATGGTAACAAGATATGGAACAGGTATTAGCTGGATAGGGCAGCCAACCTGGATGACAGTTTATATTCTTAGAGTTTTCAAGGTGAATGTCTTGCAAACATTTCCATTTTTATACATGTCGAAGGAGACACAGCTCAGGGATTTACGTCTCCAAAGTGCCTGTGTCGTAACGTCTTTTCTTCAAGTGTGTGTGTACTTGACAATTCTGGCTTCAGTTTTCTCTGTCAGCAAAGCTAAATAAATGAATATAAATCTGTAGTGTCCTGTTACATAACAGCATGCGATGTTCAAACTGGGGAAAATAAAATAACTGTTTAGCTTAATGTGGTTCAAGAATTTTAGGTCTAAAGTTAGGTCTTAATTATTCTTTTCTACTTCTTCCTTTGCACACTGTCTTCACTTTTAACCTCACTGCTTTTTTCTAGATTAAGTCTTTGAAACATACAAAATTACAGCTCCTGACACATATAAGCGTGATAGTTACTGGGGCTATTCTTTCAAAGGCAATTTACTAGTATCGTAATTGACATTTTAGATCATCACAAATAGCCCAGGAATCTGAATTCTGCCCGAAACTGCATTTGTTCCCGGGTAAATTACTTGGCATAATAATCTATTCATGACATTCTTTCTGAATATTTATAGAATTTTTATTTTCATTGATTGGGAGAAATTTTTCATATTTTTCTCAAATATTCTGAAAGCATCAATAGAAATATTGTCAACAGCTGATGGAAAACTCCCACCAGAAATTAGTTCCATAATGAAACATTACATTTGACTATTTCCAAGAATCGACAACCTTTATCTTCCTGATAACAGGCAATTGGACACGCAGGATATTGAGGCCAAATAATTTCCTAGGCGTTACACTAGGGAGGAAAACAGATTTCCATCAGGCCCACTGTGGGAAAGGAAACAAAGAATAAAATTTCCTAGTGTATTCTCACTTTTTTTTTTTTTTTAAAGGGAACGCTATTTATTTATTTATTTATTTTGGCTGCGTTGGGTCTTCGTTTCTGTGCGAGGGCTTTCTCTAGTTGCGGCGAGCGGGGGCCACTCTTCATCGCAGCACGCGGGCCTCTCACTCTTGTGGCCTCTCCCGTTGCAGAGCACAGGCTCCGGACGCACAGGCTCAGCGGCCATGGCTCATGGGCCTAGCTGCTCCGCGGCATGTGGAATCTTCCCAGACCGGGGCTCGAACCCGTGTCCCCTGCATTGGCAGGCAGATTCTCAGCCACTGCGCCACCAGGGAAGCCCTATTCTCACTTTTAAAGTGTTAAAAACCACAACAATTCTCCATCACCTTACAAAGTTTTATTTTGATTCAAAATACATTATCTACATACTTCTATATGCCTACTGATTTTTCTCTCTTCTTGTTTTAGAAATTATTGAGAAAGGAATATTTAAGATTCTCTATAAATGGTGTTGGAACAGTTGGATGACCATGTGGGGAAAAAAAAAAGAAAAAAAGGAGATTTGATCCATGCTTGTACCACATACAAAATTCAAAAGAAAATGGATCACAGACCTAAATGTCAAATGTAAAACTATAACATTTCTTAACTATACCTTGGAGAAAATCTTTGTTAGCTTTGGCTGTGTAAAAATTTATTAGACTCTAATACGAAAGGCATGAACCATTAAAAAACCATTTGATAAGCTGTATTTCACCAAAATTAAACATCTCTGTTCTTCATAAGACATTGTTAAGGAAATGAAGTCACCAAAGACTTAGAGAAGAGATCTGCAAATCATATAACTGATAAAGGGCTTATATCCATACTATATAAGAATGTTTGAAACTCAAAAATGAAAAAGCAAATGATCAATTTTAAAAAGATGAGGAAATTATTTAACAGACACTTTACCAAACAGTATATACACAGATAGCAAATAAGCATATGGAAATTTCCTTAACACTATTGGTCATTTGGAAAATGAAATTTAAAAACAATGAGATATGACTCCACACCTAATAGAATTGCTGAAATTCAAAGACTGACCATATGAAGTTTTGACAAAGATGTAGAGTAACTGAAATTCTCATACAGTGTTGGTAGGAATGTAAACAGATACAAGCACCTTGGAAAAATCCTTTGGCAGTTATCTAAACCTTTAAAATAATACAGTATAGCCCAGCTCTTCTACTCAGTATTTACCTAAGGGAAAGCATGTGTCCATATAAAAACATGTACAGAAATGTTCACAGTGAGTTTATATGTGTAATGATCCCAATCTGGCAAAGATGCATTTGTGCATTAACAGGTAAATGGATAAAAAAAAATGTTTATCCATTTGTAATAGAATACTCTTCAGCAATGTAAAACAATGATTTATGAATAAATACCACAACAAGGTCAAATCTCAAAACCATTGTGCTCAGTGAAAGCAGAAAGACAAGAAAATAGTACAACTGCATGCTTCCATGTATGGAAGATCCTAGAAAATTCAAACTAAAATATAGAGACAGAAAGGAGATGATTGGGTACCTGGGGATGGGGCTAGAAATGCAGAAAGAGGAATTATAAAGTTATAAAGGGGCACAAGGAGACTCTGGGGGCTAATGTACATGTTCATTGTCCTGATGATGATTTTTTTTTTTTTTTTTTTTTTTTTTTTTTGCTGTACGCGGGCCTCTCACTGTTGCGGCCCCTCCCGTTGCGGAGCACAGGCTCTGGACGCTCAGGCTCAGCGGCCATGGCTCATGGGCCCAGCCGCTCCGCAGCATGTGGGATCCTCCCGGACCGGGGCACGAACCCGTGTCCCCTGCATCGGCAGGCGGACTCTCAACCACTGCGCCACCAGGGAAGCCCATGATCATTGTTTTATCAGCATTGAAATATGGCAAAGTGTATCACACTGCAGACTTTAAATATGTTTAGTCAGTTATGGCTCAAGAAAGCTATTAAAACATCGGGAAAGTGGTTGCCACCAGCGGTGAGGGAGCAGTTTATGATAGAGAAGAGACACGAGGAAGCTTCTGGGATGCAGAAACATCCTCTTTTTTGACTCAGGTGCAACACAGGTGTCCTTTTTCTTACAATTCATTCAGCTGGATAGGAAACTATTCTATATTTTATTCACCATTTATATTTCACAATTTTAAAACCTTAAAAATTTATATATACATATTTGGAAACCATAATTTCTTTAAAAGAAGGTAATTACCCCTGACTCATGAATTTGATTATTATTTCTTAATAAAAGCCTTAATAATTCCTTGATAATAATGTATTATTGTTCCTTAATAATTGTATAATTCCTTAACAGTAGCCAATTTGAGTCTTAGTAGTAGTATACATACCCCCTTACTGACTTTATAAATGAAGTGTAGTTTAAGTTGCTTTTGGAAACTGAAGTGAGTTCCTACTTCATTCACAATCACATTTCTAGGCAAACTGCTTTGAAAAGATAAGCCAGAAAACTACAATTAAATCATGTCTCTCTGAGCCCCACTGGTGGTCCATGCATCATGGAAATTTGTCTGCTCATCTGTTTCTGTGGCGCTGCTAGGTTTATAGCGACATTTGGGTGGGTGCCTATTGGGAATAGTACACTCTTCTATTTTATGTCATTTTTATGGCTCTCCTATGGTCTGTAGCCATTAGGTGCAGTGCCTCTGTCATCCCCTGAGGTACAATGGTATATTTACTGTACATATTTATCTCATCGCTGGTGGTTCATTTCCTTTCCCATCCATGGTGAACTTCCTTCTTGCCTTCCACATCACATTGCTGAGTCTTTCCATTCAATTGCTCAAAATGTATTATCGTGGAATGCAATCTATATGAAGAAACTAGGGGAAGCATTTGTATCTATAAATGTCTCTAAGAAAATGTCCTCAGCAGTCAAAGAGAACGATTGTAATTTGTATCTCATAGAAAGAGAGGACTGGGACAGAGCTTAGAAGGGGGAAAAAAAATCTGATATCACAAAACAGTGAAGTCCATGGGGAAAAATGAGAAGCATGTCTCAACATTAGGAAGGAAAAAATAAAATGAATGAAAGAAAGACAGGTTTTGAAGCAGTGATGGGAGACGGGCTCTTTCTCAGTGACAGCTGTAGCCTAGGAAACTAAAAAGTATCTTTTTTTTCCTTTGAATAATCCCTGAGAGAATCAGGTTCAAAGTGGGGGTGTAGATTTTTTTCCTATGTATTTTGTACACACAATAAAAGCACTAATCCTAATAAAACACAACCTATCCTGGCCTAATGGGGGAGAACACATAAATCTATATATGAGAAAGAGGTCTCATAAGGAATGGGCCCTTCAGACTGAGAATCAGCAGGGTTGACTCAAATGATAACATTTCCCATTGGTGCCATTCATAAAAGCATAAACTCCAAAAGACACGTTCAAATAAGTGTTATGCTGTAGCAAACTTACTGATCTCCTTCACTACCTTTCTTTCACGCATGTCTTTTATTTATTTATCCATTGTACAATCATCCTTTGATTTCTCTTTCTCTGGCCCACATTTGAAAGAAAATTAAATAGAATGTTTGCATCAGGCTTTCAAATTACTCATCATCTAAAATATATATGTTAAGCAAAATGATTAGGAAACCAATTTATGGGTTTTTCTGCAACATGGGCTACAGGGGAAAGTTTTCATTTACCCAATGGAATCATTCAACTCCTTTGTTTATGGGCGAACACATTTCACTTAAAGGATGCTCAGACAGCTCCCTATCGTGAGGCTGCTTCTCATCTTCTTCAGCTGTAATACCTCAGCTTGGGGGGTGATTTGAGACGCAACATCAGTTCTAAGAACTCTCAAGAACTGTATCTTAGGTATGAATTAATTTCTTTAAAACAGCAACATATGTGACTATGGAAATTTCAGAGCAACGTGAATTAGGGTGGCAAATGTCTGCAGTAGTTCATTCGTAATCTCAAGCATTAAAAGAAATTAAGTATGTTTGATAAGGGCGACATCTGATATGATTAACTTCTTATTATCAAATTGAGGAAAAAGAAGGTGATGTTTGTGATAATCCTACAGGTGTTTGTAGTTGCTGGACAGATTTCAATAGTTTCATTTGTTAAGAACCATGCAATGTATGCTTTATAATGCATTAAATTACATGATTTCAGATATACAGTCATCCCGTGGTTCCAGGACCGCCTCAGATACCAAAATCTGTGGATGCTCAAGTTCTTTATATAAAGCGACGTAGCACAGTTGGTGCTCTGTATCCATGGGTTCCACAACCGTGGATACAGAGGGCAAACTATATGTAGCAAAACTTTGCAAAAGTTTGTTAACGGGCATTGAAGGTTTGGATATCAACTACTCCTTTGTCTCATTTTCTACTTAAAAGTTCGGGCACACAAGATAAGTTTTCATTCATTTATCATGCAAAAGCCCAAGTATCCATTCAGTGAGTGGTTTAAGTATTGCTCTCCAAAAGTTTTGCTGAAATAATGCAGCTCTTCTGTGTCATTTTGTAAATAAGAAAAGTAATTCCACCATTTGGAAAATGTCTGCTGGAGAGCATTGCATTTCCTCTGGCCCCATGATTTGTTAGCAATGCCACCAGTCTGTTAACAGTTTTCAACTTTTCTGGGGAATCTGGGAATGCAGAAGACAGAAATGATTCCTCGATTACATTCTGTTTATTATTTTAATAAAATGAGACTGACCTGTTTCTGCCGGCAGTTGAAAATGACAGTGTGTAGGGGAGGTATATCCATAAGTCTCCAGAGGAAAGACATCTGTAAGAAAAGAAGATATGATGACCTCATGTATTGTTTTGTCTGGAAGGCCCTAGATAGGTCATGATCATGATAGATTCCTATGGGACAGGAATTTCTACCTAATCGGTCAATTGTGACAAAAGGAATGAAATACTGTTTAATACTAGCTAATACTTACTAAAGACCTACCTACATTATTTCAAACCCTGGAAACATCACAGGCAGAGTCCGTCTTAATATCTCAATTTCATGGATGAACAAAATAAGGTTCAGAGAAGTTACATAGCTGTTAAAAGACAGAGCTGGGCTTTGCTTCCAGGTCTGTCTGACCCCCTTAGCACATCCTTTTCCCATTATAAATATTATTCCTACTGCTTCTCACTTTGAAAGCAACATAAAGAGGCTCTCTTAAGAGTGGTGGAAGAGGTCACCAGCTCTGAGGCTCCCTGTACATTAGTGTGGGTACAGGAGAAGTAAACAGATTAGTAATATAAACAAAGAATACACCTTTAGAGGCAGCATGTCATGGAAGAAACATCCTAAGTGGGACCCAAAGGAGTAACTCCAACATTCTCAGAGCTTTTTTTTTTTTTTTAACATCTTTATTGGGGTATAATTGCTTTACAATGGTGTGTTAGTTTCTGCTTTATAACGAAGTGAATCAGTTATACATATACATATGTTCCCACATCTCTTCCCTCTTGCATCTTCCTCCCTCCCACCCTCCCTATTTTCATGTATGTTCATTATATCATGATGGTGACGATGTGGAAACTTTACATTTCTATCCAAATTCAGGCCATTAAAGCCTTTGAAGTCGGCACTGATGCATCAGAAATCTTATAGTGGTTGGATGGAATGTGTGTCCAAAAGTCTACTTCAATTAAGTAAAAATAGAACCAATGGGTACTAAGTGATAAATACGCTGAAACGTGAAATAAGGGGTAAAACTCGAAAGACTTGCATGGTATCGTTTATGCCAAAAAAAAGTGTCAAAACATTGAACAACTTCATTTTTAACTGATTTCTCAAAAATCATAGTTTGTGGCAAGGCTGACGTGGTTTTATATTTATCGTCACTTTGTGGGCACAACGCAAGAAAATGATGAACGGTAGGGCAGTCAAATCTATGAAATTGTTTATCTGTGAGAAATTGTGGCTCAGTCCTAGGCTAGGCATTGTTTGAATGTTGGCATTTTTTTTTAAGGGTCTTCTGGTTTTCTGAAATCATGCTTTATCCTCTGCCAGACAGCAGGCCTCTTGTTATTTCATTCAGTTCTCCTTTCACAATTTTAGAGAAACTTGAAAATAAAACGGGTAATTCGTTTCTGGTGTCTTACAAATGATTGACACAGTACAAGAAAAAAAGAAAATACATTTTTCCAAGTTTATAGACCTGAGATGGGATTTCAGAATCAAACGTGCCTGTGCATGGCTTTTCAATGGTGGGGCTTGCTCTTAGATTGTCCTTTTTCCATTCACCATTCCAGGATTTTTTTCCAAAAATATCCTGTGAGGTCCCACTGGTAGCCAGCATTCTGTCTTTGGTTGATGAGCCTGTACATTTCCTAATCCAACACTTCTTTTGAAAAAGAAATACAGAAGGTGTATTGCAATTAATAGTAACGGGGGTATCCTGCAACTTTCCAAAAATTGAAAACATGCCTGCTATTCTCTTTCATCTCCTGGTTGACAGAAAAAACAATCAAAACCCAAGGAAGGAAAAGAGGCCCAGGAACCAGAACGTGGAACTACGTACTGCCAGACTGGTTCACAGCCTTCAGCCCTGTGTGTCATTTTGTTTTTATGCCATTTAAGTATATTTGTTACTAACAACCAAAGACTTTCAAAAGTGTGGCACTCCTGCAGAACAAATGCCCCTACAGCCAAAGCATAACTTTGTCTTTTCATTCAGTAAGGTTCTTTCTCATCGGCTTCTAATCACCTCTCCTTTAGCAGAGTTCTAATGCACTGAGTCTGCTGTCTGTGTTTTCATCTGTACCCGACGCCCGTCTGCCCTGACTTTCCCTACTGCTGCATTGTTTTCCTGTTCCTTTTCCTCTGTCTTTTCTAAAAATTGAGTTGTTGATAGTTAGCGTGGCTCACAACTTAGAAACTGAAAGTGACAAAATCGGCAACTCATTTGCCTGCTCTGAAGCCAGGTTAGGTTAAATCGACCACAAACTCCTTGGAGGTTTCTCAGGTACTTGCCTTGGGAAATTCACAGAGGCTTCTTGCCCCTTGATGAATTGATGGGAAAAGTGACAACCTTGGGCTTCCCTGGTGGCGCAGTGGTTGGGAGTCCGCCTGCCGATGCAGGGGACTCGGGTTCGTGCCCCGGTCCGGGAGGATCCCACATGCCGCGGAGCGGCTGGGCCCGTGAGCCATGGCCGCTGAGCCTGCGCGTCCGGAGCCCGTGCTCCGCAACGGGAGAGGCCACAATGGTGAGAGGCCTGCGTACTGCAAAAAAAAAAAAAAAAAAAAAAAAAAAAGGGACAACCTTCACTAAGTTAAAATTTACTCAGTACCTAACACGAATCTGACACTGTGTGAGCAGCTGAAGGCGGTACCAAACCATACCACGTTGTCCTTACCCTCAAGACGTATCAGCCTTCAAAGCAAATAATTTAGTAATAATAATAAAGAAGAAAGGGGGGAGGGAAAGAAATTGTATTCTAATCCTGGAGTAATTTTTTGAAAAGAACATCTCTGAGGTCTCAGATGATCAAAGAGGTCTTCATTCACTCCGTGAAACTCCAAGACATCAAAGAAAGGGTGGAATTTTCAAATGTGATAAAGAATAGAAATCTCATTGGTCTTATGGTTCATGCATCCACTTTTTCTTCTATGCATTCAATCTGCAAACAGTTACTGAGTGTGTACTACCTGCCGGATAGTATATAAGCCCTGAGACAGACAAGAAGATGAGAAAATAGAGTCCTCACCCGAAGGAACAACAGCAACCAAACTTATTGAGACTGCAGTGAAAAATCATAATAAATCTAATATATGGCAGATTCAAGGAAGAGGAAGGTTTCGGAGAGCACAGTGAAAGAGGTGGAGAAAAGAGCAAAGTAGTCGCAGAAGAGTTAATGTTGAACATTTGAAGTGGGAGAGAGAAAGCGACTGAATCTATGTTGATTTTACCTATTTATTTATTTTTTCTGGCCACGCCGTGCGCCACGTGGGGATCTTAGTTCCCCGACCAGGGATTGAACCCACGCCCCCTGCAGTGGAAGCACAGAGTCAGCCACTGCACGGCCAGCGAAGTCCCTGAAACTATGTTGATATTAAATGCAAATGAAAGAACCGAAGCCATAATGCAGAACTCATGGAGAGCTAACAGTAAAGAGCAAATCCTCCAAACGTTTATTCTGGAGGCAGTAATAATGTCCTGATGAAGGTGTAAGATGCCGCTTAGATTCAAATATTCAGAGATTTAACGTGAGAAGATACTTTACAGAAAATCCATTCCTGTCTGCTCTCATTAGTGGAAGGCGGAAGCCACAGCTCCCCTTCATCCAGGTTCCAGACATCAAGTACTTACTATTCAAAGTGCACCTACATTTACCAGCCAATGAAATCATCCCAACAGTATAATTATTATCGTCTCCTTTTATGAATGAGGACATTGGGGCAGAGGGTGGTTAAGCATCTCTCTTAAGGATACACAGCTACTAGTCTGAGAGCCAGACCAAGGATGCAGGGACGCTGGATCCTCAGTTCTAAGCTGTTCTGCTCTAGTTCCTCAGACTTGAACCCAGAGAAGAGATGGCGGGTGGGGGAAGGCGAGAAGATAGAGTGTTGGTTCCAAAACGGGCCCCGGTGCACGGAGGTCAGGCAGACACGGAAGAAAAAAGAGGCAGCACCTCCAGACCGGGAGGTGGCAGGTTTCAGAAACAGGGAACTTACATCCGAGGCTTGTCCTGGGCACAGAGAGAAGAGCAGGTTTTCACATCCACGGCCAGAATCTTAAAAGTTTGTCTAGGGCTTCCCTGGTGGCGCAGTGGTTGAGAGTCCGCCTGCCGATGCAGGGGACGCGGGTTCGTGCCCCGGTCCGGGAGGATCCCACGTGCCGCGGAGCGGCTGGGCCCGTGAGCCATGGCCGCTGAGCCTGCGCGTCCGGAGCCTGTGCTCCGCAACGGGAGAGGCCGCAACGGTGAGAGGCCCGCGTACCGCAAAAAAGAAAACAACAACAAAAGTTTGACTAGAAGCCTTAACGGGGTTCAGTCACTTATTCCATCCACACGGGTGTATAACCCACCGCTTGCTCAAGGCTGCGTTGCGTCCTTGAAAACGGCTCCTACTTTGGAGAAGGTGGGCGGAATGTACATTTCAAGGCCGGGGAGAGGTGAGGCGCCTCGGATCACTGGGTTCAGCTCCACGGTCAGCCGGCGGTCGCGTCCTCTCGATGACCCCCTCCAACACAGAGCTCTGGCTCTCGTGGCGGACCCAGGAAAAAAAAACGACATTTAAAGGTTTCGCTGTGCATTAAGAAGGCACTCTTCTCCCCCTTTTGCGTTTTCTCTGGAGACCTGAAATTGAGATTTGCCCCGCTTCCAAATATAACTTGTTAGATTTACTGTTTCCTTGAAAGACAAGAAATGCTGTGTCCACATGACGGATGAGAAATTCATCTTTGTAGGATTTACACACGTCTGGAAATCGACTGCTTCTGAAATAACTTTTAACCTTCAAGAGATTCACAGCCTCCATGAATGACAGCTGTTAAGGTATGTGTTTTCAAAACTCAAAAATATGACTTACATACAGGGAACGCAGAACAAATATTTTATTTGACTCATTAATTAACGAGGAGACCAGTAAGGTGTTAAACGTGGTTCAAGTGAGAATATGACTTACAGAAATGTATGTTCTCTAATAGGCAAAAGTAATTTGCATTGCCATGAACAGGAAACATTTGCATCACTCCCCGTTTTTCACAATTTAACTCCTTCAAAGTTGTCAGATAGCCTCATCGATGGCAAATCAATCAAAGAAAGATGCACACTCCTGTAGAATCACACAGTCCCTGGGAAGCTTCTAGAGAATTCCCAATGCTTCACTCAATAGGAATCTAGTAGCCTCTCTTACCTATTTCCAAGACCTGAATAATTTTTCTTGATGTGAAATTCTTAACAATAAGATTAAATTATAGGAAGAAACTAAGACAAAGAACGTTGCTGTATAATAGCAAATATGTTATTAAGGAAGAAAAATATAATGGGAAAGCTTTCTTTAAATTACTGATTTTAAGCCCTATTGTTCTGTGAACAGCTTCCACTGAGGTGTCAGTGAAAAAAGGAGGAAGATCTAGAAATTTTGAGTAATTCAGTTGCCTAAATTCCCTGAGCATAGTGGGAACCTTTGTTTCTGTCATCACGATACAAAGAAAATCCCAGTGACCAAGAGAAATTCTGAATCTCACAGACATTTCAACATGTGTAAACCCTTGGTTACTGGAAATGACTCCAATCATGCATTGGAAGACCCTCACTTTATACATTGTCAAAATGTCAGAACAATTTCAGATGAAAGATTTCTGTTTTCCTCCTGGTGTATATAAAACAAAATTAAAGACTTTTTTCCCCTCTTTTTTCATTTCAGCCAGATTAGGTTTAAAGCTTGGGGAAAAAAAAAAGCAATTACATTTATACTTTGCCATGTTTGGCCGAAAGTTTCAACTTGAAATAGAGTTGAGATTGATAGCACTTACATCCTGCCACAGTGTAATTGTTATCTGGGTTCTAGAAGCCAAACAATCTGAGAACGGCATTTATATCAAGTTTTTAAAAAAACTTGATTCTGTTTCCTCTCATTCACATGAACCCGACACATAAGCCCCACTAGAAAGTTTATAAACAATATTTAATGTATAATTCACAGCTTATCCTTACTTTTAACTGCCTGGGTGGTTAAAAATAGAGCTGATTCGTTTCTGCACTAGAAAAGTACCTTTCAAAAAAGGATTTCATCTCATTTGAAATGGTGATGTATAGTTTATTTTGTCTGGAATTAGCATCTTCTCTCCAGTGGAATTGGGTTTTCTTTATCTTGCCATTTAGAATCATTTAGTAAATTAGCCCAACACTGGCTAATTAAAATTCCACAAAGTCATGCAATAAAGGTATATCAGCTAAAGTCATAGCCTAACCACCAAGAGATTAAATTTTAAAAAAGCAGAACAAGAATCTAAATCCGTGGTTGCTTTTGTAAAGAAAAATGGGAGAATGAAGCAACGATTAGGAAGGAGGTGGGAGAGTAGGAAAATTTTGCTCATCTGCTACAAGCCCTCACTTTTATTATTTTTAACCATATATACACATTGCTTCTATACAATACTAATAAAATAAATGTAATAATCACTACACAAAAGTAAAGATTACGGTACTTCTATAAAACTAAGAGAATCTTGCAGATGCTCGTGAACTGTCACAGCAAAATTGTCATGATATTTGAATGAGAAGTTCAAGGTGCAAAAATAATACGTGTGGGCTTCCCTGGTGGCGCAGTGGTTGAGAGTCCGCCTGCCGATGCAGGGGACACGGGTTCGTGCCCCGGTCCGGGAAGATCCCACATGCCGCGGAGCGGCTGGGCCCGTGAGCCATGGCCGCTGAGCCTGCGCGTCCGGAGCCTGTGCTCTGCCACGGGAGAGGCCACAACAGTGAGAGGCCCGCGTACCGCAAAATAATAATAATATGTGTATTTTAAGTAACCCAACTATGCAAAAACAAAAAGTGTATTTCTCCATGTATATATGCATAAAAAATTCTAGGAGGATGTACCTCAAACTATGAACACTTTATTTGCCAGGAGTGGGCAGAGACAGAGGAGAACTTGAAGGATTTATTTCATCATCTGCTATGTTGTGTGGAGGTTTTCATAATGACAGTGAACACAGAATGTTTGCTATGTGCCAGGCCCTCTTCTTAGCACTTTGCACCTGTTCACTCATTTAGTAATTGTCTTAGCCCGCTTGAGCTGCTATAACAGAATAAATAGACCATGGCCAGGGAAGCTTAAACAACAGACATTTATTTCTCACAGTTCTGGAGGCTGGAAGTCCAAGATCAAGGTGCAGGTCGATGCTGTTCATGTTGAGAGCTCTCTTCGTGGTTTGCAGAGGATGTTGTCCCTGTACCCTCACATTGGGAGAAAGAGATATAGTCTCTACCTTTCCTTATAAGGACACTAACCCCATCACGGCAGCTCTACCCTCACAACCTCATCTAAACCTAATTACTTCTTAAAGACCCCAATTCCTAAAGCCATCCCACTGGGAAATGGAGTTTCAACATATGAAATATTGGAGGACTCAAATATGTAGCTCGCAACACAAATTCAATAATGAGTTAATATACATGTAATACAGTGCAAAAATATTAGATATGTACCCTTTAAAGAAACATAAAGAGCATAAAAATATGGAAGCTCTATGATATTTTTCCCTCTTTTTCCTCCATATGAGAATCCTTGTCTACTGCCCTTCTCCAGCTCTTGAGTTGCATTAATATTAAGTATTAGCATATGCAGTGTAAAGCTTTTACCCCTGGAATGAAAGGGAGAAAATCTTTTAAAATATTCTCACAAATGGTTGGAATTAATTTGTATTTTGTGACTACTTCATTCCACTTGATTTGATCTTTGATTCCTCTAGACCAGTGGTTCCCAAAGTGTGTTCCTAGCCCACCAACATCAGTATCTCTTTAAGAACATTGTAGAGGCAAGTAATTCTGGAACTACACTCCAGACCTACTGAGACCCTCTCAGTAGGGTCTACTCCAGACCCTCTCCCTGTCTCTATCTACCTCTCTGTACTTTTCAAAAAAAATTTTTTTTGGAAGTATAGTTGATTTACAATGTTGTGTTAATTTCTGCTGTACAGCAAAGTGATGCAGTTATATATATATATATATATGTATATATATATATATATATATATATACACATTCTTTTTCATATTCTCTTCCATTATGGTTTATCACAGGATATTGTATATAGTTCCCTGTGCTATACAGTAGGAGATTGTTGTTTATCCATTCTGTATATAATAGTTTGCATCTGCTAATCCCAAATTCCCAATCCATCCCTTCCCCCCAACCCCCACCCCCCACCTTGGCAACCACAAGTCTGTTCTCTGTGTCTGTGAGTCTGTTTCTGTTTTGTACATAAGTTCACTTGTGTCATATTTTAGATTCCACATATAAGTGATATCACATGGTATTTGTCTTTCTCTTTCTGACTTAACTTCACTTAGTATGATCATCTCTAGGTCCATCCATGTTGCTGCAAATGGCATTATTTCATTCTTTTTTATGGCTGAGTAATATTCCATTGTGTATATGTACCACATCTTTTTTATCTGTTCATCTGTCCATGGACATTTAGGTTGTTTCCATGTCTTGGCTATTGTGAATAGTGCTGCTATGGACATAGGGGTGCATGCGTCTTTTTGAATTGTAGTTTTAAGACCTAGCAATCTTTGTTTGAACAAGCCCCCCAGATGAGTCTGATGCAGGTTCAAGTTTGCAAACCACTCACCTGGACTAAGAAACAAAAATTATTTGTACCCTCTTATTTTCTCTATGAAATCTTGACAAAGAAATAAAGGGAAACAAATCAGTTTCTTGCCAACAGCATTTCCCAGTATTTTGTGAGTTATGCTTTTCTGTTTCTATGTAGATAAACCCCACTCCTAAGATTTCTGTAGTGCTTCTCAAGGTGGTTTTTCTGTATCCTTAATAACTGTCTCACAATACCCTCTTCCATTATCTCTACCTACATGTGGAGTTCAACGACGTTCTTCTGATAAATGTTCTGGATTAGTGAATTATTTTTACTGAGATGACTAATAACATGATGACGGATGGAATGGTATCTACAGACAATCCTCAACCTTTACGCAATGTGAGAAACACAAAATCACTGTCAATTTGCCATCAGTGGAAAATCTTATGGAAACACACTGTGAGTCATAGTATGCACTTACATTTCTCTCTATGCTTTTATGCAATACGTTATATTCAACCGTGTCCCTTCCATTTCTTTATGCAGTTAGGAATCCTGCTTGCTTTTACTTTGCTGCATGATCCTATAAGACATTACCAATTCTCCTTTTTCTAAACCTAAAACCTCAGACATTAATTTTAGTAGCTTCACCTTTCCTTCCGATAGAAAGCTTTTTTGGAAGCTGTGGTGGGTTAAACAGTGTTCCCCCCAAATTCCTGCCCATCAGGAACTTTAGAACATGATCTTGTTTGAAAATAGGGCCTTTGCAGTTGTAATGAGGTTATGATGAGTTTATACTTGATGAAAGTCGGTCTTAAATCCAGTGACTGGTGTTCTTAGAAGATGAAGAGAGGGTGCAAAGAGCAGAAGGCCACGTGGTGATGGTGGCAGAGAATAAGTAATGCAGCTACAAGCCCAGGAATGCCAGGGATTACTAAGAGCTACCAGGAGCAAGGCAGATGCAAGAAACAATTCTTTCTTAGAACCTTCAGAGGAAGCATGGACCTGCGGACATCTTGATTTCAGAATTCTAAACTCCTGAACTACGAGTGAATAAATTTCTGTTGTTTTAGGCCACCATGTTGATGGTAACTTGGTGTGGCTTCCCTGGGAAACTAACACAGGAATGAAATCATCACCATCATGGTCGTCGTTATCATCAACTCTGCAAAGAGAGGAGCTGCTCTCGACTATGGAGTTAGGTCTAACGGGCTGAAGGTATTTCCAAGGGACCTTCAGGATTTTTCAGAAAACGATTGCCCAGGAATGAGTGGGAACCGTGCTCTTGGGGCTTCATTCTTTGGTTTCAGCACATCAGGTACTACTTTTCCAAAACTTTAACAAAATACTCTAAAGGAAAAGCAGTTTCTATTTTTACTTACAAAGGTAGAGTGCAACGTTTCCCACATTGTATTTTGCTAAACAGTGGTTCCAGAAGATTTTAATAGGGGGATAATAACAAGAAGAAAAGGAAACAAAGAAAGATTTCAGGATCCAAAAACTTTGAAAACATTTCATGATGAGTACTTCTCTTGGAGATTCTTAAGCACATTGAGAATCTGGAAGATCCTGAGGAAAAAGCCACTTTTCCTTTGGTTAAGACAGATTCTGCACTTTTAGAGAAATAGGGAATGGAATTTGGGTAAACCCTGGGAGAATGGAAATTAGGTGGCCCTTTACATGTGGCTCAAACCAGGCTTGGTCACATTCTTCCATGCAACCTGATTCTACCAACAACCTCAGTTTTCTTCTCTGAAGATAAGAGATAATACCTCCCCTGTCAATGTCACAGGGTTGTTGGAAGGATCAGCAACCATAGTTACATTGGTTTACTTTATGCTTTTACCAACTTACAATATTTCACATCTGGGATGTTAATAATACCTATATTACTTACCTAGAAGGCTGATCTCAAATAACTGATATATGTGAAAGCACCTAGGAAAGTAAATATTGTATAGATAGAAGATTGAATTTACTATTTTTTTCCCCTAATTTATCAGTACTATGTTAGGAGATTAAAAGGTTTTTTTTTTTTACTTATGGACAATACAAACTAAAAACCAATCTATACCTCCATTCCAATTCTGTAAAAACTCAATGCCACTTCTGAGATTAACACTTTTACCCCACCACTAATGTTTATAGAAGTGGGGACATGTACAGTGTTCTTTTTTAGTGTCATGCATCCTTCGGAGCATAAAAAAGGGAACTATTTCTATTGTACCTCCATTTGCGTCCCTCTATATTTCTTTTGTACTTTGTACTTCATCAAGGATGTGTAACAGACTACTTACTTCAGACTGGGAATAATAGTTACATGCCTATTCCTTAGGCATATTAAAGTATAAAATGTAAACATTATTGTTATTTCACTAGAAAATGAAATTTTATATATATATATATATATATATATATATATATATATATGAATAAGATACTGCAACTATTTGTTTTGATCTATCACACTAACAAAAGTTATCGTTATACTGAGGAGTCTACAATTCGTCTATAAAAAGAGATTCTTCGTCACATCTTCAACTGAACATTAAATTTTAAAAAATGGCTATCTTATTCAGAAAATATCTGACTGACAACAAGTGGACTGTAATTAAAGCACAGTGACTATTACTAAGGATTCGACAAACCAACAAACTAAGTTTCAAACAGAGTGACACACCACAAACACACGTACATATATAACTCATTGATTTAAGAGAATATCTTGTCTAATTTTATATGTTGTTTAGCAGATTTTTTTCCAAACCAAAATAAGTCTCTACTTCTTCCGAAAATATGAAGGTATTAATTAAACCACACACACATATATTGAAAAAGTCCAAACAGTGTAATTCAAAAGAAGGTACATTTAAAAGGCAGAATCAATTGCCTACACAATTCAAATTTTCCAGTTAATTTTTTAATTCTGTGGTTTACTTTGTTCATTTGGAAGTGACTTTTGAAAAAAATTCTATTTACTGCAGTTCTATAGAGATCAAACAGACTTTCACACACATGCACAAACCCACAAAAACAACATTCCAGTTTCTAATGCTCTTTTTCATAATATATGCAGAGAATGACTTATTACTTGTCACTTAAATAAAACACATTTCCTCTAATATTGGGCATTTCATAGAACTGTGTCTGTAACATACTGCATGTCCATATGTAGAGAGGCAGAGTGTAAAATAGGCTTTGGATACTTTGCCATGGCTTGAAGTATGTGTGTTGGTGCTTCATGCCAACTTTCCATTTTCTTTACCAAAGAAGTTGTCTAAATTGTTAATGTAGAATATTTTAAACATAGACCGTCATCTAAACCTATTTTCCCTACTATACTTTTTAAGGGGAAAAGGTCAGAATATCCCAATCGACACCCTCGATCTAATTTCTGCATCAAGGAGCTCAGAACTGTGTGTCATTTGACCATTTTGCATTTGTTCCCAGTGAAATTAGCGATAGGTTTTTCTGACTGAATTTATAATCCAAATTAGAGTCAAGAGAGAAAAAATGTTATGGAAGACAGTAGCTGCTGCAGTATTTTTTTTTTGTTGTTAGGGGCCAACTTTGGACACCTGGAAATTGAATTGGAAAGACTCTCAAGGAAAACAGAGTCAAATCATTAACCCTTTCCATCTTGTAAGAATAAATAGTAACCTGAGATTGGTGACCTGGAGCTATTTTAAGGAATAGGGACTGTTTTTTTGAGGACACGACTAATGCCATCTTTCCAGAGGAGAATATTGACCTTGCAGAAATGATGGGCAAAATGCTAAAAATGAATTTTCACCACTCGCTGCCATTCCAAATGAGATGCTACGCTTCCCAAGAGTCTTCCACGGAAAGGAAAAGGACGTTCATGAAGATAAGAATATCCATGTGTTTATGAACAGACGTGTTCTTGCCGGTAGGACTGGTAAAATTCCCCCTCCTCACCAAAAACAACAACAACAACAAATTTTTAAAAGAAAGGTAAAAATAGGATAGAAACAAAAGGCAAGGAAAACAACAACAGTGTGAACCCCACTGAAAATTAGAATATCAGGCTTAATCCTGTCTGGAAAATCTAAATAAATCCAGGTCTTTTTCAGATGCATTTAAGGTTTTGTGTTTGTCTGTTTTTTTGTGTTGCTTTTGTTTTGTATTTGTTGCTTACAATAAAATGAACATTGAGAAACTTTGAAAACAGCCGATTTTTTTTTTGCGGTACGCGGGCCTCTCACTGTTGTGGCCTCTCCCATTGTGGAGCACAGGCTCTGGACGCGCAGGCTCAGTGGCCATGGCTCATGGGCCCAGCCACTCCGCGGCACATGGGATCTTCCCGGACCGGGGCACGAACCCATGTCCCCTGCATTGGCAGGCGGACTCTCAACTGCCGCGCCACCAGGGAAGCCCACGGCCAATACTTTTTACGCAAATAGAGTATGCCACTGAGGCATTTTAAGATCTAAAAGTGCTTGTGCTGTTCAGTAGAGGAACTCAAGGTTTAGACTTTAGCCTCCCTTGGAATATGGATTCAAATCTCTTCCACTTCTGCCCTTCTTTTTGTTCATTTATCACAGTGAAAGGGGGAAGAACATTGAATTACATATCAGTAGAAAGTCACAAGTTATAATTCCACCTTATTTTACTCGGTCACATTTTAATGACCCCGTTGCATCTAGTAGGTACCTGTGTCCCATCAGGAAAGGAAGTTTTCCTGTAGATTCCTTATCTTTGCCTCATCTGTAACCTACTGGGTGGCATTAGCTGATCTCCAGGGTCCCTCCAGTTTTAGTTTCTGATCAAAGACTTCATCTTGGAGAGAGGAATAAACTCTTTCACAAAGCACGTCTTTATCCTCACTTCTTTACACCACATCTACTCAGTTCTGTGTGCCAGAACTGTGTGCCTTTCTTAAGATTTCAGGTGCCACAGAGATAGGCCCTTGAGAGGTGACATAGCTAAATAGTTTAAGGGAATAAGTAAGGAATCACATTACTAAGGCTTGAATTCTTGTCTGGGCTACTTGGAGCTCTGTGACCTTAGTAAGTTACCATATTTCTCTCAGGCTCCACGTTCTCATTGGAAAACCTGTTAGGATTACGTGCTAGGACACAATTTGCCAAATGTGCTTTAAAGAATGTTCCATTTTATTGGATCATTTGATGGTTCTGTTTCTTATCATAAATGAATAGTTTGCCTAGATTGGTGTGATGGATTGGACAGTATTGTTGTTTTAATTAGCTAAACTTTAGATTCACTTTCATCCCTTTGTAAACTGGAAGAATGGATATAAAATAATGAGACCAGCCAATAGGAAAATTATAGATAAGATAAAACTTGTCAATATTGCTCCTCTCATGGATTTTATTGGTTCTTTTCAGTGGCGCACCTTCCCAGGTATCCAGTACCATCAAGTAAAACACTTGATGACTCAAATCTACCAGTGTTTTTTCTAACTAGGACTTGGGCATTATCCTTTACTCAACACGAGTGCTTCCTTGAGAATAAAACTGAAAGCTTCTAAATAATACAAATTCCTAGACCACACTTTCCCTTCTAGGTCTTGTGAATCAGAATCTCCCAGGATTACTCCTTTTAACAAGTTACCAGTTTAAATAGTATGTAAATAGGACAGCAGAGACATAGGAATTGACATTTGGGAGGCATTGCATCATATATATTACAGACTGAACGTTTGCATCCCCCCAAAATTCATATGTTGGAATCCTAACCTCCAATGTGTTGGTATTAGGAGCTGATGATTTGGGAGGTGATTAGGTCATGAAGGTGGAGCTCTCATGAATGAGATTAGTGCCCTTATAAAAGAGACCCCAGAGAGCTCTCTTCATCTTGGGAGAACACAGTAAGAAGACAGCCCACTATAAACCAGGAAGCAGGACCTCTCCAGACACTCAATCTGCCAGTGCCTTGATCTTGGACTTCTTAGCCTCCAGAACTGTGAGAAATAAGTGTTTGATACTTAAACCATCTAGCCAATGGTATCTTTGTAATAGCAGCCTGAACCTAGACATGATATTTCCTTAACTTTTCCAAATTTATCACATCTTATCTGGACTGTATCCTATTGTATGTTCTGCTTTCTGCCAGTTTTTATGCTTGTTAAGAGTAATTATATCAAATAATATAGTAGGTAGCTAATACACAATACACCTCCTTCAGGTACTTAACAATCAAATCAAAGTAAAATGGACAGAACCCACAGAGAAGGTGGTTCTTTGAATTAGAGTGATTAGGGACCCATTAGTTTATGGCCCCACCTGTCAAACCTAACTGTGTCCTAAAATTCACACTGGGAAACTTGTCTGGCTGTTAAAACAATAATTGTTACTTTTTTACTGTATATATTCATTGTCTGTGGATAAAAAAGGTCTTGCAGTGGATAAAATGAAGCATTGGCAGGAATGAGTCTAGTCCTGCCTTGAAGTCCATAAGCCAAGGGATGCATTTCCAAAGCAGAAAGGAAAAGCTGCAGACACAGAAACTGGGTATAGAATCAAGGATTGAAGGACCAAATTGATAAGATCAATGAATTTGGGGAGTTAATGGGGAGAGTAGTCCATTTAAAAAATGTATTATTTTCACTGTTTGCCTTTCTTTGCCATGATCAGTCCCTGCTGTATTTCACTGGTGGAAAGCTTTGATAATTATGGAACATTGATGAGATAGAAGTAGGATCCTGCAGCCGTCAAATTCTCAGAGACCCTGATAGTGAATTTAAATATAAGCTTACTAGTGGTCTCATTCTTTTCAAATAATGTACTCAAGTTTATTATCTTAGGTCATCTAATCTACACGGTAGGGGATAGAGGTGGAAAGCCCAACAAAAGCTAGTAGACCCAGCGTGGAAACAGATAGAAAAGTGTTGTTGAACCAGCAAACCATGCACTTAATCGTTATAACCGTTAAAGGAGCCATGGAATAATTCTTTTGTTTCTCGGCACAGTCAGTTGTTGTATTTGTAGAATGTAGACCAAATGAGTCTCCCACCCTGCATCCCCCAGAAATCTTCAGGATGGAGCAGAGGCTGCTTCTCCCTCACTCTGGCGTGTCATTTACAAAGACACCCTCAGTAGCGCCCCCAACCCTTTTGAAATAGGTGCTGAGTCAGAAAACTCAGGCCACTTAGTCATCAAACCCTGCTGCTATGTCCCAGGATTTAATATGACCCCCTCTTTTATTCATTTTTCCCCAAAGTCTGTCAGATTAAGGACCTCGGGAAGCTTATTCAGCAGAGATGGTAACTAAATCCCTGTCTCTCTCTCACAGTCTGAGACTGAGATATTGAATTCAGAAAATGGAAACGTGTGAAAATATCCTAAGTGAAAGGGGATGTAAAAATGAGAGAATCTAGGAGACAAAGGCATGGGAGGATTAGACAGATAGATAAGCAGGGGAATATAGGGGAAATCTGGGCAGCAAGGCTTTGTTTTTAGTAGCTGAATTTCACACATCCTTCTTTTTAGACGCACAGGACTGTTACATACTCAGTGCGAGGAGAAGTCTAAGATCACTTCCCCAAACCAAAGTTATGGCTTCCTATTAAGCATTCACTCTCCTCTCAGTCTTCCAAATCTAATTTTCCAAAGGAGTTAGGAAAATGATTGTTTGAAGGATGGGTGGAAACAGAATTCATTCTCTTATGTATCTTGTAATTCTTGGAATGATGACTCTCCTCAGATATTGATTGTCTGTGTTTTGAGACTACTGTTTACATATGATAAACAAATGTATTGCACCCACTTTCTCTAACTCCAATTGTTTAAACTAGCCTCTCAGTTCATTTTCTCAGTTGGGTGTCGTTAGCTAGTCCTGTAATAAACTTCCTGACTCACAGAAAGTAATAATATGACTCCTGCCAGAGAGAGTATATTTTGTGGAAGTGTTGGGAAATTTTTAAGTTAGAAAAATCATTGATTGTTGAAATGAAATGACATGTTGATAAAAACTAGGGCATGACTTGTGTTTGTTTTTAAAAGGCTCTGGAAGTAACAGACTGCACATTACCATGTATAAAATATCATTCCATCTTTTTAAATCGAAAATGAGGGAAGCCTAATACGATTTTGGAAATAATTCTGGAAGCGTATGTACAGTTTAAAAGTAAATCTAAACACATTTTATTTCCTTGGGCTATTTTGAACGTCATCTAATACAGACAAGAAAAATAGACTCCCCTCAGGCCAAGTGATATAAAATCTTTTAGAATTCTTTAGGGTTTGAATGGAATGGACTAAAATGAAGCTATCCGGGTAAGACATAAAAATCAAAGTTTGGTTAAAGTTTCTTTAGGTTTATTTTTCACTTTAATCAGCTTCTATATTTCCTGCTTCCAGAAAAAGGATCCAAACTCTAAGATTTCAGGGAATGGCTATTAGCTGAGTATTTTGCCTCTTCAAGAAGTGAAGAGACAGGAAATATCATAAACTAACACTTATACAAAATTTCCACCCTAGATTTCCAGCTCAGAGAAGCTTAGATGAGTGTCCATTGGTCTGTATTGCCCACATTTTTCGACATGAGGGTGGGTGAGGAAGGGGTGTGCCCTGGAAATATTTGAGACAGGGACCCCCTTTTCCTTTCCTCTTCATTAGCTGCCAACTGTTTCTTTCCCTCAAAATTCTATAATCATCTAAAAATCTCTTGTATCCCCTGTGACCCAGTGTCGTGGAATTTCACCAGCCTTTTGCCCCTCAAACATGGTTAAAGAATGTCTTCATTTCTTCAAAGAATAAAGTAAGAAAAACTTACATATGATCTCTGTCAGCATTTTCTCTACATTCATTTTCATTGTATTGAAGTAAAATAATGAATTCTGTTGCTTTGGTGAATAGAAAAAAAGGGACAGACCGTGGTGCGCAAAATCAAGCCTGATCTTTTGAAGTAAACCAGCTCAGATCTTTGCAGTATAGACAGTTTCCACAAAATCAAGAATGATTTCCACATAATGGAAAGACCAGAAACATAGCATTCCATCAAGGATTTTTAAATGAGTTTTTTTTTTTTTTAGAGCAGTTTTAGGTTCAGAGCAAAATAGAGAGGAAGCTGTGGAGATTTCACATATCCCTCACAACACGCATAGCTTTTCTCCTTGTCAGTATACCCACCAGCGTGGTACATTTGTTACAACTGATGAAACTACATTGACTTTAAGAAAAGAATAAAACGTTTTACACTTTGATTTTTCCAATTAAAATGTATATATTGAAGGTGTACAACATGATGTTTTGATTTACTTAATAAAAATGATTGCTATTGTCAAGCTAATTAACATACCCAGTATTATTAACTGTCGTCAACATGCTGTATTTTAGATCTCTAGACTTTTTCATCATACATAACTGCCACTTTGTACTCTTGGACCAACATCTCCCCGTTTCCCCCACCTCCCTGCCCCTCATAACCACAGTTCTACTCTCTGCTTCTATATATTTGACTTTATTTGATTCTACATATAAGTGAGATTACGCGGTATTTGTCTTTCTGTGTCTGGCTTATCTCCCTTAGCCTAATGTCCTCCAGGTTCACCCGTGTTGTATGTTGTCTCAAATGGCAGGATTTCCTTCTTTATCAAATCTAAATTTTATATATATATATATATATATATATATATATATTATATTTCTTATTCTTCCATTGATGGACACTTGGGTTTTTTTTTCCATATCTTAGATATTGTAAATATCTAAGTTGGTGACATGTCTTACAATTATCAGCAGTGTTTGCCTTTCAAAGGGACTGAGAGATGGCTTAACTGGAAAGAACAGATGCCTCACTGTTTTCTAACTATCTAGGCAGCTCTTTGTTTTTTCATCTAATAATAAAAGTAGACAAAGAGATCCCTAACTGTCTAATATTTATTTTAAAGGGAAGTACTGTTTGAGGGATGATGCCTGTTTACATCAGATGGAAATCGTATTCATAGAGACACTTTTCTTTTCCGAACTCTAAATACAACTCTTGTCCAAGGAGGACAAAAGCCTCGTCATGAAAGCTTAGTTCGAAGTGGACAGTCGTAAGTTTTGCTTTTGTCTGACTGCATTGTAATCTGTTGACTTTTAAAATTGAATGAGAAACATTGTTTCCTGAGAAGAGAGGGGAGCATGAAAGGCTGGGAGCACAATGGGGGATATTGTTACTCACCTGGGGGCACATCGTCCAGGTGTCTCTGCCTGATGAGAATTCTGGCAGGTGAACATTTCAACAGCTAGGCGGCCCCGATTCCTGAAAATGTCAAGCTATCTGATGGAGTTCAGAGGAGGAAAATTTGAAAGAGGAGAGAATAAATGAATTAGTGGAAGAAAAAAATAGAAAATAACTAAAAATCGGAAGAATAAAGTGAAATCTTAAAGTTACCTTAAAAATAGAGAGTTGTAAGGCACCCTTTAAAAAGATGATCCTAATATAGCCCAAGTAGTGGATCATTTTGGTTAGACCATCTAAGACTCTTAGGCTGAAAACTCTTTGGATGATCATTTGAACCTCACAGGGACATTACTCTAGGGAATTTATGGCTTGGGCAATAAATTTTGTTAAACTTCCAAATACCATTGTGAATGATACTGGGGAAAATAACATGGACACTTAAATGAAAAAGCCAGGCCTTAGTCAAACACGTGAAACAGGAGATGTGTATCTTCAGAACCAAGCTGTCAAACTCTGAGGAGGTGATATTAATGGAACCTCTCTTGGTCCATCCTCCCTTTCCCCACTACTGCTCTACAACGATTTGGGAATCTTTAATGACATTTCCCAAGTTTGGGTCTTCTGCTGACACCAGTGTTTATGTGAGAGATACTCATTCTGTGTGGCGTCTTCTCTGTCCATAGTACATATGTCCAGACTTTACACCAGTCACTCTGTGCTTCCAAGTTACTAACTACCAACGGATGCCATGTCTCATGAATGGTCCAGTTGCTTCTTCCTTCAACTGTAGCATTTTGGATATAATAATAGTGTTGTCATTGAGCTATAGATTTTTCAAACTGGGAATCTCAGACTCAGTTAAGGACAAGAGAATATTTGGATATTTTAAGACAAAAAAACTTATTTTTTCTTTTTTTAATTTAATATTTATTTTATATTGGAGTATAGTTGATTTACAATGTTGTGTTAGGTTCAGCTGTACAGCAAAGACATACACATAGATCCGTTCTTTTTCAGGTCCTTTTCCCATTTAGGTCATTACAGAGTATTGAGTATAGTTTCCTGTGCTATACAGTAGGTCCTTATTAGTTATCTGTTTTATATATAGTAATGTGTATATGTCAGTCCCAATCTCCCAATTTATCCCTCCCCGCCTTTCCCGCTTTGGTAACCATAAGTTTGTTTTTGAAGTCTGTGAGTCTGCTTCTGTTTTGTGAATAAGTTCATTTGTATCATCTATTTTAGATTCCACATATAAGTGATATCATATGATATTTGTCTTTCTCTGTGTGACTTACTTCCCTTAGTATGACAATCTCTAGGGCCATCCACGTCGCTGCAAATGGCATTTTTCATTCCTTTTTTATGGCTGAGTAATATTCCATTGTATATAGGTACCACATCTTTATCCATTCCTCTGTCGATGAACAAAAACTTCTTGTTTTGTCACTCATGTCAGCTCTGCGACAATGAGAATTGTCCCAGGTGAACATTTCAACAGCTAGGCAGCCCTGATTCTTGAAAACGTCGTAATATCTGATGGAGTTCTGGAGGTAGCAGCTACCTACGTGGAAAAGAAAGAAAGTCAAGTCATTAAAGGTAGGGTTTCCATAGCGAGTTGTCCTGGATTGAAGCGCTGCTTGACAGCTTACTGAGAGACTTCATCTAAGTTACTTACTTCACCTGTAAAATGGAAATAATAAGTGTAGCCACTTCCTAGGGTTGTGGCGAGTCTATAATTGAGATAACGCAGACAAACTACCTGGCGGATTTTCTAGCACGTGATGAGCATTCACTCTGGCACGTAGTATGCCGTTATGTTTTTCTGGTGTGTTGTTCCTACACTACATAAGAAGAAATGGCTCTGAGCAGAGTGACCACTTTAAATGGTTGTGGCAAGGGGGAAAGCCAGAACCAAGTGTATCAGACAGAGTTGTGGCAGGAAACAGGTAAAACACTCAGTTAATTCGAAGGGTTAATTGAAGAGAGTTCAAAGAGAAGGAACGTTTGCTGATGTATGGGCAGGATTAACGGAATCATAAAGAAATGGTGAAGTGCCCAGAGGTTCCTGAGTATAGGAAGCTCAGCCCGAAACCCTCTAAGCCTGCAGAGGAGAGAAGAGAAGGTTGTGATATAGAACCCGGAGAGAGTTGTAGATGTTGAAAAGGGTCACCCGGCAAAAGCCACAGGTGAAGAGTGACAGCCCAGCAAGAAAGGGGCAGAGGGCTGTAGGACCGCTCTGTTCTCCTGCTGGCAACTCTCACTGAGATAGCAGAGCCCGAAGCCAGAGGAAAAGACCCTGGGCTTTGTAGTTCCTGTCGTTAAGCTCCCTGGGCAGAAAACAAGGCAGAGAAAGATACTGGTGGACAAGTGCACCAGAGTTTCAGTTCATTTCTCATAAGCTGCAATTCTTGCCTTTTTCTGGAAGCAGGATTTAACACTCGTTATTTTGCGGGGCCCTGGGGCTTTGTGGATTGGAGCTTGGAACTTTGACTTGAACTATATTGTAGGACTGATATCTCAGACTCCCTGGGAGCGTAACCTCTAAGTACTTAGATGTTACTTTTGAACAGTAAAATGCCCAGTTTTCTGTCAAACAGAGCATGACTGATTTAGATATAGTTCCTAAAAAGCAGGGTTTCTGTCGCAGTATTAATTTAATTAAATTATATTTGGAAGTGTATATCAAAGTTAAAACCAGATGATATACAGAAATCCAATTTGCTTCTTGGACGTGTGTCCATTGTTTGAATCAAGGTAACTGGAAGAAATCACCCTACAGTCTCAGGATTGTTGGAGATTCCCTGATGGTCCAGGGGTTAGGACTCCACACTTTCACTGCTGAGGGTGCAGGTTTGATCCCTGGTCAGGGAACTAAGATCCTGCAAGCTGTGTGGTCAAAAAAAAAAAAAAAAAAAAAGATTGTATCCTCTTTCAAGTAAAACTCTCAGTTTTGCTTATTGTATTATTTCAAACTAAAGGTGATGTTTCAGAGTAAATTTGGGAGTTTTGCTATTAATTATATTATGCTGAATATTTTACAAGTATTTTTCATTCACTTTGGCCGCATGGCCTTTTATGTTGGGGTCTCATGGTAACACTGATTTCGGGCAAATGGTCTCTCCCTGCGTCATCAGAAATCATTGCAAACTGACTTTTAAAAAGTTAAAGCTAGATTAGTCATGGCACTGAAAAATTGATTGAAAAGATTTTAAGGTCCTAAAAGACATTTTTCTCCAAAAATCGAACTTAAAATTTCTTGGAATGAGATACCTTGTCTGAATGATGCAACCGGAAGTAGCAGTCTTCTTTGTCTGGTGCAAACCTTTACACGTAGTGCCTATAAAATAATTCCTTATCAGCTCAATAGACCTTAAGGAAGATACAGAGTGAAAATGAAATTCACTGCTATTGATACAAGGAAGTATTTGCCATATTTTAGAAATAACGGACTATACTGCAACTTGCAGAAAAAAAAAATAGGGCAACGTATGAGTAAACTCACGTATAAAATATTCCAGATAGCATGGCTAATGTCAACCTCCAAAAATGTCATTTATTCCACACACTGTGACCAAACCACGTCCTATTAAAAAACAAAAAAATGAACAGTTCAGGAAGATCAAGAGATCAGGAAGCACTTGACATAACGATTGGGCCACAATAAAATATTTATGAGTCTCTCTTTCATTCAGGAAACGATTTGATACCATCATGGAGTGAATAAAATTGGAAGCAAGGAAAGAGTATTGACGTCAACACGTATTATATTAGTGAAATAAATAACGAGAGAAGGTTTAGAGACTCCTGTGACAATGAAACGTGTGTGTACGCTTCCAACTAACACGCCAGGAAAATTTGACAGGTGTTATCTGATAGTTGATGCATTTTTTAAAAATGTAGTTGATATTAGGAAATCAGAGGATTAGCTTTATGTTTTTATTAGAAAAGTAATCTTAAATGTAATTGCTTAATTAAAAAAAAATCTGTGAATTCCATAATCTCTAAGCAGCCCAGGTACAGTCCTGCCTTTCCTAGAAACACCACAGATATTAGTCCAATATTATTAGAGGTTCTGTTTCATTTATCTACTTATCACTGGGTGATGGAGGCCAACACAGCTATAGACATTATCAGAAAGAATAGTAAAGACATACTAGGAGTCAAAGAAAACTTTGTCCCCTCTATTTTTGAGCTGGCAAAGGCAAAGAAAAATATTAACTAAATTGAATTAAAAACTGTGAGAGAGAACAGAAAATGAATTTAGCAATATGTAACTCTGGGTAGATATCATCAATATCAAGATTATGTCATTTAATTTCAATCAGTACACCAATTCTTTTTTTTTTTTTTAGTTTTATATATTTAATTTTTTTGGCCTCACGGCTTGTGGGATCTTAGTTCCCCGACCTGGGATCAAACCCGGGCCCTTGGCAATGACAGTGCAGAGCCCTAACCACTGGACCACCAGGAGATTCCCAATCAGTACACGAATTCTTATGACACGTCTCTTCCTGTGAAATTGCAGTTATCTCTGTACCTCACAGTGTTTTTACTCTCTGGTTTCTTGCTTTCAGGGACTAGATGAAAAAGTAAGTACTCCAAAAGAGCTAAGGGGTGGCTGGAAAGTCATTTTTGTCATTGACCTTTCATATCTAGATGTAGCGTGTTCTTTAAGTGATAAAATTGATACTTGAGGAATCATGATAGATTTTAAATTGCTTTGAATTCCCCTAGACTTCAAGGAAAGAAGAAATATTCTCTAAGACTGAAGGTACAGAACACATTTTAGAGGAAGCAGGAAAAATGCTTACTTTGGTGTCTGAATCCTCCCATTTGAAATGTAATCCTTTGGCTTCTTAAGGAAATAGATGGGTTTTTCAGCTTTTCCTCCCAATGAATCTGTCTTTTGGAAAAGTTCCCACAAAAACAAATAAATTTTGATAAAGAGCGTAGACTAACACATGGTCCAGAAAGAGCCAGGCTAGAGAGAGGCAGGCCGTTAGGGGCTTCTGGGCAGCAAAACTGACAACCTGAGAATCCCAGTCGTGAGGGGAGAGGGTGGAAAGATCTCCCAAGTGGAAGATTCAATGATCGAATGCAAGGTTAAAAAGAATTTGAAAGGGTATACTGTGAGAACATAAGTTATACTAGCATAACTCCTACCCATTTGTTGAGCTAAAGGCAAACACGCAGTAGATTTCTGGGGAGGACACTACAGCAGTGGTACCGGTTTGGTATCTCCCTGAATCCCTATATAGGAAACAGGCAGAGCAACAGGGTGAGAAAACCGAAGAGTTATTGAGAAAATTATATCTGAACAAAGACATAGAGAAGATGACAGAATGAGCCGTATGAATATCAGAGAAAAGAGTAGTCCAAGCAGAGAGCACAGACGGGTCCAGGAGCCTCAGGGCTGGAGGGAGATGTTGGGGAGCCGTGACGGAGGGAGAGAGGCAGGAGATGAGGGCACAGTGGGCGGGAGGAGGGTAGAGCATCCCTGGACTTGGCCTTCACCTCTGTGTAAAGTGGGACCCACTGAAAGATTTTAAACACTGGAGTGGTGAACAATATTTAACGTGATCCCTCCAACTGCCATAATACGATGTATTTATATGAACTACTCGCAAAGAGCTAAGAAAAAGGACATAGAAAAAGGATAGGATGAAACACCCAAAGTTATTTCCACTGGGATTTCGGGGGACAGGAAAAAAGAAACTTGTGTATTCTTTTCCTTCTTTCTTCACCTCTGATTTACTTATTACAATGAGAATGAGTTATTTTTTTTAAATACATGTAATCATATCTATGTCTATATCTTCCTGGATTCTAACTCATAGAATATGCCTCTCACTGCATAAACCATTGTCAGCCACCCTTATTATAAGTCACCCCCCCACACCAGGAACTGTTTTGTATCCTCCCCCAAGTCAGTCTTATTTTTGGGCAGCCTTTGTTAGAAAACGAGTTTTCCTCATTCTGATTTAAATTCTCTTTTCCCATAACTTCTCTCCGACCTGCCTTAGTTTTAATTATTAGGAGATGCAGAGAATGGGCTTCATAATTCTTTCACGAGACTTCTCAGCAGCTTGCTGTAGAAAGGTGCCTGAACTTGGAGAAGTCTAAGGAACATTTTATCAATTTCACAGCTTAACAAAGGGCTGGTCCTGCCCAGTGGACAGAAGTAAACAAAGACTTAAGAGGAAGAAGTAAGCAAGGAAGGAGGTGTAGTGGGAACACCTACTTCTCTAGGATATAAAAAGAAACTTGCATCGTGTGTTGGGCAATCTTATAAAATCGTAGGTAAGGGACACAGGAAAGTTACTGGGAAATGTAAGGTGCTAGTTGGCTACTAAGGGCAGCACCAAAGAAGAATAATTGAGAAATCCAGCCTGGAGAGGACTTAACACCCTCTTATGGGTTTCCAAGTGGACTGCTTCTCCTACAAGAATTATTTTTAGAAATGTTATCTCATATTTTCCCTGCTTGTGTTATTTTTTTCCCTTCTAATTTTATACCTGACTGCCCCGAGTGGGTGTGTGTGTAGGAGGGGTGGGCAGTTAAAGGAGGAAGTGGTAGTTTCAAAACACAAAGGAATACACATCTCTTAGATTCAAGTGTAAGACACCAGCGATCTCTCTTCCCACTAAATCAAGCTGCTGCCGCTGAGTGGACTTACACAATGCCTTTCACAACGGAAAAGCACTTAATTCACTGCAAACTGTTATAAGAGTGTGCGTTCAATGAAAATAAGGGACTATAACTTTTATAAATAAATAAATACAGGGTGTGTTGATCATGCTTGGTGAGAAGATTTGAGAGATAGAGAGGAAAATACGAGAACGCCTTTTTTAAAGCCTTGTTTCTTGTAACTGAGAAGGTGTGCCTCTCACTGAACCAGCAGTATCCCATCATCTTGGGGAATGCTCTTGATAATACAAAATTTGAGTAAGAAAGCATTTCATGTTTCAGTTTATGTAAGGGGCAGGACTGAAGTTATAAAGAACGGAAAATGTTTCTGTTCTCCAGAAGTCTCTCACGGAAAAACACATGCAAACACAAACCATACATCAAACCTACATGTGCAAACTCATAGGAAAATCACAAATGCTGGTGCAAGGCAGAGTGATCAGAATGAGGTCAACAGAGTAGGTGGAGAGAGGTTGTGAAAATTAAAAATACATTCATTTCCCAAGAATGATGACTGTTATCCAGAAAGTCAATTTTTTCCCCAAACATGGCCAAAACCCAGAAGAAGCACCAGCAAAAAGTCTAACGTGTTTTTAAGGCAAATATTATAGTAATAGCCTCAAGTACCACCTTAATGTTGGTTAAACTCTTTCTAATTACCGGGAACAGTGCTAATTATTGTGATGTGCTTTAAGTAAATTAATTCACTCAATCAACCAACCCAATTTGTCAGAGACCACAGTGGATAGTAGAAGAGGAGTTGACCCCCAAATGCGTCTGCTTGTCTCTACTATCCAAGCTTTACAACCAGCAGCCTCCAGATTGGCTGGGCATGTCTCTGCAGGTGTATAAAATGACCTACTGAGGTGTGAGAAGAAAATAAGAAAGTTCATTTCAATTTTTGTGTTTCTTTCTTCAAAAATTGTTTTTGTATATGATATAACATATGCGTAATATAGTAAGTTTATAAAGTGTATAAATACAAAAATTTACATCCTGTAGGTTGTGCTTAAAATATGTGATGATAAGAATGTGCAATCAGAAAGTCTTAAAAAGAATGCTTAGGGCTTCCCTGGCGGCGCAGTGGTTGAGAGTCCGCCTGCTGATGCAGGGGACGCGGGTTCGTGCCCCCATCCGGGAAGATCCCAAATGCTGCGGAGCGGCTGGGCCCGTGAGCCATGGCCGCTGAGCCTGTGCGTCCGGAGCCTGTGCTCCGCAACGGGAGAGGCCACAGCAGTGAGAGGCCCCCGTACCGCAAAAAAAAAAAAAAAAAAAAAAAAAAAAAAAAAAAAAAAAGAATGCTTAAAGTATTAAGCCATATGGCTCCAAAATTCAGACCAACCCAAAAAGCCATGCACACATTTCTTTCAAAAGTTCATTTTTAGTACATTTCTCTCGATTTTGCTAAGCCAAATAGAAAGCTCCTTGTAAAATTCAGTTTCCATTTCACATTTTAGAAACATTGGTAGCAACTCTGCTATTGTAGTTACCCAAATCCTTATAGATTACAGTTGCAAATTACAAGCGTAAAAGGGATTACTGGAAGCAAAATGATATTATCTAGACGTTTGAACTGATGTAGATCAAAAATTTTTTTAAATGTTATAAATAGCAAATATTAAATCTTTAAAATAGTCCTTTTTTAAATGCATATTTAATGTATATTTCACTTTATTGTAACATAACACATCAGGCAGTAAACAAAATGAGGACCCTTCTTCATGACGAAGTGTTCCCCTTCTGCTCAATATTTTCTGTTTAAGAAAATAATCAGGACACTGTATTTAAGAACGATACCTATCACAATGGCTAAGTGTAAACATTAAAGGGCATAATAATAAGTTATTATTATTATATTGTGTTAGTTTCCTATTACTGCTGTAATAACCCGCCACAAATTTATCATCATATATTTCTGGAGGTCAGAAGTTATAAATGCATTTTATAAAATCAAGGTATCTGCAGAGTTGTGTTCTTTCTGGAGGCTTTAGGGGAGAATATGTTTCCTTAACTCTTCCTTAACTCTTCCAGCTCCTCAAGGTCAACTGCATTCTTTGGTTTGTGATCATATTCAAAGCAAGTCACTCCAGCCTCTGCTTCTGTCATCAACACCTCCTTCCATTCTGACTCCACTGCCTAGCTCTTGCATTGGGGTCCCCTGGCCAATCCAGGATATCTCCCCATCTCAAGCTCCTAACTTAACCCCACCTGCAAAATCCCTTTTAACTTGAAAGGTAACATATTCACTGATTCCAGGGATATTAGGGTATAATATATTTGGGGAGCCATTATCCAGCCTACTGCATAGTTTGAACTCTGGTCCCCCAAGATTCATGTCCATCTCACACACAAACTGTGTTCATCTCCCCGCGGTGTTCCCCAAAGTCTCGACCAATTACAGCATCCAATCAAATCCAAAATCTCAGTTGACTCTTACCAGTTCAAAAGGCCCAAATCTCATCATCTCAGTCATCTAAATTAGGTATGGTTGAGGCTCTGGGTATAATCCATCATGGGGCAAAATTCCTCTCCATCTGTGGGCCTGTGAAAATGGAAAAAAAAAAAAAAAGTCATCTCCTTCCCAAATACCATGGTGAGGTAGACATATGATAACAGTTAATAGTTGTAGATATTCCTGATCCAAAGGAATAAAATGGAAGGGAAAATGTAGTCACCAGTCCCAAGCAATTTCACAAATCCAGCTGGGCAAACTCTATTAGGGTTCAAGTCCTGGAAATCATCCTCTGTGGCTTGCCATCTGTCCTCTGGACCTGTGGCTTTGCCCTCAGAGTCCTTGCTTTATTTTGAAAGATAGAATATGCTTGGAGCCAAGTGGTTTCATCAGCCTGTTTCCTGCCTTAAAAACGTTGGGGGTTTCAGATAGCCTTCCTTCTTTTAACCTTCTCTTTGTCCCTTTCAGTCCAAACTGGTGGTGTTTCCAATGATATAACATTCTAAACATCCTTGTGGGTCTCCCATTTGTGTCTGGGGGATTCAGTTCGTTAGACAAGAGGCTCCTTCACAAATCATCCCTGGGTAAACACATCTTTATTCCTGGCCTCTACTGAGATGGATGTTGGGATTCACCATTCATACACCTAAGCTCTTCAAAGAGTCCTCTATGTGACTGAACATTCCAACATTTTGGTCCTTTTGAGGCACTAGTAGAATGTTGTCCAGCTACATCCTTGGCTTTCTCTCTAGAGCATACTTTTCTGGCCAGGAATCTCCTAATTTAAACACATTTTGAAATCTGGATAGGCTGAGAATTTCCCAAATCACCAAGTCCTGGTTCCTTTTTGTTTCACACTTCTTTCTTCAACTTATCTCTTTCCTCTCATATTTTCTATAAGGAGCAAGAAGAAACCAGGTTGCACCTTCAACACTTTGCTTGGAAATTTCCCTAGATAAATATCCATATTCATCATTTGCAAGTTCTGCTTTCTGCCTAACCTCAGGACAAAATACAGCTAAAGTTTCTGTCACTCTATAGCAAGAATCTTTTTTCCTCCAGTTTCCAATAACACTGCCCTCATTTCCTTCTGATGCCTCAACGGCAATGATTTCACACTCATATTTCTGCCCAAATTCTATTTATGATGATGTAGTTATTGTCTAAGATGATATAGATTTTCTCTGTTGTTCTCCTTATTTCCTCCTGTGTCTTCAGCTGCAGTATATTGAATGCCCATATTTTTACCAATAGTCTGTTTATAATGACCTCAGAGTTTTCTAAGATGATACAGGTTTTTTTCCTACCATACACTTCCCTACTCTTCCAGGCTCTGCCCCTTATCCAATTTGAAAGCCAGTTCTACATTTTTAGGTTTTTGGTACACGCAGAAGCACCCCACTTTTGGGTACGAAACTCTGTGTACCATTGACTGAATGGCTACTGTCTTCAAGCATTGATGAGCTTGAACTCAGCGCTTTATAAACACCTTAACCCAAGAGAAACATTATTATAATTATTTTACAGATGTGAAATACAGTGTAGTATGATATCATAATAATAGGCTTTGGAGTTAGGCAGATATATTATAGATTCAAATTCTGGTTTCATCACTTTTTAACTGCATATTTCTGGAAAAATAATTTCATCTTTTAAAACTTTCTGAGCTTTAATTGCCTCAAAAAAAAAAAAAAAAAGCAAGGCTTCCCTGGTGGCGCAGTGGTTGAGGGTCCACCTGCTGATACAGGGGACACGGGTTCGTGCCCCGGTCCGGGAAGATTCCACATGCTGCGGAGCGGCTGGGCCCGTGAGCCATGGCCGCTGAGCCTGCGCGTCCGGAGCCTGTGCTCCGCAACGGGAGAGGCCACAGCAGTGAGAGGCCCACGCACCGCAAAAAAAAAAAAAAAAAAAAAAAAAAGCAGTGGGAAAAAAACCTCCCTTTTTTTCTTTCCTTTCTTTTCTTTTCTTTTCTTTCCTTCCTTCCTTCCTTCCTTTTCTTTCTTTCTTTCTTTCTTTCTTTCTTTCTTTCTTTCTTTCTTTCTTTCTTTCTTTCTTTCTTTCTTTTTCTTTCTTTCTTTCTTTCTTTCTCTCTCATGAGGCTTACCCAAGATAATATATGTAATATACTTGCTTAGTGAACACGTAATAAAAGTTGTTATTCTTGTATTTTTGTATTCTGCTGCCACATATGAAATTAATTCACACAGAATAGAATATTACCAGAGGAGAGTAGGTATATTGTATAAGGATTGCTGGTAATGCAGAATGAAATAGACAGATTTAGAGAGACTGGTTATTACAGCTGATAAAGGCTTCTGAAAGAGCTATGGTGGTTGAAATAACTTTAACTCTCCAAACATTTCCATTGCTTTTCTTAAGGATACTTAATAGTTAAGATATCAGACCTCATGAATTAGTTAGAGAAAAGATAATGGGTTCGGGAAAGTTTGTGTCTGATGAAGATTCAAACATGGAGGAGCTCTGTATTTGTGTGGGAATTTAGTGATACGTAAAGTGCCAATATCAGCTTGAATAAAGAGAAAGTGTTATAATCTTCAGTTAAAATATACATTCTAATTATATTCCATGCCTCTAAAGTACTTTATAATTGTTGGTTTGTCAATCCTGGGGGTTTGAGAAGCTCAATACAAATATGATACGTTAAGTAAAAGGAGAAAAAGGAATCCTCCCAAGACTATACTTATTATTTACGGAAAGAATTGTTTGGTAAAGAAAGGATCATTTAAAACAATGAACTTTAACATAAACCAACCAGGAGCCATCTCAGAACTATCCCCTGGGATCCTGGCTGAAAATAGAAGTTTTAGCACTTGTCTTTTGAAAAGGGCACCCTTTAGTCTACAGTTAAGAATCCTTATGACATAATTTGTTGACTATTTTTTTCAACCAGATATTTAAACTGTCAGAAAGTGAGGCACTTAATTTATATATGTACGTATAAATACATAATGTGCTGGAGACCTCAAATAATTATCATTTTTGTACATCTAAGGTAAGAATTACTAATGAAAATGTTTGCTCTTTTCTTTTAAAAAGCACCTCTAGGTCTGAGGGGAAAGCAGCTCTAGGTTTGAGGGGAAAGCACAGAGATTTCTCATGTACCCCTGCCCCCCCCACACACACTCTTCCCCATTATGAACATCACTCACCAAAGCGGTACATTTTTTATGAAGGGTGCACCTATATGATATATCATAATCACCCAAAGTCTATAGTTTAACTTAGGGTTCACTCTTCATGTTGTACATTTTGTGGGTTTGGACAAAAATATAATTACACATATCCGTCATTATAATGTTATGTAGAGTATTTTCACTGCCCTAATATTCTCTGTGCTCCACCTGGTCTTCACCCCACCCCACCCGAAACCCTGGCAATCAGTGATTTTTTTTGAATTGTCGCCATAGTTTTGCCTTTTTCAGAATATCATAGAGTTGAAATCCTACAGTATGTAGCTTTTTCAGATTGGCTTCTTTCACTTGTACTGATAATATGCATTTAAAGTTCCTCTGTGTCTCTTCATGGCTTCATAGCTCATTTGCTTTTAGCTCTGAATAATATACCATTATATTTACTCACCCACTGCAGGACATCTTGGTTTTAACAATAATGAATAAAGCTGCTATAAATATCCATATGCAGGTTTTTGTGTGCACATAAGTTTTCATCTTCTTTGGATGGATGCCAAGAAGTGTGATTGTTGGACTGTAGGGTAAGAGCATGGTTGTTTCATAAGAAATCGATAAACTTTTTCCAAAGCGGCTGAACGATTTTGCATTCCCACTGACAGTGTATGAGAGTTCCAGTTGCTCCACATCCTCATGAGCATTTGATGTTGTCAGTATTCGACCGTTCTAATAGATACGCAGTGGTACGTCATTGTTGTTTTATTTAGCATCTCCCTGATAACATATGATGTGGAGCATGTTTTCGTGTGCTTATCTGCCCTCTGAATAGCTTCTTTGGTGATTGGTCTCTTCAGCTCTTTGGCCCATTTTTTAATCAAGTTTTTTTTGTTTCCTTATTGTTGAGTTTTAAGAGTTCTGTGTGTATTTTGGATAACAGTCCCTTATCAGATGTGTCTTCTGTGAATATTTTCTCTGTAGCTTGTCTTCTAATTCCCTTGACAGTGTCTTTTGCAGAGCAGAAGTTTTAATAAAGTTCAACTTATTGATTATTTCTTTCATGGATTGTGTCTTTGGTGTTGTATCTAGAAAGGCATCACCGTACCCAAAGTCATCCAGGTTTTCTCCTATGTTATCTTCTAGGAGCTTTGTAGTTTTTCATTTCACATTTAGATGTATGACCCATTTTGAGTTAATTTTTGTGAAGGGTGTAAGGTCTGTGTCTAAATTTCTTTGTTTGCATGTGGAGTCAAAGTGTGCTCTCTCCACACATTCTTTTCACCTCCACCTCCACTTCTCCTTAATAAGAACCCTCTGCTCTGAGTTGGGTATCTTCTCCCATTGGGTACCACAGGCTCTGAAGGAAACGCTGCTTTGCCTGAGGTTCTTGATTCTCTATATTTTTTCCTTCTGCGTGACTGGATGAAGACCTCACCCCTGGGTGACAGTCAGGGTAACTACATCTACACGCTATTTCCTATAACATCATTTTTTTCGGCAACTTGCAATTCCAGACACGGGGAAAACATGGCCTTCTCTTTTCCCAGAAAGCATGAGGTCCATCTCAGCCAATTACGCTGGACCCCTGTCTCCTTCTTCAGGTCACCTTCCATTTCTTTCAGCAAAGTTAGATTTCCATGGTGCTTTTTGAGTCTTCTTAAATTGCTATTATATTATAGTATGTCATTGCTATTATATGTATAGTATGTCTCATTATGAGACATGTTGAGACATGAGAACATCTCCACCATTGAAAGAAGAGTCTCTTATGTTTTCTCTTTTTTAAGATGCCTAAAGTATTATCAGTGTCATAATTTTTGGAAGAATAGGATCTCATGCCTCAGAGACATCTCAGGGTCCTTTCTACCCAAAGAGTGGTTAAAAGATTATTTCTTTCCACTGTACACTATTTTGGGTGTACATAATATTCAGCCTTAGAAAACTGATATTGCCTTTCTGAGCTGATATGTGTATAGTCAGTTATAGAATGTTTCATATTCAGCTCAAGAAGACATGCACTGCATTTGTGAGCTAAATGACACACATTACTAATTGTTTATTTTCACTTATTTTTATCTGCCTCTTGTGGGTTGAGTTGCCGCCAACATATTTAGCTCAATAAATGTTCCTGTTCTACTCTTCCTGGCTTCATAATCAACTTGTAGCTTCTAGTCACATCTCAAATAAATATTGGCAGAGCAATTCAGATCCTTAAAATGTTTCAGCATATTGATATATCCTCAGCTAGAGAAAAAATAAAAACAGAATCCTCAACATGCATGTTTGTCAGCCTTTACCACAGGGTTCTCCGACTCAACTCGACTCAGTGAGTCAAACAGCCTTTCCATGTTCCTCTCAGACTCTCAAATCTTGGGCTAAGTAAAAGTGATGTTTAATATCCTGCAAGTATATTTGTATTTGATGGTAGTTTCCTGTGAAATGAAAGAGAACAGGGGAAAAGTGACCTATATATTGGCTCTGACAGAATGCATTATGGTAAATTCAAAAGAAGCTGGATGGCAAACATCGCTGTTGAACTGGCAAATTGCCACGGTCAAGAAAGTGTGCTGGGAGTTGCACTCAAGGAAAAAATGTTAAGTTAATAAGCCACTCCCAGCCCAGATTTTCCTCTTTAAAGGACTTGGCTGCCAGTGTCATCTGTTGACATCAAACCAAGGAACCTCTTCCACCTCTGTCTTTATCAGAATCTTTATTTCCCAAACAGTCAAGGTCAGGTAAATCATCTTCTTTTCTCAACAGTTAAGTAAAATCAGAAAGACATGAAGATAGCACCAAAGGGAAGCCAGAACCGTGGTGTCTGGCATAAGCTGGAATGTTTATTGCCTCACCCTAGTAGTAGCTGATGTAGATGTATTTAGTTAATATCCTTAAGACTCTTGTTGACACCCCACACCCCTTTTGTTAAAAGCACTCATTTCCAAATCCAGCTTCTCAGTGAGAATAAAGGATATTCCTTTCGAGACCAAAGACACAGGCTCCACTCCCGTTCCCTTCCCATGCCTGTATTGCTCTTCCTTCCGTAAGCGGTACTTTCTGTATCTCTGAATCCGAAATACAAATGCTTCAAAATCCATTGAAAATGTCAGATGTATAGGGCATGGTTCAATTACCCCAGAGGATATTGTGGAAGTCGCTTCGTGTGTTTGCGTGTGTGTGTGTGTGTGTGTAGGGCAATCGAAAATAATATGCAAAGCTGATGTACACTGCCATTTCAGCAAACTCTGCCATGTAACTGGGCAGTTTGAGAATTCAGCTGAGTTCTCTTAGGGAGGTCATTCTATCCCAGTATTTCGTATATATTGTGCTTGAAAGTGGGCTAGTATTCATTAACTATTTTCATTTCATCTTGCTTATTTAACATGAAGGTCTCCGAATTTTGCACGCAAAGAGAAATCCAAATACAGTTTTTAAAACGCAGGTATTTTCTACTTCTACTCTAAGGCTGGCTTAGGTGACAATTCAATAGGAGGAAGTGAAATATCTTGAACTAACACATAAAAGAAAACACTGAGGGTTTACTGCCTTTCCGTGCATAACATTTTTTAGGGCTAATTCCCTCCTCATTAAGGACCTTTCTTGCAAAATAACTGTCTTTGAAGAAAGGAGTCAAAATAACGCCTTTATTTTGAAACCGAGCAATAACATACTTATTCCTTCCTTGAACTATTTTGCATTTAGAAAGCAAACTGCTACCATTGCCTCTTGGACAACAAATAAGCCCCTAAGAATTAAAATATTGCAATATTTCTTAATAAAATTCTCCTTAAACCAGGGAAAGAAGAGGATATGGGCCATAATTCATGCTGATCAAAATGGCAGGTGGAATGCAATGGGTCCAACGACCAACTTTTATTTGATCTGTGGCAGAGAATTATAATCTCTTATTAGAGATTCCTTGAGGTTGACATTTCACTCTTGACTTTTTTTGGTGGTGAATTCCTGGGAGGTCTTACCTGGCAAAGTGTGTGATCCATTGAGAAAGGAACGTGACCACCTTTTGTGGACTGAAAACAATCAAAACCAAATAGAGACCTATATTCATAGTGGACACAAGCATGCCTTGAAAGTCTGTAAGCCTTTGGGTTCATTTCGCCTATTTCTGATGTGAGTGACCCAAAATATCGAGCTCGACTTATTCACGTATGCGCATAGCACTTCAACTCCTTGGGAAAGGAAAAGATGGGATTGCACTTCAGATGTAAAGAAGCAGGGAAAATAAAAAGAGAAGTCTCTATTTGTGTTTTTTAAATGTCTTTATTTCTTGGAGCTGCCTAGTTTTGGCAAGAAGAGAACGGAGAGGACTGAAGTAACTATTCTTATCCACCGTGGGAGTTACTCCTGTTTGCTTCCTCTACAAAACCAGCACATCCAGGCTCCTCTTGAGACGTTCTCCTTTACAAAATATGCTTGATCTGAACAGCTACCCGCAAAGGCACAGGAGAATCTGAGCTCGATCTCAAAAACACTGGCATCCTTTTCCTTCACCTCAGAACTCTTCTTCGAAGACATTTAAGTCTCCCCAAACAGGAGACCCGAATGTTATCCTTGAAGAATTTGCAGAACACGAGGGTCCCCAAGGTCATTTGTATAATAATGGATACAGAGTTCTGTCGGTTAAAAACATTAGGAATCTTCTCAGGCATTCAGATGTTTGAGAAAGTATTTCTCTCCATCTCTGTGCCCCGAATGAGCACAAATGGTTGCATGATTTATGTAGATAAATGCAAAAGCTCTGTCAACAGGTATGTGTGGGAGAATCAAAGACTTGCTGTCTCCAAGCATTTCTTTCCCCTCCACCTCCACTCCTCCTTAACAAGTCCCCGGGTGCTCCGAGTTGGTTATTTTCTCCCATTGGCCTCACTTTTGCTTTCATACCTCTGCTCTTGTCATTGCTCCCGTTTGGATCGCCTGTCCCCTTCTCCTTGTAACCAAAGCATATACCATCTGTAACTTCCAAATAAAGTCCAAGGCTTATCCCTGGAGCCTAGGATACATCATGAGCTCTGTTTGTGTTGTGTGTGCGTGTGCTTCTTTGTTGCCCTTTTTGTTTTAGTTTCTCTCAGCGCAAGTATTTCAAGCTTCTGGAACAAAAAGGACCATAGTTCAATAGTAGTTACCACTTACTGAGTGCTCACTAGATGAAAATAGCAAAAAAAGGTCGGAGCAAATGTTGAAAATGAAGTGATGAAAGAATCAAATTAAGCTTTCTTATCTGATAATTTTTGTGTGATGTTGAATAGACATCTGGTCCATTTGCATATATAATTCTAAATGTCACGGTGGCAGAAAACGTTTTAGTTTCCACCGATATCACCTTTCTTTTTTTTATAGCCAAAGAATCCCTCCCTTATATCTAGACGTGATATTGTAACTAGTTCTGGCAAACTTGCATTGTGCGATTCCTGTGATATGATTTTAAAGGGAAAAGGCAACATGTCTTTATTCTTTCCAACACAAACCCGATGGCTGGAGCACAAGCAACCATTTTGGACCAGGGAGGAGCCTGGGACCTACTATCATGTATCCACATTATCAGCCACGGACAGCAAATTCTCAAGGAGGGGGTTTAAAAATTAATTGATAAAGAAAAGCAGATGAAATTTTCTCCTATTTTTAAAGCTACCGTTGGGTGGGTTTTTAATATTCATAGCTGAATATTATTCTGAGACCTCCATTTAAACCTAGAAGGTCCACATTCTTAGTTTATGTGGGACAGTCCTGGGTTATAGTAATGTCTCATTGTAATTTTTCTACTACTTATCATCCTTAAAAGTATCTGGATTAGAGATGATGTGTTATATGGTGATGCTACATAATCCTCTAGATTCTAAATGTTTCTAGTTGCAGAAACGTTTATGGAAATGACATTTTTCTTAGGAGTTTAAAACAGCTAAAAATGGAGTTACTCTGGGTTAAATAGGGTTGGCATGGTTACAGGTTTGCTTAACAATAACAAATCCCAGACTAGGCCTGAATTATTATGTATGTGTGTGTTTGGGGGCGGGGGGGGTGGTGGCAGGTGTTTATATGTTCATTCGTTCATTTGCTTTTGTTTCACACTGGATGGGAATTTCTAACAACTACAAATATAATACTGTTCTTCGAGATAAATGTCATAATACATATAAGGAAGAAATAAGGAAGATCCCCTGGATAATGTTAAAGGCTCTTTCCTAATTGCATTTTATCGAGTTCAGCCAATTTACTGAACTTACATAATCCTCACCCACTCATGAGATAAGTACTTGGATTATCCGAATTTTACAAGAAAGAACATTGAAGCTCAAAGAAGGTTAGTGACTTTTTGTGATTTCATAGCATCTCTAAGGTGCCATGAGGTAGCAGCCAGTAGAGCCTCAATTTACCACCCTCCTCCAGAGCACTGATGTACTAAGGAATAGAAGAAAGCACTAGAGGCAGAAACCATCACATCTCGAAACAGAATATGAACACAGTGAGCCTTGATGGTGGTGACAGGAGAGGCAGGGGCCGATGTCTGCCACCGCCTGGATAGTGTCATGATCATGTGACAGGAAATCAGAAATATAGATTCAAGGGCGAGTACCCTCAAAAAGGAGACAGGAAGAAGCTTTTCAGGTCCCTCAGCCTTGCTGTTTGCCTGAAGACAATTGCCATAAATACAGGACCGAAAGGGTTTCGAGTGAGGTGGGCCACCGATAACAACGTGCATGCCACATTCAAGTTTGTAAAGAGTCCAGTGCCTGGTAAGGGCGATATCCTACATTAGATAAGGTACGGATCCCCTAGACACAGGTGTTCAAGGCTCTAGACGAGGTTCTTGAACCTGGGAATGTGAGTCCGTTTGGAGCAGCCGGGCAACGTAGATAAGGATTTCCAAGCTGGTCGCCATGTGGGCTGGGCCACTGAGTCCCAAAAATTAATACAACTATGGTGGGCCAGTTAAAGCAAAAAAAAAAAAAAAAAAAAGTGAAGTCATAGAAACTGAGGTGAGGATGTTCATAAATAAAGGAACCAGGAAAGGGAGACAGGGAGGCATTCAGTTAGCTGTGAGCAGGCACAAATGTCTTTTCAAACGCTTGCTCCTGTACTTTAGGTAGAGAAACGCCCTGAAGGTATAGGGATACAGCCTAAAGACCTTTAGAATAATTCACTCTTTCTTTGAACTCCAGGTGACCCAAGCCAAGAGATAAGGAATAGCTTAATTTGATGAAAGTAGAAGGTAAAGAATGGTGTAATATCTATTTGGCAAGGAACCCTATCTGGCAAGCAGCAGAGGTAATACTGCTGATGGAGACTCAGAGATATTCTAAAAGGTTCCACGTGGAAGGGCACAGAGAGGCACCAAAAGGCTGTACTGCATAGCCACGCACTTCCACCTTGGACGTTTGCTTGGGGTGATTACGCTTTGAAATGTAATATCTTCTGCCCTCTGGTGGTTACATTTTTTTTTTCAATTTTAAGTAAGAAAATGGAACGAGGAAATCACAGAATGCCAAGTACAGGAATAACTGGGATCACAAGTGGCACTAACCCTTAGTTAAAAGTGTTAGCCCTGAAACGAGAAAGGAAAACAGTCCATTCGTTTTGCAGATTGCCAGGAAGTCTACTCTCTCCCAGTTTTTCTCTCCCTCTCCCCAGGAACTTTTCCACCACTTCAGAGATTCCTAAAATTCTCACTTCACGGGAGGCGGCACCCGCTGCTTCTCACTATTTGGATAGAAAGGCCTTTTGGGACTTGAAGGGAAATTTCTAAAAGAAACTTTAAGCCACACAATGACTTTAAAATGGGAAAAGAATTTGAAAAAGAATAGATACATGTATATGTATAACTGAATCACTTTTCTGTACACCTGAAACTAACACAACATTGTTTATCAACTATGCTTCAGTGTAAAACAAAATTTTAAAAAATAAAATAAAATAAAGGGGTGATAATACGGTAAGACATTGAATGATGCCTGGCTAGGATTGAACCAACTTGTTTTTTTCCCTCTTTGGTGTGTCTCAGAGACAGAAAAAGAGCCTGGCTATTATCATGACAAACTGTCATTAAATTATGTCAAGTGCAAATAGTTGTGATTAACACTCACAAACAAAGAATGGGAGTCCAGGAATAAACACTTTAATGAAGATTAGATGTTCTTTTAGCAACAGATTTTAAGGACCTAGATTCCACTGAATTAAAATTCCCTATGTGTGTATATATATATAAAATTTTATCAGAACCCTAATATGTATATATTATATATAACCATGAAAGGTGTATTACTGAAAAGATAAGACATTGGCTAATATATTTCTCTTTGGCAAATAACCTTAAAATTCTTATATCTAATCTTGATACATAAGGGATCTGTTCAAGAAAACCACCTACCGTTTTACAAGAATATGTTTTGTGGGAGTATTTATTATAGAGAGCTATATATTTTCATACAATACCAACAGTATATGTTTAATACATATTGATGAATGAATTCAAGAATGAGGAATCTGAAAAAACCTTATAATTTGTGCCTGGATTTTTCTAAAAAGGAACTTCTGACAAACCACACAGCATTCCTGATTTTGTTTTTAATATTGTTGAATGGGACGACATTCAGATTCAGAGCAGCATAAACGGTATTTCAAAACCTTTTAATAAGAAAATTTATATTATGCAAATCTCAATAGCTATATTCATTTTTTTTTTTTTTTTTTTTTGCGGTACGGGGGCCTCTCACTGTTGTGGCCTCTCCCATTGCGGAGCACAGGCTCCGGACGCAGAGGCTCAGCGGCCATGGCTCACAGGCCCAGCCGCTCCGCGGCATGTGGGATCTTCCCGGACTGGGGCACGAACCCGTGTCTCCTGCATCGGCAGGCGGACTCTCAACCACTGCGCCACCAGGGAAGCCCAGCTATATTGATTTTGGTGGTCACTGTAGAGGTGAAAGCTACTGTAAAATAGTCATTGGAACCTTGCTAGAACAGCCCTAATATTCTAAAATGACTGCAAAATGTGACTTGAAAGCCCTGCCATTTTCCAGTCTAAAATGTGGAAATGCTAAAACCAAATTCTAAGGGAGACCATCTTTCATGTGAGTGTAATTTTGTGTGTTGTTGGGAGGCTCTTCTATTTCTCTTGTGGGAATGGGTGTGCAAGTGATTTCTCATTCATGAGGAAAACCCATAGCAACCTTGTGGGGTTGTTACACTTCGGTTAAGTTAGACCTCCATTTAACTGGTCATTCTATTTGGCTTCCAGGAATGAAAGAATCTCTAGTTTTAGAAATGCTAATGATGGCTTCCTAGCAACTTTAGCCCCAGGAGCCCAAAATGTACTCACTGGGGCAACAATCTTCCCTTTAAATTAAAATAAAGAAAGAAAAGAAAGAGGAAAGAAAAAGAAATAAAGAACGGAAGGAAGGAAGGGAGGGAGGGAGGAAGGAATGATCTCACAGATCCAGAGGGTATTGGTAAAAAGCAAACATTTTCAGCATATACTTCCATACATTGACCCCCCTCAGATCCTGACATAATAGTTTCACAGTTAATGATTTTGAGTTAAACTCTTGCTCCCGGTGCAGAAAGTAAATATGCCCAGGAAATAAAAACATAAACGCCTCATGTACTGGAGTTAGTATTTCCAGCATCAAAATTTGATTGAAAAACTCTCATCCCTTGTTAGGACAAGTGTATGCCAAAGATTGAAAACTTAAAAAATTAAATTTCACAACTTGTTTCATTTTTCTTAAGTAATTATAAACTCTCTCTCACTGTACCTATAGATCATTTTGTGTAGAATCCTATATAATTTATTTAGAATTGATTCGGTCCACAGTAATTATGTTGAAGAATGTGTTATTTGATTCAGTAATATTAACAATGGTTTTACTAGGCACCTGGGTTGTATTTCAATATCACTTTTATTATAAATGAGGATACAAGAATATTTAAGTTTAATTTTAATTAAGCTTTATGGTTCAATCGAAACCAGAAATATTATGCTATCTCATTCGGATGAAATAGGATTATACACTTGACTAGTTCCAAATCTAACATGATAAATTCAGGAAACTTTTGAATTTATACACATTATGAAATTCAAGGTTGATTTTGTTTTTAATTAAAAGAACCAAAATGAATAGTATTGAAAAGCAACTGTGAAGTGAAAACTACCCAGTCATCAACAGTATAATTGTGGTCTCTAGACACACTAGAATAAAAGGAACTAAGTGATTTAAAAACATATGCAACAGTACAGATGAATCTCAAAACATAATTTTGAGTGAAAGAAGTGAAGCCCAAAAGTGTACATGCTGTATGATACTCCTTATAAGTAAAAATCATGCAAAACTACCCTTTGCTGTAAAAGGGGGAAAGGTAATGACACGGGTCATGAGGAGTCTTCTCTGATGCTGGTGAAGTTTCTTGATTTGAGATATTTTTAAAGATGACATGTAGAGTGCTCTTTCACAGACATTCTCATAAAACTCTCATGCTTAAATCTTCTATCCTGAGGGCTTCCCACTTCTGACAGAATGACATCCTCGAAGAATGGGTAACATCGCTAACCCCACCTTGCATTATCAACTCTTCTGATTTCTCTGGCCTCCACTCTTAACCTCTTCCTCCCTTCCTTTCCCACCTTCCCTATATCCTTGCACACTCAGCTGATTTTGATTCCTCAGGACATCCACGGTTTCCTTATTTTTCGCTCAATTCTCCCCTCGGTCTCCTCCTAAGAGGTCAGACTTCTCCCCACAGGAGTTAGGGACCTCTCCTTGTTGTTCTCAAAGCACTAAGTATTTCCTTCAACCTAGAGGTACCACAGTACTTTGTAAATGCTTGTCAGCTTGCATGTATCTTCCACCCGAACCCAAATGCAGAGGACAAGGACCTTGTTTATCTGCACTGTGAAGTCTTATGCCTGGAAAACAACAGGCTCTGAGTGTTGTATAACTAGTTAAATTAGTTTGTATTATGAGTAAAATTTTTTGAAATTATGAATGGGATCTTTTTCCTCTTTTGTCTTGCTATTTATAAGGTTCTTCATTCAGTTCACTTAGAATATCTATTCGTGTGAGGAAATAGAGATATAGAATGTATGCACACAAAAAGACTGACATAATTCTTCTGACATGCAATATGTGTGTGTATAAAATTTACAACATTCTTTATATAGATATTTAAAATAAGCTCTTACTATCTCCTCTTGTTTTTGTCCTTATGAGGTCTTGTGAGAAATCAAGCATTTTTGAAAGAGAAACTAAGAACCACTGTAAGATTTACTTTGAGTCATCCAATTATACATTAGTTCTATTTTTTTTTCTTCCTAACTATGAGATGAAGTGAAGGAAGAAGGCCAGATTAGTGATGCACACAATTAAGAGAGAGATTTTCTCTATATATCTAATTTGTAGTGTGAGTTTAAATTTGTGAGCTAGTCACTAATCACCACATGGAGAAGAACAATGGGATTATTATTATTATTTTTTTAATGGGATTATTTTTAAAGATGACATAGTGAAGATATTTCATGAGTATGCATGATTTGATAAGACATATGTTTAAGGCATTAGCTAGATATTCCTGACCATTAATGTAAACCAGATGAGATCTCTGCATTAGAAGGAGTGGTAGATATATTGCCACAAGAACTGGATACAGAAAGCAACATCAGTGACTTTTGAGATGCTTCTGAGCAAATCATTGAGGGCTTGAGTTTCCCCATCTCTAAAGGAAGAGGATTGGACTAGTTGCTTCATAGTCTAGGCTAATACTCATAGTCTGGGCTAATTTTTCTGAGCTGAAAAACCTCTCTGAAGATTTTTTTTTTAATGTAATAATTTAGCTATCAGACTGCCTAGATAAAAAGGACTGACCAAGGAAACACTTGGCTTTCCACCTGGTCTTATATGCCTTTTTTTTTTTTGCTAAAGCAGAGTGTTTGGAAAATCAATAAACATGTCTTTGGAAAGTTAATGCATACTTTTAAGGGCAACATGTTGCTTTTGTAGCTCTTTAAATACTTTTCCACGACAACTTCATATATGTGTGTTACCACCACCCTGGTCAAGATGTAGAATGTTCCCATCTTCCCAGAACAATTTTCTCTTGCTACCTTTTGGTCAATCCTTCACTGAGGCAGCATTGCTCTGACCTCTGTCACCACAGATTAATTCTGTCTATTCCAGAATTTTACGTAAATGGATCCATATATGTTCTCTTTTGTCTCATACTTCCCTCATCAACATAATGTTTTTGAGACTCCTCCATGTTATTTTGCCTATCAGTTGCATGTACATTTCTTTTTCATTTTAATTTTTTGGCTTAGCAGTCTTCCACTGTGTCCAGATACCACAATTTATGTTCCCATTCACCTGCTGATAGACATTTCGGTTATTTCCAGTGTTTTGTTATTATAAGTAAAATTGCTGAAAACATTCTTGTGCAAGTCTTTTGGGGGATACATGTTTTTATTTCCCTAGGATCAATACCAGTTGCTGGGTCACAGACATAGTGAATATTTAAAGATAAAATGTTGTATGTGAAAACAAAAAGTCCAAAAAAGGAAGAGATTCTTCTTGAATTCCTTGACGTTTAGTGTATTTCTGAGTGTAATCTACTGCATTATTTAGACTTTCTTTCCCTTGGCTTGAGATTTCTCTGGCTTATGGGAATTTGGAATTGCCCTTGGCATTGCATGTGGCAGCACAATTGTATAGAAGCTTCTGTGAAAGGTTTTGTTTCCACAGATATTGGGAACTGCCAAAATTAAGAATTATATACTCTGAGTGAACTCTTACGTAGCTGAAGTCGGTGTCTCTAGGTGACAAGCCCAGGGCTTAAACAAGCTAAGTAAAGAAAGTTTTTCTTTTTTTTCCCCAAAACGTGACCCAAGGACCACCTGAATGCAAATCACCTGGGTAATTGATTAGACACACTTCTTAACAAGCTTCTTGGGGACGCTTCTGACCAGAGAAGTTTAAGAATCACTGGATCAATCTAGACCAGTGACTCTTTTTTTTTTTAATTGTAATATATAATCATATGATATATCTTATTATTATCTTCTATATTCTTATATATATAGTATTTTTAAAACATTTTTATTGGAGTATAATTGCTTTACAATGGTGTGTTAGTTTCTGCCTTATAACAAAGTGAATCAGTTATACATATATCCCCATATCTCTTCCCTCTTGCATCTCCCTCCCTCCCACCCTCCCTATCCCACCCTTCTAGCTGGTCACAAAGCACGGAACTGATATCCCTGTGCTGTGCAACTGCTTCCCACTAGCTATTTATTTTACATTTGGTAGTGTATATATGTTGATATATACACTACCACTCTCTCACTTTGTCCCAGTTTACACTTCCCCCTCCCCATGTCCTCAAGTCCATTCTCTAGTAGGTCTGCATCTTTATTCCCATCTTGCCCCTAAGTTCTTCAAGACCACTTTTTTTTTTCTTAGATTCCATATATATGTGTTAGCATACTGTATTTGTTTTTCTCTTTCTGACTTACTTCACTCTGTATGACAGACTCTAGGTCCATCCACCTCTCTACAAATAACTCAGTTTCATTTCTTTTTATGGCTGAGTAATATTCCATTGTATATATGTGCCACAGCTTCTTTATCCATTCATCTGTCCATAGACACTCAGGTTGCTTCCATGTCCTGGCTATTGTAAATAGAGCTGCGATGAACATCGTGGTTCATGACTCTTTTTGAATTATGGTTTTCTCAGGGTATATGCCCAGTAGTGGGATTGCTGGGTCGTATGGTAGTTCTATTTTTAGTTTTTTAAGGAACCTCCATATTGTTCTCCATAGTGGCTGTATCAATTTACATTCCCACCAACAGTGTATGAGGGTTCCCTTTTCTCCACACCCTCTCCATCTCCAGCATTTATTCTTTGTAGATTTTTTGATGATGGCCATTCTGACCGGTGTGAGATGATATCGCATTGTAGTTTTGATTTGCATTTCTCTAATGATTAATGATGTTGAGCATTCTTTCATGTGTTTGTTGGCAATCTGTATATCTTCCTTGGAGAAATGTCTATTTAGGTCTTCTGCCCATTTTTGGATTGGGTTGTTTGTTTTTTTGATATTGAGCTGCATGAGCTGCTTGTAAATTTTGGAGATTAGTCCTTTCTCAGTTGCTTCATTTGCAAATATTTTCTCCCATTCTGAGGGTTGTCTTTTCATCTTGTTTATGGTTTCCTTTGCTGTGCAAAAGCTTTTAAGTTTCATTAGGCCCCATTTGTTTATTTTTGTTTTTATTTCCATTTCTTTAGGAGGTGGGACAAAGAGGATCTTGCTGTGATTTATGTCATAGAATGTTCTGCCTATGTTTTCCTCTAAGAGTTTCATAGTGTCTGGTCTTACATTTAGGTCTTTAATCCATTATGAGTTTACTTTTGTGTATGGTGTTAGGGAGTGTTCTAATTTCATTCTTTTGCATGTAGCTATCCAGTTTTCCCAGCACCACTTATTGAAGAGGCTGTCTTTTCTCCATTGTATATTCTTGCTTCCTTTATCAAAGATAAGGTGACCATATGTGTGTGGGTTTATCTCTGGGCTTTCTATCCTGTTCCATTGATCTATATTTCTGTTTTTGTGCCAGTACCATACTGTCTTGATTACTGTAGCTTTGTAGTATAGTCTGAAGTCAGGGAGCCTGATTCCTCCAGCTCTGTTTTTCTTTCTCAAGATTGCTTTGGCTATTCAGGGCCTTTTGTGTTTCTATACAAATTGTGAAATTTTTTGTTCTAGTTCTCTGAAAAATGCCATTGGTAGTTTTATAGGGATTGCATTGAATCTGTAGATTGCTTTGGGTAGTAGAGTCATTTTCACAATGTTGATTCTTCCAATCCAAAAACATGGTATATCTCTCCATCTATTTGTATCATCTTTAATTTCTTTCATCAGTGTCTTATAATTTTCTGCATACAGGTCTTTTGTCTCCTTAGGTAGGTTTATTCCTAGATATTTTATTCTTTTTGTTGCAATGGTAAATGGGAGTGTTTTCTTAATTTCACTTTCAGATGTTTCATCATTAGTGTATAGGAATGCAAGAGATTTCTGTGCATTAATTTTGTATCCTGCTACTTTACCAAATTCATTGATTAACTCTAGTAGTTTTCCGGTAGCAACTTTAGGATTCTCTATGTATAATATCATGTCATCTGCAAACAGTGACAGCTTTACTTCTTCTTTTCCAATTTGGATTCCTTTTATTTCTTTTTCTTCTCTGCTTGTTGTGGCTAAAACTTCCAAAACTATGTTGAATAATAGTGGTGAGAGTGGGCAACCTTGTCTCGTTCCTGATCTTAGTGGAAATGGTTTCAGTTTTTCACCATTGAGGACGATGTTGGTTGTGGGTTTGTCATATATGGCCTTTATTATGTTGAGGTGAGTTCCTTCTATTCCTACTTTCTGGAGGGTTTTTATCATAAATGGGTGTTGAATTTTGTCGATAGCTTTCTCTGCATCAGTTGAGATGATCATATGGTTTTTCTCCTTCAATTTGTTAATATGGTTTATCACATTGATTGATTTGAGTATATTGAAGAATCCTTGCATCCCTGGGAAAAACCCCACTCGATCATGGTGTATGATCCTTTTAATGTGCTTTTGGACTCTGTTTGCTAGTATTTTGTTGAGGATTTTTACATCTATGTTCATCAGTGATATTGGTCCGTAGTTTTCTTTTTTTGTGACATCTTTGTCTTAGACCAGTGATTCTCATTGGTGATTGCACTTTGGAATCACCTGGAGAGCTTTCAAAAGTGCCCGCCCATGACACACTTAAGATCAATTAAGTCAGAATCTCTGTACTTGGGCACCAGACATCAATACTGTTTAAATCTCCCCAGATGGTTGTGATGAGTGGCCAAGGATGAGAACTCCTGGTCTATTCTGTGCCATGTCTAGCACAGTTGAGAGCCCCGTGACTTGTATCTCTGACCTTTTGTGTATCCACATCATTCTGACTATATTGAGGAGGATTAAAGAGGAAGCTTTTATTTCCTTGTACAAAAATACCTTGAGCAAGCAGAATTCTCTCAGTTACATGGTCATGATTGCTTGCTTTTATCTTATTTCTTGTGAAACATCACATATCTTAATCTATGAAAATTTATTTTATATTCAAATTTCAGAAGTGCATATATTTCTGAAAATGAAATTCACTTATTTGGAGAACTTATTCGTATATTCCATTGGAATTTACTTAATAATATGGACTCAGTAAAGTACATTTCTGTACACATGATTAGATTTCTACTTTGAGGCTAAGCTTCCATTTTAAAATTTTGCTAGCATTGGCAATATAATAATTCACCCAAAAAGCAATTTAAAGAATTTTTCGATTTCATATTTCTAGATGCAACATTCTCTTCCTGTCATGCCTACATTACAACTGCCTCCCCACCAAGTAAGGGGAGTTTATTCTCTAATGAAATATGATCACTTGATAGAATACATCTAGGTGAATGCATGAGTCAGTTTAAACCATCTAATTCCAAAATGCTGGCTGAAAAAGAGCAGAATTCTTCACCCCAAAATATGCCTCTTATTATTTGTAAAGAACAGCAGACACCAGAGGAGCTCTGAAAACCAAATAGAAGTTACCCTTGTGTAAGGGTGATTTACATTTATAAGGGAAATCTCCATTTGTAAGGGTATCTCCTTCTCTGTACCAGGAAGAGGATGACTAAATCTGTAGAAACGCTTATCAGTGGAAAAGGCAACAACCTAATCTACAAAACAACCAGACCTTTGTTTATTGTGCTTTGCCTTAAAAACGTGGCTCTTCCCAGTCCAACATCTTCCTTTGTCTTTAGCTGGAGATGGTATTTAAGATGATGGCATGGACCATTTCTGAGAGCTACTAAATTTTCCTGTACCTATTATTAAACATTTATCTGTTTTTCTCCTGTTTATCTTTTATTACAGGGGGATCTCAGTCAAGAATCTAGGAGGGTAGAGGAAAAATTGTTTTTCTTCCCCTACATAACCAAATAACCTTACATTCTCTTTAATGAAGAAAAGTCAACATCCAGGTAAGACCCTTTGGATGTCTACTACTTCATGTAACACAATTACTTGAGTCTACTTGCAGGCAACCAGATACAGGTTGCTTTTTGAAGTAAGCAGTAACTTCAGTTTACTCTGATCCAGAGAATTGATCACACTGGAGGAAACTCTTATTCTTTCTTGACTTCTGCAAGTGTGGTTTGGATTGCCCATTGACAAAGCACATGGTGACTCTCCTGATTAAAATCATGTTAAGACTTTGAATAAATCATTCTCCATGTCCCACAATTCCCATCATACGGAGAGGCTTTGAACCACAAATCAAAGAGCAGTTTGGTTGGCACAGCGTTGAAGTCATCTTTGAGAAATCGCGGCCACCCCCTCCATCTGTGTCACCATGCCAATCACGTCTCTTTGGAATTTCACAGGCCATAGCCTTTGCTATGTGCCCTTTAAGCAACCCTTGTCCATCCCCCATGCCGCTGGCCTCCGGCCATCCTTCCTAGCGCACTTAAAACAAACTATAATTGGCATTTGCTTGGCTGGGAGTCAGTTTATTTTCTTGCTGCCTTTCCCAGTTGCCTTAACCATCGGATGTCTTGACAGTTGGCAAGTGGAGACTGTGGTTCTGATATGTCACATAAAATCTGTTGGATGAATATTTTCCTCTAGGAAAGAGTGAAAGTGAAATCCCATCCTGACCCACCCTCTTTCCAAAACAATAAACATTTCCTGGCTGCCGCAATTTTCCTAATCATTTAAAGCACCACAGTTGCTATGGAATGGGCAGCTGAACTTTATACTTGCCTGGGCCATCTGTTCTAGAATTTAGTCTGTAAGAAGATTACTTCAGTGACTGCAGTTCATGGCAAGGAGGGCAGGTTTCATCAGGGAAAGTGTGGGCACTGTGTCACAGAAAAACATAATCCAGAGACTCTGGAGGGACCATGTTTTGCTTCGAAATACTGAATATCAGTGGAAGAGATAAGGTTTTCTCCTAAATACATAGGTAATCCAGAGACAAACTTATCTCCAAATTTATGGCCTGTGTTATGTTGTTGATACAAATGAGAAATGGTGGTAGAGGGAAGCCAAAGTGTATGATTCCTCTATTTTCCTGAGACATATTTTCCATTGTTACGTAGCATCTTAAGTCGAGAAGTTCAGATAAAGGGAAAAATTGACACATAATAAATGTCGTGGAGTAGGTAGGCCTGAAATATGGAGAGAGTCGAGATGAAGATAGTTTATTAAGGAAAAATACACTCACAGGGCTTTTAATTCCTACTTTCCACTGTTTTTCTGGGCCTGAGATATTACAAATAATGATGTTTCAACATCGTGTTCTTTGCCACAAGAACAAAGACTTGTAGCTTTTTCTTAAGGTTGGTAAAGGACCAGTTAAAACTCTGTGCAGGATGTACAACCCTTAAACTTGAGGATATATAAACAATATAGACATTTAGGCAACAGTCCTCACTCAGAGAAGGTAATTCTCTACGTGATCTCCTATCATGTGAATATGTGGATGTAGTTCATTTAAATGCCCGGTATATAAATAGAAGCAAGGCAAGTGGTTAAATGTTATAGAGCAACAGTTGTTTATAATAGAGGACGAACGTCCATTACGAAGCATCTCAACCGTCATTCTCTGCCTCTTCAAGTATCAAGCACATCAAATGGGGAAATATTAGAGAAGGAGGCTGGGATTCTCTAAATGATATGTACTTTGGATGAGGGGTTGACTAGATGGCCTTTGTGATTCTGAAGTGTTGTGCACTTTGTACCTTAAAATTATATAAATGTGGACCCCTGTGTTATGTGGACAAAACAGGTTAATGAAAGGCTAGCAGAATCTCTGTGTCATTGAGAAAATCTGTTTTTTAACTTGCTCTTTTGACCTTCAGCAAATAGATGGCCAGTTATGTCTCCAGCCAAAAAAGGGGTTTATTCAGGATCAACAAGGAATTGCAGTTTGGGGTCTGGCACCATGGCCTGCCATGAGCAAGGAGAGGAGAACACTTTTAAAGAGGATGAAAGGGAGTTGGGAAGGTTTTAGTAAACAAAGAATCCATTGGAGGAACTAAGAGTTCCAAGTAGTGGCTTTTCATTGACTGATTGCGAGAGTCTCTCATTGGCTGAACGCTTGCCAGGCAAGAAGAGGAGTCTTTCTTCTTCCTTTTGGGCATGAGAGCTTCCCCCTTCTGGCATCCCAACTCTATTTTAATTGAGGTTTCTGTTTATTGATTTTTACAACCTCCACATATATTTATTAATTGAAAAACTGTTTTCACATAGAGTTGACATTTTAATGATTAACCAGGAGCAGAAGGAAAGAGATTGCAGAAGGTGAGCAATATATCATGGAATAATCTTACATGTGAGTGGCTTTTATTTTGTGATTTAAATGTTTGTGAAATGACAAGTGCTTTACCGTGTACTTCTTTAAAAAAGAATATTTGGGGCTTCCCTGGTGGCACAGCGGTTGGGAGTCCGCCTGCCGATTCAGGGGACACGGGTTCGTGCCCCGGTCCGGGAGGATCCCACGTGCCGCTGAGCGGCTGGGCCCGTGAGCCATGGCTGCTGAGCCTGCGCGTCCGGAGCTTGTGCTCCGCCGCGGGAGGGGCCGCAACAGTGAGAGGCCCGCGTACCGCAAAAAAGAATATTTGACAGTCCTTTGAAGCTCAGTACCCAGTAGCAGACCAACCTCTAGGGCTAAGTAGATTGAAAAGTAGATTCCGCAATTGCTCTCATGCTCAAGAAAAGGGCAGTCTCTGTAGCAGTTTCTAGGAAAATTAAAGGGTCTTATTAATGTAAATATGGAAGAAAGGTAATAGGTAAGAGATACATCTTCTCTCCCATTGTCCCCTGACATTTTATTAACATTACCTCATTTAGGTGGAGGTGATATAGGTGTACCTTAAAAACTACATTTCCCAGCTTCACTTGGAGCTGGAGATGATCACATGATTAAGCTTTAGTCGATGAAATAAAAGTAGAAGTCCCTTGAATTAGGGCTTGCAGAATGCTCTCTGTAAGGGGGCTGACTCAGCTGAAGATTTCTTTTTGCTTTTCCCCTTGGATCGGAAAACCAGTTGGAAAGGGCAAGAGGTGGTGCAGTGGAAGCTAGAAGAAGGCTGCATCTTCAGTGGCATTGCGTGCTTGCTGTATGAGAGAAAAATAACCTCCCAATTTATTTAAGCCACTGTTTTTCAGTTTCCTGTTAAGTGATTTCTGACGGACATCAGAAGACCTGTTGTCATGATCTCCATGACCTGTGTTTTGTTAATATTTCTGTTTGTGAGGATTAGCATTTATATTTGTTCTGTTCAGTAAATGCAAGCCCTTCTCTCTGTTACAGAGGAAAAAAAATCCCTTGATAAATTCAGTTTACTCCAGAGAATGGATTAAATAATAAATTCATGAAAAAGACAGTAAGAAAAGAATTTTGAAGGCATATAGGGAAATCAAAGAGGAGAATGTCCTGAACGCTTTTACTCTGATTTTAATAGAATTGAAAATTTTTTCCTGTATCTTGAAAAATATCTGTTTCTAAAATGTGGCCATCTCAGTTTCTTATACTGTAAGTCTCTGCTCAGGAAAATTTTATCCAGGATTCTGAGAATCTGTTATTTATCTGAAGGACTTCATGGTAGGGAATTCTCTTCACTCTCTTGGTTCATTTTTCAAGGTCTCCTTCTATAACTCCCCCACTATTTCCATGCTCATAAAAGCTGTTAAGCATACAATATAACTTATCAGACTTATGCTTAGTATTATGGAGGAATCCATAAGAAAACACACACACAAAATGCCTCTTCACTTGGAGGATTCATGAATTAATGCTGTAAAGCTTATGTGGTACTTTATAAAATCAAGATAGTAAGTAATTTTAAACATTTGGATTGCTAGGTCTATATTTCCAAGTTAGGAAAGATGAATAAGAAATTCTGCCCTTTGTGTCCAAAGAATCAACTGGTGAAATACAGATTTTAGGGAAAGAGTGAATTGAGAGTAGTTCGAGAAGACAAATAATCCTCCCCTCACACCACCAAACAAGCAAACAAAATAAATAAGCGAACGAAAATAAAGCTAGAAGCTCAAAGTAGAGGTTTTATTTGACAGTGCGCATCATGTTTAAAAGGTTGATTCAACAGCTAAGCAACAGCCGTGGGGAGCGCAATGATGATAATAATGACTAACGCTTATTGACTGCTTAGTAAAGACTTGACCTATTCTGTACTAATTATATATAATATGCGATCCATTAAATAATAGACAGTAATAATGTCACTGTTTCCTGTGCTTGTCAATCAACATCCAGAGAACAATATGCAATTGTAGGTGACAGTTTTAAAAGGACAAACAACCTATTTCCCGGGGAAGAATGACTGGGTTGGGGAGAGGTCAGAAATCATGGGATGTTAGATCATGGGAAAGAAATGAGTGCATTCCGAACATCCACAATCTGTGTGCCCAGATCACAGCCCAGTTCTTTCTTAATCCAATAAGAGCAGCTGATCTTTAAGTAACCACAGACTCCATCAACTTCAAATATCTTTGAGACGTGCAAATCTTCCTGGTCGTTGTATTTTGGAAAGTGTTACCTTGACACTGGCCCAAGTAACCACAGTTATTTTCTAAAAATGGCATTCGTAGTTCTCTATAAGTAGTTCCAGGCAAAATATATAACCTAGACTTTTGAAATATACCATAGAAGATCCCCTTCGACTTTCTGGCTTATAGGCTGGGACTCTGAAGGACTGAACACAGAAACGCATATGAATTTTCTTGATTCATTGGAACAATTGTCTCCTGGTGGTTAATGTATTTACAAAGGCACAGATTAGGGCCATTTGTCCTGGCTCCACCTGTTGACGTTGATCAATAAGCTGTTTCAGCACTCAACGACGTAAAAGATTTACACTTTCTTTCCATTGGAAAACATTCTTTGAAATCCACACAGTCATTTTAGGATCTGCCATAAAGACTCTTTTTCTTTTTGTGCCACTTATAGAAACAGAAACCCAAGCACCGAATATTTCAGGCATGAAATAATAATAATAGAAAAAAAATTATTCTAATCCTGTCATTAACACTTTTAATTGTTCAGTCTGTTGGATTAGCATCCCATTAGCATTGGCTGTTTTTAGAGTCTCAGAATTGATCTATGAATAACAATGAGGATAGCAATGATCTCCTAAAGTCAAATTTATATAGATTGAATTTCAAGGTTTTGGCAGAAGACTTCAGAATAGTTTAGTCAAGAATGTTTTAGAGTCTACGTTTTTAGCTATGGTTATGCACAAAAAGTACATCTATTATGCCTATATTTTGTCAATAAATATATTATCATTTCAACAATGGAACAGATATTATCCTAAATATTGTGGGGATATAATATGATACTTTTCCCCAAGGAGGTCACAGTACAGCCAAGGTTAATGAGTAAGTAGGGGGTAAAGTGCGTGCGTGCGTGTGTGTGTGTGTGTGTGTGTGCGCGCGTGTGCCTGTTTTGATGCTAACACAAGCCTTATCAAAGCAAGACAATAATTGACTTCTTTCACTTCAACTCCAACTTTCCACTAGGGAATAGTTCCATGGTAACGATTCAGAGGAAGAAGAATTTTAAAACTATGTGTACCTTACTGTGGGTAGGATAGCTAGTCCATTAAAGTAGAAAATACGTTTAAAGGGCTTGGAATGGTATGAAAAGAAACAATAAAAGCATCTGTGATTCCTATGTCATTAATCACCACTAAGCCCATCTTTATAATCTATGTTTTAATCATATGCACTGTCAACAAGTTAAGAAACTAACAAAGCATGTGAAATTGGCTAAGTTCCATACAGATCTTTTCAGAGATCTTGCATTATTACCAAAAGTACTTTGTCTACTTAGGGTACAAGAGTGAATGGTGCAAAAGAGAGAGACGGATATATATTGTTAGTTAAACTTTATGGAGGAAATATTTTCCAGGGCAGCAGCTCAGACTCTGCAGTAAACACCATAAATCAAAGACACTATAATGCCGTTGATAAACTGTCCTTAAGCCCTGTTGATAGGTTGAATATTATAGGGAGGATTAATTTCTTGGATTGGTGCTACATTTTAGTCATCCCCTCTCTATGTTTAAATAGACAGGCTCGCGTAGTTCAAACAGGAGCAGGGGGTTGGGGAGGGGAATATATTGTAGATTCAGTTCATGAGAAGGTAGAAAGTAGGCAGCAGACTTTTCTTTTCAGTGGAATGGCTTTTCTTGGACCCGTATAGGTCCAATATACGAGCACCCAATTAAATGCGTGCTCATTTGATTAAATATAAAATTTCTGGGAAATGGTTTTTCAATGAATATAATTTTAAGTTAACTGATATTTTAAAGATGAGGAGGGTATCTAGTCCATGGAAAAATAGAGACACTTGATTAAACCTCTATCAAATTAATATGAAAGACAAGAACTGCTCGTTTTATTAAACAAATATTAATTTTCCCATTTGAAATGGGTGTGCATTTTCTGATTTCTTCATCTATCCTGACATTATTTTAGTTTTATTAAGTTTTTGAAGCACTACAGCGCCTTTCCCATGACTCAGATTGATACCATGTGTGCCCCTTCTTGGAAAATGATGAACACAGCTCACACTTCAGGTTTAAGTTACAAGAGAAGGAAAATAGAACATTTTGAAATTCTTTTCAATTCATTTCCTATAATGGGATATTTAAGTCCAGTAAAAGACATGATTGGGAAAACCAAGTTTTAAAAAAAATTTTTAGTAGTCCTTGGTCCTGAAAACACACGTGTCCAAAGATTTTACCCCATTTTGGACAAACATGTACAAATGGCTGGGCTGTTAATAAAAATCCAGCTGCTGTCATACATGTCTAAGAAGAGAATGTTAATTGGCATTATTTTTCATACTTTGAAAACACTGAAGATATATCACTCTTAATGTCCCACCCAGTTGCTTGGAGGGAGACATTTCTTTATTTTTTTTCCAAATTAACATTTTTCCACTGGTGAAACATATTCATGCATAAACTCTTCTGATTTTTTTTATTGCTTTTACTCAATCCGTATTCTCCGTGACAACTCTCCTTGACCTTTGAAGAATGTAATGGAACCTGTTGCCATTGAAGCTCACTGTAGATGTTATAGTATTCTGTGTACTATTTTCGTTTTCCTTGCATCTGTTCCTACTATACGGACATGTATCTGTCCTCAAAAGAAAATGCAAAGAACAATGCCATCTTCCAGATGATTTTTATTGCAAAGTTTCTATGTAATTTAACATGTACTTAATGTGGTTTTCTCTACCACAATCGTGCATTGTTATTAGGATATCTAAGAGGAGTATCATAAAATCAATTTAAAAGAAGAGTCTAATTCAGGGCATGATGTCGGCAAATATAGAATTCTGTAAATGTCTCCTTCCTTACAGATCACATTTTATTTTCAGTACACAGATTTAGAATGTAACTGGCCAGCAAGCGTGTATGGGAGTGAATAGGAAGAAAGACATTTAGACCTCTGTGTCTGGCATCTCTTTCAAGTCTGATGTGATACTATTTCTGCTTAGGCAAATCCCTAAGAGTTTTATTCCCTAAAGAAGGATTTTTTTTCAGTTCAGATATGCAAAATTGTAAAACAAGTCTATAGTTTCTTTTAGTACCGTTTCAGTGTTTTCTGAGATTTACGATGATGAAAGTATAATTTATTGTCTTACACAGATTTCACGAGAACGTTCAACTTGTTTTCAAAGACTTGTAAAATAGTGTCTTGCAATTATCCTGGCTACTAAAAATGATGTCCAATTCAATTTCATCAATATTGAATGAGAACATAATAGACAGCTCACAGGTGAGAATGTGTTCTTATAGTGAGAATTTATATATACAGTCGATCCTTGAATAAGGTGGGGTTTAATGGAGCCAACCTTCCATGCAGTCAAAGTCCAGGGATGATACAGTCAGCCCTCGGTACCACGGTTCCCCCAGATCTGCAGTTCTGCATCCGCAGATTCAACCAACTTTGGATGGTGTAATTCCGTAGTATTTACTTTTGGAAAAAATGTGTGTATAAGTGGACCTGCACAGTTCAAACCCATATTGTCCAAGGGTCAACTGTATATTCTAATAAATACTAGGAATATTTTCTTCCTGACTTCTAGGAATACATAGTTTCCTGGAGACTGAAAACGTTATACACCTTCAATTATAATGCAATGAATGTCATATTACAGGTATAAAAGCAAAATACCTTGAAAGAAGAATAGTGTGTGACTAATATTTAACAGGAGTGTTAGGGAGAACCTCAGAAGAAGGGAGGTATGGATGGAATCATCCAACATCGATGGGAATTCAAACTATATCAGCAGGCATTTCAAGAAAAAGGAGAGCTTGAAACACCATGGCATGTTCCTGGAATAAAAAATAGTTTGACGTTGTTAAAATAATAGGGAATGTATGTAGGTATGTATCATACATTAGGGAATGTTAATGCCACGTTAAGTGGCATGTAACTAGGGGGTCATGCCAGCTGTGGTGGGTCCTGAAAGTACATCACATTTGTACCTAATCTTGTTGACTATGGAAGGTGTCTACTTTTTGGAAAACATTATTTACAATGACACACTTTACGTGGAAAATTGAATGCCATCTATTTGACATAACAAAGTTCTTTTTTCACTATGTCAGGTTATGTTACCTCAAATTACGCTATTTAGTGGCAAAGCCACAATTCTGATTCAGATCTTTTGATTTCTTTTAAAAATGAGTGACTTCAATGACACCATAATAGCATAACGTGGATGGCACGTGACATGTGTGTTGCACGCATATGGGCTTTTGTGTGCCTGTAGGTGGTAATAAGGCAGTTAAGACAATAAGCTCTCTTTTCATTTATTCTAGAGAGGTTCTTAAACTTCACGGTGCAGAATGACCCTATTAAAGACCACATTCCACATCTCAAGTCCAGGGATTTCTACCCGGTAGATCTGGGACAGGTTCTGTGACTCTCCATTTTAATCAATCATGCCAATCTCATCCATGAACCGGAGGTTCTATGGCCCACATTTTGAGAAACAATTTTCAAAGTATTTAAAATATTTGAAATAATTTTCAAACTTCAACAATATGATGATACAAATAAGATATTTGTATTAATTGAGATAAATCCCATAAGGACTTTTCTGAGACTGCTGTCTAGTGTTTGAATTAGCATATGCCTCGAAAGCGACGTAACTCTTAAAAAATTCTGAGGATGAAGAAATATTTCTTCCTCTTTTTTTAAAGACCTCCTGCTTCCATGCCGCCTTCCCTAACCCAAACTAATCTCACTTTGTAAACTTTATTCCTTCGGGGTTGTAGAATATGGATCAGCCACCCCTATAATAGTAATCTTATTGATTGAAGGATTATAGATGATTATAATTTACTTTTCTTTCAAAGTTAAAGATATCCTAAACCTGATTTCAGTTTGCCTAGATTTTATTTTCTCATAATAGGTTTCTTTGTTCGTTTGTTTGTTTTAACAAAACTTAGATTTGCCATGGTAAGTTATAGGTATATTTGAATCTAAGATTGTCTAGAAGAACCCAGTTCCTGTGGTTACTTTGGCCAGAGAGCTATACACATTTGTCTAAAGTTTCAGAGTCATTAGAGAAGCAGCTCTAAAGATATACTTGCTAAATCTTGGAATTACGCATGTATTCCTTGCTTGTTGATGTTGCAGGTGACATTTTGGTTCTTCCTATTATTAGCTTGTAAAACTGAGAAAATAAAATCATAAAAATACAAAATGACGGTGCACGTACATTTGCTTTCTAACAATATTTCTGGCATTTTTAGAGAAGTTAATAACTACCGTTAGGTTGCAGACAACCTCAATTATGTGATAATGGATTTATCAAATTAGTGACTGCCCCTGTAATTCTTGAGTTTGAAAACTGGCAGACTGAGTGTCACGGTCAAGTAGAATTACTCGAAGTAAAAAATGGATGGAAATTAAAAAGTGGGTATTTTTAACAAACAAATAAATGAGCTATGTGGTTTCACTCTGCATATTCTAACAGTCAAATAGACAGAGTTGTTTAAACAAGCTCACTTGTTTTTAAGTTTCTTCCAAGTCAAATACAATTTCATATGAAATATTATGAAAAAGATAGCAAGGCAATATTTGGAATTGCATATTTCTGCCAGTTGCACAGTAAACTATGTGACACGTATAAAGGCAGTGAAATTATTTATGCAGAAAAGCTAAGGCCAGGAGCCGTTCATTTATTTGTTCATTCAGCCAAGGTTAAGCAAGTGTTTTCTATGTGTAAGACACTGTTCTCAGCAGGGGATGGTGCAAACGAATAAAACATGATCCCAGGCTGTGGTGGAGATATGCACTTGGGAATAACTAGAATAAAGGCATCAAATCTAGCCCTGGTGTGAGGGGGCAGTCAGTTCAGGAAATCCTGTACAGAGGGTCTATATTGAGTGCTTCATAGAATGTGCTAGGAGCTGTCCAGCCTCAGGGCAAGGAGAGGTTGCCCCGGGCACTCCTGGCATAGAGGATGATGCAAGAAATTGCACCCAGATACGTCAGATGCTTTCAAAGAAATGCAAGAAATTCTCTGCTTCTAACTTCTTTATCTTGATCTCTTGGATGAATGTATGGATATAAACATCAAGAAACATACATATGTATAAATTATATATATATACTTTTTTATGCAATATTTATATATTACATAAATTTGTAAGGGCTAATATTTCATTTTGCTATTTTGTACTGGATGAAACTTTGCTTGTTTAGAATATTCTCGCTCACACCTTATTCTCTTGTGTACTTTGTAGACAATAATCTAATGACTTGTGGCATTGCAAGTTGTAACGGAATTCAAAACCAAACATACTGATCCCTTGTGGGTGGCTTGCTCTATTTGTACTGGTACCTAAACTATTCTTTCTTTATCATCGATGTTCAAAAACTTAATCAGAATATGTTCTCAAGACCATTGTTTTCTATGATTTTCCTTTTCTAATACATTCAGTGAAATGTGTCCTTCCTATCTGGGGTTCAGTTTCTCATTGATTTCAGAGACGGTTGCCTGTTTTATATCCAGAATAGTTTCTTCTGCCGCATCTGTTGAATACTTTAGATTAAGGATGCCAAGTATTCTTACAGTGTACTGTTTTCACCCATTCTGCATAACATTCGCAACTTACCTCCAACTTCTTGGAGGTAAGGTAGACTTCTTACCTCCATGCTGTCTTCTGAGGACGTGGGCGTGGGTGTAGAGGGAGACCCTCGGAAACCCTCTGAAGCTTTGAGATTTTGCTCACAGACACTTGTTCTAGTGTTCCTTCTGAAGTCTCTACCTCTTTCCAAGCAGTCAAGATCATATTTCATCCTCTTGGGCTACAGTTCATTCTCCCAAGACAGAACAATTCCATGGTAGCGTGGAAAGTCCTGGTAGCCATTCCAAAGGGTGTCATCACCCTGGTGGGTAGAACGTAGGGTGAGTCTACTCTGAGAATTTTTTTTCTTGGTTTTCCTCCAAGCTGCCTGTCTGCCCCTTTCTCTCCCACATCTGTCCTCCTTCCTCTAAACTAAAATTCTAAACAAAAAATTTCAGTATTTTCTGTCCTCTCTACTGTTTCTGGACTTGCGGAAGCTATTTATAAGGAGTATCAGGCTCTTGGATTTCTTTCCTCAGCCCCTCCTCTTACAAGATTTGTTTGGTCGTGAACTTTTTCTTCTCTGCTGCTGGCGTGTCCGTGTCCTTCTTCCCCATCTTTCACGTCCTCGGATTCATTGCACAGGGTCTTGGAGCCTGTTGTGTTCTGCCATCTTCAATGGTTCATTTTCACAATACACTCGTCACTTTCAAAATTCTCTGAAAACCCTTGCTGGAATAAAGGGAACCCCGGCTAATCTTTGATATCACTTTTTGCTAGACAACCAAGGGAGGCCTCATCTGAGGCCATGGTGCTTGTCTATTTGTGCTCACTGTATTTCAGTTCTTAATTCTTTTACCATCTTATCCAAGCCCCTTTCCACACACTAGACTATGAATGTCCTCCCTACAACAAGCTCCATTAAGGCGAGGGATAAGTAGCTTTCTCTTCACTTAGCACCAAGTCTAGTCCAGAATAGGTAACTAATAAGTATGGGCTGAAGGAATAAATGCATCTCTTGTGAATCCTTGTCATCAAAAATAAATACGATACTTCAAAACAACAGATTCAAGAGTAATCATTTTCACTGTTAGTCTTATATAAGAAATTGTATAAACATTGCATTTTCTCGTACTAAATGAATTGTGAAGGTACTACTAAGTTGTTTCTTTTTGGAACTTGAACGATCAGCTCTGATGCTAATTCGCGTTATCTCTTCCAGACACCTGACAATAATTACCTTAGTGATAAATTTGACCACAGAAAATTGTTCTGTTATCTAGAATTCAAGCAACAGATAAAGAATTAAATGCATTTAAATAGAGGATTTATTCTTTAACATCCTGACACTTTGACCGCTGAAGTGCTCAAGCCATGTGACAAACAAGTGGCCTCAGAACAGGGGAGCCCTTATTAGTGATTCTTTAACCAAGGCAAGGTTTTAAAACATATACTTTTTTTTTACTAATATAAGTAATAGAGGACTGAATTGCTCAGCTAACGGCTGATGACATTTATATTTATTTAAAATGTTTATTTATTTATGTATTTATTTAATAGGTATATGTCAAGTACCTATCACTATAAGGAAACGTGCTGAACACAGAGAGAATCTGAAAAGATGAGTAACGCATAGCCCCTTCCTCCAAGATATGCAGCTAAGAAGGAGGCATAAGATGAGTTTCAAATAACTCAAAGTAGAATGAAATAAACACCGTAAGAGAGTTCGAGGTTGTATGAGGATTCTGAAGGTGAAAAGATCACATCAGGCAGGCACTCTGGTCCATTAAAAAGGAGCACAGACTGTGGGGTCAGAGAAGCCCAATTCTTCTGCCTATGCTTTTCCCATTTATGACCTTGGTAAGTCTCTGTTGTCTCATGTGTAACACGAGAATCCTACTAGAAGAATGTTCACAAATGGCTTTACAGCCAACATAACCTGTGGATGTGACCCTTCTTACTTAAGGAATGGTAAAGAGAAAGAGGTTATTTCTGGGATATTAGTCCACACTTCTGTGAGTGATTGCTCTAAACTCAAAGCTGAGAATGCCGTTACTCTGAATTCTTCCACAGGTGGCTGTCTGTTTCAGATAAAGTTCGCACAAGTTAGGAGAGTGAACAAGTCTCTCCGTCATTTGGTTCCTGGCTGTCTCTTGAACTTCATCTCTAGCTATTCTCAGTTGAGTATGTCCTCTAGATGAAAGATGGTCTAGCCTGTCGGAAAGAAGTTCTTCAAACACATCACGAACCTTCGACATTTGCACTTGCTCTGCCTTCTGTTGAGAAATCTTTCCCCACCTAAGAACCAGGCAAAAACCATGTCCTCCATAGAATAATTTAGAAGACATTTTTTTTTTTCTGAGCTTCCCTCTCCCCACATCAGAGAATCCACTCTTTACTTCTCCCTCCATCACTCCCATTTACCTGTATGGACTTTCATTTTAGCATGTATAGTGTCACTTATATTCATTAATTCTAGTGTGTCTTTTTCATGAGAATCAGAATGGTCATATACGAAATATTTATCAGTATGTTTTCTCTCCTAAGAGGCTGTAAGATATTCCAGGTAATGTGTCATTCCTTACTTAACTTTGAATTCCCAGAGAGCCTAATTGCTTATTGAAAAATGAAAGAAACCAATAACCACCCAATCAATTCACGTAGTTAAAAGGTGGCACATTGATGGTGTTTCTGTTCCCTTAGAGTATATAATGTACTTCCAGAAAATTCATGAGCCCAAAGAGGGACAAATGGACAAATATATCATAGCGACCCCATTGACCATCGCCTTGAATTACAGATGAGGGCCCATAAGGATGCTCGCTAGCCAGTGGACAGAAAGAGCCATCAGGAGTGCTACTTAAAGAGCCACCTGACAATTTGCAAAAACTCCCTTACACCTCAAAATTCTCCTTCACTTTCCATCCAAGGCTTCCATCTTGGGAGCAAATACAGCAACGACCAAATGTGTACTTGCACACTTGTGTCTGTCTGGGTGGAGGACAGAGGGAAAGACAGCTTGAGATGAAGTTAGAATCAGAATACAGAACTCGTATCCAGGGTTATAGTTTATAAATGCTTTAAGGTGCATCTATGCTGGCGATAATTCCTCTTCCCCCTATTGTCTCTCCTAAAAAAAAAAAAAAAGGTTAAATCTGGAAGAACTGGGCAAGAATACCAACATATATAAGTGTAACTGGGGGTTCCATTAGAAGCATGTGCACAGGTTCATACCTGGATGTCATAACCAGGCATTAATTAGTAGTTATTCAAAGGGAGTTTTTCAAATCAAAGCCCTTCACTTGTTTCCATAAGCATTTATTCAGTTTAGCTTGACCACAGAACATGAAGTTGGCCATGAATGTCATTTGGAATTTGGATGAAAGAATATTATAAAAATTCAAGCAAAGAGAAGGGTCAATAAACCTTTACCAAATTTACACGTCCCCTCTTTTTTTTTTCCCTCCCTCTCCCTATTCCTTGCCCCTCTCCACCACCAATTTTTCTCTCTCTTTCTTTCTCTCTTTCAACTACTTATGGTGAGAGTTTAACATTGCCATGATGACACTCCCAACAAACATTGATCTGAGGAATGCGTTTGTTGCCTACACTATGGTGATAAGCACAAGGGACCATTGATGGATAGATAAACAGCTGTTAACCCCCAGAGCCAAATCTCCTTCTGAATGTTCACTAACGCCAGGAATCATAAAAGTGTGGGTCTTGAGATAAGAATGCTGAACACACAGAAAGGATTTAGCAAGTGCTTACACTTTTTTTTCCATTCTAGAAAAATCTTATCAGATAACAGGTTTTGGAAGAATTTAATATTAAAGCTTTCTCTCTGTAGGAAATGACATAAACTTTAGGGATGGAAGTGTTTCCTAGTTTCACATACCAATTATTTCATTTTGGATGATTTTGTAATATTACATAATATTCATTTTATCAACATAAGGTGTTGAGATCTCAAAAACAATGTCTTAGAGTTTCTCAAACAAGGTGACAAATACTGCTCCCAAATATAAATTTTTGGTTTTGAAATATAATATATTTCTAAAATATGGAGCATACATTTTGTCTCTTATCTCCAAGTTTACATTAAAAAATTATTATTATAAATTACCACTTTGAACCATATAAATGGTTAATAAATATCATTTTTAATGTGTAAGGATTTTTATTTTCTCACATATAAATCATTAGTTCATCCAGATTTTGTGGATGTCTGGCAGGGAGCCTCAGCTAACTGGAAAGGTTAGTGCACAATCCAAAATCATGAAACAGTTGCAGAATTCTAACATGTTGAGTACCAAATTCAAAAACTGGGGGTAGGAGAGTAAGAAGGGAAACTTTCAGCAGAAGAAACATAGCTAATAGAAGGGTAGTTATATATATGGCTTTAAAATGTGTATCGTCTTTGGCTTAAAGTCTGTTTTGTCAGATACAAGTATAGCTACTCCTGTTTTCTTTTGATTTCCACTTGCATGAAATATCCTTTTCCTTCCCTGCACTTTCAGTCTATGTGTGCTTAGAGCTGAAGTGAGTCTCTTTTCAGCAGTGTATAGTTGGTCTTGTTTGTTTGTTTGTTTGTTTGTTTTCCCCATTCAGCCACCCTATGTCCTTTGATTGGAGAATTTAGTCCATTAATATTTAAAGTAATTACTGATAGGAATGGTCTTACACTTGCCGTTTTGTTTGTTGTTTTCTGGTTGGTTGTTAGTTTCTTTGTTCCTCTCTTGTTCTTCCTTTGTGATTTTCTGTAATGGTGAGCTTTCATTCTTTTCTCATCTTTTGTGTGTCTACTATAGGTTTTTGCTTTGTGATTACCACGAAACTCACATAAAACATATTTATAGGTGCTTATATTTAACAAATACCATCCTCTGCTTTCACCAAACATACAGATGAACACTCCAAAAGTTTAAACAGCTAAATGGAACAGAGTATTTGACATTATTTTTCCTTTCCATACTATTAGAACTTATAAGAAATAGTGTAGTTATTGATTTTTCTTGTGTTCTTGTATTATTTTCTCAATTTTTTGGCATGTTACATTTTTACGGTCTCATGTAACTGATGGTATCTGGGAGCCAGTCATAGTTTCAAATTCCAAAATTTGCCACTTCCTTGCTCTATCCTTTTGAACAAATTATGTAATTAAGACTCGATTTTTTCACCTATAAATGTCCCTTTCTCCTATGGTTATTGTGAGAAATAAATGTGTTAATATATGTAGAAGGTACCAGGCACAAGATAAGGGTTATATAAACATTAACTAGTATTATTATAACAAGAAAACTGTAAACACTTTTTTTTCCATGCCTTTTTCTGAATTCCCATGAGTTTCATGGGAGCAGAGCAGAGTTCACGCAACACATCTGCAACAAAAGCTGTTGGGTATATTTGGCAGAGCACGAAATAGTCCACGTTAAGACGTATACTTGAAGAAAAAAAAAAAAAACGTATATTTGCCTTTTGAGTCTCATTGGGTCTCCATGGAAACCATAAATGTTATTTGAAAACCTAGAAGGGTGGACACCATTCCAAAAGATGAGAAATGTACTTTCACCTACAGATAAATGAAAAACTATTAAACATGTATATGTTAGCTAAATTGGGATAAGGACTTTGTAAGAACAGTAAAAGCTTTGCAACCAATCAGGCTCATTTAAAATCCATTACTTTGCTTTTAATTAGGCAAAAAGAGAAGGGAGAGTGAGACTTCATTGTTATTTAACTAAGATGGAATTTTGAAACTGGCAGTTCCAGAAAAGCTTCATCTCCCAGAATGTTATATTCATCACTTTAAAACCAATTATTTTCTAAGTCAGATGTTGAGAAGCGTAGTAAAATCAAATGTGATGTTTGTCTTGACTAAGAAAAAAACTTCTTTCTTATAAAAGTGAACCAAAATCACTAACTGGCATTGTGGAGCTAGTGAACGTTCATCATTAATATAGTTATTGTTACTATGGTGATGATGAAATTGCACAGTTGCTTGCTTTTGTAGGAAAACAATGAATATCAAGATCCTTGCTAATGTCACATACCATCATTTTTTCTGCATTAACTTAAGAATATTTTAGTCTTGTGCTCTATTTGCCATCTTCAGGTTACATTTATGGCAGAAGAGCACAAAGAAAGAAAGTTATCATGTACTTGCTTGCTGTCAGGTAACATTTGTAGAATCGTTCATGTGATTTCTTTTATATGTATCTATTCCTGAGTTGATTTGAGTCAAGTGAAGCTGAGTGACTTCTGCTAATGTCAAAATGAGGGCTGAGCCTGTGAATTCTACTTCATTACACCTTGCGTCTGTGATATCTGGACAAAGCTTACTCTTTCTGGCTCATTTGGTAGTAAATCTTTGTTATTGAATTAAAACAGACATAAATAAAATGCACAGATTTAAAAGTACAGCTTGATGGATTTTACAAAGTAAACAAACTGTATAAAATCAGAAGATCATTATCAACACCACAAAGTACTCCCTTGGGTCCCCTCCCTCACCAAAGGAAAGTGACCATTATTTTGACTTCTGTCGTTAGGTATTAGTTCGTTCTGTTTTTGAACTGTATGTAAATGGAATCATACAGTAGACACACTCCTGTGTCTGGCTTCTTTTTCTCAGCATGCTGTCTCTGAAATAATGTTGCTGTGTATAGTTCATAATTCTCATCTTTGTGTAGTATCCTACTGTATGAGTAGAATACATTTTCCCCTCACTACATAGAATGACACCTTTTTTGTGTGTGTGTGTGGTACGCGGGCCTCTCACTGTTGTGGCCTCTCCCGTTGCGGAGCACAGGCTCCGGACGCGCAGGCTCAGCCGCTCCGCGGCATGTGGGATCTTCCCGGACCGGGGCACGAACCCGCGTCCCCTGCATCGGCAGGCGGACTCTCAACCACTGCACCACCAGGGAAGCCGAATGACACCTTTTTGTAAATCATTTGACCCTACATTTGTGGGTATGTTTTTGGACTCTCTATTCTGTTCCATTGGCTTACGTTTCCTTTTCTGGTGCTAATACTGCAGTGTGTTAACTCTTCATATGTATTGGTGTCTTGTGGGATGAGCTCCAACTCTCTTCTTTCTCAGGTTTTTCCTCAAAGTTCTTGACTCTGTATTTCTTTGTTAGAATCAAGCTTGTCCGTTTCTATACAGGTAATGCAAACAAAGCCCTGCCAAGACTTTGGGTGGGATTGTATTGAATCTACAGATCAGGGTGGGGTAAAGTACGTCCTTAGGATATTGACTCTTCCAAGAATAAGCATCATCCCTCTGTTTACTTAGTTCTCCTTTCATTTCTCTGAGATTTGTTCATAGTTCTCTGTGTGGAGCTCTTCAGTATCTTTTAAGAGAGATTTTCAAGTTCTGTGATGATTTTTAATCTATTATAAATGATGTCTCTTTTTCTGACATTTCATTTGTTAATTGTTTGTATTATATAGGAGTGCACTTGGTTTATGTTAACTTGTGATTCTGAGAAGTTTCTAAACTCGTGTGTTAATTTGAGTAATGTACCTACAGGTTAGTTTGAATTTTCTTTGTGCAGTAGTATGTCCTCAGCACATAAGGGCTCTTTTTTGCTTCCCGGTTCTTATATATTTTAATGTGTGTCCTGTGTATGTATGCTTGTATGCTTTGTCTTATTGTACTTTCAACATCCTCCAGTATCATCTTGAATAGATGTAGTTACAAAGGACATTCTTGTCTAGTTTTTGATCTTAGGAGGTAACTTTCTGAAAATTTAGCACTAAGCATATAATGTATGGTTTTAGTGTTTTTGTAGATAACTAACAACAACAAAAGACTTCTGCTTCTAAGTAGACCAATACTTCTACTGAACTCAAAAAGAACAACTGGATAAATTATAAAACTTGTGTTTCTAAAGGAATCAGAGTGTAGAAGAAACAATGAGGGTTAAAGGGACTAAAATTCCAGAGAAAATAGAACTCTTCAGAGATGAGTGAGGATCTGTAGTTGTGGCATTTGACAATTCAGAACTGGTAAAACATTGAGCATACTGGCTAGGCCCATGCAGCAGACTTATTTTGAAGAATAAGAGGTCATCAGAACCTTTAGTAGCTGTGTACGATGAGATTGACAACATCAGGGCCTTGTGTAGCCTAAAACACGGCGTCGGTCTTCCCCTGAAGAAGACACGTCCTACTTTCTGAAGCTTCCTGAGGCAGGAGGCTAAGTAACTAAACCAGAACATTCTGAAAAACACAGTGAAAAATCTCCCTATTTCTTAGTGCTGGGGATACAAACACACCTTCCCCAGGCTCTCAGTTAAAAGCCTCAATGGGGCATGTCTTAGGGATAAGAGTGAACCAGAGGGAAATGGAACCCTACTTACCACAATAGCCTCTTATTGGATTAAGGTGATCAGCTTCCCAATATATTCATTTACAGAGGACTGGTGACAGTTACATCATCAGATGCCTCTTTTTTACAGTAAAGGAGCAGGCTACAGTTGGAAATCGTTAGGTATAACAGGAGTATGTGACCAATATCAAAGACAGAAAACAAGAAAGGGTTGAACAGAGCACCCGTTGATTCAGATTTTCGGGCTAACAGAGAAGAATTAAGAATACCTATGATTAATATACTCAAGAGGGAAAAAATAGAGAATTTCAACAGAAAATTTGAATCTATAAATAGAACTAGAGCAACTTTCTAGAACAAAAAATAGGAAATGTGAGGTTAAGAACTCAACTGATGGGTTAACACTGGATTGGGCAGAGAAGATGCCCAAAGTATACAGCTCAAAGCACAGAGAAAATGTGGGAGAAAAAAACATTAATGCACTCTAAGAGGTGTAGGACATAGTTAGAATGTGTTAACATATTTGTAACTGGAGTCACAGAACGAGATAAGGGAGAAAAGGAAGAGATAAATAGTATTTGAGAAAAAAAATGTCTAAAATATTATTATTACTTTACATTGTTTCTTAAAGCTCAATAACAAAACAGTGTGAAGTATTGAATGATGACATTGTTCAGTAACGTAAGGAAGGCTCTTATCTGGAACTGTCTTATGTCAATAATTCTTTTAAATGTGAGGTAAATCTGAGTTCAGTGCCATTAAAATTTATAATCAGAAAAATTTTCAACTGAATGGGATACCAAAGATGATTCAGCCCAAGCTCCTTCACTTCATTTATGAGGTCTGAAGGGATTAAAAGGCTTGCCCAGGGTGGTTATAGAGCAGATAATGCTTTAATTTTCCCATCTCATTCTATTTATGGACCAATTTATGGCCCGATCGTCAATGGGTCTGCTTACCAATATGACCCGATTAGTTGGGGGAAGGGGGAGTGAGTATTTTCTTTTCTTCTCTGTAGAGTATGCAGTAAAGAGGGTACTTTGCCAGACAATTTCCTGGTTGTTCTGATTTATCTAAACTGAGCTAAATTATCATGATTCCAATATTATCCATTGGCTCTTCAAATCTCCAGCTCTGTTCTTGTTCTCTTTGCTATGTACCATCTTATCAAGTTTCCTGATCCTGTCGACCCTCTCCTAAGTACCACCTCATTTCCCGTGCTGTCTGTGTGTTAAGTCACAGTCTTAGATTCCCAAGCCTTTATCTGACATTATGTCATCAGCTGTCACCTCTTCCTAAAGTCAGAATGCAAATTCTAGCCCTCTACCCCTTTACAAGCCATACAAACTTGGGTAAATGACCTAACTTCTCTGAACCTCAGTTTCTTCATGTGTAAACTAAGGGTAATAAATAGTACCTACCTAGTGAAATTTCACTTTACTTATACTATTCTGTGTTCCTCAAATATTTTACCATAAGTATTTGTCACTTTTTTAGTCACAAAAATTTAATTTATGAATAAGTAAATAGTTCTCACCTTAGGCAGGTGTTAAGGCAATTAAATCAAAATTATAGGAGCAAAACACTTAGAACAGGGAAGAGTAAATATAGCCCGTGAGCCAGAACTAGTCTGCCATCTATTTTGGTAAGTAGTTTATTGGAATACAGCCACGTCCATTTGTTTACATATTAAATAAGGCCAATTTCCTACTACAAAAGCAACGACAGTTGAGCAGTTGCAAACAAGACTGTATAATCCACAAAACCAAAAATATTTACTGTTTAGACCTTTACAGAAACAGTTTGCTGTCCTGACTTAGAGCATTGCCTGGCATAACAATACATGTTAATTATTCCTGTAAAGGAGCTCTTTTTCTAAAACAACCCCCGCATCCAGAGTTTATTATTTCTCTTAAATCCTTACTGACAGCTTTGTTATTCAGGAAACTCACTATGTACATGCAAATTTTTATGAATTCCACATTAGAAGAGCATTTCTGCAAAATGCCAAACTTGCTGGTACACTTCTTTTGCTGTGGGTGAAAACAGATTTCTGGTGTATTATTTTGTAATTAAAGAGTAGTAATTTTGCACAGCTGGAATAAATATATTTTACATTTGAGTTCTTGATTCATTGAGTCGACTGAGAGCTACCTAGGCTAGTTTGAGCTATTGGATGTAATGTGGGCTTCTTTTTGACCAGTCTTCTAAACTCAAGATTTATTCGTATTAAATAAGGTATTAAAAAGAGAAACTGTCCACTTTCTTGGTGTTGCTATATACAAGACCATTAAGCACAGCACTTTTTTTTTTCATTTTTAATAGTTAATGTAAGGGATTGAAGAGGGAATGGAATATATATTTATATTTTAACATTAACTGTTAAATATATATATATATATTTGCAAAGGCATAGGCAGTTGCTGTCCATGGCAAAAAAAAAAAAAAAAGCATATTTCTTTCTACTTGAAAGTAATATTATTTATAAAGGAGGAATTAGTTAGGAGATGACTGAACAAAGCTTGTCTAACCAGAGAACTCCAGAAATCTGTGGCTTCTTCCTCATGCTATTCCTGGAAACAGCCTTCTAAAATTGTTCCCATGAAATGTTGGATCAGAACCACTATGGAACCATCAGAAGGGTTATTGTCGTAACAGTGAACACCAACATGAGTGGCAGAATGAGTCATCAGACATCTGTATTTACATGCTAAGGGAGCACGTCTTAGTTTTTTTTATATCCAAATTCAAGGTTTAATTATTATATATGAGTTACCATTATAGCCAGGCAGAACATTTTGTACGTAATAAATAATTCCCTATTGAATAACAATTAAATAATTTACACTGTGTTATAGGAAATCTGTCTACATGAGGAGGAATTTCAATACCTGTAGAAATCCATAATGATTCTAACACGATAAAATGTCAGCATAATGGAAAGCATGAAAGTTATAACAGAAGTCTTATTGCCTGACAATATATAATTACACAGATTAAGAAGCAAACAATAACAGTGGAGAAAAAAGCTCTGAGAAATAATACATGGAAAAAAACATTAACTTGGTGATTAACTCAAAGTGGAGTGATGATTAAAAAAGAATGCAAGAAATCCCTCATTACCAGTGTGTATGGGAAGAAATATTTAATATTATCTAATACACGATTATTGATCATTTGAAAATTATGGTGCTCTCCAAGATAAGTTCAGGTTTAATGAAGAAAAAAGAGTGTGCATATAATCTTAGAATTTGGAAGGAGGTTATTAACAAGAGGCAGCATATAGAAACAACTTAATGTCCATTGATGGGTGAGTGAACAAAGAAAATATGATATATACAGTGAAATATTATTCAGCCATGAAAAAGAAGGATTTTTTTTTTTTTCCATTTTTGACAATATGGATGAACCAGGAGAATGTTACACCATACGAAATGAGCCAAACGCAGAGAAATACTGCGCGATCTCACGTATATGTGAAAGCTAAAATAGTTAAACTCATAGAAGCAGAGAGCAGAACAGTAGTTGTCTGGGGCTCGAGGATGGGAGAAATGAAGGTATGTTTGTCACAAGGTACAAGTTTTCAATTGTAAGATGAGTAAGTTCCAGGGATCTAACTTACCATGTAGGGATTATAAATAGTTACGTGAGATGATGAATGTGTTAATGAACTGGCCTGAATATGAGACAGAACCCAGTTAAAGCCTCTATAAGCCTTTTCAGGTTCTGGTGGTAGGATGCAGAGATCTGCTTGTCTTGTGGCACCTACCACAAGCCTCCTATGTAAGCTCCCTGCTTCTTAAACCCACCACCTGCCAATCTGGACTGCCTGCCTCTTTTTTCTGTCTCTCCTTGCCCTCTGCATCCGGGGCTAGTTTCAGGTTTTGCTCGGGAAGCCTGGGGTTTGGGTTCCAACATGAAGTAAACTCCAAGTTTTATGTTTATATACTACCCTTTTTAGTTATTGAATCCAACCCTTTTTCATCTTGAAGATGAATCTGGGACTGTTATCTGCCTCAGATTTTGAAAAGACCACAGAGGCTGTTGAGAATAGATTGTTTGGGCTCCTGGGCAGATACAGGGCAACCTATAAGGGGACCTTGGGCATGATGGGTGTGATATACCATGGTGGCTGGACCAGGGTAGGAGCCACGAGGTAGTCGTATACCTAAAATATACTGACTGTTGAGGCTTACGTATTACATTAATTGCACATCTTCTTCTTCTTGGAGCTGATAGTGTATATATTTCATTGATTTTTCTAAATCCTTCAACATGTCCTTTAACAACTTTGAAAATCACTTTTATATCCTGTCAGATAACCCTTCTGGTCCATTATTTTTTCCTGAAGACCCCCTTCTGGAACCCTCTGTCCTACTCCTGCAATTTGGGCTGGTTGTGCTCCAAGCCTGCTGCCCCGTTCTTGTCCGGTCTTCACCCCAGGAATTCCCTTTGCCTCACTCCTGAGTAGGATCTCCTGATTTTTGGATCCCGTTTCTTCATTTTCCTTGATTTGTCTCTTTGTTAACGGTGGAGCATATTTTCCAGGAGTCTTCTAAAAAACGGTGAAAGACCAGTACAATTTTATTTTTTAATTTTTTGGCCATGCTACATGGCATGTGGGATCGTAGTTCCCCGAGCAGGGATCGAACCCGCACACCCTGCGGTAGAAGGGCAGAGTCTTAACCACTGGACCGCCAGGGAAGTCCCAAGACCAGTACAGGTTTTGAGAGTTTGCATGTTTGAAAACTTAATTTTACCCAAGACAATGGTAACTGTGGTTGGATATAGAATTCTATGATGGACATGAATTCCCCTTTATAGTTTTGAAGGCATCAATGCTTTGTCTTCTGAGAATCTTAATGTTACTGCTCATAGGTTCGAAGCCATTATTCTTTCTGGTTTTTTGCATGTGCTCTGTCTATATTTCACTTTAATCTTCAAGAGCTTACATTTATGTTGAACATCCTGACACTTCATGACTTTATTATCTTTTCTCTCCTGTTGCCATGTCTTAGCCTGTTTTTACTTGCTACTTTTCAGGTCATTCTCTTGATTTTAATTTCTAAAATTGATATTTGAGTTTACTTTTAGAATTTTAAGTATAATATACATAGGATAAAGTACATAATAGAGGCCATACCTATATGACAAGCCCACAGCTATCATTATACTCAGTGGTGAAAAGCTGAAAACTTTTCCTCTAACATCAGGAAGAAGACAAGAATGCCCATTCTTGATTTCATAAGATTACAGGCGATGAATTTTTACAACTGAATGCACAGATCACGCAAACCACATCCAAGGAACAGAATAGTATCAGTGTTCTAAGAAGCCCTCATTCACCTGCTGTCTTCTGATTCCACATCTCATACTTCTCACCACCCAACTAAGGTCCTGACTTCCAACAGCACAGATTCATTTTGCCCCTTTTGATCATTTGTCTCTTTATATAAATGGAATTGTACGGTGTGCATACTTTTGTTTATGATTTGTTTCAATTTGCTAACGTTTTGGTTATGAGGTGCAAAAATATTCAGGTACAGTTGTAGATTGCTTATTGTTTATGCTATTGCAGATCTGTGTGCCTGTGTGTATGTACACAAGCGTAAGAGGGAAAAATCATAGCTTATATTGGGACGGAGGTAGAGAAATTGGATCCGACAGGGAGAAACCCAAGGTATTGATGATATCAATACTATTCCAGTTATTCAACTGACTGGTCGATTTGCCATGTTCGCTTTTTCTGTTGCTTCACAACACACATATATGTTGCATATACTATTTTAAGTATAAAATAAAACAGAATTTTAAAAAATAGAATTGGGTGTGCTGTCTCATAGTCTTCCATTTCTCGTCCAAAATTTCAATGCCATGCATTCCTGAGATCTTCTGATAATAGCATATTCACAAGTGAATCAGCAAAACTGGATCACCTTCAACAATGTGAAAATTCTTGAGAAGCTGGCCTCTTAGTCTTGAATATTCATGTCCTAATCTATTCTGCATGTTGTGGAAACGTCTTGTTATTGTCTCCTTTGGTGACTCGTAATTGACTTGTTCCCATCAGTTAAATGCCAGAGGCTTCTTCGCTGAACTGCCGTCACACTATCTGGAAAAACACACTAAGGAAAAACAAAAATACACGGCATTTATTCTCCTCCATGTGCCTGGACACTTTGTAATGTCTCTGGAATGAAAGTACTCTCTTCTTCCCTGTTGATTTAAGCAAATTCTTGCTAGAAGAAAAGCCAGACTTGAAAAGGAGGGCAGCAAAGTGGATTTGCAAGTCCTGGTAAACTTTGGATCAAACCAACCTTGAAGCCTACACTATCGTTAGATTATTCAGCTTTAAGTAAAATTTTCTCTGATTTTTAAAGTTAGTTTGGGAGAAGAATACTAACACCTGCAATATAAAGAACTCTGATGCAGCATCCAAGAACAATTGTCTCTGACAAGCAAAGGCATAAAAAAAAAAAAAAAATTCTCAAGGAATTTCACTTCCTTTAGCAAGAAAACTAGCTTCAACTTGCAGGAAGTTAATTGAAAATCCCCACGGAAAGAACTGAACTGAAGTGAATGCCCTTGAGAACATCAAAGCATTTCTTAGTTCCTTAGGTCTTTTGATGAACTTGTAGTCCATTTAGTTCCATCTGGTATTTTTCATTAATAACTTCTGAAGCTGAAAGCTGATTTCTTAAGCGTATCCTATCTTTTTTTCATTCTACTTTTATTACTCACTAACCTTAGTCATTTTGCTCCCATCATGTACGTGTGTTTACTTTCTAATAAGATGATTTTATTTTCCAAATGTTTCCTTTCTTAACTTTTAAAATGAAGATAGAAAATTCTAATATATAATTTCAATGCACTTAAATTATAATGGATTATAATGTGGAAGTAACCGTAGTCATTACTGAAAGTAATTTTGAAAGCTCTAAATGAACCCTTATTTTCTTTTAAAGACTTGAACTACCGTGGTTGGATATGCCTCATGAGTTTCCCCCTCACCCTTTCAAATATTTGCCTTGGATATAAGTATGCTTTTATATCTCAGTTAATTTACATACAAATTCCATTTCCACCCCATCCAAACCCTTGCCACTTTTCTGTCTGCACCCCACGTCCGGTAACACTGTCAGCTTCTGATTTTCAAGCTTAATTTCTGTACCCCAAAGCAGCGTAAGCATTTTTGTACTTGAGCAACTAGAGACCCAGGTTAAAATTTCTCTCTCTCTCTTTTCTTATTTGCACATTTCCGCTTTTCTTTTGATCTCATTCTCCCACCCACATCTCGAGAAGAAGTAAAGGATCTCAACAGATTCAACTCTAGGCCGTGCATTTGCCAATAAGACTTTGAAAACAAAATACTCTCAAACTGCAGGATATTTTATAATCATAAATGTGCTCATTCCCATCATCCCCAAGGGGATAGAGCACATATTATTATTCCATTAAGGAAATGAGGACTCTCTGAGCCAAGCAATTCTCTCTTTAGCTCCCTCCTCCCATTTTTGCGTTCTAAAACTTTCTCTGCATATATGGTTCTCAGAGCTCGTTAGCCATAACCTTGTGAGTGGCAGAAGATTCTTAAGGCTCATGCACTGCAGAAACCGGGGTAAGCCCGGCAGGTAGGGGTCTAGGTCTCATGAAACAAAGCAGCTCAGCCTTTGAGTACATGGTATGTAGTTCTGTCTCATATTTTACCTGGAAGAAAAGGACTCAGTGTTTAAAATGGCAGAAAGTAACTTTTCTACTAAAAGTTTCCCCACGAGCACAGCACTCTAGATTTTTCCTAGAAAACTACCCAATTCAACAGAAAACAACAGGTAAAACCAGCCAAAGCCACATTTTTGTTAACATATAAACATTTTCAAGTGAATAGGATGTGGAAGGGAAAACTTTTTGGAGGATTTGACTTTTTATTCCGTGTTTTGGCTGCTTCAAATGCTCCCGTTCTTTTTTGAGCCCTTCTTTACTCTCCAGCTCCACGAAATAGTCCATATTCATCTTGTATTGATATTTTTCCCTGTCTCAGTCCTGAAGTCTTAAAAAGAATCTGGTTCCTTTTAGGGGAGAATGGAATTTAGAAAACAATATCTTGGTGCTAGGTGTGTTCATTACTCCTGAGGTTTCATTAGTATTTCTAGGTCCTCTGAGCAGACGGAACCAGGAATATATATATATACATATATATATATATATATATATATATATATATATGTACTAACCCATGTATATCCCATTGTCTCTACATCAAGAGTACCATCCTACAGATAATCTGTGACTAAAAAGCAGTGGCCATTTTCTCATTTACATTTCCCTAGTTATTCTAAACTATGAGAATGTTATTTTATCATGGATTAAATCAAACTATTTTAATGTCTTTTTAAAAATAAAGCTAATTAATAAGCACAGTGTTTTTTTTTCTTTTCTTTTTTCCTGAATTAGACTCTTGAAAAAGAATGCGCTATGCTATTGACTAGTGGAATGAAATCTCTTATTTGGGTTTCTTATTATGAGCTTAAGTTCCTGCCTTGCTATTTATCAAGTAGGAAGAGCCAAGCCTTTCCAGCTATTAGTAAAAAAAAAAAAAACTTGAAGATATCAGCACTCCTTATTTTTTCAGGGTGTCACAATTCCAGATTAAAGTCAGATATTACATAACCAAGTTCTTGGGAAAAATAAAATTATTGAGGCAACTATATGGCATTCCAGTTTCTAGATGGTAGATTTGAAAAATGTATCAAGGACTTATTCTTTAATTCAGTTTTAATTCTGTCATTTTTTGTAATAGTAAAAAACTCGAAACAAACTAGATGGCAAACCCTGGTAATTACTTAAACCTGCTATAGTGCCTCTATACGATGGGCTCTATGTAACCAGTAAAACACTGTGGTCTCAAAAAGCTTATTTACAGTGAATCTTACAGAGATATATTTTAAGCTAAATAAATACCAAGTGTGAAATATTATTTCAATAATTTGATATATGTATATGTGTACATAAGTGTGCATGTATAATTTCATGTAAACATGCTTATGTATATATATATATACACACTCTACATAATTTCTATATGCCTATAACTATATCAGATATATGTCTATATAAGCAAAGTATTAACAAATAGATGGTGGAATTTGTGGTAATATTTTATTTATATTTTTTCACTATAAATGATGAGATTTCTATCATAAAATATTTGATTTTTGGAAAATAAATTGATTGTATTTAATATCCAACTTCATTCTCTCATTTGATAAAATAATATAATTATGTAGTCATTTTAACCTACAATATAATAGTCACCAATACCTGGGTACCACTCAAAGTTAATCTGTCTAAGCATATATGGTTTATTTATGGAAGTTCCCTTCTATTTCGACTTTGTTGCAAGTTTTTGTGTGAGTGAATGTTGAATTTTGTCAAATGCTTTCTCTGTATCTATTCACATATTTATATATTTTTTCTTTACCTTTTAACATGGAAAATTACAGTGATTAATTTCTAAATCCTTGGTTGTCTGATGTAATGAGGCGTGACTTTTCTTCTTAGAGGAGTGCCCAGTGCAAGCGAGTTTTATGATCTGATGTTACCCTTTTGAGATTAATTTAAATCTATCATTCCCTGATGATCACAAGTGGTGTTCTAATTCTTTAGAATCAACTCAAGGAAGAGGTTATATTTTTGATGTGTTAGATGATGTTTAAATTAGAGACCGAGAGTCTTTTCCAGAGTGTGTTCTGGAGAGCACTAACTCCGTGGAAGGCTCAGTCAGTCCAAGTTACTTTCATTATCAAAGAAGTTTAGGAAACACCACATACTGTATCTGATACTTAGAGAATCACAATGTATATTAGCAGATTAAAGTTTCTTGTAAGTCCTGAAAATACATTTATTCATCTAAGTCAAGTATTTCCCAAAGTTATTAGACCGTGGAATCTCTTCCTTACCAAACATTTATTAATAGCTTTAGAAACCATTAGAACACTTGGGAAAATCTTGCCTATTATAAAATGAGCATTTTTGAAGATCTTTATCCAATGAGAGTTTATTAATTTGTGATAATATAGAGGTTTAACAAACTGATGGTTTGTTTTACACTTTAAATGAAATATTATTTCTTATCCTATCAAGAACATAAAAATATCCCAGTAAGCTGAAAAGACATCATTAAAATTCATTACAATCTAAATAACAGTTAAACTTCACAGTGGACACATTTGTCTCCTTTAACTATCTTGTATTTTTTTTGTAGGAACAAATACTCAGTTGCTGACCTTTTCAGTGTCAGTTAAACTAATGCCAGAAACAACCCCTCACTGCAGGGAAGAAAGAGACAAATCGTGATAGAAAAGAACAAATTTTAAGTTTGCAAGTGCCAAGTGCATTTTTTATACACGTGCCAGAAAGCCTGATTTTAAACTCAAGGTACCAAAACTTCATTTACTTGAAGTGCAAGAATTCTGACTTTTGAATAGTTTAACATGCTGAAAGAATGTGGTGACGTTTTAATTAACTTCTGTAATATCTGTGAAAAAGAGAACATATAAAGAAACTTAAAGTCATTTTCAACAGAAGTTCCGTGAATGCCATATTTCCCCCCCCCCTTCTCTATTTAATATCCTCATTAAAAATCTCTCCACCACTTGCAGAAGCATTTACAAATTCTGTACCACACTGAGGCCGAGTAACCTTCCCCCATGCCAGTCAGCTGGCAGGATTTGGAAGATGCTGTGTATATAGATGCTTTTAAAATTGCTTCTTTATTAACTACAATAATACAGTGTTTATTGCCCGTCTTTAAAATACCGGCTCACTTGGAGTTCTTTCTGAGTCTTCAGCTTCTTTGTCACTTCTCTTCTGAGGTCACGGAAAATGTGTAAGCTATTCCAGAAGCCTCTAGCAATGAGAAGAATGCGAGACTAAGCAAATCTTTCATTCATAATTTTTTTTCTTCCCCTTGTAACGTAATGGGAGAAGAGGTTGAAGACCAGTATTTATGGAACCACTGACATGTATTAGCATTCTGTTAGGAACTTCATATGCCTTGCTTACAGCAAACCTACAAAATTCTCCATTTTTCAGTTGAACAAAAGCCTGGACAGGTCACTCAGCCAATCAGTGGTTGGCTTGGACGTGAATTCAAACTTATCTTGCTCTAAACACCCTGCTGTCTTCCGCCCCATCATGTACCTTAGTGGCTGCAAATTTCTCCTGATTTGTAAGTACACTTTAACATCTCCAGAACTACAGGTTTTCAAAGAATCCTTGAAATGTTCTGTTCTCTTTACAGAGGAGAAAAAGGAGGTCCCTTGGGACAGCAAGGGGTCTCTCCATTTTTTTTAAGCTCCATCCCTCCAGTATTCCGTAGAATCAGTTCCACTGGAGCCTGAATAGTCAGGGAAACAGGATCTTCCAGTCGGCACCCGGAATGTGTTCGACTCACACTTATGAGCCTCGTGCTATCTTTTGAAGAAGCTCTTTGTTATTATTGGAGCCACTGGTACCACAAGAAAAAGAGCCTGGGTTCTACTGTTCAGAGTCACTTATTGTTTATGAAAATTAAACCCAATGTAAAGCAGGGTGCTTAACATAAAAATAGGACCAAAATAGTTTAAAGTGACAAATAATAAGATACTACGGGGCATCTGAGATGAGTTAATGAATGCACTTGTTAACCTAACAGTCTGTAATAACAATGTAGATATAAAAAAAGAACTCTTCGACTTTTCGTTTCCTGAACTTCCACAGTCGGCATGTTTATGCATTTTCCTGATGTGAGCCCATTTTATATCTTAATCTTCCTGAGCCTGCAAAATATTATGATAAATTTAGACGTCTACTCAACTTTTGCTAGGATAGCCTGAACATTTTTTCAAACTTCATTAAAAAGGCAACAAACCAACAGCTGAGAGCAATACTCGATCGTACTGTCCTTTCTGTTAGGAAGGGAATAGGAAGCAATGTTTTGTAACGAATAGATCAGTGATAACGTGCTCCTCAATGAGGTACTGTTTCAAAATCTATTTTATCTCTGGGACTGGGATTTCATTTGTGCCCCCAATCAGCTGTTTGATTAGCAGTACGTGCCAGGGCAAGGACCAGGCTTGCCTAAGAACGAAGTTTGGAACTATTACATACCACTTGGCATAGATGAAAGCAGAGAGATGGAACGAAAATGAATCATCGTCTACCTCTTTAAAAATATCCAAAGAAAAAGAATTTTCTCCATTCATTCAAATGTTCAGAGTTTCAAAGTCCTGATTATATTGAAAAAGTCTTATATTTATTTTCTCTATAGTATATGTTTGCAAGTTAATGTTTATTTTTCTACCAAAAACAGTAAACGCACCCTGAGCACATGTTTTATTCTAGGTACTTTTGGAACTGCCTTGGACCTATGTCTCATTTAATCCCCCAATCAAACGTATGAATAAGTTATTATTGTAATTAAGATTTTTGAATGGGAAAACCAAGCATTGACAGGGTCCCTTGTCTATGGTAATAATGAGTCTGAGATTAGAAGCCAGTAAATTTGGTATTAGAGCCCACACATTGAGCAATTAAAATGTGTTTGTGACTTCCAACACTGCCCCTTGGTCTAGTCTGACTAAATCCAGTTCTCTGGAAGACCCCTTTCCTCTTACAAAAGCGTTGGTGCTATTGAGCAAGAACCTTTTCTTCCAAAGTAGGATTAAGCTAGGAAAAAAAGGGCTGCAGGAATACATTTATCTAAGGAACACCTTTTTCCTCCAAACATGGGTTGAGCATCCCCGTAAACACAAGAAGAAACAACAGGGCGAGAATGGCTCGCTCTCAGAGTTCCCTTTCTTGGAGCCGGGACCAGCAAAATCTTACAGTTTAATCATGGCTGAGGGCTCTTGTAATAAGTAGCAGTGGACAAATACGAAATATACTTGTAACACATTCTCCCTGTGAGATGCTTAAATAATTCAAATGACAAATAATTGGGGCCAGAGTTATTTTTTAGCACAAAGGAGATTTGCTAGCTGTGAATATGGGTTATCTTCTAAGAGCTGGGACAAAGACACTAGAAATAAATAAAATCCTTGGTATTCCTGTATATCAAGGATTTTATTTATTTTTAGTGTCTATTTTTAGTATTTCTATTTTAATATTTATTTTACAAATACATACTTTTATATGTTTATATATCTAGGTAGACATATAATCTAGATACAAATATAGATAGAGGTAGATGTGTTATGATAGATCAACCAAGAAAATTCAGAGAAACTTTTGACCAAATTTTCTATTTTTCAATAAACACATTGTAGACAAAAGCAATAGATGGATACTATTCCTGGCTTAGATTGGTTTTATTGTGCTCCTTTGGACTGTCTCATCACTTATTGGCTGTGGATGTTCAAAAACCCTTAAGAAATTTTCAAATAGAGCATCTCACTGAAACCCTCTTGCAGTCCCTATAATGTTTCTTAAAAACCCACACATGTTTAAACCAGAGAGATACAGAATTTTAGAAAGTAAGTATACACACAAGGAACTTGGTATCTTACAGGGCAGTTTCATTCCGACCTTTCTGTCTTCCACAGACCTCCTTTCTAAGTCCCTTTATGGAGGCTATAATTCTGGCTTTTTCTCTCTCCCTTCAATGTCAGTCCTAAGGCCGCAGGAATGCTTAACTACTATACTAATTATTCTGGAAGGATGGTTCTTGGCGTTTCTCTCTAGTTAAATCACTCTGCTGTGTCGAGAGTAAAGAAAAATCCCTATCCAATTCCTGGTGGTTTTTAGTTAATTGACTTCTAATGAGGTATCTGGTGCCAGCAGCTCCATGAGGCTGAAAATGTTTTTCCTTTTCTTTGACTTAGGTCAATCTTGCGTTGAGTTTGAACATTTTTGCACAGGCTATTCAATGCATGATGGCATATATGTGCCATAAAGAAATGCCCTTTAAAAAGGCTGTAAGTACCAGAGATACCATAGATTATTTCTTAATTGATGACTATACGTAAATATAAATAAATGTTACTAACATATGTACCTACGTAAGCAAACACCTTATTTTGCCCACCTCTACCATGGGATTATTTGGGGCAGATTCTCACATTTCTCACTGTCACTTCTTCACCGTGGAGAGTTAGGAGCATGGATCCACACTGGCAATAAGACCTCCCAAATATCCTCTCCCGCTCACCCCCAGCTTTTTCTCTTGTTCTTCTCTCCTTTTCCCCACCCTCCCTTTCTCATTCTCTTTTTGGGTTAATATTATCTCAAAAGGGCAAAGGATTCTGAGATTCCTGCCCATCCTATTTCTGTCTGTTACCAAATAAATGTTGAATCAATTGAAAGAGAACGATTTCATTAAGCACAGGAAATAGAGTATGTATTCAAGCTAGGAGCAAACGAATAACAAATAAATCAGCAAGGTAGCTAAATTTCAGGTGATAGAACCAGCCAGACATTGCCTCAAGTATTGGCTTCCTTCCTTTGTCAATGACCTGAACTTGGTTAGCGTGTCTCTCTCACAAAGACCCAGTCTTCTTATCTGCAAATCAGAATTCATGTTAGTTGCCAGGGAATTTGACAGGCTTGATACCTAGCACCCCTCTTCCCGACCCAAGTTCTGAGAAAATATTGCAAAGACGTGGCAGATGGAGTCCAAATGATCACTTGCATTAATGATAAAGCTTAAGGGTGTCAGAGTCAAATAGACCTACTAAGTGAGTCTCAGAATGAAACATATAACCACCCTGTCCGTGCCAGACTGGACCTGTGAGGCCAAGACCACCCAGATTAGACCTGACGCACGGAGGAACTTCACTTCCTGGGGGCGAGGGAAGAGAAAGAATGAAGGAAAAGAAGACCTGACGTCAGTATGACCAATTCTCCTCGATGTTACTGATCTGATAAATCATTTCATCTCTTCTGATGGAATAGTGATTAAAGGTTAGAAAGGATCAGAAGTGTTCACATTAGGGGAAACTTCTAAAGCTGGAAAGAACAGTTCCTCCAGGTTTCTGAGGTCATAACCCATTGTGCTCAGACATTTAGCTTATTGTCAATCAGGGAAGTAACCACTACCTCAATTTTGGAGAACCGTCTTGTCTTCAATTTCATGGGCTCGTCCGGTACCAGCCACACCTCCTTTGGATCTCCTCCTAGACCCACACGTGAGCCGTTCACATTTTCCTCACAGGAGGCTCTGAAATAGGTCAGAATAGATTACTAAGTAAATGGACTCTAAGACTACATTCTACCCAAGGCTGGAAATTCGCACCCTGTTCTGTTTCTCCACTTGCACTATGTCCAGCCATATGACCCAATGGAGTTTATCAGGGCGCTGCAAAAAGATTAAATGACAACCTTATGACTCAATAATAAAATTCCTCCAAACTGCAGACTCCAGGAGGGAATTAATTCAAATAGTGTACACCTTGTGAGTTCAAGTTTGTAGCTATGTACAATATATTAGCATCCAAAAAAACTAACCCTCCAGCACGTTCTCTTCCCTTCGCAAATCAAAGATCAAAGAAAAAAAATCATATATTCTAAAATGCATCCAACCCTGCCTTTTATTTCACTTAGACTTAGTTAAAGGGCACCTGATGCCAACCTAGAGTTACTTTTCAGTCGGCAGCTGCAGCCTGGATGTTCTTTTTCTCAGGAACGGGGGTAGTTTCTTTAGGATTTTAGAAGTTAAATTAGTTCAACACGTAGACTCTGATGCCCGTGACCTTTCTGGAGAGATTCCAATAGAAATAACCCCCCCGTGGTTATCACCAACAAATTTAGAAAACAAGATCGTTCTCAACTACTAGAGATTTATCCCAGGAAATAGTATAGTTTCAGGACTTAGTATTGCTAAGAAGCTGTGGAAGATACCCATTCTTACCTGAGCAAATGGAGAGCATCTTGGTCTTCCCGTCGCTGGAACGGCTTTCAGTTCAGACCACTTGTCTACAGTCTGTAATCTGCAAACTTGCTCATTTGAGAGTAAACTCCTGGCGTTCCAGATGATTACTTTGGGCACTACTCACCTGCTATACCTGGGAGGAAAAACTTACTCTTTAGTCTCTTAGGAGTCACTGCTTTCTTGCCAAATTAAACCTTCACTCTCAGCTCTTTTCCTCTTTTGTATCCGTGTATTCAAAACCTGTTCATTTCCATTTACCCCTTGAGGCTCATGGCTCTGCAGCTCCGGGTTTACCTCTGTAGCCATATCCTTCTGAGCGCAGGCGTTGCGTTTTCAGTTCTGTATCAAAGTGCCTCTTTGCACTGCTTCCTGTTCCTGAGTTGCTTGGGTCCAAGGTACCTGCCTTCTAGGGAACATTTCTTCTCTAAATCAGACCCCACTTAAGGACCCATGTTGGAGGTGATTATGGAGCCAGTGGAAAAAATCCACAGGAATGCAAGGCTGGTTCTTTCTCATTTTCTTTTTTGGCTGATCTAGAACTGCCTACTTAGACCTAGCATTTACACTTGAAAGAGTTAAATCTTACTGATGCATACAGAACTCAGAGTGGCACAAAAATCGTGGCTCAACCTCCTCGTATTTCAAAAGCTTGTACACAGAATGCTCGCTTTTTCCTTATGGCTGATATTCGCTCAGAACAAGCTATACTCCTAGGTAAGCTCCAGGAGTTTGATGCTGAGGCTTCCTGCACCTGCCGAGTGCATGTGGATGTCTCAGCTGAGGCCCACACACAACCTGCATCTCTCCTTGGAGACCACCTGTGTGGCCGGCATCTGCTGAGGCCACCGATGAGGCTGCCATGACTTTACCGACATCATCTACGTGGCCTGCCTGCCCTGCCTGGGGCCCAAGCGGCCTGGATGTTCTCAGAAGCCATCTTGCTCCAGGCTCAAGGTCAGGGCCTGAGCTGAAGGTTATTCCCATTTAGCAGGTAGAACCTGAGCCCCATTCACTTGAAGCCATCCCTGCACGTGTCCCTGTTTCTATGGAAACAGTCACTTTACTGCGGACAGAGCCACCAAGCAGCACCAAACACTTAGCACATCAAATTAAAAGCCTATGGCGGGCTTCCCTGGTGGCGCAGTGGTTGAGAGTCCGCCTGCCGATGCGGGGGACGCGGGTTCGTGCCCCGGTCCGGGAAGATCCCACATGCCGCGGAGCGGCTGGGCCCGTGAGCCATGGCCGCTGGGCCTGCGCGTCCGGAGCCTGTGCTCCGCGGCGGGAGAGGCCACAGCATTGAGAGGCCCGCGTAACGCAAAAAAAAAAAAAAAAAAAAAAAAAAAAAAGCCTATGGCCTTTCCGCAGCAGCTACGAGCCAAAGGCACAAGGGCACAAACATGCCTGGTTAATATAAGCCTTTACAAAACCCCGAGTTAAGAAGTAGTTCTTTCCACACATTAAGCTCGCATCCCCAAACGGTATTTTTTAGCTACGTCAAACACCTCGTAGTGGGAATATGCAGCTTATGTAATTCTTCTCTTCCTTTTTTTTTTTTTTACTTCTCAATAACTCTGCTTGAGTTTCTGAGGAAGCCTGGGTGTCAGCACCCTCATTCTCCCTACATTCCTGGTCTGAAAAGATTGCAAGATAGGAGTTACAGGGAAGTCCCAGTCTACCGTGTGCAGGTTTTCAATGGAAATGTCAAATCTGTTCTGCCACAATTGATTCCCTTTGCCTACTTTGAGAATAAAAGGACCAAGAGGGATGAAGGGATTTTGTGAGAGTGTGTTTTTGGAAAATAGTGCATCCATCTCATTCTGTTCCTTCCCAGTCATGAGAGGTCTGCCCACACACTTCGTCTCAAACCTCCCAAAGGGCTATTTGGAGAGTGTATACTGTTGTTCCAGCAGGTGATCGGGATAGCAGATTGGGATCTGCCTTGTACCTGGGAAACCTAGGCAATGAGGGATCTTCTGAGTAGTCTTTGTGGTAAGAGAGACAGGAGATGATTCTCCGTGGGGATTTCCCTGTGCTTGCAGCTGTTTCCAGGAACAATGAAGCATGAGTGCTTTCCCATGGACTAGGTGTGGGTCCATGGGAGAGCTGATGAGAACTGTCTGGTCCAATAAAGCACACCAGATGGGGGTGATGGGGAAGGAATGATGGGTGGGCAGGAGCTGGAAGTGAGTTCCTCGGAGCTCAGGAGAGAGCACAAGCGGCCAGCACCCTGAGTGGTGATAATTGGGAAGCTGTCCTCTCATGCCGTGTCCTTCACATGGATGGAAATGTCAAGACGGAGCAAAAAGCTATTCTCCTGACACAGCAATGCTTACTTAATAAATTTGCCATGAGGAGTGACTTGGCAATACATACACAAGGCTTAGGACAATGTTCTTACTGTCTATGATTAATAACCAGCATTATTAAGAGTATACAGCAAACTTTAGGTGAGCGTCTTAATGACGTTCTTTCTTTTTTTCAATTGAAGTGTAGCTGATTTTCAATGTTGTGTTAATTTCTGCTGTAGAACAAAGCGAGAGAGTGGCATGGACATATATACACTACCAAACGTAAGGTACACAGCTAGTGGGAAGCAGCCGCATAGCACAGGGAGATCAGCCCCGTGCTTTGTGACCGCCTGGAGGGGTGGGATAGGGAGGGTGGGAGGGGGGAGGACCTTGTTTATCCATCCTGTATATGATAGCTTACATCTGCTAACCCCAAACTCCCAGTCCCTCCCTCCCCCACCTCCCCTCCCCCTTGGCAACCACAAGTCTGTTCTGTATGTCTGTGAGTCTGTTTCCCTTTCATAGATAGGTTAATTTGTGCCATTCTTTCTTTTATTGAATGCATACACCCTGTCCCACTCTTTACCATTCAGTTTGCATATACAGTCATTTCTACTATAATGTGATATATGTGTTCCTCCAAATCACCAGTATATGCAAAATCATGCAATAGAACCCACATGTCATTGGGTTAGGGGCACACCATTCTTAAATTTAATCAGGGACTTATTTACAAAAAAGGATAGGCACCCAACCAAAATGGTAGCACATGTTAAATGGTTAAGAAATACTTAAATCCTACAACAAATATGGCTTCTGACATTTGCTTGTGGAAGTGGGATGGTTTCAGCAGCTGTGAGTTATTGGAAAGTGGTAGAAAGAGGTTTCTTTGAGATCGGAAAGTTGTAACAGCAGATGTGGGCAGGTGTGGCTCAGGGTCCTTGTGAAGTGTGTGTGTTGATGTGCTTTGTGTATTCCCAGCTGGCTCTGTTCATCTGAGTGCAGTTCTGTGTTTACCTAGTACTCCTCTTTTTTTTTTTTTTTAAATTAACACATAGCTAGCACTTACTTTATTATTATTATTATTTTAATTTTTTTTTTTTTTTGCGTCTCCCTCCCTCCCACCCTCCCTATCCCACCCCTCTAGGCGGTCACAAAGCACCGAGCTGATCTCCCTGTGCTATGAGGCTGCTTCCCACTAGCTATCTATTTTACGTTTGGTAGTGTATATATGTCCATGCCACTCTCTCGCTTTGTCACAGCTTACCCTTCCCCCTCCCCATATCCTCAAGTCCATTCTCTAGTAGGTCTGTGTCTTTATTCCTGTCTAATCCCTACGTTCTTCATGACATTTTTTTTTTTCCTTAAATTCCATATATATGTGTTAGCATACGGTATTTGTCTTTCTCTTTCTGACTTACTTCACTCTGTATGACAGACTCTAGGTCCATCCACCTCATTACAAATAGCTCGATTTTGTTTCTTTTTATGGCTGAGTAATATTCCATTGTATATATGTGCCACATCTTCTTTATCCATTCATCCGATGATGGACACTTAGGTTGTTTCCATCTCCAGGCTATTGTACGTAGAGCTGCAATGAACATTGTGGTACGTGACTCTTTTTGAATTATGGTTTTCTCAGGGTATATGCCCAGTAGTGGGATTGCTGGGTCATATGGTAGTTCTATTTGTAGTTTTTTAAGGAACCTCCATACTGTTCTCCATAGTGGCTGTACCAATTCACTAAGGAAAAGCCCACAAGCAAATGCAAAATTTGTTATCCTCAAATTGGTCCTTAATATACCAGCCACGTTGGAACAAATTCACGTTTTTCAAAACAAGCAGAACTGACTGTATATATTTACAAATCAGAAGCCACACAGATCTCCTGACCTGCTTGGAAACAGTATAATTTATGAGAATATGATCTCCCAAGTGCAATGGCTACAACCATTGGATTTGGGCCACAGGTGTTGGCCAAAATAATTAGATAATAGGGAAGAGAATTCTGAAGGTCCTTGTTAGGACCTCACAAAGTTACCCAACTCTCTGGCTAGATTATTTGTGAGAATACAGACAATACCTAAAGGATTGTTGTGAGGTTTATACGCAGGAAGAGGAAAAGAAAGAGAGGAAAAACAAATGGCTCTGACCAATTCTTAGAAGTGACAAAGGAAATAGGAGTCACCCCACAATATCATGTGATAGATTTGAATGGTAACTTTTTTTTTTTTTTGCTAAAAACTAAGACATAGAATCATAAGGGAAAAAATTCCATATATTTACTAAATCTAACAATGAACAGCATCAAACCCTAATTCCTCTTATTCCGAGTTTGATTAAAAAGATATTTCTGGGCTTCCCTGGTGGCGCAGTGGTTGAGAGTCCGCCTGCCGATGCAGGGGACACGGGTTCGTGCCCCGGTCCGGGAAGATCCCACATGCCGCGGAGTGGCTGTGCCCGTAAGCCATGGCCGCTGAGCCTGCGCGTCCGGAGCCTGTGCTCCGCAACGGGAGAGGCCACAACAGTGAGAGGCCCGCGTACCACAAAAAAAAAAAAAAAAAAAAAGATATTTCTACCTCTTTGGTCTTCAACTGAGAAATAACAAATCCCATCTACCGAGAAGTAAAGGCTTATTTTCTAATGATTAAAATATTAGGAAAAAAAAAACATGTAAGTTATAGAGGAAATCAAATTGTCAGTCACTGAAAGCCCACTAAACAGAATCTCCTCGTCAGTGGAATAAAAACACTGTAAAAAGGGTTGAAATATCGTACACGTAATACAATAACAGGAAATTCATAAATTCTCACACCTTTGTAAAAATGTTGCGTTTCTGTAATCTTTGGAACTTCCTTTTTTAAAATCAATATTTCTTTAGCTCAGAGGCTCTAAAGTGAAGATCCTTAGATCAATTCAAGGATCGGAACTGCCTCATTAGTTATGTTCACATCCTTCCAAGACATTTGGTTCATTCCATCTGCAGTATATTTTAGACGATGAGTTATTGGGGATAAGGTAGCAAAGCAACTGGTTGTTTGACATTTTTTTGTTTGGTATCATGTGGATAGTCCTTTTTAGAACCTACCCTAAATAACTGTTCTCCAGTATTTAGCAAGTGTCATGCTATAGTAGGCATTCCAGAAATATCCGGTGAGAATCAGTGAGCCCTTAGTAGAATCCCTCGCTGGCCCTCATATGCTCCTAAGTTGTCGATTCTATTACATCAAGGTTTCAGTGTCTACTATTTTCTTTCTTAACCTGTGGGCTCTAGCAAGGAATACTCTGATCTTCCTCTCTGTTTTCTCAAGATGCAACACTGAGTACTGAGTGTACTGAGTACAAAGTAAGGGCTCTCTCTACCAGTTGAATGGAATGAGTGCCTTGCAAGAAGATTCGGGCTGAATCGCCCCTATTTGGCTTTTTATATATTGAAATAATCAGATGGTAACTGGAACCTCTACTCAATTTAGCTTTTTAAGTTCAGAAGGGGAGACATTCTGGATTCTATTTCTACCTCATTTTTAATGGACTAAATCAGTTGAGGTCACTGTGGATGTGAGGATGAGGTCGGGACCTGCAATCCAGTGTTGCTACTTTCATTCTTTGGACTATTACATCCCCTTTAAGCTGAATAGACATACTTGAAAAATAAAAAGGAAGCCAGCTCCTATGAATGTAATCTCCAGTTTCCTGTCCCTCACTCCCCCCGACCCCTCCAAAGTTCGACTTCATCTTCTTGTTTCCAGGTCCAGTTCCAACAGGAGGAGCATCTCTAGTTTCCAAGGAAACCCTGAAGAAACCGAAATTTACATAATTCGCTTTGCCCACTATTGGAATGCAGCCACTTCTGGAGAAAGCAGAGCAGCTGTTCAGCTGCCTCATGGCAACACTTCACAACAGTGTGGGAAGAAAACAAAGAAGAGCAACGCACTTACGTTAAACCACCCGGGGAGGGTAAGGTAGCAGGGCAGAAGGTCATCATTTAGAATCGAGAGTATCTAATCAGTCGACAGACCTGCTCTGAAGGACAAGGCAGTGAATTTTTAATGAAATCAAGAGAACCAGTCTTTGGATTCACGTTCTCATTGAAAAGCAATGATACACATTTAAATGCTATAATTTAAGGACTCCTTCTCTTTGGAACATACTGCCGAAGAAGCAACTTTTTAAGAGTTTCATGATTTTTATTTCAAAAAAATCCAGTAAAAAGAACACCCACAGCAAAGAATAAAACCCAACTGGGTTATATGTTTGGACAATTCCTACTATTTTCTCAAAAGTTCATAACATTGTACTCTACCACCACTTGTCTAGAATTGCCAAAACCTAGATGCCAAAGCGACGACGCAAGAAGCATCGTTCTAGTCTCCTCTTAGCACAGAAATGAGATACATGTTAATAGCAGCCATTCTTTGAATCATGGTTCATAACTATGGGTTCGAAAATGAGAAGGTCAACTCAAATTTTCAAATGGTAAGAGGAAAACGTTTGAGTGGATAGAATCAATACTGCTGTGTAATGCTGTGTAGTTTGTTCTGTATAAAGGCACCCAGCCAAGGGGGTAAATGGAAGCTTAAAATTCAGGTAGAAGGTCCTAGCTATGAGCTCAGGATCCAGGCCACTACTGCCCAAAGAAGGGGTACCTTTCTCTCAGCGCAAAGGCGCCATCTTTTGGCCAAGCCTGCAGAGGGCAGCTATGTACTATATTCTGTATAGTATGTACTATATAGGGACAGCAGTAGGCTCACAGATGTCGAAAACAAACGTATGGTTACTGGGGATGGGGGCGGGGGAGGGATAAATTGGGAGTCTGGGATTGACATATACACACTACGATATATAAAATAGATAACTAATAAGGACCTACTGCACAGCACAGGGAATTCTACTCAGTACTCTGTAATGGCCTATATGGGAAAAGACTCTAAAAAAAGAGTGGATATGTGTACATGTATAACTGATTCACTTTACTGTACACCCGAAACTAATACAACATAGTAAATCAACCATACTCCAATAAAAATTAAAAAAAAAAAAAAGAGACAGCCTATTTTTCTAGTAGAAGCCCTAAGTAGAATGTTAGAACCGCGGGGCCCTAAGAGATCTTCTTGTAGAAATACTTCATTTTATAGACAAAAGAATGACTACCAGCACCAGCTACGTAATTTGCAGGGCCCAGTACGGAATGAAAATAGAGCCCCTCGTTCAGAAAGCAGGGGAAAGGGTTATTAAATTCACTAAAATCTAAACCTTTTGCCTTTGTACTGAGATCGCTCTCAACTTGTCATGGTGTTTTTTATTTGCTTGGTGCTATTTGTTTCATGTTGTCCTAAGCAAGGAAGTTGAAAGATGTAATTACTAGCATACGTTTCCCATTTATCTTTGTGCTGTGCAATGCCAGTTTTAAACCCCAATATAAGAGCATTTCATTGGTATATGCAGAATCACTGAAATTATACAATTTGTAGGTCAAACATGCGTCTGTGTTTCCTTCTCATCAGAAGAGTGGAAATGCTACTTAAAACGACCTATTCTGTTCTTTCACTTCTTGATACACACGTCCTATCAACACTTTCTACCTGGGGCTTCCCGATGAGTAAAGAAAAGCTGGAAAGGAAGGGAATGATGGATACAACTGTCTTTTTATCTTTGTCATTATTTTCAGCGTAAATGTTTGGCTGATACAGGAAAATAACCCAAGTAAGAAAGGATATGATAGGTTCCTTGGTCATGTGTGTTTCCTGAAATGCCTGCTTTGTGCATTGAAAAGCAATTGGATTTGAATGGAAAATGTAGCCTCTCAGGGATGTCAGAGCCCAGGTCACTCACTTGGAGATGAAACACGCTTACCTTGCACATTTGACTCACCTTTTATTCCCCTGCATCCTCCAAGGTCCGTTAGACCTTTGTGTCATGGGGCATTGCAGATGCTATAGGTAAACGTGGCAGTGAGAAGCCACAGTGGACATATGTAATGTAGACATCTCCTCCATGTATACGTATACACCATTGTCCCATTGGACTTCACCTACAAAACACAAATTCAAAGATTACATTATTAAAAGTTTCAAGACGAGTGAAAGCAGAGCATTAAACCACGCCCAGGGCCCTTCTCTGACTGCACAGGTGTCGTGCCCATGAATCCAGCAAATACCATGGCCCAAGGAGATGTTATGTGATTTTCCTAATAACCAGAGACAAATGTCTCCCGACTTCAGCTCATTTCTAAGCATTAACTTCTTTGGTTTAGTGAACTGACCTTGCTAATGATTCTTCAATATTACTCTGAGATCAAAGAATGACAGCATGGAAACATGTGAGGAAGGAAAGATACTAATAGTGATTGAGTGCCTGCCATTCACGTGGCATTTCGCTAGGTGCTTTTGCCTACGTGATTCTAATGAGATAAGGTATATTTAATTCATTTTTAAAGCTTGATAATCAAAAATCCAGGGAGATTAAGTAACTCGTCCAAAGTCACATAACCTACATGTTGAGTAAGCATGGTCAGTGGCATGTAAACACATGGAACGTTATTTCCTACTGCTCCTTTAGAATGAAAGGAAGTACAATCACGGAATAACTATGGCATGGACGTACAGTTACTTCTGAATGAAGCAATTCAACTCTGCTCCGTCAGCCAAAGCAACTTTCATGCCCTCCAGATTTCCTTGGGTAGAAGTTAGACCTCAACCTACCATGTCTTCAAATCATGGGATGCTTGGGATCTGATCCTCCAAGTAGCTGAAGCCCATTTTGTCTCGGCTGGGGGCAAATAAACAATCCCTCACCTTCACGACAATAGTTCTCTCCAGAGAATTCTCACAAGTCCCCACGTTTTACATCCACTGCAAGAGGAATGGGATAGACAGCTGTAACCCCTCTGAGAATTCCTCCAGAGTGGCCTCTGTCACGCTCACGTGGGTCTGTTTTCTCTTGGCGTCTCAGTGGGAACTTCAGTTTTAGCAATGTGATATAGTCACACAAGTAGTGGATGAATAAGCATTCACAGTTGAGTCCATCTCACTCTAAAGCCTCTGTTCTTTTCAGTAAAAATCACTTTGTTTGGTGATTGACTTCATGGTAATAAACGTACCTGAATCTGATGCCAAAAAATGAAATGTACCTTTTCTCAAATATAGGTTTAAGAGCTTGTTCTACAGGACAATGAAATCTTCAAAACACTACAGTTCCTTGCCTCCTATATGTTGGTTAATATTACTGTCCTTTCAGACAGAATTAGTCTTCTCATACTCCTTGGAGTATATTCCAACCTTTGCAGATTTCAGAAAGTAATTGCAGGACTTCCCTGGTGACGCAGTGGTTAAGAATCCGCCCGCCAATGAAGGGCACATGGGTTCGATCCCTGGTCCGGGAAGATCCCACGTGCCGCAGAGCAACTAAGCCCGTGCGCCACAACTACTGAGCCTGCACTCTAGAGCCCGCGAGCCACAACTACTGAGCCCGCGAGCCACAACTACTGAAGCTCACGTGCCTAGAGCCTGTGCTCCACAACAAGAGAAGCCACTGCGATGAGAAGCCCTCACACCGCAGAGAAGAGTAGCCCCTGCTTGTCGCAACTAGAGAAAGCCTGTGCACGGCGACGAAGACCCAACACAGCCAAAAAATAAATACTTAGAAAAAGAAAGTAATTGCAGACTACTAGAAAGTGCCCATACATTTTAAAAATTAATTTTTATTGGAGTATAGTTGCTTTGCAATGTTGTGTTAGTTTCTTGCTGTATAGCAAAGCGAATCAGTCATACGTATACATATATATCCCCTCTTTTTTAGATTTTCTTCCCATTTAGGCCACCACAGAGCACTGAGTAGAGTTCCCAGTGCTATACAGTAGGTTCTCGTCAGTCCTATGTTTTAATTTATGTAAAGAATATATTTTAAAAATTCTTAAATAGGAAACAATTTAAAACTCCATTCATTTTAGTAATATAGTATGCAAGAGAGAGTTGAGGGTTTTGTTTTGGTTCTTACTGTGGTCTCTAGCAAAATTGTATAACATTTTATTGTAGTGGTTATGTGAAAAAAAAAAATTGGAGGTAGCCGAATCGTTTCTCTGGTTTTACCTTGATTAGAAAATGTTGAAAGTCATATTAAAAATTGAAGTACCGGGCTTCCCTGGTGGCGCAGTGGTTGAGAGTCCGCCTGCCGATGCAGGGGATGCAGGTTCATGCCCCGGTCTGGGAAGATCCCACATGCCGTGGAGCGGCTAGGCTCATGAGCCATGGCCGCTGAGCCTGCGTGTCCAGAGCCTGTGCTCTGCAACGGGAGAGGCCACAACAGTGAGAGGCCCGTGTACTGAAAAAAAAAAAAAAAAAAAAAAAAAAAAATTGAAGTACCTCTGAAGACTTCAGCAGAGTTATTGCTGTCTGGATTAGGGGAAACATAAATTCCAAGAAACAACAAAATGCAAAGTAGCAAAACATAGTGATCTCAGTTAAGAATGTTGTAGGATCAGTTGGAAAGAAATGGCAAGTAGAAAGGAAGAGAAAATCTGGAACAGTATTCCAACATGAGAGCGGAGATGTTTGCGTGGTCCTCTGGTGACTTATTTATTTATTTTATACTGTTGGAAACTTGACTTCATGAGGCCAACAGTTTTATGTACAAATAGGAATAGTGCTAAATGATGGTATTTTTACTGCAAAAAGACTCAGGTAGAGTTTAGAACATGCGGTTCTGGGTAACAGTGAAGCTGGGTAAGCTCGTCAGGAACTATTGTGTTTCTATGTAATGGAATCATTGAAGGAATGTGGCTTTGCCCAAAGTTAACTCCTTCCAGATCGTTTCGGGGGCTACTAATATGAAAACTAAAAGTAGTTAGTGGGCCAGCTTTGCCTAAAGTCTTACTGGGTCAATCCCAGCTGCTCTGTTGTTATTTCACGAGAAAGCTATCAAAATTATTTATTTTAACCATGACGAGGGATTCCCTAAACAATACCTTTGGCCCGTGATCGCATTCACCTCTGTGTCTACAAATTAGGTGTGCTGTTTTCCCAGAAATCATGTTTTCATGACTATGAATGAGTAGCTGCTTGTATTAATCCCAGACAAAAGATAGTTAAAGAGACATCAGCAGAGGACATTTTGCATGGGGTTTTGCCTTGTTTTATTTATTTGCTCCAGTGCTACTGATTGATCTGCAAGAAAACGGCACTTCATTAGTTTTCTCTGTCCACAGCGTGATATTATTTAAGCCACCACGACAGCAAAGTCCTCATGCTTGGGAAGAGGCCCAGGATCCCGGGCACTCAACAGAGGTCTGGAAAATGAATAACCAAGGCAGAGGGGTCCAGCTTCTGAAAACCATTAGCATCCCTTTCCTATTTGTACTTTTTCAAATGATGATTTTACATTTTAAAAGTCGTGCCCCATGTCTTTGGACACCACATCCACGGAATCTTCTCACGTTACACTGTGTCAACCAGAAACGGTTTCTGTTGCTGGAGGGTGTTCAGTGAACTTTTGGTTCCCATGTAGACGACCCCCATTCCTTTGGACCATTCATTCTCCCTTGAAGTTTCTGCTAACGTGTCTCCTCCTCACCAGAGGGCGATAAAGCTTCAGCCAGCCTGCACGCTGGTTACACAGCAATGCAGAAAGTGACCCAGTGAGGCTCTTGGTGACGTGCTCTGTGTCATCCTTTTTTTGAAGGGGGGATGAGGTGTGGGGCTTCCTCATTGTACCTGTCTCCACCGCACACCTTGAACGACTGTGGCCCCGTGGTGGACAGTTGGAGGCTTAATTTCACCTACCAACATGGAACAGAAAATTCCAGGCTGCAGGGAGTCAGCTGCTTTTCATGCTACCTGCTATCTTCCCTCTTTATGAAGGGAAGAATATAGCTTAATTTGCTACTTGGAAAATTACAAAATTGTATCATTGCAGGGTTCAGGGAATTTAGGGGCTAACGTGGTTTTTTATTGGAGTAGAGTTGATTTACAGTGTTGTGTTAGTTTCAGGTGTACAGCAAAGTGATTCAGTTATACATACATATATATATTCTTTAAAGTGTTTTTTTTTAAACATTACCTTTTTATTATCTTCTAGAATATTCAACATCTTGTTGTGATTATAATTAATATCTTAATCACCTCGCTTATGATGAAATCTAAAACTTACATATTTAAAGAAATGTTATTAGACACCCATTAACATTTAAAAATACAAGTTTCCATTATTCAGCAAATACATTTCTCGGTGAGTAGGTGGACTCCTCCCCTGACCGATGAAGCGACACGATACGGTCGTTTAATTGTATTAGTTGTTAACACATTACTGCAAATATTAATTCTCTAGCCCAGCCTGGGATTCCTCTGTGTGCATGTCTGAGTTGGTTCGATGCACCGACAATTGCTTGAACCATCGACAGCGTGATGAGCTGAACTTGTGCTTTCAATGAAGACAGTCTGTCTGTATCGAGGTATCTGACTTACCCTTGATAACAAGACCTCTTCCGACCTCTTCCTAAAAGCCGATGCACCGTGCGTGGCATCTTTTCACTTGTTTCAAGTAAGGACAGCTGTTGTGAGTGCACCAGACTTGGGATTCTTCTTACGCTCGAGGTGCACGTATGTCAGTTTTATTAGCCAGAATCACCAAAGTGAAGCTCTCGGATTCGTAGCCATCTGCCTAATCCATGAACGCTTCCTTCCAGTTATTCAATTCCTGGAGACTTGGAGAGTCACCTGCACAGAACTTAGATGGCAACATCAGCATCTCTGTCAGAGGATGCCCTGGGGTTTCTAAATCACTCCCGAATGACGGTGTTCCAAGCCTGTATAGTTAAAACCAGCCATTTACCCCCAAATCTTTCTTTAAAAATCCTACACCCATTGTATGGGATGCCTGGGTATCAGATGTTTGAGTTATATGTCTGTTTGTGAGAGAACTCTTCCCAAGGTGACCGTGTTCAAGGAGAATTGCTTTAGAGAGTGATCATTCCCTGCCTTTGCTGATCACAAGCCCTTTAATGGCAGAGAGCTCTTAACGGTTCAGCTTAAGTACCATCGTCCGCTAACTACCTTCCACTCAGAGGAGGCCACAGAGAGCCCCTTGGCTTGGCCCATCCTGGAGAGGCTGCGGGGTCAGGAGTGGCCCAGAGGGAAGAAGTTTGAGTTACAGTTTTGATTGGATGGAAATCTATTGGTTAGACCATAATTTTGTCCTTCAAAAACAGACAATATTGGGAAGAGAGGACCGCATGGGAGAAAACACACATGCAGACACACACACACACACACAGCTATGGAGGCAGAATAGTCTAGTACAAAAACAGGTAATTTTGCGTCTAAAGACCTGAGTTTACATTTTAGCTCAGTTGTTTTTCGATGAGGTAGTCAACATTTCCCAGCTTTAGTTTCTCCTTAGAGACATAGAAATGTTATCCATCTATGGGATCGACCCCTTGCTCATAGCAGCCATGCACCAAATTTTAGCTACTGAAGTGCTAGGAAGGAAAAAGAAAGTATGAGGCTAGTGATTAGATCTTAGATTTTTAACTGACTCAGGAGCAGGAATAGATATTTAGCCAGAACTTTTCTTTGTATAATGTATTTTGAACGGGGTCCACTGATTAGTGATTTATTCTACTATCATAGATGTTAACTATTCAGAAAGAAGATGGACTATTATATACATATATATAATATATATATATATATATAAAAGCACTTACGGCGCTTATATATGTGGCAGGCACAATACGAACCCGCCATCTTGTGGTAGCATGGAATTTGACAGCGATATTATTTTCTCAAGTGTAATGAGCTTTATTCTAAGGTCATGGCTCCATGGCACCCTTCCCTCAAAATAAAGAAAGCAAAATAGCAAGCAAGTAAGTAAATAAATAAATAAGAGGAGAGTTTTTTTCGTGTACACATTCTTCAGCAACTTTAGTGCTTTTATTTTTTTTGACTGATGTAATTTCTTTTCTTAAGAAGCAATCCATTGATCCCTTCAACAGCATTGATTGAGTGCTTTCTATATATCAGGCACTGTGTTAGACCCTGGAGAGATGTGGCTTCATAAGAATACATGTCTGGGGAATTCCCTGGTAGTCCAGTGGTTAAGTCCAGTGATTAAGACTCTGCACTCCCAATGCAGGGGGTGTGGGTTAAATCCCTGGTCAGGGAACTACAATCCTACATGCTGTGCAGTATGGCCAAAACAAAAAAAGAATATATGTCTGTCCTCAAATAGCTCTAAGATCTAAGGGAGGGTGAATATTATTACAATGTAAGGGTCATGACCAAGTGGTACCTCAGAGGAGACTTAGAGAACAAAATAGAGCTGAATCCTAAAAATTGGAAATGAATCTGGATTAATCTAAATCCATTAATCTGGAAATTAGCCAAGCAGAGGAAAACTAGGAGAAGTAAGGTAGAAGAATAGAATAGAATCAAGGCAGAGGGAATATCAGAGATAAAGACTAAACATTTTAGTTCAGTTCCTAATGTAGTCACCACTCATTTGCCAGGTACCCTGCTAGGTGCTGGGATACCATAGGAGACAAGGCAAACATTGTCCCTGCTAACATGAAAATTACATTTCACAGGGAAACTGATAAAGTGGTGGGGGGAATAGATTGTGCTAAAACAAAGGGATTTGCCCTGACTTTGACGGTTAGAAAGGTCAGAAGAGATCACCACGGTGAAGTGAATTTTAATTTAAAGAATGAAGGGAAGGGTGAGCATTAACCAGATAAAGAGGGGAGGTGGACGGCTATGGGGAAGAACTGGAGTTGACTGCTCTCATCGCTACCCTGTCCCCCAAGAAACAGAAGGAAATTCTATGACATAGACCATGGGGTACAATAGTAATGAAATACGGCTAGATGTGACAGGCAGAATAATAATGCCCGCTGCCCCAGTTGTTCACATCCTAATCCTGGAAACCTGTGAACACTTATGTGGTAAAAGATAATTAAGGTTGTGGATGGAACGAAGATTGCTAATCCACTGACGTTTAAATAAGGACACGATCCCAATCTAATTGTGTGAACTCTTAAATGTGGGAGGCGAGGGAGAAGAGCATTGGAGAGATAAGGGAGAAGGAGAAGGAGAAGTACAATACACGACAGGGGATCCGTCCATCCCTGCCAGCCTTAGTGTTGGATGGTGGACGTCATAAGCCCAGGACCAAAGTGGGTGGCATCTAGAGGCTAGTAAAGGCGAGGTGGTGGGTTTTCCTATAAAGCCTACAGAAAGGGATGCAGCCCTCTTGACACCTTGATTTAAGCACCGTGAGACCTGAGTTGGACTTCTGACTTGAAAAACTATAAAACAATCCATCTTTGCTGTTTTAGATCGCTATGTTTGTAGTCATCTGTTTTGACATCAGTAGAAAATTAATACGCTGGACGCGTTGTCCACGGATAGATCAGGGAAGCCCCATAAGCCATATTAAGGATTTTATTCTTTATGGTCACGGGAGAGCTCTCGTCTAGTTCAAGAAGGACAATCTTTTTTTTTTTTTTTTTTTGCATAGGCAAAGCTCACACCAACTGGTTTTGCTAGAATTGATGCATGGGAGCAGTAGTGGACCCAGGGAAACCTGTGAGAGACATTGTTGCCGTTGTCACTAATAGGTGACTAGAGTAGAGGGTCACTGTGAAAAAAAGAAATCACTTTATTTAGGAGGCTTTTAGGTGGGAGAACTGACAAGGTTTGCCACTTGATTACGTTTGAGACTTAATGCCCATGCTAAGATTTCTCATTGGACATCCTATGCTATTATTATTATTTCTACTGTTTGGCCATACTGCCTGGCATGCCGGACCTTAGTTCCCCGACCAGGGATCGAACCCTCGCTCCCTGCAGTGGAAGCATGGAGTCTTAACCACTGGACCGCCAGGGAAGTCCCTTATGTTATTATTTATAGGAAAAATGCTTTAAATACTGGCAGAGGAGCAGATTGGGGGTGATATCCAAGTTCAAATTTAGCAATACTGATTTTGAGATGTTTGAGAGCTATCCATGTGGAGAAGGCCACCAGATGGTTGGATTATACTGGTGTGTAGCTCAGCCAAAAAAATACAGCCTGGAGATATATATTGTGGGTTGCATATACACAGTAAAGAAAACCATGTCATTGGTTAGATTGCTTGGGAATGGTATTAAAATAAGGACCTAGAGAGAACTCTGAGGTATAGCAGAACTTATGGGACAAGCAGATGAGGAAAAGAAACGATTAAAAAATGAAAAGAAGGGCTTCCCTGGTGGCGCAGTGGTTGAGAGTCCGCCTGCCGGTGCAGGGGACACGGGTTCGTGCCCCCGTCCGGGAAGATCCCACATGCCGCGGAGTGGCTGGGCCCGTGAGCCATGGCCGCTGAGCCTGCGCTCTGCAACGGGAGAAGCCACAGCAGTGAGAGGCCCGCGTACCGCAAAATAAATAGATAAATAAATAAAAAGAAGGAAGAGCACCTGGAAGAACAGGGAAAATCGACGTGTGTATATAAGACAATATAATTCTCCAGAAGGAGGGAGAGGTCAATTGCGTTATAATTTGCAGAGAGATCCATAATTATATATAAGGAGCAACAAATTTCTATGACATATATTGAAATAGATATTATTTGCGATATCGGCAAAAGTATAATTTATGGAGTGGAAGAGGAGAATCATAATTGGGGTTTGTTAAGGAACGAGTGGCACCTTGATCACTGAGCACTTGACTTCTCCCACTCTCTGGCCGATATCTCCGTGGTAGAACCCATCGCAAGTTACAGATGCTCAAAGGCCAACCAGAAAAGAACAAAGAAAATGTTGTTCCCAGATTTCTGTTTTTAAATGGACGCAGCATATTTTCATATGGTTCTTCCAAACGTTGTCATTTTCTCAATGTTCTTAAAATCTTTCAAACCTCGACAATAACCTCATAAGAATAGGATAGTCAATTGCCTAAGAGATACATTGCACTCCCTTTTCTTGCTGTTCTTGTTGTTTCTATGGTTATTATAATAATAATTCTGGTAGAGTATAATAATGGAGCGCGTTAAAAAGAAAAAACCAGAAGAGATTAAGGAGATACGGTATGAAGTGTAATGTGGTATCCTGAATTGGATCCTAGAACAGAAAAGGAGCTGAAAAGGAAAACTTACTGAAAACCAATTGTGGTCTGAACTTCGTTAATAGTAATAGTTAATAGGAAAGCATCAGTACCAAAGTTAATGTCTTGGTTCTGACAAATGCACCATGGAACAGTAAGATGTTGACATAAGAGGAGACTGGGTGATGTGTATACAGGAACTCTTGTATCACCTTTGCAAATGTAAAATTGTTCCAAAAATACAATGCTTATTAATGATTAAATATATAACCATATATTTCAGTAAGTATATTAGAGTGATTTTACAATGAATTGCCTTAATACCTCTAAAAGGAGACTATTGTAGTCATTATGTTTTGTTCACTGTGTGTAGCTCATTGAAAGTACTCAAGAAATATTTGCCAAGCCATTGAATGATAAAAGAGCTAGGTTTAGTTTTCAACATGAAAAGAAAACAACTGTATTCTCCACTCTAGCCACTAGGTGGAAGTATCGGCACATCAGTTAAAATTCGTTCATCATCCGTAGGAAAACGACCACTTGAAAACAAATGACATTTGGAAAATGTTATGATATACTGTAAGAGGAAGAATTCCTAGTACGGTGATGAAGATCAATAAAGATATGAACTGGCTGTGGACAGGAATCCAGGATTCTGAGATATACCGAAAGGAGTGGGGGGAAAAAAATCAGCCATTTATTTAAACATTTCCAGACACAGATATAAGTGCAGTTGGAGAGTGGAGGATAGCACATCTGGAGAATTAACGGACATCTATCTTTCCCCAGACATTAGCGTGGCGTGCAAAGTCTGAAACTACCAAGACATGGAAGACTCAAATGGCCAGTATGACGCTGTCAGTGCTTCAATACGGGTGACAGGTCTAAGTGCCGGAGAATGATTTAGTTGCGATGCTACCACTGAAAGGACCAAACTGCGTTTATTCTTCCTGCCACTTTCTTTATCACACTTTCTGTCAATCAGGACATAAAAGCATTTTCTAACATCAGCCAAGGCAATGTGTAACTCAGAAGGCAAATTCTAAAACCAAAAAGGAATTAGAATGAATTTCTGTGTTTCAAAAACAGCTTGCTTTGTAGTTTCCGATTCATCAATTTCATTTATTGGTTTGAGTCATCAGACATTTGTTATATTTTGGGTACTATGCCAGTCAAATTCTCTGCTTTCTGTATAAACTCTCTCAATAAAGATTGATACAGAGAGGAGAGGAATCCAGAATTTTTCCAGAAAGATTATATTAGACTTACACAAAGTGAGATCTAGTGATTCAGCCATAATTTGACAAATATTTATTGACTCACTGCCGTATACCCCATGCCTTAGAGGCTGGCACACTGAGATACACAAATAATGATTCTCTCTGGTCCATTTTCTGAGTTATCCGTTTCTGAGTTTCAAGTTAAAAGATGCCAGAGGTCTGGGACATTATTCCTGTCCCAATTGTCAGGAAAACTCCTACACCAGGAAAGGCGTAATTGTCAATACTCACTCTTTGTAAACAGAGAAAAACTACCAGCAATATTTGAGAAAGAAGCATCTTGACACTGAAACTTTTACTGCTGACGAATTATTAACATGCAACACGATGTGTTCCTAACAATAGGGGCTACTTGTTTTTATTTATTTGTACTCATATTCTCTGCCATTAAAATTTAGACAATGTTTGAGCAATGTTTTCGCTGCTGACTGCCAGCCACATCCATGGCAATGCTATAAATCTCAAAAAGATTCATTTGGCTTTCTCCTTTGTGATCTCCAATTACCACATTCCCTTTTATACTTTCCTTTTCTTTATGTCCATATCCACCTATTTAATCTTAATCCAGGATATTTGGAGCAAAAATTCCAATAAGTGGCATTTCCAAGGCTTCTGCTTAATAGATCAAGACCTGAGGCTTGGGTGTGTAGTTAAAAAGCATTGGGTTGGCCAAAAAGTTCGTTCAGGTTTTTCCGTAGGATCTTATGGAATATTTTACCAGTAATATAGACCACTCTGGGGATCAGTCCTTCCTGCTCAGGGGGAAATCGCCTCTGCTTATCAATTTCCCTGTAAAAATTAATCAACACATACAGTTTTAAGCGAATTCCCTGCCAACTTGTTGGACACTTGCAAGACAGCATCTTTGGTTAGACACCCGGATAAATGACTGGTGGATACTTATGAACCAGAAAGACAAAGAACAATAGGGCCGTTGGAAAATTTCAGCCAGGTACAGCTCTCTGGGTCGGAGGCAGTGTAGCGGAGTTCTGTGGATCCACCACCTGAGTGAGGGAGAAGAGGGACAACCTCACTGACCTCATCAGCAGGAAAGAAGTAGATGCGGGAGTGTGGGTAGCAGCACCGTAGCGGCGTGATTCCTCAACGTAACGCAGATTCCTCCTGTTCTTTTGCACATAGTTTACAGATAAAAGGAAGAAAGCATACATCTAGATTGCTTTTGTTGCTGTTCTGGTTTTGTTTTGCTTCTCTTTATACAACAAAAAATTTTAGATGCTTGATGATATGCTTCAAGGCTTGTATAAAAAATATATGGGAGGGCTTCCCTGGTGGCGCAGTGGTTGAGAGTCCGCCTGCCGGTGCAGGGGACACGGGTTCGTGCCCTGGTCCGGGAAGATCCCACATGCCGTGGAGCGGCTGAGCCCGTCAGCCATGGCCGCTGAGCCTGCGCGTCCGGAGCCTGTGCTCCGCAATGGGAGAGGCCACAACAGTAAGAGGCCTGCGTACCGAGAAAAAAAAAAAATATATATATATATATATATAGGAAAATAACATTTCATTCTGTCATTTATATTTAGAAAGGCATCCAGTTTGTTTGGAGATAGGCAGAGTACTCCAATAAATTAAAATTTCACTTTTTTACTAGTTTTATTTATTTTTTTGATGTTGTGTGTCTAGAATTACAGAGTCTCTTTCCCCTCCAAAATCATATTTTTTTTTTGAAGAAAAGAAAAGGAAAAAGGTGGAAATGGAATTGCTTTATTTATTTTTTAAGGAGCATTTCTCGATTACTCTCTTTTCAGTTCTGTATATATGCTATTAAAAAAAAAAACTAAACTAAAGCTAATGGATTTCTGGAATAACAACAATCCCCCCCAAATTAATGATTTTCTGAAAAACTAACAGAGCTCATGATTTCAACTATTAACTACCCCATCATTATAATGCACGTTTGTCCCATCCTCATATATTGATTTTTAAGTGCAACTCATTGTGCTGAATCGTCGCCGAAGATTCTTTGAGAGTCTGCTCTTCAACTTTTTTCTCCTAGAGAGAAGATAAGTTTTTAGATGAGAAACCATCTGAACTGTCACAGAGCGCAACAAAATCTGTGCCAAGTCAATTGTTATTGGAGGTATCTCACCCAGAAGTTTCTGTTCGGTACGGGTATGTGTTCGGAGGCCTCGCTACGGAGCACAGACCTTTCTTTTGCCGGGACATAGTTTATAGCTGATGGGGAAGGAGTAAGCAAAGGAGAAATGATGATGAATGTGTGCTCGTTGCCACAGAAACCTCTTTCCAAAGGGCTGACACTAACAGAAACAAAGGCCAGTTGAAAAGGCAGTGGACCTCACCCTGGACCAGGTGAGCTTGCAGAATCCCCACCTCCCCTGGCCGTGCATACAGAAGGCCGGGCCATCCCTGAATTCACAGCCAGGGTGGTCGTCTGTGTGCAGAACTGAAAGCAAACAAGGGCAAGCTGTAGCCAGATGTGAGGGCTTTCAGGTTCACTGACGATTCCTGGGGTCCTTGGAGTCAAAGCGGCTCACGCACGTTCCTGTTTTTCACCAGGAAACACGGAGACTGGAGACCGAAGGAATCTGATCAGCCCCCGGTCCCCAAGACGGTCTTTTTAAGTCGCAAAAGATACCAGGCTCACTCTTCTCCAAGACTCCTAAGAAAATGCAAATGCCTTCCATACATCAGCATCTGTTGCTGGATCTCAGATTACCGTAGTGAAGCTGATAAATCAATGACTCCACCTTATGGCCTAAGATCCAGTAATACATTTCCCATGAGATTATTTCTAGGCCTTTATCTGGACATGAATTTCTGGAGATGTGGCATTAACCCTTTCTACTCAGTAGAGAGAAGTTTTCTTATTACATCTTTAGAAAAGTGGAAAGAAAATTCTTCTTTTCCGAAGCATCTAATTTGATCTCCTCCTCTTCTCCACATATCCACCTCCAAAATCAATACTTTTATTCGTTCTCCAAATTTCTGACCTGTTCTTTTGTTTTGACTTTCTTTCTCGCTACCCTCAAATCTCACCTGATAAGCAAAACCCAGGTATTTTAGAAAGCACATTCATGAACGTGGTTGGTTTTGTCATGTTAAATCAACCTTGTATATGGATTGAGGCAGAAAGATGTCATGTCTTTTCTTGCATATGAATTTAGGGGAGACGTGCGATTCAGTTCTCTTAGTTTCAGAGACTTCAGCCTAACACTGGTTCAGGGGTCAAGAGTCACTTGCCTCTTCTGCCTTCCTTTGCTTTTTTGTTTGTTTGGTTTTAAATTTGCCTGAATAACTCCATCTCTATGTCCTTGTGTCTAAAATTACATCCCAGGTTGGGTGAAATTAAAAAGTGTAATGTAACAGCGAATGGATTTTTACAAGTAGTTCACTTTCCAAGTGGGCATGGATCTTACCTTTGAGCCTTGAAAACTTTATTGATGTTCTCTATGTCCTGGTCAAAATGAAACCAAATTTCATTTTACCTCTTTGAGAGTCTGTTTACTAAAGTCACTAAATCACCGTGTTTCTGACCTCAGCTTGAAGTTCAAACCCTTTTTCACAGCCATTAACTTTTTCCGCATCCCACCAAGCAGATGTGCTCTCTGTGGCTTAATCTCTTCCATACTGGATCGTCGAGCAGGCTTCCATCTGATGGCGGCTTTGCTGCAGTATGAAGACCTCATCCATTAAATCCAGTTTGCTCTTCCCCCACAGGAAAGTCTTAAGTTCGCTCAGTAATTAAAATAAGAGATACCAGGACTGGAATGGTGAATCAACAGGAGTATCCTTTTGAGTAAGTCTCATGCATACCCCTCCATCCCATATTTCTTCATGCACTTGTTAAATTCACGTGGAGGTCAAATTCACATATTAGAGTCACAAACGGTCAATGGTATCAAATGTTTTTTAAGTAGCACAAATCTTCACCGTTCTGAATCATTGCACTGTGTCAACGGCTATGCTTTGCAAATATAAAATGGAAGGAGCAAAGTAAAGCAATAAACTAAGAAGTTGGAGGCGTAAGCTAACTGCTTTTTGCCTTACAAGGCAAGTGGCCTTTAGCTGTTCTGACTGGCAATCGCGATTCACATCTTTTTAAAAGTAATATTAAAGGCTAACATGTATATTGAAGTGCTAAGATATTCATCGACCTTGCCTGAATTTCTTCTCACAAACATTATGAGAGGCAAGAATTATTTTCCCATTCACCATATGAGCAAATGGAAGGACAGATGTCTTAGGAAAATAAATTAGCCTCCTCTTCTATGCTGTTGGATCCCTATATTATATTTCTTAGTCTTTGTGCTGATATGGAGGTATAGAATATCTATTTTGTATATTTTTTGGGAAAATAAAACCTTACTTTAACCTTGATTCTTTTAGGTCAAAAATGCTTTCTTTCAGTCAGACTCTTAATGGTTTCGTTATCCCCATACAAAGGGTTGCTCCATTTGTCCTGAGAGTCTAAAAATGGACTGCTTATAACTTCTCTGACTCCTTCCCTCAACACTGTAATATGTAAAGAAATATATGAAAAATGTGTGAATATGCAGATGACTTTTGGAACTGCCTTGGCTCTGTTGTTCCTTAGAAAAAAAACCATAATTGTTATTGATTCTCAGCTGATCATTCAGAAATTAAATTCCTCCAAATTAATCCTCTTTCTTATTGGAGGTTCCAGCTGCCATCCGATTGAATTTTCCTGTTGTTTACTTGTCCCAAAGTCTCTGTAAAAGATTTTATTTCTCTAGGCAACCAGCTGGTTTTTCACATAGATAAGGTCAATTAATTTGACCTTTGTTTCAATATGAAATGCATAATAAAAGCTGGTGCCCCATAGACCGGATGTGGCCTTTCAAAAAAGCTACTTGCCAGGACAGGGAACAATAATTTATGACCTCATAAACCCCAGTTGCAGTGCTCGTTGCTGAGCATGGCAATGACAAGGGGCCTGTGTGTCTTTATTTATTTATTTTTATTCTATGAGACAGAGAGATGGGGAAAGAACCAAGCACCTGCAGTCTTGAAGGAGGGGAAATAGCAGAGGCCCAAAATAGGACTGTTTGTTTCGTTAAGGATCCAAGGACACTATCTGAATTTGCATTTTTCTGCAGCTTGTTTTCTCCCGACAAAAATTCCTGAAGATAGGCTCAGAGAGTTTACTGTTGACTTTTTTTTTAAAAAAACATCTTTATTACTATTAACTTCTGACTGTAATATCTCATTATCAAAGCATAGTTCATAACTCAGGTTTTGAGAGCTGTGTAAACTCATTATGAAGCAAAGTCTAAGACAGAACATTTAAGTTGATATTTACAATCGAGAACAAAGTGATCAGTGCTTGCAGTTTGATGGATGGATCTCTCTAAGAATCCAATTTCAACAAGCTTAGGAGGACGTGAGCGTTCCCATTTCAGTCTTTCTGTAACTGTGTCAGCCGCTATTCTGTATGCGTTAGCATCCTTCCTATGGGATATGTCGAGAGCGTTTGTTACTTCACGGGAGTCTGTTATAACTGGCATCTATGCCTATTTTTATCCTATGTTTTAAACAACCCTTGTTGCACCCCTTTTACCTAAATATGTGATCACATCTCTGATTAAGTCCTAGAAATAGGCTAAGTCAAGGCATAAGTCATTTTAAATCTATCAATTAACGATTTTCGCATTGTGATTCATTACCTGCAGCCACCAAATATTTAGGGATCCATTATTTTTTTTTTTTTTAATTTTAATTTATTTTTATTTTTTGGCCGCATGGGGTCTTCCTTGTGGCGCGCGGGTTTCTCTCTAGGTGTGGCATGCGGGTTTTTCTCTATTTGTGGTCTGTGGACTCTGTAGTTGCGGCCGCATGAGCTCAGTAGTTGTGGTGCACAGGCTCAGTAGTTGTGGCTCGCGGGCTCTAGAGCGCAGGCTCAGTAGTTGTGGTGCGCGGGCTTAGTTGCTCCACAGCACGTGGGATCTTAGTTCCCCCACCAGGGCTCGAACCCGTGTCCCCTGTATTGGAAGGCGGATTCTTTACCACTGGACCACCGGGGAAGTCCCGGGATCCATACTTTTAACTGTTCTTTTGAAATAAGCCCTTTTGTGTACCTTGAATTTGGGGTAAAGGATACTGTAACAAAACATTCTCTCCTCAAGATGTGTACTTATTCCTAAAAAAAAAAAAAAATCTTTTCTCGGCTCTGGGGGTGCACTTCTTGGAAGCAGTTTTACAGATGTGGAGATGCAATTTTTTGGAACCCAGTGGTCATTTTGGATGAAGAGCACTTTCTAAGTAACAATGCAATAGGATGAGTGATGGGGTGTAGTGGAGGCGTTTACAATCTACAAGGCACCAGGGCCTTTTGGGTGGGAGAAAAGAAATACAGCCATTGGGGGAAGGGTAGCTTTAGAAAGAGCGTGGAAAGGAAAATGAAGTGGTGCTGAAAACAAGCAAATCTATTTCAAAATTTTTGCACGGTGATTCTCATGGACTTCTGGGGAGAACATAAATTAGGACCACCTTTGCTCAAGAGCCATTGGCCATACCCATCAGAAGGCTTAAATAGCAGATATGCTGTCCCAGCAAGTATAATTTGAAGCATTTATCCTAAGAAAAGCATCATAGATATCGCAAACAACTATTTTAGCGGAAAATAACTTATACACATAAAAATGTATTTATATTTTCCAGAGTTTTTCATATACAGATAGACAAATAATTGGTACCATGCATTTTGTTTGCAACCAGCTTTCAAATTTTTTCACCCACATACTAATAAATGGTGATCCCTGGTCTATGATTTTATGTGATGCTAAGTTTTCTTCTTTTTCAAAATTTCAAACACAAAAACTTGTTCTGTTTCTAAAAGTCATCAACAAACGCTATTTTGCAGTATCTAGAATGGTTCAGTATTTCATCATTAAAGAGGAAGAAATCATCTTTTCCATATTTCTTCATACAGGGTTCCCCATGGCCCCTTGCCACCAAGACCTGGATCTAGGGTTAATGTCGCTAGTACTATAGTCCGAATACATCACTAGTTAAATAGACTTGTTGACTGTCTTAAGAACCTAACCGCAATTTATATCATTGTTTCCGTGGGGAAAACCATGTTCCAAGATTCAAACAGCTGACATAAAAACAAATCCAAAACAGCTTGTTTGTACCTTGAAGATTGTCTACATTTTTTTGTTTTAAGTTTTACTACTGAAAACTAGCTGTTACCCTGAAGTGAGAATGCAATATACCCGCAGCCAGAAATTGTGGTCTCGACTGTTTTTGACCTCTAGTTAAGAAAGGCTTTTTCTGGATCTTTGTCCTTTGTACAGCATTCTTTCTATGGGGATTTCTTTATTAATTTACTTTTAAGGTTGTCAATCACAACCACAAATTTACTGATGTAGGTTTGAACTATGCCCGATGGAAATCAGGGAAATCGTATTTAAGACTACTAAATTATCTTTCTCATGACTTTCTTTGTTGGATTTCAGGAAAACCTCAGAATAGCTGTCTCTCTCCAAAACTCCTATTATATTGATCTCCAGAGATCTAGCTAGCTCAAAATAAAAGACTGCTTGAATAGATCCTGTTGCAGCAAAAACCCACCAAAATATTGTCAAATGTGTTCCAGCCATAAAACTCAGGTAATAAGCTGAGTTTCTAGCTGTCTGTGTCCAGACTTCCCTCTCTGATTCTCAACAATAGTTGGGGCAGGTCGAGAAGAAGAGGTTAAGATACATGGTGCTGAAGAGAGAGAATGAAGCTCATAAAAGCTTTGTGAGTTTCAGGAACATGAGACTGTCGGTTGCATGCAGCAAAATTCTCACGACCCCAAAGCTGAACTTTGTAAATAGGCTTGGCATCAAACTCTTGCCTGGAGAAAATAAAGAGGAAAAGAAAGGGGGGGGAAAAAAAAAGACCCTTGCCCTGCTCTGATACACACACAAATGCACACACATATGACGTGCATGCACTGCTTCACTTGATAAGGACGTGTGTAACTGGCCTTTTGCAGGATGAATTACAGAACCTCTTGCTACTGACCACAGGATGAAAGCAGTGTTCTTCCTCAGAATTGTGCTTCTCAACAGGGCTTTTAATATCCTGACTAGACTGTATTAGGTTGAATGATGGAACTTTTGGTATTGGTGAACCATCTCCAGTTCTGTTTCTTGGAGAGGCTATTTCTAATGTCAGCGCTAGAAACTCCCTAATGTACGAGGAAGAAATCAAACGTATGATGAAAATCATGGGCTTATGTATTGGTTGATTGGAGCCTCAGTTCAACTAACTTACTCCTTTGAAATCTAATTTATTCTGTTTGTTTTGTTTTGGGTTTCTTTCCCTTAAAACTGTCAAAATAGTAGTATGTGCCTCTTTCAATTATTGTGAGCATTGAAAGACGTGCGCGCCAAGTGACCACACACATTTGGAAAGCTTAGCTCAATACCCGACTCCCAGTAAGTATACAAGCTCCATGATGTATAGATCTAATAATTATCGTTGTTGTTATTATTATTATTAAGTGGGTATTGCTAATTGAAGTCATAGACCTGGTAAGGATGAATCTCTAGGTATAGAAATCTAAAGCTGAGCTATTTCTATTTTTGTAAGATAGAAATATTTTAAAGGGGGCTCTTTTTTTAACTTTTATTTTATTTTTAAATTTATTATTTTACTTTTAAATTTATTTTAAAAACTTTTAAATTTTTATTGGAGTCTAGTTGATTTACAATGTTGTGTTAGTTTCTGCTGTACGGCAAAGTGAATCAGTTATACATATACATAGATCAACTCTTTTTTTAGCGTCTTTCCCCATATTTTTAAGGCACACCTGCCCTCATCTATTCCATAGTTAGAGATTTTAACCTATGACTTTGTTTATTACAAGAATGTAAGTTTTCATGAAATGGTTTGGGACTCATTTTCAACTATGATTGTTATGACATCTTCCATAGTTTTTATCATACTGCACTTAAACGCATTTTACTGCTGGTCAGCAAACTGCATGGTACAATGGTGATGGCAGCCAATGCAGACGAGTAGCTGAGAAATTCAACACAGGAATATGAGTCAGTATCTCTTTGACAGTTTATGTGAAGGGTCTCATGTACTTTAAATATTAATTGAAATATTTCTGTTTCATGATGAATGTGTCTTTCTGTTTTTCATAAGTGAAGTGGTTAAATCCCACCGGTAAACAGCTTGGAAATATCCATTTAATACAATTAATATGCCATAGCCAGTAACACAGTTGTTAATAATACAGTCTCTTCGGTTAGTATTCTATAGTCCCTTGACATTTATTAAGGTTATTTTCAATAATTTCAAGGTAATAGATTCAAACCTCAATCAGCCTCTTACTTTCTCAGATAAGTCAATAAACCTCTTAGCCTACCATTTTCTTGTATTTTCTATACTGCAAAATGGCTCTCTTCTTGTCTTCGTCTTTTTCAATACTGATTTATAGTACATGTTGCTTAGTGCTTTCTCTCCTCTCTTGGGACTTACTTCTAGTCTTTGCTTTTCTTGACTTGATTTTGTTTCAGCCATCTAAATGCCTCTTAAAATGTTCCGTGAAGTAGACTCATCTCATGTTAGATTTTCAAAATTAGGCCACAAGATTCATGTGCCCATTTTTTCCCATGGCCTGTCAGAAAACTGTCCCTTACACCCCAGCCCAACTTTGACCTTGTGACAAGATGTTGTTCTGTCTTTCTGTCCACATGGCTCTGCTAATTCCTTACCAAGTTTCTGTATGGTAGACTTCTGCGTTGCTGGTTTCCAGAATCATGCCTAATAAAAGTATGCAAATATGCATATTTACCTCCCCTGTTTTTTCTCATCACGTGTATTTGCCATTCAGTAGGTAACAATTTTTCCACTTCTCTGGTGTAAAGCCATTGTCTCCTCTGTTTCATTTCATCCCAAATTCTCAAGGACATTTATTCACTTCAGGTTTGTAAGAATTTTCTACTAGAATTTATTGCTCTTTTTATTTTCATATTATTGTATTTTTATCTACTGGTTTCTCGTTTCTCTTTAAATACAAACAAACAAGCATAATAGGTGGTTATTGAATAAATGAATGAGCATTGGTGGCTTCCACCAGTCACCTTGTTACAGAAATCAATTAAAGAGTGTGACATGGTTAAGAAATTTTAAGAGGAATTCTTTGGTTTTAAATTTTATTGAAGTATGGTTGATTTACACTGTTGTGTTAATTTGTGCTATATAGCACAGTGACTCAGTTATACATATATATATCCTTTTTCATATTCTTTTCCATATGATTTATCACAGGATATTGACTATAGTTCCCTGTACTATACAGTAGGACCTTGTTGTTTATCCATCCTGTATATAATAGTTTGCATCTGCTAATCCCAAACTCCCAATCCTCCTCTCCCCCACCCCCTTCCTTCTTGGCAACCACAAGTCTGTTCTATGTCTGTGAGTCTGTTTCTGTCTCATAGATAAGTTCATTTGTGTCTTATTTTAGATTCCACATATAAGTGATATATGGTATTTGTCTTTCCATGTTTGACTTACTTCACTTAGTGTGATAATCTCTAGTTACATCCATGTTGCTGCAGATGGCATTATTTCATTCTTTTTTATGGCTGAGTAATATTCCAGTGTGTATATTTCATTATACTACCTCTTCTTTATCCATTCATCTGTCAATGGACGTTTAGGTTGTTTCCATGTCTTGGCTATTGTAAATAGTGCTGCTATGAATATAGGGGTACATGTATCTTTTCGAATTATAGTTTTGTCTGGATATATGCCCAGGATTGGGATTGCTGGATCACGTGGCAACTCTATTTTTAACTTTTCGAGGAACCTCCATGCTGTTCTCCATAGTGGCTGCACCAATTTACATTCCCACCAACAGTGCAGGAGGGTTCCCTTTTCTCCACACCATCTCCAGCATTTATTATTGTATGAGCATCCTTTTGCAGACACAAATACAAAGAGTTTACTCATAAGTTTTCAATACTAAACCTGCTCATAAACACTCAGCAAACTCTTTGTAAAGATTGGAAGTTTTGCTTATTTGTTTCTTTTACTACTGGTAAGCTCTTTCATTTCACCACAATTACTTTTTAATTTATATTTGTTCATTTAAATATCTGACCACTTATTAGCCATAGAAGCAACTGTCCTTGGATGAACATTAATTTAAAGTTTGATGCTACATTTCCATCCATTTTTGTCCATGAATTGTCCACCCACAGTAAACAAGTATAAAAAGAGATAAAATATATGAGCCAACTCTTTCCAAGCATTGGACAACAGGTAGTTCAGGGCTATGATCCTTAAGGGAAGGTAAACACATTCCCTGGTTTTCTTCTTGGGGACTGTTTAGACTTATGGCAGAGCAAGTTGGAGCCCAAATAAAGAATAAATATCTCTGAGCTGATGAGGTAGGAATACAAATTCCATGCTGCTGAAGCAACGGGAATTTGCAGAACAGAATCCAGAAACTAGGAAGTTGCATAGAGAGGAAGACTCAGAAGTTTGCAGGAGAATTTGCCACGAGTTCTTGGCTGAGAGAAATTGTGTACGCACAGGGTGAGCAAATACGAGGTACAGCAGAAATTGTTTCCTGTAGAGATTAAAGAGAAACGGTGATACCAAAGGCCTTTCAATGATGGAAAGCAGCATTCTGGTCTAGCATAAGTGGAGAAACCTCTATTAGAAACTCATGCTTTCAGGTGAGACCCCAGAAAAGCCACAGTTTAATAATAAAGGCTACATTCTAGATAGAACAAAGACCACACCCCAGGTCTCACTTCAAAACTGAGATTATTATGTCCTGAGAAATAATAAAACTAAGCCTCACAAGAACGATAGTATCTGCCAGTAATTTAAATGTCTGTCAGGAAAACAAAAATTAACACCATTTTAAGAAAGATGGCATAATCCAGACCCCTTATAACACATCACCATGATGTGCAGATTATAATAAAAATTACTAGATGTGGTAATTAACTGATGGAATTTTTCAAGCTCAATGACTTAAAGGAAAAGCAATAATAGTGAATGCACAGATGAAAAAAATCTCAAGGCAAATTAAAAGAAGAAAATGGGGAATTTGGAACCAAAAAATCCAACACCTAAAATGAAAAACAATCACGGAGCTGCTTAAGAGTATTTGGGAGACTGACTACAAGTGGGTTAGTAAACCTAAATATAGATCAATAGAAAATGTCTATTTTAAAAATCAGAGAAAAAATTGAAAGAAAATTAACAGAGCCTCAGTGACCTGTGCAAAATTATGAAGCGGTTTCGCACACAGGTTATTGGAGTCCAATACAGGAAGGGAAGATAAAAGGGGGCAGAAAATGTGTTTAAAGAAATTTCCCACCCTTTGGGGTTAAAAAAAAAGTTGTATATCCAAGGAGTTCAATGTACAGTGTACACTGAGTAGGATAACCACAAAAAGAACTATGTCTAGGTATATCAAAATCCTAGTCCTGAAAAGTTAAGACAATGAGAAAGTTTAGAATCTTCCAAAGCAAAACAGAGATTTCATTTGGGGATTTGGTATTATTATGTAGAAGCAACTGATTTCTCATCAGTGTGCTGGAAAACAATCAAACCACATCTTTAAAGTGATGGGAAAAAAAGTTGACCTAGAATTCTATATTCATTGAAAGTACCCTTCAAAACTGATGGAGAAATAAAGACAATTCCATTCAAACAAAGGCAGAGAGAATTAATTGTCATCAACATTTTAAAACTGTTGAAAGGATTTCTTCAGGCTGAAGGAAAATATCACTGGATAGAAACAATGACCCGGGAAATACACTGTCCTCAGAAACTCACAATCTGGTACAGCAAGGATCATCAAACGATGTCCTGGGAGCCAAATCCAGCCCCGCTGACTATTTGTGTAGTTTTGTTGGAACAGCGCCACGCCTACTCATTTGCATACTGTCTATGGCTGCTTTTGTGCTAGAATTGCAGAGTTGAGTTGTGACAGAGATCGTATCTGGCACTTTTCAGAAAAAAAAAAAAAAAGGCAAGTCTTATCATAGAGAATGAAAAGCAGAGACTATGAGAAAACATAGCATGGGCAAAGTACAATATAATATAGCACACACTTCTACAATGAGGAAACCCAGGGTTTAAAAAAAAAAAAAAAGAGCTACTTGGAGATTTTCAGTGGTAAAGTGAGAGATTGAAAAAGTATGAATGTTAAGGAAAAGGCCACTGCCCAGCGTCTACACATCCACCAGGACAGAAAAATTGCAAATGGTTCTTTGATGCCATCCAGGGTTAGACTCGAGAGATGGTATAAAAAGTAAGATTCTATTGATTTTATTGGTTTTTTGAATTTACTTCAAGGCAAATTGAATTTTGAATTTATGTTTTCCCTGTCCGCACAAACTAAGTAAAGAAATGAAGCATTTGTGGGTGGTTTATCTCGCATTCAGCTTTCATAACGCTTATTTCCATAAGGCATTAATTCCTAAAATTTCTTTCACAGAGTGGAGATTTGTAGCCAAATTTGTCTGGCTATTAGACTTATAATGGCACAGGTGGGAATTTAGGGAAATAAACAGTCCCCATAAGGACCTGTTGATAAATTTGAGCTCCGACTTCTCCATCCTATAAAATCTTTTTCCTTTCTGTCTCTTTGCACATCTGTGACACTGGAGTTTGGCCCAGAGGAAGAACACACAGTTGAGATAAAGAGTTGTGTGCCAAGGATGCTGAATATTCGGATCAGATGGGATGCAGATGAACATCTGTGCTGAGAAAAGAAAGCCAAGGACGATATTCTTCAACATTGAAATAACTATACAGAATCCTACCCCTATAAAAGCCCCCTCTTTTTTGCCCTGAGTTCTTCACTGAAAGAAAGAGTGTTTCTTTCTGTCCTTCATTTCAGAGTTATGGGTCCACTCCTCCCCGCAGGTGTGTGTTTGTTTCAGCTTACCAATTCGAAGGCACAAGCACACCTCCTAGGATTTGTAGCCATATTTAAAGTGGGCTTGACGGTCCGATTTTTTGCACTGACAGGCACACAATAAAAATCATGTACTGTTACTAGTTTTCTAGGCAGAATCATTTCATCACAATTATCTTCAAATCTCCAATGTTCTGTGTGCTCAAAACCAATTGTCTTTCTTTTCATAATTAAGTTGAAGTGACAGTGGATGACAGCTGCAATTGGCTTCATTTGTGAGGCAAGCGCCCCTTTCACTGTCACCATGGAATCATGCTGGCTGTGTTTCAGAATATTTAAGCCATTGAATGTAACCAAATTTGTAGTCAGACAAGGTGCACGTTTATAGGCAAACACACATTTTGTGTGTGAGTGTGTGTGTCTGTAACATTATACACTTTTCCACCAAATTCCAATAGCTTTAGCAAGATTTGTAAAGTATACATCTTCAAAATATTTGATAGATGCAAAGGGTGTTTCCTATGAAACAGCTTTGTTCCCACGTTGGCCACAATTTTCTGTAAAAGGCTAGATAATATGTATTTTTGGCTTTGCGAGCCATATGGTCTCTGTTGCGGCTATTCAACCCTGCCCTTACAGTGTGAAAGCAGAGACAATACAGAAATGAATAGGCGTAGATCTGGTCCAATGAAACTGTATTGATAAAAACAGGCAGCAGGGAAAATCTGGTCCGTGGGCTGCTCTAAACATCATTCAACATTATTTTATTTACAGTAGAGTACACACCATTTTAATATAAGTTCTTATTCCCCTTTTGACTATTACAATTACAAAATATTACTAGAAATAGAGAATGAATGTGGTTTAAAAATAAAAGTTTGGGGGTTATTTATGATACCAATATTTACAAGGAATGTAACAAATGACCTCCTTGTAATTTATCTCAATTGATACCTGTAACAACCTCATGAGTTAGAAAGGACAGGTCTCCACTGAAGGCCCAGAAACCTTGAAAAGTTTAAGCGGCTCACCCAGTGTCAGAAATGCGAAGTGTAGAATCAGGATTTGAAACTTTCTGTTTGGGTAGCAAAGCTTTTCTTTTGGGCAGCAGGCCATTTGGGGAGCTGATTTTTGGTGATAATTTTGATTGCATAGAAGTGGTCCTAATTCAGCTCTTGATATGCGATTACTGTTAGAAGTGAAAAAGAAAGTAAATATTTTCTATATTATCAAACTAATGGAGACAGCAAGAATGAATAATTTAAGAAAAAAAATAGAAACAAGCCTCAAAGACTCATGTTTTCCTTAATAACAGTATTTCTTTGCCTGAATTGTAGAGGTAATTGCCTCAGTGATCCACTTGGCTTCTTCTTGGAGACAACAACTTAATAGTCTTTTATGCAGGGCTCTGAAACTTCAAAAAGAGTCTAAAATGATTCACTCCTAGCCAACTGACATTAGAGCAATCTGTTATGTATGCTTTTGGCTTCTGTACAATTTAACTGTTATAACTTTTATTACATAAAAAGCTGAAAGAAGAGATAAACTACTGCATTAGGATTTTCGATACAGACATTGAGCCATCGACACAGGAAACCGTGTTTGTGGATTATGTCCATAGCTCTCCTGTCTGCCTAAGAAATAATCACCTTATAATATTACCATCTAACTTTCATTTATATTGATGGTTTTTCTCCAACAAGAGCAAAATGTTTTGGAGAAACTGTCTGAATATCTTTACCACATTGGTCTAAGATCACAGGGTTTACAATTTCCATTCTTTAATTTTTTTTTTCCTAAATGGCTCTTTTAGAGAACACTAAGTTAAACTATTTCACAGTTGTGTGTGTATATAAAATCTGAGAATCTTGGCCATTTAGAAAGGCTTTGGTGATACTAAAACTACTTAAATAGTAAGATTAAAGCTCTTCGTTAATATAAAGTTAGGTGAAAATGACCTGTATGGGAAATTGTAGGCAGCTGGGGGCACAGTTCTTCACACTGCAGAGATGGCATCGCTGAAGTGTAAAATGGAAAAGCAGTCTGATAGATGAAGTCATCTGTTTTCCTCTGCAAACCAGTGTCCAGGGTGAGAAGTGGAGCTGAGGGAAGGGTAGGATCTCAGAGTGACCATCTTTCCTCAAATATCCAGTTTGAGGCAAAATCACTATCTTCTCAGATGTAAAGGAAGTAATATTATTCAAGGAAGCAATCTTCATTTCTTAACCTATTTAAGAATAGATGATAGTTCCTTAATTTGAATCACTGGCATTCCCATCTATTGGGATTTATAAAAGTGGCTAGGATGAAATGGTTGCCTTATCTTAAAAGGGTGTGTATTATGTTTTGCACCATTTTATTTCTATCAAAAGTTAATGGAAATAGTGCCTGGAAAGCAGTGCCATTCAAATTTTTCTGCCTTCATTTATCTCTAATCAGCAAGATACCAAAAATAATTACACAGTATCGTCACTTCAGAGCCCGGTTTTTTAAAAAGGACCTCTGAGCCTCTCTAAATTATTTTTAAAAAGTGCAGTCTCTAGCTAGGCTAGCCAGTACTAGATTAAGTCAGTGCTGGCAAGCACCATAAAATCATCACGTGTAAAAATCAACACAGGTTCCAACAGTGATGGGTATGGCGTGGGGCGTTATATACTCGGGCCAATACAGGGGGACACAGTGTGAGTTGAGAAAGTCCTTTAACAAAGGGCTGTCAGATATGATTTACTGAGCTGGCCTCTGTTGGGCAAGCCTCACTGAACACTCTGAATTCAAGCTTTCTACACTGGCAGACTTTTCCATAACCCTACAAAGATGTAGAATTATAGGCAGTTCATAAAAGTGATGTCTTTTGTTAAATCCTAACAGGGTCTCTCAAGAGGGGGGACAAAACCAATGAAGTGCAGAATATAATATGAAATCAATGTCCTTTCTCACACAGTCCTGAGAATAAGAAAGGATTCTTGTTTCCCTGGGACTGCTAAAAATCCGAATGTCTTCCGGGTGGTTGGAGGAGAAGATCAAGAGAATGTAAGAATATTTTTAGCTTAATTATTTTAGGCATTTCATTTTGAAGCAGATTTAGTGTGTGTTTCATCTGTTTAAAGGATCACAGAAGCCTGAGTAAGATCATTTTTCCAGATACAGGGGGAAGTAGTTTGAGAGAGGGGTTATGCTTAATGAGATCCACTTTCAAAAAAAAATTATATTAGTGGCTGAAGAAAAGGACCAACTCTAACCACTTAGAGTAATTTCGGAACACAATGATGTAAGGACTGTGTTGGGTGAATCTGTTTCACAGCAGAGATGGGTGGTGAACACTTTTAACTGAACTTAATTGTTTATAAACCATGGTACGTCTGACTATGTGGCTTTATTTCACATACAGCTGTAACTCTGGTGATGTTAGAAAACATAGATAACATTAAAAATCTGATTATTCTCATTAAGAGAATATATTACACAGACAAGGAAGAATTACTTGTTCAGAGACTGCTATATCTTATTTTGCTATATGATAGGGAACATTTGACTTTAACTGTATACTCTAGATCTCTCTATAACATTATGTCCAGCCCTGCAACTCCAAATAGATATTCCTCTATGTTTCTTCTAGAAATTTTCTTTACAAGTTGCAAATTAGCTTGCACCAGCCCCTTTGAGCTTATTTGTGACGTTAGATTTTTTTTCAGTTTTTTTTAATATGACAGTTCATTCAATAGTATAGGTAATATCTATTTTTACCTATGCTGCAGACGGATAATTCTTAAAATTATGAAACAGAGTACCTGAGCATCAGAGTATCGATTTGAGCCCTCCAAGAAACAGACATCAAGATGGAACTAGATAAGAAAAAAAATTATTGGAGAAATACCTTTGAAGGATAAAATGGAGAGAGGCTAGGAGTAAGCAGATACAGGTCTGACACCTATGAAAGGAGAGAGGGGAGGGGGAAGTTAGGGTAAGGAGAGCCTCAGACCGCAGTGCAACTTGGGGACAGTGTCAGCCACGCTGATGGGGGCTTCAGAAGGCAGATAACCTGTAAGAAGAGTCCTGCGTTCAACGGGAATGGCTGAGCTCTGATCCCTGGGCTGTGCTGAGCCATTGTCCGTGATAAGCCCAAAAAGAGTGTGGCCCGTATCCCCACGGTGTGGCAGCGAGGCTACCAGCCACCTAGATGCCTCTGAATAGGCTCTCTCGAAGGACAGTCTGAGCCTTATACTCTTATGGTTGCCACAACCTAGAAATCTCCTTTGTGGAATATTGTGGCATATTGCTATGGTCAACCTGAGGAAGAATTACACATGTAATCATACTGCAAGTGTGATTCCAACACATTTGATTCTCACAGAGATAAGATAGGTATATATGATGCGAGACATATTCATAAAAAAATCTAAAATTGAAATAATTTCATCCATTGATTGTTTTTCTTAACACGGGGAAAGAATGTTAAATTCAGCTTGACCAGCAAGGATCCTTGCTGATCTCCAAGCAGGTCAGAGTTCAGCGGGGTCACACTTTCGTAAATACTTAGCATAGGTTACAAGTGTCATTTTTCTTAAAAGTATCATTGAAAAAAATTACATTCATGATTTTTAAAAAATGGTATGTATTATGTGCCAATGGTGCCCTGCTGGTGTGCTCTTCAGGGGGAGTAACCCAGAACAAAAGTACAAAGAGATGTGTCTTCACCATCTCTTTATTCCTCTTCGACATGCTAATATTCTTTTAGTCGTCCCAGTTTCCCAGAGTTGCTTTTCATTTTGTGCTGCTTCCAATTGCTAAGGGTTCACTAGAGCAACAAGTATCAATAAGACTTCCTCCAAATGTTTCCCCCTCTTCCAGATTCTACAATCCCATCTTACGTTTCATTTATTAAGAGCCTCCTTTTCTTCTAAGACCCAGATGAATGTGTTGAAAACATAAGGTGCAGTAGGTAGACCCAAAAGCAAAGAGCTCTCCAGCTTACCTCCAAGATTAGGACTTTATGACATGGGTGCGTAAAAAGACAGGAGGGTATCATGTACTCTGGGTGCCAGCACTTCCAAGCCCAGGATGTATCTGGTGCTTCATGGAGAACCAGACCCAGAGCTCAGATTTTATGTAGAGTATTATCTGAGGCCAGGGAGGTTCCCCTCCTGGGTATACCTCTCAGCCTCACTTCTCAGAGGAGAGACTTTGTTCAGGTCAGTTTGTCCAATGCCAGGCAGAGTTTTGGACTGAGTCACTGCAGGGGTGGTTGTCCACACACCCCACATCTCCATCGTGAGCGTGATTTGTGCATCATCCCCTGGACCCGTCAGTGGCAGCTGTGTCAGCAGGGTTATTTGCTCATTGCACTCATGGCATGAGTCAGAGCTGCTTTGTACATAAAGAACCTCTTGGGGCTGCTTTCCTCAGAAGAGGGCAATTCGAATTTTATGAACTCTCCAGTACAAGTGCTAATGTTGATAAAACCTAACTCTGTCACTCCTTGTGCTTAACTGCATTTAACCATTGTTTCAATGCCTGTGACTCAAAGAGCTAGGCTTGCATTCCCGCCACGGAGCTCTCCTTTGCCTCCAACCATGCTGCTGCGTGTTCCTCTTCTGCAAAGGTCCAGACTCGCTCATCAACCACTGGCTACGTGCCCTGGACTAATCATTGCCCTTTTTTTGTAACCTAAATGAACTTCATCATCTCATCTTGTCATGGATTTTAACTTCTGTTTCTAGTGCATGATCATGATTTTTTAAATGACAACCTGGCTCTCAATTCAGGTTACTGTGTGATTACTGAGGATACCACATTCTTTGCAGCTCCTATGTGGCTCAGAACCGCGAACCAGTGAGGGTGTAAGGCTGTGTCTGCCAATAACAGGAGCCCAATAAAGTTAATTGTTTCTCCGTTAGGCACTTTGCTAGTGCCCTGAACACATGGAACCGATTATCTGGCACTGCAATGTTGTTAAATAAAATGTGCAAAAAAGAAAATACAATTACTACTAAAGTAAAAACATACCACCAGGGGTTATTAAAAAAAAGCAAGATGTTTTACATTTTGAGGATGTTTCGCTGCTACATGTGTGTGTTTGGTGAAAAACAATTCACTGCAAGACACTGCAGGGCCAGCATTAAACTTTTCTTTCCATTATCTTCCAGTTGCTTAAAATCAATGGAAGCAGACTTTTTCATTCTGAAGGAAACATTTTTTTTTTAAATTAAAGGCATATTTTTTGCAACATTGGAATAAGAACTACTCACTTAAAACATTCATCTTATACGATAAGTAGGATGATTCTTTCATTTAAGAACCTGTTTACTTCTGTCAGTTCTCTGGGCAGGTCTGAATTGCTTTTGAACTCTGCAATGCACAAATGGATAACATCACCTGAGGTAACTGCGTTCTGGTATAGACAAGAAATTACTTGGGTAGCATGGAAAAACATAACTATAATCCTGTTTAGGTTAGGCTTAAGCGAACCGTGGGGACTTAATAAATACAATGTGTTTATAAGATGAAGAGTCATAATCAGCTTCCATTTACCTTCAAGGTTTTCCCATTTCTCACCAACAGTTTAAAATAGTATTATATTGCCTAAATGGAATGCAGTAACAGTTACATTGGCCATTTTTTATTTTAAATTGTTTTTCCCATATTGCAAATAACTGTGATCATAGATATTTAGCCGATGTCCACTAGAGATTAGTAACAAAACAAGAATGTTTTGTTACGTTTGAATTTTGTATGAATGGCCTTTAAATAATCAACCTGTATACATTTCAGTAAAACACTATGTTAACCCATTCGACATTACAGACCAATTCATATATTAGGCTAAAAAACCTGAGGACCAGAAAATGATTTTTTTAAGTTTCGGATTTTATTATCTATGTCTTCAACTAAACAAAATGGTTTTTTAAAAAGTTTCTCTAAAGTGCCCCAAATCAAGTAAAGTGCCATTAAAGCCGATCTGAATAAACCGATCTGGGACCTGGCTATCAATTGTCCTGATACAAATGTGGATATGTCTTTTTTGCTAACTGAAGACCTACAGATTAGGACTTAATGTCAATACAGTAATTGATTTTGCTTAGTTTTCTTCCTGTTATGTTGTGAAGAACTAGAATGATCAATACTGAGAGTGACTGGAATTTCCGAATAGAACATATGTCGTTCGAAATTGTCATGGTACTTTTCATTACAAGTGGGCTCTTTTTACAATCTTTCTAAATGTAACACTTTTCAACTAATTATTAGTTCCGCACTTTGGTTGCTCTGTAGCTTCCTAACATACTAAAAGGACGCTCAGGCAGACAAGAATCTTAAAATGAACAGAAACAGATCACTTTTCTCCAATGGGCAGGAACAGTGGGTTAAATCTTCGTAGATCTCTAAAGACAATCTTCTTTGAGGCAGAACTACAAAGTACTCCGGCCACATTTAACTAGAAAAGCGTTAAGCCATCCTGTTTTTTCTTTTTTTCTTTTTCATATTTTAGTGGAATTTGGTCCTCTCTTCTCCACACTCTGATCACAAATTTAATAAGGACTTGTGAGATCCGAGCTTTTTTTTTTTTTTTTTTCCTGTACGCTTCTTTCGCTCTAGTTCTCAGGGAATATTTGATACGAGAAGGTCAGGATTGGCTAGGTCAGCAGGAAGCAAATGGCACATTTGAGAAACCGGATGAGCCTGGTCCGAATTTACCATGGAAACACGGCCTTCACGTCTCTATTAAAGCTCAGAGAGAGCATGAATGAGAAAATCAAGTGTATAGCCTTGCTGTGACTTCCAATTGTTAAATATAATATGCTTACAGCTGTATAGCGTGATTTAAATGATATAAAATACAAGGCTGTAGCATTTCCAAGAGGAAGTAATTTAGGGTAATGGCTTTAAACCGCGCCCCCCCCCCCCCCCGCCCCCGACTAAAAATGCAGCTAGTTGCCAACAATTTAAAAGAGACTTTGTTACCACTGAGAGGCAAGTCCATCAATTTCAATGAGATGATGATTCACTACTGATAACCCTGATTTCTTTGAGATTTTGATGGGTAGAGAAAAAAGATGATTTGGCTATTATTAATAGGCATTTGTACAAAATAGAAACAGTCATCGTAAAGCATGAAGCCAGAGGCTATTTGAAAGGGGATCTGGAAGATAATTATAGGATTCCATAAATGACATAACTAGGTTTTGGCAGCTTTTTAGAAAACTTTGCAGACAGATATTGGATATTTAGTAGGTTAACTGAATCATCCAAATGACTCTTTTCATTCGTGTTACAAGTAATGTAATATAACTACCCTATATTTTATAGATTTGACATAATCAACATGATTTAATATACTTACATTCACTGTATACCCAACTTTTCTATTCATTTCGAGTACATTTAAAAGAAGTTAAATTTTGAAGTTTAATATGTAAACGTATTTTTTAAATTTAATTTTTCTTTTAGAGTATAGTTGATTTACAATGTTGTATAACATATAAACATATTATGTGACTACTACATTAAAGGGAAGAATATTTTCTCTTAAAAAGTAGAGTTAATCTTTTAGAGTTGTTCAACATTAAAATCCTTTTTATCAAGGAAAAAATGAATAAATGTTTATTTAAGACTTATTTTCCCAAGTTGGCACCATGATTTTCAAATTTTTCACAGGGAAAAGTATATTCTACAGCCAATCTTACTTGAAATCCTAATATATGAAACAAGTATTTTATTAATATGTTTATTTAATAAATTTAATGTTTATAACTTCTGATTATTACTGAATCATTCAATGGGAGTTATGAGATCACTTTGCTTAACGGGGACATCTCTGAAATCATGACTTCCAGATGACGGTGGTAATTTTACTTATAAACCAATCTACTATCTATTCCTGTATTTTTATTTGGTTTTACAATATGCAGGACAGCTTGACTTATTAAACCAAATAATAAAGGGTAGCGAATCTAAATCACTACTCTGCAATTTCAGGAAAAGCATCACATAATAGAGATATTTTCCTATGAGATTTGGACCTCGATACGTTCAGTTTACAGCACCAATAAACATGTTGTCTCCAAAGTGCGAACATTTTGTACATAACCCATTTGCATTTGTCGCAGTGTTAAAGGCAGTTCGCGTGTAAATCATATATATTCTAAAAATGCTGACTCGTGTTTGTAGAATCACTGAAGCATCTTCTGTAAAACTGCAGGGTTCTCTGGAACACAGCATTTTCATAACCACCATGTCCTTTGGAGAAAAATATTATCAATTATAACAATGATAACGCTAATTTTGTCCTTAGCGTTTATGATGGATTTAATGAAAGCACACATGGAAATAACTTAATAAACGAAGGCATCAGAAGTTCTATTTGTGAGCAGCAGAGAAGCCCTAGTAAGAGTGAAATAACAAATAGAAGTGTATTTCTCTTACATAAACAAAATCCAGAGGTAGGTGGACCCATTCCTGCTCAAATATGGCAGCTTGTATTACTCTCCATCCAGTAAGATGGAGACAGGGGTTCAGAGGGGTACATGGCTGTTACTTTTTAAGGACACTTTCTGACATTGTCATGCTGTTCCTACTCACACCCCATTAATCAGAAATAAGTAGCATGACCGCACACAATTGCAGGGGATCTGGGAACTGCGATCTTTACCCGGCCACTCAGAATTTTTTATCCTTCCACGAGAAGAGGGAAACAGCATACTCCAAGTACTAAGAACAACTTAGTTATCTTTTGTTTTGTATTTCACCTGTTACTCTAAATCATGGCACATTTAGTTAACATTTGGGTTCTATATTTCTTATAAAGCACCCCACCTCTGTCCTTTGGTTCTTCAAACCATATTTGTTATGGGTTTTCTATGGAAGTTTTGGCTGCTCCCACCCCCCTTCCCCGGACCCAGAAAGATGCACGAGTTAGGCTACAAGCAATGACTATAGAAAACTTTTGATATCATTTCTTTCTTTCAAACGTCAGCCGTCACTCATTTCTGTCTTGTTTTGGTCATTCTCCAGTGTCTCCTGATAATTATTTTTTGCATTTTGTCCAGAGTTTATAGTTGTTATCTGTAGGCTGTTAGTCCCAGAGAAGCTTATCAGCCATAACTAGGAGTAAAAGCTCATGGAAGTGTTTTTCCTGATATGTGCACGTCTGGTTTCTTCCTGTCATTCAGATTCAAAACAAATGTCACCCCTTTAGGCAGAGTTTTTCTGACCTTCATTTAAAGTAGCCTTCAATCTCTCTTGTAGAATAGCAGCCTGTTTTAAGACTGCACAGAGCACGGCATTTTCCTTAGTTGTTTACAAGGGCTCTCCCCCACTCTTCCTTCAGACGTCTGAAGTTCAAAGGTCTGTGAATCAGTGAGACCTTCTCCGACTGTGATGTATCAAAACACTCTGCTATCTTAGTACACACACATGCACACACACATCCAGAGTGAATATACGTCCCATTTTGCCTGGGATAATCTCCGACTGTTCTTCTTGTCATGACATCATGATTAATAACATTTCCTATTGCTGTCAGAATCTTCTAGATTGGCCTGATAACTCATATAGTAAGGTTAACAATTCCTGTTATACTGCTTTATTTTTCTTCATATCACTGATCACCACCTGATATATTAGAATTTCTGCCTATACATATACAGAAATATGTTTAACATATTATTTAAAATATATGTCTATATATTAAAGTATATGTCTGTCTCCCCATACTTGGATGTAATCATATGAGGGTAGGAACTTCTCTGTTTCTTTCACTGATATATACAGGACAGCTACTGGCACAAAGAAGATACTCAGTAAGGCTTGTGGAAGGGACAAATAAATACGTCAATTTCTTTTCTTTGTCTACTCTAACAGAATGTAAGTTACATGATACTGAGACTTGATATTTATATTTCTCCAATTTATCCCCTCCTCCTGGTATATAGTAGGCCTTCAATACATTAATCCATTAGTCTTACAGCATAGAGCTAACTCTCTTCTTTTTAAGTTGTTAATAATATTTGAGTGACGAGCTACGATGTCTGTATAGGCAACTTGATTGAGTTTCTTTTGCTGCTGGGTAGATCTTGTTTATCTCAGAGACCCTGAGTCTTATCCACACTCGGATTTGCATTTCCATTGTGTGGACAGAGAGAACTAAGGCAGTTTCTAAACTGCCACGGTAAGGATGGCTTTACTCAGTGTGATCAGCAGAACAATGCCCCTCTGCTCCCAAAGATGTCTACGTCTATGTCTATGTCTATGTCTATGTCCTAATCCTCGGAACCTGTGAATATGTTACCTAACATGGCAAAATGCACTTTGAAGGTGTGATTAAGTAAGATTTTGAGATGGGCAAATTATCCTGGATAATCTGGGTAGGATGCAACATAATCACAAGAGTCCTTGTAAATCAGAGAGAGGCTGGAAGGTTAGCGTGAGAGAGAGATGTAAGATGCTCTGCTTCTGGCTTTGAGGAAGAAGGAAGGGGCAGGAACCAAAGACTGTAGTCAGCCTCCAGAAACTAGAAAAGGCAAGGCAGCCCAATCTCCCCTGGAACCTCCAGAGGGGGCGCAGCCGGCTGACACCTTGGTTGCAACCTAATGAAACCCGTTTAAGACATCTGACCTCCAGAGCGGTAAGATAATAAATTGGTGTTGTTTTAAGCCACTATGTGTGTAGTAATTTGTTACAGCTGCAATGGGAAACTAATACGCTCTGTGTTAGGCTTCTTTGGTGCACTTCACTCCTGGATGGAGAAATATTCCTACTGATCTACTGGGAAGGAGGGAGTAGCTCAGCCTCGGCTCCGACCTTCTTCCAGGCCCAAATCCACGCAATAAGCGGTGGCTTTCAGGGCTCCAGCTGGGAACAAAAGCAGCAGCCATCTGCTTAGGGTTCCTGGAGGAGAGGAAGGCACTGGCCCGTGTAGCTGTCCTCCGATAACCCTAATGCTTCCTGCTCTACAGCCCCGTCATGCCCCGTTGTCTTCTCCGTGTTCACCAGGTCTGACCTTGCACCCAGCTGCTGCAGTGCCTAGAAGAAAGGAGCATCAACTCAACTTCTGATTTGGCTTTTGCATCTAAATTACACACTGAGGGGTGGGATAGGAAGGGTGGGAGGGAGATGCCAGAGGGAGGAGATATGGGGATATACGTATATGTATAGCTGATTCACTTTGTTGTACAGCGGAAATTAACACGCCATTGTAAAGCAATTATACCCCAATAGGATGTTAGAAGAAAAAAAAAAAAAGAAATTACATCCCGTGTCAAAAAGAGAAAAACAAATAATTGTATAATATCGCTTATATGTGGAATCTAGAAAAGTGGTACAGATGAACTTATTGGCAAAGCAGAAATAGAGTCACAGATGTAGAGAACAAACATGTGTTTACCAAGGGGGGAAGGGAGGGATGATTTGGGAGATTGGAATTGATATATATACACTACTATGTATAACATAGATAACTAATGAGAACCTACTGTTTAGCCCAGAGACTCTAGTCAATGATCGGTGGTGACCTAAATGAGAAGGAAATCTAAAAAAGAGGGCATATATGTATATGTGTAGCTGATTCACTTTGCTGTACAGCAGAAACTAACACGAGACTATAAAGCAACTATACTCCAAAAAAAATTAAGAAAAAAAAGTTCTCAGTTTTTAAAATCTCTGACAGCACCCTTTATCCTTTATTCCTTTTTTATTTTTTAAAATGGTGCAACCACTTTATTTATTTTTAATTAATTAATTAAGGCTGCTTTGGGTCTTCGTTTGGACTTCCCTGGTGGCGCAGTAGTTGAGAATCTGCCTGCCACTGCAGGGGACACGGGTTTGAGCCCTGGTCCGGGAAGATCCCACATGCCACGGAGCAACTAAGCCCGTGAGCCACAACTACTGAGCCTGCGCGCCACAACTACTGAAGCCTGCACACCTAGAGCCCGTGCTCCACAGCAAGAGAAGCCACCACAATGAGAAGCCCGGGCACGGCAACGAAGAATAGCCCCCGCTCGCGTCAACTATCCTTTATTCTTACTACTACCATGGAATCCCCATTTTTAAATAGTTTTATTGTCATTTCAGCGGGATTTGGGGAAGAAAATTAGGCAAATACATGTGTTCAATCTGTCAGCCTGACTTAAAAATTTGTGTTTTATACTGTTTTTTCTACACTTTCGGTTACTTTTTGCTCTACTCATCCCCATGTGTCTCTACTTGTGAAGTATTGGGAAATTATATGAGTTTTTTTTTTGTTTGTAGCAGTGGTGAAAGATTCTTGGGGCAGTGCCCTCATTATCTGTCAGGCCAGGCATCTATGATTAAGAACAGGTGCAGCCAACTCCTTGCTTGACCTGTCAGTTCTGCCTGCATCAAATGAAAAGCAGGATTAAGTTTTCTGGGGGATCTTGCCCTCCCTCTCAATTCTCTTATGCTGGAGAACTTTCCAAAATATTGGCAAGGGTCTGGATTTGTGGCTGACCAATGGTCCCACATCCTGCCGTGGCCCCCGCAGACTTTGCAGCTTTGAGGGAGGAGATTTTGATGTGGTTCTACTGGAGTCCTATCCTTCATGTAATTTCAATGTAATCAGCTGCCTTACAGTCAGTGAATTATGGGTTCGTCGATCTATCTTTTATTAGTCTTCTATGATCAAGTAATTCTTTGAAATTGCTATACATGGATGGCAGCATTGCCTTATCACTAAATCAGACACTGATGCTCCCTTCTCAATTCTTTGCCTGTTCCTTTAGTTAATATACAATTGTAGGTGGGGAAGTGAAAGATGGAGTTTCAACATTTGTACCCAAATCGCCACCTCACAGAGAAGTTCACATATGTTAATATGATCAATAAGCTTACAAACTCTATTCTGTCTTTTTATAATCAGTTAGCTTAGATATCAGTTTATCCATTACGACTTCATTTTATAGTTTAATCCTCAATTGCAGTGGAGGGTGTAGGGGACTCAAGGTCTGCCTGCATGATGCTTTTGTGAGCTCTGGGATATCTTGATGATAGAAGGAAGTCTAGTCTAGTAGACAAAATATGGTTTCTCATGCTTAAGGTGAAAGACGGTAAGTGATGCTTAGATTTTGCTGTCTGCACCAGAGCCTCAGCTCCAAAATGTGCCCAAAAGGAGAAAGGGTAACCCTGAAGGAGACAGAACTCCAGAAATGTTATGTTACTTGGAGAAGGAGATATACAAGTAGTTTCACGATGCTGTCAACAGACAGGAAGGCCCAAGTTTCTGAGCTGAATTATAGGAAAGAGAATTGGTTCAGAAAGAAGGAGGTGTAGGTACCAGGCCTTATAAGCAGGGTTAGAAACGAAGAAGAATAGCTAGAAAATGACACCAGTTTATCTGACACACTATCATTTGCTTATAAAGTCAATAAACTAAAAGTAAAATTGTGAAACCACCAGCCTTATGGAAAGCATCGTTACAAATTTTATGGCTTTATTGGTAAAATATTTAATTGAAGTTTTTTAACTGGCTGGGCTCAGATATGTTTACACAAAACATGTTTTGACTTCTTTAAGCCTAGGCTAATAATGTCATCTTAATCTGGTTGGCCTTTATTATAAAAACTCAAAGTCCATTATCGTATCAATAAAATGTTTTTAAATGTATTTAGGCACTATAAATAATTATTTCTTATGAAATGAAGTAGAGAGTCCCTCAATGGACAAACAGGCAACTGTTCCCAATTGTATGACTTTTTTAAATAAAGGATTCCCAGCAAACATTCGGAAGAAATCTTATGCCTTCCAGGGACAAGCAGCTGGGAAGAGGGAAGAGATTAATACAGAAAAAACTGTGGACCATCCCGGTCGGTCCTATTCTTCAGTTCCTCGATTGAAGGCATTAAGTTTTATTTTATTAACTTCTCTCCTGCCCTTCAAAAGTTGAGGGTGCTCACTCCAGGGCTTGTGTAGAACTGCCCCAGGGAACCTCAGTGCAAAGGTTTGAAATCACAGCTGGCTGTGATTAGACGGATTGTGCGAGATCAGTGCTTGATTAACTTTCAGCTGCTATTGGTTTGCCTCAGTTCCTGCAGGAGAATTAATCCGTAGGTTCAAGCAAATTTTGGATCTTAATGGATACCAGATACATTGAGCCCACCCAGACCACCAAGATCTAGCAATCCCTTTCCTCACATTTAAATTGTACAAATGAATTCATTCCTCCTTTACCCAGTGGCCAAAGTAACCCCACCTCACTGTTTTTCTCCTACGGCATTCACTTTATTATGACTCCTAGTCTAAGAAAGTATGGGTTCTTTAAGGTAAAGTGCAGGTCTTAGCTTTTGTAGTTTTAGAAGATGAATTTAATTCCTTTCAGAGGAATTTAGTTCCTTCCACTCAGAAGAGTTTGTTGGATGAATAACGGTCATTCTGCTTCCTATCTCTTAATTTGCTTTCGGGGGCACATGAAACTATTCTAGCTCTATAATTAATAACCTTCGCTCTCCAGTTCTATTGTACATACGAATTTATGCCATCCGGGTTACGGATTCTTGAATTAGAGGTGTATACTTATGATCTTAAATCATCATTATCTTGATAACGTTGAAAGGTATTAGGTCATTAACTATTTTGACAAGAACGCATGTTTTGGGATCCTTACAACCTTTACTTTATTGGCAAATTTCATAGTGAGGGGAGGGTCTTCATTTAATCCCTTCCTTGCTAACTGAATATCCTTATACTTGTGTGAATCAAGGAACTCACTCAAAAGAGAAAACTTGGCCCAAAAGTAACACACACATTTCTGTTTAAACTTCAAGAGACTTATATTTTTCTGATAGATTATTATGATAGCATTGACCAATGAGACCCACACTGTTAAGATCAGAGACATGTAAATAAAAATATTCATCAACGTAAATAAATCAAACAGAAATTTTCCTAACCAGCGTGTAACTCATTTCCTTTTGGAGAGTCTATTTGCAGGAAGTAGTAGGAAAAAAAGCTGAGAGAATCCAAAGCTTTTTGTCATGCTCATGTGTTTCTCGGAAATTGTAATGTAACTAAATCAAAGAGGTAAATTTTCAATTGGTGACTTCTCGAATTGCTATGATCAACTGGCTTTCAGATTCATATGGTCGGTTTATTCTCTTCCAACAATTTTTTTTGCCCTATACTAACATAAATTTGCAGGGCTAAATATTTCTTAGAAACCACATGAGAGTTACATGCTGCAAGCCTCATCCCGTATGTCTGAGCTTCTCCTCTCCCGATATCAGACCAATTTACTGCATGTATCTATAGATCTCTATTTATATCATGCTTATTTTCTTCTCTCAGAAGACTTGCTTCAGTTCAATTGACCTATTCATTTTTCTCTATTAATGTGGTATTTATTCCACATTTTGCCCTTGCTCAAATCACCTCTCCCACCTGCCATGCCCTACCCCTTGCTACTTGCTACATCCTAAGAGATACCCCCGGCTCCAACTTAAGAACCATCTTATCCACAGGATTTTTCTTGATTTTCCCAGGGCTTATTCCCTCTTCTTCACGTCAATAGAACTTTTTGTTTGAATCACACATTCAGCACTTCATGGATTCTTGGGTTCTTATTTATTATTTTGTGAAATTATCTAGTCTTATTGTAACCTCTCGAGGCAGGTGGTATACTTCTTTAAAAAAAATCACATTTTGTTCATGCAAGTAGTATTTTTACAAATATTTGCAAAGTACGATGCTTGCGGTGCTAACAAAAGAAATAGTATAATGCCACTTACATTTTCTATGACTCAGAATAATAACTTGCAAAATCTTACAGGAAAAATATCATTTGTCCGTATCTCCAGATACTGCTGCATGGAGTTCTGGAAATGAGACGACAGATAAGTGGAGATTATATGCTTCCTGTTAGATCGCAGGTACCGTGAAAATGGTAATCATAACTGTCCTGCTTACTACTGTATTCCAGTGTATAGTGTAATACGTAGTACATAGGTGGTGGTCAGTAAATAATTTTGAATGAACCAAATGATTGAACGAGTAAGTAAGATAATCTAGATAAAACACAAGTGTAAAAGGCAACTTGCCTATCTTTCTTATGATTACTTATGATGGATAAAAACAGTGTTAGCAATAATGGAATGGCTACCAATATTCTGATACCGGGAATCATCTAGATAAATGTCCAGAGGTAACTTAACCTTGCTTTTCTCAAGAAAATGAATGTGTTAATATCCTTTAAATACATTGAGAATTAGACAAAAATGAAAATAAATCTCTGGGTATCAATGTCTTTGCAGCTTAACTTGGCTGACCTTTCACCTTTGCTAAGGGAATTAGGATTTTGAACATGTTAGAAAATTCATATTTCCAAGGTCATTAAATCCATCTTACTTACTCAGGAGTTGAATTTGATCACTAGAGTCAGCAAGGGAAATTCTCTCTAGGGTGAGCAATGGTTTCCCTGTTTTTTCTGATTCCCTTTCCAATCTACGGCCTTTAACAAATTGAGTGAATCACTGACAGTGCATGAAAGACTAAAGCCCAGAAGCCGTTGAGTGTGTAAGAAGCTAAGGATTCAGGGGGATTAAAAGGGACGATGGATGCTTCTTCCTGCATTCAGCTTTGCTGGATGACCCTTAGCACAGATGTACCTGCTCTCAGTACTTACCTCTAGGACCTAGGCGTAGCTGATTCGGGGAACTTGACCTCTATTTCTCTCTCTCATTTAATGAATTAAATTTAATTCATTCTCACTAAAGCATGGGCATCTGGGTCATAGCTTCTAGAAGACAGTTTTTAAAAGTTGTGCTAATTCAAATATACATCTATATATTGGACCTTCTTCAAGATTTTCCCAAAAATTAGATTAAAAGCAAAGCAACAAGTTTCTTCTAAAAATATTTTATAACAGGCTGGTATTTTTTAAGAAGCTGGGTCACAGGAATCGCTTAAGTAGGCGTTACTTACAAAACAGCTTTTCTATTTTAATTCCTTAACTTTCTCCATGGGGGTCACATTTTCTACAACTTCTCCCATTCTGTGTGACTTGAAGCCAGCAAGCCAAACATTATCCCCGTAGTCAAATATGCATGGTCCTGGTCTCATTAAGACAAGGGGGATGTGAGGAAGGGGACTCTATCAACAGAAATAATAACTCCAGTAGCTTTACGTCTATGAGTTGGGGGAGTAGAGTGTCAGTGTGTGAGCTTGCTGGGGCAAAGGACAGACAGGAAGGACAGAGTGATTTTGAAATACACTATGGATCTTTACTATGTTGGGAGCTTCCAGAATACAGGTCCTACACAATTCTCCTGTGGTTACAATCCATCATTAGTCATTAAATGAATAAGTTATGACAGAATGAATGTAAATAACATAAACCACAGCCTTCTAGAAAAGCAGTCAGGATTTTTGAAATCTATCATATGTGTCACATCAGAAGTCAAGAAATAATGGACAGTACATAGAATTGTTAGAAAATTAAGTCTAAAGAAAAGACACTTTAAGAAGAGAGACACTGAAAAGAAGATACTCTAAAAGTCAGGAAATGATGTTGAGAACCCAAGTTTCCAGCTTGGAGGAGAGCGAAGACCTGCAAATGAAGCCTTTGCTATGTATAGCTCAAAGTATTTTTTAGAAGCCTTCGCAGTAAAAACCATTTATCAATAAGCCATTGTTGAGAAGAGATGGCATCCATCATTACTTTTCTAAAGAACTGCAGTCTGCTAACAAGATTATCTAAGAAAAGATTTGTGGGATTATTTGAGCCCAATTGGAAGTTGTCAGCGTTTAAAATGACGAAGGACCTCTTTGTCTTGCTGGAAACACTGTATTTACATCCACTGTTGCATTGGCCTCGCAGCTCCCGTTTTGCTTGTTTCTCCAGGTATGAGACGTCCTGCTACCCTTTTACCTGTTCCTCATTAGACGCCTTAAGGGTTACTGGCAAGCAGTGGTCTTTTTATAGGAATAAGGGTCTGGCATGAACGTGTCATGGAGCTTGAATAACTTTCTCTTCCCCTAGGATCCAGCAAATCAAGGTCGGGGTCCATTGCCAAAGACTCTGGCTCACTGGAGGCAGCGCCTGGAAAAAAGGGGGGTTATCTTTGCACTGGAGTGTGTCCTTGCTGTGTCTTCCCTGCTGTTAAGCTCCAGTTTTCAGAGGCTACTGACCTGGGAGCTTTCATCAGCCTTAAATCCACTTTTAATAACAACAAACTCAGGGAATCTGGGGAGTTGTTCGCCCACATCTGGAACTCTGACAAACATCTCCCCATCGTTCTGCCTGGTGAGGTCCACCACCGCTTCATGGGGCATATCTCCTCCCCGGCACCAGTCCTGGAGGTAAAACCAAACATCACCTTTTGGAATGAAACCCGCAAATAAAAACAAATTAACCCACCTCGCCACCAGCTGCACCCTCCCTCCCCACCCCTGGAGGTCTGTTTGGAGCCCGGCACTTACTTTAATGTTGTGTTTTATCGCTTTCTGTGCTGAGTTCTTTGGACAGCCACCATCCTCCCTCTGATTCAACACCTTCACTCATCACGATGGAGCATTCTGCTCGTAGGAGCCCAGCCCATGGACTCCCTTCTCCACTTGCAGCGCTGCTCAGTGCAACAAACAGGCTGCAAAATGTGTTGACCTCGCATGTCAGGTACCGTTAGCCTCGAACTGGGGGCCTATCGGGTGAACGACTCAGCAAGTCCAGCGCCATCCGTCTCAGGTTTCCCTTCTGTGATGGATGGGACATCAGATCTTCCAGCGCTGTGACAGTGATTTGGATTGAACTGCTTGCAGGTTCTGTCTGGAGACTGGCTCTGCAAGATTGATGGGTGAGCTTCAGGGGAAGCAGTCCATGTCCTGAATGCAGTGTTTGCTTCAGGGATTTTCTGAGTCAAGATCAAGGGGACACAGTGCTGGGGAGGTGTGTTGATGACCTCACCTGCTCACTTTCTGAGGATTCACAAAGCTCCTATTTCTACAGTTATTCTTATCCTCCAGAGTGTGTATTTCTGTAGTCCCCCCTCCTTATCACCGTGCAGGCGATCACACGGCTCTTCTTGAATCGGATTCTTTTCCTACACTCTTCCTTTCCAATGACCTAAGTCATTTCTCACTTTTCTGGAAGCTCTGCTTCCTACAGAGTCAACACCCAAAAGTTCAGCTTTCCATGTTCTCTGCTTATTTCAAGTGTTATTTTCCTCTCACTGGTCAGACAATATGCTGACACCATGCACTGCAGAAATTTCCCAGTGCGAGGTGAGCTGGAGAGAACCGCTAAATGTTATACGTGCTTTATCTGGTAAAACCTTAGGAGTAACTACTGAGGATCTCAGAGTCAAAGAATTTTCCTGTTTGGATCAGGTAACTTTCTGGATATGATGTGAGCCCAGAACTACACATGAGGATCAGTATTAAAGAGTTCCAAAGGTCAGGTTCTCGTAGACTGTGAAGACTGGTACAGGGAGAGTATTTTCAATTCCTTCAGTTCAGTGGCTCCCAACGGGGGAGATTTTGCCCCCAGGGGACATATAACAACATCCAGAGATAACTTGGGGCAGCGGGGTTGCTAATGACATCTAGCGGGTAGTGGCCAGGGATGCTGCCAAACATCCTATAGGATGGATTAGAACTTCCTCACCCCCAAACAAGAGGTATCTGGCCCCAAATGTCAATGGTGCCGAGGCTGAGAAGCTCTGCCCTAGTCTATGCCAATACTTAGCTATACTTAGCTTTAATAATAATACGATAGAATAAATAATAAATAAATTGCAGTATGTAATAAAGGCTTGAGGAGTAAAGACACGACTGAATTCCAAGTTCTGAACTCGAATTGGTGTTCCGTTCTGCTCACTACTGCTGCCTTATTAATCTAGTTGATGCTAGATCACCCCTGTCTCCCTGGGCTCATGTCATTTACCATTTCTTCCTGCCATCCCTCACTTCCTGGGACTGGCCTGCTCCAGTCTGGCTCTGTCAACTCCTCTCGCCCATGGCCCCAGGCCTGCTTAACCCTTAGACTCCACCTTGACAGCTTGCAGACCCAGAAGCCCAGAGAAGCAGGATCCTTAGAAGATCTGGAATCAGGAATAGCGACGGTCGCCACCACCTATTCTAAACATCTAAGTCACTTGATGGATTTCGGCAACTTTCCCATTTTATGCCAGGCCCTGTTGATACAAGTGCTGTAGCTGTAATGAAGTTAAACTCAATATATTTTTTTCCTCTCGTTATAACTGGCAATAATTTTGCAAGTTCCCAGCTACCGTGGAATCCATTTGGGGCAGGCAAAGAAAGCAAACAAGCTCCAGTCTGAAATGTAATTGTGGTTTTGCCACATGTGAAAAAGGTTAGCTACTAACTTTTCTTGTGAGCTTTACTCTGGTTAACAGACACTCGCTTTTGCTTCAACCAAGTACATTTCCCTAATAGGAAATGGAGACAATTATCTGGGCATTTTATTTAAAGAAAAATGGCTTTTCCTGGAAACATTCAGATTACAGAGACAAAATGATTCTTAAAATATGTTGCCAGAGGGTGTAACAACATTTTCAGATTATTTATCAGAGAGATGTGGAAATCCACTCTATGCCCAGGTCCGGAAATGTGACTAGACACAGTTAATTAGCACATGCATACTATATGCTGATAGTATTTTTTTTTTTTTTGTCCATAAAAGCTTTGGGAACATAGGCACATATACATTTACATTCAAGTTTGATAACACTGGTAGTTTCATTTCAATACAAATTATGTTAGAGAACTCAGTTTTCAGATATGGGCATATAAATGGGCTATTTGAAATTCTTTTTTTAAGTTTTATCGAAGTGTAGTTGATTTACTATGTTGTGTTAAATTCTGCTGTACAGCAAAGTGATTCAGTTATATACATATATATATTCTTTTTCATATTCTTTTCCATTCTGGTTTATCATATCGAATACAGCATATTGAATACAGTTCCCTGTGCTCTACAGTAGGACCTTGTTGTTCATCCATCCTGTATATTACTAGTTTGCGTCTGTTAACCCCAAACTCCCAATCCTTCCTCCCCCTCCACACCTTAGCAATCACTTGCGAAATTCTTTTTTTTAAATCTAGCTACAGAGTTTGGTAGTGAATCTCTTGATGAAAGATGCGCAGTTAGTTTGTCCCGGAACTCATGGGGATAATTATACTGGTGTATGATCTGACTGCTCCAGGGCCTCTTTATACCCCTCAGGCTGCATATGGCTTGCCACGCTGATGCCGCATTAGATGGGTCTAGTAGCAGACATGTGGCTACAAGACAAGATCTCCCAAGTCCTCCTTAACAGTGGATTATGGTTTTTCAGTCATTTTAAAGCAGATTGCAAGCTCCTCCATCATTTCATGTCAGGAGTCCGTCCATCTGGGGTTGGACGATAACTTCATGCTGATGGTAGAGCTCCAAAAGATTTGGAATTTTTTTTTTTCTTTGCGGTGCGCGGACCTCTCACTGCTGTGGCCCCTCCCGTTGCAGAGCACAGGCTCCGGATGCACAGGCTCAGCGGCCATGGCTCACGGGCCCAGCTGCTCTGCGGCATGTGGGATCTTCCCGGACCAGGGCACGAACCCGCGTCCCCTGCATCGGCAGGCGGACTCTCAACCACTGCGCCACCAGGGAAGCCCTGGAAATATTTTTTAAGCTTTTTAAAAATTGAAGTATAGTTAGTTTACAATGTTGTGTTAGTTTCAGGTATACAGCAAATTGATTCAGTTTTATATATATATATATATATATATATATATATATATATATATATATTCTTTTTCGGATTCTTTCCCATTATAGTTTATTATGATACATTGAATATAGTTCCCTCTCCTATACAGTAGGTCCTTGTTGTTTATCTATTTTATATACATAGTAGTGTGTATATGTTAATCCCACACTCCTAATTTATCTCCCCGTCACTCCCCACTATTCCCTCTGGTAACCATACGTTTGTTTTCTATGTCTGTGAGTCTATTTCTGTTTTGTAAATAACTTCATTTATATAAATTTTTTTGATTCCACATATAAGTGACAGCATATGGTATTTGTCTTTCTCTGTCTGACTCACTTCACTTAGTATGATCATCTCTAGGTCCATCCATGTTGCCGCAAATGGCATTCTTTTTTCATTTTCATTATTTCATTCTTTTTTATGGCTGAGTAATATTCCATTGTGCATATGTACATCTTCTTTATCCATTCCTCTGTCGATGGACACTCAGGTTGCTTCTGTCTGGAAATATTTCGATGGTTTCCCTCTGGTGTAGAAAACAGACTTGTTGCAGGCCTCACCCATTCAACCAACTCCATGACCCTCTAAGATGCATAGTGATATTTTCATTTTTATAGTTGAGGACACTGAGACTCAGAGAGATTGAATAATTCCCAAGATCACACAGATAGGGAAAGAGGCTTCACTTAATATTAGAAAGAACATGGAATAAAACCTTAAGTTCACTAAGATTATAGAAAAATCTTAAACAGCTATTAGAAAGTTTGAATGCATTTGACATTGTGAGATATCCCTAAATCTTTAGCGATAAATGCGGTCTTCTACTTTCACCAGTGTCAAGTTCCCACCAGTTTAAAATTCTGTGTCTGTTCCCTCTGTTATCCATTCAGTTAACCAACTTCATGAAAGTATAATTTATCCCTGAAATTTATAGTTCTCCCTCAGCCTAACAAACGCGAATCATCGACTGTTTTAAGTTCCTTTCAAGGTAGATTATTTTGCCTCTAAAAATCATATGTCAGTAACTGAGCCATGTTCTAGCATCTCATTTAAGTTTAGATTTGTCATGATAAATGCTTCATTGTGTCATTAGATGGAATTCTTTGGCCACTTTAAAACAAATATTTAAAACGCCACTTCCTGAGGATAATGTTCCCGTGGGTAGAGAAGATACTCTGTACCAAAAGAATAAGGTACAAAAAAAAAAAACTCAAGGTACTTATAGCCACTGCAAGTTTCTTAATCGTACTTAATTCATCTTGTAAGACAACTATATTTGTACAAGCGAAAGCACACATTTTATTTAAGTAGACCAATTTGCAGAGAGCCCTGTACATACATTTGTAACCTACTATAAACATGAACACAGAGAGTCCTTTTATACTTTTTTTTATATTTTTATTTCATATCAAGGATTTCTACTGACGTCAGTGGCAGTCTCAGAATTGGAAGGAGCAGTAAAGATGTAACAGGCAGTAGCTGAGAGGATTTTTAGCTCATTGGCTGAAAAAAAAATCTTGCATAAGTGATCTAACCAGTGAATCCTAATCTAAGAAATTTCATCCATTTCCATTTTTATGAGTGGAGTAAACAACATCAATAATAAGAATAATTGAACGAGGCTTACGGTTTTGGACCCTTGCATGTTTTAGTTGGGTGGAAGCTTGTAATAAATGACTTTCTATCACAACCCAAGACAGCGCATTGCCACTTCCAAGTACTCTTTACTAGAATTTCCACAATTAAATAGGGAAACAAAGGATTACGATACGCATAAAATTCAGTTGTAAATTCACATTTTTACTGACACTTGAACATTAGTCTCCATTGAAATAGTCTTCCCATTTTAAAACTAGCATCTATTCCGGTCCACTTTGCCAACATGCTTTTCAGAAAGTTTCTCAGAGATGTTAAAAGTATCCACAAGATGGGTTGGACCGTGAAATCCTGCATCTTATATAGGGTTTGTACTTTCATAACGGGGAGGGGATTATGACTTGCTAATTAGTCATATCAGTCTCTTCTGGTTTAAAAATAGCCTTTTTCATGTAATTCAGTCTCTGGCAGGAAAATGTAGGCTTCATATTTCCTCTCCCAATGTCTTCAAATTGTGTCTGGGTATACACACTGGGGCCAGAGATCACCTTATTGACCTACGGACATCAGAGAAAGGGCTACCGTTTATATGGTACCAAAAGAAAACCTAAAACTGTTGTATAACATCGTGAGGGGGCGATGTACAGCCCTTGGAATAGTTAATCTAACTTATTTGAAAACCCTGCCTCCTTTCTGATAAGGAAAGCAATCAAATATCTTTCATACTCAACCATCATGCAGGTCATTTTTGAGTCTTCAGAGAGGAAATCAGCATTACTTAGAACCCAGAGCTTTCCAGTCATTTTAATAATACACAGAAGTTGAATGTGCATGGAGGGGAGATGGGAGGGTGGGCGGATCAAGTAAAATCAATTTTGTGCATTTTTTACTCCTAACTCCACTCGTCACTGGCTATTCCAGAAGTGGCTGTGAATTTATGCTTCTAGAAGCAGATATTGATAATTCATACATCCACACTATCAGTTATCTTGGGAGGAGAAGAAAAATGTCTGGCTTTGAAATTGATAGGGGTCTTGGGGTAAAAGGGGGATGGGTTTCCTTTTGCGGAATCCCTAGTGCATGATGCCGCTGAAGAGGAAGCTTACATTTCTCTTTTTCACTTTGTATGAAAAACACTATTCTCCCTCGAGCCCTGTGGTGAGGTTGAGGCAGCCAATGTCCCAGGTCTGCATTCCCAAACTCGTCCCCCTTTTTGCCTCGGAACGCCGTTCCCTTGCTCCCAGTGAATCGCACATCCGTTGTTTTACCACCCAGCTTATTTGATCCCCGTGGAAGATGAATGGCTTTGACTAAAAAAATTAAACAATGGCAGAACTAAAGTACAGCACAGACTAAACCTTACTGCCCCGCAGAGTTTCCTTTCTTTCTTCCCATTTCTGAGATCAGGTCTGGGTTTCTTTGCTATCCATGCGTATTTGCTGGAATTCTTTAAAATCACTGGTGTTTCTTTTTAGAAATTCGAAATTATGGTCATTTGTCTTTCATAGTTTTCTTTTTGGTAGGAAGCAGCGCCACGTGTGAACGGTCCACCAGATACAGAATGTGGAGATCGGGGATGGTGCCTTGATTCTGTCACGTGACTCTTTGAACCTAGCTCCCAGATCTGTCACTTCAGAATACTCGTTTTCTCACTTGCAAAGTGGAAGCAATATAGTTGCCTTGCTTTGACCTTTAGGGTAGTTGGGAAGATACAAAAATATGATGTATATAGAAGCAATTTGAAAACTTTAAAATGCACTAAATACGAAAGGAATTAGCTTGATAAAACTTAGAGCAAACTTACAAAATACATGTGAGTAGAAAACAAGCAGGGAAATATAACCTAAGTCTGTTCCAGTGTTTTATGGAATATGAATTAATCGGTGCAGAGATACCTAATTTTTAACTGGAAAATAGCATTTCTGAGCGACTGCTGCTACAATGACATTTCAGATTTCTATCTTGAGAGACAACCTGAATGAGGACCAGATCCTCATCACATACAAAATATTCTGTCACCGATTTCCATCATCCTGAAAATGCAATCATTAACGTACTACACTGCTCAACAGCTAATAAAGTTTCTGGAAAGCCATTGTGCATTCTCCATTTCTTGCTCTCAGAGCCTGGAGGTTAAATTATCGGTATATTCAGTTTGGATGCCAGGACAAATCACAGGCAGCACTTCTCAGGGACTGGGACTGGTGAGTCTTTATGATGGTGGTCGGGGTAGCACAGCTTCCACAGTGGGCACTCTAGCATAATGCCAAGTTGACCTGAATGACCAGGGGAAGGCTGCAAGGCTGCTAATCTGTGAATTCCCCAGACATTTGGAGCCCTAGAGCATCCTGTTTCAAAGGCTAACATACCTGAAAATGCAAACTTGAGATCAGATGATCCTCGTTCCTTCCCACGTCCTCTGGACATAGGCAAGGAGGCAGGGATTTAGGATCCACACTCAACGACCCATGGTGAGTCTAGACACATCCAGTCTAGACAAACATCTCATGGAATGAGGAGGGTCTAGAAGACAGCATTCACCCTACTTGCCCAGTGTCTGTAAATTTCTGCTTTTAGCCTCACCTTGTGTTGGGAGTATTTGCACTTTTCCTTTGCTTGGCAGCGGGACAACAAGAAAGATAAATGCCATTCACCCTGGGGCCACAGCCTTCAGGAAGCAGCCAGAGGGTTTGACCCACCCCAGGAGTGAGAGAAAAACACACTTATGAATGTCAGTGGGTCACGCGGCCTAACTTAGATGAGACTTACTTTTGTATACATGGATCACTGAAACACCAGGCCAGCCTGGGGAGTGTGAGCTATCCCCAGGGATGTGTGGCAGTAGCCTGACCACACGACCACAACTGGTTTCCAGGTGCTCAATGTCATGTTCACGTACTGCTGAAGACCTGGAGAGATGAATATACTGTGAAAGAGAACCCCGGGCAATGAGGCCATTGGAAAATTTCAAGTGGAGCAGATTTCTCCTCCCTGGGCTAGGATGGGGATGGGATAGTACTTGCAGGCCTGTTGCCCCTTTGGAAGAGGAAGCACGGGGCTGAAGAAGCCTAGAAGGTAGTCCAAGTCTCCATATGAGGTGGAGAGATGGGGGGGGCCGGGCAGGCAAAGACAGAGATGATTGGTAAAGTTCCTCTCGATGCTCTTTTATAAAAATGTATGTGCCTATGCTTCTTAGAAGAAGGGATTGAAGAAGAGGGAATTGAAGAGATTAAGAAAACAAACAGAACTATTGGGCAAATGTAGAAACCAATGGTATTTAAGGAGATGTAGAGGAAAAGGACAGCAGGAAGAGAGAGAACAGAAGACAGATTAATCTACAAATTACATCAGTTTTTAGGAGATTGGAATCAAGAGTTTCTTGAGGGATGTTTCTGGAAGGAAAAGATTAATTGCTAGATGCCTCAGAATATGACCCGTGATTAAACCCTCCTTGCCACATTGACTCAAGCTTCCAAGATTAAGGAGCCGAGATGAAGCTCTTCTACTTCCTTGTCAAGATTGTTTATCAAGTAATAAGTGGCAGGTATTGATGGGATGCAGCTGCACCAGAGAATGGACACTAGTTAGGTACCCCCGAGGCTGAGGGAGAGACATGACTTAAAAGGTTTGAAGTTAAAGGAACCTAGAGCTTATGAATTCCCTGAACAAAGGTGATCCATGACCCTCAGCATGGTCTCTTCAATCACACGTGTTCTTGGTATAGGGTGACTGAGACCATGGGATGCACAGTAATGGTTGTTGCTTGTCTCTATCTTTTCTTAAAATGAAATGAACCTGGCACTGAGTGGAACCTATTATGTCTAATGAATCTGACTGTCAGTTTGAACTCTGAATGGCTGCTGATGGTCTGATGGCTCTGAACAGGGGAATAGTGACAAGAAAAGAAAAGAAAAGAAAAACTTCTGCAAACTTCTAGAATCAGGCCAGGGGTGATGGGGAAACAGAACAATAATGAAAATATCTTGGAGGCATTATCATAGAATTTGGATGGTTCAGATAGGTACACAGGTGGAAAGTCCAGAGAAAGATGACTATGTGCTTAGCATGAAATGAATGGTTCAAAGCTTCTGGGAAGAAGAACATTTAACATGTGAATTCCCAGAAATAATATAAAATAATTTATGTCTGTGTATCCTACAGAGGGGAAAGGAAGTGAGAAGAAGAGCTGCCAACATGAAAATGTCCCACCTAAATACTGGTGACATGGTGTATGTTTTCCTAGTACCCCAAAGAATCTATTTGAATAGAAACATAATAGAAGTTCACGACTTACTTAAACACCTGTGGTTTGGTGGTTTTGGGGTTGGATAAAACATCACTTTCCATACAAGTAATTTAGGTTAAAAGGAATTTAAATGGCTGAGAGCTGCACACTGGTTTCCGTTGCTTTGGGGTTCACTTGCTAGTCATTCATTTACAGCACATCTCCTATGTATATTCTCCCATAAGTCCCTTTTTGAAAGCAGTCTCCTCTGACCGTAGTTTTAAGGGAAATAAAACATAGTAGTGATTCAGGAGGCTCTTTAACAGATGTCATTAGTAAGAATTATAAAGCCAAAGACAAGCAACATCGGCAAAATCCAACATTTCAATATTGACAAGAACGTGGACCAGATGACAAGAAGGCTGTGAAAATAATTTAGACAAATCAGGCAGTGCATAGAGTAGTAGCATTCAATCAGACACTTAACTAACTTGGGTAGATTCAAATTTTAAAAATGTAGTGAAGTTGGTTAGTGTTTTAACTTTAATTCTTGGACTTTGTGTCACGAGATCAACTCATGTGGAGGAGATGCACTTGGAATCTAATGTCCATGATGGCTAATAATGACCTCAAGTTTCCAGGGAGTGCCAGGTGAATGATTACCTTGCACGTCAAAAATCTCCCATCAGTAAGGAGCTTCAGACTAGTAAGAAGAATCTCCAACATTCCTGAAATGATATCCTTGTTTCTATCAATGACCTATCACTTTTAATTCTGAAAAATTTGACAAGAGATATAGTTAGATACACAAAGTTAATAAACCCAAGACATTAATTCATCTTGCGGGATAATCTGTACTGGTGTTCACAGGTTGTGTAATGCATAGAGGCAACTTAATATTTTAGATAATTTCTTAGGATAGCCTTGGAATTCCGATGTAAAATAATTGAGTAGCTGACCTTAGAATTGGGATTTTTAAATGGATTCATTTCATTTCTTTAGTATATTTATAAGCCAGAACATTTGCAAACATTTATTTATGGAAGTCATTTTTCAATCAGTGACACCACTGGAAGGCAGTTACAAGGACTAAGCAAAATAAATAATTCACTAATTCCTTGTTTCAGGATAAGAGACAGGGAAAAGGTCCCAATTAATGAGACAGTGGGAATCTGACGTTTGGAGGCTAACAACTTAGTAACCTTCAGTTAAAGTTGCAGCCCTGGCATTTCTAAAAGTATTGTGGTTCCTAACATTCTAACTGATTCAGGCTTAAAGCAATAGAGAAAAACCTTTGATCCTTTATAAGGTGTAAATGAGTTGTTGCCCCAATAAATTAACTTACTATTTTCTTTTTTTTATTAAAATAATTTCATCTTTTAGAAAATCAGTGTGCTATATCTACTTAGCTTAAAATAGTTTTGTGCTAAAATAGATGTTTCTTTTTAAGGTGCGGTAATGCTGTATGTTTCAAAATCATGGTCCCAATTTTATGGAATTCAGTCCTTGGGTTGAGGTCAGCAGGGGGCTAGTGTGGCTGTGAGGAGTGAAACAAGTGAGTGAGGGGCAGTGATGTCTCTGGAAATGAACCCACCAGAAAGCAAAAGAACTGCAAGCTCATCAATGTACCCTAGATCCGTCTTTACACATTTCAGATCAAAACAACTCATTATGCAGGCATCTAAATTCCAGAGCAGCGGGGGCATCTTTCCTAAGTCTCTTCTAATCCTTTTATAGTAAAGTTTCTCTTTGATAGATATGTTTTTGTTTCTTGAACAACATTCAGCAATGTTGACTTCTTCCATGCCTTACCGAACAGTGGGCTTTTGTCAGAATATTTATTTCTTGACATCCCAATTACAAGTTATGCCAGATGATATGGTTGTCATTTCTCCATGTTTCTTAGTGCCTTGAAAATTTCAAGCTCAAGACCATGCTACATTGCCCACGTTTTCTGAAATGCCTTTTCTTCACATCATCATCATTCTGCTCATTAAAAGATTATGCCCTTTTTTTCACGGAAATAGAACAAACAGTCCTAAAATTTGTGTGGAACCAAAAAGACCCCAAATAACCAAAGCAATCTTGAGAGAGAAGAACAAAACTGGAGGCACCACACTTCTTGATTTCAAACTATATTACAAAGCTCTAGTAATTAGAACAGTATGATATTGGCATAAAAACAGACATGTAGATCAGTGGAACAGAGTAGAGAGCCCAGAAATAAACCTATGCATATGGTCAATTAACTTACAACAAAGGAGGAAATAATATAGAATGGGGGAAAAGACAGTCTCTGCAATAAACGGTGCTGGGAAAACTGAACAGCTATCAATACATGCAAAAGAATGAAACTGGACCGCTATCTTACACCATACACAACAACAAACTCAAACTGGATTAAAGACTAGAACGTAAGACCTGAAACAATAAAGCATCTAGAAGAAAACATAGATGATATGCTCCTTGACATAGATCTTGGTAATCATTTTTTGAATATGACACCAAAAGCAAAGGCAACAGGAGCAAACATAAACAAGTGGGACTACATCAAAGTAAAAATCTTCTGCACAACAAAGGAAACCATCGATCAAATGAAAAGGCAACTTACAGAATGGGAAAAAATAATTTCAAACATATATCTTATAAGGGGTTAATATCCAAGATATACAACAAACTCATACAACTCAATAGCCAAAACCCCTATCTGATTAAAAAATGGACAAAAGATCTGAATAGACATTTTTCCAAAGAACACATACAGATGGCCAACAGGTACCATCATTAATCATCAAGGAAATGCAAATGAAAACCACAGTGAGATACCACCTCACACCTGTTAGAATGGCTATTATCAAAAAGACAAATAACAAGCATTAGTGAGGATGTGAAAAAAGGGAACCTTCTTGCACTGTTGCTGGGAATGTAAATTGGTGCAGCCACTATGGAAAACAGTATGGAGGTGCCTCAGAAAATTAAAAATAGAACTACCATATGATCCAGCAATTCCACTTCTGGGTATTTATCCAAAGAAAGCAAAGACACTAATTTGAAGATATATACACCCTCATGTTCATTGCAGCACTATTTACAATAGACAAGATATGGAAAAGACCTAAGTGTCCATAGATGAATGGGTGGATAAAAAAGATGTGATTATATGTATATATAAAATGGAACATTACTCTATAATAAAAAAACAATGAAATATTGCTTTTTGTGACAGCATGGATGGACTTTGAGGGAATTATGCTAAATGAAATGTCAGAAAGAGACAAATACCTTATGATCTCTCTTATAGGCAGGATCTAAAAAATCAACCAACCAACCAAGCAAACAAAAAACAAGCTCATAGATACCAAGAACAGACTGGTGGTTTCAAAAGGCAGGGAGTGGGGATGAGAGAAATGGGTGAGCAGGTTTTTTGTTTTTGTTTAAATAAATTGAACTTAAATAAGGTTATATCCTGGAGCCTATATTAACCCTTTCCTGGGTTGCATCTTATACAGCTTAGACTCAAAGATCGAGTTCCAAAGCCTTCAGCTTCACGTACTCCTTAAGCTCATGGTCTGTTCTGCAACCTTCCAACAGCAGATTGTATCTGTCAAACACGTGAGGGGGGCAGGGAACACTTTTATTTAGATTTAAGCCAAAAAAAAAAAAAAAAGAATTCCTACCTCATTGTTTACAAATGAAAGTAGGGTTGAACAGGATCAGAATCATCTGAATGAGTGCCTTATTTTTTTTGTTTTTCTTTTTTTTTAAAAAAAATTGTATTTTGTATTGGAGTAGAGTTGATTTACAATGTTGTGTTAGTTTCAGGTGTACAGCAAAGTGATTCAGTTCTACGTATACACGTATCTATTCTTTTTCAGATTCTTTTCCCATATAGGTCATTACAGAGTATTGAGTAGAGTTCCCTGTGCTCTACAGTAGGTCCTTGTTGATTATCTATTTTATATATAGTAGTGTGTGTATGTTCATCCCAACTTCCTAATTTATCACTGGCCCCCTACCTTGCCCCTTTGGTAACCATAAGTTTGTTTTCTAAGTCTGTGAGTCTGTTTCTGTTTTGTCATCATCTGAATGACTGTCTCATTTTTTTATGCACTTAAAAATATCCCCTTACGGAGATTGATTCATGCCAATACACTCACTGTCTTGCCCAAAGGCAAGTGCTGGCTACTGAATTAAAGATATAATTCACGTGATTGGCTTATTTTATATTTAATTCTCAGCTTGAGTTTTTACACTGGATATTTCTCAAGTAACCACCAGGCTTTCTGGCCCTGCCTCAGACTTAGATTTGTAACTGATTTGAAGGGTCGGCTGTATCTGGCTTTCAATGAAAGGTCAGTTAGAACTACCAGGGCAGCCCTCCTCCTGCTACTCCAGGTTGTCCGTACGATAATGAAAACAAATCTTTTTGATGCCAAAGAGCAGCTTAGTTCTTCCAATGTCTCCTGTCTTGCTCCCTCCCAATTCCTGCAGGTTCTTAGACTTGCAGGTTGACAAAATACAGCTAGGGTGAACATGACTCTTTCCTTTCGTCCTTTGCCTGGACTGAACATTTTTTTGTTTGTTTGTTTTTTGTGGTACGCAGGCCTCTCACTGTTGCGGCCTCTCCCGTTGCGGAGCACAGGCTCCGGACGCGCAGGCTCAGCGGCCATGGCTCACGGGCCCAGCCGCTCCGCGGCATACGGGATCCTCCCGGACCGGGGCACGAACCCGTGTCCCCTGCATCGGCAGGCGGACTCTCAACCACTGCACCACCAGGGAAGCCCTGGGTTGAATGTTTTGAGCAGAGATTCAGAATGATTTCTAACATCAATTAATTGTCCAATGTTGGACAACCATTTCCATAAGAAAAGTACTAATCTGGAGTCCTTTCTTCTATTGAGAAGAAACAGACTCATCTGACCAGTAAGAGCCAATCTTATGAAATGTTAAATTCCCTTTTCACAAAGATTCGAGATGAGACTGTATCTCCTGTACTAGAAATGGTGGTCATGAGGAGAAATATTTAGCTGAAAGAAGCCTCCTGGCGACTGGAAGAGGAACTAATAGATCAGTGAAAACATAAAAAAGACATTCTGCAGAAACACAAAGCCAAAAGAAGCTAAGGATATCTCCTCAGAAGGTGAAAAAGAAGGAAGAAATGAAAACTAGAGAATAAAGGTGAGAGACAGAGACAAGGAGAACAGATACAAGAACCCCAATAACAGAAATGGTGGAAAGGAAAATACAGAACACACAAAGCAAAAGCAAACAAAGAAAGAAAAACTCCACAAAATAAACAACAAAACAAAACAAAAAGCAAATCTCCAAGCTGAAAATGAATGTGCTCTTTCATATTAAAGGGTTATAGCAAATTCTAAGAAAAGATAATGGAAAGCTACAAAAACAAACTATCTGTACAAATGTATGTAAAATATATTTTTAATTGAAAGACAGATGGGGAAAAATCCTACAAACATACAGGTGTAGGAGAGATTAAAAACAAAAAGGTTACCAACTAATGAAATGAAAAAAGTAGGTGGACATGAGATTTCTTCTCCCAGAACTAAATTTTGAGGGATAATGAAGTATATTATAATGAAGTTAAGGAGTAGAGGAAGAAGCCCAATAATTTTCTATTCAGCTGAACTATTGCTTAGGTATAAAGTAAACACTTAAATATGTTTAGAAATGCATTTCAGAAATGCAAGGGCTCAGAGAATGTGTAACACCCAATTACCTTTCCTGAAGGAAGCATAAATAATCCAATGATGGGAAATCTATGATAAAAGAGAAATGATGATGACAATGAAACCACTAAAATATTATAATATCCGTCATTGTTAATGTCATTATGACACTTTAAGAAAGTGTATAAGTAATCAAAGAAAATGCAAAATCAGAATGTTGTCAGGAAGAAAAAGAAAATTCACGCTGACTAAATTTCACATACCTTTTTCATAACAGAGAGAGTATGAACAGTTTTATCCTCATTAAGCACAGAGAAGGAGACATTCATATTATATTGGACTTACCTGACTATTCACTTACAAACAAGAAATCCAGCTCTGATTAAGTGGGCAGGGAATTTATTGCAAGGGTTTCAGGTAGCTCTCACAATTGACAGGGAGATCGTAGGAAAGGGTTCAGGCAGAATCAGAGGGAGGCAAATCACAACCTATCATGACTCTGAAAGGATGATTTATATGCCTACACCAGAACCATTATCCTGGGAAACCTGCCAGCTTGGTTGGCACCAGGGCTCCTAACATCCTGACCAGCTGTGGGGTCTTAATTACCCTGTAGCCACAGGGAATCAGCTCTCCTGAAACTGCACCTTGAGAGCATGACCAAACGTGCAAAGCCTTCGGGAAGGACACCTGACTGGCTAGACCTAGGACATTTGTCCACCTCTCAGCTGCCAGAAGGATCCAGCCACCACTATCTTGGCCCTGCCTCCTCACGACTGGGATGTCTGTAATTTGGAAAGGGTGAAAGGACAAATGTCCACTCCAGGAAAAGGCACACACAGAAATGTACGTGGACAGCCTCGCACTTTTTAACGTACTGTGAATTGGAGCTCTTTGGTAGGAAATTTGAAAAGCGCTGGACTAGCTGGTATAAAACATATCTATCTATCTATATATATGTGAGGTGGACGTGAGATTTCTTCTCCAGAACAAAATTTGGGGACAGCAGTTAATGGAGTGCATTATGAGGATGTTTAAGGAGTAGAGAAAGAACTCCAATAGTTTTCTGTCCGCTTACACGATTGCTTGGGCATAGTGAAAACATTTAAATACTCAATATTCTCAGAAGTGCATTTCAGAAATGCAAGGGCCGTATATATATATGTATATTTTTGACTCAAGGTTTTCGAAGGGTGACCATTATTCTAGGCATGACAGTTAAAATCAGAGTAAGACCTCTCATTTTCTCTTCAGTAGATCCTACTGCTCTGGCTTAGGATCACAGTCACACCTACATTTGGCTTAAAGACCAAATGTAGGGCTGCAAAAATGAGGATTTATGTCTCTAATATAATGAGGCTTCAGATTCAGGATAACCTAACACGACTCTTTTCTCAGTGAATTTTACCTAAATGTCAAAATTTGTGTGCCAGGACTAGCTCCAAATATTTTCCTTGCCACCCTGATCTGGCCTCCAGACAAGAACATAACTTATAGAGGTTCCAGTTGCAGTGAATTTAAAGTGGATCGCTTTTATTTTTACAAGGATTTCCCTGCCAAGTTCGAAAACCTGGAAACTTCTGTTAGCATGCTTGAGACGGCACTCAGGGCAAGGGTTTGAGTCCTCACTGACTTCTACTTCTCAACACTTTTGGAAGTTTAAAATGGCCATGATTTTCAACTATTTCAGGTAGTATTTTGGTTCCTTTGCTGCATCTTCAGATTTGAGGATGTCAAGATAACATTTGTCTGATTAGATTTTCTATTATTTAGATAATTTGGCAGTCACACCACATACAGCTTTTCTTCCGTACGTCCATGACCAATCTCAGAGAACCTGATCTCCAGGATTCATCTATTCTTTTCAAATGTAGATTTTAGTTTTGATGCCAAAAACTAGAAAAAAATATCATCAGAGTGGAAAGTTGTAATATTTTTGACTGTTATTGTCAAAACATAAAAATTATTTCAACTCCTATTAGGGCTATAGGACCCAACATGCATATCTAAAGGTATGATATTTCGCTGATGAAGTTGATGATGGTTTATTCATTAGTAAACAAACACTTATTGAATTATCTCTGGGTCAGACACACCTCTAGGCACTGGAAATACATCATTGTATCGTAAAAACAAAATCCTGCTCAGGGGCAGCTTCCATGCTAGTGGGGAGAAGCAGAAAATAAATAAGTCAACCAACTTATAGAACAGGTTACCACATGGTAATTGATGTGGAGCAAAACATACAAGGAAGAGGGAAACGGGTTTGCGATTTTCAATGAGGTGGTTATGAACGTCTTACCCTGCACTTAACTTTACCACATGGACTTGAAGAATGTTGGAGATGATGACTGTGATGTCTGGTCAGAGGAAATAGCCTGTGGAAACACTAGAATGAATAGCCTGTGGGAAGACGACCATTTCCAAGCATCAGGAAGGGACTAGGGTGGCAGCAGAATGAACATGGCAGGTAGGTGATGACGATGGTGGGGACGTGCCTGAAAGCTCATCCATGTTCCCTGACTCAAAATATGTCATGAGGGCTTCCCTGGTGGCGCAGTGGTTGAGAGTCCGCCTGCCGATTCAGGGGACACAGGTTCGTGCCCCGGTCCGGGAAGATCCCACATGTCGCGGAGCGGCTGGGCCCGTGAGCCACGGCCGCTGAGCCTGTGCATGCGGAGCCTGTGCTCCGCAACGGGAGAGGCCACAGCAATGAGAGGCCCATGTACCGCAAAAAAGAGAAAAAAAAAAAAATGTCATGAGGCTCCAAGATCAAGGAACGTGGTGCCAGTGTTTCCTGTATTCAACTCAGCAGAGAAAGGGTCCTCATAGCAAAAAGGAATTCTCAGGCTGTTACATCCACGTGGATGGAAAGATGCCTTAAGTACTAAACATTCATGGCACTAATTTCGAGCAAGTCCGTGTACACAAAGATGCAAAGTGAAGAAGACAGGAAATACTTTTTTCCAGGTTTTCGTAACAGTTTGTATACAGATTCTGAAGCACAAAGAAGGGGCATGCTGGTTGGCTGTACATAACGGAGGAGAGATAGATTTGAAGTTCTGAATAAGAAGTAGAGAATTGCAGTCTGGCTAACAGCCTGGGAGAATAGTGAGGCTTGAGGAGAATGCCAGAGAGAGACAGCCCTGGTGGTTCCCAAGGATCTGGAGGACATGAAGACTCGAAATGAAATTTCAGTTGAGAATTAGATATAAAAAAAGGAAGCAGACAACAGGGTCTCCGCTCTTAATCTGGTAGCAACACTTTACCTTGGCCGAGAGTGTGAATGTGTCAACTCTTATCTATCCTGTAGAGCAGGTGTCCGTAAATAGCTGTTGAATCAATGAATCTGATTTTGTCATACCTAACAAAAGTTCTTTGAGACACCGAGTTCCACACCACATAAAAACCCATCTTGTCTACGTCTCCCTCAACAGCTCTAGACGAAAGCTTTCCATCAAGAATGAAGACTTTGCCAAATTGGCAGGACTTAGTAGTTTTCTTCTTAGTTTTTTTTTTTTTTTTTTTTGCGGTACGCAAGCATGTGGGATCTTCTTGGACTGGGGCACGAACCCGTGACCCCTGCATCGGCAGGCGGACTCTCAATCACTGCGCCACCAGGGAAGCCCTCTTCTTAGTTTTATAAGCCCATGATCCATCTTGGTCCTTTTCTGCCTGATGAGGTTGTGATTGACTATAGGTTGCTTCCCAACCCGGATGTGGATTTTTTTTTTTTAATTTTTTTATGGTCTGTTAGCAGATCCATGCCAGCCTGATGGGCTACAACCATGCCAACCCTTGCTCCGCTGGTAATATTTACATCCTGTATAAAAAGAGAGGATAGAAACTAGTATTTCTAAGATTCTGATGTTTCAAAAACAATGCTCTATGATCTTATTCATAATTCATCATTGCTCTTTGAGGCAGGTTCTTTACAAATCACTATAATGGGGCTGAAGAACGTCAAGGCTATGCCACTTATTATGTATAATGGATCACATCGACCTGATTGGAAAATCTGTGCTGTTTTCACTTCATTGGATTCATATTGTTCTCATTCCCCAAAGCTGAGTTCCTCTATCTTGACTGAATCGGGATTTTGCCTGGTTCTTTCCTTACCTTTTTACCGCTATCTCTGTAATACCACAACTTAAAAATCTTCTCTACTTGCTTAATGAAAAGCAGAAGCTGGAGGTGAGGGACAGTTGGACACCAAGGTATGTTAAACTCCTACCACTTGGAGGTAGGCTTTGAGAGGTACCTTTCATCCACCATGTTATGTCCCCTTTACAAACCTGTGCATTCCATATATTACAGCAATTATGCATACTACATGAGGAGCAGAGAGAATAGTTCATATAGTTGTGTTCAAGCTAATAACTAGCAGAGCTGAGATTGCGCAAAAGTCCATCTCTCCTCAAAGTCCTTGAAATTACTTTTCTCTATGTTACCGTCTTCCTTATATTCTTTAGTCTTCTGCCTGAATTCTCCCCCTTTTCTGAAGACTTCAGTACTTTAAAAAAATGTATTTTATTGAAGTATAGTTGATTTATAATGTGTTAATTTCTGCTGTACAGCAAAGTGATTCAATTATACATATATATTCTTTTTCATGTTCTTTTCCATTGTGGTTTATTAAAGGATACTGAACAGAGTTCCCTGTGCTATACTGTAGGACCTTGTTGTTTATCCATTCTATATGTAATAGTTTACATCTGCTAATCCCAAACTCCCGTTCCATCCCTCCCCCTCTCCCCTCTCTCTTGACAACCACAAGTCTGTTCTCTATGTCTCTGAAGGCTTCAGTACTTTTAATGCTATTAATTACAATAGAGAAAGTCCTCTGGTAGCAGAGCAAACTCTCCCTGACAGTGGCTGGGAGTCTGGGGCAGAATGTTCTTAGGCGGGAGCAGTATCATTAGAGCATCTCTTCAGCTTGTATGTCCTCACGACCAAATTACTCTCGGGCAGGGTTGAGAGTAGAATGCAGCGAAATATTTACAAACAATCACCATTCTATTAGCAGACAGACTTAGAGATACACAAAGAGAAAGACAAAAATAAGAAAGTGAGTTAGATATTCAGTGTTACTCATAGACCCACCATCCCTTTGAATAGGTTTGAACTGAGCATAGCAACCCCTCGGACTTTCTGTATCAGACTCTGGGGACATTGGCAGATTGGTTGGCAGGTTGACCTTCTCAGCATTTGTGGCCAATTCGTCTTGCAAAGGAGACAATACACATGAAAAGCCCTGGGCAAAGTTTATTTTCATACATGAACTATTATTTTAAATGTGAAATATGCTCATTGCATATTATTAAAAATATACAGAAACTCTCTCCTAAACCCGTCAATCATAGGTAACTTCTGTAAATAACTTCCCACGTGCTTTACCAAAATTTTAAATTCTACATTTGAAAATTATAATATGGCCTATAATGCACTTCAACTTACTATATTAAACGATATAACATATAGGGCACGACTTTCTATTTTGTCATAGAGAGAGCTAGCTCCGTCACTTTCATGACTGCATTGCATTCTAGTATTTAGAGTTATCACTTATGCATAATGTTTTAAATTTTAAAAAATAAAGGTGAAATAAATATATTTATACATGTATCTTTTGTTTTTATGTCTCTATAAGATATTAGAATTAAAAAGAATGGCTGTATAGGTGTCTTATATAATTAGATGGACATAGGCTAGTTGCTCACCAAAAGTTTTCATACTTTAAACTTCCACCAAGAGTTCAAAACAAATGACAGTTTTTTCTAAAGTCCTCCAAATTGGATATTATCACTCTTTTTGGTCTTTCCAGTTGGATGAATAAAAAATGATATCTCATTGCTAAAATTTATATTACTGAGTTTGATTCTTTTAAAAAATTTAGTTAGCAATGTGTATTTTTTCTGTGAATTGCCTATTTACGTCTTAATGTAACTTTGTTATTGGAATGCAGACTAATTTATACCCGACTTTCTGCTTGTATTTTACACATTATAAGTATTATTTATTTATTTATTTATTAATAGGTGTTAATAATTTATTTAATTAATTATTAATAGTTGATTATTATATGTGTTGAAAATATTTTATCTGGCTTGTCTTTCAAGGGTCACCCTGGTTTTTGGTCTTCTTTGTTTATTTGCTTGTCTTTGGTTATATAAAATGATGTTTTAATTCCATTAGAATAATGAATATTCCCCGCTTATTTGATTTAATGATATCCTTAAAAAGAGATTTCCACTTAAATTTTATTTTAAAACATCATCTATATTTGCTTTTATTCCACTAAAGTTTTTGTCTGTTTGGTTTTTTTTAGGTAGCTTAACAGAAATTTATTTCTCACACTTTGGAGGCAGGAAGTCCAAGATCAAGGTGCCAACAGGGTTGGTTTCTGATCAGAGTTCTCTCCTTGGCATAGAGACAGCTGCCTTCTCACTGTGACCTCATGTGGCCTTTACTCTGTGCCTATGCACTCCTTGTGTCTCTTACTCTTCTTATAAGGACACAGGTCCTACTGGCTTAGGACCCCACACTTATTACCTCATTTAATCTTAATTACCTCCTTAAAGGCCCTATCTTCACATGCAGTCATCTAGGGGCTAGGGCTTCAAAATGTGAATTTTGAGCAGACATGGTTCAGTCCAAAACAGCACATGTGCGTGAGTTTCTTTGGGAAGCTTATCAAGAAGTGAAACTGCTGACTCCTAGGGTGAGCATATGGTCAACTTGAGTAGATGATGGCAAACTGTTACCCCAAGTGGTTGTACCAATTCACACTCCTGACCAAAGTGCTTGAAAGTCTCTGTTGCTCCTCATTCTTGCCAGTCCTCAGTATGTCAGTCATTTTATTTATTTATTTATTTATTTGTGGTACGCGGGCCTCTCACTGTTGTGGCTTCTCCCGTTGCGGAGCACAGACTCCGGACGTGTAGGCTCAGTGGCCATGGCTCACGGGCCCAGCCGCTCCGCGGCACGTGGGATCCTCCCAGACCGGGGCACGAACCCGCGTCCCCTGAATTGGCAGGCGGACTCTCAACCACTGCGTCACCAGGGAAGCCCCATGTCAGTCATTTTAACTTGTGCTCATGTGGTGGGTGCGTAATGACATCTTCTTGGCTTTTATTTGCATTACTCTGGTTATTAATTAGGTTGAGTGCCTTTTCATTTTTTAGTGCCCATTTGGATATCCTCTTTTGTGAAGCACTTGTTCAAGAGTTTTGCCCACTTTTCTCTTGGGTTGATACCTTTTTCTTACTGATTTGTGCAGGAATTTTAAAAAATATGTTAATGATAGTCCTCCTGTTAGTTATATACAGCATTACAAATATATTTACCCTCTGTTACATATCTTTTTATTTTCTTTATTATGTATTTATCTTATATTCCTTTATCATGTATTCCTTATCATAAAAGGAATCTTAATTTTAAAATAGTTAAATTTTATCAGTCTTTTTTTGATGATGTGTTAATGTAGGTTTATTTTATTTTATTTTTTATACAGCAGCTTCTTATTAATTACCTATTTTATACATATTAGTGTATATATGTCAATCCCAATCTCCCAGTTCATCCCACCACCACCACCCCACTCCACCCACTTTCCCCCTTGGTGTCCATACTTTTTTTCTCTATATCTGTATCTCTGTTTCTGCCTTGCAAGCCAGTTCATCTGTACCATTTTCCTAGATTCCACATATATGTATTAATATGCGATATTTGTATTTCTTATTCTGACTTACTTCACTCTGTATCACAGCCTCTAGGTCCATCCATGCCTCTACAAATGACCCAATTTCATTCCTTTTTATGGCTGAGTAATATTCCATTGTATATATGTACCACATCTTCTTTATCCATTCGTCTGTTGATGGGCATTTAGGTTGCTTCCATGACCTGGCTATTGTAAATAGTGCTGCGATGAACACTGGGGTGCATGTGTCTTTTTGAATTATGGTTTTCTCTGGGTATATGCCCAGTAGCAGGATTGCTGGGTCATATGGTAATTCTATTTTTGGCTTTTTAGGGAACCTCCATACTGTTCTCCAAAGTGGCTGTATCAATTTACATTCCCACCAACAGTGCAAGAGGGTTCCCTTTTCTCCACACCCTCTCAAGCATTCGTTGTTTGTAGATTTTCTGATGATGCCCATTCTAACTGGTGTGGGGTGATACCTCATTGTAGCTTTGATTTGCATTTCTCTAATAATTAGTGATGTTGAGCATGTTTTCATATGTTTGTTGGCCATCTGTATGTCTTCTTTGGAGAAATGTCTATTTAGGTCTTCTGCCCTTTTTTGGATTGGGTTGTTTGTTTTTTTAATATTGAGCTGCATGAGCTGTTTATATATTTTGGAGATTAATCCTTTGTCTGTTGATTTGTTTGCAAATATTTTCTCCCATTCTGAGGGTTGTCTTTTCATCTTGTTTTATTCCACTAAAGTCTTTATATGTACCTTTTAAAGTTTGAATTCCAACATTGTACCAGAGAGTATTAACTCTTTAATACAGAGTTAATACTCTTTGATACAGAGAGTGATGTTAGAATTCAAACTTTAAAAAACCTTATATTTGTTTCTAAACAGCTATTTTTAAAGTCTAATGGCTCACAACCAAGACAGTGTTCTCCCACAGATTTATGTTTTAGGGTGGATAACATCATGAAGTGTTTTTATGAATATGTATTTCACATCTAACAAATATAACTATATAAATACATGTATATACTATATATATATATATATATATATATATATATATATAAACTATATGTATGTATGTCTATACCTACACATGGTTATATTTTATATTAGGCCTGTGTACATATATATATAAATATAATCTTATCTATCTTCCAAATATTTTAATTGCCTTGCACAAATATTTTTTAGCAAAATATAAACTTTTTAGAATATTACAAAAAATAAAATAAATTTACACGTAAAATTTGAGTTTTATAATTTCATATTTAATGTAGTCAACTGACAATTTATGTTGGCTATTCTTTTCAACACATTTTGAATTTTCTTTTTAACAAATTTTATAAATAGGTTGGTTTCATGGTCTATTTCAGGAACCAACCCAAAGAAACATAAAGTTAAGATAAATGGACCTAATTAGTTAAAATGATGTGTTCTGTCCTTTTTTTTTTTTTTTTTTTTTTTTTTTTAACATCTTTATTGGGGTATAATTGCTTTACAATGGTGTGTTAGTTTCTGATTTATAACAAAGTGAATCAGCTATACATATACATGTGCTCCCATGTGTCTTCCCTCCTGCATCTCCCTCCCTCCCACTCTCCCCCTCCCACCCCTCCAGGCTGTCCCAAAGCCCCGAGCTAATATCCCTGTGCCTTGCGGCTGCTTCCCCCCAGCTATCCACCCCACCACGTTTGTTAGTGTGTATATGTCCATGACTCTCTCTCGCCCTGTCAAAACTCACCCTTCCCCCTCCCCATATCCCCAAGTCCGCTCTCCAGTAGGTCTGCGCCTCCATTCCTGTCTTATCCCTAGGTTCTTCATGACATTTTTTCCCCTCAAATTCCATATATATGTGTTAGCATACGGTATCTGTCTTTGTCTTTCTGACTTACTTCACTCTGTATGACAGACTCTAGGTCTATCCATCTCATTACAAATATCTCAATTTCATTTCTTTTTAAGGCTGAGTAATATTCCATTGTGTATATGTGCCACATCTTCTTTATCCATTCGTCCGATGATGGGCGCTTAGGTTCTTTCCATCTCCGGGCTATTGTAAATAGAGCTGCAATGAACATTTTGGTACATGACTCCTTTTGAATTTTGGTTTTCTCAGGGTATATGCCCAGTAGTGGGATTGCTGGGTCATATGGTAATTCTATTTGTAGTTTTTTAAGGAACCTCCATACTGTTCTCCATAGTGGCTGAACCAATTCACATTCCCACCAGCAGTGCAAGAGTGTCCCCTTTTCTCCACACCCTCTCCAGCATTTATTGTTTCTAGATTTTTTGATGATGGCCATTCTGACTGGTGTGAGATGATATCTCATTGTAGTTTTGATTTGCATTTCTCTAATGATTAATGAGGTTGAGCATTCTTTCATGTGTTTGTTGGCATTCTGTATATCTTCTTTGGAGAAATGTCTGTTTAGGTCTTCTGCCCATTTTTGGATGGGGTTGTTTGTTTTTTTGTTATTGAGCTGCATGAGCTGCTTGTAAATTTTGGAGATTAATCCTTTGTCAGTTGCTTCATTTGCAAATGTTTTCTCCCATTCTGAGGGTTGTCTTTTGGTCTTGATTATGGTTTCCTTTGCTGTGCAAAAGCTTTGAAGTTTCATTAGGTCCCATTTGTTTATTTTTGTTTTTATTTCCATTACTCTAGGAGGTGGGTCAGAAAGGATCTTGCTGTGATTTATATCATAGAGTGTTCTTCCTATGTTTTCCTCTAAGAGTTTGATAGTTTCTGGCCTTACATTTAGGTCTTTAATCCATTTTGAGCTTATTTTTGTGTATGGTGTTAGGGAGTGATCTAATCTCATACTTTTACATGTACCTGTCCAGTTTTCCCAGCACCATTTATTGAAGAGGCTGTCCTTTCTCCACTGTACATTCCTGCCTCCTTTATCAAAGATAAGGTGTCCATATGTGCATGGGTTTATCTCTGGGCTTTCTATCCTGTTCCACTGATCTATCTTTCTGTTTTTGTGCCAGTACCATACTGTCTTGATTACTGTTGCTTTGTAGTATAGTCTGAAGTCAGGGAGCCTGATTCCTCCAGCTCCTTTTTTCGTTCTCAAAATTGCTTTGGCTATTCGGGGTCTTTTGTGTTTCCATACAAATTGCGAAATTTTTTGTTCTAGTTCTGTGAAAAATGCCAGTGGTAGTTTAATAGGGATTGCATTGAATCTGTAGATTGCTTTGGGTAGTAGAGTCATTTTCACAATGTTGATTCTTCCCATCCAAGAACATGGTATATCTCTCCATCTATTTGTATCATCTTTAATTTCTTTCATCAGTGTCTTATAATTTTCTGCATACAGGTCTTTCGTATCCTTAGGTAGGTTTATTCCTAGATATTTTATTCGTTTTGTTGCAATGGTAAATGGGAGTGTTTTCTTGATTTCACTTTCAGATTTTTCATCATTAGTATATAGGAATGCCAGAGATTTCTGTGCATTAATTTTGTATCCTGCTACTTTACCAAATTCATTGATTAGCTCTAGTAGTTTTCTGGTAGCATCTTTAGGATTCTCTATGTATAGTATCATGTCATCTGCAAACAGTGACAGCTTTACTTCTTCTTTTCCGATGTGGATTCCTTTTATTTCCTTTTCTTCTCTGATTGCTGTGGCTAAAACTTCCAAAACTATGTTGAATAAGAGTGGTGAGAGTGGGCAACCTTGTCTTGTTCCTGATCTTAGTGGAAATGCTTTCAGTTTTTCACCATTGAGGATGATGTTTGCTGTGGGCTTGTCATATATGGCCTTTATTATGTTGAGGAAAGTTCCCTCTATGCCCACTTTCTGGAGGGTTTTTATCATAAATGGGTGTTGAATTTTGTCAAAAGCTTTCTCTGCATCTATTGAGATGATCATATGGTTTTTCTCCTTCAATTTGTTAATATGGTTTATCACATTGATAGATTTGCGTATATTGAAGAATCCTTGCATTCCTGGAATAAACCCAACTTGATCATGGTGTATGATCCTTTTAATGTGCTGTTGGATTCTGTTTGCTAGTATTTTGTTGAGGATTTTTGCATCTATGTTCATCAGTGATATTGGCCTGTAGTTTTCTTTCTTTGTGACATCCTTGTCTGGTTTTGGTATCAAGGTGATGGTGGCCTCGTAGAAGGAATTTGGGAGTGTTCCTCCCTCTGCTATATTTTGGAAGAGTTCGAGAAGGATAGGTGTTAGCTCTTCTCTAAACGTTTGATAGAATTCACCTGTGAAGCCATCTGGTCCTGGGCTTTTGTTTGTTGGAAGATTTTTAATCACACTTTCAATTTCAGTGCTTGTGATTGGTCTGTTCATATTTTCTATTTCTTCCTGATTCAGTCTTGGCAGGTTGTGCATTTCTAAGAATTTGTCCATTTCTTCCAGATTGTCCATTTTATTGGCATAGAGTTGCTTGTAGTAATCTCTCATGATTTTTTTTATTTCTGCAGTGTCAGTTGTTATTTCTCCTTTCTCATTTCTAATTCTATTGATTTGAGTCTTCTCCCTTTTTTTCTTGATGAGTCTAGCTAGTGGTTTATCTATTTTGTTTATCTTCTCAAAGAACCAGCTTTTAGTTTTATTGATCTTTGCTATCGTTTCCTTCATTTCTTTTTCATTTATTTCTGATCTGATTTTTATGATTTCTTTCCTTCTGCTAGCTTTGGGGCTTTTTTGTTCTTCTTTCTCTAATTGCTTGAGGTGCAAGGTTAGGTTGTTTATTCGAGATGTTTCCTGCTTCTTAAGGTGGGCTTGTATTGCTATAAACTTCCCCCTTAGAACTGCTTTTGCTGCATCCCATAGGTTTTGGGTCGTTGTGTCTCCATTGTCATTTGTTTCTAGGTATTTTTTTATTTCCTCTTTAATTTCTTCAGTGATCACTTCATTATTAAGTAGTGTATTGTTTAGCCTCCATGTGCTTGTATATTTTACAGATCTTTTCCTGTAATTGATATCTAGTCTCATGGCGTTGTGGTCAGAAAAGATACTTGATACAATTTCAATTTTCTTAAATTTACCAAGGCTTGATTTGTGACCCAAGATATGATCTATCCTGGAGAATGTTCCATGAGCACTTGAGAAAAATGTGTATTCTGTTGTTTTTGGATGGAGTGTCCTATAAATATCAATTAAGTCCATCTTGTTTAATGTATCATTTAAAGCTTGTGTTTCCTTATTTATTTTCATTTTGGATGATCTGTCCATGGGTGAAAGTGGGGTGTTAAAGTCCCCTACTATGAATGTGTTACTGTCTATTTCCCCTTTTATGGCTGTTAGTATTTGCCTTACGTATTGAGGTGCTCCTATGTTGGGTGCATAAATATTTACAATTGTTATATCTTCTTCTTGGATCGATCCCTTGATCATTATGTAGTGTCCTTCTTTATCCCTTTTAATAGTCCTTATTTTAAAGTCTATTTTGTCTGATATGAGAATTGCTACTCCAGCTTTCTTTTGGTTTCCATTTGCATGGAATATCTTTTTCCATCCCCTTACTTTCAGTCTGTATGTGTCTCTAGGTCTGAGGTGGGTCTCTTGTAGACAGCATATATAAGGGTCTTGTTTTTGTATCCATTCAGCCAATCTGTGTCTTTTGGTGGGAGCATTTAGTCCATTTACATTTAAGGTAATTATCGATATGTATGTTCCTATTCCCATTTTCTATATTGTTTTGGGTTCGTTATTATAGGTCGTTTCCTTCTTTTGTATTTCTTATCTAGAGGAGTTCCTTTAGCATTTGTTGTAAAGCTGGTTTGGTGGTGCTGAACTCTCTCAGCTTTTGCTTGTCTGTAAAGGTTTTAATTTCTCCATCAAATCTGAATGAGATCCTTGCTGGGTAGAGTAGTCTTGGTTGCAGGTTTTTCTCCTTCATCACTTTCAGTATGTCCTGCCACTCCCTTCTGGCTTGTAGGGTTTCTGCTGAGAGATCAGCTGTTAACCTTATGGGGATTCCCTTGTGTGTTATTTGTTGTTTTTCCCTTGCTGCTTTTAATATGCTTTCTTTGTATTTAATTTTTGATAGTTTGATTAATATGTGTCTTGGCGTATTTCTCCTTGTATTTATCCTGTATGGGACTCTCTGTGCTTCCTGGACTTGATTAACTATTTCCTTTCCCATATTAGGGAAGTTTTCAACTATAATCTCTTCAAATATTTTCTCAGTCCCTTTCTTTTTTTCTTCTTCTTCTGGAACCCCTATAATTCGAGTGTTGGTGCGTTTAATGTTGTCCCAGAGCTCTCTGAGACTGTCCTCAGTTCTTTTCATTCTTTTTTCTTTATTCTGCTCTGCAGTAGTTATTTCCACTACTTTATCTTCCAGGTCACTTATCCGTTCTTCTGCCTCAGTTATTCTGCTATTGATCCTATCTAGAGTACTTTTAATTTCATTTATTGCGTTGTTCATCGTTGCTTGTTTCATCTTTATGTCTTCTAGGTCCTTGTTAACTGTTTCTTGCATTTTGTCTATTCTACTTCCAAGATTTCGGATCATCCTTACTATCATTATTCTGAATTCTTTTTCAGGTAGATTGCCTATTTCCTCTTCATTTGTTAGGTCTGGTGGGTTTTTATCTTGCTCCTTCATCTGCTGTGTGTTTTTCTGTCTTCTCATTTTGCTTATCTTACTGTGTTTGGGGTCTCCTTTTTGCAGGCTGCACGCTCGTAGTTCCCGTTGTTTTTGATGTCTGTCTCCAGTGGCTAAGGTTGTTTCAGCGGGTTGTGTAGGCTTCCTGGTGGAGGGGACTAGTGCCTGTGTTGTGCTGGATGAGGCTCGGTCTTGTCTCTCTAGTGGGCAGATTCACGTCTGGTGGTGTGTTTTGGGGTGTCTGTGGCCTTGTTATGATTTTAGGCAGCCTCTCTGCTAATGGGTGGGGTTGTGTTCCTGTTTTGCTAGTTGTTTGGCATAGGTTGTCCAGCACTGTGGCTTGCTGGTCGTTGAGTGAAGCTGGGTGCTGGTGTTAAGATGGAGGTCTCTGGGAGATGTCCACCGTTTAATATTATGTGGAGCTGGGAGGTCTCTTGTTGATCAGTTTCCTGAAGTTGGCTCTCCTACCTCAGAGGCAGAGCCCTGCCTCCTGGGCTGGAGCACCAAGAGCCTTTCATCCACACGGCTCAGAATAAAAGGGAGGAAAAGTAGAGAGAATTATTAGAAGTATGAGGAAAGAAGGAAGGAAAGGAGGAAAGGAAGGAAGGAAGAAAGAAGCAAAGAAGGAAAGAAAGGAGGGAGGGAGGGAGGAAGGAAGGAAGGAAGGAGGGAAAGAAGGGGAAAATGTAGAGAGAATTATTAGAAGTTTGAGGAAAGAAAGAGGGAAAGGAGGAAAGGAAGGAAGGAAGAAAGAAGCAAAGAAGGAAAGAAAGGAGGGAGGGAGGGAGGGAGGAAGGAAGGAAAGAAGGAGGGAAAGAAGGAGAAAATGTAGAGAGAATTAGTAGAAGTTTGAGGAAAGAGAGAAGGAAAGGAGGAAAGGAAGGAAGGAAGAAAGAAGCAAAGAAGGAAAGAAAGGAGGGAGGGAGGGAGGAAGGAAGGAAGGTAGGAGGGAAAGAAGGAGAAAATGTAGAGAGAATTAGTAGAAGTTTGAGGAAAGAAAGAAGGAAAGGAGGAAAGGAGGAAAGGAAGGAAGGAAGAAAGAAGCAAAGAAGGAAAGAAAGGAGGGAGGGAGGGAGGGAGGAAGGGAGGAAGGAAGGAAGGAAAGAAGGAAAAAAGACAGAAAGAAAGAAGATACAGTAAAAATAAAATAAAGTATAATATAGTTATTGTACTAAAAAATATTTAGAACAAAAAAAAAAAAAAAAAAAAAGAAAAAAAAAAAAAAGAACAGATAGAACCCTAGGACAAATGCTGGAAACAAAGCTATACAGAGAAAATCTTACACAGAAGCATACACATACGTGTTCACAAAGAGAGGCAAAGTGGGAAAAATCATAAATCCTGCTCCCAGAGACCACCTCCTCAACCTGGGGTGATTCGCTGTCTAAAGGAGGGAAGGAAGGAAGGAAAGAAAGAAAGAACGAAGGTAAAGTACAATAAAGTTATTACAATTAAAATTAATTATTAAGAAAAAAAAATTTTTTTTTTTTTTAAAAAAAAACATGGACGGATAGAGCCCTAGGACAAATGTTGGAAGCAAAGCTATACAGAGAAAATCTTACACAGAAGCATACACATACACGTTCACAAAGAGAGGCAAAGGGGGAAAAATCCTAAATCCTGCTCCCAGAGACCACCTCCTCAACCTGGGGTGATTTGCTGTCTAAAGGAGGGAAGGAAGGAAGGAAAGAAAGAAAGAAAGAACGAAGGTAAAGTACAATAAAGTTATTGCAATTAAAATTAATTATTAAGAAAGAAAAAAAAATTTTTTTTTTTTTTTTAAAAAAAAAACCATGGACGGATAGAGCCCTAGGACAAATGTTGGAAGCAAAGCTATACAGAGAAAATCTTACACAGAAGCATACACATACACGTTCACAAAGAGAGGCAAAGGGGGAAAAATCCTAAATCCTGCTCCCAGAGACCACCTCCTCAACCTGGGGTGATTTGCTGTCTAAAGGAGGGAAGGAAGGAAGGAAAGAAAGAAAGAAAGAACGAAGGTAAAGTACAATAAAGTTATTGCAATTAAAATTAATTATTAAGAAAGAAAAAAAAATTTTTTTTTTTTTTTTAAAAAACCATGGAAGGATAGAGCCCTAGGACAACTATTGGGAGCAAAGCTATACAGAGAAAATCTTACACAGAAGCATACACCTACACGTTCACAAAGAGAGGCAAAGGGGGAAAAATCATATATCCTGCTCCCAGAGACCACCTCCTCAATTTGGGGTGATTTGTTGTCTAAAGGAGGGAAGGAAGGAAGGAAAGAAAGAAAGAAAGAACGAAGGTAAAGTTCAATAAAGTTATTACAATTAAAATTAATTATTAAAAAAAAATTTTTTTTTTTTTTTTTTAAAAAAAAAAACCCATGGACGGATAGAGCCCTAGGACAAATGGTGGAAACAAGAGTATACAGACAAGATCTCACACAGAAGCATACATGCCCACATTCACAAAAAGAGGAAAAGGGAAAAAAATCACCGATCTCGCTCCTAAATTCCCCCTCTTCAATTTGGGCTCACTCCCTGTCTATTCAGGTATTCCACAATGCAGGGCACATCAAGTTGATTGTGGAGCTTCAATCCGCCGCCTCCGCGGCTGCCGGGAGAGACCTCCCCCTCTCCTCCCTGCTCTCACAGCTCACAGGAGCTCAGCTTTGTACCCGGCCCTGCCCCTGCGCGCTGATCGCTGGAGGGCGTCTGTTTTTTTTGCTCAGACAGGACGGGGTTAAAGGAGCCGCTGATTCGGGAGCTCCGGCTCACTCAGGCCGGGGGTTGGGGGATGGGGGAAGGCGGGGCACTGCGTGCGGGGCGGGCCTGCGGCGGCAGAGGCGGCGTGACGCTGCGGCAGAGGCCGGCGTGACGCTGCACCAGCCTGAGACCCGCCGTGCGGGAAGCTGTCCCCAGATCCCGGGAACCCGGCAGTGGCGGCCTGCACAGGCTCCGCGGAAGAGGGGCGCGGAGAGTGACCTGTGCTCGCACACAGCCCCCCTGGTGGCGGCAGCAGCAGCCCCAGCGTCTCCCGCCCGTCTCTGGGCTCCGCAGTTTCAGCCGCGGCTCGCGCCCGTCTCTGGGGCTCGCGCTTCCCGCCGCGGCTCGCGCCCGTCTCGGGGGCTCGCGCTTCCCGCCGCGGCTCGCGCCCGTCTCGGGGGTCCGCGGTTTCAGCCGCGGCTCGCGCCCGTCTCTGGGGTTTGCGCTTTCAGCCGCGGCTCGCGCCCGTCTCGGGGGCTCGCGCCCTCAGCCGAGGCTCGCGCCCGTCTCTGGGGTTCGCGCTTTTAGCCGCGGCTCGCGCCCTTCTCTGGAGTTCCTTTAAGCAGCGCTCTTAAACCCCTCTCCTCGCGCGCCAGGAAACAAAGAGGGAAGAAAAAGTCTCTTGCCTCTTCGGCCGGTGCAGGCTTTTCCCCGAACTCCCGGCTAGTCGTGGCGCACCAACCCCTCCAGGCTATGCTCAAGCCGCCAACCCCAGTCCTCTCCCCGCGCTCCGTCCAAAACCGAAACCCGAGCCTCAGCTCGCAGCCCCGCCCGCCCCGGCGGGTAAGCAGACCAGCCTCTCGGGTTGGTGAGTGCCGGTCGGCACCGATCGTCTGTGCAGGAATCCCCCCGCTTTGCCCTCCGCACCCGTCGCTGTGCTCCACTCCGCGGTCCCGAAGCTCCCCCCTCCGCCTCCCGCAGTCTCCGCCCGCGGAGGGGCTTCCTAGTGTGTGGAAACTTTTCCTCCTTTACAGCTCCCTCCCACTGGTGCAGGTGCCGTCCTTATTCTTTTGTCTCTGTTTTTTCTTTTTTCTTTTGCCCTACCCAGGTACGTGGGGAGTTTCTTGCCTTTTGGGAGCTCTGAGGTCTTCTGCCAGCCTTCAGTAGGTGTTCGGTAGGAGTTGTTCCACGTGTATATGTATTTCTGGTGTATCCGTGAGGAGGAAGGCGATCTCCACGTCTTACTCTTCCGCCATCTTCCCCTAATCTTCGTGTTCTGTCCTTTTAAAAAAGAGTTAAATATGTACTTTATCTCATCCCACTTAATAACATAAACAGACATAACTGAACACTTTAGTAAAATAACACCCTTGCCAATTCATTATCCAGAACTGAAACTTAAGTCTGGTTTATTTTTCGGGTTCATATGTAAATTGATTTCCAAATGGTGATTTTTCATTCCTAATAATATGTTAACATATTTTCTTTCACAAAATGTGGAGGCTCTGTAATACAAAAGTAATAGTTGATCTTATCTCGTGCTGAGGAAATGTCAGAAATTTGAATAAAGGAGTCTCAGACAATTGAGCTAAATTAATCTGCTTTCAACACAAAAGTTAAGATCAGAATAACCTCGGATAAGTTTTGTTTCCCGTAGCTGCTTCTGTTTGTTAAACTTATACCAGGAGCCATAGAAAAAAGAAATTCCTGCTACATGAATACTTCACCTAATATGTAGACATTTATTGACTCATTAAGCATCTAGCACCCAAGATGAGTTCTAAAAGTGAAAAATGGCAAGGCTCCATTCCAAAGGGAGAAAAAAGATTGCTTCCACTCTGATTTTTTTTTAAAAAACACCACTGTTTATCCTAATAATATACATCCCATAATTTGCAGTTTCCTCACAGTCAGACCTTAAGTTAATAAACATGTAAAATAGGTGAAAATATTTCTCCATGAATATTTACTTACATAATTTCTAAGGGAGAGGTCATAAATACCACTCTATGCAGAAAGAAATGGTTTATTTTACGACATTCTCACAATTTGAAAAGAAAAATCATATTACAAAGACTATCTTGAACATCCTTTAAATTGGTTTTTTTTTCTGTCTTTGCTTTGCTCTGCATTTTAAATTAACCCAAAGAAATAAAAAGAAGAACGAGAGAAAACCAAGGCATTATGACAGGCATTATTTTATGTATGAGTCTAAATGAGATTTTCAAAAATGGATACCGTATTCCTTAAATGGATCTGTGTGGTCAAAGACCATTAGGCAAGTTTGGAAGATTCCATGGGGAAACCTGAGGCCAGACGTTTCAACCCCACCGGACTGAGTCCACTGTTTGTCTTTCTGCATGGAAAATTAATAAATGTATCAATCTCCTACCAGCGGCCCTGAACTAGGGAACATAAAGGAAATAGAATAAGTGGGGAAAAAATTTGCACATGTGCTTCCCACCCCCATCGTTTCTCTTCTGTGTGTTGAACTTATTTTTCCTTCAGGTCTTTTCATATTCTTCTTTTTTTTCCTTGTTATTAGTTATGTCTCTTAGCATTTATGACTACATTGCGTTTTGTCTGCCTGAATATGATGTCTCATAGCTTGGACAGGGGCTGTAATTTAATGGAATTGGCCACCTTTGCATACTTTCTGCTCAGAAGATCAGTCAGTGGCCTTGACGAGTCAGATTTCATTAAATGATTTTGGTTTCAAGGAAAAGAAAAAAATTAAAAGGAAAGTTAAGGAAACTGCAGTCAGGAAACAGGTATGGTGCCAACAGCCATAGATCCTGGGATTCCAAAAGTCGTTTCAACATTTCGGAACTGATAAGCTAATTAACTATTAAAACAGAAACACTCTTAGGATAGCTATGACCAAGGTTATAAATACACTTCTTTTCAATTCCTCTTTCTTTCCTTTTCTATTCTGTAACTGCTGAGTGTTGCCTTTAAATTGCACCAAGGTGATTCTAAGAAGTCAATTACAAAGGTTTCAAGTCACTTGAGGAATCAGAGGAGCTAACAAGAAATGTAAATTGCATTAAAACAGTGGTAACAGGATTTTTTTTAACACCTAAATTTTTGCTTTATACCAACTGGTTTAAAACTCTGCTGAAGTAAAATTTAGAAATATAGTGATAGGTGTTGTCTATATGCTTTTCTTTTTATATCAGCTGAATTTCTTCCCCATCCCTCTGCTTAAAAGTGCAATAGTTGTTGGTTCCTAACTCCTTTTGCAAATGGCTGGTGGGTAAAGATAGTGAAAATACAACAAACCAAACAAAATTAAACAGTTCTGTGAATTGCCTGCTTATGAAGGAGAGTTTATTTGTGTGGGTTTGTATTCTTGAAAGCTTAAAAGAATTCCCTTTAGGGATTTTTCTTTAGTCAAATATAATGATCAGTCATTGAGATGTGAAAACATAGATGCCAGACAGAGACAGAAAGGGAAAGGCAGAACAAATCTAAGAGATGAGTTGTACTGCAACAGAAAATATTATTTTTGTGTTCTATTCTCATTTTGAAAAGGGAGAAAAAGCAAGCTGGGTGTTATGATTAGAGCCTGGCGTTCAAGTTTGTTGAAAAGATCAAGGGAATTTTAAAGCACATAGGTATTCAGTTTTATATTCTTGGCATCATCATGATATAAACCTTTCTATCAACCCCCAAATTTAAAAAACCTATTGTACCTAAAATGAAATGAAATGAAATAAAATAAAATAAGGTATCTGTTTATTATCAGTTTGGTGTTATGGGGTTTTTTGTGTTTTTTTTTTTTTTTTGAGAGGGGGATCCTTTGATTTTTGTAGAAATAAGTGAACAATAGGTGCTGGACCCTAGTATGTCTGGAATTCATAGGAGGGGTCTTCTGAAACTGGAAGCTAGGCTCAGATTTCTGAGAAGGGGATGCTATGTAATGGATAATAGCTTTGACAAAGCATTAAAAGCTGGCTCTGGGGGAACTAGGTGAAGCTAGAAACTGGACCCAATTAGCTAGAAGATGCTGAGCTAGGAGCAAATGCTGTTTTGGGTTTTTTTGGTATGAATTTGTTTTTGTTTCCAGTTTTATTGAGATATAATTGACATACAGCACTGCATGAAAGCGCACAGCATACTAATCTGGCTTACATATGTCATGAAATGATGACCGCAATAAGTTAACATCCATCACCTTGTATAGGTACAAAAATAAAGAAATAGAAAAAACACTTCTTTCCTTGTGATGAGAACACGTAGAATTTACTCACTTAACAGTGTTCATATTAATTAACACTATTAATTAATTAATTATAGTTATCACGTTGAATGAATGCTGTTGCCTGTATAAGGAGCTGTTGTTGGGTGCTTTGGACAACGGGGAGCAGATAAGAAGCAGTTCTCCTGCCCCTCCCGCAGGCTTCCAGCTCCGTCTTAATGTCATCCATTGTATAATGTCTAGCAGAAAGGCAGCTGGCAAAGGAGAAATGTGGTCTGCACAACATCACAGGGCAGAGTATCAAAGGGTGAGTTTGGAGATAAGAGACAGTAACTTAGTATCTGACCACACATCAAGGTGGCGAACCAACCAAAAACTGAACCAAGACAGCAGAACCAGGATTGAAGAGCTCGTAGAAACTGGTAAAATTCTCCCCGAACCTTGATTCTGTGTAGGGACTAGAAGAGATCTGGGACCCCTTCCTCAAGAGGAGTAGAATTCTGGTTGGCTTCATTTGAATCTCAAAAGACAAGAGTAGGAGGAAATTCCCCAGCAGTCCAGTGGTTAAGACTCCTTACTTTCATTGCCAAGGGCATGGGTTCGATCCCTGGTCGGGGAACTAAGATCCCACAAGCCACGTGGTGTGGCCAAAAAAGAAATAAATAAAAATAAAGTCAATCCACTAAAACAAACCAACAAAGAAACAAGAGTAGCAGCATGATGGGACCAGTCAGGAGTTAAAGCATACACGATGATTTTTAAAAAAGAAGCTAAAATGATTATTTTTTGAAAAGGATTTTGTGTGTATTAGGCTTTCCTAAACCTTTGGGTAGATAGACAGGTTTATATCACAGTGATACCAAGTACATAAAACTGAAGTTCTACTTCTGTGCTTAAAAAGAAGAACCGAGTATTCTGGGTGCCTGGCTGGGGCAGAGCATGAAGAAAATTTCTCACGCCCACGCTACTGACCAAAGGGCCAACCGTAGGACCAGCAAAAGGAGTTCCCTCCAGCAACCTCTTCTGAGAAGATGAATGTTACGTAAACTGCTGAGGAAAAAATGCCTAAAGGACTCCCCTCCCTTACCACAGAGTGGGTTTTTGAAGAGCGAATTTAGGTTGAGAGACAATAAATTGCTAACTGGCGCACCAGGGTAATTTAGCTGACCTTTCTATTATACAGCGATTACTAACCCTTGGTTGTAGCTACAAAGCAGCAGGAACAAATCTGTCAAAAAAATTTAAAGAGCAAAGTAAAATAATATTAAGAATGCAGAAGCACCTGGCGTTTTAATTTCACATGTCAAATAATTGGATAGACGCTAGCCCACACATACTATTGTGGGATAACCTTTATGCTTAATGCGTGAACTAAAAGGAGAGGATAATTCCAGTCAGTATCCCACTAAAAACACAATGTATGGATCCAAAAGGGGGCACATATTTTTGTTATGAATTGTAATCACTCCAAAGGAAGTAGCATGTGTGTTAGCACATGTTTACTTCCTATGCATACAGCATTTTCAATGCAGGTTCATTCCCAAAGTGTGGCAACTTTGATTAATTTACCTGTTTATCCTTGACACAGAAATTGAAATTAGGTTTTGCCCTTCTTTGCTGTTTTGTGAAATGCTAACAGCATTCCTTCTGCGGCTGTCTGTAACAATAGAAGAAATGAGAGATTTTTGTGTATCAGCCAGCTAATTACATTAACCCAGTTTCATTAAACCATAAAATTTCCCCATTTTTCAAGAATGGTCAAAAGCCCAATTACATCCATTCTTCTATTCAATATCTATTAAGTGCTTACTATGGAACAAACATTGCTATATAAATTTATTCTTGCTTGAACTGTCGCAACAGTTTAATTTTAATTTTTAAAATGTATATGTATCCCTGGCTCCAAGAATATTGATGGTCACTAAGCAAAGATGAATAGACAGTTAAGGAAATGCAGGAAACAATTACTTTGAAGGGAAAAAGCATACCTAGCACTAGTTTAGGTTTGAGCTAAGCAGATTTGGGTTCCCCGTTTCACAGGGGCTGATGTGTTTCAGGATATGGGTTGGCACGTTCCTTACTATTAACGTAAATGAGAAAAGTGGGCTTTGGCGTGTTTCTAAATGCATTTCTACATCCTCAGCCTAAGACTGGCTTCTGGAAGCTGAATGTGGAGATTGTAGCTGATTAGCTTCTATAGTCTTTTACATTTTTCGCTCCGGAGCAGAGATGACAGTATGTTTGCTGACAATTTTTTCTTTGTTGAGGTGTTTATGTTTCATTTGACTATATAGTTGAGTGTACCACTGCTTTCTAAATAATCTACAATTAAACAAGCCCCTTTTAATGCAATAGAATTTCATGCTTCTTACGTCTTGTTTTTCATTGATCTTGGAAGTTTGTTTCATCACGCATGGATAAACAGTATTTGTAATCGTTGATTTTATTGACACAGTGTCACAGGCCACAATGTTCTAATCACACTACATGAATGCACTCATTGAATCCTCATAACACCTAACTACCTCTGGGGTCAGTACTACATCTTGGTTAAGTAGGAAATTTGCCTAAGATCCCACAATAAATATCAGTCTAGAGGGCATATTTGATTATTAGGTGCTACTGGCTCTAATAGTTAATACATATTGACAGATTTCCACGCTAAGCTCTGTATACATCAGTCTATTTATTTCTCACAGGGTTCCTATATGTTAGAGGCTGTTGTAACCACTCGTGAAAATGCGGAAAGTAAGGCCAACGCAGTTAAGTAAGGTCGTATAGCTAGTAAGCAGTTAAGGCACACTTTGAACCCGGACAAATTGTCTCTAGCTTCTGTTGCCTTGATCAATCTGCTCTCCCAGAGTAAACAGTAAAAGAAAAATCTGGTCGAGTTAGCCAGAAATACTGTTTATATCATCATTTCTACTTTGGTTTTAGAAATGAAAACTCTAATGTTTACAATGAATAGAGAGAAGCTCCACGTGGTGGTATGTCAACGCTGCTTCATTTAAGAAACCCCCATGAGAAAATTGGACACAAGGGAAAACAAAGAAAGGCATGGATTATCAGCACAGGGTGTTAAGATGTGTATTGTGTTTAACAAGGAAGCAAGCCTGGTGCTTCTTAGTCAATGTCTCCTTTTCTTGCTATCCCCATACTCATCACGAAAGAAAATTTCAAGGTGGGATTATCTAATGCATTGGATTGATTGTCAGATAAACCAGAGTGCTCAGATTATAGAGGGAAGTCTGACCTATTTTTTTTTAAACATCTTTATTAGAGTATAATTGCTTTACAATGCTGTGTTAGTTTCTGCTGTATAACAAAGTGAATCAGCTATACATATACATATATCCTCATATCCCCTCCATCTTGCGTCTCCTTCCCACCCTCCCTATCCCACCCCTCTAGGTGGTCGCAAAGCACCCAGCTGATCTCCCTGTGCTATGTGGCTGCTTCCCACTAGCTATCTATTTTACATTTGGTAGTGTATATATGTCCCTGCCACTCTCTCACTTCATCCTAGCTTGCCCTTCCCCCTCCCCATGCCCTCAAGTCCATTCTCTATGTCCAGTCTTTATTCCTGTCCTGTCCCTAGGTTCTTCAGAACATTTTTATTTTTATTTTTTTAGATTCCATATATATGTGTTAGCATACGGTATTTGTTTTTCTCTTTCTGACTTACTTCACTCTGTATGATAGACTCTAGGTCCATCCACCTCACTACAAATAACTCAATTTCGTTTCTTTTTATGGCTGAGTAATATTCCATTGTATATATGTGCCACATCTTCTTTATCCATTCATCTGTCAATGGACACTTACGTTGCTTCCATGTCCTGGCTATTGTAAATAGAGCTGCAATGAACATTGTGGTACATGACTCTTTTTTAAAAAAATTTATTTATTTAATTTATTTTTGTCTGCGTTGTGTCTTCGTTGCTGCACGCGGGCTTTCTCTAGTTGCAGCGAATGGGGGCTACTCTTGGTTGCGGTGCATGGGCTTCTCATTGTGGTGGCTTCTCTTGTTGCGGAGCACAGGCTCTAGGCATGCGGGCTTCAGTAGTTGTGGCACATGGGCTTCAGTGGTTGTGGCACGTGGACTCTAGAGCGCAGGCTCAGTGGTCGTGGCGCATGGGCTTAGCTGCTGCATGGAATGTGGGCTCTTCTGAGACCAGGGCATGAACCTGTGTCCCCTGCATTGACAGGTGGATTCTTAACCACTGTGCCACCAGGGAAGCCCATGACTCTTTTGGAATTATGGTTTTCTCAGGGTATATACCCAGTAGTGGGACTGCTGGGTCGTTTGGTAGTTCTATTTTTAGTTTTTTAAGGAACCTCCATACTGTTCTCCATAGTGGCTGTATCAATTTACATTCCCAGCATCAGTGCAAGAGGATTCCCTTTTCTCCACACCCTCTCCAGCATTTACTGTTTGTAGATTTTTTTATGATGGCCATTCTGACTGGTGTGAGGTGATACCTCACTGTAGTTTTGATTTGCATTTCTCTGATGATTAGTGATATTGAGCATCCTTTCATGTGCTTGTTGGCAATGTGTGTATCTTCTTTGGAGAAATGTCTATTCAGGTCTTCTGCCCATTTTTGGATTGGGTTGTTTGTTTTTCTGATATTGAGCTGCATGAGCTACTTGTAAATTTTGGAGATTAATCCTTTGTCAGTTGCTTCATTTGCAAATATTTTCTCCCATTCTGAGGGTTGTCCTTTCGCCTTGTTTATGGTTTCCTTTGCTGTGCAAAAACTTTTAAGTTTCATTAGGTCCCATTTGTTTATTTTTGTTTTTATTTCCATTTCTCTAGGAGGTGGGTCAAAAAGGATCTTGCTGTGATTTATGTCATAGAGTGTTCTGCCTATGTTTTCCTCTGAGTTTTATAGTCTGGCCTTACATTTAGGTCTTTAATCCATTTTGAGTTTATTTTTGTGTATGGTGTTAGGGAGTGTTCTAATTTCATTCTTTTACATGTAGCTGTCCAGTTTTCCCAGCACCACTTATTGAAGAGGCTGTCTTTTCTCCACTGTATATTCTTGCCTCCTTTATCAAAGATAAGGTGACCATAGGTGCTTGGGTTTGTCTGTGGGCTTTCTATCCTGTTCCATTGATCTAGATTTCTGTTTTTGTGCCAGTACCATACTGTCTTGATTCCTGCTGCTTTGTAGTATAGTCTGAAGTCTGGGAGCCTGATTCTTCCAGCTCTGTTTTTTTCTCAACATTGCTTTGGCTATTTGGGGTCTTTTTTGTTTCCGTACAAATTGTGAAAATTTTTGTTCTAGTTCTGTGAAAAATGCCATTGGTTTGATAGGGATTTCATTGAATCTGTAGATTGCTTTGGGTGGTATAGTCATTTTCACAATGTTGATTCTTCCAATCCAAGAACATGGTATATCTCTCCATCTTTTTGTATCATTTTTAATTTCTTTCATCAGTGTCTTATAGTTTTCTGCATACAGGTCTTTTTTCTCCTTAGGTAGGTTTATTCCTAGGTATTTTATTCTTTTTGTTGCAGTGGTAAATGGGAGTGTTTCCTTAATTTCTCTTTCGGATATTTCATCATTAGTGTATAGGAATGCAAGTGATTTCTGTGTATTAATTTTGTATGCTGCTACTTTACCAAACTCATTGATTAGCTCTAGTAGTTTTCTGGTAGCATCTTTAGGATTCTCTATGTATAGTATCATGTCATCTGCAAACAGTGACAGCTTTGCTTCTTCTTTTCTGATTTGGATTCCTTTTATTTCTTTTTCCTCTCTGATTTCTGTGGCTAAAACGCCCAAAACTTGTTGAATAATAGTGGTGAGAGTGGACAACTTTGTCTTATTCCTGATCTTAGAGGAAATGGTTTCAGTTTTCACCATTGAGAACAATGTTGGCTGTGGGTTTGACATATATGTCCTTTATCTTGTTGAGGTAAGTTCCCTCTATGCCTACTTTTGGGAGGGTTTTTAATCATAAATGGGAGTTGAATGTTGTCAAAAGCTTTTTCTGCATCTATTGAGATGATCATATGTTTTTTTCTCCTTCGATTTGTTAATATGGTTTATCACATTGATTGATTTGCACATATTGAAGAATCCTTGGATTCCTGGGACAAACCCCACTTGATCGTGGTGTATGATCCTTTTAATGTGCTGTTGGATTCTGTTTGCTAGCATTTTGTTGAGGATTTTTGCCTCTATGTTCATCAGCGATATTGGCCTGTAGTTTTCTTTCTTTGTGACATCTTTGTCTGGTTTTGGTATCAGGGTGATGGTGGCCTCCTAGAATGAGTTTGGGAGTGTTCCTCCCTCTGCTATATTTTGGAAGAGGTTGAGAAGGATAGGTATTAGCTATTCTCTAAATGTTTGATAGGATTCACCTGTGAAGCCATCTGGTCCTGAGCTTTTGTTTGTTGGAAGATTTTTAATCACAGTCTCCGTTTCAGTGCTTGTGATTGGTCTGTTTATGTTTCCTTCTTCCTGGTTCAGTCTCGGAAGGTTGTGCTTTTCTAAGAATTTGTCCATTTCTTCTAGGTTGTCCATTTTATTGGCATATAGTGGCTTGTAGTAATCTCTCATGATCCTTTGTATTTCTGCAGTGTCAGTTGTTACTTCTCTTTTTTCATTTCTAATTCTATAGATTTGAGTCTTCTCCCTTTTTTTCTTGATGAGCCTGGCTAGTGGTTTATCAATTTTGTTTACCTTCTCAAAGAACCAGCCTTTAGTTTTATTGATCTTTGCTATCGTTTCCTTCATTTCTTTTTCATTTGTTTCTGATCTGATCTTTATGATTTCTTTCCTTCTGCTAACTTTGGGGGTTTTTTGTTCTTCTTTCTCTAATTGCTTTAGGTGTAAGGTTAAATTGTTTATTTGAGATGTTTCTTGTTTCTTGAGGTAGGATTGTATTGCTATAAACTTCCCTCTTAGAACTGCTTTTGCTGCATCCCATAGGTTTTGGGTCATCTTGTTTTCATTGTCATTTGTTTCTAGGTATTTTTTGATTTCCTCTTTGATTTCTTCAGTGATCTCTTGGTTATTTAGTAGTGTATTGTTTAGCCTCCATGTGTTTGTATTTTTTTCCCTGTAATTAATATCTAGTCTCATAGCGTTGTCGTCGGAAAAGATACTTGATACGATTTCAATTTTTTTTAATTTACCAAGGGGGAAGTCTGATCTTTATATCCCAGAAAAAAAGACATCTAAGAAAAGACAACACGTTTCATGGGAAGAATTAATGAAGCAATCAAAGAAGCCAGATGAAGATATTCTAGAATCTTAATTCCCAAGCCCCAGAAAAGTTCCCAGAATTTAAAGGTCAGTGTCCTGATCCCCAACCAATTCCCTTCATTCCAGGTCTCCCCTTACGCCCTCCTGTCTGCAGGCTTTTTGATATCCAAGGGCAGTCGTGTTTTCTTTCTCTTTTGGCATCTTGTAGATTTAACATTCATCTGTTGGGGCACATCGAGGTGATTTGCCAAATAACTCCTTTTGGCCAGAAGAATGTGCTGGGTTATTATTCTTTGGTCCAAATGAGCCAGACTGACTGTCTGCATGGTGGGAGTATGCCAGATAATTACTTTAACCATGTCTTTCCCTTTAGCTGTGTACACATGGTCCTCGTAGTCTAGATAAACTTGGTTAAACCTCATATTGAATAATTACTGGCAAGTGGCCATGTGCTCAGAGTAATTTAATGTTCATCTTTGGTTTCTACAGGGTGCTAGTGACAAAAGCAGGTTTTGTTTATACTTATGTTAGAAAGATTTTCTTTTCATAATTCAAAAAAAATCTCCCAAGAAAGGAGGACTCAGTGAAAAAAAAATGGTTTTGATTTCAAGTTTTCCTCAAAAATCACAAACACAGTGCTAAGAAAAAGCTGATATAGTTTAGCTTTTAGAAGCAGAAAGATGCTAGGAAAGATGACCGCATTCCTACTGCCTTGCAAGTCAAGCGATTTTTACTACATTGAAATTAATGTCTGATATTATGTTGTTCTCCCTTTTGAAAGTGTGGACCAATGTTGCTGCATTTTATTACAGAAGGTAAACAATACGATTCCCCATGACTTGCTGTATCTTGCAGTCTCAGAGTAATAGAAAAAGCCCTAGAATGGGAGGCGGAAGGGAGGGACCCAAGTTCTGACTGTGTTATGTATTGGTTTGAGAGCCAGATGCAAGAAATTGGACACCTCTCTCTCCTTTTCCTTGGGAAAATGAGAATAACATCATCCTCATCTTGCAAAGCATGTTTAGGAGGCTTAGATTAGATCACACAGAACACGATTTTATCGGCTGTAGAACACTGAACATCCTAACAAAATGACAGAAACTTGGTTTAAGATCTGCACGCAAGAACAAAACACAAAACATGTCACACTGAGGTGAAGATGGGTTAGGAGGGCAAGGGAATGTCGGTGAGGAGACAGACAACCCTGGGGATAATTAAATCAGGAAGGAAACCACCCTCAAGCAAAGCTGTACTTTCCTCTCCTCAACTGCCGCAAAGGAAACCTAGGAATTCCAGAGAGAAGAGGGAGAAACATGAGTGGGAAGCAAGTTGGCTATATGTTTTCCAAGCTTTGAAAATGTTTGTTCTCTTGGATCCAGAATTTTCCTTCTAGGAACTCTCCTGAGTACACCATGATAAATAGTATTTTTTTTTTATTGAACTATGTTTGACTTATACCATTGTGTAAATTTAAGGTGTGCAACATGCTTATTTGATGTATTTATATATTGTAACACGGTTGCCATTGTGGCCACATTATCACCTCTATCAGGTCATGTGATTATCATTTCTTTTTTTGTGGTGGGAATAATTGAGAGCTAGTCTCTTAGCAAGTTTGATGGTTATAACACAATGTTGTTGTCTATATTCTCTATACTGTGTATTACATCTCCAGGACTTATCTACTAGTTTCAAATTTGTATCCTGAAATAGCGTCTCTCCTGTTCCCCCTCCCCACAGCGATTGGTAATCACCATTTTACTCTGTTTTTACAAGTTTGGCTTTTTTAGAGTCCACCTATACAGGATATCATACAGTACTTGTCTTTCTCTGTCTGACTTACCTCACTTAACCTTAATTGTCAGGGTCCATCCATGTTGTCACAAGTGGCAGTGTTTCCTTCTTTCCTATGGCTGTTTATATATATGTATATGTAAACCACATCTTCTATAGCCATTCCTCTGTTGATGAGCACTTAGGTTGTTTTCATAACTTGGCTATTGAAAATTATGCTGCAATAAATATAACAGTGTATATATCTCTTCCATACCCAATTTTCATTTCCTGTGGGTACATATTCAGAAGTGAATTTGCTGGGGCTTCCCTGGTGGCGCAGTGGTTGACAGTCCGCCTGCCGATGCAGGGGACACGGGTTCGTGCCCCGGTCCGGGAGGATCCCGTATGCCGCGGAGCGGCTGCACCCGTGAGCCATGGCTGCTGGGCCTGCGTGTCCGGAGCCTGTGCTCCGCAACGGGAGAGGCCACAACAGTGAGAGGCCCGCATACCGCAAAAAAAAAAAAAAAAAAAAAAAAAGAAGTGAATTTGCTGGACCCGATGAACACTCTTAGTCCAGATTCTTAAAAAATACAGAAAAATATCCTCATGTCTAAATGGATAATATTAGGAGAACAGTGAAGTAGATTATGGTGCAGCCATGTGATGTTTATTATATAGCCACAGGCATAAGATGTAGATAAATATATAAATGAAATGGGAAACTTTTTGTCATAATATTAAGCTAAAAATTAGAAGCCACCAATTATATCTATGGTCAATACATACATTTTAAATGAGTCATCAGGAAAATAAAATTTTGGAGTTGCCTCTGAATGTTGGGATTATGGAGATAGTTGTTAGTTTGTCCTTTTTTATACTTTTGTTATGGTGTTCAGATTTTCTATCATGACTTTCATGGCCAAACATAAAAAGTTAAAAAGAAAAAGTAAGATGGGATAGACATTTTTTCCCTGTGGCCAAGAGTGAGTTCTGGGGTTGCAATGATCCCCTAAAATTTTAGGACATTTGTGTAGTGAATGAATGCACATTATTGATGAACCAGTTATGCTTTCTGGAGATCTCACATTATTCATTACTTGGATTCAAAAGTTTTGATTCTTGAAGGTATCAGAAAAAGCACAATTTCCTACTAGAGCACTGTCAGTAGTTCTTTTGAAATCTCTGCTCTTATTTTAAATGCTATTCTGTCATATATAACATGAAAAAATGGGCATATTAGGGTCCTATAAATTAATGTTGTTATCATTTCATAGCCTTTTTAGTTACCGATATGAGCTCTACATATAAGAGTGGCTTGGAGTATAAAACTTACATTAAGACACATATATATCTCAGCTTATGCAGAAGGCCAAATGATGTAACTGATAACAAGGTTTTTCACTTCAGTTATGCACTAAGATTATCAACGTACCTAAATTTACTAGACAAGTTATATGTTCCATTTTCGGGGGGAGGTTCATTGAGATGATATTTTGTCTGTTTGAGATCATGCTTTAAAAACTCTCCAGGGGAAAATTACTGTAGCCATGGGTGTAGAAACATATGTGTTCATGTAGGTCTTTGGGGACTGGTTTCCCTCATTTCTCTGTGTGTCTAGAAGTAGACTTAAATTTTTAGAAGTGAGTTGAAAGTCAGTTCAGGCATATTTTCTGGTTAGGGGCATTGACAGAGAAGACACTTGGTGTTGCCAACTCTCTCTTCTTCCTGGACCCGCTGGAAAACTGCAATCCCTAGACTCCCGTGCAGTTTTGTTCCAACCCTGGGACTGAGCTTTGGAAACTGAAATGTGGGCGGAGAGGATGTTATTCACATCACGCAAGGTCTAAACACCACCCTCAGGACCTTCCAAACTCCTATTCCTATTCTATAATGTTCAAGAAAGCCACAACTTCCAAATGCCCTGGTGGCAAAGTGATCTTGGAAGAGAGCTTGGAAGAAAGCTTCCAGATTATCACGGAAGGAAAGTCTTGCTGGGCCGAACCACTGAGATTTGGCATTTCTTTTCTCCTGCAGTGTAGTCTACTATCTTATCCTGACATATAAACAACCTGACTTCATGAGTTGATGTTAACTCTGTAATCTTCTCATTTGATTGAGTGGATAGATTTGCCCTTATTTGAGAATAAAATAAAATAGAGCTTCCCCTCTCTCCTTTTTCTAGCCAGAAAATAATCCCATTCAAGAATGTGTTGTCAAATGATAAACTAAAAGTATTAATGATAAACTTTAAAAAATGAGTCCATTGATGATTTCTCCTATGGCATGGACTCCTTTTTCTAGCTGCTTACAAATTTAGCTTTGGATTAAGTTAGGCTACGAGAAGTCTATATACTTGGACCCAATTATTGGGTCTTTGTGGCTCTGTTATTTCTCTCTTTGCTCCGGTGCTCTTCCTATTGATACTTCAGCAAAATCCTCAAGAGAAAGAATGACAGGTGAGAGATTTATTTTTGCCTTTGTAGTTCTAGATTCTAATCCATCATGTCAGACGACACCATCCTTAAGTTTGGCTGGTTTCTCTTTGTCTCATCAAATATTTTCTGATGATGGCAGGTCTGCTTCTCCAACCGCCACCCATGCTGAGACTAAAACATTGCTCCAGGTATAAAAGCAGTTCCTGCTTTATGCTTACTTATGAAAAGTTCGTCCTTCTCTGTAACTTAGTTCCTTCTGGCATTTTGGCATCCACTGTTCTTTGAGGACTTTAAAAAAAAGGATAAGTTTTAGTTAATCTGGTGTTTTGATGGATGCCATAGTCTCTTACCAACTTCTACTTCCTATTGTAAGTGGAACTCCAAAAATAATGAAAGGTTTAAATATTTCACTCTGTATTGCCTCTTAGTATGGTGAGTTTCCCATGTTCCTCCCCTATTAGATTACATATACCCTGAAGCCATTCATTCATTCATGTGTGTGTGCATTTATTCTTTCATGTGTTCTTCCCCCAAGTAATTACCCACTGCCAACTTACTAGACTTTAGGGGACTTTGACAGCTGCAGCAAACATGCATCCTGCCCTTAGGACTTCACAATGTTGTTCGGGCCGGTGATGAGCACTTGACACAAGCCAAAGCAAAATAAATCTATCCCTGGTCATCTATGATCAAAGCTGAAATAGACTCACTTTCTCTTTGTTTATGTTTTTATTGTTTATGCTTTCACTTCTCTTTGAATATGTAAACTTTGGGGCTGTGAGCAAACATCTTCCACTTTCCAAGTCGAAGTCGAAAGATAAGAAAAACATTTTCTTCTTCCAATGAAGAAAAATGAAACAAATGCACAAAGAGGATTTCAGTTCAAAGAAGGGTTCATGTTAGCCTTCTGGAACACGACTCTAGTCCTTCTCAAACTAGAACACAGCGTCGCACCTGGGGGACCTCAGTGAATATTTTGGGAGTGAATGAAGAGATTTTATGTAGACAGGATAGCCAAGCAAGGACATGAAGGTAGGACAAAGGGGGGTTGCATGGAGACAATGCTGGGTTGGAGCAAAGGCTGTATGAAGAAGGAGAGGGGCAAAGAGAAGGGAAACGGTAGTTTCAGGTCATGTGAGTGAGCATCTTGAAGGCAACAGCAATATGTCATCAGCATTCAGATGAGGAATCCCTAGTCCAATTACATGTGCACGTGTTTAATATGGTAGTGACCCAATTTTAAGAGGAGCAGTGTAAGCGTGTTGCCTAAACCATTGTGAGTGACATCAAGGAGGACTTCCTGTTGACACCGTGATACTAAGGTGGCGACAGTATTTTACGGCACGCCCTTACAGCTCCTTGAAACACTCTGAGCTAAAGAAATCATATAGAAATTCCTGTGTTTAATACGGATAAAATGGACACAAAAACAGATACACATTTAGTGTCGAGTGGGTCCGTTAGTGGAATGACTTTTTGGTTAGCTGCCTGCTTCACATGGAGAATTTCAATCAGAAAGTTAATGTATTTTATATCAGGGAAGACAGGCATATTTTTTACCACATAATTTTAAGTATCCATAGCAACTAGAATCACATTGACTTGATATAATAACTGGCATTTCTGAAGATGATTGAAGTATACCAGTTATTTTGTACCAGGTTACTTTGCATTAAGCTAAGTAACTCTATATTTAGGGAATGTAACTCTATGTTAGGGAAACATAACACTGAATTTGAGAGAGGAGCTATTGCTTTGATATGTATTCTAGTACCAAGAAGCATCTTTTTGACCTCAGGAAAAAAAAAAAAAAAAAGAAAGAAAACTTGAAAAAAAATAAAAAAGAAGCATCTCTACTTAAAATTACCAGCTTTACCATAAGGTCACAATTAATTGAAATAGCTCTCAGCATCATCTAGCTATCTGATGAAGCTTGAAAAAGGAGCCAGAAATATTTAGATTCTTGTTTTAATCACAATTAATGTGAAACCGCTGTGTTTGGTAAGAAATACAGACACTCAATACAAATTCGACTGTGGAGACGCTTCCAATATAAATATAACTTTTGTAAAGTCAAACTAGACAGTCCATTGACTTCAGATAGTCAGATTAGATTGGGGTCTCAGAACTTAAAAAAATTACTTTATAAGACAGAGTTAAGATTCCTTAGGCTTCGTGTGGATTGCACTGGTGGAGGAAACAAATGTAGCCAAATTTGAGTGGTATAGAGCACAGTTCCAAAAAATAGAAAAATCAAGAATGAGAATCATCATTTTTCAGAAGGAAATCCTCGAAAATAAACTGCAAAAGAAAGTTATTACCAACCTGTAGACATTTTTGCTTCACTATTTCTCAGGTTTCTCAAAATTATCAAGTCCAACACTAAATTCATTTTATCCTTCCCCAAACTTGTTTCACTTCTTGTGTTCCCTAGCTCCTTAATCTATGTCTTAATCTTTAACTCAGCCTTCTCTCAAAGCCTAAGTCCTGAGAATTTTATTTCTTAAATATGAACAGACTTTTTCTGCTTCTCTCCTGTCCCACTGCCACCTCGTTTATCTGGTCCACCAGCATTTCTCACCACTACTTCAACTGCACTTCAAATCTAACTCATTATCAACCCATTCCCAACACTGTATTTTATAGAGTGGGCTTCCAAAATCATAGTTACGATTCTATCGGTAAGATCTTATTTGCCTCAGAAGAAAGTCTAATCTAGGTACCAGAAGGACATGAGTTTTTGAAACAAAATTCACGTAAGATAGTTTCAAATTCAGAGAGGCACTAACCCCTCTGCTCAAGAGGAGACCGGGGCCAGGTATATGCAGTCCACTGTAACAAAGCAGAGAAGCAAAGCAATCCCTCACTTGAAAGTGTGGTACTTGAGCTAGAAGAAAATACTCTCTTTAGGAAAATACAAAGATGGGAGAGACATCTGAGTTAAGTGCAGGGACTGTGTTGGCTAGTCAACAGAGATTTTGAGTACCAAGGACCATACTTTTCAGGGGCACTGGTTAAAATAGATGCACTCTCCATGTAGCTGGCCACAGCCAAGAGCAGAGATTTGTGTCTCGAGGATTTGTTTGAGTTGGTAAAACTTCAAGGTAACTTTTCAGAAACAGGATTGGATAAGAAAAGGTCAACATTTGAATTTATGAATAGTAGACATTCTAGTGATCATATTTTCATGTCCAATATTCAGGGCACTCTTGATAATATCAAATGTGCCAGGAAATTGAGTGATAATTGGAAGATTATAAGCTAAACATAGAAACATGAACTAATGTTCTTGTTCTAACTTCTAATGAGTTAGAAGAATAGTGAATTTAGGCTGGTAGTTTTCAGACAATATACAGTGAAGATCACCAAACTATTTACATTCTCTGTCAAGAAAGCCAAGAATGAAGACAAGACAAACAGAAAAAAGTGAACTGCAAAAGTTGTGGCCAACATGACAGGTGGGAATGAGAAGGGAGTAAATAGTATAAAGTTTCCAATTTTTCTACAGTAAAGCCTGGTTGACATTACAGCAAAGCCTAATTAGCTATCTCCATTTTCCAAAAGCCACGTTTGCCATCAACGTCTAGTTAAGCCTTTATAACTTAGATGGGTAAAAAACATTTTTTTCTTTTTTTGCTTACAGGCTTAAAATCTTTATAACACGTATTGACTCAAGGAACCGCCTATACTCTGAAGGTCTCTTTTTACACCTCTGCCATGCTTCCTGTGAATATGTTCCTTTAGGGGTTGTGTTTGAATGTGTGTTTGTGTGTGCAAAGCAATGTGGGTATTTTTGATATTGTTGCCCTTCCCTTTCTTACCTGGATTTTTCTTTCTTGTCTAGTTCATTCTTGCTGACAACTCCAATGGAATACCAGATTTCCTCTTTCTTTACTTTGTTATTTTCTTTTAAAGATTATTATTACTATTATTATTATTTTACGGAGGGAAAAGGGGTAGAAGTTGGGAGTGTTCACATTTCCTTCTGATGGTGTTCTCTGATGACTCTCATTTTGCTGCAATTGACGATTTTCCTGCTCACCTGACAGGGGTAGGAGATAGTGTTGTATGAGATGGTCTTGAAACTTACCTACGGATCTTTGAATACATTGCAGCCTACATTGGAGGTGGTCTAATTCAGGACGGTTATTATTTTTAATTTTTTCATCCACCATCTTCTAACTAAGCACCCTTAGGTCTGGCAGAACTGAGGACCTTACCGAGTACACTCGGGTTAAATGTTTCTGCAAACCCTCAGCAAATACTTGACAGCCAGCTACCACAGTGACATACATATGTATATATCTATATACATGTATACATGTATGTATATTCTTCTCTATCATACAAATCCTTGCAAAACACTTAGATTTCTACCCCAAATGTTAATAACAAATCTAAAAAAAATTTCTCTGTAACATTTTCTTTTGCTTGAAATAAACTCTTTAGCACTGATGATCTCTACATAAAACCTTATGAAAAAAATGTTAGTCATGAATTGGAGACACCTGAACCAAAAAGAAGAGTGTAGAGGACAGAGTCTGTTCCCTCCTTTCAAGCCAGAGAATTTGCGCTATTTTGTTAGACTCGATTGTAATTCTCCATGTAGCAATACAGAATCTGAATTTCATGGAAATTCCTTGTAGATCCTTATAATGGTCCTGCTGTCATCTTAATTTTTAATGATAAGCATTTTTATTTACTTTTTTGTTGTTGGTTCGACTGTTTTCTTAAGTGTTTAGTGGGAAATTAGAATAGGCCTCATAAAGTTCTTTTTAGCCTGGCCCCATGTTAGACTAAAGATTTCATTGTTCAATTCATAATATGCTTTTGTATTGTCGTTTGTTTCTTCCCTTTTATCTTTCTGTTGGATGCCAACCCAAGATCAGAAATGTTTTACCAACATCTGTTTATTATTTTATTTAAACCCGAGGACCATAAGACTGTACACATGCACATTGTTTATAGGTTTACATATTGCCCTCAGCTGACTTCCTTACATATATTCTTGATGATCTGGCTCTAACCCACCTTTTATATTCAATTCTTTTTTTTTTTGCCTTCAAAGCCAAACGTGTTTCTAAGTGGTACTGGTTGGATGATCGCAACAGAATTTCAAACAAGCCAATGTTTTATTATTTATTTTCAGAACTAACAAACATGTCCCATGGCTTAAATGAATGCTTTTACAACAAAGCCAAAAGCATGCTAGCTAAATCACATCCACCACTTACTCTGAGGCGTGTGGGGAAATTATGAAATTCTTATAGAATCATGTGGATAATTATGGAAAAGCCAGGATGTTCTTACCCTCTGCCTAATGTGGTGATAAATGAATACAGTACCAGGTATTGTGTTTTTAACTTTTAAGTACCTCCATAATAAGAATTTTATGGTGGTGGTAGGTTATGCTTTCAACTATAAGTAAAATGTTTCTAAAGTTGCAGAGCTGTCTACATTCCATTCCCAATCAGTGAGATTTATCTGTAAACAGACTCACCCTACTGGTCTGTTAATTTTTTTATGAGTCTCCTGAGCTACCCTCAAACTCATGTCTTTCACCCGTGCTCGGTCAATAACAAATTTGTAGGATGAACCGTGAGACGAGGTGAGGGCTAGAATTATCATGGAAGAGAGGGTTCTCTTCTGTACTACTTGGGTCAAATGAGAAATGTAGACTTTGGTATCATCTAGTCAGGTGGGAATAGAGGTCCTCACTCAGTTAGGTGATTCTGATTAATATAATTTTTCCAAACTATTTGAATAATGAAGATGGTATAGATCTGTCTTTGTGAAAATCAATTTAGGTAACACATTAAATTAATTATTTTATTATACCCTCCAGCACCACACCACTCTGTGACTTAGTAGCATGGTCATCATATCAAAAAGAAAACATATTGGTATGAAACGGAAATTGTAAAGAGCTTTAAGTTGTATTTCTTACATTTTTTTTTTCTTTTCTTGTAGATGAATAGCAGATATTCGGGGGAAAATCACATATAGCTCAGCTTCAATAACTTTTTTCTTTAATTAGAACAAACCACTTTCCTTGGAACTTTTAATTACAAAGTTTTAGTTCCTGAACCACTAAGTTGTTATCATAGACATTTAAAATACTCCCATGGTTGTGATTTTTTTTTTTTTTTGGCTTTTGGAAAATGCAGACAGTCCCCGGCTGACCAAAAATTTACACTGCAAATATTTTTGCAAAATTAAGGATAGCCCTTTTGGACAGTTTGATGATCGTTATTAAATCTTCCACCCATATTTAGTTTGGAATTGGATGTTGTTTATGTTTGTGGGTTTTTTTTTTTTAAGTGTCTTTTACTCTCCATAAACTAAACTGTGCTGTTGGACTGTCAAATATATATATTTACTTATACATCAAGGGATCACCATGAACTTTTGTTTTACAGCATAAAGAAAGGCTCTGACCTATTTCTTTCAAGGTCATAAAGACTTTGCAAGCCATCTAGTCTCAGTGGTATGTCTCTGTTCACCCAGCTGGTAAGGAGTACAACTGGTCAATTTTGACTCAAAAACCCAGCAGAAGTAGCATAATGTAATTTAATCTAAGATTGCCAGATTTAGAAAGGAATAAAGGAAAAACAAAACCCCACTGCATCTGTAACCCAGCAATGTCCATTCTTCCAGCTAGAAGAGTCAGAAGACCATGGATTTCAGGGTCAGAAAGAACTGAATTCAAGCCTCAGTTTACTAGCAGTGTGACCTGGGGCTAATTATCAAACCTTGCTGAGACTTCACTTATTCTCTTGAGAAATGGGGTGGAAAAGTCTAGTCATTGAATAATATAATCAATGTTTGCAAAGCCCCTGGTACAGAGTGAATGTGTAATACATGATGTCTGTCATTCCTCACATCTAAGCTTATCATTCTAACGTTACAGGCCATCATTTGGACTCGGGTTGAAAAGTTTGATATCGGTCGCAAAATTTCACAGAAGAAACAAATGGATACAGTAACCCTCAGTTCTCAAATTAGGTTGGTTTAGCCTTTCAGGGGATGTCTGGCCATGCCTGGAGAGTTTTGGTTATCACAGCAGGGACAAGAGAGGGAGGATGCCACTGGCATCTAGTGGGTAGAATCCAGAGAGGTTGCCAAATATCCTACAATGCACAGGGCGGACCTCACAACAGTGAATAATCTGGCCTCAAATATCAATAGAGGCGAGATTGAGAAATCCTGGAATACACTGAAAAACATTCCAAACTTCTTTACCTCAGTGACCTGACGACAAAAATGAATTCTCAATATCCATATGGTAAATTCAAGTAAAATTATGGTGTGCATTTAATTATATTCAGTTTAGCTTATATGACTGTCAACTTCAGAAAAAGTTTGCGGGTACATTCTTTAAATTTCATATATTTTATATCACACTAGTTAAATATAATTGTGACATATCAAAGAACTGTAAGACATAATTATAAATGCCATTATCCAAGAAATATTAAAATGTAGCTTGTAGAATGTGAGTTCTTACTGAGCTTGTCAGCTCAGGAGTGTATATCTATTAGATTATATATCTATATTATATAGATTATATATTAGATTATATATCTATATTATATAGATTATATATTAGATTATATATCTATATATTTTATAGATATGCAGATAGACATCAGAATAGGCCAGCAGTGCTAACACAATACATTCTCAATATACCTTAAAATGGCCTAAGATATTAACTTGAGCTAGTAGCTTAAAAGTTAAAACAAAACAAAAACAAAAACTTTTCAAGTCTTTGAAATTCTGCTCTTGAAGGAAATGCCTAGCAAAACCATCTTTGGCATTTTCCATATTCTTCTTGTTCAGGAAACCACTTAGAATTTACAAGGTTTATTCCACATATCTGAAACAAAATACTTTTTGTTTCATCAGATTTCTTTGAAAGATATTTGTTTTCAAGATGTTTGCCACCACTTGTGAGTAAAGTAAAATATAGAGGATTTTCATACTGGAGACATTTTGTTCTGCCGGCTCCCAATCCAGGCATTCTGAATTAGATGATTCAGGAAGAATTTTTTTTTTGGGTTTCTTAAATGTTAAACCAGCTCAGGCCTCTTCAAAGGCTACAGAGACTGATTACAAATTTTCTAAACTTGCTGTGAATTTGAAGTGTGGAGAATCTCTCTTCATAGTACATTCTTAATAGTTTAGAATATTTGTCTCAAAAAAAAAACAAAAAAAAAAAGGAAAGAAAAATATCTTTTCCTGTTGTGAAAAGGTTTCAGATTCCAAGTCTAATATTTCTTCATTGGTAAAGTATGCTATTAATTAGAGTAAAGAAAAAATAATAAACAAATACCTCACCTTTCATCTGAGACTTCTAAGAGCATTGTATTTATTAGGGAATTTTCACAGCCTCACACCAGGAGGCCCAACCTATAGTCAGAACCTCGAAGAAAATTGTAAATGACGTTTTTTTTAGAATGGGCAATGATTGCAAATCTGGCTGTCTATGGTAGATTGTTGGTGAAACCGACCAAAATAATGGTCCTCCCTGTAGCTACACCCTCAGCTTGGTCCCTCTTACAGTGACTCTTGATTTAGCCAATGAAATAATAACACATTTGGTGGAATCAGAGATTTGAAAAGTGCTTGCCTCCTGGGACCTGAAAACCCTGTGGCCACGGTCATGTGACCAAACCTTGGCCATCTTGCTGGAGGATGAGACAGGTGACCCAGTGACCACATGCCCTCACCTGGCCCTATGCTAATCACCAGAGTGCTAGTGAGGCCACCCAAGCCAACCAGCCCCCGCCAAACTAGCCCAAACTTGAAGAACTACTCAGCTGATCCACAGATTGATGAAAATTAATAAATAATAAGTATTTTAAGTGGCTGCAGGGAGATGAAGAAACCAATCAGTGATGCCGAGATTTCCAAGAGCTCACGACACTGGGAGATTTACCACTTCAGGGCTTCAAGGAGCAGAGGGTAGACAAAGGGTGTGGCAGGATCTAGTGAAAGTGCTGGGAGGGAGAGGAGCACGAGCCTTCCAACAGGAATCAAAGTTTAGGCAAACGTCATCCTAGGTGAGCTTATTCTCTTATTGGCCAATCAATTAGAAGCCAGACGGCAAGGAAGGTGGGGTGAAGCATCCCTGGGGCACAAGCCTCCCAGGATACAAGACAGGGCAGAGAAGGAGAAAGTATGTATGGGTCTGGAGGGGAAAGTAGAGAAGGGGTGACGCATCTCTTATACCTAAAGACAATGTGCACTACATCCTCTTCACTTGCCCAGCTTATAACAGCAACAGGCTCAGTGCAGAGTGAAAAGGCAGCCACCCAAAGGAACTGCAATCTGAAATTTCGGCTTCTAGTCTTAAATTCAAAGACAGAAGGGAGATAGTCCAATGCCTAAGCTTGGAGGTTGATTCGCTGGGTTGGAATCCTGTTACTGCCAGACATAGCTGTGTTACAGGCAGGTAGCTTAACCTGAGTCTCAGTTTTACCAGTTGTAAAAGTGGAACAATAATAAATTCTAAAAGAGTTTTGCAAGAACGCTTGACATGTTAAAAAATGTAAATTCTAGTTCCTTTCTTGCTAGAAATATCTCTGTCACTCACCCTTGCCCTTTAAAAATGTAACATTGCCTTTCAAAATATGTATAACTGCCTGAGTGAAAATCCCCAAATCACAAGCTGTAAGCTACCGACATTCCAAAACTTTCACTCCCAAGGACTTGCTCTTTTTCAATATTTCAAAGTTAGAAATAAACCTTACTTTTATGTGCACTCGTGGCCTTTTGGAGGTTGGTTCCCTAATCCTTATTTTTCTTCGTTGGAGTTCTCACATGCCCACACACCAAGACGCACACGTCTTTTCTTCTATTCTTTAGGCATTAGTTTCTTATCAAATGCAATTCAGCACCAAATCACAATTTCCAAGCAAAATGAGATCAAGAAGAGAGGGACCTTTCAAGAATCATTGGGTTGTATGCTTACAGAAATACCACCTGACATCTGATTATTCATCAAATCCATTTATTTGCATGCCGCTAATATTCTGTAGACTCTTATGATAACTGGTACTAATTCTGTCTCATGGAAGTTGTGAATTCCATAAGACCCTGTTGGCCAAGAGTGCCTGGACAGGATCTGAAAATGTGCATGTTTGATGTAGCTTGTGATGTGAGGAAACAATCTTATAGCCTTAAAATCCTTTGCGAAATTAAATATTATCTTAAGAAATCCTAATTAACGCAATCTCCGACTCCATCTTCACTTTCTTTTCTGTGACTTCATCCTAGGCTGGCCTGCCTGTGACCTGGAGCGCATTGACTTCACATTAGATTAAATGTGACTAAAGCCTCAAAAAAATAACCTTTTAATGATCTTTTAAACTCTGTAAAGAGAATTCATTTTGAGTGTGACATCATCCGATGATGGTTTTAGCACACTAATTTTATTCCTTTGCCGCACTAATTTATCTTAGCTTACACTGATAACCAGCCAGATGTTGAAATATTAAGATGGGGTTATCTCTGTACATTTTTACTCATACAAAGAGGTGGCAACCAAAGAACGCCTCAAAGTTTCTTGCACAGTTTTGAATTTATTAATCCCGTCTTTATGTTATGGTGTCTTGCAAAGAGCACCAGAAGTAACAATCTGGTTGGCATAATAGCAAAGATTCTGAGGGAGAAAAGTTACTTCAGAGATACCACGACAAGTGATCATTTTTAAAGTTATTAAAATAAGGCCAAAGCAGTCTTATAGTGACACATCCAGGTTCTATGGACCCCAGATCTGCTCTATAATAAAGTCAATACCACATTTCACAAGACGATACTCTATCTTTCCCTGAAGATTAAGTATGGCCAGAAAATGAAGTTGTAATAGACCAACTTCAAAATGACAAACTTAAAAGTATCAACTTTGAGGCTGTACTTTCAGCATTCCTACCATATGTGAAAAGAGGATTCTCACAGATTTACCTCACTATTAGTTAAGTGTTCAGTCCATGTTCATTGGTCAACAGCTATATTTTGGTCTTTTTCTTTTACCAAAATAAACCTAGTGGAGGTAGGTTCTTTAAACAAATGAAAATCTGGGTTTGATTTTTTAAAATGATTGAAGTATAAAATGGTGAACAGAGACAGTTGACTTTTTCAGCTATATGTTTAAATAATATTTTCTAATCGCTGGGCTGACAATGGAGGATAAATACAAAAGAATTGTATTTAAATTATTCAAAAATTAAAAAGTGAGAAACTGGGTATTTCCTATAAAATAAAGTTGATTACTGTAAGATTAGAAAGTATAGGGACATTTATTCTGGCTGCACTGCCCTGTAATGTCTTGTGAGAGAGAGTGGACTTTGAGCTGTGCTTTGAGCGTGGGTAGGATATTGGTGCTCTGGGACGGGGGATGCAGTCATTCCACGTGTGCAGAAGAAAATTAGCAAAAGTGGCAAGATGTTTGGTGAGTGGTGAGTAGTCCAGTGTGGCCAGGAAGAAGAGCTACATGATAGAGTTCTCCATCAGCTTGGGAAGTGCATACTGTGTATTCTAGTCTCGACACCACACAGATTTGTGCTTTTAAAGCATAATTCATATGGGATATTGAATAGATGAAAGGGAAGAGACTGATTGCATAAGACCATCAGAGGGTGACCTGATCATCCAAGCTACTGTCACCAAACTTGTTTGCTGTCATACCCAGTATCAGATTTAAAAACATGAGCACACAGCACACACCCCCAAACAGGTATATTTACTTATTCATAACACATACATAGACCTACATATATATAATTGCTTCAGTATATTATGTACACTGTAAAACACACATATATAGAAATAAAAAGATGAAATACATTTTAGAGGAAGCCTTCTTGTTGTGCCCCCGAGATGATTCTGAGTATCTCCTGAGGTATTTGCACCATTCTTTGGTCACCCCTGGGTTAAGTAATAAATAACAGAAGTAATGAGGGCTATTGATGCAGAAAAGAGATTGATGCAGAAGTCATTGCCATGATTACAGTTGCCGATTAATGACAGATTAAATTCAGGAGTCTAAAAATGGATAAATAGGTCAAGATAGCAAAACTAAATATGGGAGAGGCACCAGTGAAAAAGCAGAGTAAGAACCTTCAGAAAGTCCCACCTTTCTAAAAGCTACAAGAACATTGTCAGAATAAACATTTACAGAACTCTGGAAATTAACCAGAAGCTTGCAGCAATCTGAGCAACAGTTATTCCAAAATAATGAGCGACTCGCAGAAAGAGCAGTGAGGCTTGTGGCCTTCGAATTCATCATTTGTTGCCAGTTCAAATAACCATCCGGCGCAGGAGCCCTTCTCTCACTGGATGTCCTAGTAACATATGACATCATGGATCTTCTGCTGAACCACACGTTTCCTAAATGCTACGATGCAACATTATCTCTATTTTTCTGCTTTTCTGACTGTCTCTTCTTTGTTTCTTCTTCACTCCTGGAACGTTGGTATTCTTCAAGATTATGACACATAGCCTCTTCTTTTTATCACTTTATAATATCTGGTTGGCATCCCATTCAATCAGATGTGGCCTCGTTTACCATCCGTGTGCTGGTAACTCCCAATTCGGTGTAATTAGCCCAGACGTCCCTCCTCTGTTTCAGATTCAGAACATCTTTTTGAATATCAAAGTATACATTTTAATCATCTTAACACACGTGCTTTTGGCTCTCCCGGCTCTCAGAATGCCAGCATTTCCAAAGCCACAATTCTAAGCTCCTTAGTCATTGACGGTCTTATAGCCCCTTCCACAGGGGGACTGACTCTATTTGGACTTTCTTTTTTTTTTTCTCCCTCCTGATCTGTTCAGACAAGTAGGTGATAAATGGGACCTGAATATTGCTTTATGTAGATTTGCGGCCCAGGCTGCTGAGATAATGATTCTCAGGTGAAATGTAACCTAGCTTTGTAGCATAAGCACGTGGTTTGTTCTTCTTCTTCTACTTGGGGTTTTTGCGGTAACTTGTTTTTCTTTATATTTTTCTTTAGTCAGCTTATTTTTTCTTACCACTATAAGCAATCAGAGACTCTTGAGTTTGAGATAAGAACAGGGTTTAGTAAAGTTTACACCTTCGGAGTCAAGCAGACTAGATTTGATTCTGCACATCACCAGGTGTACGATCTTGGGTAGGTTACGAAAATCTCATCTTCTTCACCTTAGCGTGATAACATCGTCCATCTCGCTAGAGGGCTGTGAGTCGTTTACCCAACATGAAATCATCAGTGATAATAATAACAATGACTGAGATTGAGGATTATTGTTGTTATCATTTAATGCCTTAAATGAGGAAACTTACCACGGGCATAACACTACTTTCATGTGTATCAGAACATTGAAATCCAATAGGAGAAAAAGAGATACACACAGATTGCTTATGTGTGTTCTTGCCTTGGTCTCCATGGTGCCAAGACCATTTCTGTAAGGTAAGCGCCAGGTTTTCAATGAAAGATTATTCACTCTGGGAGCTCAGTTCCTGCATTATTCATGCCATTCTGCATGCAGCTAGATTTATGTGTCAGGAAAAACATACAAATGGAATCCGATGTACTTGCACAAGTTCCTGGATCGTTTGATTTATGTTTCAGTAAATAAAGACATGTGTCTTATAGGTACTGGCTTCACTTCTCTTTAGAAACGGAAGTGCAGCGCTTCAAGTTCTTTTCTTGGCAGGCATAGGCTTCTGAAGTTTTGCAAGCAATGCGACCTCAAATCACACTCTTTCAATTTTCAACTGTGTTCATTTCACTTTTGCGTTTGCATTCATCACTTCCAGCACCGAGACAATGGAAAATCTACAGCTCTGCAACATTGGAAAAGTTCAAGAGTTCCTAGTTTAGGTACAAATTATACAAGCTACTAAAATAGGAAATTCAAATGTCAAACCTTACCGAAGCTTCATCAAGCTACCTAGTTGTCTGGCTACAAGTATCTTCCCAAATCACCTCAGCCTATTGTGTATTTAAATATCGCCAATAACTCTCCCTCAAGAGGGTCCTGAGTCACCCTGAGTACTTTCATGTAGTTTTGCTGCATGTATTCATTTTCCATGAGCATCTCAAATAGGTGAATGTATAGCTTGGGAGTTATTTTCTTGAACTCTAATTTGTAATCGAGTTTAAAAACAAGTCCCTGGATAATCTTTAAAAAATCCTTATTGGTCTTTCTCAAAGATGTCAAGGTCATGGAAAACAAACAAACAAACAAGCAAACAAAAGACTGAGAACCTTCCAAAGAATAAGGAGACACGGCAACTAAATGCTCTGTGGTATCATGGATTGGATCTTGGAACAGAAAAGAAGATAATAGTGGGAACGGTGATGACGTTCAAATAAAGTCTGGTGTTTTGTTAATAGTGATATACCAGTGTTGGTTTCTTAGTTTGACAAATACATGAGGGTTTTATGAGCTGGTAACATTGGGGGAAATTGAAATGGATGAGAAGTGTATGGGAACTCTCTGTACTATCTTTGCAGATTTTCTCTAAATGTAAAATTATTTCAAAATAAAAAGCTTATTAAAAAACAAACAACGATAAAATCCCTTGCAACGCAAGAATACGAAAGTTTTTCTTTTATGGACAATTTTACAAAAAAGGAAAGAAGATATCTCTGAGTGATACACTAACCACTTTCTCTCCTCTTGTCTCTTGATGTCTAAATCATTATGAACCTCAGAAAAATGACTGAGCCTTGTTATGGCAATAACACTTCTTGAAAATCACCCAATGTGAATGAATTTGTTTGTTAAATGCTGCCTAGAGCTCCTTTTGCTCTTAATTTCTGTAAAGAATGTACACCACCAAAACCTGAAGACGCATTTGATCAGCAGATATGGTGGCAGGTTGATTGAATCCTTACAATTTAAGTCATAATTTTAAAGTCAAGACTATTTTTGAGTTAGGATTAATGCATTCCAATATGTAAAACAGGAAGTGAACTTTTGTTTAAATGTCCCATTTTTTATAACAATAAGATGAAACAGAGGGTGATTTGGATTTCTTCTTAAAAAGATTAAAAAGCACCTGTGGAATTAAACACAGCCAGGTATAGATCACTCCACCTTCTTCGACTCCCATGCAAGTTTTGTTTTAAGAGCATTTAATGTAGGGATAGCTTTCTGAAATATGATGCCGTCTTTAGAGTTGAAAAGTATAAAGATGCTTCTGTTTAAAATTAGGCTGATTTTTATGTTAAATGAAGTAACACTTGACAAAACACCATTGGGTTATGCAAATCTAGCTGCGAACCTAAGCATTACTCTGGGTGGAGAATAAACAGTGAAATATATAATATTTTCTTCCACTAAATATAATACTAAAACAATCATTTTAGCAAATCAGAGGTCTCTACTAAAGGAATATAAATGGACTGTATATCTGGTCAGTAGCTGTTTATCAGATCTGCTCAATTTTTAATGAAATCCATAGAATTTGCATGTATACTTATCAAGATACATTGCAAACTGTTTCTAAAATACTAATAGGGTTATATTTTAAAATATTTTTTTAAACCTCAGTCAGTATTGAATGCCTAGCATATATTACAGAACAACTAGCAATGGTTATATCCAAACAAAACAAAAAACGAAAATAAAGTATGAGTTCAATCAGATTTGTGTGTAAAATCTGTGATAAAATACAACTGAACTTAATCAGTGTTATAGTTATATTTTTCTGCCTCATAGCTTATTGACAGGTCAAGAAGGAACTAGATTTTAAATTTTCCAAATTATATCTGAAAAGAGAAATGGAATCCTACACTTCAAGTTAGCAAATGGCATAATTTGGGTTCAGACTTTAATTGCCTTTGTTATCACAAGTATTCTTGGAAAATAACATCTGTGCACCAATTATGCAGTTTAACATAAATTTCTCCAGATTTTACAGTAAATATTTTGGAAACCAAATATCTGCACATGAAAATTATAGTTTTATTTTCATGAAACGATAGCTTTTCCCTGTTGTTTACAACTCAGGTAATAAAATGCTAAGTCTCTCTATTGGGTCACAAACTAGAATCAATTGAAAAACATGCTTTTGTCAATGACTCCAAAATATGCTACTCTAAGCTTTATAAAGTTGAGGCAACAAATTATATAATAGCTGTAGAAACGTTAATACAAAGTTATTTAAAATCATCTGAATTCAGAATCATGGGCATCTTCCCAACATGGCATAAGAACTTGTGAAGTGTTAGGCACCTTCGTACATTTGGATTCTTGTTCTGCATTTTCCTGGACTGAGTGTGCTTCAAATGTTTGGTAGAAAATAATACACTGTTAGTTGTAACTATATGATCCTTACAACGATAATATAAAAGGGGGGACAGAGTTATTGGCCCTACTTAACAGATGTAATGGAAAGATACACAGAGCATAAGAGACTCGCTGAAGACATGCCCCGTACGTATCCTGCATCTTTCGACTATGCTATATCATGCCCATTGTTGATCTAAGTCCTAAGAGCTAAGAAAGTCTGAATAACTCAATTTCACTTTCTTTAGGTTATGATTTGAACATCAGTCTCTTCTCTAAATGTACACCTCATCTGAATTATATCTGGCTAGCTGGGGCTTGTAAAGTGTTGAACATCATTACATAAATGTTTGCTAAAATATGCATGGTGTGTGAAGTGAAATGTCGCAGAATTGATTTTCAAGCCAATTACACCATTCTGTGTAAATTGTATTGCTTCGGTTATATAATCCATGATTTTATTTTATTTTTTATTTATTTTTTTAGATTACTAAATAATTTTTATTGTCCCTTAAGCAGGCAAGCACTTTGATAATCCTATGATTTTTAATAAATGAGTGTTCCATGAAAACATACAGGATTAACTTTCTTTCACTTATTTTCCAATTTACTTCCTAAAACTCATTGGATTCAATCTTCAAGCATAACTGTACAACACAGAACAACCAGAAGAAGCTGGAAAAGGACCTAATGAACTTTCTTTTGGAGACTTAAATCATAGGAGAAGACTCTGCTCAAAATCTAGTCTTTTTATTTCTCCCATAAAGCAAACAACTACCTCCTACCAGGAACTCATTTCAATTCTACAGCAGATGTTCATTTTCATTTTACCTGGAGAGAAGGACAGCAGTTCCTAATACCTCTCATATTTAGTGGGACGCAAGTACCTCCTCACAATGTGGAAGTTTTGCTATTGAAGTAAGTGAAATTACGTCCTCCACCTTTTCCTGTGTAACCTCCTATTTTAGCTATTAACATTCTATGTTCATGGGTGGCATATAATCCACCAGTGTACTCTTGAATCTTTCGTCTGTTTAATAGGCTTCAAAGGATTTTGTTCTTTCCTCAGAGTCCTTCCTTGGAAGTAAACTGGCTCTCCTGAAGCCGCCCTATTGAGAATCTCTTTTCTGACGGGGTGCCCGCCATCAGGCAATGCTGTCTATGGCACTTTCTGAACTTCTGACAAATCCCTTCTGCTCTGACTCTATGAAATGCCAAAGGTACCTAATGCTCAGACATGAGGCATTTAGAATCTATTTTATTCCACTGAATCCACTTTCTTCAGATGTTAGGAGTTCCTTCCTTCACTGTAATTAGATGGTTTCCAACAGTGGTATGAAGAATGTTCCATATGTATTTTTCATCTACTTAGAATTGGCAATGGAATGGCAGGAAGTTCTCCTGTAGGGCTCTCAGGAGGTTAGCATACACTTATTAAAATGGGAGCTGCTTTATAAAACTCAGGGATATACTTTATGCTCTAAAATATAGGAAGAGAATGTTTGATTCCTGATAATAAAGGTAATTAAAATCATTGATGATGGCTGATACAATAGGTAGTTTGTAGTGCAGGAAAAAATGCTTCTGTTTAGGAAGTGTTATGTATAACTTCAAATGAAGGAAAGGAATTCATCATGACTAATGTTATTCTGTGAGTGCAGACACCTTAAAAATTAAATAATAAATGTGAATAGGTGGGTTATGTATTTTTTCCTGAATAGATAAGATTATTTATTGGTTCATAAAACAAACATTCGTGGACTGCCTGATCATATGCCATATATTGCACTAGCCGATGTGGAATTAAAAAAACATAGAATAATACATTAGTTTTGCTCTTACAGAAACCAGTAAGGAAGACAAAGATTCAAAACAACATTATTTTAAATGCACGAAGTAGAATGGGAAGATGCGGGCAAAATATTAGAAAAACCATTAGGAAAGACAAAAGGATCCCAGGTTCTTACGGGAGATGTCTCCTGAACTAATTGAAAAAAGTGTAGGAATTAGCCAGATGACAGGACAAAGGCATTCCAGGAAGAAACATCAGGAAAGAAATCAAAACACAGACATGAACACTTGCATACTGCGTATAAAGAGAGAAAGAAAATGTCTTTCTGGAGGATAAATCTGAGGCAGGAATTGGTGGGGAACGAGAGCTGAGGAGAAGCCAGTGGTTTTTTCCATGTTATGGAAACTGTATTTGATGGGAAGCTATTGCTGCATTTTAGGTGGTAAATTGTCATTTTAATTAGCTCACCCTAATGTCCCCATGGAGAATCAGTTTAAAGGGGGCAAAGACTGTTGAGTGTGGGAGAGGCAAGTGGGGAGGCTATTGCTATCCACGAGGCCAAGATATGCAGGACAGAACTAGGGACATAAGAGGCGTGAACGATTTCCACTTGCAGACCACAGTTAGGGTTGCACAGTGAATGTTTGCTGCTAAGGATCTGTCGATTAAAACGAATTAGCCCCTATCTTCATTTATGCAGGGCTATCCAAGCCCCAAGGGCAAGTCTCTAGTCCTTGAGATCGACCCACCACCAAATGGAAATCCTTCACACCTCACATTCCTCCCTAATTCTTAGAATTAATTTTTATTCTGCCATTTTGACTGTAATCTTGTTAGAAACAGAAGTAATTTCCTTTCCTAGGGTTGCCTAAAAAAATGTCGCTGAAATAATTCTAGTCACAAATAGCCTCAAGCCACATACTCCATTTCATTTTAAATACAAAGGATTCCCGTGTGTGTGTGTGTGTGTGTGTGTGTGTGTGTGTGTGTGTGTGTGTGTGTGGTGGTGTACTTGAGGAGAGGGAAAACAGACTTAGGTGGGGCTGAAGCTCTTCATATATATCACTAATTCAGAATACACGCCTCTTTCTGACACACATTAAACCTGAGAGGTCTAGAATTATACATCTGTGATGATACCTGTAGTTTCCTCTCTCATTCATCTTTCAGATATTGGTTTTCTTTTATTCAATAGATTCTGACCTTCACTGGTTCCCCCCTCCGCACACTGTCTTTCCAGGAGATCTTTTCCATTTCTATGTACAGGTTGACTTCCATATCTATAGCCCTACTTTGTTATTGACTTGCATGTTTAAATTGCCCGTCAAACATCTGTGCTTGGTTCCCATGAAGAATCGAAGCATAGATTTTCTAAAATTAAACTAATCCTTTTTGCAAATCCCTCATCTTCTCCACCCAAAGCAGGATTCCCACTCACATTTGTTGGTCCTTCTCTGTAAATGGGTCCATAATCTGTCCTTTCTGGTCTTACTGCCTTTCAAAGTAACACCTTTCAGTTGTTGTCCAATGCTCTGAGAAAAAAATCTTAATTTCCTATAATGGCACAGGTCTCATCACAAATTTATCCTGAGTGTTTCTCCAGCCTTATGGCTTTACTCTTTTCTGCTCCCTTTCCTGCTGTTGTTCAGTATTAACTTTGCCAGAGGTGGCTTTACCCAGAAGCTGAAGAAGCTTGAGTTCAGGTCCTCTCATTTACACAGGGCTTTCCCTGGTCATGTGCTTTTGTAAAATTTTCAGAAGTAACTTATTTTAATTGCACTTGCTTATGACAGTGATCACCCTTCTCTCCAATTTCCCTTCTGTCACAGCCTCTGTTCCCCTGATGAGTGGCACAGAATGATCAAGGGCATTTGGGGGATCTGGATAAGGAGAAGGGGAATTTGAGGTGAATATGCACTTAGTTTTAGTTTATTGGATATATCTGTAGAGTGTAAGCCACTTTCTAGGTGCCAGGGTATGGGGATGGCTCCATCAGGGTGTCTGCCACTCACTGTGCAAAGTCATCAGTGGTCACAACAAAGAAGCATGAGACCAGAGGTTAGATGAAGACATGAATGAGCCCTATGGTGCCCAGAAATGGGAGAATTGTTGGTAGAAGAGGGTAAATAATATTTCTTCTTTCCACAGAAACTATGTGTGGAAAATTCTTTCATACTTTACAGCCCTTCTATGAAAAATAAAACTTGATAGATGATTTCCACAATTTGACATAGTTCTGAAAAATGACAGGATGTCAACAATACATTGTGAGGTGTGAAGAAAATTTTATAACCTATCTGAAAAAAAATCAGCCACAATAGAGGAATGACTGAATTATATTTTTATTCTCCTTACAGGAAATAGTTTTTAAAAAACTTGTATTATGAATAAGCTATCAAAAAATAGGTAGCCAAAAATAGGTAGGTGAGTGAAAGGTATTATTGAAGTATATTTATGTTAAATATTTTTTTTGGGGGGGTTGTAATATTTATGATCCTTTTACAATTTGTAATTGGTGGTTTCTTTCTCCAAACTGTATGTTAATATTCACACCCCCCTTGGCATGTTAGAATGACATGTGCTCTCCCAACATGGACTCAATTTCTACCAAGTAGTTTTTTGAAAACAGTAATCAGTGATTTGCTCCATAAAATATGGACTAAAAGATAGTTCTAGGAAGGAATGAGATTTTCCTCTCTATATTCCAAAGGATGGTGTGAAATGACCTACTTTTTTACATACTGCTTTAACTTTTGGACTGTACATCAAAAAATAACAAAGAAGGTATTCATTGAAAATCTTGTAAAAAGGAATGTAATAAATTTCAAACCCAAATAATGGTGGGGCTATGAGAGATCTAGTCATATCCCCTGCTACTAAGAACATCTGTAAGGATTCCAATATTAAGTGTAGTGGGCAAAAAAGAAGAAATCCAAGTATCTGACGAAGGCAAAAGAGCAAATAGAAATATAGATTGGAACAGTAATACAATTATTTGGAAAGATGCTCTTTTCTACCGTAAGAAATGAATGAGAATTATACATATGCCATCTCTTCTATGTATATGCACATAGATGCATATATGTACACACACACACACACACACACACACACACAGATTCCTCCTTCCTCCAGTAACGTGATATAAAAATTATTCTTAACAAAAACCCATTCTTGCTGTGTGAATACCAGTTTTCTTAGTTATTTTTTAAATGTTTTAAATTCTTTGTATAATAGTTTATTATCAGACTCCGTTTTTCCCATTTGGTCATTAAAATGATCTACTTTACAATGGTATAGTATTTTGCAGGTATCAGTTTTCTTCTTCTTCTCCTGTTCCTTTTTCTGCTTCATCTTCTAAGCTCCATAATAACCTCTGTTCACAGTTGTGGCTTTCAGAGAGAGCCAAAATGGATGGCAAAGAAAAACATCATCAATTCATTATGAAATTCTACTCTGTGCATTTTTTACGTATTCTCCAGCCTGCAAAGAGTATGTGAATGGGGATTTCTAATTTTGTTCTTAAGAAGGATATAGTGTTGAGCTGTTGAATTTCTGGGCTTCTCATACATTTTCAAGCCTGACACTATCCAGTCTGTGTGTTGAAAGACACCTTTTAATCCAGTACGTCAACTAATATTGTGAAAAAACAGTTGACCGTTTTATTCCCTGTCTTTACGGAGTACATCGATTTCCCAGATCCTCTGGTCAAACTGGACCTTTACTTAAGGTCCCACCACTGATTGTCTAGGCAGTTCAGTAAGAATCATTGCCTTACTTCAGCAAATTCTAATCTTTTCAAGTCATAGATACGTATTTCTTCAAGTTAAATATATTTATTGACTTTGTTCATGTGTTTGGCAATGTGCTGCTAAGTGCCTGTCTTAGCCTGGCCAGGCTGCTGTAACAAAAAAAAAAAAATACCATAAAACAGTGGCTTACATAAAAATTAAAATTTATTTCTCATAATTCTGGGAAGTCCAAGACCATGGTATTGGCAGACCCGGTGTCTGGTGAGAGCCCACTTCCTCACTGATGGCCGTCTTCCCACTGTAACCTCACGTGGCTGAAAAGGCAAGGCATCTCCCTGGGGTCTCTTTTATACAGGCACGAATCCCCGTGCCCTCATGATCTAATCACCCCCAAAAGGCCCTACCTCCAAGTACCATCTCATTGGGGAGGAGGTTTCAATATATACATTTTGGCGGGGGGAGCAAAGCTTCAGTGCATAGCAGTATTTTCACACAGCATGTCACTGAATATGTTTAACCCTCTGTGAGCAAGTATTGTTGCCCGTTTGCATGTAACTAACAGAAGGTCCAGGGAAATTAAACAAATCACGCGTGCAGATCTAGCCCAGGGCAGCAGGAGTTTCCATTGCCAGTGCAAGTGATGTAATGGCAAAGAACATGGACTTTGAAATCACTTCTAGCTTGTCCGGTCCCTCTAACTGCAGGCTTTGGAGTCCACAGCATGTTACTTCACTCCACTAAACCTCGATCTTCTTACCTATAAAATGTATTCATATTAAGTACCACAGAGGATGTTTGTTGATGACTGGATGAAATAAGGTATGGAAAGAACTCAGACCTATGCAAAGAAGGCCGCAGTGGCAGCTAGCAGCAGCATCTAATTCCTGAACCCAAATCTAGTGCTTTTGGCTAAATTATAGATGCTCCTCATTAACATCTGCCTATGTAGATGAAGGAGAACAAAACAGAAAAAAAATTATGAAATGTGTGATGTTTCTCTTCCAAGTGCAAGACTCCTATCATTATATACACCAGCAGGCACCTGGCATGATATATAATGTACCTGCCATGTCAACTTTTAAGGGAACCAAGTCTGCACTTCACTTTCATGACAAGACCCCCAAATGTATATCACACCAAGTGCATCTCATCAAGAAAAGTTTTCAAATGCAATCATCAAGGAGCATAATCTATATATGAGCAAGTGGGAAAGCTAGAGAATTTTTGTTTTTAATTACAGATGTCTCTATAGCCAACTGTGCTGCCCTCCTTAAATGGAAAAAGGGGCTTAATGGAAAACCCTCTCCTATATTTTAAAAATCAAATTTGTGAAGATTTTATTAAGGAAAACCAAAACAACTTTCCATTTCTGGTTTTAAACCCGGAGCCAAATATCCTACACTAACAAGTTAGGGATGGGCTAGGGAGGGAGGCGACCCGACGGGGCTTTAGAAAATGTTGTTCTTGATCAAGAGACAGGCTTCACTTGGCTATTTAGGTTTAACTGCCGTGGGTCTCCGATGTGACCTCACGGGACACAGCCCATTAAGCGCTTCTACGAAAACATAAGAAAATCATTTTATTCCAAGCAGTAGCCACTCCACATTGTTATCATGAGTTAACCACAGTTCTCAATGTTCCATCAGCGCAGGGGAAGGTTCAAATTCAGAAACGCATACACGAACTCTCTAGATGAAGGCCTCCGTCCTGTCTGGTTTCTCATTCTGGGCCAAAGTTCAGACGACTGTGTATTTTATAAACGCTAACTCTCGATGCTTCTCCAATTAGCATCTACATCACTGCTAGTGAAATGGGTGCTATATTCTGGACCATCCAGGCTCGTTTTCTAATCATCAAAAACAATTGACTGAAGTTCAACCTCTTTTCTATTTCAGTCATTTAGACTTGTGCCTGGCCCATGCTCCAGGACAGAAACAGGATTTAGAAAAGACTGGCTGTTACTATGACAGCCCATGCCAGCGACATACAGATTCTGTCTGGTTTAGATAAATTACAAATACTCTTGGGCCATATCTAGGTTACCAACATTATTTCCATGTTTCATTCTCTCTGAAGAGCTTAATGCTGTGACCTACCAATCAAACTGAGAAATGATGTATTTATTGAAGACGCTGATTTTCACCGTGGAATATTAGTAAACCTTAAATATCTCAAACGAATGGAAATTTCTCTGGCATCCAATACAACAAAAAAATCTAGAGAGGATGTAAAGAAACCAACACTGAGCCTGGATTTATACTTAGAGACAAACCACATAAGGTAGGAACAGAGTAATCATCCAAAATGTAGATTTATATCTACCCTAATAAGCAAGGCAAAAGTCTGAAGGATACAACCGTAATACATGATACTTCAAATGATTTCACATTTAAAACTGAAAACCTATAGATGCTTCAAAAGATGCAATGCTTCTTCTAAGGAACAGCAGTCTGAATTCCTTCCCCAGCAAAGGAAAACATAATAGCTGGAAACTAAGATGCTTTATATAAAAGCTGATGTCATTTTCACTTTTTTTTTTTTTTAAAGTTGTTAAATGATATTGACTTTTCCATTCAACAAGAGGAGCCTCAGAACAAGTTTTAATGCCGTAAGGATGTGGTCAAATTCTTGAATGTTTTATAGTGTAAAATCACACTTTAGGGAGATGCAAGTCCTAAACTGTATGATGGATATAAATGAAGGACCAGTGAGTTTCATAGCACACCTCTTACTGTCCTCTAGAGATGTTCACTTCCTTCATTTCATTTGCATTTTTAGTTCAGGTTGTTGACATCATTCCCACAGATGACTGCCTCCTGGCTGGGACCCCAACCTCTGGTAGCACCCCTGAAAAAACCTTCAGGCACGTTTCCACCACCAATATCTTTAACCCACTCAAATGTGAACATGTCTGCAATCAGCTGGACACTCTTAAATAGATGAGTTGAAGTATGCTTCATTCTGCTTTGATCTGAGTCTCTACACGTCTGACTAGCACTGGAGTTGTGGGTCCATTTCTTCAGGGTCTAATTTCTTGTGCTCAATCTGCTGATGTTGAAATGTCTCGTATTCTACTGGGCACAAATATTCCAAACATTACTCACAGAAATTAAAGGAAAGTAGACCATATTGGAATGGAATTATTCATTCAATTCAATGCAGTCTAACATGGCTAATTCCATGCGGGAGTCTTAAGTTTAAATAAACTTTCCACAGCAATCTATTTTCTGAAGACTTTTGCTTTGTTTAAATTCTTTTATAGAAGGACATTTTCCTCCATATGTTTATTCTCACAGACAAATACAGGAAAAAGCCCACTTGCTCTTGTTGACCTTTCTGCTTAGCAACTATGACTTTTCTTAGCTCAAAGGTAATTCTTTATTCAAGAGGGCCTTATTTAGAACACATGATAGGCATTCAGCGTTTTCCAGTAGCCTCTGAACACCACAGAGTATTTATTTACATTGTATAAAATTAGAGGAAATGAAGGGGTTATGCATTTGAACTAGAACCAACAGCCTAATTCTCTTTATGGAGAGATTTCAGTCAATGTCACTTTCGGGGGGGAAAAAAAAAGAACTCAGATTACAGACATTTTAAACAATATAGATTTTTGTTACCTAACAATGAAATGTATCATGTCATTTTCTAAATAAGACCCAGGGTATGAATTAAGGGCTCTTTCTAGTGTATGCATTGTCTAGGAGTACTTTTTGATTCCTGTCTTAGCAAACTAAGACATATGGAGTCATCTTTGCTTAACTAGCCCAAATGAAAACTACTTTAGGGGAAAATATTATTTAAAAAGGACTTATAAGATATCTAACTTTACATGAGTTCATGTATTTGCACATAGATCATTAATTTAAAAAATCAGTTAATGAACAACTGGTATCTGATACAAGTGGAATTTGACCAGAATGGTTTTGATTAACACAGGTTACAACTCCTATCCTTTCCATTGCTTAAAAAGTGTGAAACTTATTCATTTAGCTTGAGTTTAATTATACTTGAGAGCAAATTTACTAGAGCAAAACTTAAGGTCAGGGAAAAATGCTGTAAAAATGCACTCTTCATATTTCTAAATGCAGCATGAAAAAGTAATATTTGAACTCAGGGGCAAAAGTACTTCACGGTGCCTATTTGTGAGAGGTCCATTAAGTAAAAAAAAAAGTGATAAATACAAAACAAGGTTATAAAAGCAATTCTAGAAATAAAAGCTAAATGATTTATGTGTGCTGCAGATATCGAAATGGTTGAATATATCTCCGTCCTGAGAAGATTTTAGGAAGAAAAAATGTAGCCTATTATATTCATATGGACACTGAAAATAGGCTTGAGACATCCATAATAATGCCCATTTAACGTGGTCAACTTCAAAAGTAATTGCTTAATGTATCCAAATCCTTATTATGTAAGCTCTTCTCAGGAGACATTTTATATCTAATTTTGTACAAGTCTTTATTAAAGATAGTCTATTTATTAAGCTCAAAGAAGAACTGCCGTAAGAATAAATTACATTGAAGCATTGTCATGTTCAACTGTATACATCCCACAAACTTAAAATCCAGAGAAACAGTTTTGCCGATATAACTGAGTAAAGATTCCTAGTATAATAAATATTTAAAAATATTTTTAGTATCTTTTTTTCTTTGGCTGTGCCCTGCCTCATGTGGGATCTTAGTTCCCCAACCAGAAATTGAACCCGTGCCCCCTGCAGTGGAAGTGGAGCCCTAGCCACGGGACCACCAAGGAATTCCCCTAAAAATATTTTAAAATGTAAGGGTGGGTTGTATAGTAAAATATGATTTTGAAATACTCCAGTGAGTTCTGTACTCTTTACAAGAACTCCTACTGAATATAAAATGCAAATACACACATATATTTAACAGAAGTTACACATAGCGATTAATTTGTGTGTTGAACATTTATTTTTTTTATGTATGCATTCACATATTTATATAGGTATGTAATAATATGTGTGTATATATGTGTGTGTGTGTGTGTGTAGATAGATATAGAATTAAGAGTGTTTATCTCTAGATAGCATGCTTATAGGATATACTTCTTTTCACTTTCAATTTTCTGTTTTCTAAATGTTCCCTCACATAGATATATTAACGTTACACTTGGAAGCAGGTTTATGTAACCACGGAAACAGATGGCTTTGTGTATACCCTTTATCGCATCGAACAGGAGGCTTTTATGTTACCTCACAATGGATGAGGCTTGGTTATAGCTGGGCTACCCAGTGGCCCCATTGTAATCTACATTTTCCTGTTCATAATTATTATTCAATGTCTTAAATCACTTATTGTAAAAATATGTAGAGTCAGTTTTGCAGGGTATGCAAATTCTTGGTTGGGTTATTTAGGGTTGGTAATCATTTTTGCTTTATTAATATCATTTCACTCATGTCCTCCTGTACCATGAGAAAATCGATCTATACTTTTATCCCTTGTAACTTGAAGAATGAGTTCTGCCCATCACGATCTACTTTCATGAACCACCTGAGATGATCATCCATGACTCTGACGTGATTACCCTTTCCTGTCTTTCACGCTACCTTTCTCCATACTTCCCCATCCACCTCACCAAAAGAAGAGGGGAGCTTACAGTTAGTTCATCTGCTTATCAGTTGAAATCATGGAAAGAAAACTATGACGCATACACAACACCTATTTACCATGGTGTGGGCGGGGTGTAAGGAAGGAAAATGTAGTACCCAGTACCCAGATGATGGCTTGGTAACCATCCCTCGACCTGAAGAGCAAGAGAGAGAGAGATCAAGCCATGAGCTGTGACAACAGGGCCACCTGATAGGCTCTGCGACCCTTAGTGGAAGGCTTCAGCCAGCATGTGTTAACTCCACTAGCAGGGAACCAGAGGGATGGATAGCTGGATAAACCCTCCTCTCTCCGTCTAGCATCCTGCTACTTACTCTTCCCCATTGGCTAATCCTCACAGGAACCCAAAAGGGAGCCAAGTGCTGTAGTCCCTATTGGCCACATCCCCGGGCACAGATGCAGTATGGGCACAAGTAGATAGAGGAGCTTCTGGGCCAGATGGGAGGCACCCAGCCTCCTCTCCTTTGAGATTTGACTTTTGTCCAATAAGCACCCCAAATGAGAGCTATTAACCTTTCGTGAAGTTCAGACCATTTTGAGAACTTGATGAAATCTAGAATAATCTCTCAACCCAGAAAAATACACACACACACACACACACACACACACATACAATGGGGCACGAAGCACTTTTAGGGAGCCTTATGTAACTCCTTGAGATTATCCAAATACCAACATCAAGAATTTCTGCCATAATATTAATAAAGTTTAGGGATAGTATTTTCTCACATGAAACTCTTAAGTCTACTTGCTTTGGTGATGTACGTAATATCAAAATAAAGACAGTTTTATCCAAATTTGTGGTCTACGGACTAATCAATTATCTAGAAAAAGCACAGCATGTCAAGAGGATACTCTTGTCAAGAAATCCACATTTGGCAATCACATCAATAAGGAAACGATTTGCAAGTATTTATTTTAAAATACGTTTACAGGATTTAAGAATTTTAAGTGAGGGTGTACATTCAAATAAGAGTATTAAATGGCTTACGTGGAAACTCTTCTAATTTACTGTCACTGCAAGCCAAAGATATACTCGTGTTCAAAGTCATTTGTTGTACAACTGACGCTTGACTAAGAAATCCTCCAGAAAATAATTCGGAGGTGGGCAGAATTAATTATATATATATATATGTATAGCAAAATCTTCCAAGTTTTGAAAAACTGTTGAAGTATTTTTAGGTTGTAAAGAAAACACTTGTGCCTCTCTGATGGAAACCCAATGGATGGTGCTTCTTCAAAGGATATAGGGATTGTGATCAGAAGCCCTAAGTAAAAGGCTGACATCTGTGCGGTGATATAATGTCAAATTGAGGCAGGAATGGGTCTGTTGATATTAGCCTAGCTAATCATTTTGCTAATTGGACAGCCTTTTGGGCCACAGTGCAAAGTCCTATCAGTTTTCACTTTAACTACTCACACAGATGATGTTTGACTCAAATGTATTACTTTATATCAACACACTGAAAGGCTGTAAAAATAATACCACATGTGCTGCTGCTTCTTTTTAATAAGTGTCTTCCTCAATTTTCGCTGTTATAATAGAGATTTTCACACGAAAAAATTAAAGGTTATTTAAAGGATATCAGTTGAAAAATGCACCCATAAGATTCTGGAAATAAATGCAGCTACCAGCGCAATTCTTGGTATCATTAGTCTGTCACTTGTCTTTACTTTAAGAAACTCCATTCAAATGGACCTACCTTTGATTTCCCGTTTAAGTGGCCTTTCTGTCTACTTCCTTCATACAAATAATGTGGTTTCATCTCCAAAATCAATTCATATTTTTAAATAAATTTATTCCATTTCTTCCTTTTGAGATATTTTTAATTAGATGCTTGTGGATATTTTCATGTAGCTGATGAAAAGCAAGATTACTCTGACTCTGCCAGACCAAATGCATAGACAGTGTGAAGTCAAAGAGACTGCGTACATTTTTTTTGTGTGTGTGCTGTACGTGGGCCTCTCACTGTTGTGGCCTCTCTCCCGTTGCGGAGCACAGGCTCCAGACGCGCAGGCTCAGCGGCCGTGGCTCACGGGCCCAGCCGCTCTGCGGCATGTGGGATCTTCCCGGACCGGGGCACGAACCCGTGTCCCCTGCATCGTCAGGCAGACTCTCAACCACTGCGCCACCAGGGAAGCCCGAGACTGCATACATTTTAAGAAGCAGAACCACATACTGGCTGATGGTTTCAATCCATTTCTTCCTTGTATTAGTGATTTTCACCTTCAAAGTTAAGAAAAAAAGGATTGCAAAGTTGCCATTGTAGAGGTGGGTCAGTAATTAAAGCCAGTATAGTGTCTGCCAGCTACAGAGGATACCACCCAAAGCAACGAATTTTGTAGTAGATTTAAAGAAAATGATCAGAATTACTGTACATACTTCAGATCAACTGAACTATTGTGGCAACAAAACAAGTGGGTGTTTTCCTTAAGAAGTCTTAAAACTGGGAATAAGTTTTTATTAATGTCCACAAGATTATCAAAAAGAGTTAGGCCCCAAACATGAGTCATTTGGTGAGTTATTGCATTTTCTGGCTATAGGTAACTTACTATATCTTGCGAACAAAACTACCCTTTAGAGAACTTTTTAATAAAGATTATTTAGGACATTCTGTCATTTAGGTGATTGGGATATCTATCAGGTTGCTTTATAATAAGATTTAAACTAACGGTCAAAATTCTTGCCATGTCAATCTGTTAGGTAGGAACCAGGAAACTGGGTCTGTTTACACTCCATCTTCTTTGTTTCTCCTGCTTAATATCTGCTCGACGTTCAAACGGACAGTGAAATAAATAGTGGAAAGAGAATCTTGCCATAGCCAGACATCTTGACACTGCGGGAAAAAGTTTGTCCAAGTGGAAAAGTACATAATCCTAAAGAATGATTGATTTTGAATATGTACATTGGATTGAAGAGAACACGAAAACAAATTGTGCCACTTATTTCTTTCACAGGTAAGAAAATGGAAATATATATACGTACTCCTATTATGTCTCTATATATGTCCTTAATCGCTCTGCCATCTCATCTTTATGCCTCTGCTTCCGCTGCTTCCTCTGCCTGCAGTTTCCTCCTACTTCCCCATTCACTCCATTCTCAGCAAGCCTACCTTCTATGTTCTCTCTCCAGGGCTCAGTTCGGTTTCCTCCAATGAGCCCCGTTTCCGGCATCCTTCCCACCTCCGGACAGTCAGGCTGTTAGAAGTTCCTCCTCTTTGCTCTTAACTTCGGGAGGCCCATCTGCTTCACACAGTCTTACACACTCGTATCTTACGCAGAGCATGTATTGCCTCGCCTTCTAATGGCTTAACTTTTTTCTCCTCTTGTAAAATTCTTGAGAACATTTTTTATCTTAGAATCACTTTTACCCAGTATAGTACCTGCCTTCCATATAGTAGGTCATAAATAAATGATCAGTGCATCGAATTGGAACCCCATTTTGGGGACAGTTTTTCAAAATTTAAACTTGAGTTTATGACGATAATAATTCAGACTTTCCTTCCTTGGCTTGGCTAGGTTAACCGATGGATACGCTTCATATAATTGCCGTTGAAGTATACAGATGGGAAACCAATATTTTCTTCTCAGTGCTTCAGATATCATGTGTTGTAATTTCGGTCACTTGTTCAGTCAATAACTCAAAGGATTCATCTTTGCAGTGAAGAAATAAAAAGATCAAACCAAGTTTTATAGTCTATCGACCTCAACAGCTTTCCATGGTGAAAATAACACATATTTATTTTCAAGTCTTTGAGGGCTGAAACTACTTTTTTCATTTCTGATTCTTAGTGCTAGCACACTGGTGGGTGTTATTTAAAGTTTCATTGAATTAATGAGCAAGTAGTATGACTTTTCAAAATTGCCGTGGCCGCTAGGTGATCTATTTCATAAATTGAAGGAGATTTTCGTGCCTTTTTGAGATAATGTGGTCTGTCTTGTTTAGCTATGTAATAAACTAGCACCCAAGAATAGATTTGCCTGTGGGAGGGTGTCTCAGTTTGTCTTTAATTAAAATAGAAAATATTATTACGGTCAAAATATGTTAAATAGTAAGTAGAGCCGTGATCAACCATATTTGATGGCCCATCACTCTGGCCTTCAAGACCTGGTACAAAACACTAGAATTCACTGATTAATACCTTTTCCATTACCCATTACAGTCCAGCCACCTTGGCCATTTTGGATTGTTTCTTTAGCATGCTTGTTTCTGCCCTCAAGCATTTGTTCTTATTTTTGCCCTCAAATCTGCTCAAAGCTGACTTTTTGTCATTCAGACCTCAGTGCAAATCGCTCTTCAAAGTACCTTCCTTAGAGACAAACCTAAGTAGCCTCCTTCAGCCTTTCCCCATCACATCACTGTCTTACTTGCTTTGTGGCATTCACCACCATACAAAATCATCTAGTTTGTTTTCAGTTGCTGGTCCAATGGAATATTTAGAGATTAGAAGCTCCGTGAAAAGAGGGTCCTTATTGTTTGTAACTGCTGTTTCCTTACTGCCTAAAACAGTGTTACTTACTGAAGAAAATGGATTTCTAAATAAATATCAGTTCTGTCTTTTTGTCTTTGTGTGTAAAATGTGACTGCTGAGAGCAGATGTGGTATACTTAGATATAAGTATATCTATAGTCTATGCAATAAGTATATCACATGGTATAAGATTTTGTTCCAAGCCCTACAGCAAAAATCAGTTAGCACATCATCAATGGCTCCAGTTAAATTTAAGTTGCAAAAGAAGAAAAATTTGTTTTTAGCACCTAATTCAAATTTGGGGGAAAATAAAGCGCTGTGCTGTGAACGCGTGTTATCATTTGGTGCAAACTGATCTGATGTGGATTTGAGGTGCATTAGAGGTGTTTGGAATTGAAGAGAAGGGTCTGTAAAGATAATATATTATTCTAGCCTTCAGTGCTTCCTTAAAATCGAAAGTGTGTTCTCTGTGATCCTCCTTTGGGAATGGAGACTTTTTCAGAGGGGGCGTTTGCTTGCCTTTGATTGTTCAGCTGTATATCAACTGGTGTGGGTTCAGCAGAGGTCTCTGCCATTTTGCATTCAATCCTCCAGAAAATCACGACCCAGATATCCTACAACAGGGATCAGGCTTCGGTTTAAGTGCTGCTTGCCTCACATACTTGTGTTCTAGTCATTTAGAAAAGTGTGATTAAAAACCATTATGTGCCCTAACAGATGTGACCTTAAAGAGGTTTAAAAAAAAAAAAAAAGGTGCAAAGCAATAGTGGTTAGACTAACACCAGGAAAGTATTATAGGAGCTGAACCACATTGAATACTTCTCATTGATTACTACCTTCTGTTTCAAGAAAAATACCATGATGTTTAAGAATGAGCTGCAGCGTTTCTAAATCAGCGTCTTTCCCCCCATCTCCCTGCTCTCCTGGTTCTAATGAAGAAGAAATTAAATGTAGATGGTTTCTGAATTTTAAATACTCTTCACCGAAGAGGATTATTGGATTGTTACCATCTTCATTTCCTCTACTCTCTGATAATTTAATCCATGTGCCAGGAAAATACAAAACAAACAAAATAAAACCATGGAAACCATTTAGAAAATGAGATCCCCTTGTTTGAAAATATTTCTATATAAATATTAAGGCATGCTTAGCAATCTTGGGGAAATAAGTTAGCTAGTTTTTATTAAGCGTAGTGCCCCTGTTAGCTGACAGGGTCTTGCTAATTCCCCTGAGTGTTCACAAAAGCATCTCAAAGTTTTTGTCTTTAATATAATTCACTATGCCTTGTTCACAAATATGCTGCTTCTGAGCTACCAGTGGTAGAACATGCAACATAAGTTGTCCATACAATAGGAGAGCTTTTGAAAGTAATAATCTCTATTTTGTAAAGACTGGTAGATTATTCTGCTCTTCTCTTTGTGCCTATTTCCTTGACTAAAATATAACCCATGATAACTTTATAACCAATGATATAAATTTATAAGAAATCTCCCAAGCCAACAATAGAGTCTGTCAGCGTTGGAACTGGACTACTGAACTTGTATTCGGTAATATTAGGCACAAAATATATTTGCCCAAAACGTCTACTAGCAATACACATGTGTTTCACCAGTATTCACAGTAAAATTAGATTATGAGCCCCCCAAAAATATTTATTACAATTATGAGCTGAATAAAATATTTTTAACTTCAATTTTATATTTTCTTTATACAGAAACATAGTTTTACAAGCAATAGGACAATAAAATAGGGCGATTGCATGTTAGAAAAGGTAACTTTGAATGCCTTGTCTTGTAAGGAATAAAACTTAGGGCAAATGAATCCTAAATAATTAAGGTTTTATAAATTGTACAACGTATTGTTAAATTATAAGTACTTTTGAGATTTTATCCAGTAAGAAGATATTTTATAATAAACTTGTAGGTTAAAAAATTCTTTTAATGTATGTCCTGTGTAAAAAGATGGAGGTGAAAATATTAGGAGGAATTATACCCAAACTCTTGTAAATTTGAATAAATTGGCTGTTTGAAATCAGCCCTCACAAGCAAAGTTTCCTGCCCTTTCAAATAACGACCAATTTAAAAATTAAAGTTTGCAAAATAATAGTCTGCTACTGTGGCAGTTACAATTACATGATATCTGATTTAATTTTTTTAAATAGTATGTGTCATGAGGGTATAAATCAGGGACCTGTGGAAAAGCATCGTCCTCCATCTCTGCCTCAGCAGAAGGCCATCAAAGAACTGAGGGAAGTCTTTGGGGTTGAATAAAAGGCACTTATCACCTGGCAAACCCCAGCCATCACTGTTCCTCCATTGAACTGAGGATTAATTTTATTTCTCAGTCAGGAAACAGAAACTTATCAGGGAGCAGAAAGGAGCAAATATGATGTCTTAGAAACAGGAAGCTAAAGAATTGTTTCCAAATCTCTAGGTACAAGAAGATACCTTCCATCAGATTTCTGGGTCCACAACCTCACCCCACCTGGGGCTGTATGAAAAGCTGGCAAAAAGTGTCATGATTTCACTAGTGGTTCAATGCAGCTCAAAAAAAAAAAAAAAAAAAGTGGAGTAGTAAACATAACTCATTTACACTCAGTATCCAGAAATGATTCAGGGTGATGTTAAGATTTCTAAGGATGCCAGAGCAACATAGGTGAATATGGCGCTCGTAAGGTTTTTTGTTTTGGTTTTTTTGAAACAAGAGTAGACATGTCATGACTTAGGAAAGATGACAGGACTCATGATAACTCCTTTATAGTCCGGAGACGTTGATGCCAATACACAGGGCCGAGTGAAGACATAAATTTGGAAGGCTTCGTGTTTAATCTGGCTAGGCAGCAATGCATTCTTGGAATCCTACTTTTAAGAACTCACTCTTTTCCGACTAAAATTGTATTTCGAATCTATATGAGGGGTATATTTGTTCTCTTCAAGGTCTAAAATTTTGCTTAGTGAAATAATTCAGTGAGGCTTTTTGGTGGGAGGGGAGAAGAGATTTTAGTGAGAAAGTGGGAAAAATAGAGGAAGATAAGGGCAGTGAGAAGGTTGCGGTGGAAAAAAGGCTATGTCTGAAGACTGCTGTGTTTTCCTTGGCAAGTCACCTCCTTCTAAACCTCAGTTTCTTCACGTGTGAAATGGAAATAATGATAATGACTTACCGAACTATCAACAAGATCATGTGAGATGATGCTTATAAAGGGCCAAATGCAATGTCTGGAATACAGTAGACTCGAAAGACTTGGTTTCAGAAAGTTCCTTTAGAAAATTCTCCATCTGTCTTGACTGAAATGAAGGAAGAGATTTTTTTAGTATTACGTTCTCATTATCTGTTTGGGTTCAGATTTACTTGGAAGCAGCATGGATCTCGATTGCACTAACGTAGTTGTGATTCCGAGAATTCCTGTACTCACGAGACTAAGAACAAAGAGTGCAAGAAAGAAAATGACCCCAGTCAGCTTTAGGGACAGCACAACACAGAAGTTTCCCCATTATTACAGGAATTAGTAGCACTCTACTTTTATACCCTTTAACTCCTGAAAGGAATGGATAAGCAGTATTGTTGACAATGAGTTATTATCAAGTGCCTTCAGCACGTAGGATGAAGTTTATAGCAATAGGATAATATTTAGACATAGCTCTAGAATAGGAGAATGAGAAAGTAGGAGGAGAAGGTAAAAACTCTTACATTCTAACCTCACTCTTCTGAGTGGCGGCTCGATCAAAATTTCCTAGGAATTCATCGTTATGTGACGCATATGCCTACAAAGTGGTGAGAAGTCAGGAATGCAGGCATCTCTGTTCCTCCCCAGCCTGTGAAGCCTTGACTGTATAGTTAGAATACACTGTTATTGTTTACAGAACACTACGTTAGATGTGGAGAAAACCACTTGCCCAAAGATGACTTCTAGATTGTAGAAAAAAATATTTATCTTCTTTCTTTAATAATTATTAGAGATCTTGGAAACGTTTTATCAATGTGTTTTCTCCTAATCTGTTTTTACAACAGACACCAAATAATGTGCTTTTCCATTGGACAGCAAGTTTGATTTTAAACAAAGATGATTTAGGTAAACTTCAGAGTCTCTGTGAAAATATTTTCAGAATATTAATGAATTCTGATCTCACACATTTTTGAACAATAATACTTTTGTGTTTCAGCCAATTTTATCACCTTTAGAGTAATTGTCAATCCCTATAATAATGAATATTTAAAATTACACACAGGGTTTGACATTTTTACAACTTACGTAATATTATTGACAATGTCTCAATATACATATCGACCTCATTATCCATATATATGAAAGGCATATGCTTGTAGAGGCACAGAGTAATCTATATGATAGTTCACAACTTAGTGTTTAGCGCTTTTTTTAAAGTAAATATATCAGTGTTCTTTTCCTCTGACAATGATGATACTTGTATATGATAGGTCAATTACACTTATAGATAGCTTCAAGTATATTAGCTCCAAGTATTGTAAATGAGTGGGGTACGAGTGAACATTGATCATATGACAGATAACTAACAACTTACACGCATAAATATATTTTTGCTATTCTCACTTTTTTCTTCTTTGTTGTATTTCAGTTAAATGGCGGACTGAAAAAGAAAAAAATAGATGTGAAACTAGTTTTTCAGACCAAGATTTCATATTATTGAGAAAGCTTTGATTATTTTAGGAAACTTTGCACTGATAAAAGAGGCATACAATGACTAAGCTTTAAAAGGATTCTTTAGAATTAAAATACGAGTGTCATCATAAATACTTACACTTACATTGCAACATTTAAGCATTATGAAGAAATCCAAGCTCAGAGCTCCTTGTCTATTTAATGTAGTAAATACTGTTTGAAAATACTTTACAGAAAAACAGTTAAAAACAATTTATTATAAATTAAAATATTTAGCAGCCATGACGGGATCAAATATGGGGGCTTAAATTATTATTCTGTTCTTCAAATAAAGAAATAAATTGAACTGATCATAATATTTCATGTATTTTGATGTGACAAATGACTCCATGGGATAGAACAGGAAACCAAGCTAATTTTCCATCAATTGCTCTGTCGAAGATTGTCCTACTGTAATATTTTGGTTTGAGGACATTAGGACTTATTTCTAGCAGAATTCTGGAGTAGCACTATTCAGTTCTGACATGGTCATTCATTTCTGTCTCAGGACCTAGGTACTTTTTAATAGATGGGATGAGAGAGAAAGGGCTGTTTTGTCTCTCAAGGAATGGCTAAACCAGATGTTGAAAAGGGAGGAGAGATTTTCAGATTTTGGCTGAAAACACCATCCAACGAATTAAAAGCTGACATCCAATCAGTAACAATACTTCCAGCCAGATAGCTTTGAGCCCTTCTGAGTCTGCCTCTGGTCACTTCTTTCCTCCTCTCCGAGGTGACTTTTCCAGGTCACTTCTTGTTGTATATTTGTGGAGGATTTGTGCTAGAAGCATGCAGAACACCATCTGCTCCACAGATCAAAGGCATCCGTCTCTGAAGTTCCTCAATGAAACAAGGGTCAATGTTGGGAAATTTATCATTGGAACCCACTCAAAACTAAATTACAGATTTTAATGACTTTTCATTTTCCAAAGAATTCCGTCTCCCTTCTAGATAAAAAATTAAAATAGAATAATACTTTGGTATTATAATTAGTTGTCCTACAATGTCATCTTTTCTATTTGGCTCCTAAGAGAGAAAGAAAATGACATTGCCATGTTTCAGAGACATTTTTGAAAAAGGGCTTTCATTCTGACTTAGTAGGCAAACCCCCTTTTATAAATATTATTTACATGTCAATAGATAAAAGTCTGAGCTGATTGATTTTCAAGATATAAAGATACATTTTTGAATGAAGTTTGCCTGTTAGGAAGTTAATCAGCCTTTTTTGAACTCCACAATTTTAAAATATATCTTATGCTCAGAAGATTTATATTGAGCTGAAAATACCAAAAGCTAAGAAACTGAACCCCGCATTTCTGATCTGAGATGGGAATCCACCTGAACTTTCACAGTAATCCAACAGAGGGCAGTGGAATTCCACAGATGAACGTGATTGCAATGCTGAAAACTAGATCCCCAGAATGTAAATCTCTGAAGAGAAATCTGTCTTAACACAGCTACCTCAGGAAAAGGGGAATTATTGCACTTAATTAAAGTGTATTGACACCATATGTGGCCCCTCCTCCCCACGTCTACTTTTTGGATTCATTAATGATTAAAAAAAAAAAAATCAGAGACTAGTAAGGGCAATATTCCCATAGAGTCTGCAACTTAACCCCCAAACATTAATCCTATAAAAATTACACTTAAACAAAAAGCTAGTTAGCAAACAAAAGCCTTTCAAATGAGACAATTTGTGTTCATTATCTCTATAACTCGAAGAAATGTCATTGGACTTTTTTATCAATATTTTTCAATGAGTTTGTATGTTTTTATGTAATATTTAAACAGTTTTGAAAAACGGAAAAGATCTAATTATTTTTGCCAGTGAAGTGCGTGTAAAACTGTGAACATTTTACCTCACCTAAATAGATACAGAAATAATAATTTTACATGTCTGATTCTCCATGTATCTTAAAGTCCTTGATCTTTGAATAAAATACACCCATTATAGTAGAAAATGAAACCTTTTTGTCCTGACTTGAACATCTATAAAAGAAATTAAACTCTTTGGGAAGACGTTATATACCAAAACATCTGATTTTTTCGCTCAGGCTCAGCGGCCATGGCTCACGGGCCCAGCCGCTCCGTGGCATGTGGGATCTTCCCGGAGCTGGGCACGAACCCGTGTCCCCTGCATCCGCAGGCAGACTCTCAACCACTGTGCCACCAGGGAAGCCCCAAGACATCTCATTTTAAGAAGCATTTTAATATTTTCTCCTCTTTATTCCCTTAATTTGCCAGAATTCTTTGGTGTGTGTCTGTGTTTGTGTGTCCTTTTTTATTTGTTTTCAAATTGAGTTTTCACTTAAACTCTTCAAAACACACTTGGAGGCAGAAATATATATATTACTTTCATATTCAATCTGTTCTAGAATTGACACCTCAAATCCGGGTTTTTCTTATGTCCTAATCTTTTTTCTTCATAATTTTTAAGATTATTTTATTTAAAACATTTTTCTCATTGTGAAATATAATCATTGATTGCAGAGCATTTAGAAAATATAAATACTGATGTAAAATAAATTTTAAATGACCCATACTTCTACCTCTCAGATGTATACTATGAGCGATAATTTTTTCCCATATATGTGCACATGAACTACATATATAGTTCATGTATGTCAATATATATCTTTCACACATTATCAATATATATTTCACATATAGTATGTGTATATACACGTATATTTAATATTTGTGTGTATATGTATATATACATTATATTTAATAACATTGTGTGTATACATATATATACAAATATATTTAATAACATTGGATTATGCCAGTTATAGAATTTTGTAATTTGCCTAACATGCTTTGAAGACTTTCTCGGGTCCTTAGGTTATCAATATATGATTTTTTTTGAAGTATTTGACTTTTTTTATTGACATATAGTTGACTTACAATGTTGTGTTAGTTTCAGGTGTACAGCAAAGTGATTCAGTTATACATATACATATATCCATTCTTTCTCAGATTCTTTTCCATTATAGGTTATTACAAGATAATTAATATAGCTCCGTGTGCTATACAGTAGGACCTTGTTGAATCACTATCTGATTTTAAATGGCTATGAACTGGGAACTCCCTGGCGGTCCCGTGGTTAGGACTCTGCACTTTCACTGCCAAGGGCCCAGGTTCCATCCCTGGTCAGGGAACTAAGATCCTGCAAGTGGCAGCATAGCCAAAAAAAAAAAAAAAAAAAAGGCTATGAACTATTACATTATGTAGATTTACTGTAATTCATTTACTTTTTCCTTGTAGATCAGAGATTTATCTGATGCTTTTGTATCGTCCAGGCATTGAAAATTGATTCCAAGTCAAAAGAATTCAATGATATTAATTCCAAGTCTTTGGAGTTGAAAGTTCTGTTGTCTTTTGTTTTTTTTTTTTTTTTTACTTCTGTTGTCTTTTAAATTAGATTCCTCACAAGTCTAAATAAACAGTCATTGCAATCATGGTGCTATGAAAGATAAAGAAGAGTATTGACTGTAGGTTTTCAGGGATGAGATAAATGTTTTGATGACTATATTTTAACAACGTGAATAAGGAAAAGTTTGTGCCTCTCACTTTATAAAGCAATATATATTAAAAACTAAATTTAATAGATGAATGCTTTTGTGTATAATAAAACTCCGTTGATCCTTTTGTTAAGGTAACATAGAACGAATACCATTTTTATCAATATTCAATATTCATGTACCGAAAACTATTTTCAGGTATTTTTTTCTGCTACTCTACAAAACTCAGATGATAAACTGGATACTTCATTATATCATTCAGAATCATACTTTTAGTAACTAAATTAAAATGCTAGGTACACAAAACTTAAAAATCTTACAAAGCTGGGGGAAGCTAATATTAAGGAAAAGCCTTCTTGTTTTACACCTTACCCTACACCCCTTAAATCCTAGTTTTCAAACAGCTGTATGTGGATTCATTTTAACACATTGCTATAAAAAACTTTTTCACTGTTTGTAAACTAACTGTATATTTGACACACATACAGAATGAGTACAGAATTCATTTCAAATAGTAGTTGCCCTTACAGACTTTGTAAACACTTAGTGTATCTAGGTATATATCTATATAAATATCTATTTCTATATATTTATATACCTTGCAGTTTTAAAAGGCCTTTTTATGATTTTTGGAGTAGGTAGAGATATTATGGCATTCATATTCTAACATTATATGAGAGAAAACTTAGAATTGGCTGAAATACTGATACAATATTGGTAAAGTTACTAGACCACTGTCCCATAGCCAGTGGAGAACTGAATCCTGGTTTTTTGATGTATACTCAGCTCACTCCACTACCAGATGATATGTTTGTTTAGCCTACTGAAGTCTTTTCGTTTGTGTTTCTAAATGATTGCCTAAACTACACTTCATATATAAATACATCATAGATAAGTATAATATACATGCATATATACACACGTATCTATGTGCATATCTGCCTATCTATCTATCTAGAGAGAGAGAAAATACAAAGAGTACATAGAGAGAGCATACGAATGAAAACACCCAACTATATATACATTGAACTATTTTCAGCCCATGATTAGTCTGAGAAAAAATAAATAACAACTTTTAGAATCCTACATTTCTTTACACTCTGGCCTATGGATTTCTTTTTTAAACAAAGAAAACATTTTCAGCCTTAATCATAGCTCTGAGTAAATGAAAGCGTTCCTGCATATTTGAATTTCACAGGTTTTGTATTTCACACTGGGAGTCAGGCTTTCACAGTTTTTTAACTACCTTGAAACCTTGTTAACTTTCAGCTGAAATTGCTGTTTAACAATGTTATGTTCTTGTGGGAATACAGGATCTTTGAGAAAGCAGTTTTGAGGAACTCTAGTCCCAGAGCAAAAGCTACATCTAAAACTGGGTAGAAACAGAGCTCGCCGGTAGGAGTAACTTCGGCTTGAAGGGCAACCGACCTGTAGAGACGGACACTGGGGTGGAACCAAAATGAGCTTTCCCCAGAATAAGAATTAAGTCAGTGTGTGATAATGCTTTCCTGACTGACGAGGATAGGGCCAAGCTCTCTTGCTGCCGACTGCAGGGTATACCAGATGCTTGGAATGGCCTCGTCTGTTTCCGTCCTGTGAGGAAGGGGTAGTAACTTCTTGGTGACTCCTGGGTAATCAGTGCTCTCCATCTGCTCCCACCTGGTCCTTCTCAGGACAGCAGAGCACGAGAGAGTATGAGTCTGTGATAGAGTTATCCTGCAGCTGGGAGCTAAGTTACAGTGTACAAGGTATTAATTCTAAACGAAAATGAAAAGCCAAGCTGGGGACCACCTGAAGATTTCAACAGTCAGTAGGTAAGGAAAGGGGCTGAGGCTGTTTCTCTTTGAAGTCCACCAAAGGGGAGAGCAGGAACAGAGTGGAGACTGGGCAGGAATCAGAACAATTAAGGATCTGTGACGAGGGATTTAGATCCCGAGAGTAGAATGTCTTAGGCTCTAAGGATGTTGTTTCTAGATTTTTAAAAGAAATGTGCTATGCTCTTTCCCTCAAACCATTTCTTCTAAACCAGTGATGGTTTTACCCCCAAGTGACAGTTGGCAATGTCTGGAGACGTTTTTGGTTGTCGCCCCTGGAGGAAGTGGGGGAAGGGGTGCTTCTGGCATCTAGTGGGTAGAGACCAAGGATGCTGTAGAACAAACATCCTACAATAAACAGGACGCTCCCCTGTGTAACACAGAATTATCGAGCCCCAAATGTCATAGTGCCAAAGTTGGGAACCCCTGCTTTAAGCTCACTTTTCAAATCATAAGACAATGTCTAGTAGTTAATTGCAGAAATTATGTCAAAATGGAACTACGTAGCCTCTGACCAACATGCTGACCCGACATACAAATTCATAGAACTACGAGAGCATCAAAAGCCTGAAATGATTTAGCCTCGCAAAGAGTCTGGACAGACCCATTCTCCCGTTTGTTATTTCTGTGTGTTTTTCAGGACTTTATCATTCCCTTTACAAATGTTCCCCTTCAAGAGAAAACTCTAAACAGGGGGTCTAGGATGCCAATTTCCCTAAAAATAAATAAAACAAAATAATAGAGACATTTCAAATTAAGTAAGGGCAAAAAAAAAAAAAAGCTATAAAATGTAAGTGTGCCTGGTAATGTAATATAGTTCTTTTCTTTCCTTTTTTTTTTTTTTTTTTTAAGGTGCCTATTGAACTGTAAAAGAAAAAGGCATTTGGTGGGTCAGAGTTGCGCTGAATTCCTCATCAGAGGGTTTCCTCTCCTAGAAAGCTTTGTAGACCTCTATGAAACAGACACAGTGGGGTGTGAAACTGTCAAAGGCAGACAAAAGGCTTCCAAGGGGCCTAGCGTTGCATTAGAAGGCCCTCGTTTTCCATCTCAGATCGAGTTTGCCTGCGATGAAGTCTGTTTTTTTTCTGAAAGTTGGCAGCTGCTGACCAGTAAAATTTGGTCTTTGCCGGAAGTCTTAGCTACAGCGGGTGGCAAGGGTTAATATTCAACCCACCACCGCATTTTGCACAATCTCCAGGGAGATCTCTCAATGGATTTCCACTGCCACTGGAAATAATGGATCACAGCTGCAGCAGCCCTGGTAACACTTGATATTCCCATCACAGGCGGGCCAGCGCTTTCAGTGGAAATGAGAAAATCACTAAGGCTGGGCTGTACATTGTGCCCAGGGTCAAAGTTCCACAGTCGCCACCTCAAAGGACCTCTCGGCCCGAACCCTCAGCCCAGGTTGCTTCTGGATGGGATCTTGGATTCATCATCTCCTCATTTTAGGAAAAGTGCACGTGGGCAGGAAGGTAAAAGCCCCGTGAAGAGCTGCAGGGAAATGGACATCTCCGGTGGACAGGGATTTGATTTCTGCTTTTCACAGAGAGTTTTCATCTCCTTAAAGGGAATCTAGTGGTATTCTTTCCAAGTTGAGGAATAAGCGGCCAAATGTGTACTGTGATTTAAATGTAGTGAAAATGTTTCTCCATTCCCCATGCCTCCAAATCCCTCTCATCCACTGGTCCTCATGCTGAGAGTCCATCGTAACAGATATCGTTCTCTTGGGATCAAACTTTGTTTTTGTTTTCTTTTGTTTTCTTTTGCGGTACGCGGGCCTCTCACTGCCGTGGCCTCTCCCGTTGCGGAGCACAGGCTCCGGACGCGCAGGCTCAGCGGCCTTGGCTCACGGGCCCAGCCGCTCGGCGGCATGTGGGATCTTCCCGGACCGGGGCACGAACCCGCGTCCCCTGCATCGGCAGGCGCACTCCCAACCACTGCGCCACCAGGGAAGCCCTTGGGATCAAACTTTGAATGGCAGGAATAGCTGGTGAAAATGCCTCCAGAGAAGTAAGACAAATCATTATTTAGAAAAGTCCTGACGCAGGGCACTTGCAAAGATTCTGAGACTATTCGCGTATCTTCCCCACTCTGATCATCTGATAAATCAACATCTACTCAGGCATTCATTCATAGACTCAGTGACTAGTTTATTCAGTCCTTCCTTCACCATTCACTAGAGAGACTTTTTAAATTTAATTTTTATTTTATGTTGGAGTATAGTTAGTTTACAATGTTGTGTTAGTTTCAGGGGTACAGCAAAGTGATTCAGTTACATATCTACATATATCAATGCTTTTTTCACATTCTTTTCCCATATAGGTTATTACAGAATATTGAGTAGAGTTCCCTGTGCTATACAGTAGGTCCTTGTTGATTATCTATTATCTAGTTTATATATATTGGTGTGTATATGTTAATCCCAACCTCCTAATTTATCCCCCCCCACCTTTGGTGACCATAAGTTCATTTTTGATGTCTGTGAGTCTGTTTCTGTTTTGTAAATAAGTTCATTTGTATCCTTTCTTTAGATTCCACATATAAGTGATATCATATGATATGTGTCTTTGTCTGTCTGACTTACTTCACTTAGCATGATAATGTCTAGGTCCATCCATGTTGCTGCAAATGGCATTATTTCATTCTTTTTTAGGGCTGGGTAATATTCCGTTGGATATATGTACCACCTCTTCTTTATCCATTCTTCTGTCGATGGACATTGAGGTTGCTTCCATGTCTTGGCTATTGTGAACAGGGCTGCTGTGAGCATAGGGGTGCATGTATCTTCTCGAATTATGGTAGACTCTTGTTGCTTGTCAAACTTTTGCTGGGCACAGTGCAAAGTCTATGGCTTAATGTCATTTTTACAGGCACATTCTTTATTCCCATCAGCCACGCTGGAGAAGCAACCACTCAGGCTTTCTAGATCCTACAGTGATTCCAAACAAGCCCAACCTTCACCACCCCCCCGCCATACCACTGCATTGCAAACTATAACTATATATATAAAACATAATGTTTTATTTTATACTTTGTATGATGTATTTTTCAATGCTATATATTGTGTATCTATATGTACATATATCTTCATGCATGTAGATAAGGGAGCTTCATGCATGTAGATAAGGGAGCTCCCCAGGAATCTCACAGTCCTCAGCAATGCTGAAAATTGGCTGGGACAGCATTTTAAAGTATCAGGAAACACTGGGGCTACTCAGTGATGTCATGGACGTCCCTTGAGAAAATGTGGTCATTAAGTGAGTTGCATGTGGTGATAAGAAGCCATTAAAATAAACAGAACTTCTATATAATTACTAAATTTCCCAGAAAAACAATTAGAGTGCTTGAGACATTCCGTGTCTGTCTTCCACCGAGTTCAAAGTTTCCACTCCGCCCATTTTCTGAAAAGTGCTTGTTGAAATTGCACAGCATAACCCAAAGAGAAGAGAATCAGAGGCCCCTCTGGAGTATCTGACAGCAATTTTTGCTATGTTTAATTTTCTTTTAAACAGTTGGGAGCTCTGAAATAAAATGGAATAAATGGACATTTTCTATGTGAAAAAAGTGATCGCTTTCAAAGCCCTTTGCATGATGTAAGTTCTGGGTTGTAATGCTAAAACAGCAACTCTGTATTATAATAAGTCATATATATGGGTGTGTTATATACATATTATGTAACAGAGTAGTTTATGTGTGTGTGTATAAACTCTCATAGCTATTCATTATCTTATTTCTTTCCTTAAAAGCCAAGCTCTTAGCACCTGGAGTTCCAGGATTAGAAATAACATTCCCATGAATCCTTATGAAAATGTTGGAATGGTAAACATGAAAGCATTCCCTGGAGTATATTTTCATGTGAATTAAATATAAAGGGAAAAAAACTGGATAGATTGAATTTGCATCTTTAAGACTAAGATGGGAGTGGCAAAGAGATGGAGGCCTTGAGAAGTTAAGAGAGGGTATTTGAAGGCATGTAAGTCACGGACACAATCCATGGACTTCACAAGTTTGCTCTGGTCCTGCCTCACTGACTGATATTCTGTGGGCTCTTTGATTTAAGCCCTAATCAACTGTTCCCCTGTGTAAGGGGAGAAAAATGTATCCCTGGACTCTAAGCTAATTTTTTGTAAATTAAATCCTATTCTTCTTTAAGTATATATCAGAAAAGCTTTATTTTTAAAGTATAATAAACGATTAAATTATGTCAACCCGAGTTACATAGCAGGGCTCACTCACCTGATGGCTTGGCTATTTTTGCTGTCTCAGAATGACCCCCTTAGGTGAAAACGACTGTCCTCCTGGCCACCCTAAGACACTTAAGCTTCTCTTTCTCTGTACTCACATAGCATCCTCTTATTGCAATCATGGCATGCATTTCCGTGTATATTAATTTTTATTTACACTTGTTTTGCCTTTACCTCTAGAGTATATGCTTCTAGAAGACGGGGGTGAGTTTGTCTTTATCCAAGTAGCATCAGGCTCCTCTGACTCAGTGCCAATGCTGAGTAAAATTTGTGAGATGAATAAGCAAAAGAATGAATGAATGGGTCGTTTGGCTATGATTTGTGGAATGTCCAACTAGAAAGACGTACTTATGCTTTCCTAGCATATCTGGCATTTAAGAGACATGCTTATAGCACATTATACATCTCTAAGGATACAGAAGATGGAAGGCATGACCATTCTCCTAGAATGTCGGGGAGGAATGTCTGGAAAGCTCTCATTTTATAAATAATCTACCAAATTTAAACCTTGTTCAAGTGTTTATAACAGAGAACATGTTTTTAGTGGTTGCCAGAGAGCAATGACTTCTAGCATCTATTAATATTCTGCCAACTTTTGGTTACTAAATTTATCATCAGGGATGAATGTTATTTTCTGCACCGTATAGAATTGTCTGTTAGAACTGAAACTAAATTTAGAGAAATAACATACAGAATTATGTGTAGGCTTCACTCGTATGTGTATAAAAATAAATACCGTGTGTGCATGTACTCACGTACTTAATGTGGGCCGTTAGTTAATGTGGATAGACCTCTATTATTGATATTTTCACTAACAGAGGGGAGCAGAAGCATAGATAATTTTAAAAAGATCTGTGGTTCTCTTCAGAATGCATTTTGAACCTTTAGATTTTATAGGTTTGTGTTGTTTTTGAAACCAGCTTTAAACAAAGTGATGAGGTCACCTCGAAGACCTAATTCCAAGTGAAGCTGATCATTCTAAAGACCCCCCCCATTCTGCCTCTAAATATCAGAACCTGTTCCATGTTGAGAATAGGGAGCATCTTCTTCCCTCGGAATACTGCACAGCATCAATTTATGACTCAAATTCTTCTTAGAACTAGGACGCTGAAGGGTCTCGGTTCTATGGGAACGCCTTTACATCTTTAGTTAAAATAGGACTAAATGATGTATAAAGAGATGTTGACAAAAATCAAGTCCCAGAGAAGGTACAGTAAGTCCCCTACACACGAACCTTCAAGTTGCAAACTTTCAAAGATGCGAACGAACGAGCATGCCGTCAACGTCAGGCGCGAGTGAAATTGCACTTGCCTTCCGTCTCCTGTTGCTGGCGATCCTTCAGCTCTACCCTCTCCCACCTCCCCTCCCTCCTCCAGTCAGTAACTCTTCTTGCCTGTTCACTCGATGCCAGCCCCTGTATGCCAGCTGTTGTACTATACTGCTGTACTTTTCAAGGTACTGTGCTGTAAGATGAAAAATATTTTATTTTTTGTGTTTGTTTTTTATGTGTTATTTGTGTGAAAAGTATTATAAACCTATTACAGTACAGGACTATATAGCCGACTGTGCTCGTTGGGTACCTAGGCTAACTTTGTTGGACTTACAAACAAATTGGCTTGCGAACGTGCTCTCAGAACGGAACTCGTATGTAGGGGACTTACTGTACATGACTACGTATTCTCTGTCCCTTGCTAATCTCCTTGGACTGAAAGCAGCTGCAGACCTCCCGTGGGAATGGGCAGGGCTTCCTGGCAGTTGGGGAGCACCTGTTGGGCTGGGCTGGTGTTTGGGGCTGGTGTCCATTCTGATTGGACAGAGCATCTGTTTCCAATTGGCTGTTGCCCACGCTCTACCAGTTCTTAAATGCTCTCAATATCAACCCAGGGAATAGGTAACCATGCTGTATTCTTGATACTTGTACATTTCATCAGTGTCCTGAAGAAGGTTCCCTGTATCAGAATTTGATTGAATGAAGGTTACATTTGGCCAGTTCCAATATGGAGGGGCAAAGGATGCAAAGCTCTGTGAAATAGATGTCTAAGTTTTAGAATACTTTTAAAGAAGGTAGATAGAATGGCAAACAACACAAATTACTGATTAACAAATGTATGTTAAGTACGTCAGGTAGGCAGTATATCCATTATATGACTCCTTGGCAAATCAGTGCTGTTAATGCCTCAGAAAAGTAAGGATCCCAACTGGAGGTTAATATACTTTACTTAATTATGGATTTTCATTTTTACAAAGCATCCTTTTTTTCAAAGGTAGTCTAAGTGAAATTACATTCCTATCTGTATTTGCAAAGAATACATGAATGGGGTAAGAATGAAGACTTCTCCCTATTTCCACTTCCTACTCTTGTCCGAAATATAAAATCAGGAAAAACAGGGAGGCAGGCAGTTCCAGGATAAGGAGTGGCGATAACCCTGCGTGGAACTGAATCCACCTCTATCCGACATTTGACACTCACTTGAACAAATAAACGAATAAATGGCACTTCACAACTATTTTTTTTTTTAAGTCAGGCTGTGAAGGTACGCTTAGTGGCTAGACACAGCTGGAAATAATTGGGAAACAGAGTATAGTGCAAAAGAGTTTTGAAAAAAACCACACGGTCTCAATGATATTTTCATACTGCTCCGAGCAATTTTCTACCACCGGCAAATGGTTTCAGGATTCTCCAGCTCAAAATTACCTACAAAACACAAACGCCAAGAAAGGTAAACTGCCATGCATTAGGACAAAACAACCAGTGATTCTGAAGGAAATTCCTTGTCAAAAATGTGAATGAGACACTCGGTGGCACAAACAGCCACGGCCCAAGCTTTCATCCAAATTGTCACCGTGCCGTGTCCACTGCAGTGCAGAGGGTAAGCAGTGATTCACACACGATGCTGAGAAATGCACTGAGTCACCTGCCTCTGTTTATTTCTGCGGTTGCTGGTGGGGAGGAGTTCTTGAACAAGCCGATGAAGGTGTTCCTATAAGTGAATAACTGTCTACTATGAGAAAACTTGTGTCGCAACAGGCAAAGCCTTTATTTCTGGTGACAGTGTGAGTTAATAGACATGTTAGTCAAAGAAAGGCTTATAACATCTTTCCCCATGATATGTCCTATCATGAACCACCTACCTACCAGCAATTCAGAAGTTAAAAGTTTTACCCCTAATTTGTGTCTCCAGTTTCGCTCATGGTTGACAGTGACATGACTTCTATTGAATTGTATTCTCTAGGGGCATAATGCCATACGTTTCTTCCTTTACATTTTTAAATCATGAAACAGAATGATGTCACGTGACGATGTCATCGATGATACATCGGTCTTTCTTTAGCCAGTTAAATATATTAGCAACTACTTATTTAACTTACTGCACGCAAATAACGTTTCTAAGCTCTTTACGTGTGAAATTCACTTACACTTCGTAAAAGTAACTTATTATCCCCATCTCACAGATCAGAGCATCGTGTTTCAGACACAGTCGGCAGGCGGCCCAAGATGATACAATTTGTTGTTCCGGAATGGGACTTTTAATTTCCATTTTCTTTTCAAATACATGAAAAGTAGACATGTCAGAAAAGAGTAAACCTAGCATAGGAGTTAATTATTTTTCATATCAAGACACCATAAACTTGCATTGTTGCAAACTCTTGTTCATCTCTGTGAAGGCCAAATACAAAACCCTAACAATTTCCTAAATTAAAGTGTTTTCTTGTTTTGCTACAATGTAAACAGGACGGAGATTTGGGACTGGATCAAAAATAATGCAATATAAGAGGAGATGATTAAGACGCAAGATACCCAGAAACCACTAGGGGATGTTCAAAGCGTGTGAGATGTTGGAAAAGCTTAGCAGTAACACACATGGATACAGCCAGAAAGCTTCTCTAGAGTTTCTTCCACTAGGCAGATGCTAATTGAAGGACATTTTAAGACCTCTTCCTAAGAGCTTATATGCTTCCATGTAGTCATAATCTACTTACTTCAGTTTTCAAAGACAATTAAGAGCGGTTTTACCTCCATGAAAAAGCCAGTTCTCTGTATTCTCAAACACTTTGGATAAGGGTGATGTGGTACCAAGGATTGGCAAACTACAGACTCCAGGCCATTTTGATCCTTTTCCTGTTTTTGTAAATAAAGTTTTATTGAAAACCAGCTAGGCTCATTCATTTATGGATTGTCTATGGTGGCTTTCACTCTGCAACAGTAGAGCAAAGTAGATGCAGCAGGGACCATCTGGCCACAAAGCCAAAAATATTTACTGTCTGGTGCTTTACCGAAAAGGTTTGCCAACCCCTGACCTAGATGATTGTGGCATATGTTTTAAAAAAAAAAAAAAAAAGAAAGGAGAAGAAGGAAAATAAAGACTACTGAGAACTTAGCCTTAGTAGACAGAGGGAGACAGCGTTGACATTTCATGCTCCTTCCCAGACAGTGCCCTGGTCCCAGTGGCATGCCATCTCTCATGGTACCATCATGACCATTATTGCAAAGGACACCTATTTAGCCTAATTGCAGTACTGCCACAGATGGAATTTGCAGAAAGAAAAGAAAAGTTGCCAGAGTCTGTTAGTTTGAGATAACATTTTATTGAATCCTCATCCTATTATAGAATTTCAGCTCCCTTACTTCATCTCTGCCCAAACAGTCAAACTCCTTCAATGTTTTTAATAAGAGGCGATTATTTTTATAGGATTTTAAACAAATCTCTGTGGAATTCATATATTTTTCAAAACTGTCATAGATAGTATATTTTAGTACAGAATCAGTGTTGAGTTAGCTATTTCACACAAAAAAAGGATGTTAAAATGATTGAAATCATGGGAGAAAAATCACTAGTAGACGCATACAAGTGACTCATGTAGGCATCATCTCTTACTATTTAAACTGTGGCACAGAAAGTTTGAATAACATGAGGATTTGGGATGCTTTATCTCTAGCTGTGGATACAAATTAGCACTCTGGGACTTAATGGGGAATTTTGAAGTAAAAATGCAAGGAATGATCCAGAATTCCAGGGACTTAACGACCGAATGCCACCAGGTAGCTCAATATTCTGATAAGTTAGCTACCAAACAGCTCAGAAAACTTTGGGGGGAATGATAAAATTATATTGGCACCTAATTATATAACCAAGTTTGTTGTTACATACATTAAAACTTTGTATGGCTCAAATCATATACCTCCAGGTATCAGCGATATAAACATTTGCTATAACATGGCTTGGTCTATTAGAAAGCTATTAGACCTGTTTCTAAGAGAAGTTAAAGCAGACCCTGTAACGTATTTGTGAAATAATGGGTTGACATACTTAACCTGTAATTGCTTTCTGCTATCTAAGCACTATTTTTATGTAACTTGGGTACCCCAAGTTTATTTTTAACAAAAGGACTGTCCTAAAACGTATTGGAGACATTATATCTTTCAGGAAACCAAGCAGAAAATTAAATTAATTTGCTTTTAGTTTGTCTTTTTTTTTTTTTTTTTTTTTTTTTGCGTTACACGGGCCTCTCGTTTGTGGCCTCTCCCGTTGCGGAGCACAGGCTCCGGACGCGCAGGCTCAGCGGCCATGGCTCACGGGCCCAGCCGCTCCGCGGCATGCGGGATCCTCCCGGACCGGGTCACGAACCCATGTCCCCCGCATCGGCAGGCAGACTCTCAACCACTGCGCCACCAGGGAAGCCCTAGTTTGTCTTTTTAAGCTATTAATTTTTTCCTTCACCTATTTGGGCAATAAAACTGCCCAGTCATCAGTAAGACACACAAATACATGTAATCTATAGTCTTTAAATATGGCTTATACTAAATGAGATTGAATTCTTTAATTTTTCTGATAATATTAAAATTACCCCATAGAAGACTATAGAAGCACAAAGGTGAATAAATAAAAATATACATTCTGATAAATGCTTGTATTCAAATATGATGCTTCCACTTACTTGTAAATGCTAATTAAATAGTTGGAGGGGGAATGGGATAATACAGAGATTCTGTTAACACTTTTTTTGTCTTTGAAGACACACTGGCAAATCAAGCAAAAACATCTGAACCTTTGTCTGAATGAGCGTAATTTAAAAATCTGTCCATTTTCCAGAAACTAATATGATGAGTTGTATGAACCTTTGGTTTGATGTTTCATTGACCACCCAGACCAAAGGCAATTTATACAAATCTTCGGAGACACACCCATCCATTAAAAGGCCACAAAACAAAATGCCAAGTAGCACACCCCAGTCAGAGTGGATGCAGTCATGTCCTAGAAATTATCCAATGAATCGTCTATTTCTGGTTTGTGAATGAGCTATTCTGTCTCAGTTGCTCTTACACTTAAAATAGGAAGAAAATTTCCACACCCAGAATCCAGTTACCGTGCTGCTTATTCTCTCTGCAGCTAGATTCCAGTCTCTGCCCTTAGCTCTCTTTCTGCACCTGGAGACCGATCTTGCAGTATGGCTGCACCTGAGCTCCTCGGATATTTAGTTTCAGGTTGGGTTTGGTCAATGGACAGCGCCGACAGGAAAAGAAAGGCAGAAAGAGAGAGACAGCCATGTTTCTCTGATTCTTCTCAGCTGGGCTGCAATATTGGCGATATCTATGTCCCTCTACCTATGGCCACAGCTCCTAAGGGGTGACCCCTCTGCTGTGGCTATGGGTCTTACCAGGTGCAGGCAATGCCCTGCTCTTGCTTTGCCCTTTCAGGCTTGGAGATGGGAACCACTGCGAAGCATTGCTCATTCATGGACATTTCAGCATCCTTCAGTGGCCCCTGACACCCTTCCCACACCTCTGTAAATAGATGCTCCCTTTTCTTTCTAGCTTTATTGAGGTATAATTGACAAATAAAGATTGTGTATATCTAAGGTGTACAACATGATGGTTTGATGTGTGTATACATTGTGAAATGATTACCACAATCAAGGTAATTAACACTTTCATCATCTCATATAGTTATCCGTTTTGTGTGTGATGAAAACACTTAAGATCTACTATCTTAGCAAATTTCAAGCACACAGTAGAGTATTATTAACTATAGTCACCATGGCATACATTCGATCTCTAGAACTTATGCATTTTATAACTGAAAGTTTGGACCTCTGACCGTCGTCTCCCCACTTCCCTCACTCCACCTCCAAGCCCTTGGCAACCGTGGTTCTACTCTCTGCTTCTGGGACTTTGATGTTTTCAGATCCCACATAAAATTGAGATCATACAGGATTTGTCTTTCTCTGTCTGGTTTGTTTCACTTGGCCTAATCTCCCCCAAGTTAATCCATATTGTTGGAGATGGTACGATTTCCTTATTTTTAAAGGCTGAGTAATATTCCATTGTGTATGTATACCACATTTTCTTTATCCATTATTCATCAATGAACACTTAAATTGTTTCCATATCTTTGCTATTGTGAATAATGCTGAACGTGGGAGCACAGGTATCTCTTTGCGGTCCTGATGTCATTTCTTTTGGATACACACCCAGAAGTGGGATTGCTGGGTCAGGCGGTGGTGTGTGAATAAAAGGGACTTTTGCATACAACCGGAGTGAATGTAAATGTGTACAGCCATAGTGGAAAACAGTAGGGAGATGCCTCAAAAAAATCAAAAATAGAACTGCCAAGTGATCTGGCAATAATACTTTTTCACATAATCCTTTTGAGCGTATCTTTTCTTCCTGTGAGGACCTGCCTAGAAGAGGTATCACCCTCCGACAGTATGTTGCTACAGATTTCCAAATATCCACAAAACTAATTTGCTTTTAACAGTGTATCAGTAAAGATTAAATGTAAGATAGATAAATAAAGAGAAGAAATGTTGCAGGTTAATTCAAGTTTTGTTAAAACGGAAACAGTGAGTTCAGTGTGTTGGTGGGGCTACTTTGTAAGGCATTCTTTGGGGATGGTGAAGGTCCTGTTTCTCAGGATATTTTGAAGTCTTCCACCAAAGATTTGATCTCAATTTCTAATAAATCTGTTGAAAAGCGAAAGGCCACAAAAGCCAGTAACAGAACAGTAAAGACAACACCCGCTTTTGCCCTTGATGTGTATAGAGTAACTAAAAGATGTTTTGCTCTCAAGAAGCATCCTCTTGCAAGTCACCAGCGTTTTCAGCCCACTGACACTGCGAAAACCATACTTTGAAATTTAAAACTGAGAAGGAATTTCTTTATTATAGGCAACATTTTCCTCTTTCTTGAGGCTATTTAAGCCATCATGTTAATGAGTCATGAGCAACTGAGGACCATTTGGAATTACCTGGAAGAAATGCGTTAGTTATTAATCCAGATAACCTCTGTATACTTAGATAAGCCTGTGACCCTATCTATATCTATTTCACATGGGTCAAATTTTTTTTTTTTTTTTTTTTTTGCTGTACGCGGGCCTCTCACTGTTGTGGCCCCTCCCGTTGCGGAGCACAGGCTCCGGACGCGCAGGCTCAGCGGCCATGGCTCACGGGCCCAGCCGCTCCACGGCACGTGGGATCTTCCCGGACCGGGGAACGAACCCGTGTCTCCTGCATCGGCAGGGGGACTCTCAACCACTGCGCCACCAGGGAAGCCCTCATAGGTCAATATTTATATTGATATAACATCCCTGTGTGCATAAACCATGTATTTGTATCTATAAAATGTTATATAGCTAGGGAATGGATTGCTAAAATATTAAGAACAGTAGTATAATAATAAACTTTTTGGTGAAAATGGACCAAATACAATTACATCTGTGTTTTTAGCTTTAGAAGACCCAGGGAGAACCATGCACTGACATATATCAAAATTGTAAATAAATAAAAAGTTTCACATGACAACCATATAAATTAGTTTCACTAAAAACCAGGTTGATCTGTTACTTTTTCTATAAATGTATCCCTCCAGCTACAGCATAAAATAGTAAAACCTGTCCACTGTAAAACACTATTGTAGTTATTTTGCCAGCCAGAAACACACATTGAATGTGATTTGAGTTCTTGAAAATCAATGGAAATGTGGTGCATGAAAACTGAAGGTGTAAAGGTTGATAGTTTGACAGATAACAATTGTCATTTTGTGGAGACTGTATATAATCCAAATGTAGATTTTGCATTTATTACATTAGTCACCCGTCCCACTGCTGAAAGTGAAATGGTTACAAATGGGTTTCATCAAATATTATACCTTCTATTATACTTAGTCCCAACCTTAAAAAAGGCTGACTGACCCAATCAATTTGCAATGTTTGCATTATTAAGAACATATTCTCTTCATACCGTTGAGAAAAGCATCTGTAGATCAGGTTCTCATTCCAGACCATTGCCTCTGGACAAAGCTTTCTTCTTAACAACATAAAAAGTAAAAAATGCAGAAAACAGTGAGTCCCAGAAAATTCGGTTTAAATGCCCAGCATTCTTTTAATAGAAATTGCAGGTAGAATTTCATCTGTATTAGTCAGGGTTTTAGAATAGCAGGTAGGATGTGTATCTAACTGTCAGATTTCTATGAGTAATTCAATTGGCATGGAATAAATTTGGTTATATTTGTGACTGCTTGGTATTTCAAGGTTTTTTTTTTTTTGGTTTTTGGTCTTTTTTCCATTGTGGAAATGGACCCAGATCTAAAAACCATAAACTGTGGCAATATTCCCCCTCTGATGACCTAACTCCACCTATCTCCCTCAATAAGTCCCACTTTGAAAAACTACAGTATATTTCTGGTTATGTACGATCAACTGAACCCACATATTTATCATTTCTTCCTCCCAAAACTCCACAAATAAGAGTAAAGGAGGGACGTCCCTGCTGGCGCAGTGGGTGGCAATCCGCCTGCCAATGCAGGGGACATGGGTTCGAGCCCTGGTCCGGGAAGATCCCACATGCCACGGAGCAACTAAGCCCATGCACCACAACTACTGAGCCTGTGCTCTAGAGCCCACGAACCACAACTACTAAGCCTGCGTGCTGCAACTACTGAGACCCACACGCCTAGAGCCCGAGCTCTGCAAAAAGAGAAGCCACCGCAATGAGAAGCCCACACACTGCAACGAACAGCAACCTCCGCCCGCTGCAACTAGAGAAAGCCCGTGTGCAGCAATGAAGACCCAACGCAGCCAAAAATAAATAAAATAAATAAATTTAAAGAAAAAAAAAAAGAGTAAAGGAATAGGGACTTCCCTGCTGGTGCCGTGCAGATTCTGCCTGCCAATGCAGGGGACACGGGTTCGATCCCTGGCCCAGGAAGATCCCACATGCTGTGGAGTAACTGAGCCCATGTGCCACAACTACTGAGCCTGCACTCTAGAGCCCGCGAGCCACAACTACTGAGCCCACGCACCTAGAGCCTGTGCCCTGCAACAAAGAGAAGCCACTGCAATGGGAAGCCTGCACACCGCAATGAAGAGTAGCCCCCGCTCGCCGCAACTAGAGAAAGCCCGCGCGCAGCAATGAAGACCCAACGAAGCCAAAAATAAATTAATTAATCTTAAAAAATAAAGAATAAAGGAATAAAAAGGACATAATGGAGGAGGCCAGCCTACAGTATCGTTTCCAATGATCTCTGCTTCCTGGTCTTCACAATCTGTACAGTCTCCCCATATTGCTCCAAGGTTGGTCTGTTTGACCAATATCGTACGGCAAAAGTGAAGTCGTGATATTATGTTATAGGAGAATATCGCCTCTCTTTCTCTCTCTCTCTCTCTCTCAACTGTCTTTCCCCCTCTCTCTTTCTCTTCCGTCTCTCACTCTGATGAAACAGTCTATTCTATTGTGAACAGCCAAATGGAGAGACTTAGGTGGGGAGACTCTGAACCTTCTGGCCAATAGTCAGCGAGGAACAGAGGTTTGCCTCCAACTATGTGAGTGAACTTGGAATGGGTTGTTCAACCCGTTTGAGCTTTCAGAGGACAGCAGCCCCAGATGAAAGCTTAACAGCAATCTCATGGGAGACCCCAAGCCAGCACCCCCCAGCCCAGCCACTCCCGGATCTCTGAGCCCCAGGACCTGTGAGATATGATCAGTGTTTGCTGTTTTCATCAGCTGGGCCTGGGGTCCTTTGTTACACAGCAATGGACAACTAATACATACATGTACAATGAGCAAGAACTCAGGAGTATGGTTCACAAACAGTGGGTAAAGAAATCAAAATCAATTCAGATGCTAATTAGAGGCTTTTGCAGGAGAAGTTATCAGTGAGGATCAATCTAATTCATGTCATAGCACTGCAGAAAGGCTCGGGAATTGGAGTCACGAAATATCAAAGGAGTTGACAATAGAGCAAGAGGGTAAAAACAGGAGAATTAGATGCAGGTGTGTATACAAAACAGCCTGATCCCAATATTATATCCTCTACCTAAATGAGAGAAAGAAGATTCCGTGGAGGCAACAAACCAGAGAGCTCCAGGCTGTGGGAGCAGCTATAGTAGAAGGTTGGTGAGAGGTGATGAACTGAAACCAGGAAGGACAAGGGAAAAGTCATGCATCAGATAAAATAATGCTTTCAGTCCCCTTCTGACTCTCAACTCAAGCATCTGTTATCAAGGGCTATCTACCTGCAAACGCAGAGAAGAAAGGTTTTCATTCCTTCCAGGAAAACACACACACACACACACACACACACACACACACAGCGTGCGCGTGCGTGCGCACACGAGAGAGAGAGAGAGAGAGAGAGAGAGAGAGATAAAGAACCTATTGTTTGGAGGTCCCTGACAGAACACCAGAACCCCACAAGTTGATAAATCCCTGACACACCAGTTAAAATGAAACCCACCAGTTGATAAGTCCCTGTCACAAGCATTGACATTCCAATCAGCTTTTCAATGCTTTATCCTTAAATATAAATGGAAAGTTACTTTTTGTCAGACATTAGAAGAAAGCTTAAACACCTAAAACACAGAGATTAAAAAAAAATGTTAAAAGAATAAGTCAGTGGAAATAGATACAATACAGGAATTAGAGTAAAACTTTAAAAACACATAATTTGGGCTTCCCTGGTGGCACAGTGGTTAAGAATCAGCCTGTTAATGCAGGGAACATGGGTTCGATCCCTTGTCCGGGGAGATCCCACATGCCGCAGAGCACCTAAGCCTGTGCGCCACAGCTACTGAGCCTGCGCTCTAGAGCCCGTGAGACACAACTACTGAGCCCACGAGCCACAGCTACTGAGCCCGTGAGCCACAACTACTGAAGCCTGCGCGCCTAGAGCCCGTGCTCCACAGCAAGAGAAGCCACCGCAATGAGAAGTCTGTGCACCGCAATGAAGAGTAGCCCCTGCTCGCCTCAACTAGAGAGAGCCCGTGCACAGCAACAAAGACCCAGTGCAGCCATAAATAAATAAATAAATAAATATTTAAAAGAAAACAAAAAACCATATAATTTATAAATTTAAATTTATAAGAGGATATAAAATATTGGATCTATACGCAAGAACAGGGTGTAAGAAATAGAGAAAAATAGTTTTGGCAAATAAAAATAAGAGAGTCACACTTCTTGAAAATAAATAGTAGGGTGAAAAAATAACTTCGAGACACGTGTCGGAGAGTAGAACAAAAATTTTAAATGATCAGTAATAACAGAGGAAACATAAGAAAATTAGAGAGTTGGTACGTGAGGTCCACAGTCTAGCTAATACGAGTCTCATAAAGAAAAAGAAAAGCAACATGAGGGACGTAAATGATCAAAGATCTGTTAGCAACGACCACAAAAATCTTTATCCGAATAAAACTTGAAATTTTATGTTTTCCACTGACAGGAAAAACTGAGGGAAAAGTTACAATAGAAAGTCAATGTGGTTGACAAATACTTGCAAATGGACATTCAGATAAAGGGTTCACCGATCCCTGATCATATTTTTATTTTTTTCAAAACGGTAAACCTTCTGTTTATAGCCAATTATCTATTTCCTTACAACATTAGGTTTAATTATTATTTATACTTTCATTTTGTTTTAAGTCATTTTCCTGATTTACTCAATATGCCATCTTTCTTTAAAACTCAAGCAGCCACTATTTGTTTTGTTTTGTCTTGTTTCTGGTTTTGCCACCCGCGTGCTGAACACAAGTGTTCAGGGTCTAGCCATATTTACTTAGGTCCAGTTTTCCATCAGTCAAGTGGTAAAAGTTAATTTCATATTGGGAAAAATGTTGGAATATACAACATGTGATGCAAAACATCCCTTCCTACTCATTTATTTATGTATTTTTTCTTCCCTAAAGTATAGTACATGCCTAATGCCTTCTCACATGTATTAATTTAATGAAATGCCTCTTTACAAGGGCTGCTTGCTAATGATAGGATTTGAGTTCTGGCAGGCAATATTTAGGGTATTTATTTTTAAATAGGGATAATAGGTGTATTTATGGGCAAATGGTCCCATTTCCCTTAGAGAGTCATGGACATTTTTTGAAGGTTATTTTCTTGTAAGTATAAGCTTCTTCCTGGGTGTAGAGCCATTAAGAGTGAATCTAATTTCAACTCACATGTAACATACCAAATATTTGCATTCACAGTGATCTATTTTTTACCAAAGACTGGTAGTCAGTGTGGTCGCAAGTCTATAAGCTGTGCCTGGAGTGGAAGGAAAATATGTATAATATTTACATATATAACTTTTGATGTGTTTATATTAAATATTTAATAATTTAAATAGTCAGAGCAGTAGTTTCTACTTTTTAAAATAGTATAAAGACCAGTGACAGTGACAAAGTATCTATTTCTGCCTTGCCTCTAAAGAAAGCATAATTAATCTTTCAGAAGACATTTATTAACCCAGAGGATGATTTCCCAATGTGGAATCCACCTGACGTACTCTTTGGTCAATAGGTGTTTAATTCTGACCTTGGAGACACTACCTCATAAGGCATAGACCAAGAGCATGAAAATGACAAAAGAGCCTCTGAATATTCTTACTGGGGATGACAGTCCTGGGCAGGGTAAAGCCATAATGCCAAGGTCAGTGGTGAGACACTGACTTGGCCAACCTTCGCCAACTTAACCAAGCGTGAAAACAGGTCTCCAGCCAAGTCTGTCGTGGTGGCAAAGGAAATTCAGAGAAGGCTTCACTCCGCATTTGGCTTTGAATGAGCAACAGTTGGTTAGCGCATTGTGATTATGAGAATAAGACCATGGACGTGATCCCAGCCTCGTCCAGTTAACATCATGTATTTCCATGACCACCAACTGCACCATTAGCCTTGCCAACAGTATTAGAAATGCTCAAGTTTGGTTACCAGGACAATTGAGCAAGAAGCAGCTCAGTATAACTGTGCTCAAAGCTGTGGATAAAAAGACTTTGATGACCAGGTCAGCGTGATTAAATTTGTATACATCTACATTTTATCATTTTTCTACCTATACTGAATTTTATCATTTTAATTTGGGCTTAGATTAAGATAATGTATAAATGGGCAAGGCAGCAGTCTAGGGCAATAGACTGATTTTTACCACAGGGACCCATGGGGAGGTTCCTGGAATTTAGAAGATGAAATTCCCACATTCTGCATGCTTCGCTTTCCTAGTTAATGTCCAGCCGAGTTACGGTGTGTAGGAGAGTCCAAGTTTTCAAGTCAAAATCTTCACACTCATGATTTTCAGAGGTGAAACCATATGATTTAGAGGAGTACAGACTCCAAGTCTTCCCTCCCCTCAATTTTCCTGATATTTAAATCATAAGGGTAAGTGGAGAAACTTGTTGATATTAGGCTCCTTTCAATCAGATGATAAAATAGCAATTTGCAGGCTGTGAAATTACTTTCAGAGCCATGCAAAGGTACATGCGAGTTGAGGACAACAGCTGTTCTAGGTGGTTTCTTTGCTGAGAAATGGTGCTGATGGAGGTGTTGCAGTGACTAGAGATGACAGTGAAAATGATGGTGGTGTGGGTGTTGGTGATGGAATGGGTGGTGGAGGCAAGGATGAGGGAGACGGTGGAAGTCTTGGTGGTGATATTAGAGGTGGGGATGGTGCTGGAAGTGGTGCTGATGTAGACGGTAGTGAAAAGGTTGTGGTGATCAACTATGGCGGGGGGGCTGTTGATGGCGAAGCAGAGGTGATGGAGGAGGCTTTGATGGCAGAGGTAACGGTGGCAGTGGAGATGGTGTCAGAGATGGATGTGAGGTGTTTGGGTTGGAAGTGGTGGGCGTTGTGCAGGGGATGAGTTGCTACCTTTTTCTGAGCGTCTCTTTTCTGTGTGAAAAGGAGAAAAGGACAGTGTTAGAACTCAATCTTCTGTTGCTGCCATAACAAATCACAACAAACTCTGCCACGTGGAACACTGATTATCTCGTCGTCCATCCTCCAAAAGTCCGGGCTGACTCTTCTCGCTTCTCTTCTCTCCAGGTTTCACAAGTCCAAAATCAAGGTGCCAGTTGTCTCTGCTCTTAGAGGGATGCTGTGGGAAGAACACTTTTCGGAGTTCTTTCAGGTTCCTTGCAATTGGAGGTCTGAGGGCCCCGTTCTCTTGCTGGCTTTCAGCAAGGGCTGGTCTTTGCCCCTGGAGGCTGCGCACACTCCTTTTCACTGCAGCCCCCCTCCGGCCATAGTGGGTCAAGTCCATCATCCTTTCGATCACTGTGCTCCCCTTCTGCCGTATTTCTCTGACTGCTGCTTTTGCCTTCCTCTTCTGCTGCAAGGGCTCATGTGATTACATGGCACCTCCAGATAATCTAAGATTATCACCCCATTTTAAGATCGGCTGATATTGTCTTTAGGTACACTTGCACGTTTCTTCACAGTAGTAACTAGCCTGGGTTAGTGTTTGGTTGACTAACAAGGGACAGGAGACTTGGGGGTACATCTTGAGAATTCTACTCTATATATAAAATCTCCAGTACCTCCCTTCAGTTGAACGGATCTTCAGTTTGCCAAATGGACTGGAAATCAGGTGATCTAAATTTTCATTGAACACTCAAAGAGATTGCCTTCTAAATGGTCTCCCTAGTTTCAGTTACATAGCTATGAGAGTCAGCATCTCCCTGGACTTCTATTTACCTGGTTATCTCCCTGACAGATATTATCCCTGAGGCCTTGAAGGTCAGCATGCCAGTCTGGGACCATAAACCTTCCTGATACATTTTTCTTTTCCTGACCTCCCTATAGGACTCGCCTGCCTCATTTATTTTGAACCAAGCATATGCTTTTTTGTACTATTATCTATCATACATATATTTTTGTCATGTCCCATAGATTCTAACTTCCTGGGAATTGGTGTCATATTTTATACTTATTTTTCATCTTTGCACTACAGAGGAGTGGAGAAGGAGGTATTGTCTTCATAGCATCACTAGTATAACATTAAGGGCACTGGGTGTTGAAAATTTTGTTGTTACGACAGCAGATTAGGACTATAAAATCTTCATGCACCCTGGGAGAAAGAACCTGAGCAGTAAATAAGACCAGGGCTGCAGCAAACAAAAATAGCATCAACAGCAAAACCCAAATTAAAAGCCCTACCAATTCCCCTGTGTCTTTTTGTGAAATCTCCTCCATGACTAGATGTTTGGATGAAAAAGCATTATTTCCTTACATTTTCTCTGTAGTGACGCCAATGCCCTTCAGAAAAAGACCTCCAGAAACTCAGCTGTAGTTAAACAATTTGGGTTTATTTTTTTGCTGCAGGAAAGAAGACTGTGTACCATGAAAAACCCAGGGGGGTGTTTCAGTAAGAGGGTGTTGGAAAGAACCTGTTGCAAGAATTGGGCTTCTGTTGGGTGCTTTAGAGAAGGGCGAAGGAAGAAAGAGTTTGCTCTAAATTAGATCAAGCAGGACCATTTTATGATTATCTCAGTAAATCTTACCTATAGAGGAAAGATTAGGACAAAGTTCAAGGTCTAGCGGGTAAATAGCTGTCTACCATTTTAGCCAAGAGAGGGTGCTGTTTGGTATTTTGTGCGTGGCTTTTTAAAAATCTGTGCTTTAGCCAAATGATGAAGTGTGAAGTGGCTTTGTTTGGACCTTTTTGCGTTGGTCTCGGGGTAACCTTGCCTAGGTCTGGTATTCTGTAAGATGGGTGACGCTCCACAGAGCGTCATGGGCTAGTGACGTGTCCAGGCTTCCTCCTGGATGTCAGATTCACTTGTTTTCTTACTTTCTCAGAGGTATACCAGTGGTTTCATTTCTGAACCCAAGAAAAAGTTTCTTTATGGTTATAATGAAATGATTCCTAATATAAATTGTATTTATCGATCTTTTCTTTTCTAATTTTCCAGTTTGTTTCCTTTTATTTTTTAAATTCTTTTTCAAATTCTTTTCCCCTTTAGCTTATTACATAATACTGAGCAGAGTTCCCTGTGCTATACAGTAGGTCCTTGTTGGTTATCCATTTTAAATACACTGCTGTATTTATTATGTATTTATTGATCTCAATTCCAAAGTACTGTTTATAAATATAATGAAGATGGTGATGATGATTATAATGGCATTAATAATAATAACACCAATGAAAGGAAAGCGGAGGACATGAGATGGGAGATGAGGGAGGGGTGAGAATACCTTGGCGAGTGCTAACCATGCCCCAGCAACTGCTTTATCTTGTCTAATATACACGGAACCATTCGGGGTAGGTATTTATTATCTGCATTTCTCATATAAGGACATTGAGAGGCCAAAGTTTGGTTAATTTGAGGGAGAGAGCAGCTTGTAATAAGTCAGTGTCTTTAGTTGATTCCCCAGAAGAAGATTCATATAAAAGTTAGGTTTTGCGGGGAGGTATGATTGACATATAACATTAGATTAGTAGAACGCATGTTTTCTAAAGAGTCTTCCCCAGGAAATACCAGTGGGGACTTAGGGAAGTGAGATGGGGAAGGCAGGAAGGCCAGGCATTCAACAAAGCCCCGCAAAGAGACTCAAAAAATAAATAAACAAAAATTTTTAAATTATTCAAAATCACACACACACACACACACACACACACAGTTTCCAGGAGGAACAAGAAGGTCCATGAACTCCTAAGGGATGGAAAGTCTCCTTGTCCACAAAGTGGGAGTCTGTGGTCCAGCAGCTCTCAAATGTCAGCAGAATCAGCAACGCCCAGAGAGCTGGTTGAAACACGGAGCTTCTCATTTAGTAGGCGTGGGGCGGGACTCAAGAAGTCTTATTATTTTTAACCAGTTCCCGAGTGAAGCTGCTACTCTAAGGGCACCACACTTTGAAAAGCACTGATACGGACTGAGGACAGCCCTTCGGCCAAAGACACAGATGCTGGCTGTGGGGAGGGAAGCGTGGGAGCTGACAGCAGCTGCTCCAGCTTGGACCTCCATCTTTCTGTACCCAAATCTGGCCTCTCAATGTGTGTGGGATAAGAATTCTTAATTGGGTAGCACAAGAAGGCATGGAAGAAACCTATTTGAGCCTTGTCTATGTTCACTGAAGATGAAGCCTCAAACTGCATGGATGGTTTAGAAGACGATTAATGTGAGACCTAGAGTAAAATAAAAATATGCATTTATATACTTGGCGTTTTGGTTGGCACTTCGTGTTTTCCTCTGTGCTGAGGCCCTAAAACCATAGCTGCACGTTTTCACTACCTTTAACCAACTCGTTCTAGCTGCCAAGTTCCAGAAGAACCACTGCCTTCACAGTATTCTCTATGCTATGGATCTCGATTTAGTTTTAGTTTCAAATAATTATTTTATTCAGTAAAGGTGATTATTTTTAAGTAGCTAACCAAACTTGATTTAATATTAATGATGTTCTAAGATATATGCTATTGATAAATTCACAATTCATAGATTAGTTTATGGATACCTTGCTCTAAATTTTGGGTTTGTGGAATAGGTCACTCTACCCAGGACCATAAAAAGCTCCATTTCTCCTGTCCAGGTTTCAACCGACAAGAGAGTTCCTTGTCACACTGGGAAGAGCACAGGGAGAAGGAATGTTTTGGAAAGAGTTGAGGATGAAAGTGGATGCAAGTCCCAGGTTCATCTGTGTTACACTTTTTCCCCATGGGCAGTCAGGATAATTCTTATTCTGTGTTGACTCGGGCTATACGAGGGCTTTCCATACATTTACACACAAATCTTCACTGCCCCCAGTGAGGTAAGTACATCAGGGTCTGGCAGAAAGAAGTAAAGGCTGTTCCATGCATTTTTCATGAGAAAAATTTCAATAAAGTGAAATAACTCGGTGTCCCAAACACTATGCCAACAAATGACAAGAAAGCCTGTTTACATTTGGATTGTGTAACCAGCAGAGCTTGGATTTCCTACATTCCAAGGCTGCCAGCCAGCCCTTTCAGTTAAGCCATTAAAAAAAAAAAAAAAAAAAGTTCAATTAAAAAAAAAAAAGAACTGTTTGAAGAACTACCTGGGAAACATATGTCGTTAGAAAATTTTATTTGAAAGGATTTTTTGAAAAACAATTACCATCATATATAGGATTTCAGTTTATACAGGCAAAGTTCGTTGGAACTTTGACCCAAATTATCTCAATTATTTATATGTCACAAATACCGGAAATATCCATATAGTTGAGGCAAAAATGGTTTGTTCTTAAATTTTCTGAACAAGAGTCATTCTTCCATACCTACTAAACACTGTGTATAATCCTATAATCCTTCAAATGTACTGAGAAGACATAATGTTAAAGTAAATAAATAAATACATGATAATTGGACTTGCAAGAGAGAACATAAATATAAAATATTTTCCAGTGTCAGCTAATATTCTTCTATAGAAAGTCGTGATTTTCAAAGTCTGGTCTCTAGATCAACGATATCCACATCACTTGGGAATTTGTTAGTATGCAAATTCTAGGGGTCCTCCTCCAGACCTACAGAATCAGAAACTTTAGGTTTAAGGGCCCAGTAATGTGTATTTTAACAAGGTTTTCTGGTGATTCTGATCCAAGTCAGAGACCCAGCAGATACGACTTAGTGACGAAATGATAACCATAGAACTCAGAATAGTGGGTAACACAGTGCGGCACCACAGCAGAGGTAACAATTTTATTTTATTTTATTGTTTTTGTTTTATGTAAGCATATGCATAAATAGAAGAAGAAGGAGAAGAGGAGACAGAGAAAGAATAGAGAATTTTAGCCGTATTGTAGGCTATTTATTTTTGCCACATGGTTTTCAGTTTTTTCCCAAGATTTCTTCATTGCATATGTATTCGTTTGGTGATTAGAACTGTTATTAAAGAGAAGAACAAGAGGTATCGTTGGGCGTATTGTGGCACATGTAGAAATTGTGCCAGGTTCCAGCGCAGCAACGTACAAAGCAAACGTCATCCAGGGTGTAGCAGATGCATGTGAGTGGCTCTGTTCTCTTCATAAAGTATGGAAACCGTCATCACACAGCTTATAACCACATTTTCACCTGCTCTTATGGTAGGTGTTTTAAACTGCTGGCACACAGCTGACTAAGACTCAGGGAGACCCTGGCTGAAAGGGATGCTGCCGCAGGGACTTTCTTGTTCACGGTCCTTCTGGGAGTCCAGAGGCTCTCTTGCTCTGGTTTGAAAATGGAGGTATTCATGGCTTCTTTGTTAGACCGTCGGATACTTGACCTTTTTTTTTTTTTAATGACTGAGATGGTAAATACTTACATTTTGGGAAATACCTGAGGCCATCCTTGGAGAGTTGAGAGACAGAAATCAGACAGGTCTTTCGGAATGTCTGACTTGGTTCTATGCTGGAATTGCCAAGGAATTTAGAAGCAAATTCTGTCCTCCGAAGTGTATGAGGTCTTTTATTGCTGCTATAACAAAGCGTCATAAACCTAGTGTATCAAAGCCACACAGATTTATTCTCTTACAGTCCTGGAGGTCAGAAGTTGTAAATTCAGGGAGTTGGTAAGGCTGCTTTCCTTCTGGAGGCTCCGGGAGAGAATCCATTTCCTTGCATTCTCTAAGCTTCTAGATGCCACCTACAGTCCAGGGTTCATGGCCTCCTTCAGTCAATCTGACCTCTGTTTCCATCACCACATCTGCTTTTACTTTGACTCTCCTGCCTCCCTCTTAACTTGTGAGGACCACGGTGATTATTACACTGTGCCCACCCATGTAATCCAGAATAATCCTCCCATCTCAACACCTTTAACTTCATCGTATGTGCAAAGTCCCTTTTGCCATGTAAGTAACATATTCACAGGTTCTGGGAGTTTTAGGACATAAGCATTTTGGGGGAGCCATTATCCTGCTCATCATACAAAGGAGGAACGTTCTCAATGCTGAATTAGGTGGTTGTTTATCCACGGAGCAAAAGAATATTGAACTCCTCCGATTCCTGTCACATTTGCAAAACATGGAGAGACAGATCTCAAGGGCTGTATAAATATTACCCTTGACAATGACAAGGTCCAGGCAGCGTGCTAGTGAAGAAAAGCAAGCTTATTTGGTGATATTAACTTGAATTTGCAAAACTTTGTGAATTGAATAAAATAACACTCATGTATTTACCTATTATAAAAGTCATGCATTGTGATGAAGCATTAACATTAATATTAAAAATGCAGATTAAAAAAGAATGATGGTCTCTTGGATATTTATATGCATACTATTTTTTGTTTTCACAAAATTGGACTTTAACGCACATCGTGTTTTGCAACCCTTGTCATGACTTCCTTGCAAAATCTTTTCTGATAGTCTTATTCATTTACTAAATTCTACAAAATTATAAATTATTACATAAGTTATCCACTACTATTGGAGATGTAGGTTGTTTGAATCTTTTAATTACATAAAAAATGTTATGTTGAACATCCTAGCAGGTAAATATCTATCTGTACATATTCATGATTATTTCCAGGAAGTAAAATAACTAGGACAAAGAATGGCTGAATATTTTTAAAATACTTACCTCCCTATTGGTGACATCAGTGCCTTAAAATCAAACAGACGTGATAATAGAAAGACAATGCTTGGGGCCATCCCATTAGCTTTATAAGAATTTTTTCTGTCACTTCTTCGGAGGTAGAAATCTCATAGTCAACTACATTAGTTATAGAATAGAGCATCTATACTCTAAAGAGATGGTAAGTAAGTGTATTTAGGTTCTAGGTCTTTAAACAGCCTTCATTTAAAATGCATGGCATGACTTAGAAAACAAATTTAAGGTTACCAAAGGGGAAAGGTTGGGAGGGATAAATTAGGAGGTTGGGATTAGCAGATATGCACCACTATATATAAAATAGGTAAACAACAAGGACCTACTGTAGAGCACAGGGAACTCCACTCAATACTCTGTAATAGCCTATATGGAAAAAGAATCAGAAAAAGAATAGATATATGTGTATGTATAACTGAATCACTTCGCTGTACACCTGAAACGAACACAACATTGTAAATCAACTATACTCCAATATAAAATAAAACGTTTTAAAAATGTATGGCATGTCATTTCATCTCTATGGAGAGGGACTACTTCCTGTACTTTGCTGTGAGTAGAGACAGCTCTCAGTGGTGAATGTAATCAGATTGGGAAAGGTGGGCAACTCCAGGAATTACCAGCAAAAGCATGGGCCGGTCTGAAGACAAATGAAACTTTTGTTAAAGGAAAATATCTACAGGGAGAGTTTGCAAAGGCATATGAAAATTAATGGTCATCGGTGTAACCCAGTCATGAGCTGTGGCTACTCCCCTGCAGATCTGCATACCTGTAAGGAAGAAAAAAAGATTTTTTCTGACCTTGAAGCTTATGATCATTAAATGCTGAAACCTTAGAAATCATTTGGATGACACCTGTCGAAAATTACAGGATAAAAATAACAGCTAACTGAATGTTATTCTGTATTCCAGATACAGTGTTAAATGCTTATGTACAGTTAACAGTATTCCTCACAGCATTTTTAGGAAGGAGAGATCCCCATTCTACAAATGTAAAACTGAGGCTAGAAGACTTAACAAATTTAGAACTTGAAGATGGTCACAGAGTTCATAAGTGTTGGCCCATGTCTGAATAACACCAAAATCTATCATCTTAGATGCTTATTTGGCTTCAGGAAAGTAAAAGAGAGAAGTGTGTAGAAAGGAGGATTTTGAAATTAGTTAATGATTAAATCATTTTTTGAACTATTTGAATGATGATGACATACTCATGATATAAGAGAAACAAGCCAATCTCTTTTCAATATAATGTGAAATCAATTTTTAGATCAACATGAAAGTTTGCAAAAGATAAATTTGTGTGTCTATGTGTGTGTGTGTGTGTGTGTGTGTGTGTGTGTGTGTGTGTGTATACACAGCCTTGTATACAGCAGTGGTCTTTGAATGATAGAGTCATAAATGATTTAAGTTTACTTCATTATTTTGCATTTTCTATAATGAAGATGATAGTCTATTTTATAAGTTCTTTTTAATAATCAACAGAATGTGTAACCATTTATTTCTAAAAAAACAGAAGGTGGGGTGGCTGACTGAAAGCTTTATTGAATTTTCCACAAATATGCACAAGGGAAAGTGATCATTTTTCTAATTAATAGTACAGATATGGAGTTAGACATAAATTCCTCCTGTGCTGTTTTTAATTTGTGAGACAATCAAAGGTTACAATATCTAAGAAGAATTAGGACAAATCAGTCCATGACATAGTTTATCTTTCTCTTGAAACAAATAGTAAATACACACATGCAGGAATAAAACATTAACCTTACACTGAATTCTTGTTACAGAACTCAAACAAGCCTCCTGGAAGCTGCTACCAAAGATTTAAATTACCAAATATTTTGCAACAGTCAACATAGGTTGAGATCCAATTCTCAGAAAGTTCGGGGGTTTTGAGCATGGGCCACCTGTTCTCCTTGCTTGGCCCTGTAATAAACCTTTCTCTGCTCAAAAAAACAAAAAAAACAGGCTCGATTCTCTTAACTTTCATCTTACACATACTGCAGTTGCAAATGGCTGAAAACACACTGCTTTTCAATCAAATCAAAGTAGACCTTGGGATCTAGCAAATGTCTGGAACAAGTAGAAATGGCAACATAAGTTGAAGTCCTGGGCTTCCTTTGAGATGTAGACTGCCTTTGAACACTATATTGGTCTCAGTTTGGGAACTGAAAATCACCTGTAATGAATTCAATGCAATTTCTGTGAGTCTGTGAACTCATAGAGTTAATGCAGGTAAGGTTATTTGTTTTCAATGAGCCATTTAATATCATGAAGGAGGGTTTTTGTAATCCCTAATTAATTTTTGCCCTCAGCCCACCAATTGATTAATAACCCAGGGGAGTGAACAGGCAGCCTCCTTCCCCTTCCAAATAATTGCTACCCCAGTAGCAATGTCACATGCAAAACCACCACCGTTAAAATAATAACGAATCTGGGTAAATGATGATGGCCTTAATGAGTCAAACAAATTTCAATTCTTATTGATTAATTGGTGAAATTTATATCATAACCACTGCAAATCTACCTTAAATAAATGTAGGCATGGAGAAGGGAGCTTTGATTTTTATTGAGACTACTTCAACTATCCAAACAAATGTTTCTTTTTTTCATGAGCAGAATATAACACAGGCCTGTGCAAGATGACTGACTACTATGTTTAACTCAGACAAATGCATAACAAATCACTATTCTGCAGTAAGAAGGCACACCTCATAGGCTCCTGTTTCTTTCTTTCCTTTTTTTTTTCTTTCATTGGGGCCTGGATATAAGACCACAGCCATCTAAATAATCCTCCAGAAATAAACCAATGAAATTGTGAGTCTGACAACAGACACAGTATTATACCTGCAGCTGCGAAATGTTTCCATAGTCCAACCGCCTTTCCAGTAAAAATTTTATCCTGGGGGAAAGTCAGCAACTAAGATTTTAACTACTTTTCTGCGATATAAAAGTTTGGAGTAATTGAGCCTTCATAAATTTCAATGTTTATGGCCTTTATTTTTCTTACAGAATTACCCACCCATCAAGTATATTGTGAAAATACTACCGCTGTGTCACTATGTTCCCATATAAATAAATTCTTTAAAAAAACTCGGATGATGAACAATGAGACTACCTCCTAAGAAAGTACAGAATTCCAAAACAGTTTTCTTGTTTTCTGTATTACTTGCCATATTCATAATTGTTGAACGAGCGTTTCAATTACGTGACTATTGGAAACTAAAGAAGTCTGTAGATGTTTTGGCCAATTACCTGAACTGTGCACATTCACTAACTAGCCTGCTCTGTTTTGATGGAATTCTAAAAGGTTAGAATGTTTGGGCCTTGTATCCTTCCTGTTCTCTTTGCAGAAATAGTATTTATTTCTGCACAGCCAGGAATATATGAACATATTTTCAATGGATACCATGCTAATACTGGGATTATGACATAGTGAACTTATTCGTTGCTACCCGGGAGTCTACACGGGTATTGGAAAGAAAGATCATTTACAATACATAGCAAGCGACCTCTGGAACTTTGGTGGGAATATAAGTAGTTACAACTGTTAAAAGGAAAATTTGCATTACTTACCAAATTTTAAATGTGAGCACCCTAATATACTAGTTCCAGTAATACATCCATATACATGTGTGTGTAGCAAAATTGTATAATGATGTCCACCATGATATTATTTGTAATGGCAAAGAACAACAATATATGAAAGGATTGTCAAAAGGAAAACGTTTATAATCTTTGCTTATCCTGAGTTCTTCCAAAGAACACAGCCTGAGGAGATGGCTTGCCTGTAGGTTTATTTTGGGAATGGATCCCAATCAGTGGGAGTGGAAACAAGGGAGTTAGAGAAAAGGAAGGGACATATTATTTCTTTTTTTTTTTTTTTTTTTTGCAAGACAAAACCAATTTATTGTTTTGTTCTCATCTCTCCTCAAATGTAGTCCTTTTTTTTTTCATGGAAAGGCATTTTATTTTAAATACAGCAGTGTGTACATGTCAATCCCAGACTCCCTAACTATCCCTTCCCCCCCACCCTTCCACCCGGTTGCGAAAAGTTCGTTCTCTAAGTCTGTTAGTCTGTTTCTGTTTTGTAAAGAAGTTCATTTGTATTTTATTTTTAGATTCCACATATAAGCGATATCATATATTTGTCTTAACTCTGTCTGACTTACTATTTCTAAAGCATGTTATTGATCTTGTGGTTTCCAGGGCAACCGCGCATCAATCCTTCTTGGGTACCCTCTGAAGAATGTGTAGAACTGGCTTTGGTATTATTTCCTGGGGGTTGGAATCTGATACCTGTGGCCTCCAACACTCATGAGTTTCCCTATGGGGTCTCAGCTTCCTTGCACCTCCAAGTTCTCTCCTTGTAAGAATTTCTGAGCAGTTGCCCACGGGCCTCCGACGTGGTGGCAGAGAAAGCAAAGGGCAGAAAGGGAAAGTCACACAGTGCAGTGGAGCTAAGGCTCAGCCTGGGAACCACAGAGCAGATTCAGCCCTGTTTCCGCTGTGTCCCACAAACGCCATATGTTCATTTTCATTCAATTAAAAATTCATTGGCCTTTTGATTTTCCTTTGACCCATCAGTTCTTTAGGTGTATTATTTAACTCTCCAAATTTGGGATTTCCCAGATGTCTTTCTGTTACTGATTTTTAGGTTGATGGTGTGGGGAGAGAAAACATGGTTTGTATGATTTCACCACTTTTAAAAAAAAATTTTTATCTTATATTGGGTTATAGTTGATTTAGTGTTGCGTTAGTTTCAGGTGTACAGCAAAGTGATTCAGTTATCCGTATACATATATCCATTCTTTTTCAGACTCTTTTCCCACATAGGTTATGGCAGAATATTGAGTAGAGTTCCCTGTGCTATACAGTAGGTCCTTGTGGATTATCTGTTTTATATGTAGCAGTGTGTATCACTTTTATATCGAGTTTGTTTAATGGCAAAAAAATATGACCCATCGTGGTGAATTATCCTTGTGCATTTAAATGTGCGTTCTGTGTATCGGGCGGAATGGTCTCTAGATGCCAATTAAGGTCAGGTTGGATGATAACGCTGTTCAGGTCTTCTATGTCCTTTTAGGTTATCTGATTAATTTATTATTAAATTCTGAGAGAGGAGTGCTAAAGTCTCCAACTGTAATTGTAGATCTGCCTCTGTCTTCTGTTCTGTCAGTTTTTACTTCATGCATTTTGAAGCCCTATTTTGACGTATATATACATTTAAATTATGTCCTTGGTAAATCAAACCCTTGACCACTTTGTAATGTCCTTCATGATTTCTGGCAATGTTCCTTTTACAATGTCTATCTGATATGAATAGTCATTCCAGCTTTGTTTTGACTCTGGTATGATTCCTTTTACTTTAGTCAGTCTGTTTTATTCTTGTAGTGGATTTTTCATGGACAATATATAGTTAGGTCTTACTTTTTTATCCAGTTTGATTCCTGTCCTTTCATTCATTATTTTTGGATAACTCTTGGATGTTACCTCGTCAAATTCTTCCCTCTTCTGGATCCTTAATTACACCTATGTTAGGCCATTCAGGATTGACCTACAGCTCTTGAATGATTTGTAGTTTTCCCACATTTTTTTCACTTTTCATTTCTGTTTCTTTCATTTCTGTTTACCTGTCTTCAGGTTCACTAATTCTTCCTGGAGGTGTCAAGTTGGTTATAAAGGAATGTACAGATACAATAATTCAGTTAGTAGACTATGTCCTCAATACTTATAAGACAAACCAAAGCTTAAATATCACTCTTCCCCACTCCACGCACACCATTTTTGTTCAGATTCCAGGAATATGGAATAACTAATACAATCATTTTAAGTGTCTAGAAGCGTCCATCCTAGTAAAAATTAATTTACACCTGAAGATGCTTTGTTGAAGCTTTAAGAATATTTGCCAATGAGTATTTTAAGCTCTTCTGTTAAGATTCACTTCATTTTTGTCATATGGACACAACCTCAGTTTGACATGTCTTAGGTAAGAGCTACCCACATCCCTATAAATGTTGATATGGCATAAGTGAGAGGTCAGTGAAGATTTTTCAGCCTGCTTGAAGCCATAAGTATGCATATATGAAAGGGAAAGTATTTTTTTTTAATTTTTGAAACAACAAAGAAAGGGACAATAGTAAAAATGCTGCCCCAGAGGCTTGTATATTTTTTAAGTGCCTGGTTATCTTATATCTGCTTGTCTCCACCTCCATTCCCATATGTATTTTCTGGTTACATATTTGTTGATGTTATTCGTTCTCGACATTCTTCCTTTTAATGAATTAAATATCACCAGTCTGATGGCTGTTATTCTGGGGTAAACTAAAAACACACTTATTATGAACATACTTGATTTATTATAGCCCCCAAAACAATCATGATAAAAGATGGCTTTCATTACCTTAATCCTCACCGTTAGCAGTTTCAAATACATTTTGGTGAAAAAACGGAATTAGGAGTAAGTAAATAACAAAGTAACTTTCCTTTGGGTTTTAGAAAAAGATAGACTTTCATTCAGTTCACATTTCACACTTTCTCATGTTTCTTCTTATACCTGTTTACATATTTGTGAGATGGCGGACCAGGGCTTCGGGGTAAAATATTTAGCTATGGACAATTTTTCTCTGTGCAAATCCATATGGCCTAGTTAATACAGTTATTGAGTTAAATTTGCATACTTACTCTGGGAAATTCAAGGATTTTCTAGGAATTCCATTTGCAAGCACGTTTGGGTGTCCTATGGACACACAAAAAAGAATTTGGAGGGACTTGCCTCGTGGCCCAGTGGTTAAGAATCCACCTGCGAATGCAGGGGACACGGGTTCAATCCCTGGTCCGGGAAGATCCTACACGCTGCAGAGGACTGAGCCTGTGCGCCACAACTACTGAGCCTACGTTCCATAACTACTGAAGCCCACGTGCCTAGAGCCCGTGCCCTGCAACGAGAAGCCACCGTAACGAGAAGCCCGCTCGCTGCAACTAGAGAAAGCCCATGCGCGGCAACGAAGACACAACACGGCCAAAGATAAATTAATTAAATAAATAAATTAAAAAAAATAGAATTTGGAGCCGTCACTAAGCCTGCTGAGTAACTCGGTTGGGCATGACCATAACTTGGATCCTATGTACTCTAAGCCAGGGAGGGGTGCACCTGGCCTCTGAGCTCAGTTGACAGTCACTTATGAGGCTTAAGAATTTGACGTATGTAGAATGATGTAAAAAGATCTTCTTCAGTTATTTCAGAAGACAATGAAAATGATCCAGGGAAGATCATTCTTATAATACTGATGTAATATCGTGGTGGCATTAGAGCTAGTGGGTGTACGAACACTCCGTAACAATTGCCTTCTACAGATACAAGAGGAGAATGGCTCTATACAAAAATAAAATCTTTGGGATACCCCGGTGTGGCTTTGGGACACCCGGGTGTAGCTTTGGGACATCTGATGGCCACATCGTTAGGAAGAGGGTGGTGTCAGACACAGAGTTGGGGGTTAAGTATTGCCTCCTACTTGGAAGCCCCCTACATTTGAAGCATTACACCATGTTAGTCCTTATTCCAGTTGTCTATTTTTGAGTCACAAATAACTCCAAATATTAGGGGCTGAAAACAATACCACTTATTTTGTGCACATGTTAAGAAAGAGAGAACTGTGGCAAATCTCCCTCTTTTATAAGGACATCAATCCTTTTGGACAACCCCCTCCCATAATCTAGTGACCCTGACCTAATTACCTCTCAAATGCGTCATCTCCAAATACCATCCTACTGGAGGTTACTGCTTCGGTATAAATTTAGAGGAGACACAATTCAGTCCATATCAGATATTGACCTGTAACTTTCCTCTCTTTTAATGCCTTTTATTGGTTTGAGTAGTAGAGTCATGCTGGTTTCATAAAATGTATTGATTAATGCTCTCTCGTCTTCTATTTTTTTGGAGAGATTGTGTACAATTTGTATCACTTCTCTCTTAAATGTTCTGTCCAGTTTACCATTGAAGCCACCTACGTCTGTATATTTTTTCTGAATATGTTGAACTACAAATTCAACTTGTCTTCTTCTGAAATTGGGCCTTAGTTTGGGGAGATTCTAATTCAACAGAGTTTTATGGTTTTGAGTTCCAACTGGGGCCAGTTTCCTAAACCTTCTTACTCCCCATCCTGAAACTCACACGCAGGGACCCTAAATTCACCCGCATGAAAGCTGGGGTCTGGAAATTTATTTAAGGCTCAATTCAATTATCAGAGACACCTGTGCTCCAACCAAACGCATACACGATGGGGAGGGGCAGCTGTTACACTTAGATTAAAGGACTTTCTCTCCATCACATCAATTAGAAACAGGCCTAAAGGACTAGTCCTGGAATTTTACCCCACATCTGATGAACAGAATACACTTAATGTCCTAATTTTTGGCTGGATCTCTGAGAGATTTACTCCTTAAAGAAGGCTCAGAGAAAGAGAGAATGGGGAGTTTTCTGGAAACTAACGAGCCTTGGAGACTCGGCTTTCCCCCTCAGTTGACTTTGCCACACAAGATCAGACTGGCAGAACATCAATATAAACTTTATTTGCTGGGATTGACTCTGGACACACTGCATATTTCCTGCTGGAATATGTGTACGTATAGGTATAAATGAATGTACTTTTCCCTAACACTTTGCATTCCAAGGCTTAAAAGTGACTGGATTAAATGTAGTCTTTCTTTCTAAAGAAATTGACTTACATGGACGCTGTTTTACAACCCCCTACAGTATTTGTAAAGTAAAATCCGTTCTAAATCTTGCAGTAGTGACTGTGCAGAGGCCGTACTGCCGTTATTTTAGTCTATGGGAATTAGGCTGGTAATTAAGTATTTGAATCCACAATTTTAAGGCAGGTACTTTATCCTGTATACATTTGTGTTGAAAGAGGCCTGTGATTTTTGTCTTTCGAAAATAGGCTTAACGTTGGCACTTAGATTCTTCTAGGCCATGTGAACATAAACAGATAACAAATATAGTCTTTAAGCAAATCGTTTTTGTCTCTTTTTTTAATTATGTCAAATAGCTGGCTTAACAGTTTTTCTGCTTTTCCTTCCCTGAAGAGGTGTGGTATTTTCATTTTATAACATGTGGTCATTCTGGGAACTTTCTGGAATGATGTTGAGGCTGAGGAGGTATTCCAGTATGGTTCTTGAGTTATTTGAATATGTAAAGGCCACAATTTAATCATTTTGAAGTGGATTTTTGAGAATTTTTAAAGTGAGAACCTTTCCTTATAATTGGAAATTTCAAGGTTAGTGATGAGGGAGAATATGAAATGTACAAGAAGAAAAACACCTGCCAAACCATCTAGTTCAATATCAAGTTGGTCCTACAGCTATTTTTGCATAAGTTAATTGAAGATTTGTTGTTATAGTTAATAAATATGTTACTTTTAAGTGGTAAGTGAATGGGTATTTTTATTTTGTAAAAGAAATCTATTAAAATCTTGAGTAAAATTTAAGCAGAAATGATTCTATCTTTCCTCGGAGTGTTCCACAGATGGCATTCACTCTTGCAGGGTACGAACACTCACACACACCAAAAGATATGGAAAATCAAAACGTAACGTTATACTACAGTAACATTTGTAGAAATGAGTCTTCCAGTCCCCTTTTCTAGAAACGGACACTTCCTCTCCCCTCATAATCATCACGGGCAGCGCCACATGAGTAAATATGGTCCTGCCTTTCAGCAACAGCTGACGGTTCCCGGTTGGACAACCCCCCTTCCCCCAAGCCTCACCAATGATACTCTGTCTTTGTCAGTAGAAACGAAAATCATCGACAGTTTTCTTTCAGATGAGGAAAGTTCCAAAAGGATAAGATATTGTATTGGTCTTGATTCTTCAGAGAAACAACACCATTAGGATAGATAGATAGATAGATTAGATAGATGGATAAAACAGATAGAGTATTATTAGAAGGAATTGACTCAAATGGTTATGGAGGCTGAGAAGTCCTAAGATCTTCAATCAGCAAGATGAAGACCTAGGGGAGCTGATGGTAAAGTTCCAGTCTGAACTCGAGTCCAAAGACAGGAGCCGACAGATGGACAAGCCCAAAGAGTGAGCAGAGACAGTGAATTCTCCTTTGCTCAGCCTTTTTTGTTCTATTCAGGCCTTCAAAGGCTTGGATGAGGTCCATCCATGTTGGGGAGGGCCATCTACTTTATTCAATCTATCGATTCAAATGTCAATCTCATCCAGAAACACCCTCATAGACACACTCAGAAAAGCTGTTTAAACAAATATCTGAACTTGAAACTAACACAACATTGTAAATTATACCTCAAGAAAGATAGAAAATCTGGAAAAAATAAAAAACAAAGCCACCTGAAGGCTTCAGTTGAGTTAAAAAAAAAAAAAAAAAAATCTGAGCATCTCATAGCCCAGGCAGGTTGACACATAAAATTCCCTATCACAGGTATCATCAGATGAGGTATTTATTATAAGTGATCGTTTTCCCCTATAAGGAGAAAGGTAATCTGCAGTGAAGTGAAAGGATGAAGCTGTCACAAGGAGAAAAGTAGGCAACTAAGGAAGAAAAAGAGGTCTGGAAAAACATAAACCCTGATCTCAGATGTTCCTGAGACACGCTTTACCTTTCCCAGGGTTTAAGTGCCCTGAGAAATAATATCCCTGTGTCCATTGATTTAATTCCCATCTTTTCTTTAGTAATTTGAATTTGGTTTCAACTACTTGACACCAAAAATACAAACTAATATTGATGGCTGAGTCTGATGAAAAGAACATTCAACTGGGAGAAGGCAGGCTAGTTTCTAGCCCTGAGTGTGCCACAAATCGTCTGAGTTTGGGGAAATCAATTCCCCCTCCAGACTTCAGGCGTCTTATCTCAGGAGTACTCGCTAACTCATTTTTTTTTAAAATATTGAACTCAAGCTATATGCTAGGCACCTGTGATGACACAAAGCTTATAGTGGTAAACAAATAAACCAACAAAACATGATTATACAAGTTATACGAGCTAGAGGGGAGAATTTGATGCTAAAGCCCCGTATTTTATCCATTATATCTGGCTTTTTATCCGTAGCAAAATAGTGTATTCCCCCCAACAATTATTCAAACGTAAGTAGATATCTCAGTACCGTATTTATACACAGAAATATAAATTATATCCACCACAGGCCATTTAAAATATGCTTTCACTTTAAAATTACATCTGGAGGTCGCTTTGTGAAAATAAAATAACTGTTGATTTATGGGTCTTAATAAGAGTCTGATCCTTTCTTATAATAGAAGTGTTATTTATGTTGTTCCTGTTAAGAAAGGAAAGTTTCTCCATGGGGGCGGAAGCCATTGATTTCCCTTTGGGGGTCTTAAAAGTGATTTTCTATTCCACAAGCTAGAAAGAAAACCCCTGCTTTATGCATCCAAAGCTTATCTTCCCTTCAAAACCTACTCAATCCCTCTCTGATTTGTGCCCATGAATCTTTCCCGGACCCCTTCAACTCTGTGATCTCATGCTGCTCTAAACTCACTGCACTGACTTGCCTTTCAGCGGTGGAACCTGGGAACACAGCATGGAGGCAGATAACAATATTTCAGGAACAGAGAAACGGAGGTGCGCACAAGTGAAAGGACTGGGGAAGCCCTGAAGGTTAAGCACAGCCGAAGGGTCAGAAATACGGAGTAGCTTTCTGAAAAAAAGATGATGAAGTTAAGCAGAGGACGCTGTATCGTGTGTGTGATTCCAGCCTTGTGGACGGCACCGACCGACAGATCTCTCACGCTGGGTCACTGGTGCTACTCCTGCAAAGAGCGAAATAGATTTTAGTACCGTCGTCAGTGGCGTAGGCAGGTAGAGATGCGACTTGTCTCGAGAGGAGGAGACATGCCATTGCATGGAATCCTCACTTCCCCACTGAGTTCTTTTCTGTTCTTACTATTATTTTAATCAGTTTAGAATTTTTTTTAATTGATTTACTCATGGTAAATTAACACCATCCCATAAATGGAGAATATTCGTTAATGTTTGATCAATCAACCTCAAAGCTCTCGGTGGCTGTGTCCTTGCTCAGAGGTGGGCTCTGGCTCCACAGCGGGTCGGCTGGGTTTGGTTCTGTGTTGCCAGCTGGGTTCAAGAAGACCCCACAGGTTTTCTTTCTCCTTGTACCAACAGCTTCCTATTCCACTCTCGGCGGATCTCAGAGGCACACGTGGGCAAGTGTAATCAAGAAAATGTGTTTTAAACCTTGGTGTACGTTTCATGTTTGCTACCATTCCATTGGCCAAAGCAAGTCACATGGTCACGTGTCCAAGCCCCATAGCAGAGGGTGAGGAAAGTTCCTCTTTCACAGCTGAAGGCTCTGCGGTTTTATAAAGGATGTAGTTGTTACAAAGGAGTGAAGAAATGACAACAATAATCCGATCCATTACATAAAGCTAACAGTAAACCGTACCAAATGCTTATAAGAAAAATCAGTATCTCCCCATACCAATCCTGTTCCCGAGAGGCAAATATTTTCTATTTCTTTTGGTGTTGACCTTCGTCTATCTATCTATCTATCCATTAGTAAATAATACTATAATTATATTTAGTATAAATTGGTATTAATACATATTTATCAGCTTTAGACATTATCAAATTCCTGTAACACTAGACGAGTTTGGCATTGTTGCATACGCACCCGTATTTTCCCTTCTCCCATTATATCAATATAATATTATCACAATTTGGGGCTTTAATCTGTTACCAGTATTTACATTATGCTATAGATATAATTCAGTGCTTACATAATATTTTTAATTTCCTACACTTAACAATTCTATTTCTGCTTAAATCTCTTCATACCTATTTCCAGTTTTTAATGTTCCAAACGACCTGTCGGACACCTGTCACTAATTTTTCCCAGTATTCAAGCACAAATCCTAGCACCCTATTAATTACATCCCCTGTCCCCCAACACACACACCTTGGACACCTCCCCCCATCAAAGTTTCACATCCTTCTCTCTTGTCTGGACTGATGCTTTCTGCTCCTAGTGCAAAACCATCATCCTTGGGCTCTCTTTACTTCTTTGCTTGAGATAGACACTACCAATTCTCAATATTCTATTAGCATTCAAAGTTTCTGTTGAGAAGGCAAATTTCAGATTCTTAGTATATGATCTATTTTATTTCTCCCGTAAGTTCTTGATATATCCTTTTTATTTTTTTCTTCCAGTTTTCCGGAGAGATAATTGTCATGCAGCGCTGTATACGTTCACGGCATACAGCATAATGACGTGACTTACGTACATCATGAAATGATGATCACAGTAAGTTTGGTGAACATCCGTCATCTCATAGAGACGCACAATTAAAGAAATAATAGAAAAAAGATTTGTGTGTGATGAGAACGCTTAGGATTTACTCTTAATATCTTTCATATGTAAAATACACATATCCATTTTATTTGAATTAGTGACGTTTTCAAATTGAAGACAGTTTCAGTTTGAAAACTGTCTTATTATTATTACTATTATTGATTCTCTAAAGAGAAAATCTTCTAGCGTTCCCTACTTTTATTACCTTTTTGCTCCCAGGTTTCAACTCTTTGTTTGTTCTACTTTCTGGAAGTTATTCTCTGTGTTACCCTGGTCTAAGTCACCATTATCTCTTGCCTTGATGAATATAATACCCTCTGAAATAACTTTCCTGCTCTTAACTTTGCTTTATTGTTGTTCAGGCTTAAAAGAGCCACCACAGGGACCCTTTAGATATTGTCAGAATAAATGTCCTCTGCTCTAAACTTTGCAGTGGTTTGTATCCTGTATTTCAGAGGAGGAGCTGACAGAATCTTGAAAACAGCCTACAGGGCCATATTGATCTAGAACGTCATCAGCCCCATGCTCTGAATTCTTACTTTCTTCCTTTTCCTCCTTCTCTCCTGGACACACCAGCTGCTTTGCTAATTCCTTCATATAGTGCTTGTCTTTGGAAATAAAATGTGAGCCACAGACAGAAGCCACACGCATGATTTCAAAGATTTTAGTAGACATTTAAAAAGAAAAGAAATAAAAAACTGATTGAAATTAATTGTAATAATATATTTAACAGAACTCAATATGTTTAGAATTTATTTTAATATGCAGTCAAAAAATTTTAACGTATAGACTTTGAAAACAAACTGATGTTTACTAAAGGGGAAAGGTTGGGGGGAGGGAGAAATTAGGAGACTGGGATTAACGTACACACACTACTATATATAACATAAATAATCAACAAGGACCTACTGTAGAGCACAGGGAACTCTGCTCAATATCCTGTAATAATTTATATGGGAAAAGAATCTGAAAAAGAATGGATATATGTATATGGATAACTGAATCACTTTGCTGTACACCTGAAACTAATGCAACATTGTAAATCAACTGTACTCCAATATAAAATAAAAATGAAATTAAAAAAAATTTTAATTAATGAGACACTTTATACTCAGTCTTTGAAGACTTTTTTTTTTTTAACATCTTTACTGGAGTGTAATTGCTTTACAGTGTTGTGTTAGTTTCTGCTGTATAACAAAGTGAATCAGCTATATGCATACGTATATCTCCCTATCTCTTCCCTCTTGCATCTCCCTCCCTCCCACCCTCCCTATCCCACCCCTCTAGGTGGTCACAAAGCACCGAGCTGATCTCCCTGTGCTATGCGGCTGCTTCCCACTAGCTATCTACCTTACGTTTGGTAGTGTATATATGTCCATGCCACTCTCTCACTTCGTCCCAGCTTACCTGTCCCCCTCCCCATCCATGTCTTTATTCCTGTCCTGCCCCTAGGTTCATCAGAACCATTTGTTTTTTTAGATTCCATAAGACTGGTGTGTTTTTTACATTTATACAACATCTCAATCACACTAACTTTTGATCTATAACTACCCTTCAAAAACATCTCAAATGGAGGGAAGGGGCCAGGCCCTACACTGGCCAATCACTGCGTATGGACCACACCGGACGAGAGGGTACAGCTTCCTTCCATGGAGAGCAATGCCTGGGGAGAGACAGCTGTCAGTCGTCAGCCTGTAATAGAAATGAGCCATCAAAGTCTTTGACTCTGGAGGGAGGGTCAGAGCCATGTACCAGAGCACCTAAAATAGAAATCAAAATGTAACAAAAGTTAAAAGTAAAGATGTAGTAGGCAGACCTTTTAAAAACATGCATTTATTTATAACGAACACTCCTTGTCTGGGGCATACTCTTACTTAAAAAAACAATGATTGCTCCGTATTATCAAGGGTCAAGAGTTTTTAGTAAGTCAGTAATTTGAGCAAAGTGTCTAAATGATGCCAGCTTCAAAACCTAGATTGAAACATCCAAAGAAATCGTGTATATATATATTATTATATATGGAAAAGCTCTGCTTTAGTGAGAAATCGAAAACAAGATCCTATCCACATGCTAAAAATTTCTCAAGTGTTTTTCTTATAAAGTTATGATGAGATTAAAGCAAGATATTAACTCTTCCTTCTAATAAAGCAGCTTAAGAGAAATTAAATGGAAGAAATCTTGGTAAAAATCCTCTTAACATGCAAAACACAGCAAAAATGAATCTGAGACTTTGGGCCAATTAAGACTTGGGGTTGACAGCGAGTGATCCAAAAGGGTTTCCTTTTGTGTCGTGGACCAGAAACATTTGGAAGAATCTGTGAAAGAGATACATCAGGCAGAAAATCCAGGGGACAATGAAGTTTCTTCTTGATCAGCCAGAGCTTGTCAGTGATATTTCAGACAGCGGCACCAGAAAGGGTATCAGACATAGACACATTCATTGTGTTGGGAGTGAAGGCAGGCAGAGCAGAAAGGGGCTTCTTGATAGCTGTCCCCAGTGAGGCAGCTTCCCCAAGCACGCAGAGATAAATGCCACTGCTGGAAATACTAACCTGTCATACACTTTCTATTGCTGAAGTGGTGATGACGATGTCCATCTACTTCATCTGTTCACATTAGGTCTGGCTGCCCTAGCAGAACGTCCACGTAAGAATGGCTTAAATGAGATGTATTAAGTAAGTGTTACAAAGAGTACAGAAGGGTAGATAGAATCAGAGATGACTGAAGTTCCAGAAGAAGAGAAATACGGAGCAGAAGTAATCATCAAAAGTAGAATAATATAAACTCCTTGAGTAAAGGACCTGAATCTGGAAGATGTATAAGTGGAATACACTGGGAAAAATTAATTGAGATAGACCAATATGTGCCACGTGACCCTAAAATGATGAAAAAGGAAACCCAAAGTGTTAAGTAAACAATATAAATAAAATAAAATTTGTTATTAGAAAAGAAGAAGAAATGAGGCTGCCCTCAGATTTCTCTTCCTCAGCCTTAGACACAGAAATACAAAGGGGATATGATCGCAAACTTGGAAGGAAATGGGTTATTATTCATGATTTCTATTACCCAAAAGGGTATGATTCAAAGATAAAGACACACATGTTTTCCCTAAAAGCACTCATTGAAGACATTCTCTAGTTAACTGGATCAAAATAAAGCTCTCAAAAGTGGGCAGTTTCTATAATAACATAAAAGAGAAAAAGCACCAAAAGACATTTAAACTGGTTATGAAAAGACAAGCATTAGGAATGTGATTATCAAACAAAATGTAAACTAATTATCATGAGAAGAGATGCATGATATAAAAGAATTATCACAAGCAGGTTCTAAATACCTGATCATATCCCCAAAAGTGAGGGGCTGGGGTGTATAGGAGGTCATATCCCCAAAAGTGAGCGGCTGGGGTGTATAGGCCATAAGAACGGAAATAATAAAACTTGAGAGCCAAATTTATTAGTGATGACAAAAGATACAAATGAATTAGAACTTTGCTATGATGCAGGACAAGGGTTTGGATTTATAAAATCTCCTCTCCAAAAATAATAAGATTTATGAAGTAAATATAACCAGGAATGTACAGTCACCAGTGAAACAAGCTAAGGGCCCTTAGACAAACATAAATAGTAAAAAGTATTTTTTTTTACTATTTTTTATGTTTTACATAAAACTATAGAATAAACTGGGACAAACTGAAAAAATTAAAAATAGCAAGGAATCCACAATGACACCCCCCCTTAAAAAAAGAACAGAATAATGGGATAATGATGATATTCATAAATTTTACTACTCTCCCTACAGCCAGAAGTGGAGGTATATGTGGTATTTTGGAAAAAAAAAAAGAAGAATGTTCTCCTTTGAGTCTCTCTTCCTCTTTGTAGAAAAACAATATAAAAGCACATTACTAGGGCTGGAAAAATCAGTCAGAATTAGCCTCTCAACCCAATCCCACCACCCTCTGGCAAAATGGTAACCTCAAAGAGACCAGAGTATAATCTCCTACCTCTAATTGTTTAGCAGGAAACAAAAAGTTGTGGGATTAAAGAAAAGAAGTTGCTCAGCCACTCCAAGCAACAAATTTCAATCCACAAGGCTTCCTAACCTCTGAAGCAAGAAGGCTGAAGGTTAATCCCCGTGGGAACGGCCAGTGGGTTGTTCAGAAGAGGGGACCTCAGTGCAAGGCGCTCAGGACAACTCCAGGCAAGGAACGTGGCTGCAGCTTCACACACAACCAGAGCACCTGCCCATCTCTATTTCGTTTTCCCTTCAGTTGACTAAGCATCTAACATATTCATACTCACCCTTCAACTTGCTCTGCTGGAAGCATGTTATCTGTGTCCAGGTCAAAGGAAACAATGAAAATCAAAAATGCAACACAGTTTGAAAAATAAACTGGTGAAAAGTGTTAGGGAAGCTTAGGTCAGGGGAAAGATGGTTAAATATTACAGAGATACAGTAAGTAAAATATTGATGCTATGGAAGAAGCGGCATATTGACTAGTATGATGGAAAATAAATTTCCCCCAAAAGATTACAGACGGTATGTACAAAACCTTAGTTTTTTTTCTTTCTTTTTAAGTAAGGATGGCCTCCCGAATCTTTTGTTTATTCAATAGTCACGATTAGTAACTTACTTATGGGAAAAAATTAGTTTGAAGCCGATTTCATATCATATATCAAAATGAGTTTCAGATGGATGAAAGAATAGGTAATTCGTGAAAATTTTAGAATCAACTGTTGGTGAATATTATCTAATTTTGATGAGGGAAAAGACTTTCCATGCAAAAATAGGGAAAATAAATCATAATAGAAAGGATGAATCTTTTTGAATATATAAAATTAAAAAAAAAATTGTATTTCAAAAAAATACCAAAAAACAAACAAGCAATACCACAAACAACTGTGAACAATAAGCTGGGAAATGTAATTCCTCAGATAAGAGAGAAAAAATATTTATGCATATTCTTTTGTACCAAAAAACATGTTCACTTAAAATGGCACATGTGAGCTGAATTCTGTGAAGAGTTGTGGGTCCTGATTACTTCCTAAACATATATTTCCTCAAGCTCCTGTCTGAGGGAGTATGGAAATTTTGTAGCACACATTTTTCAAGTAGCCATGCCTAACTGCTTCCTAATTTGTTTATGAAATTTGTGGCAATGACTTGAAGACAATAGCAGGATGAACTTATAAAAGTATAGATTTTGGAGTCTGACAAGTCATGTTAGAATCCTACTTCAAATATTTCCCGGCCCCTTTGCCAGATGGAGTCACTCAATTCCTTTGAGTTTCGATTTGAAATGGTGAAATTTGAGTACACTGCTCTTTGTCAGTATGCGGCGAATATTTGTTTTCTTCCCTCCTTGTATCCCAAAGTTTTGTAGATCCCAAGTTTCTAAGTAATATATTATAAAGCTAATTCCCTAAACCTGGATTTGCAAACCATTGTCTGCAGCCCAAATTAGCCTGGATCTTTTTGTAAATAAAGCTTTATTGAAACAGAGCCATACCCATTTTATTTTCACGTGTTGTCTATGGCCACTTTCACAGTGGAACAGCAAATTTGAGTCACTGGATTGGGATTGTCTGGCCAGCAAATCCTAAAATATCATATGGCCCTTTAAAGAAAAACTTTATCTACCCCTGGAGGAATCTATATTTTTGCTTTTACCACTTGAAAGAAGACATCACTGTACTTGTGAAATATAGGTACCTGGTGAAAGCAGCATTTTACTTCAAAAGTATTAAAATGAATACTCTGCAGAATCCAAAAAAAAAAAAGAGAGAGTCAAACTCATAGAGAGAGTAGTAAGTCGTTGCCAGGGACTTGGGGTGGGAGGGTAGGGAGAAGTTGGTAAAAGGATACAAACTTTCAGCTATGAGACGAATAAGGTCTGAGGATCTAACATAAAATGTGGTGACTAATGTTGGTAACACTGTATTTTGTTAAGAGAGTAGAACTTAAATGTTCTCATCAAAAAAATAAGAGAGAGAAAGATAAATATGTGAGGTAATGAAGGTTTAGTTAACTAGATGGAGAGGATCCTTTCACAACGTATACGTATATCAAAGCACCGAGATGGGGACTTCCCTGGTGGCGCAGTGGTCAAGAATCTGCTGGCCAATGCAGGGGACAGGGGTTCGAGCCCTGGTCCGGGAAGATCCCACATGCTGCGGAGTAACTAAGCCCGTGCGCCACAGCTACTGAGCCCACGTGCCACAACTACTGAAGCCCACACGCCTAGAGCCCGTGCTCGGCAACAAGAGAAGCCACCGCAGTGAGAAGCCCGTGCACCGCAACAAAGAGGAGCCCCCGCTCGCTGCAAGTAGAGAAAGCCCGCGCACAGCAACGAAGACCCAATGCAGCCAAAAAAAAAAAAACAAAACCGCGAAGATGTACACTTTAAATATCCTACAATTTTATGTCAATTATACCTCAGTAAAGCTGAAACAAAAAACAAAAGATTCTAAGATTCATATTTAGTATGATTTTCATGTGTTCTAAATCATTTTAGCCAAATAGTGTTTTTAAATGTTTTATGTATTTTATGCCTTTCTTTTCCTCTTCTTTTCTATTCTCTTTCTTTATTCCTCTTTCTTTATCAGAAAATCTAATGAGTCCTTTCTAAGCTGGAAAGTCACTGAATGTGATCCTGTCCTCATTATACCCCCTTTGATCTTGCTACAATATGAAATACAGTTAAGCAGTTGTTCTATTCATTTAGGACTCTGGCTAAGGTGCAATAACTGATTGCCATAAACCAGACAGAGAAGTCTGGACCTGGTATCTTTGCTTTGATTCAATTACGTCTTGTGCTAACCCTGCCCTTGCTGAATCTGAATTTATCTGTACGTCTTTGGCCTGGAGGTCAAATGGGGAGTTTATTGGTATACTATCTCTTGTGAACTTATGAGTATCTCCTCTTTTATTCAATTTAAGGACAACGCAAGATGACGCTGTCTTTATGGATTATTGCCCTGCCATTTTAGAAATGAAGAGCTGTTCATCATTTGGGCAAGTTTAGATAATCCCACATATCCATTTGTTAAAATAAATCTGAAAATTAGGAGACGGTAGTTGTATATAATTTGTATTTATGAAACAGAGAAACCAAGAGAACATATTGTCAGGATGTTTCACTCCTTCTGCTCAGACCACAATTCTTGTTTTATTTTTTATCACCTTAATTTCCTCTATTTTAACATGATTTGTTTCCTATTCCTTCATAGTGTTTATATAATTTAAATAGCTGCAGATAGCTATCATACTTTTGAGTCATTGCTTGGACCAGAAAAGCATGTGGGCTAGCTTCTCCTGGTTTTTCTTCTTTTTCCTCAGGGATCCAGCTGGTCCATATTTTATCACTTTTGCTTTTGTAAATACGTTCTTTATTCGATTTTTCTAAATGAGTCTGAACCAAAATGCTTTTTCCTTCTGGATATGTGTATCCAGAAACTGACACTTCCTGTGCTGAGAAAGACATGGTGGACATGGTAGCCAGATTTGGGTTTAGAACTTGCTTCTACTTTTTTTTTTTACTAGTTTTATGATCAAAGACAATCTTATAACTTTCCTCAACCTCGATTTCCTCAAATAAAAATACCTATCTCCAACAGTTTTACTGGTACAGACAATCGAAGCATACCATTCTGGCAAAAGCAGTATTTTTTTCAAGTTTCAATGGATTTGTCCTTCGTATACATGCTTTATATATCTGTTATTTATATACTTATCTACCTATATGACTCACTTCTTTTTTAGAAGCAAGAAAAAACACTAAAAAAAATTTTTTTAAGGAAATTTCAGGCTCCTAAATATACCATAATGCTACGTTAAGTCAACTACTTTGCCACTGGCTCTGGGAAAGAGAGACGAATGAAAGAGAAAAGAGTCTGCAAATAGACCTATTGGTAAATGTTAATATTTTACAAATGAGAAATATGCAATTTCAATTCATCTGGGAGAAGTTATATGTCAATATGATTTCTGGAAAAATTATCAAAAATAAATCCCATCTTGCAAAAATCCTAAATTTTAACTTTTTTAGGTATAAATAAGAAATGGCAAAAAGAAATAGTAAATAATAGACAGCGATGTGAATAATTTACCTTCAGCCTATAATACTTGAATAATGAAGACCCTAGCAAGAAAATATATCTTAATTGTTCAGATCTTTCAGGAGGTCATTTTAAGAGTGCTTATGCAAGGTTAAAAATAAAACATACATTATTTAACCCAGCAGTCCTTCTTTTAGGAACTTATAGTCGAAAGGTAATAAAATATAGTTAACTATGGACAAAAATGTAGATCAAAATAGCTTATCAAAGTTTTATTTATACTGTTAATGTATTAGAAGCAATACAATGTCTAACAAAAGTAGATTGATTAAATAAAATTATCGTTAAATTCATACAACAGAATACTTCTTTACTACTACTATTTTTAAAATGTATGTGTTTGTCTGTGTGTTTACATTTAAATTGTTTTGAAGAACAACAGTCACAAATTGCTAAGAATTTTGGATTACTGATTTCAAAGCTGGGCTTATATATTTTTTAAAAATTCCAGAAAGTTCCAAAAAGCAAAACTTGAATTTGCTCTGCACAGGCAACTGTTTGCATAACATTTTCATTGTATTTACAATTATTTACATAGCATTGACATTGAATTATGCGTTATAAATAATCTAGGGATGATTTAAATTATACAAGAGGATGTGCATGGGTTATATACAAATACTATGCCATTTTATGTAGGGAACTTGGGCATCCTTGGAGTTTGGTATCCTTGGGGGTCCTGGAACCAATCCCTCTGGATACCCAGGGACAACTGTAGTCAAATGAATTTTGAGTCAGTTGAGTGAGAGCTCTGTCGCACTTCACATGACTACTTTGGCAATCATTTTCTCTCTACAAGCGAATACTAAAATTCAAAGCTTCAAACCAGACTCTGTAACAAGAAGTTTTCTCTAAATCAAAGAGTGAAGAAAAATAAATATCTACAATTAATTGCCTGATGCATGATGATGAGTATTATTCATGATTGAAATTTTATACACGGATTCATTTGGCAGGTCTGTGATTCAAAGGTGGCTCTGGCCACAGGACTTTTATTAAAATCTTTCCATTGCACTTGACACAGGGAGATCCCATGTCCATTTGTCAAAAGTTTTAATTTTTGGTGCAAAACTGAGATATCTAAGTGGTCAGCCTGCTGATTGGATGATAATTTTACATCCTTGAAGTCAGGTTTTATGATCTTACCATCCAGAGTTAGTGGCATAATCTGAGACGTCAAAACAAAGGAGGCACCAGAGTATGGCAGTCACCTGATATATTTCTTCTCTCATTTTTGTTTTTTGTTCAGGTTGATGGAAAAATGTAAATGTAGGTTTGGATATCAGGATGTTAGCAGAACCCTAGGGGGAAAGGAGAGTTTTCTTTGTAACTTGGAAGGCCTGGAACGGCCGCTTCTGACATCATGGGTATTTTTAATGAAATATTAATGACTCTGATTTTAATAGGAATTTCAGCACAACCTAAATTAAGCCATTGGAAAAGGGACGTGGTCCCGTTAAGAACAGTAAAACCATAAGCCCCCTTCCTGAAGAGTAGCTGTGAGCAGTTAAAGTGACAATCAATTGAACCAGGCCATATTGCTCTGTAAGTCTCTGAAGTGTGAAGTCCCAGCATGCCTGATGTATTTCATTTTAATTTCCTTTTGGACAGAGCTATGGTTAGTGGGGACCCTCACACACAAAAAGAAAAAGAAATGTGCAGAAGAGGAGGAAATTATTTAACCCTTTCCAAAAAGCCATGCAGTGCATTTAGCTAAAGTAAGAAAAATACACAAGATTAGATTTCTCCTTTGGTTTTTAGAGAAAAATCAAAGTGGAATAAGTGTAGTAAATAATGATGACTTATAGATGATTCCCATTGGAAGCCCTAAAATGCTCTCTGGGCACTTAGTTTGAGTATTTTTTAGAGAGAAACCGGATGGTTCTAAAATAAATCTTCCTTTGCTCTTTCTACGTGGGAATATTACAATCATCTAATTTCGCATGATTTTCCATCTGTCATTGGGATTAGATTTCTAAATGGTGAGCTGCTGGTCTGTTGACTGTTTTGCACTCTAGAAGTCAGGCTTCAAGACATGGCTTTTGGTGGCAGCTCAGCCTGGATGTTTTTAAGATGGTGGCCTTGTCAACTTTTACAAAACTGAAATGCCAGATAAATCTGAAGGGCTTTTCTTAAATTATAAACATTTCTTACACACAGGATGTCAACTACCTACAGAAGTTTTCCTGAGACTGTTTTTGTTCCAGAGCAGCGGGAGAGAAGACAGCAATTGTGTAGTGGAATGTGGAAGGCTGATTTTGGACTCAGGAGTCAGGAGAGCTAAACGTGACTTTTATTGGCTTTGACATAAATTTATAATTTGATATTGTTAAAGTCGTTTGCTGTTCCTAGGTTTCATTTCTGATTCTCTTCGTGAAATACTGGGATGCACACTGAACTCAAAACACCTTTTGAGATTTGTATGTGTTCCAGCACCAACTTTAATTTAAGTAAAATATGACCTGTTCAAAAAAGCAACTACTGCTAGATGTGTAATATTTTTATCTTAATACAAGTTTAAAGGCGGGCACCTATATGGAAATTATCCACAGCAATAGTTTCACCCAAGGATTATTTGAATACAAAAAATAAAGAACACTGTTTTGGCTCCTTATGTAAAGAGTGAAAAGCATGGCCACATTCTTTTAATAATAGTATATAATGCATATATATGGAATCTAAAAAAAAAATAAAGTTGGTACTGATGAACCTAGTGGCAGGGCAGAAATAAAGACGTAGACATAGAGAATGGACTTGAGGACATGGGGGGGTGGGAGGGGAAGCTGGGGCGAAGTGAGAGTAGCATCAACATACATACACTACAGAATGTAAACTAGATAGCTAGTGGGAAGCAGCTGCATAGCACAGGGAGATCAGCTCAGCGCTTTGCGATGACCTAGAGCGGTGGGGTAGGGAGGGTGGGAGGGAGACTCGGAAGCGAGGGGATGTGGGGACATGTGTGCCCATATGGCTGATTCGCTTTGTTGTACAACAGAAACGAACACAGTATTGTGAAGCAATCATACTCCAATAAAGAGCTATTAAAAAAAAGAAGAGCATATGTCAACACATAATTTAATAAAGTTTTGTCAACTTACTGTTCCTGAAGTATACAGTTCTGACACTATTACTCACCCTGGTCAAAAATATCTAATGAGTTCTAAGTATGGACAGACTTAAGACCAAATTCCTTTCTTAGGCCGATCTTCCAAGTATTCTAAGATTTGACCTTGACTCGCCTTCCCGATGTCCTATCCCAATGTTGCCAAACTGGACTCCTCGCTCCTCCCCTTTCTGGGGTTCTTGTTCCCTAATAGTGACTATCAAAACTTACCGGACTCTCCAGGTCTAAAGCCAATGTCATCTGCTAAGCCGATCTATTGATTACACATAGTTTCTTCTTCCTGGATTCTCATCGTAGCTGAGTTTAGTGATCATTAAGACAGACTTTAAACACTGGCCTCACTAATTTCAGGTGAGTTTTCCTGAATTATGAGTTATCTGAAAGGAAAGGAGAGTGTCTTCCATGAAGATTTTTGAGATTTAAGGATTAAATGATGAGGCATATGGCCGACTTGGCCCATGGTAGGTGTTCAATTCTTCTATTTCTCCTGCTGTCCCTATTATATCACTTATTGCCTTTTGATTTACAAATATATGAAGTATATTAATATTATTATACATATGAGTTATAGAAACACATGTAGGTATTTCATAACTGCACAGTAAACACACAGTAACTTTTCGGTACTGGCATCCGGCATTGCCTTCCCCTTTCTACACAATCGGGAAGGACCGGAACCTCCCTCTGCCCAGCCATCCCCTGGGAGCAACATGTGAGCCCATGACCTCAGGTTTTAACCAATCCGACGCTCTTGTCCAGGATTTGAATCTCAGGCAAGTAAGACAAATTGGAAGAAGAGGTTAAAATTCACATGCAGAAGCAGCAGTGTCAGCGTCCTGTAGCTATGGCCTTCTGGCCAGAATGTGTCTCCTAAAAGACAGTTGTATGGCTTCCTGCTTCTTGAATGCCTGACGTAGCTTCTGTCTGGTCCGTTTTCCAAGTCTGTTTCTCTAACTTCCCATCAATTGTTCAGCCTCCAATCTACTTGATACCTCTGTGCTTAGGAAAGCCAGTGTTGGTTTCATTTCTTGCAAGTGAAGGCACTTTATATTCTATACATAGATCTCAAAGTTATTGAAGGCAGTAGCAAGTGACTGATTTGATTTCCTGGTTGAATTTTTTTTAAATGAGTGGATTACTTCTATTAAAAATCTGTCAGCTATTCAGTTGCCCCAAGTCAGGATAAATGCTTAAGACTCTCTCCTCATTTACCAGTTTTCAAAATAATGCATCATTTCTCTAGCTTTCCTCAAAGATGACTTATATTTTTTAGTATCACTATAAACTCTTGGAAACAAACGTATCTGAAATGCTTGTATTAATTACGGTTATTGTTCTGTTAAAGTGTCCTACCTATGTTCCTGGGGGCCTCTTCAGTTTGAGTTCCGAATCCTTTTTACAAAAACCCCGTAGTTTGAGATAGCTTCCTTGATTTCTGTTAGGACAAGAGTTTTTTTAGGCTTATCTTACACATTTTCTGTTCAGATCTAGAATCAAACATTTCTCTATTTCAACAAAGAGGCAGATTTTGCTTGGGACAATGGATAACCCTTTTAGTGGCTTTCTACTCACATGTATTACACCTTCTATTTTTTAACTTCCCTTAAAAATTAAAATCTTTATATTTTAATTCTAAATTTCTAAATATTAAAAAGATAATTGTTCTCCCAGTGGTTGTTTGCTTTGCGGTGAGCGTAATTAGATTTTATAACCAAGCTTTTTGGAGTTCAATAGCAAAAAAAAAAAAAAAAAAAAAGTCAAAAGAGAAAATCAATTCATTCAAGTAGGCGAGCTCTAAAAGTCTCCTGAAGTGATAAATGCAGAATCAAGCGAACACTTAGCCACATGAGCTATTATGTGACGCAAAGAACTGTAGAGAAAATTGAAAACAACTTTTGTAAAGTTATATCACTTTACGGTAGGAAAAAAAAATGTTGTGTTTGAATCAGTTAAGATGCCCCAACTCAACCTGACCCTTTAAAAAATAGGAAACATCTTCCATAACTAAGATGTAAATGAAGAAGTCCATCCCCAGGCCTGCCAGGTATCAGAAGCCCAGTTATGTCACCAAGACCCCACGTTCTTCAGCGTCTCAGTCTTCTGGTTTCCAGCTCCATCCTACAACTAGTTCCTTCAGCCTGGGGAGCCTGCTAGATAACCTCCACCACTCCTAGCGCTACGACTGGCACGACAGCTCCCAGGGGTCAAGGGTGATCGAGGAAGAGCCTGCCGCTTTCACTGTTCATCTCCATTTCCTTCTCTGTGGAACCAGAAGGTTGAAGACCTCACCCACACAACCTCACTTCCCAGCCTTCTGTGTAGCCGAGAGTGGCTAAGTGGCCAGGTCCTGTCCAGCAGGGATGTGAGCAAAAGCAGAGGTATAGGAAAGGAATACATGGCTACGCTTTGAAGCCATGATCCTTTGAGGGGTCTCTTACAGCCACCTAGTCTGGCTACATACCTTCACGAATACATGGATCCTCGACACAGGTGTCACCTTTACATTAAGAAAGCCTATCTCAGAAGTCCCCTAACAATTCCCCCTGAAAACCTGAAGCCTCCTCGGCCAGGACTGGGCCACATGCTCAGCCTTAAACCACCGAAATGGAGCGAGAATGAGAGTCTCATCATGGATTCTTAGAGTTTTCAGGACCTGTGAACTTGAGTTGTGGACAGAGCATCTTTCCAAGCAGTATGTGGAACCCTAAACAAAGTAGTTTATGAAGGAAGAAAGTAGACATTGAACTAGCAACCCTAGTATAATTGCTATATTTTAAAATTGATTATGTCTTGTGTCCATGTGAATATAAGAATACATACACGCACTATTGTATACAATGTTTCGGTCATAGTGTCTCCACAGAGTTTTGTGTGTATCTCTGTGTGAGACAGAGAACACCCAGATGGACACACACCCAGACCCCACATGCACACCTATAACATCGCTTCACTCATAGCTGATGTGTCGTTTTTATTCTGCTTTTCATTTAATAGTGTATGCATTTCCACGTTGCTAAAGCTTCCAATTATTTTTCTGTTAGCACGCACATAAAAATTCATTAAGTAAAAGCACGGTAATTTAATTACATCGCCTTACCTTTTTTTTTTTTTTTTTTTTCCAGTACGCGGGCCTCTCACTGTTGTGGCCTCTCCCGTTGCGGAGCACAGGCTCCGGACGCGCAGGCTCAGCGGCCATGGCTCACGGGCCCAGCCGCTCCGCGGCATGTGGGATCTTCCCGGACCGGGGCACGAACCCGCGTCCCCTGCATCGGCAGGCGGACTCTCAACCACTGCGCCACCAGGGAAGCCCACATCGCCTTACCTTTGCATCACCCTACCTTTGTAAACTAGGTTGATTCTCCTTTATTCCCAAGTAACGTTGTGATCAATGCCTTCATGCCGATAACTCTTTTTTCTTTTAGCGTAGTTAATCAGAATTCATTCCTAGAATGTTCACCAAACCACAATGATCATTATTGTTATCCTCACTGCACACTCTACCAAATTACCTTCCAAAAGGCTATACCAACTTACACTCCTCAAATAACATAGGACTATATCATAGAGGTGTACCCTTGCTTGATTGGAATTTACTTCTTTAAGATGCCACTTTAATAAGGGTAAAATATCATATACCATTATTAGTGCCATTTACCTTTATTTAAAATAATGAGACAAGATTTACTACTTATGTAATGTTTTTCACAACCTCTTATTTTTCTCCCAGGATTTTAACACTTTTTTTTACCAAAGTTTTATTTTTAAAACAAACATAATCTCCCTTTGCCATATTGTTTGCATACATTTTTTTGAAGGCAGTCTGAAAGTTCAGAATTGATAAATATTTGGCAATGGTCATTTTTGTTTTCTTTTCAGCTTTCATTTCTTAAGCATATGTACACATGTATCATTTATCCACTTAGAATAATCTTTGATTCTTAAAATTACTTATTTTTTCCACATGCGATTTAGTAAAAATATATGAAGCTGCAAAAAAATTCCATTGAGTTTCAAATAAAATTGCATCTAATACACAGCTTATTTTTAGGAGAACTGACACAGTTATGACATTTCATCTTCCTTTTCAAAGATATTTTATCTATTCAAGTCTTATTTGTTTTGTCTCTCAATTCCAGAAATTATATATTCTAAAAGAATAATAAAGTTTTGTAAGGACATGCTCTTTCTTTTCTCTACCCTGGCAGAAAATTCTAAGTACACTTTTATGTAAACAGACACTGAGTAGTCAAGAGCAAAGCAAATATTTGTGTGTTTTGAAATGTTCTACTTCATCGTGCTTTTACCTTCCTCCATAAACTGGATTTAAATTTCTCTGCAGAAATCTGGATCCTTTGCTGTGTAATTTCTATGATCATTTCTCAACAAAAGTGTTCTTGATAAAAATTTGAATCGATTTTCACATTCATTATTTTATTTTTGAAACCATATTGAATTTGGCAATAAATATTATTTTCATCATTTTTGTAGCATCTGGGAAGCTTGAAGAAACCCTCGGTGAGGCAGGACGGCAGGACGGGGGTTAGTCTTGGAGCCCTGCATGGGCCACGCTGATTTAAAAACAATGAATCTCTTCCAATACCCTCCTTTAATGCCTGAACTCCTAAGGCTGCAGTGACTTTCCCAAGACCCTTCCCCTGGAACCAGAACCAAGCTCTTCTGACCCCCAGTCTGGTCCTCTTGCACTTGTAACAGAATAATTCTCAAGGATATAGGACATCTCTCCATTCCTTGCCTTTTTGCATTTCCACCTCAACACCAAACTATTTAGTCTGCCCAACCTTGCCAGGTCTGTCCTTTCCCTATGCTTTGCTGAAGTTGCCCTTTCTCCCGGGACGCCCCCTACCCCATGCTTCACTTGGTCAAAACCTGCCCCCAGCACAGCTGAACCAGGTACGTGGTTTTTTGGAATCGACAGTGTCTCACTTCCTCATGAGACTTTAGGTTTCTTTGATCAGGGACCATATCGATCTTGGTCATCACTGAATCCCCAACATTTAGCCTAGAGTCTGACTCATGGTAGGTGCCAAGGGGAAAAAAATTCTGACCAACTGGATCTTTGAAAAAGATTCACACCGAGTGCCATATTTTCTGGGAAGATTTCCCTTACCTAACCACGTGTCTAAGTCTGTCATAATAACACATACAGAATCCTATCCTTCTAATGATCACTTTCCCAAGTGTACTGAGAATTAATCCAGGCAATTTTTTTTCCTTTGGAGGCATTTTTTTTTTTCTGTGTAACCTTAACAGTAAACACCATGCCTGATGCATGCATAGGTAGTAACTGTTCTCTCTCTCCATATATATATAATGTATTATTACATTATATATTATATATTAATAACATATAATGCATTATTACATTATTACATATATACTATATATATACACACACATAGTCTAAGTCAGTGTGACAAGCCATAAGTTTTCTGACAGCCTTTTATATTTCCAGATATCTTAAAATGCCTGGCAAATTGGAGCCACCAGGAAACTTCCTGTCCTGGAGGTTAAGGCTTTCTGCTCTTAGTTAAGGCCTTCAAGACACTGCTGGTCAAAGCCACTGAGCCGACACTTTCATTTTTGCTGGAGGACCTGTATCTTCCTGTCTGTGATCTGCACGTCGGGCTGGCACGGCACACCAGCGAGGATAAGCAAAAAGCATTTGAATAGTTGAATCTTACCTGCTTATCTTCACGCTTCTTGGACAATATATCATTACTGTAACTGTTCACGTACAAAGCTTCTTTTTCATTTTAGAGGACTTTTAAGTCGAACAAGCCAGAATGGAAGTCATTCATTCTGGGATTTATCTTCATCCTGAAGGAAAAGATAAACACACCTCTGAGCGTACAGCAGAGAATGACGCAAAACACTAAAATGCAGGGAACCTCCAGAAAAACAGCATCTTGAATCTGTTTTCGTCTCTGCCGTATCTCCAGGGATCTTGATCTACGCCTAAGACATAATATGTGCTTAATAAACATTTGTTGAATTCTATAGGAGTAGAGTGGAAGAAATGTCTTATGAGTACTTAATTTCCTTGGGAAAAAGTTTCAGTATATTGTAAAAGAATTATTTATTTAACCTTACACGGAATATGTCAATCTAAAATATTTTCGAAAAACATGGCCTAATGCATTTGAAATAAAATGAGAAACTAATTTTCTTAGTATGCTTTACTTTATGAATTTAAATAAATAATTATGAAATAAAGGATTCTTAATAACGACCACACAATCTGAGGTTTTGTACTTTTCTTCTTTGTTTACCCTGGACCCTGTTATTGAAATGGGAAGTTAAGCTGACATTTTTGCAAGGTTTTTTTTTTTTGCTTTTTTATAGTCTAAAGGTTAATGAGCTGTGGTGTGGTTTAGCGCTGCGTGTGCTAAGCTAGCACCTAATATGTTAAGTTGGGTGTGATTCAAGCCTTCGGAGAAAAGTGGTCTCCTACATTACGGGTGGGGGAGGGGAGGACAGAAGGAAGAAGCCTGTACCATTGTGCCCCTGGTATTGCTCAAGAAAGGTGGTCCTGGTCGGCTGCATGCCCTTGGGGACTTTATATACAAGCTGTTCTCAAGGGGAACATAAATATCCCACATTCCATTTCGAGAGGTGCTGGGTTATAGGTTATTGACCAGTTTAGGGATTTATAGCTGGAGTCAGTAATTGTTAAGGAAAAATGGCTTGACAGTTTTATTATAGTGGAGGCCTGCTGGAAAAGTTAAATATAGATTTACCTGAGAACTAACTCCATCTTGGTAATAATAAGTATGTCTGTGTGTGTGTGTGTGTGTGTGTGTGTGTGATTATGTGTAGATATTTTAGTATAGACTATGCTTTCTTTTTCATAGAGGAGAGTTATAACATGAATTCTTACATATGTATCACGTGAGTAAGTATACAACATACTGTTTCATAAGAATATACAGAGTGTTGTAAATACACACAATACTGACAAAAAAATCCTTTCTGAACAATGAGAAATTGTTAATTTGTTTTCATATTTCAGAGCAGCAGCAGAAGAAAAAGAAAAGAATAGCCGTGGGGTGTACGTTACCATTTACTAATAGATTTCATGTCCCACCCGCTACCCTGCTGCCCCCCCACCGCAGACATATACCCACACAATTGTTCACCTTTAAGATCTTAACAAATTAATTACCTATTTTTTAATCTATGGATTTTTTAAAAAGTAAAGATAGAGATTTAATGATCACTCTGATTCTTTATGATGCCAAATCCCAGAGGAACACATAGATCAAGATTTAGTACAAAGAGTTAGTTTGATGGCTTTATAGAATACTAGAGAGTGTGGCTTGTCTTCATCCTTCAGGTCTCTGCTTAGTAGTCATTTCCACAGAAGGATCTTTCTGAATCTCTTAACTTGACCACCTTCAGTAACTTTGATTTTATCATCATCTTATGTTCTTTGTTCCATTCAAAGGTGTTTGTTAGCTACAAACCATCACTGATTCTCACTCTACCTAGACTTTTCTATAACCACGTTGTTCCCGAGCATCTCTTAGCAACACCACACCCCGTTCCCACCCCCACTTCTTGCTCTGTCTTGGGGGTGAGGATGAAAAGTGGGCAAGTAGGGAGTAGAGTAGAGTTCTGCATCTAAATTATTTGGTGTTGCAAATCCAATCAACATAATCAAAATAAAACATGCACTTTATGGGCTCAGTGGCAGAATGGAGATAACAGAGTTAAGGGTAAATGAACCTGAATAGATTGACAAATATTATTTAATAAGAAAAAAGAGAGAAAAATTATTAACAGAGGGAGGCATTAACAAAGTCTTAGGAAACAGTAGGACAATACCAAAAAGACTCACATTTCCCTCTGGTTAGTAAACATATGGAAAATAGCAGAATAGTACTGTACAGTTTGAATGGATATTGAAGGATAGATTATTACTTGTGTTGTGAACTTGAATGAGCTGACTGTCTGTGAAAACAGTCTGTAGGATTTTTAAAATTCCAGGACCTCATACCATAATATTTAAAAAGTTAAAGATACAATCCACAATTATATTATTGTGAAGAATCAGGAAAATATCAATGACTTGCAGGGGAATAAACAGGTAACACCCATGCTGGAATTATCAGACAAGTAATTTATAGCAACTAGCATAACAAGGCTCTAGGAAGTAAGATAAAATGCTCTTGAAATGAATGAAAAGTCTCAGCAGGGATCTAAAAGTTATAAAAAAAAAAAAAAAAAAAAAAAAAAAGAACCAAATAAAAAATTTGGAGCCTAAAAATAAAAGCATTGATTAAAAAAACAAAAATAAAATAAAAATTTGAGGGCTTCCCTGGTGGCGCAGTGGTTGAGAGTCCGCCTGCCGATGCAGGGGACGCGGGTTCGTGCCCCGGTCCGGGAAGATCCCACGTGCCGCGGAGCGGCTGGGCCCGTGAGCCATGGCCGCTGAGCCTGCGCGTCCGGAGCCTGTGCTCCGCAACGGGAGAGGCCACGACAGTGAGAGGCCCACGTACCGCAAAAAAAAAAATAAATAAAAAAAAATAAAAATTTGAAAAATCAGTAGCAAACGGAGATGACAGTGGAAAGATCCAGTGAAGACAGATTGATAGAAAATATCCATTCTGAACAACAGAGAAAATACGTTGGAGAAAATGAACAGAGCTTCAGATATGTGTGGGGTAATTCCAAAAGTCTAAGAGTCATGACATCAGAGTTCTAGAAAGAGAAGCGAAAGAATGTGGTACAAAAATAATTGAAGAAATAATGACTGAAAACGTCACAAATTTGGTAAAAGATGTAAATTTTCAGAATCAAGAGGGTCAGTGAATCACAAACAGAATTAACTAAAAAAAGAAAGAAATCTACACCCTGACACATCATAATCAAACTGATAAAAATAACAGAAAGCTTTGACTGCAGCCAGAGAGGGGGAAATGGAAATGAAAAATTATTACATTTAGGGAAGCAACCATTTGAAAGATTGCAGATTTCTCATCAGATATTAAAAAAAACAACAACAACCAGAGAAAATGATGGATCAATATATAGCATTGCAATGAAACTATATTTTGGGGGAAACAGAGCAAACAAATGAAAATCCCCTTTGTGATAGGAAACATATAAACAAAACACCACGTGTTTATTATTCTTTGAGATCAGCACTTGGAAATGAATATACAAAATGTGAAACTTCTGTTTTTTTCCTACTTAAGGTAAAATTTGATTTCTATGTGAGATCTGTAGACTTTAATTTTTCCTCTCTAAAACTGCACGGATTGCTATTGCATGTACTAGTCTAATATTCTCAACGCCCACCAAACCTTGAATAGGATTTTATCTTACATTTGAAGACTTTATCGAGGAGGGGCACTTTCCTATGTAGCTGTATCCTGTAATCGTTTCTAATCAATAAGTAGGTATGTTTGCAGAGGTTTTCTAAATCACAGAAAGAATAAAAGCACCCAATAAATAAATTTATGATACAGATTACATTGCTTTTCAAGTTTCAGCATTTACTGTGGTGAAAGTAACAGTTAACACAGAAAGGAAAAAAAAAGTGATCAGAGATACGGAACTGAAAGTATAGAATTCATATTTTTCTAAATATATAGATATAGCTTAAGATAGGCATAGGAAAGCATAGTTGGTGTAAAGTAGCCTGTACCTCATAACCACATGAATAAAAATCTCCTAATCATGCCATGAGGCTGGCAAAAACGTCCTTCAATATGTTGCCCTATGGGAAAGTAAACCAATTTCCACATTATTGTCCAGATTGCTATCTTTATCTGATGAAGGAAGAGAAAGAATTGAAATAATTTGATCAGAAGAGAGTTTTTTAAAATGTGTAAAAAGAGAGATCAATGTTTTTTTTTTTAAAAAAAAATCTGTATCTTTGATTATTTCCTTACAAAAACAAATTAATAGATGGGCATGAATATTGTGAGGAAATAGCAGAGGAAGTAGCGTGTTTTTCAAAGTCTCCTAGCCATGTGGCTACTGCTGTGTGCCTTTCGTCTCATTGGTTTCCTGAACATGGGTGGAAAATTCTACTCTCATAATATTACTTGAGCCTTTGCTCTTCTTGGTCTTCTTTTAGGTTGGTCATTGGGGGAATCACCAGATGGGAAGGAACCTTTCAAGTCCATTACTCCTTTCCTATCCCTTCAACACCTTCTGATGGCCAGTGGGGTTTTCACAGGTTCTAATATTACTGCAACGATTCAGCAAGCTCTTTGAATTGCACTCAGGAAGGGAATAATATTCTCTTTCTAATTCTCCTAGGAATTCACCTTTCCTTCCTGAAAATACAGACCGAAAAAGCCAAAATATTACTTCCAGTGAATTAACTCAAATAATCTTTACGGGGTTAAATGCTGTGTTTTCAAAGTCTGGTTTGGTAACCATGAAACAGGGATAGGCAAGCAGATCATCAACCGATACTGAGCTACGTGTCTCTGGTCCACAACCATGTAAATGTGGAGGAAACAAGAATTAAGAGCAGGTGAAAATGATTCCAACTCTGACGGTAATCTCAGTCTCGGAGGACTGAGCATTTAGCCTGTGGGATCTGACACTAACTCCAGATGGAGAGTGTCAAAATTGAATTGTAGGACACCCAGCTGGCGTTGGGGAATTGCTTGATGTGTGGAAAACCCACATATCTGGAGTCTGAAGTGAATTGTAGCAGGAGAGTAAAGAAAACACATTGATTTTTTTCTAGACACAGGAGCGGTTTACCAACCCAATCAATAGAAATTGATCAGAGGCCAGACAAGAAATTTAGGCCAGGCTTTATTGGGGCCCTGCTGCAGCAGTGGGGAGCAAAAACAAGTAGCAGGTCCCCTTGATTGCTCCTTGAGGGGGGGTGAACTTGTTCCTTATGTGGGGTGGGGGGGCAGGGGTCTGGATGGAGTAGAGGCTTAGGTGGTCTGCCCACCCCTTTGGCGGTATTCAGTGCAGAGGGCCTGCACAGCACCCTGCTTTTGCTCCTGGTTCTTCAGAAGTGGCAGTGGGTTGGTTGGTTGGTTTTTTTGGTCTTTTTGTAACTCGTTGGCCATGATTTGCCCCAGCTGCGGCATGCACGCAGTTATTTTTAGTCCCTTATAGTTTCTTTGTATCTTGTTGCTCAGGAGTCGTCTGTCCAGGTGCCAGCCCTGCAGCAGAGGGTTCCAGGTCCCAGCCTGTCTCAGAAGCACTAACATTACTTGAGAAATAATGGTGGTTGTCCTCCATAGGGAAGTGGCTGTCAGAGGTGATGGGAGGAGATATTGTTACAGAATTTGGCGGCCGATGGTAACCGGACTGACTGGATGTCAAAATAATAGGGGTGGGGGTGGTTTAATCACCATAGACAGGGTGGGTACAATCATTGTAATGAGTGCAAAGTGAGAGTGACATCCAGGGGCCCCGTTCTACAGAGGGTTGTGCCGATGGGTAAGACCACCTCCATAGGGGTATGACAGGTGGGCAGCTGAAAAAGGTATTGCTCGAAATTCAGCCACAGTTAGGAAGTGTCAAGATCCCTTGCCCGGTTTTTTGAACCTGAGTGACTTTTTAGATCTGGAAGCCATTGATTGAAGAAGAGTCTGGGTCCCCACGAGGGACAGTACAACACCATGTCAAATATATTATCAAACATTTGAAGGATTTCAAGAATTTTTGGACAAAAGGTTCAAGGTGACATTGGTACCCAGTCTCGAGAATCATCATCATGGCCCCCATATAGATGGAGTATTTGGGGCTATATAATTAAGGGAGTTCTTGCAGAAGTGTACCACCCAGTGAGTCCAAAATATCCAGGACCTACACGGTACCTATGCCATAGCTCCCGAAGGTATAATTAAATAGACAGCCTTGGTATTTGGCAAATTATCTAGTTTTTGGTATGTGTAGCAAGATTTATTATTGTGGGGAAGGCCTAGTGGGAGGCTTAAGATAGTAAGACCAAGACGATTTTGCATCTCATGGAGGAAGAGGAAGGAGATTTGCTCTACCCTTAGTGACCTAAAGAGCTCTAAAAAAATCAGACGGTTTCTTAGGATGACGCTAAAATACCATTATTCAACCAACTAACCACTTCTGTGGTAACTGCTGTTCCATTTACAGTATCTATGCTCGAGCAGATTAAAATGGACTCAGGTACATGATATGCAGCCTTTGATCTGGTAAACACGTTCTCTTTCATCCCAGTCAGGCAGAAGGTTCAGAAACAGCTCAAATTCAAATCAGTAACGGCCAATATCTGTAGTCTCGCTTCACGTCTGTGGTAACTCTCTTGCCCTGTTTTCTAACATAGCTTGAAGAGAACTGAATTTGAATCTGGTCTTCATAATATTATACTGACTCACCTGATGACATCATATAGATTGGAGCAGATGTGCAACGACTGGAAAATTCACTGGACCAGATGAACCAAGGCTGCACTTAGTTCACAAGTACGTTAGCTCAGTATGAAGGTATGAGACAAAAATAGATGGCTGCTATACCACAGCTCTACAGAGAATGGCCCTGAAAGGCAGTGATGAGAGGAAATCCAGTGGTAGAACCTCAGGCAATAGATCTGGTCATTAACTTTGTGAGGAGAAGTTCCTTAAGTTATAGCCCGTGGTGAATGGCTTGGCTGGTTACTCATGGGCCTGGATGAAGGAATTGTGAGTAATTAGTGCACTGAATCCCCTCAAAGTTCATGTTCACCCAGACCCTCAGAATGTAATTTGGAAATAGGGTCTTTGTAGGTGTAATTAGCTAAGATGAGTTCACACTGGATTAGGGTGGGTCCTTCTCCAACGACTAAGGGTTATTACCAGAAGAGGAGAGGACACACAGGGCTGCAAAGAGAGAATAAGCCTGTGTTATGACACAGAGACACAGAAGGAAGAAAGTACTTGACAACAGAGACTGGAACGATGCATCCACCAAGCAAGGGATGCCACGGATCGATGGCACCACCAGAAGCCAGGACAGGGGGATGGAGCAGATTGTCCCAACACACTTCCAAAGGAACCAACACAACACAACAGAGCCTGGAACGATGCATCCACCAGGCAAGGGATGCCACGGATCGATGGCACCACCAGAAGCCAGGACAGAGGGATGGAGCAGATTGTCCCAACACACTTCCAAAGGAACCAACCCTGCCAACACCTTGATTTCAGACTTCTGCCCTCCGGAACCGTAAGAGAATAAATTGATGGTTCTGTTTTTAAAGCCACACTGTTTATGGTAATATGTTACAGCAGCTCTAGGAAACTAATACAACTAGGGACAAGGAAATCTGGGGAAGAAGCACATTGAAAGACCAATGGGAGAGAGCAAAAAGTTGAAACATTTTGTATTTCGTGTCCACAACTTCAGGAGAGCATCTACTCTACAAGAGGCCTTAACAGCCTCCGAAACATGGAGTTTTGATGTCAGCCAGTGTCAGTGACAGCTAACTTCCACAATGCCTCCATAACCATACTCCCCACTTCTTTATTATATTAACATTTTTGTTGTTCTAGCATCAGGTGACATAAATGTTCACTATAAGAAGACAATTTAAACTGCAAGTGCAAAACAAACTTCAGAGTTAGATGTAAACTATAAAATCCAAAGCCTTTAAGAAGGGTAATCTATATTGCATTGCTATTTATGTCTCTCTCTCTCTCTCACACACACACACACACACACACACACACACACACACCACACTCACATCTTTATGCGCTCTAGAGAATGAGGCAACATTGGGCGGACTTGAATTCTTGGATGTTTTGCTTTGGGTGTGGCAGCACAAGTGCGTGTAAAAATGTTCGAATCTATTTGGTGTCTACTGCTCATGAAATCAGCCAAAGGTATGGAAGCTTCATGGCTGAAGCCTGGTTTTATAGTCATTGTTTAGTCTCCTGCTTCAAGTTAAGAATAGCTTCCTTTTCCTTTCCACATACAGGCATGCCGTTATTGCTTACAAACACAGCATTACAGTTTCATAAGCATAAATAACTAAATAAACAAAACACATGGAAAAATAAGGAAAAGGCCTATGAATAACATGGGAAGAAATCATCACGGCTACATAAGGGATTCTCTGATATGGCCAGATTTATACAAGGCAGATTTTGAAGCCCTTATAGAGGTAGAACAGTTAAGAAGATATTATGTGAAGATCATAATGACTAGATAAGCTTGATATTTTCTTGTAAGGAAAGTATAAAGTTTGTAAAGCCATGCATATTCCATGGAAATTGGTCTCAAAGCAGTGTTGCAAGGTCTCAGTCCAAGCCACCAAAAGCAATTTCAAAATATATAAATTTACGTAACAACCTGTAAATCAGCCATAATTAGGACCATACTTGATCTTGAGTTTTAAGCTATTTAACCTATGTTGTAATATGTATTTTTGAATGTATCATTCATGCAGTGATAGACATATATAATATAAATAATACAAGGTAAAATTTAATTTTACATTATTTTAAATTATACAACAGAGACAGGAAAAAACAATTTCATGCATACACAGTTTAACTCCTTTCAAATTTGATACGTGTGTTCTTTGAAGCTAGTAAAATTCAAATCCTTCACCTCCGGTTTTTAAGGGAATGAACTGAATATATAATCCTCAGCAAAATGACCTACCTTCAAACTTACTTTTGCTTCAGTAACCCACTTCCCTTCCACAGTACAGCTGTCACTGCACTTTTCCCCTCCACTAAAATGAAACCGCTAGCCTTCTGTTTTCATCCTTTCCCACTTCCCTCCTTTTCTCTACCACAGGAGTCCCGAATCTTCTCAAGAGGCAACAGTGGTTCAAGACAGTGTTCTCTGTCGTCGGAAGGGGAAAAGAATCCATTTAGGAACCCTCAAAGGCTAATACATTTTACCCTGTAATAGTAACCACAACAACAAAAGAACCAAGTAAGAAGGAAATAATACTTTGTATAGGCTTAGTTTGTATATTTACTATTTCAAACCATATAAATTGTCATCTTAGTTAGTCAAAAATGACTGACTATTGGCTCTTTCCTATGACTCAACCTAACACAACAAGGTCCATAAAGAAATAAGACGCTCTTTACATCATTGGTCATCTACATAAAGAAAAGAAAAACACGGGGTAAAATCAGCATCAAATCCTCCAGTCACTTGTCTTACATCAGCCTGTAATTCTTTGCCTTTGCATGTGCCATGTTGATACTATTTACCTGCACTGTGAAATAATTTCTTATGACCCAAGTGTTCCAGTGACTCTCCACTTAAGGTTGCAGCCACTTTTGGTGCCTGTCCTACTAAGAAATCCCATCAGAACTCTACTTAATACTCTGTAATAACCTATACGGGAAAAGAATCTGAAAAAGAATAGATACGTGTATATGTATAACTGAATTACTTTGCTGTACACCTGAAACTAACACAACACTGTAAATCAACTCTACTCCAATATAAAGTAAAAATTAAATTAGAAAAAAAGAAATCCAATCAGTACGTCTTGATTGTTCTGAAACCCACATTGGCCCCCAGCCAACACCTAAACTGATCTCCTTGTTCTAAACCACACTCCTTCTAACATTTTTTACTACACACTCTGGAACTTTTATTTGTATTATTTCCTTCCCTTTCATCATTTTTGAAAACAAGAGCTGTGCGTGTTTTGCTGTCTAAGCCAAATAGTTGATCATTTCCTATTGTGTTTTTATTTAATTTACTCCATAGAAAACATTGTGATAATGTTTTAAGGCCAATGCATGATGTCAAAGTCTAAGCTGAGAAAAGAAACAGAGTGACGTCATGAACTTTATCAGCTGGAATAAAACAGGTTGATTGTCATGTGCAGGTTAACGCTGGTTATTAATAACAAGGGTGTCCTTAGAAATGTGTGTACAACTCCTTTCACACGTGCCTAATAATTCTAGAGAGATTCTTCCAAAGGGGGAAAATTTACCTTCATCATTGGGCTTCCAAAAAAATAAGCAGAAGTGGATTAATGTAATTGCTTAATCAACAACATTCAGCCCAAAGTATCCAAGTGTGTAGAATTAATCATCTTATTGTAAGATTCATTAAGAAGTAACGGGCACAGTGAGAATGTTGCACAGCTGGGAATAATTTTGTTCCATTAAAAATAAAAATAAATACACCTTGGAAAACCCTATTTTGACAATATTTTGCTCCATGCCTTGTCTTAGAAACAAGGATCTTGTTCGCTCATGCAGTGCTTAATGCCATCATCATTTTTCCAGTAAAGTGTGTGAATGACAAGCATCACAGCCACAATCCATTGCAATAGCACCCCTTCCCCTGAAACAACCTCTTAACCCTGGTTCATGGTCAGTAAAAGCAAGAAAGTCTTTATTGTTCTTCTCTCTATAGGGATTATGTTTTCAATAAACTAGTTTATTGTTTCTAGAACCCAAAATCCAGTTAGCAGTTTATGAATTGAAAGTTTGAAAACTACGTATTGAACTTATATTCCAAGTACAATTAAATGGTTAAAAATGGAGTACTATTCACTGGGGGGGGAGGAAAAAAGGAAGGAAATTAGCAATATTAGAAGGGGGTCAGTTGTTATATCCTTTGACATTTAAATAATCCTTATTAAACAACCATTAACTCTAGCTTCCTGAAGACAATCAAGTATGAAATCATTCCTTGTGGAATGTCTCCTGGTGTTTCCAAAAATTCATCATCGTTTGGGGGTATGGGGGATAGTTGCAATCCAACATGAAATTGACAAAGACATTTGACTGTTCTAACAAATTACCTAGAGGAAATGCTTCTGTTTCATTCTCTCTTTGCTACACATGGTCATGGTCAATGGTCACTGAGTTTGAGGATCACTGGGTATTGCTAGTCATTAGACTTGATCCCCTTGAGGACTATAGTTTTAAAGAGGAGAGTTGACATTAATGTAACCACTGATGATGACTTCCAAACTAGATCTTTAAACCCGAATACATTACTGACTTTGGTTATCTACATGTGACATCTGAGGTAATAATGGTAATAACAACAAAAATTAATAAGTTTGGTAAAAATGTAGGCACCAGTTTCAACCACTTGCCTTTACCCCTATTTTCTTTCCATTTACAACTTTCAAAAAATTCTCCTCTTTTGTCCGAATAATTCATCTCATACCCTTAGTTTACATACCTCATTCGGCAAGACTAAAGCTTGGAATGAAGCCAAGGACCATCTTTTGTTCCTTAAACATTTCCCTTGAGCATTTCCCCCACCTCTGCCAAGTGGTTTATCAAATATTCTTCCAATGTAAAAGAGGACAAAAATTCTCCTGCTAAGGAAATAACACTTTTCCACATTGTTATATTATTAATGAGTCTAGAAAGTTCATTTGAATTGTATGGCAGCAGTCTCCAGTTCTAATTAGAATCACCTGAGGTGCTTTCAAAACACATCTTCCTGGGACCCCTCCCAGACCTACAGCTTCAGGATCTCCAAAGGGTAGACCAGCAACTCTGGATGTGTTTCCCTGGTCTCAGGTAATTCTGAGAAGGCCCCAAGTTTGGAAACCACTGACTTTTGGAACTAGCTTTATTCTATACTCATGGCCTTCCATTTACCAATATTTTACCACATGGAAAAGATACTGATGGTCTGTTTCTTCATCTTTCACTTCCAATAATTTCTGTATATACCTTTAAATGACAGACACAAAACTGAAGATAAAACAAGCATTTTTCAGCATCGCTGCACACCCTGGTGGAGATGGTTAAGGAAATCCTCATCCGTGATTTCCTGCCCCAAACCCACGCTGTCTCCTTGGTAGGGTGTGTTCAATATTACACAAGCCTGAGCTGATTCTCCAGCTACTGATAAGGAAGCCATTTTATATTTAAAGTGCTGACTTCGCCATGAAAATGAACAGTCGTCCAATATAAATGTCATTTTTTGATTCCTTGTAAAATGGCTAATAATAGAAAACTTTAATGAGTGAAAGTTTTTTCAAGAATTTACATCATTTATGTGAATCTTGGGCCATAAAAACTTGGGGAAACAATCTGTGTAGAGTTAAGATGCTAAAACTCCACAATTTCTTTCAAGATAAAAAATCAACGTTTCAGTCAATCATATAGTGTCATTTGATCACCTTCTTCTGATACTGAATATCTGAAAACAAATGCTGTATTTCTAAAAGTAAATTTTGTGTGCTTACCAGAAATGAGGACCCAATATTATAGCACGTTCTATAATTTATTCATAAAATATGTGTGTTTGTTGGAGTGAAATGGAATCAGATTGAAGTTTTCAGGATATATTTGTTAAATTGATGTTTTCTTGTGTTCAGAAGAAAGAACATTTGTCAGGGATTTCTATTCCATTAATTTAATTTTTCATATACGTGAATTCGAGTTCCATCTGTGTAGATGGAGACTTTGTGTTATTCAGAGTTACTGCCTTTATAACAAGCCGGATATTCATAACCCCATATCATTAACATGTTTTAATTATGATCTAATTAAGTGCATGTTTCCAGCACTTTGCGGTTTATAAAATGGTTTCATAGCTATCTTATTTCCTTGATTGCAATGTGCACCTTTTATTCACATTTTAATATTTCTCAAATATTAGGATTAATCTCAAAATCGATATGCTTAGTTAGTGTGAAAAAGGTGCTCTTTACTCAAAAGTTTTCTACAAGCCTTATTATAACCCACGACATGTTAAAGTCAAGGAGATAGGGTATGATTTCCGTTGATTCTGGAGACAATTCTGTAGAGTCGACCGGGTTTCTATTCTCCTCACTTCAGCAACAACATGGAAATTACGCCAGAATGAGAATTTGTTAAAGTGCACCTCCCCATGGACTGTTTGCTTGCTAAAGTGATTATATGCCAACATGTACACTTCTTTTAGCAACAGAAAGATATTCAGTCTGTCTCAGCACAAGGACATACAGACGAAAGGACAGAGGGGTGCGCAGTACGGTTTTCTCCAGCAAGACTTTCCAAGAGGAAATCTAATATGCTTAGTTTCAAGTATCCCTTACACAAGGAGAGTCACGTGGTAAGCATCTCCGCTGGGCATGTAGCTCGGGCAAAGCAAACTCCATCCTCTCCATTTCTTTGTTTGCTGAAGAATGCTACCTACCTAATACCCCGTGATAATCTTTGGCCCGTGAAACCTGCCAAGCTCTGCCTGTTTCTCTCAACTTGGTGGTGACAGCTTCCAGCTGGACACCTGATCAATCATCCCTGTCACTGGCCTCCGTGTCTAGGGCGTGATTGCTTTTGTTTGCTTGTTTTCTTAGCTTTGCTCCGCAGCTTTATTGGCAGGCTTCCTTGCTTGTCCATTAAAAGCCAAATGTGAAAGTAGCAAACTCCACCATCTGGGAAAAAGGGAGCGGGTCTGGCACATCTCACTGGCCTTGATTTTATCAAAGCTCCTGGAGGTTACAGGTATTTTTTTCACGGCAGACATGTTGTGGCTGCATTTGGTAGTGATGAAGGAGGAGGGGGTGGTTTTTAGGTTTTTTTTTTCTTCCTGATCGCTTTATAATTTTAGCGCGGCTCAAATAATAAGATAAAATGTAAGACATCTTTGAGAAGGTTCCTTCTGTAACAAAATTTTTATCTACTTTGACCGTTCAAAATGAGTGCTTGAATCCCCAAGACAAGTGACTGTGAACAAGGCTTTTACAAAATGTTAGGAGCTTTCTCTGGCTCCTGGAAGGAAAGTATCACAGTTTATATTTATGTTTTCAATGACATAAAACACTTCTCCATTTAGTCTTTCTTTTCAAAGCTTCAAAATGAGTCGTTTAACAGCAAGCAGGATCTAGAAGAACTTATCAGTTGGTACTCGGTGAAAATTATATGTAAACACAGCTATCTGTTCCTCAAACACATAGAATTTTACATTTTGAGAGCATCTTGAACAAGGGATCCTGAAGAAGTCATTCCCACACACACCTCTAGTGCACTTCTCTTACATTCTCTTCTGTTTATATGTCAAGCCAAGTTACCAACTAAAGGATGTTTCATTTCTCCAGTCCTTCTCCAGCACTCTACATGATTGGAATTCTGTAGGAGCAAAGGACAAACATCCATGTCTACACAGTACTCTTTTCATTTTGAAGGCAGAAAATGACATGCCATGTGAAAATAAGGAAATCAGAAAACAGCATTTATCACGTTGCACGAGTTTACCAATCATTGCAGAGCAGATATCCATGGCAAGGGACCCAGTCCCTATGGAATCACTCTGAAGTAACAATATTCTCTATCCACCTAAATCCAATCCCCAAAATAGTGTTTTAAAATGTAGGAGGGGCAAGTATAAACCCATAAAATCTCTATATTCCAGAGAGACAAACAGAACATCCCAGGAAACACATGTCTTGGTATTGCTTCTAAGTGGTAAATGTAATAGCTGTGTTGTGAAGAGGGACATTGCTGAGTGATGAAACCAGCCCAGACTGTGCCCTGTCTCTGATAACTGAAAAAAAGAAAGAAAAATGAACACCGAATCCTAGGCATATGCTCGATTCTCCTCAGAGCTAGGTCAGCCTTTGAAAAAAAGAGTACTAAGCGAAGCTGCTAGAATTTCTACATTCCCCCCTCCCCAGTCACCACCACCATTTAAAAAATGTGATTCTTTTTCAGACTTACTTCACTCTGGAACTTAAGTCAATTCAATGTAACGCTGCTATTACTTATATCATTGAGTGTATGGGTGTGAGGGAGGAGCGGCAGGTGTGTAGGTGATGAACTACCAAAATGATTACATCGTTTGATTATCTGACAAGAGCAGGTTGCCAGTAGATTATGGCTGGAGGACATTATATCAATAGTAATACAAGGGGATGTGTTATGTTGCAATAAAAATTGGACATCTCTGAACCTATTTTTTTCTATGATAGACGCTTCGTTTACGTAAGTATAGGAGGGATGTTTTCATCATTGCTATAAGAAACTGTATTTCTTTTCTTCACATGTTCCTATAGCCACCAGAATTTTCATCTAATAGGACCTGGAAATGAGATTTAAAAATATAACAAGATCATATTTTCTTAATGTAAAACGTATACTCAAGTGGGTGGCAATAAGAGTCAATACTTTTGAGTAAGATAGTACCGTAATCGGAGACTGTGGCACAGCACGTAGACAGAAGGAAGTATGGTTGATGGTGGCACAGATCTATAAAAGTTTGGGCATAGCACAAATGTTTTTAGGAACAAAGACCCGTGCAATGACCCGTGCACGAGATTTGCTCTGTGGCAGTGATAACATAATGGGACCTATCTTCCAAAACTAGCTAAGACTTATCCTAAGTGAGGCACATTATTCCTAAAATTCCCTCCAGTTTCTTAGAGAAAGAATACATGAGTTTGCAGTCTCTTTCTCTAAACACATTTAGATTTTATTTTGTTTTAAAACATGACTTTCCTCTCAAAGTTCTCAGCCAGCCAAATCTGTGCTTTATCTTCTTGCTTTGGTATAATGCCTGTACAAGGCCTCTCAAAATAGTTTCCTGTCTGGCTTGTTTAAAACATCCCTCTTCGCTGTCTGAGATGAGCTGAAGGGAGGATATGAAGTCAACAGGTATAAGGTGAAAATAAATAACCATCCAGTTCAAACAATCCACTTGCTCAGTCAATAGTTTCTGGTCCCTGTTCCCTACCTATCTCATTATCACACTTCTTTATGGCTAACCCTCCAAAGATGATCTTGTTTTGAAGTTCTGAACATCATGCATGCTAAAATGACTCAGCTGTTATCGTGTATTGATGATTCATAGCTTTACATCGAGGTCCTTCTGGACGATGTAAACTCAGGCGTCTAATCAATAAAAGAATTCTGAGTCTTTGAACTGGTTCCAGGACAATTTTTCTTGGCAGTTTTTTGGCTTCCTGAATTATACTGACCCAAACCATGAATAATGATCTAAAATTGCACAATATACAGAAACCAGCTGTTCGAGAGGAACAAGAGGGTGATGTCATGGGGCCATTTCTAATCTCGATTTAATGTCCTGCCAGTACTGATGTCACTGGCTTGGTAACACATTGGCAGACTCCAATTTGTTAAGGATGAGTAGGTTCGAGAAGGAAATCGTATCATTGAAGGGAAAGAGACTTCTCATTTTTTCTGAATTGGGGCTGGACTAACAAGAAACTGCAAGAGCTGACAGTGGGATGGCTGGTATATACTCCACTGCAATGATATACGTATTAGAGTTCACAAACGCGTCCCTGTCTTGTTTGCATTTGTCAAGAAACAAAGTTCCTAATCTTCGAAAAAGGAAGATATTGCCTAAGTTTTCATGGGAATAAAATACAATTGCACCAAAAGAAGATGGCAAGGAGTAGTCTTTGCGTAAGTGCCCAGAAGAAAATCTGGGAGTCAAACTGAATGAGTTTGTAAGATAGACTACAACGTGTAAACTACAAGTTAAATATATCTTAGCTATCTTAGGAACTAAGGTATTCGTCCATCTGCACTCAGCCCTGACAGATTTATCCTTTTTCCGGTCCCACAACAAAAATAACAACTAAATAATACAAAGAAGTTTGAGAGAATTCAGAGGAGTACAACAAAAATGATTAAAGGGTTAGATTATCATTTCTGGGATTAAAATGTTAAGATACTTGGGGCATTGTTAGGGAAAAGAGTAGTAAAGGAACATGAATACCAACATATAGGATTCTTTCCTATAGAAATTATTGTCTATACACTAAAAAATGCTGCAGCTATAAGGAGTTAGCATAGAAAACAAAAATTAATGGTCTTTTTTTTTTTTTTTTTTTTTTCAGTACACAGGTCTCTCACCGTTGTGGCCTTTCCCTTTGCAGAGCACAGGCTCCGGACGCACAGGCTCAGCGGCCATGGCTCACGGGCCCAGCCGCTCCGCAGCATGTGGGATCTTCCCAGACCGGGGCACGAACCCGCATCCCCTGTATTGGCAGGCGGACTCAACCGCTGCGCCGCCAGGGAAGCCCTAATGGCCTTTTTTAAGGCAGGGTTTTTATCTGAATTACTGGTGTACAGAAAATTGTATTGATAATCTACTTAAAACTGTGTCAGAGGTCTCAATTTTTAAAACTGTGTGAACGAAGTTCAGCTTCTTTATGATTTAGGGGCTTCTGTAATGAATTTTTGAAGTACATTTAATTAATAGACTAGGTATGTTAAAGTGCATATTTGCTATGTGATTAAAGTAAGGTAACTTACGGAAGCCGATGTCAATCATAACTGTACTGAAATAATAAAATGACACAGCTGGCAACTGTGAGTTTTTAAGTACACCTCAGACGTGCACAAAAGCATTACTAATTTAAAATTAGCTCATGCATTGTATATTTTCTTTTAAAGTATCACATAAAAATTTTAATTTAAATTGTTCCCTTAATTTTTAAGTGCAAAAAGTTCACACTTGTACAATTACATGATTTAAGTTTAATGTTATTTTAAGATAATGTTGTTTTCCACTAGGGCTCAGTGAAGAGAAAGAATCTGCAGGTCTGAGGAAACAGACAAAGAAACAGATTCTATCCACACATCGCAAACGTTTGGGGGGAAAACATTCAATTGTATTAGTAATTATAGAATTTCTCCCCCCCAATAAATCATATTCCTATGAACTTTGGAGAGTAGAAATTGAAGGGCTTAAAGCATTTTATTATGAAACCATAGAACAATAACATATCTAGAGTGTGTACTTTATGAGATTAAGGAGAGTTGCTAAACAATTGTAAACTAATACGGAGACCCAGAGGGGATAGTCAAGGAAAGAAAGCTTTCTTGATTGCAGCCTAGTTAGGCAATTTAATTAGAATGGCTGCTTTTAAAATAAGTGCAATTTTGCCAAAGGGAAGTGTGTTTTCTGGTGATAGATAGGAACATTGATGAGTCCCAGCCAGGGTACCATTACAAAGACAAAAGGTCACTGGGCTCTCCTGACAACAAGCACATGTTTTCCATTGGATGCCTCCCCGACCGGAGAATTTTCTTGCCACTCATTAGAATTTATTGACACATAATTCCCCTGCAAAAGAGATTGTGGAAAATGTAGTCTTACATAATTGTTCTCTTCTTTCTTTCTGCGAAAGCCTGAGTGAATGGCGTATCACAGTGGTCATTTTGGGGGTGATGAGGACGTTGGGGGGAGAGGAGAGACGGGGAGTGAGGCTGCTGCAAAACGTCCACTTCCCATCCTGAGGCACACACAGACCTTTAAATGCTTCACTTATCTCATATTGTAAACTCCAACTGGAGGAGAAATAGTCACCAGACAGGTCATAAATCATGCCCACAGACAGGTGCAATAAATACCAATGTCAAAAAGTTACAAAGTAAAATTATATTGTTTTGACAAGGCTTCCAGATGCGCTGACAACAGGGCAAGTAAATGGTCTCTTTTCTGAGAGTCTGTATTACTGGTCCACGGGCGGGAAGAAAGACCCCAAGCCATCATAAGAACAGTATCCCAGAATTTTAACGCTTGTCACCCTTACCATAATCAGATGACTAGTTAAGATGCCTCTGTCTATAGAGAGAAGTCATCACATGTTAAAGTGTTATCTGTGGAAAAAGCATTTAACATGGGAATTCCCTGGCCGTCCACTGGTTAGGACTCAGCATTTTCACTGCTAAGGGCCCAGGTTTGATCCCTGGTCAGGGAACTAAACTCACACAAACCGTGCAGTGCGGCCAAAAAAAAAAAAAAAAAGCATTTAACACAAAACCAGGTACCACAGGGAAGATATTTGATATGTACACAATGCTCATCATGGAGAAATTGCTTATAAATCAAATTGTTTTGAATTATATATATGAATACACACACATATATATTTAAATAAATATATTAAATATTTACTATTTAATGAAATAACCCAGTGATCCTTTTGTAATAGTTCTTTTTTTTTAATCTTTGGTGTAAATCTGGATTTTGACATTCTTAAATGAAAATACTTTACTATGAATTGTGTTGTTTCTTCTACAAAACAGTTTGACTAATTAAACTTAACTTCAAATAAGTTATTGCATTCTAGTATTCTTAATAGAGGTAGTAGCTATAATAGGGATTTTATTAAAACGACAGACATTACATAGTTTTACATGTTAATACATATGAACACAAAAGGATGCTAGACTCTCTCTTCTTTTGGTATTTGTTTCTTTCTCAGTCAAATTTGCAATGAAAAAAAATGTTGATTATTTAGCAATTGACAGAAATTTTATTTATGGTCATGCTATAGACATATCCAGCTATTGGAAATGTATTCAGGGTTATACCTAATCAACCAACAAGTTCAACTTCCTTAAATACTTTCATCTGAAATAAAGAAAGAATTGGGGTAAATTTATCAGAACTTTGAGTAATAGTAATAACAGTTTAAACTATATGTCCCGTTGCATGGAAATGTTGAGCTTGTTCCTGAATGATTCAATTGTACAGCTAGTTCTGTTTTAATAACAATTTCTATTTGTTAGGTCAATTTGTCTAAATCGATCCTACTATTCAGATATTTACTACAAATCAGGCGGTGCTGCATTCAACAATTGTCCAAATGCATAATAACTGAGTTCCACATTTGTATTAGACCTGAAGAAAATGAAGAGTAAGTAAGACATCATCTTAAAAAATTTTACTCAGATACCTTTAGATTGACAGGGAATCTTACTTCCATCTCCTAATCCCCTTGACACCTTAGAATCATACGAGACTGAGATTGGAAGTTTCAAAACAGTTTATAAACTTCCAACTTCTGACCGTTTAAAAGAGTCAACTCAAAGTCATTTATATAATCCCTCAAGAAATGACTCCACAATGGTAACTCAGCTATTTATTCCTAGGTTAAAATGTTACTTTTTCTCACTCTCTTTTAGGAAAGAGACAAATCAGGAACATATTTCTTAATATGCTTGATATTCCAAAGGGAGGTGTCGGTTATATAATTTTGTATTTATTCCTTGGGGTTTGGGTGAATTGCGTACCTCTACCGAACAATGAATTATTTTGCTGAGTGGTGTTGGTGAGTTAGAATGATGACCTAGGGAAGCACAAGTCAGGAGTGGAAGGCCTGGTAGCAGCATCCTGTAAACCAGGCCAACGTGCTGCCCTAGAAAGGAATGTGCCATAAATGAAGGCACCTGGAGGTCAAAGGTCATGGTATGTAATTAGCACAGGCCATTTACGGAAGAATAAGAAAATAATGTTTTACGAGCTGGTAGAAAGAGAAGCAAATAATCATTTAAATGTTCCAATCGTGAGTTCCGTCAGTGTGTGTGGCTTATTTTATAAGCAACTTTCTTTACTAGTAAAGAAGAGGTAAGGCAATACTGAAAAACAGTACTCATTGGGACCTTGCAATGTATACTCCCTGGCCCTCTCTTTGAGCTCACTTGTATGAGGTTTGTTTCCAGCTCTTCATTTATTTTTTCTCTTACTCTAAAACTCATTCTGGCATTGGAGAAATGATAAGTGGAATAAAATAAAATAGGGAAATCTCTTTAGACTATGGGAGAGATTTTTGGCCAGTCTCTGGAAGGAAAGGTGCACTGGATTCTGGTTTATAAAAGTGAGGCATTCACAAAGGAAGCTGGAAAGTTTTTCTCTGGGCAGCCCAGCCACCTAATGCTTAAGTGACCCATTAATGTCACCCGTGGGAATATCTAGTTGCCCATTTCATTTAAAATCAATGAAATGAGTTTTAGTATTGCAACTGACTTATTGTTTTGTATAGGAACTGACTTCTGTGTAAACAGAGGTGACTCAGAGGTCATGGCAAGTGACTGGTATGCCTCCAGTGCACATTTATAATTGCGTTTATTGCTTTTTACACAGAAAAACAGAAACATTAAATTAAACCTTTCTCTTTTTTTATTGTCATTAAGATATTGGGGCAGTGAAACTTCCCTACATATATGTAAACTGAAAGTAAAATATGGCAACTAAGCTATTAAAGACACTTATCTACTTACAGCGGACTGCTGAGTACAAGTACTATCTTTCCCTTGGTCAACCTGTAGTTGTTTCTATTCCAGGGGCAAGTTACATTTTATCGTTTTATTTTGAAACATATCTTTTGGGCATCATTATCAGTTGATAAAAAAAAACTGATGATGGAAGAATATCTTACTGGTAAGGATGCCATGAGTTTGTCAAGATGTAAATCTGAGAACTGGTTTCCATTCTTTGTTTCCTATAGTGGGCGGTAAAAAGAACAAATTAATGGAGTGAAACATGATCTCTTGCCTGCTAAATTCCGAGGAACCAATGTGATATTTAATTACTTACAGATATTGAGCCTTTTTTCACTAATCTTTATTTTGTCTCTATTTTTTCTCATTATTCATTCAGTTTTTTTGTTTCGTTCTGTTTTTAAGTTAGAACTTGCATGAAGACAATATATAATCATAGGACCTGAGGGCATAATACAGAAGAGTCACTTATAAAGGACATTCTTTGCACTGGGTCACAGCATTCCTATCATGGATACAAATAAATCACCAAACGTCTGACAGTGGGTTATGCTTAAATTGACTCTAATCTGAGATTGAATTCTTATTTCATTTAATATTTTATTTTCATTGGAATTCCTGAATATGTGCTGAATGATGTAATTGGATGTTTTTATTTTAATTTCCTAAATTAAATTTAACTTCATACGAGAAGAGGAATAAATTCAGAAAACTGACCATACAACTGATTAGGACCACACAAATTGTCCATTAATTATTCTGTAAATACTTCAAATAGTAAGTCTGCTTTCTCCAGCAAGATAGTAAACTCCTCGAGGACAAGAATTATAAACTTCTAAAATTCCTAGCCATGTCTACAGTCAAAACTGAATCTATCATAGTATTTATTAATATTTTTAACTTAGTAGTTAAGCCTTAGTGTCTCAGTAGTGGAAAACCCCCAAAAGAAGAAGGAAACATGAGGATGGAACCCAATGCCATATGCTTCTTTAGACACTATAAAATATGCCAGATCTCGATAAATTCAATAGGTTTTCTCTTTTGTGTCTAGAAATAAACTTAAACAGCTTTGCTCCAATTTTAATAATCATTGCTTCATTATAAAGCAATGTATATTCTTTGAGAAAAAAATTTAAATAAAAGCGTATAGCAAGAAAAATGAAAATTATCTGTACATGCAACACCAGATAAATAGGCCAATTAATCTGTGTATATTCATCTATATGTAATTAGTAGATTTTATAAATGGTCACTCTCATTGGATATGTAGTTTTTTAAAATTTTTATTGGGGAATAATTGATTTATCATGTTGTGTTAGTTTCAGCTGTACAGCAAAGTCAATGTGTTACACAAATACATACAACCGCTCTTTTTTAGAGGGATATGTAGTTTTAGTATCTTGCTCTGTTCACATACATGAATTCATTGATAATTTTCTCAGTTAATTAAATACTCTATAAAATATTTTAAGTGGATTTATCTTCTATAGTAAATGAATATGATCATTATTTGTTTATTATAAAAATTATATAGTTTTTACTTTTAATACTACGATTTCAATAAGGAATAAAGTGTCATAACTACAAAAGACGTTATCTGTGCTTTTCTGATCTTCCATTTTGGTAAAATTCAAGAAGTAGGATAAGTCAAAATGATGATCATTTTTATTAGCTTGGGTACGTTATACAAATTGTTTTAAGTGATATCTATTTCGGAAGACCTTAATAAGTAAAGTATATGTCTTTGGTGATCTTCTCTTCCCTTTACTGTTCCACGTATTCACACAACCTAATCATTATCTTCTGCTATTTAATACCAAAGAAATGCCTGCAAGGGATCTTTCTTAGCTAATTCTTGCCCTTTGCAGTTTTTTCTTTTGTTTGTTTTCTTTTTTAAGATTTAATCATCTAGAACACCAGGTCCCTACAGAGAACTTGAACATTTGCTTTTAATCAAAAGACAAAGTTTATATTAAATTCGGTAAACAAAATCAGGGACTTGTAGAAATAACAATTTGTGCATATCATTTTCATTTTTGCTAACACTTTTGGCTCTGGTATTGATCTTTCGCCAGGTCGTGAAACTCAGAGGGCAAAGTGCAGAGTTCAAAAGTGGCTATTTGCCTCAAGGTTTATTGAAAATAAAACATCAACGGAAGTCCGCTGAAGTAATTTGAGGAAACTTTTTTTTCCCTTTTAGGAAGGATATCATTATTCGGTTTCTAAGGTTAAATCTGCTTAGAGAAAAATAATAGAGTGAAAACAGGCTTGAAACTCTAGAAAGCTGGCAGAGAACATCTACATAATTATGTGACCTAATGCAGGCATGTCAAATTTCCAAGGAACCACTTTTCTCATTCTATTCTCAACATCCCTTTATCTGTTCATCATCCAGCTATTGGAAGCTATAACTCCGGGTTGCCAATCACACAACACGTGGACACACAGCACAGTTGTCAATTGAGTGAATAAAGAAAGGAAAGATGTTTAGAATGTTATTTTGAATGGACTTTAATAATTAGATGGATTTTTAAAAATCATCACAACTGATGGATTGTCATTATGCAGGTAAAGACGAAGTTGATTTTTTTATTCACACTTCCCAGATTATTATTTTGCATTCATGCAAGCACTTGCTGGGAGTGTTTTCACACTCAAACAAGACAAGTGCCGTGTAGGCAGAGCTGTTTTTTATTTTGAAAGGTAACTGAAAACATACAGAAGAGTTTTCCAGTGCTGGCTTGAAATTGTTGTGTCTTAAGATTCTCAAGGCACTTATTAGAAAGCGTCCATCCGACTTATGAGAATTTTAACAGTCTCCCTTAGGCCAGACTGCAATTTAAGCCAGGAGTCAAGAACTTCAGTAATCTTTTACCAGCGTCATGCAATAGATCCTGGTTATTTTCAACCAAATTAGACATCATTTTGGATGTTTATTCTCCCAATTAGCTGCTTTTTTTTCCTAATCCTTCTAAGTTTCTTTGATTTATTTTAAAATTCCCTTAGTTTCTGATTACTTCAGCAACTTAAGTGTGGTCTATTGGAAATCTTCAAAGGTGTAGAGGAGAGACACAAAATCATTTATGTAATAAGACTCCAGCTAACAGGCACCCTTAAGCAATCTGAATGCTTATGGAATAGCATGAAAATAGATCCAGAAAATTAAGCTAAAAGCTGGAGAAAAAACAAACTACATAAAGCTGTGCTTTCACAGGACTCATATGTCTAAGTATATAAGGTCTTAACTTTTCTGGAGCTGACATTCTAACAGTGGAAAACGTATAATAAGTAAGTAATCGAATAACTAGAAAAGAAAATTTCAGATGCTATTAAGAGCCTTGAGCCAATAAAGCAGTGTTATGAGAGGTGATGAGGGGGTCCTTTAGAAAGGAGTGTTAGGAAAGACCTCACTTAGGAGCTGGTAGCTGAGGTCCCTATAAGAAGGCGACTATATAAACGTCTTTGGGAAGAGAGGACAGAGAAGAAGAATAGGAAGCATCAGGTCCTAAAGTGAGGGTAAGATTTTTACTTTTGTTGTTTTGTTTTTCTCCCTGTGGAACAGAAAGAAGATCTGGATTGCTGGGACATGGTTAAGAACAGAGTAGAAGGGTATGACATGGATAGAACGTAGGCAGGGACTGAAAGCCGTAACAGCCATTGGACAGCAGAACTCACTGATTTATGCTTGGCACTCCATTCCAGTTGCAGTGTTGAACGTGAGTTACTGGGGAAACTAGCGGGGACCCTATCATTAAAATAGCGATTGTGATGCAAGTAGAAGAGAATTAAAAGTAGTAGTTGCTTAATGAGATTTAAAAATCTCATTTTCTTTTATGTAATAGTAAGTAATGTAGTGCTGATATGGTATATCCTTTCATTTTGAACCTAGGCTGCTCCCAGATTTCCATTCTGCCATCCCTAATGAGGGCAAGAAGGATGGAGGGAAATAGAAAAAAGGTCCCTTCTGAAAGCTGCATATGTCACCTTCCTCTACCCGTGGTCAGAAATGAGTCACACGTCTAAGATGGCTGTCAGGGAGCTTGTGGACTGTCATGTATCAGGCTGATGTCCCAGCCAACATAACAAGCCATGAAGACAAGACTGGGAACGAAAAGAAATAGGCTAAGAGTGGTAAAGTAAAAGTATGGACGTCCTTGAGTTACTGGATTAACATCCTTGAGTTACTGAGCTACCCAACCAGGGACACATTGTCTCCTGGGAATTCTTATCATGTAAGAGATAATAAGCACTTTATATTTCATCCATTATGAGTTCGGCCTTCTGAAACTTGCAGCCAATAGACTGCTGTGTGATAAATCTCTGGTGAAGCAGAGTGAAGGTGCAGTGTCTATCCTCTCCGGTTAGTCTGTCCAAGCGACGCACTTTTATTTTCACTCTTAGGGTACTTAGAGACTAGTCCTTTTGCAAAGTTGATGTCATTTTTAACCCTCAAATCACGAGATAACAGCAGTTGTGCCTTCATGGAGCAAAGTAGAAAGCTGAGGGAAATCTGTAGAATTCACGTCCAGATCTGCAAATGTAAAACCTCAGAGATTGGGGTCTGAATTATATACTTTGCCCACACATACGTAGAAATCGCTGTGATGTTCCTAGGTTGGCCGGGTCTCCATTTTGGTTTTGCCCTGAAAATTCTCCTGTATGGTGTCCTAGGCTCAGTAATTGGAATTCTACCGACAAGGACTTCAATTCCAGTTCTGCGTAGTATTTCACGTGTGATTTAATCTCACTGAGATTCAGCTGTTCCTGTGAAATACAAGGATCGATAAGACTACCTATTTCACTGCACTATAATACGATTAATTGTTTTACATTTATGGAGGTTGGGACCGACACTGTTGCAAGAGATTTACAAACGTTAACTCCTCAAGAGGGAGGTATACGTATGACTCCCCTTGCACAGGTGAGGAAAAAAGACAAAAATGAATAGAGCAACGTGCTTCAGCCCATCAGCCAGCAAGAGCTAGAGCTAGGATTTGACGCCCGGTCTTCTGGCTCTGTAGCGTTTGTTCTCTGCCCCTTCTCTGTGTAAATGAAATATTGCCTGCAGACTGTTTGGCACGTACACATGCAATAGATGTCACTTATTATTTTTACTTTGCGTTTTCCTATCACTTTATTTTGACTTCAGTGTGGGAGAGGTGATTCTCCAAAGATGCGAATTATCCAAGGATTGTGATCACCAGAAGCAGAGGGAAGAGTAGATTTTTCCAAGTGGGAGTAGGGTTAAAGAGTCCCAGCGCTTGAACCAGTCCAGAGCAAGAAACAAATGTCCAGAAGCCTTCCCTGCTCCACATCTGTTTTTATTTTTCAGTTTATCAGCCTGCTGTTTCATGACAGGATTTTGCAATATTCAGCTCCCCTGGTGACTTACAGGGTATCAAGGGAAGAGAGAATAAAGAAGCGCTTTTAGCCAACTTCAGCTTTTCCTTCCTTAAAACTGAAGATAAGCTCTGGCTGGACACCATGAGGTTAGTTGAAAAGGCTGATTCATGCACCTCCCTGTTATCAGCTGGAGAGGGGAAGGCTGGCTTTCCCAGTGCCCAGCGCTGTCGATGGTCCCTTCCCCCAGGGTCAGGATGGTGGTGTGTGAAGGTGAGACCAGCTGGTAGCCGAGCGCTGCCCAGGTAGAGCGCAGCCTACTCTCCTGGGGAGCAGGTGTGGGCGCCTTTGGGAGACAATATCTATGTCTTCACATCAAGGCTGGGGTCTGCTGAGAACGTGAAGAGGAGGAAAGGTACATAACCGTTGGGTTGATCTCCTGCGAAAGCAGCCACTCTTTCGTCAACTACCAGTAGGGAATGGCCTCTGGCCTGTGATTTCTTATAAACCATATTCCATTCATATAAACCAGAGCAAACACTAAGCCAGTGCATCCAACAGTCTACAAGCTCTCATTAGGGCGAGACAACCCATTTTCGGGGAAGGGTGGAGGAGGGGGGGATAGATTGGGAGTTTAGGACTGACATGTACACACTGCTGTATTTAAAATAGATAACCAACAAGGACCTACTGTACAAAAATAAATAAATGAATAAAATAAAGAAGAAGCCCAACATGCATTTTTGTCCTAGCAGAGGACAATTTGTAATACTGTGAATACTTGTAATAAATATCCATGGGGCAAAGACACAGTAAGAGACTATCTCAATATTGCATATGGCTATCCACATATAAGTACGAATTTGTCTCTTTGACTTTAAATAACTTTTCCTACTTACCCACGTAAAGAAATATATATTTAATAATAAACCTGTCTGTATTTCTATCTATACCTCTATACATCCATCTTCATAGATATACATATATATGTGCATGTATACATGTGGGTGTGAACATATGTGCGTGCATACAAAAAGAAAAATCTTCAGGCAAATTTGAGAGGTAATGCTCATCCTTCATTAAACTTGTATGAATGGCTGCCAATTGCTGACAACTGCTCTTTCCTAAACTGGGAAAGATCAACTCCAGATGTTTACCTTCTCCTGGAGGAGACCAGAGCAGTGTCTCTCCTACCAGAAAAGCCACCAGAGTGAAATAAGAAGTGACCCTAGCAACTGTTCTCCTGAATTGCTTCCGGAGTTCAAAAGTACAATTGTCTTGCTCCCACCCCCCTTTCCTGTCTTTCATTCAGCGGCTTTACATAGTTTCTCCCAGGAGGTATAAGCAGAGATTTTAAAGAAAGGGAAACGTTCAGGTGTCTCAAAACAATCAATGCAGGGAGTGGTGGTTTGGAAAGAGATTACTAAAAAACACTGTCAAGACTGAGGCCAGGTTTAGATGTGTCACGTGTTGCGTGAAAGAAGAACCTGGGTTACTCTACCCACAAAACACAAGTTTGCCTAAATAACCTGGATGTTGTTTAGACGCGCGAGGTCAATTTGAATACACAATGGTCAGAATGTTTGCTTGGTTCTCTTTATTTAGCAGGTAAATAGGAAGATGAGTGTTACACAGTGGGATTCACAATCAACAGAGAAACTTTATTATAAACCAGATTTAGCACCATGGATAAAATGTGTAGTTTTTCACAAGAAGAAGCACTCAGCTTACAAAAATGTCTATTTCTAAACCATTCAGCTTTGTTACCACTCAACTTTTTTCTGATTTTCTCATTTTACGACATTAAATTAGATTCACCGTCCCTAACATTTCTCCTTTGCTCGAAACTATCATTTAGAGCAATATTTTTAATACCGTAAATTAAGACTCGAATGGATTTTTAGCTACTCTAAAAGAAGAGCAGACTCGTGCTTGGGATGCTTCTGTTTCTCTCATTTTCTATTTGTCTGAAAACGTCTTCATTTCACCATCATGTTTGAGGATTTTTTTTTTTTTTTTTTTGGGGTAATAATTCTAGATATTGCAGAGAGGTGTTTTGTCTGATTGTTTTTTTCCTACAACACTTTAACGGTGTTATCCCATCGTCTTGCTGCTTTCATTCTTTCTGTTGAGGAGCTAGTGGTGAATATTATGCTTGTTTCCTTGAATGCAGTGTGCTCGTTTTATTGTTCTTTCTTCGAGGATTATTTTTTCAGCCATTCTACCATGGACCTAGGTGTTTTTGTTTTTATTTTTGTATTATGCTTGGAATTCACCAAGCTTCTTGGATCTTTGGGTCGAAGACTTTAATCAGTTTTGGAAAATTCTTTACCCAAGTCAATTTAACAATAGCTCTTGCTTCCTTTGCTTTCTAGTTTCCTTTGTATATTCAATTGCGTATCTATTGGACTGTTTATTATTATCCTATGTTTTGCACATTTGGTTCTGTTTTTTAATTTGTTTATCTATTTTCTCTTTATACGTTTTCCCCTGTTCTTCAGTTTGATCATTTCTATCTACCTGTGTTTAAGTTCACTGATCCTTTCTTATGCAGTGTCTAGTCTGTTCAAAGTTTATTCAATAAACTTAAGAATTGCATTTTCCAGCTCTAGAGTTTCCGCTCTTTTAAATGATTCCTTTTCTCTTTTGAAACTCTCCATCCATCTTTTTCTTCACTTTATGCACACTTTTTCTCTGTTGTCTTTAACGTACTTATACTAGCTACTGCAAGGTCCTGCTACAGTCAACGCAGGGCAGCTCCTCTTTACTGTTTTTCTCTTTTTCACATGGCTTTATACTACGCACGGAGATTTCTCTATGCCTTTCTAGCTGAACCCCAGCCTTACCCTCCACTCTCTCCACTACACACTTAGAGAAATCTTATGGTTGAAATCCAGTGGGTAGAGAGAAGCAGCTTTGATTTTAGGACTTCTCTAGATTCAAACAGGTCATGCCAGCCTGCCTGACTGTTAAAATTTCTATTGGTTTCTCCTTTACTCTAATAGGGAGCTCTCTCTGCCTTTGGCCAGCACAATCCTCTTTCTAGCATGTGCCTAGTCATGGACAATATGGCCCCAGGGAGGAAGCAACTTTTGATAACTGCTCACCTAGGAAGTGAGCTTCCTGTGGGCTTTAGTTTCTTCATAATCCTGTGCATTTACAGATAGATGCCTGAGGTTTATCTTATCTATAGATATAGATATAGAGATAGATAGATAGATAGATATAGATATAGATATATCTATAGATATAGATATAGTTTACAGGTAGAATATATCTTTTTTATTATTGCACTACTTGTTGCAGTGGCAGGTAAATTGCATGTGTGAGCCTCCATACCAGGGGGTGGCAAACTACAGTCCAACAACACTGGGCCACATCTGGCCTGCAGCGTGTTTTTGTACAGCATGCAAGCAAAGAATGACTTTTTATTTTTAAAGATTGTACAAGTAATCCAACCACCAAACACAGGAGAATATGCAACAGAAGATACATGACTTGAAAATTCTAACATAGTCACTGTCTAACCTTTCACAGAAAAAGTTTACTGCTCTCACTCTATCTTAATCAAAATGCTAACATTCTCTATTACTTTCCATTCTTTTATGCAGCAGAATCGAACTGATACAAACATGCTGCCGGCATTCTGGGAGTAGAGGGGTAGAAAGTTGGGAATCTAAGCATTCACAATGTAAACTTGTAATCAACACCTGTTTTCCGCATGAAGCCCTCAGTTCACTGATGTCTCCCAGGCCAGAGGTTTACTCACTCCAGAGAAACCGCCACCAATATTTACCTGCAGGGACAATCTCCTGGCTATGCAAAATGACAAGAGGATCTGGCTGTCTAACTATTTCTTCTTTTTCCAACCACTGACCAATTCCTCTGTGGTACGTTCCTTTACCCTCATTTTAAGAACTCCTTTTGTTACCAGCTCCAGATCTGGGGGTGCTGGGGAGGTCTGCAATACACACGAGGTTGCTTCATAGATTTTCCCAATATCAAATTAGAATTCACTTTTCTGATCTTGTAAGTCGGTTATCACTACTCTATCTTACTTTTATACCCTAACAGTGTAACAGTGTTTTCTCGTGACACATTCTCTTTACTTTTGTGAGATTTTTTTTTTTTCTCCTCTATTCCTTTAAATTATTATACTGGGGTTTCTGGAAAGAAATATAGTCTATGCACGTGTTCTTCCCTCCGTCTTTAACCAGATTTAGCCTCCAGTTGTAAGGGGGTTCATGCAGAGGCAAATTACAGAGGCAGAAACATTTGAAATCTGAACCAGAGGGCAGACATAGGCCATGGCAGAGCAATAATAGCTGTATTTCTCATGCAGGTACTTGTGTAGGCAGTCTTTAAGTGAAGTAAGATAGCTATAAACAAAAGGCACCCTGTCAAAACAATAATGCAAACCACATTTTCATTAAAATAAAATGACAATGGTAATTATACACTCCTTTGCTATGTTGATCTTATCCCAAATTGTAGATGATAGTTACATTGAAGTCAAATTAAATGTTGGCATTCATTCAGAAGTGGTGTTAGTATAGGGAAAGAAACACTGGTTTACTGTTTCTGCACTAACTACCCCTCCCTGATAGTAGGCAAGACACTAAGCTTTCTGGGGCTCCCCTAATGAAAATAATCAAATTCTCTTATTTCACATCTTCAAGGACAATCCCAGCTTTGCAAATTTATCATTTGTCAAAAGAAAATCTGAGCTTGTCTCAATGTGTCAGTATAAAGAAATCATCGGCCTTGGCAATAGAATCACTGCTAAGTTTTACATCTCTATATAACAATGCATATATAGTGTTAAAAATGTTTCTTGTGCAGATATAAATCTTCTTTATACAGTTAGGTAGAAAAAGAAATGTTAATCTGTCAATTATATCAATTCAGGCAATTCACCAAATGAAATCAACAAGAATCACAGGGATTCAAAATACCAGCAATTCTAACCCTGTAATAATCCTCTGATGGTAGAATGACCAAGTTTTACTGTTCTTTAAATAAGTGTTACAGTTGCAGCTATTGGATAATCCTAGCGAACAAAACTACAAATCCTACTAAAGGAGTTTTTTTTGGTACACAATTCTGGATAAGAAATGCCGGGTTAAATTTTCTCTGACAGAGCTAAGTTGATTGATAGTAGATTTGCAAGTTTTTGAAATAAGAGAATGGAGGGAGGAAGGAAGTAATTTAAGGACATGATTTCTCATTTGTAAAGCCCATTTATAATATTCTTAGGGGTACTTTGCTGATGACCGTAAAGCTTAAGGAGATAGATCAAGCTAATTCATTAACTGCTCTATCTTCTTGGAAAGAATTAGAGATGGGGGAGACATTGGTCTGTAGAATTTCAAGTACCAGGGGATTTTTGCAGACTCAGTCTGTGGACAGAACTAACAAACCGAATTGATAGATCATTTGGCTGAATCATATCTTTCAGTCTCAGTAGGGTAATCACAGTCACCATCCCAGGAGCAAAAAATTTTCAGAGTAATAATAATAACAAATAATAATAATAACCACTGACTTGCATTAATCACTTGCCATGTGCTAGTTTATTTCATGGGTGTTTTAGAGGTTTTATCTCATTTCATCTTTACTACAACCTAAGAGAACAACCGTTATTATTTCCCTGCCTTTTATGAGAAAATTGAGGTACAGAGAGGTTAAGTAATTTGGTCACATGTTAGAAGGCAAAGCCATGATTCAAATCTAACCTGACCTCAGAACAAAATTTCATTTTCATTTATAAGCATACTGCCTAGTTAAATGTTTTGTTTCCTCTATTCCTACTCTGTCAAGAAATAGAAAATATTTTTTTCTCTATAAAGACCAAAGAGTTACTTTGTAACACAAAGCCATGTTAGTGAAGCTGGACAAAATAACATAGGAAATAAAAAGAAAACTGGAGTATAAATTTAAAACAGTTTAAGAGGCACAGACCCTTATTACTACAACAATGGTGATTCAAACCATTTTTCTTTTTTGTCAGTTTGGCCCACAAGCAAGTAATTTAAGCTCTTTATTATTTTATTTTTTATTTAAGCTTTTTAAACTCAAGTTTCCTCATCTCTACTCTCATAAGAATTGGAAAGATCAATGTCATAAAGTAGGTAAATAAGCCTAATACAGAGACTACTCAGTGATCAATAGAAGATGGTGATTGAATTATCAACGATAGGATTAGAACTTTCTCTCCAATCAATTGGATATAAATTATGAAAAAGAATCACGTGTCATTTTGGGGGAAATTTGCTCTTGAAGTCTCACCAACTATGCTGGAGGCATCTGTAGTCTTGCTGCAGGATGATTGGTCTGTGGAGTGGCAGGGTAGCAGCAGGTCTGGGAGCTCCTGAGCAATGCACGCTCTGTCCACACCTCTGACCCACCAAATCAGAACCTGCTACTGAGCACAGCCCCCTGCTGGGTCATAAGCACTTTGAGAAGTACTGTTTGTAGAACTAGATAATTAATTGATGGCTTGGATTTTAAAAAGCAGAGGAATTGAGTGAGAATGCTGGATTTCTAGTTCAAATAATTGGAAGACCAGAGAGCTAAAGAAAACATTTTTTCACCATGTGTTTTGTGGTTTTGTTTTGTTTTATTTTTTACGCCTAGAGAAGCAGAAGGGCCAGGAAGAGGAGAGATCATTCGGGAATGGGACATTCCATGAGTGGAACTGGGTCCCCTGAAGTCTGTAACTCAGAAGGAAATGGGGCGAAAAGCAAGGGTGCGTCTGATGTTGCAGAGGGAGCCCCCTCCTTCCAAGGTCTGGGAGAAGGGACAGAGATGCAATCCATTTTGTGGGTAGCGGGGCCGGGAGCTGAAGTTCATGAGCCAATGGCAGGATACCTAGTGAGACAGGTGGAGAGAGCCAGCTTGCGGAAGGTGGGGAAGGTTTAAGGGAGTTGGAATGCAGGAAGGGGAGGTGATTGCAGGGACATGGACGGCCTGACCACTAGGGAGGACCAGGACACTTGGCCACAGTGCTTCTCAGTCCCACGGACTGTAAGGTCTCGAAGAATGGTGAGCCTGAGGGAAGTATCTTTCTACAAAAGCTTGAAGATCCGGGGCAATGGTGATCAATGGAATGGGGGTTCCAAAGCGTGCGTTGCAACGGTAGGATGTGAGGTGCGTGAGTGGGTGCCGTAAAAAGGAACCTGATGGAAGAAATTAGTTATATATATATATCTCAAAATAGGGAAGTGAGCAAAGGAGGTAAGAGACGGCCAAGGGCAGAGTGCATCGGGCTCCTGACTTAGGATAGCAGCTATACAAGTTATCTGGCTGAATACCCAGAGGCTCTGGAGATCCTAACCGTCATGTGCATTTGGTACAATCTAGCTTTGAAACTAAAGAACGTGGAAGAATTAAATAGAGGAGGCCTAATGGCTTTCTGCGATAAAACATCAGGTTCTAAGGGCGAGAAAGTGGACCCTGAAAAGTCACATGTGGTTCCATACTAGTTAGGAATCCACGTTCCAGTGATGGGGCAACTTGCTCAGTTGACTCCTGCCAGCCATCTGGTGTGTACAGCCAACACATAAGGGCAGTAGTACTTGTGGAGGGGCAGTAATACTGCCCCTCTCTTTTCACAATTCTCTTTGTTCCCTTTTTATAATGAAACAATATTATAAGGCTCGCGGCGTCAAAGCAGGAAGCTGATAGAATAGGAGAAATTGATCTGTGGCAAAATAATCCTTCTGAAAAGGAAAAGAGCTAGAGGGAAGGAAAAAATCAAAATCGATAACAAAAGCTAAAAACAAAGAATCAAAGCCTCTCTTACTTCTTTCCATCAGCGCTTTCAGTGACGAGGTACAATATATCAAGCTCAGAAACTCCCCTCCCACCATGAAAATACACCATCTCCTCTAGCTTAAGTTTCTATCAATTAAATACAAAAAAATTCTTAAATATATAAAAATATTCTTATATATTTATAAATATTCTTATATATCTCTATATACTTATTTTTGAATTCTATTTTATATAAAATAAAATAAAATTCCAGCTGAGGAATGGAATTGACATAATATATATACATTACACATATATATTTTAATTTTCAAAAAGCATGCTTTCTTTCTGCCAATGACTTTCAGTCCCCTGTTTCTTCACCCCAGATAAAATCACTATTTACAAGTTTTTATGTAAAAATCTATAGATAGTATGGACATATGCCAAAATTTGTATAACTTCCCTTTTCCATACACTATTGCATTTGTCACACATTATTGAATTCACTATTTGAATTTTACGCACATTATTCTTCCCTTTGCGTGTTTCACCTTATCCTGAAAGCCGGTCCACATTGTTACATATGGGTCCTCTCATTCTTTTCCAACAGCTCTAGCTCCAAATTTTTTAATTTAATGGTGTTACCATTATTTATTTATCGATCCTCTATTGCTGTATTTTCACGTTGTTTCTTAGGCTTTTGCCTTCGTAAGCAATGTCTCATATATACTGTTGTACCTAAGTTTTCACACACATCTAATCTATAACCAAGTTTGTAAGAATGGAATTCTCCCTCTTTTTTTTTTTTTCCTCCAAGTACGTCTTTTTAAAATTGGTATCTAGTTGATTTACAATGTGTTAATTTCTGCCGTACAGCACAGTGACTCAGTTTTACATATATATACATTCTTTTTCATATTCTTTTCCATTATGGTTTATCCCAGGACATTGAATATAGCTCCCTGTGCTACATATTAGGACCTTGTTGTCCACCTGAGGAATGGAATTCTTTATCAAAACATCCCTCTTTAAAATTTGATAACTTTTGACAAATTGTACTTCATACAAGTTTATACTCCCTCACGATATGTGTGTGAGTGTAGTTTCCACATTCTCCTTAATACTACACTTTCTGGTCCTTACTAAACTAATTTATTTTAAATAAAAAATTTTTGTAGTTTTAATTTTAATTTTGAACATTCTCACGTTTAAATTTCATATGTCTTTGAACCTCTGGGAGTTAATCTGTTCCTGTCCAACCTTGTTCATATACTTTTTATTTGCTCCCACTCAGGCTGAAACTTCTAACAAGTCTTTCCAGAATGTTCGAAGACAAACCGAAGCAGGCGCGACATGGAGAGCAGTGTACACCTCTTACTGGATGGGACTATTGTGGGGAATCTGCTTCTGGGTGCCTCACATGACACCTCCAGTCCTACTCCAAGTCAATGCCATGCTTTGAGAGCCAACAAGTTTTCACGATGGGAAAGTCATCCTCTCACACTCTCGTCTCATACAGAGTGTGTATATACATATGCATACACATGTATGTAGGGCTTAAGTCCTCTTCCAGCTTAATTGCAAAAGCAAAGAGGCTTTTACCACATTTTTCTCCAAGCAGGGCTTCTAAGCACGCCTAAGTGAATCACCAGATACAATGTTGACTACGTCACTGATTATGAAAACCTGACCTGGAGTGAAAGCAGAGAGAATGCAAAAGAAAGGATTCATCTGAGGGACAATATTTATAAATAACTGGCAATGTCCAGGGATGATCGGGTAAAGCACAGGGGTAGAGGAAGGGGGGGGGGTCCCGCGTGGCCCCACTGTGGGAGCACTGAAGTACCACAGAGGCAGAGCTATGGCTTCTAGAAAGATGAAGATCACAGACCGTGAGGGAGGCAGAGGCAAATTTTTCACATAAAATCCCCTTGTTGCTTAATTATGTGCTCATTTTTATACACAGTTTCCTTAAGTTATGTATTGAAAACCTAAGAAAAATAAACACGTAGGAGGCAACTTAACCAGAACTATAGGGAAGTATTATTTTGCAACAAGTCATAGTAGCCGTGTTTCAACAGTGCTGAGAACCCTTATCTAATTGGATCAATTCATGAGGCCCAGTGATGGTGCTCTGACGATGTGAAAGCCAGATACCGTGTGGTTGCCTCAGCCAAGTAGTCTGCGCCAGCTGTTGAGACCTGGCGAGACAGAGAAGGCAGAGCTCACAGCTGTTGGGAGACCCCTGTGTTGCCAGCTTTCTGCAAGTTCTGACTGGCTGGGACCCTTTATTTCTGCGGAATTGTTCTGTGGCTGGGAAGAAACGCTGCCTCAGCGAGGCTCTGGGAAGCCCACGTTTTTGGGACAGTTGCCAGAGAGGGAATGGAAACCTAAGAAGAGCAATATGGAGCCTCTGACGTTTCGGATTTTGACACAGAGCATTTCTGAAGGCAGTATGCCATTAGCTAGAACATGCAGCAAATCACCTGGACTGAGCCATTGACCAGTAGAACCAATGAATAATGGATGGGGACGCACATAATGATGGGGCATGAGGGAGACATCTTTATGGTGTAATCTGGCTAATGAGTTAGCATTCATGAAATTTCAACGGGACAGCTATCTTGGGGTTTCGGGTGCTCACAGTTTGCCCAGCCCCTAATTCGTTGCTTTGATAGGAAATATCCCAGTGTCTAGTCTCCCATGTATACACTTTCAACTTATGAGACTCCCGAATGGCCATTAATCTCTGTAGCTGATGAGTCTACCTCTTTGTGTCCATGATTATGGGCTGTGGGAACAAACATATTCTCCAGCGAACATGCAAGAGTGAATGAGTGTGTCAGGATCTATTTGAGAACTCATGCATCAGACAATCATCTATGGTTATTTATCTTAAAACGATCTGAGTTATAACTCTAAAGTGAGTCCATATAAAAATAATAACATTTTTTACAAGCTCAGCCATTCTGTTGCCCTTCCACAACGCTGTACACAATTTCTCAGTTCAGAAAGAGGAAGTGAACTTCTTATTGGTCTGACTGTTCGGCTCTCCAGCCATGGTTTCACGATTTAATTTTATTCAAAGGCATTTCACAAAAATATCTACCTACCCATTGCATCTGAAATGATGCCTGGAACTATATATGATTAAATTAGAAATGAGATCAGGGTTAGAGCTGTAAAAAATGTGGGTAAGAGTCTATGCTGAACTCCCCTACCCTGAGGTCCCCAATCCCTTGATACATACAGTAGAATTCCTATTTTACTCTGAGTGTCATGCTCCATTAATCCTTGGACCTCGAAGTGTATCTGACAAGGGTGATGTTGCATATTATAGAATAAAATTTCTCAAACTCTGCCCATCTGTTAGTGATACAGTCAGTCTAAGTGTCCTATGTATAGAACATACATACATTTCCTGCACCACACAGTCTTTCAAATATTTGCTCTTGGCATTGGAAGGTGTCCTACTGTCATAACAGACAAGTCATTCATTAAGCTGTCAGCACCTTGCTACCCTGCTCCCATAGAGGGCCCATTTCTATATTTTCTATTTCTCATTGGATGAACTGTTCACTCTTCATGAGCTGAGCAGTTACTCTCATATGGGTGCAACTGAGTTGTTCATGTCAACATATGTAAACCAAAGCTCTGCTTCTTCGTTTCTACTGGTCCAACACTTGCCTGGTGGAGGGTACTAATGGGTTGGAAAACCAGCTTAGACTCATGAGAGTTACTTCAGTGTCAATAAGATGCAGTTCTTGGCTGAGACATCTAAGGAAGGGGCATTAAAAGCAAAGGAGTAGAACAAACAAGTAACAGCGAAAAAATGTGATTGATTATAAACATTGTATGAAAATCTGAAGGGGAATTAAGAAAGGCAGTTAGATACCCAGGCCTATATGTTATAACTATTTGGAACAGATTATGTGGGAGATTACAAAAATATATTTAACCTAAAATGAAAGCATCTACTATGACATATATACATGGGACATAAAAGATGATGAAGTGAATTCCTGAAAAATTAGAGCTAAGCTCTATTGATTTTTATCTTTGATTTTATTGTTTCTATTATAAGAGGGCTTGTGTTTATGACACGCTGACTATTCACTCAAGAATTAAGAAAACAATTCATTTGCTTTTCAAGATCTTAGAGTAGTTTTTGAAATGTCCAAGCCCTTCCCCTGCTCTTCTTCTTGACCTGTTGTCTAGTTCATGATTAATTGTATTCTAGAGAGCAGGAAATGGACAAAAGGAGGGGGAAACTTAAATTGGCTAATTTCACTCCTAATTAACAACTTTGATTCAAGCATTCCAGAAAGTAAATTAAAATCTTTAACTTCAATGAGCTCCATTGATAATCTGTACTTTCCAGTGAAATATGCACTCTGCATCATCAGCTATAATAGAACTTAAAAGATTGATGATAAAATGTGAGACAAACACTCGCACATCACCTTTCTTGGCTTGGCCTTGTTATTATGGGATAGAGATGTTAATACATTACGATACATAGGATTTATTATTCTGAATTTACTCTGGCATAGAGCTAGACAAGACCACCTCACTCATCAATTAAGTCATTGCATATTTTGTGATGGACACATTGCCCTACTCACTTGAAGTTTAATGCTCATGAGGGTTAAACGTTCTCTTCCCCAGGCCTACAGAGTAGGCATGGAGAGAAAAAGCTAATTTCCCCACCATGACAAAAATATCAGATGGAGTCACCCCATCCCCGAAGCACAAATGAAAATGGCGAGAGACTCAAATGAAATTGTTATACTAATTTACCTTACTAGTATTGCCTTTCCATAGAATAACACAGCTAGAATATTTTATGGTCCACATAAAAATTCCATTTTTTTCTCCACCATTTTCCAAGAGAAACTGTTTCATTTTTTTTGGACCAAGATAGGACAGAATCACTGTTCCATTGTCTTATTATGTACAGATGGTCCCCAAATTACAATGGTTTGACTTACAATTTTCTGACTTTACAAGAGTGAGAAAGCAATACGCATTCAGTAGAAACCACATTTCAAGTTTTGAATTTTGATCTTTTCCCAGCCCAGCGACCTGCAGTAAGATACTCTCGTGATGCTGGCTAGCAACAGTTACCTGCAGCAACTGGTCACTTATAGCCACGTGATCACGAGGGTGAACAACCTATACACTTACAGCCATTCTGTACCCAGACAACCACTCTGTTTTTCACTTTCAGTACAGTAATCAATGAATTCAAATTGCATGAGATATTCAACACTTCACTATAAAATAGGCTTTGTGCTAGATAATGGTGCTCAACTGTAGGCTACTGTGGGTGTTCTGAGCACCTTTAAGGTAGGTTAGGCTAAGCTATGATGTCTGGTAGGTTAGGTGTATCACATATGCATCTTCAAGTTATGGCATTCTCAATGTACAGTGGTGTTATCAGGATGTAACCACATCATAAGTTGAGGAAGATCTGTATTGTCTCTGTTTTATTTTGTAACTTTAAGAAGATTAACTTTACACAGCAGTTGATCACTATCGTGTATGTGTGTGTTGTGTGTGTGTGTGTGTGTGTGTGTGTGTGTGTGTGTGTGAGCGTGTGGGTAAAAATATTTTCTACCAGTCAGGTTAACTTGTATTCTGTATTTAAGTTGAAATGTACATCCCTTTGATCAAATATGTTAATTCTGTTATCTCCTGATTTATATGGTGGTCAGAAATTTTATATGTAGGCAGTATTTGGTTGAACCAAGACCTTGGAATAACTTGCTCCACAGGAATGGTGTTCAACTCTTCTATCATGCAGCTGTGATGATTTTTAGAGCTTGGATGAAGAAAAGAGCAAGAGTAATAGAGGTATTATATCATTTGAGAAATATGAGTTCCAGTTGGTATTTAAATAACAATGGTTAAGAGAAAAGCACTGGTGAAAAATTACTTGTTTGGGGCAGACTGAAAAAAAAATCTAAGGAAAAGGAAAAGAGGAAGACCAGAAAATGCTAGCTGTAGACTTTATCAGTCTATGTCACCTCAAGTCATCCCTACAGAAACCAACAGAACGGTGAGTGGTTTATGTTGCTAGATCAGAGAGACCCAAAATCGACCTATGGCGGCAGATCCAGTCTCTTATCCAAGAGGAATTTGAAATAGCATTTTCTTCTGTTTGATCAAATTCTTAGCATATTATTATTATTTTTTAAAACTGCAGTACAATTTTACATCTGACAGAATTATACTCTTTAACATATGTATTATTTCTGATGTAAACTGCTAAGTCCCAGTTACTGCCTTCTACAATTTAACTCTCTCATTTCCAATAAATCATCTTTAAAAACTTACAATTTCATGATAAGTATGGAATTCAGAGATTATTTCCATCCATTTTTTTCCAATAAGAAATTCAGAATCAGAGACTCTTAATGACACATATGAAGTCAGTGCCTTCTTTAGGGAAAGAATGGTGTCTGTTTTATCCCTCATCAAACCTCTAGTACTTAGCTAATTACATAAAACCTGGTAGGTACACCATAACTATTTGATTAGATGAATTATTTAAAAAAAGGAAAAGCCAGAGTTTTAGGTATTTCTACAGATCAAAAATTATTTTAAAAAATTACTTTTTGTTCTAACATTGAATCTACATTAAACGTTAGTTCTTCCAGGAGATATAGCTTCTATCACCAGATTCCAAACAGAAACCAATGCTAATAATATGATGGTTGACAATCTGTTGGTCAATCAATTGCTCTGGTCTCTCTGACTAAACCCTGTAATTATGGTGAGTATATGGTATAGATTTCCCAACAAATTCCAGTTTCGGAATCCTTCCTATTGTTCCCAGAAATATACCTATGGTTGCCAAACATTGTAAGTTGTAAATGCCTTTTCTTGTTAGTTCAGAAAATATGACAACTGTCTCAAAAAAAAGTTTGCACGCCAAAATATGATCTAAAAATACTTTCAAAGCTGTGCTTATCTCGTGGAAATTAGGATAATTCCAAGAAGATACGATAAATAACAGCAAGGAATAAGAATTAAAATAGTAATTTAGGGGCTTCCCTGGTGGTGCAGTGGCAGAGAATCTGCCTGCTAATGCAGGGTACACGGGTTCGAGCCCTGGTCTGGGAGGATTCCACATGCCGCGGAGCAACTAAGCCCGTGAGCCACAACTACTGAGCCTGTGCGTCTGGAGCCTGTGCTCCGCAACAAGAGAGGCCGCGATAGTGAGAGGCCCGCGCACCGCGATGAAGAGTGGCCCCCGCTTGCCACAACGAGAGAAAGCCCTCGCACAGAAACGAAGACCCAGCACAGCCAAATTAAAAAAAATAATAATAATTAAAAAAAAATAGTAATTTGGTCAAGGTAGTTAATGAGAGTAAAAGTTCATATAGGAGACAAACTTTAAATATAATTATTACAAGGGGGATAGATAAAGGCTATGCTATTTGAACAGAAAGTGTGAAGGTACACATAGATGAATTAGCAATTTTTCTGTATAAATGAGAAAGCAGATTAGCATGTTAACCTTATCTAATAGGGATCTGATTGAAGACACTCACACAAAATAATATAATGAGTACAGCAATGACACAGAAAATATTAGTGAAATGGGTAAATAAATTAATGGAGTTTTCAAAACCCCAGATCTGTTTCAATCATCTTCATTACCAGTAAACATTCGCAATTATATTCATTCAGAAATAAATCCGTTCAGTCCTGTTCAATTTAGTTTCAGAGACGGATTTCTATAAGCCTGCGTATGTCACAATAGGTATAACTTAAGGGGTTCATTATAATGTTGAACCAAATTATAAAAAAGTTGGAATTTATTTTATAATCACTCTAATTTACTTGATGGTTATGTTGTTCCAGTTAATTATGGTGTTGTTTTTAGTCAACTTTATATGTAGTTGTTTTCTTTTATTTCTTTCTGGGCCGCACCATCTGGCTGGTGGGATCCTGTGGGATCCCCGACCAGGGATCGAACTCGGGCCCTCAACAGTGAAAGCACACAGTCCTAACCATTGGACCTCCAGGGAATTCCTGATTGATTTTTATATATACATCTAAATGACTCTCTGAATTTGGTTGGACTCATGACTCCACCAGCATTCGTTTGTCTTCCTGAAAATGGTCGAGTTTCTAAGAGTCAGATTTTCACAAACAATAAATCTATTTTCTCAGGCTTATCGGCTTGCAACTGGGGAAGCACCGGTAGCAGAACTGTAAGCAACCTCTCCTTAACAATCAGGAATCCACACGCGATCACTTATTTAAATGCATATGTTGGAATTATTTGGGGGTCTGATTTCTTTTAGGGTTAAGTGTCTTATGAACGTTTCGTACGAATGTTTTTTATTTCTGTAAAGTTGCCTGGGTGGTTTGATAAGTATAGGGTCAATATAAACAGCATTCCGAAGAAACCTGACAAATAACATTTTGCAAAATCAAAATTTTGTAAAATATAACATCATCATAAGGAACAGCCAGTCACACACAAAAATGAGTCCCTGATCAGCGGCAGATTTAGAGACTAAAAACTGCGCAAGTTCAAAATACCTCTTTTGGAATTTTTATGTTTCAGCCAGGGAGATAGATCTATCTCTATACACCCACTCCCTTCCTCAAAAAAACAGAAAAAAGGAAAGAAAAAAATATAATCCAGAGACGTGCAAATATTTAATAATATTCCTTGTGCTACAAAAGTCTTATATCTACGATATTCAAAATTCTTAAACAAAAATAATACCCAACTATCACCATTGACATCTTGGAGTTTGTTTTCATTTGGGGGTCACAAGTCACTTACCCCAAAAAAGAAAACTCCATGAGAGGGTAACTTGTGTTCTGGAAACCTTAGAATTCTTAGTTTAAAATTCTATGTGCTTCTTATTCAATAACATACTGTATTTACTTAAGGAGAAGTTATTCCTGGATAATGTTCACATCCAAATTTTTAGGTTGAATGAAAACAAGAGCGAAATAAACTTGGCAATTAGGTGAACAAAGTTTCTGGTTTAAAAATGGCCTCTGTCTAGAAGGGCTGTACAAAGCTTCTCCCAAACCCCTGCTAAAATGAACTATGTAAAGACAGAAAAGATTTCATCGTCTGACCTCATAAACTAAGATTGACAGACAAGCTAAGGCCTGGGTCTGGAAGGAATTTTCAATAATTGGAAGTCAGACAGACTTGAGTGTATTGACCAGTTGGTGCCCTGTGTGTGTCATCTTATGAAACAGACCATGGGACAGAATGAGAGATGCTGGGAAGATACAAACCTGATTCACACCTCCCCTCCCCACCCCGGGCTCAGGCACAGAAGCAGGGTCTACACTGTCCAAGACTCTCTTTCAGTTGTGCTCTTCTCCACTCCCTCCTCAGCCCCATTCATTCTGAATGTTCTTCTAGAAACTGAAACTCCAAGAACTATCTACATAAAAAGAGAGAGGGGAACAAGAGAAGCAGGGGCTGGCAGTGCAGTGCTAAATCCTTGGCAGTGCAGAACCACAAACAAAACACAGCTCAAGGTGGATTGTAATTGTTCATAAAGATATGCTAGGAGTGCTGTACATCCCTTAGTTCTTCAGCTGCAAATCTGAAGACGAGTTTTGCTCAGCAAACCAACGGTGAGCAAAAGGTCAATCGGTAACTCTGAACATTACATTTGGGTACGGTACCTTCTTGCTCGCTGGATGATTAATAAAAGTAACGATGATAATAATTATAAGAGCAGTTACTAAAAACCTACTATGTGACAAGTATTATTCTGGCACTTAGAAAATGTTAATCATTCAATCCTCAAAAAATCCTGTGAGGTGGGTGTGATTCTCCCCATTTCTCTGATGAGACAACAAAGGCAAAGAGAATTCCAGTTAAAGTAAATTTGCCCAGAGTTATACGGTAGTAAGAAGTGATGAAGCTACGGTTTCAACCTGGGCATGTCTTGCAGTGTTCCAGAGTGTTCTTTCCATCAAATAGAGTTAAAATCTTCATAGCAGGAACCACTGGATGGAGCCGCAGATGGGATTCATGTTATTTCCTAATATTCTTTGCATGAATACTTTCTTCAGTGGTGTAAGGTGTTAAGGAGATTTTAGGAACCACTCCTCTGCTCCTTTTTCATGAGCTCAAACTAAGTGTTGAGAAAATACGGTTCTGAAGAGCCATAGAATTCAAATCAAAATCCCCTGGAGAACTGTCTAACTCTCCACTTCGCTTTATCTTTAATTTTGAGTCTAATGTGGATTTCCTGAAAATGTTGCCAGTTTATAGTATTTTTTTCTTCTGTGCCTTTTGAAAAATGATATGTGTGACTTACCCAAATCTGAGTGAATATGACAGCAAATCCAAAGAGACTGAGATGCTGAAACCAAAGCTGCCTGAAGAGCTTCTTCATTTCTTTACCAAAGAGGGAAGGGGTGAAGGAAAAGACAAATGTCCCCTCGACAGTCTCCTTCCCTTTTTCTTTCCTTTTCTGTGACTTCTGTTCACTAACTTGCCACTGGCTCTTAGCATAGATTGCCTGCCCCTTTCCTGTTCCTACTCGTGGAAGTATGTGCTGCCAATGCTGGTCCCTGAAGCAACAGTCTGGATCCCGAAGGCATCTTAGAAGATGACGTGTGCACGAATCATACTGATTAAAAGCAAACAAAAAGCAACAGGAGGGCTCCCCTGGTGGCGCAGCGGTTGAGAGTCCGCCTGCCGATTCAGGGGACACGGGTTCGTGCCCCGGTCCGGGAAGATCCCACGGGCCGCGGAGCGGCTGGGCCCGTGAGCCATGGCCGCTGAGCCTGCGCGTCCGGAGCCTGTGCTCCGCAACGGGAGAGGCCACAACAGAGAGAGGCCCGCGTACCGCAACAAAAAAAAGCAACAGGAATACAACATCACAACAAAACAACTGTCCAGGAGACTGAACCATCGCTTCTATGTTGTCAGAGCCATCAATCCTAAATTTAAATAAACTAAGTGATCAGGGAAAAAAAGTGAAAGAAGATGAAGAGGAAAAAATAATATACAGACACTAAACTCTGAGTTTTCTGGGCAAAGTGTGAGAAGCAAACATTAATTGACAACTATGTGTGATACTGTCAGGAAGGGTCTGTATTTTTGACATACAGAGGAGATAGAAGTAAGAAAGTAATGAGTAGGAAGAATGAAGCCAAACTGGACATTGGAGTAAAGCTTTGTACTCCCCCTGCCTTGTGCTTGCAGTGTTCAGTACCTATTTATTTTTTGGCCAAGTCCTTTCCTCACCCTCTTCCTTTCTAATACGAGAGACTTCTGTAGAATCCTTTAGGGAAAATGGAGAGAACACAGATTAGGTGTAGAGACAAGCCCAGATTTACACCCTCACTCCCTAATGTTTCTAAATCCCATAGTTTAATAATAATATATATTTTAGGGAGTTGTTGAACGCAGATAATGCATGGAAAGGAAACGGCACATAAGAGGCATTGAGTAAATGTTTATTATTATTATCAGTGGTGATAGTAGTAGTTGCACTATTAGATAAGCTACCGTGAGAAGCTCTTACAGATACAGAATGTAACTCTCACAAATTTAGGCAAAGAGGGTCAGAATGAAAAGGTGGAAGGGATTCAAGAATGTGAAGTTAATTTGGACTAGATATCACTTTATTCCCTTTACTTTTTTTAAAGATCTGTCGGAGTTGATTAGTTAGCAAATTTGAGTAACTCAATGAATCAGGGTCAACTGTGTCACTGGTCCCCAAGCTTACAGCTAATAAAAAAGTCATAATAATTTTATACACTTGCAGAGGTGCTCTGAAGGAGAAGAGTGGTGCGGTAGGTTGTTACAATCATGACTCCCGACACATCTCGCCTTTTTGTGTTCAGCACCTTTGTAATGGGTAATGGTCGCTCCTTACGTCAAGAAGTGGGGTCTACTTTACCACCTGTTTCTCTTGCTTTTTCAGTTGCTTTGCCCGTTCTCACAGGAAGAAAGAAAGCTGTGTGAATTCTGAAGCCCAGGTCTTCACAGATTGTGTAGCTTTGGCCCTTGCTGTCTTGGAACCCGGAAACCACTACGGGGTGAAAAAGTTCAGTCAAGTCCAGTGGAGCCTGAGAGGTCAACTGGAGGAAAACCAAGAAGCCCCAGCTTATAGCCAAAGTAGCAAAGCCTATGGGTGATGCCATCTCGGAAACTCCAGCCCTAATCTTGCCGTCAGATGACTGTAGCCACATGAGTGATCCCAGGAAAGACCAACAGAAGAACTTCTCATGTTGCCAAGGCAGAGAATCGTGAGAAACAATAAAGAATTTTAAGCCACTCAGTCTTGAGCTGGTGTGTTATACTGCAACAGATAACTGAAAGAGAAATTGGTTAGCTGGGAGTGAGTTGATGCCATTACAGAAAGCTCAACTATTTGGCATTATCTTTGGGCGCATGTGACTATAGTCATCTGCTGTCCTCTGACACCTGTGAGGCACCGGTTTGGGAGTACTGTGGATCCAGCTATAAACAAAACACAGCCTTTATAGTTAAGATATGACACACTCTCTCATCAAGGAGCTCTAACGAGAAGGCAGTATAAAATCGCTGCTATGGAAGAATCACAAACAAATGCACGATGACATAAAAGAGAGGAAAGAGGGGTTGTGGGAAACTTCATGAAAGACCAGGCAATTGAGTGGGACTCAGAGAATAGTCAGCACGGCAACAGACGAAAGATGGGGTTGATGAGCACTCCAGCTGTAGGCATATCCTGAGCAAAGGCACAGAGGTGAAAAAGCACAGGGGAGGCTCTGGAGGTGTGAATGCCCCAGCGTGACAGGTGTATGACGTGCAGGAGAAGAGGCAGACTTGGAGGAGCAGGAACTGTCTTGGAGGTAGAGTGCCAGGCTCTGAGGTCAGGCTAGTAGATTGGACTTCCAGGCCCGAGAAGAACTGGGAGAGCGTGAGTCAACCTGATGTTATCAGTAACACTTGAGGAGCTAGCTCCCCAAAGGGCTCAGGATCCTGTATATGCACAATTATCAAATTTTCCTGACTTTTCTGGATTCAAGACACTTTCTCTTTTTTATATAAATTTATTTATTTAATTTATTATTTTTGGCTGCGTTGGGTCTTCGTTGCTGCGTGCGGGCTCTCTCTAGTTGCGGCGAGCGGGGGCTACTCTTCATTGCGGTGCGCGGGCTTCTCATTGCGGTGGCTTCTCTTGTTGCGGAGCACAGGTTCTAGGCGCGCGGGCTTCAGTAGTTGTGGCACACGGGCTCAGCAGTTGTGGCTCACAGGCTCTAGAGCGCAGGCTCAGCAGTTGTGGTGCATGGGCTTAGTTACTCCGCAGCATGTGGGATCTTCCCAGACCAGGGATCGAACCCGTGTCCCCTGCATTGGCAGGCGGATTCTAAACCACTGCGCCCCCAGGGAAGCCCCAAGACACTTTCTGATGTTATATGTACTTCCCTTATACTATTTTTTAAAACAAAGTATTCTGAAATACACATTTGTTTTTCTCTAAAACAACAGTAAACAATATAAACAATGCTATGGCTCAGAGAACTATAGGATATTTTTGTTTGTGTATATTTATTCTCTGTCCAAAAGTAAGGAGATATTTACATGAAGTGAAAAAAACTAGAGGGATGCTTTATGGTCTTAATTATATCAGCACCATTCTCTGATGTAATCGTCTGGTTTTTCTTTAACGAAATTGCTTAAATCTACTTGCTACTCAGACTGAGCCACCATTATTTCTTAATCGAAGTCGACCAAATGTCATTTGATGTACTCCATTTAGTCTCTTTGGCCCTCACTTCTATTGTCAGATATTATCCTGTGTGTACATGCTTCTACTGATAACATTCATATTTAAAAATAAACTAGAACAGAACAGTTGATCGCATCACTTCAGTTGAGATATTAGCAAACTAAACATACATAAAGGGTTAGATTCACCAACACAAGGGGCGAACAGTCTCATCGAGGCTTCCTATTGTGATTTCACCAAATACTAGGCTGACCTTAGAAATCAACATGATTACAATAAAAGACGACACATATCCCCTGTGTAATCAGCGGTTTATTATCTAACACATGATTTAAAATTCTACATTCAGACACCACCATGAACAGGCCTCCCATTGTCCCTCACAACATTGTGTGCTAACATGCAATATTCCTTTAAAATCTCCAAAAGAAAAGAGGCAAACACCAGCTCCAGGCCAGACAAGAAGCCTGTGAAACTTCAGACAGTTTTCATCACAGCTGGCCAGGCCTGGGCAGTTTCAGACAAAGGACTTCCGCCTTTATCTGGCCCTTATTTTGATGTCTCATTCAGCTGAAGATAAAAGGAAAGATGTGCTTTGAAATTTAACCATTAGGGTGGCAAAGAAATCCTCATGCAAATGTCACCCATACATGAATTCGAGATGAAGTCCACATTTGTCATTGCGAACTTAGAGCTTGTTAGTATTTTTTTCCTCCCAAAGCAGTCGGATACAAAACTCTGGATGAAATATGAGTGCTGGATTTAGTTCAGTTGGAATTCTTCAACTTACACATCTTATTTACAAAAAACTCAGACAGAGGAAAAAAAAATATATGGAAAGACTATGAGAAGGGATAAAATAAAAAATGGAGAATGGGATATTATGATACACTTTAGGTTTAGGTAACCCAGGAGGCTAGGGAGACTCCGTATCTGTCTTCGAAAATCTTATCAATTTGTATTATGAAAATGAGCTAGCTTCTTGGAAAGAGCGACGTACAGTTCTAAAGAAGCTTGCACGTTTACAGAAGGAGACTGGCTTGAGAGATATGGACAAGGTGAGGATTTGCTCTCTACATGTCGAGACAGAAAATTTTGCAAACTGCAAAATGTTAATTGGATTCATTTTCAAACTTAGAATAATTGAGCATGTATCTTCCGTGTATAGTTTCTCGTTCTCCTGATGCAGAAGTAATTTTCCGAAGTTGTGATTCCAGATAGTTTGTGTGGTTTTATGAGAATTTTATGTGTGTTCCTCTATTTTTGCCGTTAAAAACTCCAAAGAAAATGACTCCTCACCCCCCCCACCCAGTTCTCAACATACAAATCCATAGTTGAATGAAGTGGGTGATTGAGTCTGGAAAGGATCTGAAGAAGTTTGTTTTGGAACAGAAGATTGGACGTTAGGGAAACTCACGATGGTTGTGATAAAATAACTGGAGGACTCTCAAATAAAAGATGAACATTACTTGATCTAAGGCAGAGCTAGGAACAACATGATAATTGCAGTGAAGAAAAATATGTTGCTATAATTTAACGGAGCCCAAAATGAGTGGTATATCTTATAAGGTAGGGAGGCTGGCAGATTACCCTCCTGCATTTATGCCTTCTGAACAGATTTTGGGGATGTAAACTTTGGAGGAGAGTTTGGGAATACAAGGATATAATTTCTGCCTTAAGGATTAACAGTTTCTTGGAGGCAAAGTGAATAAAAAGTATCGTCAGTTATGGTGGGTACAGCAGAAAAGCTCATAAATGAGTCATTTAAGTCCACTCAAGATAAGTATATGTTGAGAAGGCGTCTTGGAATTCTTCCAGAGTGGAACACTTCAGTTGAATTTTGAAGGAAAAGCAGGAGATAGCCCAGGTTGAAAAAATATTCTATGATTATTTTAAAAGGAATTTAATTGTTAGTTCAAATATTATACCAAATGATATTTAAATCCAATCCATTTCTGAATTAAGTGATTTCAGATGTCAATTTAAATTCATGATTTAAAAGTTTTGACCTTATACCACATACAAAAATTAAGTCAAAATGAATCAAAGGCTTAAGTGTAGGACTGAAAAAACATTGGGGATGTATGAGATATATATGTGTGTATATATGTATATATGTTCATTTTATATATATATATATATATATATATATAGTACAGCTGCTATAGAAAGCAGCAGTGGTGATTCCTCTAAAAATTAAAAATAGAATTAGCTTATGATTCAGCAATTCCACTTTTGGAATTTATATACGCAAAAGAACTGAAATTGAAAGCAGGGTCTTGACTAGATATTTGTACACCCATGTTTATTAATAGCATTATTCACAATGGCCAAAAGGTGGAAACAACTCAAGTTTCCATCAAGGAATAAATGTATGAAAAAAATGTGGTATCTACGTACAGTGGAAGACCATTCAGCTTTAAAGAGGAAGGGAGTTTTGACACGTTATACAGCATCAATAAACCTGGAGGATATTATACTAAGCGAAATAAATAATAAGCCAGTCCAAAAAAGGGTGAATCCTGTATTTTTCCACTTATATGATGTACTTAGAATAGTCAAATTCATAAAGACAGAAGAGTGGTGGTTGTGAGGAGATGGGGTGAAGGGAACTGGGTACGCTTATTGTTCGATGGGTACCGCGTTTCAGTATGGCAAGACAAGAGTCCCGGGGACGGATGGTGGTGATGGTTACACAGCAATGTGAATTAACTTAGTGCCACTGAGCTGTATATCTTTAAATGGTTAATATGGTAAATGTTGTTATGTGCATTTTACTACAATTTTTAAAAACTTTAAAGAAACGTTTATAGTTAAAATATAATGTATTAAGGTGCTTTCCAACTTTTGAGAAGTTTTTTTTTTTTCCTCTTTTTTTCGAATTAGTGAAAAAAATGTATTGGGAAGTAAGTAAGGGGTAATCGTTCTGCAGGATAATCTACGGCTAAAATCTACGTTGAAAGGCTTTATGTGACTGTTTTTTTCCACTTAGTTTGCCTCCCAGCTGCATTTTTGTACACGAGAAATTCGTAGTAGTTAACTACAGATTTGTCCTCACAGGACCTTTACTGTTACACCCTTAAATCCTCGTAGTATTTCAATGTGGTTTGGGGAAGAGAAAGGGATCATCTTAACATACATGCTCTGCCTGAGGCTTCGGCATCCAAGAAGATGATCTAGTCCAGTTACGATACTTAATAACACAAATCATTCTTATTATCATAACATTTAGTTTATTGAGTCCTGCCCAAGTGTCAGTAACTGTGCTAAGTGCTTTCCATGCACTACCATATTTAATTGTAAGTTGTTTTTCCCTGTGTACCCTAAGAAGAGTATCTTAAAAATATTACACAGCTTCAATACCCTTCTGTTTGAAAAAAAAATTGTTTAATACATGTATTTCCTTCCGATGAGGAAAACAGAAACTCTAAACTTCTCATTAGTCTGAAAGACCACTCCAGGTCTACATCATGGCTTATAATAAGGTTGAGATTCCTTTTAAGGAAATGAATTGTATCTGGATTCAGATGCTTTAGGAATTGATGGGAAAATCTGAGTGTGGCTGACAAAGGCAATGAAAAACAAAACAAAACACTAGGCATATTTAAGTTTTTATGTAATGGGAGCCTTATTATGGGAAACTTAGCATATGTAAAACCTCAAGCCTGAGACAACAGAAAAATGAGTTAAAAGCATGACGTCTATTTTGAGATTGTTCATGTAAGGAATAAACCTTCAGTTACCCTTTGGGGAACTAAAAATTTTTATTGCCTATTGAATACTCACACATTAAACAATGTCCAAATAAAATATTGAATGGAATAACAAAGGAGAACTTGTTAATGGCTAGCTGGTTATAATCAGATGAAATTACACTGTTTATTTTCAAGTAATCTAAGACAGAGGGGACAATGGACAAATTATACCAAGCTTGAAATATCCTGGGCCAACAGTACCTGTATCCTGGTGGCAAGAGGGTTTTAACTATATAACAGCACAGCTTGACTGTCTGAGCATCGAGCGTTATTCTTCCGAAGTCTCCCTAAAGCACTCGACACCAGTGATCAGTTTGCCTCTGACACAAAAAACATCTGTGACCTGAAAATTATACAACTTTATTTTACAGGCATAACTGAATTGAAATCAAAAGCCCTCTCCCTGATTTTTTAAAAAATCAGAAATATCCACCACTCAGAAGATGAGAATGGGTATTTCTTCACTCAGTGTGGCAGGAACGGCTCCTGACCCCAGTTTATAGCGCAGAGTCATTACTGAGCACAACTGCAGAGGCAACAACTACATCTGTCAATTCCCTTTGCATCTAAGTAGAGTCAACCAACTCTTTCTCACCAAGGAAATGCGAGCGAAAGTGGTGTGAGTCACCTTGGGGCTGAAGTTTTTAAGAAGTGGGGGTGCATTCTTTTTTTTTCTTTCCCTATTTCGTAGCTGAATGTCGGTGCCCCGAAATAACTTTGTAAACTACGTTTTGAAAATGGTAGGGCTTCTCTCCATCTGGGTCTGCGAATGGCTGGGACCAAAGGCACCTCCCAAACCTAAGCCCGCCCCTCTTCACTGCTGACTGGACTTTCCACTAGCAGGTATTAATCTTCTCATGTGTTATGGTCCTTAGCAACTAGCATTGGTCTAAATCGTATTCTCACCCCTACATCAAATCCAAAGTCTAGATCCTATTGCTCTGATGTGTATGAAACCTGCCCATTTTTTCCATGTGCACTAATGAGACTGTAGTATAAACCACCATGATTTCCAAACAAGTAGAGATTAAGGATATCTTGTGAATATCGTTGCTTTCTACTTTTTTATTCTCTCTGGTCCATTCTAAACACTGTTTCCACGGCAAACATTCAAAATGAGAATCTCATGCCCCTGTTCAAAGTCTTCCAAGGCCTCTTGTACTAAAATTATATATTTTTAAAAAATTTACCTCAGCCTAAAAATCTTTGAATCACTGGGCCCCAGCCTGCCTCTCTCCACCCAACTCCCCCGACCCGTCCACTCCTCCAGCAGCAAGCTCTGTCTGTATTCCCACCACTTTCTTGCTGGAATGGGCCAAGCCTACTCATTCGCTGCAAATTATCACTGCTGTGGCATTTCTTTGATCGCTGGGCTCCGAGATCTTCTCATGGCTGGTTCATTTCTACCCTCCTTAGAAAAGCCTTCTCTTACTATTCTATCCTCAGTTAGTCTCCCTCATTTGTCCTCTAGTATATTCTTTTATTTGTGCCACTTATAGTTCTTTCCACACTCTGTAGTTATCTTACCTGTTGCCAAGCTGATGCTTGGTGTTCCCAGGTAAACTATAAATTCAACGTGTTTGTGGGTACCTGCCTAGGAGTTGACACTGAGCCTGTTCATACACAGATAACCAACGCATATTTCTTTTTTAAAGAATTGCTGAATGGCTATTCATTTTATTTCGTGTGATTTCTCCGCTATGGATAAGAAATTGATTCTAGTTACTGATACGCAGATAAAAACTATGAGATTTTACTGAATCTCTTTTGAGTCTTTAGAATTCTGTGTCTAATTAGGATTGTTTGAAACCATAAAGATGACCCTGTCTAAACATGTTTAAATCTTTTATAATTCCTTTTTTTTTTTTTGAGAGTGCATTCGTGGTCTCATGAAGCATAGCGAGCCAGTCTGTTTTGTGATAAATACCCGACAATTGCAGAATTAACCCCAGCAGCACTTCATTTCATCACCGTTTGGTTCGGCCCTCAGCAGACTCTTGATACTACCAAGGAATCATCAGCAGACTCTTATACATTTCTAAGAAGTTTTGTCTAATGACAACAAAGTTATGACTAAGTTAAATGTATATATAGGTACCTACATATATATGCATATGTAAGTATTCTAAGCTTCACTGTAGCTTTAATGGAGACACTATGGAAAACTAGAACCTGTATGTTAAAAAGAAATGAATGAGTATTCTTATCATAAGAATCATGGCATGGTCCCTTGTCTCCATCCTGCTATACATACCAGTCTGTTCTAAAAACCCATGGGTTCTACTAACGAAGCCTCTTCAGATCATCACTTTGAGAAATACGACCCTCATTTACTCATTCTTGAAAAATCTCAGTGGCCTGAATCCAAAAAGCTATGTAAACACTCTTTTTGAAAAGGATACCAAAAGGCTCTTTCGGAGGTAAGGAATCAACAGTGACCTCAGGAAAATGTCAAGGTCTTTATTTATTTATTTTTTTTAATATCAGGGAGTCTTCCTTAATTGTGAAGTTTGCCTTAGTGATCACTTCTTGTCCGGTTCTGCCTCAAAAGCAGGAGCCAGACCCTACCCACTGAAGTTGGTAATAACGTAATTAAAACCAAGTTCTAGGAACTGTGAGGTCTGGTATGCAGGGGAGAGGGCTGTCTACCATTTTGCTATGGATTCTGATAATCTACGCCAGACATATATACGTGTGTGTGTGTGTGTGTGTGTGTGTGTGTGTGTGTGTGTGTGTGTATATATATATATATATATATATATATATATATAGTTCTGGGATAACCCTCACTATAAAAATTCTAGTCTACAAAACCAGCAGAAAGCTTGTCAAAATAAATCTTAACTTCTGACCGTGGTAGAAGACCTACTACGAGGTATTAACAGAGTCAGAACTGTCAATCACGGCCTGGTCTCAATGTTTGTGTTATGAATTCCAACTCTGGTGGCATGAACTTGGGAGAAAAACCATTGTAGGCTGCGTGAGTCCAAAAAATACAAACCCAGAGTGAAATGTATTTGGGGCTGAAATGACGTTACCGATGTCTCAGATGGGTTTTCTTTCTTGCCCTCCCCGCCCACCTTCCCTTTTGAAAGGTGATGCTTTTATTAGATTATTTCCACTGCCAAAAGACACAGCTACTGTCTGGCTGAATTTGCTGGTTTTCTCTTGAATTAAAATAAATAAATAAGAGAAAAAAATTCTAAATCTTTTAAACAAAACAAGTGGGAATGTTTTCTTTCTCCCCCCAGCCCCCTGCCAAGTCTGGGTCCCGTAACAGATGATACATACTTGTGTTTGCACGTATAATGTGCATATAATGACAGGAGGGGCTTCTTAAAATCAACAAGTATTGTCTACGGGTATATAGATGAATGGGAAATAGCACTTTGCTACAATACGAGAGTCAGCTGCTAGTCTTGACTGACAGCTGCTAAATGCTCACCTCTGCAGTAGACAGGCTCCTAGCCCATCTGTATCATTCCGCTTCATCATTCACTGTCCGGATCCTTGAAAACGCAGTTGTTTCTTGGTACTCAATGAGAATTTAGATAACATCGCTCATTTTGCTTACTTTAAAGGTAAAGGAAGCGAAGACTTGAGCCATTAAATCACCATTTCATCCATATTCCAAGCCCTACAGCTAATTAACGGCCTTGCTAGGAATCTCCGTATTTGCATATTAAACACACGGTGTCAAAGACACTGTCAGCACTTTCCTGACCTAGCCACGGGGTCACTTGAGGTCATCCCAGCCTTTCCTTTTAAATAAAACTGAGAGGAAAGACATTTTACACTCAGGGACAAACCTCTCCTAACTAAGTCTGCAGATTCCTAGGGAGGGCAGAGGAGTGGAGGGTGGGTGGTCCTCATGTTTTTCCCATTGTCTTGGCCTTGTCTTTGCTAATTTCCTGGGATTTCTTGAAATGTCCCTTTTACACTAATATCTTCTCTCTGCTTTGCACGGATTCCTACATTTGTCCTTGACTTTCCACCACCGAAAATGAACTTTGCATTGAATTTCAGTTTATGTTGCATTGTAACTTTCTTATTATTTGTGTGAAAAATGGTTAGTATTTTGGGCCTACCATGTGCCAGGTACACTCACAGGCACTTGCCGTAAGTTTATCTAATCTTTAAAATGTCTCTGTGATTAGGTGACTGCTCGGATGGCAGAGCTGAAAAATAAACCTGGGTTTCATCAGTTCCAAAGACAGTTCTCTCTCCACTAAGCTACGTTGCTTCTTATATTTTAAAGGGCTCTTGTTTGTGAAGGAGAAATTATGTCATTAACCCACCCGGTAAAGCACAACCTTCCAGCTGTGGGACTCATTGGCATTAATCTTCCTCTCTCTTATGACCAAGGAGAATGGTCCGCCCAGGTTCAAGGTGCCCTCTGTGTCCTGGAATAGATTCTTTTCTATGAGGAAAGTGAATTATCCTCCAAAAAGATGAATGAATGCAGATTGCAGCTTTATTCTCATAGACTTTAAGATCTTTGGTTACCTACATAACGCCAAGTGTCCCCCCAAAACTTCTTTTTAGCACTTAGTTACCTTACAAATAAGACTGAGATAAAGTTTCATGGATTCAAATAGTTATGTTGACCTTGGAGTTGCTTAGAATGGGGAGAGGATTTGTACTTTATTCAGCTTCTCACCCCATCTCAGCTCTTCCATTCCTGGGTAATATAGTCATGCTATTTGCCATGTGGAACCAGCACGAACAGTAGGTTCTATAATGATGAGAGGCACGCAGGGTGGGATAGATTTGATCTGAGACAGACCACAGAGAAAAATCCAAAGCAACCATCATTTGCCAACCCTCAATCCCTTGAGGAATTGTCGGCTGACTAATACTGTCCTGCTGTGGTCTGGGAGAGAATGGGGCTATCATTCCCAATAATCCACATCACAGACCAAAACTCTTGAAGGAGATTTTCTCTTTCCCTCTCTTCTTTTTTCCTTCCTTCCTTCTTTCCTTTCTCCCTCCATCCTGTCTCTCCATCTCTCCCCCTCCTTCTTTCTTCCTCTGTCTCTGTCTTTTTCTCTCTCTCTCTCACACACACACACAGTCTCAGACTTATTACAGTCTTCAGTATACTCCAGTTGGCTCTAGGCGCTTATGAATTACATGTTTATTTTGTCTTCTTGACTGATATTTCCTTATGTCTGAGTATTGTGCCTCTAGGAAGGAAAACTTATACATACATATATATATATGTTTTTTTTTTTTCTTAAGGAGAGGTTTTCTAAAATTCTTGCCAAAAGTAAAGTGGCTTAAAAGGAAAGTACATAGGGCTCTTCCTTTGAAAAGCGAGTAATTTCAAATAACGTTATAACAATTTCTATTTTCAAGCATGTTTTTTGAGGAAGCTATGAGACCTAAATCGAATAAGATCAGAGAAGACAAATTGAAATAATGGTGCCCAGTGAGTGTGTAGTTGAGTGAATGCTTTGGTACCACTGGACTTACATCATTATTCTACCAGGCTTTCATCATCAATTTTCCATACCTGCAGCAAGTTGGAATATGAATGGCTGTCTCCTTGCTGACCCATCTCCTGTGCCCCTCCCCTTCTTTCAGCCATGCAGGGTTATGGACAGGTGCTAAATGCACAGCCCTCTGACTTCCATGTCTGCCTGCCGTTGTATACCTGGGTCACCTGGCTTGGATGCCTGTCCCTGCCTTCACCCCTCCTCCAGACCAGGTAAAGGCACTTCAGCTCTGAAATCTGACCTCATTTCCTCCCCACAAGAAGAGTTCATCCATCCTCTCTCAAACACATCCTGATTCTAGTCTGTCTATCAATGTGGTATAATTCTTTGCTTATAAATCTGTCTGCTTTCCTCTACTGGTTCACTCACAGAGTCAATGGTCACTTTCTATAGATAATTGTAGAAATTTTTTCTCCTCCACTAAATGAAAAACTGCTTTAAATTATGTATAAAATTGGATAAAATTTTTATTGTAACAACTTGTATGGGAACACAAAAGACCCCAAATAGCTAAAGCAATCTTGAGAAAGAAAATCGGAGCTGAAGAAATCAGGCTCCCTGACTTCAGACTATACTACAAAGCTACAGTAATCAAGACAGTGTGGTACTGGCACAAAAACAGAAATATAGCTCAATGGAACAGGATAGAAAGTCCAGAGATAAATCCACACACCTATGGTCACCTTATCTTTGATAAAGGAGACAAGAATATACAATGGGGAAAAGACAGCCTCTTCAATAAGTGGTGCTGGGAACACTGGACAGCTGCATGTTAAAGAATGAAATTAGAACACTCCCTAACATCATACACAAAAATAAATTCAAAATGGATTAAAGACCTAAAATTAAGGCCAGACACTATAAAACTCTTCTAGGAAAACATAGGCAGGACACTCTTTGACATAAATCACAGCAAGATCTTTTTTGACCCACCTCCTAGAGTAATGAAAATAAAAATAAACAAATGGGACCTAATAAAACGTAAAAGCTTTTGCACAGCAAAGGAAACCATAAACAAAATGAAACGACAACCCTCAGAATAGGAGAAAATATTTGTAAACGAAGGCAACCGACAAGGGATTAATCTCCAAAATATAAAAACAGTTCATGCAGCTCAATATCAAAAAAACAAACAACCCAATCCAAAAATGGGCAGAAGACCTAAACAGACATTTCTCCAAAGAAGACATACAGATGGCCAACAAACACATGAAAAGATGCTCAGCATCACTAATTATTAGAGAAATGGAAATCAAAACTACAATGAGGTATCACCTAACACGGGTCAGAATGGCCATCATCAAAAAATCTACAAACAGTAAATGCTGGAGAGGGTGTGGAGAAAAGGGAACCCTCTAACACTGTTGGTGGGAATGTAAATTGGTACAGCCACTATGGAGAGCAGTATGAAGTTTCCTCAAGAAACTAAAAATAGAATTACCATATGACCCAGCAATCCCACTCCTGGGCATATACCCGGAGAAAACCATAATTCCAAGTGCACCCCAATGTTCATTGCAGCACTATTCACAATAGCCAGGACATGGAAGCAACCTAAATGTCCATCAACAGAGGAATGGATAAAGAAGATATGGTACATATACACAATGAAATATTACTCAGCTATAAAAAGGAATGAAATAGCGCCATTTGCAGAGACATGGATAGACCTAGAGACTGTCATACAGAGTGAAGAAAGTCAGAAAGAGAAAAACAAATATTGTACAATATCGCTTACACGTGGAATCTAGAATAATAGTACAGATGAAATTATTTGCAAAGCAGAAATAGAGACACAGATTTAGAGAACAAATTTATGGATACCAAGGGGGGAAGGGGGTGGGATGAATTGGGAGATTGGGATTGACATATATACACTACTATGCATAAAATAGAGAACTAATGAGAATCCACTGTAGAGCACAGGGAACTCTATCCCGTGCTCTGTGGTGACCTGAATGGGAAGGAAATCTAGAAAAGACAGGATATATGTATATGAATAACCAAGTCGCTTTGCTGTACAGCAGAAACTAACGCAAGATTGCAAAGCAACTAGACTCAAATAGAAATACAATTTTTTGTTGTATAAGATTCTGCTTCTTACACCGCAGAGCACAGTAGTTGGCAAAGCCTGAGCGCTGGATGAATGAAAGAAATATTAGGATACTTGCTCTAAGGTATTTGCCTTGGGGCAAACAATAATTAAGTCTTTAAGGACTTAATATGTGGTATACACTGTTTCAAGCATTTTAATGTGTGATCTCATTTGATCCACAGAACTAGGAAAAAATGTGCTATTATTATCCCCAATTTATAAACATGCAGAGAGAAGATAAGTTGCTCCAAGTCACAGAGTTGTGCACGGTGGCACCAGAATTTGGGAAGTCTAACCACCACTCAGCAGCCTGGATCAACAGACTATTAAATATGGGTAAAGACGCTGCAAGAAGTTCTACCTAAGTGGCAATCAACACCTGCACTGGGGAAGAGCACCAGGAAAGGTGAGAGGAATCATACGTTAAATTACATCTTATATGTCCATGGTCCAAAGGTCAGGGGACTGCTCCTTCTTATGCTACCACTTTAGACCCTAAATGGTATTTGTTTTATTCACATTTATTCACCTTGCAAAAAATGTGTGTGCCCGTCGCGTCGTGCTCATAGTAATGTTGCTTTTTTGAACTAAAATGTAAGTGTGGTGAAAACTTACTAGTTTTTCACTCATTTGGAATTCAATATTATGCAAATGGATTGGACTGGGTTTCGGGTCATCTTAAAACTAGATATGTTTATGGGATAAGAAGTTTAGATAATTAAAAAAGAAAACTCAAGCATTCTTAAAACCAACTTTACCCATGTGTAGCTGATATGCTCTATTTTATTTAAAATGATTTTTTTTTGTTTGTTTGTTTTTGTTTTTGTTTGCGGGCCTCTCACTGTTGTGGCCTCTCCCGTTGTGGAGCACAGGCTCCGGACGCGCAGGCTCAGCGGCCATGGCTCATGGGCCCAGCCGCTCTGCGGCATGTGGGATCTTCCCGGACCGGGGCACGAACCCGCGTCCCCTGCATCGGCAGGCGGACTCTCAACCACTGCGCCACCAGGGAAGCCTAAAATGATGTTTTAAGCATGTCAGGTGATGCTCCTGCTTGGGGGTAAATGGCCAGATGTTTGTACCTGTTATTGCATGTTCCTAAAAGTAATAAAACATCCATTTGAAAATGGTTTATGATTGAGATTTCCAGTTACTTCTCCCTCTTTAATTTCCCCCATGCTTGAGTAGGTTTTTTACCTAATTTCTTTTCAGAGTTCCATCTGATCTGTAGTTCAGTTCTTTTTCTAAAATCATTGAATCCAAGGGAAACTAGTTTCAGAAGTTTTAGAAGCAGGCTATTTAGGGAGCACCAACTGATGAGTAATCATAAATATCAGTGAAATTTTGTTGGAGTCTGTCTTCTGTGAACACTTGGAAAATGTCAGTTTTTCTTCTGCATTTTTGTTACATTAGACATTGTGGCTTGAACTTGATTCCAGGCAATAGGGCTATTAAATAGTGTGGGAAATAGAGCTTTTGAAAGGAGAGGTGTCAGAAATTTGGGTCCTGAAAAATTGTAATGGATTACATAGACCATGAATTTGAAATGTAAATTCATCTTGACCCGCACCTGCATCTTCTCTTTGATGACATAACTATATGTCTTCTGCAATTTGCTTTTGGCTTTTTGATAGAGCAATCACAACTACAAAAAAAAAAAAAAAAAAAAAAAGACAATGCCCTTATTAGCACATCAATGCTTTTAAAATATGAATCTTTTCGGGGTTTCCCTGGTGGCACAGTGGTTAAGAATCTGCCGGCCAATGCAGGGGACACGGGTTCGAGCCCTGGTCCGGGAAGATCCCACATGTCGCGGAGCATCTAAGCCCGTGTGCCACAACTACTGAGCCTGTGCTCTAGAGCCTGCGAGCCACAACTACTGAGCCCATGTGTCACAACTACTGAAGCCTGCATGCCTAGAGCCTATGCTCCACCACAAGAGAAGCCACCGCAATGAGAAGCCCGCACACCACAACAAAGAGTAGCCCCCGTTCGCCGCAACTAAAGAAAGCCCGCGTGCAGCAACGAGACCAATGCAGCCCAAAATAAATAGATTAATTAATTTTAAAAATTAAAAAAAATTAAATATGAATGTTTTCTGAAGCTCTTCTGGGTAGATCCATGTCTATCTATCTTTTTTAAGAGAAAGTTTATCTTTCAGCAAGGTAACAAATTCTGAGGACTTGGCTATGTATATTTTGCTTTATCAACAACCTTCACCTTTTTTTTTTTTTAACATCTTTATTGGGGTATAATTGCTCCACAATGGTGTGTTAGTTTCTGCTTTACAACAAAATGAATCAGCTATACATATACATATGCTCCCATGTGTCTTCCCTCTTGCGTCTCCCTCCCTCCCACTCTCCCCATCCCACCCCTCCAGGCTGTCCCAAAGCCCCGAGCTAAAATCCCTGTGCCTTGCGGCTGCTTCCCCCTAGCTATCTACCTTACTATGTTTGTTAGTGTGTATATGTCCATGACTCTCTCTCGCCCTGTCAAAACTCACCCTTCCCCCTCCCCATATCACCTTTTTTTACAATGGAGAATACAGTTCATTGAAATGGACTTCCCCATTTCCTTTAGGCATGTTGACCGACACAGATTTCTGCTTCAAGCTGTAGCAATGTCATTTAACAGTACAATCCCCACGGTCAGCCTTGAGTGCAGAACATTTAGTGAATAAGTCAAAGAATCTAGTATAGACTGATGGGTGGAGCTTCATAGTTCCCAGAGCAGTCAGGAAAAAAACCAACCTACGTCAGACTCTAATATTTATTGGGAACATGACACCTATGCGGTCAGTTTTGTTTGTTTACTGTTGAAATACAGTTTTTCTAAAATTCGAAGTTACTAAATTTCTTTTACGTGGCTAGTCACAAAGGTGAAAGGGAAAATAGAGCCTGGAATGAAAAGGCAGCAGGAACATGGAGAAAATAAATTAAAAGTGCAAAAGTATATAAACAACAGTTTTAGAATTTATTTTTATTTAGGTAACTTGGTTTATAACATTATGTAAGTTTCCCGTGTACCACATTATATTCCTACTTCTGTATTGCCCTACAGTGTTCTCACCACCAGAAGTTTAGCTCTTATCTGTCACCAAAGAGTTGATCACTTTTACCCATTTCGACCTCCCACCACCCCTTCCCCTCTGGTAACTACTACCCTGTTCTCTGTATCTAGGGGTTTGTTTTTATATAAATGGCATTTCATTAGTCCTCCTGTCTCTACATTCTCGTAGGAAGTAGAGAATTCCTTACTCTCTGAGTTTCAAGAGGGTGCTTAGATGGTGCAAATAAGATCCACATAGCTGGGTCAAACAGACACACAAACCAACAAAAACCCAACAACTCTGTTCAGATATCAACTGTCAGGGAGTTTTGGACTCTATCAACCTGGTGTGAGAGGGAATCTCTCACAGTTTCTCAAATCTATGTAAATTCAATAGAAACGCTTTTTCACACTGTATACATGTGGAATGCCAAGCTCAAATAACTCAGTCAGTGGAAGGATCGATGATGCATGGATTAGCTCCTGGAGAGGGTTTTAAGATGACAACATGCTGTCATTTGGTAAGCAGATAGGATAAGGGGTCCCCGGAGAAACAGAACCAGGCATGGCTTTCTTGACATGAGAACCCATCTTGTCCTAAGCCATTTTGTGACCTAAGCCTGGCCACAGTGCTTGCCTTTGAACGGGTCTCAGTAATCCATGATTTCAAGGGAACAAAGGAAAGTAGGAACAGAGAAAAGGCAGTCAGACAGCAGTGCAGTGATGCAGCAGGGTCCTAGTTCCTCCTCAAGGGAGATACGTAATAATAGACCTTTGAGTTCTGCAGGAACTAAGGCCCAATGTTGACCCGCCTGACTTCAATCAATTAGAGCTTGGACTCTGTGGACCTCTGCCTCAATTCTATGCTGAGTTCTCCTCTGTTCAAGCCCCTTCATGAATATGCACGTACCCTTAGCTTAAAACTCCCCCGATTTTGCTGTTGGGAAGACACTGCTTTGGGAAGGATCCCCCAGTGCTCTCCTTAATTGCTGCAAGTAATAATAAATCCTATAGTAATAATAAATCCTAGTCATAATAAACCCTTTGTTCGCCTGATCTTCGGCTTGCTTGTGTCTGTTGGCTTGACACCCACCAAGAGGCGAACCCGGTTTTCAGGTAACAATTAATCCTGTGATACGGCTTTCAGAAGCTAATGTGACTTAGACTATCCTTTAGTAGAAGGGTAATACCTAGAGGCAGGAGATATAACCCTTGAGATTTATTCTGTATTGGTCTAATAACATGGTGTGATTAGACCAAAACTCCCTCTTTCAGATAGAAGAATACACTCTGAGAGAGAGACAGAGAGAGAGAGAGAGAGAGCACAGCCACTGAGTCCCTATGAGTAATGAGGAAACAGTGATATTTTGCCTGGAGAAGCAAAGAGCAACAAAGCCCTGAGAGTGTAAACCAGTATGGACATGCTCTTATGTAAACCAGTATGGACATGCTCTTATGTAAACCAGTATGGACATGATCTTATGTAAACCAGTATGGACATGCTCTTATGTAAAAGGAACTTGAGGTTTATTATTTACTAATGACTAAACCGAAAGAAGCAGAAAAGTTATTGGCTGAGGATATTTTAATCCAGCAGAAAAATTTTTAATAGGTAGAACGGGGTCTTCTAGTGGTAAAAACAACAAGACCATTACTATTCAATTCTAATTGCTAGCCAATTAATATTCCAATTGCTAGACTATTCAAGCATTAATTACAATACAAATTGGTGTGTATGTTACCAGGAGGGTTCAAGCACTGGGTAGGAAATTGGGCTAAATAATAACGATAGGCATTATTTAATAAGAACATATTTTGTGTTACATCTTGTGGTGATAATACCTACTGTCATTGGTACCCCTCAGAAGAATTTCACAGAGTTTGTGGTATTCATCCCATCCCATAGATGAAAAAAGAAAAGGTCAAGAATGCTATGTGGCTTCCAGATTCCTGGGGAAAATACTGGCAGATGACAAAACCAGTGTTCCATCCAAATATTTATGCCTACTAAGTTTCTGTTTTACCCTGATACTCTGACGCTAATAAAATCTGGCCTATGGGCAGTATCCTTTTCACCAACTAAGCTGTTTTTTCCCCCTTATGCAATGCCTTAAAACCTGTCCATATTCTCTTAGATACGCTAAAGACCATCCTTAATTCAACTTCAGAATGATCGTGGAAGCAGCCTCTGCTCACCACCTATCACCCTTCTTAGTCTGCTCTCAGCCTGGCCTTCTCGACCATCCACTTTGGTGGTTTGGCTTATCTGCTTCTAACCAATCATTTTGTTTTCAACTCAGGAACTGTTTTCTCTGTCCTTGTTAGTTATGCTTCATTTGCTATATGTTGACAGCCATATCTGTTAATACGGCTTTAAAAATTTTTTCTCCTTGACTTTGGGACCATCTTTTGTGAAATGCTCCCTCTGGGAAGGGTCTTGCTTCCTGGACCAGCTCCTCTCTTGACTCACATCTTGAAGAACTGGAGACTGCAGAGAATACTACTTTTTTCTCTGTGTTTCTATTGTTAAGAATTCAACCAGGCAACAAACTACCGAGTCTCCTGTACAGTGTTTCTATTTCTCTCATTATTCCCTGTCATCTCAATAAAAGTATAACTTCTTTAGAGAAAGGGTTAAATCTGTAAACATATTTATTATTCAAAAATTGGGCTTACAATGGAACTTAAAAATGTTATTTTTTATCTCTTTTAATTAATTAACTTATTTATTTATTTATTTTTGTCTGTGTTGGGTCTTTGTTGCTGTGTGCGGGCTTTCTCTAGTTGTGGCGAGAGGGGGCTACTCTTCGCTGTGGCGCGCGGGCTTCTCATTGCAGTGGCTTCTCTTGTTGTGGATCACGGGCTCTAGGCGTGTGGGCTTCAGTAGTTGTGGCTCGTGGGCTCTAGAGCGCAGGCTCAGTAGTTGTGGCGCATGGGCTTAGCTGCTCCGCGGCATGTGGGATCTTCCTGGACTAGGGCTCGAACCTGTGTCCCACTGCATTGGCAGGCGGATTCTTAACCACTGTGCCACCAGGGAAGTCCCCAAAATGTTATTTTTTGACTTTTATTTATTTAATTAGGGCTTATATTTCATGCAAATAACCTCATAGGTATATTTTGTTGCTCTAAATTTATGGAAATACCATCAGCTGACTGTTTTTCTCCTAATAAAATCCAATATAGATTTATATTTACATGACTGACTATATGGAAGGAATTGACTGATTCCAGATTTTCTTCTAGCAAAGAACAGATTTATCTCTAAGAGGGAGAATCTTCTTTATTTGTCTTTTATTACCCCAAATCAGCAAACACACAGTAAAACTGAAAAAAGAACAAAACAAAAACCACCAAATAGTTAAGGCTGGGAAAAATAAAAACAACAGACACAATTTATTGAGAATTTATTATGTGCTAGATTCTAACCACCCATGGCACGTATCTCTAAGGACTGGCTTTCTAGCACATCTATACAAACCTTTAGTCAGCACACGTTAGTTCAAGATGTTTAACACGATAAAAAATCTTCCCAACTTTTAGGAACACTTCGGCTTACAGCCTTGCATCATGTTTTCCCTACAGTTAAAACAATATGTACCCAAACTGTAACCCTGTTTTTCAGGGAATCTTGCTTTTTCTCTGGTCTATTTCGATACTTGCAAAAGCTCAAACAGTACAGGTGCACACACACATAGATACATAATGAATAGTAAAACTAAACACATTTTCTTGATATTTCCTGGCTTCTGTATTTTGCTCATAACCTAGGATTAGTAGAAGCCATGGCAACCTTTCTCATATTTGGCTTCGTTTTGGGTACAAGGCACATTTACTGACATTTAAGGAGAATATGCCTCAGTCACTGGGCTGCATGCAGCCCGCAGCTCATGCAGGCTCAACATGAACGTGGAAAGGACCACTGTAGTAAAAGAGCCACCGCAAATCTACCCTTGACTTCAGATGGCCTACGTGCTCTCCAGGTAGAAATATTGCTGAGGGTTTGCCAAACACGCAAAGGCCGTGGATTTCACCGTTTTGCAAGCAAAGGAAACAGCATTTGAACCTCCTTTGAAAACTTTTTTTTTCACATTAAGAGGCGCCACACGAACAGAACGTGCCATAAATAATGTGTGCTAACATTTTCCAAAAAACTGGACATCAATTAATGCTAATTTATGAGGGAACTTCTTTGGAAGAGCACAGTCCAGACTCATAACTACTGAAAAGACTCATTAATATAAATGTTAAGGGAGTTTTCTTAAATGGAGGAGGGACTAAAGTAAATGTGTATCATTACACTGAAAGCTCATAATTTACTGAAAATTCAGTGGAAAGCAAACTTTCCACTGTGTGTTTCCAAAGGTAATGTTTTAGCACATTAATCAAGAAAATAAAATAAGAATGAGGATGTGATATTAAGAAACACATGCAATGAAAATCCAGCTTAAGGATACCTAACATTTATCGAATAGGTGCTACATGCCGGACATTATACATACGCTACCTTGTTTATTTTTTCCAAAGATTACTGTGGGCCAGAACATGTTATTTTTTCCATTTTACAATTGAGAAGACTAAAAAAAACAAGCAGCTTGTGTTACGTGCTAAAAGTCACCAAACTGACAACTGGTGAAACTCAGATGCAGAACCCCATCTTAAACTACATGCACTACTTCATAATACTGCCTTTGACGATTGTCAGATAAATGTGTGGACAAATTTAAGTAGACTTGTGTAATGCTTTATCCTACAGGACCTTTAAAAATAAAATCAAATTATTTTTCCATAATTAAACTACATATTCCTACACACGCATTAATTTGTGTGTACTAACTTGACCAGTTTTAAGTTTGAGGCAATGACTTATTTCTACTTTTAGATCTTAACCATGTGACAAAATAATTAGCAGTCCCTACCTTTTTCTGAATTTCTCTCTCTAACATTTTGAGTGGCCCAGGTAATATTCATGAGTTGGCTAGAAAATGGAATTTCTACTCTTGAGGTAGTTGATTATCTTAGGTCATGTCTTTGCTGAAATGAAAGTGGAAAAAGTCATCTTTATTTGGTTTCTTTAGGAAGTGTGTGTGTGTGTGTGTGTGTGTGTGTGTGCGTGCGCGCCTGTAGGTATACTTTGGTAGAGGAAAGATAGGGGATGGGGAGAATGAGGGAAAGCCGGAAGAATATTTTACCCAGATTCTTGAGATTGGTTATCTATTGCTTAATATAATAAATGTTTTCTGTTAGATCTCCAGGAGATCTCTTCGCCTTTAATTCACATTTCCTCTCCAACTTGCCACAGATTCTGTAATTGGGAAAAGATCCTGGTGGAATAACAAAGCTCATCATCTCAGTAGCCGGGAAAATGTATGGATCCTTCTAGAACAGTCGTTCTCAAACTTGATCATGCCTCAGAATCACCAGGAGGGCTTGTTAAAGCACGGACTAGTGGGTTCTCCGATTTCCTTTCAGTAGGTCTGGAGGAGGACCTGTGAGTTTGCATTTCTGACAAGTTTCTAAGAGATGCTCCCGGTGATGCTCTAGGGACCCCACTTGGAGGACCACCGCAGCAGAGGGGACAGTAGTAATGAAATATATGTAGGCCCATGATGTACGCTGGTAATGACAGTTCATGTTCAAGAAATAAACAATGTTGTCTGTTGTACCATCAATGAATAAAACATATATTAAGCAGTTCCTAAATGATCTATAAAGAATTGCTACATCCAGGTCTCAAACTAAAAGATTAATATTGAATAATGATTTTAAAACAATTGTTGAATAACTTCAGACTTTCTAAACCTTTCTGGAGCTACCAGCCACCTAATCAGGCACTCAGTGTAAATTTGAGTTAAAAAATGAGAAAAGAATTAACCCTTAGGGCTACTCATTCCTGAATTTTCCATAGGAATTGAGAAGCTTCCAATTTGTTTAAATTGAAACAGGGAATCTCATTAAAAACCTACCGCAGTCAGCATACAAAATTAAAGGAGGTATATTTGAATGATTAACTATTTACAGCTTATCAGTGAGAAAATATTGATGTGACTCTAGGATAAGCAAAGAACGTTCACCAAGGAGGTGGATGGAAAAAACAGAGATGAAATGGAGCAAAAGATGTCATTTCAAATTGTGAAAGAGGAAATCTTGTCTAGGTTTTCTCAGTAACTCACTTTTAGAAAAACCTTTCTTCATGAGTTTCTTTAGTGATAGACTGTTTTTGGCAAAATTAAGTCTAAAATACCTCCAAAGTTTACCTAACAGTGGTTTCTAAAAAGAAACACCATATCCTCCGAGTTCCTGATTCTAAGGGAAACATTTGTGTATCAGTCATGTAAAGTCCTCTATACCTAAAGAAGAGAGTATGAGTTTAACATGCAAAATTCAGTGCATGTTTCACTGTGTGAAATGTTTCAATTATTTCTATAACATTTAACACGTTTTAGATATTGTGCATTAAGCACACAGCCAAGAAACGCTCCAAGCCTATGCTGTTCTTCATTTGGTTATATTGTAAGTGTACGGAACACATGTTAGGGATACATTTCATATTCTGCATGTGTAAAATATCAAATTTATATCAGCAGAAAGCACAAAGGCAGCCCAGGAGCTGCCCCCAGAGCAAGGCCATTTTGCAATCACACTTTTAACACCACATTATCATTTTAAAGAACAAATCGCCTGATTGAAATGAAGAAAATGATTTTCACAACTTATGGCAATTTTCTTTATGTATTTATTACACAGCATTCAAAACATATACTCAACAAGAGTTTGTCTCAAGCTTCTACTTTGTGTAATATGCACCATGCTGAAAGTACATATTACAAACAAAATGAATTCAACTCGGTTATCTTACTCCATTTTATAGCAGAGAGATATTTTTGTGAGATTCCTGAAGTTTATTCCAAGATACCTACATGCTATGATTCTTCATATTATTCTATGCTAAAAAGCTATCAGGGAAGAAAATTATTCTTCTCATGAGCTAACTAAATGTTTTTGCAAACATGATTCTTCAGTCCCAGATGAAATGTTGATAAAATATTTTCTGAGAAATCTATTTATGCTACAGAATTTACCTTACATACCTAAATATGAAGCCTTTCCTCCCACGTCTTATTATATAAGTATAGGTGATATTATACCAACAATTATATTTTATTAGAGTTACAGATGACACGGATTTGGGTTACACCAGCATAATTTGTCTTATTTTGAATTCTTCTCTAATAACAATTACTTTTAAGTAAGAGGAACTGGGTTCTACTATTATATGGTCACGTTTATAAATCCTTCATTATGTATTCACTTCCTTGACCTGACAAATACGGTCAGTTTAGAGTTCATTTCAGGTGAGTTGATTTCAAAATAGTACCTAAAATACCAATCTAAACTCATACTACCCCGTTCCGTGTACAACTATCTGTAGGCATGAATCTCACCTTGGGGTTAAGCCACAAAAAAGGAACTGTTTGATGAATGTGTCTCTGTGGTTCCTGAACAGAGCAAGTAAGCTCCGTGACTTCTGTCCCTCAGTTTTCTCACATATGGCAAATAGGGATGGCAGTAATACCTACCTCATCGTTTTGTGTGAGGATGTAATGAATTACTATCCGTACTGTGCTGAAAATAACATATAGCCCATGGCAACGCCTACCTAGGTGATCGCTGGTATCATCACTCACTGATGTTTCCTCTGTCCCTGCCTAAAAGGAATATGTAGCTAATAAATGAAAAGTGAATTAATAAATAAAATAACAAAGCCTCTCCTTTAAGTCCATCATAGCCTTTCGTTTGGACCTCTCTAATAAGATATACTGTATTCTGTATCATATTAAAATATTTATCCTCACCTTATGTTTCCCCTACGTTACTTGAGGGCAGGGAGTATGTCTTATTATATTTGTATCCCTGCAGTGACAAGGACTGCGCCTGAAACACAGGATGTATCTATTCCTAGCATGTGCGGAATGAATGAATAACTAGAACAGAGCCCAAAGAAATGTGAGATACCGCGCCTATCAATCACTGATTTTTTAATATTAATTTGTTGCATATTTCTAGAGTAACTAGTCTGTGGATGACATTTTGCTGAATGTAGTACAAAAATGTATCACAGTCCCTCACTTCAAGAAAACTGTAAATTAATAGGGAAGGCAAAATAACCCAAAATACTTATACGTGGGTACCATCTGACTCACAAAAGAGTGTTATGTGAAAGGCTAGGAGATTCCAGGGGAAGAAGACATCACTCCCAGCACCATGCAGAGCCAGGAAGGCATCATGAAATTGTGCAGTTGGTTCCCTGCTGTGCCACCTTTCAGCAGACAACAACGCATGACAACATTTTCCCCACTGGATTGGTCAAATTGATACGTATTTTGATTTACCATGAATCAAACTTGTGGCCATTTCTACCCAGACCCACTAAATGACCTGCGAATTCAATCAAACTGGTGGAGTGAATTAAACAAAATTCACGGGCTTTTTGGGGATTCTTGCAGGTATGGCTTGGTTACTAATATCTGTTTGTTGGCTTTTGGACTACGGATTAGGAAGTCAAGAAATTAGTGAAACTGTTTAACCTCATCAGCACATTGGCGTTTAATAAAGTGTTCCCAACTATCAGTAAGCAAGGCTCTGTGTTCCACGGCAAACACTGACCACAGGGAAAGCATATCTGATGAACAGCCGGGAGCAAGTATCACCGAATACTACATCTCCCACGAACAACGGCTTGATCATTTTAAGTGTCCTGATCTGTTCAAAGAAGCTAATCAGGTAGGCTTGCGTAGACTCAGCGTTGGCTACCAGAACCTACTTCGGGGTGTGTGTGTGTGTTTCCATTATACCTCTCCACTTCTTTTTACTTGGTAGAAATGGCTTGACCCAACTGTGAATGTAACCTGGCAAGACGTGTTATAGTTCACAAATTTCTAATCAGAGTGGAGGATCCAGAGCCTCCTGCCAGCCCGGGCCTGAGGCATCCTGCAATTAACATTGTCAAGTGTTCCCTGCCTGTAAACAGTTACCTCACATTACCTCAGAGCGCGGGGCCGTGTTTGCACAGGACAGCCAGCCGCTGCAGTATGGCTTAGCTAAAACTCTGACTGCTGGAAGTCATTTTCTACCACGTGCACGTTTCAGTAAATCTGCAAAATAACTTAACCAAAGAGACCCAGGGTGATTTTTCTTCTTTCATTTTTCTCCCCACCCCCGCCCAACCAAGCTGTAGAACTAAGTCCCCTTTATCACAAAAGTCTCCACTATATAATCCAATTGACTTTCAGAGCTTGCTTTCACATATTTCTGTCTCTTCCTATGTCACTAAATCGTATCAGCTGCTCTGGATTTGGGCTTGATGGTGATTGCTGAGGTGGGAGAGACAGTGGCTGCGTTTGTTGGCTACTTTTTCACTAAATGTAGGGATCAGGCAGTGCAGTTTTTGGCATTAGTGGACTTTACTAGATATATGTTATTTCATTAGTTTTTTTTTTTTTAATTCGGTCTTTAGTCAGTTTTCCTAAGAGAAAAATCTTCAGATCTAGACTTTATTGTACTTTTTGTTTCATACTACTTATACATAAAAATATGATATCATGTATACCATTATACCCATATATATGTATAACCACACGTAACATATTTATATATAAATTAAATATATACATAACTGTAATGTCCATTATATATAGTAAAAATGTATATAATACATTATTCTAATAATGAAATTACTGAGTAGGTACGTTAAAATGGAAACAGTATTGTTTAAACTAAATAGTATGTGTGTTAATGTTTCATGTTGACTGTAAATCTTCTAAAGTCAGTAAGTATCTTACCTATATGTATGTGTGTTTGTGTGTGTGTGTGTGTGTGTGTGTGTCTGTGCTACTTTTAATAGAGCCGACACATGAGATAATATGGCCTATCGGAGTCTTACATGGATTCAGAAGGAAGAATTACAATTAAGTCTTTAAGAAGAGCTTTGATTTAACTTTCCCCAAATGACCCTTCTTTCAAACAGCTTTCTTTGGTTGTATACAGTATAAACTGGATGTACTAGGAGAAATCTTAAGGAACCTAGATTTTAATCTTAACCATATGGCTAATTAGCTGTGTGACTGGCTAAGTCATTGAGTCTTTCTGGGTCTTTCAGTCAAATGGAGAATACCATAGTTGTCTTCTTCACAATTTTTTTTTGGCCAAATAAATAAAGTAATGTATGTGCTATATTTTGAAAATGCCAGTAGTATTAAACTGAAAGAGATACTGCTAACATTACTGTAATTATAATGTAGTGACTGTTACCGTTTTCCTTTCTCTGTGCCTCTTCTTGGTTTCCCTTTACTCTTTTCCACATCTTTATTAATATATCTCTAACTATTCATATTCTTGCTCTAAGCTAGAGGTTGGTAAATTTTTCTGTGATAAGCTAGATATTAAATATTCGGGCTTTGAGAGCCATAGTCTCTGTCGCAAGCGCTCAACTCTGCCATCACAGCGTGACAGCAGCCAGAGATAATAGTAAAAAACGGGTGTGGCTGTGTTCCTATAAAACTGTACTTGTGGACACTGAAATTTTAGTATCGTGTACATTTCACGTGTAATGAAATATTCTTCTTTCAATGTCTTTTCAACCATTTAAAAACACAGAGGAGACCATTCTTAGCTTTGGGTCTTGCAGAAACAGATGATAGGAGGCAGATTCCTCCTGAGCCAGTTCACTGGCTCCTGATCTAAGGAGACACCTAACTTCGTCCCCATTCCCTAGGTGAGAAGGTTGGTTTTTGGCGTAGAGGAAGCATACTAGTAGCTGGAGCTATATTAGGAGAGAGGGCATCTCAATTTCAAATTTCACCCCTAGTTTGAATTCCAGGGAGAAAAACTAAATCAATGTCTTGAAAACATAACCAATAATGTATATTTCTTTCGAATCCTCACCTTCAGACAGTAAGAGCGCGAATTGCTATTTTCCACTCCTTTACATTCAGCTCGGTGTAACAGCCAACTCTTGTACTACTGATGCTATAATGTTTTAGAGTGAAACGTTAAGCGAGAAGCCACTTAAATCGTCTCTCTTGTTTCATACATAAGGAAGCTGCTGTTCCACTGAAGTAGGTTAACTGGCTCAAAATTAGTGCAGAGCCAAACTAGAGCTCGTAAGACCGAAGAAGGGTCTCTTTTCACTATACATTTATGGTTTTACTATAATTGTCAGGGTTTACTATAATTGTTCCTGAAAGTTCATCCAAAACAAAAACAGAACCGAAGAAACAGACCCTTGGACGCTTCAATACTTCTAGGTTAAGATGATGACCCCGTTGTTATTTCTCCCTCCTTTTAGAAATACATGGCAATGAGAGAGATGCGGATAAATGCCAGTGGCGTGCTGAGTAGCCCCTGCTTTCAGGTAAAGTTTTAGGGCAAAGCCGTTGTTGGCTAGCGGCTGGATTTGACTGCCCTTTGTGTTTACATCACATGTATTGTCCATCTTTAGGTGATTATCCTCAGAAAATTTGCTCCAGTAGACATGGCAACATGGGAGTTTCTTTTCTGATTTGCCCAGGGGGATCCATCCACAATAGACTTTCCAGTCAACCCTGGGGCCAGGTCCCTCCAAAGAGTTCACAGCTTCGCCATCACCTGGGCCCACATTTAAAATCCCGCCGTCTTTCTTTCTCATGCAAACAGACACCAGAATGGAAAGGTGGTGCATATATTATCCACATCTGTCTGCTACAAATCCTGCTCAGTTTCATGCTTTTAGGACAAATTCCAGGCAGAGGGCCACTGGGAGAGGCTCCATTTCTCAGTACCCCACGCCCAACTCTGTCAGTTAGGCGGCAGCATAATTTCTTTCATAAGGTCTGTCCTAGCCAAAGAAAACATACCCATGCCCTGTGGCAGGGGATCTCTGAAGGGAAAGGACTGTGTTCTGAATTACACTCCAAGGGGAGCTGACCCTAGATCAGATGCCTTAAGACCTGGAAAGCAGTGAGACAGGAATATATCAAAGATGGACTTTATCATTTGGTATGGTTAGAAAATCAATTTTCTATATATGTAACCGTGGCATGGATAAAATCCACCTCTCTCATACTCCAGCTCTCTTTTCCCCATGGTATAAATTAGAAGGACTGCATTCGTATTTGGGTATCAACACTAGAGAAACAAGCATCTCAGAGTTGGAGCCAATCACTGAAAAGGATGGAAAAACAAGCCTCCTTTAGAAAAGAAATGGAAAGATGTCATTTATATGCACAGATTAAATTAGCAAAAAATATAGGCTCATGCAAGGTCCCTGCTGTGCTTCCTTATGCATCTAATGGAAAAACTGTTCCTGATCCAGGGTTTTATTATTATTGTTATTATTTGAAATGCCACCTTAGGAAAAAAAACTTTCCATTTGATACCCACCTTACTAGGAGAGGCTCAGTACAAAAATAAATAGTTGAAAATGTGCTGTGACTGAAATAGCGTTAGCCAAATTAATGCTAAATTCCCATCTGGACTTCAGCACGCTACCACCCAGAAATATTTTCTGGATCTCATTTCTATCTAGTTTTTTTCCTTCTTTTTTCTTTATTTCTTCTTTTCTTAAGATTCTCTCCCTTGGGCTGTCTTCTGCTGTAAAAGGGTTGGAGGATTGTTATAAGGCCAATTGCTTCTGCCGTAGCATCACTAGGCAGACCTCTCATCTCTAGGAGGCAGATATATTATCATGTGATCCCACCTGAAGGGCACCCCCCTAAAGGTGGTCTTTCCCCCCAGGTGGCTGCTATACATTTTAGCAGATTCATCCTTGGCTGGGACATAAGGAAGCAGTGCTTCGGACGTCAGGGGACATTTCTCTTTGCATCTTCTCATCATGCTTTACACACTGTCTTGATTCTAATTTTAATGAATAAACACATAGGGAACCAAATACTGCCTCAAATGGAAAGTCTGGACAAAACAGGTAGTGAAACTGTAGAATATTTTCGTATTTTAAAATATTCTTATTTTTGACAGTTCCCAAAAGCCTTGGTACATTGAACAATTCACGTCAATCCCAAGCTTCTTTGGAATGAATTAAATTCTTACTATTTCCGGGGGTGGGGATAAAAACAGAGGAGAAATCCCAAAGTGTAGGCCCTCTTCCAAGTTTAATTACTAACTCACTCTATGACCTTGTACAAGTCATACAACTATCTGGGTCTCTAGTTCTTTATTAAAAAAAAAAAAGAACACAAGTAATAATAGCTGTCCTGCCAATTTCTTAGTTATATTGAAGCCGATTCTTGAATAGTTGCAAATAACCTTTGGAAGCATTAAAAATGCTCTATGATCACAGCACTTCTTTTTGCCAGGAAGCTCAGCACAGATTATTTTATAGCTTAAAAAAATTGTCATTTGAAAATTCAAACTAAAATTCACTGGGCCTCTCTTCTGTGCTAGGCACCATGCTAGGCACGTGATAAATATCGTCTTGAACCCTCACGAAATCCTTGGAAGTTATGTAGCTTTATTCTAAGTTTATCAAAGGAATAGGCAAATCTCAGAGAGCGGAACTAACTTGTCTATGACTGCATTCCTGAGAAATGGTGAAGTGGTGTGAGATCCCAAGACTGGCAGATCCCAACACTAGGTGCTAAGCACCCACTACACAGTGTACGAACATATTGTTGGAACAAAAACTTCTTGTTTCAGTTCATGTTGGGGTAGTTTAAGAGTTTCATGCAAAGCTCGTAAGATGGACGAGGCTGTATTTATTAGACTTGAAGTAATGCGTAGTATTACTGGTACGCGTAGTATCTGGAATTGGGGTCTCAGGACCTGACCACTGTGGTCCTTAGCTACGTAGTCTAGAATGAGTGCTTATGGGGTGTGTGTGTGTGTGTGTGTGTGTGTGTGTGTGTGTGTGTGTGTGTGTTGTTGGTAGATAAAGAAAGTAAAGTGCTAAAAGTATATTCATCTTCTCTACTTACAAGTTTTTTAATTTATTGGTGATAGCTACAGCGACTGTCTTTCTTCTTACTAAATGTTAGGTTTTACACTAGGTGCTGGGGAGCAAACCAAACTTGGCCTCACTTCTCACACAGTTGAGAGTCCAGGTGACGGACAGGTGATAGGAGTGTTTTTGGTTATTCAGAAGACAGATTGTAGCATAGACTAGGATAATAATGAGGGATTTGGGAAGAAGTGGATACCTGTAAGAGCTATCTAGAAGGCAAAACCCAATAAGTATTGCTTATGGATTCAATATAGTGGAGAGGGCACAAGGGAAGGGAGAGGGGTGTCCAAGACGACTGCCAAATTTTAAGGCTTGTAACTCAGAAGGAGGCCTCCAGAGTATGGTGGCAATTCCTCCATCATCGGAGAGTAGTGGGGATCATGGTAATGAAATGGGGAGGTTTATGCAAAATCAGTGACATGTATGGGAATTCCATATAGGCATTCAATTAAGTGCTAGATCACTTCTCCCATAGACCGTTTATCATCAACCAACCGACCAACCAACCAACCAAGCTTCCTATTTACCCCAGAATAAAAGTCACACTTGCATGTGCTTATTGGAAACTGTTCCCCCCTTCTACAACACCCTGCCCTCCATGCTGCATTAGCAGGAGCAGAAATAGCTGAGTTGAGCTTCATTCTCTGGCCCTTCCCATCGGGTTAAGGTTCAGTCAAAGGTGCTAGTGAGCAGAGAAATGGTCAGGAAGCAAGGAGAAGAAAAGGAGAAGAAATCACATACTCTGGGTCTCACTGCTTACTTCGGATTTACATCTTGCTTGTATTCATAAGGATTTAAAATAAAATTTTTAAAAAGAAGCTTGACAAAAATAAATAAAAATTTATAAAAGAAGGTTGCTATTATGGTGCAGAGTATAACGGATTCTTACCAAAGCTATCAACTTCTCTCCTAGCCTGTCCCTTGCAATATCAGTTTTTACTAATATTACCTTGCTTGTGTTTATTATTAGACACAGATCTTAGTGACTGATGGCTGGAACCGTGGCAGATTTGTGGAAGAGGATATCATTTTAAGGATGTAAGATTTCATCAGAAAATATACTATAAAGCTCTTGACTCCCAGAAGTAAGACAGGACAACGGAGGAGAAATTCCGAGCTCCAGCAATCAACAATGAAGTGCTACAACTGAGTCGAATACGTGGACTAAATGAATGGTAACCAAAGGGGTGAGTTAAATCAGCTAGCTCTGAAAACCTGTTAACTTCTAACGAGACTTCCTCTCAATGAAAAACAATAGAACATCAAACTAAAATAGATTTTATCAATTTGAATTCCAGTGATGAAAACATTAGTCATAGGTTAAGATATAAGTATCTGGAATCAATGAATGATACTAAAGGAAGATTCAAAATGAACCAACTTGAATTTAAGGTTCACAGAAATTGTCTACCAGTCATATTCTTTTCCACCCTTCACTATCTTATTTTTTATTCTTATTTATTTAATTTATTATTATTGACATATCTTTAGTTACTAGCCTTAGTTTCTATCTTTATTCTTTCATTAGTTCTCTTACGTGCAAAAGCAAAAGTTAATAATTCAAAATTAAATCTGAATTATTTCTCCTTTGAACCAGTATTTACCTTTTGACGCACATTAGTGAGGCTTTGCTGTTTAGGGGAGGACTCTACCTGTTTTACGTTTCCAGGGTGGTTCAAGAATAATTTAGATGACTGATCGAGTTGAGAAAGAAATATGATTTTTCTTTACAGAATTTCAGTTAAATAAGAAAGCACCTTTTCAGGTAGGATGTGAACGTGGTGCTTTCAGGTACTCATGCTGCAAGAGGCTGAATGTCACAGTGAAGAGGCCGTTTCTCACTCAGCCTGGTGGGTCGACCAGAGCCACAGGGTGGGGATGTGAGTCTGCAGATAAGCTCCTCTGGCCTGAACACCCAGGAAGACATTCAATGGTCTGGTCTACTAGATCCTGAGACCACAAAGCTAGGGAGTTAGGCAAAAGGCCCTTTAGCAAGTTTAAATTGACGGAGGAGCTGTGTCTGTGTGTGCTACCTCTTCACACATCCCTCAGGTTACAAGCTGACGCAAAACTGACATTTACGTTCCTCTGAAGAGGTCTTATTATCACTAGCTTGGTATCAGGCAACTGACAGAGAAGCGACATTCACGTTCTGAATTACCTAGCAGCTACTTTTCAACACTTAACCTTTTGCATTTCCTTCGGCCTCAATGAAATGAGCAAAAACGGAATCATTCAACTAGCTGGCTTCGGTAACAATACATCTATCGCTCAGGAAATAGAAGTAAAAGATATGAAACAATTAAAAGGTCAACGTTACCCTCTTCCTTAGTAATGATGACGAAGCACTGAGCACTACTGCAAAACCTGGGTCAAGCAGGCGAAGGTGTCTATTATTCACACTGACTGGCAGTTTTCAAAACGCATTAGTACATATTCAAGATCTTTTTCTGCACGTAAAGTAGTGCTGCTTAGGGGAAAAAATATATAAGATTGTTACAAGGTTTTAGAAGCTTCATTTTACATTCAATGGTAATACAGTAAATCCCCTACATACGAACCTTCAAGTTTCAAACTTTTAAAATGCGAACATGCGTTCGCATGTCCAATCACGTAAGTTAGTTCACGTGTCTGGCGTACATTGTCATGTGCGTGCATCCTCTACAAGTGGTCGGGTTTTTGTGTACTTTACTGCATGGTACTATATAGAGTACGGTAGTACAGTGTCTTTATTTCAAGCCCAGGCTGTCCAGAAGCGAGTGTAAAAGCAGCGGTGATGTAGCTGGTACTTTTCAACGTACTGTACTGTAAGATTAAAAACGTTTCCTTTATTGTTTGTGTGTGTTTGGTTTTTATGTGTTATTTGTGTGAAAAGTATTATAAACCTATTACAGTACAGGACTATATAGCCAACTGTGTTAGTTGGGTACCTAGGCTAACTTTGTTGGACTTACGAACAAACTGGACTTACGAACGTGCTCTCCGAACCGAATTCGTTTGTGTGTAGGGGACTTACTGTATAGCACTTGACAATTTTATGTGATTTTTGCTTCTTCTTGGTTCTGAGTGAGGGTATTGGCTCCCTCTTAAAATTCCAACACTAGCACAAGGCCATGAGGGTTACTTCCATAGACACTGCCAGCCGAGCTCTGAATATGTTTACACTCAGGCTTCTATCAAAGAAAAATGTCGAGAAATCTCCATGTCATACCTTCTCTGGACCAAAGGGATAAGAGAAAAGGTTTTAATGGTAAATTGGAACATATCCATGATTGGAAGGAGAATTCTATATTTAATGATGAAAGACTACATTCTTTACACACACACACATAAATACACACACAATTTGCCCTGATAACAAGCCTAGTATCAACATGGGTACAGTACAGTGGCATTACTTTTTTTTTTTTTTTTGCGGTACGCGCGCCTCTCACTGTCGTGGCCTCTCCCATTGCGGAGCACAGGCTCCGGACGCGCAGGCTCAGCAGCCATGGCTCACGGGCCCAGCCGCTCCGCGGCATGTGGGATCTTCCCGGACCGAGGCACGAACCCGTGTCCCCTGCATCGGCAGGCGGACTCTCAACCACTGCGCCACCAGGGAAGCCCATTATTTTTGAAGTTGTTAACAGTAAGAAAATAGTTAATTATTCATCTTTGAATAACCCTAAAATAATTGTCTTTCTCTTTGTCTAAATAGTTACGTTCCTCATAGTTTCTCTCAAGAGTACATTTTTAATCTTTTCTTTCACTGTCCTCCTCCTTTGAGTTCTTTTCAAGTTGTTCATAAAGTCCTCCACTTTCTCATGAAGACCGAATGACGCACACACATTCCTACCTTGCTTTTGACACTGGGGGAAAATAATTGAAACGCACAGTGGATATGCAGTTATTTAAGTGTTGATTCTGTCCACATATCAGCATTTTGAAATAATGTAATCATTTCAGATCCTTGACAGTGTGTTAAAGTTTAGACATATTCAAACATTCAGATGACCAGTTATGTTAATTTTTTACCTGTCCTTTTGGTACCATATAGGTAAGCCTCTACCCCAAGTATAATGCATCCTAAAGCCTCTTTATAGCAGAAATGCACTGACTTGTGATAACTCAAGAATGATATAAATGATTCTTGGACGTCAAAGAAGTCATTAAAACATCTTAAGACCTAGCTCATAAGGAAATCAAAATCTAAAATCAGCAAAATTTAGAGTAAAATCCAAGAAGTAAGAACTCCCACACTATTATTCCAGCAATAACTATCCCGTGATAAAAAGCAAACACTATTTAAAAAAATCTATTTTATGGTTATTATTTATGTAACGTTGGCTTTGGGTGATATTTTTCAGCACGTAGTTGATTTGCAACTTAGTCTAAATAAGTAGAAATGTTGAAGGAAGAAATGTATTTCTTTAATTATACAATTTAAACACAAAATGTCACATGAGTCATGCTCTTATATACTCTTTTACTGATTCCATGAAACCTGAAAATGACATGGAAGTAGTTGATTTATGGGTAGATTCTATCTTTAAGGGCAGGAGAAATAAAAAGGAAGCTATTAACCTTTTGGTATTTCCTTTGAGGGTCTTCTAGTTACTCTCCTACAGCAAAACACTACAATTCCTATTCCATCAGCGATGTTCTTGCTTTAATGCTTTTTTCTATGTTGCTTTTCTCTACAAATGCGATTTCCACTCGCACACTATAACAGGTCACTTTTGGAAGAGATTGAGGGTAGATGTTTGTAACTGGAAGGGGGAAAAGTGGTTTCACTTTAATGAATAAGCTTTCCCCTTCTCATAACTGACAGTCAAAATGAGTGTGGTGGTTTTAACCACACACTTGCCTTCTCCCCTTTCCTTCACACCTGTCAGGGAGCAGATAAAGGTGTGAGAAATGTGAGTCCACGCTGGTCATGCAGTCTTAAAAAATGGTACGGTAATAGCTGTCAAACAGTGTTGTGATTGTAAGAGAGAAAAATAGGGCTGCTTTAATTTTAACGTTTGAGCATTGGCAATATATCTGGTTGTCATATACCTCTCTTGTCCATATTTTCTTTGTAGTATTTAATTCTGTGAAGAAGACAATACATTCCCACTTTAGGTTCTAAGAGCCATTAGCGTGTTTATACATAATGCTTGTGGCAAAAAAAAGGCCATAGTTCACAGTGTCTAGTTAGTCAAGTTTCACGATTTAAATATCAAACCTTGTCATTAATACAATGCTAACACGACCAAAAACTATGCTGGCCTTTCCAAAAAAATATTTATTTGGGGATAATCTTTAAAATGATTTACCAAGTAATTTAAACAAATTTATTAAAATGCTTAGAATGTGACCCAATTTTTATTTTTTTTATTTTATTATTTTATTTTATTTGGGGGGATGGACTATATAGTGAAAATTAACCCCATGTGACAATTATTTTCCTACAATAACCTAAAAAGCTTTTTGAGGCAAGTCTCAAATCTAATTCTGATTGCAAATTTATGTATTTTTGTGAGAGGAGTGTAGAAGAAAATAAATAGATGTTGCACCACGTAGGAAGTTAGAGATGTCTCCATGGCTTTTAGAACAAAGGGAAGGGTACAGCTGCCATTTACAGACACGGTCATAAACGAGGGAGGAGCTCTGGGGGTGAGGAATCTGAGATGCCTAGCACGCACAGAGGTGGGTGTGTCAAGTCAGTGTTTATCTAGAACCCTTTAGAGAGAACCTGGCTTGAGATGGGAACTTAAACCAGGATTAAACCATCAGTGTGTGGATGCAAAGCCATGAGCATGGATGAGATCAACCATAGGCACACCTTGGAGATATCGCATGTTTGTTTCTAGACCATTGCAATAAAGCGAATACTGCAATAAAGTGAGTCACATGAAATTTTTGGCTTCCTAGTGCATAGAAAAATTATGTTTACACTATAGAGTAGTCTATTAAGTGTGCAATAGCTGATGTTTTAAAAGACAATGTACATATCTTTTTTTCTTTAACATCTTTATTGGAGTATAACTGCTTTACAATAGTGTGTTAGTTTCTGCTTTATAACAAAGTGAATCAGCTATACATATACATATATCCTCATATCCCCTCCCTCTTGCGTCTCCCTCCCACCCTCCCCATCCCACCCCTATAGGTGGTCACAAAGCACCAAGCTGATCTCCCTGTGCTATGCAGCTGCTTCCCACTAGCTCTTTTACATTTGGTAGTGTATATATGTCCATGCCACTCTCTTCCTTCGTCCGAGCTTACCCTGCCCCCTCCCCGTGTCCTCAAGTCCATTCTCTACGTCTGCATCTTTATTCCTGTCCTGCCCCTAGGTTCTTCATAAGCTTGTTTTTAGATACCATATATATGTGTTAGCATACGGTATTTCTTTTTCTCTTTCTGATGTACTTCACTCTGTATGACAGACTCTAGGTCCACTGACCTCACTACAAATAACTCAATTTCGTTTCTTTTTATGGCTGAGTAATATTCCATAGTATATATGTTCCACATCTTCTTTATCCAGTCACCTGTCAACAGACACTTAGGTTGCTTCCATGTCCTGGCTATTGTAAATAGAGCTGCAATGAACATTGGGGTACATGACTCTTTTTGAATTATTGTTTGTCAGTTGCTTCATTTGCAAATATTTTCTCCCATTCGGAGGGTTGTCTTTCTGTCTTGTTTATGTTTTCCTTTGCTATGCAAAAGCTTTTAAGTTTCATGAGGTCCCATTTGTTTATTTTTGTTTTTCCATTTCTCTACGAGGTGGGTCAAAAAGGATCTTGCTGTGATTTATGTCACAGAGTGGTCTGCCTATGTTTTCCTCTAAGAGTTTTATAGTGTCCAGCCTTACATTTACGTCTTTAATCTATTTTGAGTTTTTGTGTATGGTGCTAGGGAGTGTTCTAATTTCATTCTTTTACATGTAGCTGTCCAGTTTTCCCAGCACCACTTATTGAAGAGGCTGTCTTTTCTCCATTGTATATTCTTGACCCCTTTACCAAAGATAAGGTGACCATATGTGCGTGGGTTTATCTCTGGGCTTTCTATCCTGTTCCATTGATCTATATTTCTGTTTTTGTGCCAGTACCATACTGTCTTGATTACTGTAGCTTTGTCGTGTAGTCTGACGTCAGGGAGCCTGACTCCTCCAGCTCTGTTTTTCTTTCTCAAGATTGCTTTGGCCATTCGGGGTCTTTTGTGTTTCCATACAAATTGTGAAATATTTTGTTCTAGTTCTGTGAAAAATGCCATTTTTAGTTTTATAGGGATTGCATTGAATCTGTAGATTGCTTTGGGTAGTATAGTCATTTTCAAAATGTTGATTCTTCCAATCCAAGAACATGGTATATCTCTCCATCTGTTTTGTATCATCTTTAATTTCTTTCATCAGTGTCTTACAGTTTTCTGCATGCAGGTCTTTTGTCTCTGTAGGTAGGTTTATTCCTAGGTGTTTTATTCTTTTTGTTGCAGTGGTAAATGGGAGTGTTTCCTTAATTTCTCTTTCAGATATTTCATCATTAGTGTATAGGAATACAAGAGATTTGTGTGCATTAATATTGCATCCTGCTACTTTATCAAATTCATTGATTAGCTCTAGTAATTTTCTGGTAGCGTCTTTAGGATTCTCTGTGTATAGTATCATGTCATCTGCAAACAGTGACAGCTTCACTTCTTCTTTTCAGATTTGGATTCCATTTATTTCTTTTTCTTCTCTGACTGCTGTGGCTAAAACTTCCAAAACTATGTGGAATAATAGTGGTGCGAGTGAGCAACCTTGTCTTCTTCCTGATCTTAGCGGAAATGTTTTCAGTTTTTCACCGTTGAGAACGATGTTTGCTGTGGGTTTCTCATATATGGCCTTTATTATGTTGAGGTAAGTTCCCTCTATGCCTACTTTCTGGAGGGTTTTTTATCACAAATGGGAGTTGAATTTTGTCAAAAGCTTTTTCTGCATGTATTGAGGTGATCATATGGTTTTTCTCCTTCAGTTTGTTAATATGTTTTATTACATTGATTGATTTGCATATATTGAAGAATTCTTGCATTCCTGGGATAAACCCCACTTGATCATGATGTATGATCTTTTAAATGTGCCGTTGGATTCTGTTTGCTAGTATTTTGTTGAGGATTTTTGCATCTATGTTCATCAGTGATATTGGCCTGTAGTTTTCTTTCTTTGTAACATCTTTGTCTGGTTTTGGTATCAAGGTGATGGTGGCCTCGTAGAATGAGTTTGGGAGTGTTCCTCCCTCTGCTATATTTTGGAAGAGGTTGAGAAGAATAGGCGTTGGCTCTTCTCTAAATGTTTGACAGAATTTGCCTGAGAAGCCATCTGGTTCTGGACTTTTGTTTGTTGGAAGATTTTTAATCACAGTTTCAATTTCAGTGCTTGTGATTGGTCTGTTTAGATTTTCTATTTCTTCCTGGTTCAGTCTTGGAAGGTTGTGCTTTTCTAAGAATTTGTCCATTTCTTCCAGGTTGTCCATTTTATTGGCATATAGTTGCTTGTAGTAATCTCTAGTGATCCTTTGTATTTCCTCAGTGTCAGTTGTTACTTCTCCTTTTTCATTTCTAATTCTATTGATTTGAGTCTTCTCCATTTTTTTCTTGATGAGTCTGGCTAGTGGCTTATCAATTTTGTTTACCTTCTCAAAGAACCTGCTTTTAGTTTTATTCACCTTTGCTATTATTTCCTTCATTTCTTTTTCATTTATTTCTGATCTGATCTTTATGATTTCTTTCCTTCTGCTAACTTTGGGGTTTTCTTGTTCTTCTTTCTCTAATTGCTTTAGGTGTAAGGTTAGGTTGTTTATTTGAGATGTTTCTTGTTTCTTGAGGTAGGATTGCATTGCTATAAACTTCCCTCTCTGAACTGCTTTTGCTGCATCCCATAGGTTTTGGTCATCGTGTTTTCATTGTCATTTGCTTCTAGGTAATTTTTGATTTCCTCTTTGATTTCTTCAGTGATCTCTTGGTTACTAAGTAGTGTATTGTTTAGCCTCCATGTGTTTGTATTTTTTACAGACTTTTTCCTGTAATTGATATGTAGTCTCATAGTGTTGTGGCTGGAAAAGATACTTGATACAATTTCAATTTTCTTAAATTTACCAAGACTTGATTTGTGACCCAAGATATGATCTAATCTGGAGAATGTTCCATGAGCACTTGAGAAGAAAGTGTATTCTGTTCCTTTTGGATGGAATGTCCTATAAATATCAATTAAGTCCATCTTGTTTAACGTATCATCTAAAGCTTGTGTTTCCTTATTTATTTTCATTTTGGATGTTCTGTCCATTGGTGAAAGTGGAGTGTCAAAGTCCCCTACTATGATTGTGTTACTGTCGATCTCCCCTTTTATGGCTGCTAGCATTTGCCTTATGTATTGAGGTGCTCCTAGGTGGGATGCATAAATATTTACAATTGTTATATCTTCTTCTTGGATTGATCCCTTGATCATTATGTAGTATCCTTCTTTGTCTCTTGTAGTAGTCTTTATTTTAAAGTCTATTTTGACTGATATGAGAATTGCTACTCCAGCTTTCTTTTGATTTTCATTTGAATGGAATATCTTTTTCTATCCCCTCACTTTCAGTCTGTATGTGTCCCTAGGTCTGAAGTGGATCTCTTGTAGACAGCATATATACAGGTCTCCTTTTTGTATCCATTCAGCCAGTCTATGTCTTTTGTTTGGAGCATTTAATCCATTTACATTTAAGTAATTATTGATATGTATGTTTCTATTACCATTTTTCAGTTGTTTTGGGTTTGTTATTGTAGGTCTTTTCCTTCTCTTGTGTTACCTGCCTAGAGTTCCATTAGCATCTGTTGTAAAGCTGGTTTGGTGGTGCTGAATCCTCTTAGCTTTTGTTTGTCTGTAAAGGTCTTAATTTCTCCACTGAATCTGAGTGAGATCCTTGCTGGGTAGCGTAATCTTGGTTGTAGGTTTTTCCCTTTCATCACTTCAAATATGTCTTGCCACTTCCTTCTGACTTGCAGAGTTTCTGCTGAAAGATCAGCTGTTAACCTTATGGAGATTTTCTTGTATGTTATTTGTTGTTTTTCCCTTGCTGCTTTTAATATTTTTTCTTTGTATTTAATTTTTGACAGTTTGATTAATATGTGTCTTGGTGTGTTTCTCCTTGGTTTTATCCTCTATGGAACTCTCTGTGCTTCCTGGACTTGATTAACTATTTCCTTTCCCATATTAGGGAAGTTTTCAAGTATAATCTCTTCAAATATTTTTCTCAGTCCCTTTCTTTTTCTCTTCTTCTTCTGGGATCCCTATAATTCGAATGTTGGTGTGTTTAATGTTGTCCCAGAGGTCTCTGAGGATGTCCTCAATTCTTTTCATTCTCTCCTCTTTATTCTGCTCTGCAGTAGTTATTACCACTATTTTATCTTCCAGGTCACTTATCCATTCTTCTGCCTCAGTTATTCTGCTATTGATTCCTTATAGAGAATTTTTAATTTCATTTATTGTGCTGTTCATTATTGTTTGTTTGCTCTTTAGTTCTTCTAGGCCCTTGTTAAACGTTTCTTGTATTTTCTCCATTCTATTTCCAAGATTTTGGATCATCTTTATTATCATTACTCTGAATTCTTTTTCAGGTATACTGCCTATTTCCTCTTCATTTGTTTAGTCTGGTGGGTTTTTACTTTGCTCTTTCATTTGCTGTGTGTTTCCCTATCTTCTCATTTTCCTTAACTTACTGTTTTTGGGGTCTCCTTTTCACACACTGCAGGTTTGTAGTTCCTGTTGTTTTTGGTGTCTGCCCCCAGTGTGTAAGGTTGGTTTAGTGGGTTGTGTAGGCTTCCTGGTGGAGGGGACTGGTGCCTGTGCTCTGGTGGATGAGACTGGATGTTGTCTTTCTGGTGGGCAGGACCACGTCTGGTGGTGTGTTTTGGGGTGTCTGTGACCTTATTATTAATTTAGGCAGCCTCTCTGTTAATCGGTGGGTTTGTGTTCCTGTCTTGCTACTTGTTTGGCATGGAGTGTCCAGCACTGTAGCTTGCTGGTCATTGAGTGGAGCTGGGTCTTAGCATTGAGATGGAAATCGCTTGGAGAGCTTTCGCCATTTGCTATTACATGGAGCCGGGAGGTCTCTGGTGGACCAATGTCCTGAACTCAGCTCTCCCACCGCAGAGGCACAGGCCTGGCACCTGGCCGGAGCACCAAGACCCTGTCAGCCACAGAGCTCAGAAGAAAAGGGAGAAGAAAAGACAGAAAGAAGGAAAAAAATAAAGTATTAAAATAAAAAATAATTATCAAAAAAAAGATAATAAAAAAATGAAAAAAAGAAAAGAAAGAAAGAAGAGAGCAGCCAAACCAAAAAACAAATCCACCAATGATAACAAGTGCTAAAAACTATACTAAAAAACTGAAACAAAACAAAAATAGAGAGACAGAACCCTGGGACAAATGGTAAAAGCAAAGCTATACAGACAAAATCACAGAAAGCAGCATATACATACACACTCACAAAAAGAGAAAAAGGAAAAAAATATATATATCATTGCTCCCAAAGTACACTGCCTCAATCTTGGGATGATTCATTGTCTATTCAGGCATTCCACAGATGCAGGGCACATCAAGTTGATTGTGGGGATTTAATCCACTGCTCTTGAGGCTGCTGGGAGAGATTTCCCTTTCTCTTGTTTGTTCACACAGCTTCTGGGGTTCAGCTTTGGATTTGGCCCTGCCTCTGCGTGTAGGTCGCCGGAGGGCGTCTGTTCTTCGCTCAGACAGGACGGGGTTAAATGAGCCGCTGTTTCGGGGGCTCTGGCTCACTCAGGCCGGGGGGAGGGAGGGTCACGGAGTGCGGGGCGAGCCTGCGGCGGCAGAGGCCGGCGTGACGCTGCACCAGCCTGAGGCGCGCCATGCGTTCTCCCGGGGGAGTTGTCCCTGGATCCCGGGACCCTGGCAGTGGCAGGCTGCACAGGCTCCCGGGAGGGGAGGTGTGGATAGTGACTTGTGCTCGCACACAGGCTTCTTGGTGGCGGCAGCAGCAGCCTTAGCATCTCATGCCCGTGTCTGGGGTCTGCGCTGATAGCCGCAGCTCGCGCCCGTCTCTGGAGCTCGTTTAGGAGGTGCTCTGAATCCCCTCTCCTCGCGCACCCTGCAACAGTGGTCTCTTGACTCTTAGGCAGCTCCAGACTTTTCCCGGACTCCCTCCTGGCTAGCCGTGGCGCACTAGCCCCCTCAGGCTGTGTTCACACCGCCAACCTCAGTCCTTTCCCCGCGCTCGCTCCGACCAAAGCCCGAGCCTCAGCTCCCAGCCCCGCCCTCCCCGGCGGGTGAGCGGACAAGCCTCTCGGGCTGGTGAGTGCTGGTCGGCACCGATCCTCTGTGCCGGAATCTCTCCGCTTTGCCCTCTGCAACCCTGTGGCTGTGCTCTCCTCCGTGGCTCCGAAGTCTCCCCCTCACCGACCCCCCGTCTCCACAAGTGAGGGGGCTTCCTAGTGTGTGGATACTTTTCCTCCTTCACAGCTCCTTCCCCGAGGGGCAGGTCCTGTCCCTATTGTTTTGCCTCTGTTTTTACTGTTTTCTTTTGCTAAGTGGTAAGTGGGGAGTTACTTTCTTTTTGGGGAGTCTAAGGTCTTCTTCCAGCGTTCAGTAGGTGTTCCGTAGGAGTTGTTCCACATGTAGATGGATTTCTGATGTATTTGTGGGGAGGAAGGTGATTTCCATGTCTTACTCTTCCGCCATCTTGAAGGTCTCTCCTCCAGTGTATATATCTTAATTAAAAAATACTTTATTGCTAAGAAATGCTAACCATCACCTGACAATGCCAGGTTGCCACAGACTTTCAATTTGTAAAAAGCTGCAATAAAGTGAAGCATGATATATAAAACAAGGTATACCTGTAGAGACACAGTATACATACAACATCTTAGAGGTCTGAGAGAACAGAAAGAAATAACAAAGTAAACAAGGATCAGAAATTAAGTTCAGGGACTTCCCTGGTGGCGCAGTGGTTAAGAATCCGCCTGCCAATTCACGGGACATGGGTTCGAGCCCTGGCCTGGGAAGATCCCACATGCTGCGAAGCAACTAAGCCCGTGCACCACAACTACTGAGCCTGCACTCTAGAGCCCGTGAGCTGCAACTACTGAGCCTGTGTGCCATAACTACTGAAGCCCACGCGCCTAGACCCCGTGCTCCGCAACAAAAAGTAGCCCCCGCCACTCGCCACAACTAGAGAAAGCCCACGCGCAGCAACAAAGACCCAACGTAGAGAAAAATAAATAAATAAATAAGTAAATTTATTAAAATAAAAAAAAGATTTAGAAAGTAAATTCAGAAGGAATTGAGACAGTGGTTTCCCAGGGGTCAAGTGAAGAAGCAAGGTCTAGGAGGGAAGGGCCACCCAGGGCAAAGGCTGTTCCAAAGTCAAGTATGATGAGGGCTAAGAATTAGAAGCTGGATTTAGATCTGTGAAGGTCACAATGACCTTGGCAAGAGCTCCTTCAATAGAGGAGGTAAAGGGGGTACTCAAGGGAGTGTATATAGAAAACTTCTTTGGAAGAGCTTTGCTATAAAGAGGATGTAGAGGAAAAATACTTTTCCCTCCACACTTCCAGGTTCTTGCCTGAGACCCCCTGTAATAAAAGACAGATTAACAGGAGAAAAATAAACAGAAATTTAATAACATGTATACCCCTTTGCACATGGGAGATACCCAGGAAAACTGAATAACTCCCCAAATTACCCAAGCCTCCACCTTAAATACCACCTCTAGATAAAGGTAAAAGAAAGATAAGAGTTTCTAGAGATTTAGAGCCATTCACCTCTTCCTGGTGCAGAGAGAGACAACCTTACAAATGCAGATTTCCCTTATAAATGTAAATCTCTTACTAAAAGGTAACTTCTCCTCCTTTTTAGAGTTTCTCCTGTCTCTGCTGAGATTTCTTAAAAATAATCAGTTCAAGATAAACCTTATGCTAAAGAGGCATATTTTGAGGTGGCAAAATCTGCTCCCCTTCAAGGAACAAAGATATTGGGCTATATTGGAGTCCACGATGCTTTTGTTAGGGTTTTCAAAGAGAAGATGTAGGGGGGCAAAATGTGTCTCTTTGGCATGACGGATTAATTTAGACTGATTATCTCTAAGGAACAGAAGGCTTAGGAAGTCTTTCTTGTCACCTTTCCCTTAACTGCCTAAAAGAATTTAGATAAAGTGCCTGTTCCTGGAACTGAGCTACCACCAGAGATATCTCCAAAGAATACAGGTTAGGTGTGGTGGACACCGGCAGTGTCTAGGAACCAGAGTCCACTGTGTCCTCTTGGCTCTGCATGGCCCAAAAACCATTTGTTTACAAAACATTTGCATTTCCATCTCCATGTGAATTGCTCTTTTCCTTTTTGAGGTCCCAACCCTACTGCCTCCAATATCCTCATCTGTCCTCAGACGAAGATGATTTTTAAGGTGAGGGCTTCAGCCATTTTGGCAAGTTACTCAGTTTTCCTGAGTCTCTCCCGTGAATACATGCCATTAAAGTTTTAGCTGTTTTTCTCCTATTACTCTGTCTCACATTAATTTAATACAGAGACCAGCAAGAAGAACCTGGAAGGTGTGAAAAATTAGTCAACAGAAGCCTCAATCAAATAGGAGACGGGAAGTGGAAGCTCTCACGCCCTACCACGGTGGCAGGGCCCAACAGCAAGAAGAAAACCTTCCTCTTCTTCCCTGGAAAGGACTCAGCCAATGAGAGACTGTCACAACTCAGCCAATGACAAGCCATGGACTCTTTGTTTACTAGAGCCCTCCCAACTTCCCTTCCCCTCTATAAAGACTTGTCTCCTTGCACAAGGCTCGCCATGTTGCAGACCCTAAATTGCAGTCTTTGCTGATTCCGAGTAAACCAATTTTTGTGAGTAAACCAATTTTTGCTGGAGAAATAACTGGCAGCCTATTTGTTTTAAGTCAACCAAGGGTAGTGGAAAATTTACTTCTCCCCAACAAAGACATTACAGAATGTTTGAATGTTGATGGAAATAATTCAGCAGAAGTGGGGTAGGGTGAAACGTCAATTCAGAAAGAGTAGAAATAATTCCAGGAGCTGTGGCTTGATTCGGAGAGAGGATGATGGGAATCGAAGAATCTGCCCTTTGAAAGAAGCACTGAATCTCCTTCTTATTAACTGGACCAAGGCAGAGCCTCTGTGTACAGATGCAGAGAGCTCTTCAGAGGTGGTAATAGACAGCATCACTTTGTTCTCATTAAATGCATTATTTGTAGTCTAGCTAATTTTAATATATTAGTGAGAACCAAAAGAGATTTTTATGTGTGTGCTATTAATACTAAAACTATTTAGAGATTTCTATTACATTCCACTTATATTTAATTTTTTTAATTTTGAGAGTATTTAATATGGTCTTTGTAAATAAATACACAGATATGTTTATATCTTAATTAAACAAAAATATATTGGGAAATAATCCTAAAATGTATTATTGACAGGGATATGTCATCATGGGAGCCTGGAGACCACAACTGTGGAAAATAAAGTGTGTGTGTGTGTGTGTGTGTGTGTGTGTGTGTGCGGGGGCGTGTTTGAAGTTAAATTTTTTTTTAATTTAAAAGCTAAGAATTTAACTTCTAGAAGTTAAGAAAACCAATTCAAAAAAGTCTTTTAAGACCTGCTAGAGGCTTTATATTTTATCTTATCCAGGATGGGGAGACACTGGAGAGTCTGAAGAAATGGCTGACAGGATCACATTTGGGTTTCAAAAAGATTTCTCTCTTGGAGAAAAGTTATGAGGCTTTTATGGTAATAGAGGAGAGAGGAGAGAAGACAGAGGAGAGAGGGATGAGAGAGAGACAGAGACAGAGAGAGTGGTGACGCGAAGGACGGGAATTTGGAAAATAGCAGTCATATTTGGAAAGGAAAGGGCAGATTAAAAAAGACTTTGGAAGATGGAAGTGATATTTACTAAGATACGTGCTATCGACTAAGAGAATAATTTGGCAGGAAGCTGTGGAGGAGGTAGGGAAGAGGGAAATGATTCATTTATTTTGGACGCATTCAATTCAAAATTCCTGTGGCCAACCCCAGTTGGTTTATAACCAGCATCCGTTTTTGGAGTGTGCATGTGGACCCCCATATGCACAAAGAGAGTTCTAGTATAGAAATGTTGGATTCATTAGTTTAATATGAAAGATTGCATTCAGATCCTGTCCTAATAGCTGGTATGTCTTTCCTGTTCATGTTTTATACTTTTACCACACATCTGTATCAGTCAATAGTAATAGTAATGTTTTGATTTTTCAAATAGTTTACAAAAATGGCATCAATATGTATGTTTCCTTTGGCAAGATGTGTTTATACTCAATATCATGCTGATACATTGATCTAGCTCAGACGTTGGGAAACCATGGCTCATGGGCCCAAATCTTGTCCTCTACCTCTTTTTGTGCAGCCTTTAAACTAAGAAAGTTTTTTTTTTTTTTAACAGATGAACATTTGCCATCAATTTGATGATACACAACATTAACTTTCAACCCCAACTAGGTGAAATTTTATCCCCATAAATGGAATCCTATTCTTCTTGTTTGTATACCTATGTTACAAAGAAAACCCCAAAATACACTCAATTTTTATTACTATGTTTTGAATTTCACCGATACAGAACATGTGGAACATATCTCTTGCTATATAAATACCTACACAATATTCTCAACTTACACTTTGGCTGGCAAAGTCTAAAACAGTAAGCCTGATCTAGTTAATTCATTAACTTTGGCAACTGTTAATTTTTCATCTTATAAGAGTATAATTTACGCATTAGTTACTTAAATAATAAACTAAATTCTATTGTTTCATATTTTTGCTATTAGAAGCAATCCTTAAAAGCTATCTTTGGGCTTCCCTGGTGGCGCAGTGGTTGAGAGTCCGCCTGCCGATGCAGGGGACGTGGGTTCGTGCCCCGGTCCGGGAAGATCCCACATGCCACGGAGCGGCTGGGCCCGTGAGCCATGGCCGCTGAGCCTGCGCGTCCGGAGCCTGTGCTCCGCAACGGGAGGGGCCGCAACAGTGAGAGGCCCGCGTACCGCAAAAAAAAAAAAAAAGCTATCTTTGTGAGAGTGTCTTCATACACATGGATGAAGTTTTCTCTGAGCATGAACCTAAACGTGGTTTTGTTAGCTTAGAGTTTGAGTGTATCTTTAACGTTATTATATACTGCCTACAAAGCGGCTCCACCAAAGCCGGTCAGCAGTGTGAGAATTTCTAGCCAACATCCTAACCAACTGTTAATTTCTGAAATTTTCTCCGATGTATTTATTTTACCAACATGTATTTTTATTTGAACCATGAATCACTTAGAGACATGTCCTCTGGTTTCTAAAATCTTTTGTAAAACCTATCATTCTCTTTCTATTGTATCGGCTTTTTGATTAAAAAATTGTTCTGAATGAAACTGACATACAGATACTTATAACATAGCATATGGTCCATTTTTATAAATGTCCCATTTGTTCTTGAAAAGAAAATGTGTTTCATAAATGCATTGTGTTTTGTGCTACGAGCAATTACATCAGTCATTTATAAGGCTGAACTCTCTGTCATCTACTTTTCGTCTGATTTATTTGTTACTATTGTACAAAGGCATACATAACTGCAAATTAAGTTTCTACTTGTTCTTCTGTCAATAATTGCTTTAAACATTTGAGCCTATATTGTTACATATGTAGCCTACTCAGTGTGGCTTCTTTCACTTAGCAATGTGCATTTAAGGTTCCTCCATGCGTTTTGTGGCTTAATAGTTCATTTATTTTTATTGATGAATAATATTCCATTGTATAGATGTACCATAAATTGAAAAGGGAGAAATAAAACTCTCTTTTCACAACAAATATCATCTACATAGAAAATCACAAGCATTAGTTCAAATTAAGCCACAGTGAGATACCACTACCTACCTATCAGGATGGCAAGAAAGAAAAACAAACACAAACATCTGACGTTGCCAAGTGAAGTAAAGATACAGAGTGGCTGGAATTCTTATGCACTGTAGGTGCAAAATGATACCGCAACTTTGCAAAACATTTCTTCAGTTTCTTATAAACATATACGGTGACTACAGGAATTAGCAATCCTGCTCCTAAGTGTTTATTCAAGAGAAGTAAAAATGTATGGCCATTCAAAAACGTGTACATAGGTGGTTTTAGCAACTTTACTTATAGTCACCAAAAAGCTGGAAACAACTTAAATGCCCTCATAAATAGATGAACAAAATGTGGTATAACCACACAATGGAATATTACTCAGTAATGAAAAAGAATGGACTATTGAGAAATGCAATGACATGGATGAATCTCAAATCCATACAGTGTGTAGTTTTGAAAGGCTACATACTACATGATTAACCTGAATGATATTATGGAAAAAGCAAAACTAAATAGAGACAGTATCAGTGGTTGGAAGGATTAAGGGTGAGGATAGGAGCTGACTACCAAGGTGGAGGGCGGAGGAATTTTTTTTATATCATGGAAACATTGCGCTTATTGTTTTCTGGTGACAGTTATATGAGTCTTTACTTTTTGTTAAATTTTGTAGCACTGTATAAGCAAAAGAGTGAATTTTACTGTATAAAATTTTAAAATAAAATAATGCCATGCTTCTTTATGATCACATGGTACTATCAGTATCCTATCCTTTTCTCATTAAAAATGAATACTCACTGCATGTGTGGCTGGAGTTTGTAGTCACGATTCCCACCTTCCTGTGGAACATCAAACACTAGTCACTGGGTGAGTCAAGAATTAGAGAGATGGTCTGGTTTGTAATCATCATTTTATGTTCTAAACAAACTGATTTTATGTTCCTCAAATCCTTTCCTAGGACGGATGACTCCAGTAATTCTTCACCTCCCTTGTCGTCCCGTTGCCAGTAACACTAACAAGTTGGGTTTTCCTACATCTACCCCACCCTAAGGCAAAGACAACCTCCTGTGGGGATCAGCTTCTTGGTGAGAATAGGATGTTTCCACCCACCACTGTATATTGACACTTGCTATGCTTCTGGCCATAAATCACTTGATGACATCACATTGTTGCTATAAATCCACGAACAAATAAGCTATCCTTCCATTAGGGAACATAAAACGGTCCATGTTCAGACTCAGTCTGCATACTGTTTATGGGTTGCTTGCTGCTTTCAGGGTTTTTACAAGAGAACATCCACTGTTTCTTTCTGGCCCTACTCCAGTGAGCTGTGTTCACATTGCCCATTTTCCAAGATATTTGGTGGGAACACTGCAGAACAGAGCCACGTTTTCCATCAGGGACCTGCACCATATTTTAGTCTCTATTTCCCAGACAAATTAAACCCACTGTTTTATGAGCTTCTTCAAAGGGGCTACACAGTAGCTCATTTTATTGAATATGGATACTGCCACTCAGAAGACGAATCATATGATAACAGAGCCTAGAGCTTACAAATTCTAGAGCATGTTAATTATTACCTCAGGGTCTGACCCTAAATTATTTAACTTCCTCCGGGAAAGTTAAGCAGTGGGCTAGTCTATGACATTGGAATTGAAAACACCATGAGCTCCAAGAGTTTATCCGCTTGCAGGCTGGGGAGGAGAGTACAGAATCTCCAAGCACCAAGCACCAAGGGGGAGAGTAAAGTTTTATGTCATTCATTCCTTCATTTCTTCATTGGAACCAGAAAATGATCTCTAGCATCAATTGCCTTAACATTCAGTTCTGTAATTTTCCTTCATGTTTTTAAAGTCGTAAGTTTGGTTCAGGATTCTAACCAGGGGTAAGTTGGAGCGACAATGGAAAACGGCTAAGAGATTTCTCAATTTTGCTCAAAGAAAGGGATAGATAGATAGATCTGCACATATATAGCTACGTATACACATACGTAATAAGTATAAGTATATACATTTATAGAAGCAAAAATATACAAATAAAGTTTTGAATCGTTTCTTATTAGCCCATTCGGTTACTATTGATAGGCTATCCAAGCCAATCCCTGGGTTTTGTTTGTTTTGCTTTCCACTCTTTTTATCCAAAATGAATTATTTAGGTGCAACGGGTTTTACATCGCTGTTTACTTATTTCTGTAATTCTAGTTTTCAACTTTTGTCTAACAACAAGCAATTATATTAACACTAAACTAAATGCGCCAAGTTCATTTATGATATGATAGGCCCTGTAGTAAGTGTGCTGCATGTGTTTTCTCATTTTAAGCCACAACTACTCTATGGGGCGTGCGCTATTGTTCTCATTTCATAAATAAGGAGAACGAGCATCGGGAAATTGGGCACTACCCAAAGTTGTTCGACCTATAAGAAAGGATCCTGATTTTGAATGCATGTCTGACTCCAGAGGACTTGCTTTCAGAAACAACCCAATACTGACCCTGTTTACTAGCAGTTTAAACAAGAGGAGGGGGTATGTTGCTATTGGGTAAATAAAGGACCTTACTGTGTTTGGAAAAAAGAGCAAGTATGTACAACTTTACCTTAGATGCGGTTTGTTGTTGTTTTTAATTAAAGGTTAATAGCATGATACCTTCCTTCATATCTGATTAATCAAATCACAGAGTTCAAGGTAAATGCACTATTTATTGGTGAGCCATGGAAGAATGAACTATTTGATACTTGGTGGAAATTTCATCTACTACTCAAACGATGATAAAATTATTTAGGTTTCAAAATTATAATGCCACAATCCTGTAAAAATATCACCCTGGGCAAACTGGACTAGGGGATGATTATGTAACGTTTTTTTTTTTTTTTGGTTTACTGTAACTTTAATTACTAGTCGTAGGATATTTTAGGAATTTCTGGGCCGTAAATTAGCTGAGAGGCCATAGGTGTTTATTATTAAGGAAATTAACTTAGTGGGCAGCCCCAAAGGGAGAAAGACACTGGGCATTAACCTTTGAGTGTCAGAGGCCACCCATGTACACTGATTCCAGTGAAAGATGTTTACCAGCAAACTCTCAAGACCCACAGAGAAGTCAGGGGCTGGTGCCAAATTGGAAAGATAGGTATGGAAGCCAAGTTTATTCCAAGGTTGAGAGATACTAAACGGTTGATTAATGAGTATGTTATTAGGTCAACCAATATCATACAGAAGTAGGTCAAGTGTGACCATCAGATTCTGAGGGAGGAGATTTTCTGGGTCTCCAAGAAGGGTAGAGACAATGATTAAAACATCCTTTCAATGCTGTAAAATTTGAGGCCCAAGGTGGGGAAAAAGAAACCTAGAACCAAATTGGTTCCATTCACATCTATAAACCTCCAGGGACATAACGCATAGCTTGAAATTTCACCATGATCTGGGATCCGAGGAGCATTCAGAGTCTTTATGAAAAGAGAAGGATAAGAAGCAGTGCAAATTTGCATTGGAGAAGCTTTGAGACATTTTACTGCCCCTTAGGAAGAGATGATGGTGGTGGTGACAGTCTATGTGTGAGGGGATATTCTCTCTTCTCAAATAAGGGAGGTAGAAATGCACTGTTTGTTCAATATACATAGTCCACTACCACCAGCAAAAACAAAACAGACAAAAAAAGAAAAAGCCTACATAACTAGGAGGGATTCCAAATTGGCAAGGTGGCCCAGATTTGCAAGTACATATACATTGTTCATAACTTAACATTTAAAGAAAAGAAAAAGTGTGTGAAAGAAACATCTGAGAAAGTACATTAGCAAAACTGCCTGATTTTCAATATCAAATAATCCATTAAGCTAACAACAAAAAATAACAACAAAAAGATGCACAGAGGTCACAGGCTGAGAGCATTCAGCAGTGATGCTCATAGCAAATGGGCTAGAGATCAGGATACTTCCTGGGGGCAGGAGGGAAGGGCAATCCCAGACAGTGACGAGCAGCTGATAACAGGATTTTCCCTCTGTGGGACCCCCCATCACAGAATTTCTAACCCAAATGGATGCAGAAAAAAAAAAAAAATCATAACCGTGTTTTACTTTTGTGTTTTCCATGTGGACAGAAATCTAAAGTCACACCATGGCAATGATGTCATCAGTGCCTTTATTCAAAGTGAGGCATCTACAGGCAAAGACCACTCCATATTCTATTACTATAATTATCTCTAAGTAGGTATATTTCTGGGGACCCAGAAGAATTGCCCTATATCTACCTTTAAATGCAGATTCCATTGAGACGGGTCACTTGTGCCAGGTGTCCATCTTTAAATTAAGATTGAAGCCAGTGCTTTGGGAGAGTTGTTTTCAAGACTTGAGGACAAAAGTGACTTGTTGGAACGCTAGGGAAATTGCAATGGCTGCTCGGTAGTTCAAAGAGCTGCCAGCCTAAACATGCCCCAAATCGTCTTTTCCTCTTGCTGAGGCTTCATTTTGGCCTAAATCTCATTCCAAGACCCCAGTATTTCAACAGGGAAGCTCTGTATGCCAAGTATCAGCGAGGAAACATAATTATTGCTAAAATTGAAGCAGGTACTATTAAATCTTTTCATTTCAATTTGGAAATACAAGATGAAGAGTTTAATATTAACTCAATCAGTCAGCTTCAATTAGGTCACGGTGTATTACAGTTATAGCATTGCGATCACTAATACAGCTCCTTGAAAAACAAGTGAAGTATTGTAGTGACTCCAAGTAGACATATTCTACAACCATTTGATTATATTTATATGTTTTCTTGCAAACTCCAGTGGTATTTCTCAAGATTTTTTAGGTGTCAACATATGGTTTCAATTTCTCTGAAATATACAGCACAGCTTGTTCTCAGAGAAAATGCTGCCAAACAAGACTTGTAAACGTATCTTGAGGTAAAACTTAACATCTCGTCCTTTCCTATAAGGCTCCTTGGCTAATGCCTGTATAACCGCCTCAGATGGAAAAATCACACCATTACCCAAGTGGAGTTTTCTCAACTGAAAAGGGAAACGGCTTTCTCTTCCTTACATATACTAAGCTATACCACAACAGAAATTTTGCCCATCAAGAAGATAAAAACATAGACATGTTTAGCTACTTTAAATAAGTGTCGTTATGATTAATTTCATAACAATTCGAAATAAAGGCATCAGGCCACCCAAATTCACAAAATAGAATAGTTTCAGTAGAAGAGAATTTTAAATCATTCTAAAATCTCCCTGGGAAGCTGCTGCTCCAAACACAGAAAAAGGAAAACAAAGTTGCATTCTATTTCTAATAAAATATTGCCAGAAATTGTGATAAAGCTGTATTTCCTGCTGGACTAAATATTTATACAGAATTGTTTACCTTTAAGGTACATTTCAAATTCACTCTTTGTGCATTTACTTAATACACATTCAAAGTTTTCTGTTTATCTTCAGCGTGTGTGTGCATGCGTGTGTGTGTATACAAATATACGTAACATTTTACCTGTTTTCAAAAGAATAAAACTCTGGAATGTAAATTTAAAAATTTAGTTTGACATTCGTATGTTTTGTCTGTATTATAAACCAAATCCAAGTAGTGTATGGATCCACTTTTATACCTAATAGCTTGCTGTAGGTATTTTCTTGTATTATAAATTCTCAGGGAATATGGAGTTAGTTTGCTTCATTCTTTTTGGATGGCGTACATCTCTGTATAATCTGATGAAGATGCAACATGGTTCATATAGCGATTTCAACTTCTGTTTTCACGTTTAGGTGAACAAGAAGACAAAACTGGTGAGTAAAGGAGGGATTTTGTCTATGAAAATTTCCCCTAAGTTCCAAGGGATTATCTTGAAGCGATAAACAATCCAGCAGTCCATTAAACCGTATCCCTAAATTATTCAAGATTTACATGCTTGGCCACCTTCACACTATTATTATTTTGTCTCAGACCAATGGCGTTTATAAAATACGTATATAGAGACAGACTAAATAGAACTGGACAACTCTGTGCTTCAGTGAGAACAGTGCGTGTCCAGTGTGTTTTCCGCCCCAGTATCAGGAATGCATTGGGGGAGGACTGCACTCCAGTAACTTCCATTAGTTTAGCATGTTCTTTCTTCCGATTATAAACGTGAAAGCGACAATATGTAGAAAAGGCTAAAAACACAGATGGAAGATAATAAAATTAAGACATATAAGTCACTACACAGAGATGTGTGACTATTCGTGTATGTTTCTGTCCTTTTTAAAAATCATTCGGTCAATAACCTACATTCTTTGCTAAAATAAAAAGACGGATCAAGAGCATCTTTCCAGTAAATATTTTTCAAATTTCTCTCTTTCCCTCTTTTTTTTTTTTCTACAGCATCGTGTTCAAGTAATGTAGCTATTACATTATTTCTGGAACACACCAAATCGTATATGGAAAAACTGTGGAACTTTTATTTCTGGTCTAATAGCTCTTGTTCTTATTTTTAAGTACTTGCAATAGAAAAGACGACTATTTATTGAATGTTTACTGTGTGTCCAACACAGCGCTTAGCGCCCTGCATGGATAATCTAGTCCAGAGTTTTGCAAACTACATACTGCAGCCAGTCCCAGCCCTCTTCCTGTTTTTGTAAATACATTTGGTTTTTTTTTTAACATCTTTATTGGAGTGTAATTGCTTTACAATGGTGTGTTAGTTTCTGCTTTACAACAAAGTGAATCAGCTATACGAATACATATATCCCCATATCCCCTCCCTCTTGCATCTCCCTCCCACCCTCCTTATCCCACCCTTCTAGGTGGTCACAAAGCACCGAGCTGATCTCCCTGTGCTATGCGGTGGCTTCCCACTAGCTATCTATTTTACGTTTGGTAGTGTAGATATGTCCATGCCGCTCTCCCGCTTTGTCCCAGCTTACCCTTCCCCCTCCCCGTGTCCTCAAGTCCATTCTCTAGTGGGTCTGCATCTTTATTCCTGTCCTGCCCTTAGGTTCTTCATGACCACTTTTTTTTTTTTTTTAGATTCCATATATATGTGTTAGCATACGGTATTTGTTTTTCTCTTTCCGACTTACTTCAGTCTGTGTGACAGACTCTTGTAAATACATTTGTATTGGGACACAGCCAGACCCATGTGTCTCCATATTGCCTACAGCTGCTTTCCCTCCACAACGGCAGAGCTGAGTAGTTGCAACAAACACAACATGGGCTACAAAGCCTAAATTTTTATATGCTAACCTCCAATAGAACCTTCTGTAATGATGGAAAAGTTCTGCCCTTTCCAATATGGTAGCCACATTCTACATAAGACTGAGAGCTTGAAATGTGGTAGTGTGACTGAGGAGCTGAATCTCTAACCTTATTTAAATTTGATCAATTTAAATTTAAACGGAAACAGCCGTATGTGACTAGTGGCTATTGTACTGGATAGGATAATTCTAGAAGTCCTGGTCTGTAATATCCCAAAGCCCATGTTCTCGATGTGTGATTTCTGAGAATTTCTGGAAGGCTAAAGACTTAGTAGCTCAAAATTTAGCAACTGCTTCTTTTGTGGTTGTCATTATTTTTGCATTAAGATTTTGTAATTTAGCAATCTATGGCAAGTTATCAAAACGGTTCTTATTTTAATAATGTAAGTTACTTAAAATAATCACACGATGAGTAAACAGAAATAAAACCTCTTTTTCTCCTCTGAACAAAATCAGACAGTTATATTTTGCAAGAGACAAATAAATTGTTCTTCTGTTATCCCAATTTAGTTATTTAACAGAATTACTGAGACATAAAGAGAAAAATAAAATAACCAAATCTCCGGGCTTCTCATGAAATAACAAACCATGGAAACGTTCAAATCTTTATCCATTCTCTGTATGAAACCCTGGCAATAATTTTACAAGAAAAAAATTATTTTATCCTTTAGAACAAAATAATTTAGATTCAGTTATTAGTATGATCAAAAAGGTTGGGCTTTTTTTGTTTGTTTGCTTTGTTTTTGGCCTTTTTTTTTTCTTACACCCAGTGGTTAGAAGAAACTGAAAGCATGTGAGTGCATAGAGATAGCCCCCAACTTAAGATGGCTAGACTTATAATTTTTCAAGCTTACCATGTTGCAAAAGTGATATGCATTCAGTACAAACCATACTTCCAATATTGAATTTTGGTCTTTTCCCAGTCTAGTGATAGGCCATAAACTACTCTCTAGGGATTCCGGGCAGGGGCGGTAGCTGCCACTCCAAGCCAACCAAGCCATCACGAGGGTCAACAACCGATACACTTAAAACCGTTCTGCACCCATTGTTTATCACTTTCAGGACGATATTCAAAAAGTTACATGATATATTCGACACTTCATTATAAAATAGGCCTTGTGTTAGAAGATTCTGCCCAACTGTAGGCTAGTGTAATTACTCTGAGCATGTTTAAGGTCGGCTCGGCTAAACGATGATGTGCAGTAGGTTGGGTGTATTAAATGCATTTTCGACTACGATGTTTTCGCCTTTTGATGAGTTTGTCAAGACGTTACCCCATCGTATGTTGAGGAAGATCTGTAGTTATTTTCCTCCCATCAGCAACCAAGGCCACATTACGTCATTTCTGACCCTAGGCATTTTTGCCTTCATGGCTCCCTTCTTTCATTAAAAATAAATAAATAAATAAATAAATTAAATAAAGAATGGAAGAAAGGAAGGAAGAAAGGGAGAAAGGAAGGGTTGGAGGGAGGGAGAGAGGGGAGAGAGAGAGAGACAGAGAGACAGAAAGACAGGGAAGTAAAATCATATTCTCCAACTGCATTGGTATGAAAATTAATATATTGGTTTTCTATATGACAGCATTTTTTTGACCTAGAATTACATTTTGTTCTTTTAGATTTCCAAACCATTTAAAACACTTCGGTGAGCCCCTAAAATTATTCCAGGTCCTGGTACCTTGTTTCCTAGGCTTCCCACGAGCAATAGGGCACATGAAGTAAAATTGCCTTTCGGTGGCTAGATTTTAGGAGTTGCCTTGGCCCTCCAAAAGTCTTTCCTGTGATTAGTAATCAATTCCTCCGGGATAAAATTTAATTGATCCTTTCAATGGAAAATATTTCAAAAGGTTAGATAACCAATGGGAATTAATTAATTATGATTGATGGTAATTAATGCATAATTTATGCAGTTGCTTCCAGAGAACAAGAGTGATGGTGAGAAAGGCATTAAATGGAGGTTGGAGTGGGTCAGACAGGGCGAGGAAGTATGACGAGCAGAGGGGCAGGTGGTTATTGAGATTAAAGCTGTTGCACACATGTGCTTCTTCCACAACGAGAGAAACAATTTCAGAGTTCTTTTCTCTCTTTCAACCCTTAGAAGCAACGGCCAAATGCTGGGGAGGCCGTGCTCTGCAGGGGGTGCTCTGCAGGGGGCTCTGCAGGGGGTGCTCTGCAGGGGGCTCTGCAGGGGGTGCTCTGCAGGTTGGGCAGCCAGGCCGGAATTCAGATCTGAATTCTGGTCTGACTGCCCTGCAGTGGGCCTTGCGCCCATTAACCAAACCCGTGGGACCTGTGTTTTCATCTGTGAAGCGGGGATTGGAGTCCCTAGTGCTTTTATGTGATTGCAAGCTGTCCACAGTTAATAGACAACAGCTTTCAGAAAATTTCTTGGTGTCTAGTAAGCACAGCCTTAGTGCTAGCTCTTGTTGCTAATAAGAACCCATCTAGGAGTAGAAGGATGAATGCAAGGAAGCCTTGCCCTGGGGGAGCTGACATGGAATGCACGCATCCCTTCTGTCACGGGTGCTAACTTCAGTTGATGGTAGTAGCTGCCTGGGCTGATGGTTGAGAATTCTAGTTTTTATTCAAGTTCAGAGAAAAAGGGTGTCCCAAGTGTAGAAGGGGGCGGGGTATTGTCTATCCTGTGTATCATGCATTTTCATCCCTGGTCTAATAAGATTAAAAAATAATAAAATCGGGACTTCCCTGGTGGTCCACTGGTAAAGAATCTGCCTTACAATGCAGGGAATGCGGGTTTGATCCCTGGTCAGGGAACTAAGATTCCACATGCCGCGGGGCAACTGAAGCCCACGTGCCACAACTACTGAGCTCACGCGCCTCAACTAGAGAGCCCGCAGTGCCGCAAACTACAGAGCCCGTGTGCCCTGGAGCCTGCACGCCACAACTAGAGAAGAGTAAACCCACATGCCGCAACTAGAGAGAAGCCCGTGAGACGTGACGGAAGATCCCGCGTGCCGCAACCAAGGCCTGACGCAGCCAATAAATAAATAAATCTTAAAAAAAATAAATAAACAAAATCAACATATTAATGAGTTAATTTTGCAAGCTAATGATTTCCCTTAAAGCATAGGTGCGTGGCTGAATGTAACTTAATACTCTTTCACTCACAGGGTTTATCTATTTGAGTTATTTGCAATGACCATTCAGACGACAATTTGTTCCATTTTTTGACATATTTTCCTCCCAATCAAAACACTGTAATCTTCAATATGACAAAACGGAATTGAGACATTGCAAAGGACATGTAAAAGCATGAAAACTGGGAAGTGATGAGTGTATTTTGGAAGAAGGGTCATCTTTTGTTAGGGCCGTCTATTTCTTACTTGGTTCTCCAAAGTTCTGTTCATCATGCATTTCTTTGCAAAAATACTTGGCTTTATAATGACTTGAAAGCCTGTTTCTGTTTGCTTCAAGGCAAACAAATGCTTTGTAAATAAAGAATGACCAAAATGGCCTAATCCATCAGCCTAGCCAATAACAAACGTCCTCTCTGGGCAGACATTTACAAAATTACCGACAACGCAAACCTTGATCAGAAAAAAACAGATCTATAAGGGAGATTTCTTTTAACTTAAATTAATCGGACATAAATCTGTAGAGTTACTTGGCCTTGAATATAAGCACATATGTGCACATCTTTTTCAATCTCAGGCACATCTCTGTATTTCATTTTCATATAGGTAAACATCTGCTGGAACTATATCATTCTGAGTTTACTTGAATTATAGCAAAGGGCTTGACTTTAGGGGTTCTTTTTTTAATCCTTTTCCATTTAAAAAAACATTAAAAGGGAAAATTCTTACCATAAAATTAGTATTTATATAAATGGGTTTTCTCCATATATAACTAAACAGTTAAATAAATCATTTGAAACCTAAAATGTATTCTTTGACTCCAAAACTACATTCCACATTTTTCATTTACAATTTGCAGCTAGTTCATTAGTGTTACCTTTCCCAGCTTAGCAAAATAACAGTGAGCTGCCAACATTTGCTTTACTTGTGAGATATGGAGATACTGGAATTAGACTATACTTTAATTTTAATTAAATGCAGTTTAATAATTGAAGAGTTATTTTAGCCAAAGTACATGTTACATGAATTTTTAGAGATAAAGTTAACTAGACGTGGTCTTTGGAGCCTTAATTAACAGAATATAGTTATAAAATATAAGTTCCTTGTTTAATGTACCAGAACCAAAGCGCAGAAACAACTGAACAGATTGGCATACAAATCAAGTTCATTTAGAAGTGCTTTCATTACCTTTTCTTTGATTTTCTAGTTTACACTCATCCTCTCCAAGCACGGGGAAGTGGCGGGGGAATGGAGTGGACAGAACGTGTGTAATTTCAATCCAAAGTCAAGTACTGTTAACGTCTAAGCGTATTTCTTTATAACTGATTTACTCATTTTGATTTTACATAATCAATATTACACTGTATATAATTTCCCATGGTGCTTTTATTTCCTTAACTCTGTGATACGAGCAAATGAAAACTAACTTTGTACATAGGACTCTAACGGCTATACGTGATTTCACTGGTCTCTAGCAGGAGCTAGCTGACTTTTTCCATAAAGGGCCGCGTAGTAAGTATGTTCTGCATTGGGAGCCTATGGTCTCTTTCCCAACTACTCAGCTCTGCTTTTATAGGGCCAAAGCAGTCTGACTACGTACAAACAGATGGATATGGTTGTGTTCCAATAAGACTTTATTTTGCTAACACTGAATTTGGAACGTCATATAATAGTCACACATCACAAAAGAGGATCCTTCTTTCTATGTTTTCCCCAACCATTTAAAAATGTAAAAACCAGTCTAAACTCACAGGCTGTACAAAAGGCAGAAGGCCTGCGGGATTTGGCATCCGGATCTTAGTCTGATGATCCCTGGTCCACAGCCTCTTCGACTGGCAATGTCTGAGTCTCTCCTAGGCTGAGCTCTCCTAGGACAGCTACGCTTTTGTTCACCTATTTTTATTCTACGTTGGATCTTCTTACATATCTGAGAAGAGTGTCGAGAGTGTTGGTGGTTACTTTACTTCTAATGAAACTGGAAGATTTTGTTGAAAGGGATTTCTCGAAATGAATTCTAAACTTGGCATCTCCAAGAGTCTAAAACCAGGCTGACGGAGGAGAGGAAAACGCTTTCCTTGACCTTCTTAGGGTCCTCGGTTGGGTGTGAAAATTAAACTGACAAAGAGAGATTCACAGGAGAAAAGCATACAAATTTGTTTAATACAAGTTTTACCTGATGTGGGAGCTTCCATAAAGGAAACGAAGACTCAGAGAAACACTAGGGCTGGTGTATTTTTATGCTAGATTTCATGAGGAGGGGACAATGTCGGTTAAGGAGTATGACGTACTTGTAGCAACCTGGGGGGGCGGGCAGGGGAGGGGGACTGAGCACGGCCCGTTTGTTAGGATTTGACTTTGCATCCCTCTGTTTCGCAGCGATAAAGACACTCCTTTCCTGCAGGTATAGAGACCCTCTCACATGAGGGTTTTATAACCTGTCTCAGGAAAGAAAGGCAAAGGGGAGACGTGGTCAGAGTGAGCCTCCTGTTTCTGCCATTTTCTCAAAATACTCAACACGCCAAGGTGCCAATTTGGGGGTAACATGACCTGAACCCCAACACAGATTTACAGGCCTTTGTCTGAGATAGTCTGCTTTTTATCAGTAACTGTAATTTGTCATTGTTCTTTCAAAGCACCATTCTCAAAACAATTATAGGTGGTAAAGAGTAAGATATTCTGCCCTGTGTGTAGGGTGTTTCTTAAACTTAGAAAAAAAGAAATACACAGAATACTGTGGAGGAAAACCAACAAAGGTACCAAGAGCACAAGCCTTCATTTCAAAATGCAAGGTCAAAGAGGACTGCAAAGGAGCATTCTAACTTGGGCAAGGAGGGCGGGATCTTCTACGGGGCTTCAGCAAGTGGTGTCTTTCGGCGGCTATGTTCTGGAATAGTTGGTTAAGGATGATTCTTAGGAGAGGGAGGAATTATTCCTCTGAATTAGCAGCCACTGTTCGGGCAATTTGTATTTTATCCAAAAGAGTGAGGAGGGAGAGGTAGGGGCTATAGCTCTGCAGGAGGGGGTGGGAAGGACACACATGAGGGCCCTCGCGGAAAATTCACTGTCACACAATGTACTAGTAACCTATGATAGGGTATTTAAATTAGAAATTTACCTTTATAATAAGCCATTTACTAGAATCTGTATCATTTTTTTCTGTAGCTAAAAACCGAGCTGTTGCGCTGGCTTAAAGGCTGTGGAACGTTTACTAGTTTACTAATAAATTATCTAGTAATTGCATACAACAGGTGGATGGAGCGAATCCAGCTGCAACTCATCCGATCCATGATGCAGAAGCGTGTCACTAAAGATCCCCCAATACTGCTTAGGCTTCAATACGGACACTGAATCAACTACATAGTTTTCCAAAGCAATAAAATAAAAATCACAATAATAGTCTTCGTAGGCTGAATGATGACCACGTAACAGGAATATTATCCTGTGCTAGACTTGTAACAGTACCGTGACCTAGGTATGATAATCTTGATTTTAGAGATGAGGAAACTTAGAGATTTTAAGTAACTTAGATCACATGGTCAATGGAAGTGAAATCTGAACTTGTGCCAGTCTGACCCCTTCTGTACTTTTAACTATTAGGTCAAAGAGAGAAGACTTGATCATTTATCACAGTCACTTAAAGATCACATTAGCAGAATTCATTTTGGGGCAGAATTTCACTTCTAGCAAAATAACTGGCAAACACATAAACGATAGTGACAGGTTCCCAATATATGTACAGATTCCTTCAAAGTGTGATCTTACCATGTATTTTCACTTGTTCCTGCAATATTTCCAAAGTGTTAACATTCAACCTTATTGGAAAGATCTTTCTTTGAGAGAAGATTCAGAGGAGAACCTGCATCACTGCTCTTTTCCCCTCCAGTATTAAGAGCCAAACTCTAACATTTTCTTTTAGATTTGCTAAGAGGAAGGGAAAAAAAAAAATTTCCCCAAGAGAGGGACACTGAGACAACACAATTTGCATATCTTAACAGCTTCCCATAGTGCCCTGCAAACGGAGAACAGTTGAAGGATATAGAGTTCCTTTTACACAGGATAACCAGCGGAAATTACCACTGATGTTAATTTGAAACAGAATGAGATAGCTACACTGAGGTGCCTTGAGGAAGGATACAAAGAGGGCCTTCTCTTGTTCACGAGGTGCTGACAGTGTGGGTGAGAGTCCATCCTGTGCAGCTGATGTAAGGAACGGCACATCCTTAAATCTCAACACCTGGATGGAGCTGGGGAGATTTTGCAAGAAGCCTAGACAGACGGTTTCTCATAATGACACTGCAAAAATCGCAAAAGGCACCTGCAGCGGGCTCACTTAGGAACCGAGTATAAAGAAAAAAAAAAAAAAATCCTTTCTTAGAAAAGCTCGTTTATCAATGCAAATAGAGTTCAGCTATTTGATAAATCCTTTCTACAGTCCCATTCTGGACGGATGTACTTTTGCATCATGGTTCTTTCTAGGGGCTCGGAAGTTAGTGGTTGCCATCAACCTGCTTGAATTCCAAGTACATTCTGAAAACAGAGAGGCATTAGTTCCTATTTAAACTATTTGACCATTCCTTGGGACTTTCATTTTCTATTTGTTTCCCCGTTAAAAATAATCATCTCCCCTCAATCCACGTGTAATTCCAAATAGAATTCGTTGAGAATGTTATGGATTAGCATTTGATAAAACATGTAATCTATCCACCTTTCTCTGATATTGATCTGACTGCCTTCCAAAACAATCAGATTCAGTGTATCCATTACACTGGCAATCAAGGTCTCAAAGATGTGTGATTAAAGTACTGACTCAGGGAGACAGAAGAGTATTCTTCCCAAGTGATGAGAGGCACAATGGGAAGCAGTACAGGAAAGAAAACTCACGACTTCAGAGCAGGATCTGTTTCTCTCTAACGTACAGAGCAGTGACATATAGCCGCTTAATGCACAGGATTGGCAGGAGGTTAAACAGAATAAAAATGATATAAAGCGTTGCGGAAGTGTACAGTGCAAAGCCATGCATACCGAAATCATTTATTATTCAGGTTCAGATACACTGCCTTGGAAGCTACCTTGAAACCTTTTTAGAAAAAAAAATGAGCTGAGAATAAATAATGAAGGGAAAATAGTTCCCCCTGGTTGTATCATGAATTCTTAGCCTATACAACGGATGCAGATTAAGCAATTTCACTCCAATAAAGATGCTAAAAAAATAAATAAAAAATAGAATGTGGGAAAAGAAAAAGACTAAACGAAAAAAGAATGGAAAAAAAAAGAAGGAAAAAACCCTTCTGGCTCTCACCCTGGAAGCTCTTTTAACTTGTTATAGGATTAAGTGGTATGGATAGATAATCCAGCACCAAAGAGCATCTCTAACTAGAAAGTGTAACATCAGCTTCAGGGGCAATGAAACTCTTCAGAGAAAGGAAATAGCTCTATCCGGGACCTAATAATTCTAGAAGGTCCACCTGGGCCTCAACGGCAGGATGGAACGTGTGCTGACAGAGAGGAACTGAGGAGAAGCGCAGAAAAGAAAGCTTTCCGAGAAAAGACTTCCAGAAGAAAAGGAACAAGCATACCTGTCTGAGACTGGCTACTCCAGGAAGATAAAAGCCCTCTAGCTCTGTGAGGAAGAAATGGGAGTTGTACACTGAGAATGGAGGGAATTCAACGTAAGGCTATCATCTGTGTTTGCGGCTTTCTCTCAAGTGCTCAGCTTCAGGGAAGATTTGTAGACAAGGCCAACGCCTGGAGAAGAAAGACAAAAATCCCCCAATCCACTGAATCTTCCCCACTACCCCATGTGGGAGGCATGTTTACCTCCACTTAGAGATACTGACAGTGACCCTTCCCGGGGTGGAACTCAAGGTGGCCCTTCTAGTCAATGGAAAAACCCCAGAATTTGACCCCAGGTCTAATTTCAAAACTATTCTGAGATGTGGAGAACAACAGAAAATAAGTTTAGATATCTAATGTGGATGAAGTTTTCTGATGATACCGCAACAGATCCAGGACCATTTCATGATGCTGTGACAGTTTTCCTTTTTTTCCCAAATGTCTAGGAAACATGCACACATGTTGCTGAAGGATCATCTATTTTTTTTTTTGTTTTTAAACTGTGCAAGTCTATCATAGTGTAATTACGATTATTTTAAAAGATGCCCTTTTCCTGTGCCAGAAGGGATATTCTCGACCAGAGAAGGCAGATGAGGTAGGTGCAAAAGTCAGTCGAGAGTACGTTTTCGTATGCTACCTGTCGCTAATACTTGCCAAGCTTCTAGGGGAGAAAAATCACAGGGCTCTCGCCCCAGAAGTTTTCATCTCTTGTTAACTGAAAGCCAACCTCTACAAGAAAACCTGAGACATATTCAGTCTCACCTAATCAAGTATACTGCACTATTTTAATAATAATAATGTTAATAAGATAGTTCTATGGAGAGGATTTATCAAGAAAAACTTGGAATTAAAAAACTAGGAGAAAAAATGATAAAAGTTTAGTATTCCTCAAGGTCTCTAACATATGAAAAATTTGGTTAATGAAGGAGTATTGGGAAAATAATTCAGGCCAGGGAGCAAGATAAACAAGTCACAGAGGCAGTATAATATGGGAGAGCTATGGATCTGGCTACAGAAAATGTTTATTTTGTTCAAATTGGTTCAGGTCAGATGATGGCAGGCTTTGGTGTCTAAGCTATAAGGAACAGAAAATGAATGCAGCCACTTCCATTCTCTTCTTGCTCTTAGAGAACACGTCCAAGATTCTATGATCCTAGATGTTATACAAATTATAGATTCTTGAAGTATACATCGTTTTCTCTTATAACCTATTTTAAGGGGTAAGCACACATTCAACACTTAATTCTGGAAAAAATCTGGTCGATTATCCTGCTCTACCTGCATGAGACAAAAGTGTAAATTACATGTTTATGGTCTATTTGATTTTGTTTTGTTTTTTCTTTCTACCGAAAGGCCACTCTTTTTTCTCCCCTGTTGTGTTATCATTGACAGAGAACACTGTGTAAGCCGAAGCTGTACGCATGTTGATTTCATACACTTGAGTATTGCAAGATGATGACAAACCTTATGGCTACTGACACCTCCAACATCTCACCTAATTACCACTTCTTTTTGTGGCGAGGACGTTTAAGATCTACCCTGAAAGGGGTCATTCTTGAAGCGTTTAATACATATGAACACATTTTAAAAATCTGTTGAGAATTCTGCACGTTCCTATACGGTGAAAGGGAGCGCCATCTTACCTCAAGATTCGGGTGTCAAGTAAGGCTTGGATTTTGCTGCCCAGCTCGCGCTACCTAGTTGGTGGGTAATTGTACCAGGTCCTTAAGACTTTCCTGCGTTCTTGGAGACTCCCTAGTTGCCCCTTGCATGCATGGCACTGAAATACTTCGGGGAGCTCAGCCAAAGCCTACTGACAACACAAATATGGGTAAGCCAATCACGTGGAGAATTCTCTGGATCTTCGTATCACCTAATAGTTTAGGTTTCTCAGTTACGACAAGATAGTTTTGGGGGCTGAAACTGAAAAACGAGAAAGAAAGAAGGCGTCACCAGGCTGTGTATTGAACAGAATTATGTCGCGGCACCTGTCCAGCTGCAGTCTAAACTCAGAATTACTGCTGTGCATTAAATGCTGACGTTAACTTTTAATTACTGGTTAAAAGAAAATGTCGCAGCACGGGAAAATTAAAGCTTCGCGAAACAAGGATGCGATTAGAAGTGTGGGCTAGCGCCACTGCTTCAGCGGTTCCTGGGAGCTCCGACAGCTTTCGAAGTGCTTAAGTAGTTAGTGGGGTGACTGTAACATTGACCAGCCAATGACATAAATCCACAATTAATTATAAAGACTTACATAAGTGAAAAGAAAGGTGTTCACTGGATCTGGGTTTATTGTGAGACGTTGACATAGTGAAATTCTAATCGATTTGTTTACTTAAGGAAGAAGTAATTGCATATCATATTGCAGAAAATATAGTACAACTGTAAAAGTCCCTGACTTCAGACCCTTAGTTAAGTGGACCACTTGTGTCTCACTGTTCTGAGACAATTTGTATAGCTTCGGGGTTTATCAAACCTGTGTTCAGCTTGCCACATGGACTAAAATTTAGCCATCCTTATGAGCTCTCCCAAGGGGCCTCTTTCATTTCTCTAGGGAACTGTCCATCTTTCCCATCTCCACAGCGCCTGAAATGTCATTCACCCGTCTAATTTGGAGTAAGTTGTTATTTATGGAGTGTTCTCAATTTATGAAGTGATGAGGGGTGCCCCAGTTAGCTGGATGCCCCTGTGAAGTTCCACAGGTCAGTGGTGAAGCTGTCCGTTTACCAACTGACTTTCAACCTTCTCTAGCTGACAAAACAGGATTCATCTTCCTGCAGAGAAAATGAGCCACCCCTTTATACACAGCTGGTGTTTGCATGCAGCTTGGGCATATCACACCCGAAAATCAACCACTTCCCAGAAATACAGCACGGATCTGAGTTAGTGCTCGCCACGGAAGAAGCTGCGTGTGCAAAGTCAGAGTACCTATTTTCATTGCACTTCACGCAGGTAATTTCCAAATCTGTTTCTCTCTGGAGAATCAAACGGTCTTTCATACACATTATAGCCTACAATAATACTAAGATTTTCTTTGCTACCAAAATGTATTCCTCACTGGAGTTCATTCTGGAATTTAGTATAAGTAACAACAAAATAGACACGAAATAGCTTAAAAGAGTCTTTCTTCAGGAGAACAGAGTCCTAAAGTTGAAATGAGTAATTATATAAATTATTATTTGAGCAAAGATTTATTGAAACCTCCAAACCCACCCACCACTGTATCAGACAGAGTTTTCTCAAGAGTCCAAGACTGCATAACACCGGGCGCTTAACAGATGCCAGGCCCTGGTGTAAGTGCCTCATGTGGATTACTTCCTTTTTAGCCCATACGGCAATTTGAGGAGTTAGATGTTGTTATTATCCGAAGTATAAAGAAGGAGAAACTGAGCCTTGAAGAGTCAAATAATACTCTGGTGTTACAACTGCCAGGAAGTGGTGTAATCCATTCATCGTTTTTTAAAATCTTCCGTATTTGGTGATGGCTGGGGCTTTGCGAACCCCAGGACGGGTGGGACTGGCCCTCCCAGGGTTAGTTGGCTCCTAGACATAGCAAACCACCTGCCTTCGAGTGAACCTTTGATATGAACACCAACCAATCCAGAGCACACCTGCCCCCTCAATCACCACCGTTATCAAATTCTCGCACTCCCAGCCATTATTCCTCTTCCTTTAAGTCACCCCAAGGCCAGGTACTGGACAGCCTGGGACCAGCCGTTTTGGCCAGAGCCTGCCAACGTTCTTCAGACTCTCCAATTCTAAATCTGCTCAGCTGCTTACGTTGCCTCACCCCTTTCTTTCTGCTGAAACGATAATAAAGGCTCTGGTCTGTGCTTTCCCCATTCTCCATCTGCCTCCTGACTGACCTTGGTGCTTTCCCATGTTGTCCTGCAAACCATGGCACCTGTTCCCTCCCTCCTCCTGGGAACTGTGAGCGACAGACCATCTTTTCAAAGGCAATTGTCTCCGATGAGTTGAACTCATCATACCTGAATACAGACAAAATCCTAGGTACATTAGAAGACGGGTACCCAGGGTGGAGCCAAAGTCCTTTGACTCCACAAATTTCCCCCCTTTCAAACCCAAGGGCCACCTTCTTCTTTCTTCCTCTTTACTTTTAATTTTGAAATAATAAAAGCTTCACAGGAAGTCATAAAGAATGTACAGGGAGGTCTCAAGTATCCTTCACCCAGCCTCCTCCAATATCTATACCTCCTAAAACTAGAGTTCAGTATCACAAGTACAGCCCACAGAACCTGTTTAGACTTCACTATTTACATACACTCGTGCGTGTGTGTGTGTGTGTGTGTGTTTGTAGCTCTGTGCAATTTTACCACATCTGTAGCTTCTCTAGGCAGCACCACGATCCAGATACTCAACTACAGCATCGTCACAAGGCTCCCTTCACTGACCCATTTATAGCCACGCCTACCTTCCCCAGCCCCAGGCAACAGCTAATCCGTTCTTCATCTCTGTAAAATGTTACTTCACAGATGTTATATAGATGGAATCAGGTAGCACGCATCCTTTTAAGATTAGCTTTTTTCACTCAGCACTATTTCCTTGAGGTTAATCCAAGTTCTCGCACTTATTCCTTTTTACTGCCGAGAAGCATTTACCAGTATGGATGTACTATAGTTTGTTTAACCATTCATCCTTTGAAAAACATCTGGGTAATGTCCAGGGTAGGGCCATTATGAAGAAAACTATGGACATTTGTGGACAAGTTTCTGTGTGTTACATCGATGGCTCCCAGGGAAACACATCTCCTGATATCCACACCCTTATGTAATCCCCTTCCCTTAAATACGGACCGGACCTGTGAATCACATTGAGACTAACCAACAGCAAGTGGCGGAAGTGACACGGTTAGTTCTGAGCCTAACCTTTACGTAGCATCTGCTCCGGCTCTTTCGGAAAAACCTAAGAACCCAGTGCTACGAGGAAACCCAAGCTAGTCCCACAGCGAGGCTTAGAGGAGAAGAACCAAGAAATCCATTCAGGAGTGTGAACCAAGGTTACTGGCCGATGGATACTTCTGAATTCCAACAGTCATCACCCTGCCAGCCATGTGAGTGGGCTGGCTTGGAAGTGTACACGAGGACAACCTCAGCGATGCCACTGAAGCACATGAGCTGTGCTTGCGAAGCACTGACGAAACGGCAGAGTCATGAGCACATGAATAAAATGGTTGTCACTTTAGGCCACTAAGTTTTTAGTTAGTTTGTCCGACCAAAACTATGCATAGCAATACATAATTGGAACAGAAATACACATCCTAGGGACTTCCCTGGTGGTCCAGTGGTTAAGACTCTGCACTTCCACTGCAGGGGGCATGGGTTTGATCCCTGGTTGGGGAACTAGTACACATCCTAGTATAAGCCGGTCCTGGATACACGTTAGTTTTTATATTAATTTGCTAAAATTTCAGGTTATTTAATATAAGTACAGCTAGCAACTATCTGCATTTAAAGGGGTAAAGTACAACAGTGTGTTTTTACATAGCATAAACGTATAATGTATCCGGATATTCTAGAAATGCACTGGATCTTGAGTCATAATATCTGAGACCAATCACATGCTTTGAAACGTCAGATATCATGGACAACTGCTTGGATAAAAAAAAAAAAGCAAACCCCTATAAAATTATTTTGTATTCTGTAAAACATTAAACGAATATAAGGTGTTTTTGTAGTAGCTCACAAGCAGTTTAGTAGTTGATTGACAAATAGGTACAAAGAAAACACAGATGTTAATTACACTTTAAGGAACATTGAATTTATCCCACCATTGTCTGTATTATCAAACTCTCCTAGTATGTTCAGATACAATAGAGTATATTATAATTTCATTAACTTGTGTAGAAATCCATGATTTTCAATAAATGGAACATACGATATAGACTTTATATAAAAACGCCATTGACTAGTAATACTGTCGCCAATTTGAATTCAGCAAAGAATCAAATTTCATTCCATAACGTCATTTCATTTAATTTTATAATTTTACTTAACAACTACAACACCTAATAGAAAAGAATAATTAAGCTTGATTGCCCAAATACTTCTAGCAATTGATTTCAGTCATCTTCCCTTTTCTCTTTTTTTTTAACCAACAAATGAGAAGTTGTGACTTGACAACATCTGATGTAGTGGCAGACACACTTCCAAATTTGTTTGTTTCTGAGCTATTTTTGGCTTTCTTTCGTCATTTAGTCCAAATTAAGTGTTGGTTAATGTGGTTACATTTTACTGGAGCTACTAAAATCAGGTTACATAAAACAGAAAATGGAAATAAAAGTTTACAACAAGCTTCATTCTGCTTTCTTTCTTTGAAGCCCAGTGGAAAGTATGACAGCCTTGCACATTCAAGTCTTTGCATATTATTAAACTAAAAAAAATTATAAAGAACATGACAGGCTGAAAGGAAAAAGAAGTACCAGCCAGAACAAATTCTAGCTGTTGATTATTTCCCAAAGATATTCTCCTTCAAAGCCCATGGAGAAAAAAAGCATCACAAATTCTGTCCAAAATCATGTTTCCCTAATGTTCCCAAACTGGAAAATTCAAAAAATGAGTTTCTTTGGGTTAATGCTGCACCATACAATTAATCTGTGGCCAATTTTTTTCTCACCTAATTTTCCAGTCGCTTTAGAATTAATCGCTTGTGTTTGCTAAGTCCTCACAGTAGATTAAAAGCAAGTCAGTTACAGAACACAAATGAAAACGTTTGGTCCCACTGAATATGAAATCCATTTCAGAAAAACGTGGTCAGAAAAACAGATGCATGAAGAAAGATGCTAAGAAACTGCAAAGGCTGCCACATACATATTATTTGGGGGAATTACTTAATCTTAGGCTCATGGCTAGGACCATTTCTCTTCTATATAGCATTTTTCTGACAATTACACAGCTGAATGGTTATTTTTGTTGCTGTGTTTTGTTTTTGGTTTTGGTTTGTTTAGATCTTGGCCCGCAACTTAAAGTGTCTCTGAGAAGACTTAAGGCTAGAAACTATGTTTTCCAATTTACATTGATTGTAAAAATGAGATTGTTATAGGGAAGAGGTTAAAAAATTACTTGAATCTGAATGAGAAAAAAATTCAAATTCATTGCTCATTTGAGAGTACTTCGCAAACCATCCAATGATAAAAGTGCCTACTAAAAATGTACTTATGCTACCCTCTGTTAATCGAGCTACTTTCTGAACATATAAATTGTATCAAATTATAAAAGCTAAGTAGGGAAATAATCAAATGTATTTATAACTTAGACCAAAAGGTTTCTGATGACACATGTTTAGGCATGTGGGCTAGGGGGTGGTGGTGATAATAAGTATTCAACTAATTGCCTAAATTCTTCACTTTATAATTCTCCAAAAATAAAGTGATTTCTGTGTATGTGGGCATCACCACTAAACCACCGTTTCTCCAACTCTGACAAAAAAAGATATGTCTCAAACTACCATATTAAAAGAATACAAATAGCAGTGAAATTAAGACAGGAAAACTTTTACTCTTAAATTGCTTCAAAGTGCCATTTATGCATCTACATCCCTAATAGATTATGAGTATAAATCTGACTTTGATCTTAAAAAAAACTTGTCTAGATCTTAGATATATATTTAAGGGTAGTTTAGATCTCTCTTTGATCATATGTTTTTCAGTTACTAAGTGCTGAACACAGAATATTACATATTAGTATATTAGTACAGAGAGTGGGTATGAGTACTTGGCAACTAAATAGTAAAAATTCAGGTATGTTTATTTAATTTAATAAAACTGTTTAGTTGGAGAAGAAAAGCAACTTTTGAAGAGCAAAATCTATTTTGGATTAACTTTAAAAGCTTAAAAAATTAGTTGTAATATTTTCATCCATGGTTTTTGGTCTTAAATATTATGGCTACCAAGTCTGTTCCATCCCTAAGATTGTTAAAAAACAAAAACTAAAACAAACGATCAAAGAAAAACTACTCACCTGAATTTTCTTCTAATCCTTTAGTATTTTTATTTTCTACCATTTAAATTATTATTTCACCTGGAACTTAACCTCGTGAAACTTAAGTTTTATTCATCTTTTACCAGTTTTCCTAACTCTATAATCAAATAAAGCATTATTTCCTCAGTGTTTTTGAAGTGCCACTTTTACTATAAACTACTTCACTATATCTAATACTGTTCTTGCGTCACCACATCTTTTCAGCCCATTTTCTACTCTCGTCACTGCTGCAGCCACCAGTGGACTGAAATCTGACTGCAACTTGCTTCCACTGAAAACAGAAATCTCTCCCCTGCAGCCCCAGGACTTGTTCTGCCACAGTTGCATAGGATGCGTGGTGAAACCACTCAGCCACTATGACACATGCACAAATCTGGAAGTTTGAGTGAATCGTACCCTTGACCGAGGGTAACCCCTGACCAGTGTGTGGGACGGGAGACTGGATAAATACACAGATCTTCTGTCCCTCGATGAAGAAGCTGTATTTTACATGGCTCCTCGGAGAGTCCCCAGTGGGACCAAGTCCAGTCTCCCACTTGCGTTATTAACTAGATAATGCATCCCTAGATTGGCTCTGCCTCTTTCCTTCTTCCAGTCTTTCCGGTTGCCTTCTCCTGTCCATTGAGATGATTCCCTGCATGCAAGCTATCTGCATAAAAATGTTTACCTTAGACACTGATTTTAAAGCAAACCTAAGCCAACATCATTTATTTTTGATTCTATTTCTTGATGCTATTCTGTACCATGAATCTGTCCTTTCATGGTTTTATAATATATTTTAATACCTGGTGAGACAATTGTACATATGCCATTCTTTGTTTGAAAACTACCCTTGGCTGCTCTCAGGGATTTGCCTTTTCCAGTTAACTTTGAACCATTTAGGCAATTTCAAAGTCCTATTAATTTCTTAAATTAGAAATAAATTATACACTTTTACTCAATTTCACATTCCCTCAATTATCAGCTGTACGGACTTGTGGTTTTCCTTCTTTAAGCCCCAATATCCTCTTATATAAATTAAGCACAATGATTCCTTCTTCACTGAGTTGATAGAAATAGTCATTGAGATACACACACATACGTTAATCATTATACAATAAACGCTATACAGTAAACACTAAATAGTCAATGGATTGTGTATATGCTAATATCACTATAACATTGAACCTCCTAATTTATAACGCTAGCATATTCTTTCATTAGTCAAAGGACATCTAGCATCCCATGATAAAGTCTAGTACTTTTCTTATCAGTCCTACATTTTTTTTTCCTAAAATTTTTCTAAGAATTCTTTTTGACGTTTTACTGGCAATTTTGGATGAGATCACTTTAAATTTTCATTTTTAACCTATTAAAAGTAATTTCATTAGGCATTTCTATGGGAGGCTTGGTGCTGAATGTTTCATAGATGCTATATCCGTTATTCTTACAATAATCATTAGAAACGGAAACTATTATTGGCTGCATTTTAAAGATAAATAAAAAGACACAGAAAGGTTGAGTATATTCACCCAGCTAGTAAGTGACTAATCTCAAATTTAATTCAAGGCTAACCTTGATTTTTAGGAAAGTAATTGATCTATATTGTGATCCCTCTATATTGTTTTTATAACTAGCCACCAACAACTTATACCTGTTACTTCAAATTATTTTTGTTGGTTCTCTTGCTTTCTTTTATAGACGATCATATTAACTCCAACTGTTGATAAACTTGCTTCTACCTTCCTAATATTTATCTTACTAATGTCCTTTTGAACGAATAGAGCTTTGATGAATTAAGAGCAGTAATGTGTTTTAAAACTCATTTTATGTTGTTAACAGAAATAAAAGACAAGTGTCCTGGGGACGGGGTGTCCTCTACATTTCCAAATCAAAAATATTTTGCTAAATCTTTTTGCCAAACCCTGAACGCCTAGGAGTCCCCCATCTTTTTTTAAAAATAGAACACAGCTACCACCGTATAATTGTCCCAACCTCATTTTGTAGACATTTTCTGATGCTTGGCTTGTAAAGGCAAACTCTGAGCTGCTCAGGGGCGTACGGCAGGGAAAGGTGTTTGGGGTTCAGGTCAACCACCCTTCCCACCCAGGACACCACAGTGGGCTCATGGTTTCCCTCCAGACGCCTCGCACAAACCAAAGGACACGAGTCTGGAGGCCAAGTTCTGAGTGAGCAGGTTCAGTCTCCAAGGGCACATGACTAAAAGGTGACTTAAATTTTCCAACTAGTCCTTCAGCTTCTTCTCCCTCAAATGCATGGATTGTGACATTGAAATTGAGGCCCTGCACGGTGGCAGCTCCTTTGAATGAAACGATGATTCACAAGACCCATGGCACTGAGCCAACTGGCCTCTTCTTCGGTAGTCACCACCTACCTCCTATACGCCAGGGAGGGCAGGGGAGAGCACCTGAATGTCAAGAAGGAGTACATCTGCCCTCAAAGGCAAAGCAGGTAGGAGAGAGAAATGACATAAGCCAGAGACGATTCCAACAATTCATCAAGGTCACTCTGTGGTTGATTGAACTTGAACGGTTTTCCCCAATGATTATGTACATGTGTGTTGAGTAATTAGACTGAGAGTCCAGAATCTTTGTCACCCGTTCCCAAAGTATTCCAGCATATTTCCTTGAAAACCTTTCTCACATCTGCGTGTTAAGTGTTTCTACAACAGCAAGAAGGTGAAATGAGTTTATGCAGAGTTTTGGAAAGAAGAAATCATTGTTTTCTTTCTCATTAAACTTTGTTGAGAGACACAGGACGAGAATAATATCATGCAAACCTACTCCCTCCCCAAAAAAATTCCCACTATGAGTTGAGCACCTATTTAAAGATAAGAGGTTTATACAACAATCCACTAACCTGATCAAAAATATATCCATTTTACAGATGTGGAAGTGGAGAAAATGGAAGCACGGTAAGGTTCATATATAATTATAACTATAACCATAACCATAACTATGCCTATAAACTATAAGTATATATATATACATATAATACCATAATAGGTTGTCTATCATTTATTAGCCTCAAAACAAACAATGTATACAGTGTCAATACTGGCCCACACGGCAACAATCTCCCTGTGACAGGAGAAACTATGATTTGTAAACAAATGTATGTAACAGAGCATTTTCATTCTATAGGACAAAAGGGCAATAAGGGAAGTACTCAGCTCTTTCACTGAAAGTTCCAAGACTAGGGATAGTACTTATTCATCTAAAAGCAGGTTATCTGACCACACTCTTTGAGAGATCAGAAAAGACAAGGAAAGCTTCAGAATAAACCAGAAAGACAGAGGGCAAAACCACCAGGCCAGGGAGCAGGAAAGCCACGTGAAGAGCTTAAGAGATGTGAATATACGGATGAGTGATGAAATACACGCAGCCATGCGATTTTCATAGCGGAAAAAATTTTTCAAAGAAATTAAATATAGAAGTGGCTCGTCTTGGGTTAAGGAATAACAGAAAGCCCAAATTAAAGAGCATTTCATTAGCTTTCTAAGTGGAGTGACTCAATAAATGACTTGCTTTAAAAACACAGACATCCAATTAACCCCACTCCTGAGATTGACAGTTGAAGAACCACTCATCTCAGAGAGGTTATTTCCCTCCAGGCTTCTGGACCAGATCCTCAGTCAGAAGTGTGAGCACATGCGTGTGTTTCAGTGTGGTGTGTACATTGACATACACGCTCAGACACACCTAGGATATTAAACTGACCTGCCTTCAACAATGGGCTACTGATTGGAAGTCCCCAAGGCAAGTGGATGAAAGTGAATTCGTTGCTGGGACCAAGGGCACAGGAGTGGGTAAGAGAGGCTGAATGTCCACACTGCGTCCCTCCAGCCCCTGCCTCTGCGGTTTCTCTCTCCCCGCAGAGCCCAGCTACCTGCGGAAATCGTCCGGCTCCGCTGCGAGCACCAGGCCGGCTCCCGGAGCCCCTACGTAGGCCGAGTGGAGCCGGAGGGTTGATCCTCCAGACCCCGTGCACAGTCTTCCTTTCACCACCTTCCGTTTATACAAAGACTGGCTTATCCCTGTTTTTTTTTTCTTCTGTTGCCTTTGCAATGAAAAGCTCTCCACACGCAGCCTAATAAAGTTCTATGCCCACCCCACCCCCGTCCCCAAACCCCTGCCAAAAAAAAGAGAGAAGGGAGACTTAAACCTGGAACTCATTTAGCTAAAGGGACTTTAGTTAACAAGAAAGTTACCCATCATGAACTGCAGGTAACACCTCCCGTGATCCTAAATCCATTACCTGGAGACTTAGCCCAGGCTGAGTTTGATTTTATGAACTGTGAGGTTGCAATGTTGAAAGTCTGCAAATTGGACATAAATTGGACGCAAAAGACGGGGGGAGCCGAGTGATTTTCTTTCTAACAGTGTAGCAGGCTTTGGCTCTTACCAGAGATGCCTGTGATCTGGAACACGGACAAGGATGAGTGCCTGAGTCTGTGCCCCTCTCAATCCAGGATTTCCCTCCTGGCAAAAAGCGTTTTCTCCAACGCAAGCCCGCTCTATCTACAACTGCCTCGTATATTACCAGGTGAATTGCTCTTAATCACAAGGAAGTATTTGACCAAGGAATGTGCGCCTGCAGGAAAATGCGCACGCGCCATTCTGAGATCAGTAACAGAAAATCAGTTTTCTTCTACACCTTGTCCCTTACTGGCGGCAACAGTGTCCTGTGATGCTTTTGACTGGATCCACTTTCATCTGGCCCCCTTGGCATCCTTTTACAATCCTAGGGAGGACAGCTTATGTCATGAATAATGCAGTCATCGGTTTATGGGTTTTAAGGAAAATGAAGACCACTTTCAGATTCATTGTTATCTTCTCCTCTCAACTTAATTAAACGTTTACTTGTTTTTACTGTTTTCACTTATTATTCTTACATTGTGAAAGCATCCGAAGATGTTCCAGAGATCAAAATCTGGGAAGGCACATGTGTTATAAAAGAAGTGGAAGGCCAGGTATAACAAATCCTATCATCGAGATGAAACATGAAAATACAGAGGAGGGAAGATTAAACCAACTGGGGACAGAAAAAAAAGTGAAAATCTGGGCTTCAAAAATCGCACTGTGATTCACCACGTGGACAGTACTTTTGGTCTGGGGTGGAGAGTAGAGGTAGGTACCCCAGACAGAAGAAGGGGTTTTAGAAAAAACAGTAGCAGAAAAGTTTATGAAACGGCCATTTCAGTGACACGGGCAGGGTCTGCTGTACTTGGAGGAGGAGAGGAAAGATGGACTGAAGTCTGAAAGTGGCCAAATCCAGGCTGGATGGTTTGAGCTCTCTTCCACATAGAAGTTTCTGGGGAATTCCCTGGTGGCCCAATGGTTAGGACACCGCACTCTCACTGCTAAGGACCTGGGTTCAATCCCTGGTCAGGGAACTAAGATCCCACAAGCCACACAGTGTGGCCAAAGTAAACAAACAATAGAGGTTTCTGGAATATTCTGAACATGGGAAGTGTACCATGAACTTGTGTGTAAAAATCTGCTCAAATCAACAATAACAGCATATATCTCAAGTGTCTCAAATGCATAAATTAATTACAGCTCATTCAAATGATGGCACATTATACAACATTTTAAACAAAAGAATTGATCAAGCATTTAAAAAATGTAAGTGTTTTGAAATTTGTGTATCATATACTATCATTAAAATTCAAAAACAAAAGCATTAATGGATTCACATATGTCAATTCCCTGATGATCATTACCTATGGGGAAGTAGAAAGGAAAAGAGACATACGTGTACAGTTTTATTTTTTAAACAGAAAAAGTATAAAATGGGAATCTCAGGCAAATATGGCAAAACATGAACATCTCTTTTATCTGGGTCATAGGTACTTGGATGTTAGCAGTGTCTGAATTTTCTATAGGATTTACATATTTTGTCATTTTTAAAGGGCCAATTCCCCTCTCTCTTTCCCTCCACACACTCACTCAATACTTCAGCTCCAACTACAGCTGCCTCAAGTATTTCTCACAGTCTTGGGGAGCATTTCACACTTGCCCACAAATAAATGTGGTCGGTCCCCAGGGGGCATCCCTTGCGTAGTGCTGGCCCCACAGGAGGGCCCCGGGCCGCCTACCGGCGTCAGCTTGTGCCTCACTAACTACCAGCACAGGGCAAGGTGTCTCCTTATCCCTTACAGCACTTTTTTAGAGAAAATCTATCCTGCAGGGCACTCGAAATTCTACGGGTAGAAACACATTTTGGATCCTGTGGATTGCAGAGCGATGAGGGCAAGTAACCTTTACCCTTTGTGTTACCCACAGTTTGCAGCACACCAGTTACCGAGGGTTTGGCTCTCAAGGTATACAGGAACTTCAGTATAATATTTCTCCTTGCTTTAGCCCCACAGCTTTCCTCTGCATGAAAACTCGAAATCCAGTAGAATAATCACAGGCTCCTGGATGAACGCAGAATCATCCCTCACCTCTGACAACTCAGGTTTTATTACTTGATCAAGCTTTCCTTTTTAATTCTCCTTTTCCCTCAAGATGGCTTTCTCCCAAAGGCTCCCTGAGCCCTCCTACAGATAAACATCTTGTCGTAGCCGTCCATCAGTTTAAACGCCAAGCCCAGACAGAGTTGAGGCTCAAACTGGGTTCTCCACTACACCAGGAAGTTTATTCTGGCAGGAGAATGTGGGCCAGGCTGGAAACAGGAAGAGGCTGGAGTCGGGGAGACCAAGGAAGAAGGCAGCTACTGCAAGCGCACAGGCTAACTTCTCCGTTCACATGTAATCATTTATAGCGGTCTTCTTTCGTGCTGTGTTGTGGATGCTCTACAGGATATATATTATAAATTTATGCACGGCAATGGTATTTTCCCTAGTGCTTCAAGCCTGAAAATCAGCCTATTGGAAAACTGAGTCTTACAAATATCTCATTAGGTCACCTGACTCTACCTCATTTGCAGCTGTGGCCCTAAAACAAATCTCTCAGGAAGATAAAGGAGGGAGGGGAAAGAAAAGGTCAAATAATTAGCTTTGCAAACATTTGATGAGTAGTACCTTTAAATGTGCCTTTATATATTTAACACTCTCACCTCTTTAATATGCCCAGAATTACTACTTATAAAACCAGCTGTGCAAAAGCAAATAAACAAACAAACAGAAACAGTTATGGAACATACGTAGAATCACTGATCAGGCTAACTTCTCTCATCACTTATTAAAATTTTGAGTTCTAAAAGCAAACTGCCTACAGATCTTACAGTGGAGCCTTGCTGATCATGAATGGTTACTGGCATGGTACCAAGAGGATGAAGACAAGATAAAAAATAAGCAGTAGTTCAATATTGCCTTGAAGTAGATAGAACAGCTTTGTCTGATTAGTTACCATTATTACAAAAGCTAGTGTTTTAAGTGAGCACCATTTTTTTTTCCAGTATCATTTGCAGATGTGTTAGGTTTCTATAGCTTCGGATGTTCACAGAATTTGCCTGCAAATTTGGGTAGCCAGGGTATGTCAGAAGGAAAAAGAAGTCAGCCACCGAGTACAATACCACACAGCATATATCTGAAAGTTCTCTGCATTTTGTTAAGTGAGGGGTAAAAATTCAATCTTGGTGGGACAGGCCAAGAAGAATAAACTTTCATCCAGAGTATAAGTTTTCAAATACTCACAGTAGGAAAGATAGAGACGGACAAGACAGGACCGTGCTGTTAATTCCAGTCTTAGGCATATTTATGCCGAGAGAACAAGCCACATAACTCTATACCCGCATTCAGCTAATTGCTGTAAAGCAGAATACGAGAGAAGACCTTTTTAAAGTTTTCAATTACTGTCATTACGACCACTACAAAAAACAACAAAACAACATTTCAAAATAGTTTTCCCACGTCATTTGCCATCGTAACATTTTAGGGAGGGCCCAGGTGTCCAATAGATGTGTTTTATTTTCAAACCTTAGAAAAATGGAAGAACTTCCTTCTATAAAACATGGAATGAGAATAACCCTCCTTCACTTCTCCCTTTGACGTTGACATGTCATGTCAATCAGGAAAGACGAATTCCTGCTGACATCTTCATGGGAAAGCGAGAGAAATCAACTCTGACAACAGTATTATCCATCTGAATTTCTCTGTGTTCCAAACGCAGTTGGAAGCAAAAGTAGAACCAGGAGCATGGGATTCTACAGTTCATTTATAACCTACCTAGAAATCTATTCTGCTCACCTCTCCCCTCTCTCCTGCCCAAAATAAAAGAGCGTTCCATCCTTACGTGAGGGAACTGTAAGGAATTAACTGTTATGGGAGGTCAACATCGTAAATAATTGAATTAAGCGTCTTAACAAGCACTGGATAATTGTCTAAACGACTGCCAGCTACAATAATGATACAAGCGAAGTCGAGTCTTCTGCTGCAGGGTGTGAGCTCAGTAGCAGCAGGGGCCTGGGAAGGCATTTCCCTCTGTGTATTTATTTATTATATATACTGGACCCTCCCATTGCAGGAAAAGCCCGAGGGCACAGTTAGGGACGGCTAAATGTTGTGGCATGGACATTTTTAATCCATCTATTTATTTTTCTTTCTGCATCTTACAAGGACATGTAAATACAGGAAAAGCTACCAGTCACCAGTAGTTTTGTCGCTTAAGCTGCATTATGGGCTGTTGTGTATACATGTGGATTTTTCATTACCCTAAGAACTCTAGGGACGAAAGTCCATGACCATACTGTGTATCTGACCGGGATGTTACTGGGTTTTTATCGTCACCCTGCAAGCTATACTTTCTGGCTGAAAGAAGAGAAGAAAACTTAAAACGTCAAACATGAACATGTGTAAAAAAGAAAAGATAAGCTGTTTTCCTAACTTCATCCTCTGTCTTCCACCCATACATTTTGATCGCTTTAGACAATATGAAGGTATTGTGTAATTTTCACTTTATGGCTAGAGAACAGAGCATATGAAATTGTAATACATCGTGATAGGACGATAATGACCAGGCACCGCACGCCCTCACAGGAGAGGACCCAAGAGCGGTCAGGTGAAGAAAAGCCTTCTCTGAGGTTAGGTGATTTTACAAGCAGGATTTAGTATACTTCCTGGACCTCCAAATGCAGGAAAGGCTTACTGTCAGGGCAGAAGCCAGCTGTGTATTCAGTCTTAGTGGGACGGGCTCTCCAGTGGGTACTCTGAACGTCATCACGGTGTAGAGTTTAACAGGGAGGTCCCTAAGAGGATGCCTAAGAGCACAGTCCTCTTGGGACTGTGGGAATTTATTAGAAAAAAAAAAAAAAGACAATCATAGAGGCTGCCAGAGCACCAAAGTCGCAGAGCTTGAACTAGAGTTTAGAACTCTGATGGTCACCACGCTTTGGAACATTGTCAGATATCTGCGATGACACAAGTGCAAGCTCCCGAATCTAAGAAAATCCTGCTAATTGCTCCTTATGATTTTCTACTGCCCAACTTGATTCTCATTTCTACAAAGGGAATCACCGAATGCTAAAATCACCCCAATAGAGCATTTATTGATTTTTTTCTGATTAAAGAGTAATTACATAATTTAAATATAATTTTGGGGAAAATTGCCTAAAATAATATTTTCAAAGATCAACGCTAACAGTGGTTGGAAACACACGTATGCACTAGTCTCACGGTGACCTTCACATACTCTCTATTCCTCAAAAATAGATCAAATTCTATAATGTTTCAAAATATCTTTCAAATTAATTCTGTTATGAGCATTTCCCTATATCATAAAATATTTTTCTGTGACATGGATTTTACTATGAATATTATTTGATTTCGTTAACCAGCTATACTTTTTAGTATGACTTGTAGCTTTTCTGAACGTGCTCGTGTTCTACTACTCGCATTACTACTGTTACTTCCTGGAAGAATGTAATCTAGAATGTGGATTACGGAATCAAGCGTCTGTAAGGCCTTTGATGAATACTGCAAAATTACTCTCTAGAAATATTTCGTCCCTTTTACCCCACAGTGGACCCCTCCTTTTAAGATCCTGGTGTTTTTTTGGTTTGTTCGGTTTAATTTTTTTCTTTTTTAGCAACATGGACAATTTAAGTTATAAAACTTACAAAGAATCAATATGTGAAATGAAGCAGGTATCCATCAGGAGTTTTTCTGTGGCTGTTCCTTACCTGATCTCACAAGTTTACTCTGTGAGACAGCCTCTACTAAGAGAACCAATAGTTAGGGTACATCTAATAACTGTCCAAAGATAGAGAAACGTATGTTCTCAGCTCCACTCGTTCACACACCACTCTTGAGTTAAAACTCAATAACTGTTTCTCAGTCTCCTGCTTTCTAGACTACATACACCTAACCATTTGTCTTTATCACATGAAAACTACTCAATTTCTTTCCTTATTTTTCTGGACCTTTTTTAGACTTTGCCAGCACTGCTATGACTTTTGTTCTGAAGACTAGTATGTACAAGGTACACGACCCACCTGTTAATTAAGAATTATGAAGGAATTATTATCTGGGACTGAATTATTGGAATTAAAGATTATTCATGGGCATTTTGCTTTTAAATTCATAGTTACATTTTCATTCATTTAGTTAATTATGCACTTTGTGGAAACAAATGGGATATTTACTTAAGGTTAGACTAGCACGTGGAAAAATCTTCAAAGGCCAATATAAGTATCTCTTGTAGGGAAATCGTGAAGGAGCCAGGTGTGCAAAAGATTGCTTTTCTTCAGGTTGGTGTTTTGGAACAGTCAATTTTGGACGTGACATAAATAATTCCATCTATGGAAATAAAGAGAGACAAGCTAAAAACGAAGGCAGAATGAGATGACTTTTCCTCATTAAACTTCATGATATGAATCATTAGCTTAAGAACTGAGAAATTCTACCTATCGCATCACTGCCATCGTGTTAATAAGAGCCTCCAAAGGCCAAATGGACACAGTTTGAGGATTATTCTCTCTCTAGTTTAACTGTGCCATCTTTTGCCCCTCTCCTTTTTATTTTTTATTTTTTTTGCGGTACTCGGGCCTCTCGCTGTTGTGGCCTCTCCCGTTGCGGAGCACAGGCTCCGGACGCACAGGCTCAGCGGCCATGGCTCACAGGCCTAGCCGCTCCGCGGCATGTGGGATCTTCCCGGACCGGGGCACGAACCCGTGTCCCCTGCATCGGCAGGTGGACTCTCAACCACCGCGCCACCATGGAAGCCCCCCCTCCTTTTTTTAACCCATCAGTGCAAATCACTGTTAATTTACTGTGTGAACTGTCGAGTGGCAGCTGGATCAAGCCTATCCCTCCCGTTGGAACATAGACGAGCGTATTCAAAGGGCGGTGAACGGTGACAAAGACGACAAGACATTTCGACTTTCCATTCTGTGATGGAGGGTACCTCACAGAACGGAGAAAACTGACATTTTAGTTGTCTTCTTGTGAGAGGGGTCAAGGTGGGTAGACTTCTTTCCTTTCCCCTCCAATACTAGCTTGCGTCTCTGAATACTAGAGCATTATTTGCAGATTAATTTATTTTGTAGATTTTTGAATCTGGTGTGTTTTCTTTTTGCAGTGTTGCTTTAGGAGAGATCAAACAGAGAAAAGAAAGAAAAAGAAAAAATTCTCATTTGGGTGAGTAACAGAATTAACACACACTGGATTCTTTGATAAGTGGGAACACGCTTCGTTCAGAGCCAAGTCCCCTAGAATTTTGAAAAGGAGAAGAGAAACACTAAGATAGTTCTGTTTGACTTTTGGTAGCATGTTAATTTTTGGTTTATAATTAATTTACGACCACTAACATTCTATGTGGGGGAAGAAAACCAATATTACCCCACAGCATCTCAATTCTCCCGTGGAAGCACATCCAGAATAAATGCTGTCCCTTGATACTGTACCACGAAATACATTTCTAAGAAACCCTTGGAGCCTTTTCCCTGAATTTCCGACAACGTCTGCTCAAGAAACTCTTCAATGAAACCACACAGGTACAGCCTCAGGAAGGAAAAAAAAACAAAACAAAACTACGGCTCCAGAGAGTATTTTCCAGCCAGTTAGCTGGATGTATTCACATTTTTCATATTAACATTTTATTAAACATTTCATCCCAAGAAATGTTTGGGATTGCATCCATAGCATAGGGATTTCTTCCAATGTTTTTGACGTATTTTTCTGAGACTGCATCCTGATTTCTGTCTTCGTCTCTATGTCTCTCTCTGTATTTCTCTTTGTCTCTCTCTATCTGTCTCTGTCTTTCCCTCTTTTTTTTTTTTTTTTTTTTTTCTGTACGCGGGCCTCTCACTGCTGTGGCCTCTCCTGTTGCGGAGCACAGGCTCCGGACGCGCAGGCTCAGCAGCCATGGCTCACGGGCCCAGCCGCTCCGCGGCATGTGGGATCTTCCCGGACCGGGGTACGAACCCACGTTCCCTGCATCGGCAGGCAGACTCCCAACCACTGCGCCACCAGGGAAGCCCTGTCTATCCCTCTTTTAAATCAGTGTCTCCTATATACCATAGAAGGGAGACAGTTCTTTAAACCAGGCAGCAGACTCACCCACATTTCAGGATCTTAGAGCATTTATCTTAGTTCTTTACTAGGTCATTTAAATAAATTATTTAACAACACTGAGTCTATTGTTATTACGAATTTTTTACATAGATCTGAATTAGGAAAACCTATCATTCAATAGAAGCAATTATATAGCGAAAGGGTAGAAATCATATAATGGAAATATAGATATTTTCCCCCCCTAAGGAAAAATAAGCAGACGTTCCTTAGCAAGAAAGAATTGATTCTCAGATATATTTAGTTCAGTTGGTCAGGGGAAAAGCAAAAGAACAAAACTCAAAAGCACTCAAGTAATTTTTATTTTAAAAATTAAAAACCATGTACAGTACCATTGTTTATAAAAATGTATCATGAAAGAAATAATACTGGTAACATTATACCATGATCTTCTTTTCTATTCTGTCAGTACTACCCGGGGTTCTGAATTTCAGGGTCTCCACATTTTGGAATCGTTTATAAGTATCATCCAGGAATGATACACCAGGTGGAGAACCATCTGAGACCCAGTTCCTGTTTTCCCCCTGTGAGGCATTTTCTGGCTCCTAGGCAGGTGTGGGGTTGACCAGATATTCCTAAGGAGTCATTCAAGGGCTTGGGTGTAGGGAACACTGAATCCAGGAGACTAGCCCAGTGGGTCTTTTGCACCTGGATTACTATCCTTTATTCACCTTTTTGTCTGTTACCATTCTTGACAACTTTGATATCCATATAGGAGGATTACCCAACAGCCTAGCAGTTCTTTCACTTCTTTAGACTGTACAGTGTCTCTTTGCTCATCGCACGTATATGGTTGTTCGCTTACATGGCGTACCCAAGTCTTTGTCATCACCGATAACTATACCAATTCTAAAATCTTAATTTCAAACACTGCTGTCTTTGACCATCCTTTAACCACTAACCCTCCCGTTCACTTACTCACTCCAGCAATTGACTGATCCATCAATACTTTCAATCCATCTGCAACTCTACATTTCAGTTTCCATTAAATCTCTTTGCACGCAAGTGTTGATTTCTCTTCTTAACCAATCTATATCCTATGGTCTATAACCAATCCCTGCATATACCCTTAAATATGCCCAGCAATACCTAACCCTTTGACCCATTCAGCCACTTAACGTGTGGATCCAAAGATATGAACGCTCCTTGAAGTAACACTGGTGACAAACTCATAATCACCAATAGGCCCCAACATTTCTAGACAATTTTAGCATTTTAATGTCACCTTTTTCCCCTGTCAATGAGGACATTTCCCCACAGTCTCTTTCCTGAAATCTTCAAAATCTTCACTCCTCGTTCTTAGTTGAAGGCTTGATTCATACTTCAAAAAGAAAACAGATGCAATCCAGTAAGAACTACCGGATCTTACTACAATCACATCTTCCAATCTACCACCATCTGTACCACATGTGATTTCTCTCCCTTTAAAATATACAAACTTTCTTTGTTCTTTCTCTAAGACCATTTATATACTCTGGATCTATTCTCCCTTGACTCCTGGAATTTCTTCCTTTCTCTCCTGCTTCACCTACTTGATCATTCTAACGGTTCATTCCCATTAGTACTCAAATGTACCTTATTATCACCCCATACCCACCTTCAGTTACTGTTTCAGTTCTCCGTTCCCTTTGCTAGCAACAGTCATCAAGAGTCGTCTGTAGTCTGCGTTTCCACCTTCTCAGCTGCTGTGCTGTCTCAGATCATTCCAGCTGGACTTCCAACCCCATCACTCCACAGGTATTCTTCATACTAATGTGACTAACATTAACCTTTCGAGAGGTGATGCTCAATGCTTGGTATTCGCTTCAAACCACCTTCCAGCATCACTTGACACAGCAGGCCAATCCCTCTTTCCTGAAGCTCTTGTTTTCTTCCCAACACAACACTCATCAACTTTTTCTTATCCTATCACCTTTTCCCCCTCTCTTTTACTCGCTCCTTCTCCCATATTGGACCTCAAAATATCAGGAAGCCCTAGAGCCCCACCCTCAACCTTCCCCTCGTTCTCAGCTTTACCTAATTCTTAGGAGACTTCACTCCTCTCCTGCTTTTAAATACTATCTGTACTCTGAAGACTCTCAATTTTCATCTCCAGACCTGTCTCCTGAGCTCAAGAATTATATATCAGACTGCCTATTTGAGAGCTCCACTAGAATACCGAACTGGCATCTCAACAGAACATGGCCAAAGAAAAACAGTATTGATTTTCCCCCATGAACTTATTCCAAAGTTTTATACTTTTCAGTAAACAATGTCACCTCTACCATGTCATTTAGAAATAGAACCTAAGAATTTTCCCTGGTTCTGCTTTCTTCTTTCTGAAAAGCAGCTCCTCCTTTAGTAAGGCATGTCAACTCTGCCTTCAAAATATTTTATAAATCCAAACGCTTCTTGCCATCACACTGCTAAAATTGTGTTGCAAGGTCAAAGTCATCTCTTGCCTGGATCGTTCTGATAACTTTCTAACTGGCCTCTCCAGTTACCTCATCTTACCTTTCCATCCTTACCTCACTATTCTCTCCACACAGCAACATGAACGATTCTTTCCAAATTGTGACCCTTCTCACACTCTTCCCCTGCCTGAAACCTTCTAATTATCCAGACAGCTCAGCGTGGATTACAAATTCCTAGATGATCGGAAACTTGCCTACCTATCTGCCCTCTGCTATCTCAGCTCTTCCCACGTTCCCGCTGCAGCATATGTTACGCTGCTTCCCTTCTGTCTCAATGCTGACATACTTATTACTGTCTCAGGACTTCCATTTGCTCTTTCTCTGCTCAGGGCACTTCATTCTCGGAAATTTCCTGGGCTTCCCATCACTGAAGTCGCAGATCCTAAGTAACCTCTTGGGTGATGCCTTCCCTGATCACCTCAGCTAAAATGGACGTCTTATCTCTATCACACTACCCTGTTGTTTTTTTTTTTCCTTCTTTTTCCTTATAGTACTATCAAAACTGGACTTATATTACTCGCTTTGCGTTCACTTTTAGGATTTTCCCTTGAACCCAACTAGAACGCAGGCTATTAGAATGCTTTGCTCACTGCTGCATCCCAAAGCCTAGGAAGGAAATTATCATTTTGATTTTTTTAGACTCATTAAATTTGTTCACTGGACTAGCGACACCCACCGCCACTGCGATACAAACTGCCAAGCACGTTTACAAATTCCAGAAAACTTCAGAGATTCCAGAAAATTTTCATGCACACCCAGCTGATGACAGCTAAACGACGAATAACAAGCCAGCCCACTGCTTCAGACAATTTTCCATAGATTAATACAGGACATCTCTACCTCAGAGGGCAGACTGTGCTGGGTCAGACACTGGGACAGTCTGGTCAAGTTCAGCCTTCATTCACTGTGCAGCAATGGTGAGAGTGCCCATCAGTGGGGGACCTCCACGCCTTTGGGGTCTTTGGAAAGCAACTGGGTCCTATGAAAGGCTTCTCTGTCCCTCCTTTCCTGAGTGTCAATCTTTAATTTAGAAGAAAAGAAAATTACAGCTCTCTTATTTGGCTGTATTAAAATTTATGGGGCAGGGTGGTTTCCAGGCGGCTGCTACTGCCGGGCGCTGCTCTGATGATGAATGACTGCGACATGTCACCAGTGTAGCCGGGCTCTGGTGCGGCACTGCAGCAACCAGTCATTCGTCATACGTCACTGCCTCGACAGCTGCCCCCGTCCGGGCCTCGCCTGTACACTCCGGCAGGGAGCCCTGGCTCAGAACAAGCCTGTGTTCCTGCTGTACCCCACACGACCACCACATTTACCACGTATTTCTTACTGTTGGCGGGAGGGAAGAAAGATCGTTTTCAGTAGCGAACTCCACTGGAGCATTAAGACTTTTAAAGGTAAAGGGTCCATATATGCTGATGCCACAAGATATTAGCAAAAGATAATTATAGGAAGGTACGTTACGCTTTTAGAATGCCACACTAATACAAGAATTGTACCATTCATTCTCTGACAGCCATTCTTCTAAGGGTTTTACAGGTATTAACTAACTTAATCCTCTAATAGTCCTATAAGTAAGATAGTACTATTATCACCCATTTTATAGATAAGGAAAATGGGGTGCAGCGAGATTAATTTGCCCAATGTCACCCAGCTAAGTAGGATAAACGGTACCTAGATCAAGGCAGCCTAGATCTGAAACCTTTGGTCTCAACCACTGTGTCGTGCTGTATAGACTTTCACGTACCATCCTACCGGTTCTCAGAGGCTTGTATTGACCCCTGGCTTCTAGGGCCAAATAAACACACAGACACAGTCAGGACTTTTATTCAATTGTTGTAATCTGCTTGTTACTAAGAACTATTATCATTGATGATAACACCATTTAACAACTGCTCGTTAGATTCTGGGGCATGTACTGGGTGCTTTGCTTATATTATTTAGGTCTCCCCACCTTGCCATGTATTGTTCTATTTCCTTTGGTTTTCAACTAGAGGGCTCTCGACGTACACTAAAAACTTTTAAAGATGTTTCCAAAGAAGGCACTTGAAAGGGGAATAAAGAGGGAAGACCAGATCAGGGACAGCTATAAATTGAAAAAGTGAATGGGTGACTGGAAATAATTTCTGTAGGATAGTTGAAATGCCATTTGTCCATATTTTAAATAAATCAACTGTTACAATCAATTCAAATGTCACTGAAACAGAATCTATAGCGTATGCCTGCTTTTTTGTTCCAACTGAAAATTAAAGTTTGATGGGAGAGAAAAATCACTGTACAGATTCTTTATAATTCTTAGCGTCCAATTCAAACAGGTTGGTCCAAGAAAGAAAAAAATGGTATATTGGATTTCCTTAAAATTAAAAACTTCTCCTTTGTGGATTACACTGCTAAGAGAATAAAGATAAACTAAAGACAGGCTTCAATTTGTAAAATACATATTTGATTAAGAATGTGTATGCAAAATATACAAAGAACTCTTAACCTCAAGAGTAAGAAAAGAAACAATCCAGTTTTAAACATGGGTGTGCACATGGCTGATTCACTTTGTCGTGCAACAGAAACTAACACGGTATTGTGAAGCAATTATACTCCAATAAAGATCTATTTAAAAAAAAAGCCCCCAAAATGGGCCAAAGATCTGAACAGACACCTTACCAAAGAGATATACAGATGGAAAATAACTATGAAAATATACTCAGCATCATTTGTCCTTAGAGAAGTGTAAATTAAAATACAAAAAGATACACTGCACTCATATTAGAGTGGCTAAAATTAAAAAACAAAAAACAAAAAACGAAAAACCGATGATACCAATGCTGGTAAGGATGGAGAACAACAGAAACTCTCATCTACTGCTGGTTGACATGCAAAATGGTGCAGCCACTTTGGAAGATAATTTGGCAATTTCTTACAAAGCTAAACATGATCTTAACCTACAGTCCAGGAATCACGCCCCTAAGTAATTGCCCAGCTGACTTAAAGCTTGTGTCTATATAAAACAAGCACATGCGTGGGTCTAGTAGGTTTCTACATTCAGTGGTATTATACGTCCATATAAGGGAATACTATTCAGTAATGAAAAAGAAGATGCTATCAAACCACACAAAGACAGAGATGACTTTTATTTTTCCTCTTGTAATGAGGATTCTATCAAATGTAGTTCTCCCTTTTTCCTCTTACACAGACTTTCAAGTCAAAATTTGATTTGCATTTGGGTGCAACTAAATTGCCCAAGATAGAATTTTTTTTTTTAATACAGCAGGTTCTTATTAGTTATCTATTTTATACACATCAGTGTATACATGTCAATCCCAATCTCCCAATTCATCCCACCACTACCCCCCCCAACCTCTTTCCCCCCTTGCTGTCCATACGTTTGTTCTCTACATCTGTGATAGAGATGACTTTTAAACGTAGATTGCTAAGTGAAGAATCCCAATCTGTAAAGGTTACACACTGTATGTTTCCATTTACATGATGTTCTAGAAATGACAAAGCTAAAAAGACAGTGAACTAAGTGAAGTACGTCAGACAGAGAAAGACAAATATCGTATGATATAGCTTAAATGTGGAATCTAAAAAAAATGATACTTATTCACAAAACAGAAACAGACTCACAGACTTAGAGAATGAACCTATGGTTACAAGGGGGTAAGGTTAGGAGGGAGGGATATACTGGCAGTTTGGGATTGACATGTACACACTACTATATTTAAAATAGATAACCAATAAGAAACTACTGTAGAGCACAGGGAACTCTGCTCAGTACTCTGTAATAATCTAAACAGAAAAAGAATTTTAAAAAGAATAGATACATGTACATGTATAAGTGAATCACCTTGCTCTACACCTGAAACTAACACAACATTGTTAATCAACTATAGTCCAATATACAATAAAAACTAGAAAAAAGAAAAGACGGTGAACATATCAGTAGTTGCTAAGGTGTGGGAGTATGTGTTGAAGCACAGAGGGTATTTTTACGGCAGTGAAACTATTCTGTATAATATTATAATAATGGATACAGGATGCTAACCATTTGTCAGAACGCACAGAGCTTTCCAGCACAAAGAATGATCTTTAATAAGATTATTTAGGAGTCTGGGTGATCTCGGGATGAAAGCAAACTGTATACCAGATGTATGAAATAACCTTACTCAAGAAGATAGAAAGAAAAAGTACTGACCTAAATAACTTTGGAAATGAGTTAAACCGTTAAGACTAAAGGCAAAAAGGACTGTTTTTAAGCACTGCCCACTCGTTGATAATATTGGATAATATCACAAAGTACGAAAGAAATACCCATGAGTGTACACTGATATAAATGACTTATTAAATAAATAGGTAAACAGATAGATAAATAAATGCAGAATAGCCAAATCTTCAATGCAGAAGAATTCTAAATAATTTACTTAGATATGCCACAATCATGGAAATGGGCTGTAAATCCCGCCCCTTAAGTGTGGGATATCTATTCTGACTTCCTTCCAAAGAGCGTAGCATGGAAAAGGGGAAAAAAGAGTAAACTGTGGAGAAACCCGACAAACATCACCTCACCCAGGTGATCGAGATTAGTATCGATATTGATAGTGTTTGAAAAACATCACAGCTAAGAAAAATGGAAGAATACATATGAGCTTCAGAGTTTGTTTTGACAGATATTTTAAAGAACTTTGTAGCTTGAAAAAGAATTCACAGGTGTTAAAAGAACACTTGAAAAAAAAAGACAGCATTTTTAAAAAGGGCAGAATATATAAAATAAAATCAACTGAGGCTGTTTACAGTCTGTTATGCAGTTAAATTCTGAGGAAAGGGACTCACGCTGAAAAGCAGAGAAAATGTTTTCCGTCTCCTGTTAAAAGGTTACATCATGAAATTCACTGATGACTAAGTACTGTGATTTAATCGCTACAGGGCTTGGATATTTGGCACACGTAAAGAACGCAGTTTTGAATGGATAAATAAGGACTGCAAGGTGTTTAGAGAAATAAATTTAAAGACAGTATCAGTAGATGATATTTTTACTTGACTTACTAAAATTAATTATGAATAAAGGCCACATTGGCACATTCTGTTCTGAATACCCAGAAATCCACCTGTACTCTTCCTTTGGGGGCCTTCCATTCTCCATGCGTTAAATTATACGTTTTAGTACTTTTGACCCTTTAGGGAAAAGGTTGGAATGTTATGTCAGGACATATAAGCACCCCTATTTTTTTATTGGGGTATAGTTGCCTTACAATGTTGTGTTAGTTTCTGCTGTACAGCGAAGTGAATCAGCTATACGTATATATATATCCCCTCCCTCTTGGACCTCCCTCCCCCGCCTCATCCCACCCTTCTAGGTCATCACAGCACCGAGCTGAGCTCCCTGCGCTATACCGCAGACTCCCACTAGCAATCTGTTTTACACACGCCAGTGTCTATACGTCAATCCCAATCTCGCAGCAGATCCCACCCTCTCCGCCCCACCCCCGTGTCCACACGTCTGCGTCTCTATTCCTGCCCTGCAAATAGTTTCATCTGTACCCTTTTTCTAGATTCCACATGTATGCGTTAATATACAATATTTGTTTTTCTCTTTCTGACTTACTTCACTATGTATGACAGACTCTAGGTCCATCCACGTCTCTACAAATGACCCAATAAGCACCCCTGTTTTAATATGTCTCAAATATTTTGGAGAATGTCACTGGTGACATGTTCGGCATCATTCTATGTGTATGTTGCCTGGCTCCTGGAATCCTCCATTGGCTACTTGGTCCCCCAGTCAACTGTCTCACCCCAAGAAGACCAGCTCTGCGTCTGAAAAATATTTAAACAGATCAGAGCTCTGTGCCTTGAGCTGTACCGATTTTGCTGGTTTTATCTCCTTGACACGTTACTATGTGGTGGAAGAAAATGACCAGTTCACCCTCGATTTCCTCAAGCAGGTCTTTTCTGAAGGAAGGGCTAGCAGATTCTTCATTTCTGGGCTGCCATGGCCTCCCAAGCGAGACGTTCCCCCTGAGTATTTCCCCCAGGCCAGGCCTTTCATTCCAGGCCGAATATTGAGGCCAGCAATCAATAAGCTGGGTCTGCATCTGCCTTTGACAGAGGGAACACCAGGCTGACACCAGCCAGTCTGGGATCAGCTGTTTCCCTGCCTTTGATCTCCTGTCTAAACTCCCTGGGCGTCTGCTTCGGCAGAGACACAGGCCACGTCATGCTGGTATCTCCTCCAAGGCCCATTGTGGCCATTGTATTTGAGGAGGGGATCGCCCGACAGAGTGACTGGTTACAGCCCTCCTCGACTGCAGGAAGCCTTTTTGATGCGGGGCAGATGATAATGAGAGTCTAATTGAGTGATTAACTACATCCATGGACTCGGAGGTTTTAATGACACCTCTACATTAAGGTCTGCATTTCCCAGCAGGCCTCCAGTTTGTAACTGTATGGCCATGATATTGCAATTATAAGCCTTTCCTTTAACCAGCAGGGATTTAACAAATGGACTTGGTTAATCACAGCTAGATGACCCTCACGTCTGACTTTGCTGTGAAAAACATGTATAACTTCAAGTACAGGATCGAATTATGAATACAGGCCATTTCAGGTCCATGGTTCCATTCATAATATGAAAACTGAGTTTCAGAAGATCTGGGCAAACTAACCAAACTGCATCATGACCAAAGTTAGCTTCAGCAGAGTAAAAATACCTTCAAAATAAGAACTGGTTTTTAAGAGTGTCCATGCCTATGGTTCTTCAGAGCAATGAGAGTCCGCCTAGATATACTGTCTTTAATTAACTGGGTCTGAAGAGCAGATTAATGCAATGTTAAAAGGAACCAGTCTCAGCGGGTTCTCACAGTGGGAAAGATATCCAGGGCTTTCAATTTACAAGGTCTTATTACAAAAGTTCCCTGCTGTTTTGGTCCGTGGTCTTTCTGCCTGGGAGCAATTTAATGATCTGCTTTTTAGAGCAGAGAAATGGTCACAGAGAAAATGTTCAGTGTTATGTGTTAGCCATCAAATACCCAGTGGAATTTACAATGGTAACCAGACACTTCCTTTTCATATCAAAGTAGAACAGGGACGAGGACATCAATACACTTGATTTGAAAAACCCTAATTGAACAAACTGGTAGTCCTCTGTGAATGTTTGTTGGTAACAGGAGGCTGGTATTAGCATGAGGCCAACATAAATGATACGGACGATGAGGACAACGGAAAAGAAAAAGAAGGAAGAAAAGAAGAAGGAAGAAAGAAAAAGTATTTAAGGATAAGAACATGACTTTGACTTGAAAATCCCTTAATAATTTATTCTTCATTTATCCAACATCATTTGAGAAATATGTATAATTTTCTACCACGCCCCGGGTCTCCTACTGCCTATGCTGAGGAAACATCTGTCCACACGGCTCTTTTGTGGAAGTGATGAATTCACTCATTTTTCCTTCCTTTAGTCATTCAAGAAACTGTTGCTAAATGGTCATAATTTGACAGGTATTATTGCGCTCTGTTGATAATATTTTAGTTATCTTTATTTCCCAGATTTCCTAAAACGCAAAAGGTCTAAAAATATCCTTGGTGAATGACAAGTAACTGAATATCGAGTGAAAGATTCCTAACGTCGTTAGCACTGGAAGCACAGTCATAAACATTTATGGTGCAACGTGCTTAAAAACTATAATAGAAATGTGTACACAGCATTAGGGAGCCGTGAAAGAGAGGCTTCCCAACTCTGCCTAACTGAGGTAAGAAAACAGAGAGGATGTGAAATTTCAGCTGAACGTGTTTTGGTCAGGGCATTGTTAGAGAGGGGAAAAATTGGAATCAGGGGTGAGCTTTGAGCATCTGCTCTTTTAAAATACAGATTCTAAAATGTGTGAAGCTTACGTTGTACGGACCGGGAAGGCCTTTATTTCCAAAGGACTAGCATAAACTAAATGGCACAAGAAGAGTTTTAAAATCTCACATTTTCAGTCCTCATGCTACAATCATCCCTTAGCTCTAAAGCTTCGTCTTATCTTAGAATAACATATTAGAATAACAGGAAGGTAGGTTAACCAAGTGGCTGTTTACACTTTGAAATTTAAGGAAACACTGAAATTTTAACTCTACCTTCTTATCTGGGCCATGCTTTCATCACTAGAATTCTTCTTTCTTCCAGTAAAAGTGAAAACACTGTCAGGCATGTTACTGCAGCAGTCCAAAATGACTTTGAAGTTTCCTCTAGTCTTGTCCGAATATCATAGTCTACTTTCTTAGATTAGCCTTTTCTGACCTTTGAACATAGACTTGAGCCCTAAAATATCAAGCTTCCCTTTAGACCAATGGCTTCAGGCTGGATCACTAAAAACTTCCTTCAGGCTCAACTCAAGAATTATGCTTTACACTCACACCGTATTTTAATGATGTTTAAGGGTAGATTTGGTATACTGAGATGTCAAACTTGCTGAGTTCATTGAACTGAACATTTGTCAGATCTTTATTTGAAACAATTAAAAAGCGTTACACATTATGTAAGACAAAATATCGAGAAAAACACTGCTTCTCTACAAGAATAGTTACTGCGACTTCTTGCTAGAGAATGAGCGTCTCTAACATATGTCTGAACGAACTAGACCACTTGAGATTTTAACCCGTGAAAACACAGCAAAGCTCTGACCACTGGCTGGTCACTTACATGAAGTGTTATTTGCTGACGCCACATAGCGAAACTCTACATTTTAGTGGATAATGATGTAGCACTTTCCAAGTGAGCGCATGCAATGAACACGAAAATTGGTGATGACAGTAACCCAGTAAGTTTATGAGGCATAACTGTCACAGAAAGATGACACCTTCTCGTGGGAAAGTTGATAAGGGCAGGTAATTTGAATTAGGCGAGGCAAAAAGGTCAAAATTGATGACTTTGGAAAAACGTGAAATGATCCTAAATACATTACTTTCATTTGAGGTGTGCTAGGTGCACAATGTAAGGGGTAATGGATAAGGAGGGACTGAGAAAATCATGTGCTCCAAAGAACTATTTTGTTGCAGAAAATATCCCTGCGCTTCTTTGCTTTTCCTTGACTTTTTTTTTTTTTTTTTTTTTGAAGTACACGGGCCTCTCACCGTTGTGGCCTCTCCCGTTGCGGAGCACAGGCTCGGGACGCGCAGGCTCAGCGGCCATGGCTCACGGGCCCAGCCGCTCCGCGGCATGTGGCATCTTCCCGGACCGGGGCACGAACCCGCGTCCCCTGCATCGGCAGGCGGACTCTCAACCGCTGCGCCACCAGGGAAGCCCTCCTTGACTCTTTTTAAAAGCACTTTCACTTCTATCCTGGGTCTGCCTTTTGTTTGCGACTTGAAAATGCCTAATAAGACACCTTGCCATGCATGACCTTACAACATGACCTTACATGACCTTACAACAGAATCTCTAGTACATAAACGTTTTCTGTAATTCTTTGGGTTTTTATACAATAATATTTGATATCTCTATTGGTTCCCTAAAGAGGATAAAGTCAGAATGAAAACTAAGTCACTGGAATCAATAAAAATGTCGTAACTTACAAAATGTTACTATTAAGAAGCAGCCTTCAAAGTCTTAAAGTTTTGCGTGTAAATATTGTATCTTTCAGCGATATTAGGCTATTGAACATGCAGATTTGATCTAATAATTGTGTCTATTCAAACACTGAAAATCTACCTAGGTAGTAGCATTTCTCACCTGTAAATGAACCCTTGTCAGAATCCTCAAGCAAAAGGAGCTCTTATCTTAGTCTGTACAACCTTGGGACCCACACTCTAGCATGAAACTATTATAATCTTATCCAAATAGTAGCCTCAAATGAATAGAACATGTCTTTCCTCTTTTAGAAATATGGCTTAGAGAAATTTATCTGAAAACCACACACACACACACACACACACACACACAAACACGCGTGCATGCACGCGCAACCCTTGAACGGGTGATCTATACAATATGATGTCACACTAGAGCTAGTCTTCAAGTAATCTGTGGTTGGAATGAGGGGGATAAGAAATGCTCTAAAGAACATATATTTAAGAGATTAAAAACATCGAACATTCTTCTACCCTGTAGAAAGGATGTTTGAACATTTTAATTCATTAGAAAAAAGTCACTAGCCATTACTCTTTTGTAAAATCATAGACGATTACAGCCTTGTAACAGTAAGGGACGATCTTGTACAGGACCAGTACAGAAGGGACCTTGAATATTTAATTTTATAAGTGGTAAAATGAAAGCCCAAAGAGAAGATGTGACTTGTCTGCAATCACAGAGCTATTGGTGGCTTCACTGAAATTAGAGCCCAAAGTTTCTGGATATACCACCCTAGTTTTCTGTTTTCCATATGTTACCCTTACTTCCACTTGATATGAATTTTATGAAAAAAAAAAGTAGCATTTCTCCTGGAAGAAAGAAGCTAAAGTCCACTAGCAAGGCTGCTACCGATCTGGGCTAGGTCCGACTGGAATATGGCGGAATGCGGTTTACTTTATTTGGCTGGAGCATTTCTCTGTAACCTGAGGATTCATTAGTTTGAAGTGCTGGCCTCTTGCCTCTTTCCAAGGCCATTTTAGATGCAAATTGTACCCCAGACATCATTTTTAAGTGACAGGAAAATCTCTGGAGATAACAAGAATCAGTCTGTGAAATTTATGGACCCTTTGCATTTTCTAATCCTTCTTGATGAATAACTCAGTTTCCAGCCAGGGTTTGAACTTAAGAGTTGATAAAGCATCAGTTTTAGCTGCTGGCTACTAAATCAACGTAAGCGATGGCTTAATCAGTCTTTATACTCCCTCCACTACCTTCCCACAGAATTCCATCAGACTTGTATTGAGTCAGGTCAGCAAGAGACAGATACCCTGACAGGCCATTTGTAGCCAATGGTTAGCATGGTAAGAGTGTGTGGACCAGCAAAATGATGCAGTTCTACTAATGAGGATATCGGTAGTCTGCAGAGCAAGGCTGAAAACCTTGACCTAGAGATTGCTGTAGTTTAGGCAGGAGGAGTATTATGAAAAAATGGGGAGGAGACAGCTAACGACTTTGATCATTTATAGAGGAGATGCCTTTGGTGATACTGTGTACTTATTCTGGTTTTCTAACCTATAATAGGAATGCATGTCTAGGCGAAGAACACACAGCAAATCGGAGGGGCAGTTTACAGACCCTTTCAAGATGGGAAAAAGAGGGAGAGTAGATTCTGAGTGAGGGTGGGTCCTCCTTAGTTATCCTCTCTGGAATTTGATAATGGAAATCTCTCCCGAAGGTTCATCTTCTCCTGGCAAATTGAGAAAAGTTTCCACTGTTCTGAAACCAAAGTTTGGCATGTATGTTATGCAGAGAAATCTTTATCGCCGCTGACGGATGATCCAGGGTGGTAGTTTGTCTTATTAAAATTTTGCTGTCTACATAAGTATGCATTTTAATTATAATTTAAAAAAAAGAGTGTGTCCAGTGTTTAACCGAGCAGATGTCTTTCTATACCCAGACCCGTGAAGAAGCATGGGTGCACTGTGGCTTTTCTGATGCTGTGTGTGGTGGGTAAATTGATATTTTATGACTCTGCACTCTGTTTCCTAAGCCAGATTGCTGAGGAACGTGAAGATGAAGGCTGTCTGAGCTGAGAGGAGGGTCACTGTGAAAAGATGTGAATCTTGGGGATCAAGGGGTGGGTTTCTCAATCTTGTTTCTTCGGATCTGAGTGGTTGTCAGAGAAAGTCTGTTAGTAAAGAGCAGAGGCACGATGAACTACTTGACTAAGAAGAGATCCACCACGAGGGGAGAGGACGTCTACTTTTTAGTGAGGATTGATGTTTCTGTACATCCTCTATAGGAAGATGGTTTTCTAAAGCCTTTGCTACTTAAAGTGTGATCCATGGACCAGCAGAACCAGCATCTCCTGGGAGCTTTTAAAAAAATGCAACAATCTCAGGGTTCTTCTTACTAAAGAAGAACCTGCAATCTGACAAGATTTCCAAGTGGTCCATCTGTGTCTTACAATTTGAGAAGCACTGCTCTAAAAGAAAGCTCCACATGAAGATGAATGTTTTTCTTCCTCGAGGGTCTGAGGACTTTTGTGACAGCCCAAGGGTCCGTGGTCAAAGCCATCTCCTGGGAGTGAAACGAATTATACTGTAATTTAAATTTTGCAAACCAGTTTTCATATGCATGGGACACCCATTGTGATTTTAAATGATTCAGATAAATTGAGGCTTTTTCTTTCTCCGGCTCCCTCTGTCTGTCCCTCCCCTTCCCTCCTTCCTTCTACAAACCTCTCCCTATGTCTTTCTCTTCCCTCCCCTTTCCTCCCCTCCCCTCCTAACCCCTCCCCTTCTCTGTCTCTCTCTCTCTGATATGGAAAATCAAATCTATTAGTCCATAAAACTTCAGTATTTCAGTGTGAAGACATAACCATTTTCTCTTACTGATTTAAGAACCTCTGTGGAGGCTGGGGGTTGAGAATCTGTATTCTCAGGCACGAATGTAGGATTTTGCTGGCAGAATGAGTGGCAAAGTGCTGTCTCTGATCCTTACCTGGACACTGTCCTCAAATATCAGTTACCCAAAACTAAAGCAATAGGGTCTGTTATAGAAATAAAAATACTTTTTCACAATTAAAAATTTAACATTTTAGTTTAGGTTGCACTAAGTTTTCCCTAAATGGGTGGACTTGCAAAAAGCAAAACTGATTTTTCATCTTTTTTGGGGAATGTACTTAAGTAGGTACAAAGAACTTTGTGGCCAGATGGGAGTTTGTTTAACAAACCAAAAACTTGCTCTAAAAACCAGGTTCCTTTTTTCAGTGGATTTAAAATAAAGTACTGAATAAACAAATATTTACCTTTAGCCAACTGCTATCCTAGGTGAGAGATATGATAGGTTTTTCTAGTAATAATTTTTGCACTTTCAGGTATACACTTAGATCTGCACCGTTTTCATTTCAAACTCAGGGAAAACATCTGTGATTATAGATATAAAGTGGTTTCCCTGTAGCTTTAAAAATATTTTCTTCCAAATTATTTTTCACATCCAAATTTAGAGAGTAAATGATCCAGTCTTTCCTTTTGATGGCAAAGGGGAAACAGTCAGTATAAAAGAATGCAAATTAGATATACTCAGAGTCAAATTGGATTTCCAAATAACAGTAAACAATGATCATTACTAATGATAACAATGTTTAGATAAAGGAAATATTGTAACTTCGGTGTGTTACTAATGTTGTGTTCTTTTGGGTTAGAATAACAACAGTATTCTTAGATGTAAAATAATCCTGTAGATCCTAGAGATGATTGAATTAAGAAAAAACTAGAAGGAATAAGCAGCCCATCTTTCAGTTTCTGATTTATATATGGCTGCATCTTACTTCATTTATGATTTCTCATTGACCAGTGTCACAGGAACAGATCTAGAATGAGACATCCCCATTTGTAGTGAAATGGCAATTCACATTATTCTGTTTATGTCATGTCTCTAGGATGACTAGCTGGGTAGAGGTAGGATTCATCTATCTATCTATCTACTATCTATCTATCATCTATTTATTTTTAGGAGCCACAATAGGTATTTTCTTGGTCTCCAGGAAACAAAATTGACTGTATTTTGTGTGTGTGTGTGTGTATACAAGTATATTGCCACAAAGGAAACTTGCTTGTTGACTGGTATTATGTTTTTAATAAACTAAACTAGAAGAAAATAGTTCAATGAAGATACATTTATGATTACATGGTGTTGTATTCTCTAGGTTTAAAAGTATGGCTATAGGGATTTCCCTGGTGGCGCAGTGGTTAAGAATCTGCCTGCCAATGCAGGGGACATGGGTTTGAGCCCTGGTCCGGGAAGATCCCACGTGCCACGGAGCAACTAAGCCCATGCGCCACAACTACTGAGCCTGTGTTCTAGAGCCCGCAAGCCACAACTACTGAAGCCTGTGTGCCTAGAGCCCGTGCTCCACAACAAGAGAAGCCACTGCAATGAGAAGCCCGGGCACTGCAACAAAGAGTAGCCCCTGCTCACCACAACTAGAGAAAGCCCGCACACAGCAATGAAGACCCAACGCAGCCAAAAATAAATAAATAAAAGTATAGTTATATAAATTATTGACTTTAGAAAGGGAGATAGAAAGAGAGAGAGGGAAGGAAGAGGCATGCATTTTTGGTGGAATAGATACCCATGGATCCAGTATTCCTGAATATCATCTAAGAGTTCACTTCTCCTCCTGATCCCCAAAGTCCTCTGTTGCTCCAAAATCTCACCAAGCCTTATCTTTAAATTTCTAACCAACAGTGTGCTTAAGGCATTTTTCCCCAAGAAATTTTAATGAGAAAACAGATATTAATACCTAAAAGTGACAAAAGTCCTTTCACAACTTAAAGGTATATGGTAGCAATCCCTCAGCGGAGGAAAAGCTTTGAGGATAAACAGAAATGTAATATTCAGATTTAAGATACTGGAACGAGGAGCGAGGACTTTGGAAAAGTCTAGAGCTTTGAATGTTACCAGGCAGCATGAATTCAGCTAGTAACCCAGAATTAGGTACCTAGGGCTAAAGGGAAGGCTTATAAGCTTCTCAGCATTGGGAAGCAGGGCACACCAGAGGCGAGCTTTGCCGTGTCCAGGACTGTGCCGTTGCTAACTCTGTCAGAAACACACAGGAAGAAAAGTGAAGCTGATGAAATGGTTCTGGAGCTTTTCAAATAGAGGATTCATGTGCCACCTTTTAGTCATTTCTGGCTCTTAAGTTCCTGGGCAAATATGAATAATCCCACAGAGGTTACACAGAGTAACAAATGTTATGAAGCACTATAGCTATAATCGTGGTTGGTCTAGCGATGTTTGCAACCCAGTGACCCCACCTGAAAGTGGTTCTAGAGCAGCTGCCCCTCCCTCTGCTGCATCCCCCCTGGGGCTGTGCCTGCTGCCCATGGCGCAGATGTCACAAGGACCAAGTCTTGCTCCAGAGGCCCTCTTGGCTGGTCTGGCAACTCCAGGAGGGTCAGCTCAAGACACAGTGGTCTTCTTAGTACCTTGACCTTCAGAGTCTCTTCTTCATGACAGGGTGTCTAACTTGCTTAAGAAAGTATATCCCAGAGGCAAGAGATATAACAGGAGTAAACTGTATGGTTTTTGGTTTCTTATTCTTTTATTTTCTTTCAATGCGATATCTGCAGTATGAAGTTGAACCCTGCACTGGAGAGTTCCATACCAGGTCTTGGGTTAAAAGGTTTCATGAGGAACACAGATCCACAACTGGTCTTGAGTCCTATGTATGCCCATGTTTTCCTGAAAACCTACTTGTATAAAGCTGGGTACTCGTGCTCCTCAAGACCTATATAGGATTGGACACGGGCTTCCCTGGTGGCGCAGTGGTTGAGGGTCCGCCTGCCGATGCAGGGGACGCGGGTTCGTGCTCCGGTCTGGGAAGGTCCCACATGCCGTGGAGCGGCTGGGCCCGTGAGCCATGGCCACTGAGCCTGCGCGTCCAGAGCCTGTGCTCCGCAACGGGAGAGGCCACAGCAGTGAGAGGCCCACGTACCGCAAAAAAAAAAAAAAAAAAAAAGATTGGGCAGGAACTCAACTTCAAGCCCAGGGAAAGCAAAGACCTGCCCCAGATTTTGTAACTTTTGAGCTCATAACCTCATTTTCCTTTCCAGGCCCACCGTTTCATATCTAAACTCATGAAAGGCACTCAGCAAAAACCTTTCCATTTAACAGCTTTCAATCTGGCAAGAAGACGGTGTTGCTGTAACCACTGCCCTTCTTTAAACTCATAGAAGCAAAAGTCCTGTCACTTCACAGTATTCACACTTCTTAGATGAGAGTCGGTGCTTAAATAATTTTACTATAATTTTCCCCAAGATCATTAACATGTCTGAAGGGATGAAAAATACGTCTTTGCTTCCTCTGGCCTTTTACACCCCAGGTTTGCTCAGTCTTAAGATGGGAGGTGCTATATGGTCTGAATGGTTGTGTCCCCCACCCCAAAATTCATATATTGAAATCTTAACCCCCAAGGTGATGCTATTAGGAGGTAGGGAACTTTGGTAAACGATTAGGTCATATGGGGTGGAGCCCTCGTGATTGGGGTTAGTGTTTGCTCTTTCCTTCTTCCACGTGAAGACACAGGGAAAAGACCACTATGAACCAGTAAGAGGCTCTCACCAAAACCTGAACGTGCTGGCATCTTGATCTTGGACTTCCAGCCTTCAGACCGTGAGAAATACATCTCTGTTTATGGTAAGCCACCCAACTTATGGCATTTTATGATAGCAGCCCGAACGGACTAAGACAGGAGGGCAGGTAAGTACTTACTTAGTTTGAAGGAACTTTTGATCTGTTTATGATCTCATCAGACATTTCTGCTCTGGAGACAATTTTTTAAAAGTTATAATTCTTACAGTGCCAAAAGCATCTCACAGTGCCTTAGAGATTTATCTGTTAAAAAAAAAATGAATAGGGGACTTCCCTGGTGGCAGAGTGGTTAAGAATCCACCTGCCAATGCAGCCGACGTGGGTTCGAGCCCTGGTCCGGGAAGATCCCATATGCCGCAGAGCAACTAAGCCCCTGCAGCACAACTATTGAGACCGCACTCTAGAGCCCACGAGCCACAACTACTGAGCCCAAGTGCTGCAAGTACTGAAGCCCGTGCGCCTAGAGCCTGCGCTCCGCAACGAGAGACCAACGCAATGAGAAGCCCACGCACCACAAGGAAGAGTAGCCCCCGCTCGACGTAACTAGAGAAAGCCCATGTGCAGCAACAAAGACCCAATGCAGCCGAAAATAAACAAATAGATAGGTGGGTATACTAAGAGACCACCACGGTGCCTTAAACTCATACAGACGTGACAAACAAGTAAATGCTGGCTCTCAAGCCCACTGCAATGGAGTGATGCAGGTGATTACATGTACTAACTAGTTCTCTAAATTCTTTCTTTCATCATCTGTTGAGTGTATTAGTTTGTGGGGGTTTTTTAGTATGACTTTCCCCCCTAGATTTATTTTTACAATTGTATCTTCCTTGGGCACTTACTCATTTTAAATTAGAATCAGAGGAAAGCCTTGCTTGGTATTTAGAATAAATGCACTGTTTAACAAATTGACCCAGAGATAATTGGACGATTGGAGTTGCAAAGACACGGATGAAGTAACAGCATGGAAAATACCTGGAATCTTGCTAAGCTCTCTTCTCATTGAACATGTGGTATCAAATCTCTGGTCCATGGCTTTGCCCAAAATCCCTGGGCAGCATCCGAAAAGAATGTACTGAAGTGACTTGTCTCTTCCTAATTATATCTTAAAAAAACAACCCTGGTTCAGATATTCTTTTTAACTTTGAGAACAGTTTTGTCCGGAAATGTATAGCCCACGTTACACTTAACAAGAAAGTGTTTATCCAAAGAGTTAATACAGATGAGTCATCTCGCACTCAAATGCCAGTTCTCTGGAGGTGGGATTCCCGTAAACAGCCAGACACTTTGAACTTACGGTTTTCACTTTATGTCATCCTCCAGCCACTAAAACAACACAGCACCGTGGAGTTCTTCCCTGCTAAACCCAAACACACCCACCTCATGGAAACTTACTCTGGAAAACTGAGAAAGAAAAGTGTCTTCCTAGAGAAAACTCATGTTCATCTCCTGGGTATTGACTGATCTTTGCCTGTGAAACGGGAGTTGCACAGCATACTGGTTTTAGGTCAGGGTAACTGGTTCTGGAGAATAGTGAGTTGCTCTTCAAATGTCATCTGTACCTGCAAGCTGGGGATAACTCTTCCAAGAGTGACCTGCTTTCGAGATCTGAAAACCTTTCAGCTCGGCTTCAGGAACTGATTATTTTAAAGAAAAGACCACACAACTACTGAGCCTGCGCTCCGCAACAAGAGAGGCCGCGGCAGTGAGAGGCCCGCGCACCGCGATGAAGAGTGGCCCCCGCTCGCCGCAACTGGAGAAAGCCCTCGCACAGAAACGAAGACCCAACGCAGCCAAAAATAGGTAAATAAATGGATAAATAAATAAATTTTAAAAAAGAAAAGACTTCAAAGCTCCCACTCAGATTTCTCACCTCACCTCGTATAGACCTTCTGTTGCAATACATTAATTCTTCTTTCATCAGCTTCCCCTACTTCACCATATGCTGCTTGAAGACAAGGGTCTTACTAGTTTTGAAGTCCCAATTCCTAACACAGTACTCCTAACACATAGTAAGCACTCAACGAGTGTTTTGTTGAATAAATGAATGAACGAATGAATATCATTTCAATTTATTTAAGTTAACATATAAGAATGGCAATGGTTTTATATTTGAGGACAGCTGAAATTAAATTTAAGACTTCCCCTTAGCACTTGTGTAACTTAGAGCAATTTATACAAACTCTGGTCTCAGAGTTTGGTGTTTGGTGTTTGCTTTGGGTGCGTGTTTGTTTTTTCCTCTAGGGCACTGATAGTAATACTTTGTTAAGAAATACTGGAAGAATTAAATTATGATGATGTCTTTACTCAGAACACAGTACATTGGAAGCATTCACTAAAATGTGGCTATTAAGGGGACCCTCCTGGTGGTCCAGTGGTTAAGGCTCCACCTTCCAATGCAGGAGGTGCGGGTTCGATCCCTGGTCCGTGAGCTAAGGTCCCACATGCCTCACAGCCAAAAAACCAAAACATAATACAAAGCAATATTGCAACAAATTCAGTAAAGAATTTAAAAGTGGTCCACATCAAAAAAATAAAAAAACAGAACTTAAAAAAGTGTGGCTATTCCTTTAAAATTGTTTTATTGTTATGAGTATTTGGGTATAAGTTATTCAGAGTGCTATCTCTACTCATCAAATATGCAAGGCAAATCTCCATGAAAATAGTTTGGTAAATGTGGACATTTTTCATATCCTGAGGAGACAGTGTTAAAGTCTGAAGTAATTTTTGGCCTAAGATGAGTGATTGAGAACATCAGAATACAGTGTAGAATTTAATCCCTGCCGCAAGCATGGGAAAACCCTGTGCACAGCTGAGACTGCATTTTATTCGTATGCAATGATTTTATCTGTACGTTCCGAGTGATGAGTTAAGGCAGTTAATTGGATTTTTCAGACCTTCCGTCAAACTAAGGGAGGAGAGAGAAAAAGAAGAGAGACAGAGAAGGATTTTAAAGCTTGAATAATTGAGATTTATGGCTTCTCAACTGCCATGTCCTTGATGTGTTTTAATCACTTGTAGGATGTGTTGAAGGTAAACTGTTAACGAAAAATAAAGAGTAGAAGTTTGTGAAGGATTTATCATGGAAATATATGAAGTAAGTAATCTTAAAAAGTTCTACTGAAGCATGTCTAAGAAGTGACTGTTCCCCTGCATTATTTTTTACAGATACAGAAAATTAAACCACTTTTTAAATTCAATTTCACTAGTCCTTCTCTGTATGTTGCATTCCAAAGCCCTGATTCTAGACAATAAGACAAATGTTTGGTTTTGGTAATACACTTTTTCTGCCTTGTTCTAACTTTGGATTTAGTTTAAGGAACTCTAAGATTCCATACTTACTAACTTGTGTGAGATTCAGTTCTACCGTATGTCAGACAGGCGTAATTATCCCTCTTCATGAGATTGTTAGGAGAATAAATTATTTACACACAACACTCATTCAATTGCTTCTAACTAAATGGCAATTGGTATTTATAAAAGTGAATGGCTTGCAATACAGATCCTCCAAGGAAATGAACTCTAATCTATTCATGACCAGGTCTGTCATTATGGCCCCAGAACATTTCATAGCCATCCATCAATGGATGAATGGATAAAGAAGATGCAGAATATGTAATGGAATGTTACCCAGCCCTGCAAAAGAAGGAAACCCCGCCATTTGCAACAACATGAATGGACCTTGAGGGTACTATGCTAAGTGAGATAAGTCATACAAAGACAAATACAAGTGTTAATATCACTTATAGTAGAACTAAATAAGCTGAACTCATTAAAACAGAGAGTGGGTTGTTACCAGTGACTGGGGGGTCGGGGGAAGAATTTGGGAGTGTTGGCCAAAGGGAACAAAATTGCAGTTAGAAGATGAATGAGTTCTGGAGAACTAATGTACAGCATTATGACTGTAGTCAACAATACTGTATTATATATTTTAAATTTGCTAAGAGACTAGGTCTTACATACTCTCACCATAAAAAAGAAATAAAAATTATGTGACCAGATCGAAGTGTTAGCTAATGCTATGGTGGTAATCATACTGCAATATATAAACGTGTCAAACAAACCTGTTGTACACCTTAAGCTAGCACAGTGCTATATGTCAGTTATGTCTCAATTTATAAACATCTTTATATTGGAAATGAATTCTCTCTAGATTTAAAAGTTCAAGTTGAAAGATTTTTTTCTTCTAGACTTTTGTCCATCACTCATTTTTAAAGACACTTAAAATAACCTGCATATCTCTCCTTCCTAGCAACAACTGCATCCTCTAAGAACAACCATTCCTTGAACCTTTTCTTCCCCACTTCCATCGGTGTGTTCATAGACTGAAAGTCTATTGAGGACGAAATTACATTAAAGAAGGGGCTGACAGCAAGAGTTATTTGCATTATGCTGGCAAACAAAGATACCTGGCTTTTGGGCTCCTTTTTAATTACCTTGTTTATTTACTCAAAAAGGTAACTAAAGAGTATTTCATTTCCAAGTGTTCAATAAACACCTGACAACGTTACCAAGGATTAAGTTATAGTGCAAGAAAGAGACTAATGCTACACCGCACAGGTAACAGCTGGTTAATGTAGACGTGGATGGACGTTTATTGACATATCCCTCTCCTAGACTGAGAAGGGACTTGAGATGTCTATGCGTACTCTTTTAATAAGTAGGCTGGTAGGCTGTACTCTTTAAACCAACACATATTTTTCTAGCTGAAAATAATTTAATATCTCTATTTAAATCTATATTGTTAATTATATATATATAATATATATTGTTAATTGTCATTTTTAATCAAATATTGCTACATATGCCTGATCAAAGAGCATTAGCAATAATTTAATCTTAAATACAGTTTTCATAGAGTTTATGATTTCCGACGCTTCCGGTCCAATTTACAAACTCTAGGTAACTTAGATGAAATAGATAATTTCTTAGACAACACAAACTATTTTACTGACTCAAGAAGAAAATCTGAATATACGTACAAAAGTAAAGAGATTGAATTACTAATCAAAAATCTTCCCATAGAGAAATGCCCAGGTCCAGATAGCATCATAGGTGAATTCTATCAAATATGGAAAGAAGAATTAACACCAATACTGCACAAATGCTTCTAAAAACAGAATGAACAGAACACTTCTAAACGCATTCCACCAGGCTGATTTTACCCTTACACCAACACCAGACAAAGCATCATAAGAAAAGAAAACTACTGACCAATATACTTTATAAATTTAAACGTGAAATTCCTCAACAAAATTCTAGCAAACTGAATCTAGTACTGTATTAAAAAAACTATGCGCCGTGAACTTGTCAGATTTACCCAGGAATGTGAGATTGGGTCAACATAAGACTTTCAACCAATTAAATACAGCATACTAACAGAATAAAGGAAAAAGAACACATGATCATCTCAATAAGCACAGAAAGAATATTTGACCAAATCCATCATCATTTTATGCAAAAAGCACTCAACAAATGCTGAATAAAAGGTAACTTGCTCAAACTGATAATCTATAAAAAGACCACAGCTAGCATCATGTTAATGGTGAAAGAATGAACGCCTTCCTCCTAACTCTGGGATTCTGATGAGGATGTTTGCTCTCACCACTTCTATTCAACATTATACTGGGAATTCAAGCCAGGGTAGTTAGGCAAGTAATTGAAATAAAGACCATTCAGATTGGAAAGGAAGAAGCAAAACTACCTCTATTTGCAGATGACATGAGCTTGGGTGTAGAAAATCCTAAGGAATCCATGAAAACACTACTGAAACTAATAAAGGAGCTCAGCAATTTGCAAGACATAAGATCCATATACAAAAACCTATTTTATTTTTATACACTAGCAATAAAAGTCTGAAATTAAGTGAAGAAAATTCCATTTACAAAAGCACCAAAAAGAATAAAATACATAGGGATAAATTTAACAAAAGAAGTACAAACTTATTCTGTGAAAACTAAAAACATATTGCTGAAAGAAATTAAGGAAAATCTAAATAAATGGGAAAACATCCCAAATTCATGAATCAAAAAACTTATTATTTTTATTTTGTTAAAATGACAATATGCTCCAAAGTGGTCTATAAATTCAATACAATTCTTATCAAAAATCCCAAAAGTTTTTTTTTTCTTTTGCAGAAAATGATAAGCTGATCCTAAAATTCATATGGAAATTCAATGACCCAGGATAGCCAAAAATAACTAGGAAAAGAACAAAGTTGGAGGACTCATGGTTCCCAATGTCTAAACTTAATACAGAGCTAGAGTAATGAAAACTGTGTGGTGCCTATACCAGGATAGACACAGATCAATGGAAGAGAATCGAGGGTCCAGTGATACACTCTCACATTTATGGTCACTTGATTTTTAACAAGGGTGCCAAGACAATTCAATACAGAAAGAACAGTCTTCTCAGCAAATAGTGCTGGGACAATCGGGTAGTCACGTGCAAAAAACTGAAACTGAACACTTTCCTCACACCATACACAAAAACTAACTCTACATGTAAGAGCTTAAATGTAAGAGCTAAGATCATAAAACTCCCAGAAGAAAGTACAGGAGTAAATCTTCACGACATGCGTTTAATAAAGCTTTCTTAGATATGACAGCAAAACCACCGTATTGAAAGGAAAACATGGACAAACTGCACTTGGTCAAAAGTGAATGTATGGGGGAGACCTTCAAGATGGCGGAGGAGTAACACCTGGAGATCACCTTCCACCCCACAAATACAGCAGAAATACGTCTACATGTGGAACAACTCCTACAGAACACCCACTGAACGCTGGCAGAAGACGTCAGACCTCCCAAAAGGCAAGAAACTACCCACGTACCTGGGTAGGGCAAAAGAAAAAGGAAAAAACAGAGACAAAAGAATAGGGACGGGACCTGCACGAGTGGGAGGGAGCCGTGAGGGAGAAAAACTTTCCACTCACTAAGGAGCCCCTTCACTGGCAGAAATGGGGTTGGCCGGGCGGGAAGCTTTGGAGCCGCGGAGGAGAGCGCAGCAATAGGGATGCGGAGGCCAAAGCGGAGAGATTCCCGCACAGAGGATCGGTGCCGACCGGCACTCACCAGCCCCAGCGGCTTGTCTGCTCCCCCGCCGGGGCGGGCAGGGCTGGGAGCTGAGGCTCAGGCTTCGGTCAGAGCGCAGGGAGAGGACTGGGGTTGGCGGTGTGAACACAGTCTGCGGGGGGTTAGTGCACCACGGCTGGCCGGGAGGGAGTCCGGGGAAAAGAATGGAGCTGCCGAAGAGGCAAGAGGCTATTGTTTCCGGTGCGCGAGGAGAGGGGAGTCAGAGCACCGCCTCAACGAGCTCCAGAGACAGGCGCGAGCCGCGGCTATCAGCGCGGACCCCAGAGACGAGCATGGGACACTAAGGCTGCTGCTGCAGCCACCAAGAAGCCTGTGTGCGAGCACAGGTCACTCTCCACACGCCCCCTTCCTGGGAGCCTGTGCAGCCCGTCAACGCTAGGGTCCCGTGATCCAGGGACACCTTCCCTGGGAGAACGCAACTAGCAAGACAGGAACACAACCCCACCCATCAGCAGAGAGGCTGCCTAAAATCATAATAAGGTCACAGACACCCCAAAACACACCACCGGACGCAGTCCTGCCCACCAGAAAGACAAGATGCAGCCTCATCCACCAGAACACAGGCACTAGTCCCCTCCACCAGGAAGCCTACACAACCCAATGAACCAACCTTACCCACTGGGGACAGACCAAAACCAACGGGAACTACAAACCTGCAGCCTACGAAAAAGAGACCCCAAACACAGTAAGTTAAGCAAAATGAGAAGACACAGAAACACACAGCAGATGAAGGAGCAAGATAAAACCCACCAGACCTAACAAATGAAGAGGAAATAGGCAGTCTACCTGAAAAAGAATTCAGAGTAATGATAGTAAAGATGATCCAAAATCTTGGAAATAGAATGGAGAAAATGCAAGAAACATTTAACAATGACCTAGAAGAACTAAAGAGCAAACAGTGATGAACAACACAAAAATGAAATTAAAAGTTCCCTAGAATCCCCTAGAAGGGATCAATAGCAGAATAACTGAGGCAGAAGAACAGATAAGTGACCTGGAAGATAAAATAGTGGAAATAACTACTGCAGAGCAGAATAAAGAAAAAAGAATGAAAAGAATTGAGGACAGTCTCAGAGACCGCTGGGACAACATTAAATGCACCAACATTCAAATTATAGGGGTCCCAGAAGATGAAGAGAAAAAGAAAGGGACTGAGAAAATATTTGAAGAGATTATACTTGAAAACTTCCCTAACATGGGAAAGGAAATAGTTAATCAAGTCCAGTAAACACAGAGAGTCCCATACAGGATAAATCCAAGGAGAAACATGCCAAGACACATATTAATCAAACTATCAAAAATTAAATATAAAGAACAAGTATTAAAAGCAGCAAGGGAAAAATAACACATAAGGGAATCCCCATAAGGTTAACAGCTGATCTTTCAGCAGAAACTCTGCAAGCCAGAAGGGAGTGGCAGGACATATTTAAAGTGACTAAGGAGAAAAACCTACAAACAAGATTACTCTACCCAGCAAGGACCTCATTCAGATTTGACGGAGAAATTAAAAGCTTTACAGACAAGCAAAAGCTAAGAGAATTCAGGACCACCAAACCAGCTTTACAACAAATGCTAAAGGCACTTCTCTAGGCAGGAAACACAAGAGAAGGAAAAGACCTACAATAATAAACCCAAAACAATTAAGAAAATGGGAATAGGAACATACATATTGACAATTACCTTAAATGTAAATGGATTAAATGCTCCAACCAAAAGACACAGACTGGCTGAATGGATACAAAAACAAGACCCGTATATATGCTGTCTACAAGAAACCCACTTCAGACCTAGGAACAGATACAGACTGAAAGTGAGGGGATGGAAAAAGATATTCCATGCAAATGGAAATCAAAATAAAGCTGGAGTAGCAATTCTCATATCAGACAAAATAGACGTTAAAACAAAGACTATTACAAGAGACAAAGAAGGACACTACATAATAATCAAGGGATCAATCCAAGAAGAAGATATAACAATTGTAAATATTTATGCACCCAACATAGGAGCACCTCAATACACAAGGCAAATACTAACAGCCATAAAAGGGGAAATCGACAGTAACACAATCATAGTAGGGGACTTTGACACCCCACTTTCACCAATGAACAGACCATCCAAAATGAAAATAAATAAGGAAACACAAGCTTTAGATGATACATTAAACAAGAGGGACTTAATTGATATTTATAGGACATTCCATCCAAAAGGAACAGAATACACTTTCTTCTCAAGTGCTCATGGAACATTCTCCAGGATAGATCATATCTTGGGTCACAAATCAAGCCTTGGTAAATTTAAGAAAACTGAAATTGTATCAAGTATCTTTTCTGACCATAATGCTATGAGAATAGGTATCTATTAAAGGAAAACATCTGTAAAAAATACAGACACATGGAGGCTAAACAATACACTACTTAATAACCAAGAGATCACTGAAGAAATCGAAGAGAGATTTAAAAATACCTAGAAACAAATGACAATGAAAACACGATGACCCAAAACCTATGGGATGCAGCATAAGCAGTTCTAAGAGGGAAGTTTATAGCTATACAAGCCTAACTCAAGAAACAAGAAAAATCTCAAATAAACAACCTAACCTTACACCTAAAGTGATTAGAGAAAGAAGAACAAAAAGACCCCAAAGTTAGCAGAAGGAAAGAAATCATAAAGATCAGATCAGAAATATATGAAAAAGAAATGAAGGAAACAATAGCAAAGATCAATAAAACTAAAAGATGGTTCTTTGAGAAGATAAAAAAATTGATAAACCATTAGCCAGACTTATCAAGAAAAAAAGGGAGAAGACTCAAATCAATAGATGTAGAAATGAAAAAGGATAAGTAACAATGGACACTGCAGAAATACAAAGGATTATGAGAGATTACTACAAGCAACTATATGCCAATAAAATGGACCACCTGGAAGAAATGGACAAATTCTCAGAAAAGCTCAACCTTCCAAGACTGAACCAGGGAGAAATAGAAAATATAAGCAGACCAATCACAAGCACTGAAATGGAGACTGTGATTAAAAATTTTCCAACAAACAAAAGCCCAGGACCAGATGGCTTCACAGGTGAATCCTATCAAACATTTAGAGAAGAGCTAACAGCTATCCTTCTCAACCTCTTCCGAAATATAGCAGAGGGAGGAACACTCCCAAACTCATTCTTCGAGGCCACCATCACCCTGATATCAAAACCAGACAAAGATGTCACAAAGAAAGAAAACTACAGGCCAATATCACTGATGAACATAGATGCAAAAATCCTCAACAAAATACTAACAAACAGAATCCAACAGCACTTTCAAAGGATCATACACCATGATCAAGCGGGGTTTATCCCAGGAATGCAAGGATTCTTCAATATACGCAAATCAATCAATGTGATACACCATATTAAGAAACTGAAGGAGAAAAACCATATGATCATCTCAATAGATGCCGAAAAAGCTTTTGATAAAATTCAACATGCATTTATGATAAAAACCCTCCAGAAAGTAGGCATAGAGGGAACTTACCTCAACATAATAAAGGCCATATATGAAAAACCCACAGCCAACATCGTCCTCAATGGTGAAAAACTGAAACCACTTCCTCTAAGATCAGGAACAAGACAAGGTTGCCCACTCTCACCAGTATTATTCAACATTGTTTGGAAGTTTTAGCCACAGCAGAGAAGAAAAAGAAATAAAAGGAATACAAACTGGAAGAGAAGAAGCAAAGCTGTCACTGTTTGCAGATGACATGATACTATACATAGAGAATCCTAAAGATGCTATCAGAAAACTACTAGAGCTAATCAATGAATTTGATAAAGTAGCAGAATACAAAATTAATGCACAGAAATCTCTTGCATTCCTATGCACTAATGATGAAAAAGCTGAAAGAGAAATTAAGGAAACACTCCCATTTACCACTGCAACAAAAAGAATAAAATACCTAGGAATAAACCTACCTAAGGAGACAAAAAACCTGTATGCAGCAAACTATGACACTGAGGAAAGAAATTAAAGATGATACAAACGGAGAGATATATCATGTTCTTGGATTGGAAGAATCAACATTGTGAAAATGACTATACTACCCAAAGCAATCTACAGATTCAGTGCAATCCCTATCAAACTACCAATGGCATTTTTCACAGAACTAGAAAAAAAATTTCACAACTTGTATGGAAACACAAAAGACCCCGAATAGACAAAGCAATCTTGAGAAAGAAAAATGGGGCTGGAGGAATCAGGCTCCCAGACTTCAAACTATACTACAAAGCTACAGTAATCAAGACAGTACGGTACTGGCACAAAAACAGAAATATAGATCAATGGAACAGGATAGAAAGCCCAGAGATAAACCCACACACATATGGTCACCGTATCTTTGGTAAAGGAGGCAAGAATATACAATGGAGAAAAGACAGCCTCTTCAGTAAGTGGTGCTGGGAAAACTGGACAGCTATATGCAAAAGAATGAAATTAGAACACTCCCTAACACCATACATAAAAATAAACTCAAAATGGATTAAAGACCTAAATGTAAGGCCATTTTCTTAAAGAAAAACATAGGCAGACCACTCTATGACATAAATGAAAGCGAGATCCTTTTTGACTCACCTCCTAGAGAAATGGAAATAAAAACAAAAATAAACAAATGGGACCCAATGAAACTTAAAAGCTTTTGCACAACAAAGGAAAACATAAACAAGACGGAAAGACAACCCTCATAATGGGAGAAAATATTTGCAAATGAAGCAACTGACAAAGGATTAATCTCCAAAATTTACAAGCATCTCATGCAGCTCAATGTCAAAAAACAAACATCCCAATCCAAAAATGGGCAGAAGACCTAAATACACATTTCTCCAAAGAAAATATACAGATTGCCAACAAACACATGAAAGGATGCTCGACATCACTAATCATTAGAGAAATGCAAATCAAAACTACAATGAGGTATCACCTCACACCAGTCAGAATGGTCATCACCAAAAAATCTACAAACAATAAATGATGGAGAGGGTGTGGAGAAAAGGGAACCCTCTTGCACTGTTGGTGGGAATGTAAATTGATACAGCCACTATGGAGAACAGTATGGAGGTTCCTTAAAAAACTTAAAGTAGAACTACCGTACGACCCAGCAATCCCACTCCTGGGCACATACCCTGAGAAAACCGTAATTCAAAAAGAGTCATGTACCCCAATGTTCATTGCAGCTCTATTTACAATAGCCAGGACATGGAACAACCTAAGTGTCTGTTGACAGATGACTGGATAAAGAAGATGTGGTACATATATAGAATGGAATATTACTCAGCCATGAAAAGAAATGAAACTGAGTTATTTGTAGTGAGGTGGATGGACCTAGAGTCTGTCACACAGAGTGAAGTAAGTCAGAAAGAGAAAAACAAATACCGTATGCTAACACATATATATGGAGTCTAAAAAAAAAAAAAGTGGTTCTGAAGAACCTAGGGGCAGGACAGGAATAAAGATGCAGATGTAGAGAATGGACTTGAGGACACGGGGAGAGGGAAGCGTAAGCTGAGACGAAGTGAGAGAGTGGTATGTATTTATATATGCTTCCAAGTGTAAAATAGATAGCTAGTGGGAAGCTGCTGCATAGCACAGGGAGATCAGCTTGATGCTTTGTTACCACCTAGAGAGATGGGATAGGGAAGGCGGGAGGGAGACCCAAGAGGGAGGAGATATGGGGATATATGTATATTTATAGCTGATTCACTTTGTTATACAGCAGAAACTAACACACGATTGTAAAGCAATTATACTCCAATAAAGATGCTAAAAAAAAAAAGTGAACATATGTTCCAAAGGATACCATCAAGAAATTAAAAGACAATTCACAGAATGGGAGATAATATTTGCAAGCCATGTCTCTGATAAGGTAATTATATCTAGGATATATAAAGAATTCTTACAACCCAATAATAAAAAATTACACAATTTTAAAATGGGCAAAGTGTCTGAATAGACATCTCTCCCGAAAAATATACAAAAGTCCAAAAAGCATATGAAAAGATACTCAGTATCATTATAGGTAAAGGATCTTCATAGACATTTATCCAAAGAAGATGTGCAAATGGCCAATAATCACATGAAAAGATTCTCAATGTCATTAACCGTTAGTGAAATGCAAATCAAAAGCACAATTATACATCACAATTTGATAAGATTTTACACACATAAGGGTGGCTGTAAAGAAGACAACAGAAAAATAACAAGTGTTTGGGATGGTGTAAAGAAATCAGAATGCTTATATACTTCTAGAAAGAACGTAAAATGGTAAAGCCACTTTGTGAAATGTTTGACAGGTCCTCTAAAGTTTAAACATAGAGTTACCATATGACCCAGCAATTCCATTACTAGGTATGTACCCAAGAGAAAGGAAACCTTATGCCCACGTAAAAACTTGTACACGAATTTTTATAGCAGCTGTATTTATAATAGCCAGAAAGTGGAAATAACTCAAATATCCATCCACTGATGAGTGGATAAATACAAGGTAGCACATTGATGCCATGGAATATTATTCGGCACTATAAATGAACGAAAAGCCGATATATGCTGTAACACAGATAAACCTGGAAAACTCTTACGCTAAGTCACAAAGACCACAGATTGTATGATTCCATTTATTTTTAAAGCAAAAGCAAAGATAAACTTCAGTTTGACCTATGCTGGAGTTATCACACATTCTGACATTTAAATGTATAGCGTTTCACTGTATGCACCTAGGAGTAACAGAATGAAAGACATACTAAAGTCTATTGCCACTATTTCAGTGGCTAAACTAAAGTGTTGTTTTATGGTAAAAGTATTGACTTATGTGAGAGACAAAGCTAGGGTTAATCTATTTTCCTAGGTGGTTTCCTGCATTCTGTATTTTGCAGAATGCTTAACCATTCTTTAAAAATTCTCTGAGCATCTGGTGTGAAACAGAAATATATCTCTTTCTTGAAACCCACAAAAATCTTATTGCTTCTGGGAAGGGTTCATAGCAGCTTCCAGGGTGAGTGATGAAAGTGCTCTTTACCTTGGGTTGTAAATTCCTCCCAGACTTTATTCCTATAAGACTAGACAAACCAGCCATAACATATTTCACTGAACATATTATTTCCTCCACCAATATTTGGAAACTACTATGAGTCACTGTCTGAACTTGGTACTACAGATAGAACATTTGATAGATACAGATCTAAAAGAATGAACAGGGAGGTAGGGCAGCTAGATAAGTAGATTGAAGTTTATTCCGGAACGTGTATGTGCTATAAGAGGTGAGATGTAAGAAGTTCTGGGACCTCAAAGAAAGGAAGCTAACCCAATCTGGGTGCTCAGGGAACGCTTCTCACAGATTTTAAATCTTTACCTTAACGAACAATTAGACTCTAAGCAGGATGAAGAGGGGAGTATAATAAAGAAAGGGCATTCTGGACAGAGTAAATTACAAGGTGCAAAGACAGGATGACGGGAGAACATGCATGTGTGGCTACCTGCAGACATATGAGAACATTGGGGCACACAGTGGGCAGGGCTGCTGTGAGCTGAAGCAAAGGAGTGACAAACTCTGATGGACTCTTTCCGAGGTGTTCTGAGCTTATGCCAAGGGCACATGTTAATTTTGGAAAGACCACCTTGGCTACAGCAGTGGAAGGTAGAGTACAGGAACAGAAAGGTGAAGCCAGGAAGAAAAGTGAAGTCTATTGGTTTATTCAAGAGAAGCTTGAGCCTGAACTAAAGCAGAAATACAAGAGACATAGAGCAATGAATGGATTTTAAAGCATTTAATACACATAATCAACCAAAGGGTAATTTGGATAAGGGGATGAGTGAAATGGAAGATTTAGGGGGACCCTTGGGTTTCTATTTTGTACAGCTGAAAACAGGATGGTGTAGTTTATTGAGAATGTGGGATCGGAGAAGCAGTGCCTGTTTGCTACGCGAAACACGCGGAGATGTGCTTTGAAGGTTTTAGTTTGTGGCGTCCATCAAACGTGAAGAAGGCTGTAGTGCAGGATACTCAGCTGCTCTCAGCAGGACATCGGAGAGTAGTTACCTTTCAGCAGATGAGTGGGGAAGAGCTGTGCGTGGAAAAGACCAAGAATAACCAGACAGGTTTGAAATAAGCATCAGTGAGTGCCAGAGAATTCAAGGGGTGATGGCTTTTTAAGAATGGAGGGGTCAAAAGTATCAAATCATGGAGGAAGGTCACTTAAAATAGAACTGAAAAATGCCCATTAGATTTTTTGGCAAAAAGCACACTCTAGAATTTGGTGAGAGCCATTTCGTGGAGGTTCCAGGATCAGGCTGGATGGCTGGGTGTGGAGTGAGATTGGCAGGCAAATCAATGCACAGAGTGAATAACCATCATTCAAAGGGTTTTGCGAGACAGAAAGATGGTGACAGGTGGGAGTAGTTGCAGACATGATTTCCTTCATTTTTAAAAAGAATTTTAGGGACTTCCCTGGCGTCCAGTTGTTAGGACTTCGTGCTCTCACTGCTGAGGGCCGGGGTTTGATCCCTAGTCTGGGAGCTAAGATCCCAGACAAGCCATGGGGCACGGCCAAAGAAAAAAAGTAAAAAAATCCCCAATTTTCATGGGATATGTGTTTTTGTTTAGATGAAGGAAATGGTCTGAGAAGGAAGTGGGCACTGTTGTTTCAAGACTGAGAAGACATAGCAGAGAGAGGTGTGAGGAGACAAATGTCCCGGAGCACAGCAAGAAGAATTAAATTGGAACAGAAGAGGAACTCTTAGAAAAGGAGGATAGAGGGAAAGACAGATAACTAAGACCGTTCCTTATTTCCTTTGGAAATCCCAAACAGTCAAGAAACAATCTCACCGACCGATAATTGATGATGCGATGTCGAAGTGTCTCCTTCTGGCAGGAAGAGCATATGATTTATAGGATGGAGAATCTGCATCCCTCTCTGCTTGGGGACCATTAGTTGGGGGAAAAAAATAGGCTTGGTGAGTCCAAGAGGTAGAGGGGGCAAATGAACTCGCCCTGGGTCCAATCTCACTATATTTTGATTCTCTATGGAAAAGAACAGATGTTCTCTTTTTCGTTGAGAAAGCACCATGCTTCCTCCTCAAGTACCTTTTAAACAGGAGGTTTCAGGAGAGGCCACCCACAGCTCTGATGTTCCCACTGAGAGGAAAAATAAATGCCAAGCCCATGTGCACTAAGCAAGGAGGAAGAGCTGAAAAAAAAAAAAAAAATCCAACTCTACAGCCAGTCCTGCTTGGCTGGGCTAGTGGCAAAGATTAAGTTTACCAAGTTTTATTATTACTTTTACCCAATAATAGTTCATTGCCATTGACAGTAGACACCCTAACAACCTAGCAACTAGTTAGTAATAGTCCAGTTTACTAAGCCCAGAAAGCCTAGAAAGTTCTTAGAAAAGTATAACATGAATGATATTGAATGCGTGATATATAATATGAATAGTACGAATGATATTATAACATTCATATCAGATCAGATTAATAGGATAATGGGGATGGTATAGAAATAATCAAAAATTATGTGCATTAACAGAGGTGACCAGAGGTTTTCCTCATAAGGAAATAGGTGGTTCTGAGGGTCTCTGGAGTGAGAAGAAACATTTAGGTTATAGTACCGGCTACTGACTTTGCCAAATAGAGCCTAGTGTGACTTCTGGAAAATTATTTAACGTTTCTATGTACCAATTTTCTTGACCCTAAAATGCTGGCTCTAAAAGCACATTCTTAATAGGGTTAAATACATAAATACATATGCATATTGAATACACTTATATATTATATTTAATATTATTTTTATTAGTATACATTTTGATACTATGTTTGTTTATCGTTATATGTTCTAATCCATCAAGATCCTCCCAGGAAGAAAAACTCACAGATGGCTCACTCATAGAGACACTTGAAAGAAAAAACTACTTACATAGATAAAGGTGGGATAAGGACACGTAAAGGGATAGTAAAGTGTGAAGATAACTGCAGATAACTGCAGATAACTATTCAAACAGTATTTAGTGTGTAACTTTTATACTTATCACTAGACACATTTCCACTGACATTTAAAAATATGCTTGAACTTATATTTAAAGATGTCTGCAATTTCAATAATAGAGACAAAACTATAACCAGAGGTCAATTAAAACAATTTCTTCCTTTTAGTGATAGAGAAAATGGGACACAGGGAAGCCAAGTACCCAGTGTCATATAAATATCTGGAGGGATATCTTGAAGCCAGGTTTCATAATTCTTACGTCCATGGTGAAATACAGAAGGAATAATTTTCCTTTGATACATCTCCAACTCTCTTATACATTATTTCTCAGTGTTTTCTTGTTGGAAAGCCCTGGCTTATCCCTTTAGTTCCTGGAAGTTCTGGTACATCTGCATAGTCGATTAACTCCATCCCTGGATCTTCCGGATTCTTTTCCTCTGCCTCGTCAAGGCTGTACTCACTCCCATTGGCGTGGAGAAAGCAGAGTGCCTGAAGCACGGAAGCCACTGAATAGTGGTCCTGTCTCTTTAGGTGGCAGCTTTGCTGAAACTGGCTCTTCCTCAGGGCGTGTTTCTTGGGTGTGAATGGCCAACAGAGTGTATGCATACTTGCAGGGTAATTTACGGAGGAAAAAAAAGTCGATGTGACACTAAAGTTAAAACACTTGTCAGGCATAGATGGAAAATGAGACACCAAAAGGAGTCTTAGTGTATTAGATCACCCTTTGGGGGGCGGGGGTTCTGCAGAGTAGAGAGAAGAGTTTGGGATATGAGTTCAGTCTTGAGATTCTGATAAATGCTGTGTCAGGCGTTCCAAGGGAGAATGGATGACAGACAAAGGCCAAAATCTTACATCCTGCTGCATATTAACAACGTTCCTTGTTTTCACATCATCCTTGCCTCGTGTTTGAGTAGCGGTCAAGTCTTCCGTACCAAAGTTTAACGCAGATGCAGGCAGATTGCTGTCACTTGAAAAATAATTGAATAAATAGTCACAAGTAACCTTCAGCTGGTCATGAAGTTATAACCCACTCTGAGCACTGTATATTTTGAAAGATAAACTTAATTCATGGGTAGACAGAATGACCTGCTTAAAAAAGATATTCACAGTAGTATACTTTTAATGTAATCCAGTCCGTTTTAAGGTTAAATGTGTTTCAATTTATAAAACTACGATTAACCCACAATCTTTACGTTTATAAGTTCAAAAATCCCTATATTGTCTCCGTCTGTCTCTCCCAGACCAATTCCCCCCATTCCAAAACGTAAAAAATAAATGAATAACCCAACCCTGTAATGGTTTCTTTTTTAATGGTTTAGTTTCTTTGAGTATGATATTTAAATAAAACGTATTATGAAACATTTAACATGTTTGTCTGTATATGCATATATATGATATATTTATTGTTATAATAAATTTAATGTACTATCGGAATTGGAATACGTTTATGAAAAAATCTTTAAAATAAAACAAATCCGTCCAGAAGTAAAATTAGAATAGGAATTGGCTTTAGATGCTGAACCTTGGTTTATTTATCTAAGACACAATTGATAAGTGCATGCAGTTTTTATCATATATTTTCTAAAATTTTAAACATAAAAGTATGTTTCACATGTAGAACAATTCTTGCATGATATTTTCATGGATTCTTGGATAAAACTGAAATAGAAGATAGTAATGACAGGATGAGGTTAGCATTTTATTTATAGGAACTTCTTCTATAGCTTTCATTTAAAAATGTAACTTCTTTGAACTCTATTAGTACCCCCATCCTCTACCAAATGGACCAGAGGAGAAGGTGGCCTCTGTCTAAGAATTTAGTAACGCAGGACTGGATTTCATGTAGTTTAAAGACCTTGCCAGGTCACTGCTTGTATTGACCATAGTCAAACATCTTGGAGAGGTTAAGATGGTCCATGTGAGGACCTGGAAATTGCTTCGCTGTTATTGTTGTTCTTACTTTGCCTCTAAAAGGACCAAAGGACAAGGAGAGGAATGGAGAAGGGAGGAGGGGAAAGGAGGGCTGAACAATAGGACAGGGGGCTGAAGCCTCAGTTGTACTAACAGCCAGTCCTCTTTGCTCAGTGATGTGTTCCCCCAATTCACCTCTGCTTCTTCCAGTTCACCTGTCTCATCATCTCTACCCTTATCTGAGCCAATGATTTCTCTCCCTACTTCACTGAAGAAATAGAAGCCACCAGGTGGGACCAGCCTCAAATTGCCATTCACCTCTATGTAAAATCATGACTTATATCAGATGAAATGTCTCCTCTCCAAGTGTAACTTCTCTTTCTCTGTTATGGATCCAAACCCCTCAAACACCTGGCCTATAGATCCTCTTCCTTTCTAGAGGGTCCTTCCCCTGCCATTTAAGCATGTCTCAAAACAGCATCAAAACTTGTTGAACTTTTAATCGTGTTTCCCTCACATCAATGGGTCTTGAAAGAATAGTCTCCACTGGTTACCAATTTCTCACCTCCAATTCGTTTCTCAACCCTTCTATCTTGGGTTCATCCACTACAAGCGAGTTAAATTTTCTCTTTTCGATTCAGCAATGACCTATTGTTTTACTCCAGTGAACATTTTCCTTTCCCTTGGCACTTGAGCCCTTTTCGGAACTAGACAATTTTGAGCTTTTTCTCCCTTCCTCCTACCTGGTTAAAGTCTCCTGTTTTATTCTATCTGCCTTTCTAGAATGATTACTACACCCACGCTGCCCACGCTCTCATCTCAAGCTTTAAGCAACTGTATGTATTCTCTACTAACATGGCTGATTGAATGCCCCCAAAGTCACCCAAATTCAAACTGTCTAAAATTCAACCTTTCTTACTTCCCCTCCCTCTTCAAATCGAACTCTTTTTTAATTCCTGATCTTGAGGAAATGGCATTCCTCCTACCCAGCAAGTCTCCTAAGCCAGAAATCTGAGACACTTTCCTCCTCACTATCGGCATTTCATGTACCATCAGGCCCTAAGGTCTGTGGCTTCTACTTCTAAATGGCTCTCATATCTAGTTCCTTCTCTGCATCAATGTTTTATTTCAGGTCTTCACCATTTCTTCCCTGGAACAATGCGATCGTCTCCTGCCTCTAATTTAAATCTGATGAAGGTGTCACTCCATCCTACTGTTATAAACTGTAAAGGTGATCCTCTTATCTCCTCACTTGCAATCTTTCTGTTGTTCCCCAGGCATGATACAGCTGAAGCGAGTAGGTGGGACCTCCACATACGCCCATCGTTTGGTATCTGCGTACTTCTAGGAGCTCGTCTCCTCCTCCTACCCTATAAAACATTCAATGTTTGAGCCATACTGAATTAACTGAAGTTCCTTGAATGAACCCTACTCTAAGGGGCCTCTCAGCGTTTTGCGCCTCCCCTGCCTCTTTCTGGAATCTCCTGCTACATCCTTTGCTTCATTTCTACCAGTTTACTGGCTTCAAATGCAGGAGCATCTTCTCCAGAATGCCTTCCTGGGACTTCCACGCTGAACTCAATGTCCCTTTTCTCCGTTTTTGTTTTTATACTACCTTTTGCATCATTATCATTTATAACACTGCATTTCCATTACTGAATTAATCATGTACCTTTTCCACTAAAATGTGAAATCCTCCAAGTCCTTGCCTACACCTTTCACATATGTATGTTAAACACTTAGCGGAGAGCCTGGCATGAAGCAAATGTTCTGTGTGTATTTATTGACTAAACCAGACTACTATAATCCCAGATAAAACGTACAGATGTGTTACAATTACAGACTACACTGAGGTTCAAGTCGGCAGCCGGAGAAACCCGGTCAATTCACTAACAGGTCTTATTTATTATCATGCTGCCAAAGTTAATTTTCTATGTTTGCTTACATCCAAGTTATTGTGCTTGGGATAAAATGGTGACCTCCCGTTTGAATTTCACATATTTTGCTTTTCACAGCAGGGAACTGTACTAAGTCAGCATTTTTATGTCCTAAACTACCTTCAAGACATAAGGTCTTACTTAAAATAATAAATGATCATCCTTCAAGAGTCAATTAGAATCAGAATCAGAACGATTTCTTTTTGGAAAGGACAGTCTTGAGAGACATGTATTTCAACTGCAGTTGAACCGACTCATGAATTTGATAATTTTCCTCCTGCTGTGAATGTTAGCTTCCATTCTGCTTTTAGCCCCACGTCTATAGTCCTCTGCAACTGCAGATCTGCTGCAATCGCCTGAATTGTTATATAAAAACACATCTTTGTTTAGCGACTGTTGCGGTCATTCAGAAACGGTCTGGAAACTATAAAATTCAGCCAAATGAAAATTTCAAGGATGGAAGTCATGTTATTGTTTTTCCTCAAACATATTGTTTTTAGCCTAGAGCAAAAGTAAACTTTAAGTGGTCCCTGCGGGGAGATCTGACATGAAGTGTTCCTTAAGCTGAAGACGTATCCACCAAATGTAAAAGGGTGAGTGGGGCTCTCCGTGGTACAGAAGCTTCTTCACAGACATGTATGCAATGCCTCTGATGGACCAGTTAGTAGGCCCTGGGGATGTAAATGCTAGGTCCTGGGAAATGGCTCCCCTTTGAGAAGATTACTGTATCATGATGAGATTTCATATATGTGTGTATATATATAGTAGTATATATATTTTACTGGGTTGGCCAACCCAATATGTATATTATACACACACATATATATAACATACATACATATATACACATCTGCTAATTTTAATCCGATGTGTTTGATGCTATGATAAATTACAGACAGTGTCCTATGGAAGCACAGATGAGTGACAGTCAGCTCCAGGGTCAGAAAGTATCTGCTGAGGGAGCTGGCTATCGATCACAATTTTAATGGACAGGTTGAGAAAGGAGAGGTTGATGGTTTTATTACATTACAGAGAAGTTGAAGCAGAAGACACACATGGCATGGCATGAAGAACGGAAAAGCATGGGGCACATATCTGGGCAATTTACAAGTGACTTGCTATTACTCAAAAAGAACTGTAGGCAGGGAGGAGCAAGATGGCAGAAGGATGCCAAAGTGAGAAGAGGCCAGGTCACAGGGAGTCTGGGTTCTGTTCCTTCTGGTAACAGGATGCCCTTGGAGGGTTTTCGAGCAGCGGCAAGTCACGGCCAGAGTTTCGTCTGAGGAGAATACTCTAACAGCCACGTGGAAGATGGATTGGATGGAGGAAGCTGGAAGCCAGACTAGAGACGGCTGCAGTACTCAAAGTGACTGATGTTGGGACGTGTTCTAGGACTTGGAAAGTGGCATGAAAAGAAAGACATGCATTTGAGAAATATTTGAGCTGTAAGGCCCAGAAATTGTTTTAAATGAAATCTATAGTCTGTGACATTTATCTGACATTAAATACATTAAAATAATTTATTTCACACCACACCCAATGCTGTTATCATTCACATTCCTACAGTTTCCCATCCCAAGTTGTTTGACTCCACCATTGCCCCAGCAGGCATGCTCACACACACGCACACTCACACACACACACACACACACACACACACACACACACACACACACACACACACACCCTGGCTGAATATCCTTTATAATGCTCTGCTCAAAGGGTGCAGAGCCGCTCGTAATCACATCACAGATGAAGTCGAGAGATTCAAGTTAAGGCCCAGGCACAGCTCTCATGAAGGTCACCTCAATTGGGGAAGTTTTAAAAAAAATGTCGGAGCAGAGATGGAAGAGGGACAAAGTCATAGGGGCGCTGCCTTATTCTGGCTTCTTCATCCCACTTTGAAAGCAAACGTACTGCCCTGGAGCACTACACTGCAAAGGGAATCAAGGGCAATCACTCAGGTCACATGATCACTGTGGACAGTGAAACCAGGTAACAGGGCTGCACTCCTCCTACCCACCCCCTTCCCAAGTGCACGGGGTTTTGTCTACACAGACTTCTCCAAATATAGCCCAGGTATGTTGTTTCAGGAGTTAGGCAACCACTACAGTTTGAGGTTTGTTTTTTGGTCCAATTTTACAGAGTACAGTTTCTCAGTAAATACCAAATATAAGTGTCTTCTGTTACATGGAGGCTGTCAAACACCAGAGGGAGTTAAGGCTCTCCATCAGCAGTGATGATCCACGTGTTTGGTTTTTAAAAGGCTCCCATGAAAAACTGAAATGGGGAAATCAATATGTTCATTTAAAAATTTTTTTAAGGTATATTTTGGACATACAAAGCTGTTCATTTGGTAAAATTCCTACGGTATTTCATTGTTCTTCCTTTCTTTTTTAATTACTCTGTGAAAATGAAGAATGCAGTTGACGTACAAACGATTTCTCCCTGCTTTGAAGGAAATGTCTAATGTGCGGAAGTCCCGTCTTTCTTACTGCAAGTGAGTTTGTTTTCAGATTTAGGCAGAGAGAAGAAATTCCTCTCTTCCCTCTTAAATTTAAGCAGACTGTTCTTAAGTGTGTTTTAAAAAAGGCTACAGAGGTAAAACTAGGCCACGGTGGTGATATTAGCTCCAGCAAAAATAGTCTGATTTACACTCGAATGCAGTTATTTCAACTTTTCAAGTAATGTAATCTTAGGGAGACCTTGGTTCCAAAAATATGACAATGTCTTAAGTAGAAAATCAAACTTCACAGGATCATTTTGTTTCCATTAAATTCCACTCTGAATGTTGCAGAAGGCAATTTCTGGTTTTATTATTGTTAATTCCAAATATAATAAATATTCGTCTCAATCTGAGTTGATTTATTATCATTTAAAATAGGAGACTATTTGAAGCTTTCGCTATATAGAAGGTATCATAGGATTTGCTCCAAACTACTGTGTTTTTAAAAAATTTTTCTTTTGCTAAAAGTAGCATGGACTAAATTCTTAGAAAGCATACATTACAGGCATAACATTTTTTGAGGGAACAAGAATGATTCGACTTGCAGTTATTAAAGAATATATCATCAAAATTATAGTTTTGTGGAAAACAATAATAAAAATACACGTGCGGTTATTAGAGAATATTGTCATTACCTACTATCCATATTACCATTTTATATTTTGTTACTAATATTGAGCTGTTCTCTTTCTAGCTTGTAATTTCCCCATGATTAGGACTTTTAAAATTTGATATAACATCTCCCAGTCAGGTACTGACCTGTGCCATCAAAACTAAACTTAAAAATACCTTTGAGTCTAGTCTATGAAGTCTAATATCCTGTTATTCCTATAGTAATCTGTCAGTTTCTTCAAGAATGCAGCGGTGATTATCTCTAACATACTTAGAAAAGGATAACAAAGTATCTGAACTCCGTTATCACCAGGAGGGAAGCAGAACCTAGTGTTAGCATCATGGATGGTGAAGACCAAGGGTCTGGATTCAAATTTTCACTCTCCTGTTTGTAACCTCTTTGACTTTGGCCAAGCTGCTTGACAAGTCATGTCTCATTATCTGTACCAAATTATCCTGACCTCTCTCATTTTTATCAACTGTTCACAATAGCGTGAGATCGTAGAAATGTGAGGATTATTGGAATTCACGACAGGAAATTCTTTGACATGTGCCTACCATATAATGTTATAAAAGTTTGCCATTTTTATTTTTGTATATTGGCTAATTCACATCACTGTTGGTATTTTTTGAGTGGGGGGAGAGGAAAAGCGGTTGTGGGACGCAGGGAGCTGAGACAGTGGTGTTTATTAGCATTATTTTAAATACTAAGTAGTATTTAAAATGAAAGAGGTCAATATCAGCCTCATTATAATTAGATTATCTTAACTCGGTTGATGTGTGGAATCGGGGATGAGAAATAACGTTCGATCAAAAACGGACCAAGAGAAAAAAAACAACCATATCTCATTAGATATGCTGAATATGAAGGCAAATGAGTAAAGTCTCTTGAAAGTTAGAAAAAAAATCTTGATACAAAGAACATCTTAGATTTAAGTACTTCATCTGTCATCCCTGGTATCAGATCAGTATTATCATGCATCAAATTTTAAATATCTGCACTGATCCTCTCAACGCCTTTCTAAATTTGTTAAAGTTTACATTCAGAAAACATCTTTGCATTCAGATTCAGCAACCTTTCAACACTTGCAAGAAAGGAGAAATGAACACGGAATGTAAGCTGAAATGAAATGTGTCACCATTCTTGCACATGTAGACAAAAGGACCCTTTGCAGAAAGTGCTTCAGAAGAACTTCAGTGTTTCAGATGCAGGAACCTCAATTCAAATCAGAGTCTATCGCAGCAGTGAGTAAAACTATCAATGCTCCTTACTCTGGGGGGAGAAAAAGACATCTTTGCCAATGCTCTGGTCTTAAGGGTTAGTAAACCTGCCATTTGATTGTCTTCAATCTGCTGTATGAATTGCCTACAAGACTCTTTCTCTTCCCCAGACATGATTAATGTAAGCATACATCAACACCAGGGGCTCTAGCTTCTCTACTTCTCTACCAAGCTTCCCTTAAGAGGATCACCTACCATCGGGAACAATAAAAGACAGCTGGGACTTTTAAAAAAAATGGGTAAGGGTGGGGAGAAAAATCCATCTATTTCACTACTAAACCTCAAATAAATAGATGAGCTTGCTAGCAGTGCCCTTGGGGCCCTAATGTGATACAAATTGATCGACAAATGTTCTCCCTGTAGAGAACTGTGAACAATTCAGCTCAAAAGAGCCAAAGAGGGAGTTCAATCTCTTAAAATAGCACACCCTTGGTGCTTCAACCATTTTCCTTTGTTGCTCTTTAATTTGAGACATTTGTCAAGGAAAGAAAATATACGTCTTCTGGGAATTCCCTTGTGGAGTTACAAAGGATGCAAATCTGGCCTGAGACATGGCGAGCTTTCCAAGAAAGTCAAAACTCACACTGTTGCTTTTCTCATTTATTGCCCAGTTTTTCAGCTGGAGCTGGAAAATGGTCCCTGACTCCATCTGACAATGCTTTCCTTAATGGATATGTATCTAATATGAAGAAAACTTGGACCATATGCTTTAGACACCCTTAGGATTGCTGCTGAAACCAAAAGACTAATTTTTAATCTCCAAAATTATTTAAAAAGTGTGGATGGGGTGGTATGGAGAAGAAAACAAAAAAGATCTTGGGCATGTCATCAGGAAGAAGGAAGCTGATGAATCTTGTGGTTTGTTTTGCTTGCTCATCCAGAAGAATGAGATCCTTTGCTGGGATTTCTTATCCAGCTTTACGTTGTTTGGAGCAAACCAATTTCTATTCCTGAACCTCAATATCCCCCTGTCATATGAAAAGATCAGAGTATATAACTTCTAAGGTCTTTTTGGGATCTGTGATTTTTATTATTTAATTTTGTTTGGAGACATTTCAGCCCAGAAAATTAGCAAACAAACTGCCAAGTGCGAAAAATCTATGAAAAATATAATTTTCTTAATGACTTACAAGGAAACAAAAATACCAGGCAATATAAGAAGCCAAAAGCTCATTATGTTTTCCGTAATACATTCTAATTAAATTTCTTCATTCCGGCAATCTTTACCTAAAGAAATCTGTGCCTAGATAACAGAATCTCAAGTTGCAGATGGATGCTTTGGTCTTACTTCCCTATTTTGTGGAAGAGGAAGATGTTGGCTAAATTTCAGAGCTCCCAAATTATAGGAGATAGGAGAGATGAAGAATAGTTGTGAAAAAAGAGGGGCTACAGTACTTCCAAGGCATGTGTGTTCACACATACACTCAGTGCAGAGAGTAATTATTAAAATGCTACTGAGTGAAAGCTGAGTTGAAAAACACTTATATCCTTTCCCTTCAAGGGACTTTGATATGAGGGCTATGATATATACATGTAAACCCAATACATGGTATTATGTCATTAGAGCAGATAGAATGGTGTAAAGGAGGGAAAGCCATTTCTCACGGGGAGAGTCCAGGAAGGCTCTGTAGAGGATGTCATTTGAGATGGGCCATAAAACATGGGCAGTGTTTATATTTTAAAGACATTTTGGGAGGAGGAAACCGAATCCATCCATTTATCCATTCATTCATTTACTTACTCATTCACCCAACATCCGCTGGGCAATGACAATAGAGGAGGCACTGAGTTTGATCCCAGACCACGAGATCAAAGAAAACAAGGTCTTTACCCTCAGGAGGTGGTACTTACTTGAGAAACAGCTAGGTGATCAGTTCACCTATGTCACAAAATACGTGTGAGGAATGGAGGACACAAGACAGGGAAGGTGGGTTGGGATCTAATCATGGAAGTACTTGAATCCCAGCTTGACAGACAATGAGAAGGTCACAGAGGTTTCTGAGCAGGTTTCAGATATAGCCTGATCAACAGGGTGCCTTAAGTAAAAGAGGCCAAGCAGCCATAAGCAGCACTGACAGGTGAAGCTAAAGTCGACAGAACTCAAGATGGAAAAAGGAAAGAAAAACTAACAAGCACAGGTTAACAGTGACTTAGTATCTCTATTTGGAAAGCCTGACTCAAATAAGTCCCTTGAATTCCACAACCAATATTTCTTCTGAAATGGTTCTCCTGGAGGGTTTAAATACTTTACAAATGCAAATGCTTTAAGTCTCAGGGAGACCAGAAGGACTAGATGGTGGGGGGAAAGTGAAGCCCAGAATGGTAGGGGGACTTGTCCAAGGTCACAAAGTGAGTCAGAGCAGAGTCAGGGAAAGGCTCTATGAGTCATGGCGCCCAGCTTCTGCTCTGACCACGAGATGAAGCTCCTCCCTAGCAACAGAGGGAGGACTCACCCTTGATGTAGCCAAACTGGTTCTCTCTCTACATCTCTGGCCTCCGCTAATGGCAGGACCCTGTCTTGTTATGTTTTGTTCCACAGCCCAGAATAAGTTCCAGTGAATAATTCTGGGCTAGGTGGAGAAGTGGTAGCAAGGAGCTGGTTTGCCTTATAATACTGTACCCGGCCTCCCAGTGCAGGCAGCAGGGCCAGAGTCGGAAATGGACGGAGCAGATTCCCACAAGTTTGAAAATGGGGACCATTATTTACACGGCTGAGAAAAGAAGACCATGGATCCCACGGGTCACGTGAGATGTTGGGAGTGTCTTCTCTTTGTTAATAAACCACTTCTGCTCGGGGATAGTATATCAGGATGAGGAACGATGTGTTAAGATCCAGATGGCCTGAAGAGTTGGCTGACGTTGTCATGGATGTTCATTGTTTGTTTGTTAAAATATACATGCTTGCTACCATCTCCCTATCTCTGAAACTCTAATTTACCCTCTCTGGTGAAGAGGATGGTTTTTACTGGGATTATTTTGAAACCTCCAAAGTCAACCCTGATACTCGCCCTGGATAGAAACCACTGTTCGAAAATGCCAGATTTGTGGTATGGGCCCAAATACTAAATTTTCTTTCTTTTCTAAAGGTGACTTGTCCTTGCCATCATTCTTCCTTCAGGTCTTAGAATCTTCTTTTCCTGTTAGTCACGAATGGTCATTGAAATTATTGTTAAAATCATATTTGAATATACTTTTTAGCTCACGATATTAAAAACATATTTTGGTCATTAATTGTATAGAAATATAAGTACTCCTTGTACAGATCTGTAGGTATTACGTGCAGTTCCAAGGTAAATGTATATTTACAAGCGTCTGGGAGAAATGAGTAATAATACATTTTTCTTATGAAAATATCAATTTGGGAAAGCCAGTGTTCTCAATAATTCTTTAGAGTGGAGGGTGTATTAATACAGTTTTTGTACTTGTACAGGCAAAATATTGCATTTAAAAATTTAAATTTCTTTTAAGTGGATTATATACATATTCAGAAATTCAAACAGTCAAAACCACGAAAAGCTAAACTATATTGTTGAGGGATGCATGCATAAGTGATACAAATATAAATAAATGCAAAATCTATTATCACAAAAGTCAGGAGAGCGTTACCTGTTGGGGTCGGGTTGGGAGGAGGTTTTGCTCAGAGAGGGCATGTTGTGGGGGGTGTCCTAGGGGCTGGCACTGTTCTATTTTTCCATCTAGGTAGGGTCACGCAGATGTTTGCTTTATTATAGTGTTAAACCGTCCAAATACGTTTTACGCAGTCTTCTGTATGTATGTGATAATCCACAATAAAACGTTTCTAGAAAGTTGCATAGTCCTAGATGACTTCATAATGAAAGACAGCTGTTTCTTACTCCACTGGTCCTCACGGATAATTCCTTCTCACTGGTGAAAGCCACTCTAGCTGTTTCTAATGGTACTGATCTTCATATTTCTAAGGCAGATGCCTATATATCTATCTTTAATATTAAAAAATCTTGGGCTTCCCTGGTGGCGCAGTGGTTGAGAGTCCGCCTGCCGAAGCAGGGGACACGGGTTCGTGCCCCGGTCCGGGAAGATCCCACATGCCGCAGAGCGGCTGGGCCCGTGAACCATGGCCGCTGAGCCTGCGCGTCCGGAGCCTGTGCTCCGCAACAGGAGAGGCCACAACGGTGAGAGGCCCGCGTACCGCAAAAAAAAAAAAACAAAAAAAAAAAACAAAAAAAGCTTACACATTGTATTTTCACTTTGCTCTATAGCTGATGGGGAATTAATTCGGGTGCTCATTACTCAACACACACAGGCGTGGGTGGGCCCTTCTCCATCCCCCCTTCTGCTCCCCCAATTTTTTGGTTAAATTAATATTCAGTGCACCTCTTTTTGTGACTAGGCATATTTTTTTATAGCTGAGCCACCCAGTACTTTAAGACTGCGTGTCATTCTGTTTTGTACATTTTTATGTTCTCATGATAGTTGCGTCTGTTTTGTTTTCCTTTGCATTTTGTCTTACTTGGCTTCAAAGATTTCCAAAAAAGAACCATAAAACTTCTCTCAGTATATTAGTCCCACATTAGATAGTCTATGAGTTCGGCATGTGTGTATGTGTATATGTTTGTGTATTTTGGGGCGTCTTTTCCCCACTGTCTCAGCCTGAGTGAGGTATTGTTTAGGTCTGATACACTATCTTCCTAAGACTCCTCTTCCCCAACCGCATGGGAGTTGTCCTCACTTCTTCCCTACCATAAATCCTACAAGTTCCTCTTTTATGGATCACTCCCTTGGAGAATGATGCCAGGAGCTTCCTGGAAAAAAAAGATGTATGGCAGGTAATTTTTTGCAAGTTGGCAGGTCTGAAAATATCTCGATTCTACTATTACACCTCCTGATGGTTTGGCTAGGATTATATAGTTTGGGATTTTTTTGTTTTAACTTTGAAGACATGTTTCCTCTGTACTCTTGCTCCCCATAATCCCATTCATGGCTCATTTTTGCCTGTGCCTTATCTGTGTTTTTTTTTTTTTTTTCTAAAACCTTTTAAGATGTTTTCTTTTTTTTCTTTCACTCTCTCTCTCTCTTTTTTTTTTTTTGGTGTCCTAAAATTTTATTATGAGGCACCTTGATGTGGATCTATTTTCTTTCAGTTAATGCTGGACACAAGGTAGCAGTTTGAAAAGGAAATTGAGTCAGGAAAAATTCAAGACAGCAAGATAAATGAAAAGACCACTGAAAAATTTCAGTCCAAAGTTGATGATGAAGCTATGAATTAAATAAATGGAAAGGAGCAGATAGTAGAGCCACTACGAAGTCAAAATGGATAGCAGAGAACAGGCTGAATGTTTTATGGGAGGTCATGGATTTTTTAAATTAGAACTGGTGTTTAGACCTGGTGATTCCAGCTCCACAGGTCCCTGCTTTGACCATTCAACCATGATGCAAAGGAACATCTTGCCAGGGACAGGCTGACTAAATGGTGGGGCCCACTGGAAAATGAAAACCTGGACCTCTTGTCCAAAACTTATCATGAATTTCAAGATGGCCACAGCAGAACATTAAACCAAACACGGAACCCTTCTAAGCACGGGGCTCTGCACTTCATAGAACGGATAAAGCGATTATAATTGTTTCATATACTCAGTGCTTACAATGTTCCATGGACTATTTTAACTTCCCTACATGTATGCACTCATATAACCATCACAAAACCCTAATGAGCTTGCCCCTATTGTTATTTCTCTTTCAAAAGGCAGGAAAATTGAGGTTAAGTGGAATTAAGTGACAGCTATTGATCTGAACCTAGATGTTCTGGTTTTCCAGGCCCTTCCTTTGTAACCCCTCAGAATGAATAGGTGAATGGGTGTAGGCAATCACTTATCCAACCTTTCAGAAGGTCAAATAATTTCCAAATTATTACACAAGATTAATTCCCTTTTCCAGAATAAATGCCCACATTTCTGTGTCTGTGCCCATTCTGTTCTTTGTCTAGAATGCTCTTTTCTGACGCATCTACAGATTGCAATTCTTGTTCATTGTATCAAATGGGAGTCTTTTAGTTATAGATGAAAAAAAAATCAACCCAATCTTGATGAAGAGGATAGGAGGAAATTACTATTCAGTAATAATGAAAAGTCTATAGATAGCTCCTTGTTTCAAGTATGGCTGAATTCAGGACACAGAAGGTTACTGGCACCCATAGTTAAAGCACTTAATAGCACCTCTTCTGTGCTGGTCCATTTTCAAGCTACTTGTGACCTCAGCAGCCCTAAGCTCATGTCACTACAGAAGCAGATCCTGAGAGCCACAGACCCTGCTTCTTTAATAGTGACAAAAAATGCCTAGGTTTTATAATATTTACTGATCCTGAAATTGATTAGCGTGGGGTTTTAGAATTGATTTTGCGTATGGCCACGTCCTCCATCCTGAATACCGGAGTATTCTATTTTTCACACCTCCATCCAATGTGGGTGTTTTTCTTCCTACCTGAATCATGTAGCTCAAAGTCAAGGAGCTGGATCCCCACTTCACTCTTACAGTACTTTTATCACGAGAAGAGGCAGTTGACATTGAGATGTGCTAACATATTGAAACACTCCCCATACTCGTTGATAAAGAGCCCTTTCTCCAAGTTCCTGGAAATCTAGCCACTCTCTTAGGATCACCTTGCCTTCTCCAAGATCTATCAATCAGAGGGTTAATGACTAGCACAGCAGAGGGTTTCTGGGACTTTGCTCCAACTGCAAGGTCAGTGTTCATTCAGCTTGGTTGGTAAAACTGTGACTTACTGGTTCTATTATATTTTTATATGACATTTGAGAGAAGAGGTTTCATCTTTAGGAAAACTGGAACTTTTAGTGAGAGTGTTTTAGGATTAAATTTGATAGCAGGGCTTCCCTGGTGGCGCAGTGGTTGAGAGTCCGCCCGCCGATGCAAGGGACACGGGTTCGTGCCCCAGTCCGGGAAGATCCCACATGCCGCGGAGCGGCTGGACCCGTGAGCCATGGCCGCTGAGCCTGCGCGTCCGGAGCCTGTGCTCCGCAACGGGAGAGGCCACAGCAGTGAGAGGCCCGCGTACCGCAAAAAAAAAAAAAAAAAAAAAAAAAATTTGATAGCAGATGGCAGAAAACCCAACTCTCAGTGGGTTAAACAACATAGAGGCTTCTTTCTTGTTCACGTAAAAGCACAGGTGAACAGCCTGGGGCTGGCGTGCCAGCGTCTGAACTATTGAAGACTTGAGTTTTTTCTATTGTATGGTTCTGCCATTCTTCGTAACTAACTATCAGCTTGTGATCCAAGATACTTCTCAAGCCCCAGACATCATTTTGCATTCCATACGGCATGAAGATAAAAAAGGAAGCAGAAGGGCACCCCCTTCTACCCCTTAATGATGCCTCCTGGACACCATTATTTCTCCTAGAAGTCACACATACTATTGCCCTTATATTCCATTGGTTAGGACTTAATCACTGCATCTAGTTCCAAGGGAGAATGTAATTGTAGTAATTATTTCAGAGAACCATACGCCTAGCCAAAGAGTAAGATGCCATTATTGTAGAAGGGAAAAAATCCCAGGTATGAATAGATAAACAGAAGTCCCAACCACAGCTAATCACTTCATAGTCTTTGACTTACCATGGGAAAAGGACCTTAGGAAGGAAAATAATTCTTCAAGAAAAGTTTGATGGGAGATTGGAATCATAGACCATCCCCTGCAAAAACGGGAAGGAAAAGTCCTTATTTTATACCCCAAGCTGATGATGAGGGACCATCGAGAAACCATGACTTTTATTCTGAAGGGAGAAAGTGTCTCTTCTAAACTCTGTTTTCCATACCTCCGTCCAATGTGGGTGTTTTTCTTTCTGCTTGATCTCAACCACATATGGCAAATGAAATACAAGCAGGAGTTGTGTATGTTCAGACTTCTAACTCCCCTGGCTTATACTTGTCTCTCTCTTCTCCAGACTCTTAAAACGCTTGTAGTTTACATGAAGCAATACAATTAATTCACTGAACAAATATATCATGAACATCTGCTATATGTAGAACACTCTTCTCGGAGCTGGTGAAATGTTAGTAAACAAAACAGACACATTTCTTCAAGTATAAAAAGATTAAAATTGAATTAGTAAATGATAGTGTGTTATACTAAGCGTTAGGGGACAAAATAGAATAAGGAATGGGAGATTGGGAGTGCTGGAAGTGGGGACTTGCAATTTTAAAATAAGGTGCCTCATTGAGAAGTTGATATTTAAACAAAGGAGGCAAGGAAGTCAGCCACTCAGAAATGTGCGAGAAGAGTACTTTCAGGCCAGGGAGGAAGAAGTTCAAAGGTCCTGAGGTGGGAGCGTGCCCATCCCACGAGCAGTGGTGAGGTCTATATCTGTATGGCTCTACTTGAGTGAGCAAGTGGGAAGTGAGGTCAGAGACTAGACCACAGACTGATTAGCAGGCTGCTTAAGATTTTGTCTCTTACTCGGAGTGAAATGTGAAGCCATGGGAAGGTTTCAGGGAGAGGGGCGGCACCGTCTGTTTTAAGTTTTAGAAACATCCTACAGGTTGCAGTATTGAGATTAGACTTTCAAGGAGTCTAAGAAGAAGCAAGGAGAGCAACTAGGAATCTACTTCAATAATCTAAGAAAATATTAGAGAGAGAGAGTAAATAATGCAAACAGGATAGAGTGACAGATTGGACATGGAGTGTGAAACAAAGGGGGGACTCAGGGACAACAGGAAGATATTTGGAGATGGTATCTGTTATTTGCCTGAGATGGAAAATGGGTAGCTATTGGAGAAATCTCACTAGTTCAGTCTATTAGACATCCAAATGCAGATGTTGAGCAGCTGTCTGAGGTTCAGTGGAACATCCTGGGCTAGAAATGTAAATGTGGGCATTCATAGCATATGGGTGGCATTTAAAATCACAAATGTGCACGGACAGAAGAATGGATAAAGAAGATGTGGTACATATATACAATGGAGTATTAACCATAAAAAAGAATGAAGTAATGCCATTTGCAACAAGATGGATGGATCTAGAGATTATCATACTAAGTAAAATAAGTCAGAAAAAGACAAATATCATATGATACCACTTATGTGTGGAATCTAAAAAAATGATACAAACGAATTTATTTACAAAACAGAAACAGACTCACAAGCACAGAATCCTAACCACTGGACCGCCAGGGAATTCCCAAAACAGTTACTTCTTTTAAAAGTTCTATTCTTCCTGGTTTAAATGTGTTTTTTTTTCCATTTTATTGTGAAATGTACTATCCATAGAAAAATGAATAAAATGTGCAATAACGTAAATCACATCTAATTAAATAAATATAATAAAGAAAAAGAATGTCATCTTCAACTCATCCTGGCTTGTGTAATAATTATTTCCCTTTTTTCTTCATTGTTTTATCACCTATGTATGTTTCTGTAAGCAACAGAATTTAGTTTCATCTGTCTTTGAAATTTATATGAATACAGTCACACTGTCATCCCTTTGTGTGCATTTTACTGTGTGTGTGTATGTGTATGTGTGTGTGAAAATGTTAACATTTACAGAATCTGGGTGAAGGCTATTTGGGAAAATACTTAATATTGCAATATTTCTGAAATTCTGAAATTGAAAATAAAAAAGAATAATATAATTAATAAAGTTTTTTTTTTTTTTTTGCGGTACGCGGACCTCTCACTGTTGTGGCCTCTCCCGTTGCGGAGCACAGGCTCCGGACGCGCAGGCTCAGCGGCCATGGCTCACGGGCCCAGCCGCTCCGCGGCATGTGGGATCCTCCCGGACCGGGGCACGAACCCGTGTCCCCTGCATCGGCAGACGGACTCTCAACCACTGCGCCACCAGGGAAGCCCTTAATAAAGTATTTTAAATGTGCACTTTCTATCCTAATTGTGCAGTGTTACCTCTGTCATATATTAAGTGTGTGTGTGTATATACACACACACACACACACACATATATGGTCTATTGAGCTATCAAATACTTCTGCATTTATCTATATATTATTTATCTCTGTGCAAATTCCACATTGATTAATTACTATAGCTTTGTAGTATGGTCTGATATCAGGAAGAGAAAGTTCTCCCACATTGTCCTTTATTAGAATTCTTGTCTATTTATGATTTGTGCACTTTCATGTAAATTCTAAAATCTACTTGTCAAGGTCTATCAAAAGGAAAAAAACTGGAATTTTTGTTGGGATTGCACTAAATGTAGAGATCAGTTTGAGGAGTTGAAGTCTTCACAGTATTAAGATTTCAATCCATGCACGTTATTTATCACTATGTGTGTTTATTTAGGTTTTCTTAAAATTTCTCCATAACGTATTTTTTTCTCAGAGATGTTGCTCCCTTTTTTAGATTTATTCTTTAGTATTCCAATTGTTTATGTAATTGTAAGCAATGTTTTAATAATGTATACATTAATGTATATATTATAATATACATTCAGAAAAATAAATGTTTATCACGATGCATTTGTACAAACTCAATACACCCAGGAGACCGAGATGCAAATGAAAAACAAGAACACTATCAGTTTCCTAGAATCACCCCTCTTCCTGCCAGTTACCACCCCACAAAAAGAATCACTGTTCTAACAGAATATTTTCGTTTCGCCTATTTTCGAGCTTTCTATAAATAAATCATACAGAATGGACTCTTTTCTTTTTTCACTTCCTTCATTACGCTTGTGAAATTCATCATATTGTTACACATAGTTGTAAACTGCTTCCATTTAATGAATCTACACCAATTTATTTATTCATTCAACTGCATTTTAACAGTTCCCGGTTTTCGCTCGTTATCAGTAATGACACTAAGGGCATGCTGATATATGTTTGGTTTTTTTTAATACCTGTGCACGGTTCTGTGGAGTGTACATCCAGGAGTGCAATTTGGGGGTATATAGAACATGCATACATTCAGCTTTACTAGCTGCACCAAATCATTTTCCAAAATAGTTGTACTGATTTACACCTCCACCAGTGCCTGTGAGACTATAGTTCCCTCCACACCCTTGCAATATACTTGGTATTTTCTCTCTTTTTCATTTTAGCCATTCCTTCAGGTGGATAGTGTCATCTCCTTGTGGTTGAGTTTTACGGTACCCTGAGGACTAGTGAGCACCTTTCCATATGTTTATTGGCCATGTGAATGATTTCTTTAGTGAGCTGTCTATTCAATTCTTCTGGCCCATTTTTTTATGGAGCTGTCTATCTCTTTTTCTTATTGATTTATATGAATTTTTACATATTCTGTATATAAATCCTTTGTCAACTCTATGTATTACAAATATCTTCTCTAACTCTGTGGATTTCCTGTTCCCTATTTTAATGGGGTTATCTGATGAATAGAAACTACTTTAATACAGTCCTACCAACTCCAAGGTAATATCTTTTAGTCAATATTTACGATTGATTCTTGGGTGCTGAAAAATAATTCTCCAGTTATTTACTGCAGTAGTCTACATGTGTTTATCAGGTCAGAGTTTATATATTGTATTGTTCATATCTTATCCTGTTCTTTCTGTTATTATTGTCTTCATGAGCTAGCTGTTACCAGGAGAGATATGCAGTCACCTCCCATTATAGTCATGAATTTGTCCTTTCTCTTTAGCTAGTTTTATTTTGGCTTAATGTATCTCAAAGCCATGTCATTTAGTCCATATACATTTAGAACTGTTACTTTTTTCTGGTGACTTGAAACTTTTATCATTATAACGTGATTCTCTTTAACACAAAAAGTATTACTAGTATAAAATCTATTTATTCTACATCTGCTTTTAGCAAGGGCTTTGGTCTCAACAACGTAGCCTATTGTTACTGGAATGGAAGTCTACATTTAGATCTTTAATCCTTCTGCAACTACTTTTTATATATGGTGTAAAATAGTTTCATTATTTTCCGATGGCAAAACAATTGCTTAGTGCTATTTATTGCTAATTGCTCCTTTTCCCAGTAATTGGTCAGGTCATCTTGTCATATTTCAAGATTCCACATACGAGTGGGCATGTTTCTGGACTCTACTTGCTGCAATGCTGAAACATATGTCAGTGTATATTAAGGAGTGAAAATTTATGGGAAAGCTGCAACGAAGTTACCTGTAAACAAAGCACCATGATCACAGTGTTGATGGCATTTACCTGTACTGGCAAACCTGGCCTCTAACTTTGGCAGCCACAAGGGGGCAGGGAAGGGTATTAATTGGGTCAGAAGTCAAGTCCCAAAGCCTTCCCAGGCCCACATCAATCTAGGATTCCAAAAGTCTTCAAAACAGTAATATTGGTATAAAGCAGGAAGATGATACAGAAACATATATAAAATTACAGCCTCATTTGCATGTTGCTAAATATCGTCAATGTACAGTCAGGATACACCTTTTCTATTTTATAAAGACTTTTATACTATCAATGCTTAAACATTTTATCTATGTCATTTTGAGCTATCAAAAAGTATACCCTGGGCTTCCCTGGTGGTGCAGTGGTTGAGAGTCTGCCTGCTAAGCAGGGGACAAGGGTTCGAGCCCTGGTCTGGGAAGATCCCACATGCCGCAGAGCAACTAGGCCCGTGAGCCACAACTACCGAGCGGGCGTGTCTGGAGCCTGTGCTCCACAACAAGAGAGCCCGCGATAGTGAGAGGCCCGCGCACCGTGATGAAGAGTGACCCCAGCTTGCCACAACTAGAGAAAGCCCGTGCACAGAAACGAAGACCCAACACAGCAAAAATAAATAAATTAATTAATAAACTCCTACCCCCAACATCTTCTAAAAACAACAAAAAAGTATACCCCCTTTTCCACCAAGCAATTGTATGTATCATATATATGATACATTTGTCATATATATAATACGTTTCTGTTTGTAGATACTCACATATATTTCATAATATAAATTATTCATTGTGTAGATAAGTGGGTTTTTGTTTAAATATTTTCATCTCATATATATATATAGTTGAGGGTAAAGAGTATAGGTTTTTAATATATTTTAAAAGTCTTTAGAAACTTTCATCCTGGTATATCACAGATCTGAATTTGTATAACTCTTTAATCTTTCTGTAACCCCAGCTCCAACAGAATCTCCAGTTCAGGAAGCCTTGTATTTTAATCAAGTCCAATTAATATTATGAGCTCTAAATAAACCACCACAGAGTGCCAGTTATAACAATATACTATTTTCACTTCTTAGCTGAGGGGAAAGAGTTAGTGGCAGAACCTTGGAAATATTTTTTTTTCTGTACATTGAAAACATATAAGTGAAATGGAATATGATTATTTCAGCCATAAAATTAGCATGCAGTTCCTGAATGCTTGGGCCATGGGACAAAACACACAATTTCTTGAAAGGAGGCTAAAGGAGGCTAAAACATCGTACCGATTATATCAACCTCAAGACAAAGTTTTGATAAATCATTGTCATAGTCATACTAACTCCCAAAGCTGCTGTTTTCTCTACTGAGATTCCACAGAAAACACTTAAAAATCATAGATATTTTAGGTTGCATATGAAATTAAACTCGCTATTGCTTTTCTACCCAAACATTCATTGAAAACTGTGCTCTAGAGCTAAAATTTTAGGAGGAAAATAGCAAACTTGATGACCAAGTCCTTGATCAAGTTACTATCCCAATGAAATGTCATTTTTCTTTCCCCACATCGTGTGCAAGAGGTTGTTTGCCTATCTGGATTTATTTTCTTCATCATTTTTCCCGTGTTCCTTTTCAGTCGGAATGCAAACTAATATTGTTTTAAGACTTTTTTCTTCTTTCTTTATTTGCTTACGATGTTCAGCTAGTGGTGGAGGAGAGCGAAAAAAAATGTATGAAAGGTCTAATCACGAGGCTATCTTTTAAATGATACCTTCAGACATCCTGAAATTCTACATTTCCCAGCTCATTCCCTTATTCTTGACGAATATTTCCCTCTTTTTTATGATTCTCAATATGAACAGCACCTGCATGAACATTTCTGTTTGTAGATACTCCCATATATTTCATTATATAAACTACATATTGTGTAGATAAGCGGGTATTTTGTTTTTGCTTAAGTGTTTTCATGTAGAGATTTTCATGGAATAAGACAGAGAGGAAATCGATTCTAAACTTGGCTCGCTGCCTAATTTATTTTATTACTACCTTATTTTACACCCAGACACAAGTTTGTTTTCATGGCTAAGATAAAGAAACTGGACAAGCGGTTCCCTTCTGTGGGAATTTGGTCTCATTTATGTGACACCAGATTCCCTCCACCCCTTCCTTACCACCACCAGACTCACCTAAAGTGAGCTAAAATATTTATTGGGCTATGAGGGTGAGGATTCTTTTTTCTAAAATTTCATATAAAATAACGGTGCAGTATTGGTCTTGACCAACAGAGTCTAAGCCTCCTTTGTGACCACTAAATGTAGGAAAAACCACAAATTACTGTTGGAGAGGGGCTGGCCTTGGGTTCTGGCTTCAATGACCCCCTCCCCCTAAATTCAAATACCCTGCATCTGTGTAAATAAACATCTCTAGGTGTATGGTAAGGGAATATTTAGCACGAATACGTTTCATACCAAATTAGCAGCAAAGAAAAACTCTAGACTTGTAATTATATGAAAAAAATGTAAGCCATTAGTGTAATTAAGGTGTTTCTTTCTTTTCCCTTAAACAGGTAGAATACGATCCCTATTCTTTTTCATGGAGACTCTCATTGACTGAGTTTCCGAAGCACTGTTTTTCTTCTTCCTCCCGTGAAGACTTATAATGACACTTTTATTCTGTCAAGTCTAACCTTAAAAGTTTATTGGTTATAAATTTAGCATAGTGTTTTTGCCAATGGGATCTAGGGAGCTAATAGATAAGCTTCTTACTTAGGAGATACTGGCTAGAGGTCTCATAGTTAATCCATAAATAGAAAGGAAATGAATTCAGACAAGATAAAGGCTGAGTTATTTGGCTCTAGAGAGGGTGTCTGTAGCTTTCGCCCTCATTTTTCCCTCTATTGGCTGTTCTTTTCCTCTTCCCAGGTTTTGGTGTGAAAACTAGTTTTTTGAAAGAAGCATCGAAAGTTCTAGCTCGAAGTCTCATTTAGTGAGGTCGTAACTCATACAAGCGTGCCTTCGGAATTTCTTACTTTTCTTCGTCTTGTGGTAGAGTGACCGACCATCCCAGGTTGTCCTGGTTTTAGCACCGAAAGTCGTGCGTCCCGGGGACCTCCTCAGTTCCAAACAGCCATGCTTAGTTGGTCGCTCCACTGTATACACTACGTCGGAACCATTGCCTTACGTCTTCCTGTCTGCGATTTTCTTCCTCCACATCTAGATCTTCCTGATGATGAAAGCAAGGTCACATCCCGTTTCCTGCAAGTAGTCTTCAATCCTCATTCCCTAACTTTCTGTGGTTCTTAAATTGTGCTTCACACAATAAGCTTTTCATTAAAGGCTGTCTTGCCTTGCCTGAGAATTATTTTGGACACATTCTCTACCTTTCACCAAGTAGACTCTAACTTACTATGGAATAGAGTCAAGGAGGTAAAAGGGAGCTTGTCTCTGAATCACTGCTGTGAATCAGGTACTGTACTAGGTATCTGGTCTCATTCACAGCACCATACCCTATGAGGTTGGGATCGTTACATCTATTTTACAGAAATCAGGGAAGTTCAGACAGACAGGGTAGTCACTGACCATGCAAACTGAAATCCAGACCTAGCCGGCTCCTTCTGATACACCATACTTAGTGCACAGCAAACACGTCTAATGGTTTTGAATTTTTCACAGCTCTGAACAAAGTGTGGAGGCCAAAGCACATTCTCAAGTAATACCCGTCATTGTGTCTACACTGCTCTTCCATTTAGATCTACAAACCCATGCTAATGACGGCAGGGAAGACAATTCTTTTAAAGAATAGTAAATCATAGAAAAATGTGTCTTTTATCCAATTTAAGAAAAGTTGTATTTCATAGATTAGCGTTCTAATATCATAAATGTATTCGCTCTGTGTCTTGTTCTTTTAGACTTAAAATAAGGTCATAAATGTGTCCTATATCCATAATCTATCTATCTATCTATCTATCTATCATCTATCTTTAAGTCTTGTCATCATTTGACTTTTCCCCTGGCTTTCTTATTTTTCCTTTTTAAAAAATTGGGTATTTAAAAAATACCCAATACAGGAGCCACTAGCCAAGTGTGGTCATCAAGCACCTGAAACTTGGCGAGTCCAAAGTGAGCCATTCTGTAAAATACACTCCAGATTTTGAAGACATAATAAAAAGATAAGAACATAATATCATTCATTAGTGACTTTTTATATTGGTTAAATGTTTAAGTGATAACCTTTTGAATATATTGGGTTAAATAAAACATTATTAAACTTAATTTTGCCTGTTTCTTTTTACTTTTTTTAAAATGTGGCTACCAGAACACTTAACAATTACATATGTGGCTTGCACTGTATATCTATTGACTAACACTGCTTTGGATAATTTCTAGAGACATCAGGTGATCAATACTTTTTATTCATTTTCCTTTGGGATAATCCCATATTTTAATATAGTCTTACAGAATTTCCCCCAATAAAATGATATATTTAAATATTATATATTAGGTATATATTAAATTTATTAAATTAATAAAATATCAACATATGTCCCTACTCATGGACAATGATTTTTTTTTTCTTGATAAAATAACTCATGGTAAAAGGCAAGTTATATAGGTCCCACGAACATAAGTGTGACAGCGAAATTCCAGTATTGTTTTTGAGGCATGAGGTATGATATTCAAAGAAATACATTTAATAAGCCTCTTCTTATTTTGGATTGCTATATGTTTGCCATGGAACTTAAATTTAATCAAATTGACAGTAAATAAAAATAAAGCACAACAAAGTAGTTACTAGGAAAACATAAAACGTTTCGGGGCGCAGGGAGAATATTGCACAGTTCAACTATTTTTAAAAACCTTCTTAGATCTGGAATCTGTGATATTCAGACCTGACAAAGCTGTACAGTCCGTAAAACATACTCTTATCAAAGGATGGCAGTAAGTTGCTCTGTTAAAGCTCTAACAGGAAGCAAAGTGCTGCACTGACCTGTAGCTGAGTGAAAATTTAGAAATTACAAGCAAATGTATTAGTTATTTCTAAATGATATAGCTTTCTACAGTTCCATTGCCAAATCCTAGCCAACAGGTTGATAAAAAACCATAGGAGAGGAAGCGGGTGGGGATGGGTTCATTGTGTGTGTGTGTGTGTGTGTGTGTGTGGTGTGTGCGCTAAAGTTACAGAATCCCCTTTGGGCGCTGAACAAGTTCCCCGAGATAGTCTGGGATTTCCCACTCCAGGCAACCCAGCAGGCTCTCTGTTTTAGTAGCTGAGGCGTTCTGGAGTTAAACAGTGCAGGTAGCAGCCTTTTTTAGAAGTCTCTCCATTTTTATTATTCTAATTTCTTATTTAGGAGCCTCTGGGAAAACCAAGGTTTCCTGATTTAAAGAAAAGAGACAAAAACCTGAGTGTGACAGGTGTAGACTTCAGTCACTAAAGAAACAATGACTATCAGGGTCATCAAATAATTCTTGGACACCTCAAAATGTTTCTGGTCGGCCGAGCGCTGGAGCAGGCATTCAGAGAGGAACTCAGGTGTAAGGCACCTGCAGCAGCTTATCAGCAAGGTGGCGTTTGGCACTATCTCTAGGGATGTGGTCACATCACTCAGGCTCTTTGATCTCAGAACCTTCATCTTTGAACAGCGGAGAAGCATTCCTATTTACTTTTCTCTTGCTCTGCACCTGAAAATGACTCTCAGTACACTCATAAAATCATTGATGATGATAGCTTCCTGAGGATCAAACACTCTCAGGGTATTTTAACAAATAAAAGTAATATTGATAATAGAGTCACTTTTCAAATCTCTTTCAGGAAATGGCTGATACAGCAATCGAGTTTTACAATGAGAATTAATCATGTAGAATTTCTGACTAAAGTGTGGAGAGGCATTTGGTATCTGCAACTCTCTACTGGGTAAGTAGCGACTCTTGCAGGAGTAATAATTAGCACAGGCACTTATTAAGCACTTACTGTGTGACAGGCATGCTGCCTGGCCCTTTACATGCACTGTCCGCCTAATAGATCTATGATAAGGTGCTATTATTATCTCCTTTTTAGAGCTGAGAGAATTGGATTCAGTAAGAAATTAGCCTAAGGTCAACATTTAGCAACTGGGGAAGGTGTCTGGGCCAGGAAGAAGTATTCAGTGTTTCTTCCACCTTGGGCATCAATGCATCTGTTCACTGGGGCAGCTTAGTAAGTCACAGGTCTGCGTTCCAGCACTGGAGGCTCTGATACAGTGTCTGGGATATGGTCTGGTGATCTGATAAATTCAGAAGGTCCTTGAGGGAATCTGATGTAAATGAAAACATCAGAACCACTGATCCGATACCATGGTGCTTAGAGGCCAACTTCTCTGCCACTGTCACTTGTGACTCTGCATCTGCGACTGCTCTTGGATCTGATTTAGTTTTTTGAAAGCTTTAGTGATTAATGTGGAAGCCTCCCCCTTTTGGCAATGTATTCAGCAGTTGCCTGGTTTATATGCTTCTTCCTCTTGGCAGAAGTCAGTATTTGCATTGTTTACCAGCCTCCCTGTGTGGAGAGATTAGTTATTTATTTCTCAGCCTTGGCTTCAGTGATTCTGCTGATAGGAATCGTGCCAGAGAATGAGTGTAGACCTTCATTCTCAAATTAGAGGCTTGGGCTGCTCTATACAAACGATACTCTAGCTCAGCCCTCAAAGTCCACAGAAAGCCTTTTCAACAGTTTGTATACACCTAATTCCAGCCCCCCACTTCCTTTTCCATTCTGAAGAAAGGATAAAATTCTTAAACCACCTGGTAGGGTGGGGAAGATTAGACGTGGGGGTTACAATGCAGGATGAGGGAATAAAGTTGGTCCCTTCTGGCCTCTCTCCAGCTTCCTCTGCCCTCTGGTTTTTGAGATGTAGAAGTGTAGTGGGTGTAGATTAATGTATTCTTGGGGTTATTTCCTGTTTCAAAGAAAAAGAAGGGATGTCAGTGGTGTCTGATATCAAATAATTTAACCAGAAGGGGAGGTAAGCTAAAGCAGAGGAAGATCTGGGCTTATTTTTCAACAGGCTAAAATGAAGAAAAGGAAAGCTTCAGGTATCACTCATTTTGATCCAAGCCTTGTTGACCAAACATGCACGAGGTACTTTGAAACGTACTTGCTGTAGCGTGGGCTGGAAATAGACGGGTATTGAACGGACTTAACACCAAAGGCACTGTTCTGTGTGTGTACAAACGGGGCTGAAAGCTGGTGCCTGCCTTGAAGAGTTTTAATCAATTGTAGGAGGGAGGTAAAAATTTTGTGAAACTTGCTTCAACGGCGTATAAGAGAGGCGGATATAACAGAGGCAGAGGGTGCTGTAAAGTTATTGATACAACGGGCAGAAAACTTGTGTTCTGACCAGAGGGATTAGATGATAAAGGAGTTGGCTTTTGATGTCCCAACTGAATCTCACAAAAGCTTCAGATACACATTCCCCCTGGAAGAGTGTGGGGGTCATGCTGACAGAGAAGAGAAGAGTCCTGTGGGGAGATGGTGGGGGGCAGGGTGGAGCAGGGTAGGAAAGACGTCTGTCACAAAGGAGATATGGCTGTGACTTTCTGGGATGTAGCAGGAACTATTGAAGAGAAGAACCCAAACAAAGGTGCAGAAGATGTATGCTGATCTAAGCTAGATGGCAGCTTTCTGATCCCAAGGGTTGACGGAATGGACTAGTTTCCTAGGGCTGCTGTAACAGAATACTGAAAACTGGGTGGTTCAAAGACAACAAAAATTTATTCCCTCAGTTCTGGAGGCTAGAAGTCTGAAATCGAGTTGTCAGCAGGAAGAATCTCCTCCATGCCTCTCTCCTAGCTTCTGGTATCAACTCTTAGTGTTCCCTGGCGTTCAGACGTCCCACTCAGATCTCCGCCTCTGTCTTCACATGGCATGCTTTTGTGTGTGTCTGTGTCTCACGTGGCCTTCTTCTAAGGACACCAGCCATTGGAATTAGGGCCCACTGTAATCCAGTATGACCTCACCTCAACAAATCACATCTGCAAAGACCTCATTTTCAAGTCAGGTCACATTCTAGAGCTCCAGGTGGACACGAATTTTGGGAGACAACGCTGTTGGCCCCAGTCCACTGGGTCACGTTTTTGAGAATGCCGTTTAACGACCAAAACATTATTAACTGTTTTGGATAATTTCCAGAATTCCGTAAAACCTCAGTGGAGGGGAACAAGGATGAGGTCAAAATCTTAGAACTGAAAGCTCTTTGCAATCCAAGAGATGAAAGCTCTTCTCAGGGGCTGGGGAATCAGGAAGTCTTTTGGCAATAACAAGTGCACTATGGGAAGACAGAGGACTGTATGTTTCACAAGACCTGGCAAAGGGGAAAGATTGCTTTCAGGTAGGTAGCTGCCCTTGTCTTCTAAATGGAAATTCTCGTCCTTTCTATCCTCAAACAGGTTATAGGTACCGATTCCCAAACTGCAATGGTTCTGAGGCACACTGCTAGTCCTAGAATCAATTTTTTTGTATCTGTGAGAGAAGGGTCAAGCAGTCCTCAGTCCTGGTTATTTTTAGTAGCATTGAAGTTAGAAGTAGTATAAAAACGAGTATTGAGTGGGTGGGGAGGATTTTATAAGTGGAGATGAAGAGCTCCCGAGCTGAAGTATCAGAAGAATTCCAGAAGTGAGCAAGTGAATGTTTTTGTTCAGCATTTCAAATTGTCTAGTTTGGCAAAAGTGCACTCACATAGTAAGATCTAACGGGACATGATTCTAAAAAGTTATGTTGTGGTCAGATAGAATGACAGGTTAGGAAAGGAATGTGATCTCGTGTATATAAATCATAGATAGTATCCAAGATATTTAAACAGACGGGTGGCAAGATCGGGTCATGTGACAGATTCTTCTGGGGGTGGGGGAAGGGATGAATGCAAAGCCATTTTTCAGTAAGGATCTGAATAACCTGTCTAAGAAGTCATGTGTACCTGCACTAGGACGGTGGTCATGTGAGTAGAAATTAGACATTCTAGAAAAACTTCAGAATTGGAAATCTGGAAATCTTAGGTTTTGAGAATAAGGCATTGAGAGAAAGGAAAGTTCAAGATGACTTGGACTTCCAGTGGGATAGATTGAATGATAAAATAAATAATAATATAGTTAACCAAGAAAAAGGAGCCTAGGGGAAAAGTACACCTTTGTTCATTTCTGTTGTTTGTTTGTAGGCGAGATCATGCATTTGATTGTAGGTATATTGAAGTTATGGTGCCAGTAAGCCATCCATAGAGAGATGTTTAGGTGGAAGCTGAAATATTGATATAAAATCTGGACCTTGTTAGAAATGCCGGGGCTCAAAATGTAATTTGGGAGAGGGCCACAGGAAAGTGTTAGCAATATGCATAGATATGTTTCTCAGGTAGCAGGTGTGAAGGGAGGAGGAGAGAGGACCAGGTACTGAAACTTCAGTAGAAACCTACATAGAAATGTAAATTGAAGGAGCCAATTAATGTAATAGAGACGATGACCTGTGGAGGATGAACCAAAAATATCGTGTCATAGGAAATACAGGAGGATTTCCAGTTGCTTCATACGCCAGTGGGATCAAAAGAACAGGGTTGAGACAAGCTTTGTCAAGCTTATTATCATTTGGCACGTGTGCAAATCATTTTACATCTTGGAGCCATAGTTTCTTCGTTTATAAAATGGGAGCAAGACCAATGTGAGAATTAAATGCAGTAGTGGATATGGATGTAGAACATCATGAAATGCATTGAATATTACTATTATGGAACGTTTGGGATGCTTGAGAACTGATTAGAGAGCACTGAGATTGTGGCACATTGGACATCCTTGTGTCTGCTTAGAGAATGCTTTCTCCAAAGTGGTCAAAACAGGTTGGAGCAGGTTATGGACAAAGGTAACATGTGAAAGAGCAGAAAACGTGAGTGTAAGCTACACTTCTTAGATTTTTAGCAATGGAGGGAGGGAAGAGCATGAGATGGTAGTTTGAGAAGGAAGCAAGCTTCGAGGAGGTTTATTTTGTTTTTTCTCTTCAGGATTTGGTTACATGAGAACACATGTGTATACTGAGCAGAAGTCTGGAGACTAATTATAAAACAAAAGAGACAAGTATGTGGAAATTCTAATACTAGGTAACAGAATGAAGCGTGATGTGGAATTAATAGGACAAGAAGAAATAAGCCCAGGTTAAAAGTTGGTTTTGAAAAACAGTAAGGGTCTACGTATGGGTGTGTGTGTGTGTGTGTATATATATATATATATATATATATTTTTTTTTTTTTTTTAAATAACAACAAGAAAAACAAACAAGAAAAAGAACTAGAAAAGGCTGCTTGGTTTAAGAAAGAAATTCTGAGATGGAGAGGTGAAATACAGAAAGATTTTATAATGGAGGGATTCTGTTTTGTCAGCAAATTGAAATAGGAGACTCGAGGAAGTGAGGGATGAAATAAATGGAGGCTTCTGGGGATAGCGTGTTTGAAATGCCTGTCACTGGTCCACAGCTGGGAGCACAGCCAAACTAACTAAGCTTCGGGGGCGGCGGGGGGGGGGGGGGGGGGGGGCGGTCAGAAGGACTGGGGGAAGGAGGATAAAGTTAAATAACTAGACGTTTCCACCGTGATTTTGAATAGGTTCAGTGGGAAAGGTGAACGGAGAGAAAAATCCAATCAGGCATGTAAAATGTTTAGATCAGCAGCATCTGATTCTTTTTTTTATTTTTAAATTTTTATGTTTTATAGAAAAGATATCAGGCCTTTTGTTATTAAATTTGCCTTTTTCAATTGCACTGGCCATACCAAGAAGAGTCATCTGGCCTCAGGAGAGTCCAGGCGACAGTCCCACTGTAAAGGAGAACTGACCAAATGGGGAATGGTAAGCAGGGAAAACAGGAAGGTTAGCCTTTTCTGTGATTTGGTTAGAAGAGATGGAAACGATCAGCCCGTTGTTATTAAGAGAAAGATGGGGTAGGCCCACCAGCAGGGACTGAGATATGAGATAGAAGAATCATCCCGCCGTGAGAAGAGATGGCCAGTTGTCTCTGTAGTTCTGGTTCATGTGTGTCCTTAAATAAATCCTATCTTTTAAGGAGCCTAATTAAGAAGTCAACCTTGCATAACAGGGTTAAAAATAAAGCCACAAAGAGCAGGGACCACACAAGTCTGATGAGTTCTGCGAACGGCTGTGCTGTGAACCTAATTCTCCATGTGGCTTCAGCTCCTGTGGGAACTTGGACCATCTTTCATCACCTTTGCGTCAATCTGCTGCAACTCCTAGGCCATATGCAAACCTGACACACCTGACCTGAGTTTTGAATACACAGCAACAGTGAGGCAGTGTCTCCTTAAGATAATTGTTTCCGATCTTTGAAGAGTAAGTAGTGCTTATCTCAAATCGTTGTCTTTCACATCAGATACAAAAAGTTATTTGGAAAATAGCACCACAGAAAAGCCCTCCTTCCTTCAGCACGACACAGATTTGGGCTGTTGTTAGCTAAACTCTGATGCGGGTGTACACAATCCACTGAATTGACAGCCCTGGCAAGGCTAACAGGGACCTGGAGCCTTTGGGTTTTGCCTGCAAAGTGATACATCCGTAGTATCCCAAAGAGAGGTGAAGAAACGTAGAGGCTCTCAGATTTCTTTCTCCTTTGTTCCTTTCTCCTTCCTGTTGGATGTTGGGAGGGGCCGACCAGCCCCCAGGGATTAAGACATTCAAAGTAGCCAGTAATTTCCATAATAGGATTCAGTGATCAGACTCAAAAGCAAAGAACAACTAATAGGAAAGGATAAGAAGGATGGATGGTTGTGACAGAGTTGGGCTCTGTGAGCTGGGAAGTAGTTCTGAAGAGAGCATTCTGTGAGCCCTTAAGATGTACACAGATACTAGATATTATTTAAAAGTGAGGAAGTCTCCATGGGTTAATGTCTTCAGGGGATAATTTCTAAACCATGATGGGCTACAAGATTAAAGAACAAAAAGACATTTCAAAAGTGAGAAAAATGGAAGTGGGATAAAAATTCAGCGTTCAGCTGTTGGAAGAAATTTTCGGAAGAGCAAATGGAGCTCTGAGAACAGGCAGGAAGAACCTGAGGCCAGATTCGTTGCCAAGCTTGACTTTAAATGAAATCAGTGTTGTGCAGGGTCATGTTTACAATTTTTTCTGAAAAAGGTATTAGCTTACTTCTTTCATGGAAGAAATACTAAATAAGGAGTTTGGGTTGAAAATCAATCTCTGTCTTCCTCTGTCTCTTGTCTGTCTGTCTGTCTCTCTTCCTTCCTAATATATATCTTAATCCATCTCAGACTCACTGCATGTCCTCTTAACCGTATTTCTATATGTATTTTTATGTTTTAGGTAGTGATGTAATAACACTAATGATTCCAGTTTGGAGGTTAAAAACAGGTTAGGGCGTCAAACCAACCAAGTTTCAATTCTCCATCTGTTGATCTCTGTTAAGTCACTTAAACTTTGGAGCCTGGGTTCTTTTTCTTTTTTTTTTTTTGCGGTACGCGGGCCTGTCACCGTTGTGGCCTCTCCCGTTGCGGAGCACAGGCTCCGGACGCGCAGGCTCAGCGGCCATGGCTCACGGGCCCAGCCGCTCCGCGGCATGTGGGATCCTCCCGGACCCGGGCACGAACCCGTGTCTCCTGCATCGGCAGGCGGACTCTCAACCACTGCGCCACCAGGGAAGCCTGGTTCTTTTTCTTTTAAGACAATTTTTTTAGAGCACTTCTAGGTTTACAACAAAATTAAGAAGGAGGCACAGAGATTTTCTATATACACTGCCCCATACATGCTTAACATCTCCGTTATCAATATCACTCATCAGGATAGGGTATATTTTTTTGCCAAGGATGAACCTGCATTGACATATCATAATCACTCAAAGCCCAGAGCTTACATTACAGTTCACGCTTGGTGTTGTACATTCTGTGAGTATGGACAAAATTAGAATGACCCGTATACATCATTATAATCATAGCGAATAGTTTCACTGCCCTGAAAGTCCCCTGTGCTCTATCTATTCATCTCCCCTTCCCTAGCTCCTGGTAACCACCGATCTTTTTGTCACCACAATTTTGACTTCCCCAGAATGTCATACAAGTTGGAAACATACAGTACGTAGCCTTTTCAGATTGGCTTCGTTCACTAAGTATGATATGCATTTAAGGTTCCTCCATGTCTTTGAATGGCCGGATACCTCATTTCTTATTAGTGTTGAATGATATTCCATTGTCTGTGTATACTGTACTTTATCCATCCAATCATCTATTGAAGGACTTCTTGGTTCCTTCCAAGTTTTGGCAAATATGAATAGAGCCGCTATAAACATCTCTGTGCAGGTTTCTGTGTGGACATAACTTGGGAGGATTACAATAATATAACATATACACATATTCGTACATACATACATATTCACACATACATACATATACGCACAAATGTGTGTGTAGCGTAGTGTGTGTGTATGCGTGTGCGTGTTTGTAGGTAGGTAAGAAATAGTGCCGATGAGGTGAAGTAGAAAAGAAAAGCAAGGTTACTTTTTAATAGAAGAAGTGCCTAGGTATTCTAATGTGATCTTATGTATATATTTTAAAGAAAAACCAAAAACGAAAACAAAAAATAGAGAAATGTACAGAAATATTATGACACACCAGCTTACACCTAAATCTCACTACTCAGATTTAGAAAGTTTTTTTTTCTTTTCTAAATTGGCTTTAGATTTAAAATATATGTGTGTGCGCGCGTGCGCGCGTCAATACCAGAAATAAAACGTTTGAAAATAGTGGATATTAGTAGTAGTGCCCTTTTTAAACTGACTTATCGGTCTTTATACCGAGTACTAATCTCTTATTGGTTCTAGATTATGGTTTAATGTGGTTATACCATCTCTTGTTTGTTTTGAAATAACCACATTTACTGAGCTTTTTTTTTCATGCTTTAAGCCTTTGATTAAAATTGTGTTTGGTATAGTTTATGCAATTCCAGTGGCTCTCAAAATTTAGCATGCGTAATAATCATTTAGGGAGTTACTTAAAAGTACAGATTTCCTGGCCTCTCTTAAAGATTCAGGGGTTCTAAGGTAGGACGTGAGCAAAGTAAGTTCTTTAAAGAAAAGATTCTCATGCGAGGGGATTGACAAATACACTTTGGGAGATACTGCAGTGCCCCATATAGGAATTATCCTTGGTCAGAAAACCAGAAGACTGCCCTCCATGGAATCATTTTTCTTTTTTTATTCTTTTGGAAATTCTTGTCTGAAGCAGCTGTGAATCTGGGGACACGCATAGAGATGCATGTTCAGAGTCACTCTGCTAGTGGTACGGGAACTCTGTCTCTTTTCAGTCCTTCCCAGTGTTCCTGGAATAACCAGGCTAACACCCTCGGTGGAAGTACAATCCACGCTGAAACCAGAAGTGTAGACCATGAAAAAAATTCCTGCTAAGGTATATTTCCATTATTTTATTCCTGACTTCTAATGATTGTTTTAAAACGATTCCTCCAAACAACTATTGTGAAATGAAAGTAAGTAGAGCATGGCATGTTTAAAATATAAGTTTTTAATGAAAATAAGGTAAGGGATAAAGAAAAGTTGTAGAACACTGTGAAAATCTGAGGCATCAGGAAAGATTTCTTTTTTTCTAACTTTAAGGAATTTAAGAGAGATTGGACCTAGGCATTTTTCTTGTTCTCAGCCAGATTTATTTCCCTTTCGTATTTATGAGCGATATCAAGTGTTTTAATGTTGTGGATTTGTCCTGAATCCATTAATAAAGTGGCTTCCTGTCTTAGCTTAGGTAAGCTATTCACCTAATTTAGGAAATAACTGATCCATGTTTTGAGACAAAGCTCTTTTGTTTAAAGGACCTTAAGATTAGAATGACAACCAAGGGACATTTGACCCAGATCCCAGAAAGTCCTGAGAATGGATTTTCTCTGTTTAGCACATGGCTGCGGCTGAAAACATTAAAGCAGAAGAGAAATGTCCAGGAGGAAAGCTCTCACGGACCATAGCAGAAGTAGCAGAACTGATATATTCTTTCCAACAGCCTTTGTTGATACTCCTCAAAGGAACAGATGGATTCTAGTTAGGTGTTTTGGTGAGTTTCGTTAGGAAGTTGACTCAGGTCTGTATTGTTTGTAGAAGCCAGACAGAGGGCAGGAGTCCTACTCACAAATCTTTAGCAAGTGTTGAAAGCTGAGTCATGTCAGACGTGTAAATCCTGTTGCAACAAACAGCACGCGTTTGCTTCTTTTGGACAGATACAGAAAGAAAAATTTAGATGTAAACTGAATATCAAAACGGAGTCTGAATGAAATGAATGAAAAGCATGGTGTGGGACACTTAAAATCTCCCTTTCTGCCCTTTAGGGGTCCCACTCTACCTGAAAGATTCCCTATTCTTCCCCTCGCCATACCCCACCAGCCTCACTCTCATCCATCAGAAGGAATCAACAGGAAACGTCAGGACCACATCCGAACTCAAAGGGTAAATTATATGATGTATACCCCTTGGAGAAAGGTGTACCCTAAACTCTAAGACGAGCATTACCTTTGTACTGAGAATGGTTAAAATGGTCTAAAAATGAGCAATGTTTAAAGAGATATAACCTATCTTTGCTGAATTTCAAGCTGCTGTTAAAGATAATATGAATGTGTTTCGGAAAGTCAGTGTGATTCAAGTGAGTAACAAAAGCAGCTTTCCAAATGAACACTATCATGGCATCTCAAGGGCCTCAAAAATACATGCATAGGTTTGTCGAGAGCCTTTATAAAACATATAATTTCTGTTTAATAACTCATTGGTTGGCAGAAAATTCTTCAGTGATTTTTTTTTCCACGAACACAGAGAGCCAGGGTGTTAAATGAAGAGTAAAATTTAGGGGCTGAGACTTCGATCTGGCCAGCCTGGACCATATACCATCATGAATGGCACGTGTCTCATCTCGCTCCTGACCTCTGTCAGTAAACATCTGACTGGTGGAACTGGTGAGGACCTGAATAGTAAATATTTTACAAGGGGAAATGGGAACTCCTCTTTGCTCTGTCTTTCCCTTACATTAAACATAATAATTTATATTAACTGGGAACCAGGTAATTCTCTATTTACCCTGTCAATAATTAGTCATCAGTTTGAATCCTAAATCCTGCTTATATCACAAATAGGACACACTTCTCTTTCTTTCTCTTTTTTTTTGGCCAGATTGGGATAAATTTACAAATTGGCTAATGGAGGATTCAGCCCTCAACTGAGAAAAATTGGAAGCCTTAGGTTATATATGGTGCATACGGATAATTCATTCTCTGATAACAATGGCATCGACAGAGTAATCTTTTCTCCTCTTCTCCTTCCCATCAAACTCCATCTCTCTTTAAGTGACGGAACGAGTGAGACCCTAGGCTGGGCCGTGGATTCCCCGCTGCCCAGCTTTCAGAGCACTTGGTGGAGGCTTTCCTCTTTTCCTCTGAGGGGCAACAGCTGGTTTTCATTATGTGTCAGATTATCATACACACCAAAAAGAAAATGGCCAAAATGAATATGAAAAGGAGCTCTGGTAATACTGTGGTTTGTTCCTGGGGGTGTCAAGGTGAAGAATCCATCCTGTCCTTCAGACCACTGTAAACTTAATCCGTTTCAGCATACACAGGAGTGAAATTCAGCAGTGTTTTCTTAAGAATCTCTGTCGCTTTTATTTACTGTGGGAGAGGCCCCTTGGTCTTTCTTTCTTCTTCCTTTGGTGTAACACTAATGCACTTTATATGTCCTTTAATCTCAGTTCCAGTTCTGTCAATATTTGAGCTTATCTTAAAACGAAGAGCTCCAAAGGAGGGTCAAAGAAAGTAAATTCTCACTCCGGAAGGCAAATAACAATTATTTCATTAAACATCCAAATCACAAAGCACCCCTTGGACCACATTTTGACATAAACAAGAGGGTGCAGTTTCCCCCAAATCCCTCCTTTTTTGATGAACATTTAAAAAGTCCCAAGTTTTCTAATAGGGGGCTAATTTTCTGAAAATATATCGTTCTACTAACAAATTCAGTGACAAATAACTGTAAGATCTCTGTGTGTGTCTCTATCTTTGGAATGTCTATTCCTGATGATGAGAGATGGGTAGTAGGGACCCAGGTATTGATCCCAGGTTGGCCCTCTGTGCTTCCCTAATAAAACACCCCTGGAAAGAGAAGCTCATCAATTCACATCTCTCACAGAAGCCAAGCAATTCGTATCGCCCTTTGGTCCTTCACACTGTGATGCAGACAGAAATACAGACTCAAGTTTAGTCCACGATTATGCATCCGCCAGAGCCGCCATTGTTGTTCAGCCTGTTTAAACAGCTATTTTTTTCCCCATGAGCTTCTACTTTCATAAACTCTGAAGACTGTGTTCTCGTAATAAAAGTGAACTCAACCTCAACCAAAGCGTTGGATTAAGACACACTTTTGGTTCACCTACTGTAGCTTTTCAAACAATAGGCGGGTGACCAGGTATGGCAGGTAGCTGTTTGCTGTTAAGTGGGGCTTTCACACTCTCTGTAGGGCAGGAAAATACACACACACACACACACACACACACACACACACACACAGACAAACATGTACACAAACATATACTATTAAAAATGGAGGTGCCAGAAGGTTTTTCACACTCTCCCTTCCTTCTGGGTTCTAGCAGGGAGAGTAAAGAGAGGCAAACATTCTTTTAGCATAATAACTTAGGGGATTGTTCATACAGACAGTGTGAAAATTCAGTTGGTTTGCAGATTCCACACTTTGAGGGCAGATTCCACACACTGTCTCTTTTCTTTTTTCCTTCTTTTGACTTTTACGCCATTGGTGACTCTGGCTCCACCCTGCTGGGAAGCAATTAGCGCTGAAGGCATGACAACCAGCACAGAAGTGGCAAAAGGGCCATAAGAGTGGGGAGCAAAAAGGAAAAGGAAAAAGAAGGAGGGGGCCATGGGGAGCTAAATAACGGAACCTGGAAGTAGGGGCAGCTTCCTCTGGGTGATGCTAATGGGATAGCTCTATGGGGACACCAAAGGTCAAGTACTACTAAGAGCTTGAATTTGCAAAGAAACTAAAAAAGTCAAATCTAGTGGAAAAGGAGAGAGTACCGTCCAGTAGAACTTTCTGCAACGGGCAATATCCTATAATCCATACTGTCCCAAGTAGCGGCCGTTAGCCACCACGGGCTGGTGAGCACGTTCAATGCGGCTGAGCAATTTTGGGGTGAAACCGAGTGTTTTATTTAATTAATTTCATGTAACTTGAGTAGCCACATGTGGCCAGTGACCACCATACTGGGCAGTGCAAGGGCAGAACAGTCACTCAAGGGACCCATCTCTTCTTGTGAACCTTCTGGCAAGGTGATACCAAGACATGAATCCCAAAGAAAGGATTGTTATATATATTATTATGGAGACTTTGTAAGCACCTGGCTAATATAAAGAGCATTTGTGAGATGGGTTTCCCTTCTAGTCTATAGTAGGCCTGGATGTATTAATAAGTGTAGATATGCAAACAAAATGGTATCAGAGCTATCCCAGCAGAAGGCATGGTGAGCGAAGGGTACGGAATCAGATGTAACTGACCTTCCATCCTAATCGCACCACTTTTTGTTCCGTGACCTTGGGCAAGACACTGAATCTATAGCATCCTTTCTTTTTTCACTTGCCAAGACGGAATTAATATGCCCCTATTCCCTTGAGTGTTATGACGATTAAATGAAGTGAGTTTACCGAACATTATAATAGTTACTTTTCCCCTTTTGGCTACTTCTGGTGTTTAATCATAGACAATTTATCCCAGGGTCATTAGAGACTTAATATAATAACAGTAATGATAATTACAACAACTAGAACAACAATGACAGTAAATTCAGTTAGCAATTCATTTTATTATATTTTGTTTGCACCAGCTAATTAGCTTTGCTGTAACGAAAACCTCAAAATATAACGGTTTAAAGAAGAAATTTATTTCCTTCCCATATTCCTGCCCTGAGTTGAGCAATTCAGGTTGCTGGGGTAGCTCAGCTGCATGACACCCTTGAAGCTCTCCATTTTCTTCCTGTCTTGTTCCCCACGATCCCCTAGAGCGGGCAAACTGCAACTCAAAGCTCAAACACAGCCTACTGTCTGTATCTGTATATAAAGTTTCACTGGAACACAAACACATCCATTCGTGTCTGTGTTACCTATGGCTGTTTTGAGGCTGCAAGGGCAGAGCTGAGTATTTCAGCGACCTCATGACTACCGAGTCTGAAATATTTATCATCTGACCCCTTAGAGAAAAGTTGGCAAGCCCTTGCCCTAGAGTTCTGTGGTCATCGGCGTGCCCAGAGCTGGAGCACAGACTCGCCCATGTGCCAGGGAGGGCACAAGGCAGCAGTCTTTTTAGGAGAGGCAGAAGTTGCACACGTAACTTATTTTTCCCTATTTCATTCGTTTTTTTTTTATTCATTCAACAAATATTGGAACACCCATTTGTGCCAGCCGCAACTTCAGCTACTTGAAAATCTCATTGGTGAAAATTAGGTCACATGGCAACCACCAACCACTAGAAGGTTCAGGAAAAAAAAAAAAGTGACTCCAGGTGAGGCTATGTGGCCAGCTTAAGTTCATTATTATTATTTTTTCTATGTTTTAGCCACACTGCATAGCACGTGGGATCTTAGTTCCCCAACCAGGGATGGAACGCATGCCCCCTACAGTGGAAGAGCGGTGTCTTAACCACGGGACAGTCAGGGATGTCCCTTAAGTTCATTATTATTAACTGTCCACTTTGCAACTATAAAGTGTTACCTGGCAATGAGATCATGTGAGTAAGGAAAAAAATAGGGAATAGCTAGCCCTGGAGAAGAACGAGGATAGAAAGCAAGACATCAAAAAGAATATTTTCATGCGATTAAGGTTCCATAATAGAAGATTGGGCTTCTTAAGTAATAAGTGTTTATCAAGCTTCTGCTATATTCCCAGCTTCGGGAATATAGTGGCGAAAAAGCCATGTGGCCTCTATGGATTTTGAAATACAGCAACCTAGTTAATATCTGAGAAGATAGTGTGATGTCTCTAAGACCCTTACTTCATACAGGGAAGAGCACGTACTGTTCCTTTCCCAACTGAGCAATAAGTTCCCTCCTGAGTAAGAAGTTGATTTTATATAAAGACAAACTAATATCTGCTTCATCAGCTTCTTTTCTCTTAAGTCTGAGCTACACTTTTATTCTTTCAAAGGCAAGAAATAAAATTCCAAACACAGATAATGGTCGACATGTGATTTCCCATACAGAACTTATAAACTAATTAGTATTCTGGAAACAGCATATCTTATATACTGTTTCAGAGAAGCAGTCCACTGAATTTATAATGTTGTAAGGATGTGGCCACTGACTGACTAGTTTGTGGCTAATATTGTTATAATTACAGTAGAAGCAATACCAAAACAACTGACACGAACCAAGTGTTTTCATTTACAAGTCAATTTTATAAAAAGTATCTGATTTGATCCTCACAGGAACCACATGACATAGATATGATTTAATAGATTAAGGAGATAGGAAATGAAGATGGAAATCTGAAATCTGATCTCTTAATTCTGCCCCTGACATGCATCTCATTTGTTTGAAAAATGAAAACTAACAAGGATGAAGCCTAAGAAGGGAACTGTGTATAAATTTAGATCTGGCTACAATAGAATTTGTTACAATTTGGATAGAAGTCTACAATATAGGGCCTCCCCGGTGGCACAGTGATTAAGAATCCTCCTGCCACTGCAGGGGACACGGGTTCGAGTCCTGGTCCAGGAAGATCCCACATGCCGCCGAACAATGAAGCCCGTGTGCCACAACTACTGAACCCGAGTGCTGCGACTACTGAAGCCCATGTGCCTAGAGCCCGTGCTCCACAACAAGAGAAGCCACTGCAATGAGAAGCCCGTGCACCGCAACGAAGACCCAACACAGCCAAAAATAAATAAATTTATATAAAAAAAAGAAGTATATAGTATATAATAAAATAGAACAGAAGAGAATGAGGAAAGCCAGGACTCTGAATGAAGCATGTGCTCATTTAACTTCTGGGTGTCCAGTGAATCATGATATCTGGAAATGGGACCCAAGACACTGGCCATTTAATGAACCACCAAGGTGATTTTGATCAATAGTCAAATTGCAGGGCTATAATCTAAGAGGCTTCTGGAGTCCTGGGTTAAAGTAAAAAGGATATGACACGGATCCTGGCACTTGGAATGGAAAAGAGAAAGGTTTGTGAACATTATTTCATTTATTTATGAACAAATATTTACTAAACGTGTATGATATGCCAGGTCCTGTGCTAGGTGCTGGGAGACAATGGAGAACAAAAGAATTGAAGCTTTTCTACTCCCGAAGTTTACACTCAAGATAAACATGTCAAAAGAAGCAAAGAGAGCCATGATGACAGACTGGACCAGAACAGTAAAACAGCGGAATTGTTTCTGAATGGCTCTAAAATGTCTAATACTGAATATTAGGGAAAGCGTGCTTTCCTTTAAAAGGAGGAATCAAGAAATGTACTTATGATGTTGAGAAATATGTTCCTTTCAATTTTGTCCAGAGTGGGTTTCAGGTGATATAAGGAGATGTTAAATTTAGGATAATCTCTGCAAAAGTAAGAAGGTAAGACAAGGGCATGGGTTGGGTACAGGCCTGGGAAGGCAGATGCTCTGAAGAACAACAGGTGAAGCCACGCAAGTGAATGAACGGATCTAGAAAGTGACGCTGTAAAGAGAAGAAGACTGACTGTCGGCTTTCATACTCAGAGATAAGAAGCAAGAGAAAGAAAGAAAAAAAGAAAGAAAGGAAGAAAGGAAGGAAGGAAGGAAAGAAAGAGAGAAAGGAAAGAAGGAAGGAAGGAAAGAGAGAGAGAAAGAAAGAAAGGAAGGAAGGAAGGAAGGAAAGAGAGAGAGAAAGAAAGAAAGGAAGGAAGGAAGGAAGGAAAGAAGGAAGGAAAGAGAGAGAGAGAGAAAGAGAGAAAGGAAGAAAGAAAGAAAGAAAAAGAAAGAAAGAAAGGAAAAGCGGTAATATTATGCAAAGACAGAAACAAGGATAATAGCAGAATGAGAGCAGAAAGGGCAGAATTAGGAAACTGCATAGCTGGAAACCATGAAGGAAGAATTTCAAGGATGGAGCTGAGGTCACAGAGAGCCAACAAGCATAAGGACTGGGGAGGGCCATTTGAGTAAGTCAGACTTAACACGTTTGACTGCAGATCTAGGAATGTGATGGGAATGGAAGGGAGATTTCAGAGTACGGGATGGCGAATAGGCAGATAAAATTAAGGGGCAGCAGATCCAGGCTAGCCAGTGAAGAATAAAAATTAAAAGTTGCTCAAAGACCTATTAGGTTAAAGTTAAGAGGCCGTAGAAGACCTGAGCATTACTGAAAAATAGAAACAAAAAAAAGTCCATTTAGAGGAAGTAACAGAAAATTATAGAAAAAGAGTGGACAATTCTATAAATGGGGAAGAAATGGGTCCAGCGGAGCGTTAACCATTAGGAATATCATGGCATTTCAAGTCCTTTTATTCTAAAAATAGATCACCTAGATCTATTCAAACACAATTGTTAACAGTTTTACTTTCATTTACTTGTTTTAGCTTCCGAACTGGGAAAGAGGTCAGCTTTCAGACCACTAGGCGTTGCAATGACATTACCAAGGTAAAATCTTCCAGGCTATGTAAATGTGCTTATGTGTGGTTTCCCCGGGTGGCCATCTAACCCCCTCAGTATTTTTTCCACCAGGTGGCAATGCCCCCTTACTGCTGAAGAACTGAAAACAGCATGGTGTTCTCAGTGAATAATCTGGATTTCTGAAAGGACGTTCTGACAACTGTCTTTGTTTAGAAAGGTGACATTTGCATCGGAGTTGCCTCCTGGAAAATCCATTACAGATTCCCAGACTGCTGATCATATACAACCTGAACAGAGAGGGAGGGGGACAGAGAGCTTCATGTCAGAAGAAGGTCACCTGATGTCTTGAGCTAACAGTGAGTTCATCTAGAAAGAAGGAAAAAAACTTTTCATCATCTGGAATCTGGGGAGCATTTGGGCAAAATAATAGAATTTCTGAGACAGTCTTCAGAAAGAAAGAATGGCTGAAATAAGAGAGAACACGAAGTGAGGGGGGAAGGGAAAGATCAAGGGATTCATAAACATTTCTAAATTAGTAAAATCAATATATGTTTAATAAATGGATGAAAGGAGAGTGAAAAGAGACCCATATACAACCTGTTAGCATCCAGTCCTCCAGAAGTTGCTGAAAGCATGAAAGGAAACGTTATTTAAAAATCAAGTTTAGAGTATAGAGCAGGACAAGGGTCCGCAAACCATGGTCCACGGCCCAAATCTGGCCTCCTACTCATTTTCTCAAATAAAGTTTTGTGGGACCAGCCGCTCTTATTCATTTGCATACTGTCTCTGGCAGCTTCTATGCCTTATAACAGCAGAAGCACGTATTTGCCACAGAGACCAGCTAACCGGCAAACCCTAAAATACTATTTGGCCCTCTACAGTAAAGCTTGCCGATCCCTGGAGTAGTGTTTAAAAGCATGAGTTTTGGAACCAGAGGAATCTCAGTCCCAGTTTTAATCCTTAAGAGCTGCCTGACCCTGAACACATTGTAAGGATTAAAGCAAGTTCTGAAAACACTTCGCACACTGCTTGTACCTAGAAATCACATCACCCATCACTGTCTTTCCCTCATAAACTAAATGAGAAGCTAATTTCCTCAACCCCACCAGCCTTTAAACACCAAAACCAAAGTCCTTTGTCATTTACAGAGCCATGAAACAAACTACCTCTCTTTCATTCTCATGAGGATGTTTTCTCCAAGTAACCCCTCTCTGTTTAAAGGCCTGGGGCCTGAATCTTCAAAATGCAACAGTAGTGAAAAGTTGAGAGGATGCGGGGCATGTGTTTGGAGGGGACGCTGCGTGCTTCTGACACTGGCTATCCCAGGTCTAAATCTTGCTTACAGAGCCTGTAAAGATGGTTTGAATGTTTCTCATTCTAGCGTCTAACGGATCCAGTGCTTAGCTGCCAGTTAAGGCCTTTGGCAAACGCCTGTAGGAGAAACATCTAAATGTAAACTGTGAATCACTGGAAATGGGAACTCTGTCAAAATAAGGGAATTAAGTTTTCATTAAAGGTGTGGTAGCTTAATTTTCTGCGCCAGCCCATAATGATCAGGGCTGGCACTAAATGCTCAACTAGTGCAAACCCACCCAAACTTGGCAGAATAAATGACCCCAACCAACCCAGCCACTTGGCTTTCTCCCTGGGTTAAATGCGCTTAAATTAGTAAAAATTGCGTTTGGACGGTGGGCCTTTCTTGTCTTCTAGATTGGAGCTGTATTGTATCAACACCATAAAGACAAAAAGCGGAGAAGACTCTGCTCGTGGGCTGGTGTGCTTGACCTCTTCAGGTGAGAAAAGTTGCCACCAGAGTTGCAGGGTCTTTGGGACCACATTGGCCATGGCACAGAGTCAGTGGGAGCGGGCAGAACGTGACAGTGGCCCACCCTCAGACACACAGACCTTAAAAGTGAAGTGAGGTTCTCGTGGGCACGTGGCAATGCATCAAAACACAACGTAGGGCTTCCCTGGTGGCGCAGTGGTTAAGAATCCGCCTGCCAATGCAGGGGACACGGGTTCGAGCCCTGGTCCGGGAAGATCCCACGTGCCACGGAGCAACTAAGCCCGTGCGCCACAACTACTGAGCCTGCGCTCTAGAGCCCACAGGCCACAACTACTGAGCCCGTGTGCCACAACTACTGAAGCCCGCGCGCCTAGAGCCCGTGCTCCGCAACAAGAGAGGCCACCGCAATGAGAAGCCCGGGCACCGCAACGAAGAGTAGCCCCCGCTCACCGTAGCTAGAGAGAGCCCGCGCACAGCAACAAAGACCCAATGCTGCCAAAAATAAATTAAAAATTTATTTAAAAAACCCCACAATGTATTTGCTACTTTCTGTGAGGAGCAGAGATGTTCCTAGTAATAGCAAGGGAAGCTGTATCTGGTTCAACTGATACTTTCTTAAATCATTCAATATGTCTGAAGCCTATTCTACACGTATGATGTACACAGATGAATTTATTCACCCGAGATTCACCGAGAACTTTTCTAAGTGCCCTGGGTAGAAGATGAGTTCTATGAGTTCTGCCCTCATAGAACTTAGGTTCAGGTACAAGAGATAGGCTTCAATACAAAGAGTTATAATATGGTTCAAATAATGGTAACTGCAGGATGAAGGCTGGGTACTAGGTAAGCAGAGAAAGGAGTTAAAGCAATTAAGTAATGCTTCACCAAATAGGGATGTTGGATCTGGACCATGAAAGGTATAGCAATGGTGAAATGTAGTATTACTCCCATGTCCTCTGTCCTCCTTTATATTTTACAAGAAGAGAACTGAAGAGTTACTAAAAAATAATAACAGCTACAGATACATATTCTTCTCTCCTTTTCTTAGCCCTGTTGGATTTCCTTAAAATCCAGATGAAACAAGTGGCCTTTTGGAAAAGACCTTTTCAGGAAAATGGTGTACCTATGTTTTCACGACACGCAAATTATTTCTTTGAAATTTCTGTCAGTCAGGCGTAAATGGACAAGAGGAAACATGATGTAAATCCTCTGATACCAATTATCTTTACGGTTACACTGGGGTATTAGCAGACCTGGCAGCCCTTTTATTACAAGAAAAAGGCATTGGGAAGTGACCACTGACCACACTTAGTTAGGAAAAAAAGGCATAATTGGGATTAAGTTTTTCAACGTATGTTTTATTGTTTGCTTATTTATTTTTTGTCATTCAATCTTCACGGTTAAATTAATTGATGTATCTATAGCAACTGATGGTCATTTTGTCTTTCACAACAGAGCTGGCCTAAATAATATTTCCTAACCATTATTAAGTCAGAATCAATGAGTTGTAAAAGGTTATGTTTTAGGCAATCTAATAAACATCTACTGAGCACCTGTAATGTGTAATGTAACAGGCGATGGATACAAGAGAAACAGTTATGATCACGATAGACACAAACCGTTACCTTCTTCATCTGATGCAAGAAACAGACATTTTATGGTCAGAGTGATGATTTTTAAAAAGTCAAAGCCAAAAAGATTCTCAACTAGGATGTGAAAGAGGAAGAAAATTACAATTGAATGGAAAGTGGGGATGTGGCTGAGAATGGAAAGAGCAGAAAGGACATAATTAATAGAGAATTGGCTTAAATTTTATTGGCAGGGAGAATTTTTCACGCTTTCACTATAGCCTTCGGGCTTTGGCTTAACTAAAGGATTCACACCAAAGTACTTGCAGTTTAAGAGGAAAAAATATATAACAAAACGAGTTAATATGGGAAATATTAACTGTTATTAATATTAAATATGAATATGGTGAGAGGAGGCTAAAAAAAAAACCCAACCCTTAATCATAAAAAATGGGAAAAGAAAAAGGATGATTGTTTTAAAAATATAAAAAGTTAAAAAATCCTTTCTATAAAGTTTTCCCTACCATAGAAATTTCAGCCTCAGATAATGGGAGCCTACTTTCCCCCCCACTCAGTTCACGCCTCCCCCCAACATCTTCTGTTGCCTGAGTTCTGCACTGGACTCTCATTCTTTGGATACAGCAGAAAATGTTGCCTACTTCCACTTTTGGAGGTGTTAATGCATTTTCTTGGATAATATTTATAGAGAAAACTCAAGGAGAAAAATTTGTTAATCAAAATACGAAAGCTATTTCTAGAGTTAATTCTTAGTAGCCTTTCTAGTTTTAACCTGTGGCTGTTTAAGGGGAAAAACTGTGCCCTTTTCCAGCTTCTACATTCACAGTGTGAGATACCAGGCCCTGCATACATGGGAGTAGGTTTGAGAAGTCTCACATAGGCTCTGATTCCTACAAAGGTCAGAGGTTTGCTGTAAAGTAGAATTTAGGAAGCATTTTTAAAAAGTGTAATAATGTTAAAATCATGCGAAAGGTGTAATATTTAGACTCCACAGAGGTCTTCCTTCAAGGTTTACCCACTTAAGATTTATGTCATTATGTGTCAAATAGGAAGCGGACTTGTCGCTTTTTTGGTTGGCTGTTTCTCCTTCAGTGTTATTGCCAGGCAAACTTTATGGCACTGGAGATAGTAATAATATCAACAAATAACAATACTTATTTTGTGTTTCTTTACTAACTATCCATTGAGAAAATCAAAACCTTTACAAAATTTTCTCAGAGAAACTTCCAAACCTTCAGTGAGAGGAATACCGGGTATTCTTATCTTCTACGGGTCATAAAAAGAATTGTATTTGCTGAATATGTGCAAGATGTGGTTCTAAGACCTTTACGGCAGCTCAGGCTCCAGGAACACCACACGGGTAATTGTGCCAGATTATCTCTATAGACAGAAGCAGAAGCTAAGATGAGAAGCAGTTAAATAATGCGGTCCAAGTGACCAGCTGGTTAGTACTGGAGCCCAAATCCCAGCCCAGGCAGTTTAATTCTTGTGCATTGAACCATAAGAACACGCTGTAGAAATAGGTCAACACACACTTGACAGTGACATCATGACCTGGGGTCCTGTGCTTCTTCTTTCTTTCCCTTTTTCCTTAGTATAAGAGGAAAGTAACACTCAGTGCAAAACCCCAGAAAACTTAAGAAAATCATCGGAGTACACGTCGGCACTACCTAAATGACTAGTGATTGTACAACCTCTTAACATGTTAGACTGCTGGGTGTCATTTAGTTTTCTAATATATAAGTGTATTAACGATATTGTCATCTTATTGTAGCCTTCCTTTTTATTTATGAACATATTCTCAACACAGTCTTATGACTATAAATGTTCTTCTAAATCAGAGATAGGCAATCTCTTGTCCACAGGCCAAACGTGGCCTGTCATCTTTTCTGTAAATAAGGTTTTATTGCAACGCAGCCATGCCTGTTTACATGTTGTCTATGGCTGCTTTCACGAACTACATTGGCAGAGTTCATAATTGCAACAGAGACTCTGTGACCCACAGACACCAAAATATTTACTATCTTGCCAACTCCTGATCTACTTCTTGATTTCCAATAGCTATTCTAATATGGTTATAACAAAATTCCACAGTAGTATTTAAGTAAGTAGGGGTGTGGCATACTTTTAATGTTTTCATGGAATAACAAAACTTCCTGCTGTTTGGGAGAAGAAAAAAAATTGGGCCAATATCTCCTATAACTGAATAAAAATGCATTAAAACACTTATCACGGGTTTCCTAAGAAAAACAATATAGGGTGAGAATACGATCTATCAACTCATTTATAAGCCAGACAGGATAACAATAGTTATACCTGGACTGTCCATAGCAAACTGAGTTCTGTGGTCACGCCCTACCGTTTAACAATCCAATCATCATTTTCTCATGTCAACTAAGTCTCCAACTACACTGTTTTCTGGCAACTGCCTTCCAATCTTCTCTTTTCTCACCACTAGCTTCTCCTTCTTTCTTTCTCTGAATATTCCTCTAGAAGAAAGTAACCTTCATCCCAGGTAACTGGGCACCCATCCTGCCCCTGCCCTTCCTGCAAATGCTCTCCCTGTGCTGCAAGCAGAGCAATCGCATGTGTTTTTACAACTAATCCCTAAGATCTTCATGCCTTCTCTCTTGATTCTTGACAATGTTCTCTGCACAGTTTGTTCACTAGAGAGTACATGAGTTTTATGTGGTGCTAGAGCTATTAAAGTGAACATTCTGAGAAAGAAGGGGGGGAAAAAGTTAAAGAAACAAGGAGTTTCTTTCCCCAAAATGCTCCATGGTGGCTCCAAAAGGGCCCCTGCTCGGAAATGCTGAATCTTGTGTATGAACCCTTCAATGGCAAAGAAAAACAGGCCACCCTTATTAGAAATTTTCTACAGCTAGAGATGTAACATCATAGCTAAATGCAGTCGGAGACAGGGCGAGCAACAAAAGCCAGGAGCCCAAGCAGTCTAGTCGGCTCTGAAATTCGATTCAGGCACCAGACTATGAATAGATTGAACTAGTTCTCGCCAAATGAAAAGGTAGATTTTGGCACTGTCTGAATTCTTTTGCGGGGGAGGGGGTATTCTATATGTGGAGTCCCGGCACACGCTGAAGGGATATGAAAAGGAGCTTTTCATATTCTATAACTACTCAGTGTATGTTAAGGGAAAAAAAAATCAGTTAACCCAGTAAATGCCAAAAAAAAAAAAAAAAAAATCCAGCCTCTTTTTACTACCTAGAGCATCCAAGTTCTTCTATTCACCTTATTATATAATGCAAGCTTTTCCATTATTCAGAATGACACAGCACCAACCACGAATAGCCAAGTAGCTACCCATGTAAACTTATGACTAAATCGCTTACATCTGACCCAGTCCCTTTCTGGAGGAACTGTGTTATGGCAAGAGGCTCAAATCCCACAGCAGGTAAACAGCACGTTGTCAGTAAGGATATGGAAATCAAATTTTAATTGTCCTGAGGTCTCTCAGATTCCCCTTCCTTTCCCGGTGAGGGGGGCAATGTGCGCCACTGACACAATGAACTTCAATTTCCTTCTGTTTCCTTAGCGTCGGCCCTCAGAGCACTATAATTCTAGACTTTGTGATGAGAAACAAAGATGAAAACAAATGGAAATAAATGACGGAGCACGGGGATCCCTTTCTACCACCACCGTGTAACCTGGTTCTCCTCAATCTCCAGTCTTGTGCCACTTTGTTTTAATAAAATTTTCCAAACTGTCCTCTGTTAAAACATACTGTTCTAACACCCAAAAGCTAACCATATTGAAAAGCTGCCCTAAGGCTATTCGATGCACACAAAAGAGGATTCAATAAAAACACATTTGATTAAAAAGACACCTGTTGCTAGAAATATCATAAGCGACTTTTGATAACTAACTCTCTTTTTAGCTACAACACGGTGCTTCTGGATAGACTGAAAGACTAATATTCAAACAAATCTGCTTCTGTTCCGTATGTGTGTTGAGTGAGTCCTGCACTGAAGTTCTGGTGTTTTCAGCAGAAGAATGTAAAGTTTAGTCTGTGCACAACGAGAAGGGAGGACTGTCAGACCCTGCATCTCTAAAGGTTATGTGGTGAGGTGTCGAGGGCCCAAGTTCAAGGCTCTGCCACTTGACGGCTGCATGACCTTGATCAAAGGTCCTAATCTTTCCAAGACACAGGTTCTTCATCTCAACATTAAGGTAACGATACTAATCTAATGAGATTTAAAAACATAGTAGATAATATAAGAAAATTTTCCATTCAAAATACATTCGATGAGTATCATCTATATGCAAGTCACTGAGGGGGGAATAATAAATGGGAAATCGTTTCTACTCAAAAAGAAATGACCCTTCCAGAGCAAGCACACAGCTATAGACGTTTCTGAACTTAGTAGAGGCTAGTCAGGGGCAAGGAAACAGAATGGAAGAGGAAAAGTGAGTTTCTTGGGTGTCATGTGGGAAAAGTACAAATAAAAATAATAAATAGTACAAATAAAAAGGTGCTTTGCCTTTTAATTCAGCTTTTCTCTTAGGATAGGAACTTTCCTTACCTGATGGCATAGAGCTTTGACTAACATTCACTTTAAAATAAAACCAGGTTATATTGGTACATTCACATAAATTATAAAAATCTAGTTGTTTAATATGTTGTGATGGACTAACTGTATTCCTAAAGCCGGGGATTAAACCAATTTATATCAGTGTTTACTATGTCACTTGGATAAGCAGTATTTATAGTATTCTATATGGACTAAAAGTGAATTACAGTATCATAGGGTTTTAGTGTTGGAAAAGTCCATGGATTGATCTTGCCCTGCTCTCTATTTTGGCAACAAAGAACTTGTAAACACGGAGATAAAGTGTCCTGCAAAGTAACAAACTCAAGTAACAGGGATAAACCCTATTTGCATACTTTTGTCTACTCATTCCTTTAGCTCATGGCTAAATCCCCAATTCCTTCAAATTCCTATTTATATTATCAAATGTTTCAAAAAGATATTTACTCTATAGAAATGCAGCAATATTTTGAATCTTGCTTAAAGTTTTATTTTGATCTTTAAGTTTAGTTAGAATAAAAACCTCTCAAATCCTCCTTTTCTTTGGCAACTTTAGGCTTTCTGGGTTAAAAAAGTAATTAATTAATTTTTGAAAAAGTTCGAAAGTCACTCTAAATCACCCATTCTTAAGGAAATATATGTAGACAAAATTATGGGTAGCATAGGCTACTAAAAGAGATGGCGCGCAAAAAGAGGGAAGTAAGAGGAAAACATTATTAGCTTTTCCTTTATACATCCTTGGTATGTTACTCTTGGTAGGATGCATACTTTTTGCTTATCTAAATGAAAATAAAGGCAAATAATATTTTCAAAGATACAAATTTGAATGGTAAGAAAATTGTGCAGACTTCAAATTGGAGAGTGGTAATAAATATCTGTCAGAATAAATGTCTCCTGGTTGATGGGATAAGAATGCCAGCAAAATCATATCAAATCTTGAACACACGCATACGATTCTCCCAAGATTTGTGTGGTGTCTTCAGCTCATGAGTGAGCTGGTGAGAGGGGTGGGAAACGAGAATAGAGAAAGTCTACGGGGCCAGGTGAACACCAAATGCCTTCCGGGAAAAAGAACATGAAATGGTGGAGCATCTCCGAGATGTAGGGTAGAGTGCGTGTGTGCGTGTGTGTGTGTGTGTGTGTGTGTGTGTGAGGGATGCTCCTATACATAATTCTGGATGGGTACTCTTTAAGATAAAGTAGGAGAAACAATTTGGTTTGAGATCCGCCAAACATGCCAGTGGACATTTTAATGGACTTGAGATTTAAAGCTTTCCTATAACGGAAACTAACATTTGGCCAAAGATTTCTTTACCTCCCATAATCACTTAGAAGGAACCAGACGCTTGTACTTCACAAAGGGTGTATTAACCAGTATTAGATTAATAAAAACAGAAAATTATGTATCTCCTAGCTTCAAGTGAAATGGGAGAGGGGAGAATAGGGCATTTCGAATACCGTACTACCTACTAAATATAATTTTTACTTTATCATCTTAGGGAGACTGTTTTTCTCTTCATGCTCCACACTTCGAAAGAAGACCTACAGGAACTTTTTCCCCTAAGCCAAAGAGATACATTGATATTGATTGTATTGCATTAACTATTTAAACAAGTGGCCTACATCTTACCTTCTCCCTAAGATATGGATACGTTGGCATTATTCAAACCATCGTAGTATGCTATGACTGCGGAAATACTGGTTGTCGTCATTAAAATGAATATTTCTTGTTCCCAAACACTCTGTAAGGATCTGACAGTGAGAGAACTATAGGAGTGAGGAATTTCTCACTTCCCATGATTCAGTTAATAACGAGACCTGATTCCTATCTAAGATGTTGCCTATTGTTGATGACTTTTTTATGGTTTAAATATGTTTCACTTTCTTTTGCAATACGTGCATATGGACAAGGCGAAGTGATCTATGCTAACAGACTGACCCATGTATACAGCTCCATGCATTCTGTAGAATAAAGGGAAATTTTTGTAAAAGCTATCGCGGTAGGTATTTCACCCATATACATTTTTAAATACCACAAGGCTATAGACCACATGTGTACAGATAGAAAAACAAACATGAAAACTCTAGAGGTATATTTTGATTACAGATGCCAGTTACTTGTGGTTGGATTTTGCTCTGATTCCGTTCAGGTATGTGATCTAGGAAGCAGTAAAAGGGAGATGTTTAAAAAGTAAAATACAATAAAGAAGAAAATGTAAAAGAACAGCCGGACATGTGCATACGTTCGGTCTATTAGTGGTGACATACTGTGATGAAAGGGTCTAAGTATTTAGGTTATTTCATTAGCAGAGAAAATACACATGTCCTATTGTTTGCTTTCATTTGTGACACCACTGAGATTTTAGCCCAGATATCATTGCCATGTAATGGGCACTAAAGTGTTGTTACCAGGGCAACAGCTAGGAAGGTGATGTTACGATGGCATTGGGAGGGTCTCATCTCCTACAATGAACAGGCATTGACTTTACAAGAACAAATAAAAATTGAAAAGAAAGTCAATCCAGGAATGGAAAATGTATATAGCTATGTCTTTCTCTGATCTATTAAGTTCCCGGGATTCTATAATAGATCAAAAAACCTAAGTACAAAGTAAAACTATTCATTGCCTCCTCTTATTTGGTTAAGTTGACTGGAAAACCGGGTATAAAATAATTTGTTGGAACAAGCTCTATGATATGTTTAATAATAATGTTAGATAATGCTGACATAGCTAAAGTATGGGTTCAATATGGCACATATCGTTAGGGAGTGAGCATGAATACGTATGCGTGTGCATCTCCATACACATACGTGCAAACACAAATGTATTCATATACAGTAAGTTCCCTACATACCAATGAGTTCCGTTTTGAGAGTGCTTCTGTAAGTCCAATTTGTTCATAAGTCCAGCAAAGTTACCCTGGGTTCCCAACGAACACAATCGGCTATCTAGTACTGTACTGTAATAGGCTTATAATACTTCTCACACAACTAATGCAAACACAAAAAATAAAGCATTTTTCATCTCACAGCACAGTACCTTGAAAAGTACAGCACAACAGCTGGCATACCGGGGCTGCCATGGAGTTACTGACTGCAGGAGGGAGAGGAGGTGGGAGAGGGTAGAGCTGAAGGATCGTCAGCAATAGGGGATGGAGGGCAAGTGCAATTTCACTCGCGCCTGACATTGACGGCACAGGTTCTGGTTCCTTGTTGGATTCGATTCTGTCTACCCCCTTGAAAAAATGATCCAGTGATGTCTGTGTAGTAGCTCTTTTTTTTTTCTCGTCGTAGATGACCCGGTAGCACTGGGTTGCATTTTGAATGGCTGCTGCAACCTTCATGTACCGTTCTACGTTTGGGTCCTGTGCCTCAAAAACTAGCAGTGCCTCCTCAGATAAAGAAAATCCCCTTGCCATTTCCTGCGTTGTGAATCTCTTCGCTTTTCCCGTTACTTCTTCTTCCTCTTGTCTCTCTTCATCCTTTCTGTGGGGCTCCAATTCCTGGTACTTCTTAGCAGTACCAGCTACATCACTGCTGCTTTTACGCCTGCTTCCAGACATCCTGGGCTTGAAATAAAGATACTGTACTACTGTGTACTCTATACAGTACTGTACAGGAAAGTACACAAAGGCGCAACCACTTGTAGAGGCTGCACGCACGTGACAACGTACGCCAGACACGTGAACTAACTTATGTGATCGGACATGCGAACGCTTGTTTGCATCTTTGCAAGTTCGCAACCTGAAGGTTTGCATGTAGGGGACTTACTCTAGTCATTTTTGTTTCCTATAACTTGGAAAAAGGAATTAAAAAAAAAAACAGAACTGAATGTTCATTCTGTGCTTTGCTACAGCCATTTTGCTCGTAGTAAACTTACGGCCAAGATCTCCCAAGAAAAGTCTAATCAAAATGGAACAAAACACAGTAAATCTAACTAAATCGACAATTTTAATTGATAAATAATGTAATACAGTTAAGATGAAAGAGTTATTTAAAAGGAAATTATGAATATACTACATCTTATTACGTCCATAAGTATATTTATAAGATGATAAAAGGTCTCATTTGATGAAATCTAAATTCATGCCTTATTTTAAAAAATTATAGAAATATATGATATTTCCTTACCATGATAAAGAACATTTTCCTCAAAACTAAGAGATCAAAAGCAATGGAGGCACTTACACTAAAATCAGCAGGGTAAATCTGGAGACAAATATCACCACTATTATTAAAATTTAGGGTGTATATATATATATACACACACACACACACACACACACAGATTTAAAAATGGCCTATAACATATGAAAAGATGTTTAATCTCTTTCATAATTTGTGAAACACATATTTGAAAAAACACTGACATCATCTTTCCCTTAGATTTGTGAAAAGTGAAAAAATTCTGTTTAGTGAGGATGAGGGAAAATAGGCCCTCTCCTACATTGACTGTGGATATGTAACCTCCCACAAACCTTCCAGAGGGAAATTCAGCAATACCTGTCAAAACTACCCATACACTTCCTTTTTAACCCAGGAATCTCACTTAGAGAAATCTGTCTTGAAGATACATCTTCAATAGTATGAAAATACACAAAAATAAAATTATTCATGCATCATTATTTGTAATTGCAAAATACTGGAAACAAAGGAAATGACTATTTAAGAAAGCAGTTAAATGAATGATGGCACATTCACACAATGGAATACTATGCAACTGTAAAAAATGATAAGGAAGATCACTATTATGTACTAAGATGGAGTGATTTCTGGGATATACTGTTACATGAAAAACATGAATAAATTTTTCTACGTATGTTCATAAAAGAAAGAAGGGGATATAAAAAATACTTATGCACCTTCTCATTTGAGAAAAAGAAATCCACAAAGAATAAGCCAGAAACTAACGGTATTGATCATCTAAAGAGGATCGGTGAAAACAGGGTGGAACTTCTGGGGACTGGGAAGACAGCATTAGAGATAATGAAAAAATGATGCTTCTGAGTTGGCTTGTTTTGTGTGTACGTATACAACAAACCAACAAACTCAAACAGATTTTTAAGGAAAAACCCCAAATGGAATACAAATAGTGATAAATGAACCTAACTGCATTACTAATGAATAACATAACCAAATTGAATGGGTTGGGGGAGGAAAATTTAACTTAAGTAAATTGGTCAAAAGCATTTTACTGTACTGTGAGGCTAAATACTTGTCCTATAAGGCTAAAGCCAAAACAAGTCTACACAAATATTGTACTCTAGTTAGAAAATAAATTAGCAATACTGAAGCCGTCTTACGTGTATCCCGGGATTGAGAGAATGAGTAAATATACTGTGGAAAATGAGAGCCAGGTTTCACATTGCTGGAGAAAGGAGTTATAAATAAGGAAAGTGGAAGGCTAGAATGAGCCTTGTGGGTAAGACTGGAATCAGAGGAGTATAAACTCATTGTTTAATAAATACAGAGAGATGGACAAACGTGCATGCACATACACGTATTTCCTAGCTCCATCCATTGAGAGGGCCTTGAAACAATTGTATCTCTAGCAGTGATCACATCAAGGGTCCCAGATCTTGGGTTTTAAATATCATTTTCAAATAAAATGAACCAAGATTCCTTGGAGAAGGTGCTGGGGCAGGGAAAATACAAGATGAGTCCGGGGTTACAAGAGTGTTGTGCCAGAAAGAAAAGGAGTGTTAAAAAATTGTTGGAAACATGTCAAAGGAAGAAGCCCCCAGTGATCAAATCTGGGACCATTTGAACAACAAAATAAAGAGCAATAGTGACAGATTATAACCCATGAAATAACTGAGTCCCAGTTAATGTAAGTAATTGAACGCATAAACAAATGAGGGAAAAGGAGAAGCTCTTGAAGCACACAGAATTTCCATTAGTAAGCGTAGAAGGAGTGGTGGACATATAAAAGCAGCGGTTGGCAAGAACACGCATTAACAATTGTTGCAAGCAAAAGTCACCAATGGATGCTAAAATTAGTAGGCAGAAAGTATGGTGAGAAATAGGATATTTGCATAGTCTCAAATTATTTATCCACAGTATACTTACTAGTTATAAAAGGAAATACAGTAGTTACAGTGGAGAAAGACGATGGGCAGTCTTAACCACATGATCAAAGTGAACATCACCAGTAATAAGACACATAGACCTCATGTGCTACAGTAAGGAGGACACAACATCACTTTCTGCGATATTCTGGCCCCAATATGTATAACTTCATTCTAATCATGAGGAAATACCACACAAACCTAAAGAGGAACATTCTACAATAGATCTAGCAACTATACTTCAAAAGTGTCAAGGTCATGAAAAGCAAAGACTGAGAAACTGTCCCCAATGAAAAAGACTGAGGAAACAAAACCATTAAATGCACTGTGCGATCTCGAACTGCATCCTGACCCTAAAAACGGACAATGGTGGGAAGATGACACATTTGAATAAGGCTTGTAGATCACTTGGTAGAACTGTACTTAATTTCCTGGTTTTGATCATTGTATTGTGGTTACTTAAGATAGTATTTGGGGAAGCTAAGTGAAGGACATATGGGATATTGGGGGAATTATTTTTACAACTTTTTGTAAATTTAATGATTTCAAAAATCTTAAAAGTTAAAATAGAAAACACATAAGATAATTGACATATTTTAAATGTGGAAATTTTAATCAATACAATGACCCCTACAACAAAAATATGGTGATATTCTAATCATCTGACTTTTTTGTGACTATCTACTGGGGGAAAATAGAATTGATTTAGTAATAGAGCTCAAAATAGATACGGTATAATTTAATAATTCAAAACTCAATAGGTTTCTAATATATTAGCAATAGTCAGAAAACGTAAAAATATATATTTGCATGAGCAAAATTCATACTATCTTAAGAGTAAGCTTAAGAAAATTATTAAAACTATGTAAAATAATAAATAAAGCATCATTGAAAGACCAGAAAAAAGATACTGAATTAGGAGACGGTACTATTTTCTTGGATGGAAAAACTCAAGATACAAAAGATGGAATCTTTTCAAATTAATTTGTAAATTAAGTAAAATTCCTATTCAAATGATAACGATATTTTTAAGTTGCCAAAGTTAATATAAAATTATCTGAACATTTAGACCATTTGGGAGAGAAACATAATAATGTGGAAATTGTCCAAAAACTACAATAATTAAAAAAAAATCTAACTTCTCTAACTAAATATTCATATTCAATGGAAGTTCACAATTATTCAATAAACAATACTTGGTCAGTTGGTAATAAACTCTTTGTTAAGAAAATTAAACACTCATATTATACCACAGGATAAATTACTATTATACTAAATAATTTACTTAAAATAAATCATAAAAGAAGATAAAAGTATTCAACTACTTTTATTTTTACGATTAATTTAAATTTACATACAATTTAAATTTAAACATATGTGTACGTTTTACATGGTTGAAATTCAAGTAATTTTCTCTGCATTCCTTTTTTTCATATATATTATAATCATTTTATAATGTCTTTATAATTTTCATAATTCATCATTGTAAGATTTCACCATACAAGTGGTACATTTAACCACATTGATTCAATATAGTTTAGTAAACATTCCCTTTAAGTTTGAATGCTGGCTTGTTTCCCATCTTTGCTCCTATAATTAGTTTGGGTAGGAACATCTTAATGTGGTATTTTATTACCTCTGTGAAATACTTTCTTGAGAATCAGTTTAAAATAGCAGAATTATTGAGTGTGAATATATTTATAAGTTTTTGCTATTTCCTGTGATAACAGATAATGCCTTTCAAACTGTGCGTGTATGCATACACGCAATTCGTAACAAACTTATGTAAATATAAGTATACATATATATGTGTACATATACAAAGTTTTATAAACATAAAACAGTATGTATTATATATGCGTTTGGATTTTGTTTTGCATCTTAATAAATGTGACCTTACAGTCTTATGAAGGTTAATTTTATTTGCATTTTTATATTATACTTCTGGATATTTATTGGTTACAAAGAAGAAAATTAGAGCAGTTTTGCTTTTTAGCAAGTGGAAGTGGGGTAAGACATCTGTGATCTCTAGCTCTTACCAAAGCCCAGAATATACTTTGTTTGAAAATCAGTCTGTAAGATTACAGTTCTTTGCTCTTCACACTTTTTACTCTGGGTCAAATTGGTTCATTTTTTAAAATGAAATAACCTCCTTCTATTTTGTCCTAAAACAAGGAACAGGAACAAAAACAAATACCCTCAACTCTGGCTTCCATCTGTTACGGAGCAAGGAGCATACTCTGTCCTGCAATCAAATGCAATCCAGCGGTTGGAAACATTTTCCCACATGCTTCTGAGGTCCATAGGAGCATTGCTTGATCCAGAAATTATCTCACTAACTTGGAGGCCAGTGGATTTCACACTGGGTAAGACTTTAGCACAGAGAATCCACATGCTGTTTTTGATATTCATTAATCATCTAGCTAATTTGTTTTAACACAGGAGCGCTGACAGCAAACGAATGTTATTACAGCAACGGTGACTGCATAATCCAGACTATTATGGCATTAACATTTACGAAGCTGGCAGGTCCACGTTCAGATATGGTGAATGTTGTCTTTCAGTCTAATTGCAAATGTATCTATATTTAATTCACATCTGCTATAACCATTGGCTGGACTAGATGGGGCCAGTGGGATAAATGGATTACAACTTTGTTATTTTTCTTATTTTTATATTTTTCTTTGTTTTTTTTCCTTATTTTTATTATTACACCTTACAATCCTTTGGTCTATAAATATGGCTGAATAAATGTATGGATTTTATTTTAATATTCTGCAGTTTAAAACTTTATTGTGCAACATACCATGTGTTCAGGGTATGAATTTAGGTGTCTTGCAGCAAATGGTAGTGAAATTCACCCAATTTGGGAAAAACTTTGTCTCTACTCTATAAAAATGAGAGAAGTAAAAAAACGTATGGACTTTTTCCCCCCAAGTTTGCAAACATTCTTTATTTGAAAACTATATAAACTCATGTAAAGAATAGGTTACTAGCTGGAGAGCTCAATTAAAGTTTTAACTTTTCAAAATATATTTCTGTTTGTTATTTTATATTATTTTCACTCCATCTCTGAAAGAGATCATTTTTATTTTGTTAACAATGATGCTTAAATAGATTAAACAACGTGAAGTCTTTTAGCTTGTTAGTAGCTGAACTGGACTCTCAGTTAATGTCTGTTAATTACCAGATTTAGGGACCACCCATTAAACAACACGACATCATTGCTTTAGGTATTCCATGACTTCTTGGTTTTAATAAAATTATAAGCTGAATCTGGTATCCAGAACTCAAAGATAAAAGACCTCTTCTTTCAAACATGTAACATGGACATCCCCTTCTTTCATCCTCTTGTCAGTGACATTTCAAAAAAACTACTCCCAAGAAAGAAGATATTCCATTTTTTTTTTGAGTTGGAATTTTCTAAGAATCATTACAGAAAGTATTTAACAATGTATTTCTTCATTCACTTTATTCCCGGAAAAAAAATATAGTAAATGCCTTGAATAGGTTGAGAGACATTACATACAAGGAAGAATTGAGATGTGTGAAAGGACTCTTGTTCACTGCACCAAACTACAACTTTCACCCACTAGGATAATAGAGGAAATAAATGGTTCTTTCCCCGAAATGTTTACATTGTTAACTAGAGTCTTTTAAACAGTAGCAGAGCTGTGGTTCTCTTGATTTGCTCACTCATTCTGTTATTAGAGAAATTCTTAACTTCTTCCATGGGGAACTATTTTTCTGTCTTCACTCTTTTCCTAGGGCCCGTTCCCAGTTCATCAGGATCCTGTCAGGATGTTGAAAGTGTGTCTAGGCTTCTTCCTTCCCATATGTGGTATAGTTGCTCAGGTATCTCTGGCACCAGAATGAGCCCGTAGGTTTCATGCATGACAAAAGGCAATTTGATATTTAGTCATTTTGTTTGTGGAGTGCTGGCCACTCAGATGCTGGCAGTATTTAAAATAAAACACGTGTCTATAAAGCTGAAGAAATAATATGCACCATGGACACAGAGGAGGATTTTTTCACAGTCAACAAAGTCTAGCTTTTATTTATCACGCAGAATGAAATATGCTGATGAAATAGTGAATTAAAAAAATAATTGCTCTTTTAGATTTGAGCTGTAACTTTAAATGATTATAAGTAAATAGCATACAGACAAATACATCTTATAATTTATTTCTAAAGAAACTTTTCATTAAATTAAGCCATTTATTTGAGAAGATATTACCACATGGGAACTCTGAGCTGTGTCTTTTAGGGCGAGGGGAAGGAATACCATAGTATTCAAAGGAACACTGGCAGTCTTTAACCAATAGGCTGTTTAAGATATAACATTATTTTAGAGCCCAAATACAAACACTAGGTCCCTGTTATCTAGCTTTTATACAAATATCTCCTTACTTCAATTCAGTGTTTTTCTCTGAAATACGAGTCCTTATGGTTTATTTATTTTGTACTGTTAGTGTTTATCAAACTGCAATGACTATAAATTCAAACTATTACATAAAGGACTTTAAAGAGAGTTAATAATTTTCATGGAGATGATTCAAAAATAAAACCATAGCTCATAAAAACAATATTTGAACTTGCATCAGTTTAAGGTACTACCATCAGAATGAAAATGTCCTTGTGTTATAAACTTAAAAGGGTTATTTGGATATGATCGTTTCTTCTTTCTTTGATTAGTCATACCTAAGTTTTACTTTTCCTGTTATATGAGGTAGAGTATGCACAAGGTAATTTGATAATAATTATTAGATAGAGAAAATAATTATTTTAAAGTATATTTTGGAAGCTGCAATTAGCATCTTAACTTGGAATTTGAGTAGTATTATTATTTAATTTACTATGTAAACATGTAATTCAGTACATTTATATAATTTGTTTAAGCAAATTACTCTTAAGAAAATAAATAGAATACGTGCTTTTGTCTGGAACCAGACAAGGACATCCTCAGGGCAATTTCCCGTGTGCTTACTTCCTTTCTTTCATCTCGGGCCCTACGAAGCAGGCTATCCTAAGACTTGAAGCACTCATCCTTCAAAAGTAAGTATCGATCAAGGGCAAAAGGACAGGTCCCTATTTTGATATGTGAAGACAAGTTGATTTGAAAATCATTCTGCAGCGGTGATGCTTGGAGGGAGTAGCAAAACAAAAGTCAAGACAAGAACGGAGTTTTGAATGCAAGACCTTGTTTTGGTTTGTTCATCCATTTAGGGAAATTGAATTCTTTCTATGTATTTGGAAGAGTGTTTTTCTGATGAATTTTTTTTCATCTTCTAGAACTATTTTAATTTTAACTATAATCAGAATATCAGAACTGACATTTTAGCACTATTTTTAATCAAAAAGTATATATTAGAGTAAAGACTGCTTTTGGAAATTGTAGTTAATGTTTAACATGATAATGCTCAAATTTCACCTCTGTTGAACCACAACGAACTTCCGATTTGCTCCCTAAGCCTTAAAATAATACCATGTGGGAGAAAATCACTCACCAATTTAAAACACTAAATATGGAGAGGTTTCCTGAAAAACCGTCAGCCGGACTCTTGTTTTCAGTTGAGGCATAAGAAAGCAAAAGCAAAAAATAAGTGAAATGACCTATCTCAGTTCCAAATACTAGGTGGCTGGAACTCCCGCGACAATCAGAGCCCCTAAGTTTATAAACTAATGAGTCAGTCATCAAAGTACTTGCAATAATTTTGGTTTGACTTCTCAGGATGAACCCTAGTTCAGAATATACACCTAATCAAGGTCTTGAAAACCTAGCAAACTCATGGCTTGCTCTTCTGATTGTATTTCCTAAGCTAATTGGTTATTTAGGTATAAGGGTCTTTGTTGATAAGCTAAATTTATGTATTTATGTCTCCAAGAAAAAGGTAAAGCCAATACTTTTCTATCACATTTTAACGAATTTTAGTTTTACTTCTATCAACATAATAGCGTATATAATTTCAAAACAATTTCCCCCAACATTAGATGATTTTGCTACTATAGTAAATAGTAAAGAAGTGTAGATTTCTACATCTCCTAGATCTAAGTAAAATTAAAATAAATAACTAAGTAAAGCAGTGTGATAAAATATTTGATTCCAAATCTACCTTCTTCTTATTAGTCATACTTTATAATAGAAGCATATCTGTTAAAAATGATTCATTTTAGTTTTTATTTATAGTGTCAACTTTTACATCTCATAGGGCAGCATAAAAGGCATACTGAGGACGTTTATCATGTGGTATATGTTAATCTGTATATATATAAATATTACAATACATTTCTTGGAACTACAATAATAAATGGAAGGCCCAAAGGAGAATCGTAAATGTTGGAAATTTTGCAGATTATTTCTATTTGGCCATTTGACAGAGCAAGAGCCACCTTAGCCCACAGCCCGTATAAACATGCCAGTAAGTCCAACTCGAGCACTGGCGAACTGGTGAAGCTTAGGGACATAATTTCATTTGGAAATATGATAATTTGTCTCTTCTTGTATATGTAAAATGTTGGCTGGTTGTCTTGAGTTTATGATATACATAAGTCAGAGCCCATGCGTGCTCTGCTTAGAGATGATTTGCCCGTTTCTAGCGTCTCTTTTTCCATAACTTACGTACATGAGTAAATGTACATAAGTCACGTACATAAGTAAACGTACACACACAAATGAGTAAAATAAAACTGACCTGAAGTGATTCGCAAGGTCAATGTTTGACAGCATTTAGAGAACTAACACATTTAAAATCAAGGTAAAGTTTCGAACAGTGGTCATTACAGCATGATAACTACAGCCAAACAAAAAAAGGAGAAATAAGACAGCATTCTTGAAATTTGTTTCCAGCTGGTCTGAAGAAAGAGGGAAATAGAAAGAGAGAGAGACAGATTCAAAGAAATCTCCCATGAGGACATGGTCTCATGGCATTTCTAACCTGATTTCTAGGCCAGAGAAATTCTGATGGATATTCAAACTTTGAATGGCTATGCAAATCAAACTTATGAACCTTCGGAGAGCCATTCTTCATTAGGCTTGACTTCAGTGGGGAATCAGCAGTAAGAACAGATGGGATGCTAAGGCAAAAGGTCTCCATGCTAATCATTCAAGAAAGACCAAAACCAAGGACAGGATATCTGGTAGATTCATGATCGTATCAGTCCTCCAAATTAGAAGGCTTCTCTGTGGGTTATTGCAGATGCCAGCTGAATTTTAAAGATGTAGTCAGAATTATTCCATACTTCTGCACACGAAGAAAATATAGTTCCCAGGTGAAGAGCAAAGCATGCCCTTCAATGATACGAGCCAAGGGTCAGTCTGGAAAATCCTTATTATGAATGTAATTTTTATACCATGGGGCCAGAAGTTAAGGAAATTGAAGTTCAGACTCACTTCGGAGAAGAACCAAAATGAGAACCAGAGGAAAGATACCCCAAAACACCACCTGTAAGGTTGTGGGAGAGAAAATGTTAAAACTTGTGTGCAAGCATAGACTCCCAGTTCTGTTGCCAAGTTTATGAGTTGTGAAGCAAAAGCCGAAGAAGCTTCCCTCCATGAGTAGTTTATGGGAAGCGTGAGAACAGACAAATCTCTTTTCATTTCCACCAAGTACTTTTTATAACAAGCATTTTAAGACACGCTAATTCATCAATAGAAAGTTCTATCATAAAAGTACAAATAAAATGCAATAAAAGAAATTAGAAAAGAGTAATTCCCCTTGTAGTATAAGTGAGTTAAAACCTAGTCTTTCATCTTCCAAAGTTGAAGTGCTTGGACCCCAGAGGACCTAAAATCTTCACTTATTGATTGCAAAACTAGCTCAGCAAGTGCTCTCTTTCAACTGCATTCTCTTCTTCTGCATTTTACAAATGAGTCATTTGACAGAAGATACCTTATTCTGTATTCTACATGAAGGAAAGAAGAATAATTTCTTAGACTTTTCCTCCTAACTCACATAGCAATCAAAGTGAAAGAGAAAAAACAAACACAAGCAAAACCTATCAGTTTAGAAACAGTATTGGTGTTGTTTTATTTTCCACATTTTGTTCTTTCCTAGCTTTCTTCCTTCCTCCCTTTTATTTCTTCTTTTCCCTCTCTCTCTTTCCCTCTTTTTTCTTACTTTTTTCCTTTTCCTCTCCCCCCCCAACACTCTTTGTTTCTATTTCTTTTTTTTGAAAGAAAAGTTAGTTTTTAAAATCACCACTGAAATAATATCTCAGACCTGAGCACTGGAGCCCTGCCTCTCTCTTTAGGCTCCTTGCCACAGAGAAAATGATTTATTTATTTATTAGGACAGAAAAAAAAAAAAAAAGAAATGGGAAGTGACATTTTTTTTCAAACATTGCCAACATGATGACTTGACCTTTGAGATAGGCCGAAGGAATAAAAAGCAGGAATTCTTTCTAAGGTTTTCCTTCTCAAATGCCTGACACCAAGTGTAGCTAATTGTCAGCAGCATTATGAAATTCTAAACCCATTCCATGAACCTTTACTTAGAAGCAGACTTTGGCCGAAAATGACTCAAGCAAACTTTCCTGCTCCCTCCTCCCCTTTCCCTCCCCTGGTTTTGGTTGCTTTCCCTCCATCCATTGTACGACGTCCAAAATTTCACATGGAAACACCCCATGGCTTATTTTTCATTGCAGGTTAAAATCAACTTTAATTTTGTTATTTTTCCCCCCAAGATGTCGCCCATCTCATTAAAATGATTAGGCTTTTTCTTTTGAAGAGTTACCTGAGGTAAAATCTAATTGATACACTGGCCACCGAAAAATGATGCCAAAGGCAGGAGTGGTACCAGCCAGGCTGATACACGGCAAGCCACCATAGAAGGGGCTTGATTTCACGCCATGATTTAAGACACCATGTGCTCGGCTCTAGTGATAAAGCATCTGTGGTTGTTAGGCATTTGAAAATAGAACTGTATTTCCTCAACAGAGAGGAACTAACCAACATTAAATATCACATTTATGTGCGTAACAGCCATATATCGAATGACAAAATGTAACAAAGGATCCTGCTAGAGAGATGTTTAATGCCTTGTTTAGCTGAGGTCGAAGTTTTGTGCCGCCTTTTATTCATTATTGGAAGCTCCAGTATTGCCAACATGAGTTACAAAACCGTCCATTTAATGGTTTAAATGAAATTATGTTTTACAAACTGGGTTTTCAATGTGGTAATATGATGCATTCAACAGTACTTAAGGAGAAGACATAGGAAAAGATTTAAAGAGCAGCTTCACATATTTCTTTAGCAAAACAAAGCGACACTTTACAATCAGTGGTATATTATTACTGAACCTGACCAGTGATAAAAAAAATTGTTTTTAATCAGACTAAATTTCTGTACTGCAAAAAAACTATTCAACCCTGGTGAGGGTGAAAAGAGCTCACAGAGACCAAATTAGATAGAAGATATTTCTTTCTACTTTTCTACCCTTAACAAAACTCCATATCAAATGGTAACAGAGGCAATCCTGGCAAATCTCTCTTTGCAGTGGCAACATCTAGGTATCTAGGCTCACGTTCTCAATGTTTCTGCAAACAGTAATTAACATTATGTGGTAGCAGGAACATCGGGGATTTGAATCAGGACTTATTCCAAGGGTCATGGCATCAGGGTAATTTATATTCCTGTCTTTTCGGCATACAGTCCAACTGGGTTTGATTCTTTTTCTTTGGACTCAAACACCTGATGTCACTTTGACATTAAAGGACTTTCCATTGAGTAAGAATGGAAAAGGATGCAACTGATAGCCCACTGGTTCTATAAATTTAAGAGAAATATGCAATCATCTTTCCAGAAGCAACTTCCTGTAGTTACAGACTCGTCGTCATCCCAGTTAAAAGATATTTCTTATGCCAATACAGCCCATTAAGTTAATTATTTGTTTTGCAAAATTTAGAAGGCATACTGTCTTTCAGTGTTGCATGCCTCTCAATGTTAGAAATGTCTTCCTTTAGTCTTTTAGTCTTTCTGGGAGCATAAGAAAAGAAACGTATCTTTGGAGCCCAACAGATATATATTTAAACTCCAGTGCCTTCCCTTACTAATCATATCACATTGGGGAATTGACTTAATGCCTCCCGTCTGAACCTTGTTTAGTTTTCTCATCCATAAATCAAGATAATTTGATGAGAAGTATAAAAATGCATGTAAATCACCAAGCAGAGTCCTTGGCATGTACTGGTCACAATAACAGAAGTAATGTTAATAACAAAAATGTCAATATCTACAATAGTCACTTTTAGCCTACTGGAGGTTCTGTCTTGGGAATCTAGGTAAACTGTTTTTATCACTGTAATGTTTGCTGTCAGAATAAATTACAAACGTTCTGTCTGGTTTTATTACTCACATACTGAACTAACTCGTTAAGTTTGCTAAAACTGATGTCTTGAGTGTACAGCTTCCTAAATTCCATTAGGTTGGTTGCAAACTGGATTAGGACTTTCAAACCCTCTGTTCTTCTACCTATTTCGTACCCCTAGGACTCGCAGAAGAGTGTTGAACGGGTAGTAAGAGAAAATGCGTCGCATGAAATTTGCCAAACAGACGTTGGTCGTACCAATGATACTTTGCCATGAGCTAAGACCGGCAACTTCCTTAGTTTCCACTGCACACTGGACTATAATACGTATTTTCAGTTTCTTGGAAGTGTATATTCCGAGAAGCCTCCACCCATAGACAAAAAACTGGGGTAAGGGTTTGCTGGCCACTGCGGTGAACAAGTTTTGCTTCGGCAGCTTAACATGTTCTTCTTTAAACAAGGTCTCTAATTTAATATCATGTTCACATGCAGCCATTGCTAATCTTCCAAAACAATTTTATCCCAAATGCCCATCCGTTGATGAGGAGATAAGCCAAATGTGGTATTACAATGCAATACTCTCTGTTAATAAAAAAGGAATGGAGAACTGAGACACACAGCACAGGCCAGCCTCAAAATCATTATGCTAAGTGAAAGAAGCCAGACACAAAAGACTATATAGTGTATGACTCCATTGCCATGACATATCCAGAAAATGCAACTCTACAGAAACAGAGAGTAGATTAGTGGTTGCCAGGGACCGGTCTTGGGAAGGGGGAGTGACCGCAAAAGGGCACCAGGGATCTTATGCAAATGACACAAATGTTCTAAAACTGGACTGTAGTGATGCTTCCGCCACTTGGTAAATTAACTAAAAATCATCGAATTGTACACTTACAGTGAGTGAATTTTATGGTATGTAAGTTATGCCTTAATAAAGCTCTTAAAACAACAACACATGTTTCACACTTGTAATTTTCCTCTGAGTTAACACTGATGGGAGAAAACAGCACCTTGTTTAGTACTATCGACCTCAACATTTTTACTGTAGCACACCCAGCGAAACTTTAAAAGGGCATCATAAGGAAAGCACGAGTGGCTAGAGCCTTGTTTGTGACATGCAGTTTGTTGACTGGCTGCGGATGGAGTCTCCACGCATAACCACATAACTCTCAGCTTGCTATTTCTGGAACACGTGGTGAAAACGTGTAAAAGACAGGTTCACAAAGCTTCAAGCATCAATGTTGGGACTTGTGTGTAAATTATCTTTATTACTTCTTAGATTTAAATATCTGTCTAAAATGTTGACCCAACAAAAAACCATAAGGGGAGAGTCATGGAGAAGTATTTATTTATTTGTGTTTGCAGTGCCCTCTCTGTCAGATGTTTTACAGATTAAGAAGGGAGGGGAAAGTTCTGCACGAGGGAAAACAAACCGAAGGCCAAGTTTTCTTTCTGTCATTACTCTACTCTCCCCACCCCCTCCCTCTTCCTTTTTTTCCAGCCCCATATTGCGACTTTGACAAATGACAATGCAAGAAGAGAATTTATGTTGGGTCTTGGAGATTAGCACATTATCACAAGCAAAACAGAGCCCTCAGCCTCCGCCACCAGGGAGCAATTGAAAAAGTCTTTGAATGTGATGCATGGGTCAAGACCCATTTCTGAAGAAGTGAAGATACTGTTGTGCTGGGACAGGTCTGGATAAAAGCGCTTGGAGAGCCAGGTGAAGACACTCAGGGCTGGATGAGGCGCATTTAGCCAGAAAGCTCATTTTGGAAAGGAAAGAGGAACTGGGTAGCTCCCCGAAGGCCTCCGTGTTGAATGATTTAAGGCTACCTGTAGGAAATGCCTTTTGCTTTATTGCTTTTCAGTCTCCCTTCATTTCAGGGAAACAGTAAAAAAAAAAGCACAACACAGATCTTCCCTTCCTTTGGTTCCCCAGGAAGTTTTAGTAGGAACTCTGTCCCATCACCATTCCTGTAAGACTGTCCCACAAAAACAAGATGCTTTGCAGGTGGGATCCCAGATTCAACCTCGGTGGGCAACAGAGGGTTTCAGTTTTTGAAAAATGTTCAATTATACGCACACTACTTTTAAAAGTCTGCAGGCTCAGCTTACAACATTGGCCTCAAACATCTGAGAACACTGGTCAAAAAACCATTCCAGGAAGAAAAACCAAGCATGAGTTTTTGGACTGAAACATGCTCTGGGCCTACACACTATTAATCCATTCCTTAAATTCTCAATAAACTGGACAAAATAACTTTAAAAAATTATTCAAAAGAAAAGCTGTTTCTGAAGGTCCTAAGTAGCCAAACATGATTGACCATCTAGCTGGTAACTTGCTATTCACAGTGTATCGTGGATGAAACCTAAGTGAGGATGACAAACACGTAACGGCAAGTGATGGGTATTCATGATATGACTTCCTGAAGACTATTGATTGGTGCTGGGAAATTCACATCAATAGACGAAGGTTTCTCGGCCTAAGAACTGCTCACGTTTTGGGTCTGATCGTTCTTTGCCGCGGGGATGTCCGGTACACTTAAAAATGTTTGGTGGAATCCTTGGTTTCTATCTACTAGATGCTAGTAGCATCCCCGCCCCACCTCCATCCCCCAAACAGCTGTGTCAACCAAAAACATTCTCAGACAATGTCACATACCCAGAGGCACTGGGGGCGGGGAGCAAAGTCAGGTCTGAGAACCACGGGTTTAGACAGAATCGTTATACACTTCAGTTCAGACACTGCTTTTGGGTGTGTCAGCCTCCCCGGTAAAAGCAAGATAAAGATACTGGCAGCATGTATGATCCCTTTCTGTGGAAACCCCTGGTTTAGAAGTGAAGCCTAAATATTTCTTTTGGCCAAAATTCATGTGGCTACTGGGTGCTGGGTGCTACAATTATTCTTAAAGGGACAGACATCCACCCATCACAGTTAGCTCGTCTGGACCCACACGTGTGGGTAGCTGTCCACACACTAGTAAGAGTAATTACAGATACTGAATGATCCACATGTGCCAAGTACTTAGCTGAGGGCTCTACCTGTATTATGGTTTTTAACCCCACAAAAGTCATTTGATGTTGGTAACTATGACCATACCTATTTTATGGATAAACCTTAAATAAACTTACCAAGGTTATTCAGTAATGGATGATTCTGGGATTACCCAGTTTAAAGAAAGCATTTATTAAGGAGGTTGAGGTTAAGGATCCATGAATGAACACGATTCATAAGGTGATCTCCAGGAACGACAGGCCACCTGTTGTTCCTTTCCTAACCTGGAGATGAAATAATGCTCTCCGTGACTACAGGGGAAATTCAAGGTACTCTCCTGTGTGGTCTAAGTCTACAGACATCAAAATGATTCTATTACCTAAGAGATCCTGTATGTCTCCATATTTCTGCCACTGCCACATCTTCCCTACTCCTTTTCATTTTCTAGGTACTTAGACTAAAGCAAGGGTACTTTATCAGTGCAATTTTACCCTAAAAGGGACACTTGGCAATGTCTGGAGACATTTTTGGTAGTCACCTCTAGAGGAATGCTACTGGCATCTACCGGGCAGAGGCTAAGGGCGCTACTGAACATCTCACCACACACGGGAGAGCCTCACACAGCAAACAGTCGTGCTGTACAAAATGTCAACAGTGCTGAGGTGGAGTGAGAAACCTTGGACTAAACGCAATCAGCTTGAAATAGTTAACAGGAGTCCCTGCTGTAACTTCTTTGGGAAACAAAAGTTCTTATAAATTAGTTGGGATATATCATTAATATTGACTTTCTGGGGATGGCCAATTAATCATCCCACATACCACTCCTTTTGGATTACAAACAGATTGAAAAATAGATTCAGAGATCAGATAGAACTCGAAATATCAGTTAAGGTTGGACTGCAGAAATCAGCCTAGACTGGAAGCCAACGTAAGTTGACTGCATCTTTCCCGGTGAATTAAATGCGCCTGTGCACCAGTGGAGCAGTTAGAGGAGAGTGAAATTATCCCCAGAGGGACCTGGGGTGGTTAATTTTATGCATCAGTTTGACTGCACCATGGGGTGCCCAGATTAAACGTTATTTCTGGCATGTCTGTGACGGTGTTTCCAGAGGAGACCAGCATTTGCTGGTGGACTTGGTAAAGTGGGCGGCCCTCCCCAGTGTGAGTGAGAATCACTCAATCCATTGAGGGTCTGAGTAGAACAAAGAGCAGAGCAGCGGGGTATTCATGCCCTACCTGCTTGTCCTCTTGGGTGGGACACTGGCTTTCCTTGGACTGGAACTTACATCCTTGGTTTTCCTCAGTTTCCAGTTTGTAGACAATGGATCAGAGGGTGTCTCAACCTCCAGAATCATGTGAGCCAAATACTCATAATAAATCTCTTTTTATATCTGTTGGTTCTGTTTCTCTGGAGAACCCTGAGTAATACAGGACCCTAGGATGCTTAATCACGGGGTAAAGGAGAACGAATTTGGCCTGCAGGCTGAGAGGAAGTGACTGTACAGGCATTGGTTACTGTCATCAGCTCACCAGTCAATGCTGTCCCCACTCATCCCAAGAATGAGAAAAGGGGTATAAAAGTCCTGTTATTTGAGAGGGTGGCAGTTTTCGTTGTATGGGTCATGAGCATAGGGAGAAGAGGCTCTCCTTCAGTCCAAAAGTCTTATTTGAAGGAACAGCCCCAAAGTCACTGTGTCACATGGGGAAGGCAAGGGGAAGTCAACTAATGCAAAAGTATTGATAATTGGAAGAGATTTAGTTAGATATTTCTTGTAGAAAGATGACACTAGTGACAGAACTATTCAAGATTGGTATGGGTGGACTTCCCTGCTGGCACAGTGGTTAAGAATCCACCTGCCAATGCAGGGGACATGGGTTCGATCGCTGGTCCGGGAAGATCCCACATGCCACGGAGCAACTGAGCCCGTGCACCACAACTACTGGGCCTGCACTCTAGAGCCCAAGAGCCACAACTACTGAGGCCATGTGCCACAACTAGTGAAGCCGGCACACCTAGAGCCCATGCTCCTCAACAAGAGAAGCCATGGCAATGAGAAGCCCGTGCACCGCAACGAAGAGTAGTCCCCACTCGCCGCAACTAGAGAAAGCCCGTGCGCAGCAACAAAGACCCAACGTAGCCATAAATAAATAAATTTTTAAAGAAGAGCTTTAAAAAAATAGAAAAAGATTGGTATGGTTGAAGCTGAAGACAGACAGATCTGTTAGAAGATGATTTTATGCTACGGGTGAGAAAAGATGGAGTCTGAACTAGTGCGGTAGAAGTGAAATGGAGAAGAGAAGGTAACTATGAGGGTGATTATAAACAGAGGATAATCTAGAAAGAAGAGTCTAGAGAAATTATCAGGTTTTTAGTTTCTATCCCTGGGGACCTAGAAGATGATGCCATTTATTCAACAAACGTTTAAATAGCCCTTACTATGTGGCAGAGACTATGGCAAACAGTTTATAAACATCAATTCAGTTAATCATAATAGTGGTTCCTATGAAATAGGAATTATCATTATCCCCCTCTACACAGAAGGAAACTGAGGCACATGGGGATACCATCCCTTGCCCACTATAACACTGCTGGTCAATGGTGAATTCAGAATTCAAATACAGGCAGCGAGTCTCTAAAATGTATGACCTTATTTCTAATAACCCATGAGTATATTTCAACAACAGCACAGCTTCGTGGAAAATATAATACATTGTCTTGGACGTCAGACTTTATCTTTAGTTTTCTGTGGAACATTTAGCATTTTTCTCAACAAATTCAAAATCCTGGTACATTTTAAGAAAATCCGAAGCAAGAGGTTCTGTAAATCTTGGAGTTAATTTTTTTTTAATATTGCAGGAAAAGGTATTCTGTGAAATACTCATTTTGAATTAAAAAAAAAGTAATAGACCACAGGGAAATATTTCTAACCCACTCATAATAGGTACAGTCCAGTATAACATAAAAATGTGATCTGTTTTTATAGTAAAGGTCTAACCTTTATCCACCTAATAGATTGGGCAGGTGAACAAAGTACGTAAATGCAGTTGTAAAATTTCTAGATCCCTTTCAGAGTCCTTGCTGGGAAGAAGTTGCTAAAATGGTCAATCTCTGCCGTTTTCTCACCACCACCCACCACCACCCCATCTCCATCTTCATCTACATATCTGTGTCTATGTCTGTGTCTACATCTACATCTGCATCATCTACAATCATCCCTTGATATCTGAGAGGACTGGTTCCAGGAGCCCAGTGGACTCCCGATCTGCGGACGCTCAAGTCCCTTAACTAATAGGGCGGAGTACAGTCGGCCCCCTGCATGCTTGGGTTTCGCATCTGTGGACACGGAGGGCTGACTGTATATGCATATCCTGGCCCCATTAACTATTGGACTTTGAGGCTTTTTCCAGCTGCAGAATCATCTATCTGTTCCGTAATCAGAGTATCTTTCTCCTGTATTAAGTTTTTATATTAGAGAAATGGTCTTCTTTCCTTAGATTTAACTAATCTAAAAAAAGCAATCTAAGATAGGATATTATGAACTATTCTGTTACCTCCTCAGCTTTTCGTGACAATGCCTTAACTCAAAACGACAGTGCAAAAGAGCAGAAATGTGGGAAATCTTTGCAGGACAGTGAGGGACATATTTGGGGTAGGAAGTACATTCAAGTCTATATTTTGCTCCAAAGGTAACTCTTACAAGAGATATATCACCAGAACCCTAATTCCCTAACTTCCCAGGACTAATAATTTAATTTCAGAAACATAGAAAAGAAAAGATAAAGGGACCCTAGACAGCAGTTTTAAAATTTTACTTTGCTTATAGTTTACCAATCAGTAAAAGTATTGGTTGAGTCTGTGAATATGCAGGTTGGGTAAAGTTTTAACGACCTGATAAAAATGCATGTCATTTTCATAAACACAGAAGTGGTTGCCAAAGCAGAGCACGCTATTAGCAGCTGTTTATGTCTCACAACACAAATTAAAACCTTGTTATACAAGAGGAGACAGAGGTCCCTTTCAAACTTGATATTTTAAATTTTATTATATATTCTTTTGAATGTAACTAGCTACATATTTGCATTTATCTTTTTTTAACATATTTATTAGAGTATAATTGCTTTACAATGGTGTGTCAGTTTCTGCTTTATAACAAAGTGAATCAGCTATACATATACAGATGTCCCCATATCTCTTCCCTCTTGCATCTCCCTCCCTCCCACCCTCCCTATCCCACCCCTCTAGGTGGTCACAAAGCACCAAGCTGATCTCCCTGTGCTATGCGGCTACTTCCCACTAGCTATCTATTTTACGTTTGGTAGTGTATATATGTCCATGCCACTCTCTCACTTTGTCCAAGCTTACCCTTCCCCCTCCCTGTATCCTCAAGTCCATTCTCTAGTAGGTCTGCATATTTATTCTCATCTTGCCCCTAGGTTCTTCTGCCCATTCTCTTTTTTTTATTTTTATTTTTTAGATTCCATATATATGTGTTAGCATATGGTATTTGTTTTTCTCTTTCTGACTTACTTCACTCTGTATGACAGTCTCTAGGTCCATCCACCTCACTACAAATAACTCAGTTTCATTCCTTTTTATGGCTGAGTAATATACCATTGAATATATGTGCCACATCTTCTTTATACATTCATCTGGTGATGGACACTTAGGTTGCTTCCATATCCTGGCTATTGTAAATAGAGCTGCAATGAGCATTTTGGTACATGACTCTTAGGTTGCTTCTTTATACATTTGGTACATGACTCTTAGGTTGCTTCTTTATACATTCATCTGGACACTTAGGTTGCTTCCATATCCTGGCTATTGTAAATAGAGCTGCAATGAGCATTTTGGTACATGACTCTTTTGAATTATGGTTTTCTCAGGGTATATGTCCAGTAGTGGGATTGCTGGGTTGTATGGTAGTTCTATTTTTAGTTTTTTAAGGAACCTCCATACTGTTCTCCATAGTGGCTGTATCAATTTACATTCCCACCAACAGTGCAAGAGGCTTCCCTTTTCTCCAAACCCTCTCCAGCATTTATTGTTTCTAGATTTTTTGATGATGGCCATTCTGACCGGTATGAGGTGATATCTCATTGTAGTTTTGATTTGCATTTCTCTGATGAGTAGTGATGTTGAGCATCTTTTCATGTGTTTGATGGCAATCTGTATATCTTCTTTGGAGAAATGTCTATTTAGGTCTTTTGCCCATTTTTGGATTGGGTTGTTTGTTTTTTTGATATTGAGCTGCATGAGTTGCTTGTTTGTTTTGGACATTAATCCTTTGTCAGTTGCTTCATTTGCATATATTTTCTCCCATTCTGAGGGTTATCTTTTCATCTTGTTTGTGGTTTCCTTTGTTGTGCAAAAGCTTTTAAGTTTTATTAGGTACCAACTGTTTATTTTTGCTTTTATATCCATTTCTCTAGGAGGTGAGTCAAAAAGGACCTTGCTGTGATTTATGTCACAGAGTGGTCTGCCTATGTTTTCCTCTGAAGAGTTTGATGGTGTCTGGCCTTACATTTAGGTCTTTAATCCATTTTGAGTTTATTTTTGTGTGTGGTGTTAGGGAGTGTTCTAATTTCATTCTTTTACATGTAGCTGTCCAGTTTTCCCAGCACCACTTATTGAAGAGGCTGTCTTTTCTCCACTGTATATTCTTGCCTCCTTTATCCAAGATAAGGTGACCATATGTGCGTGGGTTTAGCTCTGGGCTTTCTATCCTGTTTCATTGATCTATATTTCTGTTTTTGTGCCAGTACCATACTGTCTTGATTACTGTAGCTTTGTAGTATAGTCTGAACTCAGGGAGCCTGATTCCTCCAGCTCCATTTTCCTTTCTCAAGATTGCTTTGGCTATTTGAGGTCTTTTGTGCCTCCATACAAATTGTGAAATTTTTCGTTCTAGTTCTGTGAAAAATGCCAGTGGTAGTTTGATAGGGACTGCATTGAATCTGTAGATTGCTTTGGGTAGTAGAGTCATTTTCACAATGTTGATTCTTCCAATCCAAGAACATGGTATATCTCTGCATCTATTTGTATCATCTTTAATTTCTTTCATCAGTGTCTGATAACTTTCTGCATACAAGTCTTTTGTCTCCTTAGGTAGGATTATTCCTAGATATTTTATTCTTTTTGTTGCAATGGTAAATGGGAGTGTTTTCTTAATTTCTCTTTCAGATTCTTCATCATTAGTGTATAGGAATGCAAGAGCTTTCTGTGTAGTAATTTTGTATCATGGTATTTTACCAAATTCATTGATTAGCTCTAGTAGCTTTCTGGTAGCATTTTTAGCATTCTCTATATATAGTATCATGTCATCTGCAAGCAGTGACAGCTTTACTTCTTTGCCAATTTGGATTCCTTTTATTTCTTTTTCTTCTCTGATTGCTGTGGCTGAAACTTCCAAAACTATGTTGAATAACAGTGGTGAGAGTGGGCAAACCTTGTCTTGTTCCTGATCTTAGTGGAAATGGTTTCAGTTTTTCACCACTGAGGACGATGTTGGCTGTGGGCTTGTCATATATGGCATTTATTATGTTGAGGTAAGTTCCCTCTATGCCTACTTTCTGGAGGGTTTTTATCATAAATGGGTGTTGAATTTTGTCGAAAGCTTTCTCTGCATCTATTGAGATGATCATATGGTTTTTCTCCTTCTATTTCTTAATATGGTGTATCACATTGATTGATTTGCATATATTGAAGAATCCTTGCATTCTTGGGATAAATCCCACTTGATCATAATGTATGATCCTTTTAATGTGCTGTTGGATTCTGTTTGCTAGTATTTTGTTGAGGATTTTTGCATCTATGTTCATCAGTAATACTGGTCTGTAGTTTTCTTTCTTTGTGACATCTTTGTCTGGTTTTGGCATCAGAGTGATGGTGGTCTCCTAGAATGAGTTTGGGAGTATTCCTCCCTCTGCCATATTTTGGAAGAGTTTGAGAAGGATCGGTGTTAGCTCTTCTCTAAATGTTTGATAGAATTCGCCTGTGAAGCCATCTGGTCCTGGGCTTTTGTTTGTTGGAAGATTTTTAATCACAGTTTCAATTTCAGTGCTTGTGATTGGTCTGTTCATATTTTCTATTTCTTCCTGGTTCAGTCTCGGAAGGTTGTGCATTTCTAAGAATTTGTCCATTTCTTCCAGGTTGTCCATTTTATTGGCATATAGTTGCTTTGTATTATAATCTCTCATGATCCTTTGTATTTCTGCAGTGTCCGTTGTTACTTCTCCTTTTTCATTTCTAATTCTATTGATTTGAGTCTTCTCCCTTTTTTTCTTGATAAGTCTGGCTAATGGTTTATCAAGGGACAAAGAAGGACACTACATAATGATCAAGGGATCAATCCAAGAAGAAGATATAACAATTGTAAATATTCATGCACCCAACATAGGAGCACCTCAATACACAAGGCAAATACTAACAGCCATAAAAGGGGAAATCGACAGTAACACAGTCATAGTAGGGGACTTTAACACCCCACTTTCACGAATGGACAGATCATCCAAAATGAAAACAAATAAGGAAACACAAGCTTTAAATGACACATTAAACAAGATGGACTTAATTGATATTTATAGGACATTCTATCCCAAAACAACAGAATACACATTCTTCTCAAGTGCTCATGGAACATCCTCCAGGATAGATCATATCTTGGGTCACAAATCAAGCCTTGATAAATTTAAGAAAATTGAAATTGTATCAAGTATGTTTTCCAACCACAACGCTATGAGACTAGATATCAATTACAGGAAAAAATCTGTAAGAAATACAAACACATGCAGGCTAAACAACACACTACTTAATAACCAAGAGATCACTGAAGAAATCAAAGAAGAAATTAAAAAATACCTAGAAACAAATGACAATAAAAAAACAACAACCCACAACCTATGGGATGCAGCAAAAGCAGTTCTAAGAGGGAAGTTTATATTATAGCTATACAAGCCTACCTTAAGAAACAAGAAACATCTCAAATAAACAACCTAACCTTACACCTAAAGCAATTAGAGAAAGAAGAACAAAAAAACCCCAAAGTTAGCAGAAGGAAAGAAATCATAAAGATCAGACCAGAAATAAATGAAAAAGAAATGAAGGAAACGATAGCAAAGATCAATAAAAAGCTGTTTCTTTGAGAAGATAAACAAAATTGCATTTATCTTTTAAACTTTCTGTCCTTGCTTTTGTTTTTCTCTATGTGTGACTTTGAAGAGGCACAATACAAAGATCTGTGAGTATAATGGTATATATTCAGGTAGAGAGTTGACCATCTATGTTATCTTTGCTTTTACTAAAGCAAAATAGTAAAATAGTGAATTTTTATTTTGAAAACTTTCTCCTTTTTGGAAAATTTGAAAATTAGGAATATTTTACACTGATAGTTTTCCTGTGTGGGAGTTGCACTCTTTAAAGAGATCACTGAGTCATCAAACATGTCATAAGCTTCAGATGAGAAGTAAATCAATGTTTTGAGAAAGTGCATGTGTGACTGTGAACTGTTACATTAAGGGGAAAATAATGTGGTTTGTCATCAATCTCTCCGTGTGGCAAACAAGGGCTGACTTGTGGAAATTTTGTAGGCTTTTATTTACAGAGAAAACACAGACCCCGTGCTGCTTAGAGTCCTATCAGCCCACACTTTCAAAGGGATCACATCTGAAAAAGAGGCTGCTTAAATCATAACCTTTACGGATAATCTGATCCATAAGCAGACCAAAATTACTTTGTTCCTGTGAATAAGAACAAAACCTAAAGAAATTAATTATTTGTGAACTATTCATGAATATTTTGATCCTGGCTCAAGGCTAGAGTTGGAAAAGAGAGACAATCACTGACTGCTGCCAATCAGGGTTTCATGGAAGAAAAATATGGAATATTTCAGCCTCAGGACAACACCCCATATTTCCAGGTTTTGTTTGTAGAAAAGAGAGGTGTTGCTAGAGACAAGTGATCCTGGGGTAGAAATGGAAATAAAAGCAGACCCTCTGAGAAAGAAATGGGATATGAACTGTTGCTGGGAAGAAATTATTGCAGTGATGTGTGTTGTTTAGTTATAATGCGCAGATTATAACTTACATTTTGTGAGAAACATATGGCCACGTGCTAAATGTCCATATGCCATGGTTAATAAAATCGAATTCCATTGATACTTCTGGTACTACTGATCTTACTTAGTGGTTGGAAAGTTCATAAATGTACAAGTATGTGTGTACACAAACACACACCACCCTGACGCATCTGGTAGAGGCAAGTAGCTCACATATACTTAGCGCTTGACGTGGATGGCTTTTGCCAAAGTTATGGAAAGAAGCATCACTAAGCTGTCTTGGGGCATGATCTGTTCCCTTGTTTCTGTGTCATACAGGCCTTAGATGAGAAAAGCACTCAGTGTAGTGGCAAGAGCAGAAAATTGAACACCATATAGATATTAGTTTTACTATTAGCTCTTCTGCCTTTTAGTGTTGTCCACCTGGGTAAGTAGTTTAATGTCTCCGAGCATCAATGTAAAGAAGATGATACAATCTAACTCTGAGGTTATTGGAAGGATAAGAAAAATTGACATGAAAAATCTAGCATCATCTTAGGTACATATCACATGCTTGAAAAATAGTGCAGGATTTTTTTTTCCCTCTCTCAATATACATTAGTTGCCTTTGAGCAGAATAAACACATGCAGAATTCTAATACACAGAAGCTAGCCATGGTTCTGCATCCACATCCATGCTCCAAATCTTGTCTTTCTACCAAGAGCCAGTATGTAACAAAACCACAGACTAGGTTCCTAGGTAAGAAAGGTGCCAATGATGGAACATATATTCTTTTTACTCTTTCTTCTCAAGTTGAGGATGAACAAACAAAACGTAATTTAAATTTGAGAACCACTTAATGAGGATACCTATTATATAAGATAGAGATGTGCTGCATTGGAGCTACTTAGTCAGAAGTACAAGATCAACCCACTGTTATAATTATTAGGGCATCTACACACTAAATACTTCCAAATAGGGACCATAGTTCTCAAGTTGTTGATTTCCATTAGAAGTTAAAATTATTTATTTTGTGCTGTTAAGTAGATAAGTCTTTTAGAGAGTTCTGTGCCATATATATTTACAGCTTTGATTTTATATATATATAAAACTATATATATAATTTATGATTTATATAGATAATATATAATTTACATATAACATACCTGTATTTACATATTATATAATATATAATTATTTATAATTCATATATAAATGTGACATAAATAAATACATAAACAAATAAATAAATAATAGATAAACACATACATTTTGTGTCTCTCAGGGTTAGACACTACTGTACGTTACTTGCTGAAGTTACAGCACTGAATATATGAGAAAACGTCATTTCCTAAGGGGCTTATATTTCTAATGAAGGAAGAGAGGCAGCAAACTAATAAGCAAATAAATAAATATGATCATTCCAGATAATGACGAGTGTTGAGAAAAATAAAATAGGGTGCTGGGATTTAGAGTGACTGAGGTGATGGGTGAGGGAGAGGCAAGGGACTGAGATGGACAAATACTTGACATCAGTTATTTGGGGATGGTCTTTCTGAGGAGGTGTGGTTAAGGCAGAGGATCAGCCAGGTGAGAATTTCACGAAAGGGAGCTCCAGGCTGAAGAAAGAATGCAGGTCCCGAGTCTGAAATGAGTTTAGGTGTTTAAGAAACAAAAAGAAGGCCAGTGTGGGTAGAACATAGATAAAAGAATAAGGGATAATTAAAAGGGATAACAGAATAAGATAGAATTGAAAAGGGGGTCAAGGTCCAGATCCTGGAAGTCCTTTTGAACCAAGGTAAGGGATTTGGGTTTTAGGCCAAGTGTGACAGAAAGCCACTGGAGAGAACTAAGTAGGGGCATGAAATGTTGGCGTCCAAGAGTGGAAGAAGCCAGGTACATTTTCAGGTTGTTAGAGCAGTCCAGTGAGATAAAATGGAGGTTGGGGTCAAGGAGGAAGCAATGGAGATGGAGGTGGGTTCCTGGATTTGGACATAGGGAGCAAGAGGCAGGGAAGATGGACAAAGAAGATGTGGTGTGGGTACACAGTGGAATACTACTCGGCCATGAAAAGGAACGCAATAGTGCCATTTGCAGAGATGTGGATGGACCCAGAGATTGTCATACAGAGTGAAGTAAGTCAGAAAGAGAAAAACAAATATAACACTGCTTATGTGTGGAATCTAGAAAAATGGTACTGGTGAACTTATTGGCAAAGCAGAAATAGAGTCAAAGATGTAGAGAACAAACATATGGATACCAAGTGGGGAAGAAGGGGGTGGGATGAATTGGGAGAATGGGATTGACATATATACACTACCATGTATAAAGCAGATAACTAACGAGGACCCACTGTATATAGCACAGGGACCTCTACTCAGGGCTCTGTGGTGACCTAAATGGGAAAGAGATCCAAAATAGAGGGCATGTGTGTATATGTATAACTGGTTCACTTTCCCGCACAGCAGAAACTAACACAACATTGTAAAGCAGCTATACTCCAGTAAAAGTGAATAAAAAAGAATTACTCACATGTATGAAGTTCATGCCATCCTATTCGTGAGTGTGTCCCTGACGCTCGGCACAGCGCTGGCTCACAGCAGTCAGCATGCAATAAATGTTTACTACAATTCCCAAAAGACAAGCCCTTTTCTAAGTGCTTTATATGGATTACTTCATTTGATTCTCACTTCCTCATGGGCTAGATTCTATCATTTTCCACATTTTATATAGAAGAAAAACTAAAGTTAAGTAGTTTGGTTAAGTACTTTCCGCAAGGATAACCAGGAAGTAGTGATGCTTGTAAAGCAAGGGTAGTTTGTCGGACTTTCAAAGCTCATGCTCTTAGGCTTCCCTGGTGGCGCAGCGGTTGAGAATCTGCCTGCCAATGCAGGGGACACGGGTTCGAGCCCTGGTCTGGGAGGATCCCTCATGCCGCGGAGCAACTAGGCCCTTGAGCCACAGCTACTGAGCCTGCGCGTCTGGAGCCTGTGCTCCGCAACAAGAGAGGCCGCGATAGTGAGAGGCCCGCGCACCGCGATGAAGAGTGGCCCCCGCTCGCCGCAACTAGAGAAAGCTCTCGCACAGAAACGAAGACCCAACACAGCAAAAATAAATAAATTAATAAAAACTCCTACCCCCAACATCTTAAAAAAAAAAAAAAAAGCTCATCCTCTTATTTGCTACTTCTGGAAATAAAGAGTAAATGCAAGTCACTAGCATCCTGCCCAGAAATTATCTACATGGGGTCCCTGTTTAGTGGTATTCCCACTGCTTAAATATGTTTTGTCCTTGGTTCCTGGTTTAATAATCATAAGAGCTAGTATTTACTGGATCATTCCCATGTGTCAGGCACTCTACTAGATATTTTACACTTACTAGATGAATTTAATTCTGACACAAAAGCTATGAGATAGATACAAGTACTATGTCTGCTTTATTGAGAAAATTAAAGGCAGAGTGTTTATCCTAATGTATTTCATTCCAAAGCCAATGGTTTTTACTCAGAAGTTATGGGAATAACAAATAAACACATAAAAGTGATCAACACCAGGGAAATGCAAATTAAAACAGCATTAGGTATTACTGTACATCCATCAGAACTGCTAAATTTAAAAGACTGACAAAATCAAGTGTGGCAAGAATATGCAGAACCTGAAAATTTCATGGGGTGCTTCTGGAATTTAAAATGGTGTCATTATTTTAGAAACTCTCTTATCAGTTTCTAAAAAATCAAATATACACCTACTGTGGCACAGTAAGTCCACTTTTAGGATTTTATCCAACAGAGATGCAGATATTTGTGGCAGCTCTTTTGATTCATGTAACACTTATTGAGTGCTTACTAGGTACCAGGTAGGATGTTGTATTAGTTAGGGTTCTTCAGAGAAACAGAAACAATAAGACACAGAGAAAGAGATTTATTATGAGGAATTAGTTCTTGTGATTACGAAGGCTGAGAACTCTAGACCCAGGAGAGCCCAGGGCATGGTTCCTACTTGAGTCCCAAGGCCTGAGAAACAGGTGAGCTGATGCTATAAGTTCCACTCCAAGTCCAAGTCAAGTCCAAAGGCAGATGAAGATCAGTCCCCCAGTTTAAAGTCAGTCAGGCAGAGAGAGAGAATTCTTTCTTATGCCGCCTTTTATTCTGTTTAGACCTTAATGGATTGGATGAGGTCCACCCACAGGGGCAAGGGCAATCTGCTCCTTCAGTCTAACAGTTCGAATGTTAACCTCATCTGGAAACACCGTTACAAACACACACCCAGAAATAATGTTTCACCAAATATCTGGGCATGTAAAATTAACCATCACACGTATTAAGCAACTTAACAACGATATTTCACGCTATGAAGAACTCCCACTAGGAGGATTATGTATCACAATACATATACACAGACACAATACAATCGTGTCTGTCTGGTGATACGATTACTAGTGGACCTTCTCACTTTCAAACCGTTCAGTTTGAATAGTAAGTTACTTAGTCACCTAAATTCAAATCCATGTCTTTTTCCCGATAAGCTTGCTATCCAGCATGGTATAAAATCTGCTACTAAAATTGTACACTACCCTGATCCTCCCCCTGCTGAGTGATGGAATAAGGCTGAAGGTTAAAATGAAGTTAAGCGACTGTTTTGCACATTACTTAGGAATCAGGTATCTTATGTGATTGAGAAAGGTCATGTGTACATGTCTTCATAACAAAATGGTCTTTTCAAATGTCACATCTGCTTCCCAGCTCTCAAGCATCAGGATATTTTCTCTCACTAACAAGGTGGCAGTCTCACTGCATACAAAGTCCTATAAGTTTTTTCCTTATGTTTTAATATTGTGTTTGATTTAAAAGAAACAGTTTTAGTGTATATTATCTAATATGATTCTTGAAAGAATCTCCTAATGGAAACAGAGTAGACACCATCTAACCAGGCCTCTAAGCCATAAGATTCCCTGTTGTCTCATATCTAACCAGGACCATTAAGTCATATCTAATGAGGGCCTCCGAAATCATTCCTGCCTGTATACACTTCCTTCCTTCCCCACATCCACTTTGTTAGCTGATTCTTACCATCATCTTGGCTCTCCTCGATGACTTTCCTACATCCCTCACTGTTTTTCATGCTGCTAGAATTTTCTTCCTTCAAGGCAGCCTTCGTTAATTAATCTACAAAATAAAAATCTGATCATGTCTTCCCCATGCTTAACAGGTTCAATGGGTCCAGTCCCCTTAGCATGGCATCAAAGGACCTTCACTATATAACTCATTGCCACATTTATTACCATTCTTTCCCACACTCTGTGATAGCTATTCAGAACTAACTGAAGTGGTCCCCGAATATCCTGTCTAGGTTTGGGGCTTTAGAAATGCTTTTCCCTCTCTCTGAAAGTCCTTCCCCAAATCCTATCTGAGTAACTATTATTTGCATTTCCTGTTTCTGCTTAGGTATCATATTCTCCTTTAAGCTTTTCCTGACCCTCAAAGACTCCAGCATTCCATAACACTGCAAACATTATGCCATAGCACTTACTAAACCATATTATCATTGCCTTGATAATGTTCTGACTCACCTTTCTTCTTCCACAGTTTTCTATCTTAGAAAACAGACAATTTGATGGCAAGAGGTTACGGTCACTTTATTCGTTATCACATTCCCAGGGACATTTTGCGTTGCCTGATATACAGTCGGGACTCTGAACATTTCCTAAATAATTGAATCAATGAATTACTCTCTATTTTATAGAAGTAATAAAGAGTAAATCAGCTACCCAACTAAAAAACAATCATTACATAAGTACATAAATAAATACCTAAAATGATATAAACATAATGAAAGAGATTATAAGAATAGATGGGGTTTGAGGGGTGGATTGAAGGTGTGGCTCTTTAGAAAAATTGGCCATAAAGGTCTTTTCTAAAAAGGTTTGAGCTCAAGTCTAAGTCATAAGATTCAAAGCCAAACACTAATAAAGTAAGAATTCGTTTTTCATATTTGCTCTGGCAGGAAGAATAAATTCCCTGAGGCAATGGGACAGTAGGCAAATAAGTCTGAATGAGGAAAATGTTTGGAAGAATTTCAGGTAATGGAGCGATTCCACCTATAGAATCACCCTCATAGGAGGATGTGAGCGCATGGGGCATAGCATGAAATGGAAAGAGCAAAAAAGTTCAAAGATGCTAACAGGAAAAGAAGATGAACGCTAAGATACAGAACTACTGAAGATTAAATTCTACCAACATTGAACTTTTATTTATAACAGAAAAGAATCAAGCAACATTTACTTTGTGAAGAAAACGGGGCTCACTTAATCATTGTTTGGGTGTGTCTCCTCTAAGAAGAGACCAAAACTGCCAATGATATATATTCACACATTTTCTCTCTATAAATCAAAGTGAAAACTAATTAAACTCTGAAAAAACTTTTCTAATTTCTACACATTTCTTCTTTCCAAAGTGAGCGTATCCTTTTCATAAAGATTCTGAGAGCGTATTCCAACAAATTTGGTCTTTTCACTGAAGCAAACGATTACATTTATTGTTTTTTTAAACATTAAGAAGGTGATGAGCTCATTTATTGTTGATAAACTTTAATGGCATCTAAATAAGAGGGTCAGTTTTTTCTTTTTTCTTTTCTCATTTGTCTGTTGTTTTTTTGCTCCCGCTGGGCCAGTAGCAGCCTCCAAATGACATGATGCTAAAGCAGACCTTTTTTTTTTTTTTCCAATTTGAAAGAAAAAAAGCAACCTTCACCTCAGCACCAAATGAGGCAGTTCATGCTGGTTTTGGAAAAGGAATCAGCTCCAGAGAAAAAAATAACAAACCCAGTCCCGAGGTCTTTCCTATATATTGAAAAGGCCAGTTTGGAAAGGAAATGCAGAAAGAGAAACAGAAGGTGCCCGGGTTTCTTTATCATACCTGGAGAAGGATATGCTAAACTCGCCACGGCTCTGCCCTGGCGCCAAGCCTTCACTAATTTTTCTCTTTTAAAATGGCACCCACTGCTCTATAAAATGATCTATTGGGACTTCAAAGCCGCGGCAATTGCATGTGGTACAGGATGCACGCAATTAATTATGTGATGCCTAAATGACAGGGTGTAGGAAAAATAGGGGAGAAGAAAAAGTTGTTTAAAAAAGCAAAAAAAAAAAAAAAAAAATCCAAAGTAAACTGAAAGACCTAGTTGTCTGCCTGCCAAGAACCAGTAGCCGATAAGGCCTCCAGTTGCTGTGGAAACTCGGGCCTCCAGGAGCCAGAACCCAATTTCAGAAACCACAAAATCAACATAAACGTGTGCAAAAATAAAAAGGTTTGTTTGGCAAGTAATAAGGAGAAGGCTACCAATGTACAAAACACATGAACCAAGGTGACCTCAGCCGATTGAAGCCGCAATGACGGTGATGTCCACGGCAGGTGTGGCACCTCTGAAATGAGCGGTAACAAGACACAGTCCACGCTGCTTTCTGTTATCAGGTAATTGCTACCTTTTTGAAATATTAACCGCCCGCCACCTCTTCCCATGCCTCACCTCAAAAAACATAACACCACCCTTCATGAAAGCAATGTTAAAGACCTTGATTTTATCCCAAGAGGCCAGAAAAAAGGCAGCTAGACTTTTCACTTGTTCCTTAGATCATGAATTACATTCTCTGTCATCCAGGAAAAGGAAAAATAGATTATATATACAGACTTCTATATCCCTTATGCAATATTTGCAAGGAACAATTACATTTGAAAGTAAGAAGCAGGCTTCACATGTCAACTCTGAATAATTACAGACTTCAATGTTACTCTGAAGTTTTTATTTAATTTATTGAAATTTGGAATATAGGAGTAACATCCGAAATAAAAGCCCTCTAACAGGTGGACAACTTTTAATGCATCTTTATTGTCCCAGAAATTTACAGATGTAGTATTATTTTCTGTCTTTCTCTCATTCCCTTTACTATATGCTCTCCTAGACACCTAACCAATAGGTTGGTTAATCGTTTGCTTAGGTAACTCCAACTCTGTATTCTACCTAGCACTAAACCCAGAGGACTTTCCATATAAATTTCAGAGAATCCACAAACTTGGGATCGTATAGAAAATGCACCAGCATACTTGGTTCTGAGAAAGTGACCTCAAATTCCTTTCCAGAAAGGAAAATCTTAAAAAAAAATGAATTCCAGACAGATAAACGTATAAAGAAGAAATCAAACTCAAACCATAGAAATGTCAAGTATGTATCAATTCACTATAGGAGCATCCCCATCTTTGTTTCCATCTTGAGCCTAAGCTTTTACTCCTTAAATTGAGAATTAAATTAAGAATATATGATTCCATTTACAATAACCCACATTGTCTTTGTTTGTATAGAAAACTCTACCTCTGTGGCAGAGATTCTGCTAACATGTATCACATCACTTCCTTCATTTCACATGCACCCAGCTAAGCCGTATCTCCTTGTGACTGAGTTCTGGCCAGGGCAATGTAGGCAGAACCGATGAACACTACTTTCAAGACTGGCCCTACTAAACCTCTCTTATCATCCTCCACAATCTCTCTAGATGCCCATTTGCCAATTAGATACGGAAGACCCCGCGGAAGCCCTCGAATCCCAGAAGACAACATATCCAGGGAGTGTGGCTCCCTGGCTTACCACCTGGAGAAGAGTTGTCCAGGAGGGCCACCTGACAGGAACATCGTGCTGGACTTGGCAGGAATGACAAATACGCTTTCAATACGTTGAGCCACTCAGGTCTGCAGCAGTGGTCAGCACACTGCGTATGTCCTAGCTAATGCAACACCCGTCAAGGAGCAACCTAAGCATCACCAACGTCTGTGAAGCAGGCTTTGAGATCTTAAGGGATCTTCCACGCACATCTTTTCCTGCTGCATCCAGCTCTATCAGAGCCCTAATCGCATATGATTGTCATATAACTGTTCCTGTAGTAAGCATACCAGGACTATGCTTGTTTTATCAACATTTTCCAGGTACAGCACACTAAAAATGCATGTTGACATTTGGAGTCTAGGAAATGTCTCTACCTAGTAAGGATGAGGATAAAAACGCCAGAAATGTCCAGAAAAGATATGTTCTTGTCCACCTCTGTCAAAAGCAATTTTGGTAGCTCTTTAAAAAGATCAGTGGGAAGCCTGGACAACTGAGGGAAAACGCAAAATCCTGAGCCTATATTTTGAAGAACAAAGGAATGAGAAATACCTTCCTTCTGGGTAAGAGGCAGAAGGAAGGCTCAGGGTCTTAAGCTCTTCAGCACCGTGCTGCATTTTGACCTTCAAGTATCTGTTATTGAGCAAGAGAATTATAGGTGATTTTTATTTAATTTCTTTTGTATGATTTTCTATAATTTTATCTACTAAATATACACTGTCATTCTATTGTTAGGATAGATGAATACTTGTTATTTGTTAAAATAATGCAGACAATCTGCATTCAGGGTAAGTTTAAGACAGCCTACAATATTAAAATATATTTAAATAGTACATTCATAAAAAGGAGAGATCTTGAAAAATCAACAAAATAAAGTCCTATGATAATAATAATCTTACAATGTGTGGGGTGTTCTTTTAAGTATTGTGCCTATATTAACTTTAACATAACTTTAATACTTAGTACCATTCTCATAACTTCCAACAAAGTAGGTAATCCTATTACTTCGTTTTTACAAACAAAGAAACTGAAGCACACAGGCGTTGAATAACTTGCCTAAGGGCACTCAGCTAGTAAGTGGAGGGGCTGAGATCTCAACCCAGGCAGTGCACTTTTTTTTTTTAACTTTTATTTTATATTGGAGTCGAGTTGATTTACAATGTTGTTAGTTTCAGGTGTATAGCTGAGTGATTCAGTTATACGTATGCATGTATCTATTCTTTTTCAAATTCTTCTCCCATTTAGATTATTACAGAGTACTGGACAGAGTTCCCTGTGCTATACAGGTCCTTGTTGGTTATCCATTTTAAATGTAGCAGTGTACAGGCAGTGTACTTTAAGGCACCACACCTTCGGATGTTTGCAAGAAACAAAAACAGAGTTTGCCCTTGGGTTACTCTCTTTCAAGGCAAACAGGGAATAACAGGTTATACAGATTTATCTTTCTGTTATAAACAAACACACACACACACACACACACACACACACACACACACATTTGTCTGGATATACTGATGTTCTCCTAGGCCAAAATTTTAAGGGGAATTGCTTGTTAAAGTTATTGAGTGTAAAAGTGGGCAAGATTTTCAACTGTATTATTATAGAATATACAGAAATAAAATCCAATCTAGAAAACAAAAAAAAGCAATGAATCCGTACTTGAGTTCACGAGGCATGGCTTTTCAAAGTTTTCATCTTTTTGTGGGCAACGGTGGATAAAAATATCTTCACTAAGAAGATGGGTCATTGTTGGAGATAATCTAGCTGTTTTCCTATTCTCCTACTGCAAAGTTCAGAGTGGAGCAGAGTTAAACAAAATCTCTTTGGCAAGATTACGTCTTCCAAAGGGACTTGATTAATCTAATAATGTTGCACATTAAATCAATTTGCGCCAAGAAAATGAAAGCCACACAGGGTGATATATAGCCTATGGGAGCTCCCCAAACGAACCCCAAGCCCCAGCCAATGTTTTAGTCTCTTACTACTTCATTTTACACAGAAAATTAAATTTTAGCAGTTGAGTTCTATTTTCATTTAGAACGTCCATTAAAAGTCTGGCTGTAATATTTATGAATACCAAAACAAGACCACCAGGGCATGTATTTGCTAAAAAGCATGTCTCAGTTACAGATCTACCAAACAGTTCCTCAGACATTAACAATGATGACGACGATTTTAAAAACAAATATATATTGATATATATATACACAAATTATGATCTAAAACGAACTGTATTTAACAAAGAAGTCCAAGTTGGAAGAACAGATAAAAGGAAAAGAGAATAAAACTTTTTAAATGTTACAACAAAATTCCTTTTTGTGATTCAGAAGAACTTTCCTTCTGTCACTTCGATCCTGGGGTTAGAAGATGGAGGATCAGGCTCGACGAAACGCTTGTCAGATTTCATTATTAAACCTTCAGGGGGCTTCGCTGGTGGCGCAGTGGTTGGGAGCCCGCCTGCCGATGCAGGGGACGCGGGTTTGTGCCCCGGTCCGGGAGGATCCCACATGCCGCGGAGCGGCTGGGCCCGTGAGCCATGGCCGCTGAGCCTGCGCATCCGGAGCCTGTGCTCCGCAACGGGAGAGGCCACAACAGTGAGAGGCCCACGTACCGCAAACAAACAAAAAGTTAACCACTATTTTAGGTTCAGCTTCAGCTGTGAGGTGATCCTTATCTTTTTCCCTGGACAAACTTTATAAAAATATAATATTTTCTGAGTAATAACTTTCCAGACTATAACATCTGCATCATTAAAGTGTTACACTGCTCTCCCCAACCCAATGCAATGGAAAAGGAGAAATAAAAGAGGAAGATGAAATAGGAGAAGCAAAGAGCCTTTCTTCACACTTTCCCAAGTCTTAAAACTTCGTCCATCCTCTCTCTCAGTAGCAAACCTATTCTCGTCCCTTCTCTCCACCATCCCAGGGAGCGGGGGCTTCATTTATTCACTCCAGACTGGACTCTCCCAGAAGTTTCATTTCTTTTACATGTTTCTGGGCACAGAAAGGAGGTTATGCAAAGACTGGTCTTGGGCTTATACAAATTTTGATGGTTCCTGCCAACAAACTGCCTTTTCCCTAAACATATCCCCCTCTTTTTTTGTATATAAAGAAAGAAAGCTTCTCATTTAAACTACAGGCCTAGGGAGAAAAATGAGGAGAGAGGGCAGGGATATGGAACAAGTTGACGAAAAAAATGCATCAGAGTTCTTAAAGGTTTTGCTCTTCTTTTGAACTTAATCTAGTAGCATTTTCAGTGTTGTCACTGGATTGGCTTAATTGGAGCCAATTAATTGGATTCAGGTGCATCACGCTGTCATTCACAGACTGTCTGTGTGTGTGTGCGCGCATGTGTGACCGTAAGCATGATGACTTTTATACTGCAGAGAACTGCTGATATAAAAATCATTCTGCAATGAAAAGAGGGCATGGTTTTTTTCTAGTCAACTTTCAAAGGAACTCCTCTGTCATCTGGACCCAGAGCTAAGGTGGCCAACCTAGAGCTCTGCCGGGCAGATCTGCTGGGGTCCACTTCTCCCTCTGCCTCCAGAATGGCAAAATGCCCAATACTCTCCTGGTAACCGTGTGTGCTCTGCAGCTCGCAGTTTTCTCTATCATTGACCGCTGCAGGCCTTTGAAGTGACTTCTTCTGGCTTTGCTCACTTCGCTGCCATTCTCCAGAATGCCTCTGCATGGTATTTGGACTGTAAGGAAGGTCCGACCGGAAAATCAAAATCTTGGGACCAAAGCCTCAAATCTGAACACTGCAGAGAGCCAGAGTTTGAAAAGTCTTTTTTCTCCAATACCTTCTTTGCCACCAATGCACATCATTTCTTAAAACAGAAGTACAACTTCTGAGGATTACAATGTAATTTGGCTTTCAGGTGTTGCCTTTTCCTTTGGTGGGGTAAGAGCTAAGAGGTACACAGTCAGATCCAGTTAACTGAATTCTGAACTTTTAGGCTATTGGTGGGTCCTCAATAACATAAGTTAACTGAACTGAAGAGCACAGCCCATCTGAGTGGATGTGGTAGGTTTTACCACCGCAACTTTTAGAACAGACTAATTTTTAAATTCAGGGATGTGAAAATTTTAAACCAAGACGATCCATATGAGTTTTTAAAAGGGATAGAGGATGCAGATTTACCTTGGGGGCATCAGGCAAGAGGTCAGAACCTCAGATGATGGTTTCAGGGGTTTCAGGGATTTCAGGTCTGAGCCTCAGGCCAGAAGAGGAGTGTACGAAACATCGGACACCAGGTTAAAAGTCTAGTTAAGAAGGAGGGCCGCTTACTATGGAGAAAAGCTGGAGAGTTGAAGCACGATGCTTGCTTGGGCTGCTAAGGCTCTAGTCCTATCAGCCTATCAGATTGATGCCGTTCCTCTAACTGCTTCCAACCAGGCTCTCTTTTACTGGTTCTGAATAAAACTGAGCTACACTGATGACTGTTATTGCTGCAATAGGGAAGAGGGAAGGGAGACAGAGTCAGGAAGATGTAATGTGTAAGCTCTCAAAAGTGCAGATCTGTGTGAAGCGTGGAGACCTGAATAGCTGAGTAAAGGAGCAGAGTTGGCAGGGTAGAAAAGAGTGTTTAGAAGAACAACAGTCATTAGATTTTGTTGTGATTAATACATATGCTTTTAAATATCCTATCCTTAAAATCATGGAAACAAGGAAACTAGTAAGACAGCCTCCTTCACCTTTAATAAAAAGGGCATGGTAATTTCTTCAGATACTCCCAATTACATGTGCATTTCATGCTGATGATTTATTTGAAGGTCTTAATATGACTGAGTAGTTAGGAAATTATGTTCTATCTTTTTTTTTTTTTTTTTTTTTTTTTTGGCAGTACGCGGGCCTCTCACTGTTGTGGCCTCTCCCGTGGCGGAGCACAGGCTCCGGACGCGCAGGCTCAGCGGCCATGGCTCACAGGCCCAAGCCACTCCGCGGCATGTGGGATCTTCCCGGACCGGGGCACGAACCCGTGTCCCCTGCATCGGCAGGCGGACTCTCAACCACTGCGCCACCAGGGAAGCCCTGTGTTCTATCTCTTGTGCTTTGATCTATGTGTTATCTTTGGTGATGCAGAGGAAGTGATGGATATCAATTTAGTCAGTTTCAAAAATGGTCCAGCTTGGTACACATATTATTCAAGGCCATCCATTAAAAACAGTAAATCTTATAGGTATACGTAAAATATTTAGGCAAGTAGCTTATTTTTTCTTAATATCATTATTATATCATGTGGCTAATACTCAATAATACATGAACTATTTTTTAAAATGAATTGACTGTATTCATTTTTGCAGGCATTCTTATTTTACGTGAACCCAGAAGGTCGCATTATGGAGAATATGAAATGTCTGTGATGACTATACCTTATGGAGGAATGTGTCTGTTACTATCCTGGATCCAGAATCCTTCAGTCTCTAGATCCCTCTACTGACAAAGAAACGGGATCATATTTTTGTAAAACTATAAAAAACATGGTGTGAATTTTTCAAACCAAGAACACTCCCATCAGCAGTGTTCTCTTTCCACAGATTTCCATTTATTAATGTATTTAGTATGTTATCCAATAAATATCACCTATATATGACTAAGCTTTTAATCACTACAACTATAAATGCCAACTTATAAAAGATTTAAGAAATTCCATGATTTCATACAGAGGGAAAAGATTGAAAAATTACTCTATAATGACCTTTAATGTCAATCAAAAATTTGTATGTGAAAAGCAACTGATTCTCCATCCTGAATGAGGTTGAGATGACTGTAAGTAGCAAATAGATCTTGACTAACTGAAGAGAAGGATGTTAGTCTGGGGGATATAGCAACACCTTACCCTGGGCAAGATTTTACAATCCCGTTCCTTACGGCATTTTGTGAAACCGTCCATGCTAGTTTGAGATAGGTAAACTGTAGGCTTACTAGCCGACAGGAACATGAACTTGAAGCCCTGTGAGATCTTTTACGGCCACGTAAGTCTGGGAAATGTTGCAGTTAATTCCCTGCTATCACCTCACACACAGAACTAGATGTATTTGCTGGCTGCCTTCCCTTTTTCTGTCCATGGCACCACCATTCTTCCAGCCAGCCAGGCTTGAAATTTTGGAATTAGTTTTCATTCTTTTGGTTTCCTACTCCTTAGCCCAGTCACTCACCAAGTTTATTCAATTTGTTGATGTCTCTTTCCTATCCAAATCTACCTTGCTTGTCCCGTTGCAAGGTTTTAATTCAAATTCCTCTTATTTCATGCTTGTTCAATTGTGGTGTCTTATCATTGGACCCTTTCCCCATCTAAGTTGCCCGTGGGTCACCACTAGATTAATCGTCTTTAAACATCACTTTGATCATGTTAGTCATCTTCGGTGTCTCTGCCTTGTGTTTATCTGTGTTGCACAGCTGCTGGTCGGTTCAGCGACAAATGGTCAGGTGATCGCATCCACCCAAGAAAAACCGCCTATGGTAACTGCTTAGGAAATTTACAAAGTTCCTTAGCGTATCAGTGACTTGAAGGAATCTCTCAATGGAAAACCTGGTTTATTTTATTTAGCATTCCACATTTCTCAAATTTAGTTGAACGTGGAAACATTTTTTTTTTTCTATGTAACAATTACTAACATTTCTGAGATTGGATATTTTAAATAACATACTATGGGAAACATTTGTGTCGTAATACGCCAACTCCTTAGGTTGACATATTTCTTCCCAATCACACTCTCTTCTGTCTAGTCTTGTATGCTTCAAGATTCAATTCAATGCCACCTCTCTTATGAAGACTTTTCAACGCTCCAGCTCAAAAATCTGGATCAGTCTCCCAGGATATGACACATAGTAATTGTAACAATCATAGAACAATTCCCAATCCATTCAATTCAATTTAGCAAAAGTCTATTAAGCAACATCTAGTTGCCAGACACTGATGATAGGAAGTAAATCATGTGATGCCTTACATGAAGGTGCTCACCGAAGTATTTGGAAAATTGGAGATATTGCTGTGATAGTGACATGCAAAGTACTAGGAAAACTTGTTTGATTTGAGTTGGGAATTGTGGATGGTGGCTCATATAAAGCTAGAGAAAGAGAAAGATGGCCTCTGAGCTGTCTCAATATAACAAAAACCTTAGATAATTATCATCATTAGACAGTGAACTATGGTTAACCTATATTCCCATATTGAACTCAAAGGCCATCTTATCATCTGGCTGTGCTCTGTAAGACAGAAGACCCTTGGTCACTGTCACCTATTAAGAGTTCCTCATCGAGTTGAAAACTTACGATAACTCCTCAGTTACTTATTCTTCAGACTACAGAAACCCAGTTCTTTTTATCTTTTCTCTAAGCCTTTAATCATCATTCTGTTTTTCTGAACTCCCTCCAAAGTCTCATGCCTTTCTGGACTTGTCGCTTCCACAACTGGTTACCGTGCTGCATAAACAGCGACGGAATGTCACGGATGACCGCACAACGTGGTAAGGATTGATTTAGTTGAGAACCCAACTCACAAATGCTTATTCAGAATATCCCAACCCTGTAGTGCAAAACTTGGCTGTGGATCAGAAGTGTTTTAATGGCCTGTTCATACAGCATTACATGAGGGTGATGATTTCTTAAAAATTCTTCTGGGCATAATATTAAACTACAGAAACACCCAAATAAGTACATCCACACAGCGCCAGATATTTAAGACTCATTTATGATTTCCACTGTTTATTTGATTAAGTAAATATGACATATTAAAAATATTTAAGGTATATATTTGTGTATATATATGTTTGTATGTGTATAATACATATATACTAGACTAAATATATATTAAATATCTAGTTATACAAAATTAAATATGGCATGTAATAGTTTTTTTTTTTTCTTCACCTGGTTTAACTTTTGGGCTTTTCTTCGTGTTCTACAATGGCATATTTCCCACTACTAAATAGAGGAGGGAGGGTAGAATACGTCCTTAATCAGAGTGAACATCCCTAAGTCAATCAAATTTTAACTTATAAATCTGTGGCACGATAGGCAGAGGGGGAAGACATCTCACTGATAAAGGAATAAGAACCAGACAGAGGAGACTTCTTAAAAGTAGCAACAGAAGTGAGATATCACTGGAGTATTCAGACAAGAGTGCTTGAGAAATTGTCAAACTCGTAGGGTGTACTAAGGTAGTCTAGCTTTAAAAAACAAGAATGAAATAAAAATGTCTTCAGATAAAAATCCAAAATCTCCACTAATATGATACATTTAAAAATATACTTTAAGAAGAGAAACAGTGTGTCTAGGAGGAAATTCAATATGTAAAAACAAATAGTAAGGAAAAAATGGCAAATATATATTGAGACAAACATTATCTAGTTTACAGCAATAATATTAATACTATTATTAATAATAAGTGATTCTTACATGAATCACTTATTATCACAATAGAATCTAAAAAAATAAAACAAATAAATGTATATAACAAAACAGAAACAGGCTCGCAGATACAGAAAACAAATGAGTAGTTACCAGTGGGGAGAGGGAAGGAGGGAGGGGTAAGTTAGGGGTATGGGATTAAGAGACACAAACTATTAATACTATGTATATAAAATAATAAGAAGCGAAGATATATTGTACAGCACAGGGAAACATAGCCATTGTTTTGTGATAACTCTAAATGCAGTATAATCTACAAAAATATTCAATCACTATGTTATAAACCTGAAATATAATACTGTAAACCAACTGTACTTCAATAAAACAAATAAATAGAAAAAAATAAAATAATAATTGATTTTTAAAGAACAGTAATTAAATACAGGAAATTGATAGCATCTAAATTGAAGGAAGGGGGTTGAAAATAGGTTTAAGATATTGTTAAGCTTTGTACTTGAATAACCAAATATGTGTGATAAAATTTCAGGAGTGATCTCTGAAAGAGTAGTAATATCAAGTTTAATTCTAAATCTAGCTTAAAAATTTTTAAATGTTGAACTCTGGACTTAATTACACATACAGGATATAATTTCCAGAGTAACCTCTATGAAGGGAGAAATAGATTAATTAAAAACACAGTGGAATTTTTTAAAATCTGAAAAAATGAGAAGAAGAATAAACCTCAACAACTCAGAAAACCTTAATCAATCCTAAAGAATACAAGAAAGGAGTTTAAAAAAAGAAAAGGATAGATAGAAATTATAAAGCCAGACACTATAGATGAGCCCAATAACAGTGACAGTGTAAATGGACTAAACTTGCCATTTAAAAGACAAACATGATCAGATTGTACTTAAAAAAAAATCCCAGTTTACAAATATGTATTCGGAATATACCAGCTCTAATCCCGATGCTGCTCATTAGATACCTCTACAGCATAAAGACACAGATTATTTTTTGTAAATAAAAGGACTGTAAAAAAAAGATATACTCAGGGTATATTAACCAAAAGGTGGCTGACATCTCAATGTAAATAGCATACAAAAGACAAATTAAGGCAAAATCATTAGCAAAAATAGTTACTATATAATAGATCATAAGTAGTTCAATTCATCAATAAGATAAAAAAATTTAAACTTATATTCACCTACTAATTTAGCCCGAGAATATATGTAAATGAATATAACAAAAAATAGAACTGCAAGAAGGAATTAACAAATTCATAATCACAGTGGGAGGTTTCAACACACCTATCTCAATGATAAGTTGCAAACAGAAACAAAATTAAATCTATGGAATATTTACCAACACAACTAACAATCTTGATTTAACGAACATTCATGCAATTATGCATCTAACCACTGGAAAATACAACTTTTTCTTGAGTGTACATTAAAACTTTAGGAAACCTGAATGTATGATAGTAGGCCATAATTAAAGGCTCAATTAATTTCAGAAAATACAATAAGTAACATACTGACCATGTTTTTTGTAAACAACACAATTATTATGTTAAAAGTCAAGAAAAACAACATTATATATCTGGTATTTAAAAATGCAGTTCTAAGAAAACATAATGAAAATTTGAAATATAATTATTGAATAAAACGGAAAACTCTGCATGCCAACAATTACGAGATGTGTAAAGAAATGGAGCTTCATGGAAGATTTACTGCTTTAGAAAAAAGAAAGGCTGGAAATCATGAGCTAAGCTTCCATGATTACAAGTTAGGAAAAGAATAATACACTAATCCTTAAAGTATAATAGGGAGGAGATAATAAAGAGCCTTAAACTAGCATAATAAAAAAGAAAAAATCAGCAAAGCCAAAATCGGTGTTTTGGGAAAACTGGTAAATAAACTTCTCTCAAGATCAAAAAGAATGACTAGGAATAGGAATGGTGCACAAATACAGATACAACAGAGATTTTTTTACAGGCCATGCAAATAACTTTTTATCAATCAATTTCAGAATGAGAATAGATAATTTTGTAGATTTTCGTTCTCAAAAAGAATATCCTGAAAAACCCTATAATTATACTTTAGAAAAAAATAACGCATACATTTAAAATACTCCCACAAAGAAAATACCAAGGCAACAGGGTTTTATAAGACAGTTTTTCTAAAATTTTAAGTACAAGGTTATTCCAATCTCACTCAAATCTTCCAGAGAATGGCAGAGCCTATGTCTCAACTCATTCTTTGAAGCCAGTCTAATTTTGGTAAGAAAGCCATGTAAAAAGAGCAGAAAGGGGGAAAAACAAGGAAAAGCTCACTTATTCATGAACTTTGCAAAAATTCCAAAGACTATACCATCAAACTAAACTGAATTCTATGCTGTATAAAAGGGATTCCACCATGAGCAAACTAGATTGGATTCAGTAATGCAAGGGCTGTTCAACAAACTGAAACCTACAGACCCAGCGCACTGCACACCACTTATACAAAGGACTGAGACAGACTAAGGCAGCTGCCCAGAACCTTGCCTCCATTCAGTGAACTGAAAAATTAAACAGCAACTGTCATATGAAAAAGACGTAAGCTTTTAAATGAGAGAAAGCATATAAAGTACAGTGATTGACAGATGGAAAATGATCTACAGGTGGGAAAAAATAGTATTCTTTTAACTGCTTTATGTTTCGCCCAACCCTTCACTCCTCCCCACTGTTCACTAAACCTCTTGGGTTCATGGAATCAGGAGTGTGGAAAAATAGAACATTAATTACAGGTTTTGTTTTTAAGCGATCTTCTAGACTTTAGATAATTTAGATGCTCTTTAACTATCTTAATTATGGGGCTTTGAGACGGGTAGGGAAGACGGGTAAAGCTGAATTTGGGAAGTTATTGCCAAGTTAGAAGGTGAATCAAAGATGCTGAATTGTGATACCTGGAATGATCCAAACGAACGAGTCACTCAAGTAAACTGAGCTGATTTACACCTGAATTGTTCCAGATCACAGTGGTGGAATCAGAATGAGTTTTGAACCCTGATTTTAAATGTGTATAACTTTTTTTACTGTGATGTATATAAATCATAGAAACACTTTTTAGTGTCATTTCACATTTCTGAGTATTTTCTCTAGGCCCCTCTGCTAATTTCTGGAATCTCTCCATTCAGAGTTGGAGTCATAATCAGATTTGGCCAGTCGATACCAAGGCAACTGTCTGTGTGTTTTCTTTCCACTGTATCGCAGGACGCCAGCACACAGCTTAAGAAATAGTCAGGAAAATGAAGCCTGTTTCTTGAAGGGCTGATCAAGTAAGACAAAGTCAATTAACATCTGATTCCTCACAGGTTTCTGCAAGCAAATTGTTCCAATTACCCAAAACCAGTGAGCAAATTGTGAGCTAATTAAAAGGGGCAGTCATGACTCCACTGACATGATCCTGCCACTGTGCTGTCAGAAATTCTGGATAAGATCGATTAAAGAGCAACTTGAAACATGCAAATTTTGCTGCAGGAAAGTTCTCCTCTATAGTACCAGTGTTTATATTAAAATACAACTCCTCTGTATTTTATTTAATTTTAAGCACATTTCAAGTGTAACGTGTTTATCTTCATTTTACATTTTTTTAAACAATTCATTGCTTTCATTTAAATATAAAATAAATGCAACATCTTTACAAAGAGTGTTCAGCATATATGTTGTCACAGCCAGGACATTTTACAACTCTATGGAATAAAAGATAGACTCCACTGTTACTGTTTATAGTCTGTAATAGGCAACATAAAAACAAAGTCCACGTCAGCTATGTAGACAGCATACCTTTATGAGCCCGTTAAAATTTGTTTTCACAGGCTACTTAGTCATTTCAAAATAGAGCCTAAACAAACTACCATATATTTACTCTGGTTGTCACCAAGAATTAAGATTTGATCTCATTATGTAGGTGGTCATTAATGCAGAGTTGCAGCAATTTCTTTATCATCAAGAAGCTATCAAGCACCAACATGGAATGGGCCAGCAGATAGGATGAGACAAGATTCTTTCTTAAAGTGGTTAAAGCAGCATTTTTAATGCCACAATATCAGCCTCCAGAGCAGACAGAAATCAGGATTTTCTAGCGGACACGTTTGGACAAAGAACTTGCAATGTTGTACTGATAAGAACCTATAAGAAATTCCAGCTCCATCTTGAAAGGGGAGGAAGTTACGACTTTGTTTTTAGATCTTGGCACTTTCAAGATAATTTAAATGAAGCTCATGGTCCCTGGTTTTTAGAAGAATACAAAGTAAGTAAAGCACGCTTCTGAGAGTATGGCAGCCAGAATGGTGAATGATCAGCAGGGCAAATCACATGAAGAACATTTTCAAAGTAATAGGATTGTTTAGGGCTGAGGAAACAAGCCAGTTAGCTTCAGACACTTGAAGAATGATGTGGGTGCGTGGTGGCTTAGACTTTGTTCTGTGGGTCTCCCACCTAAAGGGATCTTGCCCCATGATAACGTATGCATTACCTGATTACGTTCTCATTTATGACAACTTTTATTTAATTTTTATGCTGTGATTTTCCTTTAAGTATGCATTTCTAAAGAATTAAATGCAATTTTATTATACATCGAGTAAAAAGTAATTAATATTTGTTTTGTGTGTACTGTGCGTGCATAAGACATTCTACCAGATGATTGGCATCCATTTAACTTACTCAATGCTTACAGGTATCCTATGTAGTAACAATAGTTATTTACACTGTTTACGTTAGAAAAATGAGGTGCAAAATATTTAACTAGTTTTCCCAATGGCACACTGCTAGTAAATGATGGAAACCAAGATTCCAACTAGTTTTCTGTTGGCACATTTTTGTTTTGCATTACACTAGAGTAGACCAGTCAATGTTTATAGTATATATTTTAAAAATTTGTTTGTTAAATAAATATTTATTAAGTACCTATTATATATCAGATACTATTCTAGATATGGGGAATGTATCAATGACACAAAGTCAGAGAGAGAGAGCAGACAAACAAACTAGTAAGCAAATTATATCAGGGGCTAGACAGTGATACAGACTATGGAAAAAATAGAGGATGATAAAAGACTAGAGGACTCGGTGGAGTGAGTTATACTTTTAAACAGGGTGGTCAGGGTAGAATTTCTTGAAATGATAACATGTGTACATCTATGAAGGAGACGAGTTGACCATGTGGGTGTCGAGAAGGAGAGTGTTCCAGGCAGAGGGAACAGTGGTGCAGAGACCACAGGTGAGAGAGGGTCAAACATTTAAGAGAAACAACCAGGAGGCCGAAACAGCTAGAGCAGAATAAAGCATTTGAATTCTATAATGGTTATATTTCAGTCTATGTGACTGAAATATAACCTATATGGAAATTCTTTATAAGAATTATAAATCTTCTTATAAGAGGCGCTATTTTATGCACTTAAGAATTGACATGTTGGGACTTCCCTGGCGGTCCAGTGGTTAAGACCTCGCCTTCCAATGCAGGGGGGTGCAGGTGCGATCCCTGGTCAGGGAGCTAGGATCCCACATACCTCGCGGCCAAAAAAATCAAAACATAAAACAGAAGCAATACTGTAACAAATTCAATAAAGACTTTAAAAATGGTCCACATCAAAAAGAAAAAAATCTTAAAAAAAAAAAAAGAATTGACATGTTGATTGACCATCTATTACGAGCGGACGTTCTAGGGCATGAGACGCATTAGTGAAAACAACTTGTATTTTCATGTAATTTAATACCAGTGACCATAACCAAGCCAAGTGTATCCCAAACTTAATATGCATTAATATTAGGAATTCTATTTATATGACAATTGCATGAATATGTCAAAAGAGAAATCTCTCCATATATGTCTAAGATAATTAGAAATTTTAAAACCCACTTAACTTACGTTATAATAAGTGTGATAAAAATCATTGGATGATAAAACACTTAAACGTAAATGGAAGAATTCCCATGATAGTCAGAAAAGAGGGATATCCATCATTACATCAGTTATTCTAGAAGTTCTAGTCAATGCAGTAAAACTGACAACTAAATAAAGGAGACTACCTGTCACTATTTGTAAATAAAATATTCTATATCTAGAAAACACATGAGAATGAAGTGAATAATTATTAGAAATCAAAAGGGAATTGCATAGGCAGTGTTTCCACCCCCCCCCAATTTACACAGATACCAAATAATTTTCCTATATATGCCAGAAATAACCAGTTTGAAAATATGATATCCATACACTGAAAACTGCAAATATTTATGGGAAGTTAAGCAAGGATTCAAATAAGGAAATACCCTTAACTGAGAACACTCAATAATGTATTTTCCAAAAGTAATTTATAAATATTTGTTAGTTACAATTAAAATCCAATATGGTATTGTTTTAATTGGTGAAATGGTTCTGGAGTTCATCTAAAAGATAATAATTTGAGTATAGATAAGAAAATGATGAAAATAGGGGAATAAAACTACAATAAAACTACAAAAATAAAAATATGTGGCATAACCAAAGAATAGAAAAAACTGGACTAACAGAAAAACCCAGAAGTAAATACATATGTGTATTTCATTGGATAGTAAAGTTAAAATGTCAGATCCTCCAAGAAACGATGGACTCGTCCATAACAGATGCCTGTCCCTTCCTGCTCGTCCCTTGTGCTTTGAGCTCAGTAGCGGGATCACATCATCACCGCTGAGGATCTAATGCTCCTGCGGGCGCCAGCAAGGGTAATTCAAACAATGGGCCGTCTCACAGAAAAAAATAAAAATATAGAACGCATGCAAAAAAAAAAAAAATCCCGAATTAGCTTTTATTGTAAAATTTTGTTTGAACAGTGCTATTTGATTAATTAATAAAGGTTTTCACTTTCCAAATGCCATGGTGTCCTGTAGATTAGCCCTAAGATCTCCATCACCAGAAGTGACTCCTGTGTCACAGAAGTGTCCAGGGAGCCCTAATTCAGAAAGCAGACAAAGCAGACCGCATGGCATTAAAATGGATGCCAGTCTGAGGCATCCACAAACCAGTTAGTGCACTGGCAGTCACACTGGCCAAGCCCGCTTTGGGGCATTACGTGAACTATGCAATCAGCTCTTCTGCCACAGTGGCTACATAGTGTGGGTGATATTGGGCGGATGCCTGGATGATTCCATTTTTATCTAGAGAAATATCAAAGTTATAATTTCTGTCTTATTTAAATTTAGTATACCTACTCAATACAAAAAATACAAAAGCACACATACACATGTATGCACACACTTGTACACACAGCCAAATTTTTTTGTATTTGTATCACCTACAAATGAAAGACTCTCCTAACAATCTGGAATACTATATACATATATGTGCGTGTGCATAGATAAGTATATGCATATACATATATACACACATATACACTATACACAAATATATGTACCAAACACATACATGCACACACATGTATGACATACCATATATACATGTGTGTGTGTGTACCTATATGTATGAACAGGTTACAAGTATATGTATGTATATATAGCACACATACATGACACATACATTATATATATATATATATTTTTTCTTTTAAGATAATTCTCTGAAGTCTCTTTGTCTTGGGTCAAAAGGTTCACATAGTATTCAGACCTTTAAAAACAAATTATCCAATTTTCCTTCAGAAAGTTTATGCCACATGTTCATTAGCTTTCAAGGCTGGAGAATAGAGGGAAATACATCCTTTTCTAGGAAAACTTTCCCTTCCTCAGTTAACTCGTAAAATACTCAAGCTGAATGTGGGGATGGAGTAAAATGCAATGTAATCAATGGATTTGATCTGTTTTAAAACGTTCCTCTGAAAGGCGATTTGTAAGCCCAAACTACATTGAGCTATAGTTATAATAATTATCCAACTAGTAAACAGACACAATTTCTAGAACACAAAGAAAACACAAACCTAAAAGAGCTTTGGTTCTCAAATTGCCTGAGTGCTTATCGTAATTTTTCTCGTAAGAATCTTTTCTATTTTTAAAAATTTTAAATAATGATTAGATGCACAACTAGGAAGGAGGCTGGAAGAATGTGACTTTAATCAAAGCCTAGTGAGAAGGTGTCCCAGTTTTTATTAACCTTTGCATTCAGTCTAGATATGCACTTTGTTTAAAACGCACATTGACAGAGGAATGGACAGGATGAACTTACTGACCCAGGTAGCCAAAGAATATAGGATTTGATGATTTGCTCACCGATACTGAACAGAGCTATCAATAACAGTCCACTCTAGCTAATAGCCAACCCCCTTTCCTGAAAGTCATTCAATGCCGAGGACACTGATTCAATGTGTGGCTGACCAAGAGCAAAGCAGAGGCACCTGTCTGCGACTTGCATTACACTTGGGCTGAGCCTGCTTGCCATTTGGCAAGAGTATCACTTTCCCTTTTCACATTTCTAAACCACTTTGGCTCTGAGTCTGTTCCACCTTAATGCTCCAGCTATCTCAATAGAATATATAAGTTCTGTTGAGACTATCTGAATATGTGGCCTCCCCAGGATCCTATCTTTGGGGCCTCCATCAAACCTGCCTTGTCATAGAGCAGACGGACGAAACCAGCCATGTTACTAAGAAGGAAAGAAATCTGTCCAACCTCTGATGGACTTGTGATTCATCCTCTGATGGCTCACAGGCCTTTCTGGACAACAGCGATTGGCCATCTGGTTTCACTGGGGATGATAAATTCAGCAATAAACATGACTCTTGGTCCTCTGTCCCTCTAAATCCAAGTCACAAATATTGTGAGTCAGATGTCCCCACCTACAAACACAACGGCTCCTGAGCTCAAACGCTCCTTTGACACAGCCCATGCCACCCAACTTCAATTATGCCTGGGTTACATTTCTTTTGGAGGCACTACAGGATTTTTTTTTTCTTTAACACACCACACACACACGCACACACACTATTTTTTTTAAGGAGGCAGAGGCATCCAGCCAAATAAACTACATTAAGCAGCGGGTTCCATTTTAGGTGTTGACAGTGTATAATAAATCCAGGCCTACCTAACATTTACAGGAACGTTACAAAATGAGTGAAATGGCATGAGTTGGTTACCAGGCCAACCAGACAAACACAATAAACAGGCAGCAGTGACAGGAGTAAGTTACACCATCTCTCCGGTCTGAAATATATCACTTTACATTAGTCTTTGACCACTTCGAAGGCTCTTTGTTTTATATTTTTCAAAATGCTCTTTTACAACATAGATTACTAGTAAATCTTTTCAGATGAGGAAGTTTCTTTTTTCCCCCAAAACCTGCATAGCTCTAGAAAGCAAACATTTATTTTTATTTTAACTCTAATTAAAAAACAAATTCAAGTTTTAAGAACAATGTTAAGGCTCAAATCCTGAAGGTCCCTTCTGGCAGATTAAAAGAAAAAAAAAAATTTCCCTAGACTAGAAAGAAAATAAACAATAACAGTAGTTAGTATACTTGGCTGGTTTAAAATGTTCTGCTAAAATGGCCGCATTCTGCGGTGCTGTTTAACCCTTTAAAAGGTAGTCTGCATTCTGAAGTACTTTCTCTCCTAATGGAGAAAAAAAAAATTTATCGTAAAGAAAGAGTTTTAGAACCTCATAGCTTATCATCGTAGCTGGTAGGATATTAGAAATCATCAGACAACTCCTTTATTTGACAGAAGGAAAAAAAAAGAAAGAAATGGATTAGGGTTTTTGTATAATAACTTAAAATAATGACATCTCATTTCTGCTATTTATACTATACAAAAGTATTTGCTTATATTACTTTAGCCAATTTCACATAAATGAAAGAAGCTCTAGCTCACTTTTTACTTTCAGTATAGGCTTTGAGCAGCAAATTAAAGTAGAATAATTTAGAATTTTCCATATGAAATGAAAGAAAACTACTATACATGAAAAACATGTATAAAAAAAGCACTCGGTTTAGCCAAGTTTGCTTGACCTATACAAAACATTGCCAGATTATCAACTATCCTTCTAAAAGGCACACTTGTGAGTAGGGTGACCAACTGACCACAGTCTGTCTGAGACCTTTCACGTTTGGGCCCTAAAAGCTCATGTCTCAGAAAACCCCGCAGTTATGGGCAAACAGGTACGCTTGGTTACCTGCTTGTGATGGTAACTTATCTTCCTTCCATTGTTTTACAATATATTTAACAAAAACTTGTTTGTAAATTACTATGAGGAAAATTTTACCCTTACCTAAAAATATTAAAAGCGAAATAATTTCCTGATAATGGTTCATTTGTTTCTAATTGATAGAACCCATATTTGAAATCTATTTCTACAGCTGGAACAGGGGCTTTAGTAGGAGAGACTCTGCATATAGTTAACTCACATCATATTAAGTTTTTAATTTGTAGCTCTATCACTGGAAAAATTGTATTGCTGATAGTGAAGGAGAAACAAGCCTACTTTCCTGTTAACTGCTTTATCATTCCTTTACTAGCACTACCAGGACTTGGTTTTAAAGAAAACAATGTAGCTGTTTAGGAAAACTGGAGATGGGAAGACAGTAAGGTTAGAAGGAGCCCTCCCAGAACTTGCTTACAAACTATCATAAATTCCCAACACTTCTTAGAAGTGGTACCATGTAGTGCTTTGGCATCTCTAAGATTGACTGTCTTTTTTTTTCTTTAATAAATAGCACAGAATTTATTATATTGACTGAAGAAAAGGCATAGTTCTTACTTTCTGTGGGCAGACTAGTAAGTCAACTCTAAAAATATCACTTTAATAACTCCCCTTTTCTAATTCTATATTTTTGGCAGTTTACGTCTATACACAGCTTGACATCTAATAAGTTAAAGCTTGAGAAAATTAAAATTTTCTGTTCAAAATCTTTCTGTTAAGAAATAAATGCATGTAGATTAATAATTGTACTAACAGGCCCAATTCTTCATCACTTGCTGTTCCCATCATATTCTTTGCCACATGGCTTTGAAGTTCCCTTCTTTTTTTTTTTTAACATCTTTATTGGAGTATAATTGCTTTACAATGGTGTGTTAGTTTCTGCTTTATAACAAAGTGAATCAGCTATACATATACATATATCCCCATATCTCCTCCCTCTTGCGTCTCCCTCCCTCCCTCCCTCCCTATCTCACCCCTCTAGGTGGTCACAAAGCACTGAGCTGATCTCCCTGTGCTATGCGGCTGCTTCCCACTAGCTATCTATTTTACGTTTGGTAGTGTATATATGTCCACGCCTCTCTCTCGCTTTGTCACAGCTTACCCTTCCCCCTCCCCATATCCTCAAGTCCATTCTCTAGTAGGTCTGTGTCTTTATTCCCATCTTACCCCTAGGTTCTTCATGACTTTTTTCTTTTTCCTTAGGTTCCATATATATGTTAGCATACGGTATTTGTTTTTCTCTTTCTGACTTACTTCACTCTGTATGACAGACTCTAGGTCCATCCACCTCACTACAAATATCTCAATTTCGTTTCTTTTTATGGCTGAGTAGTATTCTTTAAATAGGTGGGGTCTATGTCCTCATCCTTTGAAACTGGGATGTGCTTCAGCCAACACAACAGGAATGACATACCCCAGCTCCAAGCCAAGGCATAAGGATCATGTGCGTTTCCTCTTCCTCTGTCTTGATTCTCTACCTTTGTCACAGAAACTTCCCAGCACCAGCCTGCTAGAGACTGAGGAACACAGGCCGCGTGGCCATCTCAGTCCCAGCACACAGCCATCAAACTGCCAGAGGAGAGCTGAATGATCCCATCTGAGACCAAAGAACCACACAGCTGAGCCCAGCCTGAATCAGCAACTAACTCGTAGATTTATGATTTTTAAAATGAGTATTGTTTTAACCCATTTATCTTTGATGTGGTTTGTTACGTAGTATTATTGTGACGATAGATAATTGGTAGAAAATATAAAGAAAAGGGCCTCCATAACACCCTACTCCCATCGAAATACACAGACTCTGTAAAAAAATTGCAAAAGGGTTTCGGCGTCAATATCTCCTCTAACAGCCATGTTAGGGTTTGAACTGCAACCTTTCTGAATCCCATACTCCAAGCCATTCTATGAAATAAATAAATAAAATTTAAAACTAAAAATTATTTTAAAAATCACATGCACCTGCAAAAATATAAAGACTGAACATCCTCTAGGAAATTTCCATTTCAATAGCATAAACATGTATTGTGTTAGTAAAATGCAATAGTGAACTTCTAGATTTCAAAACTACAGGGAGACAGTTTGAAGAAGCATTTGGCATATTTTTGGACATTTTAGAATATGGCAACTGACTGCCACAGCCAGAGCTAATTAATCAATTAGTTAATCCACATCTTATTCCTAGAGCTCCATCTATGCCCAGCATGAACTTTCTGGAGATAATGACATATTTAAGCATGTGTACTGGAGACCTGCTACAAAAGGCATCGCTTCCATTCTTTAGGGGCTTTAATTTCTAACATTGCTAACTGTCAATTCTCTGTTCTGACTGTATTCTATATTAAGTATCCAATAAACAAAGATTTAGAACTTAAAATTTCTGATCTTTGTTATTACCTGAAGTTTGGCGCACATTAAATGTTTATTAAGCTCGGTTGGGGCTTTGTGACCACCTAGAGGGGTGGGATAGGGAGGGAGGGAGAGAGGCTCAAGAGGGAGGAGCTATGGGGATATATGTATACATATAGCTGATTCACTTTGTTGTACAGGAGAAACTAACACAACATTGCAAAGCACTTATACTCTAATAAAGATGTATAAAAAATAAACTAAATAAAATGACCTGCTTTAAAAAAAGTAAGTTTAAAAAAATGTTTATTAAATGAATATAATAATTAATGGAAAAATCGAAAGAGATGATTAAATGTTCTATGGGAAGAGATAACTTACTGTATTTTAATAATTAGGACAATGATAATAATAAAACAAAAAATGTTAAAAATATAGTTCAGAAGGAAGATAAAAGATTTTTCTATTTTAAAAAAGAATGGAGAAAAAAAGAAAAAGAATGGAGAGAAACCTGACAATCTACAAAAGATGGATTCTCCTTGGGTACAAGAAGCAAGACTGTTTCTGTTACTGTAACTCCTTTGACATCATTCTTACCACATCTTATGGCCATTTCCACTGCACAGCTTCAAATTTTTAAAAATTATGTAAAACAGATATTCTATTGACCAACCATGGTCACTCCCATTCTTGAAACCTACCCTTAGAAAATAAACAGAAACGAAAGGGAATTGAAAGTAGTAAGAAAGGAAAAAGCGGCAAGAAAAGACAATATTGAATGTCACAGACTACCATGAAATATAAGAAGCCTTATTTTTTGATGCCCAGGTTTGAAAATACTGCACTTAAATGGTAAAGAAATAAATGGTCATCTGTCTAAAATGTTTAGCTGCAGAAGTTGCTAAATAATCCATCTTTGAGTAGCTGTCCACAGCTGAATAAAGCTGCCTTAGTGCATGAACCCATTCTTAAGTTTCGCTCGGGCTCCTGGCTACGTGTTATTTCCCTCAGCTAGCTTTCCCATCTCTTGCTCACCATGCTGTTTGGCAGTCTCTAAAGGAAGGGTGGAGTGAATCCCATAACTCCTGCTCTCTTGCCATTTTTAGCTGCCTACAACCTTTCCTGGCTGCCACAGTTTATAGACTTGGGCTTGGTGGCCTTGCCAAATAACGAGCGTCTGGCTCATGAACCCTGAGGGGGACTCTTATTAAATGGAGATGTGTCCACTCCACCGTATGAAAGCAAAGAAGGGGCTTGAAATGTCAGTGTGTGAAAAGTCAAGGTTAATGGAGTACAAGATTTTTGCAAGAGAACCGCCACCCTGCAATGACTAATTAAACTGCGGTCCCGATGGCAAGCATCTGTAAAGATGCCAATTATAGATTCACATGTTTCTGTGTGACACTGTTTTCCTAGAAAGATAGGTAGGAATGACGGCTTGCTTTTAGCGTTAGACACCATTTCCTTCCGCCCGAGACCTGGCCCATGCCTGCCCTTGGCTACATATATGCGCACAATGGATGCTAACCTCATAATATACCCTGGGCAGAGAGCAGACACCAAGCAAATCCAAATATCTGTGGCCAACCCAGAAAAAAAGAGTGGATCTCTGGTGAGTAATCAAATTTCCCACCTCTGTATTACCACACCCGGGCAGTCAGCACAGGCTTGGCTGCCAACAATTTAATTAAAAGATACTGGTTGGACGTGCAGTGAATCCTGGTGAGTTCCTTCACCAGGGCTGCCTCCTAAGAGGATGTGCCCGGACTGGTTCAAGGACACAAAAGATAAGAAGGAAAAGAAAACCCCTGAAAAGACACGACCAGGCTGAACAAGGTGAAAGATTTAAGCTTATGAGGTACAGTGACAAGTTAGAATGAGCTGGACTCACATGCTTCCACTTTGGAATTTACAGAAGACAACTCCACCTTTTTTTCTCTCCTACTGAGGCTTGTATTTATATAGTGTCCTCAATCTACTTCTTTGCTTAATAGTCCTGCACAGGCTGATTCTACAGATGATATTAAAGTAGTCTGTGTTCAAAACCCGTTAACAAACTCCACAGTGAACTGAATTAAGAAGGTTTCTTCACTCCAACACTTCTCAGTTCCTTTACCGCACTCTAGTGCACCGTGAATTGCTGGAAAGCGATGAGATACCGTAGATTTGCCCCCCCCACCCCCCGCCAATAGACATGGATACGCATCAAGGGCTTTCAGAATTTAAATTTTTAGATTTAAAAAATTTTTGTCAATGTGCATCGAGTGTGGTACTAAATAATCAAGGCTTCTAGGAGGAGAAAGAATGAGAAGATGTGGCATTTGGGAGCATTAATCTGGCAAGGGAATTAGAATATGGTGGAACACAGTGATAGAGCAAGGCAATCAGTTCAATGTGCGTTTTGTTTCTCACCACAATCCTTACCGAAGATTAAGAGGGAGGCATGGATATGAACCATTCAAGAGCAAACTTAGGAGGTTTGTGGAACTTTCCCTATGCTAGGAACCAAGAAAGAGGGCAAAGGTAATTCCGAGGTTTCAAGACTGGAGAAGAAATATATTAATAAAATTGGGGTAGGGGCACTGGAGAGGAACTCAGTTCTGTATTTGTGGAATTCACAGGAATGGGTATCATTTGGAGGTATGTTGATAAAACAGAGAGTGAGCCTAGCAACAATAATCATCATTCTCAGAGATAAGATTTGCTCCAAAGGAAGAAATGTAAGGCTTTTGATGTCAATGATAGACTTATAGAGCTATACTGTATGATAAGAAAGCAGGTAATAAAAGTAACAGCTGAGGGCTTCCCTGGTGGCGCAGTGGTTGAGAGTCCGCCTGCCGATGCAGGGGACGCGGGTTCGTGCCCCGGTCGCGGAAGATCCCACATGCCGCGGAGGGGCTGGGCCCGTGAGCCATGGCCGCTGAGTCTGCGCTCCGCAACGGGAGAGGCCACAACAGTGAGAGGCCCGCGTACCGCAAAAAAAATAAATAAATAAAATAAATAACAGCTGAAAAAATCTTGAAGGGATTAAGGAAAAAATATCTTAATGGGTATCGTGCCACCTAACTGAATCAGATACAGAGGTTAAGGGGGGTGTGTGTGTGCGTGTGTGTGTGAGAATAATTGCTGAAGAGCGAAAGGAAATTTGGAAATGAGCTGACTTTCATGGAAGTTAATTATAACAGTTTTGGTTAATATTAATGAGCACTTATTAAATCCAAGAACTATTTTATATAGATAAAACCAATTCATCATCAAAAGAATCTTATTATGTAGATACCACCCTTCCCTTTACCAAACAATCTTACTGAGGTATAATACGCATAACATTTACCCATTTTAAGTGTACAATTCAACAATCTTTAGCAAATTTACTGTGCTATGCAACCATCACAACCTGTTTTAGAACGTTGCCCCATCCCAGTAAAACCCTTCATATACATTTACAGTGAATGACTGTTCCCATTCTCAGCAACCAATAATCTACGTCCTTTCTTAGACATTATCTGCAGGTACTGTTTTATCTTCATTTTACATCTGAGAAAAATTTTACCTTATCTCTTTTCTCTTTTCTAGTTCGAAATAAACTTGCCCCAATTGGTCTGCCATTTAAGAAACAGGATGCCTTTGAAAATCATTAGTAAACAACACCACCAAAGAAATAGCTGATGCTAGAACCATAATATCTCCAGTATGGGAGATGGGAGAAGTTTCTTGTAATAAGTTAGTGTTTTCCATGCTCCAAAAATAAGCAAGCAAAGAACTAAAGTTATGTTTCAGCATAAGAAACAAGGTCTCACAAGAAACCTGGTACCAAGGAGAAAAAAATGATGTTTTACTCTGAGTGGAGTTTTCGAACACCACCAGCCTGGCTAGGTGAGTCTGCAGAAAACGGGATTTGGCATCCCCCGGGAGAAACCCTGATAGGTAATTGCATTGTGAAGACGGCCAGTGTGGTGGGCCAGGTATTTGAATTTGGCCCACAGTTGGAGAAGGGGGCAGAAATGGACCACATGGAAATTGGCACTCAGAGAAATTGCATCTGGAAGGCAAACTTTCCAGGCTGCTGACGGCTCAAAATGTCAAATTGTTTGAAAAAACAAACACTGTGACATAACAGATACACGCAATGAACTTTTCAAGATGTTCCCAACAGAACAGCATGCAGTAGTTGGCACAATGTCCTTATTCCCCAACCCCCAAATACTGCCCCAATAACCAAAAAAAAGAGGAAAAAGAAAAGGAAACTTTGAGACTTAAGTAAAGTTGTTGAAAAACCAACTCCACTGGCTGGATTTGCTCCCTGCTCTCCCATTCACACAGTAATAACTGGATATTCTCTGTGAAACTCAACCTTTTTTTGAGTGCCCCAGTCTTCTGCATCTGGTAAGTGTGCATTCCTAAATTCTGAAAAAAAAGTCTAAATATTTTATATGCATTGAGATTAAACCTCACGAATGTTACAAAGATGGGGCTCAGACAAAAGTACAGAAATCTGTCCAAAAATACGTTATGAATGGAACGTTCCTTCAATGAGCCGTTAATCATCGATAATTGAGCCCGTAAAGTAGCAACTGGACATTTGAGATAAAAAGAAAGTTGGTAAGAAGAATGAGATGGTAAATCTTCCAGGAATTTTAAAAATACAGTCTGATTATACAAAGTATAAAAGTGAACGCTTATTCTCTCAGAAGATATTTGCGGTTCACTGGAAGACTGCTTGGAGTTTCAATTGTGGTTTCTTTATTCTCACTCATGCTTAAAAAATGCGATGAGTGTAAGAAGCTTTACATCCATTTTCAAGGCCTAGTGTATATGAAGTCTCCCCAGCTCCTATCTGGCAAGTGTCCCTCCGGCTTCTGAAAATGTCCTTCATCATTCACCTCAGTGCCTGGTGTTCCATTATCTTTCCCAATCACCTGTGTTATCACTCTGCTATCAAGTCTATCGAGCATCCAAGTGTTTTTCCTTTTCACACCTTCTCACTTTTCTTCTGTGTTTATATAAATGATTGATAAAACTAAAGTCCTAGAAATACGAGCATGGATCCTTTAAAAATGTCACTTGTGTCAGGCATTTAAATTTTCCAATTTTCTCATTGATGTAAAGAAGGCAGAGACCTAGACATAGTGAGAAACAAATGGCATCTCTCTATGCTCCGTGTCTACCTTTCTTATGCTTTATTTTTTTTTGGTATTTTAAAAATTATTAAGACTTTATCTTTTAGAGCTGTTTGAGGTAAACTGCAAGATCAAAGGGAAGGTGCAGAGATCCCCATATGCTTCCTACCCCCTCATATGCACAGCCTCCTCCACTATCATCTCCCACCAGAGTGGGACACAGGTCACAATGGATGAACCTACACTGACACATCATCATCACCCAAAGTCCATAGTTTACGTAGTCACTCTTAGTCTTGAATATTCTGTGTCTTTGGACAAAAGTTGAATGACTGGAACCCATCACTATGGCATCAGAGTGCTTTCACTGCCCTAAAAATCCACTGTACTCTACCTATTTACCACTCCTCTTCCCCCAGACCTTAACAACCACTGACCTCTTTACTGTCTCCGTAGCTTCGCCTTTTCCAGAGTGTCATATAACCGGGATCACACGGTCATTAGACTTTTTGGACGCTCGCTTAGTAAGAGGCATTTACGTCTCCTCCACGTCTGTTTATGGCTCATTTTTTTTCAGCAATGAGCAATATCTGGAAGGACTGCAGTTTATTTATCCATTCACCTGCTGAGGGACATCTTGATTGCTCCCAAGTTTTGGGGATTATGACTAAAGCTGCTATACACATCCTGGTGCGGGTTTTTTATGTAGACGTAAGTTTTCAATTCATTTTCGGTAAATACCAAGGAGCGCGACTGCTTGATCATACAGTAAGATTATGTTTAGTTTTATAAGAAACCACCAAAATGTCTTCCAACATAGCTGCACCACTTTTCATTCCCACCAGCAATGAATAAGTGTTCCTGTTGCTCTATATCCTCCCCAGCATTTGGTGTGGTCAGCGTTCCTATCTTTTGTACAATAACATCTGACGGCATGTACATCTGTTTGGTTAATAGAACTATCAGGAAAAATCAACTTGGGAAAACAGATAAAGCAAACAATCATACCTAGCAGTTAGTTCCTCCTTTTCATAAAGCAACTGTTTTTTTTTTTTTTTTTTCAATTTTAGGCTTTTTTCCTTTTCTTCATTTGTTTGTGTTGAATCACATAGATAAACATGATTATTTTAGAAAAAGTAACAGAAAGTACAGATAAACAATAGTAAAAATCACTCATAATTTCACATCTCAAGATAAAACAAAAACACTATGAACACTTTCGTTTACATCCCTTCAGAAACAAGCCTGCACACGTGCCTAAACACACAAGGCATCCATCAGCTCTGCTGCGTAATAAACTATCCCAAAACTGATGGACTAAAATAATAGCTATGTATTTAGCTTATATTTCCCTGAGTCAACAACTTGGGCTGGACTCATCTGGAAGATTCTTCTACTGCCAGTAGGTTAGGTGGCTCCATTTCTGGGGATTGTCTAGAGGTGACCGGGGCCTAAGTGTCACATTATCCAACCTTGTTCTAACGGCGGCAGTAGCAGGGCTCCTAGGAGAAGCAAGCAGGCAAGTCCCCACGCACCAGCTCTTTCTGAGCCCCTAATTGCGTCACATACGCCAGTGGTGTATTGGCAAAGCAAGTCACTCAGCCAATCTGGAGTCCAGGGGTGGAGAAATAGACTCCACTATCTGATAGGAGGGTTTGGATAGGGGGCACATGCAGCCACGTTTGCAGTCTTTCATAATCCTGCCAGCCAGGGGGTGGAAGACTAGAAACATTTTGGTTTGTGTTTTGTTGAAATCACACAAACCCACATTAAATTAAAATGTTGAACGTGGATAAAATAGATGACTAATGAGAACCTACTGTATAGCACAGGGAACTCTACTCAATGCTCTGTGGTGACCTAAATGGGGAGGAAATCCAAAAACAAGGGAGATATAGGTATATGTATACCTGATTCACTTTGCTGTACAGTAGAAACTAATACAACACTGTAAAGCAACTATACCCCAATTAAAAAAAATTGTGAAAGCGTGTCCTCATATCAATACGTATCGTTCTACCTCTTGTTTTAAAAAGCTGCAGCGTTGGCCTGTTTAGCTGAACCGTAATTTGTCTGACCTATCTCCTGCAATTCAACTTTAGAATATTTCCAGTTTTTCACTAACCAGCTGTCATAAGCATCTTTGTGCATTCATCTTCATGCCTATCCATGATTATTTTATTATATTGCCCTGCAGCCAGCTTATTATATTTACCTTTCCGAGGAAATGCACCCTTTGTTCATTAGAAGACGTGGAGAAAAGAGAGTGCAAAGGAGGAAAATAAAGCCCAGGCTAAACCCTTGACTGTTTATCACAACTTGTCACCACTACTAAAAAAACAAAAATGAAAACAAAAAAACGAATATAAAGATAACTATAAAGTCCTCATAGAACCCCACTTGTTTACAAAGAATAATGTGTACGTATATTCTCAACGTATCCACTTTCAGTGTATTTAATACACTGTTTCAAACAGTCGGAGCAGGACCATTTATTTTTTTATTTATTTATTTTTTTTAACCATCTTTATTGGGGTATAATTGCTTTACAATGGTGTGTTAGTTTCTGCTTTATAACAAAGTGAATCAGCTATACATATACATATGTTCCCATATGTCTTCCCTCTTGCGTCTCCCTCCCCCCCACTCTCCCCATCCCACCCCTCCAGGCTGTCCCAAAGCCCCGAGCTAATATCCCTGTGCCTTGCGGCTGCCTCCCCCCAGCTATCTACCTTACTACGTTTGTTAGTGTGTATATAGGACCATTTATTTTTCACTTCTGGAAGTGAAAGGCTGGGCCATTTCCTTTATGTTCTTTGTACTGTTGGCACAGAGGTGTTGGATGGTCAGCATATCCTGAATCAGCTGCCACAAATTCTTACTTGGTCTGGATAGGGTTCGCCTACCTTCACTGCCTTTCCTGGTTAGGCTCCAGAACACAGAAGACATCGGTCCACTAAGTGTGCTTTCGCTGGGGTGATAATCTTGGTGTCCTGGCTCAGCTTCCTCACCTGCCTCTGGGCTTCCCCCAATTCACTAAGTACTTCTTCATCGCTTTCTTCCATTTCAAGAACAAGGGGAAAACTATAGCACTTGATGTGCACCTGTGTGTTGTGGGTACCCAACAAGCCAAACAAGAGAAGAAATAAAATAAACACCCTATTATAGTCAAGCTTGGACCAGGTCCCAGGAAATGTCTAAAAGCTTTTGTCTGCAGAAAACCAAACTCTCAGGGCTGATAACGGTGACTGGATGTCAAAGGTGTAATAAGAAAGAAAGTTCTTTAAAAACAAACTGCAAACACCATAAAATCATATTGTTTTCAACTTCCCTATTTAGTGGCTTTGTTATGTGTGTACATTACAGCAGACATCTAAGCCAACGGAAGACAAGAATCTTCTAAGCTTGTCTTGTGTTTATACATGACTTCCGGAATTAAGGTTGCACACGTGAGTTTTTTATTCACCCAGCATAATAGATCTGGTAAGTCTGAGAAACAGAAGAGTAAAGGGTTTGAAAGTGTGCTTCATTTAGCTGTTTTCCTTCCTTTTATGATAGTTGCATTTTCAGAAAAAAAAATCAATTCTTTTCATCATGTGTTTTTGACTTTCCATGGCTATTTTCAAGCTCTTAATTCCTAGTTCATTTATTTGTTTGTTTCTGTGTTATTTTTTTACTAGAGACGTATGGCAAGACAGTACTATGTCGGAGAATTAAACTTGCTGTCTTTGTAATAAAGGGTTCCCATATGGAAATATTACAGCTAAACTAGGACAGAAGGCCTAAAATCTATTTGTGACCTAGGGTTATGAGATTACAAAGACCATCATGATTTATTTTAATCTGAATAGATTACAGGATGGAAATCATAAAATCATTACACAGTTTAGTTATCACTTCTTACTCAAAATGATTATAAAGATTAAAAATCAAATTTACTATCTGAATTTTCATTTACCAGTTACTCAAAATCTTGTCCAGAATAAAACGAAAAGTAGCAAAGTCTCTGGTTGGGCCCCTAGTTATTAGTACTTAGCATCTATAGGATCTCATTTTCTCCAAGGAAACAAGAAATGCTTCCATTCATAGAGAAAGACCAGTTTCCTTTTAAGCATGACTATTGATGTCCATGGCAAGTCTGCTGACTGAAAAGAAAGTGTTTATTGATTCAACCTTTCCATAACCCTCTACTAAAGTAAACACGTCTGAGACAACTAAGCAAAACATCAGATTTCACTCAACTACCATGTGGTCCTCTTTGCTTAAAGAACTCGGTGTGGGTCACGAGTCCAGCCAAGGTCCCAGCAGTACAAAGGAGCTACATTTTGTTTGGTACGTTAATCCTTCCTACCATCAGTTTTCCTGCCCATCACCAAGAGCACCTTTCTGGAGTCCTCCCTCATGGCTTCCTCTATCTTCAGTTAATTGCTGGTGGCTAAAAGTTTAGTATCACCCTCACTATAATAAATACTCTTGTAGTAAGTGTCATTTTCATGTCATTATAAATTGGTATAAACGTCGTCTCTTAGGAGCTGGCGGGGAGTAAATCTGCACAGTTTCATCATCTTTGGGGACTTCACCTTGTTGATAATGGTGTAATCGTGCATCATTCATGACTTTCCGGTCTGATTCAAACAAGAGTTTTATATTTCCAGTGCCCCAAATCCCCAACTCAACGCCATCTCAATCTTTGCTGAACTTCAGATTTTACGCAACACGTAGAAAGTAGTGAAATAGCTTCACGTTCTGTGATATGACTTTCATAGTATATTCGTCATCACTAAGGCAAAAATCGTTAAAGATATGCACATTTGAGAAATAATATTGTATTTGCATTTACACTTCATTTATTCAGTCATCAAATATTATTGTTCATCTACTATGTTTGAAGCACCATACCAGGTGCTAAAAAACACAATGATAAATAAAACATATCCTCTGAAACTCATGGTGCTAGCTCCCCAGGAGAAAATGTAAAGATGGTATTGTGTTGGTTACATACGAAAACAGTAATCAGAAAAAAACGGATAATTTTTCTGATGCGTATGTGTTTTGTTACAGAAAGACATTGTTTTGAGTTTTTCCTTCTGACAGTGATTTTTAGTTTCCACTGCTGCCTAAAGCAACTCTTGGATACAACTGTAAGATTATGTCATCCTTATGGAGTATGGTTTTTTTCCCCTCTTCTATCGCAGTAAAGCCATGTATTCAATTAAAGCTATATAAAACTACAAAGATACACATTTTAAAGAAAATCTTAGGATACACCCTTTTGTGTATCACTTAAGATTATACCCTTTGAGGAGCCAGAGTCCATTTATCACATTCTGCTTCTCACGATGGTATTATAATAAATACTCTGAATGAGATTTAAGAAACTTGGGTCAAAAATAACATCTTATAGCATGACTTAAATATCTGGGTATAAAAGTATAAGTTGGCAACAGGATGGTGAAATGCTGCAATTTTAAGTTCATCCTCATTTTTCAGTCACATGTAACTGAAAGTATCGGTCAGTGGTCAGTGGTAGAGCAGCTGTCCCACTAGCCTACATGCTTCTCACGCAGAATCTGATAAAGATGCCCAGACCCTGAAACCACTGGGGAAAACGCGGTATGTAGTTTGGAGACATTCATCAAATCTCCACTTTAAGGGGAAGGCAGATAATGTTTTATTCTTTTTGTTTTATTCTAAATAAGGTAGGTTCTTCTTTGAGTCTGCCCTAAGTGAAGTCTAAAAGAGTTAGGGTGTGCAAGGAAAATGGCCTATAAGTAGCAAGAAGATTTACACAGTTTCAATATTTTGTAAACCTCTTCGGGAACTTTTTCAAGAGACTATGAAAAATATGGTTAACAAAATCAGGCTGGTGGGTTATGATAAATGTTTTAGCCAGTTTTATTGCTTCCCTAGTACCACATTCAGAGGGTTTTCTCCCAAAGGTCCGACTCACTAGAAAGCAAACCATGGTGTCTTGCCCCCTCACCACCATCACACTGTGAGTGAATCATTATTGAACTTTCAACCCCAAATGGTCCAGACCAACAACCAAACTATCAACAATGGTATTTAAGGATATACATTCTGAAATGTATCTGCCTAGGTTAGAACTCCAATACTACCTCTAGTTAAGAGGTCAAGTTATTCAATTTCCATGTCTGGGTGTCCTAATCTGTAAAGTTCCATGATAACAGAACCGATGGGTTGTTGTTGGGATTAAATGAGGGAATATACTTAAAGTTTAGAAGAGAGAATGAAATATGCAACCAAACACTAATTACTGCTCTTGGAGTTGAGTTCTGTTGGCACACGAACTGAGATGATACAGAGGGATTAGGGTGACCCTCTCTCCCATGTGTGAGGGGGAGAGAAAAGAAGAGAGACAGAGACAGGTGACCACAGAGACAGAAAGTAGACCCACAGAGAGCTGAAGAGATGAAGAGAAGAGATTATATCAGTTAAGAAGGAAACAGATGCCACACTCAAATACAGATAATTTGAAGAGGATTTAATAAACAGGGCTTGATAACACTCCTAGGCTTAGAGGGCGGGGAGAGAGAGTCATTACTTGAACTGGAAATGAGGGATTCCAGTAACTTCTCGCATGGGTCTGCCCTTTCCAGGAAGATGTGGCCTTTGGTTGAGAGACGTAGTCAAGTGAGACACACCTACGGAAGGGTGCCAAACACCCCAGTCTCATCCTCCTCGTCTCTAATCTCCTACCAAGACTCCCCATTGGCTGATTCCCATCAGACCAGAGAGGGCATTAAAACCATGTGCTGATACCCATACAGATCATCCTCCAGGGACAGAAAGCTGGATGGAGAAGGGTGGAGGGTAGGAGCTACACAGAAGAGGTCCTGCACAGAGACCATCTGTGCCCACAGGAGGGACATCTACTATGCCTGAGGCCTCTTCCAGTGCCGACACTTCCATCCTTCCAACACATTTCCCTTTTAGCCTAAGCTATAACAAGTGATCTTCTATTATTTGTAACAAAAGCAACTTTGGCTTGAGCAGAAAAGTCTGGCAACTTCAAGAAAAGAGTAGAAAGTCTCTGGGTATAAAATCGGAGGAGCCGGTTGGCACTGTCCCATATTCACTGGTGATTCTTTCTCATGAAGCGACGTCAGGGGCACACATGCATTTTTATCTGTCACTGAACACAACTGCTGGGCTTTGCTCTTTGCTTCTCTATATAATACACTGGAGAGGAAGACTGCATACATTTTGGATCTTTCTTTATGAATAAAGAAGGCACCTTGCCGTATGTTCCACTGTAATCCCTGCATCATACCATTCTGTGAAGACTGTCTTCATTTTTGAAATCTAGGATTAACATTTTTAGCGCTGATAACGTATTTTTGAGCTAGGGAGACTATTTGGACTTCTCAGACCCAAGTCCAGAGGAGTCGGAGAAATTTTATCAAGAGGTGCAACACGGTATAAGGTAAACTCTAAAATGGTATAAGTAGGTTTAAAAGTGATTGATAAGGTTCAATAAGGCTGTGAAAATAAATGGACAGGGGGCAACACTAGGATCTGTGATTACAGAATAAGGGGGATTGAAGGCAGAGAATCACTTAGAAATAATGAAAACACGGATAAGAGCAAGTGTCAGTCTATTAACGCAACAGAATCCCTAGTCAGACATTTACTGAGACTGAAGGGAAATAAGATGCAGAATAAAGATGCAGAAAGAGCTGGTTAGGTAGGCTCATGCCAGGCTTGAATGTTATATACAAGTTACTTTTCTTTGCAAAGCCTATGGCCAGCCTGAAATTGGCACACGTGAGGAAGAAGTTTAAAACAGTGGTCCACAACATTTTTGGCACCAGGAATTGGTTTCGTGGAAGACAATTTTTCCATGGATGGGGGATGGTTCAGGTGGTAATATGAGGGATGGTTCAGGTGGTAATGGGAGCGACGGGGAGCGGCAGATGAAGCTTCGCTGGCTTACCCGCCGCTCACCTCCTGCTGTGTGGCCCGGTTCCTAACAGGCCTCAGGCCAGTACTGGTCCGCAGCCTGCAGGTTGGGGACCCCTGGCTTAAAATAGCCTCCCAGTGGATTTTCGTGCACAGGACTCTTCCATGGCCGTCCAGTGCAAGAACATGGACAAGAAGTAAATTTAGGTCAGTCTGTTCTGAATTTAGGGACTTCTTTTGAGGTTCTAAATTAGGCCTCAGTTTAATGGAGAACTGCTATGAGTTTTCTGCTTGGGAAGATGGAAATTCAACAACTGGATAACCATATGTCTGTGCACTCATATTGGTGTTTAGCTCTTCAAGGAAAATCCTATTTCCTCCATTTCCAGATTCTCTGCGGGTCCTCATTGTGCCTACCAAGTACTACTGCCGATGTAAGGGTTTCGAGGCAAAAAGATTGTCATTACCTTGAGACCCAAATTTTCCACTTTATCTTCATCACACACTCAGAGAGGTTTGTGTTGTCTCCTTCAATCAGCTGTTCCCAACTGAGAGCAGTACGGTCCCATGAGGGACATCTGGCCATGTCCAGAGAGAGCTGTAACTGTCACAGTCTGGTGTCAGGGGTGAGAGGGTGGAGTGTGTGTGGGGAGGGGAGTGAGGGGGACGGGCTATTGCCATCAAGTGGTTAGAGGCCACGGTTGCTGCTAAACACTGTACAGTCATCTCCCACCACACAGAATGATCTGGCCCTCAAATTCAATAATGCCGAGGCTGAGAAACCCTGCCTTAGACATTCTCTCAGTTCGATAATTATACGTATGACATCCCGGCTTAAATATCTCAATGTACTACTGGCTTAAGGACAGCGATAGACTTTCTTCAACTTTCTATATGTTTCTTAAGCCTTCAGTGGTTTTCTTTTTGTTTGTTGAACTTGCCTTAAATGGTTATAAAGATTTTATCAATATCAGGGATGCCAGTTTTTTCCTTCTATGATGAGGTAGTCAGGTGATGCTGAAAAACCCAAGTGTCCATATAAATTAAGAATGTTTTCAGAAAGAAAAAGAAATATGCCCTGTAATTGAATGGATGATACTGAAACATGTAGAGGAGAATGTCTTTTATTTCTAAGCATCAATATCTTCAAATAAAGAATCAGATAAGTTCTCCTCCCTATAGAGATCTGGGTGAAAGCAGGTGTATTATACTGTGTTTCAAGTGATGCAGAATGGGGATGGGGAGAAGTCATTATTTTTGCCTTATTACAGATTAAAGTCGTCCAGAGCTTTCATAGTACATGGATCACAATTCAAAACAGCAGTTAGGGATACCCATTACCCAATACCAACAACCAAGCCATGAGAACTATGGCCTAAACGCTCCGCTTTCATTTCACGTCTCTAGACAAACTGGAAATGACCAGACTACCAGCATCTAAGAAGTTCATGTGATTAAAGATGCTGTCGCAATCTCCAGTTAGCTGACTTCTCTCCGCGTTCCCTGCTACCTAAGTACCGCTCTCAGGTCTTACTTTCCAGCTTTGAAGTCACCTGGGCTCCTCTCTGGACTTCTCCAGATTTCCATCACCTCTGTCCAGTTTCCGAGCCCGGAAAGAACAGAAGCACAACAAAGCCAGCACAGTAAAAGTCTAACTAGTACGTTAGAGAAGGCTGAGTTTAAGACTTCTCCCTGATCTGCTGCCAAGAAGCTCGCCTAAGCTTCATAAAGACACACACAGAGTTATATTAATATATTCACAGAACACACGCATATCCTGGTTTTTTCACGTTGAAGTTTTCTTGGGGGAGAACCATACTTGACTAATTATACTCCACGCCACATCTCCCGCAACAAAAATTTCCAAAGAAAACAGTTGAAATCTTACCATGGCTGGTGTCTGGATGAAGCCGCCTTGAGGATCATGGAATAAGCAGCTCCCTCTGTGGGGGCGGGGGGGGGGAAAGAAAGTGATTATGTCGTAGGCAAGGCCTTTAGATTGAGAGAGAATTAACTCAGCTTATAATAAATCACTGTTGACATCCTTGCTAAAGACTTCGTGCTCTCCCAAGCCAGGGGGAATTTTTAGCTGGCCAAGAAGGAAACTCCACAAATGTTGGCTATTATTTGCATGTGCAAGCTTCATAGGGGAGATCCTGAAGGGTTTTCCCTACACGGTCTGAGCGAACTCCACAGAGAATAGCTACCCTACTAAAACAAACAAAGATTGATTAATAACTTTTTATCATATTTTACAATTGAGACTTTGGAAAATATGTAACAGCAGGAGGCCCTGTCTTCACCTCACTTGTTTTTAACTTATATATTGGTCTTTCACTAAAGAAAAAGGAAATCTAAGTAAAAAGATTGAGGACAGCAATCCTTCCTTCAATGGTTTGAAGAAGAAAAGAATTTTCTTTTTCTTTGTACTTTGCAAGTAAATATTACTGGTCAACCAACTCGTATGAAGTTGCATAGACTTTATAGCATATGACTTGCTGTTTTATGTATTGTCTCATTCGCTCCCTGCAAAGCCCCTGAAGAAATGAAGGCACTTTCTATGTCTCATTCGCTCCCTGCAAAGCCCCTGAAGAAATGAAGGCACTTTCTATAATTCGTTCAGGTAAAGGGACTTTTTAGTCTGAGAGGCGAAGTGACTCAGGGACATGTGGGTGAGAGAAGGGAGAAGAACTTTACGTGGACTGCAGCCCGGGGTCCACTCTCTATTACAAAGAAATACTTCATAAAGAGGATGTGTTTTTTAGTTAATAGGATCAAATTTTACATTAATGATATTTATTGGAAACATAAAAAAGTCTCAAAGGGCATTTAAGTCTCCAGTAGAGTAGTTTTTTCTCCCATGTCTGTTATACCAACCTTTGTACAACTATACAAAGTGATTCAGTGAAAACTGGATTTATAAGGATTAATCTCTGTACTCCCCTAAGAGTTTTAGCACATTTCTGGATAGAACTAGCACATTTTAGTGGGGTTTTTTTTTGGGGGGTGGGGATCGATTCAGAATTCTGTGTAAGTTAAATGTACACGAACAAGATTTGAATGATGGTTCCAAATTAGTAAAATTTACTTTAATTAACAGGTTACTCCAGAGAAGGGCTTGCCCCTCCTGATACAATCTCCATTTGGGTCCACTCTGTTTAGTGCTCTGAGAGGCTGACCCATAAGTGTTTCAACAATGACACCCTTGCCCTTTGACTTGCATTTGGGTTCAAGCGATGGGAGGCCCTGGCAAGAGACTGGAAAGAAGGAAGTGAGGTTGAACTATTTATTCCCCTGGCCCCCTCCTTGCTGGCAATGCTCAGCTGGTCACTACTCTCATCTGAAGGGTCCCTCTAGAGAGCTGCTCTCTCTTGATTCCAGGAATGACTCCTTTCTCTCACTCCGTCTCCCCAGTGGAACTCCCCAATAGAACTGCCCTTCCCCTGACAGTTTCCCTAAAGTCTGCCCACATCGGTGTAATCAGTTCTACTGTAGAACTTTCCTCAGATCACCCAGATTGGATGAGATTCAAACAGGACCCTGGCAGGAAAGGGCAGGTACATTCAGACTGGGTTTCCATCTTTTTGGTAATCTCAAAACTATGAGTCCAGGACTGTACATGTATCTGAGATGTTGATGGAATCAGTCTACTGAGATGAACTTTAGTTGTTCAAGGTACATCCGCTGTGTTGGTATCATTGCCCAAATGATAAAGAAACAAATAAACAATGTGATCCTGTTTAATAGATATTTCTGGGGGGTGGGGTGGGGGGGAGAAGATTGATTCAGAATTAAGTATAAATTAAATGTATATAAATAAAGTTTGAGTGATGTTTTCCACTTAGTAAAATTTACTTTAATTCACTGAGTACTCCAGAGAATAACAAAGAAATACCAGAATGATTAGTGGCCAGCCTGTATTAATTGCGTCAATTTGCCTATTTTCACTTAACGCAATATTAACTTGAACTAATTATCATGGCATAAATTAAGTTATATGATCTTACATTAATTTTTACTGAAGTCCATTTTGGATAAATTAAGTTACACGATCAGACGTGTATGTGTGTGTTTGTGTACATATATATGCACACATGTATATATATATGACACATATAGAAATTTCACTGTTCACTTAATGGTTTCTACAGTACAACTTACAAATGCAAATACTATGTATCATTCAAATTCTGATTTTATGCTACTAATAAGCAAACCAGTAAATTAATAAACAGGTCTTTAAAAGCTGCTCTTGAAGAAAAAAACGATGCGCTGGAGTTAAGAAATATACATGTATCTATATATGATGTTAAATACTATATATATTTCCAGTTAAACGCAGGACTTGTGCGGCCCGTTGATTACTATTTCTCTCACACGCACTGTGGCGTTTTGGTGAACTACTTTGGCATCAGAACATTCCTAAGTATAGTCGGTTAGGCTCCTATTAACACAGCACGGTATTTTTAGCTTAGGCTTTAGCTGTTTTAAACCACACTGCTTAAAGTGTCCCCTTGCAGAAAAAAAAATTACTGTCTTCAAGCATAATCCCATCTGTATAAATCTACCCAAATCCTTTAGCCTAGGAGATGAGTACTCAACTGATGTAGGGATAAGTATACATATATTTAATTTTGGCGAGACTCCTCACGACAAATGAATTTTGTAAGAATCACTTTCTGACCTCCTCCAGGGGGTCTGAGGAGCACAGGCACAAACGTGAGATGAGCATTTAAAGAAAAGCAAAATTGCCAGTGATTAAGATGTACACTCTGTACGTCAAGCTCTGAACAGTCACATGATAGAATCTACTGTGCCTACAGTCTCAACAATGGCTCCCAAATGTGATTTGCTTGGCTGACATTTGTGTGTGTGTGTGCGCGTGCGTGTGCACGTGTGTGTATGCGTGTGTGTTCCTTGTCTCTTTCTCTGCAAAGCATTCTCCTCAGGCAGCCAGGTAACAGGTCAAACAAGTTCTCCCACAAACAAACAACGCCGTTCATCAATCACTCTTCGCACTTCGAGAATTTACTTCCTCCTCAAAACCACTTGTGAAATGAACCATTTTTCCTCTTCTTCTACAGATTAGGGGACTGGAACGGGGGGATCAGCACACTCATGGTTATAGACTGACACTTTGAGACGAGTGAAACTAAAGGCAACGGTTCTGGCTGATAGGTATTCCATTCTGGCAAGCACAGATAACGTAAGTAATACAAGAGCCATTATTCACCCATTGGTACTTCCTTGGTTTTCGCTTTCTAGCTCTGTGCAGTAACATTGACAGCTGAATCCTATACACTTCACAAAGCCAGAGGCTAATCCCACTGGGCCATCTCAACGACCCTAAGCAAGTCCAAGAAATGGGGAGCAAAAATGACTCTGCACAACGAATTTCACGCACATTACTCAAGGTGGAGCCACCAGGTCCTACCTTCAAATGTCATTTATTTTCACGTACACTAGCTTTTCCCAAAGTGTATGTTAATGTTCCTTGACAAAGAATCCTGTTGGGGAACGTGGGTACACAAAATGAGACACTAGACACAACTTGAGCAGGTTTGGTTACCACCTAATTTCTCTTCCCACGTTTCATCCGTTGCTCCGCTCTGAATTTTTAAGAGCATAAGTAGATGTTTCAGAATTCATTTAAATCTCCCCTTCAGCCTCTGACTTCTTCAGTAAACGTGGCTTTAGGCAATTATATTATGTTGCTTATGCAATCTCAACAAGTTTAGAAGAAAATAAGGTAGATTGGTGGGAAAGGTCATTAGAATTAGACATAATTATGCCAACAATGAATAACAGCCGACAGCCCGATGATCCTATAATAAGAGTACAGGTGACCCTTGAACAATATGGATTTGAACTGCAGGGGTCCATTTATAGGCTGAGCTTTTCAATAACTATGTACTACACGATCCACTGTCGGTTGAGTCTGTGAATGCAGAACCATGGACACAGAGGGCCTACTGTAAAGTTATACGTGGATTTTTGAGTGCAGGGAAGGTCTGGACCCCTAATCCCAACATTGTTCAAGGGTCAACTGTACTAAAAAGAAAACAGCATAATTCACAGTATGTGGTGGGCTGGGGTAGTAACGAACAGTTCTATGAAGTCCAGTTCAGAAGGGTTTGCTAGGTTCACAACACAAAATAATTTCTGTTCTTAAAGGCAGACATTCAGTCAACCTCAAAAGAATAAATAATCAAATATATAAAACTGAAATTTGGGTGAGAATTGAAAAATTACCTAATCTACCTTTCTCATTTTACAGAAAAGAAAACTGAAATTCTGGGAGACCACGGAGTTGTTAGCATGAGTCGACCAATTTTGTTTCTTTGTTTGTTTGAAGAGAATAGAACCCAAACTGTTCATTTGTCACCTAACGCTGATGTCAAGCCACACCTAATACGCTAAATGTTAGCAGGTGATTCTGATAAATGGATAAACGCGTTTGATTACCTTTTTTTTTTTACCAGAGGTAAAGGTTAAAATCTGGAGCCAAGTATATTCATTATTTACTATAAATCAAAACTTCATTTTTGAGTGATATTTTCAATTAATCAACAATACAGGAAATTGTGGAGAACACTTTGAAGGGCTTCCGGGATCTTGTTTCAACAAATAACTTGTTGCCTCGTGAACTGGGAAAGCTGCTGGCACATAAGCCTTGGGTGCTCAGCAGGGACATCTGGAGCCATATTGGAGCCTGAAGCCAAAGCAAAAATGGGTACCACTGTATACACATATCAGAAAAAAACATGACTATAAATAGAAACTTGCACTGCCCAATCTATTCGCATGCCATTGTCAACCGTCATAAACCTGCCCAACGATGATTTGATACCTTTGAGGGCCTGAGAACCATCATCTGATTGGAAGGGATACTTTACATCACAAGACCATCAAACAAACAACAGCTTGTAGTTATTTAAATTTTGATATTTTGTTCATTGTGGATTATCGTATGAATTTTTATTTTTTAAATTGCATTAAAATATCTGTTATCTCGATCACTGAGTTTTCCTTGTGGATTATCGTATGAATTTTTATTTTTTAAATTGCATTAAGATATCTGTTATCTCGATCACTGAGTTTTTGGTGCGGCTTTAATTTTTGCACTGATGCTTTCATGTTTGCCTTACCCACTTCACGGTCGTCCCAGCTCTAACACTCTGACCCTTTAGAGATTGCCTCTGTTGTGAAGGAATGCCTCACCAAGGTCACTCCCAGTAACTGATCCCTGGGGAAGGAGCCTGGCCATCCAGGCCCAACTGGGCCAACTCTAAAGGGTCATTCTAGCTCCAGAGCTCCAGCCAGAGCTGATGTGGGGACTGAGTTATAACTGGACTTCTTCCTCTGCTCTTCCACAGGTGTTGACCTCAAGGGTACGTTCGTTGTAAAAACCTGCTGTACGTTAAGCTCCGTCTGTAAGGATGCTTCCCAGGGAACACTATCTGTAACAAATATCCAGTTATATGAGCTAATATTTATGGAGCACACACCAGGCTCAATCAATGCATGTTTATATGTATTTTTTATTACCCTAGCAATAAACCAGTAAGGTTTATAAGCAACACAGATTTTTGTTTTCATGGTATTAAAATCAATTATACACAATGTCATATCTTTTCAATGGATAAAGTGACAAGAAGAAACCCACATGAAACCAACATACTGTGTTGTAACACAACATGAGTCAATGGTTTTCCTTTCTTCACTGGCCTGAATGTTATAAACATACTTAACCCCAGGGTGAAGGCTCAGATATGTAGTCCAGAGCACATGCTTTAAAAAGCCAGAGAAGGATTTAATACAGTTTAAGCTTTCAACTCAAATATTTCAAGTTAAAAATAAAATTCACCAAGAGAGACACACTTCAGCTACTTAGAATTTTATTCTGTCATGATACTGTGGATAAATGAGGGTTTTAATTTCACTTAGTAAACGTTAGTGATAGTGGTTCAGAATTTAAGTGTTTCATAATCTCAACATTTCTACTTATTCTGAATATAAGTAGAATAGTAGAATATAATAGAAATCCATTAAAGACTATAATATTATTACCTCTGTATATTTAAACACAAATTATTACCTCTGTATACTAAAATGATAATACATTTGTAAAATATAATAAAAATATTCTCACTTGAATCGGGAGATTTACTTTGTGTGGTCCAGGGTGGGGTCCCACAAATTCATGTGAGCTCTTCAGAGATGCAAATCACCTATTAGGAGCTGCTTTCTTGAGTAGAGTTCTCTTTTTAAAATGCTTTTTGGTCTGGATCATTCGCTAAATCGTATTTCTGAACTCACTGTGGCACATCTTTTCTTTCTGCAGTTACGGTCCCCATATTTCTGAGCATATTGTATTTTATATTCAGTTCTCTTAGTGTTCTGGTTCATATGAAATGGTGCTATTTATTTATTACAAGATCTCACATTTGTTTTATCCATCACAAGCTAATGTTTGTATGAATTAGGCCCTAGAGATGTAATATCATCTTTAAAAAGCTGCCCCAAAGACAGAGAGCTGAGAATCAAAAGCAGAGTAAGAACAAATGTACATAGCCTGAGTTTCCAAGTTCATATTTCTTATATGTGACTACGTGAAAAGCTTGGATCCACAATCTGCTTTTTTTCTCTCTTTTGGTCAAAAATAGCTATTAGAGTGCCAGGAGAATGTGCAAACCATAGAGATGACTGGATAGAGATGTCTATCCAATGACCCTGGGCCAGAGCCAGGAGAAAAAATGACAATGATCCTGTGAAGCTATTACTCTATTTTTACCTGCTCTTAATTTCACATTTCTCAATCTTTTTCAGAACAACAATATTTGAAGACTGCATCATTTTACTGGTTGATTCTTGAACTGTAAGTGCCCCCTAAATTTACTACTCTTCAACAAAATAATCTAAGAATGTGAAATTGCTGGAGTTGTTAGCAAGTAAATCTGATTTATTCAAAACATTAGGAAGTCCCAGGTAATATTCAATTTTGCAAACTAAGATAGTTAGCAACTTGCAAACACCTGATTTTCTTGGGAGCCTAGCATCATGTCAAAATAAATCCACTTAAAGAAGCCTTTGTCGAGCATTATTTTATGTGCCTGGCACAGTACTAAGCAGGAAGCATTCAAAGATTGCTCACTGTACCTGTTCCTGAAGCACTCGATGTTAACTGAGAGGCTTTCTACAAAATGTAGGCGTTAAATTATTGCCATGGCAATCAATTTTATAAGAATGGAGGGCTAAATGCTCGTGTCACTGAAGCGTCTAGGACTATATAGACGAGCCACATTTCAGGATACGTCCATTTAGTTCATTATTGGAGGCCATCTGGAGTGTGTTCAACAGAAATAAATTGTGAGGAGATGTTCAAAGGAAGAAACTCTTAAAACCCTAAGATGCTTCAGCTAGACCTTAAGGTAAAACCTTAAGGTCAACTGACGTCGACTGGCACAAAACAATATTCAGTGGCAGGGCCACTTAAATCAAGACTCTAAATATGTAAATAACCACCCAATATTATAAGAGTTTATCATCATAATTAGAAGAAAATTCTGGATATTTTTAGATAGTTTGGTAACTGCATGGCAGTGGACAGCACTGTGGAAGAAACTGTATTGGAAACCGACCATCATTACCATAATATTTCACAACATCATAAAAAATGGTTTATTTAGCACCTTCATCCAACAACTTGCATCTGCTTTGTTCCCAGACCATTTTGACCATTGTCCACACTTCCAAGTGACTCATTTCAGTGATTTTTCAGGAGCTGTAACAAGTAGCTGACGTAACATCAGAAGCCACTCTAAGAAGTCTCTAAGAAGCTAATGGATCTGTGACCTAGTCATCACTGATTATCCACACCTAAATACAGCTTATGATGTGTGCGCCCCTGCCCAAACATCCTTTATATGCCAGAGGATGTTGAAATGATGTCCTGTTGGCACAGGCTCTGTTTACCACACTGCCTTGACTTCATGAGTTGGGGCACATTCTGTTTGGGTTTTGTAAGCCAAGGTCATCATTGCATAAATCAGCAGCCCACAAATTGCTGTTTCTTAGGTGACCTGATAGTCTCTGCTCACAGCAAAGGCTGAGTGAGAGTTAGCCTGGGTTTCTGTGGGACGTGGCAAAGCAAACTTACTCAGAGTTCCTTGGTTGAATCCAGGAAAAAAAGTCGAGCCTAAGATGAGTCACGATTGAGCAAAAACCTTGTCTGAAACTCTCCTTAGAGGTTATGTGCTCTTCTAAAATTACACGTTTGGATTGATGTATTAATGTGGCTGTATTGTGGTTGCCTGGAGATGACTTGGAAGCCACCGAGTTGGATGATGGTGTTCTTTGTCAATGATTATTTCATCTTAGGCATCATGCTTTACTAGCACCTTTCACAGGCAGAAATACGGTTGCCCTTCCTCACCTATGAAAGAAGAGGCATTTTGTATATCGCCTCCTTCATCCCTATTAGGGGACATTTAAACTCAAGGGCATTTTGTTCACTTGATGATACCCTAAAGTTTACTGTATTTGTAAATCATTTGGACTGAATATTATCACTTTGCAGAGACTAAAGAGACAGAAAATGAAGAAACAAAGAAAATCTCAAGATGGGTTTCGCTTCCAATCACTTTTGTTTTTCTTTCAGCAACTTTAACAACTACTATATATGATGTTTGGGGTGAGATTGTAGGAAGACAATGAAGAGAAATAAGATGCTTGTTCTGTTTTCAGGGAGATGCTATAGGAGAGATGTCATATATAAAACAAAACTGATAGGAAGTTACTGACAAAATGAATAGGTGGTCAAATGTAGAGAGTTTGCCTACGGCAGGTGGGACCAGGGAGGGCTTTTCAGAATAGTTTTTTTTTTTTGTTTTGGTTTGTTCCTCAAAAGAGCATAGCTATTGAATATTCGGGGACAAGAGGATGGGCTTTTTATGTTGCATAAGCCATGGCACAGAGGTGGGGGATGGGTAAACTGGGAACTAAATGATTACTTGGCTCCAAGAAGGTTGATATGTTATAAAATGGATCTGAGCAGTTATTTAGAGGTGACAGAACACGAATAAAGATATTTCCATAGTTAACCTAAGGATTTGGGCTAATGTGATGGCATTAGAAATTAAAAGCAATACATACTTGTGAAGAAGAACGCAAGAGGAGGTACAACAGAAGATTTGGTGACAGAGTAACTGGAACCATGAGGGTGAGGCATTACCAAGAGCAGTTCTGAGATTCCGAACCTGGGTGTATGGTAGGAGAATGGCACTAAGGGCAGAAAAAAAATATCAGGAAAAGAAACTGATGTAGCCTGAAGAGAGAGGGAAATGAATTCACTTTTATATTTTTATATTATATTTAAATGTGATAACTTTTAGGTGGTAATGGATCATCCAGGTAAAGATGCCCATCATATATTTGTATTTGTGGGACATGACATCAGGAGAGGTGTCAGAACCTGAGAGTTTTACAAAGTACAGTTTGAAACTGTGGAGCTAGAAAATACTGCTCTGATCTCCAATTAGGCTGTATCTGTGTAGTACCACAATTCGATATTTTTCCTCCTTTATCTTTGACTCAAAAGAGGTGAAAGAGATTTCCACTTCTGAGATGAAGTAAGTGTATACTTTTTTCCTATTTTTCCTGCTCAGTACTACTAGAAAAACCCTGGATATTATATGTAAGACAAAAAGACTTTGAAAGGTAGAAAGAAAAAAAAAAAACCCAATTGGCTATAGACCTTGGGACCCAAAGAACAACCAAAAGGTGAATTCTCTGGTTTTTGTGTGCCTCATATATACCCCATGCTTACAACCGGAGAAGCCACCCATCTAGAAACACTGGTGAGTACAGGCATACAAAGCCCCAATAAAAGCTCACTCTTTCTGGACAAAGGACCAGGAAAGGAAGAGCCTAGCAAGAAAGAACATTTTTAGATAATAATCTCTCTACTCCAGCCAAAAACCACAAAAAATATTGTGGCCTTAGCCCCAACCCCACAGGCAAAGACTGAATAGGAAGTCTAGACTTCTACACCCCCCTGGTAGTAATGAAGTGGAATGACCCCCACTTCCCTTGCTAAAGCAGAGTCCAAAAAGCCACCTAAAACTGAAGATGTAAGTAAGATCCAGATTCTCGTGACATCATACCCCAAATGTTCAAGTTTAAATCGAGAACATCACTCAGCACAGCAAAAACCAGGAAGATTTCAAACTGAACAGAAAAGAAAAATCAATAGTTGACAACACTGGAATGGTAGAGATGCTAAAATTATCTGACAAGCACTGTAAAGCAGTTATCACACACACACAAAATGCTTCACGGACAGCTACAAAGAGGCCTGAGAAAACTGGAAAAAAACTGATAGTCTCAGCAGAGAGATAGAAGATATAACAAAGAGCCAAGCAAAGATTTTAGAATTAAGAAACCAATAACGTAAATTTAACAACTCAATGGACTGACTCAACAGCAGAATGGAGGTGGCAGAAGAAAGAATGAGTGAACTTGAAGATAGAACCATAGAAATTACCCAATCTGAAAGACAGAGATAAAATAGACTAAATATGAAAATGAACAGAGTTTCAGGAACCTGTGGGACTATAACAGAAGATTTAACATCCATGTCATTGATATTCCAGAAGGAGAAGAGGTGACGCTGAGACACTTCACCAAGGAAGACACACAGATGGCAGATGAAGCACATTGTAACATTTAACGGCATATGTCTCTGTTTTGTTAAATTTGTTCATTGCTTTTGTTTTTTAGATTCCACATATAAGTGAAAACAAACAGTATTTGTCCTTCTCTGTCTGACTTAGTGAAATAAGTATAATAGCCTCCACATCCATCCGTGTTGTCACAAATGGCAAGATTTTATTCTTTTTTATGGCTGAGTAGTGGTCCACATACTACATCTTCTTATCTATTTAACTACTGACAGACACCTAGCTTGCTCCCGTATCTTGGCTATTGAAAATAATGCTGCTATGAGTATCGGGGTACATATAAGTAATGGAGGTAAAAGTTATAAATAAATGGAAAAATAATTTAAAATGTGAAGCCTTGTGATAGGTACCAATATGAGTTTTATTATGTATAATTATCCCCATTATTACATTTTCATGATAATTTTATATAAGGAATTTAAGAACTTTTATGAAAAAAATTAAAAATATTTAACATTATATGTCATTAGGGCATTAGGGGTTTGCAAATTAAAACAATGATGAAATGCCATTCTACACTCATTAAAATGGCTACAGAAGCAAAAACAAAAACAAAAAAAAAAACCACCTGAAAATTCAAATGCTCTGAGGATGTGGAACAAGTGGAATTCTCAGTCATCGCTAGTAGGAATATAAAATGGTACAGCTACTCTGGAAAACAGTTGGCAATTTCTTATAGAACTAAAATTGTAACTACCACACAACTCAACAACTGCATTCCTGATCATTTATCTTAGAGAAATGAAATCTTATTTTACACAAGTATATGTGTATATATAAAACCTTTATAGCAGCTTTTTTCAGAACAGCCAAACACTGGAAACAACCCAGATGTCCTTCAACAGATGAATGTTTAAACAAGTTCGTACATCTGTAACATGGACTGCTACTCAAACAATAAAAAGGAATAAATTATGTATACATACAACAATCAATGAATCTCCAAAGAATTGTGCTGGATGAAAAAAATACCCCAAAGTTATGTACCATGTTTCTATAGCATTTACATAACTTTGCTGAAATAAGAAAATTATAGAAATGAAGAACAGATTAGTGGTTGCCACAAGCTAAGGAGGGCATGGGAGCAGGAGGGAAACGGGCAATGGCTATAAAAGGGTAATGTGAGGGATCCTTGAGTTTATGGGAAAGTTCTTCCTGTGTCTTCACTGTATCAATAGCCATATTCTCATTGTGATGCTGTACTACAGTTTTGCAAACTGTTACCCTTGTGGGAAGCTGGGGAAGGTATCTCTACTATTTCCTACAATTGTATATGAATCTATAATTATCACCCAATAAAAATTTAATTAAGAGCAGACAAACAAAAAACAATCAGAAAACATGAAGGTTAAGATCTTCTTAGAAACATTAACTTGTCCAACATTGATTATATATAATTCCTGGACTGTTGATCAGTGTTCTAAATGTCCACTTTATTGTAAGGTCCCAAAAAAAGTTAGGAAATCAATGCTGTTATGAAACCCTATGTTTTACTTTCTTGAGTGATGGAGATTTAAATCTGTACTCCTGAAATGGCATTAGCATGTGATCCCTGTAATTTAATAAAACAAAACTGTTCCAAAAATGAAGGTGAAAAGAATAATATTGAAAAAGTACTAATGAAGGAGAATTATTGTCATATACATAAATACGACTGGGAGGATGAAGCAATATGACTTTTTGTATGTAAATACTTTTTTCAAGGAAACTAGAAAATTCATATTTATATGAAAATGAGTAATAAATGTTTACATAATCTTTAAATCTTAACAGACTGATAGAGTATGAGACAAAAGTTTGCAGTTATGCTTTCCTTTCTTATTTTTCTTTTTTCAATTTTATGTTCTAGTTTAAAACCTCCCAGGTAAAAATCGAACACACAAAATGTGTCCTATAGAGTATCACTCAAATATTAAATAAAAATTGTTTAATGATTTAAAATAAATACTAAATGATTTTTAGTGTATTCTTTTTTTGTTTGTTTGTTTGTTTGTTTTGCGATACACGGGCCTCTCACTGTTGCGGCCTCTCCCGTTGCGGAGCACAGGCTCCAGACGCACAGGCTGCAGACGCACAGGCCCAGCGGCCGTGGCTCACGGGCCCAGCCACTCCGCGGCATGGGGGATCTTCCTGGATCGGGGCACAAACCCGTGTCCCCTGCATCGGCAGGCGGACTCTCAACCACCGCACCACCAGGGAAGCCCGAGTTTATTCTTTTAAACATACAAGAATTTAATTGTTGTTCTTGGATTTTTGTACCATAGCTGATTGGAAGGGTTTTCTTTAGATATTAATAAAATATGTAACACTTCTGGCTTCTTCACTTTAATAAAAGTGATTTTTCTACCCCCAGATAATTATATGAATGGTCTTTTACGGTGGGATAGGATTGAAATAGCCTCTAACCTGCTCTCTGTGCCCCAGGCTCACTGAAAATCAGGTAAATCCTCAAAACCCAAAGACCCTGCAGGATTCTGGCCACCACAGGTGTCAAATGGCCCAAACAACATTCTTCCCATCACTTGTTCTGCTACTGATACAGTGGTCTCCTTTGTGTTCTTCAAGCACATTCAGCACTTTTCCACCTCAGGACCTTTGCATATACTTTCCTTCTATCTGGAATGTATTTCTCTTAATTATCCACATGATTTGTTCCTTCATTTCATTTAGGCCCCTGCTCAAATGCTCTCTTTTCTGAGTGCTCTATCTGAAATAGCACCTTGTTCCCATTTCTCCCTACCCCTTTAACCTGCTGTTTTATCAAGAACACTGACATATCATTATATAATTGTCTGTTTTGTTCCCACCACCAGAATGTAAGCACTAGGAGAACAAAAACTTTTTCTTACTGCTGCTTCTCCAGTGTCAACAACAGCGTACAGCACACAGTAGGTGCTCAATAAATATTTGTTAAATAAATGAATCACGCAAGTACACCTACATTCTATGATCTGGCTGATCTCTCAAAAATACTTCTTTATGGATTTCAGACACCTTAAAAAAAAAGGGTTCCTAATTTCCTCTACTGAGCATAGAATACTTTTTGAATGCCCTGATATGAGATCTGAGGTCCCTGACATGTAGTCCAAGCCACTTTCTTTTCAGTTTCTTCTTTGATTTCCACCTTAAATAAATCCTCCAATTTAACCTGCTAATTATTTCCTGACTTTGTCATGTTTGTCACTAGTCTGTAGGGTGACCAACCACCCTAGTTTGCCTAGGACTGCACAGTTGCCTAGAACACAGGATTTCTAGTCCTAAAATGAGAAAGTTCCAAGCAAGCTGGGATGAATTGGTCACTTTAGTACATAGACATCCTACTCTTTCCCTTGGCTGGAAAGCCTCTATTCTCTTCTTAATTTATCAAGGCCCCCTGACTCCAGTAAGACCAACTCAAGCTTTACATCTTCAGCAAAGCCTCTGCAGTCTCTGCCATACTCCACAATGTCTTATCCTTACATTTGGTAGCAATTCTTGTTTACTATTTTAGCAAATATTATTAAAGTTTTAAATGTATCTGTCATTCACATATATATATATATATATATATATATATATATATATATATATATACACACACACATATACATAGGTATGTGTGTATTGTCTCTCTCTCCAATCAAATTTGTCCCTAGAAAGCAGGGACATTTTTTGTACATGTCTAACCATCTAACACAGTGCTTGACATGCAGTAAATATTCAACAAATGTTATTGTTGCTGGATATATTCTGTCTCTTGAAAGTTGACTGTCTCATATGGATACATAATCATCTGGTAGGCTGCTTGGAGAAAGTGTGAGGTAAAGTTTAAAAACCCAGGATGCATGGTTTTGGCGGAACAGGGGATTATTTTAGTTTAAAATAAAAGAAATAGAAAAAGTACAGATTTGGACTGAGATGTCCCCTTTGAAAAAAATGTCTGATGTTTCTTCTCTTGTTCCATGCCGAATATGGCAAATCCACGAAATGTCCTATGGATAAAGTTTAAATTGGCGTCTACACAATGCCAGAATATGTGGTAAAAAGGGGGGAAATATAATGAAACATCTTGATGACTTATAACACACCATGTTCTAATATCTGGCAGCACCCTAAAGACCAACTGAAGTTTGTACTTTTCATCTCACGATTTTGGTGCTGTGTAGACAACAGTCCAAGAACTGCAGCAGTCGGAAAATTGCCACAGTGAGGCTGAATTTTACTGGCTTAGCAATGAGGGGAAACTCACATACTGCTTGCCAGAAAAATAACTGGCTTTAGTTGGTGCTATTAGTCTCATGCTTTTTAGGAGCACTTAATTTAAAACAAAATTGTGGGCTTAACTCCCACCCTAATGTTTTGAGACTGCTGTAATAAGCAAATATTCAAAGTGTTCTTTATCCAAGCCAGTGGGTAAGCTTCTGGTTCAAGCTACATCTAGAACAAAAAGATTTTCATTTGGTGACTGGTGATCCCTGCTTTAGCACAAGCAAACACATCAAGATGCATTCAGGCTTACAGCACAGAAATTTGTGAGCAGTAAGGTTTAACCTGACAAAATAATCACTATGGAAAAGCAACTTACAAGTCACACTAGCCACCAAAATAGAAGCTTGGTTTTCTAACTGGCTCGTCGTGGAAGCCCTGAAACAATATGAGGGATTGTTAATAGCGGTTTAGAATCACTATCTCACGTCGGCCCCTTAAACCTGAATTCTGACCCAGTGCTACAGAGCATGCGACACTTCAGCATTTGAAGGACATCGGGATCAATCCCTTCCATACGCAGAGTATCTCAAAGACCATATTACATTTGTGAGTATAAACCTTTGCCTTTTCAGTAATGACGTTCTGGCTTTAATCTTTGTTTCAACTCCATCAGAAACATGGTTCACTTGGATAAGAGTATATTGGAAAAACACAGGACAGAAAATGCCTTCTAAAATGAGTGAAATAATGCAAAGTTTTTTTATTTTCCTCCACCAATGCTATCGTCATTTTCTTCACCTAGGTGATCCTGTCCTCTGTGATATTATTTAGAGGCAAGTCAAGTTTTGCCTTGCTTCTTTTTTATTGTAATCAGAACACCTAACATGACACCTACCCATTTAACGCATTTTAAGTGTACAATCTAGTACTGTTAACTATAGGTCCTTAGAATCTATGCCTCTCTCACAACTGAAACTTTATACCCCTTGAACAGCATCTCCCCATTTCCCCTCCCCCCTGGCACCTGGCAACTCCCCTTCTAGTCTTTGCTTCTGTGAGTATGGCTAGTATAGAGACCTCATATATGTGGAATCTTACAGTCTTTGTCCTTCTGTCACCGGCTTATTTCACTTAGAATAATGTCCTCCAGGTTCATCTTAACAAGACCATAGATATCCATCTCTGCTGAGAGTATCATGGGACAGAATTTTACTAAATCAACAATCCTTTTAAACACACTCTGTGTGGTTACCAGAGAGGAAAGTGGGGGAGAAGGGATAAACTGGGAGATTGGGATCAACATACACACGCTACTGTATATAAAAGAGATAACTAGTGAGCACCTACTGTACAGCGCAGGGAGCTCTTCTCGATCCTCTGTAATGACCTACATGGGAAAAGAATTTTTAAGAGTGGATATATGTGTATGTATAACTGATTCACTTTGCTGTACAGCAGAAACTAACACAACAATATAAATCAACTATACGCCAATAAAAATTAATTAAAAAATAAACAAATACACTCTGTGTCAAGGAAACAGAAGCAAAGCCAAACCAAGAGATGAATTTTCTGATGAATCTCGTCAAGCAAAGGAACCAAGTTGGAATAAAGGGCTCGTACGGGGCCTTTTACAGTGTTAGATAGTCTTCTTTGTGAAGCCCGTGGCTCTTGTTCTATCATATACTGTAATTTGGTTTAAAAAATGCATAGCTGAGGTTAATATAATTGAATGAAAGCTATTGACTGAAATGACTGAAATGACTGGAATGTCTGAGTGGCCACTAGTCAAATCTTACTTATTTTCACTTCCCACTTGTCAGATAGACGGTGCGTGATTACAGGATGGAAATGAGTCAGCTCTCTATTCTGACTGTGCTGTGTACAGTCCCTTCACTTTTACAAGGTCAGCCTCATAAATAACATTCCTAGAAGTGAAACAAAGTTGCATGTAATTACTGATAGGGGTAAATGTGTGTCTGATCCTTACGGTATCATTTAGACCAAAAATAATTTGAGAAGCAAAGATATAATACATTCCAAATCAGAAAAACAAACAAGGAAACAAAGCTACTGTTTTCTGTAGAGAGAGCAGAAAACTAGTATCAGAATCTACAGATGTTTTTTTCTCTGAACTGCAGGTTATCTCTCAGCAAACAATGTCTACCTTCTATTTTAATGAAGCGGTAAAGAAATACTTGGTGCGCATTCAACATAAAAATTCTAGTATCACCGATGGCGGTTGTTAGACAATTTGAGACTGAAAATCACCGTGAGTGGTGGGGTGGGTTTGGGGGGTGAACCCTAGATGCTCTGTCTGTTCTGCCTGGCTCACTGTCTATCTCTACCAGTTACAAACCTTGAGGATAACTTTGGGTAAGATTCTTCACCCTTCCATGCATTCATTGTCTATTGTGTAAAATGGCAATAACAATAACTATTTTATAGGGATTTTGCAAAGAGTACATGAGTGAACGTATGTAAAATACTCAGTATAGCACTGGCACGTTGTGAGTTAGTAAGGGTATGATGTGAAGGGCTTGGATACACTTTGTAATGTGTACCATTCATTTCAGAAGGAAACGTATCAATGAAAAATGCTTTGTATTATGTTTGTTTTTAAAAAAACTTCAGTTCTAAGACCATGGGGTAAATAAACCGCAAGTCAAATAAGGGAGCAGTGTAAAAAGAGGGGAGGGAGTGAGGAGGGGGAACTTGAGTAGTTTAGAGAAGTCACATGCCATAACAAATATTCTGAAGGAAGAACAGTGTCTGTGACAAGCAGCATCCCTTGCTTTTTACTGAATCAGAGCCTGCTGTATTCAGCCAATCCAAGCCATACCACACCAGACCTCTCATTTCTATTATCATCCCTGTTTAAAAAAAAAAATCGGCAGCACAAGGTATGGACAATGTACGAGTCTCAAAGGTTGTGTTTGTCCTGGGGTCCCCCCCACAGATGATCCTAATAGGGGACCCCATTGGTGGAGCCTCGTGAATCAGGCGGCCATGGCCGAGGAGGCAGGTGGCTGCGGATGGCTGTGGCCCATTGGAAATGGCTTTGGATGACTGCCAGGTTGTGTGTAAAATTGTGACATGTTTGAAACAATACAGCCTTTACAATGTTATAAAATACTGGGGTGGCTAGAGCGGGGCTGCAGACTGGCACATGGCCAATAAAACCTCAGGGTTCCAGTCAGCTGTAACCTGGAGCTCAATGTTGTCTGAGGTGTTCAAGGTCATCTCTCCCCAACGTCTTGTAGGTCAACTCAGTCTTTATAGGCTGCCTCATTGAGCTTCTGCTCTCCAATCACCCTTGTTCAAAAAAACTTTAGTCAATTTGTTTCCAAAATCCCCCCTCAAAAAAGTCATTTTGAGGGTTAACCTTAAAAGTTTTACTTAGGAAAATTTTTCTAACAGTTGAACTTGCTTCTTGTTTTTCCCTGTTTAACTAGAACATGCTTGCTATTTACATGCTGCTAAACTTGAAAAACAGAAAAAGAGATCACCTCTAATTCCATCACCCTAAGGCAACTGAACTAAACTAGTGGTGTTTTTCACTCTGGTATTTCTTCCAGTGTGTATTTTACATATTTATGATCATATTGAATTTATAATTTGTAATCATTTTCTCTCAAACTTTATATCAAAATTCTGTTTTGTCTGAATACCATTTATTTCTTAAGTATAGTATTAGTGGCAGAATCATATTTTATTTTGTATTTAATCATTCTCATATTACCGAATATTTATCTTGCTTTCTTTCTCAGAGAGGGTGCTATGTTAAATAGTGTTTCTATTTACATAAAGCTTTTCTGCATTTAGTATTATTGCCTTAGGATAAACTTCCAGAAGTGACATTAAAGGGTCAAGAGAGAGAGTCATTTTTAGAGTCTTGACAAATGGTGACAAATAGCTTTTCCAAGAGGGTTTTTTCCAGATTTGCAGCCCATCAGCAAAGTATGAGAGGGTTCACTTCATCCCCTCATCATCAGCAATAAGTAATAGCAAGCATTCTTCTAAAGAAAGCAAATACGCTAATATTAAAAATGAAAAGTTGTCCTGTTCCCAAAATGTATCGGTCGAGAGATGGAAGTACCCAGCGGTGTTACACAGAAAAGGTCAGGGAGCTACTTCATGGGTGCTTTGTTTTCAGTTTGTTCTCCAAGCAAAAGTAGTTCTTCTAAACAAAAGAGAATTTAATTCATAGTAAATGAAACAATGAGGACAGAGAGAACATAAGATTAGAATACTCCGGATAGCGAGAAAAAGCATCTACTACAACTTCACGCAGGGTTCCCGGGTAAGGAGTCAAGCAGCCGCCCTTGGGAAACCGTTGCTAAATGTAGAGCACTTGAAAAGCAGAATCTGAGGAAGTGTACGAGCAAAATGGTAAGCACGTTCTACGACTGTAACAGAGGCTTTGAATCAAGAAGAGGATGTCCCAGTAGTAATAGTAAAGGAGAAGAGAAGGATACGAAATGAGGAAAAGGAACTCAGAAAACGAATTCAGACCTGAAGAGAGACATTTAATCACTCCTCCATGCGACTTAAATATCATGGCCACCTTCATAGAGAGAACTGGTAGGAGAATTCCTGGCAACATTAGAGTTTATTGTTGATGTCTACCTAAATAACTGTCATAAAACTTACATGGTTGCTATTCCATTCCAGAATGTTCTTTGGCCAAGTCCTAAGTTAATAAATCCCTGTTAAGTAACTGTATATATCCGGGTTAGCGGGAAGGCACCTTGCTAAAACAGTTTAGGTTTTGCTACTTAAAAAAATAAAACCGATAAACACCCCCTCTCAAGGAAAGTTGGCTCATTTTTGTCTAGATGTACTAAAAATTATGTTTACTTCCCTGGACATGGTATTCCCTTTTTTGCCATTATTAGAGACTCTAGCTCTAGGAGGGAATTTCTTGTGCTTACTCTTATCCTTTGCTTTTCTTCTGAAGGGAACAGTGTAGAGTCTTTCGTAAGAACTACCATATCAATTTCTGAGCTGATGTGCTTTTGAAAAACGATGACGGAAATGCTCACGCATTTTAGTGTTTGTATTTAACCGACTTTCTTAAGATGTAGGGTTCTTCCCTGATTATATTCGCCCTCACCTTTCTTCATCATCTAGGCTCTGGGTGGCTTACACATATATTTTCTTCTCTCCGGTTCCCATGATGTTCTATCATCCATGAGGGATTTTTTTTCCCTCTCTGGCTGATAAAAAGGAAGCACAACAGCTCCCACCCATGATTCCTTCATTTTAAGCAAAATATAATCTAAAAGGAAAATCAAGACTACATCAGATGCTCTGGTTTCAGCAAAGCTAGACATTTTCCAGATGTCGGGCCCTTGAAATCTTCCACCTGCAACAGAGCGTGTCTCGACCTCGGTCCTGACGTCTGTTACTTAGCTGAGCACTTAAGCTCCCTGTTCTTCAGTCAGCTCATCTCTAAGACAGAGATAAAAATAACACCCACCCCATAACCATTCGAGAGAACTAAATGACTTACTCGGTGAAGTGCTTAGGGCAATGCCTACCCTGAGGAGTAGCACACATTAAACGTGAGCCACTACCGATATAAATAAAGCCTCGGATCACCCTCTCACACGATCACAGCGCTCTTTCTTTGCTTTGAATCTCCTTCAAATGTTCCCCATTGTGCAAGCATCCTCAGCTCATGCATTTCCAAAATCTCTGTATAACTTCTTACCAGCAATATTTTTCCCTTTCCCCTCCAGTGGATTGTTTCAGTTTGGACTATGTATACCATTCTATTCTAAATAAACATAAATCCCAGCTCACGAAGTCTCTTGACATTTGTGAGGGTATATATAATTTCATTAGCTAAAATATCAAGTTTATTTTATTAACTAAATGCACCCATATAAATAAGAGGAATCTAATATAAAATCAGTAACCAATGAAATCAATACTAAATTAAGTATTCCTTAATGAATCTTCAAATTCTTGTTTTAGGTGAGGGTAAATTTATGTTTTAAAGTGACCTTATTATGACACGATGCTAGGCAGTACAAGCTAATGCAAGTGACCCTTTTCATGTCTTCTCTCTTATTTATTAGTATCCTTCTATATCATAGATTATCTATGCTATTGCTGAAAGGAGTAAAAAGTGCTTCCTTTAATTCAGGTCCATTAGCATTCCAACATTTTAATGACTCTGTCCACATTTTAAATCTCTTTAAAAAACAATTCTACTATAATTAAGCAAAACAGGAGATTGATGACCGATTGCAAAGCAGCTATGTCAAAAATAAACAGAGCTTTGGATTCAACGAGCTTTCCTTTTTCCAAACTTTGCTGTGTAAATAAACACACCCCTTGTCCCCACGTCCTCTCCATATTTCACACACATAAAATTATTCCCAATTAGCTGTTTCTCTATTTGCCTCTTTTTCTCATTAAAATCATCCCCAGAGCTTAACCATCTTCATTCACTGTGCTGTCTGAAAGTCTTCTGTACTGCCAAGCCTGTCCTCTTGAAGATTTTACATTTACAGCAGACTGACTCAGTAAGTACACTTTGGAAACTCTGGGGAACAGCTCAACCCAATGCCTGTCTTGATGCCTGGCCAACGGGCTCAAACAACAAATATAAAAGCTGAATCTGTACTTCCATTCAGTTATGAGGTTGCCAAGTTCGTTTTCCTGATACTGTACCTACAGTATATCCATCTCCCAATGTCTCAGACGCACTTCATTAACTTTGTGACATCAGCCTCTGATGTTATGAACTCAATTTTGCTAATATAAATGATACAGTACTATATAGAAATTTAAGAGGTTGTAACATTAGAAGTCTCTAGAAGATTCCCATAACAGTTAAAGAACAAGGAACCCAAATTCCCAGAACCAACTCTTGCTGGGAAATAATTCCTTATATATAATCTTAAAGCTATTCTCCCTCCCCTCAGGCCTCTGTTTCTGATTCTCATTTAGGTTGCAAATAGCTTTTAATGATAGAACAGGGAAATATATTGTGGTTTCACACGTTCAGGGATTTTATGGTCACTTATTTCTAACTAGGAGATAGAGACACATAGCAGAAAAGTTTCTTTTTTCTTTAAATATAAACCAGTTTAGTACATTATGCTCTTTGCTATAGGGATATATTTAAGAAATAACACGATTTGAAGACCATGAATGTTTTTTTAATGGCAAGCCTCTGTATCAGCAAGGATGGGTTTACAAACGAGTCACTAAATTAATTAGACTGACTAATTTGGAAACTCCAATTTGCCACCATGAATCTATGTTATATACCACAAGGAACATGGAAACTATGCACTACTGTCCCCGCAGAAGCCATGAATATTTTGTCCAGCACCAATCATGCCTCCCAAAACGTAGCTCATCTCAAAAAGACAAATGTAAGATTCAAATCTCTCTTCCCATCTTTTCCTCTTTTTGAGTTTAACAGCTGTCAGTGATAGCGCTCTATGTTGGTTAATGTATACCTCATGAAAAAGTGCAGGCAGGATTGGGAAGAAATGAAGACATCAGTCGGCCTGGATGCAATTCCTACCATTACCGTTATTTAACACATGACTTTGAACAAACTACCTAACAACTCAGGGCCTTAAATTCCTCTGTGTAAAATGGGAAAAGAATTCACATAGAGCTGTGATGGGGAATAAATGGTACTTAAAAAAAAATGGTACTGTACATGTGACACAATTACAGCAGTTCCTGGTGCTTAGTAAAGGTGGTTAGATAGGGAATTTAGTTATTAAGATGTCCTTATAGTTTAATATTTACTGAATCAAAGCAATGAAGACACAATTGTCCTTAAGCATCTCTAATGCTAGCACTGACCCTAATTTCAATTGATTTCTCCCGTACCCCACCTTCTAAATCCAAAACATATTCACCCTCTGGTATGAGTGTGATGCAGTCTTTGTTGTCAATCTAAGTATCAATACATGGATTGAGAAGAGAAGTAGATGGCAGTAATTACTATCACTCTTGGCCCAGGGTCTTCAAATGACCCATATGCTCTTAGAGAAGTCACAAACCTTCATTTTTAACATGAGGTGTTTTGTCTCTGTGTTCTTTATCTGCCTTTTCTGTCTCACCGGCTCTTTTATATCCAGCCCCTTCTCTCACGAGGGCAAAGGGCTGCAGTTGCCCGTCGTGCTCATAACCGAAGTGCTCAACAGAGACCTTCCAACACGATTCATCGTTTACGTATACACGCTGTTCGCATCCTCTAGAGAGTAAACAACTCAAGATCTGTCTTTGGGTCCCCACCAGAGCCTACCACAGAGTCCCCGGGAAAAGGTTCTGTAGACACTTGCTGAATTAAGTTAAACAATAAATGTGAAAACAACATAGTATAACCATATGGAATGGTGGTCAAGATTGAAAACTAGGTTGTTGGATTAGTATTTTAGCGGAGCAAGTGTGTCTCTTTCAGTAAGGATGCCAAATTCCCACATTTGGATACAAACATTTGGCCATCATTATTGATTTACGCCAGGTATTTTCCTATGCTATTTTTACTTTATTGTCGATTTTATGGTGAGATTCAAATAGCGTCAACAGACTAGCACAGTGCTTGACCCAAAGACGGGTAATTCAAATATTTAACTTTAAAAAAAAAAACAGTAGGGAGAGTGGGATTGACACATACAGTCTTGACACTATGTATAAAATAGACAACTGATGGGAACATACTGTATAGCACAGGGAATTCTACTTAATGTACTGTGGTGACATAAATGGGGGGAAAAAATCCAAAAGGGAGGGGATATATGTATATATATATGGCTGATTCATTTTGCTATGCAGTAGAAGCTAACACAACAACATTGTAAAGCAACTATACTCCAATAAAAATTAATTTAAAAAAACAAAGGGGAAAAAGATACAAAGTATCTTGGTGGAAGTAAGTTTGTACCTCTCGTTACGACTATTATATGATCTCTTTTTCTACTATTCCAAATAATTTCAGGGGAAAATTGTAATAATCGTAGACATTGTGCTTATGAGACTTGAGGCTCGAACTGAGTAGACTAGATTCACTCAAACGTCAGCAGGATTAATGCAGCACGTCCCAGAAATGAATGAAGCATAATCTTTTCTCGGATGGATCTCACTTCACTCCCTGAGATCCATGAATAGTATTTATTCCTAATGCAGCTAAATGGGAGAATTAAAAAGAGGGGTAAACGCATCAGTGGCAGGTATTCTGCTCCTGGCAGGTCTCTAATTCTATTTCCCATTTGACATATCATTTCATTTCCATTTTCCCTACATGTAACATGGGAACTTTCCATAATAAACGGTCCTCTAATTGGCCACTTCTTTGATTGGCATTTTTGATTTTTTTTCAAGGAGTCTATCCGTCGTCCCTTTCACAAATTGCAAAAATAAACGAAAAAACTGAACCACCTGCCACTGTTGGGCAGAATTTTCTGAATTTGTCTTGAAGCCAAGAGAATTTATCTGACTGTCTGGGGAGTATCGAGGCAGATCTCTTATTCTCAAACAGATACCAAAGTTGCCTGAACAAATGGTCTGTGTTAGTCGGAGAAAGACAGTGAATCTAAACCATGTGCCTCTGGACCTTGTGGTCTCAAGCTGAACCACAAGCAACAAGAAGAACTGTCAGTCTCTAGTCTTGATTTCAGCCAAGCTCATGGGGAAGAGAAAGACTGTCAGTACCACCTCGTGTTGTCTTAATACGGAGACCTGGGAGCTCGTGCAGTACCGGCGAGCCCGCAGTTGTGTGAAAATTAAGAGATGGGATTCAGGACAGCAACCAGAGGGACATAATGAAGATGTACAATTTTTCTCCATGGGCATCCCCACGTGGTAAAGGTAGCAAATGGAAGCCTTTCTGAGGAACAGAAACAACCCAGGGAGGCAAAGGAACATAAAAATCTGGCGTCGTCTTATAGCTATCATAAAGCTGAAGGAAAACATCCTAGAAGAATTAGTTTGGAGACCCAAGACGGTTAAGGTTACTAGACCAGAAAAACAAGAAAGACAAATTTCTAAGTGGTACCATTTATCAAACTCCAAAAGCAACGTGGGGACGTTATAAAGGATATTAAGTGCTATTTTATATCACAGAGGCGAGAGAATCATTTAACCGCGTATAAGTGCTGCTTCCTCGGTGAATACAGGCATGCCTTAACCAAGCCATTTAGAGTACAAAAAAAAAGACTCTGAACAATGGAGTGAGGCTTACTTTTAAGTTATCTAGCACTGCAAGGGATAGTAAAAGTGGCTTCTGCCTCTTCTACCTTGCCTTCTCCCTCTGAGATAAAGAGCTTCTTTATCTCAGAGGAATTTATTTTAAGTAGCCAGCATGTCCATCAGTTTAGGGAAAGGAACAAAGAGCAACCAAGAAAAGTAAATATTCATCACAATTCACGTTAAATGTTCTGATGTGGAAAACTGTCATAGGCTCCAACACCTCTACGTAAGAGACAACAGAAATCAAATAGTAACACAAATGTTCCATTAGCGTTAGTAAGAGTAGTTTTATGTCTCAAATTAGAAGTGCTAAATTTATTATTGTGATATACCAGGAACAAAAATCAACTACAACTAGAAAGTGGACTAGGTGAATTAGGAGAGAATTATATATATATGAATGATACAAATTATATAAGATATACTGCATATCCAGAATTAAACAACTTTTGGGGACTCTGATGATTTACAGTACAGAAGGGATAAATTTAAATGACTTAAATGCCATAAACATTTCACCCAAGTTTCTAAGAAATTTGTTAGCCTGAGGTAGTACAGATCTCATGCTGCCTTAATAAAAGTGTCTAGGAGATGCACACAAGTCACCATTCACCTCTGTCTTCTGTTTTTTCAAGAGATGAGCTCACTGAAGAAAAAAAGACTGTCCCGTCAAAAGCACTGAAAAAAATCCTTTAAAGAGAAAAATAGGAAAGCAATCTATTTTTCAAGGTATTTCTAGGCTCACTGTTTTGAACAATGATTCTCAAACTTGCCTGTAAATTGAGTCAATAGAAATTGTTTTAAAAATATTTTGATACCTGGACCCCAACACAGACAAAATTATAATCTTGGATGGGGCCCGGATATCAGTTTAGATAATAGATATTTTCTGGGTGAAAAAAGATTATTAAAATTACTGCATTAAGTTATGTTATTAATACGAATAGAATTATCATATCAGACTCAACTCTACAACGTGCAGGCAAACCTTGACATAAGCATAGCTGTCACTTGGACTGTCATGCCATGCCCGCGCTCTAATCAGTAGAGATAACCCACACAGGTAGATTACCTGCCTTTCTGGACACTGTAAGAATTAGAATAATTTCTGGTAATTTTAATTGGCTGAAGAGCAGAATTAGATAAGTCATCGTTCGAAAGCACATTCCAAAGCACAACTTTGTTAAAATAAAACTAACTCAAACAATACACACAGAAGGCTCCCAAAGAGTCAATGACAACAATCCTTATAGACCCATTAGCCCAAAACTAAATTTGAGTCCACATGTCAGTCGGTATTTATTAACCACCTACTACGTGTCAAGCACATGTGGAATTTGTCAGTCTATATCCTAACGCAACAGAATGTTCTCAGAATTGCTAACTCATTCCAAGACCTATGTGGACTATAATGCCTGATCACATTTAAATTCTGCAAATATCTGTTATAGTGCTAACCACTGTATAAGGCAAAACGTTCTCAAACACCATCATATCTTATCCCTAGTTAATTAACCAAATTGTAAACATTGTTTTCTTATGTAATTCTGACTGCCTCGGTCACGCTCAAAGTAAACTGAAAATTGCTATTGTGATATCTAGTTTTGTAAGTATTTTATATTTTAACATTTCTGAAGTTAAGATGTAACAAAGTATGCATCGGGTTCAGGCTTATTTGCTCTCGCATGAGTCTCCTCAACCCTAAAAATTGATCATTAAATCAAATTTACGTCTTTAAATGGACGATTCTTTAGAACAGTGTGAGGCAGAGGTTTTCCTAACTAATTCAACAGCTCAATGCACATACCATTCATGTAAAGCAGAAAAGGAAAGATGAAGTACAAAGAACATCATTTTATAATTCTACTGCTGGACACAGCTCAGATCTTATGGCAGGATACTCCATATTATCAGTTTCCAGCAGGTGGCATCTCATACTTTTAAGTTAGTCATTAAAGAGCATACAGGAAAGAGGCATCCCCGCCTGGGTAGCACGTGGAACTCAAAACCATGCCTGTGTTTCATGAATGTGCACGTACCACACAGTCACCTAGAACGGGAATTTCTACAACTGGTCTCAGCATGTGGTCACTAAGATCGCCCACAAGCGTTTGGTATTTTCAGCAGGACCAAGGCATAACGTGCATTTGAATGACAGTACTCCCTGTTTTAGAACAGTCTGCACTACATAATTGTGGTGTAAGGTGGGAATTAGTAGTCTTAAACAAGTACTGTAGGTGGGGATAACATGTGTATTAAAATAACCAAAACCACTGTCTCTGTTTTTCTGTAGATAAGCCTCACACAACTGTGATTCACAGTACTGTAAAGCTTTCTTTCTGGAGAAAATCTTGCAGTACTTAACTGTGCCTTCTGCTGAGATAATTCAATGTGTTTACCTGTGTTAAAAATGTGATTACAACAACATTTCTATTTAGTACTTTAATGAATAAAAAGACACACGTTAACATATAATCTTTATATACTAGGTACCTTGTCTTGTCTAATAGTTGCTTGAAGAAGAAAGAGAAACCTCATGTGGCAATAGCTAAGCATGTCTTTTTTTATAGTATTTTGTTAGACTTTGTGGCATCCTTCTCCCCTCCCTGTTTCTTAAATTATCCAATATGACTTTTTCTCAGCAGTCTTATTTGTTGTTAATTTTCAGCTAATGATGTTAGTGAGCAGAAAGGTTACCAAGGGGTAAAGAAACACCTCATTTGTTTCAATCATCAGCCCTGAAAACCCGTAACAGGGATCAGCATGAAAGGATTGCATTTTGAGCCGTACTGGGTCTTCAGTTTGATGGGAGTCCTATTAAAATCAAATTGGGGAAATAAAATCATGCTTTATTGATATATAACAAAATCAGTACTGAAAATAAAGTTGTTATTCTTTAACAGTAAAAAAAAAATCATGCTTTACAATCATACAGTTCTAATTTTTTTTTAAGTTTAGATGACATCATGAAAGATGGGACATAACAAATTGGAACTGAATGACCCAAAAAATAGAAACAACAACAGGTAACATGGGGAAGTATTTCCAGCAAGAACTGATAAAAGGTAAACATGGTTCTGATGCTATAATGGAGAGAAAATTTCCAGTAGAGTAATTATTTGGAAGGAGTTAATAACAGAATTTGTCAAGTGAATAAATGTGGGGATTCAGTTAAAAGTAATAGTTGAGTCCACGTTGGCAGGATGCTGGCATCAAAAAAACGCAATAGAGTACCAATCTTAGAGAACGGATTAAAATAGCTGTTTCAGGTTTTGCTTGAGCTGAAAGAAGGGCATTACAATAGAAACGTCTAGAGAGTAGTTGCAAACGTGGGTCTGGAATTCAAGAGACATTGGGGCTGGAGCTTACAGTTTAAGAGTCTTCCCTGCAGAGATAATAGTTGAAAACTCCATGATGGGTAAAATCTCTAACATAGAGACTACAAAGTGACAAAGGTAGAATCATGGGGGCCACAAAAGTAAATGCAATTTGGGACAGACTGCTCTTCTATAACGTGTATGGCTTGAACTCTATAATGTGAGGTCAACTGTACCATAACTGCATCTAATGAGTTGAGAGGAGATTTTTCCTTCGCTGTGTTCATGTTATGTGAGTCTATATGACTTAAGATCACACTTACTTCCCTAGTACTTCTCAAAAAAGGAAAGAGAACCTAATTATAATGTATTTATTTGGATCAACTGTTAAACATTTTCCCCCAAATGCATGATTTCCACTCTTCCTTCTCAACCAATGACCAAATCCTTTTAAAGAGAAAATAAAGGTTATTTTACTTTTTACATTAAAGAATGACTTCTGTAATTCTGCCTAATTAAAAGGCCGCTATCTCATCATTCCTAGACAGTTCTAGCAAAAGCAAAGATTTAGAATATTGACCAACTGAACTGTCCTCATATGTAACATTATCCCTATTTCAGTTATCAGCCAGTGAAAAATGTATGATCTGGATGATTTAAAGGGGTCATATCTGTCTTTTACAGCAATATTTTTTAGGATCATCTGGGGATAAAAGAAAGAAGTGACTATCAATCAGAAAGAAAAACCTCAACTCTACGTTTATTCCCAGATGGAGTCCAAAATGACCGCATGAGCAAAAGCAGGATGTGTGTCTCTGTTCTATCCTAGATTCCCTCACCCTGTCATGTCCTTTTGCATCTACTCCACACCTCAAAAACTTGCTCCTGTGTCTGAAATTCACCCTGCAGAATAGAATAAATGAAACAACTTTACCCATAGTTTACTTGGGTGGCCAGAGGGCATGGGGATAGGCAGAGTTGAATTTTATCTTGGAGCACGTCAAACCCAAAAGACTGAACTTTCTAAAACACTGGTAAGCAACTTTCCAGCAACCACCCAATCTTTGGAAGTTTTGGGGTGGGGCAAGTTCAAGAAAACCTTTTAGAGTTTCACTGATGTAAACTGGGCAAAAGGAGGAAGACGACAGTGCTGTGGCGAAGAGTACGAAGAGGAAGAAAACTGGGGATTGCAAAACTATAATTTTGCAAGTCATTTTGGGAAGAGCTTACCCTTCACAGAAGTTTAAGTGATGCTAGTCTGCACCCCCCCCCATAGCATTTCTTCCCTGGCTTACTTTATAATCCATCCAGATCAGAATTTTTTTTAATGGTTGTCCTCCACCACACACGTTTTAAATGTTGACCCTTTTAAAGACTGTGATGTTTGTTTTTAATTTACACTTATGAATATTCTATCATAATTTATGTAAAATTGACAGAAGCTAAGAGGGTTTTTTAGAAAGCTGTTGGGAACCATGAACAACGTACACTCCCAAGATGTCAGTGCGGCAGCAGGGCTAACTCTATGACCTTACTGCTAATACTGTATATCTATTCTATTTGGAAAACCTTATGGGAGGAAATACACTCCATTTTTCCATAGAAGAAATTAAACACTAGTGCGTTAACAGATTGCATACAGGAGTTCAATGCCGGCACTGTAGTTCCACCACATATTAACGGGTGATTCCATTCTCTGAGCAAAGGAGACTGCAGACAGAGATTTCTTCCTCTATGGTCAAACATCCCCTACCTGAGGCACCAGGATCTTTTTCAGCACTTGAGTCCAGAAACAGCAAATTCAATCTAGCTGTGGCAGGCCGAGGGCAAACTGGAATGCCAACTCCAGACTGGGATTCCAAACCACGAGCCCCTGGAAATAAAGCTTGGACTTGGAGAAATGACACTAACCTCAAGCCAAGAAATCTCACCCAGTTTTTTCAAAAGCTTCAGTGCACAGTGAATACTGATAACCATTAACACCATGACTCTTTGTCTAAAACAGATCAAACAAGAGTTTAATGTAGGGTGCTGTAATAAGGAAAATGGCGTGCTCGTTTCTGGATCCTCAGTCTTTGAGCTATTTTGGTTGTCAACTAGACCTCAAAATGGAGCAGCAACTTTTTGAGGTCTGGTGTGCTAAGATGGTTTTTCTCTCATTGACCCACATGTCTTATCAATTACTAGTTGACAGGGGAATGGTTTTTCTATTTGCATGGGTGCCACGTAAGCAGGTTCCATTGTTGTTTCAATAGATGTAGCTTGCAATGTCTTGTTGGGACAAAAGTACTATTTAAAGTCAGGAGGAATGTATTTGAATGATGATGGTAGTAGAGAGGATATTGACGGTGAAGACGATATCTACTTGTTGAGTGTTTAGTCCATGCCAAGAGCCATGCTGAGCTTTGCAATATGTTATTTTAATTAATCGAACATTCTGAAAGTTGATCTTATATACTTTTTTCTCCCCTCTATTAACGCCAACACTCAACTTCTGAAGTCAAGAGGGATATCATATCAAGTCCTCATCTGTTCTCTCTCTCACAGGCCTTAATGAATGAGTTACTTTCATTCAACTGGTGGACACAAGTCACAACCAGTGGCAGTGCCAATTAATTTGCAGAATCACCTGGCCAGTGAAAGAACTAGCAAAATTAAAATGGTAAATATCTCATACTTAACAAACAAGGTAATGAATTACCCAGTCATGTCTTTGTTTCACTACTCTATGGAAACTTGCCAGGCAGTGATAAGCTTCACAAATAATCTTTTATTTTGGCATTTAATATTCTTGACTGCTTGTTTAAGGGAATAATACTGCCTGAAGTTAAGAGATGGAGTAAATCATCATTGAATACGTTCTAGCTTAATCTTGTAGAGTTGTTGGTGTATTTTCAATTCATGATTATTGTTTATTTCTATTCCATTCAAATTCTTTATTTATTCGTAACATTCATATTTATTGAGGACTTAATTTATGCGTGACACTGTATACTTCATATACGTTATCTCTTTGGACCCCACAAAACCCCTATCCTGAGGGTATCAATGTATCACCTTCTCCATCTGACAGATGACAACAAAGGAGATTTAATCACTTAGTAGGACACATCCAGCAAACAAGAGGGCTGGGATGGGAACTCAGGCTCCACCTGGCTTCCCAGCTCTAGTCTGGATCTGAAGATCTATCTGATCTACCTTACTCAGCGACTCCATCACTCTAAGTGTGTTTCTGCGCACATATTAGGTCAGTGTGTCTGAGGCCTCGTACCTTCCTGTTTCGTATTTTCCTGCTCTTAAGCATAACTTACAACTGTATGCACAGAAAGGAAGAGACCGTGCACGACACACCCGGGGAAGTGTGTGCTTCAGGACCCATGGTAATGCTAGTTGGCATCAGCACACTTCTTCCCTTTCTAGTTCCATCGAAGACTCGCCAGTGGATGGGAGGTCAGGTAGCTTTAGGCTGCCCTAGGCCATCCCCCACCCCCATTCTTACTTCAACCTGAGAGAGTCAGTGCTTATGTATTACAGGTCCAAACAAGATACCATTTTGGTGGGGGAGGTGTGGGGGACAGAGGGAGGGGAAATGAGCCCTTTATTTATAAGGTAGGAAAGAAGTTTTAAAACTCTTGGTGTTGAGAATGATATAGTAGCTCTTCTAAGCACCTCTTATTCCAAAGAAAATTTCCTGTCGTTCTGGTGTAGCTCTCTCACGTTTTCCAATTACCCAAAAATCTTCACAGAAGGAGGCTCAAGCCAGCCATTCTTCCTAAATACGTGTACATGTTTATTTTGATAAGTTCACCTACCACGGTAGAGAATTTACAAGGCCGACAGTTCTGAAATGTCCTAGTAAAGCCACTACGAAGTGCAACACACTCCATAAATGCCAGTGTATCTCCCTGTGCTGGTATATCTCTCTGCAGCGTTAATTAAGCGCAGATGCTTGTCATTCAGGAATAAGATTTCATATCTGCGAATCAATGTAATTAAATCTTTAAGTCATAAGTGGATGACAATGCTTTTGAACCACTCTTTCCCAGGTTTCCAATAAAACATTAACGAATTCTGCAATTGCCCACACTACTTATTTAAATTCTGAACCTGTTTGACAATATGCCACATTTTGTACACCGAAGTGATGTTTGAACTCATTATCGTTAGACTAGGTATTTGGAATTACATTTTGCTATTTTGCACGGTGCAGAATGGTTGGTAGTATTTAGCTGAACTTTCTTACTCACTACTTGGTATGAATAACAGGCATTAACAAGATGGGCTTTCAAGGTAAAGTTCATCTGCTGTGACAATAGAATAGATTAAATTTAATTGCTTCATGGGAAGGTTGACCCAGGGACTTGTTTCCATTCGTGTACGGCTCTAACTACCTAAGCTAACTGGGCACCTGGGTATTAGTAACCCACTGCTTTTGCTTTTGCTGGTTTGGACTTTTAAAAATGAGTCGTCAGCTTATTCCTTTTATGACTATCATGCACTCTAAAAATAAGACACTAGGTATCGACGTTCTTAAACATAGACCAGTTTTGCTAAAGGAGGAAACTAATCAACCATCTAAAGAAGAACACCATTCTCTCAACTACCACAACAATAGAAAAATAATATTTATGGATCACCTATAAGAAACACCGAAGACTGTGTTTCCTTCTCTCTATGGGACTGGAAAGTACAAGGCAGAGACCTGCCATATTTGATTCTCTCTGATGCCGTCACTCACAATGTTGGCATGGTCCTCTAAATGGGAAAACACCAAAAAAGGCAAACAGTTTCCCTGAAGGATACAAACAACCATGTGTATTTCTATAGCTGGATGAATTAATTCTCATTCATATTTTTCATGAAAAAGGCAATCCCAGTGAAGCAGAGTGTCTCATCCACTGAACCCACGCAGGGGGCATCGAGGTGGATACAACTTTAAGTCACTACTGTTGGTGGATGTTGGTGAGACGGGAAAGGGAGAGGGAGGAGAATGAAATTGGAGATCAGGAAGTAACAGAAGAAGAGGAATGAAAACCAGGCTTCTGTAACTTTTGATCATTCTTAAACTCAGCAGAATCCACAATTATAAAGGGAAGCAAATCTTGTGGAAATGTGAGGGTGACACGTCTGGACTACACACTGAGTAATTTCCCGTGGAACAAAAAAAGTAAAGGTTTATTTTACTATGAAATAATGTACTCCACTTGGCTGACTTGCCAGCAAAGCAACAGAAAAACTACAAAAATCCTGTTTGCTCTGGGAATCAGATATTGGGGAAGTTTTCGAAGCAGAAAAGGAATCTGGGTCTAGTGGCCCTTCAGAAACCATCTTCTCATGGTATAAAGAGGTCCGAGCCAGTGAGCTCAGAACAAACAGTTAACTTTCCCTCAAAGCCCTCAGCCTCAAGCAGTTCGTTGAAGCCACATTAAGAGAGCAAACGTATTGGTGGACAGAATTCACTTAATAATAGTGGGAGACAGACATCAATTCTACGTGGTGTGATTTTAAGGGCCCAAAAAGGAAGATTCCCCCCCTTCAATATATTTCCTCTAAGCTAGGCTCTTTCGGGGTATAAATTCCCATCCATCGATGACTTGTTGCTTTAAGAGAAATCCTTTGTTTTCTCTAGAAGCCTCACCTTAAAGCAACAATGCCTAGGAGGGAAACACAGCAACAGGGTCTATATTTCAGTTAGCTGACAAGACTGTCTTGCAACATGAAAATTGGCTGAACGCGGCCCCGTGAGAAAATGTGATCCCAGAAATTTTGCCAAGACAGGGAGGAGGACATATCCAAAGCAGAAGCAGAAGGTTCTAACTAAGGAAGTCTGGATTGGAATCGACATCATTAGCTGGTGAAAGAGTGAGCAGATTAAAACAGGGCTACCTTCTAACTCGTATGTATGACTCCAAGCATCACCTCTGACTCCCTTCTCTAGATGTGTCTCATGGCCTCGGCAGTGATGCTTCAATGAAATACTTACACGGCTTCCTCTCCTGACAGTTCATCATAGACTTGTTATAAAAGTGCAACTTGGCCACTCTACCCTCTTCCAGCTGTATGTCTGGACCAGAGCACAGGACATGCCTGGAAGTACTGGGCATTTGAAAATTTTCTGGAATTCTCTTCAGGCCACAAACAATGTGAAGACTCCATGCCTTCGGAAAAGAGGAGGTACCTGGAAGGAATGTATGGGATGTGTGTGCACCAAAGATGAGACTCATAAGATGAAAGAGGGAACGGGGCACATGTGAACCAGAGACCTACGTTGTTCATTTTTTGTGTGAAGCCTCAGTACTCAGTCTTTACAGGAATCCAGAGAGGACTGCCGAGGCTGAGTCTAGAAATTATGTGTAGCCCCAAACTGCTCCTGAATAGATTTCTGTTTATAGCTGCCTCTTTACTGAGCAATGAAGAACAACCCTCTCCCTATACTAGGAGTAAGAGGACTAGGAAGGTACACTCAGTGGGTGAAGAAAGAGATAAAGGTTTATTAATCAAAGAGCGAAGTTGACCCATTAATTTTCATTGGCTGTTGTAGTGACATTGTTCTTTTGGACACATGGAACTTAGAATAAAGGCTTTGAATTGCTTTCTCAGTGGTAAGGGTGAGTTTGCTATGAACCATCCATACTCTGATTATAGAGGGAATCGAGCACAGTTTTATTCTATGCAAGTCTATTGTCCGGGGTTAGAAATAGAATGAAACTTTGTAAATGCACAGCTAAAAGATACCATTGAGGGGTCAAGCCGGTGACCTCGGCCTCATTAGCACGGCGCTCTAACCAACTGAGGTGACTGGCGTCCTGCAAAGAAATAGGAAATTAAATTCACGGGTACATTCCTTTCTTTAGCATTAATAAAGGTCTGTGCAAGCTGGAATGAGAGGGATTCCAGCACTGCCACTACCGACTGTGTGACATTGGGCATATACCGCATCTCTGGCTCTGTTTCAATATCAGTAACATATTGATGTTATTTTTCAGCCTCCTCTGAGATAGAGACAGACAGAGAAGAGAAGAGTTGGGGGAGGGGGGGAAGGAGTAGATTCTAAAACATACACCTTAAATTTTTAGAAGAATGTATTATGTAAATTCCATTACTATCACCGTTATTTTAACTGTTATCACCTGTGATTCACCTAAATGGTAAATTTTCTGAAATCTTTCTGAAAAACTGAAAATATTCCCAAATTCCTGAAACTCACAGGAATGAAAACAAATTGGTTAGCAAATTTTCTACTTAAACATACTGAAGGGAAAATTGCAAAAAAAGGATGGTTTGAGTTTGTTTTCTTCTTCAGTTGTGTTGCAAATAGTTCCCCCAATGAAACCTTGGAATTTCCTCCAGTCTGTTCCCCATTACCTCTGTGGGAAAATTGTGAAAAATCAATCTGTTTTCTGCATAACCATATTACATCCCATTATTTGAGGAATGTCAAATGCAAACCCCAACGACCGACAATATCAATCTTTTCCCTCTCTTTTCCAAGTTTAATTTCAGCAGTAGTTATGAAAAAGAAAGGAAAGTGCATGCAGAATATCATTATACCCCAGGCGATTGCAGATTTTAATAAGAATTTATATAAAACAGGAGGGTGTATTCTCTTTATAGTTGATTATATCCTTGACCTTGGGAGTCACGTGCATTTCCTATGACTGCGATACGTTTTAGAAGTCAATGAAGAATGGAGGCTGCAGCAAGCAGAACCCAATGTCTTCCCTCTAATTGGCAACACAAAGTTAGACAATGCCAGGCCAAGGCTGGAATCTTTGGAAGAAAGAAAAAAAGAAGATTCCAGAGAATGTGATGTCCTGCTTTGATGATATTTGGTGTGATTCCATAAAATAGGGCTTAGGAATCAATCATGCCTTTTTTTTTTTTTTTAACATCTTTATTGGAGTATAATTGCTTTACAATGCTGTGTTAGTTTCTGCTGTATAACAAAGTGAATCAGCTATACATATACATATATCCTCATATCCCCTCCATCTTGCGTCTCCTTCCCACCCTCCCTATCCCACCCCTCTAGGTGGTCACAAAGCACTGAGCTGATCTCCCTGTGCTATGCGGCTGCTTCCCACGAACGGGTAAAGATGTGGCACATATATACGATGGAATATTACTCGGCCATAAATCATGCCTTATTTTTAACATCTCTTTATGCTTAATTTCATATATCTATATATGAATATATAGATTTGGGGCAAAACAAAAATCGAGACTTCTTTTGAATTTAAACAGAGATGATTAAATGCTTTCTAATACAGCCTACCAGCATGGAAGGTGACTTGGTGACTTCTATTTTAATGAATCTTTTATTGCAACAATGGAGGTTGTTTTTGGGTTTTTTTTGATAAGTTTTTTTTTAAGATAAGCTTTAAAAGAAAATCTAATTTTGTTAGTTTTTATATAACTGTTATTCAGTATCTTTTACTTACACATATTTTATTAGTTGTATTTTACATTTTTCTAAGAAAATAGGAAAGCTGAAAATACAACAGTGCTTGGGAAGCATGGGACAAGAAAAAAAGAAAAAGCATCTCCCTTTCTTTCAGTCATAGTACCTCCATCACAACTTACTTCCCTCGAAGTTAATCTTTTCACCCAGCCATTTTTCTTTCTCAACATCCCTTATCCCATTCTTAATTGTTTCTACAAAAAAGAGTCAAAGCCTGTTGGGACTATTATTATCTTTCACACCAGTCTGGAATCGTTTCATATATTCTTTTATGGTGGTCATGAGGGAAGAAGGCTGTAACTTCCAGAAGAGAGAAAAGGACTTGGTGGTTGAGTTTTAGATACAGAAAGTCTACATTCAGGCACGGTTCTGCTTCCTTCTATATTAAAACAGTGACTTTGAGATTCTTGTGACATAATGCATATGAAAATTTTCTTCAAAATACAGGTTTTTATACAACTCCCAACGACGGGTAAACTGGATGGCACCGAACTAGGTGTTAGAATACCTTAGTCTGCGTCCTAGATCACTCATAAGCCCTTTATATGCTTGGGCGAGTCACTGTACCTCTCTGATTCCCTGTTTCTGGATCTGTAAGATGGAGGTGATAATCATACTTCCCAAGGAGAGTCATTGTGAGCATTAAAATAGATCATGTGTTCGTAAGAACTTAGTGTTCTGCCACATGGCAAGAGCTAGATGAAAATAATTATACCCTCGCACCAAGAGTGGTTTAGGAGAGCTATAAGGCCGAGTCTTGACTTCGTTCAACTAACACTCTGAATTCCAGTGTCAGGAGAGGTATGCATAGAGGAAACCATTCAGAATAGAATACAAAGTCTAGTATTGATCATCAACCATTTTACCAAGTTTGGTTGTGATAATAACCACGGGAAGCAAGAACCTCGACTTGATGACTATCAGAGACCCTTAGATTCTTTGCAAGTAAAATTGTCCTCATTCCATTTACGTCAGGTAAGAGAAAAACGCCTTTCTAAATCCACGGTATTTTCTTTCCATTAAAGAGAATTCTTTCAGATAACACTGAAAAGGTCTTCAGCAATGGACTTCAATAACTTTAGATTGGAAAAAAAAAAGTCTTTGCTTTGCCCCCTCAGCCCTTCCCCATCCCACAATCTGAAGAAGAATAGAGACCTTTCCAGTTGTGGCAGGGACAGTGGTTTTGGTGGTTGATGATTGGAATCTGAGACCTGTCGTAAACCTCCATCATCACGCAGCTGTGGGAGGGATCACCCACTCCCACGAAGCACATGGGCTTTCTAAATAATCTTTCCACCAGCCTGAGACCTGAGCACAAAGGGAGCTTTTCTTCACTTAGTCTAAGGGAGTCACTGTTCTTGGGTTAGAGTGTTGGACCAGATTAACCAGCAGGATCCCCAGGTGCCAAACTATGCAGAAGCAGAATGAATGGCCAACAGGAAAGTTTGATTCTCTGTTTCTATAAGCACCATTTCTTTTTGAAATCCACTTCTGTAAATTACACTAAGTATGAACCTCTCTGCCGAGATATAACCATGGAGCAGGTCCACAATTTGGTCCATGCATGGCTATGGATGTGTCCTTTGTATCAGTGCTTCGTCACGAGGTTAAGCTTTTGACTCCTTCACTTTCCTAGTGTTTCATTTTACCTTCCTGTGCAACACTACCCCATGTTGCTACCCCGTCACTTTTTTCCCTCTACCTCTCTCTCCTTTCCTTCTTTTTTTTTTCTTCTAGATCATGTAAAATGGGAAAGATAAAACAAAAGAAAAACACGTTTGCCTCTATTTTCAAGTAGGAGGGAGACTAGCCTCAAGACAGGGAGACTCCCTTACAGCCAAGATGACTGACAAATTCTTGTGGCTTTCTTCAAAAGTCAAACCAAAATCTAACCAGCAGCCAGGCTTAGTTCTGGCAACCCCGCTTTGCCTGGAAATGAGCGCAATCATATCCTAATAGCTATTTGGATAATTGTTCATATGAGTGATCTGCCAGCTAGTGTTGGAAACAAGTCCTTATTACAAATATAGCATGTAGTCTAATCTGGAATATATTAAAATGTTATTTCTGTAGCTGCCTATTTCCAAACTGAAATAATAACTAAACCGTTTATCACATTTGTTTTTAAGGAGAAGAACTTTTAAAGTACAATAGTAATATATAAATATGTGACTATATAGTTACATTTGAAATTATAGTTGAAATTAAAAAGTATTCTGTCTAAACTTGATATTTTATTCATAACTCCTGTCTTCTGAATATCAGTCTAAAATACAATTCGATTTTATTTTTTTAATGCATGAACATAACATTAATGATTACATATGATCATCGATTCATTTTAACCTCTCATTGGAAATAAGCTAAAAGACTGCATGGATTCCAGATACCTGTGGATGGAGATGCCTGGTCCCAGTCAATGAGAGGGAGATAAATAAGCTACTTCTTAAAAATCTGGAAGTGGAAGCGAATCAAAAGTAAAATTCCCCCAAATTAAAATTACTCCAGAGGGCGGAGTCAAGATGGTGGATTAGGAGGACGCGGAATTCGTGTCTCCACACAACTAGGGCACCTACCAGGCACCAGTGGGAGACCATGGACACCTAAGGGGACAGGAGGAACCCCCAGCGACTGGCTTGTGGGATCTTGGTTCCTAGGATGGAGGCTGGGCCCGAGCTCCTGTGGTGGGAGCTCTGAGTCCAAACCACTGGACTGACAGAGAATCTCAGACCGCAGGGAATATTAATCGGAATGAGGTCTCCAGAGGTCCTAATCTCAGCACCAAGACCTGGATCCATCCAACTGCCGGCAAACTCCAGTGCTGGACGCCTCAGGCCAAACAACAAGTAAGAAGGGATACAGCCCCACCCATCAAAAAACGAAAAAATGAAATGACAAAAAAATATGTTACAGACGAAGGAGCAAGGTAAAAACCTACAAGACCAAATAAATGAAGACAAAATAGGTAACCTACCTGAAAAAGTATTCAGAGTGATGATAGTAAAGATGATCCAAAATCTCAGAAACACAATGCAGAAAATACAAGAAATGTTTAACAAGGACCTAGAAGAACTAAAGAGCAAACAAACACAATCACTGAAATTAAAAATACTCTAGAAGGAATCAATAGCAGAATAACTGAGGCAGAAGAACGGATAAGTGAGCTGGAAGATAAAATAGTGGAAATAACGGCCAGGGAGCAGAATAAAGAAAAAAGAATGAAAGAATTGAGGACAGTCTTAGAGACCTCTGGGACAACATTAAATGCACCATCATTCAAATTATAGGGGTCCCAGAAGAAGAAGAGAAAAAGAAAGGGTCTGAGAAAATATTTGAAGAGATTATAGTCGAAAACTTCCCTAACATGGGAAAGGAAATAGTTAATCAAGTCCAGGAAGTGCAGAGAGTCCCACAGAGTATAAACCCGAAGAGAAACATGCTGAGACACATAGTAATCACACTATCAAAAATTAAATACAAAGAAAAGATATTAAAAGCAGCAAGCGAAAAGCAACAAAAAACACACAAGGGAATCCCCAGAAGGTTAACAGCAGATCTTTCAGCAGAAACTCTGCAAGCCAGAAGGGAGTAGCAGGACATATTTAAAGTGATGAAAGGGAAAAACCTACCACCAAGATTACTCTACCAGCAAGGATCTCATTCAGATTTGATGGACAAATTAAAACCTTTACAGGGCTTCCCTGGTGGCGCAGTGGTTGGGAGTCTGCCTGCTGACGCAGGGGACGTGGGTTCATGCCCCGGTCTGGGAAGATCCCACATGCCGTGGAGCGGCTGGGCCCGTGGGCCATGGTCACTGAGCCTGCGCGTCTGGAACCTGTGCTCCGCAAAGGGAGAGGCCACAGCAGTGAGAGGCCTGCGTACCACAAAAAAAAAAAAAAAAAAAAAAAAAACCTTTACAGACAAGCAAAAGCTCAGAGAATTCAGTACCACCAAACCAGCTTTACAACAAATGCTAAAGGCACTTCTCTAGGCAGGAAACACAAGAGAAGGAAAAGACCTACAATAACAAACCCAAAACAATCAAGAAAATGGTAATAGAAACATACATATTGATAATTACCTTAAATGTAAATGGATTAAATGCTCCAACCAAAAGACATAGACTGGCTGAATGGATACAAAAACAAGACCTGTATATATGCTGTCTACAAAAGACCCACTTCAGACCTAGGGATACAAACAGACTGAAAGTGAGGGGATGGAAAAAGATATTCCATGCAAATGGAAATCAAAAGAAAGCTGGAGTAGCAATTCTCATATCAGACAACATAGACTTTAAAATAAAGACTATTACAACAGACAAAGAAGGACACTACATAATGATCCAAGGATCAATCCAAGAAGAAGATATAACATTTGTAAATATCTATGCACCCAACATAGGGGCACCTCAATACATAAGGCAAATGCTAACAGCCATAAAAGGGGAAGCTGGCAGTAACACAATAATAGTAGGGGACTTTAACACCCCAATTTCACCAGTGGACATATCATGCAAAATGAAAATAAATAAGGACACACAAGCTTTAAATGACACATTAAACAAGATGGACTTAACTGATACTTACAGGACATTCCATTCAAAAACAAGAGAATACACTTTCTTCTCAAGTGCTCATGGAACATTCTCTAGGGTAGATCATACCATGGGTCACAAATCAAGCCTTGATAAATTTAAGAAAATTGAAATCGTATCAAGTATCTTTTCTGATCACAACACTATGAGACTAGATATGAATTACAGGAAAAAAATGTAAAATATACAAACACATGGAGGCTAAACAATATGGTACTAAATAACCAAAAAATCATTGAAGAAATCAAAGAGGAAATCAAAAAATACCTAGAAACAAATGACAATGAAAACACGATGACCCAGAACCTATGGGATGCAGCATAAGCAGTTCTAAGAGGGAAGTTTATAGCTATACAAGCCTAACTCAAGAAATAAGAAAAATCTCAAATAAACAACCTAACCTTACACCTAAAGTGATTAGAGAAAGAAGAACAAAAAGACCCCAAAGTTAGCAGAAGGAAAGAAACCATAAAGATCAGATCAGAAATAAATGAAAAACAAATGAAGAAAACAATAGCAAAGATCAATAAAACTAAAAGATGGTTCTTTGAGAAGATAAACAAAATTGATAAACCATTAGCCAGACTCATCAAGAAAAAGAGGGAGAAGACTCAAATCAATAGAATTAGAAATGAAAAAGGAGAAGTAACAACAGACACTGAGGAAATACAAAGGATCATGAGAGATTACTACAAGCAACTATATGCCAATAATATGGACAACCTGGAAGAAATGGACAAATTCTTAGAAATGCACAACCTTCCGAGACTGATCCAGGAAGAAACAGAAAATATAAACAGACCAATCACAAGCACTGAAATTAAAACTATGTTTAAAAATCTTCCAACAAACAAAGCCCAGGACCAGATGGCTTCACAGGCGAATTCTATCAGCCATTTAGAGAAGAGCTAACACCTACCTTTCTCAATCTCTTCCAAAATATAGCAGAGGGAGGAACACTCCCACACTCATTCTACAAGGCCACCAACATCCTGACACCAAAATCAAAGATGTCACAAAAAAAGAAAACTACAGGCCAATATCACTGATGAATATAGATGCAAAAATCCTCAATAAACTATGAGCAGAAGCACTTTAAAAGGATCATATACCATGATCAAGTTGGGTTTATCCAAGGAATGCAAAGATTCTTCAACATACACAAATCAATCAATGAGATACATCATATTAACAAAGTGAAAGATAAAAGCCATATGATCATCTCAATAGATGTAGAAAAAGCTTTTGACAAAATTCAGCATGCATTTATGATAAAAACTCTCAAGAAAGAAGGCATAGAGGCAACCTACCTCAACATAATAAAGGACATTTATGACAAACCCACAGCTAACGTCGTTCTCAATGGTGAAAAACTGAAACCATTTCCTCTAAGATCAGGAACAAGACAAGCATGTCCACTCTCACCACTATTATTGAACATAGCTTTAGAAGTTTTAGCCACAGAAGTCAGAGAAGAAAAAGAAATAAAAGGAATCCAAATCTGAAAAGAAGAAGTAAAATTGTCACTGTTTGCAGATGACATGATACTATACATAGAGAATCATAAAGATGCTACCAGAAAACTACTAGAGCTAATCAATGAATTTGGTACAGTAGCAGGATACAAAATTAATGTACAGAAATCTCTTACATTCCTATACACTAATGATGAAAATTCTGAAAGAGAAATTAAGGAAACACTCCCATTTACCATTGCAACAAGAAAAATAAAATACCTAGGAATAAACCTACCTAGGGAGACAAGAAACCTATATGCAGAAAAGTATAAGCCACTGATGAAAGAATACAAACAGGTGGAGAGATATAGCATATTCTTGGATTGGAATAATCAACATTGTGAAAATGACTCTACTACCCAAAGCAATCTACTGATTCAGTGCAATCCCTGTCAAACTACCAATGGCATTTTTCACAGAACTAGAACAAAAAAATTCACAATTTGTATGGAAACACAAAAGACCCTGAATAGCCAAAACAATCTTCAGAAAGAAAAATGGAGCTGGAGGAATCTGGCTCCCTGACTTCAGACTACACTACAAAGCTACAGTAATCAAGACAGTATGGTACTGGCACAAAAACAGAAACATAGATCAATGGAACAGGATAGAAAGCCCAGAGATAAACTCACGCACATATGGTCAACTTATCTTTGATAAAGAAGGCAAGAGTATACAATGCAGAAAAGACAGCCTCTTCACTAAGTGGTGCTGGGAAAACTGGACAGGTACATGTAAAAGTATGAGGTCAGATCACTCCCTAACACCATACACAAAAATAAGCTCAAAATGGATTAAAGACCTAAATGTAAGGCCAGAAACTATCAAACTCTTAGAGGAAAACATAGGCAGAACACTCTATGACATAAATCACAGCAAGATCCTCTTTGACCCACCTCCTAGAGAAATGGAAATAAAAGCAAGAATAAACAAATGGGACCTAATGAAACTTAAAGGCTTTTGCACAGCAAAGGAAACCATAAACAAGACGGAAAGACAACCCTCTGAATGGGAGAAAATATTTGCAAACGAAGCAACTGACAGAGGATTAATCTCCAAAATTTACAAGCAGCTCATGCAGCTCAATAACAAAAGAACAAACAACCCAATCCAAAAATGGGCAGAAGACCTAAATAGACATTTCTCCAAAGAAGATATACAGATTGCCAACAAACACGTGAAAGGATGCTCAACATCAGTAAACATTAGAGAAATGCAAATCAAAACCACAATGAGGTATCACCTCACAGCAGTCAGAATGGCCATCATCAAAAAATCTACAAACAATAAATGCTGCAGAGGGTGTGGAGAAAAGGGAACCCTCCTGCATTGTTGGTCGGAATGTAAATTGATACAGCCACTATGGAGAACAGTATGGAGGTTCCTTAAAAAACCAAACATAGAACTACCATATGACCCAGAGATCCCACTAGTGGGCATATACCCTGAGAAAACCATAATTCTAAAAGGGTCATGTACCACAATGTTCACTGTAGCACTATATACAATAGCCACGACATGGAAGCAACCTAAGTGTCCATCAACAGATGAATGGATAAAGAAGCTGTGGCACATATATACAATGGAATGTTATTCAGCCATAAGAAGAAACGAAATTGAGTTATTTGTAGTGAGGTGGATGGACCTAGAGTCTGTCGGACAGAGTGAAGTAAGTCAGAAAGAGAAAGACAAATACCGTATGCTAACACATATATATGGGATTTAAGAAAAAAAAAATGTCATGAAGAACCTAGGGGTAAGACAGGAATAAAGCCACAGACCTACTAGAGAACGGACTTGAGGATATGGGGAGGGGGGAGGGTGAGCTGTGACAAAGTGAGAGAGAGGCATGGACATATATACACTACCAAACGTAAGGTAGATACCTAGTGGGAAGCAGCCGCATAGCACAGGGAGATCAGCTCGGTGCTTTGTGACCACCTAGAGGGGTGGGATAGGGAGGGTGGGAGTGGGGGAGACGCAAGAGGGAAGAGATATGGGAACATATGTATATGTATAACTGATTCACCTTGTTATAAAGCAGAAACTAACACACCATTGTAAAACAATTATACCCCAATAAAGATGTTAAAAAAAAAAAAGAGGGGGGAGTGGTTATCTCCCCTGCTTCTTGGCATAATCAGGGAGAGCAGGTACTCCTGATTACTGTCATTTTAGGAGAATAAATGATAAGTGAGCAGCTCCCAGTAAAATAATGAAGAAAAATACGACTTTGGTAAACAGAGCCAGAAAGAAAATGAACCCCGTGTCTCAATTCTAATGTAGAAACTAAATTTGTTCTACAGCCCTCAAGTACCAGAAATGACTCTTGTGATTTTCCATATCAAAATCACAGCTCCTCTTGATAGGATGACAGTAAACGGTATCCAGCTACCTTTCTAGAATAATATAAGAACCCCGGAGTCAGACATCCTACAGAAAGCTTTGGGAAAGGACCAGTAGTTTGGGGTCCATGATGGGAATCTTTGAGAAGGAAAATCCAAAGCCCACGGTTCTTGGTCTTCAGTGACCCCTGCATTCATGAATGACTCCATCAGAACTCTCATCACAGCTGAAATGCTTCATGGAAGGTGTAAGGTACATATGCCCCTGTCACTTGCAGAATCTACCATCCTGCCCCTTCCTCCCTTCTTGGAGTCTACTACCCAGGTCAAGCCACCTCCAGGACTACCCTCATGCTGTCTCTTTTGGCCACTAACTCACGTTGGTCCAGCTCATTTGTCCTGGACTCCAAATAAAATCCTAGGTTTGAAGATGTGTTCCAGGTGCCTGTTAACTTTTCTTTTTAAAAACACAAAGCTGTTAAAACATGAGTGAGTCAGGAGACTCAAGCAGGAATATAAAAGCTAAGCATTCAGATCCGTGGAAAGGAAACAGAAAACGACTGCTTTGTAAAAATTCTTTCAAGTCTGTGACAACAGAAGGAAACATAATTTAATATTTCAAGAGTAAATCCTGTCACACTTTGGAAAATCTATTGAAATGTATCAGCAGCAACAATATGTACGCGCATAGGCTTCATAGGGCCTGTGTCTGTTTTCTAGAAACGAAGCGTAAGTTCTGTTCCATAAAACTGGGAGGAGGAAGCAGTCTACTGGGACAGGATCGCTACCTGGTCACCCCTACTGAGCCCTCAGAGTTCAGCTTTGATGACATTTGCTGTGTAACATCTTCCATTAACCCCACACCATAGTTGCGGCAGGCATGTGGGATCTAGTTCCCGGAGCAGGGACGGAACCCGGGCCCCCTGCGTTGAGAGTGAAGAGCCTTATCCACTGCGCCACCAGGGAAGTCTTTAGGTATACCTATTTCTAGTGTAATTGTGAGAACAGGGACCTTTTCTTATTATTAGTTTTGTGCTCTCAATGTTTAGAGCAGTTCTTTTTTCATAGATAAATTCCAAATTTATAGATAGATAAATGAATGAATGAGGAAAAGTATATTCAAATAACATACATGCATAACTACAGTCTATGAGAACAAACCCAGCACTTGCCCAGTTTCTGAGAGTCTCAGTTTAACTCAGTTGAACTAATGTGTTTTAAACACTTCCTAGGCACAAGCCATTGGGCAAAGATCATGAGTGATACACAAAGATGAACCAGACTCAGGGCCCTCAGTGTACCCATGGGGGTAGATCCAGATTTCGAACTACTTGTTATGGCCGCTCAGCCCAGCGTTTTACTGTAGCTGCTCGCAGGTGTCCTGATTTCTGCAACAAGTGGCCTCAACTCCCCCCCAGGACTTCTCCTCTGTGCACTGTGGGATATCTGGTCACTTGCTCCGTCAGTGGGACTCACGTGCAAACCAAAGTGCAAGTCAACACCCCTCGTGGCGACTCTTAACAAACAGGAGATAAAGCCAGTAGACGTTTCCCCCTTCTGCCTCTTGGGTCCTCACCTCATTCTACACAGCTGCTCAGAGGTTTCACCCCAAACACCGAGTCCAGCTGCGCACACTGGCACCGGCTTTCTCCCCTTCCCACTTCGCTCTTCCTGTCTCTCGCGTCTGTTTCTTTGGGACCCAACACAAGCCCTAGTCTCCATCTCTGACACCATTTCAGCCACTAGAGAATAAAGACAAGCAAAGAGATATGAAGAGAGGGATTATGCTCTAGTTGGAAACTCTCTGCAAAGGCTCCCTAACAGCTCCGAAAGTCTCATGGCTCCCACGCGCAGCATCAGTGGCCTGTGCGCTTTCCGGTACTAACCCTGAGCAGTGAGCCTGATTTAGTTAGAGAAGGTAAGTGACGATGCAGATAGCGCCTGTCTCTTCTCAAGAATTCTTGAAGTGGTGCTATCAGAAGTTTAGAATATTTGATGAGTTACTTAGGAACTTAATGAGCTCTTTCTCCCCATTAGCAGATTAATTCATATCTGTCCTTTGTTTAAACTCTCCAAATCCCCAAATTAGCAATAGTCCCAAAAGAACAAAAGAATGAAAGAAAGAAGAGGAAGGAAGGAAGGAAGGAAGCAAGGGGGAGAGAAAGGAAAAGAGGGAGGGAAGAAAAGGAAAGGAAGGAGAAGGACACTGTTTTTACTTTGTATTTCTTCTCTGTAGCTTTTAATATATTATTGGGTAAAATCTGAGCCTAGGTCTTAACCAGAAAATGGAAAGGAAGTTCTTCATTAAATGAGGGTATCGTCTACAAATTAGTTGTTGATTATTCAAATTCGAAGTAATTCAAAAAAATAATATCGCATCTATCTTCACCTACAGAACTCAGACGACGTTCCACTTCCCTTCCCTTGCGTTGGCATAGTCTGCTTATGTTAGCTCTAAGCAGGTGCTTGACGCTTTGTTCATATATGAACACAGCAGAATACAGAATAAGAAGTGGCAGCTGGGCTTCCAGATTCCGTGCGGCATCCTCGCTGTGAGCGACCCCAACGCCAGTTAGTTGGCCTGATGAACCTTCTCAGCATTCTGGAGTCTCATTCCTGGAGAGTCTACTTCAGATGTCAATTAATTTCTCAGCTCGATCAGTCCTTTTGGGTGGAATAAATACAGCACAAATGTCCCTGCCTTTGCCCTTTACTGAATTTCAAAGCAAAATATGAACCCATACCTATTTTCGGAACACTCTGTTGGAAGACTCCTGGCCTTTATTAATATCTACCTAATACTGTGATTCTTTTTTGGACATGCTTCATCTTGCCTCTCTCTTTCACGGTAGGATTTACGCCTAAAGCAATGTTGGAACCCCCTTCCACTCCCTAAACCACCCTGTGATCTAAAATGATGCCTTGCACTTAGCATGCGTTAATAAATAATTCCAAAAAGAATGAATAAAGCAACCAATGAGTAACCAAGTCAATAATATCTTGGAAGAGTAAAATTGAGTATCAGGAGTTATCTACAAAAGCCCAGAAATGCCACCGGGCTATGATCTCTTAGCAGCCTCACACACGTTGATATCCGTACTGTGAACACCAGCGACTCTACGTGCACTTCCACTAAGGTGCTCTCTTTCAACCGAAGCATGCTCTGTATTCCGCAGATGTGCAGTGGTGGCCATATTTCAACTCTCCACCCTCACACCTCCCACTGGTGTCAACCTCTTCTCCCCATGATTTATGCCTTTTTTTATTGTTCTGCCTGGAGCCATGCCAGACCCTCAGATCAAACTCCCCAATCTCACCAAAGGCTTCTTGGGTGACGGGACGGAAATCAGGCTTGGTAGAAAGGCCTGTGCTCATAATGTGGGAAAGGAGATGGCTTACTCGTCTCTATGGAAACATGCACACTTTCCAGTTGTTGCTGAATAAATGAAAGTTGTGTTCTTAATTCACAGATCTCAATTTCAAGCCAACCTAGCAGAATTCTCAGGGCCAGCACATTGAGAAATTCCTAAAAGCACAAGAGCTTGTGGTTCATGATTGTAGCTGTAGAGAGAACGGGAGGGGATGGAATTTATTGTTTTATTTCTTGTTTGTTTCTCCATCCCACCCTCTAATCACACAACTCGGTAATAACGCCCTCTAGACGGTATCTGCAAAGTAACCAGGAAGGACTCTATTCCTAAAAGTATGAAATTATCGATTACGACTGCTTCAAGATTCAGTTAATCCCTTTAAAAATTATTAGAAAACTTCATCAAACACAACATCGAGGACCAGACATTGAATATGTAGTATGTATTTCACCAAAGACACAGCCAGATACAAAGGATTTTTTGTTTCAATGACCATGCTTAAATCCTCAATAAAGGTTTTTGAAGGATGGCTTATTTAAAATAATTCAGTATTTATTCCCTACTGTTGAGCTCTGAAGGAAGTTGACAGTGACGTCGCAGAGACTGGCAAGTGCACTTCGCAACCGGCGGGGGATCTTTTAGAAAATAGAGACCTCAGGACCTCGCTCAAGACATAGTAAACCATTATGTCTAGCAGTTACTGGAACATACAGATTCTATATAGTGCGGTATTGTACTACATATAGCAGAGTATTTCAGACCAGCTTGGGAGGGGTTCTGCTGCTTCTTAGTTATATGGCCTTGAGCAAATTATTTAACCTCTCTGTGCCTCATTTTTCTGACCTGTAATATGATAATACTAAGAATCATTAAAGCTAAAACACTGGGATAATAGTACCTAGCATAGAGAGTGCTACACACCTATTTTCTCCATCACTACTTACTAGTTGTGTATTTGATTATACTTTGATTGTATATCTGATTAACTTTATAGGTGATTAGATGCACTGCAAGGGTTTAAAAACTACGATCTAGACCCGCATTGTCCAATTACAGCCACTAGCCTTGGGTGGTTATTGGGCACCTCAGATACGTTCAATGTGGTGAATACATCAAATTTTGAATTGTATTTAACTTTAATTATTTTTAATTTGAAGTCTAATACCTTGGTTCAGTTATCGGAAAACTTTTCAGTATGCTTATAACAGCTAGGGTATGTGAATAGATTTTTCAACAGTATGTTTATGGAATATAAATACAGATCAAGTGTTTCCAAAGCAATTTTAGCATCTGAATTGAGGTGTAAGTGTAAAATACACACCATATTTTGAAGACTTGGCACAAGAAAGAGAAAAGAAACCTTTAATTTTTATATTAATTGCATGTTGAAATGATAATATTTTGGATATATTGGACAAAATAAAGTTTATCAATGAAGCTAATTCCACTTGTCTCTTTTTACATTTTTAGTACAATTGCTAGCATATCCGAAATCACATATGTGACTTGCATTATATTTCTATCAGTCAGGGCTCACCTAGAGGATGCCAAAGGCTTGTGGTTTGATGAATGAATTCCAAAGTCTGATAACCCATTTTTCCCAAAGCCAGAAATGGAAATCCACTGATAGACCCAAAGATTATTAGATTCTGGAAAATAGGTTCAAAAACGTAAGATGAAGATGTACAAATCAAAAAGAAAATTGTGTGTAAATGTGTGTGTGTGTGTGTGTGTGCGTGTGTACAGGGGTAGAAGTATTCACTGAGAATTCAAAATGTTCTGCTGTCATAGGCAAAGCCAAAGGATAAACTATTTACAGACCTACTTAAGTATCTGAATAGAGTTTCTTAAAGCCAAGTGAACCAAAGTTTTTTTTTTTTTTGTGGTACGCGGGCCTCTCACTGTTGTGGCCTCTCCCGTTGCGGAGCACAGGCTCCGGACGTGCAGGCTCAGCCGCCATGGCTCACGGGCCCAGCCGCTCCGCTGCATGTGGGATCCTCCTGGACCGGGCACGAACCCGTGTCCCCTGCATCGGCAGGCGGACTCTCAACCACTGCGCCATCAGGGAAGCCCGAACCAAAGCTTTTTTGCACTCCTTATGCAATGCATATAATCCTACCAAAAAGACTCTCATGTCCATTAACAGTACTTTCTCCTTTCTGAAAAATTCAGTGTAAACATTGATGTATGTCTCATTCTCTGTTCCTCTTTACTGTGCTTTGTCCCCAGAGACCCCACTGTGATATCAAGATCCCCCCAGGTTTCTACATAACAGTAGCTGTAGATTCTGAATATCTATTGTTGGGGAGACACACACTGTCTTCAAGCCTAGGGGTTAAGAGACTGAGCTCTAAGGTCAGGGTTTCAATCCTGCCTCTGTCATTTACTGACCCTGTGACTTTCAACAAATTATGTAACTTTTCTATATCTCTATTTCTTCCCTTTTGAATGGTACTGATGATAATAGTATTTATCTCCTGGAGATGCTGTGATTAAATGACATAGTACCTATAAAATTCTTTCAACAGCATCTGGAAAAGAATAGGCACTCAATACATAAAAGCTATTAGTTTTATAATTAAGCAACGCTTTCGACGTAACTCATATCATAACCATCACAACAGCAGGCACGTATATACGCCTTTAAAGAGGCAAGAAGGTGTGTAATCCGCTCAGTTTACAACAGTGCTTTGAACACAGACAACTTCTCAGAGGCCCTGCTGTCAACATCATGGCTCCCTCAGAGTCCCCGGTTCAGAAGCAGAGACTATAGCTTCCAGTTTCCCAGCTTCCTTTGGGAGGATCACTCTTCTCTGAGATGTTTAAAGTATGTATTCTGCAGTTGCCTATGGGAGCCATGTTTTCAGACCTCGATGCAACCTTCTTACGATTCCTTGAAGGTTGGTAATTCAGAACAAAGTGATACTCTCTTTCATCTAATAAAGTTTGGACCTAGCTGGAACGGAGTCTGCTCCAGAGTTTTCCTCCCCTCTCAGCTAGCTGGCCAGGCATTAGTGATCACAGGAAGATGACATAAAAGCCAGTTGGAGTAATGTCTGCTTTCTATTCATTGTACGTAGTGCTCGGGTTGTGATAACCGCTGACCAGCGTAAAACAAAAATCGTTCAGTTGGGGATCCCCCGGCTTGCTGAGTCGCCTTCTCCTTGGGTGTTGGTCTCTTGAAACTGTTTCCTAAACTACGGCTAATGAAACAAAGGATTTATAGAACCAACTGCCCTGCTTCAAGCACAAGCCCTGCCAGACCCCAGCCACCTTCGCACCTCCAGCCCAGCTCAGACTTTACTCCGCAATGTTGACCCACGGCCGTGTTCTGTTATTCACTCTGACGTTGCTGCCAACCCCACCTGGCTAGTCATGTTTTTTGGTACCAAGGGGTGCCAAGCCATTTTATTACATGGAAAAATGCCCACTGACATTAGGTAAAGACCTTCTAGAGCCATTTCCCCTCAAGACTTAAAATGTTTTTGAACTTGAGTTTTCTGAGATAAAAAGTTCAAACTGAAACACAGTAAATGTCCATACTCATCAGTGGCCAGATATGAACCTAGGAAAAAAGGATAAATAGTATATGAAATGGTAAAGCACCAGTATTTTGTGTATTTTAAACCAGGGGTGGGCAAACTATTCTCTTGGGCCAAATCCAGTACACTACCTGTTTTTGTAAGGCCTGTAAGCTTAAGAAAAGCTTTTACATTTTAGAAGGGTTACATTTTAAATGGTTATAGAAGTACCAACATAACACCCTTATTTTGCCTTTTACAGAAAAATTTGTTGACCCTGGCCTTAAACTATAAAAATTTTGCTTTTTTGCTGTCCTAAGTCAACTGGTTTGCTTTTTGTCATAGACTTTATTTTTTAAGATTAGAAATAGTGGTATTATGTGTAATAAATTTTATTATTCAAAAGTTTGGGGTGACAAAAAATATACTTAATTTGAAGGAACTGGATAATACATAATCTGAAAAATCTGTAGTATGAAAAACTCTGACTTACAGAAAAAAACAACTTTGAGTATGAACCCTTCAACATCCTGGAAAAATAATATATTTTACATTATCATACTGGATAAAGCAATCTGGTACTAGTGCCCAAAGCGCTGGTATTTAAAGTTTTCTTCTTAATTTCTCTGCATGCTTTATATACAGTGTACACACGTCTGTTTCACATTTCAGTATGTAGCATACTTGATTAGTTTTACTCTTTTAGTATTTTTGGCAATGGAAACAATAGCTTTAAAATGGTTTCTACAGAGGTGAATTGTCCCTGGCTTCATGATATAGGTGTTTGAAAATTTCTAACGCAACAATGAAACAAGACCAAAGACCCAATAACAAACAGCTGAGTGGATCAATAACCCCTGTGTTTTCAGTCCATGCTTATTTAAAGCCGTGGATGGAAAAAAAGGCTCTTTATTTACATCTGGAACTTAATGAAGTGAAATTATCACAGCCGACAGGCGCTGGTGTTGTAATTCAGAGACAGGCCTTGGCTTAGAGGGATTTGCAGGCTGTTTTTATTCCAATTTTTAATTTTTTTTTTTTTTTTTTTTAGTGAAACTTAATCCCCTAATCAGTTCCAATTTACATATTTGCTGGTCTTTTTTTCCAGCTCAGTTCTTAAAGGAGTGGTGTTGGAGGCATGAAGCAATTATTTGATTAAATAATTATTCATCCCAACGTGCCCTGCTCTATTCTGAGCAAGGGGAGCAGTGGCCAAAAAAACAGATAAACTTCTAAGCATAGACCTACGCACTTCTGTAACCATTCAAAGCCGTTTCCTTTCACATGTGCATGCACAGGCGTGTGTACATATGTGGGTGTATGTGTGTTTTGAACTTGATCCACCCTGTGAAGCTTTGTTCACAACTGGCTCTCTTTTCCAAGCACAGGGGATTAATATTCTGCTAAATGAAGTGCTGCGAAATTTGAATTTTATTTTGGGGTTGAATGGAATACCAAATGTTGATGCTTTTAATCATGCTAGAATTGTGTTCCTTCATTGAATATCCTTATTCCCTGCACAAGTAAGCATGTCAGTGCAATTATCTTCCTGGTACGAAATCACCGAACCCTTAATTTACATTTTTTCCTTTAAATTTCATTTAAAATTGGGAATTTCTAAAAGATCAATAACTTTCTTTTTCAGGGTTAATTCTCTTCCTTATTTAGAGATCATAGCCATAACTGGGAAAACTATAAGTACAGAGTGAGAGGACGTAAAGAAAAGTATGCAATAAATAAGTATTAATTGATCATTTTTCACCAAGGTTTCCTGAAGAATCATCAGTTGTCTTGAATCGCTGAGAATCTTCATGAATCTCAAATAGATTCATTTTAAAACAATTAGAAAAGTAAGAATGATCTTGGTGAAAGAGTCTTTCCTAATTGGACCACAGGCTTCTATAATCAATATCTAAAAAAAGTTCAGTTTAGTTACCAGGAAGTAGTATTATTCTAATCTAAAAATTAATCCTACATTTACAATCTTGCTCTTGTCAGCATGAAAAGCATTTATTGAGCATCTACTAAGTGCAAGCAGTTTACTAAATTCTCTGGGAAACCAAACATGAAAAATAATCAAATATGAACACCACCCTCAAAATATGTGTTCTATTAGAAGATGGCACATACACAAACCTAAAGAAGTCTGATAATATTAGATCTCATTTTTTCACCAGTTTTCATTGGAAGTCACCGAACATTTTTTTTTCTTTTAACAATAGAATGACAAGCTAACATTATCTTTTCTGTGATAATTCTTTATAGAATATGTTGATATACCGAATAGGAAGAGATTGAAAATGGCTAGACCAGTCAGTAGCGTGCTGTAATAGTTTAAAGCAAGAGAACGAAACCTTAAAAAAACAACAAAAGCAGTGGAAACGAGAACAAAATAATGGAATCAATGTGTCCTACATCAGAACCTTTTTTAAAAGTAGCAGGAGATAAAGAAACGATGTCAGGGCTTGATTTAGAGAAAATTATTATTATTATTTGAACATCTTTATTGGAGTATAATTGCTTTACAATGGTGCGTTAGTTTCTGCTTTATAACAAAGTGAATCAGTTATACATACACATATGTTCCCATATCTCTTCCCTCTTGCGTCTCCCTCCCTCCCACCCTCCCTATCCCACCCCTCTAGGTGGTCACAAACCACCTAACTGATCTCCCTGTGCTATGCGGCTGCTTCCCACTAGCTATCTATTTTACGTTTGGTAGTGTATATACGTCCATGCCACTCTCTCACTTTGTCACAGCTTACCCTTCCCCTCCCCATATCCTCCAGTCCATGCTCTAGTAGGTCTGCATCTTTATTCCCGTCTTAACCCTAGGTTCTTCATGGCCTTTTTTTTTTTTTCTTAGATTCCATAGATATGTGTTAGCATATGGTATTTGTTTTTCTCTTTCTGACTTACTTCACTCTGTATGACAGACTCTAGGTCCATCCACCTCACTACAAATAACTCAATTTCGTTTCTTTTTATGGCTGAGTAATATTCCATTGTATATATGTGCCACATCTTCTTTATCCATTTCATCCGATGATGGACACTTAGGTTGCTTCCATGTCGTGGCTATTGTAATTAGAACTGCAATGAACATTTTGGTACATGACTCTTTTTGAATTATGGTTTTCTCAGGGTATATGCCCAGTAGTGGGATTGCTGGGTCATATGGTAGTTCTATTTTTAGTTTTTTAAGGAACCTCCATACTGTTCTCCATAGTGGCTGTACCAATTTACATTCCCACCAACAGTGCAAGAGTGTTCCCTTTTCTCCACATCCCCTCCAGCATTTATCGTTTTAGGATTTTTTGATGATGGCCATTCTGACTGCTGTGAGATGATATCTCATTGTAGTTTTGATTTGCATTTCTCTAATGATTAATGATGTTGAGCATTCTTTCATGTGTTTGTTGGCAATCTGTATATCTTCTTTGGAGAAATGTCTATTTAGGTCTTCTGCCCATTTTTGGATTGGGTTGTTTGTTTTTTTGTTATTGAGCTGCATGAGCTGCTTGTAAATTTTGCTTTGGCTATTCGGGGTCTTCTGTGTTTCCATACAAATTGTGAAATTTTTTGTTCTAGTTCTGTGAAAAATGCCAGTGGTAGTTTGATAGGGACTGCATTGAATCTGTAGATTGCTTTGGGTAGTAGAGTCATTTTCACAATGTTGATTCTTCCAATCCAAGAACATGGTATATCTCTCCATCTATTTGTGTCATCTTTTATTTCTTTCATCCGTGTCTTATAATTTTCTGCATACAGGTCTTTTGTCTCCTTAGGTAGGTTTATTCCTAGGTATTTTATTCTTTTTGTTGCAATGGTAAATGGGAGTGTTTTCTTAATTTCACTTTCAGATTTTTCATCATTAGTGTATAAGAATGCCAGAGTTTTCTGTGCATTAATTTTGTATCCTGCTACTTTACCAAATTCATTGATTAGCTCTAGTAGTTTTCTGGTAGCATCGTTATGATTCTCTATGTATAGTATCATGTCATCTGCAAACCGTGACAGCTTTACTTCTTCTTTTCCGATTTGGATTCCTTTTATTTCTTTTTCTTCTCTGATAGAGAAAATTATTGATGAGAAATTCTTGTGGAAGAACTCTTGAGCTCAGCTTGTCTTCATGATTTCCCTACTGGCCTTCAAGAAAACAACAGACGGGAGTAAGGCGGGATTTTACTTTCCCTTGTTCATCCACATTGGAAAAGGGAACAGGGCGTGGTGGCAAAGAGTATAGGTTTTGGAATCAGACCAACCTCAGCTTAAACCCAGTGCAGTTGTTTCTCAGTTGTGTGCCTTTGGCCTACTTGTTTTACCTTCCTCACCCTCAATTTTCTTATTTAAAAGAAAAAGGAAAAATTTACAGTATCTATCACATATGTGGGTTTAATTGAGATGATAAATTTAAAACAGCTTGACACAATGTCCAGAATATAGTTGGTACTCAAAGTAATTGATTGTGAGTATCATTTTAGTTGCTTAGGCTGAGGGTGAATAAACAGTGATCCTTAAATACCATATCCCATAAAGATATTCGAAGACAGTTTTTACGTTTTGACTTGCAAGAAAACTCTAAGTCAGAAGGGTTAATATTTGAAAGAGGTTTTCCTACAAATTTCTGTAAGAAACTTTCAAACATTTGATATGAATTATATACTATTTTCTAAATTGTTTTCCCTGGATGTTAATTCAATTAAAACCAAAAAGTATTTCCTGATCATTTGCTGTATGCCCAGAAGCATGGCAGGCACCATGGGAGATATAAAAATATTTTTATAAGCTCTCTTTGTGGTTAAGAATATTATAGTTTAGTTAGAAAGATAAAAATTACGCCCATGCAACAAGGAAGAAATGTTAAAGTAGAATATAAGCAAACACTTGGAGTATTGCTTCAAACTAGGGTTGCTAAGAGAATTCAGAACAGGGGAGCATTGGAGCAGTCCTGGCTAATCAGCGAAGTCTTTAGTTTGCGAAGCTGAAACTGATTTCTGAAGGAAGGATAAACTGGTTCTTGAAGTAAGGATGGATCTGGGCTTACTGGGGAGAGAGAGAAAGCAATTCCTAACCTGGAGAAAATGCTGAGCAAAGGAATGAGGACAGTGGGCAGAGAATGTAAAGGCATACTTGATTCTGGAAGAAGAGAGATGTTGGAACACACTGAGAAAATAGGATAGATGAGCCAAGTGAAATGGATCAACGTCTTCAAGACCAGGTTTAGAAGTCTAGACTTTACCCACGGATTAGGAATGGCAACAAACTTTGAAGCAGGTAAAAAGATTATTTTTTTTGGAGTTTCTGAGAGGGAGCAGGAAATTCAAAAGTGGACAAAGTAATTATAGCAATGAGAGAGCTAACCATCCAAAGGGGCAAATTGGCAGAAAATGAACAACTGCCAGTATATTACATATAGATGTGGACAAGGTGTCTAGGAGGCTGTGCGGAGGCCGTTCATACAGGGAAACAGTGGGTAGTGAGAACAGAACGTGAGAAAAGGCACTTTTGGGTGGACTCGTAGTATTTTTCTCCTTCAAATGTAAATTTATCTGTAGGGCTCTCAAACATCTTTATTATCTGGCTTTCACCCGCTACAAGCAATCATGTTTATGTTAGCCCATAATGTACACCCTCCTCTAAAATCTGACCCATTTCAAATTTCTGCAAGCAAACCATGGCTTTTCCTGTTCTTATATCTTGAGGTCCTTATTTCTGTCCTTCTTGGACAATTTCTACATTGATAGTTAGGGCTGTCAAATAAAATACAAGATGCTCAGTTAAGTTTGAATTTCAGATAAACAATGAATAATTTTAGTACAAGTATGTCCTAATATTGAATGAGTCATACTAATAAAAGTATCTGCTTTTTATCTGAAACTCAGATGTAACTGGGCATCCTGCGTCGCTGAATCTGTCAGCCCTACTGATAGCATCTATCCTACTCTCTAACTCTCAGTTACATATTGTCATAGGTCTTTCCAAATCACTTAGATTTTAACTTCCCAAAGGACAACGCTTTACACTTATCATTCCCTTAAAGCAGAAATGCTGAAACCATGCAGGACCCTGTGGGGCTCTCCCAAGTACAAAGGCCTTTCTGTGTCCTTTTCTCGTTTGTAGGAAAAAGGTTTCAGCTTCCTAGACCTTCCCTGAGTTACAAAGGGCATTTGAGTTAGTAACTGGAGGAGTGAGGGAATGCAGAAAGAAATAATAGTGCAATGACGGGCCAGGCCCTGGTTCCTCCTTGGGGGATGTGCATAGCAATTTACTCTGAGCTCTTCTGCAGGAACTAAGCGCTCCACCCAGGTGGAGGATGGTGACTTCAGGCTGAGCATAAGCCCATGGACCCCAGACTGGTTGGAACCAGAAGGCTGATGATTGAGATTCCTAGAACACCACCCTGTTACCTCACCACCAACCAATCAGAGGAGGGTTACATACCCTGCAGCCCTCCCACCACTAGCTCCCCAGTTTTGCCTGTAAAAACTCCTTCCCTGGAACCCACTGAGGATTTCGGGCTTTTTGAGCATTAGCTGTTCTGGACTCCTCGTCTGGCACCTTACAGTAAACGCTGCACTTTCCTTCACCGTAACCCAGTGTCGGTAGGTTGGCTTTACTGCGGACCAGTGAGTGGACCCAAGTCTGGGTTCGCTAACAGAGCCAGGGAAAAAAGAAGGTCAGGTAGTGGTTATTACAGGATAACCAAAGCCTGAAGTGGTCTGGTTTAAGATAATGACTCTGCAAAGCGGGGCACTGGAGGAGGGTATTGTAAGAGCAGGGGCACATCCTAGATCTTTCCAGAAGAACTGAGTTACTAGTTAGATCTGCAGGTACAAGAAAACATAATTAGGCTGTGTTCTTTTTTTCCTAGCATTTTTATTCAACAAATACTTTGTGAATACACAAAATCAGGATTATACAGATCATGGAAGAATGCAATTTTCTGGGTATGAAGTTGAGCGATCGATCGTCTGCCTGCCTTCAGAAGCTTAAAATACACAGCAATCTATATACTTACTCAAGTCAAGGAATCGATTGCTGCCTATGGGAGTAGTACCGACAAAGTTTGAGAGCAGCGATTCTCCACCGGGGGCAATTTTGCTCCCCTCCCCCAGGATACTTGGCAATAGCTGGAGGCATTTTTGACTGTCACAGCTAAGGGAGTGCTATTGAATCTAGTGGGTAGAGGGCAAGGATGCTAAATCTTAAAATGCACAGGACTGATAGGTAGGGAGCCCAGATGAAAAAAGAATCACGTGACTCAAAACGTCAATAATGCCACAGTTGAGAAACTGAAGTCTCAAAGGATGCAGTTAAAAGAAGCAACACGTCTGCCTGTCATGATCCATACATGAACACAGTGGAGCTGCGGACAGTGAGCACGGCATGAGCAAAGGCAGCAAAGGTCAACATCTGAGGAAGGAACAGTACAAAGCCTTGATTATCCGGAGGTCACTGCTTGTGTCGCCCATAGATCAGTGGATGGGCAATAAGGCGGAGCTCACCTTGGGTCGGAACTGCGATGAGCATTGAATGTGAAGCTATGAAACTCCAGATTTTTAAGCATCGCAACTAAGAATGATGTTGGAGAATTTGGAGAGCAGGACCGCTAGGTGGCAAAGATAAGTTCATTAGGAAATTTTATTTTATATTGGGGAAAGTTTGAAAAAGTTGTGAGGATATTTACTTTAGTGGGGTCAGGCTTCCAAAACAAAACAAAACAAAAAATGGTAGTTAGGTAAACTTGACTAAGATTCTAACTGGAAAAGGCTACCTTCCTTGACTCTTCATCCTCCCTGGAACTGCACCTCTGGCCCCTATGAGGTAACCTTTAATTTTTCTTTCTTTCTTTTCTTTTCTTTTTTTTTTTTTTTTTTTTGTGTGTGTGTGTGTGTGTGTGCGTGTGTGTGTAACATCACAACCTTGTTAGCTCGCAGTTTTAATCCTTCCTCTTGATCCTGTGGTAAAGTCACAAGAGTCCCATTTTCATCCTGGGCAAATCTACTGAATTTTACATGCTGAACCAGACCCAGAAAATGGGATACAAGAACGAACTGGATAAGCTGAGAACCTATCTTAAATTCTGTGGTTCAGAGTTTGGAACCGAACCCAAATATTTTGGTATTGGGCCTTATTTCTCCTTGGCAAACACGGCCTTCTGTTTTAAAGGGGTGGGGGGAGGGGAGGTTTTAAAAAGCTTATTAAAAAGTCTCGAAATGCTTCTTCAACATCAAATAGCTCCTAGAAAAATATTTTGATGAGTTAAGTGTAAATGAATCAGAAACATATGGATTACATTTCCTTTAGATTACACATGGGTTTCAGAATTAAGGGGGAAAGTGCTCAGGGCAAAATGCATTTTGGATTTTATTGAACCCAAAATATTTGAGAAATAACTCAAGATACACGAAGAACCCAAAATCCTGCCAGGTTTCCCAATCCCTTGTGTAAAGCAAATTAGATTTTAAAATTCTTTTTGCTTTAGTGATCTATGGTGTTACATGAAATGTGGATGAAAAACTCCTTTTCTATATATGGTTTTTATCCTGGATATTTTCACTTACAACTTTGGCAAAAATGGAAATTTCAAGTATATGGTAGAGGGCTTCCCTGGTGGTGCAGTAGTTAAGAATCCACCTGCCAACGCAGGGGACACAGGTTCGAGCCCGGGAACGTCCCACATGCCGCAGAGCAACTAAGCCCGTGCGCCACAACTACTGAGCCTGTGCTCTAGAGCCCATGAGCCACAACTACTGAGCCCGTGTGCCACAACTACTGAAGCCCGCGCGCCTAGAACCCATGCTCCGCAACAAGAGAAGCCACCACAGTGAGAAGCCCGCGCACCACAACGAAGAGCAGCCCCCTCTCGCCGCAACTAGAGAAAGCCCACGCGCAGCAACAAAGACCCAATGCAGCCAAAAAATAAATAAATCAAAATTTTAAAAACCTGATTAAAAAAAAAGTATACAGTAAATTGGCTAAGTTGGCTAGATGTCTCAGACTCTGCCGGGCCAGGTGACAAGAACACTTGACTTGTCTCATACACGGTCACAGAGTGACGGAATTAATCAAAGAGCTTCAGACCATTTTACAGTAAACGGTAACAGACAGTATTTACAATTTGCCATTTGGCAATTAGTTTTCCACTTATTTATTGGACATTAATAAAACCTGTATTATTTCTCATTTCCCTTAAACTTTAAAAGAGCCTGTTTCTAGAGTCTATATAGTGACCCATGTCCATTTATTAACTCAGTCTTTCACTTATTCCAGTGGCAAGGCCAAAGTGTGGACAGAGAAGGGCCTTAGGTCCCTACTATTTCCAATTGCCAAAGCCACATTCTGTGTAAAACCAGCATACTTGCTAAGCAAAAGGCTTCAAGACGACCCCCTGCAGGCATATTTCCAGTTTGCTAAGCCCCTCCTACCCCCCAATTTTTTTTAAATTTAATTAATTAATTTATTTATTTTTGGCTGCGTTGGGTCTTGCTCTTGCTGTGGAGCACGGGCTCTAGGCACACGGGCTTCAGTAGCTGTGGCTCACGGGCTCTAGAGCACGGGCTTCAGTAGTTGCGGCTCACAGGCTCAGTAGTTGTGGCTCACGGGCTTTAGAGCACAGGCTCAGTAGTTGTGGCACACGGACTTAGTTGCTCCGTGGCATGTGGGACCATGACCAGGGCTCAAACCCGTGTCCCCTGCATTGGCAGGCGGCTCCTCAACCACCGCGCCACCAGGGAAGCCCCACCCCAAATTTTGATAACCATCATACTTAGTCTCTATTCCCTCATTGAACAGATTATTTCTTAGCACCCACTGTAATGGCGGGCACAGTGCGGGAGTATGAGGGACACAAAACCAAATAAAGCAGAGCCACACATTTCCAAGGAGATTCACATGTACGCACAATTCTCTAGGACAAGGGAACCAAAAACAGGTAGCCTTCCAAAGTACGCTATGCCAAAGAAGGGGATGCCAAAAAGGAAGTAACTTCCCCACATTATTACTAAATAATAGCGGTTGTTTAAATCTAATCTATGTGATTCTGTTCAGAGCATTTGATAGTGAAGCAAGTTGCCTATTTCGTGTATCTAATGTATTTGCCTCCATTTTTCCTCTGACAAACTCTCACTTGCAACTCAAGACCCAACTCAGTGTCATCTCTACTGGGAGATCTTCCATTTTCACCATGGTTGAGTGAAATATTCCTCTGAATTTACATCACGCATTGGACATGTACTTATTTACATCATTTTTAGCATTGTGTTTTAATTAATTAACTTGTATCTCACAGTGTCCAACTAACCACTGACTTTTTTGAGGAAAAGGGCTACATCCTAGTCTTAATTTTATTCCCAGGACACAGCATATTGTCTGGAACATACTAAGCACTTATGTGTTATTGAATACATGGACTGCTGGATACATGATGCTATTAATTAAGAAGGGAAATGAAGAAAGACAAAAGTACACCACAGTCCCAATCTCAGTTACGTTACCACAAGTGACTTTAAGACTCTCTTGCTAAATGTACTCATTATATTCTACGTAGAACGAATGACTCTTATCAACTAAATTTGATTACTAGCGACATGGACAGCACAAGTCAGGAGAACGATGTGAAGTTAACGTGTGGATTCATTCAGAGAAAGGCATACATTCACATAGTCAATCATTTACCCAGTCTTTCCTCCATGCTGGACCATAATTTCTTGAAGACCTTCCTTACTATCTGTAGTTCAAGAACACTGGGTAGAACACTAAACAGTTCCAAATGTGGTGTACTAAAAATCCAAAGTATATCCCAAATGCAAAAGGCTGATTTTATCAGATGAGAAACGTACCCCACGTTTCCTAGTTCAGTGAAAATGCCCACCTAGTAAATTCTTTACATTTTCAAATGACCTTTTTCAATAGCTATTCACACCTTTTAAATTCTCTTAGATTTTTATAAGATGTCTTGGATTACAGACAATATTATATATGACATTGGTGGCCATGGTTATCTGTGAGTGGACAGGGGCATTATATGAGGAGACTTTCCTTCTCAGGGAAGAAATCTTTGAGATGTCTATGTATCTGGAATAAAACAGAAGAGTAGCACGTTGACTGTAAAACCACGAGATCCTCCTTCTTAGAGATTATTAAACAAATATATAATCCATATTCCATGGAACCATCGGCCTCTCAATTACACGCGTAAAGAAAACGGAACAGGACTCAACGTCCAGTCTCACTCTTTACGTTTCTCAAGTCTTTGGTCTTTCCTGATTGTATGTAAAGCCTCTATGAATTTATTAGTTTGACAGGAGCCCAGGTAATTATGCCGGCTTCTAAGTCCTACGGTAAGTCACGTCTGCATCTCCCTGAACGCACACAAAATTTAGTGCCACTGAAGCACTTCTCGAAACAAATAAAAGATTTGTGAACTAGTCACCAAGCATCCGATGCAATTAAACTGCATTTGTTTCTTTTTTTGGTCTTTTTACACAATCGAGGCCTTGTAGTAAGGGGTAGGCACTCCTCAGATCAGACTGTGTTTTCTTTAGAGGAAAGGGTGCCAAAATCCTCCTACCCTACGTAACCAAAGTCTCAACTAGCAGGAGGCGGACAGTTACAACATGCGCACGAGAGTGCACGCGCGTGCGCGCACACACGCACACGCAGAGATTCCTCCTCCTCTCCACCACTACTAACACCATAATACGTACATAAAGAAAAAGCACAAACCCATAACTACAAAGATATTAATGTGGGGAACAGGGATAAAACTTGCTAGAAATGAAGTTGCGCTGCCCGCAGCCTCAATCAGTTGCAGCGTGACTTAAGATAAAACAAACACAATTGGTTTGAAAGCGGAGAAAAGAAAACAAGAACTGTTTTGAAAAAAATGGATTCTTGATTTTTTACTTTTTGAGACAAGTAAAAATAGAGCTCACCTTGAGGTACCCAGTTCTCAACAGCTTTTAATTGGTAACTTCAAGCTGTCACACTTTGAACGTTTTTTTTTTAAAGAAAAAATCTTTAAGGTCTGGTTAATGAGAACTGACTGCCATTGACTCTTTGACTGATTTAGCATCCTGTAGTACTGGCTCGTGCTCAGAGGCTCCCCACTGGTTTCCCTGAGCTGCTCCCCTCACTGGTGTGGGGACTGGGTATGAACTCGGAGCCACACAACAGCCCTTGTTACAAAACTCATTTCTCAGGGAAAACCCAAATAATGTATTCATGTGATCTGAGCAAATCCAAGTAGTTGCGAAGACTTATACCCTAACTCAGTATCAGACAATCCTTTAACTTCTCCCTGATCCGGAGTCTTTGTCCGCATTCTACAATATGGCTCGGTGAAGAAACTAAATTCCTTGCACACGTCCATTAACACCATCATCTATTGAGCACTGGGTGTCACACACTTCAATAAACATTTTCCATACGTTACCGTATAATCCTATAAGTCGGGTAATGTCATCCATATGTTAAGGATGATAAACCTGAGGATTAGCAAGCTTTAATCAACTGGCATCTAGTAAGAATCCGAGTTTTAATTTAAGCCCAGTTTTGTCTAATCCCAAAGCCCAGCTTTCCCATTATCCTGCACTACTTTTGTGTGCTAAGTTCTCTGTGGTCTAACTTGTCAGACTTGCAGCTCTTGCTCCATTATTTTATAGGAAGAGAAAAAAAGGGGGGAAATGAACCCTTACCTAAATAACTAATGGAAATAATCAAATCTCCCGCCTCTCCCAAAAAACTGCTATCTCTGGAAGTATAGCAACTTTTTTTCCTTATGCTAATTGGCTAAAATGTATATTAGGGCTTGAAGGAACTACAGAATTTCTCAGGGTGTTCTTCTGAATACTTACTTGTATGTTGAAATAATCATTTTGTGGAATGATAAATAAGTTATACAGTCATCAAAAACAATGTCATTGATGTGTATTGGGAGATCGGTCTCACATTTCTTCCCGTCTTGCAAGCAGGGGCAGCGACTGCCCTTTGTTCTGAACTATCTTCTCAGGGATGTTTGTACAGAGAACAACCTTGGGATACAGAGATCATGTCTTCCTCCGGAACAACGTGCAGTCATGGATATTTTCCAGTATAACAAAGATAACGTCTCCCTCTGCAGCCAGAGGCAGGCGTGCTTACTGCCCATTATAAAAGATTCAGATTTCTTAAGCTCAGAGCTCTTCGCCTGTGATATAACCCACTGTGTGTGTGTGTGTGTGTGTGTGTGTGTGTGTGCGCGCGGCAGGGTTACATGACTCTCTTTGTGTAGCCTTGTGGGAGCTGGAGCTCAGGGGACCAGTGCAAACGTGCTAGCCCTACTGCTACTGTTACTGCTATGAGTAATGAAGTATCCTGCATCTCTGACCCAGGAGCCTCAGTTTTCTACCAGCGCCCACGGAGCTGTGGCAGGCTAACTGACGAGTCTGCAAGTCTGGTAAAATCTCTGATCTTCACAGCTCACCACAATATAAATGAGCCCTACTACCAGGGAGTGGTTCACTGAAATTAGCTTTGCTAGCCTTAAATATTCGTGGTAGAGACAAAAGTTTGGTTTTACTCTTAATAGTCTCATAGTCTTCCATTATTAGCAGACTACTAGAGACTATAAATAATTAAGTCCCTGGTACAGGTCCACTGAAATTTTCACCTTCAAACATTGTCCTTCATATCAAGTATTTTAATATTGGAATAATATTCTTAATGAATCTTGGCAGCAGCTTTTTAAGTAGTTTGTGGTTCCTAAGTACGATAGTTCTCCTCTTTTCCATTAAAAAAAAGTCAGGATAATGCATCATTTATTTAATAACCTAGATATATACTATCCTTTAAAGTACTGGTTTCCTAAATGAGCCACATGTAATTGGGAGTTGTGTGTTTATACTTGAGTGGAGTTCCTAGAAAATAAGATATATTCTCTGCATGGAATTCTCATTCATAAAATTGCTTTATATTATCTGTTTTGCTTTCATGTGGTACCACTAGACTACTATTTTTAAAGATTAATATATATCAGAATCAACATGCATTTTTTGATAAAAATGAAAACGGAGGTCCCCTCCCATTCCATATTGATTCAGAATTCTTGGGAGAGTTACCAGGTTAAAAATAAATTAAATTAAATTACAAACTCCAAGTGATTCTGATGCAGTAGTCTTGCAAAACATATAGACTTGGCTTAAAATACATTAGAATTTGATTCAGCAGACTTCAGGCTCAAGACCTTTAACTTTAAGCAAGATATTAAAGCCTTAATTTCCTCAGCATCCTCATTTATAAAATGACCATGTTAAACTATGATTTACAAAAGTTTTTTTAAATTTTATATTTGATAAATATAAATATTTCACATTAAAGGTCATCACTCTCTCTTAACAGGAGAGACTGAGGGAGTCAGAAGTGGCTTTGATTTGTGTTATTCATGTCCACTCATCACCATCATCCTCTTCCATTACATCTAGTTTTCAAAATATAATACTGAGAACCTATTTTCTGTAGGACAAAGAACCCAGGAAGTATGTAAGGCTGAGGAATCTGAGGTAAGTATACATCGTCTTTACGGTCATTTATATGTTATCTCGTTATTTCTAAATAATAATACAATATCCATGCACCCCAATATTAATAGCAGTACTATTTACAATGGCCAAGACACGGAAGCAACCTAAGTGTCCATCAACAGATAAATGGATAAAGAAGATGTGCGTGATGAACTATTAGTCATAAAAAAGAACGAAATAATGTCATTTGCATCAACGTGGATGGACCCAGAAATTATCATATTAAGTGAAGTAAGTCAGACAGAGAAAGACAAAATCATGTGATATCACTTATATGTGGAATCTAAAAGAAATGATACAAATGCACTTATTTACAAAACAGAAACAGGCTCACAGACATAGAAAACAAACTTATGGTTACCAAGGGGGAAAGGGAGGGGAGGAAGAAATTAGCAGCTTGGGATTAACATGTACACACTACTATATATAAAACAGACAAACAACAAGGAACTACTATATAGCAGGGAATCATATTCAATATCTTGGCATAACCTATAATGGAAAAGAATCTGAAAAAAACATATATATATAACTGAATCCCTTTGCTATACACCAGAAACTAACACAACATTGTAAATCAACGATACTTCAATAAAAAATAATTAATTAATTAAAAAATACCTCTGTCCAATAGACACACCATTTCTATCTATCTAATTATAATATATGTTATAGACTGAATGTGTCTCTCCAAAACTCCTATGTTGAATTCTAAAGCTCAATGTGATGGTATTTGCCGTGGGTTGGGGGGGTGGGGGGGTGTTGGGAGGTGATTGGGTTATAAGGGGGTGGAGCCCTCATGAGTGGGATTAGTGCTGTTATTAAAGAGACCCCCAGAGCGTTCTCTTGCCCCCTTCTGCCACATAAGGACACAGTGAGAAGTCAGCCATCTGCAACCTGGAAGAGGCCCCTCAGCAGAACTTGATCATATACACACGCAGATCTCAGATACCCAGCCTCCAGGACTGTGACAGAGACATTTCTGTTGTTTATAAGCCGCCCAGTCTATGGTGTCATTAGAGCAGCTTGAACTGACTTAGGACAGGGGTCATGGTTGCTATGTATTAAAATAAACATATTACCTAATTCATACAAAGACCTTATGGTTAGGTCTTTGTATAGGTCTTAGGGCTATCTATTTGTTACCTACCAGTATAAGCTTGGTGCCTGCGAACGAAAGTGTTGCCATATTATTACACTGCCAAGCAATCAGTAACGGTTTTCAGTAGAATGAGATTTTCTACCATAAATTACCAAATACACATGCGATTAAAACAATTATTTTTTAAAACAATCCCTGGGTAGCCAATCTTGAATTTTATGGTAAAACGGCTTTTGAAAAGAATTTTTGACTTGAAAACTGTTGCTCATGAACAAAGGCAATCTAGGGTACAAATGTCCCTCTAGGGAATCACCTCCTAATTCTGACCACTTGTAGTTTCCATGGTATTCATCTTAACCTGCCCAGGGACACATGAGAGGTGGGAGGAGTATCACGACATGATTTCCTTTGAGGCGATGGGTAGGATCCCCCATTCCTCAATAATATAAACTGTTATTGGTTGAAATTTTTGTGGGAAGGGAGAGAAGAGAGAAAGGAATTTGAAAAATAAAGGGCAAAGAATGGGAGCAGAAAAGAATTATGGGAGAAAACAGAAAAAAAGACCAAAGCAGAGGAGAGATGAAATGAGATTTCACACTTCATGTTGCCAGTTTTTCCTGGTTTTTCTTTTCCCATGTCAGTTTCAGAAACAGTAATTCTACCAGCTGCAGAATGAACCCTGTCATGACTCAGAAACAATGACTTCCCCTAGCTAGGAAAGATATTTAAAATTCCCTCCTCCTTGGTTAAGGCAGATGAAGGGACTCTCGTGCTCTGTGTCTTGGGTCTGATGTACTAGGTGTGAAGAGAACCCAAAGTACAATTGAGTTACACTGAGTTCCATCCTGAGTTACTTTTCGTGGTGATCCTTCTTCCATATTTCTTATTTTAGTTCTCCACTGGAGAAACCTACTTTATTCAACTGGTGTCTTTAAACCATCATATATTTCCTGCAAGGTCTTGCCAAACAGAGACATGTGCCCTACTTTTGCTAATATCCTATGATCCTAAAACTTTGGGTGTTTCAAAACTCCTGTTATCATACCTCATCCTACCTCGGCCTCTACTGTGAACTGGATCCTTTTTGTCCTTTGGGAGTACTAAAATTACAGTTATAGCTGGAGTGAGTTTCCTACTCACCTCTAGTGATCAATGACAAAGGTATCAGAATTTCAAGTATATCAGAATCCTCCTAGATCTCCATAGGCAGAGTATGTCAATGATATTTGTCTCACAGTGAAAACAGTGAGATAATGTATATAAATGCACTTTAACGAAAGAGTGGGCTAGATCTACTATAACAATAATTTTAAATAAAGACAGACATAAAAATAATAACAAGATCTAGTTACTCATTCATTCTATTGTCTATTATCTACAATTACTATGTGAACTTCTACAAAAATGACAGTTAATTAAACAAAGCAGGTGCCAGACCTCATGGAACCCAAAAGGAAGATGTAGTAGTAGAAGTGATTCAGACACAGAGCTGGATTATCTTTATGAGCAGAGAATAAAACAGATAAAATAAACTAAGAAATAGCCATAAAATCTAGGTCCCAGAACAATCTTTTAATTCTACCTGAGAACACAGGCAGATAATCAATGAGGTTATTCTTGATAAAAAAAAAGCTAATGTGCCTTCTCAAACTGAAAGAATTCTGTGCAGAAAGTCCATGAATAGCACAGATCCAAAAGAAAACTAAACTTACAAATGTGCTAGGAGTCTTCTGTAAAGAAATAACTGTTTAAACACGCGATCCCATAATTAGCCTGGATCTCTCATTCAAGTGCTGCAGGTCAAAACCACCAGCTTTTCCAAGTCAATGGGGAAAAACCTCCCATTCCTCTCCTGTGTATTTGGATGTGTGTAATTAGACTTCTCCTGTGCCAACAAAAACCCATGAAGGCTTTCTCTATACAAGTTTAGATTGTTCCAGCTCCAAAAATGGATCAGGACGTGCCGGTACACCATCAGCAACGCCACTGGATGGGAAATACCACGATGCCATTTCAGCACAGAGGTTACTGCTTTCCACTAAGATAAACAGCAGGAGGAAAAAAAGAAATTGAACCAACGGAGCAAAAGAGAATGCAAATACTATTAGCCTAATGACTGCAGTAGACGTGATGTTGAATTTTGCCTGCTAACTTACACTGGTTCCCTTGGTAGTCGCTGTTTAAGCTGATCTTGTTCACAGATGAGCTACTGATGTGGTGAAACACAGAGGTCACTGACCACTGTATCAGTTAGCATTTGGTTAAACTACGTATTACATAAAATCAAAATAACAATATTTTAAACAGGATAAGAGTCTATTTCTCTCTCAAACACATCAAAAAAAAAAAAAAAAGAATCCTGTGGGTTAACAATCTAGGGCAGTTATAGTGACTCTGCAGTGTTATTAGAGACCCATATGCCTATCATTTTGTTCCATCCTGGTGGCAGATTGGAATTTCCAAGGATGATCATATCGTGTGATCTCATTACCACATGTTCTTATGCAACGTGATCTTACTAATCTCCAATCGGGAGAGAAGTCACCTCTCCCCTTGAACCTGAGCTGGCATGTGAGAATAGAATGGAGCAGAAGGGATGCTGTATGACTTCCAAAGTTAGATCAGCAAAGATCACGCAGCTTTGCCTGGTTTTCTCGGAACATCTGCTCCTGGAATCGAACTCACAGGCTGTGAGAAGCCCAAGCACACAGAGTCATATGCAGGTGTTCTGGTTGACTGTGCCAGCTGAGACCTGCCTTGAAATCCCCCTAGTGCACCAGACATTTGGTTAAAGAATCCTCCAGGTCATGCCAGTGATCAGCCATTTGAGGTCTCAGACATCGTAAGCACTCAGAGAGCTGAGACAAACTATTCCCACTGTGCTCTGTCTAAATTCCTAACCCCCAGAATCTTCAAGTGTTATAAAATAGCTGTCATTATCTTTGGAGAGGTTTATGAAACAGTAATAGATCATTGGAACACACATGCTCAGAATGCCCTGAACTCTAAGATGTGTGCTGGGGATCCAGCCATTACATCCATATTCCAGATATCAAGAAGGAGGAGACAGAGAAGGATAGACTGATTCCATTTGAAGGAAAACAATTCTGCTGACATTGCATTAGGGAAAACCTCATCATATGAACTTAACCTGCTTCAAGGCTGGGAAATATGGTCTTTAAGACAGACAACTACATTTCGAGTTAAGTACTCTATTCCTAGAGAGGTCTGTCTGCAAGAACGTGAGACGAATTGAAAGTCTCTTCAGAATACATCTATTTTTGTTTCTGTTTGGTGTTAGGCACCCCACTTTTATAATCAGTCATTTCATCAGATAAGGTGTTATATCTCTCGAAAATTCCCACTCATGTACAAACGGAAAATAAGAACGAGTAAGATCTAAGTGCGGATGTCTTTACCAAATCACTGCTTTGCTTACAGAACAGCTCAGATGAAGAGCCATACTAGAGTTAAGAGAACCCGAGGACACTGCCTCAGAAGCAAGGAGAAAAGCAAAGTACTGGTCTTAGGAAATCCAGCTGCGTCACGACACTCCTGGGCTCATGGAGGACAAAGGGGGATTATCACAAGCTAGACTTCCCCTAAAATTCGTATTACCTAAGGATGACATAAGACGCAAGCCTTTAATACTTTTATTCTCTGGACAAATCTGGTTAAGATACTGCTGCATAGATTTTTCTGCTGGGTTTAGGTTAGAATAATTGAATTCAATACAGATTGGTCCCTCTTATCACCATCATATCTTCAACTCAGATGAACACCCATGTCTTCTTTTTTTTTTGCGGTACGCGGGCCTCTCACCGTTGTGGCCTCTCTCCCTTTGCAGAGCACAGGCTCCGGACGCGCAGGCTCAGCGGCCATGGCTCACCGGCCCAGCTGCTCCACGGCCTGTGGGATCTTCCCAGACCGCGGCACGAACCCGCGTCCCCTGCATCGGCAGGCGGACTCTCAACCACTGCGCCACCAGGGAAGCCCCCCATGTCTTCTTCTGAATGGAGCTCAAGGCTTATATTGGTGCAAAGATACATTTCTTTTGATAGCTAAAACCATACTCTTGCAGCCAAGATGCATTAATGATTGGCTGGATTTAACCTGGGGCATAGATTTCACTCTGACTGCACCACAAGTGAGTGAGGGCTTCCTCCATAACCAGACTGAATATTGATTCACTGAAAGCAGAAAATGTTTTAAAGCCTGGTCAATTTCTTGTTTGAATGCTGGTATCTAGGGAACCTGGCAACATGTTGTAGGGATTTTAGGTGATTGACTGGGCCTCAGTGTGGCCCTTTAAAGAAGACGCTTAATAAGCAACAACGTGGTACGGTCTTGGAGCAAACCTGTTACTCCATTCTATAGCAACAGGCCCCTGAAGAGCCTCAGGAATATTTATTGTCATAGTAACAATAATGATAGTAATATTTAATAATGACAACGTATTTCAGCACAGACTCACATCCAGTACTTCTGAAGAAGTTTGCAAGCAGTTCCTCATTTAGTTTTCACCACAACACTATAAAATAGGTTTGATTATTACCCTCACTCAACCAGGGAGGGAATGGAAAATGAATAGCAGAGCCAGCATCCTGCAGAACTAAGATTCCAACTCAGACCATTAGGCAGATGAGAAAGCAAACCGAACACTGTGTGAGTTCCGTCTGTCTGTCTGTCTGTCTGTCCCGGGTTCTACCTCTTTTGATGTGGCCGTGTTTACTGTATACCGTTTGGGGGTTTGCCATGGACTGAAGCCACTGGCCAAGACATGAACATTCTAAACGCAAGTGCCTGATGTGGGTAGAACTAGAAAGTGAGAGGGACGACGGTCGGTCGGCAGCGATGCCATCAGGATGTAGGTGAGTGTGTCATAGGGAGGGAGTCTCCTTCCTTCCTTCCTCTTTTTTTTCCCTTTTTGCGAGACACATTGCCCTCATAGAGGAGTGTGGCTTAGAGGCGGCCTCACTTGGGAGACAGCCTAATACCTCATATTTTTAAAAAGAAAAAAAAAACACACACGCATACACACACACTCACATATATATCCCAGCCAAAAACATCAAGCCGCCCGTGGCTGTTAAAAAGCCAAGAGAGCTGAGTTGCGCCCTTCAATGTTTTTCTTTCAAACACGTTGACCACGCTCTCTTCACAACATCTTATTTATCGAAGCACAAGCTGTCGAAATGGAATAAACCTCTGCAACACTGAACTCTGGATCCTGCCCGAAGTTCCCTTTCATTGTGAAACTTTCTTTCTCTCTTTCTCAATGTCTCTCTCTCTTTCTCTCTCTCCAGGCATCATAGTAGAAATATCTCCATGAAGATCTGGAGGAAAAGGGGTTAATTTGAGAGGCTTGGAGCCAGGCCTCTCTTAACTGGGGAACTGGCAGCTAGCAGTTTGGAACGCTGCCTCGAATGTCTGACTGAACGTTTTTATTATCCTTTTTGCCCAAAGGTGGCTTTTAGACGTCCACAGCAGCACAGGGCCTTCTGATGGGGATTCGACAGACGGGAGCCAGAAAGCTGTCTGCCCCTTCTGTGATGACTGGGGAACCCCATGGAGGAAACCGCTACCCCCTCCCCAAATCCAGGGTGGACTTGCCCTTCCTCACCCTTCAATAAACTGCAGACCCACCAGGGGACTCATAAAATCAGTAGGGAGTTCTGAGAGGCGGGGAGGGGGGAGGAAGGGGGTCTGAGACACAGAGTGGAGAGAGAGGCAGGCCCAGAGGCTTAAAACAGGCTCTAAGGAAGACAGGGGAGAACAGGAGAGCTGAACACAGGGACAGAGAGATGCCACGAAGGCAATGAAGTTGAAGACCAAAAGGAGACATACAGAGAACAAGAAAGGTGGAGGGGAAAGAACAGAAAGAGAAGAAAGAGAAACGTAAAGGGCTGAAAGCATCTCCACTAAGAACCTCCAACTCCAGATCTGCCTTTATCAACTGCAATCAAGCTACGAAGGGTCTGAGTTGCCGGTTTTGTGGAACTGGCTTACTTGCTCCATCCTGACCTGCTCAGTTCAGTGGACGGGTTTTCACCGGAGTGAAACCCTTGTAGCTCCTTGGGAATCTTAGATCGGAAGGGTCGTAGGCTCGACAGCAGTAGTTAGTTGTCGGTTAGTTGGATTTCTCTGCTACCCAACAGGAAATAGAACGCACCCAGGTAGCTGGAGTCAAACACTAACAAGAGGCTATTGTTAGAAAACACGGAGCTTGTGAGCGTTCAAAAGGATGGTGCATGTGGAGGGGGCCGACCACAGATCTTGTGGCAAGAAAAGGCTCTTTGGGGGTGCCACCTTCAGGCTCCCTCCCAGGCAGCTGCCTGAGAGCGCTATGAGAACACGTCTAGCAGCTCAAACTCCTGCTTCCAAGCATCCTATGCCCTGTTAGAGTTAGGCAGACAGTTAGGACGATTCCCTACATAACCTAAAACACAACTGGGATAGATGGGGAACTTCTGAGGCACTGAATGTTTATTTAGAAAGAAGAGTAATGAACGTTTCTATGGTTTTCCTACACACGAAGCACCTCCTCACACATCGACTTTCTGGATAGACACAAGGCCACGGTGTACACAGAAGGGCAGGTGTTATTCAGAGTCCCAATTAGCAGAGGAGGGAAGCAACAGAGGGCAGCTCAAAGTGTGGTCCACAGAACACATTCTGATCACCTTGTTAAAGACGCACATTTCCTGACCTCCACTATACAGTCAGACTAAATTGGACTCCCTGATAGAAGCTGAATTTTTACCTTGCACCCTAATGATTCCCAGTACACTGAATTTCAGAAGCACAGGGCTAGCAGATTGGAGAAGTATAGTATCAAGATTTCAGTGGGGTTTTTTCCAACAGGACACTTATTTCCATCTTTAAGGAAGATGAAATTGAGGTACAAAGAGTTTAAGGGACTTGTCCAGAGTCACATCAGCATCTGCGGCACGTTGGTGAGAGCTGTAACTAGAAATACATAACGAACTAGAAATAAGTGATTAGCTAAAAATGACTAGAAATAAAACCTAGCTCTTCTGACTTCTGTGGTGCTCTGTTCTTGAAACTACACCAGACTGCTTCCTTCAGACACAGGGGAGATTTGACATTGTTTCTGTTGGAATCTCTGTTATGGTGGCTCCCAGCCTAGGTAATAATTGCGTGCACATTTACGTATGCCTCACAGCACCGCTCCTGATGAAATGGGCAATTGATCGTGGTCACGCTTCTCTAAATATGGTCCTATGAAAAATGCCCACTTTCTACTCAGACATGAAACTATTTAAGTTCTTAACCAAAACCTTTGAGGCAGAGAATTGGAAAGATCACTATTCCAATAGACAAAGTGTCATAATATTGGTGTGCCAGGTAGCATTCTAAATCCTCAGTGTTAAGTATTAAACAGACGAACTCATTCACTTATTTAAAGCAAGCCGCAAGGTAAGTAATAGAATTACCTAATGAAGACGTTGAGGCCGGGAGATCCAATGTGACTCGCCCACAGCCACACAGCTCTTAAGTAGTAGAACTGGGCTACGAAGGAAGGCTTCTGGCTTAAGAGATAGCGAGCTTAGCCGCCACTACCGCTGCCTCTGTCTACAGGGTCGGGGGAGATCGGGGTGGGGACAACCGGGTGGGGAAGATTTACGTAGGTAAGTTTTAATGAAAAGAGACAAAATCACCCCCAGTAGCTCAGGGCTGTTCCAGCCACATAGAACCATAAACTTAAAAGGCATCTAAAGGTACATTCAAAATAAGCCATCAACTCTAAAATCAATCAAACAAACAATCAAATAACACAGAGGTAGAAATGATCATGAAGCTGACGTGGTTTGATGATTTTATTTCGTAGATGACAAAATCAAGGATCTGAGAGGTACAGCCATCTTCTCCAACGTCTCAGAGCACTCAAAGATATCAGGTATTAGCCAAGCTGTGTAAGTCTCAAATATAACCGATTTCTTGAAACGGTGTCTTAGGTGAGTGTAGCGGTAATGGATCAATCTATGAGAAACTATTATAGGGCTCCTTCGTAAACAACCATGAAACCTCAGCGGGATGCAACAATAAGTGTTTGCTGCTCACAGGTCTGGTGTGGTTGACTGGGGGCCCTGCTGATCCTGACTGGGCTTTTGTATTTCTGAGAGTCATCTGACTGTTGGCCGATCTAGCTGACTGTTGGCCTTAATTGGGGCAAGCAGGCACTGTTCCATACGCCTCTTGTCCCCTAGCTTAGAAAAAGTCTCAAGTCAATGGAGGAGATGCAAGGGCACAAGTGGAAATGTGCAAGCATCATTTCAAGTCCGCTTGCCTTGTTATGACCCCAACCATCTCACTGGCCAAAGCAAGTTACATGGCAGGGACCAGATCAGGGTTGAGGGCATACAGTGTGCCACTAACGCAAGTGATCAACCACAGTGAGGGAAGAGGAACAGCATTGTAGAGACAGAATTTCAAGGAAGGAGAAAGAAATCAAATAAAACCAACTTATGCAATGTTACTTTTAACCGCCAAACTTTTGATTTCCATTTTGGGGAACATTTGCTATATTTACTGGATTAAGAGAAATACATCATTTGGCTAAAATAAGAGAAGTGCAGAATTTATGACGCATGCACCATTTTACAAAATTAGATACACCCTGCTGGCAAGCATCATATTGAATTTGGGGGTTCCTAGCTTATTCATAGATAAATGCTTGTAGGTCCTTTTTTAAGGAAAATCTGAGAAAACAAAATTTAATTTCAACTGAATATATATTCAATTGAAATTAAATGTTATCTTATGAATATATATTTATATTACAAATTTTATAATTTATATGTGTATCTTCCTAAAAAGTGAGTTTGCTTTGGCAATATAAATATGGTTTAATTTATAGAATAATGCATTATCAATTATAAAATTTTAATATGTTTCTAACTTTTCCAGAATTCATCTAGGACTAATTTAGATATATGTAATGAAACATTAAGATGCTTTACTTTAGTAAATTAGAGATCTGGTTTTTTCAGAGGGAGATCTATTTTTAATGTGTATGAGTATGTGGGGTGAATGTTGTCAAAGGATTAAAATATCTCTCTCAAGAAGGTAAAATTCAAGTGTCACTTTTTTTTTTTTAAATTGTAGCTGTTATTCCTGGTAAAGACCAAAACTATTTTCACCTTTTCTCCCTCTGCTAGTTGGACTAATAACATAACTCACCATCCTCTAATTATCACTTTCCAAGTCTCTTGAAAAGAGTTCTTTAAAAGCACACATGTACTCACACAGCCACAGAAGCAAGAAAACAACAAAAAAAAACAAACTACAAGCCAAAAAAACCCCCCAAAACACCCAAAAAGCAAAAACCAAATGAAAACAATCTTACTAATATAAAACTTAAAAATCTGTTCATAAAAGTATCTCACATATTACATTAAAGTCCAATTACAAAATAAAACAAATATCAAATGGTTTCATTTGAGTTGGCATCTCAGGAAACTGAGAATATAGCACTTTGGGGTCTTTTTTGTCTTTTGTTTTCTTTTTAGATCAAATTGTTGTAAATTAAGATTAAAATTGTACTGTTACAATGGGCCCCTTGCCAGGCCATCAGTGAGAGGTTAATTGTTTCAAATTTGATGTTACAATGTTACCCTTTAAAATGAAAGACCATTTTAAACATGTAAAGTACAATGCAACAACATCCAAATTCAAGAATTCCAACTAGGTTTTGTCAAAACGCCCTACTAACCAACCAGTGCCCCACACGCCTCCTTTTGTTTTTGTTTTTAGTCCCGTAATGGAATCCTATGGGTTGTTTTACCTGAAGATCTTTGATTTATTAGAGGAAGCATGTTTTCTTAATCCTGGAGGCAACAGTAACTTCATTTTCAGGTAGGTGGTAAGATCTATAAAATTAATATGGATTCAACAAAAGGAACAACCCAGAGGTTGACAGATTAGATCAGTTCTGGGGTTTTCCCACATTCGGTGGCATATGAAATTACCTCTTAATGAGTAATTCACTCTTCTTGAGGGACCTGTCCATTTGCTTTTAAAAAGTTTAATTATTAATCTCCAGTCACTATTTATCAACAACTGTTCACCTTGGTGACGTCGTGGGATGTAGATCTGTTCTCTCTAGCCACGGATTTTCCTTTGTTGGTTTGCGACCTTAGAAGTGCCCCGGGTGGAATCTGAAACTAGCCCCTGTACACAGAGGGTAAGGAGAGACCAAAGAAATAGGCAGGTCACTCCAAACTGGTAGGTGGTAGGTTTAAGAAGCAAAGGAACTTACAGATGAGGCTAGTCTTCAATAACCACAAGAGATCTCCACACCCATCAGCCAAATCTTAAAAGTTTGTATAAAACCCTTAACTGGGTTCAGTCATGTACTCAGTCCAGATGGTCTCAACAACACCTTCTTGCAAATTACTGAACCTGAGACCATCCTCAATTCCTGGGGACTTCCCAAACTCAGAAGGTAACATTAAAGGGTTCCCACTTCCTCTGACATACTGTTAGGTCCGGTCACTGGGGAGGCCACACAGAAGACGAGGAAGAGAGAGAAGGAAGGCTCAGGTGTTTATAATCCTGATTCTTTCCCATAGGCTAGCTGTGTTCCTGAAGGTCTGAGGACTTCACGTACCTCACAAAGCAACTTGTCCTGCATAACTGTCTTTCCTCTGGCTCCCAGGAACATTTTCCCCGATCTCTTCTGGCAGTAGCCTTCCATTGCTAGACCTGGGTGTTGGTCTTATGGGTCCCCTACATTCAGCCACCTCTTTGCAATCGGTCCTTTTTTAAGGAAACCCCAATTGTTTTACAAATGTGAGTGTGCCTTCTGTTTCCTGCCAGGACCCTTGGCTGACGCTATGTGTAAGGACAAAATGTATATGACATTTTTGGCAGCAATGGTTCTTCTGTATTGTAATTCGTTATTGCATTTTCCTAAATTTTACAACAAAACCTTTAATACGTTTGTAATCGAGAAAACAGTATTATTTTGAAAAAAGTAGGGACACATCTGGACAACCAGCAATTCCACTCTCAGACGTCCTAATCCCCGAGCTCTCTCTCTCTTGGTTTGACCAGCTCTCTATTTGAGAACAGTAATCCCTTAACCCTCCTCCTATCACTCATCATCACTCGTTTGTTATTTTGGCCACTGTACCTTCCTTCCTTCTCATGCTGTGAAAATCCCTTAGAATTGCTGAGTGTCTACCTGCTGTTAATCCCAGAGTTTCTGTTTTCATTTTACTGTTAGTTCCCACATAGATGGAGGGTGGTTTCTGAGACAGACAGGTTGACTCCATCCATCACCCTATCTGGTCCTCACCTTCCCAGTGCTGTGAAGAATTGTGGCAGCAAGAGGGCAGGACACTGGGGAGGAGCAAATACGACCAGAAAAGAGCAATTTAATCATTTAATTATTAACAAATGCCCCCAAGGGCAGGATTATCACATCCTCATTATGAAACGTGGTTTGTTTGTTTGTTTAAAAAGAAAGTTACATTATTTTAAATTATTTAAAAAAAATACTAAAGATAACATTATCCTGTAAGTGTTCTTCTAGCTGCACTGACTGCTTTACACTTACCCCCAATTTCTGAGATTACCAGTAGGAAAAGGTGGCTTGTGATTATTATTTAGTATTCAGTAATACTTAGTTTCTCATAGAATTATGAGATAATTAAATAATTTATATAGTACTTTTCATAAGGGACCTTATACTAGGTAATAGTGATGGTTAGAGATGAACGCTCTGGATAAAGTTGGGGGTGAATGGGGCACAGGGAATTAAAACTTTAACACCTAGAATACGCTATGCACTATAATTCATGCTTTACAGTTACTGCCTTATTTAACAATATTTTGAGTTAGATATTATTATTTCATTTTATAGACAAGTAACTTGCCCAGATTTTATAGCTGGTAACTGTATTTCAAACCTTTATACATTTTGTTAGAGCAAACTTTTGTACGGATAATGTTAATTTATCTAGTAAACATCTTTTGTTCAAAGGTTGTTATCCAGTAATTTGCCTAGTAAATATCTTTTTTTCCAAATTCAAGCGTGATACTTTATTTTGTTAAATGAACAAATTTTGTTAATTTATATTGAGCGATAAAAACACCAACTAGGAGAATTTGCAGACATTGGGAAAAGGGGCTTGTTCAAGTAAGAAGCCAAAAGTATTAAGTTAAGAAAATAAACCATCAAAGATCATCAGAGTTCCAGCACTCAAAGAGCTGAGTAGTGAAGCTTCCAAGTATGAACTGGTTCTGTTTTCAACCTTTGCTATGGCTGACTCACAAAATATCTATCATTTATCGGGTTTCTGATTTACTCTCCACAGCCCACAGTAGAATGCCATTGACACCCAAGTTGACCTTCTGTGGTCCTGAAACAGATTCCCAGGTTTAAAAAAATACAGGTGTGACTGTATGTGGAAAAGTGCAGGTCCGGGTTCATGACACAGAGCTGTGTGAACCACACCGTATGCTTTCCTCACTTACTGGACTCAGCCATTGTTAAGTGTGTTTCACTTCAGTGACATGCTTTTGGCCTTACTGGGCAAGTCAAAGATGATCTCCCCCAGGGCTTTCGCTCAGACAGGTTTTCTTCTGATCCCCTCAATAGCCTCTGGATTGGAAGGTTGTTCTCTCATCCCTGTAAAACCGCTGGGCTACTGGCCTGCTGAATTCTGACTTAAACTGCTACACACAGGCAAACAGCCACAGAAGATAAGAGATTTATTCTACAGGAGAGTGAACTGGTGAGTCTCTAGACTCCAAGAGTCTGGACACAGCTGAGGAGAGGGAAGAGGGAAGTCTGTGCTGTGACCTGTGAAACACACACATGCGCTCACATCGCCTCCACTGTCGTCCAGAGAATATGCCCACAGAACTCTCCAAGGAAACCCTCCTGGCGCCTCTGCAGCTGGTACTGTACCACACCACCCTGCCCACCACCCACAGTGCTCTTGAGTCCCCTGGTCTTTTCAGCAGCCCCTCCCCAGGCTTCTGGAACTCTCTTCGGAGGATACTCCTTGCTACTGGAGCCTCTCTGTGCTGTAGCCAGAGAGAGACCTTGAAGAGTCCGGGAGTCACCGTATCCCCAGGATGAGCACGGCACGGAAGAGGGAGCATGAAAGCCGGCCCATGTCCCTCTCCCCAGATTTCCCTGCAAGACCGGACTGCAGCTGGGATTTTGCCTGGAGTCTCACCCTTGCTTGGCTTCTTCCCCTGATCCGCCATGCTAACCCACTCCCCTAACAGCTCACCAGGGCAATTACTAAATAAATCACATTCATAAGAATGTCCTGCTTCTGACCTTTTCCAAGAGGCACCAAATCACTACACAGAAAAGCGCCAGACACACAGACTTTTCAATATGCCCTCTGGTGCCTCAACCCGATATGCGAATACACACCCAAGGATCACCAGGCATCTGCTGAGGAAAGTTTCCAACAAGAAACTCAGAGACCAAAGCAAAAGAAACAGTCAACGTGGAGATCAGGGAAGAAAAACGACAACAACAAAAGTGCCAAGAGGCCTGTGTCAGTGTCAGTATTGACATTAGCTTGATGATTTCAAATATTTTAACATTACAAGTAGTTGCTACAGCCTCACCATCCTGGAACTTGTTAAAATGAACACTATCGGGCTCACCTCAGACCTATTGAATCAGAAACTTCGTGTAAAGTCCAGGAATCTGAGTTTTAACAAGCCCTGCAAGTGATTTCTATGGACACCTTGTCAGAAACATGTAACATTTTTTTTTAAGTTACAATATAAATACATTAAGAGGATGGGAGAGGAAACGTGTTTGTGCAACATAAATCTTGATCTCTTTAACCAGAAGCAGAAATCAACAGATGAAGGACTAAAACTGCTATACCAATAACAGCATCATTCATTCACTCGTTCATTTGATAAGTATCTGAGTACTTGTTATGTGCTACACGTGGTTCTAGATTCTGAGGACACAAGGAGCAATTTTTAAAAGTCACTGTCCTCCTGAAGCTTACATCTAAATGAGAAACAATAAACACACAAACAGACAAAAAGAAAACTGATGATGAATATCTAATTATCTATTTAACACTGACCACCACTGAGCAGGAATAGTTCTCTGATGAGTGACCTTGGAACAGAGAGAAGATTATAGAAGTAGCCTGGGGCCAAGCTTTATAGGCTTTGGGAAAATTTGGGGATTTACTCAGAGTAAAATGGGAAGGCAGTATAGGATTTGGAGCAGATGAGCAATTTACGTAAGTCTCTGTGGATACGGAAGATTGTATTTTCCAAAATACACCCACACGCTCTCTTGACGCTTGTCCCATTGAAAGGCAAAATCTGTGTCTTCTCTCAAATCTGGGTAAGTTTGTGACTCTCTTACTTTTAAGACTAACTCAGGAGTTTGGGATTAACATATACACACTACTATATATAAAAGAGATAACCAACAAGGACCCACTGTATAGCACAGGGAACTCTACTCAATATTTTGGAATAACCTATAAGGCAAAAGAATCTAAAAAAAATAGATATATATGTATGCATAACTGAACACTTGGCTGTACATCTGAAACTAACACAACATTGTAAATCAAGTATACTTCAATAAAAATAAAATTAAAAGACTAAGAAAAGGCAATGTAGCTGCTGCTGGGACATGGGGTATCTTTCCATTTATTTGCATCTTTTTCAATATCTCTCATTAATATTTTACAATATTCAGTGTACAGATCTTCAATCTTCTTGATTGAATTTATTCCTATTTTATTCTTCTTGATGTCATTGTAAATAAAATTGTTTTCTTATTTTTTTACCAGATAGTTCATTGTTAGTGTATAGAAATGCAACTTATTCTTGTATGTTGATTTTATACCCTCAACTTTACTGAATTCATTTATTAGTTCTAACAGCCTTCGGCGGATTCTTTAGAGTTTTCTATATATAAGATCATGTCACCTGCAAACAGAGACAATTTCACTTCTTCCTTTTCAATTTGGATGCTTTTTTCCTTGTCCAATGGCTCTGGCTAAGATTTTCAGTGTTATGTTAATAGAAGCAGCAAGAGTGGACACTCTTATTTTGTTCTTGACCTTAGAGGGCTTTTCACGTTTAGCATGATGGTTTCGAGGCTCATCCATATTGTTGGCAGGTATCGACAGCTTGTTCCTTTTCATTATTGAATAGTAGTATCCCATCATATGGACCGTTCTGTAGCTGATGAACATTTGGACTGCTTCTAGTTTGGGGCTATTTTGAATAACGGTGCTATGAACTTCTGTGTACAAGCCTTTATGTGGACATATGTTTTCATTTCTCTTTGCTACATAGCTCAGTGTGGAGCTATTTGATCATATGGTACATTTGTGAATTTATATTTAACTTTTTAAGAAACTGCCGAACTCTTTTCCAAATCGGTCATTTTTTAATTAAAAAAATTTTCCAGGAGCTTCAAAACTTCCAAAACGTTCGACTTTTTCACTATATTTACAAAGTACAGAAAAATATTTTGATAGACAGTTAAATTTTGTCATTGCTACACTGATATAAATGTACATCCTTAATGCCGACAGCCAAAGCAGTGTTTTTTCATTGCTTTCCATTACCTGTAGACTAAAATCTGTAAGGTGATTTGGAGAAATCCCACACAAATCTAATCTATTTCCATTTAATGATGATAAAGGATTTTAATGCCCAAGAACAAATCGCAGAGAACAGAAATGTATTGACTTTAAAAGTTAACTGGGAAATGCCAAGAGACTCATGAAGGGAAGTATCATGATCTCACTTTACAGTAATTATTGACCTGAGTCCCTGGTGCCCACTTGGAGAATTCTCTCAAAGCATATAAGATGATTTCTCCTTTAGGATAAAGCAGAACTATCACAGCCACCATTACTTACGTATTGAAATGTTTAAAGTTTTATTTTATGCTCTTTTTTTAAAAAAGAAAAAAATAACAGTCTTCAAGTACTTAGCAGAAATTAAGCAACGTTGTTGGATCTATAGTTGGATGAATATCAGAATTGACATGTAGTCAGATGAGGTCTGTACAAAACACCTTTTGTTTTTTCTAGGAAGTGCCCTATGCATTTCAATTATATCCTGGTGTACATGAGTGTGATGGATTATTTCAAAATATTATGTTGTCCAATCACTGTGAACTAACAATACACTAAATATCATGAGAACAAAAGGACTGGGGAAACCAGTTCCAGTAAACTAAGAGCCACCTTAACTGTCACTCCCATGAGGAACCTTCACTTGAACTTGACTAGAATAATTATAAGGTTTCGTTCAATTCTGACCCAAGTTGTATGCATTTCACCAGTAACAGAAACAGCAACAAATCTTCTTTTTTAAAAAGTATATGCTTTTCTTACACCAGTATAATTTATGAAATAAATCAAAGAAAGAATATGCAGATTTTAAATCTTAAGTTTTACTGAAGATGTTGCTTCAGACAATAAAGATCTCGTTATTTAAATCCAGATATGATATGACATTGGAATGATGCATTTGAGAGGATCATTCAGGCTTCAGACCTGAAGCAGAAAATAATGAGAATTTTGCTGATGTGTGCCATTTAATTTTGTAGAAAAAAAAAAAATCCCACATAGCACTGTGAAAGCGTTAACATTCTCCCAGAAAGAGTAACTTAGGTACTGCAAAAATTGAGCTTATTGTTCCTTCGGTATTTACTGTTTTCTCAGAAATAGGTGGCAGCATAATGCTATCATTTTTCAACTGCGACCAATGGCCACGTGGGTATCACTGCCATCTTTGAGATGTTTTGCAAATATTTCTCTCCTCAGCCAAGCCACAAATTCAATTTGTGCCCAGTTAAATCCTCATAAAACAGTGTCTTTGACAAATGATTGTTTTTTTCCTTCTCAACCCAGAGAAACGCCAGACTGGGCTATTTTCACTTTTGGTGGGAAATGTTCCACTTAGACTGACGCACAATTACGTGGCAAATATCCTGATGTTCTTTTCTTGTCACATGGCTGAACTTTGGAGAGTTGTGAAAGTGACCTGATAATTACAATAAAAATCGCTAACTTAGCATGTTCCACACATGTTACTTGAATTATCTCGTTTATTTGCTACACACCCATGCTGACTTATGTACTCTTATTATTCCCATTTTACGTAAGAAGAGACTGAGAGTAAGGAAGACTAAATAATTTACCTATAATCAGTAAGTGGCAGCCTAATTTTCACCACCTTTAATCACTCTTCATGAGTACTGAATAATAAGACTTTGATTCATCCATTTAAAAATATTAAAAACACTGTTAAATATCTTTTTGGATTTTAAGCACAAAACTGATCACTTCTACTATCTACACAATTTTCCTATGAAATCATATAGATTTTGTGGAGGAACACAAATTGTATACAGGATTAATATGAGACGTGGGATATCTAAAATATATTAACGGAGTAAAAATAAATACTTGGCGTAGACACACGCACTGCCAGAAAGGACTTCTAGACTATTAAATAAAATCCTAGGCAGTCCCTAAGTGGTGAAGTTATAAAGACAAAGTGCCTGTGATACATGTAGCAGAGAATTAGAATAACTTTGAAAAGCAATGGTTCAACTTGTTACCATGGTGATGGAGACGAATCCTGATTGGTGAACAGCCACTGTCCAGGACCGAAAGAGGAAACAAAAGGATGGGTGGACAGAAGCTGTTTTGACTCACTAAAACTATTGATTTAACCTTTTTTCTCTTTTCTCATGATTCATATCCTGTATACCAACTATCTTAGCCTCTTTGTTGATCCCTGTATATACCAGAAATGATCTATAGGACAAATTTTAGGTCACCTGGAGTAATTACCACCATCTCCATACCTGTACTTCCCATTTTAAGGAATTTTGAAAGCTACCCTCATCCTCTCTCCACTGCCTGTGAGCTACTACATTATTTTTTTCTCCCATAACAAGGAAACTATGATTCAGTGACCTGAGAATGCAGTTTGAAAGACTGCCTACTCTTGGTTTAGAATACGGATAAATGAACTTTTTCTTTAAAGATCCAGGTAAAAAATATTTTTGACTTTGAGGGGCAGGTATTCTCTATTACAACTACTCAACTTTGCATTGTTGTGCAAAATAACCTCAGACAATACATAAATGGATGAGGGTGCTGGTGTTCTTATAAAGCTTTATTTATAAACACAGTCAGAGGGCCAGATCTGGCCTACAGGCACATAGTTTGCCATCCCCTGGTTTGGACTGATGTGCCACGTCATTTAGTGCTGGGTTCCTTTTGGAACTTTGATCCCTCCTTTACAGTCATGCAAACACAGGTAGGATAAGATTCCATGGACCAGGTCCTCGCTGTAGCTGCAGAGCCCTGGCCTCTCCCAAGTCTTGTTTAGGTGTTGCATCCTTGGATAGTTTCATCCAACGGAACCAGGAGAGCAGCTATCAATACAATCGTTAGCATTCTCTCTGGATATATTTTTTAAACTGTGGGAGAACATTTTATCTCTGGCTAGTAACTGCTGATGTCATGAAAAATGACTAGTGCAATATTTTTCTTCACAGACAGCCTTGGGTCATTTTTCAGGGGGATATGGTCTTAGTTACATGGGGTGGCCAGGCAGGGTCACACTTCACACACAGGTTTCTTTGCACAATGGCAAGTCTGTGGCTACTTGGTTTATGTGTTTAATAGGTAGGTGGACTCCGCCACACTGTTCAAATTTTGAGAAATTAAAGGCTTGCGGTTGGTAGCTTCAGAGGGTCTGTGTCACGGAAAGAGAGAATGGCAGATTCAAATAGTAAACATACCCGTCTTTTCAACAGGCCCTTCTTTGGCAGAGCCTTTGAGCACAGACTTCTTGGAGGGATCTGAGCTCCATGTGCCTAAGTGACTAAAAGATGGAAAACAATGCATCCGAGGGCTCGCTCAGCAATCTGTGGCAAGTGTGAGAGTTGCTCGCGGGAGGGCTCTTGGCAAAGCTGTGGAACTAAGCCGTTGGTCCAGCTCCCTTTCCTAATATCAGACCGCTACACTCAGTCCCTCCCTGTAATAAGCACTAAACCCACGTGCTATGTTTCAAAAGAAAGAAAAAACCCACTTTAACTATTAAGACTTCCCCGAAACCTACTCATGGGAGCAGGGAACACATGGTGTTTTAATTTTTTTTTTTTTTTTTTTTTTAAGCAAGAGATCTGTAGGATTCAAGAAATAGCTAAAATCTGCTGGATTCCAGAAACTTTTATAAGCTGAACTCCAATATAGATAAATTATTTTTATTAGATTCAGCTATGCACAATTCATGAAGAAAAGTCTACTGGAAAACAAATTTTCAAAAGAGGAACTTTAGTAACGTGTAAGTTGATGTTTTGATTTCAAAGAGTGAGTGGTAAGAAAATTATTTTAATTTTTAATGCATGTGTGATTGAGTACAGCTACAAAAATCCTGTGCATAAATTATGGGAAACAACAGTGGGCAGATCAGTTCTCCTACTGTAACCTTCTAGGAAGCATTTCTGAGGGCCTGGTGCTGGCTAGTCATACAGGAAATCTTTTTGAGCACCTACGATATACCAGGCATCTTGCAAGGGACTTAGGATCTAGTGCTACACAAAAGACCAGAATACCAGCTAGCCGAGGGTTTAAATCTAAAAACAGATATTAAAAATGACAGATAACTAACTAATGGACTATAGTGGGCTCTGGGAAAACTTATTTAAGAGGTTGATTTTTACCCGTAGACTGAACACTGAATAAGTGTTAGTCAAAACAATGGCAGGCTGGGGAGTCTTGCAGGCAGCTGGAACGCCATCTAGGCCTTAACGAGAAGAAGTGAGATCGATACGAGGAAAGCAAAGTATATCAGCATAGCTGGAGCGGAGGAAGATGAAGAGAACAGAAGCAGGTAATAACTCTGAGCGAGGTGGACAGGACAAGTACTATAGGGGTTTAGGTAATGCAATAAAGACTTAAAATTTTATCTGCATAATGCTTTTCTTTCTCCCTTCAAAAATGGATTTCCCCAAAGCACTCTGGATATATCCTTCATTTCCAGAGAGAAATACTCCACGCAACAGGCTCTGAATACTTGGATACGACATGTAAGACAATCCTTGAGTCACCGAGCACGTTTACATCCTGGCTTCTCTGTTCATAGAAATAAATAGCCTCACTGAGTGAAGAGTTTATCTTCGAGGAGATGGTATGAGGAACAACAAGTATGCCAAGGGATGAACAGGCGCCTAGTGCACTACAGATATTTCAAATTTCTCACAGCAATGAACTCTTTTTAAACCAGAAAATGACAAAAACTACTTTCTACTAAAAACAAAATCAATGAAGTGCAGTAGAAAAAGACATTTCATTGAAAAAAAAAATCAACTATAACAATTCTACATAACAAGTTTAATTGTTTTGGAACACAGAAGGAAAAAAAAAATCTCACCACTCCACTATCTATTGTCACTTATTTATTTTTTGCAAACTACTGTCCAGTTTTGTACATCTTCAGAGCCACAATAATTCCTTTATTTTCTATGTTTCCACTTAGTGTTACTTTCCATATTTCAAAAGATTCTACATCATTATCTACATCCATCTTCATCATGACTGCCAACACTCCACCTCTAAGTAATTAATTGGGACAATTCTAATTATGTGTCAACGTTGGATGATTGAGAAACTTGTTTAAAAAGGGAAACTTTTCTGCACTAAGGTTTAACGTATGCTCAAATCACTAAACTTAAGTAAAAAGAAACGAATCGTTTTACTAAAATTGTTGGAACACTGCATGCTCCATTCACCTCTAAAATTCGGCAATAGCAAAATAATTGGAATTAAATTTCAGAAATCTGAATATCTGCTAAAACCACTTATTATTTAAATACTATTAATTATTTTTATTAGACTATTTTTTAGAACGGTTTTAGGCCCACAGTAAAATCGAACTTTCCTATTTAACATTTTTTTATCAAGAGCACAAATGAAAATAGAGAAAAAAAAAAATCTTGCAATCAACTCAGTACACACTGTGAGGTCCCCTCTCTCCTCTGTCTCTCCATCTCCTGTCTCTCTGTCTCTCCATCTCTTTAGGCCACTCCCATCATAGTTTTGCTTCTCCGACTCCAATGAAACTACTCTGGTCAAGATCACCAATAGCTCCTTCTTGCCAAATCCAGAAACCAATCATCTGGCTTCTTCCCCCAAGACTGGAAGCTTCTACCTGCCACATTTTCCTGTAGCTCTGTTCATCCTGTCGATCACATCTTCTCCTCCTGTGTCCTTCATACTCTAGCTCTTATCAAACTCCAAACTCGAGAATCGAAAGGACTCAGCCATAGAATATCTGCTCTTCACTACAGACACTTTTTTTCCTAAGTAATCGCATGCAGTCCCATGGATTTAAAGTCTTCTATCGGCTGATGAGTTCAAAATTTATAGCTTCAGTCCTGAACCCTCTCTGAACTCCACTCATAAATCCAGCTCTAAAACTTAAAATACACAGAACAATTCATTCATAAATCTTCCTTTTCACACCCTCCTATCCACACCCTATATTCAATATTCTGTGTTCTCATGCTTCTCAGAAAATGGCACCCCTCTCTGTTCGCTGGCTTGAACCAAAAGTTCAAAGTCTATGTTCAATTCCCACCAACTCCAACAGCCAAATCAATATTAAGTTCTCGCAGCTCTGTCTTCAAAACATCCCAAACCCTTCTACTCATCACCGCCGTCTTTCTAAGGAGTCACTGTGCGTTACCTGGACTGCTACTGTGGCCCACCTGGTCTCACCCTTCCCTCTCGTGTTTCTAAACAGTGCATTCTTCACACAGGGGCTGGAGTCATGCAACTTGATGTAAGAAATGGACTCTCCTTGCCCCAGTTCTACTAAAACGTTAACATCAGGTGCCAAAGCAAGTGTCAGACAAATCCTCATGTGCGGTTTTGCAAAAGAAGTCCAGGACAACTTGCTCCAAGTATCATGAATCTCACTCACCCCTTCTCAACAAGAAAGAGTCCAACAGAAAGAGGATTTAGGAAAATGCTGGGTAAAGGGATGTCTTTTTACCACCTGCCCAACAGAGCTGCCAGGAGGACAAGGCTCTTTCAGGGGAAAGGGCCTGGATACGTACTGCCAGAGCTCAGGAGCCCACCAAGAATCTTTGGTGGCCAACAGGGCAAACTTTTGTAATGTTAACAGCCAGTTATTTTACCAGCAAAAGCAAGTGTATTCCGGGATAGCTGAAGGGATTGCAATTTTGGATATGCGAACTACCCACTGCTGCCCATAGAATCCAGAGAGCTTCCAAGCAAGGGGAACTTGCTTTTACAGGGAAAACGGGGACTTAGGAGGGGCTGTAGTAACAAAAGAGTCCATTGGAGGAAGCTGGGGGCGGGGGGTATCCAAAGTATGGAAGCTTCTCATTGGTTGGCTGCTGCAGTCTGTGACTGGCTGGGCTATGGGCCAGGTAGAGAGAAGCAGGGGAGGCCGCACCTTCCTGCGGGAGATGTAGATGCCCATCGCTGCCCCTTGGCAGTGATGGACGATGCAGGGCTGGGTGTAAGAGCTCCCTCTGTAGGTCGGCCCCGACTCCAACTTTAGCGGAGGTCTCTCTTTTTTTTTGTCGGTGCGCGGGCCTCTCACTGCTGTGGCCTCTCCCTGCTGTGGCCTCTCCCGTGGCGGAGCACAGGCTCCGGACGCGCAGGCTCAGCGGCCATGGCTCACGGGCCCAGCCGCTCCGCGGCATGTGGGATCTTCCCGGACCGGGGCACGAACCCACATCCCCTGCATCGGCAGGCAGACTCTCAACCATCTGCGCCACCAGGGAAGCCCCGCGGAGGTTTCTTTAACTCCACAGCAGGAATAGAGACTCAAATACCCACGTCAAAGGAAATACAGGACACATGGGCCCACAACAGTTCTCATGAGAGGGAGTTTCTGTTTTAATCATGTTTTAGGCCCAGAGAATGCAAAGCCATCCGACCAAGTCTCATCCACCTGCAAGGGCAGTGTGGAGGGGCCGTGGTGGGCTGGGAGAGAAGCAATCATACCCCCTTCCCGATGCAGGCAGGCTTCCTATTTAGTGCCAGCGTCACTCAGAGACAGGAGAAAAATACACACGAAGTTAATTTCAGGATTTGGATTGTTACAGGGATGGACAATCACCTGAAATGAAACTCTGTTTGCAATTTAAAGTCATTATAGAACTGTTTATCACAAGAGTGGGAAGGAATGTCCCAGGACCAAGGCAAGATGATTCCCATTGAATAAACTTTAAAGAGATGGTGGGAGTAATGAATAAGGCATCCGGCTTGTTCAGAAGTCCAGCTATGTGATCTATTAGAAATATAAATCAGATCATCTCTCTCCTCTGTATTCCCCCACCCCCCGCCCTCCGCTAGTGCCTTCCATTGTTTTTAGAAAAGATCCAAATGTCCTCCATTGCACTTAGAATAAAATCCGAATAAGCTCTATCTCACAGCCTCAAAGGGTCTACACGATCTGGCCCCTGTTGAACGCTCCCAGCTCCTCTGCAACCAATGCCCCCTTGCTGACCACCGCAGTCACACTGGTGTTCTTCCCGTTCTGTGGACGTGTCAAGCTTATTCTTTCCTCAGGGACTTTCCCCTTGCGGCCCCTCAACTCAAATCTTCTTTCTTTAGATACTTGCAAATCTGAACCCTCATTTCTTTTAGGTCTGCTGAAATGCCACTCCTTTCAGAGAGATCTTCCTAGATTACATCATCCAGTTATCACCCCCCCACCACCATCCCACCATCAGCACATGACCCTTCGTCCGTCATACACTTATCGCTACACAGAATTATACTTTTGATTCTTTGAGCCACTGGTTGATCGTATGCTCCTGCTTCCTGAGCAATTACAGATCTTGCATTGCTCATCACTGTGGTTCCAGCTTCTAGATGAATGCCTGGGACACCAAAGACTCTCAATAACTCTTTTTGAAAAAGTAAATGAGTCAATGTAGAGACCCGAACAATTAGATTTATTTCTCAAGCACAATTTACAGTAAAATCTCTTTTTTTATTGCCTCCTGTTATGGGCTGAATTGTGCCCCATGCCTCAAAATTCATACGTTGAAGCCCTCAATCCCACTACTTCAGAATGTGACTGTATTTGGAGACAGATCCTTTAAAGAGGTGATTAAGTAAAAATGAGGCCGTTAAAGTGGCCTCTAACAGGAGCTGGCCGGTGTCCCTATAAAAAGAGGAGACTAGAACACACAGAAAGATATCAGACTTGTGTGCACACGAGGGAAAGGCATGTGAAGAGGGAGCGGGCTGGGGGCGGGCGCCTGCCACCTAAAGAGAGAGGCCTGGAGAATCGCCTTCCCTCATGGCCCTCAGAAGACACTGACCTTGATCTTATACTTCCAACCTCCAGCACTGGGAGAAAATCAATTTCTGTTGTTTAAACCACCTGGACCTTGGTATTTTGTTATGGAAGCCCTAGCCAACTAACACGCTGTCCCTCCCCACCCCTTCCACCAACATTATATTTCTACAGTTCTACCAAATAGAAATCACAAGGAATTAACAGTCAACCACTTAATCATCACAATCATGATGAAGGACTGGGATATGTAAGGACCTCTCCTAGGTTAGAAGAATAAGCTGTGTTGGCTACAAAAGACTAACAAATTGGTTGTTTAGAAAAAACTGCAAGATATATATATATATATATATATATATATATATATATATATATACACACGTATATACATATAGATGTGGTAAAATGTATCCTTTTAACCAGTTTTAAGTGGACTGTTCATTAAGTACATTCACACGGTTGTGCAATCATCATCACCAATCACCTCTAGAACTTTTGCATCTTCCCAAGCAGAAACTCTGTATCCGTTCGACACTAACTCTCCATTTCCCCTCCCTCTAGCCAGTGGCAACCACCATTCTGCTTTCTGTCTCTATGAATTTGACTACGCTGGGACCTCGTGAAAGTGGAATCATGCGATACGTGTCCTTTTAAGCCTGTCTGATTCCACTTAGCACAGTGTCTTCAGGTTCATTCACGTTGCGGCATATGTCGGAATTTCATCCTCTTTAAGGCTGAGTTATATTACACTGTACGTATATACCACATTTTGATTATCTCTTCATCTGCCAATAGACATTTGAGTTGTTTGTACTTCTCAGCTACTATGAACCATGCTGCTCTGAGCATGGGTGTACAGCTATCTGAATCTCTGCCAGCAGTTATTTTCGTAAAATTCCTAGATCATATGGCAATTCTATGTTCCATTTTTTTGGAGGAACCACCATACTGTTTTCCACAGAGGCGCACGGTGGATTTTTAACTATACAATAGTAATTATAAATGTGTGTGGTCTATTTTCTCTGTGTCAGGTCCTCTCCTTGGGTGCCTTACCTATAATATTACTTTCGATTCTCACATGAGACAGGTTCTTTTATTATCTTCTATTTACAGATGAGGAGAATTGCCCAGACAGATACTTCAGTACGTTGCAAAGCCTGCACTTGAGCTCAGGTCGGCCTGACGCCATAGCCAGGCTCTTATCCACTCACTGCACTCTGTTACTGCCTGGAGCCACTGCTCCGGGATTGTCCAGAGAGGAGAAATGTGCCCCAGCTGCCGATCATGACTTGCCTTGTAAATAGTTCCATCTTATAAGCTGATGGCATGATAATGTAGCACATTATAATCTCTAGAACCTAAAGAAACTCCTGAAATCATTAAAGGCCAAGCACAACAAAACAGAATACACACACCCCATATTTTTTCCTGTAGGAAAGAAAATGAAGAATTTTTGGTTTTGACAAGGCAGATTATTCTGGTAGCCCCTAGGTCTTTTCTAATTGAAGGTCATTTTCTGACATTCCTTCTGATTTAGATAGACAGCGTATGAGAAAAGGAAGGCAACTAACTGTTTCTTAGAAGAATTGCCTGGGAGCCAGTATGTGGACACGTGTCACGGAGAGGAAAGAAAAGGCAAGGCAAGCACGCTTACCAGGTAACACTGATGACACAACTTACTCCTGCAAATGCAAACCAAAGTCAGCTCTCCAGCAGGAATATCAAAACAGAGGTGTCCCGTTAACCTGAACAAGGCACTCTTCCACACGCTAGACAAGGATGATTGCCTCAAATTATAGAGACTTAGACAATATGACAGTAATCAGCAGACCAAAGAGGCAAAATCCGAGTTTATGTGGCCACTGTTTTGAGCAAATATTAATATAGGCTAGCTGAGATTTCTCTTGGTATCACTTTTCCAGATCACCAAAATTTATATAATACTTCAAAGTAACCAATACGGGGAGAATGAACTAGATAAACTCTCTGGATCACTAGTTTAATTACTGACAGCTTCAGTCAACTTATCTAGTATTTCTCTGAAACAGAAGAATAAAAAACATATTTTCCAGGCATTGTAGTAGGCTGGCCCTACTCTGAGAAGTGCTGAGTTGAGAAAGGATCCAGACAGCATCTCCTCGTGGTGTTAAACTGAGCAGTTAAAAATCAGCTCAGTTCGAGCATAACTGGGAATCTCACAGAAAACAAGCTTTGCAAATGTCAAAGAGCTGCTTTAGAAGCTTTTCCATAGACTGGCTCATTGCACCAACGTCCAGGATATGTTCACAAGTCTTCAGCGGTGACAAATGAAACTAATGTATATTTCTCTGCTGAAATGGGTAAATTTATATTTTTCTGGGAGTTAAAAAATAGTAATGACAACACTCTTCAGCAAATTAGTGCCCACATACAAAATGATAATCTGATTGACCTTGAATGAAAGGGTTAGAATACGCAAAGCTATACACAAAGTCCTTTCCAGACCTAAATCTTTATGGTTCTTTATTTTCCATGAAAGCCAAATTTACCTATTATTTCTGTAGTCTCACATAAAAATATAAGTAGGTTGCTCCTTTTTATTCTGATCTAGGTATAAGGTTTGCAGGAATTTTCCTCTGTGAGGCAGTGGACGAGGGGATATGTTGAAGCAGTTCGTGGAGAAGAAGCACTGAGTGACTTGCCCCACAGGATATAGTGACTGCGTATCTCCAGTGTTTTCATCTTTATTATTGTTTGCCCAATACTGTTCAGAAATTTCAGTGGGTCATAAATGTTTTAAACATACGTTTGCAGGATCTTGCATGACTGTGGCATATACATAAGCATACGTGAACACACGTATTGTCAGAACATAGGGTTTGTAGGGGAGAGTGAAGAGAATTGGGTAAGGGACACTGGATGGCAGGAAAGCAGAAAAGAAAGGGACTCAGTGCTTGGAACACACACTTGAATTAGAAACCCTGGAAAAACATCAAGCAAAATAATTCTCAAACATAAAGTACACAAGAGCCAAAGTGATCAGAAGAAAAATATGTGTGTCCATGGGTGCACGTAATAACATAGAGACTAACACATATTACCATATGCGTGCATCTATGTAATGATTCCAGGTAGAAGCGTTCGATACAAATATTCTGGAAGACGTCATTTCTAAAATGAAGTCAACACCAAGGAGAGGAAGAAAGAGGGCAGAAGAAAACAGTGAAAGATTAGCGAGGTCGTAGTTTGACATTGTGCAGTTGATCACGGATCCCCTTAACCTAGATTTCTCTTCCTAGGCTATTGATTTAGCTTCGATTCTGAACTCTCTCTTAGATGCCATTTGCTTTAGAAACAGAGAGAGAGAAAAAAAATGTTCATTGATTTTCTCATGGTCAGTCTGTTCCCGGGGCCCTTACAGCTAATCAGTTACCACGTCCTCTTCCTCTTATCTTATCGGGGCTTTCTAATTTCCGCCATTAAGAGATGTCTGACTCTGTAGTTGCTGAAATCGCTCAGTCTGGGTACATAGGAAGTCACTGAGTCCCCTTGATCTTCTCCACTTCCCCTTGTTGAAGGCGTGTCTCTGTTTACCGTGCAAGATAAGGGGGTGCGGACAAGGCAGAATAGGACCTTAGGAGATGCAAGGATTGAGATATTTGTGTCCTGTATACAGTAGGTGACAAGAAAATTCCACATGGGGAAACTATACAGGGTTCTTCAGCTATAGTTCATTATACTCATCCTATGAAAAACCAGAGCTCTGATGATGTCTGAGGGTGTATCTGGATCCCAGCCCTTGTAAAGAGCAGTGATTAGCTGAAGCGTTTCTGACAACAGCTAAATAAGTATTTTCTAAATAAAAATATACTGTATGTTTTAAATGGAATATCAGAACCAGGTTTAGAAATGAGGATTGCTACTCTGGGATCCCCTAGCTGCCAGGTCTGTTCTAAGTAGAAACTGCTATTTTTTGACTGTCGCCAGCTGGAAGCTCAGCTGTGCCCAGTGAAATGACACTTTGGTTAAACAATACAAGGTCTAAGGCAGCAAAATACTTACCACCAGGCTCCACTCCCTGGAAGAGAAATCTCAAAGCAATTAATGTGATACACAAGAGACAGCATAAGCCAAACACTCTCCGAGAAGAGAAGGTGTTATATATCTGCCTGGAAAAATGAACAAGCCTAAGAAAAGGGTCTGTCCTCTTGCCCTTCTGTTACTGAAATATAATCTCTATCTGGGCAATCAATAGCACCTTCCCATTCATTTGGAAGAACATCAAGTACAAATGTGATGACTCATTTGATTACCATACAGAAAATGCTGTCAATTCTTTGTAGTCAATAAACCTTCTTCCTTTAGCAAGTTAAACAAACAAACAAAACAATACAAGGTCTAGAGCTACAGGAAGCAACGCAGATCTGAGCAAGTAACGCAAACTTTAGAAAAGTCTATTTTAAAAGCTTTGTGAAAATACGAGTATAATCCAGATTTAGAGTCTGAGTAATAATTGAAGAGGCACAGAGAGGAAAAGAGAATCCCAGACAAAGAAAGAAACATTTATCACACAGTCACCAATCCCAATAATGGTGGGTGACGTGGGAACAAAGAAATCAATGTGCCGGCATTGAGCATTCTTTCTCCCACGAGATTAAAAAGAAAAAGGAATTACAAAAAAGTAGGAGGAGTGAGATATAATCAAGGACAACTAGAAAATTTTACAAAACTGTGAAAGAACATTGTCAGGGTTCTTAAAAACCAGAATGACTTGAGAATATATGTCATAAATGTGTTTACGATTATATTAAAATCATGTCAAATTATATAAAATCTTCAGATAGCATAAAAGTTACTGTCCCTCACCTGCCTCCATTCCAGAGAAGCAATCACTTAGTTTCTAGTGCGGTTTTTCAGAAATTTTCTATATGCAAGCAAGCATAATGTACATCAATGGTTCTCAAATGTAAGCAGTTTTGTCCCTTATTGAATCCCATATTCAAGTAGTAAAATAGAAATTAAATAATAGTGTGCATAAATGACTTCTAGCATTTCTGGTACAAGATCAACTATAACATACAAAGAACTGATCTCAAAGCAACTGTCAGAAATCTTTAGAGTCACAAAGAGCAGGAGACATAAGTAAAATGTTAACTTGACTTCAAAGACAGAGATTTGGAAAATTTCTGATAAACGTATACTAGAATCAGTGTGTCTCTCCTTTGAAAAATTCTAGAACACATTGTCCAACAAATGGCAGAAAATATGCAATCAAAACTGGAAGGTCACATAGGTCCCAAAGAAAAAAATCACATGAAGAAACTACAGTTTACATTATAATGAAATAAAAATGTAGGTCAGGTGAAATATATACAGAGCGATTTTATTCAACAAATTACTTGGCAATTTTCCAGGTTAGAATGGTTAATACGGTGGAGACAGTTATATAGGATAATATTATTAGGTAAATGTATATTTGAATGACCTGTAATAGCTAAGAAGTGTCAGTCAAAAACATCCAAGTAAAAGCGTCTACTTTTAGTGAACAATGCAAATCCTGTCCTGTAGGACATTTTTATCACTTTTTGACAAAAATCTTAAACAACTTTCAGAAAAGGCATACTTATTAAATTTTAAATGAGTTAAATTATGGGATAGGTATCTAATTAACAATAAGAATTCTTCTATGTATTTAGTACTTTGAGTTCTTTGCACTGTTTTTTTTCATCAAGATGTTTAGTAATCACAAAACCCTACTGCCATAACTGAAGAGGAAACTGAAGCACAGGAAGGTTAAGTAACTGGCCCAAAGTCACACAGCCAGTAAGTTTGGATCTGGGCTGTGAGCCCAGGTTGTCTGGCTCTAGAGTCTGTCTCACCAAGCATGATGCTTTACTGCCTCTAGCATATAATGAAGTCATAAATAATAAATAAGGAAGTCAAGATTAAAAATTATTTCAAAAAACCATAATATGAAAAAGCTTATTAAGGACAGATGTAAAGCCTCACACCAGACTCCAAAAAATCTAGACGTCGGCACCTATGCTAATCAAAGGATTGATTAGCAATATTCAGTCCATGACACCAGTTTCTGCTAGGTCCCACTTTGCTGATCTGGTGCCTGGCAGGGATGAGTCCATGCTGAAGAGGTTAGTACTTATATTTAGCAACTCCATGCCCACTAGCAGAGTAGGACTTGGGAATAACATTTAATCTTCTACCCAGTTTCAGGTGGTCTCCAGGAACCTGAGTGATGACCAAACCACACCTTGGCCTAACCCTCACAATATAAGGCAGATGGCTAAGAATTTGAGTACAAACCAAGATAATGGATTTGGATTTCTGAAAATATTTAAGTAGCGACCAATTAATCATCTAAGTAATCTGTACCAGAAGGGACTTTTGCATAACTTAAACAAAAGCCTTCAGGAGTATGTTAATCTGGGAAGGAAATTAACTTTGGAATATAAGGTCTGGGAATAGAATATTGATGGATTGTTGCCTGCAAGGGTTACCCGCAGTCGAAAATCATGGAGGTGGCCAACTTGGGTGTCATCCAGGCCTTGCAATGAGAAGAGGTGGGCTACTGGGGTGGGGGGGGACACACAGCAACAGGAGTCTTTAACCAGGATGGATTGCATCAGTCTAACTGATACACAGTGGCTGCTGGAAGGCAGTGTCTCAGAAAGCTGGGAGGCTGCACCCCAACCCCGTGACCAGGAGGGTTCTCATTGATCAGATGTTGTTCACAAGTGTATCTTCCCTCTAGCCAGCTGAAGTCTGTACATTTAGTTTTGTGACATGGAGGATCATGGTTCTAGGAAGTAACTGGGCAGAAGGGGAACCCCCAGGGACTTTCTGTAAATATGCACCCAGGTAAGAGTTCCAAGGAGAAGTGACGAGCAAGGGTTAGGCAGGCTTTCAGGCCAGGATTCCACCCCACGCAGGAATTAGAGCAGGGAGGAAAAAAGAACACTTCCTAATTACATCCACTGAATACATACTGTGGGTGTCAGGAGGTGAGCTCTATCTGAAAAGCCCATTGGTGCTCATAGGCTCAACCTGGGCACCGAGAGTCCTCAATACAGGACTTGAAGATATTTAGCGAACATCCTGTCAGATAAATGAAACAGTGTAATTCTCTCAAGTATGTGAAAGTACAGTTTGCACACATTCTTTACATGTAAGCTTTCACTTTTAATTTAAGTATATCCTATCAAATACGTAAGAAAATTCAGACACAAAATTAAATGTAAAAGGAAAAAGGATACTCCTATCAGAAGGAAATTCAGATAATCCTCTGGTAAGGCAAATAAATGATAGAAACAAAATTGTTTTAGACTTCCACCCTAGTGGTCTTAAAAAAGTTACCTATATATTTTTTTGAATCATTTATGTCCCCAAGATGAAACATTAACTTATAAAGACTTTTTTTCCCTATAATTTACCAGGATCATCCTGATAATTCAAATTCAGAAAGTTAATGAAGGTCTTTGGCATTTTCATAGAGCACGTTTGGGAACGTGGTCTTCATCTGACGGGGGGGGGGTCCGTAGGTTTGATCATGTGTCTTGCCTGGTTACTCGTGACGCAAGCTCAAGTCAGGGCCCACACCGTTAAAACTGCTGTTGCCAAGATTTTACTCTTTTTGTCATAAAGGATTGCAAACATATTTCTCTATTATAGTTCAGTGGTGTATGAAAAATAATTGCAGTAATAATAGAAATAAGAGTCATGGAGAAGCATCGTATGGCTTTTAATAATCCCACTGACAGCCTAGATTTGATGTCATGGTCTAATGAGTGGTTGTTGTTTTTCCCCTGAGGAAATGAGTAATGTCTCTTCTGTTAGAAAGTACTTTTCTGAAACTACTATTTACAGAAAATGTAAAAGCATTCATGAATTTTTAATGAATCAAGGGACTTGTAGCAGTAAAAAAGAAAGAGAGAAGGTGAGCTAATTAGAAGGTAAAGAGCACCTTCTTTCTGCAGAACTAGGGACGCCCGGTGAGCTCCTGTGGATGGTCCGTCAGGTTCCCTTCTTAAAGGGACTCCTGGGGCTTTCCTGGTGGCACAGTGGTTGAGAGTCCGCCTGCCGGGGCAGGGGACACGGGTTCGTGCCCCGGGCCGGGAAGATCCCACATGCCGCGGAGCGTCTGGGCCCGTGAGCCATGGCCGCTGAGCCTGCGCGTCTGGAGCCTGTGCTCCGCAGCAGGAGAGGCCACATCAGCGAGAGGCCCGCATATCGGGGAAAAAAAAAAAAGGGACTCCTATTTCTCATTAGAACATTCCACGAAATGCAATGCTTGAAGGCCAAGATTCGATAAACCTCCACAAATTTCCAGGGCTTTCTGTTTGACAGTGGAACAAATAAATGGGTATTAGCTTACCATTGACTCTATTGTTCAAATTAAAGGCTGCCCCATTTCCAGACCAGGCGTATGATGAGAAATGACGAGGGTTTAAAACTGGGTGGAACTGAATTATTACACAAAACGTTTTATCGGCCAGCTACTTGGTTATAACTTGGGGGATTTTTAAGGAAAATTACTTCCAAAATATTTTTTAAAATAAGAAAAAAAATTAATTGAAGAACCATTAGTCCTGTACGAGGCCAGAAACGTTAAGCGTTCTATGTGCCTTTGTAACAAAGAAACTCAGGGAAGTTGAAAACAACAATTAGAATTAACAATAAAAGAGGCTTGTAATTATCCCTTAAAATGCAGCTATCCTGTTCCATAATACGATTAATACCAGAAACTGAGGTATCCCTGTCCCTCTGGCCTCCTTCAGAAGGTTTAGAAGTTTTAGAAATCAAGGAACATTAAGACCACTTCCATTGTTTTTTATGGATAACCATTTTTAAGATGAAAAATTGGAATAAAACAAACTGAAATATCTTTCTCCTCTCCATAATTTCATTTTATTTCTTTGAGACTCTGTCAGTATTCATACATTTATTCCTTTAACATATTTATATTTGTTCCTCTGATTTCCAAGTCATAAAAATGTTTCTACTTAGAAATGGAGCTTATTAAAATCCAAGACTTCTCTCTAGAGTCTGTTCTTTCTTTTCTGCTATTTCCTCAGAACTTATTTTAAGTTCCATCTTTGCCAGGCTAATTGCAGATTGAATTTTGTTTCTCTAAATATCTCTAAAGATCATTACTCTGTTGGAGATTTGTCTTGAAGGAGGAATGGTGGAGAAAGGGAAGGAAAATTCTATATTACTTCAGGTGACAAATTATACTTGCAAGACCTCACACTAACGCTTAATAGCCATGATTTTCATGGATGGAGATACTACTCTGATTTTTGCATCAACTCTGACTACAGGCTTCGATTTTCTATCAATTCCAAAGACCATGGAGCACCAAAAGGTAAGTGACCCAAAAGTCAGTGATCATAAACGCTGAATTGTTGATCATGGAATTATTACTTCAAACCACGATCATCTAGTGACTTGGGATCCTTCTTCTCTTTACCCTGTTGTCACAGCACACTGCAGTTTGGATTTATTCTCCATTATTCCACTGAAACCACTCTTCTAAGATCATGAATGACCTCCATGTGACCAAAGGCAACGATCATCTCCATTTACCTCCCCTTAATCTCAATCTCTCAGCAACAACCAGGGACAGCCTCCTCTTTGAAATACTTTCTTTGCTTGGCTTCCATAATACTACATTCTCCGTTTGAATCTCACCTTACAGACTATCCTTGGAGTTTTCTGTATTGCTTCTTCCTCTTCTGTCAGACCCCTAACTATGGGGATAGCTCTCCCTTTTCTCTATCTACACACTTCCCAGGGAGCTGATTCATCTAATTCCTTGACTTTAAATATAGCGTAAGTGCCAACGATTCCGAAAGTAGTTCCAGTCCTAACTTCTACTCAGAATTCCAACTGCCTTCTTGCTATTTATATCGATGCCTAAAAAAAACAGGCATCTATAATTTCACATACAGCAATCGAATTACTGGTATTTTCCCAACAATACTATCATCTCACAGATTTTTTCCTACCGGAATGCGCCACACCACCAACCATCCTATTGCTGAAGCCAAATACTGATGTACAGGGCGCATGCTTGATTTACCTCTTTTCCTCACTCTCCATCCAATTCATTCTCTACCTTCAAAAGACAGACAAAAATCTTTTCGTTTTCTCTGCGTCTTCGCTACCACACCCCTAGCCAAAGTGTCCATCGGCTTTCACCTGGAATTCTGAAATGGTCTCCGAAGTGTTTTCCTTCCTTTCTCTCTCGCTCTTCTGCAGCTGAACCTCTGCCCAAGAAATCGTAGTGGTACTCAGGACATAAACCAGATTGGATCACTCCTCCCTTTAAAACTCTACAAGGGCTTCCCTCAACAATCAGAATCAGTCAAGGTGCTTCTTGTCCTTCACAAAGCCCTGCAGAGCCGTGACTGTGTCTCATTCTGCACTGATCTCTCTCTTGCCCACCAAACTGCTGCACGCTGACCTTCCTGCTGTGCCTTAAACACCTCGCACTGCTTTTTATTTCAGGAGGACCAAACCAGCTGTTCCTGAAATCTCTGCTTTGGTGACGTCTTCTGCACATTCAGCTAAAATATCATCCCAAAGAGACTTCTTCTGAACACCCAAATTTTAAAGTACCTACCCAGTCGCTCTCTGATAAGTCACCAGCGGGTCTCTCATCAGGACTGCTAGTTTTTCTTTCTGGTATTTACCGTGGAGAAGAAGAACTTCTCTAGCTACTTTGCTGGTGTATTTCCAGTACCTAGAACAGGGCCTGGCCCTTAGTGGGTAGTCAGTTTTATATATATATATAAATACTTTTTTTACTAAATAAGACTCAATTTTAAATGAGAAGATAAGACGAATGGCACTTCCATAGAAATCTGCTTATCGCTGACAGTTACAAGCTTACAGCTAATCACAGGACATTAAAACCCAAAGTCAAAGGCGCAGCATTTTACGTAAGTCATTTGCGGGATGAGCTACTTCAAGCAGGTCTTATTTACGGCTGAGAAAATTTCCTTGAAAAGTGCACCAAGTGTTCACAATAGAGAAAAAGGCTCAAGCTTATGTTATTTAGGAGAAAGAAAGAGAGCAAAAGAGAGAGAGAGAGAGGCAGAGAAACAAAGAATGGAAGGAAAAAAGGAAGGAAGGAAGAAAAAGAAAGGAAGAGAAAAGAAAGTATAAAGAAAGGCATATACTTATGAGTGAAGGAATGATTTTGTGTATTTTAGTTTTGTTTTCTCAACTATGCTCAACTAAAACGTCCACTCGTCTCTTTTTAGCTTATCTCTGCCCTAGGAGTGTCTTCTCCATTCCTTTGTGGGAGAAGGGGAAGGCTCATTCTCAAGCACCCCAGATATTTCAGAGGCTGTCATATGAAGCCAGGGCCAAACTTATGAAGGCAAACCAAGCCTTTTTGACCTGGTGGGGGCACCCAGAACCTGTCTACCTGTAGATTTCCCCACACTTCTCTGTCCCAGCGTCATCAAATAATTTCCTTCCTGAAGGCTTTCCGGGTTTCTGAGCTTCACAGTAAAATGCTAAAACCTCTATACGAATACCTCTGGGAGTAAGAACGATTTAAGCCATTATCACAAACACCTAAAGGGAAGTACTTGGAAAATGAGAGCACGATTAAAACCTGATGGGGTGAGGAATGAAATGCCCGGGAAGGGGAAGGAAAGGCACCAAAAGCGGAGGGAGGGTGCCCAGACAAATCCCAGCTCCCCGCCAAAGGTCTCAGAGGTACTAAGTGAAGTGAGAGATGCTTCTGCTTAGACCAAGCGTGTCTGAAAGCAATACCTTCCATGGGAATACAAAAAAGAGTTGCCGTTGATGCTGCAGTTGATGTATTCATATATATTCATATATACATTCACTGAAACATAATCAGAACCTTCTCAGCCCAATTTGGAAACTGGTTCAGTTTTCTGCAGTTGTTAGTGGCAGCTCATTCGTTATTGGAACTTGTTTGTGCTTGTAAACTCCCTGGTGACAGAGCAGAGTCTTCTGAAATCACATGGCAGGGTCAATTTCTAGAACTCTTCCCATATTTTCTGATGCAATCACATGTAACAGTGTTGTCTCCTAGCAAACATGGAAATGGATCAAGGAAAACATTAGCCTGTCTGCTTCTGAAAATAATCGACTGAATTGGGACTGAGCTTTGAATTCAGGAACCTTCCTGAAGTCTTTGTTTTATACCAAGTCTCTTATATTCTGTTTGCCTACAGATGAAAAACTTAGCAAGAAGAACAGGAGCCAGTTACGCAAAACCCATTATGTATTCAGTTGTACATATTTCAGAATGGGCAGGTGCCGAAACAGGCTGAAAAGCTATCTGATCTTTGGTTATTCCAACTGCCCTATGTCAGGAAGCCTGAATTTGATCTCCTGCAATGCAAATGTCCTTCCTTTTCATGCTGGTCTCTCTGGCTGGGTGGCAGAGAGGAAAGACCCTCTTCTCGTTACTGAATCGCTCACCAGTATCTGCCCTTGAAGAAGCCCCTAACATCTCTGGACATCTACTTATTCATGTATAAAATAAGAGAATTTGTTGGGTAATGGCTCGATTCTTATGAATATGAAACTCTAAAGAAATAAGGACTTCTGAAACGTATTTTTTCAATTTTGCACTTAAGTGCAAAGCTATTTTGTTTTAACAAAATACTGGGATTGTTCCCATGTGAGAGCACATGCTAAATTTCTTTCTTTTTAAATTATGGCAAAAACACTTAACGTGAGATCTACCCTCTTAAAAGATTTCTAAGGGTATAATGTGATATCGTTAGCTATAGGCACAACGCTGTACAGCAAATCTCTAGAACTTATTCATCTTGAGTTACTGAAATTTTATACATAGTGATTAGCAACCCCTCACCTTCCGCTCCCACCAGGTCCTGGCACCCACCTTCTTATTCTTTGCTTCTTGTTTTAGACACTTCATGTAAGTGTAATAATGCAGTATTTTCCCTTCTGTCACTGGCTTATTTCACTTAGCATAAAATCCTCAACTTTCACCTACGTTGTCACTTACTGCAGGTTTTCCTTCCTTTTTTAAGCTTAAATAATATCCCATTGCATGTATACACAGCGTTCCTTTATCCATTCTTCCCTAGGAGGATAATTAGATTGTTTCGAGATCATCTCAGCAATTGTGAATAGTGCTGCAATGAACACGGCAGTGTTCAAATCTCTTCTAGATCCTAATTTCAGTCCTTTTGAATAAATAGATTTAAGAGGAATATGAGCATTTGCTTAGCACATTATTCACCAACAATAATTAAATCACAGGTAGCAAGAATCTAAGCTTACCTTTCAGAAAAAAAAAAAAAGGTAGTGCAGTGGCTCAGGCAATGTAAAGAATGATTTAGAGGTATGAAGTGCCTACTGTGTGTCAGAAGCTGAGCTAAGTGATTCATATCTACTGAACCATTTAATCTTTACAGCAGCAAAGGGCTGGGGAAGAGAAACTAAGTTTCAGAAGTTGAGGAACTTGTTCTAGTACTCACAAATCTTAGGCAACAGAGGCATCCTTCATACCCTGGGCAAGCACACGCTAAATGCTATATTTCTCCTACATCTATTTTCAATACCATATATTCATTGTCATCTTGTTGCGTTGTTACTGATGGTGAACACATTGCCAGAATGTGCAAACAGGAGTGGAAATCAGTATTTCCACTCCTGTTTAAAGTTTTAGAAAAATCGCTGTTAACAAGTAATCTACAGAAAAGTAAAGGTAGACTCTTGCAGAAGAAAACAATTCACTTTAGTTTTTAAAACATTTTCGGAGTATTCATATTTCCTTATGAAATGATATTTAATAATAAAATATCAGATTAAAAGATTTTGGTGGGGTTGAATTACATTTCTGAAATACCCGATAGATTGAAACATGCTTCTTGGATGTATGAATTGCCTGTTCAGTAGCAGTTTGGAAACGTTTTGGGTGGAGATAGGAAGTAGGCTTTTGAATGTCAGAGGGAAGGACTGCCACCTGTGAACTTGATTTTCTCAGCCAAACATTTCACTCAGTCTAGACCTGTGCTTAAGGTAGACCTTTTGAACTAAAGCCCTCTTAGAAGAGCGCGGGGAGGCTTAAGTCAATCGATGATGATTAAATGCCGTGGCGTTTTTTAAGTATTTTACTAAACACGGGAGATTAAGAAAATCAGGCATCATGTATCTCCTGGTCCCTGGCCTCCATATGGTCTAATAATAGAATGAAGAATTTGAAACATTTTAATCCTTTCAACTGGAGGAAGATGAACTCACGTCACTGGACTACATCCTTCTAAAGTCAGACGATATGGCTGTCTACTTTCACTAACTGAAATAAAGACATTTTAAGGCAGCTGTAAGAGGAACTAGATATTTTACGAGACTTTCTCTTGGAATACCAAGGGGATGGAGGGGAAAGCTTCCTTTTGTCAAGTGTCTCATATCGTCGGTCCTCTTTCAAAGCTGTGATGGGAAAAGAAGCAAACAGGCTGTGGGTTTCATTTTGTACAGGTGGTAGTAATGTATTACTCAGGATTTCATAATTAGTCAAAGTGCTACTGATCAGTTTCTTAATTTCTACAATTTCCTCATTTTATTCCTATTTGATGAAATGTTCTCAGTAGAACTCGAGAGCAACAAGCCTGATGTGAAATGATGGGGAAAAAAGGGTAATGACTTGTTCTTTAAGAAAGTTTCTTTCTATGGCAACATCATTATAATTTGGAAAATTAAAAGGCTGTAGCAGAAATTTAAACAGATGGGATTGTCCTTGCCAGGACTAATTCTTCCATAAAGGGCTCACTGTGGTCCTCTGTTGTTACAGGTGTCTAATTCCTATCTCCAGCTTGCCTAAAGCTGAGTGGGTGTGATGGGGGGAAAGGATGGCCCCTTATTTATAAGAATTCAACCTGCCGGGGCAGCCGATTGTCAAATCGCACATTGTAAGTTTCCTTCTCATTTTTCAGTTACTACAAACATAAGTTGCTACACCCACTTCAGCCTGGGTCGCCCTCCTTCCCACTTCCTGCATTAGAAACTGTCTTTGTTCCACAGGACAAAAACTAAGACTTGTGTTCTATGCTCCCTATTTGCATAATACACTGCTAAAAATCTAGGCGAAGAAAAGACTGATAATTGCCAAATATCATTTCCTTTGCTTTGACAAGTCAAGGCTGAAATGTAGAACCTCATTCCCATCTGCAGAGTCAGAAACAACCTGTAGTTGAAGGAAAATGGATCTGGGGTGGGCGGGGTTGATGAAATATCACAAGGGGTGGTAAAACTCAAGTGATAATTATGTCCGTTACAGGTTCAAATTAATTCACTGTCCTCATTAAAGATATTTATCGTTAGGATTTTAGTTAAAATGATAGCTACCAACCAAAATTCCTTACACTTACCCTTCTATACTTCTCGTGAAGAGACTGACGCCAAACCTTTCTGGTCTGGACTATTTCTTCTAACCATCAAATATAGCCCTAGAGAGGCTGCCTTTGGAAGCAACAAAAATAGCACTGCCGTCTACCACAAAATAGAATGTTTCTACTACTCGTCTGGTCCTTTTCTGACCAATCTGAGTTGTTGGGGAAGTATTCAAACTGGGATCTGAAAGGTGGAAAGTGGGATGGGAGACGCTTTTTTCTTAATTCCAGAAAATAGATTTCCCCACTCCTGTGAAATACAGTTAAAGAAACAGTGCAGTTGTCTTATGTAAATCTATTTTGATTTTCCAACTGTCATGTGTTCGTTACAATACCTTGCCTTAGAAATTCCCCAAAGATCTGTTAGAGGACAGGATGGTACAGATTAAAATGGATAAACAAATAAAAGAAAGAAAAGGGGGGGAAGGGCAGCCCCATGTTTCCTCATTTGTGATATATTACAAAATCACTTCTCAACTCCGTGCCAGGACAATGCTTGGGGCAAAGGGAAGGGTTGTTAGGACAGGACTCTTCCTCTGACTGAGGGATTCTTTTGTGTGGTGGAGAAACCTCCTCTAGTTTTAACGACTTTAACAAGAGGTGGGGGAAAGGTGCTCATCATTTCTAACAAAGGTCTCATTGACAAAAGTTTATGATTTTTGTTGGAAAGCACTTCCTACCAAAGAAGAAGACTTTGAAGTTTATTCTTTGTTCAGTCATGCTTGTTATGGTCTCTTTAAGAAGAAAAAGAAGACAAAAAAAGAAAAAAAAAAACCCTCAAAAACAAAACCCCTGCTGCCTTTAAGGCTAATTCTCTGTAAGTGAACATTTTAAAACTACTTTTGCTTAAAGGACCACAAGTCAAATGTTGAATGTTCCCTCAAGTTTGTTTTTATCACACCTTTGATTGTTAAAACATAAAGTAGCTGATATATTTCTCCTCTGTATGTAGTTTATTCCATTTCATGTGAGTGTGTGTTTGTGTGTGTGGCGTGTGAGTGTGTATGAATTGGCGCTATTCAGCGTGGAAGTGCAAGCACAGTTCTGGAACTACAGTCATTTCATTCTCTAGATCTGTGTCTTTTTGTGATCTTTTTGCGATGGTTTCAAGGGAATGCTTAAAATGATCCCTGCTGTGATTTCCACCTGTTTTGTTTTTCATCATTTTGAACATTGCAACAGTTTTCCAATTCAAATCTAAGTCAAGCTTAACAAAGCCAGCCATGTCACTGTAAATTACTGATTTCTGGGAAAGTTCTTTCTGCTCGTGCTTTCTTTCTGGGGCAGGGTACATATTGCTGACAAGTATTTGCCACGTGTCTAGGTCTGGTTACTTTTGTGGACGTTTTGTTTTCTTTGTGTTAAGTCGTGGTGGTGTAACAATTGTTTGCGTTGTTCCATCCACCTGGCCCCCAGCTGTCCATCTGTCCTATAAAACCATGTTGAAAGCTCACAGTGTAGAATACAAATACCAGTCAAGAAATCTAACGTGTTGGGAAAAGCGTCCCATAGAAGAAATGCAAATGCACGTGTCCTCTTGTGGCTGAAGGTGGAAGGTCGGGCCTGTAGTAGACCCTTCATGAGCAGTTTTTCTCCAGACCCACAGACATTGTAAAATCACTGCAGAAGACTTCCTGTAGCTTGACACTCTGCTGCTTCAGCCAAGTGTACTCAGTGTATTTTACTTCTTATTAACTTTCCTTTAATATTGAACTTTATATTGTAAACTACTTCCTTTTATTGTTATCCACTGAGGAGCGGTTTCTTGGCATAGAATGAGGGTGAAACATTGCCAAGAAACCTTTTTTGGCAAACAGTATCAATTAAAACTGATATACCAACCTAGTGAAGAGAGATTAGAGTATTTCCCAGCACTGTTTTCTTGATGATTTCAGAACAAGGCAAGAGAGTTCTCCGTGCTGTCTCCTCAGAGGAGATGTCACATCCAACATGATTCTTTTGAATGTAGTATTAGCAACCTCAATCTGAGTAGCCATATTTAAATTAATTTCTTGACAAATAGTTTGTTTTCTTCACCTCATGTTTTTGCTTGTTTCTTTTCCTTGTAGCTATTTTTTTTTATTTGAAGTACAGATTAAAAGGAAAGGCTGTGATGTTCTTTAAATGGGTTGCAGCAAGAATACAAGATAACAGATAGAAGTGGGACGTAGTTAAGGACACAACATTAACAATAGGTTTGTTGTCGAAAATGACCTCAGAATTCAAATACTAAAGTAAAGCTCGTAGAAAAGTGCTGGGAGCAATGGATAAATGGTTACAGAGGACTTTCTAGAGAAGTTTGAATATCAGGTTGCTTAAATGCATTGCATATAATAATATCCCCTTCCGTCAAGACTACTTCATCTCTGTGGTCTTTTCCAGACAGATCCTAACACTGTGGAAGCCAGCGTAACATTGGCCTGGGCTCTGAAGCCACAATATCTGAGTTTAAAGCCCAGGTTTATGATTTTCTAGCCGTGTGACACTCAGCCAGCTACATAAGTTCTCTGTGTCTCCATTTCCTCCCCTGGAATCAGGGAGGGTAACAGCAGCTACCTTATAGGAGTGTTGTTAGGATTAAACGAGAAAACTTATGCAAAGCATACAATGGGAACTATTATTACATCATAGTAGAGAAATCAGTGACTGCTTTCAGTTCTATATTTCCGGTGATTTCTGTTCATTAAGAAATCCCCCTTACATCAATGGCGATAAATGCTCTGGACACTTAAATTCACTCCTTCTTCTGCCATTATGTTAACTAGGGCTCTCTGAGGGATCCTCCCACTGCAAAATAACTTTAGATCAGGCTTTAGATGAGATTCATTCTTGGAGACACAAAAAGGGTGACTGGGACACTGAGCCGGAACCAACTACAGAAAGGAGGAAGGTGAGTCTAGAACTCTGGTGATGGGCTGAGAGTCTGCAATTCAGCAAAGACTCCTGGATACCAGTAAAAGCAAGTCTTCTATGGGGAAAACGATCCAGTTCAGGCCTTCAGATACCACACAGGTTAAGATCTACCAATGAGTTCACAAACAGTATCACCAAGCTCATAAAAAGGCAAATCTCTGTGAATGAAATCACAGACATAAACAATAGCAGAAGGACTGGCTAAGTATATAGGTGCCAATAAAATGGACTATAGCCCCATTCAGAGGTGGCCCTAAAGGACATCCTTTAAAGGTGACCCTAAAGCAATAAAGGAAAAGATCTCTTAGGGGCAGCATTTTGGCCAGTGCTGCTGGTTATCCACTTTTTGTGAACAGAAAAACGACCTAAAATAAGAATACACAGGGGGCTTCCCTGGTGGCACAGTGGTTGAGAGTCTGCCTGCCGATGCAGGGGACGCGGGTTCGTGCCCCGGTCCGGGAAGATCCCACATGCCGCGGAGCGGCTGGGCCCGTGAGCCATGGCCGCTGAGCCTGCGCGTCCGGAGCCTGTGCTCCGCAACGGGAGAGGCCACAGCAGTGAGAGGCCTGCGTACCGCAAAAAAAAAAAAAAAAAAAAGAATACACATAGTCTCATGGGCAATGGTAAATGTCTTGGCTGATTGGATAGGGACCTGGAAATATTGGAAGACCGTAGACAGGAGTGCTAAGGAAGAGGTGTGCATGACTCGATGGGAATGAACACAAGGAGTGAGCATCTTTGTATCTCATATTCATGTTGAGCAATGTCCACTGCAGAGACACAATCAGGGTGACAGAATGATACAGCCTGTAGATGTCAGCCAGCCTCTGACACCCTTGGACATCCCAGTGCTTGAACAATGGGCTCGAGTACAGAGTAGCTAGCATGGCGGAGGTGGAGGCTATGCACAGGCTCAACAGCAAGGGCTGCCTCTCACCAAGGCTACTGCCAGCCACAGAGCCCAAGCCTACGGCCCACCCTCCCCACCTGAGCTGAATTCCTCCTGTGTAGCAGCCAGCCATCTGGCGGCATCTTGGAAAGGATGTGGATTGACTTATATTCTGGATATGCATTTGCATTTTTCATTTACTGTGGCTCAGTCGCCATCACTCTTCCAGGTCTCATAGAGTATCTGTTCTAGTATCATGGGACTCCCACATAACATCATGCCTGACAAAGGGAATGTTTTATAGCAAATAAGGTGTGGCAATGGGCACATGACCATGGGATCTGCTATTCCTACCATATACCACACCATCCAGAAGCCGCTGGGTGAAAAGGGCATGGCCTCTTGAAGGTTCACCCCAGGCACCAGATTGGAGAAGACACCCTGTGAAGACACCATCCTTCAGGATGAAGTATACGTCTTAAACCAACATCTCAGATATGGTGCTGTGTTCCCAACAGGTAGACCTCATGGGTTTGGGAATCAAAGGCCGAAGTAGGAGTGTTTCCACTCCTACTCACACCTGGTGACCCATGTGGAGAATGTGTGCTTTCTGCCCCTGCAACTTTAGGCTCTATGATCTAGACATCCTGGTTTTCAGAGTAGATATTCTCAGCAGGAAGCACAGTAAAAATTCCACTAAAATTAAGCTGAAGCCGTCACATATAATTTGGGATCTTCATGGCAGTAAACCGCAGGCACAGAAAGTCATCCCCATGGAGGTGGAGCCACTGCTGTAAAATACAGTCAGGGAGGAATATATTTGCCACTGGGACATCTCTTGGTATTCTCATGTCCAGTTTTAAATATAAATGTTAAAGTACCTACAAACAAACAAACAAATTCAAGAGCTCAGAAGCCTCGAGGATGAGAATCTGGGTCACTCCACTATGCAAGCCACCCAGACCAGTAGAAATGCTAGAAAAGGGGGAAGAAGCCTAGAAAAGGTAATGGAGGAAAGGGACGATGGGTATCAGTTACTGCCTTGGGACAAACAGCAGCAGGAACCAGCTAATCTCACTAACACTTCTTTTTCCAGTGTTGCTAAGGCTGTAATGGGGTATGGAGATTTGGGGGATGAGATGAATTTAAGTCTGATTCATTCCTTTACGTGTGCCAAGTACTCCATAATCAAGGTAGTGCACATATTATACGACCTAACTTTTCCAGATATTTCCAGTTTTCAAAGATCACACATCCTTTTAGGGATTAAAAAAAAAAAAAAAAAAGTCTGGATTTTCTTTTTGCTCAAACCCAGGAATTTGTCTTCTACCAAGCTGCCCTCCCCAAAAGTTCTAGATAATCTCTCTAAGAAATGCTTATGCATTTCACAAATCAGTCAGCCAGCTCCCTGGAGTCAGGCAGCTAGTTTGCGCTTTTTCAGTTGCCTCTTGGTATTTCAAGCATGGCTCCAATGGTGCTAATGTCACTCCTTCTGTAAAACTATATCTCTTAAGACTCCTCATGCCGCAGGTCACAGAAAACTCAGCTCAAACTGTCTTAGGCCGTAAACGGGATTTGTCAGCTTCTGTAACAGGAAGTCTATCTACAGGGAGGGTTTCAGGACTGATGAATCAGAATCAAGTACATATTTCTTGTTCTGTCTTCCTCTGCCTTCAGGGTGTTAGCTTCGTCCTATGTCTGACTCTCCTCCATGCCTGCTCCCCTTGACCCCCAAGGCCATGGAAGTCTGCCAGTAACAATAACATGTTTCCTCATTCTTTTTAAACAGGAAAGACAGTGTGTGACCCAGCATTCCAAAGAACAGTACCAAGATTCACCTTGACTGCTTGGCTTAAATTACATATCTGCTGTAGAATGAATGTTTGTGTCCCCACAAAGTTCATATTTTGAAACCTAATCTCCACTATAATGGTACTTGGAGGTGGTGCCTTTGGTAGGTGATTAGTTCATGAGGGGGGGAGCCCTCATGAGTGGGATTAGTGCCCTTATAGAAGAGACTGTGGAGAGCGCCCCCTCCCCCTTCTGCCATATGAAGACACAGCAAGAAGACTATCAGTGAACCAGAAAGTGGGCTCTCACCAAACATCAAATGTGCTGCTGTCTTGATCTTAGACTTTCTGGTCTCTGGAACTGTGAGAAATAAATTTCTGTTGTTTTTAGCCCACCCAGTCTATGGTATTCTGTAATAAAAACCCAGACCAATTAAGATAATACCCAACTTTGAACCAATGGATATGGTGAAGAAATAATATATCCTGGTAGGCTGAACCAACCAGGACCCACCTCTTGAGCTAGAATAGGTTCAACTTCACCTAAAGTGCACTGACTGTATTGAGGAGAAGTGAACAAAGATAAATCTGGGAATTGTTAGAAAGTGAAAATGGATGTTACATCAGAACCAAGAATGTTCACTAGAAGCACCTTTTTTCCCAACATGGACAAGGTCCTCCCCTTAACTCCCCATGGAGCTGAAGACTTAATAAGTATCAGAACACAGAAAATTTGCAAAGTAAAACCAAAAGAAATCTTAAATATGAATCCTAATAAGACTGCTGCTGGATTCCGTAGGCAGCCTGTACCGCAAAGAATGTCCTTTGTGCCAGTTCCTAAACTCTACTGTCCACACGTGTCCTTGGAAGTCTTGTGAAAATGCTGACCTGGATTGAGGCCCTAGATTCTGCAGTTCTAATGAGTTCCCAGGTGATGTTAAGATGCTGGTCTGAGTGACAGCTACTCTCCAGACCTGGTCCATCACCAAGGTGCTCACCTCTGATAGGAGGCACCCCCGAGTTTGCCTCTTCTCCTAATTTCTTTGAATTCCACTGCAAGATACACAAGTTCCTAAAATGACATGCCTGGCAGAATTTTAAGTTCACCTCCAGGAAAGACAAACTTTATATTATTATGAGAAAAGTTTAACTTCAAGTTGTTTCCAATCTTTCCCTCTGAGTATAACTATTGCTTTAGCAGGGCATATTCGAAAATGTCCTTAAAGCAGCTTTTCTAAAAACCAAGGTGTATATTTCCTTGATGATGAATTTAAACTTCTATAACTAAAAGAAAACCAAAAATTCCAAAAAAAAAAAAAAAAAGAATTAACTATGTGAGGTGATAGATATATTAATTATCTTGACCTTGGTGATCTTTCCACAATGTGTATGTATATCAGATTATCACACTGTACACTTTAAATCTATACAATGATATCTGTCAATTATTTCTCAGTAAAAATTTAAATTAAAAAAGTATAAAAGAATGCTACCAACTTTAAAAACTGTACAAACGAAAGCTTTAAAACATAGTTTTTCCAAATTTACAGCTTTCAAAAAATTTTAAATTATAGGATCTAATCTCAATAAGAATATATACATATGTGTGTGTGCCTTTATGTGTATCTATATAGGTAACATGGACACACACACACCTGCTTACTCGAACACATTATGCGTATGGTTCATGGCATGTTTACTTCTCCTGCTCTTTTTCTTTTTCTCCTTTGAGGCTTTGGGTGGCCCGGGAGTCTAAACAGTGTTTATAGTAACATTTCTATTTGGTATGCATCTCAATTCTAAACAACTAACTTTCCAACATTTCAAGCACAATTCACCTGCCTAGAGAAGACCGGCGCACAGGAAGAGAACCACACTCAAGGCAGCATGGCAGCGTGCATTACTCGGAGGCTCATAGAATGATCACTGAGGCATGGTAAGTGGAACATGTAACCAGATGTCCCCAGACGAAGTGAATTTGTGACAAATATTAGAATTCAGCAATATTAGTTCTTGGTCATTCTACTGACATTGCTTATTTAAAGCAAGCTTTTTGATACTTGGTTCTCTTGCACTCAAGATCATATTTAGTTGGCACCGGAGAAAAATACTTCTTAAGGAAGCACACATGGGGAGGGAATGGGCTTCAGAGGGAGAGCTTTCCATTGAATCTGGAGCCTGCAGAAATGCCTCTTCAGGCGTGGAGGGCACTTTATTCATGAGTCTCTCATAGTGGTTCTAGCTTTGTCTGCAATTAAAGGGCCAGAAGCTAGTTTAACATATAACTCAAGGCAATTGCAAAATATATTTCCCCTCTGTCTAAATAAATGAAATAATTTGTCCCATAATCACATTGGTCTCTGTGAGCTCTTGAAGTTTTATTAAGGTGTAACTCGTGAATCACACTACTACTTGTTTATTAAGCTTGAGTCTCATAGTACTTTTTAAAAATATGAAACCTAACTTTGTGTAACTTTAAAGAATGAAAAAGTCTGAAGATGTATCACTATGGGAATGGTAAGGTCCTAGCAGATCTCTCTCAATCTGAGCATGACCTTTGCAGCATCCATCATGTGTCAGATGAAGAGTCAAGAAGCCGACAGACAGGACGGCACAGCTCACGCACTATAAAGTTGGACTGTCTGGGTGTAAATCCTGACCTTGTCACCTGTTAGCTGGTTACAATGTCTTGGGAAATATGCCTCAAATATCTTACCTGTTTCCTCCACTAGAAAACAAGGAAAATTATAGCACCTTCGTAGGGATGTTGGTTAGAATAAATGAGGTAATAATTGTAAATCCCTTAACTCTCCCTATTGAGAGAAAGCACTCAATAAATATCAGAGATTGTTATCACCACAGTTGGGTGGTTCTCAGCTGGGGGAGGTTTCACTCCCCAGGGAACATTTGGCAATGTTAAGAGACACATTTGATCGTTAGGCCTGGAGGTGTGGCCACTACTGGCATCTAGTGCATGGGGGCCAGGGATGCTTCTAAACACCCCGCAATGCACAGGACAGCCGCATCACAACCCCCACCACAGAATTATCCAGCACAAATATCAATAGTGCCCAGGTTGAGAAACCATGCAGTAGCATAAAACACCTTGTACATCAAGCATATATCCCAGAAAGAAGTTACAATAAAGGGGTAAAAACCGGGACCACCTCTACTCTTAACCTCCTTCACCCTATTCTCTATATAGTAAGAAGCAGATCTTGCCTCTTTTAAGTATAATATAGAGAACAGTGTGTATATCGTAAGTGAACAACTCAGAATTTTCACAAACTAGACTCACCCATGTAACTAACACCTGGATCAAAAGTTTGTATATTAAGAAGACTGCAGTTATGACCTTCCCTAAATATACTCAGTTTTCTTGACCCGAAACATCATAGAACACTTTTTGTATTGTTTATATAGTTTATAAACATGGAATTATATATTAAGTATTTTTCTGACTGGATTTTTTGCTCAAATATCATAGTTTTGAGATCTACCCATATTATTGCCAAGTAGTTATAATTTGCTCAGTCTCACTGCTGTGTAATATTCCACTGCGTGAATGCACCAGACATTATAAGTATATCCATTCTACTCTTCAAAAGCATCCTGGCAGCTTTCACCTTGGGGCTATTTGAATAGCGCTGCCGTGTATATTCTAGTACACATATTTGTGTGTATAACTACATGAATTTCTGTTGGATATATGCAGGATAATCTTTTGAAACTAATAGAAAACCCAGTCATGACTTTCCATTACAGTGCGAATCAAATCCAGGGTCCTGTAAGTGGTCACACTTCCCAATTGGCCTAATTTAGCGCCAACTCGCGCCTGCGCATTTGACATTTGTCTTCACTCTCTAAAGGGTCCCGCTTTGGACAGTAAAGATGTCTATTGTCCTAATAGCATCTTACCTGATCTTCTCCACTTATTTTCCTGACTCTGTACCTAAGTATCTCCCACTGCTCTCTCTGCCTCAGCCACACTGCTCTCCGCTGGTGTCCCAAACACGTCACCCATTCATATTTATGACTCAATGCCTGTCATATATATTTGTTCCCCCACTCTGGGAATAGTTAGATCCTTTTCGTCTTTCAGTTCTGAGTTTAAATGTCACCTCCCTGGAGAAGCACTGCCTGACCAGGCTACGTATGTTCTTCATGTCCACCTCGCCCTCAAGTCTGCTATTCCTTCACAGCATTTATCACACGATGCAATTGTTTATTTGTGTGCATGAGCGTTTATATACTCTTTGAAGGGAAATATGTGGGATGAGGGACAGCAGACAGATTACTAAGGCTGTGAAGGCTGGAACCAGACAGCTACGTGGAAACCACAGCTCTGTCACCCACTATCTGCCAGTCACGGGCCAGTAACCTCTCTGTACCTCAGTTTCTGTACCTGTAACACGGGGAGAGCTCATTTAGTGCCCGCCTCATCATGTTGTGGGAAACATAATGAAAATCTAATAAAAGTTAATAAAAGAAACAGGCTTAGAACAGTGCCTAACGAACTCCAACCTCTGTTTACTTTTTTTACTATTTATTTATTTACTTATTTTTTTGGCTGCATTGGGTCTGGCTGCGGCACGTGGGCTCTTCACTGCGGTGCGCACTCTTCTCTCTAGTTGTGGTGTGCAGGCTCCAGAGCGCAAGGGCTCTGCAGTTTGTGGCACGCGGGCTCTCTAGTTGAGGTGCGCGAGCTCAGAAGTTGTGGCGTGCAGGCGTAGCTGCCCCGCGGCAGGTGGGATCTTTAGTTCCTTGACCAGGGATGGAACCCGCGTCCCTTGCACTGGAAGGTGGATTCTTTACCACTGGACCACCGGGGAAGTCCCCTGTGTTTTTTATTATTATCATCATCCTATTATTATTATCGTCATCTAATTCACCAAGGTCACTGCGTCACTAAGAGGCAAAGCAGGCACCCAAGCTTGGCATTCACTGATCCCCAACATCTTTCTACCCTCTACTACTTAAGGGTCCCCACTCTGGAAGGGACATACCTGTGTTTTTACTGTAGTGTGGTTCTAGGAAAACACAAGACTATCTTGAGTCACCTAAAAATGTCCGTTGGCTGACGTTGGACACGGGAATAAAGACAATGCAGACAGAAGGTTAAGCATCCAATTCACAAACAAAACCTGTTGTTTCTACCTGAAAAAAAAATTATTACTTCTCACCTACTCCTCCAGTGATCTCTAGACTCAGACATGAGCATCTGTCTCCTAGACCGATGCCAAAGACTCTTCTCCCTGCTTCTCCCCACCCCAGTCCATTTTCTGCATAGATTTAAACTTCTAAAATGTCATGATAAGGTCTATCACTCCAGGGCTCCAACCCTCAGATGGCTTCTTCCACCCCCCCAAACAATACGGTCCAAAGTCTTCGCCACGGCTCACCAGGTCTGCATGCTCTTCGGTTTTTCATCTCCTGCTCTCCCAGCCCTGACTCTACTCCAGCTCTTTGATGGTCCACGAACAAGCCAGCAGTGCTCCCCAGAAGGCTCTGCTTATGTAGTTCCTTATCTTCTCTAGATACGCATCTGGCTTGATGTCTGTCATGTCAGGTTTCTGCTCAACCATCACCTCACAAAGGTCTTCCCCAGCCACGCTTCCTAAAATAGCACCCCTTACCCTATGGTCCCTTCCCCCTGCTTCTTCTTCTTTCTAGCCTCTACCACATGAAAATTTATCTATGTATTTGGTTTTCATTGGTCCATTTCTACCACTAGAATATAAACTCCATGAAAATAGGCACTTTATTTTCTTCTCTACTGAACAGAACACCAGCTGGCATGAACTGGGTACAACTTAACAGGAATAGAGTCACTAATTATACTAGTATCAATAACACCCATCACACTGAACTTATTTCAGCACATTTTGTTGGTGGGCCGCTATGCTAGGTGCTTTTCCTGCATGATCTAATTTAATGCCGCTATTGAATTAGTGCTACAACTATCCCTATTTTACAAACAAAGAAACAGAATGAGAAAGTTCAGTCGATCTGCTCCAGTAACACAGCTAGTAATGAACAGCCTGGGAATTCATTCACCTCATTGCGGGACTCAAGAACCCTTCATTATGACACTCTAGGAAGCAGCAATGATAATCTCCAGTTAATTCCATATTTTCCTGAGGACCAATTACAAAGGTCAGCGATGAAACAGGAGTAGTTATGAAAGCATATCTGACCCCCGTTTTCTCCTTTACTTCGGAGTAAAATTGCTAGTCGCCAGAAGGTGGGCAGAGACTTGAAGTTTCATGCCATACTAAGTATCAGAATGAAGGGGATTTGAATGTAGCAGAGGGGGCAAAATTCAGAATTCACAGCATAAGAGACTCTCACTTTCAGAAAGAGCCTTGAATTTATCTCCATTTTAATGTCTTTCCACATTTTAAAATATTAGTTGAAAAGGGGGATTTCAGAGGGCAATGTAGCCAAAGTAAACATTCAACACGCTGTTCTACTAGAATTTTATTATACTCAAGTTCGCAGGCGCCTGTGCTGCTGCCTGCCCTGTGACTGGTGAATCAGTGGTTGTGTCTGAAAAAAGAAGACAAATAGAACGGAAAAAATATCCATTTCTCTGTCTGTGTGTGTGTATTTTAAAAGGCAGTACAGTTGCATCATGCACTTATGACAACAAAGTGGTAAAAAAAAAAAAAGCTTGGTTTAAGTATTGAATTAACTTCATTTTTTATACCACCGTGACACAGTTTTTTTTTTTCTTTTTTGTACAGCAGACATTTATATTTTCATATTGTCATGGAGACTGAATGTGATTCAAATGATTCTGTGCACTATTATGGAATAATTTGTCTTCTGTGAAGTCATTTTTTTTAGTGATACATTCTGTGGACGGAACAGATTAAAGAAGCAAGCTAGAGAGGGTATATTTATGCAACGTGACAAGTATATACACAAAGAAGGATGATGTAATAATGTATGTAATTTAGAGGTTCTGGCAAGTATATGGGTGGTAAGCCATGACTACAGTTGGCTCTCAAAAGTGGGGCTGCTTTGCTCCTGGGGAAATATCTTATTTATGTTTTTCTTAAGAAACACTGGTGTTAAGATAGGATTCGTTCAAGGCTACTAATTCCTAATCTTCTGGCTTTGCAAGAAATAAAGACATGCAAGCGGGTGCTTAATTCCTCCACCTGTCAATGTGGATTTGTTTATAAAATGCAAATTTTCTTCTCTGAAGAAGAAAACGATGAAGCCAACGAAGCAAGCAGTACCTCTCTCCATCACCCCACTGACAGATCTCTCTAGCACTGTCAAAATCCCCCCGCTTTGACCTCCCAGTTTATACTTGGGAGGAGCAAGACCATTCCAGTTGCTGGGAGTAAGTAGCAGATGGCATGACCCTAACAGAGCCCATTTTGGGGACGCACTCAAATACAAACTTGGATTAAAGTAGTGGAATGCCTCTGTTTTTCTGAAATTGTTTCATTTAGAAAGTAAATTTTTATTCTGGAATAATTTTAGATTTATAGAAAAGCTGAAGATATAACACAGAGGGATCTTGCCCAGTTTTCTGTATAGTAATCATGTTACTGTGAAATTTGTCAACATGAAGAAATGAACACTGGTACATGACTATTAATTAAACTCAGACTTTACTTGGGTTTCACCAGTTTTTCCATTTATGGTCTCTTTCTGTCCCAGGATCTAATCCAAGATACCTTATTACACGTATAAACTCTTTTATTTCTTTAAATGGGGGCAGCGAACGTGGTAGGGTGCAAAGTCCACCAGATTTGACATCCAGGACTAGTATCACTAAGAAGCTGGGTGACCTTAAGCTATTTAACCCTGCTGAGCTTCCAAACTCCCTACACGCTCATTCTATGCAAAACGAGGACCAGCCACGGAGTCTATCAGCCAGAGAAGGATACTCCTTGGCACAGCTGCTTTTCCTTGACCTGAAAGCATTCATGCCACTAAGGCAACTCCAAAGAAAAGTAACTGCATAAACCTTCCTTGCTGGCCCCCATTTGCATTTGTCAAACTTGAAAGGACTCTGCCATTCTGGAAAGAATAAAGGAGAAAACTACCAATCTATCAAGCTCTAGAAAAAAGGATGCTGCAGCATGGGAAAACAAGGGCAGCTAATCATTCACAAGTCTTCAGCTCTGAGGGAATCTGCCTTTGAGCTGAGATTCTCAAATGGCCTTGAGGCAGAAAGGAAGGGGGTGGGGGGGATCCCGCCTGGAGGAGATGCCTGGCACATCAAACCTTTTAGCTACTGTGTCTCTCCCTGCATCCATCCCCCTACACCCACTGGCCTGGCCCCTGCCTTTCCCTTGCTGCCCGCTCTGTTCCTGCCTTTTACAGGGTCCCTCTCGCAGCAGGACACCAATCCAGCAAGCTTGCAAAGGCCAAACAAAACCGGGACTCACAAATATGTAACTGTTTTCCTTAGCTCGTGGCATAAATCAAAAAAAAAAAAAAAAAAAAAGAAAAAAGAAAAAAAAATTCTGTTAGCACAGGGCTCAGGAGTGTTTATTTTTTTGCCAGCTGCAACATGCTACCCTCACAGGGGATCACCTAAAACCAGCTATGGTTTGGGTTGGAGGGGGCTGTCAAACTTAAGCTGCGGGCTTGGCCTCTCTCAATGAATTACGACCTTGTCAAGAATCTATTTTTTTAAATCAATGCAGGTTTTCTATCAAATCAAATACCTGCACACTAAATTATATTTTTGGTGCCAGGCTGGCTCTCCAATTTTTTTTCCCTTTACTAGTTTTTTCCAGCCTCCTCTCCCAACCCTCCCCCTTCTCCCTACCGTGATACAGACAGTTTTTGTCTGTAAGAAGAAATTGAAAAGTAAGCCCTACGTTTGGGGGGAGAGAGGGACTGTCCTCTGTCAACCTATGTGCTGTAATCTATCTCAGTCAGTGGCTTCAATGACAAAAGTGCTCCTATAAACCAATAGTCAAGGGGGACATCCCTTGGAGCCACCCATCCAGTAGCAGTGAAGACATTTGCTTTGGGAAGGAAAATTTTTTTTCTTTTTCTTTTAAAAAAAATTTTGGTGGTGGTGGACATGGGATGGGGGTTGGGGAGGCTTCTAATACGGGTGTTGGGATAAAGAGTTAAATTTTTAGATCATCTTTTAAATACGCTTTTGAGACATCCCTTCCCATTTGATGTGACTTGACAAATACGAATACATTTTAGAGCATCAAAGAATTTTTCTTTATTCCTTTCTCCTTACCTCCCTTCCTTCCTCTCTCTCCTTCTATCCTTTCTTCCTTTTGATCTTCAATTATTTCTTTTGAACAAACGGAGAGGGTATTCTGCCCTCAAATCTGTTCTTCCTAGTGGGTTAGATATCTACTTTTAGAAGTGAATTTGTCTCCTAAACTGGCAGCTTAGCAGAGATGATATTAGGGCAGGCACTGTCTGCCCTTAGGACTCCTGGTGAAGCCAGCAGAGGCGTCAAGTACCTCTCGTGGAACTGTGGCAAGGGTAATTTTTCAAAAACGGCAATCTCCGTGTATCAATATCTACTTAGGGCAAAGCCACGGAGGCATACAGCTCAGAGCTGGCACCAAAGGGGCCCCTTCACATGGCCCGGAAGTCTTTATTTGGTGGTTTTTCAATTAAATGCCACATATACTTCAGGGCATATGTAAAGAACCCTCAGATGAATTACAAATTGTTTTCAGTAGCAACTGGGATGGATAAAACGCAGACAAGGAAATCCCAACCAGCTGCGTTTGAGTCTTCAGAACCCAAATCAAATATTTTCTGATTGGACTCTGGACATTTTTGATAGGCTGCTATAGTGCCAATACCATCTTCACTGCACGCTTGAATGGCTGGTTTGGCAGAAATTTCTCTCCTCTTATCTTCCCCACCTTATTCAGCTGTAAGCCACCTCGCTAAGTGTAGCCTTTACTGAGGCAGGCATGCTTAAAAGTTTCTAGGGCAGGCAATCTTGGTTGTGAGTTATTTTCCTCGCTTGAGAAATTCAAGGTAGAAAGACATACCAAGAATCATCTTGGATGGGGAAAAGAGAGGAAGACAATCATTCACAAACTGAAGTCAAAAAGCTAAGACACAGAGGCACACAGATAGAAGCCTAGGTACGCTGGGGCTCATCTGCTTTGACAAACATTCGTAATTCAATTGGATAAATATTTCACTAAATTCTCACTAGGCTGAAGTTTCTGGGCTAGCTGTTATAGGGTACGAATATGAATAGGACACATTTCCTAACTGGAGAAAGCTTATAGTCTAAAAGGAGAGGGAGGAACTTAAACCACCAATGATAATATACAATAAACAGAAGCAAATGATGAGCGGACAGATTACTTTTGAAATTCGGCATCAGTTTACTTCATCCCAATGTTTTTTTGAGAAAATCATCCTCATTACCCCTGGCATCCTTAGTCCATCTGACTTGGATGGAATTGATCTTGAGCTCAGTTTCAGGGATGGGCCCTGATTGGTCTAAGCTAATGAATGGATCCCATCCTCCTGGTTTCAGTGGCTGGATCAGAGATGGGATTAACCCCTTCTTCTCACTAATGAGAACAGAGTGTATGTACACGGACTACAGCCCAGATCCAAGAGGAAGAGGTCTGGAGTTTGCTTCATATAAAGTCAAAGACCAATAATCCAAGAAATTTAAAGAGTAACGCCTGTGAAGCGCTTAGCTCAGGTCTAGGCAATTAGTAAGAGATAAATGAATATTAGCCAGGAAAACACATATAATTTTCTCACAGTCAGCAGGACTTGGAGATCTTGATTGCTTCGGGGAGGCCAGAATGGAAAAATTAAAAGTAAATCTTAGGGATTTTTTTGTTGCTGTTTTCAGTGTTGTTTTTGTTTTTATTAGGTTAATTGAATCATGTTCTACCCAGGCATCTATGACAGAGAAAATACAAGTGAACATTCATCCTATAAGTACAGCAAATTCTTTAGCTAATAAAGGCAGGCATTGTATCTAAGAAGTTTCATTTCATTAGAGGTGACACTGGACACTAAATTCCCTCATTCTACAGTTTTTGCCTAGGGTCATCCTCACGCTAGTTCTAAGCAGGAAACTGCCGCAAAGCACTCCTTGGACTAGGTCATTTCTGTAGTCTCATCTGGGCTTTGGATTTCTGGTATTTCTAGGCGGAACAAATCTCTCTTTAGAAACTAACTAGGGAAGAAGACAGTAACCTGGGATAACTCCTTCTTCCGGTGGGATTTCAAATCCCTGGAAATTATGGGGACACAGGTGGACGGCACTGCTTTTACCTCAAATGAAAGAATAACTCGAGTCTGCTCATAATTACCCACATCTTATTTCCACTTGGGAGCTGGCGCTTTTGAACCACCACGAATACACGCGTCACACAGTCGTGTGTTATTTCCATTCTGGGACTTTCATTGAAGAGGAAAAAAATGTATCGCTGACTTTTGGCTCCTTGGCACCAAGAGCAAGGCAGTGAAGATAAACTTAATTTTATTATAATCATTATTAAATAAAGATTTGGGAAAACAGAAAGGGCATATTTGTGATAGAAATTATAAGAAATTTATGTAAATAACCATGAAGATTTTATACATCCCTTAGGCTCCAACGAATATTCCAAATCCTTACTGCCCCTTTGGAAACATGATTTTTTTTTTTTTCTTTTCTGAGGACTTATCAATTCTGGGGTTCCCATTAAATTGAGTCTAAACTGAAAAAGTGCTTTCAAGATGAGAAGCTGGCTTTAATAATCAAAATATTTGCTTACAATGGGATGCTCTTTCCTTTCAAGAACTAGGCTTTTAAATTCCAAGGTTATGGTTTTGTTTTTATTGCAGTGCTTAACCAATTCACGTTCTCCTACCGTCTCTGGTAGCTAAGGTACTTTATCTCCTGTTCACAAAGCAGTGTGTCAACATAGTACAGTGGAAAGAATACACGGTCTGAAGTCAGGGGTTTGAGTTCAAATCCCTCTCCTCTTCCAATCTACTGTCAGTGTGAAGCAAGTTGCACTACCTCGCTGACCCTCAATGTCTCTCTGTAAAGTATTAATACAAATCATTTTCATCATGCCTGCCTCAAAAAGTTGTTATAAATACCAAAGGAGAAAATTCATAAGAAGAAGAATTGCAAATTTAGATTAAGGGCCTGGCACTTGGTTTAAAGGTAGAACTATAAAAAATCAAGACCAAACAGCAGACTAGAGGGGGAAAGAGCTAAATAGTATAATGTGATAAGTGCTTGGATGGAGGAAAGGAAAGATTTTAGAAAAGCACAAAAGTAGGACATCAAAAGCACAACAGGAGGTAAAGGAAGACAGAGAAGGCCAGGCTCGAGCTGAAATCTGAAGCTTCCTCCACCACCTCATCAGAAATTCCAGGTAATCAGTAATGAGTGACCCCACTGCATGATTCTTCTAGTGCAAAAGCCAACGTGCTTCATTAATTACCCACACAGCCCTGGCCAAATCTCCCCCACCCCACCTACCTACCAGTTAAGCATTCAGCGCTCTATTCTGGGCAATGGGGAAGTTCTTTTAAGTGCAGGGAAATTGCCAAGATGCAATTTGAAGTCCGAGTGAGTAAAACAGGTCATGTTTCTTCTCTCTTTTGTAAAAGCACACTTCTGTGTCCTTAATTCTTCTGCCATTTTACATTAGAGCATGGATACCTAGCATCCAGAAGGTATTTGACTTCAGACCTTTGTGGCTTTAGGTTACTCTCCACATTCAGACTACATACAGTCCACCTGCACTGGCCTCCAAGATGAAAGATGACTCTGGAGATAACATATTCACATGAAAACAAAGTGACAGAAGACCGGGAGGGGTGAGGGGGGACAAGCTCATCTGTATAAATGCAGCTGTTGAGATATGTCATGTTTAAATGTATATTTTTTTTGTACAAATTATTCAGTTGCTTATTATATACTGGGATTTATTTGCAATAATACAGAATCATCAGATCATTGCTATTTCTCCACTCCATCTCCTGTGTGAGTTACTTTATAAAACGCACTAAGGGAAAAAGAAAAAAAAAAAATCCTCTTTCCCACCCAAGTTGTGAGGGTCATTTGTTTATTTTGCCTGTTACTAATATCAACTTTATGGCACATTTTTTGCCTGCTTTAAAAAAAAAAAAAAAGTGGCCTGTGTGGATCTATTCAGTATATTATTTATAGTGTTGTAGCCAGATCTCTTTAGGATAAAAATGTAAAAACTTTCTGTAAAAATTCCTTATTTTAAGTAAAAATTACTAATTTCTCCCCAACTTAAATCAGCTCTTACTTGGCTCCGTAACTACCAAACTTTGAAAACCGCCCTGACGCTTATCAATAGACCAGTCTTCGACATGCGTTTTAGTCATACTTCGTATCCAATCTTGCAATTGCAGAATGACTTCTTTCCCTGTCTGGCTAATTAACTGATACGACACTAATCCTTTGCACATCTGGTACTAAATGTTTGCTCACATGGGCTCCCCAGTGAGGAAGTGTGGCCAAACGGCAACGTAGCGTGTGCTTGATTTCACTTTAAAATCTTCACTCTCTGGAATTAAAATCTTGAGATTAAACATCTGGATTTCAATGGCGTCCCCAGGGACTGAGACTTATAGTTCTATAGAACGCATATTGCACATAATATAGGCTTGTTATTTCTACATTAGCAGTGCTCCAGCCGGTGCCCGCCGTTAGCTTGTCAGTCTCCTGACACATCATTAATAAACAGGTAATTTCATAACTGATTTCCACCTAGTGTCATGTTGAAAACCACCTGGGTTTTCATTTTCACTAACATTAAAGGGATAAGCTAGAGGGAGGCCGTTATTATTAAACTGGGACTAATTTAATTGAATAATGGATCGAATCAGCAAAAACAAATGCATATGCAGGAGGATAAAAGAAATTTCCAGGCCAACGGATAGGTCTGGATCCACTAATGAAAATGGGACTGTTCCTTCCCCTTCCTCTCACCAAACGTACACATTAGGAATTATTCCGAAACTATGCCCACTGCCTCCAGGAAATTTCCAAAAAACACCAAGGAAGCAGCCATTAGGGGGAAATCTATACTTTTAAAACTGTGACTTGTGAAATTAGGTCTATGACATGCTTATGTATTCACTGAATTTTAAATTAATACCGCATGTTATAGGCCAGTAAAGATTAAAAACATACTCACCAAGGTAGGCCATTGTCACAGTTGGCCTATAGATCTGGCTAAATGTGTAGTGACAGATAATAACATGGTTAAATGTAATTGGAAATGATCACTTCGATATAATCCACACCTTGGCCTATGCTGGGCATTGTTGTTGTTTTTTTTTGAATTCTGATGTTACCATCTTATCAGCAGCATTCCTACTGCATTGGGAAGTAGCTAAGAATTGCTATGGCCTACATTCATAGCAGCAGAAAGAGGTCTATCTAGTGGTTTCTACGGTGCCTCTCAGTCTTGTGATGTACTTCTGGAGGAATTTTTAACTTGCTTCATGAACCAAGGCTAATAATTTAATATCTTGATCTATGACTTCTGCTCATGTGAAGTTTCAGTCACAACATGGAGCCCAAAGAATGTATTATTATGGCATATGCTAAGTTCTTCCCATTTGTTATTTAGCAGACTGGAGGAAAAAGCTGTATGCCATCTACTTCTCTTTGACCTTCCCTTCCATTTTCGACCCCATAATGATCTGTTTTCCTTCTTCCCATGAAGTATTTTAAAGAACAGATTACAAAATCTACTCTTAGTGGGTCAGGAAAGATCCTGAGTAGAAACGGGGAGATGAAGAAATCTGATGCCGAAATTTCCTTAGTTGTGTGTTTTCACAATCAAATTTGTAAGAAATGATTCAGTTTATGTATAAACACTGAATCTCGCTGGTCATTCAATACAATCTAATGTATGTAGTGAGGAATGTGAACATAGCTATTATATCATTTCTATTCCAGAGTTGAAAAAAACCAGAGGAACAATAAAGATAATTATCTGAAGTCAGTAATTGCCTAAATTCTGTCACAGAGGTTATGGTGGAGTCAGGATTAGAACTTGAATGCTTCCAAAAGAAAAATAATATCATACCAACACGTAACACTATCTGAACTAGTCCTCCTCCTTCATCAACCTTATCATCTAAAGGCCTTCTTGAGCCACACAGGTCTTTACAGCTGTTGTGAAGGTCTTTTGTTCACAGTCAAAATAATATAAACCATTAAATGATAAACTAGTGAAAGGAATCAACATTCCAGACACTTATAAGATCCACCCAAATATGTACCAAACTAAGTTAAGCCTTTCCCTGGACTATTGATTCTCGACTGCTACTGATTTTGCACCCCAGACCAGCAGACACCTGTCAATGTCTGGACACATTTTTAGATGGCACAAATAGGCGGGTGGAGGGATGCTGCTGCTATCTCGGGGTCGAGGCCAGAGATGCTGTAAACATCCTCCAGTGCCCAGGACAGCCCCCCACAACAGAACACTATCTAGCCCCCCATATCGGTAGTGCCAAGAAAGAGAAGCCCTGGCAGAGACTATCTGCTAAAAGCACTGACAAAGCTACCAGCTTGCGAGAGCCTAACAACCAGAAAGGTTTCTATAGAGCATGTATATTTCATCTAAGCCCCACATTGTTCCGTTCCCAGAGCAAAACGTTACGCTCTTCAACATCTCCAGGGAAGCTAGAAGCATAAAGCTTTGGGTGAAATGTAAATTTCTTAAAATATTTATCCGTCCATAAGTGGCTACATTTTTGACATTATTATAGGGTTTCTCAGTGTTCCATTTTATTAAAAAATATTTACTTGGTTTCTAAGATTACTGCTTTTCTGACCACAGAAAATTCAATTACTGAAAACTGCAGCTATCAAATTGGTCGAAAATAAATAGCCTTTTATCCAAAGCTGGCAAAGACTGGTTCACTTTTAATATGTAGCCATTTAAAAAAAAAATAAAAATAAGGAAACATTTCCATTGCAAGCTGATGGACTGCAGAGTCAGAAGCCAAACAGTCTTTTGCATCATCAGGTTTTATTTAAAATAGGATGAGAGAGGAATGGGGGCAGTTTAAAAAAATAAGTCATCAGAAGAGTAATCTACCATTATTTTTCCCTTTTGTTTTACAGGACAGAAGAAATGTGAGCCCTTTTGCCAGTGGAAATCACTTTCTCCTGCTTTCTCTCTCTCCCTCCTTTGAAATTTTTAGCAATATACAGGAAATGTGGTAAGTGAGATCTACAAACGTGGGCTTCCAATATCAAGGCTAATTATCTGTGAGGCAATGGGCATGGCAGCAGCATTGCCAGGGAACCACAAAGGAAGCTGGGATGCCTAGATCTTTCTCTCATTTGCTTCTCATTTGCATTTTAATCTCCTATACACCTCTTTTTTCATTTCTAAAAAGAACACTTGTCCATGTCTCCTCAGTGAAAACCAATCAACCCACAAGAAAAGTAACTGAGAAGTCAGTAGATCCACAGTGTGAATAAAAGCACGGGGATTACCCCCCCTGTGGATTCTATATAACAATGTTTCCGTCTCCAAATTGCTGCTCTCTCACCACTGAGCATGCATCTAGGCTATCTCTCACTTGAGTGAGATTGATCTACACACAACTGGAGCTAACTTTTACATTAGGATAAGCTGAATATCATGGGGAATTCGATGCCACTGAGAAAATCGATAATGCTTATGTCAGTGATTCAGGGCATCACTCATCCCCTTTCAAATGAATTTTGGAGAATTATTGAGGTTGTATGTTAGAAGAAGCTCTTGACAGACGGGAATCAGGAGACCTAGGTTTGCTTGTTGTTCTGCTATTAATCAGTTGGGTGCACTTCAACAAGTGGTTAGATCTCATTGGGTCACAGTTCCTTTATCTGTAAAAGGAAGTGGTTGGAAGAAGTGCCTAAGGCCATTTCTACTTTTATAATTCTTTGTCTGTTTGGCTAAGTTTTGATTCTGCTTACCCAGTACAGTATGAGCTTTGGGCTAAAGACACAGCACCACCAGAATGAGCATCGCTGCTTCAAATCTGAGATTCTGCCTTTGTGCAAACGTTACTTCCCATGGTGATAATGTGAGAATCTTCTGTGCCCACTGATTTTCACAAGAAGTGCTCCCTAAAATGAAAGTGTCAGTGATGATGGGTGATGATAATCACACTTGGAAACTGAGATTGCCATTGTACTGAAGAGTCATGCACGACGTGCACTTAAATGGGATCAGTGCCGGCATCTGCTCTGCCCTTCTCTCTCCCTCTCTCTGTCTCTCTCTCTGTCTCTCTCTCTCTCTCTCTCTCTCTCTCTCTCTCTCTCTCACACACACACACACACACACACACACACACAAACACACACCCCATCCTGAAATGACTCTTCTTCTTGGAGGGTGGGAGGGGATTGGCAAAAAAGGTTTGACCACAGTAAATGTATGGTGTCCGTGACAAAGCACACGATACCTAGAGAAGACAGAACAACCGCTGTGCAGTGGTCAGAAGTGGGGCTGAGTAGGGAAAGGCTGACTCTTCATGAAGAAGGAGTTCCCTAAAAAAGTAAAAAGAAAACATAGCCGCTCCCTCAGTGTTTTCTCATCTCCCTTGGTTAGGAGAGAACCACAGGCTCCCAGTTTTTACTGTTTGGTTTTGTGGTCTTACTGAGGGCTAACGTGACGACAGACAATAATGGTTCTGGGGCCTCCCATTTTGAAAATTCTTTACTGTTTTCCTTAATCCTACTTACTATATTATAGTTGTGGGTGCCGGATAAAAGGGATAAAAGGAACCACTTCTCGCAGCTAATCCCACCTGTTTGAACCTTTCTCAGTTTCTTATAGAGTAGATCTGGAAAGGCCAGAGTGGGAACTTCTTTTGACAAGTCAGAAGGACGAGCAGGGAACACAGCACTTTCTGGGAATTCAGCGTGAGTGGAGAGAATGATGCTTTTATGGATTTTTTAAAAAAATTAAATGTGATCTAAAACATATCTCCACCAAGGCAGAGTGATTCCACTGTCATTGGTTGTCTATTCCAGCCCATCAGTTTAAGATCAGGGGCCGATATCTTCCCGTCAAAGGGCAAAGGGCATCAAAGGGTGGAATTTAAAACATCTTTAAAGAGCACAGGGTCATCGTATCTTTGTTAACAGCTTCTGTTAGCAGAACTGCCAATGTGTGCCCTGTGCTTCTGGGAGGGCAACTGTAGCTGATGACGGACAGTTCCATGATGACGGGACCTGACAGCAGAATCACCCATCAACGCAGGACTTCTGAAAGGATGAAAGGAGGTGGGGAGGGGGATGATGCTCCATATTCAATAACCTTTTAGCTCCAAACCAATGAGGAGCTGCAACTCCTACCTGGTGATCATGATTATAATGCTGTCACCACAAAGTTTTAAAGTTAAGGTCTGATTTAAACTTTTACTATGATTTGACAGGCATAGCAAAACTCTAAAGCAACAGGCAGATTAGGAAAGTAGGGGAGGAAGGTTAAGTGTTTGTCAAAGTAGTGCAGTTAAAGGAAGAAAATACTTCCAACCTAAGTCTTTATTCACTAGAAAGCAAAATTACAAAAATGTCAGAAATGTCAGATTGGTGGATAGGATTAACTGATGAATAGATGAAACGTGGCCTTAAACCAGGGTAGACATAGGCAAAGCACAGATTATTTTTAGGGCAGTGAAACACTCTATGATACTATAATGATGGATATATATTATTACACTTTTGTCCAAACCCAGGGGATGCACCGTCAAGCGTGAACTCTAGGTAAACTAGACTTCCAGGTAAACTGGACTTTGACTGATTCTGATGTGTTAGTGTAGGTTCATCTAATGTAACAAACGTACCACTGTGGTGGGGGATATGAATAAAGGGAGAGGCTATTCATGTGCAAAGGTGGAGGGTACATGGGAAACCTCTGTACCTTCCTCTCAATTTTAACTGCTCTAAAAAAAAAAAAAAAGTTACAAAAAATCAGACTATCTGACCGCATCATTTAGACAAAACCCAGACATTTAGAAACAGGTACATAACGCCCATCTTGTGAAACTTTGTTTACGTCTTGGGTGTACACTGGCAAATCCAAGTAGAAACTTCAGGCTGTAGAGGGGAAAACATGTGGATGGTAAACTGAAAAGTACCACATTAATTTAAATCACGAGAAAAAAAAGAAAAGAACGATATTCTTCATTGTGCTTTGAATAAGTAAACATAGACTTTGCATGAATAATGGAAAGAAAATCTCTTTCCATTTTAAGAGTGACTATACTAGTTTTTGGCAATTAATTACACTTAAAAACATGGAGCTCAGTTTGACAAATTCATTGGTCATGTACTATGTGTCAAGCATGAAGTCTGTAGGGACTGGAATTCAAAGATAAATGAGACCTGTCCTCAAAGAAGGTTTCCTCTTTTATGAATGCCAATTGTATCGTTCTAATTATTCTTCTGTCTCTTTTCACAAATGGAGTAATTACTGAACAGGAAAATTAAACAATCACACAGGAGACGCATTTAACTTTTCTTTTTGGAAATGAAAGATTTAGGGTTACAGAAGGAAAATATAAAACCATATTTTCATCTGTTTTATTGCCATTAAAAATGTTTTTGCATCTTTGTTGAAAAAGGTTTAAATACCATGTACCCAAGACTAGGGAAAACCGTATGGGCACAGTCAGCTGTTGAGTACGCATGGCAATAAGCAGGGAGTTCCAAAGACAGACAAATACGTTGCTTGAACATACATGGCAGGGAAAAAGCTTGAAAACTCCCACTCTAATCTACTGCCGATATGATTTCCAAGTTCATCTGGTGGCTGGTTAACGAAATCCAACCGCTGCACGTTTGAGGCATAATTATGTGGAAGTAGAAAGAAAGTCTGTAATTTATACCGGTGCCTACCCTGTGTTAGCGTCCAAGAGACCTGACCCTTTCCCCAGCCTCCCTCTGACCAAGCCAACTCCACTCACTCCCCAGTCAGACGGGAAGCTACAGGTTCCACTGGAAACATGGTTTATGGATAATGTATCTATAATGGACTCTCCACTCAAAACCAATAACGCAGTAGCATAGCCATCAGTAATCAGTCTATAAAATCTGCAGTTACCTTCTTTTTTTTCTCACAGGGGGCAGGAAGCTAATGGATTTGAAACTGCAGAAGCGGACCACAGACCTTTTTAATAAATGAAAATAAAATTGAGTCTAGGTTTATGTTGATCTATAGAACTGTGAGTCCCAGAGTCCTCCCACCGTTCCCCCAGGGTTGATTCCTAGCCTAAGCCACCCAACATTTATAGCTGATAAGTGTCTACTAAAGGGTAATAAAATACAGTGTGTGTAGTTGTAGAGAATGTAACTTATCACTTTCATCAAAAGCTCCCTGAAAATGTGTTTATCTAAAAGGCTTGTATGTTTGTGTATATTTCAAATATCTCTGCCTTACATTGAGCTCCTTGGGCATTTAAAAGCTATTCCTTGAAAAGGCTCCTTTGGAAACTGTTTAGCTGTGGGTTAATGGTTACATTTTCTTGGGTTGGAGATATCCTCCAGGTTACAGAATTCATACAAATATATACAAATGAGACATTGACTATTGCCCAATTTTATTTTCTCACTAAATCAAGGTAAAGATTTAAAGCCCAATTCACAAAGGAAAAAAAAAATTATGTGGGTGTGAGGTGATTTTTAACTCCAGCACAACTGATGCTGGGAACTTTCCAAGTATGCAGCTGCCTAGCAGGAAAAGAAAAGTTTGAGATGTTGAGACAAGGTTTAGGACGCTCTGGTAATAGCTGTGGAATATGACTGCATGTCCTGTTAAAAGCTACCTGGGCTGCAGACGGTTAACAGGTGGGATATGGATGGTCTTACCTGAAAATGATTCTAGATCACTCAAGAAACATAAAAAACAGATTTCTTTTTTCAATCAAACACTGTTGGAGTTATAACTGCCCCCATGACACACTGAGGTTTTCCTTAAGGAAGGTGCTCACTAAGTGTCAATGATGGAACAGTTGTTAAGGAAGTCGGAAGGTAATATATTTTCTATGTATGTGTTGTCTGCCTGGAGGGACGGATGGGTCCATGTATACTTGAGACCATCCACAGAATAAGGAATGCAAAATCTTGCACAATGTGAGTAGATTCACGGTCAGAAAACGAGCGGTCTAATGTGTCTCCAGGTGCCCGATAGCCAGATTATCGGGCCATTTCCAGAGAATCCGCTATTTCCCCGTGACAGTTTTATGAATGGCTTTTGATGTGGTGTCGGGGAAAAGCCCCAATGCTGACTGTTTTCTCCCAAACACACAGTCACGGGGCTCACCACGCAGCTGTGCTCCTTCTGACGCAACTTGTTAGTCGCAGTTTATTCTTGATTTTCTTTCTTGAGAGAGTTTGGAAAATCCATTCCTCCAGCTAACACGGTGGCTTCTACTTCTGGGCTGAAGCAACCTAGGACACCAGGAATGCAGGTCTGGCGGTGGCACAGATCTGAAAGGCTTCCTGTCTAAAAGGCTTTTCTTTTTGGCCCAGTGTGAGGAGAGATCTTGACGAATGAGTTGCGGCCACTCTTATTTGGTGCACGAAGAGTCTCCTCCTGGCAGGGTGAAGCAATTACTGTCTTCATCCTCCAATTTGTCTCTCACAGTGTATGAAAGAGTGTGGCGTTTGTGATGGATACTCAATAAGTAACTGTTTATCTTCTCTGATAATTCAACCTCCTCTCAAATTCCATAAGCTAAGAAAGATGGCTGTTTGAAATTTTAAGTTTTAGTTTTCTAGATCAGTAATCTGTAATATTCTAATTAGCTAGACAATTGTTTATTTCTTTACTTTTTCCATATAGACAGACCCTAAAATTAAGACACACACAAAATTAAGATTTTTGTATCTACTTTAGGGTCTTTTAAAAATAGAAGTATCACTAAAATATAACATAACATATAAGTTTTAAAATATAACATAATATTAAAAATAATAATCTCTAATAATATTCATTCAAAGATCTTGCCAAGTTCACAGCTCTAAGTGGTGGGACTGAGTTTGAAGTTCACGTTGTCTTCAGGCTTTGGCTCATTTGCTCTTAACTACTACATTACACTTTAAACTAAATCCCAAATTGGGCCATTCTAATCTGGGAGCTGTAGACAGAGGGGTACAGAGTTATAGCTCCAGATAAACTAGAGGTCAAAGCAAGCTAGGAGTAAACTTGAGAAGTTAACTCATACGGAGTGCTTTCTTCTTTGGAAAGGAAAGGCTGCACATGCCCAAATAGGATTTCATACCTGTTCCTTCTGCAACAGGTAACAATAAATGCAGAGGATTCACTTCTACTTGCCTTGTAATTCCATCCAGGGGCCCTAGTATGAGTATTCAAAATGAAGTAGCCAGGTAAACAAAATACAATGGGGGCAGTGATCACTGCATTTTTATCTGAAAATCAAGTGTTTGGAGCCTATAAAAACGGTAATAATAACAAATTTCTTTAACAGTAATGCAGCAGAATGGAATATAATTAAAGCCTTCTGTCTGTCCCTCATTAAAACCAGTCCTATAAGAGACCCATACCCCCTAAAATCCTTTACATCTGTGGTTCATGTGCGTGTGTGTGTGTGTGTGTGTGCGCGCGCATGTATATCCCAAGATTCTATTTGACTTTTTGATTTCAATATACATATGAATCTATTTATTTAGTTTTAATTAATTAATTAATTAATCAATCTATTTATTTTTGGCTGCTTTGGGTCTTCGTTGCTGCGCCCGGTCTTTCTCTGGTTGTGGCGAGCGGGGGCTACTCTTCATTGCGGTGCGCGGGCTTCTCATTGCGGTGGTTTCTCTTGCTGCGGAGCACGGGCTCTAGGCACGCAGGCTTCAGTAGTTGTGGTTCGCGGGCTCTAGAGTGCAGGCTCAGCAGTTGTGGCGCACGGGCTTAGTTGCTCCGCGGCACGTGGGATCTTCTTGGACCAGGGCTTGAACCTGTGTCCCCTGCATCGGCAGGCGGATTCTTAACCACTGCGCCACCAGGGAAGTCCCCTACGTATGAATTTATATATGTGTGTATATATAAATATAAATTTTAATAGCTGACCAATTACTACTATATATGAAATCAATCCATCAAATGGGACGTTGGAAGTAGCTAAAGAACTAGCATCATTTAGTGTAAACAGTTAAATTACAATTTTTTCATTTTCCAGTAGGGGTTCTGAAGCTATGAGGATGTAATCAAATGGAACATTAAACCAGCTATGACCCCAAAATTTTTTCTGGAAATTCGAAATAGCTTCCATCCAAATCCACATTATCAGACTCTTGCTTTCTGTTTGGAGCAATTTCCTAATTCACTGAATTTCAAGACATAGCACTTATAAAATGACAGTTGGACTCATCAGAATGTTCAGAAAATAAATCTTTTTCAAAAGGCCAGTTAGCAAACTTTAGTGTAAAGAGCTTTCACAACAGAATGGTGCTAATAACTTTTAATATTTTAGAAAATTCTGAAGCAAGTCTATGCATTGTTTACTTGATTTTTGACGTCTCTCCTTTTCTTTCTCCTGTTCAAAATCTTTCCTTTGCCGCTTCATGCTATCCTTCACTTTCTGTCAGCTTCATCCTGAACCTTGGTACTCTGAAAAAACCTACCTGAGCCAAACGCATTTCAAAGAACAGGGCCCCATTTTGATTCTACAGACATTATTACAACTTATTTTTATAGAGTCAAGCCAAGCCAAATGGAACTCCTTTCAATAGCTGACAAATTACCAAAATAACCCATATTATAAATTGTGTCTCCTGTAATATATTGAGCTACTTCCGAAAGAGGAAATAAGAGATAGATTCCATTTTAGCCAGTTAGGATATATCCAAATACTTTTAATTCTAGAACCAGGCTGTTAAACAAATTAAAAGTCTGAAAACCTTTGCAGATTTTGGACAGGGGGAGAGCAGACAGGAAACTTCAGTCTTTTTGTGTCCTGGATAAAGCACCTTGCCTGGGGGAAGGGAGGTGGAAAAACCACCCATATTTCTCTAATTTAGGGATTCCCTCCACCCGACAGGGTATGCAAAGTTTCAAGTCTGACTTTCTCTGACAGGCAGAGGGAGGAACAGTTGAAGTTAGTTCAAAAGAACTGTCAAAGGGTCTTGTCTCAGGTAAACCCAAGTGCTCTGCTATTAGCAACAAAAGCAGCCAACTTTAGTGATTTCTCTGCCACCTGTGCTGTCAAGGGATTGCAGCCCTGCTCATTTTCCTAAGCATGATTCCTTGTGCTCACACACACACACACACACACACACACACACACACACACACTTCAGAGAGGATTGTTTTTCATACGTATTTGAGCTATGTTTTTAAATTTGCTAACTTCCTGGAAATCAACTGTTAATGGAATTCCCAACTCTGGTTACATTGTTGATTTATAGAGCTTTGGCTGGCTAGATGTATAGCTTTCCCCAAGAAAATGATAATATCTGCGCTAATCACTTCCTGAATAAGTTGACTTTCTGGCCAACCTCTAGCACAACTTCAAAGTCTCTCTTTTGGCTCCTGAGACCCAAAATTACTTCATGAACTTGCATCTTTTATCTCTCCTTCACAGGCATGCCAGCTTGCTGTATAAATTTTTATTCCAACAGGTGTTTTAAAGACATTTTGAGTGAAGATGTGAAATGTGTGTAAGTGTATATGTAATAAATGAATTTTATCTGTGGAATAAATTAATGTTATCTTTCTATGATAATTCTGTCATAAACTTGGTCAAAATAGATGAATTCTTCTGTGACAGTTCATTTTTACTCAGCACCAAAGTGTTTAGATCAAAGGTAAAATTATCAATCATCTAATTAAATGCTTTCTGATTTGTTTTAAAGCTGGGAATTTATTTTCCAAAATGGAGTATTTTGAATATATTGGTATTTTTCAGAATCCAGAAAGATACTCAAGTTGAAACTGCAGGGAGGTGGTCGGCGGTCCCAGAATTTTGCCCAAATGAGTTCTCTTTGCCCTCCTCCACGTACTTCTAGGACACCGCGGCCTCAGATTTCAGCTTATAAACCACTACTCTGGAGGTTTATCCGTGTGATGCAAATCCCCAAACAAAAAAGTACCTGGACAGCAAAACTGCTTGATCTACGATAGATAACTATGTATGTGAAGTCTTTCTGTATCCTCAGAGATGAAACCAATATTTAGAAGATAAGTTTTATTAAAGCTTATATTAATTGCCTACCACATGCAAATTACATACAAAGCACTGTGTTGAACTTTGAGTCCTATAAATAGAGTTTCTGAAGGTTTTTCTTTTTTTAAGAAATTAATGAGATTTTCAAATTCATGAAATCTTGACTTAAGTTCTACCTTTGTCTCTGTGTGGCTCTGGGCAAACTACTAACAGGTTTTCAATGCTGTTTTCCTCATCTGTAAAAGGTGTAAATGCTCTCCACTTCTCTGTTATCTGTAGGGTTGAATTAGTGGCTGGAAAAGAGCCAGCACAATGCCCGGCACATTGTCAACACTTAAAGAGTGTTAACTCAGCGAATGAAATATATAAATGGCTATCACGGCGCTCCACAAATTTACCATCCACTGAGGAATAGAAACTCATACCAATGTAAACCAATTTAGTCAAGGTCTTTGTGGCAGGAATCAGTGGATTCCTATCATGAGAGTTGGTGGGGCTTAAAGGACTAAGTTCCTCCAGAATCCAAACCTTTGAATATCGGCAAGCAGACTCATATGCTGCCACCCAGTCTGTCCCTTAAGCTCTGTTGTGTCCCAGCTGTCTTTCCTTTACACACTCTAACGTGTGCAATATTTTGCATGAAGGTTCTCTTGAGGGACATGAGACAATATTTTAGCAGCAGGATTCATCTAGCCTTCTAGTCTAATGGGACAATTCTCAATTAAGTGATGGACACCAGATCCACTAGACACACCAGATTCTTATTCCCTCTTCAAGCAAAGGCAGCAATAATCCACACCCTCAGATATTAGGATTCATTTCACCCGTGAAAAGTTATCTGTAATATAAGCTACCTAGTGAACCCTCTAATGTTGATGTAGGTTAAACAGTCGAAGCCTTTGAAAAGCTGTCTTGGGAAACGGCCCTCATAATTAGTGCCTTTCACATACTAACGGCTCCAAGGGTCTGCACTGCAAGTTAAGGTCATTTGCTAGCTAGGCAACCTGAAGGTATTGGTTAAAATAATGTGTTGCTGAAACAACAGTATTGTAGACTAGAACAATAAAACATGCATATAAAAATTCTGATATGATGCCTAATAAGGCAGGTGCCTAAAATTTTGTGAAAGCTTCATGCATGAAATCTGGACTTAAATTCTGCCTCTGTTACTATGCCATGTTATGCTAAGATGTCTCACATATCCACAGACCCTTCCATGGAGAACTGCTCTAACCACTGTCCCTAAGGGAAAGGGAGCCCTAAGCAGGAGTGTAAACACAGACCCTGACATCAACCTGTGCAGATCCACAGCCGATTGGACCAGGGGTGCATAATCGGTGGCTGCATTGGTTCTCAATTAACATATTATTGACATTCTGGGCAGGACAACACTACATTGGGTACGACTATCTCATACATTACAGGACATGGTATTCCTGCCCCCTGTCCCCTGTAGGCCCTGTTCTCATTCTCTAGTCATCTCAACAATTAAAGCCACTCACATATTTTGAAACATTTTTGGGTTGGAGGTGTGAGGAAGTGCCACCACCAGTTGGGAACCACTGGGCTAGTGGATAAAGTGGCCTGTTAGAGTAGGATTAACTGGAGAATTAGGTTTCTAGGACTTAGGGAAATTACAAGCAAGCCCACCGCCCTACACACACATACGCCTCCAATTTACGTGGGACCAGGGACAAGAATACAAACAGAGGTTAAAATATCATATAACCTAAATTTTTTTTTCTTTTTTTTTTTTTGCGGTACACGGGCCTCTCACTGTTGTGGCCTCTCCGGTTGCGGAGCACAGGCTCTGGACGCGCAGGCTCAGCGGCCATGGCTCACGGGTGCAGCCGCTCTGCGGCATGTGGGATCCTCCCGGACCAGGGCATGAACCCGCGTCCCCTGCATCGGCAGGTGGACTCTCAACCACTGCGCCACCAGGGAAGCCCTGTAGTCTTTATTTTTGATGGCCACGTGTGCCCACCTAAAACCGAGGGCTTTATTGCTATAGAAACGAATGAGAACACATCAGGAATGTTCCAGCAGCCTCTGTCACAGTAAGGTAGGTTGGGATCTTACCGTGGAGACATTCCGTTCCATACTAAGGATTTCACATCTGGGGTGAGACAATCCTTTGTGATCGGGACTGACCTGCGCTTTGTAAGATGTTTATCAGCCTCCTTATCTCCTTAGATGCCAAGAGCATCACACGTGTCCCCCCAGGGTCTAACACCCCAAAATGTCTCCAAGCATTACCAATATCCTCTGTGGGGCAAATATTACTGAACTAGCAAAATCATTCTAGGTGTAAATTCAAGTGAAAATCTCCTTAAGTATTTCATATGTGTAAACTCAATTAGCTAACTCAAGTATAATGTATATTTATTATTATGATAAAGTACTGTATTTTTTTCTTTTTTCCCTATGTTTTTAATTGAAGTATAGTTAATTTACAATGTTGTGTTAGTTTCAGATGTACAGCAAAGTGCTTCAGTTGTGTTTGTGTATGTATATATATATATATATATTTTTTTTTTTTTTCACATTCTTTTTCCATTACAGCTTATTACAAAATATTGAATATAGTTCCCTGTGCTATACAGTAGGTCCTTGTTGTGATAAAGCGGTGTATTGATTAATGATTGTGATAGTTATTAATATATAATGTCCAAAAGCAAGACTTTCAACTAGTTAAAAATATATATAAACATACAAATAATAAATTGTTATTTAATACAAATATTAAGAAGGAGCATTAACTAGAAAATGTTACAAAACAACATTATTTTCTTATGGTTTTCTTACGTAAAACCTGCATGAACTCGATGCCAGCCTTTGACAGGGAAATTTAGTTTCAGGTCTGTCAATTTATGCCTCTGAGGGGCACCAATTCCCCAGAAGATTAAACTTTCATTAAGTTCTTTCTTTTATTTCCTGCTTTTGCACCCATCATATCATAAGTTCCATAACTGACGTCTTACTGCGGTCATAAAATGACTGAGCTTGAACTTTAGGGACCTGTCAAACACCTCTCGCTCTCCCCCATCCCCCCCAATAAGAAACCTTTTAGAGCATGGTACTTAAGTTGATAGCCTCAGTGGTCACCCTCCCCAGCCTACGTCAACGAGAATGTGCCTGGAAGAGATGGGGAAAGTAACGTGCACTTCAGACAATCCCATTGTGAGGCCAATACTCCACAGCCCGCTGCCCCCGACCCCGTATTGTTATGACCAGACAAGGGATCATACTGAATAGATTAACCAGTCATTGACTTGGGACACCTACTGCTTGGAATGCCATTGCACTCAGAGCGAAAGGGGATAAAAACGTCTCCCCTCCACCCCCAATCCCCTACTCCATGGCCATATTTCTGCCACAGAAATACTTGGCTGTCAGCTCCAGCAAAGCAGCCCTGGAAAGCCGCAGTAGTTTGTTGTCAGAATGAAAAATGGTTCCGCGCAAAAGGTCTTGGGGCTGCGATGCTAACAGTCAAGAAGCCCTAAGTCAGGCATTTGACAGAGAACTTTAGTCTTGCTGTTAAATACCACTTAATACTGTCCTGCCTGATAATCCCTGCTGTTTAACAACTGTGCGATCCCGGCTTAGCCACGGCAGAATGCATTTTTGACAGGGGAAGAATGGCCAGATGTCATACATTTGCTTGGGAGAAAAGAAAACACATCTCTTTGCATCCAGTGAAAATAATAATGCTTACCAAAGAAAAAGACAATTGCAAATCTGTTATAGCCTTGATTTATCATGAGAGTTCCCAGCCAAGAGAGAAATGAAATTCTATCTGAGGTTAGCTATAGGTGAAGAGCAAAGAAGCTAGATAGAGCCATCAGAACTCCGGACGGTGCCTCTGTCACTCCAAAGAGTTGGCTGGTAGTGAAAATATTCAAACTAATTAATTGGATCTCTGCATTAAGTATTAAACCCATTTTTCCATGCACTGTGTAGACTTGGACTTAGAATTGTGTACCAACTCATGTATTTGTTGTTGTTATTTTTTCTTTGTGCAAATCATCATCACTACGATAAGAAGTATAAAGGACTTACGTAATGGTGTCACCTGCCTCTTTGCTGTTTTCCAAGTAAGATTTCATTATTTTAGTGCCAATTCGCTTACCTAGAGCCACGGGCGATAGTTTTTATGATCTTTTATGAAGCTTTAGAGGCTAGGTAACATTAAAATGTGCTTAACTCTAACTCAATTTCCTCACTTTTTTGGTGGTTTCTTAGAGAATATGCTTAAAATATGATTATGTATATGCATAGTCTTTAACGCTTCAGAAGGAAGTATTTAAATAAACAAGTAGCATTTATAAAAAAATAAAATAAAACTTAATTCAGTTTAAGGGAAGCAAAAGTTTATCAACATAATTCACCCAATGAGGAAGTAGGCACATTCTTAAATGGAAATTTCTGAGTCACTGCGGATGTTCAGATGGCCCAGTGGCCTCTCCAAAGCTACAGAGGACAAGATTCTTTTTCTGAGGTTCAGGCTATAAACAATTACTTTCCTCAGGGTGCTACAATACCAGATAGAGGGAATTCCCTGACGTGCCAGTGATTAAGACTCTGAGCTACCACTGCAGGGGACGTGGGTTTAATCACTGGCTGGGGAACTAGGATCCCATATGCTGTGCAACATGGCCAAGAAAACCCTAAATAGATGTATGGAGATGACATGAATAAGTTTTTGAACACACAAAGATATAGAATGATTTTCTTTTAAAATCACCTTTATCCCTTTGCTTGAGGATTGATACCCATGTTTCTTTTATATGTTATATATTTTTTACATTATTCAAACATAATTAAGGCAGATCAGGAGAATCTGACACCTTTGGAATGATATAAAGCTGGCCATCATAAATTGATTTTGAGGATCTGGGATGGATATCGTTATGCTTTTAAACTTGAATCTAGTTCAAATGGACACAGCGCTGACAGAGTCAGGATGACACGGAGAGGTTTTAAGTCACTCCTATTTACTCTCTTCACTAAACCTCAAACCTCAAACAACCAGAGAAACAGACAAAAGCAAAACAAAAAATAAAACACACAGAAAGAAACCTATTAGACCTCATACTTGTGGTTTATTTTGAAATCTTAGTGAATTCCTAAAATAGTTTCCTTATAACTTCTCTTATGGCTTTGTCACTTCCTATCATATACAAGAGCTATTTAAAAAATATGCCTTATCTTCCCTACTATTCTGTAAGTTCCTTGAAGTTAGCAAGGGTAGCTGGTTAATGTCTGTATCCCTAAGTACAACCAGTACGGCAGCTAGCTTCCAGCAATATGCAATACCGTGCACCTGTTTCCTGAAATATGTTAGTAAATGATCTTCAGAAGAGGTGTTTTTTTTGTCTATATGAAAAAATAAAATTTAAGGAGACAGATAACTTCTTTTAAAGTGTTAATTTAGTAACATATTTATAACCCCATATTATATTAAATGAGATTAACTTACAGATAATTCATTTTCCACTCGTATTATATAAAGCATTTCTTTTCAAACCCTTTGACAACAGGATTTTTTTAAGAAAAAATACTTTTTCGGCCAAATATTACATTTTTTTCAAAGCATCTGATTTTTATCTCTTTTTAAGTATTTGTAACTCTGTCCTTTATGCATTCATGAATAATGTTTTCACTGGAAGTTATATCAAAAGCCGTAAATCCCCTTTTGTATGATATAAAGATAATTGCTTTGGTTTAGTTTGAACCGTAGGAATATGTCTGTGATCACCATACCAAACTTACTTCTTTTAGGTTCTATGTTATAAATTCATTTTTTTTTAATTGAAGTATAGTTGATTTACAATGGTTCAGTTGTATAACAAAGTGATTCAGTTTTACATCTGAATCAATATCTTGTAATAAACTATAATGGAAAAGAATCTTTAGATCTTTAGATTCTTTCCCATTATAGCTTATTACAAGATATTGAATACAGTTCCCTGTGCTATACAGTAGGTCCTTGTTGTTCATCTATTTTAAATACAGCAGCGTGTATCTGTTAATCCAAAACTCCTAATTTATCCCTCCCCTCCTCCCCTTTGGTAACTATAAATTTGGTTTCAATGTTTGTGACTCTATTTCTGTTTTGTAAATAAGTTCATTTGTATCATTTTTTAGATTCCACATATAAGTGATATCATATATTTACCTTTCTCTCTCTGACTTACTTCACTTAGTATGATAATCTCTATGTTTTTTAAAGTGGTCTATAAAGTCCTAATTTACGAAAACAAGGACATCATTTTTACTGTCTCAAGTAATCCTATGTGCATCTAAAACTAATATTGATTGATTTACTTACAAATTAATACGCCTTTCCAAACTACTAACTGCATTTCAAAATAAATAACTAATAGAGTATTTTACTTTACTGTCTTTCTAATAGAGGGGCTTTGCAAAGATTGAAATTTAAGGTGAGTTTTTGTTTGTTTGTTTGACTAATGGTTTTGTCAATAAAACAATACTACATTCAGGCATATTTATGTGATTCCCTCTTAGATTCTAGATTCCCCCTAGAACGTTAGAATTATGTATACATATATATAAAAGGACTCAAGTTTGACCATTTCTTCAACCATATCTCCATATCTTACAGGACTTCTGTGAAGAATAAAAATAATGTGTAAGAAGTGTCTGATATAGAATAGACATGGAATAAACAACAGGTGCCAATTTTATAACTAGCAGTTGCTCAATGCCCGTTTAATAAATGACACTAACAGCAGTCAGTGGACATGTACTGTGTGCTGAATGCTTGCTTCCAGAGAGCCACTGAACAGTTAGAATCCTTCGGTAAGGAAGGTACTTTTCAATCCCACATTTTCAGGTGAGGAGACTGAGATTCACGGATGTTAAGTCATTTATGTGTCTCGAAGGTGGTACAGCTAAGGTTCATTCCTAGGCTTACCTGGCTCAAAGCCTGCTGTGTTGTTCCAAACTGATGCACTTTAAAAGTATTTTATATTGATGCCATACGGGGAAGAGTCATGGGATAACTGCTGAATATGAAAAATTTGAATCAGTAGTCCTTACGGAAGGGAAATTCCCTATTTCCATCTCAGCCCCTCAAGATCTTTAGTAAAAATGACAATAGGGCTCATTCATAGCAATTGCATTCAAAGGTCACTTGTTTCCCCTCCTGGATGGGTTCTCTTGCACCCTGGGTCTCCAGGCTGTGAGGAGAAGAAAGCTCAGGCCTGTGAGTCCTCTCCCTGCACACCTGGCTCCTCTGGATTGAGTCAGTACTCTTGCCCCAGGACCCGCCTGTACCCTCCCTGGGCTGCTCTGCCTCTGTCTTCTTGCTTGTGTTTACCGTATATGCAACTGTTATCTGGGAGGATCTGCAGACGGAAACCCTGTGACTTGCTAATGAGATTTCCCAAAGATAGTGTCAAATTAAAACCTGGCCCTCTAAGTTCACATAAACATCAAGGGATGCAACAGCCAAAGTCTGAGCTCTCCTTGAGTAAACAACAGTGGTGCAGAGCTCAGGGTGTCTAAGGGCTGGGTGCTCCATCTTTCTGCAAATTAAGTCCAGTGGTGAGCAGATGGAAGGAAATAATCCATCTGCAGCCCAACCCAGTCAGCATCTCTGGGTGCTTACGAGCTGTTGGGGGTCAGCTTGGATTTCACTCCCAGCTCTGCTCTGTGACCTTTTGGGCAAATCACTAAAATCTTCCAGTCTCCTGTCTAGTCCTCAGCTTCCGCATTTGCATACTAAGGATACCTGATCTCACAGCGTTCCTGTGAATTTGGAAAATGCAAGCAAAGCACTCAACACGGGCCTGCTCTTCAGAAAGCCCTGAACAACTTAAACTCTCATTTGCTGCTGCTTCTGGTATAGATGTTGCCCAGCTTGCTGGGGGAATAAAGGAAAATGTCAAAGCATTCCCAAGTCCTGCCTATATCAAGAATAAGACTTGAAGTGAGCATGGAAATCAGCCCTGATTCTGAATGCCTTGTCTCAGAAATCTGAGAGGGTTCACTGAGCCCAGGAGGTGAGCTGGAAATCTCACATGGATCCCTCAATCTCTAGTTTGATGGGGAGACTGGACAGGATGTGTTGAAGACACAGCTAGTGCCTAATGTGGTAGAATACAAAGTGTGTGGGTTTTATCATCTAACTTTGAATGGTTCTACCATTTGACGCCTCTGTTTCTTTTGATGAGTTACTTAATTTTTTCAGACCTCAGTTTCCTCTTTAAAAAAATATAGGGATAACCATATTTCCCTTGCCAGGGAAATTTTTATTATTGAAATTAAATGAGATAATGTCTCTAAACATTTAAATCCTTCTTCCCAGGACCAGGGGAGCAATACTCTTAATTTTTTTTACTCTTACACTTCCCCCTAACTATACTCTTGTCTTCATTTCAGGAAGAAAAGGTAAAAGTTGTGAACAGAACCAATGGAAAAAATGTAGAAGAAATAAAGAGCACGAAGTCAAACGATTTCTAATCCAAAAAATAGTACAACACAAAATGCTAACTATGTTCAGAGGGCAGCTATTAAATTTTGAGCTTTTTATCATAGGGCGCAAATACCATATTTTCCAACAAAGCATTCACTGTTGCTACTGTAAGGGGCAGAATGCTACTATGAGAGCAGATGACAGTTCTTTTGTTCTTCAGTATAAGCATCTTCTCAGGCTGTGAGTTCCAACTTTTCAGTCATTTGCTCAGATAATTTTGCACTTCCACAAAAATCCTCTTCAAAAGGACATTTCAGAGGCACATTGAGGATCCCTCTGATTGATAACCTCTCAACTCTGACTCGAGGCATGTTGGATTTCTTAAAAGGAAGAAAAGGGTTACACTGGGAGAGAGTTTGAGGCTGAATTTATTTTCCAAAATAGTAAAAGCACCTAGTACTCAGACTCTGAGTCCCAACAGGGCTCCATTCTAGTTAAAGGAGACAGTCGGGAGAGCTGAACCTGCCGACCAGAGGCTGAACTGCTCCCTGACGCCGAGGTTCCGCCAGGCACCTGCTCAGCAGGGAAATGCTGCCCGGAGAGCTCGGATTCACTGCTCCTGATGGTCAAGATACTATCGCTCACCTTCGCCAGACAGAACCTGCGCCTCCGGTGAAAACCTACACGAGGAAGTGCATCCCACATTTTACAAGTGGTAAAAATGGGTAAGAAAATGAAAAAGCGTCCACGTAATTTTCCAAAGCCACAATTCGGGGCCTTAGGATGTCTCATGGAAATTGATGTGAAGGGGTCAGAGCTTTAGTCGAGTGTTCCTTTTCCGGCACATCATTGCACCATATAATCGTCGTAACGGTCCTGCATTGCAGGCTATACTATACTCATCTTGTACAACAGGAAACAAACTTAGAGAGCTTACCTAACCTACCACTAGCTAAGTGGACAGGTTACAATTTAAGCTTAAGTCTCAGCAGTCTCTCTACTCTCCCCTCCTGCCTTTAAACTCTCACTTCTTTCATCTTCCTTCTTCAGATTGTCTTCTTGACACGTGAGAATTAAGATTTCCTAAATCCGCGGCTGGTGGTGTTGTATATGGGATTGAAATGTGCCCCGGCCACCGAAAGGAGCAGTGGGCTCATCTCAGGAAAAGACCAATCATACCTGAAAGGAGAGGAGCACAGGCCAGAGGACAGAGGCAGGGTTTTGCGCTCAGAGAAGAGGGGAGAAGGAAGACAGGTGTGAACCTTCAGCATCTGCAAAGAGGAACCGAGGCCCCTAAGCCCAGCTCACCCAGGGCTGATTCTGCCCCCTCAAGGGTCACTCGACTTCCAGAGACATATTTTCAGATGTCACAATGGAGGGGGCTGTGCTGCTGACAGCTAGTGGGTAGTAGCCAGGGACGCTGCTACACATTCTGCCATGCACATGACAACGCCCTAGTCACGCCCCCCAAAAAGAATGGGTCCAGCTTAAAATGTCAATAGTGTGGAGAAACCTGGCCTGAAGTTGTAACTCTCAGAGAAGGACTAGGGGCAAATGAAAGGAACTTGAGTATCTGTGAGTTAATGAATGAAACAGTGAGACACGAGCTAATGATCAGGTTATGAAACAACTAACTACATCTGGAAGCACCAACGAGACGCAGAAAGGGGTTTTAAGTTGAATTTTGATTGATAATTGCATACCTCTTAACTGACATGCACAGTTACACGCGTGTAATAACGTATCAGTTAACCCAATGTTGAAGAGAAATACAGACCCACCTTCCACTCTCTGACCCCATCACGGCAGCCTGCGCAGACGGCACATTGTTTAGTTAAAAAATATTTAATCACGCGCATCACTTAAAACTTCCGAGACTTATTTCCTCCTCCTCCTCCTCTTCCTCTTCTTTTTAAAATGCCTTGAAACCTGTGCCCTTTCGTGTGCACTTTGGCTGCAGCTTTGATTCCAAGGGGAAAACAGCTATAACACAGGGTCTGCTGTAATTAATACAGCTTTTGCTACTGCACTCTCTCTTTCCCTCTCTTTGAATTAAGTTTAGGCCACATCCTCAGCAGACGTTAGTCAGCCAAAACACGCAAAGAGGGAGGGGAAAAACAAAGTAGTTAAACCTATCACTGCACTCTTCATATGTAATAAGACCAACCACTAACCTCACTTCCTGGTACGATCAGTATTATTACCGTGGAGCTCTTGATGTTGGGTTTCACTAAGGTATTTTCCCATGAGAACATTTTAATTAATTTATTAACTGCAAATGAAACTACAGACGTTTGAGTGGGTTGGCGGTAGCGGGGTGTGCGTGTGTGAGCTGGAGCGCATGCGCGTATGTCTACGTGTGTTTCCACTGCTTCTGGATCCACCTCCCTGCCTCAACCAGTCCAGGCTGGTTAGCAGCTCCAGTCACTGATCCCCACACAAGTCTGCGCAGGTGACTTGTCACGTGAAGGCAGGATCCTGTCAGGTCGGCACAGCTATGCAGGAAAATAACATTGTCATAATCAGGGGCTGGCTTCTTGGCACCCGGAACCTGGCTCTGGGGAAGAGACTGGCAGCAGTCTCCTTAGAGACTGGGGTGTTATTTCCAACTAGGACCAAATGTTTAGATATTTGTTAAGGCTTCCTCTTCATGCCAAAGAAGGCTTGGTCCCCTGTGTCAGGATTAGCACCTTGCTGGTGATCTTTAGGTACCGTTCCTATAACCTACTGGTAGCAACTGAATGGTGGTCTTTGCTCTCTCAGCCCCAAACCCTTGCGAGTTCTGGGGTTTTAACAGAGTGTCATGACACTGGACAGGCAAAGATTTGAACATGGCCACTTCGTAGGAGGGAATTGCAAGAGTAGAAAGGGCCAAGGCTTTGTGGTTAGATTGAGCTGCTCTTCAATTCAAGTTCTGTACTCAACTAGATATTGAGCAACTTACCTGAATACCATGCATTCAATTAAAAAAATAAATAAACACCATGGAGTCTCACTTTTCCCATTAATAAAATAGCAACAAACACAGCTACCTGTCAGACCACTGTCAAGATTAACAGAAGCTGAATATGAACTGTTTGACACAGACTAGGCACACAGGAAATGTCTCTTATTTCCTTATGTTATCACTATTATTCTTCCATCAGCCCTACAGTAACAGTTGGGCTGTTTTCACTCTCAACTCTTCGGTTTCCATTTAAAAAATGATTCAATGTTAAATTGAAATAGAAAAATAAATAATTAAAGCAAGGCAACCTATATTTCCCTTTCCCCTCCCTTGCTAACTTAGGGATATGACTTAACTGTGGTTAATTATCTGTTTGTTTGCTGTGTCTTGTTTAAATTAAAACGTAAATCCCTCTAGGGCAAGAGCTAGATATTTTCCACTTTGTGTACTTCCTCACTCCTTCACTGCATTAGGAATTACTGAAGTCTTAGTCGAGCTCTCATAAGGTTTACTGATAAATTTTGGAGTCATAATCAAAAGCTTACAGAGTGGCATCACTCAGTTTAACTAAGAATCTTTAAGTCACATTACCAATAGGGACCATAGCCCTGTAAGTGTCCTGTGTCTATAGTTTAAGCTCAAATGGAAACTATTATTTGCAAAAAATAAAAATAAATTCTAAAAATAATGAAAGTCATGGATGACAATTTTAGCATGTGTTTTGTAAGAATGGAGTTCAGTATAGAACATAATATATACCTTGGTGTGTTTTTCTGTTCAAAAGCTTATTGTTAATTAAAATAAACATTAGATTCTTGAGGTTTACTGAAACTTTATTGCATTTTTTTTTTTTAAGGGCAAGCATGTGTGTGAGAGAGAAAACGAGCAAGAGAGAGATAAAAGTTAATTAATAGAATTTGGCCTTCCTCCAAAATATACTCTGAGTTTGAGGTATTTGAGATTGGGTAAATCAGGTTGGTGGGTATGTGCAAAACATCTGTCATGATGGTCTTGACATAAAACACCACTCACTGAGAAGGTACAACAGCATATTCAACTGCCTCATTATGACTTTCAGAAACATGCCACTCCCTGCACGACACTATTAAGTGTCTGGGTCCTGACTGGCCAATAGTTTGTATTGATTATAATGCGTTTCACCTTCTGAGGTTGGCTTGGAAAGTTGAATGGTGAGTGAAGTCATTGGTTCCCCTGGGAGTTCATTTATATCTCCAGTGGGAGCTAGTTTTTCCACTGCTTTTTCTTAAATGGAGTTGGGAAAATTTGATTGGGTTTGGAGTACCCTATCTGGTACTATTTATAATCTATTAGTCCCCATTTATTACAGGGCCTGGAACTAATTGCACATAAAAATTCCCAACTAGTTTCTGAATTAAAATAGCTATTTTTATGGCAAGAGCCAGGCTTCCCAAAGGAATACAAGTACTATGAGATGCTCCTTGGAAAGGGATCTATTGTTCAGATACATTAGAGGGGTAACAGTCCATTGATTCTCCCTCTTATTTACCTATTGCTTGATTTTAGGGTCCAGGATAGCAGGATTAGTGTAGATGTTATCATTAAAGCACGTGGTACGGTGAAAAGAAAATGGGAGACGTGAAAATACTGCTGATTAAATGAAGAAATTAATAAAGGTCTGGAAAGTCTTGTAGTGAAGAAATCCATTTAGCTTTGCTCAATTAAACATTTTTCAAATTTGTAATGATCACATAGCCATTCTCTTTGTACAGAACTATTAACATACATAGAACTAATCTTCCAAAGAACACACTTTAGGAAACTCTGGTTTAGAGTATTAAACACATTCATAATTATATATGCGATAATTCATTCAACAAACATTTTAGTACCTACTATGTTCTATGTCCTTGGGGATATATCAGCCAACAAAAACAGAAGCTCTTCCATTGTTGAACTAAACAACTTACTAGGGGAATTATGACATACATATTTTTAATAGAAGGCAGCATATGTACAAAAGTACAAATTAGGGGACCACAAAGTGAGAAATGGAAAAAAAATCACACTTGGATATCACTTGCTTGTGTGATTCATGTATGGTGGTTGCTCACACTTGGATTTTGATCTGTAGGATTTAGGAAGAAGAAGGCCTGTTACTCCTGGAGAGAGTAAAGAGGAAGGATAAGGCTGTTTTGATTTCACCAGTCTTCAGTAAGCCGCCTCTAGTGGCCCCTCAAATACTTTCCGTCCAGAAATGTAACGATTAGCTTTATTCAGTCATCACGACCATCCCACACACAGTTGTTGCCCCAGCCATCAGGTGCTACAATTTATTTTCTTTGACTATAGGGGTTACAAACTTAAAAATCCTGCAAAGGCTAAGAAAGTACTGTATTAGGAATGAACGAAATGCTCTGGGTGTAGAACAACAGCGAGTAGTGGGGAGAGAGTTTAACTAAAAAGCACACACTCCCACCAGATACAAATAACTACTGTCACGGGCTTGGTGTCAGAAGTCTTGTGATTTGTCAAGAGAAGCCATAAATCTGGATTTTGATCTACAATTTTTATTGTATCATTATTTTTAAATATTGACAACCAATCCCATTACACACAAACACCTACACATATATATAGTAGATTAAACAGACAGATTAGTTTTCCTTTCTTTCAAAAGTCCCACTAAAAGTTACAATAAAGTGATTTTTTTTTTTTTTTAAAAAAAGGATGTAAACCTCAAGGAAGTGAGAAACTGGAGAGGGACAAGAGTGACAAAATTTTGGAAGCTGGTAATGGGATGGACCAGTGGTAACTGGCTAAACTGACCCAAGAAAGCTAAATCCCAAGCCTGGAATGAGAAAAGCTACATTCTTTAAGAATTTTCAAAAACTTCAGTAATGACACGTGACTGTGACTGGGAAAGAAGGCAGGATGGCTAACATCGGAAGGTTTAAAAAGCTGACCTAAGAAGCATTTAGATCTCTAGATGCTCGCGCTAACGCATTCTGAGCAACTGCTCTTCCTCACACTCTCAATAATTTATAGATTTATCCTGTGGCCAGTAGGAAACAGAGGGTCTGTGGATTGGGGATGGTAGGCAAGTATGAGAACGTGGATGCCATAATGAATGAAAACACGGGAATTATGCAGCCTGCATTCTGAATCTTGAAATGAGGCACCCTTCACCCCAGGCTTCTTCCCCATTCAACTCCAAACATACTGGCAGCCTGACCTTCAACCCTCAGACAGGAAACTGGGAGAATGTTCTCTTGGGGAGCTGACCAGTATTCTCTTGGGGTGGGGACATCAAGAGATCCCAGACTAATGGCTCACCTAGACCATTCTATAGTAACACTGACGGTAGTCCCATCAGCATTGTTCTAATCAAGTGTTTTAGTCCCCGCTAGTTTTCATAGAGCAGACAGCCAAGAATCAACAGATACCTGAAAAGAGCCTCTAATGTAAGAGAGAGGGACCAAACAAACAAAGCAAGACAGAAGACAGACTACACAGGAAAAAACAAAAAAACAAGAAAACCTTCAAAGAGGAACCAAGTGTTCATATTTTCAGAAACAAGATATTGCCTCTACGAGATAAAAACAATATGTAATAAAAAAAGAACATTTAAGGAACACAAAAGAGGTTGCATACATGAAAATCGTGTTAGAAATAAATGAAAAATTCGATAGAGAAGGTAAAAAGTAAGCTGAGGGAATTCTTCAGAAGGGAGACACAATGTCGAAGTGATTACAATTATACAGGAAATAAAAGAGTTTGAAAAGTACAGGAAAACCAGTGCTGGGTTCCAAAATCTAGAAAGTAAGAATTTCAGAAAGAAAACTCAGGGGCAAAAGATCAGTCAAGAAATTTTCCCCAATACAAACTGCTAGATTAAATGTATCTACCTTTTAATTGTCCAGCCCAGTGGAAGAAAATGGAATCATGCCAAGGACCTGGAATCATGCAATTTCAGAACAAAGTTCTGGCTGGGGGTAGGGCAAGCCATGTACACTGGATCAGAAGGCAGCATTACCTCGCACTTAACACTAGACTAAAGAAGACAGCAGAGCGGCGCCTTCCACACAGAAAGTGAACGCACAAAGAATCCTATATTCAACCAAGTTATCAATCAACCCTGAGGCAGAATAAACACGTTTTCTGACATGCAGTTTCCAAAAGTTACTCGCCATTCATCCTTTCCCAAGAAACTACAAAAGGATGCATTTCACCAAAATGAGGCCATAAACAAACAAACAAAAGAAACACGGGATATGGGAAATAGCGCATCTAATACCAGAGAAGAAAAATGAACCTCCGAGATGAGAGTAAAAGATGGCACACTACACACTTCAGAAGGAGCAGTCCGATCGAAGACACAGGTGCCATGTGGCTGCTGCCTCTGAAACTTCTGTAAACCTGAGGGCACAATACTCAGGACACCTGGCACAGACACTGTTACTGGTTCATCTTCATCACGTGCTGATGTAATCCCCACTCTCCCCACCACTCCCTGCTATCTGATTCAAATGAGACTATTCATTTCACCCTATATACATCTTCTGCTTTGCTTAGGTTTGAGAGCTGGACCTACACCTTTGTGAATTTAGTTTCTGGAACATATTAACCTAGTGAACATATTTCTGCCAGATATTTAGTACCAGGCTCATACTATAGCCACACCAGGTGCACCAGCTTGGTGAGTCTTGGGTTACTCAAGTCTTACTCATAAACTTGCCATTGATTTCCCCAGAAGGAGATTTTGTAAACTCTCAGGGAACTGAAACCAGAGCTACCGTTCAGTTTATTTTCTCTGTGGACTTCTCATATAACTTATAATAATATCATCCTGTCCTTACGCAGCTAGGATTGTGCTTGCTACTTAGGTTTACAAACTTAACAGTATATCGTTTAAGGATAAATTCATAGGTGGTACAACTTTAAAATCAAACAAATAAGCAAGCGAGTGAGTGACTACCACAAAACTCAGGTTAGTGGCTACTTCCAGGGGAGGCGGGTGTATCAGTTTCCCACGGCTGCTATAACAAATTACCACAAACCTAATGACTTAAAACAAGACAGCTTTATTCTCTTACAGTTGCAGAAGTCAGAAGTCTAAAATGAAGACGGAGGCAGGGCTGTTTTGCTCCTGGGGAACTCAGGGGTGGATCCATTTCCTTTCCTCATCTAGCTTCTTGAGGATACCTACATGCCTTAGCTCGCGGTGCATCATTCCAAACTTTGGTCCCATCATCATATCTTTTTCTGACTATGATTCCTAGCCTTCATGCATTCCTCTTATAAGGATCCCTGTGATTACACTGAGCCCACCTGCACAATCCAGGATAATCTCCCCACGTCAGGATCGTTAACTTAATCACATGGGCAAAGTCCGTTTTGCCATGTGAGGCAACATATGCACAGGTTGCAGGGACTAGGGCCACAGAAGGAAATACAACCTAGAAAGGTCATACAGGGGGCCTTAGGGGGGCTTTTGGTAATGTTCTACTTATTAAGCTGCATGATGGCTAATGGCTACTAATTTGTGTATCTTTCAACTGTACATATGTGTTTAATATACTTTTCTTTTTATGTCAATATGTCATATGTTTCACAAAAGTGGGCTGCACGTGTTAAGTATATGGATCCGGTTATCTTGTGGTGTCCAGTTAGCAAATTTAATCTAGAAGGATACTCATGTCACAGGTCTACAGTAGTGAGGGAAGTGATGCAGAGTTTATTTGGCACTTTCGTCCTTCCAATGTCCTTTGGACCTGGATTCATCAAAGGTAAAATTTTCTTGCAGTATTTGTCTTTCCCCCCATCCAGGTAGTGGCATAGAATAGAGAAAATTTAGAAAGAATACAGTGTTTTCAGTTCTTTCAAGAACAAGCTGGAAGATTATTAACTATTACAAATTAGAAATGAAGAGCTGGGGAATACTGATCATCAAATTTTCAAGCTTGAAAGATGTATAAATACACCAGAAGAACATGTTTCCTAGCTAGTAGCTTAGACCGTCTAAATGTATGACTTCTTCCCGTCAAGTTAAAAGCCATTGTCTTCATTTAAACTGAAAAAAGCAAAAGCTAAGAGATGACATTATACAAGCATCATAGGAGCAGAATGTTTAAAATTTATAATTTTTCATCTATAGAGGTATGAACAAGAATAGGTTACAACTGAGTTGGGACTGATTCCATGTGGATGTTAGGGAGAAATGTGTGCCTCAAATGATGAGTTTGCCCTGAACCTATACCTTAAATTCAGGCTGACTCACTCTGGTACCGTTAACAGAAGTCACTAACATACCGGCCCTACTGGAAGATTTATTCTAGTTCCCATTATCATAGCTTTTTGATATAGTTATTATGACCATATTAATGATAAAAAACAATTTCCTTATATCCTATAAATGCTATATATAGATCTCTATCAATTGATCAATCTATAGATATATATGCAGTATTATATGGCATATTTTGATATGTATAGTATATAGAGTGTATAATAGTATAACATGATAAAATGACATAGTATATATATATATGCATATACATATTTACATATATGATCAAGGCAAATAACATGTCGAATAAAATCAAAATTTGGAAGAGGAGCAGGGATAGAAGTTACCAGACACTGTAATATGCTGATCTTTTATACCTGGAGTTTAAAAGATACAACTTAAAGTACATAACATGGGGGAGTTCCCTGGTGGTGCAGTGGTTAAGACACCACGCTCCCAATGCAGGGGGTCAGGCTTCGATCCCTGGTCAGGGAACTGGATCCCACATGCAGGCCATAGCTAAGAGTTAGCGTGCCACAACTGAGGAGCCCGCGAGCCACAACTTAGGAGCCCTCCTGCCACAACTAAGACCCAGTGCAACCAAAAAAATATAAATAAATATTTTTTAAAAATTAAAAAAAATAAAGTATATAATACAAATACTAATGCAAGGTTATATTTAGACATATAAATACAAGCACTAAAGCAATTATATAAATGATCAATTAAATTCTGTTAATAATGCAAAGGATGGAAAAGTAGATAAATTGACAAAAGAGCAAACATAATATTTTATTTGCTTAGTCAACAGATGTTCTCTGGAAGCGGGAGTTGAAAGGAATATGCAAGTTCTGATTGCAAACAAACTACAAGAATAAAAAATATCGAGTGAAACTTTCAAATAAGAGAAGGTGCACACACAACATACAGTAGAGCTTGGAAACAGCATATTATAAAAGAAGGCAAATAAAAGAAACAATGGCAATAAATAAAGTATAACATGAATTACGGCATATGCGCTTAGACTTTTGTCAGTAAATGTAAATTGTATAAAAATGTAAAGACCAAAAAGAAGATAAAAAAGCACCTCCTCTCAGACTAGATTACAAGCCTATACTGTACAGCCCTATGCAGACTGCAACTCTATATCATGTGAAAGTGACACCAAAGCAAAGGGACCTGACAGAGGAGGAAGGTGAAGGGCAGGCAGGCGGTCGTTGAAAATAAAAATGTGGACCAAGGAGTAATAAGCACATGAGTGATCAAAGGAAACAGAGATTCTAATCTTAATAAAAACAAGGTTGAATTCAGAGGAAGAGAATTACAAAAGGATACACAGGGAACATGAAAATTTGCAATCCACAATGAATATCTAATAGGAATGAATAACTATGCACCAAAAAACAGACCGACAAATTTCTTAGGGAAAAAACAATAGGAAATACAAAAAGTACACAGAATCCCAATAGTAGGAGATTTCAATGCACCTCTCCTACTTAGGACAGATACAGTGGATAAAAAATAAGTATGAAAATAAAAAACAAGAAAAAATGAATAAGGGAGATCTAAAAGTGGTGTGTGTGTGTGTGTGTGTGTGTGTGTGTGTGTGTATTTAACTCCAGATTCAGGAAAAAGTAAGTCTTTACAAGGGCCCATATAACATTCACAACTGATAGCTTATGGAGCCGTAATGTAACTTTAATAAGTTCCAAGAAAGTAAAAATAGGACAGTAGCACAGAAAATGTTTTTTCATAAAAATAAAAGAATATGTGATAACAAGATTAAGGGAAAAAAGTGAAGAAATTGAAAATAAACTATAAAAACTTGTTGACTAAAAGTGAAAATAAAATCCAAGATTTCAGAAAGTCTAAACAGCAATGAAATAAAACTTATATTAATAAGATGAAAACTATAGATATTAGACTTTGCAAGATTCAATTAACGCATTTAAGAGAAAAATTCACATGCATAAATACTAAAACTGATAAAATAATGAAGACTAAAAATAACAACTCAAGAAGAAAACGGATAACAAAAGAAATACCCATAAAATAAAAAAGGAGAAATTCCAAAAATAAAATCATCAATGAATTTAGTAATATAAAGTAGAAATGATTATAGCAATAAAAATAGCTTGCATTATTGTATACTTAATCTATGCAAGGTACTTTGTTACAGTTTGAATCTACAGTCCTATTTAATAATAATGATCAAGAAATTTAAAACTATTTTTGAATAGCCAAACCATTAGAAAAGTTGATTAGTAAAAATGGACGAAAAGCAAAAATACACAAGATCAGCTATAAAAAGAACAAAACTACAAATAGAGAATTAAGAAAAAAACATTAGAAAGTATATTAGTAGCATTTGCTGGGAATTTTGACATCTTAGATTAAGTGGATATTTTTAAAATATACATGAATTACCAAAATTGACTCAAGAGGAAATGGAACACAAGAAAATATAAAAAAGCATTAATAAAATTGAATCTGTTATCAAAAATGCTCTCCCTTAAAATCTTAGGCACGTGATATTCAATTGTACGCTGCTTAATTGCATAGGAAGACCACTCCATAAAATTAACAACTATAAACAAACAAACAAGCAACCAAACAAAATCCAGAACTTGAGAAATCCCTCGTGCTCCAGCAGAAAAAAAGATGCAAAATCATGCTGGGGGACATTTTCACCATTAGGCATTCACAGATCCCCTAAGATAACGCTGTAACAACCACCACAACAAGAACTGCATACTATATGAAGAGTTTGCAAGTAAAAGAATTCACGTAGAAATGAACAAACCTATCGAAGGAACAGTTGTGGGAGCCCAGGATATTTTCATGTATATAATGAAGTTTATTAGCCTTACAAAGTAGTGAGGATGAGTCATTGAATGAAGGTTACTGGGACAATTTACATATACATATTTTAAATATTAAGTCCAAAAACTCAATTAAAAATGGGCCAAATACTGTAATAAGTAATTCACAAAAGAGGAAATCTGAATGACCAATTAGCATATGAGAAAATGCTCACACACTCTGATAATTAGAAAAATGCAAAACATCAGGATACCATCTCACACTTATCAGATTGGCAAAAAATAAATCAAATAAAAGATCTGCAAATACCAATTGCTGGAGGTGATGTGGAGAAATGACGTCACTCACACACTCACCTCCGAAAGGGAAAATCATGCATTCACTAAAAGACTAATTTGTTTTTCTCCCACGTTGAATCCTTTGTCCCCCCAATGTCCCTTGGCTTAACACATGTCCCCAGACTTACTCAGAAATCATCTTCTAAGACCCTCTCACTTCTTCCAGATAATATTTTCATTTTTAAAAGGCTACCTGCAACTTATTTGCGTTTCAAACCCTCATCTCCGGCCAGACTGGCCACCGGAAGGATTCAGAAATGATGCTGGAACTACACACTTCATGAAAGGATACACGCTTCCCTGCACTCTTCTACTGCATGACCGGTTTGTGATTTCGTGCAGGCCTATTTCAGATGTAAGCACACATCCATAGATCAGTTACTGCATACAGACCACCGCGGTGGCAAACTCACTCTGGCTGGTGACAACGCGGCAGGGTGGAATGCCACCTTCTCCTCAGGAAGAAGGGAATGAGCGAGAATCCCCCAAGTCCACTGTCCACAGAAGGTTCGGCTGGCGTGGCTCTGAACTTCTATTTTCTAACTGACCCACGTGGAAAGGGTTTTTCCACATTGAAATCAAAATGAGTGGGATTGGTTTTGTTTTAACTAGTTTTCCTTCATATGTGAGATTTCTGGCATATAGCCTGAGAGGTCTGCTGTAATGAAATGCATTTAGTGTGAAGAGGGGAAATAGAAAATTTCGTCTTATTTTTGCATCTTTTTCCATGCCTGTAAACACCCCATTTCACCTGGCAGAAAACTTTTTCGTGACCAAAGTCTCACAGGCAAAACAGGTTTGGACCCAAAGGAAATAAGGAGCAGCGCTCGCTCTTGTCTTTCCTGCTAAGCAGAGTGATTTCACAGGCACTAACCCACGGACTAAGAGGAAGGTTGTGTCCCCTCAGCTTCCCCCAAGGTGGCCTGCCCAGGTGGAGCAGCTCTGATTTACAGGGTAAGTCCTCAAGGACCCAGGCCTGGCCTTCATTCTCGGCAGACGCTGCTCTTGCCATCAATTTTTACCTATGAACCCCTGCCAGGGAAAGTGGTAACACAGCCTATAGTTTCCTATGCTACTCACCACTTCTCCTTGTGGATGACAGTCATGGGTGCAACGCGAGCTGATTTTATCAGGAGATGTACTTATAGGCTGGTGGTGAGTGCTGTATCAAAATGTGATAGGGGTGAAGGAAACAGGGAGGAGTTTTTCTGCCTTAATCACTCTCCCCGGCAGAAAACAGAATCGCACAGGTGTGTCTGATCTCCTCAGGGGTTTATCTCCTGATAACCACATCCTCTATAATTCCCTTACTGCTATTTTTTTCCCAGGTTCAGATACAAAGAAGTGATTTTAGATGATCAGATTGACTGACAAAAAACTGTCAGCCAGTCTGCACCATGTGGCATTTTAAAGGAGACTATCCACTTTTTGCAGGTCTGGCCGCCATTAGGCCAGTGCCAACAAATTAAATGCTTCCTGGAAGAGCCAGGCTGGTGCAGTAGCCTTTTTTTTTACATCTTTATTGGAGTATAATTGGTTTACAATGGTGTGTTAGTTTCTGCTTTATAACAAAGTGAATCAGCTATACATATACATACGTTCTCGTATCTCTTCCCTCTTGCGTCTCCCTGCAGTAGCCTTTTGTATTTACATTTCCAGTGCCCTCTCCACGAGCAATTCAAAACCTAAAGCCTAAAAACTTTCACTGCTCCTAAGAGAGGTAAAGGGCACAGAGCGGGAGTGTGCATCACTACTCCGGAAGTACAGGATTGTTGGCCAGTGCTTTATGATGGATTTGGGGAGGTCAGCTGCTATATCTATACTGATCTAGTGGAACAAAGGCAGCGACAATGTGTCTCTTACATTCAGGCTGAAATAGCAAAAGCCTACGATCAGAGGGTTGGAAGCAACAGATGAGTTACTGTGGGATAATTTCCTATCTGACTGTCAGATAAAGTGATTTGTTAATATTTCAACCTAGTTTAATTCAGAGAGAGCTTATGATAATGCTTATATCCCATTTTTGGATTGAGTACTTTGAAAAGTCTATTCATTAGTATAATGACCGAAATTTTTTAGAGAACAAAATTAAATAGGGAATTACGGAGAAATGAATACTAATTTAGCCAAAGCTTGTTTTCTGTCTGAAGTAAGAGGATGTGACAGCCATCCTTAAGTACAGAAGAGTGACATTGTATCACACTTGCAGCTTCTGTGCTCTCTCAGGTGGCTATGCCTTATCTTAAATTTTAAATAAGGTATTCTCTTGTAAATTAATGGTCTGTTTTTTTCTTCTGGCTTAATAATTCTTAATCATTAAGAGTTCTTGTTTTCCTCTTTAAAAAAAACAAGAGCCTGTGACTCTTTTAAAGACACATTACGTGCTAAGCTCTGTTCTAGGAGCTGGGGATGCAGAGGTGACATGAAATCTGTGCATACAGATTTAACATCCTATTCTAGTCAGGGAAATAGTAAGATTCTGATTCTGATTCAATTACTGCCTCTACAGTGAGTACCAGGACTCTTATCATGGCAGTTCTGTGCAGTTCCAAAGTGTCCTGACGGCAAACATTTCCTGGGCACTTTCACCGACGAAGTGCAATTACGTAGTACATGAGCACTCTGAAGCAACACTGAAAAAACCCAACCAAACACTGGTGAAAGCAACAAAGGCTGATGCAACTGGTATGATCTAACAAGGCGTGACGGATGGCTCAGCCTAAATGCGTGTGCGTGAGCCATTTTACGTGACATTTATTCAAATATCATGTTTTTAATGGTTTAATGTGCAAGGTTTCCTTTCTCTCAGGGAATCCTTGCATTTTCAAAATCTTATTTTTCTTATAACCTTGTAGAAGTCCTCCTTCAGTCCACACAGTAAGGGCACAATAAGTATGTGTCAATGCTAATACTAATAAATAATGCTAATAATACTAATTCGTGCCACTAATTATGAACTCTCCCTTTTCCTCAAATCTGAGAGTTTTGACTTTTCCCTGGTATAAAAAAGTAACAATAGCAAGAGCAACAAATATTTTAAATATTCACTTTCTCCGGAATGCGAATTTAGAGATAGATTGTAACATTAAGAGTGAAGCCTCGCCTCTAGTTGAAAGAAAGTTCAGCCAGGAAACATACATCACAAGAAGGTTACCTGCCTAGGAAATGATATGAAATACCGCAAGAGAAAACGGGTCCTTGCAGATGGTAATTAAAAGACCACAAGAAAAATTTCTCCTTATACTTACAGCTATAACTGAACTTATACTTACAACTTATAACTGAAATAGGGGTAATATTTAAGTTAAACTAACTGTTATGGATCTAAACCTGATGGGTAGGTTTCCGTCTGTTTATGGTAGAAGAAACAGAAAGGTATACATTCATTTTACTACATGATCACGGCTGCTAAATATGGATAGCATATTTTTGTAAAGAACATAAACAATTTTATAGTTTATCTTTCTAATTTTCCAGTAAGTCCAGGTTACTGATGGCAAAATGACCTGACTCAAATACATACTAAGTTTTCATTTATTTTTCCTGCACTATTCCTGAACACCTGAATGAAACATTTCATGAATGGAAAGTTAATCTACCCAGACCTGGATGCCAAAAGCATTATGAGAAATTAGACTCTTTTTTTGGATTTAGTCAACCACATAGAAGCATTGTGCACAAGGGTTAAGATAGGGACTTGATCTCAAAGTCCAGAGCTTGATCCGTAGTTGAAATAATCAAGGTGCTTTGCATTTTTTTTTTTTCATTTGAATGGATTCAAATCACCAGCTTACTCAATTTTCACCCAGAACTTAATGCACTGAGGAATTCCCAGGGCATAAAACTTTAAACGTGAAATCATCATTTCTGATGACAAATGTTCTTACTGACATCTGAATCATGGCCATTGTATAAGTTCTGTGTCTCCAGAAATGCATTGGGGTATGGGTGGATTTGGATACAGCACAACTATCTATACAACTTCTCTATTATTTTTCATTTTATATTTTTTTCCAGGCAGACAAACAAGAGGCTTAGCTTAAGGCAGGGATTTAAAACTTAAATCTTTTTGTTTTATGTGAGCAGCTCCGTTCAAAAATCATTTTTTAAAAATATTAAGATATCATAGACAGCTCTGCAGATATTCAGTGGAGGTGAAGTTAGCAGTTGAGTTTAGATTGATAGCTATCACAGTGGTGGGAGCCAAACAGGGGTCAGCGCCACGACATGAGACTCTAAGATGACGCCTACACTGAGAGTTTAATTCCTGCCTCTGGAAAAGAACAGCCGCACAACACGAGTGAAAGTGAGGAGGAGGATGAAAGAACAAAGCAGTTACAATTTAATAAACAGAGACAGTTACGTGCATTGACATTATTACCTTGGTTTGTTTTATGATTGATATTAAATATTAGGTACAGTAGATAAAATAATATTTATAAAATGTTTTTAGAGTATAAAATGAGTCAATATAGCAATGACCTATTCTCTCACCACACTGTTTAAGAAATAGTACATTATAATTTGTTCTTCAGTTTTATGTGTACATGAAAAGCTTAATAACAAATAAAAATATGATTTGACTAAGGAAGGATATTGAATTATGCTTCTACCGCTACATTTATTTGTAAGACTTTAAAAAAAAAGACAATGATCATAGATTTTGCCTTAGCAAAGAATTGGTATCCCATCAATACGCGTTTCTACAAACATACAGTAACGAAGAGTCAGTCATAATAAAGATGCTTCTACACTAATATTCATAATCGAGTCAGAAATTACTTAATTTCTGTAATAATTCACAGAAATCTACCTTATGATTGTGCCATTTTTCTTTCTTGTGAATACTAACCACCAATATTCAAAGGGCACTCAAACTTCAACTGTACTTTGGAGTTTTTACATTTGAACCTCTCTATAACCTATGTTTTCTGCTTAACTACTTTCCTGGAATCTGCTGGCAGTGTCCCCTCTACAGTGTTTCACAGGTAAAGGTTCATAAAAGCATGCTTCTTTAACTCTTTCTCTGTTTGGATATTGTGCTAAACTCAAAATTCAGGGAGGAGAAGTGCTTTTTTCTTGGTATTACCACATGGATGTGGATCCATCTGAATTTGCCTTGGGCAGTGAGGGAGGGGACAGTATGGCATGACTGTAAATGAAGAAAAATAGGGAAAATTAAGCAAAGCATCCTGTTTACTTTCAGTTGGAAAGTCGAGTAGAACAACCTGCTAAGCCACAGCCTTGTTTTGGGACAGATTATGCATTTCATTAGCAAAAAGGTGGCTTTCAAAAGCACCTTTTTGAAAAAATAATCACTGAACATGAAGAAAAAAATCACCATTTTAGGTACCATTCCTGGAACAGGCAGACCTCTTAATTTATTTTAACTACTTGGGCAGGGATATTTCAAAGACAGAGTCTCTGGGTACGTTGGCACCAAGATTAAACTGGGCAAGAGCTGGATCTTAAGTTCTTTCCTTGGGGAACATCAGCCATGTACTACTTCTGCAGCCATTCTTTCAGTAGTTCTAAATACGAGCGACTCTGCAGATTATTCTGCCTCTGTAAACAACGTGGAGTTATTACAGATGGGGATAAATTATTTTGTGGGATTACGTGGAAATTTACAGTGGAAATCTTATAAAACTATGAGCAGACTCTACACGTAGTTAGGAGTCTCAGCCTGTGAAGCTCGGGACATTGGGACTTTGTCCTTGCACTTTGGCCTCTTGCGTAGGACAGCTGGAATAAGCTTAATCTCAAAAGAGACTGAAGAACCTTTTTAAAAAAAAAAAAACAGGAAAAGAGAGTTGAGGTCCATTAAGTTTGCTTTACAGTCACTTTTGGTGTCAAAGGGAAGAGACAATTTCATAGTTGGTCTTGACTCCATGGATTCACGACTGGTAAGAATGACAGTTTATTAAATGGTAGTAAAAACTTAAAATACTAATTTTACAAAATCTCTGGAAGATACTGAGAGGCTAAAACATCATTGCACTGTAGCTTTAACGTAGAATGGAAATTAAATGATGGCTAAATGAACATGCTCCATTTTAGATTTCAAAACACTGATGGGAGCTAAGGCAGAGAGCTATACCAACAACATGTGAGCTAGAAAAGCACTAGAGGATATCTTTTGGGTAGGGTTGGGGGGCAGCATTACCAATATAAGGGTATGAAGTAACAAGGCACATCACTGAAGGGGCCCGACAGTGAAACAAGCACGAATAAAGAAACACCATGACAAGTAGAGGGGACAGTTTGTAGCTAGCACACCAGATGGTCTCCTTGGGGAGTTTCTAAAAGCATTAAAGGAATAGTTAGCGACAGAGCTAGGTAAGTACTTCTTTGACACTATTCGACTTTTTCTAACTTTACATCCCATTGCATTGCTGTGGTTTTGGAAAGAGATTAAATATGTGACTGTACAGGCACATCTCTTGACTTGTCTGGGGAAGACACTGAAAGAGTTTAACCAATCAGCCAACTACTGAAGTCTCAAGTAACTTCACTGATAAATCCTTGAGACGTTTGACAAAATGTAGCTGGTTTTTGGTCCCACATAGTCTGGTTTTATTGAATTTTCCACCTTCTAAATCAAAAGTCTATAAATAGAGTTTAATCAGGATCATTTGGCTACTGTTACGTTGCAAAGCCAGAAGGCTTCAGGATTGGCCTCGGAGTGAAGGGACCTGCATCAGGGGCAACTGCTACTAACGTGAAGTAGGGCCTTTTGCATCGGTGGCAGAGCTGCAGTAGAAGACCCTGAGCAACTTTCCCCATCCCAGAATTCTACAAGTGTTACGAAAATCCTTCACACTTTAAGCAACAACAGATTCGACTCATTGGATGACAGATTAGTATCCAGGTAAATTACTGGAATCAAAACATGACCAGAAAACAGAAAAGTTCGATCCTAACGCTGGCACTAATCTAACTCACTATGTGATCTTGGGCCACCAAATTACTTTCTCTTTGTTTTGTCAAACTCGTCTATAAATTGGAGAAGTAAAAGTTAAAATGAGAAGATGATATACAGGCAGACCTCATCTTACTGCTCTCTGCTTTACTGTACCTCGCAGAGACTGTTTTTTACAAATTGAAGGTTTGTGGCAACCCTGCAACAATCAAATCTATTGATGCCATTTTCCCAACAGCATTTGCTCACTTCGTGTCTCTGTGTCACGTTTCACAATTCTCAAAATATTTCAAACTTTTTCATTTTTATCGTATTTGTCACAGTGATCTGTGATCAGTGACCTCTGATGTTACTACTATAACTCCCTGAAGGCTCAGATGATGAGTAGTATTTTTTAGCAATAAAGTATTTTAAAATTAAGGCATAGACATTGTTTTTTTAGACGTAATGCTATTATACACGTAATAGACTACAGTATAGTGAAAACACCACTTTTTTTTTTTTTTTTTTTTTTGCAGTACGCGGGCCTCTCGCTACTGTGGCCTCTCCCGTTGCGGAGCACAGGCTCCGGACGCACAGGCTCAGCGGCCATGGCTCACGGGCCCAGCCGCTCCGCGGCATGTGGGATCTTCCCAGACCTGGGCACGAACCCGTGTCCCCTGCATCGGCAGGCGGACTCTCAACCACCATGCCACCGGGGAAGCCCTGTAATTCATCTCTGAAGAAGTTAAAACTCATCACAGTAGCCTACAAAATATATTTCAAATTATATATTTAAATAAAAGCAATTATGTACATAACAACTGTGAACTTTAATAACCATCGCAATAACCAGAACCATAGAATCTTAGAGTTGGGAGAAACCTTAAAGTTCACAGAGCCTAGTGGTCTCCAAATTCTTTACTGTGTCAGCCAAACCCCTAACCAAAAAAAAAAAAAGTCCTATCTAGAAGTCCAATATCTACACCCAGTATGAGTAAATAGAAGCGAGCAGAGTGTCCCGCCCGTGAACTCACCCAAAAATGTTCACTTTCCCCAGTCCTCGGGGCCTTGCAGATGTCCCATCTCCTGTGTACAGGCTGGAACCTCAGTGGTTTATCCCTTTCTTCTACAGACAAAAAGCTGAAATCCAGGGAAACTGCCATTCATTCAGTAAATATATGCTGAGAGTTAAAATGCTCAGAAAAACAATCCAGTTAGCTAAGAACAGAGTGGATCCTGGAGCCGGAACACGCGGGCTCCCTCAGAGCTCTGCATCTGCCCTGTTTCTCCACTGCTTCCCTTTATGGTCATGGAAAGACACAGACCCAGGAGAAAAGTCAGTTCTTCAATAGTCTGGTGGCATGGAAAGTGGCTGAGTGTTTATTAAACAAAGGGGTTGTACTCTTTCATTTTCACATATAAACCTATGTCTTTGATCGAAAACAACAAAGGTCTGCTGCTATCTTGACAAGGAACGCATGGTTATCCATCTACGCAGATTATGGGAAGACGTCCCTATGCTGATACATTCTGATTCACCAAGGGAATCCAGCTTCCCCTGCTTTGCTCTGTTTGGGACTCAAATAAAAATTTTTGAAAATTGCTTTCCTTATCAAAAATAGAAATAAAAGCAAATCAACTTCCTATGTGTGTCTTTTAATATCTCTACTCTAAAATAAACACGGTGAAAATAATTGTCAGCTGTATCTTCTATGTGTAATGCCATAAAAATGGACACATCTGAGAAGGTTAGTGGCTGGAACCCCTCTGATTTAAAGCATACTAACAAAAGGAGTACATGTCAACAAGTTTTTAATGCCTACCATATGCCCAGCTAAAATCCAGCTAGAAACGAGCCGGACTGAGCCAGCAATGGGGCAAATTTTTTTGCTGGCTCTTATTTCTCTCTAGGAACTTTACCCAGGGGAATGTATGACTTGATTTTTAAAGTACCAAAAGCCAGTAATTAGAAGGTACAGAATGCACCAGAAGGGATAGTGTAAAACAAAAACAAAACAAAAGGGAAAAGTCCTTAGCCTCCTTGGCCTAGGATTCCAGCACAATTGTACTTTTATATATTTTTTCTTAATTTGTGTTTTCTGTTGGTTAGATATTTCTAAGCAGCTACAGGGTGATGTAATACCAGCTATGCTTAAAGTTATTTTTGCTAGTAAGTGCTTATAAAATAATTATGGCTTAGTATAAGAAAATTAATAAAAGATAAGATTTCAAAGAAAAACAAGATCACTAAGAGGTGGAACAGGAATTTTTCTTTTTAAGTTCCTGTGCAAATACATATACATCTTTGAGAAACCTGGAATCAGAGTGTTTCTCTGTGATAGTGGTAAGGTAATATGACATGGTACAAAAAACTCTGGACTGGTATTAGAGGGCCTGTGATGCAGACACTACTGCTTTGCCAGTAAGTAGATGAGTGACCTGGGCAAGTCCCACTATCTCTTGGATGTCAGTTTCCTCTTCCATGAAAAGATAAATTAGGACTAACTCAATAAAGGTCCCTGTAGTTTGAAAATTCTTCAAGGCTGATTATTATTATCATTATTGAGTAATTATCATATGGCATAATACATACATTACACATGAGTAAAATAATTAAGTATAAATTGCTTTCGTGTGCTATGCCATGATAGGAACATCTAAATCCCAGGGACACAGATAAGAAAAGACTTAGAGATGAGGAAACAGGATCTCAGAGAGGTTATGAATGAGACTTTCAGAGGCCAGTAAGTTGCTTTCGGTTTTCAGCTGAGCTGACTACTGTGCAAAATCATTTACTTTTGCCACATGGATTGAAATCCAGCTTAGTGCCAAGAGGAGAATGTCACACATCCATCCATAGCCCTACTTGCACGTTCAAGCTATTGCTCCAGTAACCCAGAAAATAAACACGTATAAAGTTAATGGCTGCTACGAGTTCAACAGGCGAGAAAAGTAGTGCAATAATTGCCATTCAAAAGTGGTTCAAGCACCAGTCTGATTATCAAACTGACACATAGGAACATTTATATACTTGCAACAGTTTTTTCCTATATGTTTACCTAATTCTATACTGATGAATCACCAGCTTCGGAATGAAATGACTAAAAATTCCTTGATGGATTGGGTGTCTTTTATTATTTTGGGAAAAGAATCCAAAGCCCGCAGCAAGAAAGCCAGGTTCACTGGAGAGCAGGTGGTATGTTGGGAACGTGAGTGTGGGAGGGAGCCTTAAGACACTTCCCTTCCCCTTCTACAAACTTCAGCATGGCACTGTGAGAGAAGGTCCAGTGGATAACTGTAAATCACCATATGCTTGACCCTCAGAAATATTCTTTTTGGCATGTTAGTTAAGAGCAAAGTCATATTTAAGAAGTATCTTACTATGAGAGTCTGCACTATATCTCTTGTACAAAACTCCATGAAAGAAAAGCTCTAACTCCAGATATTATCCCATGTTCTCTAGTACTATTACCTACACACTCACTCACACACACGTAGGGATGCACATAGCTACATATACCGTTCTGACAGCCCTTAAACACAAGGGGACTAAGGAAAGATGATTCAGGTGTGCCTTCCCAGGTGCTCTGGCTTTGTGTCAAAGTTGGTAACAATTATCCACCCACCTCCAGAATTTCCCAAGAATTTTGAATTTCAAATGGACTTATCCTTTCCTTCATTTTTTGCATTGAAAACATACTGTAGTTGGGTTAGAGATCACCATATTCTGCCTCAGGACTGTTGGATATGGGGTGAGAGCTTTTTGGCAAGAAAATATCAAAGAGTGAAGAAAAGAACTCATCTCTGGGAATTTGGAAAGCACTTAGTTTTCAAACCAAGACTGTCGGTAGACTGTTATATCTCCTGGTTTGACACTTCTCTCCTAAACTTTTGGGTTTATTTCATGCCTTTTTTGAAGAATCTCTTACAGCATTATTTCCTTTTGTTGAAAGGATGTATTATCAAGAAAAAAATTGGGCTTACAAATTTTTATTTTCTAGAAATGATAAAACAACTTCTAAGAGTAAGATAAAACATGCAAATTATTTTATTTTGCATTTTGATTATTTAAACACATTATGTTATGAATACATTTTATATGGCTTGAAAATAATTTTTTAAACGTACATATAATGTCTCAGTACTGCCCCATCCACATTCACCAGCTGCACATTGTTCAGTCTTTTTACCCCATAGGTAACTATATTTATTAGTTTCTTGTGTATCTTTCTACTCCTTTTTGGACAAGTAGAAACAAATAAAATGATATATTTTATTTTTATTTTATTATGGTAAGAATATTTAAAATCTATCCTTTTAACAGATTTTAAGTGTACAATAAAATATTGTACGGTAGATCTCTAGAGCTTACTCGTCATGCATAATTAAAATTTTCTGCCATTGTTTAGCAACTCTTCATTTTCTCCTCCCCTGCCCCTATCTCTTTACACATATTAGGTCGGCTGGTATCGAAAGAAACTACAAGACAGCAAGTGCTGGTGAGGATGTGGGGAAACTGAACACTTGCACTCTGCTGGCGGTAATGCAAAATGGTGCAGCCACTACGGAAAAGAGTTCACGAATTCCTTTAAAAATTAAAAGTAGAACTACCAAATGATCCATCAATCCTGTTCTGGGTGTTTATCCAGAAGAATTGAAATCAGAACCTCAGAGAGATGTTAGCACTCCCACATTCACTGCTGCGCTAGTCACAACAGCCAAGATGTGGAAACAATCTAATTGTCCACCAGTGGATGAGTGGATAAAGAAAACGTGATATATTCGTGCAATAGAACATTAATCAATCTTAAAAAGGAAGGAAATCCTGCAATATGCAACAACGTGGATGAACCTTGAGGACATTATGCTATGTGAAATAAGCCAGTGACAGAAGGAAAAAATACTCCATGGTTCCACTTATATCTAAAACACTTAAATTCATGGAAGCACAGAAGATACAAGTTTTTTATTTCTTCCCTTTCTTATGCAAATGGTGGTGTACGATATAGTCTATAATGTATATTTCTGCTTTTCACTTGATAATATATCCTGGATATTTTTCCAAATGGGGGGGGCATAGGGTGTTTCTTCATCCTTTCTTAGAGCTCTAGAGTATGTGAGATACAATAGTTTATTCATCCAGTTCCCAGTAGATGTATTCTTGGATGGTTTCTGGGTTTTTGTGATGAAAATATGCAAAAATTCAGGTAAATATATAAGATAAATTTTCATAAGTGGTATTTCTGAGGTAAAGAATCACATGAATTTGTAACTTAAATAAATATTGCCAATCAGCACCATTTTGAAGACAGTTTTAAGTATTTGGAATACAAATATAAGATTTTGTTCTTAGCACAGGGCCTGGCCAAAAAAAAAAAAAAAGAATTTGAACCGTATTAAATTATTTACATGGAGCTAATTATCAGAATTTTTTAGGGAACTTTTCTCTAGTTGCGGTGAGCGGGGGCTACTCTTCATTGCGGTGTGTGGGCTTCTCACTGCAGTGGCTTCTCTTGTTGTGGAGCACAGTCTCTAGGTACGCGGGCTTCAGTAGTTGTGGCACGCGGGCTCAGTAGTTGTGGCGCACAGGCTTAGTTGCTCCGTGACATGTGGGATCTTCCCAGACCACGGCTCGAACCCATGTTCCCTGCGTTGGCAGGTGGGTTCTTAACCACTGAGCCTCTAGGGGAGCCCAGATTTGTATTTGGAAACCACCAGCTCACTTTCAAGCATAGATTTTATATTCATGGTTATATTTTTTAAACGTGATTTGGCATGTATCTATAAAACATGGTACCTGGGATCTCAGATAATTTTATTCACCCTACTTTTTTGGAACATAAGAAATGCAGCAAGTTTTGATGCCTCATCACCCAGCCAGGGTGCCCCTGAAAGGATCTGGATTGCTCTGCCAAAAGCAAAGGCAGTTGTTGTGTTACAGGGAATCAAGCTGATCTGAGAGACGCCAAGATTTAAACAGATTTAGGGCAAAATAATTTCGTTGCATTTCATCACCAGCCCCTAAAAGTCTGAAATTTGGTGGCTAGTTATTTTTAACTCAGAAGAAACGTGTCTAAGAGGCAACCTGTGACAAATGTTGTGGGAACTTTATGTGGAAGGGTTTTTATTGTTGTTGGCTGGGGCTGGGTTAATCCACTGGAGAGGAAATGACTGTTATGTCTGAACGGACATAGGTTGCATTTCTATCTGGGCCAGAGAGGTCTCCTCAGGTTGAATCTGGCACATTCAACCCCCAGACTCAGATCATTTCAGCGTGGACAGGGGATAGAGTAAGAGAGGAGAGGGTGGGTGGATGGCGCTAACATTTCTCCCACTGGTCCCGGGTTGTGACAAGGGAAACACGTGCTCTCCTGACGGTAACTTGATTTGTCTGCGCTTAAAAGTGACTGTCAGAATCTCTATATGTGAACTTTCTCAGATTTTTCCAAATTCGAACTTAATTTTTCACATACCTATATTAAAGTAATACGGGGTTCTAGAGCGCAAATTGAGCTGATAAATTCATGAACTGTGTAATATCTAACAACTGAAATACAAAAAACATCAGTTCCTCGCATACTTAGTCTGATTCTTTTCCACTTTTGTTCCTTCCACTTTGTAATTTAAATTAAGTGTACAGACCTACTGTTTTGGCCCCATGTATATGCTAAAATTACTTCCTCAGGAATGTAGAAATCCAATGATCATACAGGACGACTGTGATCCCCGTGATCACAAATGATTAGTTTTTGGTTAAAGGAACTTCACAGACCATGAAATATCCATCTATGACCTGAAGTTACTGGGACAAATAATGGCTTAGGCTTCAGACTGTTTCCATTTTAACTAAGAAAGGAAGTGTTTTCTCAGGGGAATTTTCTAAGGATTGGTGCATTTATTTTCATAAAAATGAAAAACTGGCTCACAGCTTACAGAAAAGACACCTAAACACGTGGTTAGTTCAAGATACCCTCTTTTACAAAGTGTCTTTGAATATAAGCAGCAATTATCTCTCTATCAGAAATTCTTATTTTTGGGAAGTTTAGAAACACCACAGAATTCATAAAAACTCTGCTGTTTTTCACTGAGAGTCATCCATACTTCAAATATCAACATCTGGCAGATACTGTTAGAGAGCCTACTACTATGTGGACAGCACCTGGACACTGAGATACAACTTTCATTAAGAATCAAATTATTCTATTTCCTTCATCATATTTTTACTCAAGTACAGTACTGCATATGGAGCAGCTTGGACAGAATGCAGAAAGCCAGGTAAACTTTCCAAGCAGGCATGTGGGGATACATTGGATGGAAACTGAAAATTCCATACAGTTTGTTCAGGCAGAACCAACGATTTTAAAAGGAACAGTGACAGATCAATTTTTAATGGTAACTCTATTATTTTTTCTATTATGAATACTACTTTCTAGCAGACCATGAAAATTATGTTGACATTTGAAAAGCATGTGATTAATTGTAGCAGAACAAACATTGTGAGTGCAGCCTCCATTTAGGAAGGTGATACTAAGCATGGGCCTTGATTATAACATTGTTGGCACACGATAGCACTGGTCTTTTTTTTTTTAATCCACTAAATGTTAAAGATCCTAGGTGTGCCAGTGATGAATTCATATACATTGGAGGCACAATGAGTTGTGGAGATGACGTTCTGAAAACACAGCCATTCATTCAACTAAAATCGAAGTACATTTCAGAAATGAAACCAGATAGCTTACAACTGTGACTTGTAACAGGCCAAAGTGGCCAAAAGATGTTTATAGCTTATAATTTCCAATATTCTCCAAATTTTGCCAAAAGATTTATGCTTAGGCATTACAAAGCGGTCACTGTGTATCAAAACATACACATGAAACATTTCAGTATTAATACACCACAGCAATGTCATCTAAACTTTGTTTTTTTTTTTTAATGGACATTTAGAACTCTCATAAAATAATGAGATGGGCTTTCCTTATATTCAGCTGTCCAGATTAGAGAACTGGGAGGTATCAACTACGTAAAGACATCTCTGAACTCCAGATATGCCATTTAACTGTCCCATTTTCTTTGATATTCTCACCACTTTTAACTGGATGGTTTGGGGATACAGCATTTAGCTAGGAAGCAGAAAACATTGAACTAACCCACACAGGAATCAAGCTTAAAATTATATATTTGCCAGTGCCATGCTGAAAACACCTAAGTTAAATGATCTAGAATATACAAGGTTTGTAAAATCCACATTTTGCTTTCTTATTTGAGACGAGAGAGAGGAAGACTGGGACAATCATTTGATGAAAAAGGAAAACTCTGAGGGAAAAATCCAGTTAGAATCTGGATCAGAACTCAACCACCAAATTAGCTGGCTCTGTTTGGAATACTGCAAGCTCTCTGAGGTTGTCTTTTCACCAAAATCGAGTGCATTTACAATGATATGTGCCTGCAGGCTATTAGAAAGTGTTGAGTATTAAAGAAGTGAGAATAAATGAGATAGGGTTCAACATGTAAGAGAAGGCAAGCTTAGTGGGCAGCTTTATGTGAAGAAAAATACAGCTATGGAGTCAATGTGCGTGAAGCTCTTTAATGTTTTTTTAGCAGTGACAGGAATGGTTGGATCTTTAGTCTACAGGCCTCAGATATCTGCATGCAAATCTTTAAGAGTAAAAATATTCTATAGGATAACAAACTGCATACCAAAGAAAAAAGAGTGTGGTGTGATGTAGGTTTTGGCCTAGTGCAATGACATCAATGTACCCTAATTCTAGAAAGGTATTTTAAAATTTTATTTCCATTGGCTGTAGATGAGTCACCTTCATCTTTCTAGTCTTCAAATCCTCCCTAAATCAGTAAGGGAAAGAAAGGAAGCAACTTGAGGTAAACTAATTTTTCTAGGAACTGAATAGCTGGGTGAGATCCTAAGACAAACAGAATTCCCAGAGAGAAAAATTATTTCAATTTATATGTCTTATTACAAAACCATGCTCTATGTCTATGAATCCTTACAGTCAGTCCCCTGAACCTGTGGGTTCTGCATCCACAGATTCAGCTAACTGAGGATCGAAAATATTTGAAAAGAAATTCCAGAAAGCTCCAAAAAGCAAAACTTGAATAGAGTTTACATTGTGTTGGTTATTATAAATAATCTAGAGAAGACTTAAAGTATACAGGAGGATGTGCATAGATTATATGCAAATATTACACCATCTTATATATGGGACCTGAGCTTCCTTGGATTTTGGTATCCGTGATGGGGTCCTGCAACCAATCTCCCGTGGATACCAAGGGACAAGTGTATTCATATTTTGTTGGCACCTGCTTTCGGTACAAATTGTTTCATTTTTACGCTAGTGAGCATTTACGTATTTGTACTTATCATTCTGTAGCACATAAGATTTGAAATGGTGAGAACTATTGTAGTTCAGTGACTGGATATGGAATCAAACAACATGAATGGAATTTAGAGAGTCAAGTTATTATTTTTTATAAACATTATTATATATGTCATATATTATATATATATAATTAAGGTATTATATTTCTTTTAAACAACTGGAAAGCAACCTCATGTGTTTATTTAAAGAGTTAATTCTATAAAAGGCAGGTGAAATCTGTAGGCATTAAGTGAATCAGTACTTTGGAACTCTGACCATGTGTTGTGTGACTTCTTTGTTGTTCATGTTTTCTTTTCACTCTGACTGGATCGGAGACTTACAATCGTATTTGGTGTTCCGTATTCGCGACAATGTACCTAAATGTAGATTAATGTTCAGTTACATCTTTGAACTTATGATTTTTTGAAACTGAGGAACATGTATCCACTGATTCTGTTAAATTCTGAGCCATAATTTCTTTTAACATTGTTCATGAAATTTTATTTTTTTCCCTGTGTATTTCACATTATGATATTGAGAGCTCTCTAGTGGAACTTAGATTACTCTCTGCCTCTCTCTGTCTCTGTCTCTCTCTTTGTGGGACTTTCTAGTGGGCTGATGTATGGGAAAATCATTCTAGAACAATTTTCACTTCTGGGACACACCACAGTGCCACTATACCAGCGGACACTGGCCCTCATAACAGCTTTTCTGTAAATGTTTTGGTTTGGGGAGTCCTGAAATATGAAAACAGTGTAAATTTTAACTTCAAACTCTGTGAAATTCTTAGGATTTCTGGTGTGGTTTTTGTCAGAGAGTTTTTCTGTTTATTTGCTTCAGCCAGTGCCCTGACAAGTATCCACATGCCTTTGTATTGCAAGTTTTATTTATTTTTTCTCATCTTCTGAAGTTGTTGCCTTTCAAGGATCCCAGATTTATGTAGACATTTCAGTTCTAATTCATTGAATTTATGTCTCTAAATGGACAAAACCCAAGTTCCAGGTTATTGGGTCTGGTTAAACACCTCTCTAGGGGACCTTCAAGATGGCGGAGGAGTAAGACATGGAGATCACCTTCCTCCCCACAGATACATCAAAAATACATCTACAGATGGAACAACTCCTACAGAACACCTAATGAATGCTGGCAGAAGACCTCAGACTTCCCAAAAGGCAAGAAAATCCCCACGTACCTGGGTAGTGTATGGACCCCAGAGATGGGCATGAAATGCTAAATCTGCTGCTGCTGCCACCAAGAATCCTGTGTGCAAGCACAGGTCACTACACACACCCACCTGGGAGCCTGTGCAACACGCCACTGCCAGGGCCCCAAGATCCAGGGATAACTTCCCTGGGAGAGCACACGGTGAGCCTCAGGCTGTTGCAATGTCACGCTGGCCTCTGCCACCGCAGGCTCGCCCCACATTCCAATTATGACAACCATACCCCTCCCTCTCCCTGGCCTGAGAGAGCAAGAGAGCCCTAATCAGCCAGTGCTTTAACCCCCTCCTGTCTGGGCAGGGAACAGATGCTTGAAGGCGACCTATATGCAGAGATGGGGCCAAAACCAAAGCCGAACCCCAGGAACTGTGCAAACAAAGAAGAGAAAGGGAAATGTTTCCATGCGGCCTCAGGAGCAGCGGATTAAATCCCCACAATCAACTTGATGAACCCTGTACCTGTGGAATACCTGAATAGACAACGAATGTTCCCAAAATTGAGATGGTAGAATTTGGGAGCAACTGTAGATGTGGGGTTTGCTGTCTGCGACTGATCTGTGTCTGATTTTTATGTTTATCTTAGTTTAGTTTTTAGTGCTTGTTATCAACGGTGGACTTGTTTATTGGTTTGGTTGCTCACTTCTTTTTTATTTGTTTCATTATTTTTAAAATTTTATTTTTATTTATTTTATTTATTACTTTTTTCATTCCCTTTTTCTCTTCCTTTTCTTCTGAGTCATGTGGCTGACAGGGTCTTGGTGCTCCGGCTGGGTGTCAGGCCTGAGCCTCAGAGGTGGGAGAGCCAAGTCCAGGACACTGGACCACCAGAGACCTCCCGGCCCCATGTAAGATCAATCGGCGAGAGCTCTCCCAGAGATCTCCGTCTCAACACTAAGACCCAGCTCCACCCAACAGCCAGTGAGCTTCAGTGCTGGATGCTCCCTGCCAAACAACTACCTAGAAAGGAACACACCCATTAGCAGAGAGCCTGCCTAAAATCATACGAACTTCACAGACACCCCCAAACACACCACTGGATGCAGCCCTGCCCACAAGGAAGACAAGATCCAGTCCCACCCACCAGGCCACAGGCATCAGTCCCCTCCACCAGGAAGCCTACACAAGCCACTGAACCAACCTCACCCACTGGGGGCAGACACCAAAAAATACGGGAACTATGAACCTCCACCCTACGAAAAGGAGACCCCAAACACAGTAAGTTAAACAAAATGAGAAGACAGAGAAATATATAGCAGATGAAGGAGCAAGGTAAAACCCCACCAGACCAAACAAATGAAGAGAAAATAGGCCGTCTACCTGAAAAAGGATTCAGAGTAACGATAGTGAAGAGGATCCAAAATCTTGGAAATAGAATGGAGAAAATGGAAGAAACGTTTAACAAGGAACTATAAGAACTAAAGAGCAAGCAAACAATGATGAACAACAAAGTAAATGAAATTTAAAATTCTCTAGAGGGAATCAATAGCAGAATAACTGAGGCAGAAGAACGGATAAGTGAGCTGGAAGATAAAATAGGGGAAATAACTACTGCAGACCAGAATAAAGAAAAAAGAATGAAAAGAAATGAGGACAGTCTCAGAGACCTCTGGGACAACATTAAATGTACCAACATTTGCATTATAGGGGTCCCAGAAGAAGAAGAGAAAAAGAAATGGTCTGAGAACATATGTGAAGAGATTATAGTTGAAAACTTCCCTAACATGGGAAAGGAAATAGTTAGTCAAGTCCAGGAAGTGGAGAGAATCCCATACAGAATAAATCCAAAGAGAAACACACCAAGAAGACACATATTACTCAAACTATCAAAAATTAAATACAAAGAAAAAATTTTAAAAGCAGCAAGGGAACAGCAACAAGTAACACACAAGGGAATCCCCATAAGGTTAACAGCTGATTTGTCAGCCGAAACTCTGAAAGCCAGAGGGAGTGGCAGGACATATTTAAAGTGATGAAAGGGAAAAACTGACAACCAAGATTACTATACCCAGCAAGGATCTCATTCAGATTCGATGGAGAAATTAAAACCTTTATAGACAAGCAAAAGTTAAGAGAATTCAGCACCACAAAACCAGCTTTATGACAAATGCTAAGGGAACATATCTAGGCAGGAAACACAAGAGAAGGAAAAGACCTACAATAACAAACCCAAAACAATTATGAAAATGGTCATAGGAACATACATATTGATAATTACCTTAAATGTAAATGGATTAAATGCTCCAACCAAAAGACACAGACTGACTGAATGGATACAAAAACAAGACCCATATATACGCTGTCTACAAAAGACCCACTTCAGACCTAGGGACACATACAGACTGAAAGTGAGGGGATGGAAAAAGATATTCCACGCAAATGGAAATAAAAAGAAAGCTGGAGTAGCAATTCCCATATCAGACAGAACAGACTTTAAAATAAAGACTATTACAAGAGACAAAGAAGGACACTACATAATGATCAAGGGATCAATCCAAGAAGAGGATATAACATTTGTAAATATCGATGCACCCAACATAGGAGCACCTCAATACATAAGGCAAATGCTAACAGTCATAAAAGGGGAAATCGACAGTAACACAGTCATAGTAGGGGGCTTTAACACCCCACTTTCACCAATGGACAGATCATGCAAAATGAAAATAAATAAGGAAACACAAGCTTTAAATGACACATTAAACAAGACGGATTTAATTGATATTTATAGGACACTCCAGCCAAAAACAACAGAACACACTTTCTTCTCAAGTGCTCATGGAACTTTCTCCAGGATAGAGCATATCTTGGGTCATAAAGCAAGCCTCAGGAAATGTAAGAAGATTGAAATCATATCAAGTATCTTTTCCGACCACAATGCTATGAGACTAGATATCAATTAAAAGAAAAAAATCTGTAAAATATACAAACACATGGAGGCTAAACAATACACTACTAACTAACCAAGAGATGACTGAAGAAATCAAAGAGGAAATAAAAAAATACTTAGAATCAAATGACAATGAAAACATGACCACCCAAAACCTATGGGATGCAGCAAAAGCAGTTATAAGAGGGAAGGTTATCGCAATACAACCCTACCTCAAGAAACAAGAAAAATCTCAAATAAACAACCTAACCTTATACCTAAAGTAATTAGAGAAAGAAGAACAAAGAAACCCTAAAGTTAGCAGTAGGAAATAAATCATAAAGATCAGATCAGAAATAAATGAAAAAGAAATGAAGGAAACAATAGCAGAGATCAATAAAACTAAAAGCCAGTTCTTTGAGAAGATAAACAAAATTGCTAAACCAGTAGCCAAACTCATCAAGAAAAGAAGGGAGAAGACTCAAACCAACAGAATTAGAAATGTAAAGAAGTAACAACTGACACTGCAGAAACACAGAAGGTCATGAGAGATTACTACAAGCACCTCTATGCCAATAAAATGGACAACCTGGAAGAAATGGACAAATTCTTAGAAAAGCACAACCTTTCAAGACTGAACCAGGAACAAACAAAGATGAATAGACCAATCACAAGCACTGAAATTGAAACTGTGATTAAAAATCTTCCAACAAAAGCCCAGGACAAGATGGCTTCACAGGTGAAATTGATCAAACATTCAGAAAGAGCTAACACCTATCCTTCTCAAACTCTTGTATTCACAAGCACTGAAATTGAAACTGTGATTAAAAATCTTCAAACAAAGAAAAGTCCAGGACCAGATGGCTTCACAGGCAAATTCTATCAAACATTTAGCGAAGAACTAGCACCTATCCTTCTCAAACTCTTCCAAAATACAGCAGAGGGAGGAACACTCCCAAACTCATTCTACAAAGCCATCATCATCACCCTGATAGCAAAACCAGACACAGATGTCACAAAAAAAGAAAACCACAGGCCAATATCGCTGATAAACATAGATGCAAAAATCCTCAAAAAAATACTAGCAAACAGAATCCAACAGCACATTAAAAGGATCATACACCGTGATCAAGTGGGGTTTATCCCACAAATGCAAGGATTCTTCAGTAAACGCAAATCAATCAAAGTGATACACCACATTAACAAACTGAAGGATAAAAACCGTATGATCATCGCAATAGATGGAGAAAAAGCTTTTGAAAAAATTCAACACCCATTTATAATAAAAACTCTCCAGAAAGTAGGCATGGAGGGAACCTACCTCAACATAATAAAGGCCATATATGACAAACCCACAGCCAACATAGTTCTCAATGGTGAAAAACTGAAACCATTTCCTCTAAGATCAGGAACAAGACAAGGTTGCCCACTCTCGCCACTATTATTCACCATAGTTTTTGAAGTTTTAGCCATGGCAATCAGAGAAGTAAAAGTAATAAATTGAATCCAAATCAGAAAAGAAGAAGAAAAACTGTCACTGTATGCAGGTGACATGATACTATACACAGAGAATCCTAAAGATGCAACCAGAAAACTACTAGAGCTAATCAGTGAATTTGGTAAATAGCAGGATAAAATTAATACAAAGAAATCTCTTGCATCCTTATACATTAACGATGAAAAATCTGAAAGGGAAGTTAAGGAAACACTCCCATTTACCATTGCAACAAAAAGAATAAAATACCTAGGAATAAACCTACCAAAGGAGACAAAAGACCTGTATGCATTAAACTACAAGGCACTGATGAAAGAAACTAAAGACGATACAAACAGGTGGAGAGATATACCATGTTCTTGGATTGGAAGAATCAACATTGTGAAAATGACTATACTACCCAAAGCAATCTACAGATTCAATGCAATCCCTATCAAACTACCAATTTTTCACAGAACTAGAACAAAAAATTCACAATTTGTATGGAAACACAAAAGACCCTGAATAGACAAAGCAATCTTGAGAAAGAAACATGGAGCTGGAGGAATCAGGCTCCCTGACTTCAGACTATACTACAAAGCTACAGTAATCAAGACAGTATGGTACTGGCACAAATACAGGAATACAGATCAGTGGAATAGGTTAGAAAGCCCAGAGATAAACCCATGCACATATGGTCACCTTATCTTTGATAAAGGAGGCAAGAATATATAAGGGAGAAAAGACAGCCTCTTCAATAAGTGGTGCTGGGAAAACTGGACAGCTACATGTGAAAGAATGAAATTAGAACATTTCCTAACACCATACACAAAAATAAACTCAGAATGGATTAAAGACCTAAATGTAAGACCAGACACTATAAAACTCTTAGAGGAAAACATAGGCAGAACACTCTATGAGCTAAATCACAGCGAGATCCTTTTTGAACCACCTCTTAGAGAAATGGAAATAAAAACAAAAATAAACAAGTGGGACCTAATGAAACTTAAAAGCTTTTGCACAGCAAAGGAAACCATAAACAAGACGAGAAAACAACCCTCTGAATGGGAGAAAATATTTGCAAACAAAGCAACTGACAAAGGATTAATCTCCAAAATATACAAGCAGCTCATGCAGCTCAGTATCAAAAGAACAAAGAACCCAATCCAAAAATGGGCAGAAGACCTAAATAGACATTTCTCCAAAGTAGATATACAGATGGCCAAGAAACACATGAAAGGATGCTCAGCATCACTAACCATCAGAGAAATGCAAATCAAAACCAAAATGAGGTATCACCTCACACTGGTCAGAATGGCCATCATCAAAAAATCTACAAATAATAAGTACTGGAGAGGGTGTGGAGAAAAGGGAATCCTCTTGCACTGTTGGTGGGAATGTAAATTAATACAGCCACTATGGAGAACAGTATGGAGGTTCCTTAAAAAACTAAAACTAGAAGTAGTATATGACCAACAATACCATTACTGGGCATATACCCTGAGAAAACCCATAATTCAACAAGAGTCATGTACCACAATGTTCACTGCAGCAGTATTTACAATGGCCAGGACATGGAAGCAACAGAAATGTCCACTGACAGATGAATGGATAAAGAAGATGTGGCACATACATACAATGGAATATTACTCAGCCATAAAAAGCCATAAGATAACCAAATTGAGTTATTTGTAGTGAGGTGGATGGACCTAGAGTCTGTCATACAGAGTGAAGTCAGAAAGAGAAAAACAAATACCATACGCTAACGCGTATATATGGAATCTACAAAAGAAAAAAATAAATATAGTTCTGATGAACCTCGGGGCAGCACAGGAATAAATATGCAGACGTAGAGAATGGACTTGAGGACATGGGGAGGGAAGGGTAAGCAGGGACGAAGTGAGAGAGTGGCATGGACATATATACACTACCAAACGTAAAACAGACAGCTAGTGGGAAGCAGCCGCATAGCACAGGGAGATCAGCTCTGTGTTTTGTGACCACCTAGAGGGGTGGGATAGGGAGGGTGGGAGGGAGACGCAAGAGGGAGGGGATGTGGGGATATATGTATACATATAGCTGATTCACTTTGTTATACAGCAGAAACTAACTCAATATGTAAAGCAATTATACTCCAATAAAGATGTTTCAAAAAAAAAAACCTCTCTAGAATTTTGAAGCATCTCATGATTATTACTCTGGTTTTCAGTTTCCACTTTGTTTTTGCAACAATTTTCCTGTATACTTTTCAAGTTCAGAAAAAAACAAAGAAACACAATTTTTTCCGGTTTATCCAGAATTTATGGATAATTAAAGTAGAGGATATTTTAGCTTATTGTAATTTGCAATGTTACCCATAATATGTGTGATTTTTACAGCTCAACATCCTTGCCTTTAACTCTCCGGCAATAAATAAAGGTCCTTCTGGATTAAAAACTCCCTGAACCCTTTGTGAGGAGGTGTGCATGTTCTCCAAGATCATTAGGCCACATATCTGAAACAAAACCCTACGATCCATCTAGCTGAGTGTCAGCAACCTTCCGTGGGTTTAACTACTGCCATGCCTTGAGGTAAGAGATTATTAGACCAGCGTGCTACAGTCTGTTCTCTTCTAGGTTTGAATTTTCAGAATGTTGTTAATGTTTCTCCTCCTATAAGGTCAGGCTGCGATGCTCTGCTCTTTCCCCAATGCTTTTCACACATCCTTTCCTTGGAGACATGTGAGAGGCAGTCTGGAAAAACATCACTGCTCTGTATGTCAGAGCCTGCTTACACAGGATGCCAACAGATGGCAATATTTTATCATCATTACACAATCCAGAGAGCCTTCATCTGTGGCCTCAGGGAACAAGAGGAGTCGGCTCTTTGGTGTGACGCATGTCACCGAAGCTTCGCCCCCCATTAACTGTGCTGTTGTTTGTGATTGTTAAGCTGCGTGTCTCGCTGTGTGTCACATTCTTGACTTGTACAAGGGTCCATTAGTAAGTAGCATCTGAGTACCGTGAGTCATAGAGGGCCCCATTCTTGGAAAAATAAACAGTGCACATTCGGCTGAGATTAGAGCAACTGGCTGGTAGTGAATTGGATGGCGTTTCATGTAAAAGTCTGTTTCTGTGATTCATCCAGGCCTCTTCCCCACTCTATCAATAGGCTGGAAATTCACATTACTGTTGTACGGCGCTTCCTGTTCACAAACCCAAGCTGCGCACCCACAGCATCTCTGGTGCTAAGTAAGGCTTGCTCGTGACCGTGGAAGAACAGAGCATGAGGAGAAAATGGGAGCCACATATTTCAAAACTATCTGGAGCACTTATGAAATCAACTTCGTGATTTGAAGCCAAAGGTGTTTTTGATTTTCGATTATATTTTCCAGCAACTTACTGCTTATTTTTCTCCTTATCATTTTCTTACTCCCTTCAATCTTTCTATTTTTGTAAGTCACTTTTCTTTCTTTTTCTTACATCTTTCATGACTTCTGTCTTTTTCTTTTCCTTTTTTAACCCCTTTCACCTTTCTTCACCAGGTTTTTAGTCTTTTCACGTCAAGTTCTCTTTCCCTTCGTAACTTGCATATCCAGACCCTGATCCATAGGACTCCAGCCCAGGAAAGGCATTCTGGTTCTTCAGACTTGGCACCAACGGGACGCTACTGCCTTGCCAACACCACCTACCCAAGGAACTGAATTTAAAAAGAGAATCCCCTCCAGCTACCACCTAACCTAGCCACGGCCAGCATTTCAACTGGAAGTCATCTAATGGTTAAACACTGGCCTGAGAATAAAGAAAGCCAGACAGATAAATGTTCCAGGTTGGATTTAGGGAAAATTTTGGGTTTTCTCTGTGTACATGCGACTTTTCTGAGGCTGTATTTCAATCCTGGATCCCCTTAGCAATCTGCCACTTTCGCTGTTTGTGTTTCTCTTTTCTTTTTTTTTTTTGAAGTGAAAGGAAGGAAGGAGCAAGACGGCTTCAGGCACTGCTGGGAGGCATGAGGGCGAAGCTGCACGGACATCTTTACAGACCATCTACCCCACCAAATACAGGGTCATGACCGGGTAGTCAAACAACAAAGGGTCAGAGGGGAGAGAGCAGATGGGGACCGTAGGCTCCCGGATCCCACACCTTCTTTCAAAACCTGTTTCAGAGACCGGTTTTCTGTGAAAGCAGATTTCTGAGGGCAGTGCTTTTATAAACAATCCACTCATTTCTTTGGCCTATGAGAGGTGTTTTGTGTGGGAGCATTTGCCATCAAACAAGGTTTTATTGAATATCCCCCTTGTTGTTGTTATAATAATCCATGCTGATATAAACCATGCTCCATAAAATGCCACAATACACATCCACTGGGCAACACCGCAGGGCAGACTCAAGCCGAAGCTCCTTGGGCAATAAAACCAAGACCGCCAGAAACACGGCTGCCATTTATTTCCCCGTAATGTGCTTTCTCTCCTTCTCTCTCTAGGCAGATTTTCCTCGTGTTGAAAGGGAACCTCTGGTCAAAAGTCAGCAAGCAAAGTTGTAGAAAGCTTTGATAGTCAGTGAAGTGAATCATGGCTACACATGGCAGTGGCATGCACCAATGGAGCCTCTTGCTGGGCGGACCTCCCTCTAAGAGCAACTTCTGGTCATCAGTCAAAGGGGCCCCCAATGAGTTTTGCACAGCCAATGGTTTCACCAGCTCCACGGTGCCTGGGTCCCAAGTTGCCCTTTTCCACAGGTATTGCTAAAGCAAATAGCAGACAGTATTTACTGGGTGTGATGCTTTCAATCACATTAATCTAGCCAGTAAAAAAGTTTATGACCAATAAAAATTCCACCGTAACATGGCTGATTGGAGGGGAGGCTGCATGATGGCAATTCAAGCCACGCCTCTGCCTCTAGCGAGACTGTCACAAACCTTGGAAGGAAGTAGGAGTCGGGGACGAGAAAGACAGAAAAATCTCTGGGGTTGTTAAAACTAACTCAAGGGTAGATGGATAAAACTCTTAAATCATTTAATAAGTCCAAACTCTTAGAGTTTGGAGGGTGATTGACTGAACATCTACTTTGAAAAGCTACCTGGGGAAAGTATGGATGTGGTCCTGCGTCCACTAGAAAATTATCCTGGGTTCCTTCTAAGTCTTTTGATCACATGATTATTCGCTCATAATAAAATAAATATTTTTAAATGCAATACTTAGAAATGAGCTAGAAGGATGCTTGGGTGGGGACTCTCAATCTGGTTTGGAGCCAATGGGGAATGTAGCTTCACATAACTGTCTTTCTCTTGGTTGATCCGTACATGGTTTACACAGATCCAGAAGGGCAATGACTAAGCTCTATTAACATTTGTGAGTCATTCCTTCTTTTCCCAATCCATGGTGACAGTCCTCAGACGGCATGGTTTCAAACACACACTCTCCAAAGCCTACTGTTCCATGGCTTCTCCCTTGAGTGGGCAGCTGATCCAATTATTTGTTAATGATCCCAGACCACACATGGCAAGGAGGATGTTATTTTAATGAACGTATATTGGAAGTCCTGCCACTGGGAGCAAGTACCTGATTAGCTAATTATGGCTAGGCTAATACTTCAAGTAGCTTATCCAATAGCCATTATCCCATTCTTTCTGAGTAACAGAACCCCAAATATAATCTGTGTGGCAAGGTGCCCAGCCAAAAGACTTTATTTGCAAAATCCCTTGTTGCTGAGGGTAGCCAATAAGACATAATTCGGAATTTGTGTTTGAGGCTTTTGAGAAAGCCCCCGAAGAGGGGGGCAGATAATTGGCATTTGCCCTTTCACCTTTCACCCTTCACAAACTTCCTTCTCTTTCCTGCCCAGAGTAAAGAACCAGTGGCTAGAACTCCAGTAGTCATCCTGGCGTGTGAGATGAACTTAATTATGGAAACCTCACACTTTAAGGAACTCAAGAGATTAAAGGAGCAGGGAGATAAAAGGAGAGAAACCTGGGTCTCTGAAGACTTGAGCATACGGTCTGATATGTAGACTGCCTACCTCCAGACTGCTTTTTTTTTTAAGAGAAAAAGAATTTTTTGTTGTTTAAGCCACTGTTCTTTCCAATCTCAGCACTAGATTCCTAATCAGAATCCAATTCCTAGAGATCTAAAAGTTCTCTCTGGAAGCCATTTTTAACAGCCCCCTGCCCTCAACAAATGAGCACTCAAATCTCCTAAACAGATAGACAATCTTATTTTAAATATTTTTTTCTGGTAATAGGCAATTTCATCCAAAAAGCAGCACTTTACATATAACTTCTTACATATAAGGCAAACTTTAAAATGTTTGCTGAAACATGGCTGGCAACATGGGAGTATTAAGTAGGTCATGAGTCTTATAGTTGGAAAGATCATACTTTTGAATCCGAGATATTTCACTCGCTAAAAATGTGACATTAGGCAAGTTACTTAGACTTGACCTGCAATATTAGAGACTACATATTGAGTAAAACAATGTCAACCTGGTAAAAGCATACGTTTAAAGTAGACATAACACAGAAGATCTTAAGAAATTCTGTTCTCTTCTGCCTTCCACTTCTTAGTCTGAAATTCTATACTTTGAGTGTATTGGTGTAAGTTCTCTGAATTCGTCCTTGGAGACAAGTGCAAAAATCCTTCTGCCAACAAACATTTCACCTAGCATTGCCTTTACTCATCTCTACTTTGTCAATAATACGTCCCCATTTTCCTCCCAATGCCCCCCTCTCTGTATCACTATTAAGTGGAGACATCAGTATACAAAAATTAAAAACCAAGACCACACACTCAGTCTGCCTAATTCACTAAAACGGCAGGCAAAGGAATAGGGTAAGATGAGTCAATTCATTCTAAGTCCAACAGCTGATTTTCCATTAACGTGTATTTTCTTAGGTAAGACCTGGCATCCTTTAAGGCCAAGGCAGACGATTGCCTCTGCTGATTTTGATGGCAGTGCCAAAATATACAGAAACTATCGGTGCTCATGGAGATCTCTCTGAAATCACATGCCGTTGATAAATTAAGCTGAACCTTATTAGTTTTATTCAAATGTAAAGGGCATAATCCAGCACATAGTGGTGAAGGGTGAAAATGTGGATTCAGATAAACCTATGTGACTACATGCCCATGGACGAATTAATTGACCTATCTTTAATTAATTAATTAATGGTAGATACTTCATACGGTCGTTGTGAAGATTAAGTGAGACAACGCATATAGAGAATATAGCACGATGCTTGACATACAGTGGTTATCCCAATATTGGTCTTTGTGACTGTGATCACCCTTAGTGTGGAAACAGTTAAGGCTTATCATTGATGTGAACTTGCATCCATTCCTTCCCACTCCTCTCAAGAGTTTATTTTCAGGACTTAAAAAAAGACCATATCAAAGTCCTTTGCTTCTTGTCCCTTGAGCAAAGTTAATTTCTTTTAGAGAGAGAAGGGACAATGGAGCAATGAATTGGGGTTTATGAAAAATGTACATATATCTCTTTAAGTAGAATTTTTGAAATGCCATTTTCACTACAGTTAGGTATAATTTTGTAGACGGGTAGACAGTCTTAGTAAACAGACCTGGATCTGAAACCCAATCCCACTTTTTAGCCACTATGTGACTTGGACTAGTCAACTAACTTCTCTAAGTTTCAGCTAAAATGCCAGCCTCTGATGTTTTCAGGAAAATTGCATGAATTTACATATGCAAGTACCTAAAATTGGTAACGAAGTAGTCACACAGGAGACATTTGCTTTCTTTCTTCAGTTACGTGTTGTTGTTGTTTTTATTAGTTTGTTTATCTCCTTGTCTACCAACAAGGTTTCTGTCTCCACCAGGAAGAATTCAAAGGTCTTCCTGGTGGGGAAGTCAGGAATCTGGTGAATTATGAAGGAAAGGAAGGAGAAGGACAAGGAAGGTAGCCAAGTCATTGAAAACACAAACACGAAAGTATTCTGCTTTGTTTATACTACCGTGCCGGTCCTAATGCTAGTTTCAGCCTGGCACCTTAGTCCTGTCTGGAGGTAGTTCTAGAAAAACCACACCCAGGCCTGGGATCCCATCACAAACCACCACCTCTTACAATAATGGTCCCTATCCCCTTAGTCTTCGTATTTCTTCAACCTCTGACATAGGAAATCATCAGGGACAACACCCCAAAGTTAACCAACATAGTCTGTTATAGGTTTTCAACCCTGTGATTTGAGACATTTGAAATCAAGATACCCCACCCTCCATAACATCCAATGTAATTTTTCAAGTATTTACATACTGTGTTCCAAGAAAGAAAAAAAAAGTGTTCTACATATTTAGGAAATTTCATTTTCCCTTTGAACAGAGTATAAAGGACTGTTAGCCCAGGCTACATGGAAGGAGATGCTTTCCTTCAGAAGAGTAATGGGTGTATACTTTTTTAAAATTTATTTATTTATTATTTTTTTGGCTGCATTGGGTCTTCTGTTGCTGTGTGCGGGCTTTTCTCTACTTGTGGCGAGCAGGGGCTACTCCTCGTTGCAGTGCGCGGGCTTCTCATTGCGGTGGCTTCTCCTGTTGTGGAGCACGGGCTCTAGGCACACAAGCTTCAGTAGTTGTCGCTCGTGGGCTCTAGAGTGCAGGCTCAGTAGTTGTGGCACACGGGCTTAGTTGCTCCGCGGCGTGTGGGATCTTCCCCGACCAGGGCTCGAACCAGCGTCCCCTGCACTGGCAGGCGGATTCTTAACCACTGCGCCACCAGGGAAGCCCAAGGGTGTCTAATGTTTTGCTCATTGTTCATACTCAGAAGTAACAAGGAAAGAAGTGATTCTGATTGGTGCTCATACTCACAAAGACCCTTTGGTTATCCTAACCTAGAAACCCTAAAGGCATTTCTGAGCTCTAAATTAAGTCTTTACACTGGAGCCCTGACATCACTTATTGAATGCTGCCTAGAATTGAGTAGTCCATTAAGCAACGGAGAATACTGCTTAAACCCATTTCTGGAATAAGGACTCCAGAGTCAAATGCTCCTTTGTACTTAAGATAATTGCCTTAATATCATCATCTAAGGATGTTCAATCAGCTCTCATGATTGAGTAACGACAGAGATGGTCCATTACATTCTCAGCAGCTTGGAGGAACACTATGGTTATTCATTTATTTTTCCTCTGAAACAGCTCTGGCCAGTACCTTAGTTTCCACATGTTCAATGTAGCCAGAAACACCACGCTAAAAATCCTTGGTCTTGCTAAGTCAGCAGGACATTCTCTTGGGAACTGCCATTCTCCAAAGCCAACTCTGTGCTACTGAAGAAACAATGAGATACTGATTGCAGGAGATGAGGGTCCCTTCTAGGGGGAAAAAATCTAAAATGCAAACGGCCATGCTATATTTGGAAACAGATGGCAAATACCATTTTGGCTAGAAAGGTTTGGGAAGCCACTGCTGAGGTTTCCAACACACCTGAGGTTGCCCATCACCACCGTGCTTGCAGTTCATTCTCTGCATGCTCCTCCAAATACAGTGCAAAACTAAACATCAGCCATGTGTCCAGGCATGGTTTGGGGGCACATGTGACCACGTATCACACTATTTTCGTCTGAAATCATAGCTTGGCCTATATATACTGAAAGGTGAGCAAACGTCAGTGAAACCCGAGACTTCCCTGGCCTTGCTGTTGGGCTGGTAGCAGAGGTTTCCCAAAGCCTGCAAGTCACACCTGGGTGAGCGAATATTTTCACACTCTAGGCAGGTTCTAGCTGGCTAGTACTTTCAGAAGCAGGGGTGGAGGAGAGAACAAAGGTACAGGAGAGAGAAACAGAGAGAAACAGAGAGAGGGACAGAGGTTGTAAGATAATAAAAAATATATTTTGATTTCTAAAAGTATGATTTTACCTTTACAGAAATACAAAGTTTTGAAAATGTCAGTTAGGACTAACTCATAGCCCCAAACAACCAATACTCTAAGAGCTCTGAGATGGTCGGTAAAAAACAGCAGTTGCCTTTGCCACAGTCTGGGATTGTAACCATACATGGGCCAGAGTGCCAGGGAATTGAGCGGAGGCTTATTTGTCATGAAAAATGGGAAACGGGAAAAGATTCTGGTACTGTCTTTGCAACTGGGTGTCAGTTAATCTCTCAAAGCCCTGGCTTCTGTGTAGGCAACACAGCAGTACGTGGTAAGGAATGGATTTGATTTGGAGAAGCTTGAAAAGTCCCCCAAAGACTATAATCTCACCTTATTCTCATTAGCATTAAAAAGTAAAGATAGTGTTAATTCAAAGAAACAGGGTCAGGCTTCCCTGGTGGCGTAGTGGTTGAGAGTCCGCCTGCCAATGCAGGGGACACTGGTTCGTGCCCCGGTCCAGGAGGATCCCACATGCCGCGGAGCGGCTGGGCCCGTGAGCCATGGCCGCTGAGCCTGCTAAATCTGGCAACACGAGGTAAGAAGTAGTTATTGGATTAGGTGGTATTTGGGGGAGCAACTGGAAAGAGAAGGGTTGACCCTAAAAGACTTGGACTGAATCCCAAAGTTTTGTGCTAGTTTTAACATGTATGTCCTCCTTACGTCTTCCATATGCCTCATCACCAGCTTGGGCCCAGAGTCGACTCCCTAAAATGCTAACTGATTGATTCATTGATAGATAAAAGAAAAAGGCCAAAACTAAGCCAAAGTAAATAGGTTTCTGGTTTAAATGTTTTATTTCATGGGTCAGATTCAGGCATGGATTTCACCACTTGGAACACATACTTTTGAAATTGCAAAATATGATGCATTTTAAAACTCAGGAAATTTTAAAGTCCCATGCTTATATCTTAATGGATTCCACAAATCAATTTTTCATTTTTCTTGGTGAATATGGCTGATATGCACAAACGAGTATCCTTTACCACCCGCCCCCAATAACCTCTTACGGAGCCAAAGCCCAACCAACACTAAAAATACAGAACACCACAGCGAGGAGCCCTCCTTTCTGTCCCTCCCACCCCAGCATGTAATGGATTTCTCTTCTCACAGTGTTAAAAGGATCAGTAAATCATCAGGTCACCTATTGATATGAAAGTCTTTTCATTTGAAATCATTATTGTTTTTACAAATGGCAAAAGAAAAATACAAAAGAGCTAATAAATCAAGAAAAAAATTACAACAGGTTTTTATGAAGCATGGGTGGAGTGGAAAAAGTGATCTTGGCTTAATTAACCACACTTAGTCACACGATGCAGGAAGCAGAGGTTTTAAAATGTCCAACTGGGGCTGTTTTATACACACACACACACACACACACACACACACACACTTTAAGGTGTTAATTTCCATCACATCACTCTGTGCTGGGTTACTATGGAAAAACTGCTGAATCTTGACCTTCTTGTGAAATGTTAAAATCACACTCCCTCTTGGAAGGCCCAACTGTCACAAAATATGTTTTCTGCATAGTCACAGAGGAGTATCTCTGTACATGTAACAGATGCTCAAGATCTAGGTGTATATTGCCTGAGGCATGATTATCTGACAAGTCTGGATTTCCTTTATATCAGTAACATCTCATTTTTACCTCTATTTGTTGACTCATACCATTGCCTGTGCTTTAAATATCTTAATCCCTACAACCTCCTATGTATCTGAATGCCAGCCATGCCAATGTCACGCCACAAGTCGATCCTCCATTCTATTGTGCTACTAGATCTCTCCTTCCATAGTTACACAGTAACAGCCCTTACAATTGATACTAAACACTTGGTTATATACTTTAACAGTTGATTATTTAATTCTTTGTATTATTTTTATCTTTTCTCATTCATCTTTTTTCATTCCTCCAATTATTGTATATACCCTAAGGACTTATACCTCTCTGGGGTGTTCTGGGACCAGTAATCACTCATGCAGAGTAACAGGTACCCTATTTGCAGAATGATACCACATACATTCCTTAGTGAACCTAAGTGTTATTATTTCAATTAACTTATTCTAAGGAAACCAATCACACATTAGGATGAAGGGAGAAGAAGCCTAAGACTTAGGTTAAGGAGAGGTGGGCACTGTATCAGCGAGGGTACTCTAGAGAAATAGAACCAATAGGAGATTATATACATATTCATTTCTAAGGAGTTCATGCAATTGCGGGGGCTGGCAAGTCCAAAATCTGTAGGGCAGACTTGCTGGCTAGAAACCAAGGCAAGAGTTGATGTTGCAGACTTGAGTCTGAAATCTGAGGTCATCTCGGCAGGCTTGAAAGGCAGGCAGGATTTCTATGCTACAGTCTTGAGGCAAAATTTCTCTTCTCCGGGAAACTTCAGTTTTTGCTCTTCAGGCCTTCAACTGATTGGATGAGGCCCACCCACATTATCGAGGGTCATTTCCTCTCCTTAAAGTCAACTGATTATAAATGTTGATCATTAATAAAATACCTTCACAGCAACATCTAGACTACTGTTTGACCAAACAACTGGGTGCCTAGCCTAGCCAAACTGACAAATACAACTAACCACCACAAGCACTTCATCATCAAATAAGATGCAGATACTGGCGCTCTGTATCCATCCTCAACCCCCAGAGCAAAGCCTCTGTTTTCTTGCAAAAGACTTCTCTTCAATAGCCCCCTTTTGACGTCCACGATCACCATGACGTCTAGATTTTCTTTTCCTTTAAATATTCTTGTTAGGTTAATCTTGAATAATTTCTCAACTCTGTAGCCTTGTTTGGAGGAAATGTTGGCATCCAGTTGGTCCAGTATATGTGGCCCCAGTTTGCACGAAATTCACTCCTTATGTGTATAAAGAGAGAGAGTCAGCCTCCAATGTACAGTTAGGCTTGAGGAGCCATGCAGGAATAAAAACAGTGTCTTCATTCCATATTGACTGACAAAATTTAGCTGGAATTACTTGGCTGTATGCACAAAGCTTTATCCTGACTTGAGTACCTAATGGCAATGACCAGGTATTATTATCCTTGAATCCCCAAACACCAGCACATTGCTATTGGCTCTCATGCAAGCTAAAGATATATATACCTGCTGAGGTTGGCAGAATCAGAATAAATTTGTGGGCAGAGAGGGTTGGCTCGGCTGCCTAGTAGCAGCATCTCCTGAGAGCCTGATAGAAATAGAGTCTCAGATACCACCCCTGACCTCCTCTGTCAAAATCTACATTTTAATTTGACACATGAATTTCCTGTGTATTTTATTTAATGTTCAGAAATAAATTTATCATAAAGGTATATGCCACCCACCTGCAAAATGAATGAAGCTGGCTTCAGAGTGTCAGCAACATTAATCTGTGTTTGTAAAGCTCCTCGGATAAAAGGTAGTATTTGACTGATGTGTAAAATGTACATTTATAGTCATAAGTATTACAGTCTGAAAAGTTAGTCCAGCATTTTCTGGTAACATAAAAAATTGATTATGCAATTTGGTATCTCTGTTTTCTATTTAACGGAATTCCTAAATTTAGACTCTACTGATTGATTGTTTCATTAATGATGAGGAAAGAGATTACACATGGAGTTCGCTGCCACAGACAGTGGTAAAATAATCATAATAAAATAGCAAGGGAGTTAACACTTCACATCTATATTCAAAACTATAAAGAGTTCTAGACATCATTGTAACACTGGGGAGGCCTAGCACAAGACACACAGGTTATGTTTTCAAATAGCATCATCAAAATCCAACCATGATTTAGGATACCATGTAAGTGATGTTGACCAGGGACACGGACAGAACTGAGAAACACTTAGCAAATTGCCGTCCTCAGGGACAGTCTTCCAAGGAAAGGACGCTGGGATAAAGGGTATTTTAAAGCAGAAAAAAAGAGGAAAGAATAATTTCAGTGATTGGGAAATTGGGAATATTATCTTTTAAGGCTATCAGAGTGCAGATCAGGGTGTGATTTTGGAGGGTCATGTCAGAATGAGAAGGGTGGTACGGAGACAAGCCTCGCCTCCTGTAGGACGTGCCCTGTGCCGCTCGAGTGGGGTTTGCTGTCGTCTATCTCTGCAGCGCCCGGAAAAACACCATGTCTGTTAACCTGGCTGCATGTGGGGCTTTCAGGAGGGAGACTGTCTTTTTCAAAATAGAATCCTTGTTAACTGAAGGATGTATTCCAAGGTAAATGGTCGAACTGCATAAAAATGGTCAGCGTTCAAGAACAGATGATGAGGAATAACCGAGCCTTGACTTGGGATAACTGGGATGACATAATAAACAAACTTATATAAGTTTAACTTTTATAGTCTGATGGAGTGTCTTTCCTCCCAGGGGTTTCTGGGCAAATCTCAAACAACTCGAGCAAATTACTAGAGCTGTTTCTTTGTCCATGCTTTGAAAGTCGTCGTTTTTAAAAATTTTATATTAAAAAAAACTTCCTAGTTCAAGTACTTACGGCCCTCTTAGATATATACATTTCATCATCTTTTGTGATATGTAAGTTTCTCTACAAAGGGCAAAAAAGGAGGAAAACTGTGAAAAGCCACTGCATCATCTCACTAAATTTAAATAAAAATCTAATACTGAAAATGAGTTCCAAGGGTCAGACAAAACAAAGTTAATAATTCAGAGAGTTTACAATGCTTGTAGTCGACTGATGAACAAACATCTTTCTACCCAAATCCTGTAGAAGTTAACATCATAGGTAGAGGCCACGCCAAAATATTATTTTTTCAGTTCTTTCAATTAAAAAAATATGGTTTTAGTCACACATTTCAAGTTTTCTTATGTTCAACTAGTTTTAAAACCAGAGTCTATGAGATATGGGTTCTGAACTACCCATAGTTAAAAGTACCAATTATATAGAGAGTTTGGGTAGTTTTACCATGTGTGCCTAATACAAATGTATTATACACTATATACAAATCTACTGTTAAAACAAAACTGTAAAGTATTTTGAAGATTGAAAGAAAAGTTAAGTTTTAGATAAACAATAAGACAAAGTTTGACCAGCTTCATTTGTTAAAGGAAATTATATTTCCAAAGAACAGAAGAAGATCTGAAGTATAAAATAATTAAAAACGAAAGTGACAAAGGATAATAAGACCCAAAAGTCTGACTAAGTACTGACATTTGAAAAGAAAAAAGCACTATAATAATAGTAGGAGAGACTGAACTGAACATTTTCAACTATAAATACAAGAGTTCATCAACCAACAGAGTCTTTTGATGTTAATTATGTGTTGGTATTTTTAATTAATCATTTATTTAATCTGTTTTGTTTTAAACAGAGGAAACCACATAAGGGTAGCACTTTTTCAAAAGTAAAAGTGAAAAATAATCTGTTTAAGTATCATAGTCTCATTACAGCAGAAAGACAAACAGAAAATTCAAATAATGGGGAAATTTAATTTTCTGAAAAATCAGTGTCAAATAGAAGGTTGTAAAAGGCAAGGCCATTTAGAACTAAAAGCAAAACAACTTTTCAACTGAAATTTCAATTTCAATTGAAAATATAGGTTTCATTCTTTTGTGTATTCAGAGTCTAGGGAAAACTAGCCTGAACATGTTTTTTCTTTCTATACCCACAGAAATAAAGTATTAAACCCAAGTGAATTATTCTTTTTTCTTTCTTTCAATGTATTTCAATGTAATTTTTTTCAAGATTTAATGAAAGAGCTGTACAATCCGTACCCCACCCCTTTTCAAGAATGTCTGGCCAAATGCAGCTGTAAATTATAAAATAATGCCCTGCATTCATAAAACCGTTCACACATAAATATAAAAAATATAACCACTGATCAAATGAGTCTTCCAGATAGGTTGCTTAAACCATCAAATATATATTCCTATATATATCCTTAAGACGCATCCTCTAACTTTTAAAAACTGTAGATTTTTTCCCAAAAAAAAGTATTTCTTTTTAAGAAATGAGTACTTTTAAGCCAGTAGTCATTTAGTACTACTAAATTCAAAGCACAAACTGCTAAATGCAGGAGACTTTTTTCCCCTATCAAGCCTTTTTATTGTTTCCTAAAAAGCCGTTTTGTCTACAGAGAGCCCCAATACCCCTACTTTGTGACAAAATTCATTCCGTAGGACAGTAAGGAAAAACAGTAAGATTCAGAACTCCCCCACCAGCATCATTTTTCTGAAATACAGACAGAAGTTTATCAAATATAATCAGAAAAAATATAATGTTTTAGGAACTTAATTCTAAAAGCTAAAAGAGCAGAGAATATTTTTATTTAGTATTTTTTGGCCTTTCTGTTAGATGACCTTATGTCCTGGTTTCCCCAGAATGGTCCCCATTTATGCCTCTTATCCTGGACTAACTATTAATAGTGCTGCTTTCCACTCTCAGGGATCTCAGTCTGGATAGTAAATTATATGGCTGCCCACCTTTAAGCTATATATGAGGTGTGGGTTAAGAATTCCTGAAGTTTAGTCTTTTATTTGTATAAACCAGTAATATATAGAATGAACTATTAAATATTATTAAATTTGGTATAAGACATTATGTGTGTGTGTGCAGACACACATGCATCCAAATCCATAGCTTGTGAGATAAATATATTCAAATACGAAACAGTGGAGTTAATCCTGCCACAATTACACGGCTACTCATGGTTAGATATCTTTAAAGAAGTTATTTTGGGGCATTATATACATATTCCAGAAGCCATTCCTAACACAGCTCTAAGTGCATGCTGACCCAGTTATAAGATATTCAAGAAAAAATTTCGTTACTTGATAGCCACGTTTATTTTCAATCAGAAACTGTATTACCAGACTTGATACCGAGTTTAAGTGGCTTTTATTTGGTTTAAGAAAACATATACACTCAAAGCACACACATTTTTATTTATTATGTTCAAACATAATTATTTGTTTGCTACTTGTCTCCTCTCTGAGCACTTAAGGACATCAGCTTTCCCATGTTCATCAGTACAGCACTTAGGACTTTTTAGGGACTTCTTCGCTATTCGTTGAATCATAATGTGAGTGAATGAATGAGTGTATCCTCATCTTTGAGTCTTTGTGGACAATTCTAAAAGCAGAGTTTACACACTGGAAAAATAGTTGGTCATTGTTTTGAAGGGAGCAACACTAATATTCATATGTGGATATCCTGATAGAATTATTTTTAAGTCATATTAACACCCAAACTTAATAAATCCAAATCTTATCCCAAACAATTACACGCCCTTTCATGAATGATTTCATTTTCATGGTAGAAATGGACCTGAGCTAAGCAAGGAGCCCAGAGTGGGGTACGCTGTAGACCTTTGCTCCTGAAAACACAGCTAAACAGCATCAGCGTGACCTGCTTGTTTGTTAGGAATGGACCCTGTCCCAAACCTCTGGAGTCCAGATCTTCGCAGAACCAAGATTTCCAGGTACTCTGCGTGCACAGAAAGTTTGAGAAGCACCACTCACAGTGATTCAAGTTTGACTGTTTACAATACGCAAGTCAAGGCTGTGAAGGACAGAGAAGGAGGGTGTGAAGGGATAAAATAAGGGATGTAAATATCCCAAAGTGACACTTTCATCTCCTAGTAGCGTGTAGTCTAGTGATGTAGACAGATCTATTTAGATCAAACCCGGTAGATAAAATAAGAATAAAATCATCTTATAAGTTTAGACAGATTAAAGTTAGTGCTAGAATAGGGTAAAACCAACACAGAACTTTCTGTCTTAGAGAAAGATCAACAAATCAAAAAGTAACGTATAGATCTTTGGTTTTGTGTTCACGAATACATACACAAGAGTTTCTCTCTCCTCTCTCTCTCTCTCTCTCTCACACACACACACACACACACACACACACACACACTCTCATACACTTATGCTTCCTGCCTTCCTAAAAGGGTATTGATGTGGCTGAAATATGTATCACGGCTATTCTCCAGGTAGTTATGTTTCTCCTAATAATATACTTAAGCTCTAACTTCAATGCCCTCATTAGTAACTTGAATATCTTAAGGCTATCCATAGGGAAATAAATCTCAAATGAAAATAACTGCTTTTGACATGCACTGACCTTGTTAACCTTGCAGGTAAAAGCTCACCAAGCAAATAAATGTCATGTCACTAATGCAAGAATCGACACACAAAACACAGGGTTATGATGAGGTTCAGCTGTTGCTCTTTCTTGGGGAGGTATAATAGAGCTGCTGCAAACCCAGTGCACAGAAAAATAAGCACATCAGGATGAACCCAGGATACCAAAATGAGAATGTATAATGTCCCAGGTTTAGAGTTTAGGATTAATCAACAGAGAGCACTTCATTGACAAAATAATCACATGTCCTTTGACTGCATTTTTAAAACACTATCTTAAATTTCTATCTTCCGTCTGCCAGTCTTGTTATTCCAAAGCCAATACACTTTTAACAATAAAATTTGACCATATCCTTATTGAAAATCATGTATGCTGAGAAAACCCCATTGAACCATTTGCAAAGCTATTGATCTTAAACTACATCTTTAAAATGTTGAACCAGGCAAATCTTGCATATGGACTTGGTTATAACATGTAATTTATACATTTTATATTATTCTAGAAGAAAATCAATTTAACAAATACTTAGTGCTTCTGTACTCTACGAAACGTGCTGTGCTGTATATGTGAAATCAGCTATGCCATCTCTCTGGGAAGATTTTCTTGGACTCCCCTTTCCAGGTCGAGTCAAAATCCTGTCTTGTGTTACCATTTGTTTCTATAAGGATGAATACAACTGAATGAAGCCCACAGTGTCACAATAATTTCCTTATATGCTTCTGGTAACCACTACAATATGAAGTGCTTTTATCAGGAACAATGTTTTATTTTGCCTCCTTCGATCCTAATACAGTTTTCTGCATCAAAAGTGCTCAAAAATGTTAAACGAATGAATGATTAATATGTTGATGGAGATAATTCACATGTAAGGTAATTGGCTACTTTGATAGTTCATGTGAACAATACTGGGCTATTCTTAATAATGCTTCTCAGGAATGAGGAAGACGTTGTCAAAATTAGCAATAAAAGTCCACAGATATGAAAATATTATCTATGTGTTTCTCACTGGGAGATGTCTGTTTCATAGGAAGCATCACCTAAGATTCCACGCAAGTATGTTTCCTTTCTCACATTGCAAAAATTGGTCTTGCCCCCAAAGTGAACCTGATCCTCGGGGGAACAATGACATAGCAGATTCTCCAAATTCCCAGTTGTCAATGTTTCCTAAGTATTAGAATCCATACTCTGCTAGAATAGTCCATTAGAATTATATCGTAAGCATTTGCCAGGGTACTAAATGCCTTGAAAAACATGTGCACACAATACTGAAATATTTACAAGTAACATGATGGCTGGAATTAGCTTCAAAATCTTTCATCAAAAATAAGTTTGAAAAATCACTGAAACGTGCTTCTTTTTAAAATCCTTAAATGTCTGCCCAAGGCTTTCCTAGAGCTTCTGAGAAGATAAACACAAGGCTCCCCACCCCACCTTCGCAGCAGCAAGTATCTAGATGAATCTGTTCATGAGACCTTGTTGGATTATGCATAAATTTTTCAGTTCTCATCTAGACTTACTCTCAGTCCATTGGTCAAATGTGAATATTCACACGTTAACCAGGAATCACACACATGCATGACCACGAATAGGAGATACACGCCTGGTCTGCAACGCAGAATAAAAGCGATGAAGTTTCCTATTCTCGTTTGCCTGTCCTCATCTACAGAAAGCCTTGTTTAAATAATGCTGTAAGTATATTACTTTGCTAAAAAATTGGCCCATGTGCTTTGAACATTTGTGTCAGATTTGCCAAGGAATAAATGTACTTCGAACAGGGTTTCTTAATACAGTAAATTATTCTGATTTGATTCAGAAGTTGAATTTGCTGTGGAAGGCTGGCTCTCACTGTCTGCCTGAACATAATGAAGTAATTACAAGAAATTAAAAATTCATCACTTTTCCTCCTACTCATGACATTGAATTTAGTTTTTCTTGTTTTAAAATAGTATATATAATATATATATATATAATGTATGTATATTTACCTATTAATACAAATATAGGCATAGATTAGACAGACTTGGACATAGATAGATCACCCAGCAATGAGAGAGCAACGCTATGGTTAGAAAAAAATATATATGTTCATGTGGCCATTCCTCAAATAAAGTGTCTGTTTTCTCCTAATTAATTGCTCTTAGAGAATTTCACATGCATAATTCATACCCGATTTATTTCATAATGAGAGATGCAGAGTTTTAATACAGACATAAATGTATTAGTCTAAAAATAGAGCCAGCAAACTTGTTTAAACATTCTTGTTTTAAAATGTGGGCTCCCTCTCCGTGAATGCCAATTCCAAAATGGCTTTATTACCCAGGAACTAATACTAGTGTTATTGCCCAATCTTACTTCAGATCCAGTTATCATATGAAGTGATACAACTTATAAAGTGCAGACTTTTAGGGACATGTGCTAAAGGCAATATAACACCTTCCATAAGAGTACTAATAGGAGCAGCTGTTGTTTGAGGGAATTTGTCTCCTGCAAGAGTGGATGTTTCTTTGGACCCAGTGGACGAGCAGACACAAGGCACTCACAAGTTACTGCAGTAGGAGGTATCAGGATGTTTCAGTTAAAACAGGCCAAAGTTATGACTGATACTGACTTTTTTATATCAAGACCAGGTCTCTATGTGATACAGTTCTGTGCTTTCAGAAATGTATGTCTTCTTGTTGACGTTTCTGTCCTACATCTAAGAGACGGAGACTATCCAGCAGCAAGTCGCTTTCCAAATGTTAACTGCATTCTTTCAAGAAGGAGAAATGCTCATGACAGTAACGTGATTGTACTTTTTCAGCCACTCCAAGCAAAGCAATAGCTTACTTGGGTTGGCACCTGTGAGACCAAATATTGTTTTTACTTAAGTGAATTAGCAATTATGGATCAGGAAAGAAACATTAGGACCAACTGAGACTTGATGCCTAGCTTCTATTTTCCCAGGTTGGGCCTTACATGCGCCAATGGAAAGAAACTAAATTATACCTACCCTTAGGTTTCCCGCCCCGAACCCCGACTAGTTTATGAAGGTAATTAGTACTTTCAGTAATTGGACCTCACACTCTCCATGGCTTAAGTCCCAAGTTAAAGGTATTGCTGCAGAATATCTTTGAGCCTTGTTGGGGATATGGGCACCTTACAAGAATTATCAAATTTAATAGGATACTTGAGTTTCTGACTTAATATACTTTTCCAGAGGACAACGGTGCTCCAGGTGTTTAAGTTCACTATGAGGGCTGCCTTCTGGGGTGTGAAAGCATGGAGGAGCAGGCTAACAAGTTCCTAGGGAGGGGGAATCAGAGAACGTCCATCACATGCCATGCTTCCCATTCCTAACGGGCATGCACTGCACTGCCTGGCTGGGAGTTTGGACTTTCCTAAATTACAGTCAGTCCTAAACTCTTGTACAGGAATCACCCTAGACTTGCCTTGGCTTGTCCTACAGAAAAGTATCCCCCCAGACAGAACAAGTGGAGAGATTCAACAGCGGCTTTTACAGACTTTCAGTCCCAGCCAGAAACTGACAGTCATCACATTAGATGGATAAACATGGCTGGTCTGAGTTAAATTTTTTTTAACAATACTACGCCAGTATAAATCTTCCTTGGTTGTTTCTCTTATTTGGTTATTTATCTTAACTATCTAGAAAATCATGCAACAATCACATTTTACTGACTACCAAGAGTCTAAAAGCTTCTGCCATTTTTGGTTCAGATATCTCAAAAATATTCTTTAAAAAAGTATCTGAAAGAAATGTGGAGAAAGTATGATTCTTGGAAATACCTCCTCTCAGTAGGACAGAGCCTCACTTCTAGTCAACTGTGCTTAGATTGTGCACACATACTATACGTTACACACGTTATATAGTATATGTGTACATCATGTAACATCATTATATAACAAGTTATATAATATTATGTATAAGACTGTACACTTAAAGTCAGTTTCGTACTTTATATATAACGGTTGCTTAACTGTTGATAGAAAAAAAAATAAAAATAGAATAGCTTATGAACTACCTTGTGTTATTATTTAATTTTCCTAATTCTCTGTTTTTACACCGAACCATTTTGCTGGTTTGACATCAACTCAGTTCTTTGCATGCTTTTCCTTCAAACCACTGACTGAGAAAGGGTCATTTAAACCTCCCATAAGCTCTCAAGAGCTGAGTGATGGGATAGGCAGTTGTTCTTTTAATAACACAACATCCTGAATCAAAAGAGTGACAAAGGAAAACAATACAAATGGAAGTGATAGATTAATTTATAGTATATCATCTTTGGATATTCTCTACATTACTGCCTCTGAGGGGTTTTATTTCCCAACAGCCGCAAAATCCTTTCTTCAAAGAAATCTTTCACAGAAATCGAATACATCAAGCCTTAAAATTGATGCTGTTCAAGTTAAGAGTGGGGGAGAGGGGAGAGAGGAGAGAGGGGAGAGGAGAGAGGAGAGGAGAGGGGAGAGGGGAGAGGGGAGAGGGGAGAGGGGAGAGGGGAGAGGGGAGAGGGGAGAGGGGAGAGGAGTACAGAGCCAATCAGCCTCCTCCTGAACCCACCCTGTGAGACGCACAGGCTCTGAGACACAAGCCATGAAACCCCTCAAACTCTGAGATGCATGGTCAGAAACTACTGTCCACGCTTATTTTAATTATAATAGTTTAACTCCTACTAATCTTTTCGGTGAGTGATTTCCCCCCCAAAAGTGCTTTAGAATCACCTAGAGAGATGTTAAAAATGCATGTTTGGGCCTCATCTATAGAGATTCCATTTTAATTGTTCTGGAGTGGGTCCTAGAAATCAGTGTTTTTTAAAAGCTCCACAAATAATTTCAATATATAGCGAGCTAGCTTTGAGAAACCCTGCCAAAACTCTAAAAAAATAATAAATTTGGAGCCTAACTCTATGAGTTTTTAATTTCCTTGAGGACAGAGGCTATACTTTATACTTTTCCTGCAGTCAACATTTGAATCCATGAAAGAAGGAAAGAAAATATTACAGCCAATCAAAACATCCAAGAACGCTAATTTGTCTGTGGAATGGGCAGCATCCCAGGCTTGGGATCAAAGGGCCTTCTTCCTTCCTTCACCCACCCTACAATCGTTGATATGCCAGGTGCCATGCTAATCATTGTGTTTCCTAAGTCTAATGAGGAAGGCAGACATTTAAATAAGTGTTTATAGTATCTAGTAAGCGCTATTAATGGAATAGAAAAAAACGTGGCACTGAACCAGCCTGAAAGACTTGGAGATGCTTCCTAGAAGAAGGAACCCCTGAATTCAGTCCAGAAGTCTAAGAAAGAGGGTACAGACACAGGAAAGTAATGGAGAAAAAGAGGGGGAGATACCAAATCGATTTCTTTGGAATATGGCCTCAGGTTTAAATAAAAAGAGATAAGAAAGAAAAGTTATAGAGTGGTGGCAGAAGATGAGGAAAGGAAAAGAACAATCAACAAGAGCCGTGAGGAACCAGGACAGCTCTGCAGTCTTGTGAGACACCCAATGCTGAGCTGACTAGTAGCTAAGGCAGTGCTTCTCAAACTTGAATGTGTGTAAGAAGCACCTGGGGCCCTTCATGAAGTGCTGGTTTTCACTCAGTAGGTTTGGGGTGGGCCCTGAGATTCTGGATTTATAACAAACTCCAGGTGATGACAGATGAAGTTGGTCCATGGATTACACTTTCAGTAGCCAGTTTGTAATGTTTAGCACAAAAATATCACGTGCTTTCATTCTTTCAGGGACTGTAGTTTATTACCTAACTTTTTGCTTTTTCTAACTTCCTTTATTCTTAATCTGCATTTTTTGAGGTGCAGTCACTGATGTGTTCTGTGTAGAGACTTACATACAAGCCGGGGTAGATTCTTGCCATTATTTGACAAACCGTGTGGTTCTTTGCATCTAGTTGGTTACACCCCACGCGTTACTGGGCTCCCCTGAAGTGGCCAGCATGGTGCTAACCATCTCTGGGGACATAACAGAATTCTAAGACATGTTGTCTACCTTCAAGGAACTGACCGCAAACTTGAGAAAGGATGGACATGCATAGCACATACCTTACGACAAAAGCATTTAGAACAAGGTGTCCCATCTGCAGCATCAGAGAGTTTTAGGAGAAAAAAAAGTCAATAAATCTGGGACATGCAGGGAAAATATCCCTGATGGTGCCCTCTAGCTGCAGCTCTGCTAAAATATTGTGGAAAACCTTTGCCAGCTCCACCAACTTTCTTTGAGAAGCATGCGTGGATTTTTTCTTTTTTTCCTAACTGTTCTAAGGACATAAAGGGGATAAAATAAAGCAAAATAAAGCCATTTTATATCTTTTTGGACAACCGGAGTTTCTGATGAGAGACAGGGTGGAGGGTAGCCACCGGACCTCCTTCCCCCAACTGTACTGAAAGTGTGGACACAGGAGATTCTATTCAGCGGCCCCTGGGATTGGGCTCCAGACACATAAGTAGTGCCTTGGCGTGTTCCTCTGGCCTGCCTTACAATTGATTAGGGGCACAGTTGTTTATTTTGAGACATTCAACTGGAGACCTTGAGAGAGGCCTACCCTCTGGTTTGTCCTGATCCTTCTCTAAGTGTGGGAACCTTTGTCCAACTGGATTGACTGTAAGTGTAATGATCATGGCGTGAGTTCTCTAAGCAGCGCCCAACCGTGGACATTCACATGGAAATGAGGTTAATTACACAGCATAGATGTGTCTAATGATTGCACCTGCAGCGCCACAGCGACCTCCCTTTAACTCAGTTTCACAAACAACTGCAAAGAGCAGCTGCATTCGTTTCCACAGTTAGAGTTTAAAAATCTGTAACGATCCCCAACAGAATAGAGGTGCAGAGGGTGAGAGTGAGGAAGGAGAGGATTCTTCCGGATCAGATGTCTGTCCCCAGCCACCTGCGGATCGTGCTAATCCCAGGAGCCTCAGGCACAGACACGCGGCCACCAGAAGCTGCTGCCGGTCTCCCCGCTCCCCGCACCCACTGCTGACTGAGATCAGAGCTTCTCATCTGTCAGGATTCGTTAATATGGTGATGGGGGTTTATGAAGGGCAAGGTCTGCAGAACTCCAGAATACAAGGTCATTATAAGTAGCCAAACTGCGTTAGTCAGTTCTTCAGAGAATCAGAACCATTAGGATATCTATATCTGTATCTATATCTATAATATATCTCTAGCTATAGCTATAATATATCTCTCTCTCTATCTATATCTATACCTGAGTTTTGTTATAAGGAATTGGCTCACATGATTATGGAAGCTGACAAGTTCCAAGATCTGCAATCTGCAAGCTTTAGACCCAGGAGAGTTGACGGGGTAGTTCCAGTCTGACGTCCAGCAAGCTTGAAACTCAGAAAGAGCTAATGTTCCAGTTTGAATCTTAAGGCAGGAAAAAAAACAAAACCAAAAACGATGCCCCTGCTTAAGGGCAGTCAGGTAAGAGGAGTTCCCTCTTATTCAGGGGAAGGTCAACTTTTTTTGTCCTGTTCAGGCTTTTAACTGATCGGATGAGGCCCACCCACAAAAGGGAGGGCAATCTGCTTTCAGTGTTAAACTCATCCAAAAACACGCTCACGGAAACATCCAGAATAATGTTTTACCAAACATCTGGAACCCTGTGGCCCAGTCATACTGACACATAAAATTAACCATCACACAAACCATTCCCCTAATCCTGGGAGGACGGCTTGGAAGCAGTACTACTGAGTAAGACCCAAAGGCTTGTTGCTGATCCGTTTATCCACCCCTCCCCACTGCCAAGTTATCAAAGCCCCTGCCTTCTCTCTCTCTCCATTTTCTCTTCTTTGTGTCCTATTTCTCTTGCCCTGTGTCTATCATTATCCCCATAGGCACTTAGGAATATCAGGAAGACATTATCCCACCACAGGTGCTGACCCCACCCCTAAACACAGCTGAACCTTCACAGAGCTGACTTGACCTGACATGTACCCATCCAACGCATGTTTAGGTCCCAGACTAATCATGCAGAGAATCTCTGCATTTATGTCAGTGATGCCAGTTGAAAAAAACACAGACATTCACACATCCACATTCACAATCCTCTTGGATTTTAAGAAACATTTTATTATACACGTAAAACTACTAGTCCCATGACTTTCTGTAGTTGCAGCTACAATTCTGAGATCCAAATGGGATTCCCCAGCTGTGGCTGGGAAAGATAACTGACTGCAGCCAAAGTCAAATATGCCCTCAAATATTTAAATATTTAAGGAATGTGCTTTGGGCTCTAGGAGCAATTCTGAAAAGGGGAGGTCCAAAATGTTTATGAATAATTGTATAATTACTGAACTGAAGGTGAGGACACCCATGGGGCTGTGTAACTGGGTGACGTCTGTTAAAATAACTAGATTTATTTACCTTTTAGTCTTGCCCCATGTCTCTTTTCATACCATTTGGTCCACAAAAGACAAGTATGGGGGCAAGCTAACTAGGCACGCTCGCTGTAGTCACGTACAAGGCAGCCAGAAGTTATGTTCTTGCACTCTGACCTTGCTCAACATTAAACCAGCTTCAGATTGTGGGGGTGGGGGTGGAGGCAGGATTAGCCAGAACTAAATTTATCTCAGAGAAACGTCATCCAAATCCCATTCGCCACCTCGGTAGGTCTCCAAATAGCAAGCTCTGCTTAGAAGCACTGGGCTAATAAGCCCTCTGTGTTTGCTGTGTATGTGGGGATGGGCGGGGGTGGAAGAGTGGGGGCCACTGAGGAAAGCAAAGGGATAGTTTCCTACTCACACTTCATTCTGAGGATCAATCTCATGTGTAGTAGGCAAGTCAATTTGTTTTCCAAGTGTGAAGTAGACAAGCAGAGACAGACCAATGGACTTTTGCAAGAGAGACTAATTTTCTATTCCTTTGACTCTCAAGACACAAGCTGATTTGATAAATGCTGGAAAAAGAACACCCTATCTCCATTTTCGGTCAATCCAGAAAAGACAACTGGGCTTCTCTGGAATGTGTTCACGCCTGGACTCACAGCTTGTTACTCACAGCTTACGTTCTCAGAGGTTAACAACAAGTAATGTTCAGCCCAGGAACCTAAACTCAAAATGTGTTGCTATCACCAATAATGGTTTGCAAAGAAGGGAAAAGTCACGTGTGTGATGGAAGGCATGATACAGGCACTTAAGTAAATTGTACTCAGGGTGGGAAAACACAGACTTGATCTAATTACTGGGCAACAGATGCTAGGAACTCGCCCATCTTTACTCACAGTGGCACCCAACTGGTTTCCACCAAGCTGTGTGTTACCAAGGTCAGTTCCCGGGGTGCTGAAACACCCAGATGCCTTCTGTTATCACTGATCACTCTAGAATCATGTTTGCTGAATGTATGAAAACCATTTATAGTCAGGACACTTAAAAAACCACAGCCTAACTGGAACATTTGGGATGAAAAAGAATTGCAGGAACATAATACAGTTTTAGCACTTAAGAGGGGCACACATGCACTTTAAAAGGACGCCACTGGTTTAATTTGGATTCTTAAAAACAGTTCATCCAAACAAGATTTCTGTTTACACTTGGGGAGGCTCATTTGACTTGTTCTGTTTTGCAAAGCTCAATGTTTCTGTAATATGTTTTGGTGGCATCATTTCAAATCAAAACAAGGAAAGTGGTTCTCAAAAATAAAATCAGAGGCCAGCTAAATAAGGATTTGCTAAGTCAATTGGTTGTTTGCTTATTTATACTACACTTCTTTTCCTCCCTCCTTTGGGAGTTTGTATTCAAACACACACACACACGTGCGTGTGCAGGACAGTCTTGGTAGGGATTATAAAGGAAGGGCGCACCACGACCTCTGATCCTGTGACAATTTGAAGAAGCGTATATATACATGAGTGTATACACGTAGGGACCATACATATATATCAGATTATGTATCGTATATCAGACATATATCTCATATTACATATACGAGAACTATACATGTTTGTGTGTGTGTGTGTGTATATATATATATATATATATATATACTATATATAGAGAGAGAGTTTTACTTATTCAAAGAAAAGAGAAAAGCTAAAAGCTGAGAGAACAGTTTAAGATGTAAAACAAAGAGACTTTCACCAGGCCTAGCCTGTTCAAACATGCTATCTCTTCTTTTTTTCCTTTTTCTTTAAGGGAAAACCTCTGAAGCTGATTTGCAATTGTTAAGCTAATCTGTGGCCTAGAGGGAGAAAAAGCCACCAAAACCTTATAGAAATGAAGGAAATTACACAGACATGCCCACCCCCAGATTTAACGTTCCACTTCCATGTGGTTTGGAACACATGAGAAGTTTGAGTTGTACTTGGAAAGGAAAAGCAGGCATCAACAACATCTGGGAGGAGAGTCGCTGTAAATAGAGAGGTCCTTACAGTAGTTGGGGATGCCACTAATTCAGGCTGGCAGCAGCTGAGTTTTATTATTAAAAACATTTTTATTCCCTCTACCAGATTCTGCAAAGAAAAGAAAAACATATATATCTGTAGGCTGAGGATATCCGTCGCTGAGGATTTATTAAATGTGCTCAAGTTCATTCATTCACCCCCGTGGGCAATTATCTGCGGAGCACCTACTATGTGCCAGGTCTTGAGTAACAGCCATGACCGAAGATGATGAGACACCTCTGCTCTCAAAGTCACACTCTGGAAGGTACTGGCAGACCATAAATACATTAACACAGAAGCATGGCAATTAGCTTGTAATTTTTATTAACAGATCAAAATAGAGCAATGTTAATACATAATGAAGGTAACCGAGGAGAAATACAAGTGGCTGCTTTAATCTAAGTAGGTCTTGCTGAGGAGGTAGCACTGACCTAAGACCTGAAGGCCAGATGGAACCAGCCACGCTAATACCTGCAAAGACTCTGCTGGACCTATTTTTAATTCCCCAGTGCCTACCAAATACATTTCCAATCTCTGTCCTGTCAACCAAACCCTCCATGGTCTGATTATCACATATCCCTCCAGCCTTAGCCCCCATGATGCTTCTGTAAAAATTCTTGACTCTAACCCTAACTAGGGTTCTCTGTTCATGACTGTAGGGTTTCTCACATAGTTCTAACTTCATGGACTGCTTCTTCAACCCTACTTTTTTTGTGTCCAAATTCTCCCATCCTTCAAGAGCCTTGGTAAATGCCATCCTCTCCACAAACTCTTTCTAAAACCACTTATGTGGTTTTCCACTTCCTTGAATTCCTACCTCAGTATGAATATATCTTTTTTCATATCACTTTGTAATCTCTCTTCTTTACCTTTTACTCTAGTTAGTTACGTATGTCGCCTATTTCTCCTTATGGAGAGTAAGCTCTTTGTGAATGTCTCTCTGCTCTTCTTAACTATTAGTATCTCTGCCGGTTTCTTACTCAAAGTTTTGCCAAGGGCTCAATAAATATCTATTGCATGAACAACTGAATGAAAGCTAATCTCTAAACACAAAAGTAAAAGTGAGGGGTGTGTGTGTGTGTGTGTGTGTGTGTGTGTGTGTGTGTGTGTGTAGTTAGTGGAGGGCTAGAGCAATGAATTGGGGTAACAGTAGAGTGAGGAACAGCACGGAGACTAAGATCACTAAATAATCATAATTTTTAAAAATTGTTTTCTGCTTCTTTTTCGTTATATTTGTCATCACCACTCAATGTTTGAGTCAATCCAATGGAATTCAGCAATAATGTGGCCAAGTTCTCTGTTTGGTGCTGATAAAAGTAAGCAAATTTGCTTACGGGAGTGGAAATCATTTCCAGCCGTAACTCCAGCCAATGGTCTACCTCTATTAACGGAAAAGTTCGAAAAGCACACCCCACATACCACAGATCAGAAGCAGCATCTTTACAGGGAAAGGGCAATGCATGCCTTAGCTGTCTTGGCTTCTCCCCATTTGATAACCTTGCTAAGAGGACGCTGAACTTGCAGTGCCACTCAACAATCTATATTTCTCATCATAGAATACAAAAACCAAAAGGGACTTCAGGGAATCCTTTTGAAAAAGATGAATTTGAAGCTTTGAGAGGTAAAGTGATTGGCCCGGGATCTCACTGGTAGATTCAGCAGTCTCAACTCTAAGCACAGTATGTTTTGACACCACACTGTTTTAATCTCCATCATATCATAATTTTAAAGGAGGAGAGACCCTCCCCCCATCATGCTGTTTTAAAGGATTTAGACAAATTGCTTCTGGGGGAAAAACAATCCCTTAATTACTAAGATATGCAAATACAAAAAAAAAATCCTCAAAAAACACTCTTGATGAAGCTTCACACCAGTTGCATCACTTCTGGCTCTAGGCCATCCAAGACAGAGGAGGTAGGTGGTGTTTATCTCTTTATGTCTCTTTATGTTTCAAAATAACTGACTTTCAGGAAGAACTACAACTGAAATTGTCCCCAACATCACTCAAAGGGAACTGGGTGCAACGAGGTGCTATGGGAAAGTGAAAAGAAAAGGAAGAGGGAAAAAAAATGCATTGATGCATAGTAAAGCGAGGAATAGGACAGAGATCTGGAGGGCTTGTCCGTTCCAGCAATAACAAGAGTTGACATTTGTTACATGTTAATTACACGGTATTGTCTTTTAGAGGTTAAATCAATCAGAAATTTCCTGTACAGCTAATAAAATTGGAACCCATCTGTGGTTTGCCAAGTCACGTTAGACACTGTCTCAGGACAGAGTTAGAATGCTCAGGCTTTAATTTGCTCTGGGCAGAAGAAATGAGAAACAACTTCTTTAACTGAATTAGATTCATAGGTGCTGTCCAATAGTAGGGTGCTAATTGTAATAAAAAGTATTATTATAGCTGTCACTTACTGAAAGTGTATGGTGTACCAGGCACTCTTCTAAAGCACTTCACAATAGAATCTTATTTGTTTGAAACTAAACCTGATTCAGTCAAGTGTTATTGTCTCCTTTTTAAAGAAACAGAAACTGCATCTCAGAGAGGTGAAGTAAGGTTCCAAGATCACACAGATGGTAAATATTGCACTTAGAACTTGAACCCGTTTCTCTAATACCAAAATCTCAGGTTACATCTAATATATTCCAGTGCACAGATTAAGTATTCAGCTAATTCTTGATGATTTCAATTGAACACTAACGAGACATTTTAAGAGTGAAATCTTATAGTATCTACTAAAATATGTTGATTTATATGACTATTTTCTATAATACAATCCTTCACAAGAGCGAAGTTGTTTTGAATATTTAAACTGTAAGTGCCTCCTAAGACATTTGGTTGTTTTCTTTATTGAAATAATTTACGGACAATCGATACCATGCAACAGATTAGATGAGCCTTAAATGGTTTTTAAGTTATCTCTTTACTAAGGCTGGTTTAAGTAAGATAATCAGAAAATGAGTGACTGGGCTCATTGAACAACTCACTTTAGGTTGATTCTTCCATACATTGGCTTTTGAGGTCTATCTCATGAAAACCAAGACACAGATCCCTAGATTCATGGGGGTTTTTTTGAACTATTTTAAAATTTAACTCTTCCAAGAAAGAGTTTCCGTTGATTCCCTGCACCAAAGGCTCCATGCTTCCTCACCCTGTGATACTCCAAATTTCATGACATATCATTAATTTATTTAGGGCTAAACAATTAAAAATACCAACAATTAATTTATTGTACTATGCTTTATGACCACATCAATTGTTAGATCTGTCCCAGATTCAGAAATGTTAAAATGTAAGAAAAAAGTCTATCCTGGAATCCATGAAATACATTTACATGGTTTTTTTTTTCCCCTGGCATGTCTAGATACTGAATCAATGTTGTAGATTAGTAAATTGGCTAAAGTGGGGCTAGAAAGTGTTTAATCTTTGGATTTAAAATTTTATTATAGGGAACTTTCACCAGCCAAGGTGATCACGAAGGTGGAAATCTGTGACTTGGCAGGGTTTTGAGGACATAGAATTGTTTCCATTTTCCAAAAGTGGGATTATGAAGGTCCCTGTCAACTCTTGTTCATTCTGCTGATGACTTTCATTAAGGAGAGGGTCAAAGATGCCCAATAAACTCATGGAATTTTTGTACTTACTTAATTTTCATTTATTTATTTTCCTTTCATGTTTTCAAGACTTCTAATGCTGAAGAGGTCTTAGAGATCAAAGGAAATACTCTATGAAAACTATTTTGTAGCTACAAAAATTAGAGCCCCATTTTGGTAAGATCACCTGAGGTTATTCGTTGCCTTTTTGCACGTTGATGTCCTAAATAAATTCTTGTCCAGAAGAAATAATTGACACGTTACCAACTCCTTCTAATATTTAATGAATCTGGTCCCTCTATGAATCAGCCACAACTTACTTTCTTGAATTCCCTCAAGGCCCATGCTGATTTTGCCCCATCCTGCTTCCTTTGTGAGAGCCCGCTTCCAACTATCCTACTGCTGCAGAGGCCTTTTAATTGGCTGCCTGATAAATGACACACTGTATTCTTTTTATTGGGATAATTCCGAGGCAACTGATTGGATACGTGGAAATGACAGAGGCTTACTGGCTGGGCTGGAGTCTTGCTCATTAACCAACACAGGTGGGACCGGCACTTGTCGACCTAAATTTCCTTCTGCATTCATCTGTGTTGTTGTTAGGCAGACCTCTGGCTCACATCAAGATGTTGAAAGTGAATTCTTAAATATGCACTAAGCCCGAAACTTGATTTTTCTCTGAGGCAATGTCATTATGGACAACACAAAGGGGAGAATTCACAACATTATCCGAAAGAATCAAGGCTCCAAAACTGGTAATGAAGGAAAAGTAAGTTTTGAAGACAGGGGAGAGGGAATTCAATTATATAGGCTTTTAGATAACTAGATACGTAAATTCCAAGGTCAAAGTGACTGTGTCACTATTGTGACAGTTCCAAAGGATCAACCCAATCTTTACGTTTCCTTTTAGGTCATGTGCTCGGAAAGGACATTTTTCTTCTTCCTATTGGACAAGCAGAAATTTGCTTATTGGGAGTTGGAGTTTTTGCCCATCTGCTTACACAGATCGAAGCCTGTTTTCCTCCCATTTCTAAGGGTGAAATAGTTTGACGCATCTTACTGTTGTATATTATGCACCATTCTTATACTTCCTTTCCAAACCTATCATATGTACTTTGCCTCCAGCAACTGACAATATCGGTTTTACATGCGTGCATGAAGGGCAGCTAAAATTTGGCAAGAAGTGACAAGTAAGATTTTTTTATTTTTTCCATTTGGAGGAGGGATAACTTTGAACTATTTCCATAGTTCCCTTTAAACCATGCATGTGTGTGGCTTGGCCATGACATAAACTAAACAAGTCTGACGCACACTTTCTATTAATGGGCATGGCTAGTCTTGGGTCTGCCTTGCGTTCCTGAGTTTGTCATCAAGACACACTACGCCACCAACACCTTGTAAAATGTTCTTCCCTACTTTATAATTGTTTCATCATTCCAGGGAGGCAAAACATTATTGTGAGGATAAATGTTAAATTATACATTTAAGCAAACACATTCTTAAGTAAAACTGGGGAAAGGGCCAAATTTGACTGAAGCCCACTCAATAATACTTTTGTGCTTCAGCTACGCTTGCTTCTGACACTTAATTTCTTCCATTTCACAGAATCCCCGTGACTTCTTAAACTAGTCGGGGTTCCTAATTGCAGTGCCTTGTCTCGGCTGCTCTCTTTCAATATTACTCAAGTTCAAAAATCTTTCTTGCCATGTTTTTTGTTCATCTGATCCCTTCCTTCTAATCAGATTTGAAACTACCATACAGCATAGAGGTAGAACAGCAATCTGATTAAACACATCTGCAATATTACATGAAAAATGATAAATCATGAGTTAGCTCAGGCTGTTTCACTCCCTCTGTTTTCTTAAGATTTTCTTTGATGCAGACCATTTTTAAAGTCTTTATTGAATTTGTTACGATATTGCTTCTGTTTCATGTTTTGGCTTTTTTTTGGCCGAGAGGCGTGTGCGATCGTAGCTCCCCAACCAGGGATCGAACCTGTACCCCCTGCAGTGGAAGGTGACATCTTAACCACTGGACGCCAGGGAAGTCCCGCACTTCCTCTCCTTCCTGAAGTCTCCCTACTTCCTCTGTTCCTACCTGGTTTCTCTAAAGACCTTTAATGTTAATTCTGATTCTCTCTTTTCCCTGAAGCCTCTGACTCCCCAGCAAACTGAGAGCTCTCACGTCCTTCTATATATCATTCTTTTACAGCTTTAATTAGATGGTGCTATAAACGTTATCATTAGCTCTCTTCTCCTTTACACTATTCTGTTCTCCCCAAACACAACAAAGTTATAAGGCGGAGGTTATGGTAATCAGAGACAGCACAGGAAATGGAGTTAGGAAGATCAAATTTTTCTCTGCCGTTTTTTAATTGTGTGACCCTAAACAGGTTATCGTTTTAGAATTGCCTTTATATTCTGTAAAAAAAAAAGTGATAACAAAAGCCACCTTTTAGGAGTACAGTCAGTAACAAAAAAGCTACTGTATGTAATTTGCTTAGTGTACCGCCTGACAGTTATTCTGTGCAGTAAGTGCTAACTCCCCATGCATGCTTTTATCCCCAGTACAGGGCAGGCTCTGTGTTTTACTTTCAGCCATCAACAACTATTTTCGAATTGATGTTGCTGCAACCATGAGTCTCTCCTACCCTTTATCTCTCCCTAGGAACTTGTTTATGTTCAAAAGAGAGCCTGATTCTCAGAAAGTCAAGCTCTTTATAAGGAAACACGTGTTGTTATCTTGAGGGGTTGCTTCAGGCACTGCCCAGTATTCGGCAGCAGACTGGGTGGGTGGGGGGGCCCCCATATGGATCCTGCCCTCCTAGGTGGAAATCCAGCCACTAATAGTCATTTTGAACATGAAGGCTAAAGAAATAACATAACATGCGGCTGAACACTGACAGCAGGCTGTAAACTTCCCCTTTCAATAACAAAATAATTGAGGGTCTGGTACAGTTAGGATCCTTGTAAGATACGATGGAACAGTTCCAAGAATGAGCCCGTGGAGGCACACCCCAGAGGCAGGAGGACTCCACGGCCTCTCTCCAGCCCAGGTGTCCCCTCGCACCCTTTCGTGCTGGGCTAGGAATGAGCAGAGTGTCTTGTTTGGGGTAGCTGTGCTTCGGGACGTTTTTCTCCAAGGCACCCCTAGAGGGCAGGATAACTCTCTTCCTCATGTTCTCAGCTACAGGCCAGGGACACATGCAAAGTTGGAAAGTTAATCTGTTCTATGCAACAGCAGGACTCAAGTGATTCAGAATTTAGTTGCAAGTAAATAAAAATTTTAGTTGCAAATAATTTAGACCCAATTATCAACTGATTAACCCCAGCGCCTAATACTCATAAAGTGCCTACTGTGACCGTGTGTTTTTCTGTTGGCATGACTGCAATTAGACGTGATGAACGTCGTGGGGACCTACATTGTTCAACAGTCAAAAGCTGACCTCTGTATTCTTAGGTCAACTGTAAGAGTAATTTAAGAATATGTTGTTTTATTTAAAAGAAATGTGCTTTGTCTCATTCTTAAATGAATGTTAAAACTTGTATCCTTATTTGATAACTACACTTTTAAATTTTAATTTTAATGCAGAGTGCCCTAATTCTCTGGGACAAATTCAGTTTTTATATCATTGCTTTGTATATAGATTTAAAACTGCATCTTTTTTTTACTCAAATCTCCATTAGAAGCATAGTGTAACTTTAGTCACTGAATATTTATACTTACTAAAACTAATGTCATGCTAAACTGAGAAATGTCTGCCCTAAGCCTGTTTTATCAGTTATAAAAAATAACATGGGTACATTTCTCATGTGGTTGTTTTAGGAATAAAATGAGACACTGTACGTGAAGCACTTAACACAATGCCTGTCATAAGCAAGCACCCAGTAAACGCCAGCTATGATTACGAAAGACACAAAATTCTGTGGCACCACATCCTCTAGAACCTTTTAACAAGGCATTGCTTGATTACAAAGAGGCGTCTGATTCTCATCATTCTAATGTTCTGGGTGTTTTGGTGTGTCATTTATTGATTACAAACATATACAGGTGTAGTATTCACATAAGGAATGATGTGAGAAATAGATAAGAGTGGCTTCCATTAGGAATACACACACTCACCAATTCACAAAAATCTCGCCTGACCAATCTGAATCGTGTAGTGACCTGGAAATGGGCAACTGTATAGAACTTTTTATTACATTTTAGTAATACCAGTGCCAATTTATTGATATACAGCTTTCTAAATTTTTGAACAAAATATATATTTTTGTCCTGGTAATTTTATCAAATACAGAGTACTTGCTCATAAAAGAAAGATCAAATCTTTAAGAATAAAGATTGGACGGATAAAGGAGATTGATATCCTCCACGTGTCCTCTCTCAATCCCACCTTCCTTTTATGAAATCAAATTTGTCCCTGAGACGTTGTCAATATCATACAAATACTGTAGTCAACACCTTATTCTCACCTCCTCCACCTTGAAAATAAAGAGCATCTGACTCAAGCTAAAAGGGAGACTCTCCGAAGCCCTTCAACACGCTTGCTCAGATGCAGCCCCTTCACCCTCAGAACTGGCGGCGGATGGACTAGCCACTTAGGGACTCGCTTTTTGGTGCCGGGGAATCTCCAGGACCGAATAAACCCTGTCTCATCTCCTCATTAATGTTTGAAACTCCACTTTCCTAAACTCTTTCCTTTTCTCACAGGTTTTGATATATATGAGGAACATAATTTTATAGTGTCCTTAGTCATCTGAAACTTAACACAAATGAAGAGCTTGATGACTTATTAGTTAAAAGAGTAAGGTAGGGCAATCGAAGGCGCTGACGTTCTGATAAAAGGACAAGAGTGAAAGAGCACATTTAAAAAGATGCACGACTCAAAGCTCACCGTATAAGGACATAACACCAATATCTTTCAAGATTTGTCAAAAATTCCTAGGTGAATGGCTGAGACTGCATTTCTGGTTTCTAATTGCGTCTGTCCAATTTTACCTCCAGGATGACAAGTATCCGGGGTCTTCTTCACTGTCTTGATCTCCCCCTAACTTCAGTCCAGGCCATTCTTTCAATTTTTGATACAAATATACGCACACAGGCGCACACGCGTGCTGCACTGTTTTCTGTGGGTGTTCGGTGCAGGCTTACGTGATTTGTGGCTTTGGCGGCCTGACTTGGGTTTTGCCCTTGAGAAAAACTCTGGTTCTGATGTGTGTATCTAGTAAATGAAGCATATTAACGGCATAATTGGTACACGGTGGATCATGCCGTAACCCCAGATTGCACGGATACCTCAACAGTGAGCTGACTTAGAAACGGCACGTTGCACGTTGCCTCTGGTGACCTGCCCACCCCCCCACCCCCCCCACCCCCCGCAAACTGAGTCTTCCCTCCCAAGTGAGATGCCTAGAGTTGGGGTTGTCCGGTTCTTGATGGTAGCTTTTGTTCCAAGCAAACATAATACGCTTACATAATAAAAACTGTGTGCTACTCCTGAAATAAAAATTATTGTCCTGGGGATTATCTTTGCTAGTCTCCTCCCCCTCCCGTGGGTACCACTGTATCAAAGCAAAGAGAGGCTTTGAAAGGTGTGAGGATATCCATTTCATCCACTGAATACAAAAGTGCCCTTTGTCAGTTGGGACGGTAGATAACATATGACCTTGTCCCACTTAAGCTGAACCTAGAAAGTAACTTATGGAAGATACTTCAAATGTCTAGGTCAAAACCTTAACTTGAGCTGAGATGAGTAGATACTCTTTAGGACCAAGGAATGAATATTTGAACGGCAAAGAAACTCCTTCTGGAGCAATACTAATAAAAATAACTAATTTCAGGTACCAAAGGAATTCTGGTATCCTGAAAGTGAGAAGCACATTTTTCATATCTCGGCTTCAGAGAGCGTCTAATGCAGAAAGGCATGTGTTCTTCTAAGGCGTTTTGCTTCCAAAGAAGCTAGCTATTTTCCCCAGGGTTAGAGTGAAGAAAGATCTGGTTTGCCCAGGACTGTGGGGTTCTTGAGTCACAAGACTTCCAGTCTGAAAACTGGGGAAGTCCTGGGCAAACTAAGAAGAGGCCTGACAGCTTGCCTAGATCAAATTGAGCTCTAGAAATAATATGGCAAAAAAGTCATCCTAATGGTCTGGTGTCACAATCATCACCTCTCAGCTGTTAACTCCATGGCTCCAGTCCTTCCAATAATGATTTTCTATCCCAGGAATATGTTATTCCATTTCCCATGGTCCCTATATTTTTCATCGTCACCTGGAAATCCACGTTCTAAAAATTGCTTAAATCCTAAAGTAAAACTAGTATTGAACTAGATGGCTTTCATTTTCTCAATGTATTTACTTTTTGGTTGCTGACTACAGACGTTTTGAGTTAAAGTGAACGTGGCCAGAAAAAAAGTTTGCAGCTGTCATATCTCTGCAGGTTTTATAATATTATACAGGAACTGTTTCATAGCCCTTTATAATAAAATGAGTTGGGCTTATTACATGCTAACTACAACAAAAAAAATCACAAGTTGGACAGTAATTAGCTTGAATAGACATTTATTTTATCCCTTTACTAGAAAAACAATTGTAATTTTATGCTCCAGAAAATCTCATTCTCAAGTGTTATGTCTGAGGTTGCTTTTCCAAACTGATGCCCATAGTGCTATTAAGCAGATGGTCAGTGTGCTCTTGAGGCCTCTTTCCTATAAAGGACTTGGGGTTTACAGCTAATATGAATCTAGAACTCAGGTTTGCTCTCGTGTATGTCCGTACGCTACAGAACAAACTGGCCACTTCCTTCATGATGAGCCCATCTTCTAATCTCTCCGTCTGTCCATCCTTTCTCAAATTTCTCTTCCTGAGACAGGTTTTACGATATACATTGCAAGGTAGATAACAGATAAGCTGTCGCACCTTAATAGCTAGCATCTGAAAGAGCAGTATAGAGGTCAAGCTTCTAGACCATATCCAGAGCCCAACCAGGAGGCACACAATTCCCTTGAGGTCTGATCACTCTTCTGAAAGGCCTGTGATACCACGTCCTCCCAATAAGAGCAGCTGGCCCATTCTTTGGTCCCTGCCTCTACTCAGTGTTAGCCTTAGAATGCCATACTTCCCTTTACAGATCAAGTATCCCAGCAGCCAGCCCTAGATGGCTCATCAATTACTCTTTCCATAGACAACAGAATGCCTCCTTCAAGTCCCTACCCTCGGTTACAGTGACACCTCCACAAACTCTACCACCACTGAAAGACTGAATACAGAGTCAAACTTTAGCACTTGGTACATTTCATCAAACACCCCTTACCTTCATATATCGGGGAATGTCTTTCCTTGAACAATAGCAAAAAGAAAGAAAAATGCAAGGGCTCCACTAAACTATTTTGTTAACCAGTCCAACTGTGGTTAAATCCAAGATATATGTGTCTTAGAAGGAGGTGTTAAAAGCACCCCTTGGGCTTCCCTGGTGGCGCAGTGGTTGAGAGTCCGCCTGCCGATGCAGGGGACACGGGTTCGTGCCCCAGTCCGCGAAGGTCCCACATGCCACGGAGCAGCTAGGTCCGTGAGCCATGGCCGCTGAGCCTGCTCGTCCGGAGCCTGTGCTCCGCAACGGGAGAGGCCACAACAGAGGCCCGCGTACCGCAAAAAAAAAAAAAAAGATCCAAAGCACCCCTCAAGCATACAAACACACACACGCGCGCTGTGTGCGCACATACACACATACGGTGACACAGGGTGAATTTTCTCCAGTATTTTCCATTTCATCATACATATCAAGTTTGCCTTACTGGGAGTGGTAAGCTTTCCAGAAAAAACAGAAACACTGTTATAGCACTCCACTATAAAATTTCAAAATTTGACCTGCAAATATTTTAACCTCATCCATTTCTAATGTGTTGTCTGCAGGTGTGTGTCAGCAGGCTTGGTATCTCAGAGTAACTGTCTTGTCCCTGAAAGAATCCAGCCAATGGCACTGAGAGATGGCATAAAGTCTTGTTTCCTGAGCTCATGGTGTCATATCAGGTATTTTCTGTTTACATTTTTTTTAATAAATAAATGTATTTATTTATTTATTTTTGGCTGCGTTGGGTCTTCGCTGCTGCATGCGGGCTTTCTCTAGTTGCGGCAAGTGGGGGCTACTCTTCGTTGTAGTGCGTGGGCTTCTCATTGCGGTGGCATCTCTTGTTGCGGAGCAAGGGCTCTAGGCACACGGGCTTCAGTAGTTGTGGTGCAAGGGCTCAGTAGTTGTGGCTCGTGGGCTCTAGAGCACAGGCTCAGTAGTTGTGGCGCACGGGCTTAGTTGCTCCGTGGCATGTGGGATCTTCCCGGATCAGGGCTCAAACCTGTGCCCCCTGCGTTGGCAGGCGGATTCTTAACCACTGCGCCACCAGGGAAGTCCCTGTTTACATGTTTTATAGCGCAAGGTAGATTATAATTTGCCCAGATTTTATCCATGTATGTACACTTTCAACTGCCTCTTCAGTTATAAAGTTATCTTTTACCAAAGTACTTAATAACTCTAGTAAATATACTTTAGCCAAGAAGCCACCATTTATCATAAGCAAGCCCCCCATTCACCCCTTCATCTTGCTGTCCTCTAACATCCCCTTGGAACGGGGTATAAATATGCAACGTTGATCATTTGCTACTGGGTCCTTGAGAGTATATGAGGTTCAGGGGAGCAGTCAGTATTGAAAGGGGACAAAAAACCTGGAGTCAAGGTATTTGGACCAAAGGGACAAGTAGCTCTCTCTTCTCCCAGAAACAAGTTGGAAATAAAAGTAAATTAGTTCTGAAAAGAATATACACATATCATATGTACATAGCCTATTTAACCAAGCACTGAGAGTCGGTATCAGGTCCAACCACAGGCAGTTGGTAAAACTTAGTGATATAACTAATGTCGAAATAACTTTTGACTCTTTATCAAAAGAGTGAGACATGTGACCCAAAGCACACATATATCAATACCTCTTTGGATGAAGAATATTGAAATAAAAAAGAGAAAAACCTAAGGACATTAATACCACGATTATCTTCTACTCTCTTTAGCTTTATTGAAGCCAAAATCAAGCAATTGTTTCTGCTGGCAATATATAAGCATCTTATAAATTTAATAAATTCAGGTAACCAGTTTGTTATACAAATCTATGTCATGTATAGAAATTGAGTACACAGTAATGTTCAAAGAGCTGATCTTGTAGCCTCATCATTAAGACAAGAAAAAGGCTGACTGGCTCATAAGATTGTGTAGTCCAGTCTTGAAACATTGGTTGCCTGCTTCCTGTGTGCAGGCTCTACTCTCTGAGACAAAGTATATTCTCAATGCTAAAATAATAATCAGAACGATTAACAGCTTCTAGGTAGTGGTGTGGACTGCTTCCCACATACACACCCAGTGCATTAACCCTCACCCTTCAAACCAGTCCAGCAAACACAGGAATACATTGAGGGAAGGAGAGATAAATCACTGGGAAAATAGATCCGCATAGGAGGTTGGAATCTGCCTCCAGGAAAATGGCTTATTGTAAATACCAAGTCTTGAATGCCACCATTTCTGTACCATCATGCTCTATTTCTGGTGGCTTAACCATAGACCTGAAACAATACTGGCAACAGTGGTTGTTCACAGGGCACAAGTAACATGGTGCTAAGAGGTAGAAATGATCAACAATATCATTTGTGGTATTCTGGGGATTTCTTAAGAAGTTTGCACCCTGGCCGGAAGTCTTCTGGTCTCTTTGGTTATTGTAGGGCTACGCAGAAAATGAAATTATACCCTTTAAGGTAAACCAACCCTTCTGAAAAGCCAACCCCCAAACACATTCATATAATAAACATTATGCTATTCCTGACATTTTATGTTCAAAATTGACTTATTTACTGAAAACAAGCAATGGAAAAGAATCCAATTAACAAGACCTGGGAAAGTACATTTCAAGTTGATGACTCTTCCCTTCTCTCCCTCTTTCTCTCATGATGACAGTTACACGTGAGCCGCAGACAGACCAATGTTATAAGAACTTTTTGTTTATTTGTTTGCTTTGTTTTGTTTTCAAATGACAAATAAAACTAGGAAAATATTTGAACTTAGGTATTAGAGAGTTTTGTGATTCATCCTGTAGATTTCAACAGCTGATCTGGTTTCCCTGCCATCAACCATAAAGGTTATAAATACCTTTTAATGCAAGATTACTGATGGAAATACGGCACTCACATATATTTGTGTGAGTATGAGTGTGTGTTTACACACAACTTAGTTCTAATTAGAACACCAATAGCGTCTTTAAATCTTTCAAACATATTCAGACTAGCCTTCTTCATTAACTTGGCAAAGGATTTTTAGCAGGCTTGGAGTAAACACCATGATTTTTATTACATAACAAAATTATATTACTGGAAATGCAACCTGCAATACTGTAGAGTGATTTAAGTATGAAAGTATTATATTTAAAATCTTTAACAGATTGTTAACAAATTATTTAACAAATTTTCAGTATTTCAGGATAATGACAAATTCTACACTACAGCTTTGTGACTACTGATCAGTAAAAGACACATCGGCTGTGAGATTCCTAAGGATGAGTCTCCTTCAAGGTTTCTCATCCTGGGCACTAACAGCAGTCTCTGTCGTAGAGGGCTGCCCCGTGCACTGTGAACAGTAGCAGTCACCCTGGTCTCTACCCAGAAGATGCCAGCAATGCCCCCTCCTCCACCCCAAGCTGTGGCAACAGAAATGTCTCTAGTTGCCAAACATCCCCTAGGGAGCAAAATCACTTACAGTTGAGGACCACTAGTTGAATGAAATACAAAATAGAAGTGTTTTTCATCTGTTTTTTCTCAAAGTCTTTAGAGATGGAGTTTATAAATGCATCTAAAAAAGTTTACGGGCACCGTGTTTCCAAGAGTATAGAGGTAAGCATAAATGGCATTGGTTTTGTTTTTCAACCTGAGGCATTCGATAAAAATTCAGAGAGAAAATACTGGATGAGGCCAGATACACAGTAGGACAACCTACTTAAAGTAGGCTCAACACGTTTTAAAAAGACTTGAGTTGAAGGTCTCTTTACATTTCACAAGAAGTGTGAACTGCAAATTCTAAGCGCTGGTTTTGACAGTAGACCTCATGGTACCCAAGGACAAGCTGCTGCCTTCTTATCCAAACAAGTTTTAAGAGTGAAGAGGCAGAATTCAGGTGAGACTAAAACAGAACAAACCAGATGAAGAAAAATACCATCTTGGTTATCCACAGATTCTGAGAGATGGCTTGTAGGGATACGGAGCTTGGAGAGGATTGTAGAAGAAAGCTGAGAAGACGCTCGCTAAGAGTGAAGTGAATTGAAGGCTGAAGGGAAGGGTACTCGTGCTCTCCTTGTGTGCTTGACATCTCAGCTATACTTTAGGAATGCAATGCTGTTGCAGATGAATGCCCAATGCCCAGAAGTGCTCCACAAAGAATACAGTGCTCAATAAATGTTTGCTGATTTCGGTAAACAGGAGAACCCAGCTAGGAGCCCCATGATTTTCCATCTGAAGAGTCCTATTGACTACTGACCAATAGCTACCAGGAACCCAAGCGAGACACCGAGAACTAAGGAGAAGCAGCATGACTCCTAATCAGCAGATACAATATAAAGCTGGTGTTACTGCTGTATTCAGTTAACTAGAGAAGATCATTTATAAGCAAAGTTGAGGACTTCATCGAGAGAAATTTCACAGGATTTCATACATGCTTCAAGGATCGGTGGTTTCCCACTGCAGCTGCCAAAGTATCCCAATCCTTGCTAGGGTCCAGGAGATCCATTTTCCCTCTCCTGCCTCTTTTCCCCAAAGTTTTCCAGCTCGTTCACTACCGTTCAGCCACTTTGGTCTTCTGCCACTTCTCGTCTAGCTTCAAGATTTTGTATTTGCCATCATTCTCCCTAGAATGCCCCCCCCCCCACAAATTTTCCACATCTGGCGCCCACCTGTCATCTGATATGCTTTTAGCTCAAATGTCCCCCCTCAGAGAAGGTTCCTCATCTTGTCCTCCCAGCTAAAGTTTTCACCCACCCACACCCATATTCCCTATGGCTCACCCTCAACCCCATTATCTGGCTTTATTTTTCTCCTAAAATTTATCGTCATCTGAAATTACCTTAACATTTATTTGATTACGTGTTTATTGCTGGCCTCTGCTGGAATATAATCACCGACCATTCAGGAATGTTGGTATATATGATCTCAACCCTTAACAGGAAGTAAAACCATATCTTTCAGAAAGTCGAGCTGAAATCTAGTGATATCTAGTGTAGAGATGAGTGAAGATCTCTTTATTGCTATATTAAACTCTTATCTGGAGTAACATGCAACAAATAGTATATAAAGAGAAAAATATTCCAGATCAAGCAGTACTAGGCTTGACTAATATAGAGATGGCTTTAGGATTGTCCCCTGTGAGCCTCACCCAGAGGCAACATGAACATTACCCATGGCCTTGATGAACTATAAGAACAGTTTTCAATTTCCTATAAAGGAAGGGGGCGGTAGGGCCCAAGCTCCAGTGAACTCTGACCCACTACCCTGAGCATTTGTGTAAAACCTACATCAAGAGGTTTCCCCTTTCTGCCTTAGTCCCTGAAAAATATGATTTAACAAGTAACTTCTCTTTATTTTCATCACCATAACAGTTAGGCAAAATCTGGTGAGTTTGACCCATTTATGAGATGAAAGGGAATAAAAGAGCAGCGGTTAAACGGAAACAGACATTAAATATGAAAAGGCTGGATCTAGAGGAACTCGAGTTCATAGAAATAATCTGCTTTACTGATAACGTTTCAGAAGTGCTACTAGTTAAAAGATAAGACTCCAAGCTGAACCTTTAACTGGGCCTCTACAATTCAGAAAAGCCAATAGCAAAGTTTGTTGCAACTGCAGGCAGATAGCTGAGGAATTAGAAGGCCATCTTGGCTTGTGAAAACAGGCCACAACAATAAGGACTTTGTGATAAAAACTCGGAAAGAATCTTTATACTTCAAACTATATGCTCTGAAAACATGCACATCGCCTTTATGCCCAGACAAGCGTATCTTCGAACAAAAGGGATTCTGGGGCTTGTGGGAGAGAGTAAGATAGTCAGTGAAAAAGAAATGTATCAGAATGATGGTGCAGAATTGAAAGGGGAAGCCCCTGTGAACAGCTGTAGGATCCCGTTTACAACAAGCAGCTGGAAGGGAGTGTAAGGATGTCTGAGAAGTTCCAATTGTTCTAATCAGCCATGAGAGAGAGGGAGGCTGAAACAGTGTGCTTTCTCACTGTGAATAACTGCTTAGGTCTTGATGGAAGCTGTACCTTGGGGAGGGGCTTCGGGCAGAAGACGAAGAAAAGCTAAGCAAACTGTCTGAAGAATCAAAGTAGAAACTTAAGTTGAATAATTTACTTCCCAACAACATTTCATATCCAGCGACTTTGGCTTTGGTTAAATGATTGGGTTTAGGCTATTATTCTTGTAATTAAAACTCACTTAAAACATTTGCCCTGTTCTCTTTATTTTTCAGCCAAGTACCTTATGCCTGGAATATACTGAATTAGTCAAATCAACTTAGCAAAAGCATTTACAGAATGATTCTAGATCCTAAACTCTTGAATAGCTGAGGTCATCTCTGGTTTTGTTCATGATGTATCCTCTCAATAAGGACGATGTAGTACACGCTTACTATAGAACCGCTGATTGAATGAATAAATGGGTTAATTAGTTCTCATTGCCAGTCCATGTGTTTTCCAGATTTACATCTCCTTTAATTAGATGAATTTCCCTATGAGGTTCTGGAACTATGACCACAAATGCACACTAAAATCGAGGCAAGTCCATTTGGTGACCTCTCACTCTATTTAAGTAGCATTTTTTTTTCTTTTCTTTTTTTTTTTTCTTTTGCAGCTAAGAAAAGAAATTTAAAGGCATCTGTCAAGAGCAGAGGCAGTTACTAGAGTATTTAGATGTAGCAGTATATAAAAATGCATCTCTAAGAAAGCTCTGACCTTAAAATATGGAGGGACTCACTTACTTGGCATTAAATTAACTAATGAGAAGTTCACAGACATCTGGGTCCATGAGATGTATCAGAAGGAGGAGCATGATTGCTCATTTAATTAATTACCTAATTAACATTTCAAGACTAGAGCTTTTGGGGGGACTGTCATGAAATTTGAAGAACTTCACTATTATTTTTGGGTTTTTTGGAAATGAAACTGGCTCTCAGTATGTGGTTACTCATAAAGAAAGGGAAAATTTTTAGGATAGCCATGGGTATTTTTAAAAATGGTGCCCATTAAAGGACATAATATTGATGCAATTTTCCAGGGCTGGCTTCAGTTTTCCCACCGAGTGGTAATTAGGTCATTGGGGCAGTCCTTCTCTTGACTGACCATTATGATTTCACCAGGTTTGCTTCTAAAAATAGTCTTTTGTAGGAACTGTTAGTCACTATCAGCTTTTCCCTGAGTTAATTTGGCTTTCACTTAAGGTGCCAAAAGCACCTCCCTGGAAACTGAAGTTTTCCATGTGTTCACAGAACAAGTATATGCTAATTCACCCTACCACAGTTTGGATTTTCTACAGTTCTGATTTGGCTGAACTAGCAGTGGAGGATAATTTATTTTGTAGTCCTCTGGCTTCCCTCTGGGGACAACCGTTGGCAAGCATCGCTTCGTCTTCATGTGGACAGTACCTCCTGTGAATAGGGAAAGCACCTCTGTGATACTTAAGAGTATTTGTCCTAAGCCAATTTGACTTGAATCTGCCCCCTGGCCTGCTGTCTCATGCCTGCCCCCTGCTTTCTTTAAGGAGTTACACTTCAAGTTCTAAGAGCTCCTTTCTCAGGAGAGGTGCCTGTGTTTTCACAGGAGATTAGTGGGAGGCCAGCTGGGAACAAAGAAACTGGTATCACAGAGCATGGTCTACTTAGATTGAAGCCAACTGAACTGAAATCACCCCGGGAAGTTCTGCATGTAACAAGTCAAGGTAACTACTACCACACAAGCTGATCCAGAGTGTGGTACAGTGTGAGGGTTAGAGATTTAGGTATTCCTGCTTCACTCCTAACTTCAGTTAGGTGTCTCCTATTCCTTGTATCCCCCCAAATCCAAAAGAAGTTAAATCTTCAGTCGAAGGAACACAGAGCCAGAAGTCAGGAGACCTGTCTTTTAAGTATGCCTAGTTTATTCACTCTTACCACAAAGATTCTTAAGCTCCTAATATATACTAAGTGCTAAAATACCCCTTAACTCTGCCAGTACTCTGTCCTCATCTATAAAATGACCAGACGTAAAGAAGGAATAATACAGTTTTGTGAAATGGCTTTGAAAATTAAAACAGCAGTTCTTAAATTAGGGTGCCCAGTGTCCTAGGGGGCCCTGAGACCATTCGGAGTTGTCTGAGAAAGCAAAAGTATTTTGTATGATAACGTAAAGACATGACTGGCCTTTCCCCCCTGTGTTGCCATTTGTTTTGATAATGCAGAAGCAGTGCTGTCACCTAAATGTTAACTGTCCAGACAGTGGCCTCAAACCACACTTATCATATTTTGCCCTGCCATGGGTTCATAATAAAAAAGGAAAGAGAAAAGGCCAGGATCATTTAAGAAATCCTTCATGAAGCAATAAAAAATATTAATTTTATTAAATCTAGAATTTTGCAAACATGTCTTTTTAATAATGTGTATGACGAAATAGGAGGTAGGCATAAAGCCTTCTGTCTACAGAGGAAAGGAAATACCCTTGTATGATTCTCCGAGTTATGAGCCGAACTAGTCACTATGTTTTATAAACACCATGTTTACTTGAAAAAAGGCTTAAAAATATGACTATTCGGACTTGAGTATTTGGCAGACAATTTGTCAAAAATGAATGAAGCAATATCTCATGATTTTGATTTGCATTTCCCTAATGACTAGTGAATTGGGCATCTTTTTATGTGCCCATTGGCTATTTGTATGTCTACTTTGGAGAGGTGTCTATTCAAGCCTTTAGCCCACTGTTAACTCAAGTTTTCAGTTTGTTTTTGTTGGTCTGTTTGTTTGCTTTGCTACTGAGTTGCAGGAGTTCCTTATATATTTTGGAAACTAATCCCTTATCAGATATTTTACCTCATTCGGAAGGTTGCCTTTGTTTCCTTTGTTGTGTAGAAACTTTGCAGTTTGATGTAGTCCCACATCTATTTTGCTTTTGCTCTCTCTGCTTTTGGTGTCATATCCATGAAATCATTGTCAAGACCAGTGTTATGAAGATTTTCTGTTATGTTTTCAGCTAGGAGTTTTAAAGTTTGAGGTCTTTTGTTTGACACTTTACTCCATTTTGAGTCGATTTTTGTGTTATGGTGTAAGAGAAGGGTCTAATTTTATCCCAAGTCTGTACAATGGCTATTATCAAACCACCACAACAACAGCAAAACAAACAAACAAACACAAGACAACAAGTGTTGGCAAGGATGTGGAGACACTGGAACCCTTATACACTCTTGTTGAGGATACAAAATGGTGCAGCCACAAGGGAAAATAGGATGGTGGTTTCTCAAAAAATTAAAAATAGAACAACCATATGACCCAGCAGTCCTACTTCTGGGTCTTTATCCAAAATAATTGAAATCGGGATCTCAAAGAGATATTAGCAATCCCATGTGCACTGCAGTGCTATTCACAATAGCCAAGATGTGGTAACAACCTAATTGTCCATTGATGCATGACAGGATAAAGAAAATGTGGTATATACAAACAACAGAATATTATTCAGCTTAAAAAAAAAGAAATCCTGCAATATGGATAAATCTTAGGGACATTATGCTAAGTGAAATAAACCAGTCACAGAAGGAGAAATACTGCATCATTCCATGTTCTAAAAACAGTCAAAATCATAAAAGCAAAGAATAGAATGCTGGTTGCCAGGGGCTAGGAAGAGGTGAAAATATGGGGTTGCTGATCAAATTTCAGTTAAATGAGACGAATAACTTCTACAGATTTGCTGTACAACATTGTATCTCTATATAACAATACTGTATTGTATACTTAAAAACCTATTAAGCGTGTAGAGTTCTTACCATTGTTCTTAAAATCAAAAATATAAATAAATGAAGTGAACCTGTCACTTCAAGAAAAACAAAAGGTAGTATTTGTTGTCAATGATAAAATGTAAAAGCTCTCAAACAAGAAGCAGAATTTTGAAATACTTATTGCCATCATCATGAGCATGTCAGTTTCCCAATATTTCAATACTCTTTTGATGTGATCAGAGATAACAGTAACAGATGTGATTATTTAATCTAATGAAATATGTCATGTCATTGTTTAGAGGATCCACATAACTTGGTGAACCAATATTCTCCTTATGACCAATCTACAATGTTAGAAAATCCTGCAGGGCTAGAAGGTCCACTCAATGATTTTCTTATAGAACACTGTACAAAAAGTTTATTCATACTATTTCACACTCTATGTTGCAATCAAATTTTAAGACACTACCTCTTCTAGAGTCTTGGCATATAGTATCAAAGAAGAAATACCCATGATTATCTGACAAGGCTATTAAATTATTCCTCCCTTTCTAGATACCATCTTTATATGGCCAGATTTTCTTCCTATAATTCAACCAAAAGAAAATGTAGAAACAGAATGATTGCAGAAGCAGATGTGAGAATTCAGCTGTCTTCTTTTAAGCCAGACATCAAAGAGATTTCCAAACATGTAAAACAATACCATCTTCTTATTTGGGGAGGAAAATATAGTCATTTTTCATTAAAAATATGTTACAGGGCTTCCCTGGTGGTGCAGTGGTTGAGAGTCTGCCTGCCGACGCAGGGGACACGGGTTCGTGCCCCGGTCTGGGAAGATCCCACATGCCACGGAGCAGCTAGGCCCGTGAGCCATGGCCGCTGAGCCTGTGCGTCCGGAGACTGTGCTCCGCAACGGGGGAGGCCACGACAGTGAGAGGCCCGTGTACCGCAAAAAAAAAAAAAAAATGTTACATAGCCTGGCATATAAATATTTATTATTGCTATTGTAAATACATTAACAAATATTTATAAAAATTCTCTTTTAATTTCTAACACGATGAATATTAACTGATATTGCCCAAACAAACAAAAAGCTCTTTGGTCTCAAAGGTTTTTAAGAGTATAAAGGGGTCCCAGGACCAAGAAGTTTGAGAAACGCTACTTTAAAGCGAATGGTTTCTACTTCTCTCTGTTGGTAATACTAACAGAGACCTTAGAAGACACTGGGAATTCAAAGACATACTGGAGGATGGATGTCCAAGTACTCAGTCTTTGCACTAGCTCAAGGTTCACCAGGTTCATTACCGAATCAGGTTGGATCTAGCAGTGAACCATTATAATTACTGGTAATCAGCTTTCAATATCTTATTTGTACTAATTTCTCCAGTTCCCAAGGGTACATAATCCCCTTTTCTTTTCCCATTTGGCTTCTTAATGACAATTACATATTGTTTTGTAAAAGGCAGGGGATATTCCCCACAATCCATCAAAAACAAAGCCAGTTTGCCTTGACAGCTACTGAGGGCATCACTTGTTTGAAGTGCTTTCTTCTACTTCTGAAGAGCTCTGGCTCTCCTTTTTGGAAGCAGTTGAATTTTCCACAAGTACACATGTGTTAATATTAAGGCTTAGAGCTTCAGGACGTCCTGAAAATATTTCTATTCATAGTGTTCCACATCCAACAAGCTGAGGATTTTTACAATCCAGCTATTAGAAATGAAATTGTTTTCATGCCTGGATCAATCTTATTTTGTGCAATTAGCTCAGAACCATAAATAATAAGCTTAGTTGAAAAGTTAAACATTCACTACATTCACTGAAGTGTGCCATTGTTAAACTTAATAAATAGGTATTGGAGACCTACTAAGCACAAGACCCTACATCTAAGTTTCCATTTAATCCTTTCAGCACCTCTCATTCTTCTGAAATGGGCATTGTTATTTCAGTCCTACAGATAGCAGAGCAGAGCCACAGAGCAAGAAACCTGCAGAGCCAAGATTAAAAAAGGTTTGTGTGCCTTCAAATTGGTAAGATCTGTAGGAAACACAGTGTGGATACCGTAGAATAGGAAAAGATTTAAAGTAGCAAACCAGTTAGGAAGACACAACATTGTCCCAATGAAAGGCATTATGATGAATTCTATTACTGTTTTTCTTTTTTCTCTTGAAGAAAGATTCAGAAAGTTTTCATGTATTTTCCTGATACAATCTCTCAACATTTGGTCAACAGAGATGGCAGTATTAGTTCAGAAGGACTCTCAAGTTTGGTGTTTCCCATTTATTATTGATTTGTAAATAACCCTTGAACAATTGCTAGGAAAAATATAAACAATTTATGCTAGATCAGGTGCTGTGGTTTTTGCATTTTAAAAAAGTCAACGATCAATGTATTTTCACTCGACACTAATATAACAATCAAACTACACCTTCCTGACTAAAAATCTCAATCTGTATGTTTTTGTTTTCTTCTTCCTCAGATTCATAAACTGAAGTCTGAGGAGCAAAAGCCAAGCCTTTGTTTTGTACTCCATTAACAGGACATCTGGAATACTGAATCACTATCTCTCTAGGGGTAAAAAGTAGAATTTAGTAATTTAGTATAGGTCTAATCTCAAGTATGGAAAGGAGATGTCGATAGAATGAGAGATCCCATTCCCTTTTTCATGTTTAAAGTGTGATCTCATTTAAGTATTAAATTCCCATTTGCTGAAAAAAATAATAATTTAGCAAAAATGCTTATAGAAGAGACCCCAAATGTTTCTGAGTTGCCAAATTTGGATTTTAAAATGTAGTAAATATTTTAAATCACATTTAAGTGTCTAGCAGCTTTTGAAAAATGATCAAGTTGCTCTATGATATAAGACCTTCCTGGATTTCGCTCCAGGTTCAGGATAAAGTTGCATCTTAGCCAAGAGGTGACATGCTGCTGCCCATGCTGACTCCACGGCCTCAGGTCTCCTTGAAACCCAGCTTGTCCCTTTCTCTCTCACCGTACTGGTGTATTTCTAGTTGCCTAAATATGATGTATTATTTCACATTTATCTGCTCATGCTAACCCTGCTTCTCTTTTTTGGAAAGTTCTGTCTCTCCCCAGTTTTGTCTGACTGCAAGAACACACAAATTTCCTGAGATTCACCTCATGTGCCGTCTGCTGACATGAAGCACCAAGCCTAGAAGCCAGGAGAGTCTAAGAAATCTTTTTCTGACAAGCCTCCTATCTCCATCCTGCCCTCAGCCACACCCGAGCACATTTCTTCCTGTTGGCTGTAAATGTACCTGAATACTCCATCAGAGCCCTTCTTCTAACACTGACAAGTTTACATCCATGTTTCTCCCCATAAATCTTTCAACCTCTCAAAGGCAGAGACCTATTTTGTTGATCTTCTTATCCTGCGTATATGTGACAGGAGTAGGCACATATTAGGGATTCAGTAAATATCTGTTGAACAAACGCAGAGATTTCTTTCAGTCCAAAAACTTTCCCCATTTGCTTAAATTTATGTAATACACATTCATCAGTATTCTGACTGATTTAAAAAGGTAAAACAAACACTGAGATGGAACCCAGAAATTCTGATCTGTGATCACTGGGGGAACTGATTTTTTTTAATTAGTTGATAAAAATAGTACAATTTGAGGAATAAATTTGATTCAGAAGCTAACTGTTGTTATTTTAGTTTGAATTATATTCAAAACTGAGTTGAGAGGGCAGACAGCAGAAGCAAGAAGAACTACAGTTCTGCAGCCTGTGGAAGAAAAAGCACATTCACAGAAAGACAGACAAAATGAAAAGGCAGAGGACTTTGTACCAGATGAAGGAACAAGATAAAATCCCAGAAAACAACTAAATGAAGTGGAGATAGGCAAGCTTCCAGAAAAAGAATTCAGAAGAATGAGAGTGAAGATAATCCAGGACCTCAGAAAAAGAATGGAGGCAAAGATCCAGAAGATGTAAGAAATGTTTAACAAAGACCTAGAAGAATTAAAGAACAAAAACCTAGAAGAATTAAAGAACAAACAAATAGAGATGAACAATACAATAACTGAAATGAAAAACACACTAGAAGGAATCAATAGCAGAATACCTGAGGCGGGAGAACGGGTAAGTGACCTGGAAGACAGAATGGTGGACTTCACTGACACAGAACAGCATACAGAAAAAAGAATGAAAGGAAATGAAGACAGCCTAAGAGACCTCTGGTACAACATTAAACACAACAATATTCGCATTATAGGGGTCCCAGAAGGAGAAGAGAGAGAGAAAGGAAGGACCCGGGAAAATATCTGAAGAGATTATAGTCGAAAACTTCCCTAACATGAGAAAGGAAATAGCCACCTAAGTCCAGGAAGCACAGAGAGTCCCAGGCAGGAGAAACCCAAGGAGAAACACGCCGAGACACATAGTAATCAAACTGACAAAAATTAGAGACAAAGAAAAATTATTGAAAGCAACAAGGGAAAAATGACAACATACAAGGGAACTGCCGTAAGGTTAACAGCTGATTTCTCAGAAGAAACTCTGTGAGCCAGAAGGGAGTGGCATGATGTATTTAAAGTGATGAAAGGGAAGAACCTACAACCAAGATTACTGCACCCGGCAAGGATCTCATTCATATTTGATGGAGAAATCAAAAGCTTTACAGACAAGCAAAACCTAAGAGAATTCACACCACCAAACCAGGTCTACAACAAATGCTAAAGGAACTTCTCTAAGTGGGAAACACAAGAGAAGCAAAGGACCTACAAAAACAAACCCATAGCAATTAAGAAAATGGTAAGAGGAACATACATATCAGTAATTACCTTAAATGTGAATGGATTAAACACTCCAACCAAAAGACACAGGCTTGCTGAATGGATACAAAAACAAGACCCATATGTATTCTGTCTTCAAGAGACCCACTTCAAACCTAGGGACACATACAGACTGAAAGTGAGGGGATAGAAAAAGATATTCCATGCAAATGGAAATCAAAAGAAAGCTGGAGTAGCAATACTCATATCAGATAAAATAGACTTTAAAATAAAGAATGTAACAAGAGACAAGGAAGGACACTACATAATGATCAAGGGATCAATCCAAGAAGAAAATATAACAATTATAAATATATATGCACCCAACATAGGAGCACCTCAATACATAAGGCAACTGCTAACAGCTCTAAAAGAGGAAATTGACAGTAACAAAATAATAGTGGGGGACTTTAACACCTCACTTACACCAATGGACAGATCATCCAGACAGAAAATTAGTGAGGAAAGACAAGCTTTAAAGGACACAACAGACCAAACAGATTTAATTGATATTTATAGGACATTCCATCCAGAAATAGCAGATTACACTTCTCAAGTGCACACGGAACATTCTCCAGGCTAGATCACATCTTGGGTCACAATCAAGCCTTGGTAAATTTAAGGAAATTGAAATCATATCAAGCATCTTTTCCGACCACAATGCTATGAGATTAGAAATCAATTACAGGGAAAAAAACGTAAAATATGCCAACACACGGAGGCTAAACAATACGTTACTAATAACCAAGACAGCACTAAAGAAAGCAAAGAGCAAATCAAAAAATACCTAGAGACAAATGACAATGAAAACACGACGATCCAAAACCTATGGGATGCAGCAAAAGCAGTTCTAAGAGGGAAGTTTATAGCAATACAAACCTACCTGAAGAAACAAGAAAAATCTCAAATAAACAATCTAACCTTACACCTAAAGGAAGTAGAGAAAGAAGAACAAAACAAAACCCAAAGTAAGTAGAAGGAAAGAAATCATAAAGATCAGAGCAGAAATAAATGAAATAGAAACTAAGAAAACAATAGCAGAGATCAGTAACACTAAAAGCTGGTTCTTTGAGACAATAAACAAAATTGATAAACCTTTAGCCAGACTCATCAAGAAAAAGAGGGAGAGGATTCAAATCAATAAAATTAGAAATGAAAAAGGAGAAGTTACAACGGACACCACAGAAATACAAAGCATTATAAGAGACTACTACAAGCACCTCTATGCCAATAAAATGGACAACCTGGAAGAAATGGACAAATTCTTAGAAAGGTATAACCTTCCAAGACTGAATCAGAAAGAAACAGAAAATATGAACAGACCAATCACAAGGAGTGAAATTGAAACTGTGATTAAAAATCTTCCAACAGGGGCTTCCCTGGTGGTGCAACGCTTGAGAGTCCACCTGCCGATGCAGGGGAGACGGGTTTGTGCCCCGGTCCGGGAAGATCCCACGTGCCACGGAGCAGCTAGGTCCATGATCCATGGCTGCTGAGCCTGCGCGTCCGGAGCCTGTGCTCTGCCACACGAGAGGCCACGACAGTGAGAGGCCCACATACCACAAAAAAAAAAAAAAAAAATCTTCTAACAAACAAAAGTCCAGGACCAGATGGCTTCACAGGTGAATTCTATCAAACACTTAGAGAAGAGCTAACACCCATCCTTCTCAAACTATTCCGAAAAATTGCAGAGGAAGGAACACTCCCCGACTCATTCCACAAGGCCACCATCACCCTGATTCCAAAACCAGACAAAGATACTACATAAAAAGAAAATTACAGACCAATGTCACTGATGAATATAGATGCAAAAATCCTCAACAAAATACTAGCAAACAGAATCCAACAACACATTAAGAGGATCATACACCATGATCAAGTGGGATTTATCATAGGGTTGCAAGGATTCTTCAATATGCACAAATCAATCAATGTGATACACCATATTAACAAACTGAAGAATAAAAAACATATGATCATCTCAATAGATGCAGAAAAAGCTTTTGACAAAATTCAACACCCATTTATGATAAAAACTCTCCAGAAAGTGGGCACAGATCTACCTCAACATAATAAAGGCCATATACGACAAACCCACAGCAAAGATTGTTCTCAATGGTAAAAAACAAAGCACTTCCTCTAAGATCAGGAACAAGACAAGGATGTCCATCTTGCCACTATCATTCAACGTAGTTTTGGAAGTCCTAGCCACGGCAATCAGAGAAGAAAAAGAAAGAAAAGAAATACAAATTGGAAAAGAAGTAAAACTGTCACTGCTTGCAGATGACATGGTAGTATACATTGAGAATCCTAAAGATGCCACCAGAAAACTACTAGAGCTAATCAGTGAATCTGGTAATGTTGCAGGATACAAAATTAATGCACAGAAATCTCTTGCATTCCTATACACTAACAACGAAAGATCAGAAAGAGAAATTAAGGAAACAATCCCATTCACCATTGCAATGAAAAGAATAAAATACCTAGGAATAAACCTACATAAGGAGGTAAAAGAGCTGTACTCAGAAAACTATGACACTGATGAAAGAAATCAAAGATGATGCAAACAGATGGAGAGATATACCAGGTTCTTCGACTGGAAAAATCAATATTGTGAAAATGACCACACTACCCAAAGCAATCTATAGATTCAGTGCAATCCCTATCAAATTACCAGTGGCATTTTTTACAGAACTAGAACAAAAAATTATGTATGGAGACACAAAAGACCCCAAATACCCAAAGCAATCTTGAGGGAAAAAAACGGAGCTGAAGGAATCAGTCTCCCTGACTTCAGACTATACTACAAAGCTACAGTAATCAAGACAATATGGTACGGGCACAAAAACAGAAATATAGATCAATGGAACAGGATAGACTGCCCAGAGATAAATCTACACACTTATGGTCAACTAATCTATGACAAAGGAGGCAAGGATATACAGTGGAGAAAAGACAGTCTCTTCAATAAGTGGTGCTGGGAAAACTGGACAGCTACATGTAAAAGAATGAAATTAGAGCACTCCCTAACACCATACACAAAAATAAACTCAAAATGGATTAGAGAACTAAATGTAAGATCAGACACTATAAAACTCTTAGAGGAAAACATAGGCAGGACACTCTTTGACATAAATCACAGCAAGATCTTTTTTGTCCCACCTCCTAGAGTAATGGAAATAAAAACAAAAATAAACAAATGGGACCTAATGAAACTTAAAATCTTTTGCACAGCAAAGGAAACTATAAACAAGATAAAAAGACAACCCTCAGAATGGGAGCAAATATTTGCAAATGCATCAATGGACAAAGGATTAATCTCCAAAATATACAAACAGGTCATGCAGCTCAATATTAAAAAAGCAAAGAACCCAATCCAAAAACGGGCAGAAGACCTAAATAGACATTTCTCCAAAGAAGCCATACAGATGGCCACAAAGCACATGAAAAGCTGCTCAACATCATTAATTATTAGGGAAATGCAAATCAAAACTACAATGAGGTATCACCTCACACCAGTTAGTATGGGCATCATCAGAATATCTATAAACAATGTATGCTGCAGAAAGTGTGGAGAAAAGGGAACCCTCTTGCACTGTTGGTGGGAGTGTAAATCGATACAGTCACTATGGAGAACAGTATGGAGGTTCTTTAAAAAAAAAAAAAAAATAGAATTACCATATGACCCAGCAATCCCACTACTGGGCATATACCCAGAGAAAACCATAATTCAAAAAGACACATGCGGGCTTCCCTGGTGGCGCAGTGGTTGAGAGTCCGCCTGCCGATGCAGGGGACGCGGGTTCGTGCCCCGGTCCGGGAGGATCCCACATGCCGCAGAGCGGCTGGGCCCGTGAGCCATGGCCGCTGAGCCTGCGCGTCCGGAGTCTGTGCTCCGCAACGGGAGAGGCCACAACAGTGAGAGGCCCGCGTACAGCATAAAAAAAGAAAAAAAAAAAAAAAAAAAAGACACATGCACCCCAATGTTCACTGCAGCACTATTTACAATAGCTAGGTCATGGAAGCAACCTAAATGCTCATCAACAGACAAATGAATAAAGAAGAAGTGGTACATATATACAATGGAATATTACTCAGCCATAAAAAGGAATGAAATTGGGTCATTTGTAGAGACGTGGATGGATCTACAGAGTGAAGTAAGTCAGAAAGAGAAAAACAAATATCATATATTAACGCATATATGTGGAACCTAGAAAAATGGTACAGATGAACTGGTTTGCAGGGCAGAAAAAGAGACACAGATGTAGAGAACAAACATATGGACACCAAGCGGGGAAAGTGGCGGGGTGGGGTGGTGGTGGTGTGATGAATTGGGAGATTGGGATTGACATATATACCCTAATATGTATGAAATGGATAACTAATTAAGAAAAATAAAGCAGCATTGTGAAATTAACTCTACTGGCTATACAAACTTTATTGTTTTTTGAAATTAAAGTATTTAGTGCTTTAACTAAAAAATATGGGATTTTATACTTAAAAAGTCCAGTGTCTGGGGCAAGGAAAGTACTTGATAGATATATCTTGAATGAATTAATACATGAGCTGATGAATGGATGAAAGCAAACAAGTCTAAACTATTCCTCTGAATTTACAGATAATAAAATTGATATCCAAGTTGTTGCAGAACAATGACAAATAATCTAACATCATGGCTCTTGGGTCAGTATCTACTGTGTGGTATGTATACTATAAAAACTATAATGATTTTGGGGAGATGAAGCCCAGAGTCAGGGACATAGAACCTCGGTGCAGGACAAGAAACATTTACCATAAACTTAATATGGGCCTGGCATTTTGCTTTGTGCTGCAGATACAAAGAAGGAATGAATAAGCCAGAGTCTCTCATGAATGCAGTCTCACGGAGGATAAATACCAAACATATTTATAGTGCAGTACGATACATGAAGTGTTAGCAAAACATGAAGGAGCAAGCAATTCCACCTGCGGGTAAGAGAGGGATGAAGGGAACGCTAAGGGAATAGAAGACAATGGAGCTGCCTCTTGAAGGGTGAGTAGGTATTCTCCAAGTAGACGGCATGGGTAACCGCATTCCAGGCAGAAGACCCAAATGCTAGCTCTTCTGATGCCATTGAGATAATGGAGCCACACAACGAAGTGCTGCAAGAAGAGAACCAAAGCTGACCTTGGCCAGGGCACCTACCGCACAGTGGGGGGAAGCACTGTTTCCCTCTCTAGCCGCTCCAGAGTGGAAAGGCAACGGGCCAGGAGCTCTGAAGAATCTCAGGGGAGTATAAACAAAGGAAAGCCATCTGTGTGAAGGGGATGGGCCCTTCCCTGTGGCTAACATGTCAACGCACCTAGGTTGGAAATACCTCACCTGAGCTGAGAACAGGAGACAGCCAGTAATGCACTATAAACTCTAGGTCGACGCCATATTATTGCTTCCTTGCTAATTCACTTATTTTATTTATTTTGCTTGATTCATTTTTGCATAGGTTCTTCTTGTAATTTTTTGGACATTAATATTTTAATTCACAGAAAGCATTCTTTATTCCAAGGCGTAAAAAAATGCTGGGATTTTAATGATATCAGTACATGCTGGATATCAAAATTCGTGTTTCACCACAGCCTTAGATAGAAAAACATTACATTGATGTGGGTTGCTCTCTAAACTTGATCATATCCACCATTAGATGTTTAGGAACCCTGAGTTGAGAGAGGCTGCAGAGAACCGCTACTGTACACTGACTACAGGTAAGTCGTCTCAGCGATGCACTCATCCCTTCACTGGAAGTGGGGGCCTGTAGTCAATCACCTCAGCCAACTCAGTTCCCGAATAACCACAGGAAGTATGAGATCACGGCGTGTGAGAGGCAGGAGAAAACAGTAGATTAGGATAAAAACATTTCAAAATGGACATTGGGATAAAGGAAGTAGATATCTGAGACAGCCAAGAAAATGACCCAGAGAGCTAGAGGAAAGAAAGTTACAAAACAAACCATACAGGAGATTAACAAGAAGTTTGCCCAGGTCTATTACTGCCTTTGTCATCTTTATCACCACCACTACCGGCACCATCATCACCATCATCAGGTAGTACTGCCTAGTGGTTAAAGCCTCAAGAGTAGTTTTCCAAAGCACTTACTACTGTTAGCCTTGAAACCCTCTAATTATTAGACCCTCCAAGCCTCAATTTTCTCATCTATAAAATGGCGAAAATAATAGCATTATTATTTTCAAGAGCTAACTCAAGAGCTATTTCGGAGAATTAAACAAGATCATTCCCATCAAGTTTCAGCACAGTACCTGGCCACAGAATAGACTCGATAAATTCCATTGTCATCACCACCATTAAAAAACATCTCTGATTGCCAGTTTTGTGTAGTACTAGGCAATTCAAGGAGAGAGTCATATATCTCAGACCAGACATCTTGTGATGTTCACCCAAGAGATACATGGATATGAATTATCGATTGGACTGCTTTTTCACAATTTGGAAATTGGTATAAATAAACAGGGATATTTATATTCTCCAAAGCACTTCTTGGATTTTCTACAAAATAGCAATGAAAGGCATTTTTTTCTTCATAAAACATTATAACTCTGGGCAGTTTGAGAAATTAAAGAAGTTGGAGTTTTTTGTTATTTGGTTTTTTTGGTCCACTCTGCCTTGCTTGATTTTTTTTTTTTAACTCTAATACACACTTCTCCTTGGGCAAACTCCAACCAGACAGATATTTGCCATTCCATTATTGTTTTAAAGTGTTAGCCCCAGACACATAAGCATTGTTGGAATGCAATGGAAAAAAATCTTTTAAATCTCAAATGGGGTAATAAACTGAAGCCAGAAGCTAATTGTCCTGAAACTTGAGCTTTTCTAACATGTTACTACTGTAGTGGGACCACTCAGCACTCCTTTGGTGGGGCTGTTGTGTAATTGGTAGTAGATTACGTTGCAGACATATTAAAAAAGAAAAAAGATGTCAAATCAGACATTTCTGCTTATTACTGTAGACCTCAGCATAATTCTCAAAGCAATCAATGCATTTCATCCATTAAGCTATTGATCGGGGGTATTAGTTCATATAATGTTTAACTACTCACTGTGGACCTTCTCTCTGCCAACTTTCTTCCCCCCAAGAAGTCCTGAAGTGTGGCCGCTCCTGTCAAAAGAAGTGAATCATTAATAAGAACCAGCAAGGCCAGAGGTGAGCTAGAAGCTGGGCCATGGTGTATAAGGGGTTCACATTCTTTTAATTCGGTGCTGAATTATATGTGCAAAAGGAACAAATCACCCAGTAGGATTTTACCAAGAGTCTGAAAGAAACACAAAGAAGGGTATATCCATCAAACCTTTGTACTGAATGTTTGGATGTGAGAATCCTGTTTATTTTCAGATTATATATTTGGTAGTCACTTTAGAGTCAACAGTAACAGGGACTTTAAGTCATACCCCAACCGAACTGTAAACTCACAGGAGGCCAGGGAAACGATCACACTCACCTGCCAAAGTCTTAATAAAATTAGGTCAAGACCGGGGAAGAGTACGCCTGAGCCCAAAGAAAATTCTGTGATAAGAATGTAATAACACTTCCTCCAAGCCTTAATCTTTCTGCTGTGTTCAGTTCTATTGTTTTGTCCATTTCTTTCCTCCTCCACTTTTTTTGAGGCTCCCCCGCTTTTAGGGGAAACCCATATCAAAATGGAGGAGAAGACTGACTATTACAAAAAAGAATTGCATGATCACCAAAGTTTTGAAGTCAGATTTGAATCTAAAGGCTGATTCTGTACCTCCTTATTGGAAAATAATTTTACTCCCCCTTGAGTTCCAATGTCCCCCTTTGTAAAATAAAGATAATAATACCTACCTCATAGAGGCAAGATAAAGTATAAAGGGAATAGCATACATAAATGGCCAAGTAGAATTCTTAGCACTAAGGTGATAATCAGTAATGGGTAAGTGATGCTGACTACGATAATAAAGAAGGAAATAAAGCCCCCTTCATCAGCCTGCATAGTCATTTTAGTTACAACTAAAGTCCCAAAGCAGATTTGAGGCCTAGATATCCCCCAACTTTCATTCGATCCCGTATGTGTTTTGCTTTAGTCACCTGCTGGGCATTTGCCAGACTAATTTTTAAAGGTAATGGCAGAATAAGCCTGGCCAGAGGAGGAAGAGAGGAGCCTTGATGTGACTCGTAGCTGAAAAGCCAGTGCAGCTTGGAGAATTTGGGAATAATGTTTGGAAGCTGATTATTATTGAAATATTGTCAGGCTGCCTAAAGGATTCTCTCAAACAGATTCGAACAATTCCCTTAATCAGATTTTGAATGACTCTGATAGTAAAGAAAAATATGGTGGTAAGAGAATCATAGAATAGAAGTTGTTAACTTTTATGTTTTCTCACAGCCTGAAAACACAGTCCTTATCCTTATATTTGTAGCGTTTTGTTTTTAGATTTCTTATATTTATGGCATGTTTGGGATTTTATAAAACATGTCCAAGATGTCAGCTGGTCCTCTCACCACAGTCTTGTGAGTCCTCTTCATTATTATTATCACCAATTTACAGGTTAAGCTCAACGTGGATGAAGCAACCTGCCCAGTTATCTCATCACTGGTGTGTTGCAAAAACTCAATTACAACCCAGAACTACAGATACCAAGTCAGGGATATTTCACCAGAGGATTAGAGGTGGGTTTATAATCACACTGCTGAAGGCCACAGATCATCTTGAGCAGGCATCCTGTAATCCAAACCTCTTTGGGAGGTACCTTTTGACTCTGAAAATGTTTCCTATATAAAAGTCTCTGGGTTTTTGAGAATCTTCCAGCTCTAAAATATTTTTAAATACACAAAATGTGTATTTTTTTTAGTAATCATGCTAATTTAACTTTAGGTGAGTATTATTCATTACAAAGAAGACTCTGCAAGTATTCCAGACATACTGCCATTCATTCATACATACAAAAATATTTTAAATAAGCCTCTATTCTGTACTGGACAGTATTCTGGGCTCTGTAGATACAACAGTGAAAAACAGACAATAATCTCTGACCTTTTGAAGCTTACATTCTAAGTAGGAGAGATGAAATATCCAAAAAGTACACTATAGTATTTGTCTAATGATGTAAAGTATATAGAAGAAAACAAAGGGGGAATGGTATTAGGGATTGCTGAGATGCTATTTTAAATAGGGTTGTTTGGATATATGGAGATTTCTCAGAAAACTGAAAATAGAGCTACCATATGACCCAACAATTCCACTTCTGGGTATATATCCAAAAAAAATAAAATAAAACAAGAGCACTAATTTGAAAGGATACATGCACCGCAATGTTCAACAAAGCATTATTTAAGATTGCCAAGATTTGGAAGCAACCTAAGTGTCCATCAATAAGATGAATAAAGATAAAGGAATACTACCCCACCATAAAAATGAATGGAATTTTGCTATCTGCAACAACATGGATGGACTTGGAAGGTATTTTGCTAAGTAAAGTAAGTCAGAGAAAGACAAATACTGTATCGTATCACTCACTTATGGAATCTGAAAAATACAACAAACTAGTGAATATAACGAAAAATAAACAGATTCATAGATATAGAGAACAAATCAGTAGTTACCAGTGGTGAGAGGGAACGGGGCAGGGGCAAGGTAGGGGTAGGGGATCACATGATACAAACTATTATGTATAAAATGAGCTACACGGATATATTGTACAACACAGGGAATATAGACAATATTTTATGATAACTATAAATGGAGTATAACCTCTAACATTGTGAGTTATGTTGTACACTTGTAACTTATATAATAGTGTACATCAACTATACCTCAACAAAATAATAAAGAAGTGAGAAATCTCAAACAGTCAATCAGGCAACAGGTCGTTTGGGAAGACCTCACTGATAAGATTATATGTGATCAGAAAACTGAAAAAATAACCAAGCAGGATGACCTGCTAGAAGGCCACTGAAATATTCTGGGTAAGAGATGATGGTGGCTTGGATAGAGGAAGGGATGGTGCATACAATGAGAAATGTTAGAATCTGAATGTATTTGGAAGACAGAGCCAATGGATTTGCTAACAGATTAAACGTACGTATGAGAAGAAGACATAATACTTGGCCTAGACTCTGACAGGCAAGCGTCCCCAGTTGAGATGGTGAAGACAGAGGTGGAAGCAGGTTTGGGAAGGAAAAACAGGTGTTCACAGTGTTAGACATAATTAAGTTTTAGGTGTCAACTGGATACTCAAGTAAGAGTCTTGTATGTAGGCAGATATTTCTGGAGTTTAGAGGAGAAATTCTGTTGGATATAAAAAATTAAGCACTGTCTGTGTATGGGATGTACCTAAAAGCCATGAAACTTAATGACTTCTAGAGACTGTGAGTAGATACAGGCAAGCCTCAGAGATGAATCCTTGGACACCCCTATGATTAGAAGTTGGGGAGATGCAATGTGACCAGCAAAACAGACTGAAATGAAGATCGAGAAGGCCATTGCTCAAACAGGTAGGACATACTTCTGAATCTCCTCAGTGATGAGACATTTACCTTCTGTTTTGTTGGGGGTCAGGAGTGGAAGATGGGATGGGCCGGGGAGAGGGTGGGTGTGGAGAGAGCTGCCAAACACCATTTGGAGCCAACTCTAAAGCAACAGAAAATGGCCCACACAGAAACATGTGAAGTGCGATTAACATGGAAATGTACTGATTTCCTTATGGGGCTCGTAAAATGATTTAGAAAGCAAGCACGTGCAACTCTGAGAGTTTGTATTATGTACAGACCCTCATACTTCACTTCTGATCGCTCATTTTCTTTGTTCTTCTCTACTGTGTCCTTTAAAAACAATGATGTAATTCTATGTTCCCTTATCTCCACCTCTTTTTAAGTAAATTCTCATGTTTTCCCAAATCTCTTGATACCGAAATAAGAATTTATTGGGGGTTTGGCACAGGTCTCAGTGGACTCCGTCTACTCTTTCCAGGTCCTGCTCATGGTGTTTGTGTGAGACGTTCCCCTAAACAATTACTGAACATACAAATCAACTGCTTAAATTCAGAGAACATCTCTGCAGTATGAGTTCATGTGATCTGCCCCTAACATTAAATAGGAAAAAGATGTGGCAGTTCCTCAAAAAGTTAAACACAGAATTTCCACATGACCCGGCAATTCCACTCCTAGGCATATACATCAAAGAATTAAAAAGTGGTTCTCAAACAAATACTCGTATGTTCATAGCAGCATAATTCACAATAACCAAAGGTGGAAACAACCCAGATATCTACCAGTGGATGAATGGAAAAACAAAATATGGTATATACATACAGTAGAATATTATCCAGCAATAAAAAGGAATGAAGCACTGATGCATGTTACAACATGGATGGACTTCAAAAACATTTCACTCAAAAAAAGTGAAAGCAGCCAGATGCAAAAGGCCACCGAGTATATGAGGCTAGTTTTATGAACTACCCAGAAGAGGTAAACACAGAGATAGAGAGCAGATGGGTGGTGGTCAGCGGCTGAAAAGTGACTGTTCAATGGGAATAGATTTTGTTTTAGGGAAGCGGAAGGGGTGATAAAAATGCTTAGAACTTGATACGTGTGGTTGTTGTATAACATTGAGAATACACTACACACCACTGTATTGTATAATTTAAAATGGTTAGTTCTGTTATATGAATTTTACCTCAGTTAAAAAAGAAGTGGACCCACTCTAGATCCGAATTATATATGTGTGTATAATATGTTTATATGAATAAATAAATACATGTTTATAGATTTATGTGTCTCAAAACCACAATTTTCCTCAGCACAAAGCCAAACCTTCATATGCTGATTCAATCTTCCACATATGATTTCAGCACACTTGGTAGAATGCGGCACTTTTCAGGATGTTTTAAAATGTTTTGATTTATTAATTTCAAAGTGATTATAGACATAGTGGAAAGTTCCAAAACGCTGAAAAAATTCTTGTACATTATTCACTCAGATTCCCCAAATGTAAACATTTTTTTATAAAACATAAAAAATCTAAAACATGTTTCAGTGATAACAAATGGGTAAAGGGCTTCCCTGGTGGCACAGTGGTTGAGAGTCCGCCTGCCGATGCAGGGGACACGGGTTCGTGCCCCGGTCCGGGAAGATCCCACATGCCGCGGAGCGGCTGGGCCCGTGAGCCATGGCCGCTGAGCCTGCGCACCCGGAGCCTGTGCTCCGCAATGGGAGAGGCCGCGGCGGTGAGAGGCCCGCGTACCGAAAAAAAAAGGGGGGGGGGGGTAAAATATGTGCCCTTATATGTACATGCATGTGTACTATCTATATATACATGAAATATATATTTTCACATGTTTATATTCATTATGTGTTTTACAATGCATGTATGTATGCATGCCTATAGGTGTGCATATATCTTTATATACATGTATATAGATGTGTACATAATCGTGAACACATGTATATGTGTACATGCACATACATACATCATAAGCATATGCACATGTATATGTATGCATATGTATGTCTGTATATATACACGGTCTTTTTTCTTAGCCATTTGAAAGGACATGCTGCCCCTTGACTCACATACTCAGTTTATTTCCTAAAACCAAGGATATTCAATTGTACTACTATAACACAAGTATTAAAATCAGGATGTTAATATTTACAGTAGTAAAATCTGATCTATAGTTCTTTTCAAGTGTCACTACTTGTACTAATAATGTACTTTTTAGCAAAAGAAAAAACATACAGTTGAAACGTATGTAACGGATTGGAATGGAGTTGGTAACTAGCAGTTTTTGAAGACCTCTTATATTTAGCTCATTGCATTTTTAATCACCAAGATAATATATTATGCAGCATGCCTGGGGTGCACGAAGATTGGATTCAGGAATTAATTTCATTCAATTACTTAATCCCAAATGTGCGTGCTTTTACATTGTGAAACTATTAATCACTCTTTGAAAGAATAGAAGGAGGGCCAAAAACAAAAAAAAAATCATAAGGGTCTGAATATCTTTCAGCCTAAAAGTGTTCTCTGTTTACTTTTTCTTTGATCATGAAAATCCACAGGCAGCCATAAAAATTTAACTGGAGCTATAATTATTTGAAACTTTCAGAGTGTCTCTAAAGCACTTTATAACAACCTCAAGTATCATAACGATATTATTTCTACTTTTCTACTTATAATGAAAACAAGAATTGTGAGTCCTATTCATCATTTCCACATGAAAAAACAGTGGAAAAACCGGTGTGTTTATTCACCTAGAAAATGCCCAGATGGGGTTTATTAACCACATTTTAGTTACTCATCTTTATGACTCTCAAATAGAGATAAGATAAAATCACAAGGACCTCTCAGATGACAGGTCCAGCAAAGCCACGGGATTAGAGGGAAGCTGGGTATTCCATGACTGCTTCCATAGTCAACAACAGTATGTTCAAGGTGTCAGTTCTCTGGAATTTTTCACTAAATTAAAACCTAGAGCCAGTTTCACACCACTACCCATGATCTAACTGGCATATCCTCTCAGTATTGAACTGTTGAGGGTACCAGTCCTGCAAATTCATGTTAACGTAAGCTATGTACATTTACATTATATATATGTAATTGTATATGTATTTCCTAAATAAGGCTTGCTCATTCTATCTATCCATCTATCTATCTATTATTTGTCTGTTTTTAAAAACAGTCTGCTATAAGCAACTAAAATCACCCATACCCTCTGTCAAGACAGAGACCCAGGGCTTCCCTGGTGGTGCAGTGGTTGAGAGTCTGCCTGCCGATGCAGGGGACGTGGGTTCGTGCCCCGGTCCGGGAAGATCCCACGTGCCGCAGAGCGGCTGGGCCCGTGAGCCATGGCTGCTGAGCCTGCGTGTCTGGAGCCTGTTGCTCTGCAACGGGAGAGGCCACAACAGGGAGAGGCCCGCGTACCGCAAAAAAAAAAAAAAAAAAAAAGACAGAGACCCAAAAGAGTATAATGCATCTTTGGGCATAAGAAGCTTACAGTCTAGTTGGTATCACTGACCTGTAAAAAGATAAACCACAGGCAGCATCAATAGTTCTCTAACATATGTCTGAACTGAGGCCTGTGAGATCATGAAGAAGAGTCTGGTTGAGACTTCTTGGATTAATCTGGGAAAGTTTCACAGAGGAGGGGATATCTGAGCTGTGAAATGTTTATAGCTGAACAGTAATTTGTCAGGGGAAAGAAGGGTGAGAAGGACATTTACATATATAATAAAGAAATATCTATCTCTACATAAAAGACATCTATCTCTATCTCTATAAACATACCTATACATAGATATAGATATATACACATACATACAAATATGTGTATACATATATACATATGGAATACATACTAAGTGAGAGGTGAATGGTGGTTAGTCATAAAAAAACATACATATACTTAATATTTATATTTATAATTTGCAGTTAAACTACTTAAAAGATCAAGAAGACCTAAAGGCCCAGGGTACAGGATAAGTGAAGTCAAGTGCTCTCTGATTTCATGGCTTCTTCTGGGAACCCGTGAGTAACACCGCAGTCCCTTCTAAAGAGTATCCTGCACCTTGGTCATCACGCTCTATCACGTGCCCTAACAGGCCGGCCAAGGTTGACTTTAACAGGAATACACACCACACCCAACAAAAATCAATCTATAAACAGGAAGGCATTCTATTAGTTAGCCTAGCACAAGGGGATCGGCCCTTACTGGATGGTGCTGCATGAGTCACATTGCACCTTTCAGCTTCCTCTCCTCTGCTATCAGCATCTTACCTCCTCTTTATGGCATCTGGTCACGGACAAAACAGAGGAGAGGCCGTGAGATGGAGAAGGAAGTTGTGAGTCAAGCTCTGACTTCACCTCTCACGACTCTCCCCTCACGGACTCCTCTCCAGACACACTCCCCACACCTGGCTTCCGACTCCCTCGGGGACTCCGCACCTGCTGTTCCCACTGCGATATCCCTTCCCCAGCCTGGCTCATTCCCTCCTCTTAAAGGTCTTTCCAACAATGCCGCCTTTCAGGGAAACTTCCTCAGGGAAGGGTGGCACTTGTGGCCACTCTCCCTAAAACCCTGCCCCCACCACACTTCAAAACCCCCTTCTTGGCTTCGCTATCTTCTTCCTAATGCCTATCAGGGTGGAACGTACTGTATCCTCCCCATCATCCGTATTTTTTCTATTTTGTCTCTATCCTGCATTAGAACGTCAGCTCTCTGAGGGCAGACGTTGTGTCTTTTGTGTTCATTCCTCTATCCCCAGTGCACAGACAAGAGCCAGGCACTTGGTGGGCACTTGGACAAGTAGTCCTTCATCTCCAACTCACCCCAGATCCATTTTCAGCCCTTCTGTGCCCTGCTCTGTGCCCTAGGAGGTGAACTCCTGGGGACTGCGTCCATTGTTAGATGGCTTCTGGGTTCTTCCAGCCAATGGGAGGCACCGTGAAGATGGTGTAGGGATAGAGGAGATCAGAGCTGCCAATGCTCTGATCCTCTGGTAAAGCAATCCCTCTTCTCATTCCTTCTACTGTGGGGGTGTAATGGCTTCCAGCTTCTCCTAATCTCTGGGTACTGCATCTTCTCTAGGTTTCTACTGGTAACCCTGTTCACAGAGCATTAAGTAGATCCTTCAGCAAAATCTTTTCATTTGTACCATCTGTGATGAGCTCTCTTTCCTGCCAGGACTCTGCCTGACAACTCAATAAACACTCTTTGAAAGACGGTTTGAATGAATGTAAAAATCCTGGAGTCCTGTGAAACTTGATTGATTGGCTTTGGCACTGGAACTGCCACTGGAGTGACAATGAAGGAGGGAAGGCTAGAAGTGAGCAATGGGAAGGTGACTCTGGAATGTCCAACCAAGCCTTAAATGTGTGTACGTAACACTACAGCCACTGGTCGAGGAGTAAAGAAAACTCAGTTCACAAGCAAGCTGTTCTTACTTCAACACGTCAATCATTTTTCTTGTTATTTTGTACGTCAGCTGAATATTTTTGTGCTGGTAAAATGCGGTGTTTGAAACAGATCATAACACTCAGAGACTGTGGTGGCACAGTGTGAGGGGCAATTAAATCACTGTTGAATTCCAGTTCGCTATTCGACTAGCCCGCTTCACTTTTCTGAGCTTCGCTTACTCATTGACAAAACTGACAGAACCTTCATGGGGGAGTTCGAAGTATGAAGATATGACTTATGGAAAGTGCTTTTCACAGAATCCGCTCAATAAACGGTAGTTTCTTTCCTCCTTTTCTTCCTTGTTTCCTTTCCCCTTTTCTCTGCCTCTCTTCCTTCTTACTGAACTGCCTCAAATAAAATGGGATCAGAGAGATTTTTCTTCTGCTAAAAGTTTTAAGTTCTTGATTTGGAAAAAATAAAAAATCCGTGCAATGATATTTCTGGTCAGGAAAGAGAAGGAATCTATTTCTTGGTGGACATTCCGACATTGAGGTACAAGAGGAGGTTACAAGAAAAAGAACGGGAGTCAGAGAAGAGACTCCGAATAGTCACCCTCCCGACATAAGGCCTCCATAAAAAGGTCTGCCCCGTGCCATACAATCAACTCGCTATGCTTGGCTGCAAGTTAAGCAATACTCCACAAGCATTAGAGTCACACACACCGGATCAAACTTGAGCCCATTTCAAGATACTGAACAAGAGAAACTTGGCTGCGCTTCTTTGCCGTGGGGGAAGATGGAGGGGCCTTCTCCGAAAATGATTGGTGTGAAATCGTTAGTTACAGCTTTAAAATGTACCACTTTATGTGCATGTTAGGAAATATACACGTTTCCACTCCAGCATACACCTTCCCCCTTGTCTTATTCTGTTTATAAAGCAAAGGGCAGGCTACAGAGGTAGGAGAGCATTAGAGGTTTTGCTTCCAAAAAATTGGACACACCACAGGATGCAGTAACAGGAGCGAACACACTTAGAAACCAAGAGCTGTGTTCAGGAATATACACGTCCTGCAAGCCCACTCGCAGGCAACAGCACCCCAACGACCACGGGTGTGTGTTCTCTGCATCCGCCTTCTTGCGCTCCTGCGTCCTTTCTGTGACAGAGCAAAGGAAATCATCCAACGAATCCTAAGACTGCAATGACGGCTATATCTACGTAGCTGCTAAATGAAGCTATGTGATTGTAGAGAGAAAACCAGCTCTGAACTTCGAAGGCCAAGAGGACAGCAGTGAAATATTTCGATCACTTGCAAAACGACACAAAACAAAACAAAACTGGAAAATGAGCACATCCCAGATCACGACGATGGCTTGGGTCCTGCGGAAATGTTTGCCCACTAACTTAATCTCTCTGCCTTCAATCACGGCCCCCACTGCCTTCAGTTATCAAATACTCACCTTGCAAGACTCAGCACAATATTACCTGCTTCGTGATACTAACCACCAACTCCAGGGAGAATGAACACCCATCAGAGATATTTGCAGCCCCTTGTAACTTTATCGTATCCATCAATTTATATTACTCTAGTTAACCAAACTATCAGCCACATGAAGGCAGGAACCACTCTGTCTTATCACTAAGCCTGCCACCCCCAACTCAAGTCTCACACATAGCAGATGTTCAATAAAAGCCTGTTAAAATAAGTTCTGTGCTTTGACTCCCCCTATAATAATGTTCGGTGGCCCGTTGCCTGTTGTCCGTGTGTGCTGACTTACGGCAGGAAGTCCATCTACTGTGAGCCTGCAGGGTTTTTGTCTTTTTGCTTTTGTTTTTGTTTTCTCCAGTAGCAGGACTGCATTTGCCCTGCTTAACCGCATTTTTATTACTTACTCAACTCCTGACCCATGTTCCGATTTACTGAGTAACTGGCTGGATTTAAGGTTGTAATCTGTGAAACTGATCTCAGGAGCACACTTCAGGGTTCCAGGCAAACTTCAAGTGAATGTTTATGCCCTTCTCCGGAGGGCCTCACTCCTGTGCAAAAGGGCTCCAGTAAGACTAGTAAACTGATGTCTCATATTTTCGGAGAAACTCTTGAGCTAATTAATATACATTCTTTATCTGAGGGGAGAGTTTCTACCCACTGGAAAGGTTACGAAAGAGTCACAACAATAACTGGCTTACTGGCTTTATTTTCACTGTAGGTATTCCAAAAGGGTGAGCGCTATTTAGTAATTTCTTGACGTCCATACAGTCCTATTAATGAAACAACTATTCTATAAATTCACAAAGAAATCTGAAGGTATAAACTCCATGATAATAATAAAGGAGTTATATTGTCACTGAGCCAAATTTTTGAATCTTCTGAATTTTATTTCCTAAATGTCTCTGAAGATACCTCTCCGCTTTTGTCTGTATTGCCTCTTGGCCCAGTTACCAACATTTCTCACCCAGACAACTGGAGAGACTTAGCCGGCCTCACCACGTCCTTCACTGCCTCAGCCAGAATGATCTTCTGAAATGCAGGCTGAATCAAATAATTTCACCTCACCTCTGCTCCTGCACTCACCTCAACCCATTTCTTTAAAAACAGTTAGTGGCTTCCTATTCCATTCAGCACATAGACCCAAGCCCCTGATGTGGCCTCACAGGCTCTGTCTATTTAACCTGCCTCCCCAGCCCTATTTCCTGTGGTCCAGCCACACTGTCTAGTCAACTCCTGCTTGACCTTTATATCTGTGCTTCTCAAACTTTCACACGCAAAATCATCGTCTGGGGAACTTGTTGAAACAGAGATTCCCGGGCCTCACTCTCAAGGGAGTCTCGTTCAGTAAGTCTGGGGTGGGGCCTGAGAATTTGCATTTCTAGAAAGCTCAGGGGATGTTGACACAGCTCCAGGGACCACACTTGGAGTAGTATGGCTCCAATCTCTACTCCCTCATTTTCCCAGGAAAGCTTTTCCAACTTCTCTTACAAAGATCCAGCTACATGTCATCACAGTACAACCTGTATGTCATACAAGGCTTTCACCACCATTGTCATCTTGCCTTAGTGTGACATCTGACTGTTTCTGCCACCAGTAGGGAGCTTTATGACGGCATTTGTGGACATTTGCTTCCTTGATATCTAAAAAGAAGTATTTTTAAATGTATAAGTACATAAATCCTGAATTGTCCATATTATTTAATTGCCTACTACTTCCGTTGGAAAAATTAGTTTGTTGTACTAATTGTGATATCTTAATAAATTGTAAAATGTCTTTACTATGTTCCCTACTTCTCTGAAAAGTAGCGATTACTAAAACATACGTATGCATAACATTCCAGAACAAAAAATGGTACCATAAAACAAGAAAAGAAAATTGAGGTTTGCCATTTCTCATTTCTTACAAGCACAAATATATATCAATATCTATATACAGGTTTAGGAGACAAGTCATATGAATTGACATATGCTCTGACGTCTAGCATTGTTGACAAATGAAGGAGATGAGATGGAAAAATTCACTTGACAGGTGTCAACATTGCTTTGAAAGAAAGCGCCAGTGTGTTTTACACATACACGTGCCTTATGTGTTTCTACTATGCTTAGGGTTAGATTTATACAGTATATTGTGGAATAAAAATCATCTACTCTAGACATTAAAAATAAGTGCTCTTTAGGCAAAAGTTATATAAGATTATTATTAAAACTGCACTCATTATACAACAAATATGTGGCATCTATTATGTGCTCTTTAATATGACTGATAAAATGATGTCTTAAGGTACATTCCTATCCTCAAGCAGTTTGCAATGGGGACGTGGTCAAAATCAACTACAAAAGAGCCTAATATGTAATACGTGCAAAATAAAGTTTGCGAAGTGAAGAGAAGGGAATGATCGCTTCCTGTAAGGGAATGGGGGAGAGCAGAATGTTTCACAGAAGAATAAAACCTAAAGAGGAATTTGGTTGTTGAGTAGAATTTTGATGGGTGAAGTGGAAATAGGGGGAAGAAAAGGGACAGCTGTTCCCCAAAAGAATATTGAGATCGTAACTAAAAACCTAAAGGCCTGCATGGACTGTGATATATTAAGAAATGCATTGTCTGAAAGGCTGGAATTTGGGGGTTCATTCACGACTGCAGCACAGCCTAGTTTGTCCTGATTTCCACAGGGGGTGCCTTGGATGTGAAGAGCCTGGACCTGAGCCAGGGCCCTGAACTCTGGCCTCCCTGGTCCTACAAGGACGCAGCCGAGTGGTGTCCTGAGCTGCATCCACACTTGTTTTCGCCTTATTTTCCCTTGACAGCCACTCAATCACCTCAGCCAACAGTGTTATCACTTCTTTAGTTCTTTTTCCACAGTATCATGAGTAATTCACTGTGTTTAAATAAGGTTCCTTAATCGGGATCTTCTGTCGAGTTTTCATATGAAACAAAATCATTTCAAATATCCGGTCATTACTGAGAAGCCAGTCTACAAACATTTTTTGTAAAACTCCTTGTCGCCAGTCTCTAACGTCTATTTATCTGTTCCTTTAGCAAAACATCACCCGGTGTCTCTCTGTGGCTGTGGAGCAGATGCTGTCCGTGTCCGTATTATTTCGCCTTTTTCTCCCTTATGGGCTTTCTCTTGCAGCTGGAGCATGTTTTGCCACCCAACTGGTAGGAGTAATTGACCCTAATTATCATAAAGAAATAATGTTACAAAATGGGGCCAAAAGTATGTGTAGAACTCAGGGAATTCACTGAATGTGTCTTGGTGCTTCCATGCCTGGAGATAAGACTGAACGTGTGACTGCAGAGTTGGATCAGCCACAGCTGGACGAGGGCGTAGTAAACAAGACAAACGTCTGAAGGCTCCCCTACGCAGACAACCAGCAGAAATGTAGGGCAAGAGTGAGGAATGTCCAGGATGTGGAGAAGACAGGGAAGAAAATCAATATCGACTGCAGCCTTGAGGCCAACTGAAGCAGAATGTAGCTTATCCCTCTGCTGTACAGATTACATTATTTAATAAATTGCCTCTGGCCCCCGCCTTGAGGAATCGGCACACGGGCACAATGAAATTAACATGGGGCACGAGGGTCCTGGGTGGTGCGAGGATCGGACGGTAGCAGATGACACGTGAGCCCGCAGCGCCCGTCACCTTCACTGCTTCAGTGCGACTGCCAGCACCCACGTTTCCTGGCCGAGTGCACTTTGTGGCTTCTGGGGGGCGTTTTGCTCCCAGCAAAGTGGAGTTGTCAGAGTATTAAAAAACCTACAATCAATACTATTGATTGGAGTTTGTCTGTAATTTCCCCAATGACCTCACCCTTCTTGTAGGATGGCGCTAAGCCATGTGCTTTGCATGGATTCCTAGAGTTTCCCCAGGGGGATTAAACTCCATTTACCCACCATCGTAACTGGCTTGGTAACACATTCTTTATTGGCTGCCTTCCCTTCCTCGTCTGGTCTGTCTTCCTCACTCTCCTATGGGTGTCTTCTGTCATTCCCCAAATAAAATACTTTCACTTAAATCCTTCTGCTTCTGGGGAACCCAAACTAAGGCAGTCTGGTACTTGTCATCTGGTCATACTGTTGGCTGTTGCCGAGGAGATGGAGTAGATCTTGACTTTAGGTCAACAACCCTCCTGGGAAATGTGGACGGGAGGACAGAAGGCAGATCATGTCACTGGCAGGAATTCCTTCTCTACTCTGTATCAAGGGCACCTGTGAGTTGGGCTGGCTGCAGCCGATTTCAGGCTACTCCTGGCATATTACCTAGATCCTCATGAGAAATAACAGATTATGGAAAGCAGTCATGCTACTATCAAGAGATTGCATCACAGTTCGTGTGGCAGAGGGATGCAAGCCATAATTATTTTTCCTTTCATAGGTTTTTACCAGATACTGACTAGTTCACTTCAAAATCTCACAAAACAGCCGTATGACATCCCCTACCTGTAACCCCAACCTTGTGGTACTTTAAATGTATTGATATGGGAATTAGATCAATCAAATGTATCAGTGAACTCAGCTTACCTCATATGCTTGGAATTAAGCTAAATATTTCAGACCTTGACTCTCGTAACGAGCAGCAGCCACTAAAGGTATACACCTGACCCAAGATGGACCAGTCCAATACTCTCCGTAAATTCTGAGCTGAGACCTACAAAAGCTAGTAATCGAAATGGGAAGTTCCACTGGGCAACCGAAATGGAAAATTCGCCTGACAAGGCCCTATTTAAATCCATGCACAGTTAAGAAAAGACAGCTAAGTCCTAGAAAGCGGAGAGCAAGAAGAATAAAGCCCATCTGTAAGAGGAAGAAGAGCTGGGGCAGCTACAGATTCCCAGAAAGTACTCCTGTTTCTGAAAGCTTTTTGGTGCCTACTTCCAGACTGTTATGTGGTCCTGCTGTATTTCTTTCTCCTGGATCTACAGATACCCCTGTACCTTAGAACAATTTTCTCCCATTGGCCTTAAGTTAACTTGAGGGATTTTTCAGTTATTTGAAACTAAAAGAACCTTGGTTAAAATAAGCACACTTGACTCTGAGCTCAGGGAGAATGGAGACCGTCACTTTCTTGGTTTTCAGTGTCTCTAGCTCAGTCCTTGGCACACAGTGGATCCTCAATATGTACTAGTCAGGAGAAAAATGAATTAAAAATATTAATAAACTTCAGGAGAAGCACTGAGAAGCATGTATACGTTTCACAATGTGAAAAGCCCTTCCACCAACGGAAAGTGGCTAACCAGTATCCATCCACGTACAGGGCTGGAATGCTCATGCCTTAGGTTTTGTTTTAATCAGTAATTGCCCACTCATTTAATCCATTTGAAAAACAGTCTTAACCACTGCTCAAATTATTGGCGTGTGTTTCTCCAGGATGTGTAGTAAGGTATTAATTCACCTTGAAACATTTAGGCGTCTTTATCACTCTCAGATGTTCAAAGCGTCTGAGCAGAGGAGAGGGATGAAGTGGAGTTTAAAACGGGTAAAACCAAAGAAATGAGGTCTCAATCTTTGGCAAATTCAACACTTCATCAAACCCGATGGGAAGAGTGGGGTGTTGCGGGCTGTTGTTTCTTGAGATGTGCATTAAGGAAAGACTAAATTTAGCAAATGCGAGAAAGTCCCTCTTGTAATGTTTCATGATTGTTACAGCATTTGGTAACTTCTGTTCCCCGCTGGCTGTGATGTGAGAGGCTCTCCCCCCACCATGTCCCCCCCATGACAGCAATCTCTAGTTGTAAAACGGTAAGACCGTCAGCCAGCAATAATTTGCAATCCAAACAGACTTGACGCTCCCTGACATTTACTGAAACCTCAGACCCCGTGCACTGGTTTCAGTTTTCCTCCCCTTGCTCTGTTTTTACAGACAGACAAGTGCTTAGGTTTAGGTTTAATAATGAGGAGAAATTTCTTCTTGGCCTACTCTTGCTTGTGTTGGCTGCACCGGGGCTTGCAACAGACGGGTGGTTGGAGTTAATTACACTAAATGGTGAGAACATTATTTGACCCTACTGGTTCAGCCCCAGAGGCTGTATGCCTCCTTACAGACACGGGCAGATGGAATGCTTCACGGCTGGGCAGAGGGCAGAAGCCACGCAAAGAGAGAACCCAGCTCAAGACCAGACACGGGTTTCACTCCTTAGCAAAGCTTGGAACTCTGCACTGTTTTATAAATATAAACCAGTGAGGCACACAAAAACATAGGGTGACAGCAAAAGGACTAGGAAAACACCCTTTTACCAATGGAGCTGCTCTCAAAGGGAGAGATCAACTTCATGTATGATACATCACATCCTTTCTCAAGAAAGAACAATAGGAAGACTTCATAACGAACTTGACTCTGATAAGCCAAAAGGGGAACTGTTATCACAAATGTCATTGTAGGAGACCTGGTGACATACTACAATCGCATTACAATTATATTTGAGAGCCAGTGATAACTGCACATTTAGCTTAGTACATAAAACTTAGTACCTGCAAACGTTCTTATTGCTGCCACTTCTAATGATGACGGTAACAGTGCTAACACTATACCCAAGTTCTTGTCCTAGGGATAATCTGTCATTCATGATTCTCAAAAGAAAAACTGACGGATTCACCTAGGTGTAGTGGTGACTCATGCATAAATAGTTTGTTGAGCCATTACAACACAGCTTCAGATGTACTAAAAGTGTAACAAGGCCAGAGAGAGACAACATTTAAGTTGATGACTTAATACTGATAAGAGTTTTATTCCTAGATTTGCGTTTTTCTGTTGCATGCCAATTCTGTGCAGATCATTCAGAAGCTCTTGGAAATCTCTAAGTAGTAATGGCTTACGTGATCTGTCTGGCAATATTGATTCCATAAAACAGCGTTATACAATACCATGCTTTTAAAGGCCTGCTGGTATAACTGCTTAAAGCTGCACTGTCAAATAATTTCTGGTCTATGACACAGTTTATAAAACCCACCAGGATAACAGCTTGGAGGGAAGGGGTGAGTGGGATCCTCAAAGATATTTCCCACTCTTATCTAACAGGAAGTGGTTCAGACAATTCTTGATCCTTATTCTATACTCTAGATATCTTTTTACTTTTTTCTTTTTTTTTTTTTGCGGTACGCGGGCCTCTCACTGTTGCGGCCTCTCCCGTTGCGGAGCACAGGCTCCGGATGCGCAGGCTCAGCGGCCATGGCTCACGGGCCCAGCCGCTCCGCGGCATGTGGGATCTTCCCGGACCGGGGCACGAACCCACGTCCCCTGCATCGGCAGGCAGACTCTCAACCACTGCGCCACCAGGGAAGCCCTAGGATTGAATTTTAATTTAGGTAAGGGCCCTGACTGCATCTCTTTCAAAGCAGCATGATTCACTCTGTTCAATGACCACACTCCACTGCCCTAGTCCTACTCAACTAACATCAGCTTGGTTGTCACTACATTGTGTGAGCCAGCACGGGTAGTTAGTGCAGGCCATCTCCGCCCATGCAGAAACTACTCAATGCATATGTACCTGGTGAACTGGCAGCACCTTTCTCAGAGGCAGCGTATGGTCACAAGTATAATGTATCTGGAATGGGATGGGACACAGAATTACCCTGTGGTGCTCAGACCTCATAAAATGATTCCTACAATTCATATAAGGACTTTTCTTCACAAAATGTTTATATGAGACAAGTGTACAATGCATATTTTCCCCAGTAAAAGAGAATTAGAAGTGGTAGGGTGTGCTGTTAAAATACAGATACAATGAAATTTGAGAGTTTAAATACTGTTGTGTCACTATCAACTATAGATAAGTAAGGAACAAATGTAGGCATAAGCGATACTTAATAAAAGAGTTGGGGCTTCCCCGGTGGCGCAATGGTTAAGAATCTGCCTGCCAATGCAGGGGACACGGGTTCGAGCCCTGGTCCGGGAAGATCCCACATGTCGCACAGCAACTAAGCCCGTGCGCCACAACTACGGAGCCTGTGCTCTAGAGCCCGCGAGCCACAACTACTGAGCCCACGAGCCACAACTACTGAAGCCCGCGCACCTAGAGCCCTTGCTCCGCGACAAGAGAAGCCACCGCAATGAGAAGCCCGCGCACTACAAGGAAGAGTAGCCCCCGCTCGCCGCAAGTAGAGAAAGCCCGCGTGCAGCAATGAAGACCCAACGCAGCCAAAAATAAATTAAATAAATTTATAAGAAAATAAAAGATTTGACATGTTTTTTAAATGAAGAAATGGCGTTTATTGAAATGACTGCTTTCAGAACTAAAATGATGGCAGCTCTAGTATAGACTACTGCAGCAGAGTCTGTGAGACAGGATCAAGGCATGAGGGAAATCCGGGAGTGAACGCTATGTAAGAAGCAAGGTTAAGCAAAAAGAAGACAGGAGCAAAGACAAATAAAATAAATACCATTTGAAGCCCAAGAACAAGGATTTCAGGCTAAAGTGGGAGACCACTGCTTTCTGTGGTATTTCCTAATCATATGTATGTATATCAATACAGATATAAATATATGTATACATATATGTATGTATCAGCGGAGAGAGGGTCGGGAAAGACTCGATGCTAAATCTAAATATTCAAAGTTTTTTTGTTGATGTTTCCTTCAGTTATTTTTGTTGGCTTCTTGTTTGTTTCCAAAATGAAATCACAGGGGAGAGCTGCTCATAGCAGAGGAAGCAGTGTGGAAAAGGTGGTAGACGTGAAAGATCTCAGACCCTTCAGAAAAATACCAGTGTGGGGCTGAGCCCACAGTGCAAGGCTGACGGCTGGCCACAGCCAGAGAGCTGTGAGGGCGGTATGCTGAGGGCTTGACACACCTCCTGTGTGCAGCAAGATGGCCTTGAGTAGTTTACTTAGGAAGACAGCAAGTCAGCTTGGTATTTCAGAGAAATCACAAGAGCAACGCTATAAAGGATGGATCAGCAGGTAAACTGGACTACCTGTGAGAAGGCCGTCTACAGGGCACTGAACAGGGTCTAAACTAAGAAAGAGTGGGAGGCATGGCAACTGGGAAACTGGCAGGATACCACTGCAGAGGAAAAGCCTATCGTGATTTACGGGCTTCTGATTTGAGTCAGAGTGGCTGGTGGAGATAAGAACTATGAAAGAAGGAATAAGCCCTGAGAAAAAACAGATCTGAGTTCAGATTTGAATATAGTAAGTTTGAAGTTCCTATGGGCAACAAAGCTCAGATATCATGCATCTAATAAATGTCAAAGCCAGGATTCAATCTCAGTTAGATTGGACACCAGTCTATGGTCTTCTTATGTGCCTTATATCTCCCTAGAGAAGCAACTAGGAAATATAAATGTATAATGAGTTATTATAAAATAGGTATAAGATGTGTAGAGGCAAGAGTTATTCAATATATTCATAAAGGCAGGCTATTATATCTATCGATTTATATTTTTGCTTTTAAGAGACTTTCTCATCTTACAGAAATAACTACTTGTGAGGTAACATATTCACAAACAATTGGCAGTCAAGGCAGATTAATTTAGAATATTAGCCATGTGTTGAAATTCTATCCTCTCTTTCCTTCATCTAGTACAGAGTTAAGTGCAAGAAGCTCAGGACAGAAACTCCTGAGGGTCGCAGGGATGGAAATGAGGCTGCTAAGAATCAGTGAAAATGGAAGGAGTCACCAGATGCAAGTATTCATCCTTCCAGTAGAATTCTAGTCTTAATACTCTCTCATTTTCAACCAAGTGGATTTTATCTTTTTCAAAATGATCTGTTGTAATGCAAACTTCTTATCTTTTCAAAGATAAGATTTAATGAAGACATAAGCCTTCAACATTGGAGATTTAAATGAGATTTAAAGATCTAAATGAGGATATAGACTTCACCATTAGAGGAGAGATGTTAGTTATAATTTTAAGAAGCAAAACAGGCTGAAAGATTTCTGACAGCACTTAGAAACACAAGTCTTCAGACTGCGTGCCCAAGCATGGCCAAAGAGCAGGTAATAACAGATCTCATTAGACACTGTTTATTGAATTTAACATTATTCTGGCAGAGATGTTTTCCCTGCTGGATAGAGTTCATTTTTTTTTTTTTTTGGTAGCTCACTTTTTTATTTTATACAAGAATATGTTTGTCATAACAGAAGGCAATGAATGCAAATTCAGAAAGTCACCAAATCATCCCAACCCAGTATAATGTTCTAGAGCTGTGGTTTTAAGTTTTCTGCATCTGTTCCCTTCTTCCATAAGAGCGAAGAAATAAGCCATCCCTACTAACACAGAAAGGACCCTAGAGAGGAAATCCACCATTGAGGACACCAAATCTCCCCATTATTTCTCCTTATGTTTGCTTTCTTTTTTTCTCTCTACTGCTAACACACATACACACACAATCAAATAATAGTAATCTTCTCTTCTCCTTTCAGTGTCTAAAGTTTCCTGTGTTTGAGATTAAAGCAAAGCCTGGATAGAACTGTATAAAACAAGATATGTCAATAGTAATGATTTCATAGAGGAACAATTATTTTTTTAATTAATTAATTTATGGCTGCATTGGGGCTCTGTTGCTGCGTGTGGGCTTTCCCTAGTTGTGGCGAGGGGGGGCTACTCTTCGTTGCGGTGCACGGGCTTCTCATTGCGGTGGCTTCTCTTGTTGCGAAGCATGGGCTCTAGGCACGCAGGCTTCAGTAGTTGCAGCACACGGGCCCAGTAGTTGTGGCTCATGGGCTCTAGAGTGCAGGCTCAGTAGTTGTGGCGCACGGGCTTAGTTGCTCCGTGGCATTTGGGATCTTCCCAGACCAAGGCTCGAACCGGTGTCCCCTGCATTGGCAGGTAGATTCTTAACCACTGCGCCACCTGGGAAGTCCCGAAACAATTATTCTTGAATACTCAGCTGACAAAAATAAAAGATGGCCTTGGAAAGACCACACTGCATACATGCCCACTTAACTTCCTGCTTACATCACTTTCATCTTTATGCAAAAACAGGGTGTAAAAAATTGTCATGCGGGCTTCCCTGGTGGCGCAGTGGTTGAGAGTCCGCCTGCCGATGCAGGGGACACGGGTTCGTGCCCCGGTCTGGGAAGATCCCACATGCCGCGGAGCGGCTGGGCCCGTGAGCCGTGGCCGCTGAGCCTGCGCGTCCGGAGCCTGTCCTCCGCAACGGGAGGGGCCACGACAGTGAGAGGCCCGCGTAACGCATAAAAAAAAAAAAAAAAAAAAAAAAAAAAAAAAAAAAAAAAATTGTCATGCTACTTAGTTTTATATATACATCAAATATAATTAATAATTCATTTTTCATTAAGATGACATAATTTAAACTTAGTGAGGCTATTAGCTTTAATTAGGCATTTTAAAAACTAAAATGGTCAAGAAAAGGAATTAAGTTATCCTCTGTGGTGTTGGCATTATCTCCAATACGTATATGGAAGAAATAATAAAAATTGTTGAACTGAAAAAACTGCTCTATGATTAAAACTTCTGAGCACAGTGCTAACAGATTTGATAGTGTTCATGAAATTCCATGAACTAAGAGAACAACCTGCTATAATCTACGTTCAGAGAATTGGTGATTCTCATGACAGATGTCTTCAGGGATCAAGGATTCACTACCATTGCTCAGGTGATGCAAAGTGATTACATCACATCCAAGGCACTGCTCGGGAATTAAGTCATCCTAACTGGAGAACCGAAGTTTAGGGAAAAGTCATCAGTGAAGCCTGGAAAGTAATCAGAAAAGCCTCGAGGATGTTTAGACTATGCAGAAAAGGCTCCCACTTTGACTTGATTCAACACTACAACTCTCCTTGGTGCTCAAAATATTGTGAATAATGGCTTATACTTAGAGATGAGATAGTAAGAGTTTCTACTTCTCCATTATTTTCGGGAAATTTTTACTCAAGGATGCATACATCTACTTACTCTTCACCGTCTTTCTCTTCCCGACTGTGACGCCCTCTGATGCCATCGTCCTTGCAGTCAACACAGAATCACAACTTCCACCTGTTTTTGACTTTTCCTCTGTTCCATCCTCTATGTTTTGCCAGACTTTAAGTTATGTCAACACTGGCATCTCTGAGTTAGAACAGGGGTTTGCAAACTTTTTTTGGTATAGTGCCAGATAGCAGTGTAGTCTTTGTAAGCCACACAGTCTCTGTCACAACACTCAACTCTGCCGTTCTAGCACAGAAAAGAGCCACAGAGGATACATAAATGAATGAATGTGGCTGTGTTCCAATAAAACTTTATTTACAAAAACAGGCAACAGGCAGATTTCGTCCAAGGGACAATACTTAGCCAACAGCTGAGCTACAGCATGTATATTATTTTTCACACCCACTGTTATACTCTAAATAAACTCTCACTAGTTCACACCTATATCATTCTGCTCTTTTATCTCCTTTTATTTCTTGTCTCTTCCCAGCCAAAGCTTCCCTGCATTGTCATAGGAATCTTCTTTAAGTGTAACTCATTCATCTTGTTCTCTATTGAGAAAAGCGTTCTGTGAGCCTCAATTATCTATAAAACTAAGTTTTACAGTTTTTACAGATTCAAGCACCAACCTAGGTTCATGCCTTACCCCTAATATTTCAGGGTCATACCTGTCCTTCAAATAGACCTGCTCCTTCTTGCAACTATCATTTTTCTTATACTTTCTCTTCTGCTTGGAATAGTCCTATCCCTATTTTCACCTGTCAAAGCCCTATTTGTAATTCAAGGCCTTCACGCCCTTGTCAACTATTGATGACTTACTCCTGTAAATTGTCTACAGGGGAGAGCTAAAATTATCTGTGTAGAGGGGACCACCATGGAAAAAAATTTGAGATTAAAAATGAGCCAAAAGCCGAATTTTGGAAATTCTGAGCAGGAGGGGATTGGTGTAAAAGACACAAAAGAGCACTGGGAAAGACAGAGGGAGACTCAAGGAAGCATTTAATGATAAATTAGCATATAGATAAATGACCATGTCTAATACTCAAGTATCATGTCATGGAATGAATGCATCATAATATACCTAATCTAAAATATTCTTATATTATGAATACAAATTGTTTTTTTTATTTTTTACTGTTGTAAACAACGATGTGAATGGAAGTCTATTTATTTAACAATTATTTGAATAATTGCTTAGTTACTACCATGTGTCAGACACTGTACAGTCATCTCTGTAATTGACAGTTCTTCCTAGTAATCTGTTATCCTGGAAATAACCCTTGAAGATGGGCTTTCCCTCCAATGCCTAAAGTTATAGTAACAATGGGAACATTTTACCACAGGATTGACTCATGCTGAAGAATTCAGCAGTGAGAAGATTGACAGACCTGTCCTGTGAGAAAGTGGAAGAGTATTAGTTGAGAAAATGACCCAGGAGATGATAATCTTTATATGTTAATCTTTTGGTTTTAGATGCTCCAGGGCAGAATTAGAGAACATATATACACATACTGTACTCAGTATTATTTGTGAAATAAAACAAGATAGCATCTTCTAGATCACAGGGAAAAATCCCAGTTCCACAGCTTTTTAAGATTAAATGCTTTGCGAAATGAAACAGGACTGATTTGCAAATGAAGATTGTTGGTTTGTCTTGGAGACATGTCCATGGCTCAATTTGTCTTATGTTACACGATATACACTGCCAGTGATGAAGGAAAGCATTAGAGCTGAGAATCATTCCAGTAACAGAGGAGAGCTTATCTAAATTGAAGAGGTACATTGAACTGATATAGGCAAATAAAGGTCTAAAGTGAGGAGAAGGAAATGAGTTGTACAACTGACAGCAAAGAGCTTTATACATGGGAAAGTGTCTTGATTTCTCCTTGGTGGCTATATTTATCTTCTTTTTGGATTCTTTTAGACTTGGAGTTTGGTTGCAAATGGATAACACTGAGGGCAGAAGTCTCAGCTCCCTAAAATTTGGAGTCAGTACAATAGCTTTATATGTTGAGTCCTTTACCCAGTTACCTCAACTGTCACTAGAAGAAATGCATAATTACTTTTATGGAAATTCATGATTTTTAGCTGAGAAAGACCCTCTATTTAGACTGAGGACAAACATAAATGTTGGTTTACTGTGGGAAAAGACAGACTACAGGCATTACAGTCTCGAGCATCTAACAAAGCAAAATATTATTTCAATGAGTGAAGCTGGTCAGGTGCAAGTAACGTAGGATGCGGGTCATAGTTGAAGGCACGGTCAGTTGAAGAGCTAGCATCTCCACGTTCCCAGAAGACTGAAACCATGGAAGACTATGGTATCAACATGATGGCTCTGATACTCAAAGAAAAGATGAGTTGCCAGATGTGTAATATCAGCTGTAAAGCGTGACAGTCATGAAATATGCTAGTAACTTTTCTGTTAGTGATGAAGTTGTTCACATTAAGTCAGCTGAAGTAAAGGAGCTGCCACTGATATTTGTACTTACATGAATAAATTACTTTGTTTCCCCAAATCTCAATATTCTTCCTGTCTGGCAGATGGCCACCTTCTTACTGTGTGGCCTTTCCTTGGTGTGTGTGGTGGAGAAAGAATTCTCTCTTCCTCTTCTTATAAGGTCAGTCCTATTGGATTAAGACTCCACCCTTATGACCTCATTTAACCTTAATTACCTCCTAAGGGTGCTATCCCCAAATATTGTAACATTAGGGGTTAGGGCTTCAACATATGGATTTGGAGGGGGGCACAATTCAGTCCACTGCACTACTGAGCCCCATTGATCCACTGGACTTGCTTCAGTCTGTGTTTCCAGTCCTGATATGTCTGAGGCATAGAGACATCAAAAAAATCAGATAATGGAGTGTGTTCACACATAAAAAGATGCAAAATAGTGATTCTCCATGTATTAATGGATCCATGAGGTCAATTTCCCTTTGCAGAAAAAAAATTGGAAAAAAAATATTAAAAATCAACCTTTCCAGAGCACTGGAAAACATCCAAAGGCGAGCAAGAACTTGAGAAGTACTTGTTCATGAAAAAGTACTACTGCATTGTGGGAAAAGAAAAGAAAAGAAAAGAAAAGAAAATCCACAATGAGCTTTTGGGATTCTTGCCTAAGGGATTTCTCTGCTCCCAAGTTCCAGCATCAAAATTCTTCTGCCCAGAGGTGGTGAACTTGGTTTTGGGTAGGTGGTAAAGTGAATAGGCTTTTAATGAGGAGATTTTGGAAGCAAGAGAACCATAGAAAGGCTGATATAATCCACTCTCTGGCTGACTACTAGACTACATATGCGTGTGGGAGACACCAGAGAATCTGGCAAAAATCAAAGGCCTGGGGAGGCTTGTAAGCTTATTACACCTTTGCGTGCGTTCCCCAGCCCCCACACACAGCTTGGGTGGCAGAAGGTGGACGCCTTAGTGACCTGAGGAGTTTCAGTACAGCCTCTGCCCCAAACACTGGCTGACCAGGAAAGTGCACAGACACAGGGGAGACTCCTAGAGAACTAAGCACAAAAAACAAACAGCATAGCCTTCAGTAGTTGTACACCATCACAAGAAAGACACATTTTTTACTTCGTATCTATGCATGTTAATAGCCCACTAAAATAAAAACTGTATCTCTTAGAGGAAAAAATAAAAGCCAGACTCATTGTAATGCATTAACTAAAATGCCTACCTTTAAAGCAAAAATGACTAGACCCATACCCTTGGAGAGAATGTAGAGAAAAGGGAACATTAGTGCACTGTTGGTGGGAATGTAAATTGATGCAGCCACTATGGAAAATGGTATGGAGGTTCCTCAAAAAATTTTAAATAGAGTTATCATATGATCCAACAATCCCACTTCTGGGAATATATCCAAAGGAAATAAAACCAAGATATCAAAGATAATCAGCATTCCCAAGTTCGTTACAGCATTATTCACAATAGCCAAGGCACATAAAAAACCTAAGCACACAACAGAATAAAAAATAGGTGATATGCGTATCTATCTATTTATAGATATAGACAGACAGATATATATATATATATATGTCTATATATATAGGAAAAAAAGAAGGAAACCCTGTCATCTGCAACAACATGATGGGCCTTGAGGGCATTATGCTAGTGAAGTAAGCCAGACAGAGAAAAAAAAAAAATACTGCATGGTATCTCACATATGTGGAATCTCAAGAAAAAGTCAAACTCATAGAAACAAAGAGTAGAAGAATGACTACCAGGAGCCGGGCAGTGAAGGAAATAGTGAGAAGTTGGTAAAAGAGTACAGACTTTCAGCTATAAAATGAATAAGACCTGAGGAACTACGATAAAACATGGTGACTATAATTAATAACACTGTATTGTATAACAGAAATATGCTACAGGAGTGGAACTTAAATGTTCCCACCAAAACAAACAAACAAACAAAAAAGGAAATTGAAACTTATGCCTGATGGCCCAGATGTTGGATTTAGCAAAGACTTCTAAGCAATTGTTATGAATATGCTCAAAGAATTAAACAAAAATATACTAAGAATGAATAAACATGTAGGGACTCTCAAGAGAGAAAGAAAAAATATTAAAAAGAAAAGGATCAAATGGAAATTCTAAAGCTTAAAAATGCAAAAACTAAAATTTAATAATTAACTGGATAGGCTATCCAGCATATTTGAGATGGTATAAGAAAGAATCCATGAACTTGGAAAATAGACCAATAGAAATTATCAAGTCTGAAGAAGAGAGACAAAAGCTTAAGGAAAACAGCACAGATCTTAGAAATCCATGAGACAATGTCAAGTACTCCAACACATATGTAATTGGGAGTGGCAGACAGAGAGGAGAAGAAAGGGGGAAAAAAAATAAAGAAATAATGATGGAGAAATCTTCCTAAATTTGGTGAAAAGTATTATCCTTCAAATCCAAGAAGCTTAACAAATCCAACCAGGAAAACATAAAACAAAACAAAACAAAACACACAAAGACACATTACAATCAAACTGCTGAAAGACAAAGAAAAAATCTTGAGAGCAATAAGAGAAAAACAATACATTATGGGAGAAAATGGTAGGATTTATGGGTGATTTTTCAGTAGAAGCAATGAAGTACAGAAAACACTGAAATGACACAGGGTTGAAAGACAAAAAACAATCAAAAAGTGTTGACCAATAATTCCATACCTAGCAAAACTATTCTTCAAAAATGAAGGTAAAATAAAGACATGTCTGAAAAAAAAAAAAAAAAGCCTGACAGAATTTGTTGGTAGTAGCTTTATGCTACAAGATATACTAAAGGGATTAAGACTAAAGAGAAATGATACCAGATCATATCCCGGATCCACAAGAAATGGTACATATGTGCAGAAATATAAAATTCTGGGGAGACTTCCCTGGCGGCCCAGCGGTTAGGACTCGGCGCTTTCACTGCCGAGGGCCCAGGGTTCAGTCCCTGGTTGGGGAAACTAAGATCCCGCAAGCCTCTAGGCGTGGCCAAATAAATAAATAAATTAAATTAAATACTGGTATATATACATACACTAATCTTTGCTTAACTTCCTTAAAATACATATGACTGTCTAAAACAAAAATAATTTAAGAAATTAGAGCAAACATTTTTTATTGGGTTTGTAATGTGTACAGATGTATGAAAACAATAGTATAATGTTGGGTTGGGGGCGCTATTCTAATACAGAGTTCCCATGCTTTACTGGAAATATTTCAGTATTAACTTGAAACCTATTGGTGTAAGTCAAAAATACATAATGCATACCATAAAGCAACTATTAAAATAATAACATGAAGAAATACAGGTGAAATTCAATAGATAAATTACTATAGTAAAAGACTGCTTATTGTACGGTTCATTCAAGAAAAGACAAAACAGTTGTGACAGAAAGCAAATCAGCTATTTCTCAGGGTCAGTGCTGGTGGCAGATCTTGACCAGAAAAGGACACGAGGGAAATATGGGAAGGGGTTAGGGGTGTTCTGAAACTTGATTTTGGTACTGGTCTCATTACTGTATATATTTACTGAAACACAGAACTGTACATTTAAAGTGGATGAGTTTCAGTTTATAAAAATTATACTTCAATGAAGTCTCAAAGAAGGAAGTAGAAGAATTGCAAAGTTATTACGGTCTTTAGTACGTATATACATATGTATGTATGTGTATGAATGTGTGTGTGTGTGTATGCGTTTGTGTTTCATGACTTTCATTCCTTCTGTGAAGCAATATTTTATTCCACTTCACAATCTCTGGATTTTTGCTTAACCATACTGATGAAAAGCTGGCTTAAAAATGATTTTCTTACCTACTTCCTAAGTAGCTCAAAGTCAGTGTGCTAGCGGAGAACTGAGGGCTACAAGTTAGCATTCATGACTTTTGATGAGCACAATGCCTGCTAAACTCTTTGGTCACATAGTGAGAGAGTGTGGTATGCATTTTAATCTGAGGAAGAAATTCAGTGTCATATTGTACAATTCCTCACGGACGAGCACAGAGGAACACAGCCAGGATACTTGTAATTACTGTTAGTTTTGACTGTGGTCGTGGTCATGAAAGCATTGTTGGTGGTGGTGACACTAGCAGTGATGGGACTAGTGATAACAGCAACAGTAGGAAGCACGGGAACAGTGGGAACATAATTATAAAAGCACAGCTGACCAACATATAAACGCTTCACATATATTCACTGTCTTCCCTGGAATCCTTTGCCCATTCATCACCGCCATTTGCTTTTAGACTTAGTAATCCAGTCACTCTCTGTTGCTTTTCTCACAACATAAATGGAAAAAATCAGTTCAGTTGGCACCGCAATGTAGCTGTCCCCTCCACCTCCCATACTGTGCGGAAGTCTACTCTAATGTATGCAGCTCTTTTAGTAAACCAGCTCATTGAGGGTTGACGTTTTACTTTGTGTACCGCGAGAAGGCCATGAAAAGGAAACATTAATCGGGCCATACTATTTCTTAATCCTCAAGATTCTCAGTGGGAAATACTGCATCGACACGCTGCTTTGTGGGCTTGTGATATTTTATTGTGTTTTATTTTGTTTTCTAGGCAGAACAATACATTTTTGGTTTGGACACTGTGTTGCCTGGGGAAGAAAGGGAAATGTCTGTTATTGCTTGCTAAACGTCTACCTTGTAACCAGCCAAACCACAGGAGCTAATCCCAAATTGGGGAGTTAACTTCCCAAGGAAGAAACCCTGTGGCTTACATTCCTTTTGAACATAGCCTCCTGAGTCTCCATGTGTTCCCACCTAACTTTTCTGTGTGCACATGAATATGTAGAGCCTAGTTCCAGATTTGGTGCTATTGTAATCTAGGTGGTTTATTTGAATTTTCTTTAAAAGGAGAGATAGCCACCAGCTGGATACATCTGTCTATAGTGCTAAGTAGACTGGGGTCAGAGCACAATTTTCAAGGTCTATTTTATAAGTTGTTTTGCCTCTTCTCTGTGTTGTTTCTGCTTATCTCATCCTAAAGGTAGTATTCATTCATATATTCGTTCTTCCAATAAACCTTTTAAAATACTTCCTGGAGACACTTCTGAAGGCTCTAGTCCTTTTCTAAGGCACTAAGGACACAAAGATAAAATATATAAGGTATGATTCTCATCCTTAAATAACCTACAGTCCAGTGTAGGTAGACTCTCTCCATCAGAGTACCTGAAGCAAACAGATAGAACATTTAAATGAGGTGCCTGAGAAGAGTTTCACGGAGACACTATTTACAAAGGATTAACAGAAAGCAAAAAGGCATCACCCCATGGTTAGTAAGATCAAAGATCCCTTATCATTGCTAAGACTGAAGAACAAGGGTTGTACATGTTTTGTACGTGGAGAGACCCATATAGGAAGACAGTGATAGAAGAGGAGCTATATCCTTAGGTCGAGAAATAAAAGCTCTGAAAACTTGTGGCCAGCAGAAAAGGAGCTAGCAAATTAGCGATCTCACTCTCATGCTACCCTCCCATCTGCTGCCAGTGCCTCTCATTGGTCAAAGTCCACTGGAAGCAAGGGGCAAGGAGACTTGGTTGATGCGGTCTGTAAAAGTCAGTCTATTAAGAAAAAGGCAGGAATAAGAAAAACACAGAGTGAATCTAGAGAGACAAATAGAAATCATCCAGAATACAGACATATCTGACAATGAAACCTTATCATTAAAGTTGCTTTTAAAAAGGATTGAAATGATTGGTTATACAATCTAATTAATTGATCCACCTATCTATGATGAATTTGTTTTTATTAGAGAAAAACAGATACCAAGCCATAGCCATGAATTTGTAAAATCAGAAACAGTAAGAAGGCTGATTATTGGATACTATTGTTTTCAGAATAATCATTTCCCTATAACATGACACATTGCACAGTTGTTCCTTTTTTCAACCTCTATGCACACTTCAATTTTAATTTTGTTAGACAAATACAAATGCATATGAAAAGAGTGTGGAGAAGTAGACAGGAGGTCAAAATGGGAGAGCAGAGCAAAAAGAGAGGAGAGAGATTCAGAGGAAAAATGACAGTGAGGAGGAAATAGTGCAATTGTAGATGATTTTGAATAACCCTAACCATATCCCTAGGAGTCATTTTCTGCTGAGAAATGCAATGTTCAGGCAAATAGCAAACTCTTTACCTCCTTTACTTCCTCTGCCTTTTCTTCTCATGTTGCTACGACTTTGAGTTCCCTCCTCTCTTTTTCTCTTCTTGCTCTACACAATGTCATCAAATCATATGCTCCAAATACCATCTGTGTTTACAATGCCCATATCTATAAATATATAAATCTAAGAAGATTTAACCTTTATCTTTCCCCCAAGATTAAGACCCATATAGCCAAGAAATTATTGGACATCTCCGCTTGGATTTCAAACACATACCTCAAACTCAATGTGTTTAACATCATATCAACCATCTCTACAATCAAATCTTTACCATTTATCCAAGCCAGAAACTCAGCATCATCCTCGAATAGGCTTCCACTCTCATTTTTACACATTTCCAAATGCAATCAGGTGTTGATTCTCTGCATTCCTACAGGCTGTCTGACCCCATGCTTTCTCCTGCCTTCCAGCATCTGTAAATACTGTTCACGCTTTCTTTGTCCTTTCTGTCCTCCCTCCAACCCAAAACTCTATAGAGTTCAGCCTAAACCTTCCATAACCTCAAGTCTGATTTCAGTGACCCTCTTATGTCATCTTAATATCCTGTCTTAAAATCCTCTTATTATAATATTTTCACACTATATTATAATGACCTTGTTTCATATATGCCTCATTTACTAGATTAAATCTTCAGGAGGGACAGAGTTATATTATTTTGTTCTCAATGGCATCCCTAGTCTCTAGCATCATGTCTGGGTCAGAGCAGACCTACAAATACTACTTGAGTGAAGGGATGTTTTACTTTCTTTTTTTATACAACTTAGCTATTATAGCCAAACTTAGAATACTACTTTTAATGTACAAAGGGTTTTCCTAATTTAAGCTTTTATACAAAGTAATTTCTTTCTGCCTCCCTTTCTACACGGAAATAAAGCTCCAAGTCAGTGAATCGTAGACTAATGTTTGGCATATTAGGTTAAACTGAATCACAGCCATGCTTCTCTGCCCACTGCAAGTCTCAGACATGAATATCCATACGATGTAGTTCTGCTTATCAAAGTATATATACCCTTTCCAGGTACTGGTCTCTATTTCACCAGTGTATGATCTTACAACTTGATGATGAGGCTTCTAAAGGGATACTAATCTGATTATTTAGTGCACACTTCAAATTGTTGGGGAGGTACCTCTGCTGACCTCTCTCACTTATATTCTGAGTTATCCAGGGATGCAAAGACAATTACAAACCTCTTTTGACCTTCTGAAAAGCAAAACCTATCTTCTGAACTAAATACATTTAGAAATTGGACTACAGCAATATTGGGCACCTGGACTAGTGAGCTTACTCTGAAAAATCTATTAAGGAATAAAATACAGCTGAACCATGCACTGTGTCAACAAGCTGGAACTTGGGTTACATTTGACTATTGATTCATTCTCTGGCATCATCACCTGTAGGAAGCTTTGCCTCTCTTTAACCTTAGCTGAAGCCACAAACATTGTCTGATCTTGCTGACACCTGAGTTGTTCTCAGAATGATGAACGTGGAAGCTTTGGAGAGGTCATAAAGTCACAATATCCATAATCTGAAACCAGCTCAAGGGCTAGCCATGAATAAACTTGAAGATCTGGTGAGCACACGGCGAGCTAGCAGCCTAAACATCTAACATCTGTTGCTATTCATAAGGAATCTCAAGCTGCCTGCTTAACTGAAGAGGGGGTGAAAGGACATTTAGGTCTTCAGTATACACTAAAGTAATTGCTTATGGTGTTTTGTTTGGTTGGCTGGTTTGGATTTTGGTGGTGGTGGTAGAGTAGCAGAAGGAGCTCCAGTCTCCCTTATATTTACTTTACGTCAATATCTTCTTAATAAGGCATTTTATAAATTAGTCAATACCTATTGGGTACCCCCTTGGGGAAAGGACAGTAGGAAAGGCTATTTTATAAAGAATTATAAAATATTCTCTCAGTCTCTTGACCTCAGCTTTTGGTCATCATCTGTTCACATCTGGTCAAAATTTAGGTAGAAGCAACCGATACTTGAGACTAATAATCCAGGACAGTGGTCCCAATCTCCTGACTATTCAAGGGCCATGAGAATCACCCAGGGACTCTTCAGAGAACTCATTCCCGAACCTCCGTCCCAGATTCAGCATATCTGGAGTGAGGTTCCGAAACCTCAGTTCAAAAGCCCTCCTGAACTCCTAACGTAAGGGGTATGTTTATCTTCTATATTCTGGATTCCATAAGCCTCTGTATCAAATCAGATAATAAAAAACCTTGCCTGCTCTTCTATGTTCTTTACATCTTACAGAAGTGCCCTCTTGTAGTTTGTATTAATATATAATATTAATATACATTATATATACAACTGCACATATATTTATACACATATATCTGTGCAGAGACAGATAGATATCTCTCTATATATTTGCCCACCTCATTATTCAATACCATATAATTTCTACTATGAGACGTTCTTCACTGGTTTCGTGTCACAAAGCAGTGTCTGTCCTGGACAGCTATCTGGACTATAAGTAGCACATGCTATGCAATGCTTCTCTTTTTTGCTTTATCTGACAAAGTGATAAAATTTAAGCTCAGGAGCAATACTTTCTTGATTTGGGGGATGGCTATGTATTTCCCATTGCTACTCATTAACTGACTCTTTAATTTTATGATTCTATTGTATGCATGTTTTAATTATACACCTTTTACATTTTCTTTGCAAACAGATGTGACGCTAATTGCAAACGCATGAAATATGGGTAGAGATGATTCAGCCAGCGTGAGAGAAAAGTTGGGACAGAGAGCCAATTCAGTCATCGCCATGCCAGACTAAATTGATTTGCTATTCTGATGGTACCTTGAAATTAGTAAATAATGGAAACATTTTATAACTTGACTTTTACCAAGTTGTCTGCCCTCCAGGGTAACATTTTCCTTTAGTAAATAAATAACACAAATCTGAGACCCCTATCTGTATGACTCCAGTGTGCCCAGGGCCTTTGAAAGAATTCCAAAGCATCCCTAAAAGTTGCTTATATGTCCTAATGGTTGTTTTTCACCTCTGACTCCGGACTTCTGTCCTGGGCTTCACAGCCAATAGCCGTTTCAATACTATTCACACAACTACCACTCTCTTTGGCTGCTTCCCCACACTTTTACTTTCCAAAGCACAGCTAACACAAGGCTGTCCCACGTAACAGGAAATTAATAAAGCTTCCGTCTGCCATAAGAAAATCACAATGTCAAAATAGAGGAAATGTAGAAGTATTTCTCCCCAAGCCAGTTCATAGGAAGTCTCCTCCTGGCTCTCTCTCTTATTTGCCCCTGGCTGGATAACAGCGTTATGTCACCTGCCCTGTGTGACAGTGTCTCTCACATGAACCTCAAACCCCATTCCAACGCCTCTAGCTGAAATGCTCAATTTATAACAATATCAGGTAAGATGTGAAACGTTCCAATGAAAGCTCCCTTTTCCGTTAATAAACAAAATAATTAGTATCACAGTCCAAAGCATCTATATTTTTATTCAGTGATTCAGTAGATACTTGTCCATGGGCAAAAGAGGCGTACCTTCTGGGGAAGAATTTTTCTTAATGGAATATTCTGAGCCACACTTGGAGTCTTGGGAAGGAAAAGGTCAATTTTTAACATTATCAATGTTATTTGATAACTGGTTATAGTGATTATATATGTAACTCTGAGGGTTTAAAGATGAAGGCTTAAAAACAGAGACAGCTTGAAAGAGCTCTTTTCATAAAGTCCTTGAGAAATTCTAGAAACACTAAAGTGGCTACATTGAAAACTACGTATGGAGTAACAGTGGGGGGAGAGGGGAGTCTTTCTACTTTGCCTGTAGGAAGATGCAGAGGTTACAGATAAACTCAGGTATGTGTGTATAGCCTGTACGTCAGCAGTGCCTTGAGCTCCAAGATGGTCTTGAGCAGTGGTTACATCTTTGTACTGGAGACGCGTGATCCATCAGAAGTATTGGCACTATTGGCAGATAGTTTCTCTGAAGTGGCTTTAATCCTTAAGCCAACTTCAGGAAAGAGGGCATAACTGTGGGCATGGGTGCCATGTTGTGGACTGAGCTGTGAGGCAGCTTAGCAAGCCCCAGATGCCTGGGCAGCACACACGGGTCTGGATCAGGAAGGGAGGACGCTGTGACCTAACTTGAAATAGCTAACGTCATTCATGCCCAAAAGCCAGCGAGAGCACCCTTAAGGATTCCTGGAAAGATTTAGAATTTATTGGATATTTGGACAGAGATTTGTAGAGGACAATAGGTTGCATTGTATGTAGGAGGGCATACATGATTTTTATGTAAATGTGACCCAATTCATACCCCTAGGCTGGTGTGGTCTAAAGAAACAATGGTTAAGGAACCCTGAGAAAACCATTACCCTGAGAAAACCATAATTCAAAAAGAGTCATGTACCAAAATGTTCATTGCAGCTCTATTTACAATAGCCTGGAGATGGAAACAACCTAAGTGTCCATCATTGGATGAATGGATAAAGAAGATGTGGCACATATATACAATGGAATATTACTCAGCCATAAAAAGAAACAAAATTGAGCTATTTGTAATGAGGTGGATGGACCTAGAGTTTGTCATACAGAGTGAAGTAAGTCAGAAAGAGAAAGACAAATACCATATGCTAACACATATATATGGAATTTAAGAAAAAAAATGTCATGAAGAACCTAGTGGTAAGATAGGAATAAAGACATAGACCTACTAGAGAATGGACTTGAGGATATGGGGAGGGGGAAGGGTAAGCTGACAAAGTGAGAGAGTGGCATGGACATATATACACTACCAAACGTAAAATAGATAGCTAGTGGGAAGCAGCCTCATAGCACAGGGAGATCAGCTCGGTGCTCTGTGACCACCTAGAGGGGTGGGATAGGGAGGGTGGGAGGGAGGGAGACGCAAGAGGGAAGAGATATGGGAACATATGTATATATATAACTATAGCAGAAACTAACACACCATTGTAAAGCAATTATACTCCAATAAAGATGTAAAAATATATATATATATGACAAGGAAATAACCATGTAGACAAAACCAGAGCATTTTAAAAAATCTGTATTCTACAAACATACCAGTGAATGCTATAAATAAGGTAATATGACATAAAACAAAACTTAAAAAAAAGAAAGAAACAATGGTTACATAATTTGTACTGACTCTGACACAGTCTTAGCCATTGTTGTTTAGATACAGTCATAGATAAGGCAGCAGGAGCTGGTTAATATTGAGTGTAGTCAAACCTGGTTGAAAAGTTATGTCTTTTTTTTAAAAAATTTTATTTATTTATTTATTTTTGGCTACGTTGGGTCTTCATTGCTATGCACGGGCCTCCTCCAGTTGCGGTGAGCAGGGGCTGCTCTTCATTGCACTGCGCAGGCTTCTCACTGTGGTGGCTTCTCTTGTTGCAGACCACGGGCTCTAGGCACGTGGGCTCAGTAGTTGTGGTTCCCTGGCTCTAGAGCATGGGCTCAGTAGTTGTGGCACACAGGCTTAGCTGCTCCGCGGCATGTGGGATCTTCCCGGACCAGGGCTCGATCCTGCGTCCCCTGCATTGGCAGGCAGATTCTTAACCACTGAGCCACCAGGGAAGTCCCAGAAGTTATGTCTTAAGAGCACTGATTAAGAACTTTTTACCACTCTATAAGGGATTCTCTAATAAACTGTTACAAGGCTCTTCTACTTCTGGCTTTTCAACAGATTTTGACTAAATAAATAAATAAGGGTACTGTGTACGTGCGTGTGTGTTGCCATAGCAGCAGAATTATCTAAACTGCTGATGACATCAATCTGGACAGGGCATTTAACACCACAACTGACCCAAAGATTTAATACAAGCTCACCAATCTTAGAATGATAAACCAAAACCTAAGAGAGGAAATCACATGGAGATAAATCCAAAGTAGTTTTTCTTTTAATCAATTACATAGTCACAAGATGATGGAAAGAGCACTGTGGAGGGAACCTGGTTTCCAGCCCTTGCCCTGCCATTCAGTTAGGTCAATTTAAACAAATTAGATCTTGAGAGAGAATGTAAATCTCTTTATCTGTAATATGACTAGGCTTTGAATAGGTCATCTCTGAAACTCCTTGAGACTTAATTATGAGTGCTGTCTGGCTTTGTTTATTGGAGGAAAAGCACACAATTTAAATCCAGCTGGTGTCAATCCAAGGTCTACTGTTTAGCGCTATGTAAATGTGAACAACCTTCTTAAATTCTCTGAGCCTCAGTTTTCTCATCTGTAGGATGGAAATCATAAGTATTTTCCAGAGTTTGAGGAAGTATAAAGTAATGCATATGAAGCACCACAACAGAGCCCAACACAGAGTAGAAAATAATAGATGTAAGTTCATTCTCTTGTCTCATTTTCTTACTTCACAGTCTAGTAGAAAGAAACAAAGAAAGAAGGAAGGAAAAAGAGAGTGAGAGAAAGAAAGAAAAAGAAAGAAAGAGAGAAGGAAAGGAAGAAAGAAAGGAAGAAGGAAAGAAAGAGCGAAGGAAAGGAAGAAAGAAAGGAAGAAGGAAAGAAGGAAAGGAAGAAAGAAAGGAGGAAAGGAAGAAAGGCTCAGGGAGAATTTTCTTTGTTCAGACATTTAAATGAACTAATGATATAATATTTACTGCCCCAAACCCTAACATCACTATTGTTTACACCATGTAAGAAGAGTTTTCTGCTGATCTTTATAGCCAGGAGTGACGTCTCCAAATCAGATGCTTGTATTTTAAGGTGAAACATGCCAAATTAGAACTTATTAAAAGAAACATCCTATAGAGAGAGGGGAGAGCTGTGGGAAGGTGTGATGTACAAAGAAAAGCACGATGTATCATGGAAGACATACAGGTCGTAGAGGAAGACTGAAAAATTCATAGACGTATTTTTAGTACATGGTAGTCCATGATACTGAATAGAGAATAGTCTGGTTTTGTGCTCCCTTTGAGAGCCAAGTTAGAACCAAGTAATCGATCAGACAGGAGGGCAGATTTCAACTCGACATGAACTAATATTACATCAACGCGATAGGTCTAATATTGAAAGGACTGCCTCAGGACTCCGTGAATTCCCTATCGCTAGATGTCTCAAGAAGATACAGATGACCTCAGTCAACATGGTAGAGAAGAATCTTGCACTGGGGCAGAGGGTGAACTACATGATACTTAGATTGCCTCATAACTCGGAGACTCTATAATGCCAAGAAGAAAGTGGGTTGACAAGGATTACATTCTGCAAACCAGTTTCATCAGAACTGCTGTGCTGTGACCTGAAATATGAAGGTGTTTTTCACAAATAAGACAGCCTTCTTCCCAGCACAAGAATTTCCCCTGAGGAATTCTCTGATGTTGGCACCTTTCAAAATAGTGCTTTGGCAACATCCACGGGCCTGGAGCAAACATTTCCAGACCCGATCTGGTTTGTCTCCTCCCCCTCACCCTAACACTTTTCCTTTCGCCAACACACACTAGGCTTTATTAATTAGTTAGAGTTCCTGTGCATTTACCCAGATTCCCAAATCCTTGATCCTCCTCCTTGAATCTCCGCCTTCACACTGCTGAGTGCTCGCCTGGTGTGGGTACAGCCCTTTCCATATAGTTGTTGGCTATGGCTTCAACCACAGACACTGGGTTATTTTCTTATTGTCATGCCTTTAGGAATGACAGAGGAATGTGGAGAGGGCTGAGAAATGGTCAGTGAAACACACATTTTGAGATCTCTGCTTCTATTATCACAGCTAAAGCTATAAGCATCGGGGGAAACTGAAAGTTCATGGCCTGGACCGCGATACCTTCCTCTTCGCAAAGACTGGCTTCTCTTTGCCGTCACTGCACATCTCGGGGCTTCTGCTAATAGATGTTATTCAAATGTGCCTCACTTTTAGAAACCTTGATGCGGTGGACAGTCTTCTACGATGGCTGCTCATTACCTCACCCTCTGTCTTTCACACCCTTGACACTCCTCTTCCCTTTGGTGGGGGCTGGGCCTAGTGACTTCTAATGAGAATATGGAAGAAGGGATGGGATGTTACCTCTGTGATTATGTTACAAAAGCCTGCAGTGTCAGTGCGTATCTCTCTCCCTCTCTGGCTCTGATGAAGCAAGCTGCGAGGACCGCATGGCATAGAACTGAGCTCGGACTCCATCCAAAAAGCCAGGAAGGAGCTGAGTCCCTCCATCCAACAACCAATGAGGAACTGAATCCTGCCAACAACCTGTGAGCTTGGAAGTGGATCTGTCCCCAGTTTACCTCTGAGACGAGAGCACAGCCCCAGCCAACGCTTTGATTGCAGCCCATGACCAGCCCTGAAGCACAGAACCCAGCTGGCCAGATCTGTATTCCTGACCCACAGTAACTGTGAGATAGTAAATGCGTATCATTTTAAGTGACTACGTTTTGGGGTAATAAGCTATACCGAAATAGATAACTAATACACACTTGCTATAATAGATAAAAGCCCAAGCCTTTGGGAATTATTGTGTTGCTACAGAATTAGCTCTAGGGCTCCTTCTAACCTAGGTACCTTTTGAGAAATTAAGTATTGTGTATCTTTGACTATTGGGAGTGATAAATTTGGAGTTAAAAGAAAATATTCATTAACTATTAAAAATTAACCAGAAGGTACAATAGAGCATCTTTATAATTTTCATGTGTATCAGTCAGCATTCCACTAGAAAAACAGAACTACTAGGAGGTAGATATTAAGTGACTTATTGCTAGGAATTAGCTGACATGTCTATGGAGGCTGGCCAGGCAAGTCTGAAATTCGCAGGGCAGGCCATCAGGAAGGATAGGCTGGAACTCTCAGGTACAAACTGAAGCTACAAATCCACAGGCAGAATTTCTTATTCTTCTGGAAAATCTCAGTTCTGCTCTCACAGCTGTACAACGGACAGAATTAGGCCCACCCAGACTATCTAGGGTAATCTCTTTTACATAAAGTCAGCTACTTGTAGACTTTATCACATCTAGAAAATATCTTCATAGCAACACCTAGATTAGTCTGCAACTGAATAACTGGAGACTACCTAAAGCTGACCATCTCATCATGAAATTCAAAGTTACCATCAATCATTTAAATCAAAGGAAAATAAAGAAATGTGATTCATAAAAATTTGAAATGTTCATACCATTCTAGTAACCTTCTCCTATGAAAATTAAAACAAATGTTTTGTTTTAATCTTAATGGAGAAGCTTATACAGTCGAAAAGTTAATATAACCAGGTCTACAATTAACTTGAAAATGTGCTCTCCCCCGCGGAATGTTATTTTATTATATTCAGAACTCTGAGAGCCATATTTGAATTAACTTCAATTATATAAAACTATTCAAATATTTAACTTGATATTTAATTATTTTCTAAATTTTCAACTGGTTACATGGTAGAAAATGTTAAATAAATATTATACACATGTTTTATATCATTCTTATTGATAAAAAGAAGGAAAAGACGATCTAAAATCTGCCGAATAGTCAAAAACATTAATACATTTTCCTTTGACTTATTTACTAGGACTTCAAACTTGTTCTTTATTATCCAACAACTGAGCCATCTTAGGGGAAAATGGTATAATAAAGATTCTTTCCCATTTTCCCAGTCACTACAGACACTACTACCATAAATAAGGAGTGACTGGGACACTAAGCTATATAAACTGTGGCTAAATTACCTATTGTCACCAAAATTTAAGGTCATTTTATCTATTATTCATATATTCCTTCATTTTGCAAATACTTATCAAATGGCAGTAAGGGGTTTAGGCACTGGCAATAGAAAGATTTTTCCCTTTAAGCTGAAAATAAACAAACAAGCAAATAAACAAGATCTGAGTGAACACGATAAAAAAGTGATTAGAGAGATAACCAGAATACTGCATTTCTATCAAATGAAATAAACCTGATTTGCCTGGATCCTGGTTCTTATAAAGATACATCTTCAAATATCCCACAGGAACACATTTTATCAGGTATTTGCACTCCCTGAGAGTAGGAGCTACCAAAGAGTGGCTAGAAGACCCAGAGGGGAAACGTGGAACATCGGGAAAGAAGCGCAGCAAAAATGGTAAGTATCTCTCGGTAAACAGACTATTCTTTTTGTGAATTTAAAGATATTTCAGTTAAAATCAACATCTCGAGGTGGCTTACTCCTGAAATGTGTGCACTTTCTGCTCCTGCAGAAATAGCCTTGAGAGGACAGGGACTCATGGCAACTATGTTACATCGAGTACAATAAGCAGCTGGGAACAAATTCAGATACATGGTATTGAGGGCATTTTGAGATACTTTTGTTATTAAAGAGACCTTGGTTCATTGTAGAATTCATAAAGACTTTATCAGAGAGATTAACATTCCACTGAGTTTCACAGGGTGGTGTGTGGCTTCCACACTGTGTAGGGTGTGGGTGGATTATACTCATAGCCCCCCTCCCTTTTCTCCCCCCTCCTTCTTTATTTTCCACCTCAAACTCATGATAAAAAAGCTAGTTTATGTGATACAATGCGGTCTACTCATTGTGAGCTACCTGCAGATTCTTGGGGAAGTCTGAAGCTGAAATCATTTTGTTCACTTTAAATAAAATATAGATATAAATAATATAATTTAATAAAATAAAACATATTCTTGATAGCAGAAAATCTGAAACAAATTAGAAAATACCTATTTTCTTACAATCAAATTTGAGCCATTAAAGTATGTCCACTCCTCAGTGATCCACAAGCACAGACTGGTTTTTCTAACAGATCCCCTCCATCCTCTCCTTGATAATGGATCCCTGTTTGTTTTGTTCACTGCTTTATAGGTAGTGCCTGGCACAGAACACAAATAGAGCTAATATTAGGTGAATTAATGAGACGTTTCCAGGCATAGGTAATAGCAAGCAGATTCCTGCAGGCTGTTGGTTTTCAGTATGACAGCAGCCAAGAGCTGATCAATTAAGGAGCGTGAATTGTGCAGGGAAAAAGGGCCAGGACTCATTTACCCAAGTCATAATTTCTTAGACTAACAGGACCTCCTGTGTAATAAACGCATATACGCAAATGCCTACCTAAGAAATGGTCGTCACCATGAATAGCTGTAATAGCTCCAAGAGAAGTCAGGGAACTTGTCATTTAATCGCAGTCCTACTGCTGATTTCCGGTGTCCTTAGACAGGTTTAGACCTTAGTCTCCTCACCTATTGAGAAGTCTGGGCAATGATTCTATGTCGCTCAAGATCATGCCAGCCTCAAAGAGCTCTAGAGTCAAGTGGCAATCATAGAAAAAAATATGAAATGAAACTTTTCTCACTTCAGAGTTTTGTCTGGGGCCTGGCTACCTCCGCCTGCCTCAGCATTAATTTGCACTTCTAGAACACATAATTTTTAAGTGATGAAGCCAGACATATTTTTAAAATAAACAAAAACAAACCAGGACACAACATCTTCTGTGGCTAATCCACAAAGTAGGTAAAGCACATGCAGGTCAGCAAGAGAGTCCAGCCACCGACAAAAAGATAAACAAAAGTACGAAGACCATCCTAGTTTATTCCCTTGTTCAGAGTGAAAACAAAGATTAAAGTGGCGTGGAAAAAAAAAAATCCCTGAAGCAGTGATCACTGTCTAGAAATATACCCAGGGTTTGGAGTTTATTTGGCATTTGCTACTGCTTTCCACATTATCACCACCCAAGTGATGGTGTCTCTAAATAATGGAAATGCTGATAGAAATTCTAATAAAATCTGAGAGCAAAATTCTCCCAGACAGGTTCTACAACTAATCCCCCATAGTCATCCTTTTGTTTCTAGAAATGGTGTTAAAGCCACCCAGTGAGGGACAGGAAAACTATACAGACTCCTGTTCATTGTGGGCACTTAAAACCTCACCACCAAATGTAGGTTCTGACTCTCTGCCTAGCACAGCTTTGAAAGTTTTGCCATGAAGTCCTAATTGCTAAGTAAATGTTCACTCAACATTTCTCCACAAAGGGGAGGGAAAAAAAAAAAAGTGAGAAAAGAGAAAGTGGGAGAGAACAAATGTTGCTTTGTTAGGGAAAATACATATTCTAGTTGTACTCTTAGGCTGAAAATTATTATTCCTACTCATAAAATTGATAATTACTTTGTTTAAAAAAATGACACTTTCTGTGTTTCTGGGACTTTTTGTACAAGCGCCATCCCCCTCCTATTTCACAGCCTAACCCCCCTGAAGCCTACCCCACACTTTATATATAAATGAGATGCCTTTCCAGGCAGTGGTATTTGCCAAAAGGCACAGTTTCCAAAACCCCCTTGACATTTCACAAACCATGACTGCTTCACCTCTGATTGGAAATCAGTTTTGTTTCCAACCAGAGGTGCTGATTACAGACAATCCGACTCTCTGTTAGACTCGTGAGGGACACAAGCAAATTGAATGTTTGGGGTTTCCCTGTGGGGTTAATGGTATCTCAGGAGGCAAAGCTAACTAACAGGTATGTTGGTCCCAAGCTGTGTATACAATAAGAACATACATACAATAAGGTTTATATTCATGATGGATTTAGTATAATAAACAACATAAGCAAGGATACAATAATAAATAAATCATCTGAAACCTCAACTTTTCTCTAGGTTTTACGCCTTGAATACCACGTAATGCTTTCACTTATAACAGGGTTTCAAAAATCTCATCACTATGGACACTTGGACTGGATCATTCTTTGTTGTGGAAGGCTGTCCTGTAAACTGCAGAATATTTGACAGCATCCATGGCCTCTACCCAGTAGATGTCAGCAGCTTCCCTGGCCCATCTGTGACAACCCAAAATGTCTCTAGATATTGTCAAGTGTCCCCGGGGGAGGGAGACAAATGCACCCCCAACAGAGAATCATTGATTATGGAGTAATTTGATTATATAAGTTGATTACATTGATGATGGAGTAAGTAAAAAATGTACTTTTTTTCTTGTAGAGGATGGGGGAATCCGAATAATGATGTTCTTCCTAAGTATGTCACCTCTGTATCTAAATGATATATGTGATTTCAGCATTTATCAGCCATTTCTTTAGGCAGCTCCAAGGTCTGCTGATTCTGTAGCAGCAGCGGGGTAGGGGAGGGAGCAATTTCCCTGAGTGGTCCCAAGAATGGACAACGCCCAAGTCAAGTGATTGAGAGGTTGTAATGACTTGCTTTAGAATCATCTTGCCAATACTCTCTGGTGAGCTCACTGCTGAGTTGGTACATAGAGCTTGACTAAGTGGTGGGTCTTCTGTTCTTATTCAGAAACACCACGAAAAAGACATGGGCCCTGACAGCAAACCCTGCAGCTGGAATGCGTACAATTAGACAAGAGGCTCTATGGACCCTGGGTGGGGAGTGGGGAGAAAGTCCCCCATCACTTGTGACTTAACTCTTGAATCTTCCCGAAATGGAGAAAACAGCAGTCCATGCAGAATCTATAAATAGTTGTATAAGTCAAAGTTCCTTTTCAGAAGAGAAAAAAAGAAAACATTCTCTGGAGAAAACATGATCTTTTCTCCATGTTTTAGTTGTCAGTTTTGACAAGAATGATACAAGCTAATTAAATTTTTGTTAATTTATTTTGTCTGATTCAGTGACTGCCTGTCACACAAATCCCTCAATAAGTAAGATTTCTCTCTGCTATAAACTTTCTTCTCTTTCTCTGAAATGCCATTAGGTAAACGCACGAAAAGTGGACCTGTTTTACTCAAATAAACACTAAAAGCACTTAAACTCGATCCACCCTCAATACTTCAACTCCTCATGTCTGTTTTGGAGAGGAACTAACTCCTTCCAGCTTATAAATCTCCAATTGGGACCATTACCCTTTAAAAAGTAAAAGCCTTTATGCAGATAAAATACAAAGATGAAGTTAAGAAATTGATGGTAGGTAAAACAGAGGAATACGTTGCATTCCAGCTTCCCTTGAAATTCTCAAGAAATATTACGTCACATTATTTCTCTTTGAATTAAAATTTGAGAATGACATTGTATAATCATTTCAATCCTAGTTACCTAGAAGGATTAAAATATTTTTTTCTTGTCGAGAGTTACATGATAAAGTCACGGTGTCATGAAAGACATGATGTTTGAATCGCCATCAACATATTTGAAAGGTTTGATTATTTAATCGACCTTTCTCTCCTGCGCCATCTTCACTGAAAGCTCAGTTCTTCTTCATCTTTTCAGATTTGGCCCAAACATCACCTCCAAGGCAAATCCCGCCATAACTGCCTCTTCCCTCTGCTCCTCCTGTCGTGGCCACCGTAGAAGAACATACTGTGCTTAGTTTCTCTCACTCTACATGGCAATTTCTTGCATGTCTGTTAGATAACTACAGTTCCTTTAGAGCATGTCCTCAAATCACTCACTTAAAGGGTAAGGATGGAAAAAAAAAAAAAAAAGAGGAATAAGATGTAGAGCAAAGAAAGAAGATGGGTGGGAAGGAAGAGGGAAAGGGAGAGAAAGTCTTTTTTAAAAATATAATTTAGCTACTGGTCCATCCTTTAGACAAGAGCAAATCCCACCATCACATTTCTGTGGTTTCTTGGGGCTCATACATGACTTTGTGTGTATTCATTACCATTATACAAAAGATTCATCAGTATATATTCCCTGGACACTATTCAGATTTGATAATATTCAGAATCAACCTTTAGAATCTCAACGAAGTTTTATTGGTTTCGGTTGTTGCTGTTCTCTTGTATATCCAAAGCAGAAAAGCATTCATTATACATTATGTTGAGATGATAATATTGCAATAATAACTAATCCATTGAATACCTGTTTGCCCCAAGCACTTTCCTGCAAAGACTTTCCTAAAACTCAGAACAACCCTGCGGGATAGGCACTGTTATCATTCCCATTGTAAAGATGGGAAAACTGAGGCAAAAAGAGGTAAAATAAGTTGTCCCTGGTCACACAGTGAAGAAGTGGCGGAGACCAGACTAAAACCCAATGGAGCCCATGCTCTGGACAGCCTAGTGATGGATCGCATGATTATTAGAAGTGGCTTCAGTATAATCAATCAATGAGTATTTTATTTGTTGACATTTGATGAATCAGTGTTGTGTCACACTTATAATTTAAATTAAAATAGAATGTCAGGGCTTCCCTGGTGGCGCAGTGGTTGAGAGTCCGCCTGCCGGTGCAGGGGACGCGGGTTCGTGCCCCAGTCTGGGAAGATCCCACATGCCGCGGAGCGGCTGGGCCCGTGAGCCATGGCCGCTGAGCCTGCGCGTCCAGAGCCTGTGCTCCTCAACGGGAGAGGCCACAACAGTGAGAGGCCCACGTACCGCAAAAAAAAAAAAAAAAAAAAAAAAAAAAAATGTCAATAAACCATGCTCTAAGCGTTCCCTTTTCTGTGCTCTCACAGTAGATAAACTCTTCTGTCACGCCTTACTGTTCTTTGTAGACATCTGTATGTCTTTCCTAGACTCTAAGCTTCCTAGGAATTTACTCATTATCACATCTTTCTCTCACAAGTGTTTATGCTGAATAAAATAATTTTTCGAGACAGAGTAAAGCATTCCCTTCTCACAACTTAGGGACAGGACAGGAATAAAGATGCAGACATACAGAATGGACTTGAAGACATGGGGAGGGGGAAGGGTAAGCTGGGACAAAGTGAGAGAGTGGCATGGACATATATATACCACAAAATGTAAAACAGATAGCTAGTGGGAAGCAGCCACTTAACACAGGGAGATCAGCTCAGTGCGGTGTGACCACCTAGAGGGGCGGGATAGGGAGGGTGGGAGGGAGACGCAAGAGGGAGGGGATATGGGGATATATGTATACATATAGCTGATGCACTTTGTTATACAGCAGAAACTAACACACCACTGTAAAGCAATTATACTCCAGTAAAGATGTTTAAAAAAACCAAAAACCAAACAAACAAGTTCTCTTCTCACTGCCCACCATAAATACCATTACTAATTCATGAATGTATTTGTCTAATTCTACTGGTTCCCATGTTCAGGGATACAATATTAACTTCAATTTTTATCATTCTTATAAACCTTTTAATTCTGTATAAGAAGGAAAACTTGGTGGTGAGCTTTCTCAGCCTCTGGAAACGCCTTTAGAAAACTAGGTTGAGAATTTTAATCAAGGGAGGTAAGCAGAGGCTGTGAGGCTCACAAAATCAACTGAATTCTTCAGAAACGCTTCAGAATTTTCTTCGCTTGGGATCAGTCATTTTGCAAAGAGCCTTTGACTGCCAGTACAGGAGTTTCGTTCTGCCGCCTTGCATAATGTGGTCACTTCTGCATAAAGGCACCTGCGTGTTCTAATGCTTGCTGGCAGCACAACACTCCAGTACGTGACTTTACACTCGCAGACGCTCGGGCACGTTAGCTGTTCCCTCTTCCCCACACCCCACTTCTCTTCACCCTTCTCTGTGGCTGGAGTTCACGGACAGAACATCCTGCACTCTCCCTCAACTCAAACTGAATATCCGGGGGCAAAAAATTAAAGAGCAGTCCATTACCAAAGAGATGGTGTCATAGATTTGCTGAGTCATCTTGCGATACGCACTGATTTACTAATGCCCTGGTAACCGGAATCTCCATCAGTACTGTCAGCACATCTCAGGTGAAAGGCATGACCCTAGGTGATGCTCTCTTTAACTGCGTTCCTTTCATTTTACATCCCTTTAAGTCTGCAGTTGTTAATGGATAGCCCCCTACCCTAGACTTTGCAAGAGATGAAAAGGTGCTATATACATAATCATTGAATAAGCATACCACGCTTTCTAAACTCCTATTTGGATTACTGTAGAGCTGCCGTTTGACCAAAACCAGCAGTGGGGTGAGACCATATTGGCACATGAAGGTGGGTAGCAAGCACAGGGCAGGATGCCAGCCCTCTGCTCCTACTTGGTACCTCAGAGGTGGGGGTAAGGTCCACATGTCTCCAAAAAGCATGTTGTCGGCTCCCCTCCTCCAAAGAGGGTCAAGCCCATTACTTTATGCAATAAACTTCCAGCAGAACATGAATGGTAAAAGCACTCCCTATAGCCAAGCTCCTTTCCAGGAGCAGAAAGTTGGTAGGGGAAAGAGGTGGATCAGACAGTGAGCTCTGAAATATGAAGAGCCTCTGTGTAGGGCTCAGAATTAAGATTTCCCTGATTTAGTCACCAGGTTATCCAAATTTGGGGAAATGAATATTACATTACACTTATAATCTTCATTTTCTCTCCAACCTCGAGCGTACCCCAGCGCTCTTACTACAGCTGCCCAGGGAGAAGTTAATGTCCGTTCCAGCCCAGAAATACCAGGGCTTTTGCACGTCTTAGCCTAAGGCTCCTAATATGTTGGCTTTGCCTGACCACGCGGTGATTTCTGCAGTTTGATGGGAGAGGAAAAGTGGCCCCATCTCCTTGGAGAGGATGCAGGGATGAGCCAGAGCTGGGTCCTCAGTCTGGGGACATAATGGATCATATCCTAGGTTCATAGTCTCCTAATCCTCTCCCACCACACCCCAATGGCTGTAAGTGTTCAGTAAATTAGCCTCCAATGTGATTAGTCACTTCATAAGTGGCCTTTTTGGGGGAAATTCGCCAGGACAACTGTTGAGTGATGTCTCAATTTATGGCCCAAGGGGGACAAGGCATCTCTGGGAATGCCATTAAGTGGAGAAAGACGAGTGTAAATGTACCATTTTCTCCTTTTGGTGGTAACCTTAAAATGTTTTTAAGTATTTTGGGTCCCATTATCATGGTATGGAGATGGGGGCTCCAGAGCAAAAGAGGAAAACACTTAAACAGGGCTCCTCAGATTTCTTCACTTTTACTACATAAGATACTTTTTTTCCTCCCTCTTGCATGGAAAAAAAAAAAAAAAAAAAAACATTCTGCTCTCAAAACTTGGATTCTGCAGTAAAGGCTGCAAAGATTTAATAAGGATATAATAAAATTCCAAAAGTGGCTGATAGGAGTGAATGCCTGTGCGGGGCACGGCACAGCCCACGGAGACAGTGGAATCAAGGACCCGAAGTCCACAGGGTGCTCCAGGGCAGACATCAGGGAGGTCTGGGGAGCTTTCAGGCAGGATTAAATTGTGAAGAGTATCTACCGTGTTCCTGTTTCAACCCTTTTCCTTCCCTTTGGCCTCTTCGGCTCTTCACCAGTAAGACAGAAAGAAGAAGCGAGCCACAGGGCCTGAGGTGGGACCTAAACATAGACTAGGTCTGTTCGTTCAACAACATCCTGAAGGTTACAGCTTTTGTCACAGGCAAGAAACAAACTCCCTACTGCTTCCCAGGGTAGAAACCAAGAACGCAATTTGGCGAAGCATTCTCAGATTAGCTGGAGGAGAGAGCACAGCTTCTTCGGACACGGCCCTGTCTGGACGTGAATCCCAGAGGCCCTCCTGTCACTTTTCAGCCCTGCCTTATGGCAGCACCCATCCTGGGCATGGAAGGGCCTTGTCCCACCGATTTGGGGGTTCTCAGCATCTCATCTCTAACACGTGTGGATGGAGCCTTTGCCTTCTCTACCCCCTCCATCAGGCTGGCTTCTCTTCACCCAGTGAAGCCCATCAGCTCTGCTAATGTATCTGCTATAGTGACACGGCGAGGGGCAGAATAATACACATAAGGGCTTTCTGTGTAAGATGTGGATGGAAAGCATCACCATTCCTACTTAATAATGGTATTTATTATTCTTATATATGATTTTATTTAAAAAAATATATCAGGTAACCACATACACCCCATTTTTTAATACGGTCCTAATGAGAGGCTAGGGAAAAGATTCTTGTGAAGGAAGTTGTACAACAATATACGTTAACTCTAAGACCCTACATGATGGAGGAAGGCAGCGCTGGGTCTGTGACCCAGGCCCACGCCTACGTGGGATAAAACGGGGATAAAAACACCTGCTGTCTTCTTTAGTTTAAGAAGACTCGTTTTAATTCATTCTGTGTATCTGTGTGTGTATGTTGGGGGGTGGAGATGAAGAAGTTAGAATCGCTGCACTTGGCTCTGATATTTGTCCTTCATAAATAATCAGTTGTTAATACTGAGCCTAATGCATTCCCAAACCATTAACAAACCTTTTGATTATTATCTCCCAATGATCCCTTTTTAGAGCAAGTCTCTAGTAACAGGCTCTGGACACATGCAATGAAGATGGCAGAAACTGGCAAGGCAGGTCCAGAGCTTGGCACACACAGGAAACTCACCCAGTCAAGAGAAGGCAGGAGATGAGCATTCAGCACCAGCCCTGAGGAGGACAGGACAGTGTGGGCAAGGCACGTATGCCATAGACAACCTTCAAAAATCAGTTACTCAGACCCTGTTTCCTGTTACGCAGGTCTTATTCTTTCTAGATTATATAGAACGTCTCATATATTTCTTATTTGATCTTCATATTCTATTAGCTGGGCAGGGAAGACATTATTACCCACATTTTATGCTAAGGAAACTAACATAGAGCCCAAGGTCACACAGCTTGTAGGTGATGAAGCTGGGACATGAACTTAGGTCTCTGGACACTGAGAAGGCTGGTGCCCTTTTCCACAGTCTATTTTTAGAGCCATCTACTTGACACTGCCCAAGCTGTGGCCAAAATAACCACATAGAACGGAAGCTCTTCCTTTGGTGATCCAAGCGTGAGTTCCCCTAGGGGCTCACAACTCTCCCCCTGAAATGTCAGGTGAGATGCTGGGGTATGAGCATATGTGCATTCATCTGTAGGGTAAGCCCTTCGCTTTCAACAAAAGAACTGGAATCCCAGCGATGTTTAATTTCCACCCAAGAGTCCCTGAAGAGGACTTGCACGACCAGCAGAAAACAGGGCAGTGCCTGTGTTTGTTCTCTACCTCAAAACAACCATGGACACACCTCAGGGACTCAAAACCGACACGGAAGGCCCCATCCCTTCCCCAGCAGCCCTCCCTTGTGAGGAAGAATACATCCACAAATAGACGAGAAGGAAAATGGTGGCTTTGATCCCTGACACTTTAAGTTGTCTGCAGTGAGATGTTTCTCTCTCAAATATTGACTCCTTGGATAAAACGGGGATTGGACTGCAGCAGGATTTCAGAGCTCGAGACAGGTGGGGTAGGGGTAGAGAGGTGAACTGAGGCAGTGAGCAGAGAGAATGCTCCTTGGCAGGATGTGGCCAGATGTTTATCGTTCAAGCCACCAAGGGCACAAACTGGCCAGGTCTGGCAGGGGCTGGCGTGTTGCATTTCCAGCCTCAAGCTTCTGCCAAACCACCTTAATCCTGACGTGTCGAACATTCGCTGCCTTAGCACAGGGCCTCCCCGGAGATCAGCGGCTGGGAAGCAGTGCTTCCTCTCCCAGGTCAGACCGTCCAGACATGGTCCATCAGGGGCCTGGTCTGTCCGTCAGACTCTTTTCCATTCTCAGTCACCAGGATTCAGAATCACGAACAAAAATACCCCGGGAGCTCTTTGGTTTTCCTGTGACCCTGCAGTCCAGGAAGAAGGATGTCTACCGCAAAATTACTCTGTTCGAGATGCAGTGTGGTCTAGTTAGAAGCCTTTGGGGCTGGAAATTTGGAATCTTTTCTTCAGAATCAGGGTCTATCACTAGTTCTGTGACCTTGGGCACTTAATACAAACTGCTAATTCAAGGAGAGCTAAACTGGTATAGCTGCCTGGCCTTGTGAAAGCTTTAGAAATAGTGAGAAAATACAGAGATTGGACCATAAATAAACAGAAAACTAAAAGCCAAATTATGGCTTAGCTCCAGCCCATGTACTGCATGTTCTAGTGTGTATTTTGTGTATTGACGTTGTATTGGTTTTGTCTTATCTCCCCAAGCTTCATATTCCCTTTGCCTCCGTTTGCATTATGATTCTTTTTATTTCTTTTATATTGCTACAATATGCACATTGTTAAAGCCATCTTAAATCATTTTTAAAACATACATTAAGAAAGGGAGCGAGGAAAGGAGGAAGCGAAGCAGGCTGGACGCATTCAGCAATACCCACACTCATTCATCACTGCTCACTGAAACCTCAGTCACGCCTACTTCTCTAAAGATCTGAAAGCTAAGTCCTGGTTCTGCTTCACCCACAATCCTGGCATTACCATGGATGCCAAGGACAGCCGTCAACATTCTGGCCTCTCAAATGCTTGATGTCGTGATCTCCACTGCTCTTCAATTCCACTCCACCATCTCCTTCATCACCACTCCATACCACAATCTAGACTTCAACTCCTGGAACCTTTCCATGTCTGAAATTGTAAATTCAGACACACCACTGCTATCAGTTAAGCCTCTGTATATTGCAGGTAACAAAAGATGGTTTAAACTGTAAAGGGAATTTATCGGTTCATGAAATAGGAAAGCCCACTGGTTGGAGAGTCTTTCCGGCAGATGGATTCAGTGACTCGATGCGATCCTCTTCAACCCACTTTCTTTCCACGTCCATCCCCTGCCTTCCTCAGTGGCGTCTTCAGGGTGGAAAGTGATGTGTTGTTCTGCACTTCACTCTGTGCCCCACCATTAAGAAGGTAAAACGTTAAGTCCCTTTCCAGGAACATCCAGAAAAGATCTTCACTCTCACTGATGCAAACTGGGCTCCATACTCACCCATGAACTAGAAACACTGGCTCATAGTTGGATTCCTGTATACCGATTAGCAGAGGCCTAAGACATATATCTAAACCCCTAGAGCCAGTAGAATTAGCTCTGCCTGTCACATACAGGCTGCCTGAGGGAAGCATAAATACCAAAATAAAGCTGAGTGACTTAAAAGGGAAGGGGAACAGACGCCGGGTAGGTACGTGTCATGCGTCACCTTCTGAAACACAGTGCCCCACGCTTCTACTCCATTAATTCATCTAATGTGCTAGTTCTTTGTCTTCATCGGGAGCCCTAGTCTTAACCAGCCCAAGATGGTAGCCACTAGCCACATGGACGCATTCAGACTTAAATTAAGAACAAACAGAATTTAAAACTCAGTTTCTCAGTCTCACTAGCCACATTCAAGTTCTCAATAGCCCCACGTGGCTCACAGCCACCGTATGGAACCATACAGACCTACGACACTCCCGTCATTAAAGGAAGCTCTGTCGGACGACAGGGACAACAGCGCTCTAGTTCTTACTGCTCTGATCCCTCCTGCTGGTCAGCATCTTCCTATTAATACCTTTACTTCCCCTTGAGACCCTTCTTACCAGTATCTTCCACTTACTTCCTCCATTTTCCTATTGATTCACCCATCATGGAAACCCCACCTCTACATGAATCCTACTGTCAATATTCTTTATGTATATATCTGGGCTGCCAAACGCTACCGGAATCAATCACACACATGTGCACACTGGGTGCCTCACATATTTAGTCTCCGATCTCACGCAGACTCTCAGTGCTGCCGAGCAGTCTGTTTTTCTAGCCTACTGCCTCTCCGCTTTCCTTGCAGTCTTTGATAAACCTTTTCTATTCTCCTCAAACATGCTCAGTGATTCTAAGAACGTGGCATTACTTTCTTCCAGGGAAGAAATCCAGTATGCCTTATCAACGCATAAACTGCAACTATACCTAATATTCTTTCCTTCCTTCCTAGAATGTCAGCCTCTACTACCCCGTGTTCCAAATTCCTCCACTCTTGGCTAAATTAAAACCTTTGTTACCTCTGACTTAAAATCCTCCCTCTTTATCGGTTTCTTGTTATCATTCATACCTACTCACATCATTTCCATAATCTTCAAAACTTTCCATGACCTCAAATCCCTCTCCACCTAAGGCTGTGACTCTTTCTTTCCTCTCTCCCCCGACAAGCAAACTTTGTTTGTTTGGCCACGCCGCACAGCATGCGGGATCTTAGTTCTCAGACCAGGGATCAAACCTGTGCCCCCTGCAGTGGAAGGGTGGAGTCCTAACCACTGGACCACCAGGGAAGTCCCGCAAACATCTTGAAAGATACGCCTATGCCTTTTCTTGTTCCTCATTTCCCATTTAATATGCCCCAACTTTCTGCAACCTGACTATGGCCTTGAACACTATATCCAAACATCTTTTATAATACCATATCCAATCCACATTCATTAGGTCTTGACTAACTTAGCTTCCCAGCAATATTTGGCTTGGTGCTCTACCCTTTTTTCTTTTTTTTTCATGAAATTCTCTTCCTTTGACTTCCATTACAACACAGTCTTTTAGAGTGCCACTCGGTGCTTCTCCTCCCCTCGACCCTCCAGTGTTTGAAGTCACCAAGATTCTAAGCCCCTTCTCAATCCATTCCCTCACCCTGTACCTTGATTTGATCTCAATACCTGAACCTACAAGTTTGTCCTTCAGCTCAGATCTTCTACTGGACTTCGGACCCACACATGCAGCTGCCTGCAAGCACAGCTCCACGTGAATGCCGTCAGGCTCTCAAACTCGACAGGACTAACCTATGTGCCTCCCTGTTTATGTCCCCAGTTCCTGCGGCTGAAACTGGCTCTCTATTCACTCAAGCCAGGAACCTAGGCATTATCTTGACATCCTCTCACAAAATTCTGGCCATTTTACCATCTAAAGAGCTCTCAAATGTGCTTAAATGTTCTCAATGTCCACTGTCATCCCCCCAGTCATGCTAAAATAACCTAGATTACTGTATCAACCTCCTAACTGGTCTTTTGGGCTCATTCCTTCTCTAATCCATGTACCAAAATGCAACCAGAATGAACTTTTTAAGGACTGTCTCCTAAGTAAAATCCTTTGTCCACTTCTCTTCTTAGAGAAACTCTAAGAAGGAAAATGACTTACACTGCTCTCCGTTATGTGAACACTGCTCATGTTTGTCACTTTGACTTTCCCCTACATTTTACATATTGCAGTAAGTTATGGGAGAAAGCACTGTATGGAAGCTAAGAGTTTAGATTCTAGTCCCCATGATGTGGGTTCAAATCCCAGTTCTCTTTTCATTGGTTTCTTCCTCAGTAAAATGCTGTTAATCATAGTATTTACCCTGGAAGATTAATTTGAAGATAAACTGAAGTAATACTAAAATGTCTGGCATATAATATGTATTTAATAAACATTTTTCAAATTAAAGAATGAACTATAGCTTTAAAAAATAAAATACCTTAATAACAATATATTATAGGCTAGATCTCTTCTTCATTAAGTGTAAAGAGGCATGGTATTAATATATGAAAAGAATGTATATTGGCCATGACTTGAAAGGAGATATATTTGGAACACAGAACATTTTTTATCTTATAACAGAAAAATACTACTTATTGAAAGGCACAGATAAAAAGCATTTAATTATTAAAACTAAGGTAAATCTCGTATACATGTAATAAAATACTAATAAGACCATAAACAAAACATAACTCCTTTATGGTACTTTCTTCTTTGTGGGAAAAGAAGACGGAAGACAATGTGAAAATAAAGGTGTAATAGATGTCAAGAAATGATAAGCGCTCTGAAGAAAAAGGTTAAGGAGAAACACATTAAGGAGATAAAGCACAGTGGGCAAGCAGGGTGTTGCTGTAGTTAGGGGGTTAAGGAAAGTCCATCTGAGTCAAGGGCTGAAGAGACAGAGGGAGTGACCCCACACCATTCCAGGCAGAAGGCACAGTATGCACAAAGCCTTGAAGGTGGAGCAGGCTTGGTTTGGGCAAAGAACTTTAAGGAAATCTATGCAGCCACACAGAATGAGCAAGGGGAGCTGGGAAGGAACTGGGAGGAATAGACAGGAGACAGATTACATAGGACCTTATAAGTCACGGCAAAGACTCCGATGTTATTCTACTTCCAAAAGAAAGCCATAGAACTCTATAATCATGCATGGTGAAAAAAATAATAACTATCAACTGTAGTTTTCTGTTGCTTTCCTTACTTGTTATTCAGTGTTTAGCTGTAACAGATACACACAACAGTAAAACAATTTCAGCTGAATTGTCTGATTGCTTCTGTGACTATTTAGAGGAGTCCAGATGTGAACAATCAGAGTCTACACTCGGATTAGTTACCATATAATGTGGATACCAAACGAATTTACTCAGTGGGATGCTTGGAACATAGCATTATGATCACACGTTATCAGCCATCTTCCGCTAAAACTGTATTTTCTCCACAGAGAAACAGTAGCAGGCAGATTTGTCATAACTTAATTCCCCCAAATAAAAACCATAATAATCTCACGAAGGGGTAAAATTTCTTGCAAATTTTCTTTTTCTTGCAGTATCATTACTTAGTGTCACTTAATGCCACATTTTCTTCTTTGAACATAGGATGCTAATGAGATGAATGTATAAAGATATTAAGTTTAGTACAGAAATTGTGACTCTCGCCTGCAGGATTTCTCTTGTTAAAAAACACCAACATCACACTGAGCAGGAGTGTCTGAACTCTGGATTTTTAGTATTATTATCTTGCTACTTGTCAATAAGGAAATAGCTCATTTGAATAAATATAAACGAGAACACCAGTGACATCACCTTGACAGGTTTTTCATTTTTTGTAAGCAAATTTACTGAGAGAAAGAAGCAAGGAACTGCCTATCTCTACACTTCCCTCTGTTCTCATCAGATTTCAGGTGCTCTGTGGAATAACACCGGCAAGCAAGGTAGAGAGATTTCATCACATAAAAGCAGGGATCAAACAGGATCCAGAGCTACTGATTGAAAAGCCTATTTACTTGCAAGGATTACATTATGTTTTCAAAGGTTGTTTTGTACTTTGAGGGAAAAAAAAAAAACCTGCATACTAGTTTTCATGTCAATTACAAGGACTTAATTGTTTTGAAGCAAAGCATATGATTTATCAAGACACATTGAAAGTATCACAAAGTCAAGCTTAAAAGTAAGGTTGTAACTGGTACCCAGCTGACCTGGCCTTTCCTCAGCCTCTAAAAAAGAAAGAAGACTGTACTTGTAAATGTTTTCATGTATAATATTTACATTTAGATCAGAAAGAAACAAATGGGCAACTTGGCCCCAAATGTCTACAATATGTGGGCAGATGTCAGCTTATGGGGTCACTTGAATGGCATTTTATGGCCGAGGACACACGATTCAGCCTGTTTCAGTCCGTTTGAGCAGCATGTCAGTTCCATCACTCTTTGCTCTTGGGCATATGGTGGGATGTCATTAACCCGGGAGACCAACGGAACCATGAAAGTGGAACCATATGTGTTGTAGCAAGAAAAAATTTATTTTCCTCACTATTCCATTGCAAGTATAAATGTATAATTTCTGCCAACCATTCCTTTACACATTAAATATTATGTTAACATGCTGATACATGTACTCTAATTAATGTAGCATTGGGGTACTCAAACTCAGCACTGGGTAGGTCAGGGATGAACCCCCTGAGTTTGAACCAGAGAACTCGGAGATGAAATATGAGGGCAGATGGACCAAAGAGCTCCAGGTGCATCTTTCATCAGCATGTTTAACTAATGCACAGCAATGAAGGAAAGGCTCTTGGTCTGTCGTTACAGGGGTCATATCTACCAGGACCCTAGATACTTGACACCATCTGGAGCCACTCCCAGCCACTATTAAACAGGGCTACTTAATGAGGAGAGTTTGAATATGCTGGTGAACGTTGCAAGTTATTCTTTTGCCATTTAATTTCATACAAGTTTCCGTTTCCACTTGGATTTATGAAGTTATCATGGTATTACTCTTGACTTTCTTCCTCCTAATTTCAATGGACTGCTTTATCTAACTGAAGGTGTATTTTATCAGAGGTGCCTTACATGTTTAAGTGTTTCTTTTTAAAAATATATTATCCTTTGTGAGCTTCAAGAATTACAACTTATATTTGTGAAGACACTTAGGGCTTCCCCAGAAAGTTGGCCATATGTCTCTGAGCAGTCAAAATACCTGTAAGTTTGTTACATGTTATTTCAGTGTTTGGTTTCAGATTTATGTTACGTAAAAACAGGAATGGCTGATTGTTTCAAATGAGTTGAACAGTGTCATTTAAGAAGGTGAAGTCATTTAAACCTATCTGTATTGAGTCCTTGTCTATACATATACATATATATATATATATAGCAGGTTTTCATATTTCTCCTAGAAGCTATAGGAGATGCAAAGCCTGAATTTGAAATAAGTTTGGAAATAACTACCAGGGTGATTTTGAACAAACACAATTTTTTTTTTCCTTGTCGGCTTATTTCGTGTTCCAAAGACTATGTTCCCTTTATCACATAGGACTCACAGACTGGCCCCCCATAAAACGATTATTTGGCGTTTGTCAAACTTGTGAAATGTATCTCAATGCAACTCTACATGATATGTGTTTGTATGGATTCTGTTTAATCTTCTTTGTGTCATGAAATGGTTTAGTGCATTGTTAGTAAAGCAACAGACTTTATCCATGCTAAATTTTTCTAACAACCCTGAGTTCACCTTTTTTTAGAAATAACTTCTATGCATAATCTTTAACAACTTTTGTTAAATTTCAAAAAATCCAATCTCTGTATCATAGTGATTCCATTTTTCACTCCTTTAAAAAGATGAAGTCTAGACACAAAAGAACACATATTATATGACCCAATTATATGAAATACCCCAAAAGCAAATATGTAGAGACAGAAAGTAGATTTGCAGCTGCCTAGGGCTAGGGTAGGGATAAGAGTGACTTTAAATCAGCACGATATTTCTTTTTAGGGGTATGAAAAGGTTCTAAAATTAGATTCTGGTGATGGTTCTGGTGAATAATTTTGAACATTTTCTCCCCCTTCACAAAATATAAAATTTACATATTTGTTCTAATTGACTATACAGTCTGTTTTAATAATATGCGAAAATATATCATCTGGGGATTATGCACATTGTTCATTTTGTCCATATAAATAATAATCCATTAGAGAGTACGTTGTTTTGCTGGTGCCATTTCTCATGCAGCTGTGGACTCCCTTAGGTCAGCTGCTATAAGCTGTGCAGAGAGGAGAGAATCAGCTTCAGCTGAACCAGGTGGTAGCTAAGGTAGCTCTTCCCTTGGCAGTGGCAGAGGTGGAAGAGAGTGAATGGAAACAGGCAAGGAAGGTATCTCAAGGGGTCACCTCCTATTGACGAATGCAAGATGCATGACAACCCCAATCAAGGAATGTAAAAATACACCATCATCCTTTTTATGGGAGGAACTGAAAAGTCAAATGTCAAGGAGCATGGATGCTAGAGGAGCCATTGGCTGTCTTGCAGTATTTCCCAAGGGGAAGGGATGCAAGGCAATCTACTTGAAAAACTAGAGGCAATAGGAGGGCTTGGTTCACTTCATTCACTTTTAGACTCTCGTGGAATTTCCTTCTCCTCTTTGGAGCCTGGGTTTCCCATCTATAAATGGGAAACAAATATTTTTGCTTTTTATTTTTCATCATCCAGGAACTTATCAGTAAATGTGTTACTGCTACAAGGGAATCAGTATGCTTCCTGTAAGCATCCACATTTTCCTCTGTGTTCACTGACTGCTAGGCAGGGAGAAAAACCGGTTTGCAGCTTCCTTTTTGTTAGTTATAATAGTAAGTGATAGAAATTTGGATTCTTTAACTATAGATGCTCACAGAAGTTAGAAGTATCATTTTTCCCCTTAATGAATTAAAATGACCTGCTTATATGTCTTCTCATTTTTTCTTCTTCTTAAAACATTGAAATATTTCCCCATAGTGTAAGGGGCGTTAGTTACTTCAAAAGAAATATATCAGGCTATGGCCATTAAGCATAGAAGTAAAGGGACAGGGAGGGAGGCCAGCTTACACTCAAATGCTTTATTTTCTGAATAGTGTGGTAATTCGTAATTCCTAGGATGCAAGAGTCTTGGCCTTGAAATGTGTCATGTTAACATCACAGACTTGTATTTTGTCCCCATGATAGTCTCCTCATTATTTCTAGGAGTCCCAGCCTCAAGGAGGATCATGTGGCATCCATCTTTCATCCTTTCCTGATCAGCGTGCCTGATCCATGCCTCTTGTTGAGGCCTCTGTTGCATGTGAAGGATCTGGAAGGCATTTTATCATTGCTCCTGATGCTGACCTACCTTTGGGTCCCCTTCTTCACGCACACATTAGCCACTGCTGCCTCTTCCAGGCATTTCTGCTCTCAGGGCTGCAGAGCAGCTCTCAAGAGGCTGGTGTCGTCCAGTGCTCTCTGTAGCCACATCCTGCTTCACGCAGCCATGAGAGGCTGTTTTTCATCCCCTGGTAGGTAAGTGTGCCAGCTGGGCACCAAAACAGTACTATTTTCAATTACATAGGGTATTTTCAATGAACTGCCTCGTTTTCTGCTTTCTACAGCTCTCTCCTTAGGGTTTAAATAGATCACAGACTTTGGCATTTTTTCTTTTAATGAATACTTCCAAGTTATTCTTCAAAGTGGCTTCTCAATTCATACCTCACCAGCACTGACGACAGTGACCATTTCTCCACATCTTCACCAACCCTCACGTGCCTTGGCAGATTAGATGGGGCTTAAACAGGCTGATATGGGGAAAGAGCTTCTGAGTTAAGACTGAAAGAAGTGTAAGAAGAAAGGGTCTTAGCCACATACAGTTCCTGTTAGCCAGGTATATTAGTGAAGGTTCTCCAAAGAAACAGAACCACAAGGAAGCTCTCTCTCTCTCTCTCTCTGTCTCTGTCTCTCTCTCTCTCTATATATATATATAGAGAGAGAGAGAGAGAGAGAGAGAGACAGAGACAGAGACAGAGACAGAGAGACAGAGAGACAGAGAGACACAGAGAGAGGTTTATTTTAAGGGATTGGCTCATGCAGTTATGGAGGCTGGCAAGCCCAAAATCCGCAGGGTTGGCTGGCAGGCTGGAGACCCAGAGAAGAGGCAATGTTGCTATTTAAGTCCAAAGGTCATCTGTTGGCAGAAGTGCTTTTTGCTCAGAGGTCAGTCTTTTGTCCTATCCAGCCCTTCAACTGATTGGATGAGGCCCACCCACTCCATGGGGGGGCAATTTGCTTTACTCAAAGTCCACTGATTCAAATGTTATTTCATCCAAAAACACCCTCAAAGAAACATCCAGAATAACCTCTGATCAAATATCTGGCCACTGTGGTCCAGCCAAGTTGACATGTAAAATTAATTAACCATCATACCAGGTATTGTTTGAGTGGACTCCTTGTGCCCATTAAGGGCAGAGAAGTAGTAAGAAAAAATCACTGCAGCTGAAGGGGCCTCACAACCTGGAAATTAATATTCAGCAGTGACTAGAGCAGACGGTTTACTAGGGACTAGTTAAAATGACCTTCTCAGTAGATGCCTGTATGGATTGAGGACAACTAACTAACGCACCCCACTATCTTGCAAATACGTAAGCCCTTTAAGAATTTGTTATAACTCAAGGGCAAAGCTGGATAGAGAGTCCTTGACTTGACTGAAGTCTCTCCCACCTAAAGTATGTGTGGCTCAATACAGGATTGCTAAACTAGTCACTAAATCAGATTTTAAAAAGGAAAAGAAGGGCTTCCCTGGTGGCGCAGTGGTTGAGAGTCCGCCTGCCGATGCAGGGGACAAGGGTTCGTGCCCCGGTCTGGGAGGATCCCACATGACGCGGAGCGGCTGGGCCCGTGAGCCATGGCCGCTGAGCCTGCGCATCCGGAGCCTGTTGCTCCGCAACGGGAGAGGCCACAACAGTGAGAGGCCCGCGTACCGCAAAAAAAAAAAAAAAAAGGAAAAGAAGTGATCCAAGTTAAACTGAAATCATAGGAAGAGACTGTTTATTCCTGCTGATTTTGAAGACTTTGTCATGGTCTGACCAGGTGAAGTATCCTGTCTAGGTAACGTTTGATTCTCTCTCCATCCACTTGCTGGATTGCCATTCACAGATTTACTGCCTTTATTTGAACTGTGATATCCGCTATCCAACAGCAGAGCTGATTTAATAATACTGAGCGTGCATTCTTCAAGGAATACCTTATTACACCTCTGGCTGTTGCTTTTGTGATGTGAGCATCGCCTAAACTGGTCAGAGATTCATTAAGACCTCCAGAGCGGCTGGCCAGGGGCCCCAAAGGAAGGTGTGAAGATTAACAGCCTCAAGTCGAGGCTGTTGGAGGATGTACTTAATTAATAGTGACAAGGGATTACTGGCTCCATCGCCTTTCTGGACGTTCTTGAACTGCATATACTGACACTGGTTTATTTTTGTTTGCATTATCGAGTAAACTCTAGAAACTCAGTAGATTTACAGTCTTTCCGTCCTTAATTCAGCAGGACCTAGAGGCCCCAGTTCTCCTATAAAAGTATGCCACTGACATCTCCTGAAGTAAACTGCTTCTGAGGTTTGGGGTAGGAGGTCTGCCTTGCCCATTCTATGTGTTTGTTTTTCCCCTCCTTTGCTCCTGTTCCCTTTATTAATATCTTATCAATGTCTCACCTATGGCACCTACAGGTCCTAAGGGTGGCATTAAAACTAAGCTGGCTTTAAGTTTCTAACCTAGAATCTGCAGAGCAGATCAGCCATGGTGCTAAGTCCCTGTGGTGCTCCATGTGGTGGCCTCCTTCTGGGAACCCTGAAGGTATGTTTGAACAACACATGGGCTAATAGAGGAAAGAAGTATTAGTCACAAATAAAATATTCATTAAAGACAACTGAACTTTTCCTCTATATAGTTTTGTCATGGATTCCCAGGCACCTTCTGACTTTCATTAGCCTATGGTATATATGGAAATACGTATATGTCCAATTACTTTTTGTTATACATGGAGTTGCTCCTTCACATATGAAATTTATTTAAAAAATGAAACTCAATCTATTTAAAATATCTCTTAAATCATTTACATCCATATTACAATACAGCTTGAAGGAAACAGAGTGAGTTTTGAATGTTTAGTTATTAAGCACTTTATAAATGACTCAATGTGCTGTTAGGAGTTAGTGCTTTTTAATAGAATATTTAAAAAGCTGATAACCATGATAACTTCATGTATCTTGAACCTTTGAGCTAAAGTTTAATTATTTTTTAGAATAGCTAGTAAGGTAGTTAGGGCCTTAATCATTATACTCATTTTATTAGTTGGAGAACTGAAATTGGAGAAGTTATCCCTTGTTCAAGATATTTATGAATACTGCTATGGGAAAATCTTCTCTGTTATGTAACTGAGAACTCTTTTCACTAAAATAGTAGTTTGTAAATAGGGTTGCCAGATTTAGTTAAGTAAAAATACAGAACACAAATTGAATTTTAATTCTTTTTAGCGTAAGTATATCCTATGCTCTATTTACAAACCACATTCCACAAAGTGAACGGTAGTAAGTCTGCAGAATCCATTTATGGACACCTTTGGTGGGAGGAGAGAAGGCAGGCAAGGCTCAGGGTGTCCCCATCTCCACCCCCCATTCAATCAGAAAGGTTGTTAGCTTTTATGCAGGGTTTTCTTTGATGAATGTTTTGAGTCAATAAAAAAGAAGAGTTTAACAAAGTTTTTTTTAATGCTAGAAGACTTCTTCCTTCACTGTGTGACAAGGGGTTTGATAAAAAAGAAATAAAGCTTCAACAGAAATGGACACATATATTTGCTGAGAATTAAATGAAACCTACATTTTACAATTTTAAAGCAATAACTTCAATCCCTGCTGGTTTGAAAAGAAAAAAAAAACTAATTGTAACCAGAAGGAATATAATTTATATGTTTATTTGTTTAATTGTAACCAGGAAGAAACGTATTTTATAAAGCAACTCTATTAGAATCAATCAGGAAATGTGTGTATATACAAATACACACATGATATATGGTACTGTGTGTCACACACATTTTAGGAGATAGATAGATGAGATATAGAGCGTCTCTGTGTATGAATTAGGATGTACCTAAATAAGAATAAAAATTATGTGAACGTGTTGCATCCTTTATATAGAAATTTGGTCTTTCAAAAAAAAATCTATTTTGTTTCTAGCCAAAATTTATTTCTTTCTTGTATAAGAAAACCCTCAAAACAAAACGTAAGTTGCCTACAGTTTTAAAAATAAATCTATTTGTTGTCACCTACTGAAAATTAGCAGCAAAAGCCATACGATGACATCTATTTACTTCCAAGACTTTAAGAAATTAATTCCTAGAAAAATAGCAGAAGCAGTGAGGAGTCTACCTGAAATCAGAGCAAAGTATCCTGGTGGTTTGGACAGACCGTAAGCAGTGCTTTCCCTTTGGGCTTACCAGCTTGGCCTGTGCACCAACAGTAACACCATCCCAAAACGGACCCATTTCAGTATTTGAAATACATACAGTGATTCCTGTTTGTATTACGATAGCAGCACTAATCTATCCATTTTCATAAAATTATACTGTTTCAAGTTAGAGTAGGAAACAGCAATAAAAAGGCAGTCTTGATTAGACCAAGTTCACATCCAGTATTAGAGGCAAAAATGGGGTACCTGTGCTTATATTTGCACCAATATGTATAGCTGTTTATGGGGAAGAGAGATTCCAAATGAAAGAGAGTGGAGGACAGGAGACTGAGAGTGGTACTGCATCTCACAAAGCATCTGTCTCCAGATGTGATGTGGGTCACACAGTCTCTGCCCAGGACAGTGGGCAGCCACATTACATTCCTGGGGCTGAGAATCCAAGCTCCTGAAGTTCCCGTTCTAATTCTTGATCTTAGGAAAACAACACTCTTGCTGGAGGCACAAAAATACACGTGCACACAGTTCATAAAACATCTTCCTAAAGAGTGCTGTAAGGGGAGAGGAAGAGGGTGTGGGGAAGCACCAGGAGAAATGAACGGTCCCTTAGATTCGAGGAAATGCTGTTGGTGCCAAGAGCCTGCCAGGGCCACCTCTGAACACCCGTGGGGCAACTTTCGGTGAAGTGCTCTGGGTAAATATTTGAGTACCTCTCCTCCTCAGCACTTTGATCAATACACCGCTCACTGGCAAATTTTTCCATAGGTGTGAGTGTACCGAATCTTTTACATCCCCCTGTGACCTTCCTGGAAAGGGAAAGGAGTAAATGATATTGTCAGCACAGATTTTAAATAAGCAAAAATGGTTTTCGCTTTTCTTCCATTATTCTCCAGGCAGTCATTTCACCAGGGAGTAAGGGACTTTTACTATTTTCTCAACATTCCAGTGGTGAATCTATGAATCTATATCTAGGAGAGAAGCACAGAGGCAGCACCGCATGGAGTCAGACCACCGGGAAGAGCTTCCTCTCAGGGAAGAAATTACCTGAATTCACAACCACACATGAAGAGTGTGTGTGTGTGTGTCTGTGTGTCTGTGTGTGTGTGTGTTGGGTATTTTCCCATTTGAATGGCATTGAACATATTTTTTTTTTTGGTCTGAATTCTGACTTTTCTCTAGGCATCTAGAATGTGGGTCAGAAGGGAGAGTTCAAGCTCTAAATTGTGAATTCAAAAGATCTAAAATAGAGTAAAATTCACTTCTGCATTGTGTCAGTCCCGCTTGCTTCTAACTACATAAAAGCAGAATAGATTGCTGGCTATACAGTATGTTTCAAGAAGAACTTGCTTCAACATCTCAAAATACTTGCATCAGAGCTATCCTGGGGAATAAAGAGCGCGATGCTGAAGAATAAACCTGAAAACAGGTTAAAAAATTAAAAGATTACATTAACCTGTTCCCTTCCAGTTGAAACATCCTGAGATTTGACAGTGCCTTATCTAGCACAGGACTGGAAGCCTGAGTATGTGGTTTGGATGCGTGGATTGTGTAATACACAGACTACAAGAAACTGCTGGCCAGCGTCCAACCCACAGCACTGAACTAAATCAAGCCCCCGAGAGGAGTTCTTCCCCGAGGAAACGGAAAACAGTAAGAACCAGGACCAATTGGTTTCTACATGCCGGATACTCTTCTGAGTACCAATACAGGTACTAACTAATTTATTCCTTATACTGATGTTATGAAGTGGGCAGTATTATTGACCCTATTTTACAGATGAGAAAACTGAGCTCCAGTAACTTGTTCAGGCTCATCTAAGAATTGACAGAACCAGAATTCTTACCCAGGCCATCAGAGAAGGAAAATGAGAGGTAGCTTAACAACAATTCTATACCTCCTCTCTCCAACCTGTGAGAGTAGGGTCAGATGACAAGTCAGCAGTAAAGAAGGGTTTTCCTAGTGAGGGCGAGTCTGAATGGGGAGGAACAGATGAGCACTCCATGGACAGCTGAGGTCAGCTGGGTTCTTTGAAGGAAGGTAGGGATGCCAAAGATGAAATGTATTCTCTTACACACTGTCCAAGGCCTCTATCAGCCATTCCTTTAATAAACAAAACCCCTTTTATTCCTTTAGGTGGAATCCACCTTGATGCCAAAGAAGAAAAATATGTTCTCTGTGCTTGAAAGGACCGTGGAAGAGATAAGCTGTGTGACACTCATGACCAGATGAAACTTTCCAAATCCCAAGACTATTTATTAGTGCAGCAGCAAATGCACTGCCATCCCTATTGTATTATATTAAGCAATAACCAACCCCACTGCTCTAAACCTCCAAAGACTATAAGAAAATTTAGCAACCCAATGGATAATTACACATCATCAGCAGTTTCTCTGTCTTGGAGTAACGGCTCTAGTAAGGCAAGGTTTTCTTTCCAGTCAGTAGAAAATAAAAATGCTTTGGTGTCTGTAGTCTCCTGCGGTATAATTAGCAACCCTGATTAACGTGTTTTCTTTTTCAACGTTTTCAATAATTTAGGCATGGGACCTGAACAGGATTGTGACAGGCAGCCTGATAAGCACATGGGTTCTCTCAGGAAATCATCAGCCTTCCATGCATGGAAGGGGAAGTGGGGGAATCAGCAGCCAACACCCATGATGTAACTTCAAGGTTCAAAAGCTACTCAGGAAGAGAAGCCAACTCTCAACTCAAGCTGCTGTGGATTCACTCTGGAACTCCCAATTTATGAGGTCTAAGGACTTGATGATACTGTATCATTTCTATTCTGTTCGTTTCTTGAGATCCCACTTACTACTGAATACCAGACAGTGGGCTATATGCTTAAGGACGGTTACAACATTGGAACACTTTATTATCATGAGAATTTTTATTTACTCGCATTTTGGGACTTTAAACCTATTCCTGACAGAAGCTGAGATTATTCCCCTGTTTATAAGGGCCAGCAGGTCAAACTCGAGTGTTGCCAACTTTCAGCAGGAAGTTGAAATAAATGGTCATTGAATGTACCAGCATTTAGCAAATTAACACTGATATGGAAAAGATCTAATGGAACCAGATAAAAATGCTAATAGAGATAAAATCTGGATGATAAATGTATGGGTCATTTTCACAATGAGAATTTTGCAATAATGAGTTCCCCTTAAGGGGAACTCCCATAAGGTTAACAGCTGATTTCTCAGCAGACACTCTACAAGCCCGAAGGGAGCAGCATGATATATTTAAAGTGAAGAAAGGGAAGAACCTACAACCAAGATTACTCTACCCAGCAAGGATCTAATTCAGATTCGATGGAGAAATCAAAAATTTTACATACAAGCAAAAGCTAAGAGAATTCAGCACCACCAAACCAGCTCTACAACAAATGCTAAAGGAACTTCTCTAAGTGGGAAACACAAGAGAAGAAAAGGTCCTGCAAAAACAAACCCAAAACAATCAAGAAAACGGTAATAGGAACATACATATCAATAATTACCTTAAACGTGAGTGGATTAGATGCTCCAACCAAAAGACACAGGCTCACTTGAATGGAAACAAAAACAAGACCCATATATATGTTGTCTACAAGAGACCCACTTCAGACCTAGGGACACATACAGACTGAAAGTGAGGGGATGGAAAAAGATATTCCATGCAAATGGAAATCAAAAGAAAGCTGGTGTAGCAATACTCATATCACATAAAATAGAATTTAAAATAAAAAATGTTACAAGACACAAAGACAGACACTACATAATGATCAAGGGATCAATTCAAGAAGAAGATATAACAATTATAAATATATATGCACCCACCATAAGAGCACCTCAAAACATAAGGCAACTGTTAGCAGCTATAAAAGAGGAAATGGGGCTTCCCTGGTGGCACAGTGGTTGAGAGTCCGCCTGCCGATGCAGGGGACATGGGTTCGTGCCCCGGTCCAGGAAGATCCCACATGCCGCGGAGGGGCTGGGCCCGTGAGCCATGGCTGCTGAGCCTGCGCGTCCGAGGCCTGTGCTCCGCAACAGGAGAGGCCACAACAGTGAGAGGCCCGTGTACCGCAAAAAAAAAAAAAAAAAAAAAAAAAAAAAGAGGAAATCGACAGTAGCACAGTAATAGTGGGGGACTTTAACACCTCACTTACACCAAGGGATAGATCATCCTGACAGAAAATTGATAAGGAAACACAAGCCTTAAATGACACAATAGAACAGATAAATTTAATTGATATTTATAGGACATTCCATCCAAAAACAGCAGATTACACTTACTTCTCAAGTGCACACGGAACATTCTCCAGGACAGATCACATTTGGGGTCACAAATCAAGCCTTGGTAAATTTAAGAAAATTGAAATCATATCAAGCATCTTTTCCGACCACGACACTATGAGATTAGAAATCAATTACAGGGAAAAAACGTTAAAAAGAAAAACACGTGGAGGCTAAACCAATATGTTACTAAATAACTAAGACATCACTGAAGAAATCTAAGAGGAAATCAGAAAATACCAAGAAACAAATGACAACAAAAACACGACAATCCAAAACCTATGAGATGCAACAAAAGCAGTTCTAAGAGGGAAGTTTATACCAACACAATCCTACCTCAAGGAACAAAAAAAATCTCAAATAAACAATTTAACCTTACACCTAAAGGAACTAGAGAAAGAAGAACAAACAAAACCAAAATTAGGAGAAGGAAAGAAATCATAAAGATCACAGCAGAAATAAATGAAATAGAAACAACAGCAAAGATCAATAAAACTAAAAGCTGGTTCTTTGAGAAGATAAACAAAATTGATAAACGTCTAGCCAGACTCATCGAGAGAAAGAGGGAGAGGACTCAAATCAATAAAATTAGAAATGAAAAAGGAGAAGTTACAATAGACACTGCAGAAATACAAAGCATCTTAAGAGACTACTACAAGCACCTCTATGCCAATAAAATGGACAACCTGGAAGAAATGGACAAATCCTTAGAAAGGTATAACCTTCCAAGACTGAACCAGGAAGAAATAGAAAATATGAACAGATCAATCACAAGGAATGAAATTGAAACTGTGATTAAAAATCCTCCAACTTCCAAAAGTTGGAATCTTCCAACTTCCAAAAAGTCCAGGACCAGATGGATTCACAGGTGAATTCTATCAAACATTTAGAGAAGAGCTAACACCCATCCTTCTCAAACTCGTCCAAAAAATTGCAGTGGAAGGAACACTCCCAAACTCATTCTACGAGGCCACAATTGCCCTGATATGAAAACCAGACAAAGATACTACAAAACAAGAAAATTACAGAGCAATATCACTGATGAATATAGATGCAAAAATCCTCAACAAAATACTAGCAAACAGAATCCAACAACACATTAAGAGGATCATACACCATGATCAAGTGGGATTTATGCCAGGGATGCAAGGATTCTTCACTATACGCAAATCAGTCAATGTGATACACCATATTCACAAACTGAAGACTAAAAACCATATGATCATCTCAACAGAGGCAGAAAAAGCTTTTGACAAAATTCAACACCCATTTATGATAAAAACTCTCCAGAAAGTGGGCATAGAGGGGACCTACCTCTACATAATAAAGGCCATATATGACAAACCCACAGCAAACATCATTCTCAATGGTGAAAAACTGAAAGCATTTCCTCTACAATCAGGAACAAGACAAGGATGTCCATCTCGCCACTATTATTCAACGTAGTTTTGGAAGTCCTAGCCACGGCAATCAGAGAAGAAAAAGAAATACAAATTGGAAAAGAAGTAAAACTGTCACTGTTTGCAGATGACATGGTAGTATACCTAGAGAATCCTAGAGATGGCATCAGAAAACTACTAGAGCTAATCAATGAATTTGGTATTGTTGCAGGATACAAAATTAATGCACAGAAATCTCTTGCACTCCTATACACTAACAACAAAAGATCAGAAAGAGAAATTAAGGAAACAATCCCATTCACCATTGCAACAAAAAATACCTAGGAATAAACCTACTTAAGGAGGTAAAAGACCTGTACTCAGAAAACTATAAGACACTGATGAAAGAAATCAAAGATGACACAAACCAATGGAGAGATATACCATGTTCTTGGATTGGAAGAATCAATATTATGAAAATGACTATACTACCCAAAGCAATCTACAGAGTCAACGCAATCCCTATCAAATTACCAGTGGCATTTTTACAGAAGCAGACAAAAAATATTAAAATCTGCATGGAGACACAAAAGACCCCGAATAGCCAAAGCAGTCTTTTTTTTTTTTTTTAACATCTTTATTGGAGTATAATTGCTATACAATGGTGTGTTAGTTTCTGCTGTATAACAAAGTGAATCAGCTATACATATACATATATCCCCATATCTCCTCCCTCTTGCGTCTCCCTCCCACCCTCCTTAGCACCCTTCTAGGTGTTCACAAAGCACTGAGCTGATCTCCCTGTGCTATGCGGCTGCTTACCTCTAGATATCTATTTTACAGTTGGTAGTATTTATAAGTCCATGTCACTCTCTCTCTTTGCCCCAGCTTACCCTTCCCCCTCCCTGTGTCCTCAAGTCCATTCTCTACGTCTGTGTCTCTATTCCTGTCCTGCCCCTAGGTTCTTGAAAACATTTTTTTTTTTTTAGATTCCATATATATATGTGTTAGTGTACGGTATTTGTTTTTCTCTTTCTGACCAACTTCACTCTGTATGACAGACTCTAGGTCCACCCACCTGACTACAAATAACTCAATTTCATTTCTTTTTATGGCTGAGTAATATTCCATTGTATATATGTGCCACATCTTCTTTATCCATTCATCTGTCAATGGACATTTAGGTTGTTTCCACGTCCTGGCTATTGTAAACAGAGCTGCAATGAACATTGTGGTACATGACTCTTTTTGAATTACGGTTTTCTCAGGGTATATGCCCAGTAGTGGGATTGCTGGGTTGTATAGTAATTCTATTTTTAGTTTTTTAAGGAGGCTCCATACTGTTCTCCATAGTGGCTGTAACAATTTACATTCCCACCAACAGTGAAAGAGGGTTCCCTTTTCTCCACAACGTCTCCAGCGTTTACTGTTTGTAGATTTTTTGATGATGGCCATTCTGACTGGTGAGAGGTGATACCTCATTGTAGTTTTGATTTGCATTTCTCTGATGATTAGTGGTGTTGAGCATTCTTTCATGTGTTTGTTGGCAATCTGTATATCTTCTTTGGAGAAATGTCTGTTTAGGTCTTCTGCCCATTTTTGGATTGGGTTGTTTGTGCCTATGTTTTCCTCTAAGAGTTTGATAGTGTCTGGCTTTATATTTAGGTCTTTAATCCATTTTGAGTTTATTTTTGTGTATGGTGTTACAGAGTGTTCTAATTTCATTCTTTTACATGTAGCTGTCCAGTTTTCCCAGCACCACTTATTGAAGAGGCTGTCTTTTCTCCATTGTATATTCTTGTCTCCTTCATCAAAGATAAGGTGACCATATGTGTGTGGGTTTATCTATGGGCTTTCTAACCTGTTCCACTGATCTATATTTCTGTTTTTGCACCAGTACCAAACTGTCTTGATTACTGTAGCTTTGTAGTATAGTCTGAAGTCAGGGAGACGGATTCCTCCAGCTCCATTTTTCGTTCTCAAGATTGCTTCAGCTATTCGGGGTCTTTTGTGTTTCCATACAATTGTGAAAATTTTTGTTCTAGTTCTGTGAAAAATGCCATCGGTAGTTTGATAGGGGTTGCATTGAATCTGTAGATTGCTACCAAAGCAGTCTTGAAGGAAAGTCTATAAAACTCTTAGAGGAAAACATAGGAAGACCACTCTTTGACATATATCACAGCAAGATCTTTTTTGACCTACATCCTAGAGTAGTAGAAATAAAAACAAAAATAAACAAATGGGACCTAATGAAACTTAAAAGCTTTTGCACAGCAAAGGAAACTATAAATAAGATCAAAAGACAACCCTCAGAATGGGAGAAAATATTTGCAAATGAAGCAACGGGCAAAAGATTAATCTCCAAAATGTATAAACAGCTCATGTAACTCAATACTAAAAAAAACAAACAACCCAATCCAAAAATGCACAGAAGACCTAAATAGACACTTCTCCAAAGAAGACATACATATGACCAAGAGGCACATGAAAAGCTGCTCAACTTCACTAATTATTAGAGAAATGCAAATCAAAACTAGAATGAAGTATCCCCTCACAGCAGTTAGAATGGGCATCATCAGAAAATCTACAAACAACAAATGCTGGAGAGGCTGTGGAGAAAAGGGAACCCCCCTGCGCTGTTGGTGGGAATTAAACTGATATAGCCACTATGGAGAACAGGATGGAGGTTCCTTAAAAAACTAAAAATAGAATTACCATATGACCCAGCAATCTCACTACTGGGCATATACCCAGAGAAAATCATAATTCAGAAAGACACATGCACCCCAATGTTCACTGCAGCACTATTTACAATAGTCAGGTCATGGAAGCAACCTGAATGCCCATCGACAGACGAATGGATAAAGAAGATGTGGTACATATATACAATGGAATATTGCTCAGCTGTAAAAAGGAACGAAATCTGATAATTTGTAGAGATGTGGATGGATCTAGAGACTGTCGTCCAGAGTGAAGTAAGTGAGAAAGAGATAAACAATTATCATATATTAATACATATACATGGAACCTAGAAAAATGGTACAGATGAACCAGTTTGCAAGGCAGAAATAGAGACACAGTTGTAGAGAACAAACGTATGGACACCAAGGGGGGAAAGTGGGGGGGAGGTGGTGGTGGGATGAGTTGGGGGGCTGGGATTGATACATATACACTAATGTGTATAGAATAGATAATAGAAGCTGCTGTATAAAAAAAAAAGTAGCAGAATAGTATAAATAACTCCCATGTATTCATCATCTTATGGGAAATGTTTTATATTCTGACTTACATTTTTACTCTCAAAGTCTCTAAATACACGTTACTCTTTTTAACATTGAAAAACAAAAATGATAAATGGCTCCAAAAAGTGGATTCAAATTAACTTTTTTTTATTACAAGGAGGCTATACTTTATATAAAGGACACCAACACATAAGGTAACATGACTGAGCCATCTCCAGTTCTTTCCACCAGAGGATCAGTCTCAGAAATGAAGGACGTGCAAATTGGCAGTGGGGGGAAACTGAGATTGCAATTTTCTGCTCTCCTCCTGCTTCTGGGAGGGTCAGAGTTTGGCAAGCACAGTACATACTAAACAAACAGCTGGAGTCCCCACCCCTATTCAGCAGCTCCCCTCATGACTTTGCAGAGAAAGTGACTAGGGACTCAATCCATGCGCGTAACTGTGGAGAAGCAAGAGTGCAGCACCGACTTCGAGTCCTCTGCCCACAGGGAAAACGGGCCCATGAATCATAACTGTGCTCTATTTAGAAGACAGTTAATTTAGAAATGTGCAATATGTTGAACAGGCACAGAACCAAACCAAATGTTTGCAGTAATAGAAATTTCCATATGCTGTACAACATTTAAGATGTTATTTGCCGACACTAGCCTTGAACAGCAGGACCTTTCTCTAGAGCTGAAATGACAACCTCTATCCAGCCGCCAGTACTAACACTGATGTTACAAACTGTACACTATGTGCCCTCACGGCTTGTAGGCGGGGGGCCTCCCTCCCCTCCAGAACTGCCCATAGCTTGAGCACTCCCCGCGCAGCCCTCCCATATTGCGGGTCCAGGAAGGCGATCGCGCAGAAAAGAACTGAAAGAAAATGACTTTTCAGTGTAGAGCTGCAGATAGGGCACTTTCGCAAGTTTTGCTTGGGATCCCATCATTTCACATTAAATCAATTTGAGTTATTCGTAGTAGTATAGTTTTATGTCAATAAGTACAACAGTATCAAGCATAAATAGAGCATTTTTCCTTTTTAATAGGATTGTCACCCTCCCTTTACAAGTAAGAAAATTGAAGCAGAGAGGAAATTAAGGTATTTCCTAGCATCACGTAGCTAACCACACAAAACAAAAAAACAACTGGCAGATACTCATTGATATTTGACTGCTAGGGATTAACAAACTAAGATAAATGAGAATTCAACCTGCATTCAAAGCATTTCCACGGTCTCCCTGGCCATGAAGAGACAAAGAGACAAAGATGATAACATCAGGCATCAACAAAATTGTGGTTATGAGCGAAGTGCCTTTGCAAGTGACTTTTGACACCTCTTAGCAATCCTCTGCCTAAAATTCCCTCGCTCCCATCCAGTGAAGCTACTCAAGGGACCAGCCATCTTGACCCCTGTAAACTCAGTGCTGACCAATGCACGTGCTTTCTTTGTCACCGACTCTGAAGTTGACATCTGATGATTCATTTGTTCAGCGACACTGCTCTCAAATGAATTTTTTCATCTGCACCCCAGGCTGTCCTGCTTAACCAGGCCTCCTGGTGAGCAGACTTCCACTCCCACCCTCCTTTGCTTTCCGCCATGCTAAACTCTGGGCATTTCAAGATGCCATTGGACCAATCTACATTAACATGTAAGGGAAGGAATTAATAGAAATATCCAACGCCTGTCCTACTCTCCAGAGCACCAGCTGCACATTTTAGAAATTTTATTGAGGAAAAAAATATGTATATATTTTATTACATATTTAGAAAAGTGCATACATCAAAAGTGCAACTTTTCACAAAGTTGAACACCCTTGCATAAGCAGCACCCAGACCAAGACACAGATGTGTCCTCCTCATGCTTCTTCTAGTCGCTGCCTCTCAATGAAGGATGACCACTACCTTGATTTAAAATAGCATAGATCAGTTTTGCCCATTTTGTGCCCTATATAAATAGAAGCATATAATATGTTTTTTGTATGTGTCTGCCTTCTTTCACTCAACATTATTTTCGTGAGATTCACTCATATTGTGTGGAGTTGGAGGTCTTTATTCCTCTTGTTTTTCTACAGTGTGCAATTGTATGACTATAGAACAATGTATTTACCCATTATGTTACTAAAGGGCGTTTGGTTTGTTCAAACAGAGCTGCTACAAACAGAGCTGCTGCGTCCTTTTGGTGAACATATGGACATATCCGTGATGGCTATAAACCTTGGAGTGGAATTGCTGGATTACAGAGTTTACACATATTCAGCTTTATTAGATACAGCCAGTTTTTCAAAGTGGTTTTATGAAAGTTCAGTTGGCTACTGAGCTTACCAGGTCTTAGTGTTTCCTTTCCCTTTCATTTTATCCTTTTCGCTAGGTTTACAGTGGTATCACATTTTGGTTTTTACCTGCATTTTCCAGGTGTGCATTGCAGGAGATGCTCATAGAGATATCTACTCTAATTCAGCGTCCTTTCCCTAGAAATGACTTTCAAAGAAGGGATTATAGGTATTCTAGATCAACGTCCCTCGACAGTGGAATTAATGACATTTGGGGCTGGATAATCTTTTATTATTATTTTATGTTTAGCAGCACACCCCACAGCTGGGATGACCCAAAGCATCTCCAGACATCACCAAATGTCTGTGCTTGGAGGGGGCAGGTGGAAATATTGCTTGGTTGAAGACCATCGTTCTAGATCTGTTTGGCACATTCTTGGAGATGTGTCAGTCCCTGCAAAATCTTCGAGGTTATGCTACGCTGGAAAATGTCTACACAGAACCAGCACAGTAACAAGGCCGCGCACAACCCAGAAGAGCGGGAGGCAAAGCAGGAAAGTCCTTTAGGCCGTCTGTGTTTGTCCCATGATCATGGGGGCAAAAGTTCACTTGCAATGCTTTAAGAATGTGCAGTTGCCCTGCCACCATCGTTCCAACTGAAAGTCTCTGATTCTTCTGCATGCTATCCAACCACACTGAATGGAAACACAGTCATTCAGAAAGCTCCTAGCCAGCCAGGACCTGCCATCAGCAAAAAGTGGAAAACTAAGCAGCTGGGTTGGATTCCTTTTATTTTGTAAATCTGCAATATAAAAGGAAAAGCAAGTTTCCACAAAATGTTCTTCTTCTTCAACTTTGTTAAGGCAAATATACTGTGAGGCCAATATTTTTTTTTATCAGCAAGGATGTGGGTATGTGTGTGTGTGTGCATTACCAAGGGGGCAAATAGGTATTGAAATCTGGAGATGAACCAGAGTATATGAGTCTGATTCTATTAGCAACATTGTCCACCACTGTTTGTAATGGGCTGAGGCCTCTGGAGCCAGATTTGAATCCTGGCTCTGCCACAGAATGCTGGGTCATTTCATTTTATTTAACCTCCTTGTACCCCGGTTTCCTCATCTATAAAATAGGGTTTATGAGACTAACCTATCTCATAGGGTTCTTTGAGGATTAATGAGTTAAGTGTTATAAGACACATAGAATCGTGCCTGACAAGGGCAACGCTTAATAAGAGTTGGCTGCAGCATGTTATAAAGAGGTTTCTCAACAGTCTTGTGGAGTACGCAGTGTCACCTTACCTTACAAAAAGAATTTGCTGACGAATTCTCTACGTTAACATCCTGGACTTGATGGAATCTGTCCCAAACTAGAATCTGTTCTAGTTTTCTCTCTCTGGACTGATATTATGAATCCTCTCAAGGGAATAATAGATATCCTGACATTCTCAAATATACCCAGAATTTCTATGCCTTTTATTGATATTACATGTTTATGCTATTTCCTTTGAAAGGAGCTCTTTTCTTTCTTCCTACAAAAAGCACACCTTTCTACATTCAGCTCAAAAGCTGCTGCTTCTATGAAGCTTAACCTGAGCTTCTTTTTTTAATTGAAATATATTTGACATATACATTATACAAATTTAAGGTGTACAACATGTAGATCTGATACATTTGCACATTGTAATATGACTGTCATTAGTTACAGTAGCAGTTAGCACCTCTATCATGTTACATGATTATAATTCCTTTTTGTGGTTGAAATCATTAAGTTTGCTATTATAATACAATATTGTCTAAATTCACTATACTGTGCATTAGATATCTAGGACTTATTTACTACTCGTCGCAAGTCTGCACCCTTAAACATCCCTCTCATCCTCCTGCCCCCGAGCCCCTGTAAACTCCGTTTTACCCTGTTTTTATAAGTTTGATTTTTTAGATTCCATATGAAGTTGATATCATTACAATATTTGCCTATGTCTGACTTATCTCAGTTAGTATAATGTCCTCAAAGCCCATCCATGTTGTCACAAATGGCAGGGTTTCCTTCTTTCCCATGGCTGAGTAATATTCCAATGCGTGTGTGTGTAGACATGAGCTTTTTTTGGTACCAATTTCCTCCTCCTTCATTTTATTACATAGTTTCTTTTACTCTTTCACTTTAGAACCTTCTACCTTGAATACTGTTTATCAGGCATTTGCCTATCTCTCTCACTGCTTTATAAGCCTCTTGAAGTTCAGTATGTGTGCTACTCACATTTTTGTACCTTCCACAGGACGCTGCACAATGGCTTCGACATGCTTGGTTTTTTCAAAAATATTTTTAAATTTAATTATAACATACAAAGAGAAATGCACCAACTGTAAGTATTCAGTGATAAATTTTCACAAAATGGACATATCAACTAGTGATGAATAAGATCATTACCAGCCTTCCAGAAGCCTCTGTTATGCTATGGTCCCCCGGTAAGGTAATCTTCTCGAATGCTACCCATGTATGTTTTACCTGCTTTTGAAATTTGCATGCATGGAAACATACAGTCTGTACTTTTCCTGTCTGGTTTCTTTCCTCCAACATGATATTTGTGAGATCCACCATTTTTTGTATGGTGGTACTTTGTTAACCACTGTATATAATATTCCACTATACAAATGTGCCGCCAGGTATTCATCCATTCACCTGTTGATGGACGTTTAGATTGTTTCCAATTTGGGGTCATTAAGAATAGTGGTGCTATCAACATTCTTGTGCATGTCTTTGCTATACACGTGTAAGCATGTCTTCTGGTTATATATCTAGGATTGGAATTGAGGCATATGGTATACACATGTTCAATTTTAGTAGATACTGACAAGCACTTTTCCAAAGTGATTGTACTAACCTCCCAACAGTGGATGAGAGTTAAAATTGTTCAGTATCTTTGTAAAATCTTGGTGTTCTTAATTTTAACCATTCTTGTGGTGTACAGCAGTGTCACATCATGGTTTTAATTTGCATTTCCTGGTGAACAATGAGATTGAACATTTTTTTATGGGTTCAGCGTTTTGAGGTGCCTATTCAAGTCTCTTGCCTATATTTGTATTGTGTTGTCTTTCTTTTTCCTGTTGACTTTTAGAAATTCTTTATACATTATACAACCAAGCACTTTGTAAGTTTTATGTGTTGTAAATACTTTCTCCCAATCTATGGTTTAATGATGTCTTTTTATGAACCAAAGTTCCTAATTTTAATGCAATTAATGTATCAATCTTTTCATTCATGGTTCATTTATGGTTTCATTTGATTCCTAAAAAAGAAATCATTGTGAACCACACAATTACAATACAGTTTTCTAGTTTTCTTCTACCAGTAATCAAAGAGGGGTGCAATATATACGTATTTTTTCTTTTCCATATGCATCATCCTTTGAGCAAACGTCACTTACTGATATGCAGTGCTACCTTTGTCAAAAATCAAGTGTCCACATATGATGGGTCTTTTTCTCACTCTCTGTTCTGCTCAGTTAGCTTAGTTTTCCTTCTATCAATTCCATGTTCTTTTAAATCCTGTAATTTTAGATTAAGTTGTGATGCTCACTAGTGTATGATCTCCAAATTTTCAAGATTTTTAGGACTATTCCTGAGCCGCAAAGAGAACCTGGCTTCCTCAAATCTGTATTCTAGTGCAAGAAATAAATAGTAATAAAAATAAATAGTGTTATTCATACAGTGATAAGTACTATGGAGAATTTCAAACAAAGGAAGGGGTTAGAGAGTGATTGGTCCAGAGACTGGGGCAGTTTTTCGTGGGATACTTCAAGGCATGCCCCTCTAAAGAATGATGTTACGGCTTGTAGTCCAAGAGAAGAAGGAGAACAAAGCTCTGTGATAGGAATGGAAAGGAAGGCTGAAAGGAAGGGCAAAGGCCAGTGTGCTTGCGGGAACATCAGTAAGAGTGACAGAAAGGAAACTGGAGAGAAAGGCAAGAGAGATGTCCAGCAGGCCTGGCTTGAGTGATTCTGTCTCATTCTAATGCTGAACTAATAGTAAACCTTTTTTCGGAGGCAAAACTGGCAATGCTTACAAAAAACCATAAAATATCTTATATTTAACTCAGTAATCCCATTTATGGAAATATATTCCAGGAAATTTATTCTACCCTTTGTCCTGCACAGATTATTTTAAACATTTCCAGTTTCCAAAAATTCCCTATCCCACCTCCCTACCCCTACGATAGTCTCTTCCTAAAGGATGAACTAACCCACTTTGTTTCAGAAAAACTGATCTGTTAGGTCAAACTCTTTCAGGTCTGCATTTTGACCCGACATCTCATCTTTATACGCATCCTGGCCTCACTCCTCCCTTCCTCTCTGGGGAGGTGCCCTCCTGCTGCTGAAGGCCAGTCTCTCCCACACACCCTGATCTGTGTTCTCCTCCTTCTTCCTCTGCAATCCCGTTCAGTTACTTCTCCTCAGTTGGGATCTTCCATTTCTCCTTCTCTACCAAGTCCTTCCCTTTGACAATTCAACTCACTCAGAAGTCATCCACTATTAAAGAAACAAAGCAAAAAACTTCCCCTTCCCTTTTCTCTCTTGACCCTCTTAGCCAACTTTCCTCAAAAATGATTCTTTACTTTTACTGACTGTACTGTCTCATGTTCATTCATTCCCACAGTTTCCACCATCTCACTCTTGCTCCCACTGTTGCACTGGAAAACGCTCTGGAAAATATTTCTAATGTTCTCACTGTTACTGCATCTTTTTTTATATCAACCTTTTCCTGTGGGTCTGCTTCAGGGGTGGCCTTGATCAGAGGGAGCACATGAAGCCACCAAAGAAGCAGGAAATGTGGATCCTGAATGTTTTATAGTCCTCTCTGTAATGAGGCCTTAAATTACTTTGCTTTGCACTATTCTTGGTGGAGATATTATAAGCCTTTTTTTTTTTTTTTTTTTTTTTTTAGCAGTACGCAGGCCTCTCACTGCTGTGGCCTCTCCCGTTGTGGAGCACAGGCTCTGGACGCACAGGCTCAGCGGCCATGGCTCACGGGCCCAGCCGCTCCGTGGCATGTGGCATCTTCCCGGACCAGGGCACAAACCTGCGTCCCCTGCATCGGCAGGTGGATTCTCAACCACTGCGCCACCAGGGAGGCCCTATAAGCCATTTTTAAAAGAACATTTGCAATACCTTAGCTTGGACTAATTCCACGTGTAAATCCTAGAAAAAACACTGGAGTCCAGGTAATGGGTCAACAAGCAAACCACCTGTGATTAGAAAAGGGCAGTTTCTGAGTGTCAGGCAGCACGAGGAATTGCTCATTCCAGAGTTAGAAGGTAGAAAACCTCTAGAATGTAACTCTGGACATCTGGTGGTGCACGCCAAATGGCAGGAGAGTGTGCATAAAAGAAGATAGGGAGGAACTGAGACCTACTTTTGTTCATAATTTAACCTGATGATCTACTGAACGCTGCAGTATGTGTGCCTGTGTTTTCTTGCGGGGAGGTCTGTCCTGTCTCTGTTCTTGTCTAACTGAGGACTGTATCCTTGTGAATCTGGGCACATAGACTATTTTATGAAATGGAAAGGCAAAAAGAAAGTATTCACCCAGGCAAGAGATGCCACCTTCTATTCATTTCTGATGCATCTAGTTTCCTAACACAGCCACCCCAACTGCAGGATAAAGTACATACAGTAAAATTATACAGACTTGCAAAAACTCTGATTTGAATTCAGGGTATTAATAGCAGAAGAAACATTCTTCTGGGAGTAATCTCAGTGTTATATTTACCTTTGGTTTGCGAATATTTGCAGTGAGGAATTTCAAATGCAAATATTTTAATAGTATGGCATGTTGGTAGAGAGACACTGTGGGCACTTCTGTTTTCCTTAAAAAAAGGTTTTTCTTGACTTTTTATTGGAATCCTAATGAGACCATAATTACGACAGCAAAAGGGGGGAAATGCAGCTGTTAAAAGCTTGGTGTGACTGTACATATAGTCCTTGCATTAAATAAAAGTTTTTAAAAATCTGAAGCCATTCAGAGAGATAAAAAAAGATGATTGAGCAAAGTAAATCTTAAACACTTTATACCCTTGGTATGCATAGATTTTTTTTAATGTAGATTTTTTGAAATTTGGTAGTCATGTTTCCTCTTAACTTTTCTTTTCATTTTAATTGGACTATAGTATAAGAGACTTTAAAAGAAGACCAACGTTTGCTTTTGTCCCTTCCACATAGATCCAACCTCTCCAAACCTAGGTGTTATGATTATGAAGGTAAACATTTCCAGAGGCTAAAGATTCAATTATTTCCTCAGCTACACCCCTATTTAGAAGTTCTGGATGTCTGTGCATGGGAGAGAGTATATCTTTTAACATGTAATGTATATGAGGAAGGGTTTATCTTTCAACAGAGGATTTGTGATTACAGGGACTTTCATCTTCTGGTTCAAAGCACATGTTTGTATTTCTGCTACACTTGACCAAAGGAAGCATTATGTCTCTTGAATAGATGACCATAATAAATTGGATACATTCAATTTAATTTTTTTAATTAAATGGTTCCAAAATGGCACCCTGATTCTTCTGGTCATGTCCTAGACCTAGACTCAAGCAAATAAATGTTTTTTACAGAACCAAGAGGATGCCCAGAGGTGATCCTAAGCAAAAGTGTGCTCAGATGGACTGGCCATGAATGGCACTTATTAACTTGATAGACATTTTCAACCAGAAGTTGGGGTAGTGATAATCTAATCCAAATCCTCCCTCTTTTCCTTTCTCTGGTTGAGAGAACGAAGCTCTGTGCATTAGCTAAACAGTGGAAGAAATACCGACTAGCAAAGAAGAGTGAGTCTTCCAAGGACTAAAATGGAGATTCACGAGCCCTGATTTGTTCCTGAGCTTTAACCAGCACTTCCTCAAGAGGGTCTAAAGGGCATTTCCACAGGTTTTGACTCCCTTCCTTGTGAATTGGAGTCTTCAGGATACGGTTAAGATGAGCACTGAAACCCTCCTCACATTTCACTGTGCCCTAAAAGAGGAGGACACTGTTATTATGGCTAGTAAAGTACATTTATGTCTCAAACTCTGATTAACGAGAGTCTCCAATACAACCAGCCAAACCAACCTTTCAGATGGGTATCTTAGAAGCCTAAGTTTCTCAGCTCTGGAACAGCTGAACTGCCATCATTTCCAGAGTTTACAAAGTTATAAAACGCTGTGTTCTTAGTTTGGTGACTGTGTCCACTTATGTGACAGATGAATAATGCATATCTGAACTAGCTATTGTCAGAGAGCTGTTATCTTGTCATAAATAACACGAGAGGTAGGTACCTTCAAAATGAGCTAAGGTTATGTTAGAGTACAGGGATTGAATGAAGAGGATGAAATCTGCTTTGCACATATTTACTAACTGTAGACAACAGTATTTATTTTGGGATTTTTAAATAAGTCAATTTGAGAAATGTAGCATATTCATTTTTAATGTGCATTATTGCCAATTTTTTTTTTCAGATTTGGATACACCCCACCCCTCCGCCGCTCATCCCCACAACAGCTCCCAGCACTGGTATCCATTTCTTTCCCACTCCAAGAATCAGACACCTCACAAAAAGAATACCAGCTACTGGGCAAAAGGTATTTAAACCATCTCTCCCTTTTTCTAAAAGATTTTTAAGTGATCAGACCTTCTTGAAATGGAGATTATAATTAGTCCTCTGATATAACCAGGATAATGAGAGGTGGCGTTGGCCTCTGACTGCCAGATGGAGTTATACTGCTTTCCTTGCCTTGTCCTATTTGTGACTCTGTTCTTTCTGAATATGGAAAAAAGCAGTTGCATGCCACACCTGTGGAGCCACTCACTGATGAAACAAAAGGGTCACACTGTCTAATTTTTCTTGGTGCGAGTAGGCTGGTAAAACACCTTACTCTTATCCTCACCCTATATCACATTACACATGCCCAGGAACTCAAAAGGCATCCAACGGATCCAAAACAAACAGTAGTATATGGACAGTGTCTCCTGTGATGACCCTTCCACCGGCTCACTCTTCACCCCTATAAAACTTTTCCTTTTTTAATAGCAGGGATTTTTTCCAATTTCAAAGTAAGATATATTTATTCTGAAAAAAATCATAAAAAGAATAAGGCATAAAATTAGAATAACTCCCAACATCCAGAGAAAACTATTTTTTTCATTGGGGGGGTATATTTTTTCATCCTTGTGTTTGTGTGTGTGTGTGTGTGTGTGTGTGTATCATGTGTGTGAATTTTTTTTGAATTTTTGACTTTTATTTATTTTTTATACAGCAGGTTATTAGTTATCTATTTTATACATATTAGTATACATATGTCAATCCCAATGTGTGTGAATTTTTAAAAATAATTTTGATCATAACACACTCATATCATATTGATATTTCTTAGGTTTTATGTCATTATCTAGAAAATATTGATATGATTTTCAATCTGATTCTTAAAAACATGAACTCCTGTACCATCATGTATTTAGTCATTCCCCATCTGGACATTAAGTTTCGCACACCAGCACCTCTGTTGCTATCACTGTCAGAAGCAAAGTCTTATACAGCACACCCACCTCTGAATATGCTGAGTTTCTATGGCCTAAGGCTAACCACAGCCACTGGAAGAATAACACACGAGGCGGAGATAAAAGGCACGGGGATTATAGTTCATCAGGCTTGCTCCTTAATGCTTTACTAGGAGAGTCTCTCATCTCCCCATCTTTAGGTCCTTCCTTTCTCTCTAGAACCACATCCACATCTTGCTCTCAGCTCACCTCCTTTATTTAAGCCTATTGTTTTCTTTGATCTGCAGCATCCGCTGAACTCTGGTTTAACTTGTCAAGTCCCAGTTCCTCCTAGCTAACCCTACTCTACTGTGGCCCATATCCCACCATTGCATCCTGCTATAATCACGTAGCTTTGCTTTATCTTCAATTATCTTTTGCTTATCTCACATGAGCTCCTTTGTCTTAGCTCAAGTTGCCATAATAAAATACCATAGACCGGGTAGCTTAAACAACAGAAATGTATTTTCTCACAGTTCTGGAGGCTAGAACGTTTGAGGTCTGGGTGGCAACAGGGTGAGACTCCTCTCTTTGGGCTGTAGGTGGCTACCTCTCTCACTGTGTCCTCACATCACCTTCCCTTGGTGAATGAATCTGGAAAGAGATCTCTCTTCCTCTTCTTATAAGGCCACCAATCCTATTGAATTAGGACCCTCCCTTATGACCTCATTTAACCTTAATTACCTCCTAAATGCCCTGTTCCCCAAATCAGTCACATTTCAGGTTAGGGCTTCAACACATTAATGTGGTGGGGGGCACAATTTAGTCCATGGCATCCCCTTCAAATAATGTACAGATTTTTATCAATACCTTGACGACTGCAAATTCCTTCCAAGAAGAAATGCTCATACTCCCAAAATGATGGCAACTTCACTCTGAAAGCAGGACCTAGCGCAACGCAGAGGTACTGACAAACCACATTCAACTCCGACAAAGTGTGTTCTCTTAAGCACTCAGAGGTACCTTCAGTTGCCTGTTGCCCCAGATCATTTCTCTGTCTTAAAAATGGCACACCTCAGATGCTGCTTCTGATTACAAACCTGTCTGGCTCCCAAGTCATAAAACAGCAGCAAATTTTAACTAATCAATGTTTTATGGCTGTAATTAAACCACGCACTTACAAATAAAATGCAACACTTAAAATCAGGTCCCAGTTTCTCAAAGCTACATTAATATTTATAAAATGATTCTTGCAGACAGGCACATTCTTCTCCTGCTTATTAGGGCACACAGTATGCACGCAGGGGCAGTAAATTCTTAATTATCATAGAAGTTGAAGACCAGGGCTCCACAGTCCCTCAACCTTGTCTCAACAACTTCCCACCTTCTGAGGCCTCTTTTATGGATAAGCTTCTGGTCTTTTTCACTACCCTACCTTTCCATTCCCAAGAGATGCTACTTTAAGAGTTATCCTCTGAGAGAAAGTTGGAGGAACAGTGACTTTCCCTTACGACTCCATGGAATAAATGGAGCAAAATGGTTCATCCTCATCTCAGGGAGGCTCCTCTATGAATTCTTCAGCTCAGCTGGTGACAACTTCTCTCCCTCAAATCCCACCCATAGCTGTTTCCACCAGACCACCACCATCATCTATTATTAGCCAATATAAGACTTGTAATATCTCAATGGAATTTTTGTAGGGGTAAAAGTCACATACTTATATAATGGAGGTGGGAATTGATTTACATTGCGATGGCATGAGCTCTAAAGCAGTACAATATTTTAGAAATAGTCATTAGCCCAAAAGGAAATTTTAAGTGGTAAAAGTGAACTAACCCCACCAGCTGGCAACATTACAGAGCAGAGAGAGCATAACACATTTGGCCAAGTTCATATCCATATGAGCTTTGAGACGTCACAATTTCAGCCCCTTTTGGGGGCTCAGGTTCCTTTTATACTTGGCAGAATGTTATTTCCCGATGCACAGAGAGCAAGAAAATGGTTTTTGGGAAGCGCTCACAGGGTTCCAACAGTATCAAATAGCTTCTTATACAACTGTTTGATGATATAACTTGAAATTCATCAGAAACATACTATTATATTTACTTCATGAAAATGTTCTTTTCATAGAATTATACACTAGGTAGGGACCTTTGGGATTATCAGGTCTAAATCCCTCATTACAGATGAAAGTACAATGGTAAGGTGACATTAGTTGTCTGTGGTTGATCAATTATATGCGCAGAAAAAAGTCAGCTGACTAGAGAAGTGTTATTGCCTCTGTGTAGAACGGATTCAGCTATAGCTTGTATGTATGAGTGCTTAATAGAAACTACTGACAATGACGGTGGAGGAAGTGAAAGAAGGGGCAATCCTGACCATTGTGTATTATGAACTCAGAGCACAGAAATGAACATCTACTCCATAATATTCTCACAATCTGCTATGGGGGCTCAAATGCCCACCAGTAGAATCCTCCCGTGGATTTGAGATCTTTATCACCATGGAAACTCAGTTAATATGCAAATACTGTATATGTAGAATGAAGGCTATAATACATTAATTAGCTCATTCTTGTATTAGCATGAATTAGATTATCAACATATATAAGAGCATATACATTGACCGGGAACAAACAAAGGGAAACTGGAGAGCTCGGGTATCTATTCCCTCTGCCTAATAAGAGCAAGATGGTACAAAGGATGGGATGTGCTGGAGAGTTAGGACATTTGAGGATTGCATGGCAGAAATAGGAGAAGGGATTTATAAAAGAAAGTCAGAGAGGTGCCCCAAAAGAATCTTGCCTTCTTGGTCATTCAGAACAAGATCACGGGCATCTATCTGACTAATAAATAAGGAATACTGAATTCATTCTAAGCAAGCAGACCTGAGAGGAAGTCAGTGTGAGTAAACAGCAATCTGCTTAAGGGAAAGAACATGGAGCTTGGGGTCAGACGGACGTGGCAGTACAGCATCCATCTTCCAATGTATCAATAGCTCTATGGTCTTGAGAAAACCACTTAAAAGTGAGCATCGATATCTTCCTATGTAAAGCAAGGATAATGTACTCTACAGGAGTTGCTACAAGAACTGTGTCTGACATACATATGGTAGATATTCAAGACCTAGTACATATGAGAACAAAGGGGAAACTTTATGTTGCTGGAAACTTACAACTATAAATGGAACATTCCCCACTGCCAAAGTCCAGGCCGAATATCCCGTAAAATCCTCAAAGGATGGGGCTTCCACCCTCCTACTCCCACCCAGTTTCTATGCCAGTCTTGCCACTTTCTTCTTTGCAATATTAAAACTAAGAAACCCTCTTTCAGTCAACAAAATGCCTGATGAGGGTCACTTAGGAAGACAACCGTTTGCAGAACCAATAGACACAAAGCCTGGGGAAAGGTGGGGACACAATTTCATTTCGTTTCATTTCTTCTGCCCACAAAGTTTATTTCTTTCACAGCAGCAAAGGGCTTGGTGCAGAGTAGAGAGGAACTAGAGAGTGTAGGACTCTCACTCAAGACTTGCTGGTTCCTCCTGACAAAATTCTGAGTTTCACTGACGCATCAATGCTTGCTTGATATTTATTTACCGTATTATGACAGTGGCACTCATCACTCCACTAGGTCATCTGTAAAATACACTCAGCTAAGGTCTTGCCACGAGTTCAAATGTAGGAAGAGAAATGCCAGGAGATCAACACCTGGCAGCACCTGGCTTTCAGAAAGGAATTATTTGGGAACTGTATGTCTACTTCCCAAAGGCTGGTAAGCACCCAGTAATTATCTAGAGGAACGTGTGCGGTTTTGGCATTGGAGTTTGGCAGATAATGTTGGCGGGAATGTGGCTGAGGACACAGACTCACTGGCTCTCATGATAAAAAAAATCAATAATGAAATTAAAAATTTTTTTCTTTACCTATTTATTTTCTAGCACTATGATTTTATAGTCTTGAAGATGGTATTTTTTAACAATCATTGATGAAATATATAATATTTACATTTTACTCAACAAAGAAAAACTCCACAGATTCCCAGATTGCCAAATCTGATCCCTGCGTATGCGACTGTGGTGTCCTGACACACCTCAAGTGGAATCCTTATGTAGCTGAACACTGTATATAGGTAGTGTGCTTGGGTGAGATTTTTAGTGTCGTCAAATATCACTAGCGAACACTTTTAGGTGATCATCTTTAGATCCCCCAGTCCCCCACATCTATCATATGACATAAAAAATAGCTTATGGACATCCTCAGTAGTTACTGGGAGCTATGAAAGGACTAGTTTGCATATTACTAGGCTGTCCTCCATCACATTAGAGAAGTCATATGGTGAGCAGACCCCATTCAGCCTTGTTTGGTATCCCCAGTGGTCCCCTCCAAACCCACTGGAGCATCCACAGACCCCAACCCCTATGCGAATCTTCATCAAGAACCAACCTGAATCATCTTGTTCTTCTGAGCCTTTACCAGCCATGTGGCCGCTCTCTCAGACCCAGCTTCCATCATTCAACTGGTAACAGTAAGTTCTGCTCTTATTTGAAGGTATAGCTATGTCTATATCCATCTGTCTGCCTCTCTACATATAAACTTTTTCAATAGTAAAAGTAAATATATTGTTTGTTGTTAAAATTTAAGAAGATAAAGAAGAGCCTAAAATTAACATAAAATGGGGCTTTTATATGTATACAAAAACAGATATTTATGAAATTAAAATCATAATATAGCACCATAGATGGTGGTTCTCTCTACATGCCAGTACATGCTTACATCTTTATTTAGATTGTCTAGTCCCTTTGGTTTGATGCTTATTCAGACAATTTGTTTAGCTCCTGGCTCCACCTTCCCTTGTTCAATGTTTTGCCATTTTTTTCACCTTTGGCTCCAAATCCGCAGATTAAGGCTACTACTAGGGCTGGGTTCTTCCCATAGAAGAACAGATTGAAATGAGCAATCCTGGATTGGATCCAGGACTTGGAAAAATTACAGTAAGTCCAGGTCTTTACTGAGGCAATAGATGAACATGCTACACAGATAACAGTATTCACGGTTTAAAAAAAAAAACAAAAACACTTTGGTCAGTGTTCTTTAATTATGGAACTGAATGTCCTTATTCTTAAAAAACAAAAACACTTAAGAATTTAGAGCTAAGGAGCAGGATTTCTGTAACTCACTCTCAAATAGTTGAAAAATTAGATGAAGTATATACGGTAAAACGGTGACAACTGATGTATTTCAGTAAAGAGGTATATATAATCTTTTCTTGAAACTTTTCTATGAGTTTAAATTATATCAAAATAAAAATTTAAAATTAAATGCCAATTCCCAAATGCATTTAAGCAAAACAAGGAAGCAAATCAAAACAAACAAGCAGACAGAGAGAAAGGCTATTTTTGTCTAATGGTCCATCTTTGCCCCTTGAAGTTAAACTGAGCACATTAGATTAGGAAAAAATCCCTCAGAAGTCACCAAGTACAATTTGTCTCACTTAAAAAAAAAAAAAAAAAAAAATCAAAAGTAGTTGCTTTGTCTAAGACAAAACAATGTATTTTCCATTTTCCATCTTACACACTACATAGGCCTTGCTCTCTATTGCTGGAAAATGAATGAAATTTGGTTGCTTGAGATTTCTCTACTCCAGAATTTATACTAAAACTTACTGGAAAGATAATGAGCAAGATCTTAATTTCTTTCAGTTGAAACAAGAGAGGACAGAAAGTTCAGTTCAGGTTCCAGACATCATAAAATCCTTTCTAAAACGAATGGCAGGTAGATTGAAACGCACACACACACACACACACACACACACACACACACTCCTACCTTTAAATCCAAGACTACAGACAGTTTCACTTTTGTTAGGACTGGTATCGTGTGGACAGTTTATGGTTTCCAGTAACATAGCAACATTTGCTGTGTATAATAACAGCATCTAAAATGACATAATAAAAAAAGAATTATCTGCGATTAGAAGTGAACTGTTAAAACTACTCTGGTCAGTGCCAAAAATCAAGGGAGTTTATTATTTCAGTAGCTGCAGTGAAAACCCCTCTGGGTGCCTAGAACCCCCCCCCACCCCCCTTAAGCTTTCCACCCGTCCCCCTCACTGACACGGTAATGGGCTTTGTTAAATTCAAAGACAGTTACGTCAGAAATCTGTGGTCTCTCGTGGGTTTTCCAGGCCTACGAAGCACACAAATTATACCCAAAAACTGGCCTCAAAAATCAGTAAGCTATAGGGTTTGTGTTATTTTAGCCAAGCTTTACTGGAGTAAGAGAAACCTAGGGACCCTAAAACTCAGTAGTTTCTTTGCTGCTTTATTATTTTCTATTTTGGTGGGCTGATTCTGATATGTTAATACTGGTGGTTTTTTCCTCTTCTTTCTTCATTATTGCATTATTTTTATTATTTTTGTCTTATTTGGTTTCCTCTGATACCCCAGGACAATTTTGGCAGCTGTTAACTAACACTACGTTTCTGGTACCTTTATAAAACTCTGTTCTTTGGCTTTTACTTAGAATTGAGTGATTCATAAAATATCTAGAATTATCTTCCTTTTTTAGAATCTTCCATGAATATCCCTGAAAATTATAACGCTCTGTGTTATAAGTCGCAAATACCTGGTAGGCATTATGTCCACACAATTCCATACATCAGAGTGTGAAACAATAGTTGCATGGAGTTGTAGCTTTGGGCTGGGCCAGATAAGAACACTGCAGAGACTGAAACTACTAATGGCTACTAGAACTAACCTCTGCAATGATTTAATGAGGAAAAGCGATTTAATGAGGAAAAGCGCTTTAATGAGGAAAAACACTTGAATTCAGCACCACATCTGCACTTACAAGCTGTGAACTACTGTGGCCAAATTTTTTTTTTTAAGTTTGATTTACTTTTTTTTATTTTACAGTAAAATGCAAATATGGAAAATCACACAAAATCTGCACAGTTGAATGAGTTCTTTCAAGTTGAACATCCTTGTAAATAGCCACCCCAGGAAGCCTCCATGTTTCCCATTCCCATCACAACTCCTCCATCTCCATAAATAACCATTATCCTGACTTTTATAGCAATAAAGATACAAGGAAGTACTTGCTGTAAAAGTCAGGACAGTGGTTATTTGTGGTCAAATCTGTAAGCCGCATTTTCTTCACTGGAGTACTACGAAGAGTGATAGTAGCACTAACTCACTCACAGTGGTTTTTGGAAAAACAAAACATAATAAACAAACACACAGGATAACATGTTCAAGAGCCACAAGCTATAAAGCTCTCTACCAAGAGAAATGATTCCTATTTGACGCAGAGAGTCTCAGGTAGGGGGTCTGGAGGCCAACCTAACTGTAACACATGGATTTGATGAGATGTATTGCTAATAGCTCTTATCAGTCATATTTATGTGCTGGGAGCTGCAGGGAGTTAGACTCCAAAGTTTTTCATAATATTGTTTATACAGTAGGAAGATAATTATAAGTAGCAATTGGGAAACATACTTGTTAATAAATATGTGTTTATTTTAGACGACTTACACTTTGATATGACATTTTCCACTAGACCTTCACATTTTTTCCATACTTCTGATATTTAATGCTCATAATTTAATTCCCACAACCATTAGTACGGAGCTCCAAAGGTCAGAATCCAAGAGGGAAAAGGAGACTTTGCTGAATAAAGTTATTTACATAGTTAATCAGGAGCTAACCCCAGGAGAAATGCAAATCACCATGTTTCCAGAGAGGGAACAGTAGTACAGTCTTTGGCCAGCATTCACACCCTAGAGACAAACAAAAGCTTTGACTTTCTTCCCTTGAACTTCTTTTGTGGATGTGATCTTACTCGGTTTCAGTTTTCAAGTTTATAGAAATAATCTTCTGGGTGAACCAAGGTCAAAACAGCAACCTGGGGTTTAACTGCTGATCAAGCAAACAGGATGTCCAAATATTTCCCCGAAGCAATAAACCATCAGTTAATGGTGTCATTCCCACCCATAATGCCCTCTTAGACCAACAGGAAATGTACCTTCATTTGCTGTCCATGTGTAGTAGGAGCCATTTTAAACACTATATAAAAATGATCACATCAAGATTTCTAGCTCCATCCAAGGAAGGAAACTTTCGGCGAACTACAGGGTCAGTGTCTTCCCAAAGGCCTAACTCTCTTTTACTCAACTGTTACATGATCCAGGTGGCTCCTTTATTTTAAAATGACAATAGGAAGCACTAGAGAAGGATACTTGGCTAGAATTTAGAAGACCTTGATTCTAGTCCAATTTCTGCCTCTATGTGGTATTTTACAGCTCACTTTAAAATAATGAACAAAATTCTAAGAGGTTTGATTTATAACCTCCTCACTTGAAAAGGGCTTTATTGTAGGTTATAAGGGGTATATCATCAAAATAAACCACGGTGAGGATGGGGAAAGTGAAAAACAACAGCCAAAAGAGGGTCTGCGGGGATGGATAAAATCTTAGTGGGTTTGCACTAAGGAACATCTAAGAAATGCCCAACAATCCTTCAAGGGCTGACACTCCCACAGTGCTTCGCTAATGCCCTGGACAGTATCATTTACCTCACTAAGCTTTAGAGGACATTTTGTCAAAAGTTATCTTTGGTTCATGTTAGATCACAAAGTTGAAGCTTGTCTTTTCAGATCTCCACACCTTATAAAACCACTTAATTTGTACTCAGCTCTTGTTATGATGTTAAGTCTGGAATCATCTGATATTCCTGGACCAAATTCCCTCTTCCCCAGATCCCGGGTTTGTTTTGTTTTGTTTTTAAACTCCTTACCTAGCCTCAAACCCATAGTTAACTCTTGTGATGTTTTCTTCTCTAGCAATTCTGGAATTCATCACCCCTTTGTTTTTCTTTGATGCAAATTTCCACCTCAACAACATTTTTCCCCCTGTAATTAAGCTAGCAGGCATCCAAAGAGTGTTAAGAAAAGTCAAGAAACAGTGCTGAGTATACTGCCAATGTGAGAAATCCCTTCAGCCTTCTCCTATCACATTTTTATAGTGACTTTCTAAAATTACTGTGTATTTTTTAATGCCTAATATTGTTTCTTCCATCTGATAATCTACTCTAGTCACTCAGTTTATTAATTCAACATTTCATTCTCTATCATGTGTATGATTCCTTTGTGTTTTTCCATATTGTTTATGCCCTTAACGTCATCATCTCTCCATCACTCACAGCTCGAACCTCCTCTTTACAGAAGTTCAAGTTTCTGGCCTCAGCATCCTAGTTTTACCTATTTTCAAGTATCACAATATCTACTTCATTGATTCAGTATGTTACTGACTCTTCACACAAACTTTTCTTTTTTTCCTCCCCTTTTAAACATTTTCCATTATGAAATTTCCAAATGTACTGATACATATGTTATGATTAGAAAAAAAAGAAAAAATTATGTCTTCTCTTCTTTTGTTTGCTTTCCACTTAACCTAATCAAGCCCTAACATTTTTACAGTTTATTTCAAATACATTTTTAAAAAAGTAAATAATAGAGAAAAATTAGGCTCTCTCTGAATTTTTTCCCAATCCAATCCCCTCTTTCTCAATCTAGAGGTACCTCAATTTGGTACCAATTTCTCCATGCATGTTTTTATAACTTTATTTCATATGTATTTGTCTATGAAAAATACATCATGTGGACCGGAGAAAAATGGTCCCCTAAGATATCCATGTCCCAATCCTCAGAAACTATGAATATCTATCTTACATGGAAAGAGGGACTTAGCAGGTGTGATTATTGGTAAGGACTTAATAGATGTAATTAAGTTGAAGGACCTTGAAGTGGGAAGATTATTACAAATTATATGGGTTGGCCCAAAACAATAACATCCGTCTTTACAAGTGGAAGAGGAAAGCAGAAGACTGGATCAGAGAGGTAAGACATAAGAAGGACTCAATCTACTATTGCTGGCTTTGAAGGTGGAGCACGGGATTCAAGAGCCAAGGAAGGAAGTGGCATATACAAGTTGAGAACAACCCTCGGTTTACAGCCAACCAGCAAACAGCACCTCAGTCCTACAAACTCAAGAAACAGAACTCTAAATGAACAAGGAAACAGATTCTCCACTAAAGCCGCAAGAAAAAAGCCCAGCTTGCCAACACCTGCATTTTAGTCCAGTAAGACCTGTACTGAACTTCTGACTTTCACTATTAAAATAATTAGGTTGTGTTGTTTTAAGCCACTAAGCTTGCAGTAATTTGTGAAGATAGCACAGAAAATGAACACATATAGTACTGTTTTGTGTGCTAAAGCTATAAAAAAGTATGCATCCTTCTGCTTTCTTTTTTAACCACATTATTATGTTTTGGGGATTAACCCATGTTGATATATGTAGCTCTAGTTAACTCATTGTATGTTCTATGATGTTTTATAAATATTCTGCAACTTATTCATTATCTTTATTGACATTTAATTGTTTTTCTGAATTTTTTGACTATTAATATTCTTTTAGGTATTTTTTTCCCAGCTTTTTTGAGGCATGATTGACAAATAAAAATTATATATATTTATCTTGTACAGCATGACTTTTTTAGGTGTACAACATGATGATTTAATATACATATACACTGTGAAATGATTACCACAACCAAGGTAATTAATGCATCTGTCACCTCACATAGTTACTATTTTTATTTTTGTGGTGAGAACACTTAAGATCTATTCTCTTAGCTAATTTCAAGTATGTAGCACAGCATTATTAATTACAGTCATTATGCTGTATATTAGGTCCCCAGAACTTATTCATTCCCTACCTCCTGCCCCTGGTAACCACTACTGTTCTACTCTCTGGTTCTGTGAATTTGACTTTTTTAGATTACACATACAGTACACATGAGTGAGATCATACAGTACTTGTCTTTCTGCGTCTGGCTTATTCCACTTAGCAAAATAGCCTCTAGGTTCAACCATGTTGTCATAAATGACAGAATTTCCTTATTTTTTATGGCTGAATAATATATTTCACTGTATGTATATACCACATCTTCTTTATCCATTCATCCATCAATGGATACTTAGGTTGTTCCCATATCTTGGCTATTGTGAATAATGCTTCAGTGAACGTGGAGTGCAGGTGTCTCCTCCAGATACTGATTTTGTTTCCTTCATATGTATACCCAGAAGGGGGACTGCTGGATATGTCTGTTCTATTTTAATTTTTTGAGGAATCTCCATACTGTTCTCATTTTTTACTATGAATAATTTTGAAATGAACTTTTAAAATCTATTTGTCCTTGTTTTTTATGCATGATTTTCTCTTAATTCTATCGACAAGTAGAATATGAGTCACAAAGTATATGTGGATCAAGAACCTCACTGGTTATTACTACATTGCTCTCCAAAGTGACTGTACCAGTTTATACTCCTGCTGTTGGTGGAGGACAGCTCATGTTAGCCTCCCTCTTTGCTGACAACTGATTTTTATCAGACCTCTTAATTATTGACCATCTGATCAACATGAAAAGGAATCTCCTTGTGTTTTTAATTTGAAATACTCTGATTACTGGTGAGATTAAGTTAAGAAGACTTTTGGGTTCTTCTTCAGTGAATTTCTTGTTCACATGCTCATTTTTCTATTGGGTCATTTTCAAATTTCTTATTGATTTGTAGTTATTTATAAATTCTTGATATTAATTTATTACTATTTATAACTTCTAATTATACTGATTTTCTTTTTATTTTGTTAATGGTTATCTTTTATTGAAATTATGTCTTATATTTAAAATAGTAAAAGAGTTTAAAATCTGTAAAAATATTTATCAATCTTTTAAAAGTATGGTTTGTTTATTTTTTTCTGGTTTAAGTATTCCTAACCTGAGATCATAAATATTTTCTTTTAATTTTAAGTTTTTTTATGTTTTACACATACACGTGTTTAATCTATCTGGAAGTGAGTCTTGTATTGTGTTAAGTATACACGTTTTTTCCCAGATCAATGAACCTAGCACCACTTACTAAATAGTATATTTTCCCCCAACCAATTTTTAATGTGATATATCAAGTTTCCACATATGTGGTTGGATCTTCTTCTGCACCCTTATTCTGCTTCACTGGTTTATTTGTTTTTACTCATGTGCAAATATCAAAAAATTTTAATTACCATAGTGTTAAAATATCTTGATGTCTACTGTGTGCTACAATTTTGTTATTCTTTTTCAAAATTGTCTTTGCTAATTTTGGTCCTTTGGGGGTTTATTATGAATACTAGGAACTGCCTGTCAAGTTCCATAATAAATCTGTTGGAATTTTAATTGCAATGGTAGTTAATTTATTAGCTAATTTGGAGAAAAGCCAAACTTTCATTACATTGTTGAGTCTTCCCATCCATGAACATGGTACATTTTGTCATTTATTTATTTATTTATTTTGGTACATTTATTCCTCGATACATTACGCATCTATTTTCTCACTGTTTATTGCAGGTGTATAAAAATGCTAATTGGGGCTTCCCTGGTGGCACAGTGGTTGAGTCTGCCTGCCGATGCAGGGGACACGGGTTCGTGCCTCGGTCTGGGAAGAACCCACATGCCGCGGAGCGGCTGGGCCCGTGAGCCATGGCCATTGGACCTGCGCTTCCGGGGCCTGTGCTCCGCAACAGGAGAGGCCACGGCAGTGAGAGGCCCGCGTACCGCAAAAAAACAAACAAACAAACAAAAATGCTAATTATTTCTTTTTGTTGAGCATTCATCTGGCAACCCTCTTGAATTTTTCTGAATTCCAACAGTGTATTAAGTTTCTGGATTTCTTCTAGTAGACAATCATATTTAATAAAAGCTATCATAATCCTTATGCCTTTTTCTTTTCAAATGTTATTACTTTGTCTTAGACCATTAATTCAATTTTGAACAGAAGGAGTGCTAACAGGGATCCTTGTTATGTTCCTGAGTTGAAATTAACAAGTTTTCCTTTGCTGTGTAGTTCTTAATATATGTTTTTCTTTCGTTTCCACTGTCCATGGAAAAGGTACATAAGTCACAGATAACTATTTCCTTAAAATGTGGTAAAATTTGCCTGCAAAACTGTCTGAGCCAAGTTTTATTTAGGAGAAGGGTGGTGGTGGTGGTGAATATTTTCATTTGCTGATTTAATTTCCCAATTTAATATTAATTTGTGTCTGTATTTTGTAATGAGTCCAGTTGTGAATCTTATGTGGTTTTTTTCCAAATATTATTCACACCATCCAAGCTTTAAATTATATGGGCATCATCTTGTTCATTGTGCTCTCCTATGTGTTTTTTTTTTTAATATTTCTAATTCATCTTCAATAAATCTATTGCATGCTGCAAGTATAGGCATTATATTCTTGGGGCATTTACCCCTCACCCTTTCAAGTCTTATTCATTGCTCTAAATCAGCATTTCATTTGGATTTCTCTCCTGAGCCTCTGAGCAGTGTTTTCAATGTATCACAAATACATTCAACCTGACTAGGTTTCCATTACCTAAACACAGCATCTCTAACATTAAACTCATTACCACCACCACCACCCCAAGAGCACCTACTCCTCAGCCAGGTCATTAAACATAGTAAGACCGTACTTGTAGTTGTTCACACTCAATATTTAACTTCTTCAACTCACTACTTAACTTCTTCTCTCTCCAAAATTGCAGAATCATCACAGTGTCTCTCACGTTTGTCTGTTCCTTTCCATTCCCATTCCACAACCCCCAAAACAGACATCTTAGCACCTCATTTCTGAACTACTCTGGTAGCCTTCGACCTTACAATACTACTTCCATACAGTCCCCTTTTCTAATACATCCTGCTCATCATCACCACATTAATCTTGTATATGTTTGTAAATATACATTTTTAGAGTCGTATAGTATTTTATGGTTTACAGAGCACGTGTGAAATAGATAGAAAAGGCACTACTGGCTCCATCTTTTTCAAACGCAGAACTGAAGATTCACATTCCTATTACCTAAGACAATTACAAACCCAACCAAGGTTTAAGTGAAATAAGTCAGAAAGAAAAAGGCAAATATCACATGATATCACTTATATGTGGAATCTAAAAAAAAAAAATGACACAAATGAACTTACTTACAAAACAGAAACAGACTCACAGATATAGAAAACAAACATGGTTACCAAAGGGGAAGGGGGGGCAGGGATAAATTAGGAATTTGGGATTAACAGATACACAGTACTATATATCAAATAGACAAACAACAAGGACCTACTGTATAGCACAGGGAACTATATTCAATATATTGTAGTAACCTACAATGGAAAAGAATCCAGAAAAGAATATATATATATATATATATATATATATAAAACCATTTTGCTGTACACCTAAAACTAACACAACATTGTAAACCAACCATACTTCAATAAAATTAAAAACAAACAAACAAACAAACCAAGGTTGAATTTCTTTCCCTCACAATTCAGAATTCCAACCCCATATATGAAATTCTAAGTTCTTTTATGGAAGGAGCTATGATTTTTGTTATTGTCTCACATAATCTCTAACCCTGTGCTTTGATGTAAAATGAGCTCTGATTAAAAAAACGCTGAGCTATTACTGACAGAGAAATATAGCAGTGATTATTCTTGATTTGGGAAGAATGCTTAGGTGCTTCTGTTGTATTATCTCACTGAGAAGGAAATCACGTCCTGAACAAACTATTCTTCTACCTATTAGTCATGAAAAATATGTGTCCACTTAAAAAGTTAACATAGGGTTAACTTGGGAGAAACTTTAGCACCAGTGATTTTAATAGAGAGATAAACCAAAAATAAAGAGATTCAATCTTGTCTACTCCTACTGTTCAATTATGAAAAGAGAGGAAAGAAAAATAATGGAAACACCTACTCCTAGTGAATTTACCCTCACCCCCAACACACACGTATACTTAATTGGTTCCATGATTTATATGGTGTGCTTTATGCTCCTTTTCTACCCACTCACAATATTACAAATATTAATCATTTTTCCATGGTCAGTTATAGGGATTATAGCCTAGTACTGTGTATGATCATAAGAAATATGACATCAAATAGAAACGTGTTCTGCTTTTTGTTTCCCCCACCCCTCACCCCCAGCTGTTCATAGATCATATTTTGATCTCTGAGAGAAAGGAATACGAGTATCTCAGTAAAGAGCTATGCTAGAAAAGCAAACAACAAACAAAATCAAAAGATAAAAATCCTTTTGGGGAAGATCAAATCACATAAAAAGCTCCCAGAGAATGAATATTTTTCATGCATGGACCCTGGGTTCAAGACATCAGAGGGTAATGTCCATACTCAGTTAACTGAGATCAAGGAAGCAACAGCTGAGAACCTACTGAGGTGGGCCAAAGGGCCAATTGTTGGCAACTCTCCATATGGGTCACATTGTGGTCCTGAGGTCAAAGACACTGAACAAAACTGAGCTACTCTAAGTTCAAACACCTGTACCAGCCTTTCTTTAAACGTGATCCAAGAGGGTGCCTCTGCTCTCCAAATGAACTCTGGTAGGAGAATGAATCAGACAAAGGCCACAGATGAATGAAGCTGCAAAGCAAGCAGGTGTGCGCTATTTAAAGAAGTAGCTTATGTTGTTTTGTACATAGTCAATGAAAAAATTCCTACACTTTTCCTCAGTGTATGAGCCAGACGTGTAAATTATATTCCTTTTTCTTCAGTAGAATCTGAAATTCAGAACCGTCTCAGATGTGACTATATAGACCAACATCTTACGTGTTAGCAGTTCAGGGAAGTATATATGGAACACCCTGTATCAGTCAGGATAAACTAGGTTAATCTGCAATAATGAGTAATCCCAACACTCAGTGGGTGAATACAATGAAACTGTGTTTTTTGCTCATCCTACATATTGTATAGAGAAATGATTAGCAGGGAAATTTGCATATCAAAGTTAAACAGAGACATAGGTTGAAGGACGCTCCATCTTAACATGTACTTGTAGGACCACCCAGGCAGGGGAAGGAAATACGGCACACCACGCCCCAGCTCTCAAAGCTTATCCCTGCAAGTGACACATATCACATGCATTCCTATTTCATGGCTTAAACTCAGAAGGAGCAAGGATGTGTGATCCTATCATGGGCCAAGAAATGAGAAGAACTGGAATAAACGTGAACAGCCTTAATGACCTCATTCCACTTCATAAAAATTGTCTAAGTCATATCCTTCACTATTATCCTCACCCAAAATATAAATACTATGTATAGAATCCAGTCTAGAGAGGAAAGACAAAAAGGAAGATGGTGTGAGTCCCACATACCACAAAAGTATCTCCTAGAGCAATTCAGGAAATTAGAAACATGTATGGCATCCAATTCTATTTTATTAAGTCTTTTGTTCGGATTTTGTTTCTTCCTTCTTTTCCAATCAATCAACAAACCTCTTCCTAGTCTATACTCTTGATATTTTCTTTCTCAGATTTTTTTTTAATATTTCACTTTCCATCTCCTACTGTTACCTTATGAATCTTTTGGAACAAAGTGATATATTCAGTAAATTCCCTTGTGATATTTTCAAAGATTTAAACGCCTTAATGACATTAATTCATTAATTTTTTTCCACTCAAAATCATTCCAGAGCTTATCAGTGTTGAGCCTTGACTATATTAGGGCAAAGAAAATAAAGATTTGATCCCTGCCTTTGTAGAATTACAACTCCTCCTAGTGAAATAGCATATAAACAATGAACTACCAGAAGAAAAAAATAATAAGGGAAAACATCCAAAAAAATAGTTTCAAGTCCCTATTACTAAAATTATCTACTGGCATAGTCTTCAACCCCCATTGATCATATATGAACAGAAACAATTTTGCAAGAGGTGACAAAAGGAGCTCTTCTGAAGCTCCTTGCCTACATTTGGCTAATGAAGAGTGTAAAAGAGTTTAGTTATGTCAGCAAATGCAGAGTGAAGAATTTAAGAAGTGGGGAAATAAGTACTTTGCTCAGAGGCAGAAAAAAATGATTTTTTTCCAATTATCTACATAGAAACAAAAGTGAGTTGAGTTTTTTGGTCTGCCTGTTTTTTACCTAGTTATCACAGATAATTACTGAAACTAAGGAATCAAGCTAAATACACTAAATCAATCAAAACTGTCCTGCCCCACCCTTTTGTGCATGTACCAAAACACCTGGACCATGGCTTTCTTTTTTGTTCCTAATACACCTACAAGTTGTTGCCTTCAGTCCTTACCTGTATCAAGTTACAAAACTGTGTGTGTGTGTTTCTGTGTGTGTGTGTGTGTGTGTGTGTGTGTGTGTGTGTGTGATTTTTTGAAATTCCTCCTCCACCCTCCAGAGTCCCCTGCAGTGAGTGGCTGCCTAGGCTGTTATTATTGCTTTACTAAAGGCTCAGAGAACCGTGTGATTTGGCTGCTTCCAGAAAGATGAATTTGCTGCAAAAACAACTTTTTCTTTTTATTCTGACAGGGTAAGAGAGACTGTCTGAGTAGCCGAGGGAATTGTCTACTATACCTCTCTGGCATTTGTCAGTGACGAGGAAAAACCTGAAGCTTCAATTCCACAAAATTTTCAAGCAAAGAACCCTTGGGTGAAGAGGATACTAGCTCACGTTAGTGCATACGGTCACAATCACACTTTGAGAATTAGTTCAATTCTTCAGAGCATGCTTTCATGGAACAAGAAGTAAGAAATCACAAGGTCCAAGTTATGGAATTAGAAACAGACGTTTCTAATTGGGATGTAAGAGAAAATGCAAATAGGAATTCCCTGGCGGTCCAGTGGTTAGACCTCCATGCTTTCACTGCCGAGGGCCCGGGTTCGATCCAGGGTTGGGGAACTAAGATCCCACAAGCCACGCAGTGTGGCCAAAAAAAAGAAAAAAAGAGAAAATACAAACTACAAGAGGCCAGTCAGCTAGGCCCTCCAGTTCCAAGGTCCATTCTATCATTCTGCTTTTCTACTGAGAATATTAACAGAGGTCATTAGATTACAATAGCCTCTGAGCTTCCATAGTTTATAGTGGTGTGCATCCACCATCTGCCACGGTAGTGGATAAAAGTAACACTACATTGCAAAGAAACCCAAATCAACGTGTTTCCATTAAGATCCAAAACGAAATCTGGGATATATTAGATTAGTGAATATCTCTTTTTGTTCTTTTAAAACTGGGAGGTACTATTTCTTTTGGAAGAAAAAATATTGTTACTAAAAAATAGAGATATTTCCATGCTGCTTCTTTCTACGTTATTCTATTCCATTCCAAATAGGTAATATTTCCATGATCACCATCATTCTTATAGGTACATTTAAGACTGTTCAAAATGTCATGGCAGCAGAGAAGGCACTGGGTTAACAAGCTGGCCTGCAAGAACCACTGCCCCCTGGGAGCTTAGTCTGACATCAAGTCCCAGGTGTGAAGAAAACTAGGAAGGGTAAAGCCTAGTGTTTAAGTAGTGATGGAGCTCCTTGAGCTTATCAGCTTCATTTGTCTGCTTCCAGACACAACCATCCCTGGGCACTGCCTTTGCACCTAACCTGTGAAATGTTTCAGTTATTAAGTACACGCCAGCTTATGTTCAGGTCATTCATCCTCATTTTCTGCAACTTTTAAAAAATCCTCCTCTGGAAATAGAAGTGGAAGTGAGGAGAAAAGGTTTACTTGTATCTGTAAACTAGCTATAATAGAACTGCCCATCCTTTGAACTGTCCTTCATTAAAAAAAAAAAAAAAAAAAAAGTAGAAGAGCAAAAGGCTCATCTTTAAAACAGCTTTCGCTCCATGTTCTCTCACCATTTCACACCTGATCTGAAAAGCCTTTTTACAAATCATTTCACTGATCCTGGCTTTTTGACAACACAAGATCAAAGTCTCTCCAGCTTTGGATTAGCTTCTCCGCATAAATAAGTACAGCACTGGTACACTTTGGGGCTATATGAAGAACCTTTGGTTTAAGCAGTAAAACTGACTTATTTTTACAGAAGCTGACTTGGAATATTACAATAGAAAAAAAAAACAAAACAGCCAAGGATTTTGTGATATTTATGCTTAAAGACTGTACCAGCAGGACAACATTTATGAGGCTTTTCCAAGTGAAGCCCACCAATCATCAGTAAAGGCTCGGCTCAGCCTAACAGTCTGTATTTCTCATAACTTACGGGATACCTGTTGGGCTTGGAGTGTTGTCCGAGGGTTGGAAATGTGACATAAATCTTTGCTGGTCCTTTTAAATGAGACTGCAGTTGTCTCGAGGGAGAATGGCACTGGGTCAGTTCCATGCAGGAACCTCAGGGAATAATGGAATAGAGAATATAGGTCATAGTTATCCTTCTTCTAAGCCTGATTCTTCTTTACAGGGGTACAAATATTTCCTTTCTAATTGCTAAGTCTGATTTTAGCTTTAACCAGATTTTAAGTGAAACGGAAGTCAATAGCGTTGCAGGTCTTTCTTCTTTCCCTTCCTTCTCTCTGTCATACAAATCTCCATTGCCCTGTGTCTCTGCAGCTCATGTACATAAAATTCATATTACATCATCTTACACGTGGTATTTCCTAGTTGTTGTTTTAATGTATTATTTTCCCCACAAAAGAGTATATCTTCTGAATATCTGAGTCATATTTATAATCTATGCATCTATTATTTTCCAAAATTCCTGCCAATAATAAGTACATCATAAATAATCAGAATCATTGACTATATATGTGAATAATGTTAGATTCTTAAAATAGTTCATTGACATTCCTTAAAAAAAAAAACCATGAGAATTTAAAAGAAAAATTAGTTATAATATTAAGCAACAAATATATGAGAGTTTTTTGGTCTCTTTTCAAATATTTTAACAATAAATAAAAACATATTTTAAAAATATGGCTCTTCTGGTGTATTTCATTGGGCAGGATGCCTAGAGTGAGGGCAAAGCATCAAAGGAATATTCCTAAGACAAAAGTATCCGAAGTGTGAGAGGAACTTGAAAAAGCTTGCCATATGATGATTTTTTTTTTTTTTTTTAATTGCCACAGTATGTTGTCTATGGCATGTTTTAAAGAGGAAAAGAGGAGTGGGGCTTTCCAGAGAGCCAAATTCCATTAACCCAAACAATTTCTGAATCAATTGTCATACCTACATTGAACATAAATGAGGTCTCATGCGCAAACTTTAACCTGGATTATCAAGGGGATTTCAGTGTGAGGGTGGAGAGTGTGGTTCAGGGTTCATACCCCAGGGAAAAGTGCAGAGAAAAGAGTGTATTCTCCTTTAAACTTGCGAATAAGCATTTTCCCCAAATAAGTGGGGCTTCCTCAAATGTGGGCTAGGTGTCTCCAGCAGTACCTAGAGGCACCTCCCTAGATAACAGGTCACCTTTTGCTACTAACCAAATAAATATGGGGAAAAAGGAGTCAGCATAAATCCTTCCTAAACCGCTGCTCCCATACTTATATATTTGTCATTACAATATAAAGCATTCTTATTGCTCAGAAGGTTCTGAACCGAACTTAGCTACAAACACAAACACAGATGCATGCACACACACGTCCATACACAAAATAACGGAAAAATTCTCCCATATTGTCTCTACTCCCCCAAATCTTTGATAAACAAATCCTAGTGGTGCCAATGATTCTGGAATATAAATATCATTAAGTCACTTTGCTGTCATAGGGGTTCAAGAGTGGAAACATGATGGAGGGACAAGAGGTTTTAAAAATTTTAATGGCCTCTAAGTTATCTGTTTATTTCAAGAAGTGTTCCAAATGGGAAAAAGAAAGATCTTTAGCTGAAATTATGTTTCCAAAGTATTCTTCCGTACAGAATGAAACAAATTATGAATTTAATTTTAAAAGCTGCTGTGCATACATGTGTGTGCACATAACCTTCATATATGCAACAGGCCTGTAGCAACATATATACACACACACATGTTTTACATATATGTGTGTATATATAGATAGATATAGATATGTTCCTTGGAAGTCAGTATAGTATCTATCATCATTTTCACCACATTATGCTCAAACAAGTGATCTGTACATAGTAGAGGTTCAATGACTTTTTCTTTTTAATGTACCTGAGCTGCAACCAGAGTGGGTAGATGTACCCACATACATACAGTTATTGATATCATTATAAAAGTGATAATTAATATGTCCTCAGAGATCTTTCAGTTTCCAAAGTATATGCCAAAATGAATGGGCTCTGAGAATACTGGGGAACTGAGGGTCAGAAAAGCTCCAGTTTCCATCTCCTGTCATAGCCCCAAATGCTATTATTATTTACTGAAGGCCAATGATTTGCTTGGCAATGCACAGCTCACAGGGGAAAGCTCTGTCTCTGCCCAGTGGGGTTTGAGGAACAAGGCTTATAAGACATAAAAGACAAGTAAGAACTGGCAAGAGTAAGAAGCAATCTAAGCTTGTGGCTTAAAATGCCATTAAAATAATCATTAAAACCAGGCGCCTAACACGCTCCATGATCTAGGCCAAAAACAGAGGAAAATGTAAGATTTTTCACTCTGTAACCACAGGCTCCTTTTGTAATTGGTAAGCATCAGGGAAGAGAGTGATAAAATCCTTCCTAGATATTCTAGGAGACAGTTGTGAGTTGTCGTTGTGAACGCTGTTATTACGTATCATACGCCCACAGCTTCATGGCTTTTGTTGGGATATATACAAGAGTGATACATGACTGGGATAGTTTCAACAGGAAAAAAAGAATATTCTCCATGTTACCTAGGATATAACTTGTAAAAAACGAATATCTTCTCTATAAACATTGAAGCCCAGGCTGATATCTGTAGTGTGCCATGTAAGGGCCATAGATAACGTGATTACAAAGAAAGGCATATCCTTCAAACGCTAATTCCCCAAATAAGGAAAGCATGGAAAGTTTCCTGTGAAAAGACGTTAGGATGTGTGGTAGGCAGAATGACATCTCCCACAACGTCCATGGCTTGTTCCCAAGAAACTGGGCAAATGCTACCTAATTGGGCAAAAGGGTCTTTGCAGACATGATTAAGAATCTGGATCTGGGAAGATTATCTGCAATCACAATGACCCTGATAACTGGGAGGCAGGAGGGTCAGGGTCAGAATGGGAGATGTGATGGTGACGGAAGCAGACACTGCAGTGATGGGGTCACCGGCAAGGAGTGCAGGAGGCCTCTAACAGCTGGGAAAGACCGGGAAAGGAATTCTCCCTAGAGCCTTCAGAAGGAATGCAGTCCTTCTGAAACCTTGACTTTAGGACTTCTGACTTCCAGATAACTAGGAAATATACTAAGCCACTAAGGTTATGCTAATTTTTCATAGCAGCAATAGGAAACTAATATAAGGGAAATAAAAGAAAAAAAATCATTCTTTCAAAATAGTCTTGGTGATGGGCATTTCCAAGATTTCTCTGCATATTCTGACCCCTTCAGAAAGCATCCAGAGACACTTTCATAGCAAATGGGCCTTGCACATTTTCCAAAGACATATCAGCATGTGGGTATAAGGTATATTAACAGTATCTCTATGTTTAAGACACCACCTACAGAATTTCTGGAGAAGTAGAACTTCCCTCTCCCAAATAGCTCTGTACTAGTTCAGAACGCTCCAGGAAGTGTACTACATATGACAGAAGTTTAACACTCGAAAAACTAGTCATTCAAGTTTGCCATATTAACAGAATAAAGTAGAAACGCCATACAATCACAATGGATGCAGAAAATAGAACTGACAAAAATTTCTATCTATTCATGATGTAAAACAAGCAAAAACCTAATATATGGATTTACCTAGAATAGCAATTCAATGGGAGAAAGGATAGTCTTTTACACAAATGGTGTTGGAACAAGTGCTTACTCATATGAAAAGGTTAAACCTTAATCCTTAACCTTCCATCATGTAAATATTAACTTGAAATGTATCACAGAGCTAAACATGAAAATTCAAAATATAAAACCTCCAGAAGGAAACACAGAAGAAGTCTTTAAAACTTTGGAATCTGTTAGGCTTTCTTAGTTTAGTCACAAAGACCACAATTCTTTGAAAGATACTAATAAGAGAATGAAATAGCAAACAGCCTGGAAAAAATATTTGCAAAATATATATCTGACATAGGAATTGTATGTGGAATAGGAGTAACCCATGAAACTTGATAATAGATCACATTATTCTATAAAAATAGGCAAACACTACCAGACACTTCACAAACGAAGATATACAAGTAGCCAACACATAAAAATAGGCTGAGCATCATTATTTATCAAGGCAGTGAAAGTTAAAACTATAAATAGATATCACTACATACTGGAATGGCTAAAATTAAAAAGAATCTCAATACCAAGAGTTGGCAAGTATTGGAATAATTTCTCTCACACACTGCTGGTGGGAACTCAAAATGGTACAACTGCTTGGAAAATAGCTTGTCGGTTACTAATAAGCTAAACATACATTTCCCATAGGACATGGCCATCCACTACTAGGCACTCAGCCTAAATAAGGGTAAACGTGTATCTACAAAAAGACTTGTACATGAATGTTCATAGTTTTATTTGTCATAGTCCCCTATTAGAAGTCCATCAATGGGTGACAGGATGAACAAACTGCTGTTATTTCCATGCAAAGAAATACTAATCAGCAATCAAAAGGAACAGACTAAAAGCTCATGATGATGTGGGTGACTCTCAAAAACATCTGAATGGTAAAAGCTTTCCACAAAAAAGTACACAGCTCTGAGATTTTAATTACATGAAACTCCGGAAAAGACAAATCTAATCCATGTCTGACTGTGGTCAGAGATTAGGGACGAACTGTCTGGAAAGGGACTTAATCTTTGAGGGTAATAGAATTGTTCTGTATCTTGGTTGTGGAAGTGATTAGAAAGACAAATTTCTCAAAACTTATCAAAGAGTACACTCAAAAATGGCTTCATTTTATGTAACTTTCACATCAATAAGACTGATGATTTTTTTTCTCTTCCCAAAACCAAAATACATAAACATCTACCAACTCTACACATCTTCATACTCAACCTTTGTTTTTATATCAGATCTGTGCTCTAACCCTTTCTTTTCTTGGGCAAGTTCCTTCCCATGCAGTGTTTAAACAATTCAAGCAAATAGAACCCTGAATGAAAGGGCACTTCATAAATCCTAGCAGTGTGTTCGGCCACTTAAGAGTTGTCAGATATTATATGATTCTGCTCTCATTGGGGCCTCTGTTGCAGGCATTCAACTCTGCAGAATAAGGACTAAGAACTGGTGACAAAAGGTAGGTATTTAAGGAATGACAGAAACAGGAAGAAACAAATGTCTGGGGAAAGTCATTAACCGTCCTTGCAGTGATGAGTGACTTCCAGAGACCAATATGTTGCTACATCAAAGTGTCCCTGTATGCTTCTGAAGAAGGTTATTTCTGTCTGTTCAAAGATGTTATGAAATGTTACCCTCGGTGATAACAGTTACTGCTCCTACACCCCCTCAAGGGTATAGAATTACAACACAAGGGGATAACAATTAAATATTATTAGAGCCTGTGGCTTCCATGTTTAGAATGCATATCTTAGCATGTTAAAAGGACTGAAAGTGGATGGCACTGCTGAAAAATTCACCATGAAGTGACAACCAAAGCCTTGAAAAAATAAATGGCCATTCCATCAGGATGCTTAAAGTCAAGCCCAGTCAGAACACTGCACTATCTTGAAACTATGTTGACTTTCCAGAGCTTCACTAATTTTTAGAAAAATTTCTCTGACTTATCTCAATTTAGATCAAACAGAGTTGGAGTTGAAACAGCAGGCAAATAGCAGGTCAATAAAATTAATCTTTTCTCCAGTTAATGTATACTTTCAAAATTATTTGTATAAACTAAGGAAAGTCATGCGGATATTCCAAAACTGATGGAATATAAAAAAAGTCACTCCTATCTTTGCTTGAAATGCTATTTCGTGTGTACAGCTCATTTACTGTTTTCATTTTGGGGTCATGTCATAAAATGATGTTCTCTGAGTGGCAAAAGAAAACATTAGGCAAATAGAGAAAAAATCTGAAATTAAAGGTTTTCCAGGAAAATGTCAAAGAGGACAGTAAGTATATGGGTAACGGAAAGATAACTATACGAGGGTCTCCGGGGAGAGAAACTTCTAAGAAGCATCAAAACATGTTATCATGATTTCTGCTGGTAACTTGAGCCAACTTCAAAACTTTCCTTGGTGGATTACGACAAAAGGACCCATTATCAGAAAGAAGTAGTTAATTAAAGTGAATTATTAGGATGCTCAACCTGCCTTAAATGGAGTACAGCTGCTGAGTCACACTGTAAAAATGAAATTGGACTACTCATACACTTAACAATTTTTGTTTGAATTAGATATGTGATTTTTAAATCTGGAACAGAGTGACACCAGGAAGCACTGTTTAGCAGACATCATATTTATATGACCTTTTCTTGATGAATTTTAATCATTCTATATGCTTTTCTGGACATATAAAACATTTTAACTCTGTTTTCTTGGAGTGTTATTTCTTCTGTCATAAAACAACCATTGTCCCCAGATGTATGTTTTAATTGTATTGGTAGTGCCTGCAGTACTTGGAATCTCACTATTTAATGCCACTGCTTCATAAAGGGGAATTTAGACTGAAGGTCACTATATAATAAAATCATTTTCTTAGTCATTCCTGAAAGGAACTTGAAAGGAACAGGTGCGCAATCTGGGCGGAAGGCTGAGCTGATAGTGTGAAAGGACTTTTCTTTACTTTTGTTCTTTCTTTTTTTTTCTTTTCTCCCTCAGTAGGTTATAAAAAATACATATAATGAGAAGGTAGTTTGATGCAAACAGATGCATCTTACTCTAGGAAAAACACAAACATCAACAGTGAAGAAACAGTGGCATAGACAACTGATAGAAAGAAGCGCTGCACAATTTTTTTCCCTTCGCCTTTGGTGTGCACGCATCTGGGGACTTGATAAGCTGTCATAAGGTTAAGGAAGTAAACAGATGTCGGCTGTGGATAACAATCTCTGGTGAACTTTCAGAGCCTGGTGATGATTTGCCCAATGGCTCTCTCCTTATCGGAATGCCATTAAAAACTCTCACCTGGGTAAGTGCTCCAGTCTGCCCAAGCAACTTTCATCTGGCATCAATCACGCCCATAAAACAAGCCCATGAGTAATTTAACAGCCCAGGTGTCTACAATTTCCAACTTCCACAGCACCTGACAGCATGTAACCACCTTCAGATCAAGATTTCCCTATCTCCATTTAAGGACAGTGAAGAGAGCTCTAAGAGTTGTAGCACAGTCCCAGACATGCTTATGGTTGAATGAAACACTCTTACTCATTTCCCAGAAAGTCAGTAAATACTGTGAGTGATCAAAGTGGAATGACATACTCGAGGACTGTAAAAGCAACTGGACTAACATCAGCGACGCAGCTTGTACGACCGGCAAATGCCTGATCTTGAAAAAGATCGTCTTGACTTGCGAATGTGTTCCTCATTCAATGGCTAGGAGAGTGTGCCGGTGGTACCCAGATCTGTAAGCCTCAGATGCCTAAGCGCTTTTACATTGTTAAAGATAAGGTAGCAGTTATGATCAAAAGCATTCTCGTCAAGTCTATATTTTTTCCAGGGTTTTGAAACATACCAATAATGCAGAGAAGTTAAATTTTATACTGTTTCTAAAGTTAGATAAGAAGAACTAGATAGAGGTGATGGTTGCACAACACTGCGAATGTACTAAATGCCACTGAATTGTATACTTTAAAAAGGTTAATTTTATGTCATATGAATTCTACCTCAAGAAAATTTAGTTTTAAAATTTTGGGGGGAAAAGTAGCTGAGGAATTAAGCCCAAAACATTGGGAAAATAATTTTTGATTAATTCATTCTGCAAATATTTTTTGCACACTTAGTAAAGGCCAGGTACTTTGATATGGGGCTTAGAAAATTAAGGTACTTGTTTTCCCATATCCTTAAATCCTCAAAGGGTTTACAACCAAGATTTTTTTTTTTCTATTCTTATTTTCCCTAATCAAATATTCTGGGAAAGAGTTTTTTTTTTTTTTTTTTTTCTGTCTTATCACACGAAGCTTCCCGGGTTAGCCAACCTGGATTCAGTCTTGGCTTGGCCCCTTTCTAACTGTGCAATTCTGAGCAAGCTGTTTAACCTAAGCCTCACTTTTTTTCATGTGAAAATGAGGCTAATAAAGGCACTGACCTTATAAGGATATTTTGGAATTTCATTAGATAATGCAGGTAAAGCTTTTATCATAGTACTAGTATTAGAATTAAATTGATATCAGACTTAATTATTGATATTATTATGATGTGACTTTCTATCATCCCTAACGTCAATATGGCATTTTAAAATATATTCGAGATTCCTTAATTTCTTACCACATTCCCATGATTGTACAATATATTTTAATGATAATAAAATCAGCAGCTCTGAAACAAATTAGTTTTTAAAAGTTTATAAATTTGGACCACAGAACTATAGATTCAACTGACTAGTTTTAAGCTAATTCTTTCCTTTGCCTTCAAGTCTTCCCACCCTAAAAGCTTACCTAGTAAACCCTGGTCAATCTCTAGTTACCTGAGAAAATTCTGTTACCTCATAAGTTAGGCTCAACATCATATGAAACAGACTTCAAGCTAATGAAAGTTTTTCAGAAGGATACGGTTAAAATAAATAGGATACGGTTAAAATAAATATATCTTTAGCTGCAGTTTATTTTTCTTTCTCTTCGCTTTTAAAAAAATCAATATTACTGAGGTGTAATTTACATGTAATAAAATGTCCCATTTTAAGTGTACAGCTGGTGAGTTTTAACCAACATATACGTCTATGTAACCACCACTCCGAACAAGATATCAAACATTTCCATCCCTCCCCTCCCCAAATTACCTTTGTGCCCTTTGTAATCGACCCTGTCCCATCCCTGGCCCCAAACAACTACTTATCTGCTTTCTGACATTTATTTCAGTATAGTTTGTTCTATAACAAAGTGTTTGCAGACTATGGCTCCCAGGACAAATCTAGCCCACTACTCTTTGTAACACCGACAAGCTGAAAATGTTTTTCCCTCCCTGTAAAATGGTTGGAACAGGCAAAAACAGAAACAATATTTCATTATAAATGAAATGTTTATGAAATTAAAATTTCAGTGTCCAAAAATAAAGTTTTATTGTCATTCAGGCATGCTCATTTGTTCACATACTGTCTATGGCTGCTTTTGTGCCCAAATGGTAGAATTAAGTAACTGTAGCTGGGACTAAAATATTTACTATTTGGTCCTTTACAGAGGATGGAATCATACAGTATGCAGTTTGCTGAATCTGGCTTCTTTGGCTCAGTGTAACTTCTGAAATCCATCCATGTTGCTGCATGTAACAATAACTCAGCCTTTTCGTTGCTGAGTAGTATTCCACTGTTTGAATACACCACCACTGGTTTACTCATTCACATGCTGATATACATTTGGGCTGTTTCTAAGTGGGGGCTGTTCTAAATCAAGCTGTTATAAACATTCTTATACAAAACTTCTTGTTAATATGCTTTCATTTCTCTTGGGAATGCACCTAGGTATGGATTTGCTAGCTCACATGATAAGAGTATGATTATAAGAAACTACTGTGAATAAGAATTCCACTTGTTCCACACCTTTTGCCAATAACGGCAACATCTAAAATTTTGTATTCTTAGAGGTTAAAATGGCAAGCATTTCTAAGCAAAAGTATATAATTTAACTTGGGTTAACTTCTTGGGTTATTTGTATTGTGCAAACTATTAATTATGCTTGCATGTCTACCTCTCATCTCATTTTCACATAATGATACTGTCTTTGGATTTCTACTTAACAACTGTATGCCTCCTATAGATGACTGAAACACCTATATTTTTCAATTCGGGTGATGATAAAATTGATTAGGGTCAGTCTGCTTTTCCTGTAAAGAGCCAGATAATGTAGCTTTTCCTCCTCTCCTCTCCTTCTCCTTTTTTTTTACAACCCTTTAAAAATGTAAAAATCATTCTAAACCAATGGGCTATACAAAAATAGACCATGGGCCAGATTTGAACCACAAGCTATAGTTTACCAATCTTTGACACAAAACATGTTTTTCATAATTTAACAGTGCTTGGAGTTTTCTATATTGTTTCCTTAAAAATATTTATTAGAGGCAAGTCAATCTGACATAGTAAGGAACAGGTACCTTTCAAGGAAAGTATTCTAAGACACAGAAAACACTTTCTTAGGTGGGTGACAACCAGTGTTATGCTGGAGTCAGCTTCTATCAGCTTGAAGAGCTGATTATTAAACATTCATGAATTTTGTCAGATGAGTGTTAAGCCATTGGTAGCTTGACATCGGCCATGGTGGGAGTATTTACACCATCAAAATCCTAACTGTTGTTTTCTTTGTACAGAGCAGATTTACCTGCACACCACTGGCAGCAACCCTTCTGAATACTAGTGCTTATGCAATCTGCATGCACAGACTTGACTGTACATGAACTAGTGTAAAAAATAAATCCACCAATCACATTCCCCAGATACTCTGGGAGACAACTTGCACGCTTCTTTCCCATGATAATGTGCAAAATGCATATTTTTCTTGCACTTGTAACCTAACTCAAAACTTAGAAATCCTGACCATACATTTAGAAGTTCGATCATTCTAAATCCCTCCCCCAGAAGACACAAGAAACTAGGAAGCACTTGTATATCTAAATCGCTGCATATTTCTGGTCTTATTTTTTCTGTTGCTAAGCAAATGCACATTTTAATTTATCCCTGGATAAAATTAGAATTATAAAGTCTCCCATATTTTTAGAGTTTACCATTTTGTTCTTACTATATTTATAACAATTTCAGATGACAGCTTCTGTCTGGTTTTGACGTTTGTGAAATGAGTTGGATTATTATATAGGCCAAAGGTCAGTTGCATGCCAAATCTGGCCCTTGATCACTGTCTTGTCATGAGCTAGTATGTTTTTTACATTTTAAAGAGTTATAAAAGAAGAAGAATAAAGAAGAAAAGGAGGAGGAAGAGGAGGAGGAGAGGGGACAAGAAGAAGAAGATATGACAGCAACCCTGTGGTCTGCAAAGCCTAAAATATCTACTATCTGGCCCTTTAAAGAAAAAACGTTTGCCAGTCCTTGGTATAGAAAATCAACACAGCATTAATATTTCATAATCTACTTACTACTTTGTACATTATGACATAAGATATAGGACGGGGATAAATTTTCCTCCCATATGTCCCTTTTTAACTAATGACAAATAAATAAGTGCATAGAAAAAAGAGCAACAGATTTAACGCAAATTCACTTGTTTTTCCCTCTTCAGACCTGTCTTTCTTTCAACCTTCCTCATTTTTATAGGTGACAATATTAATTTAAAAACAGGAGAGACTGAACGAAGCAGGGAGTAATTAATAAGCTCCATGTCTATCATTTCACCTACCACCGCGCAAGCAGTCCTCAAATATTCATAAGCTCTAGATCTTTAAAACAGGACATGCAAATACGTTTTGGTCACTGTTTGTGATAGGCAGGGTACCACAAAATTGCAATATAGTTATCTACATAGAAACCCTTGCTTCTGATGTATACATATTCAACTCAAGATAATTTAATTTACTGAGAACCTGCTGTACTGTAGGCACGATATTAGCAGTCTGAAAGCAGTCTGGATACACATTTACCTATAACTCAAAATTCTAAACATACAACCACACTGTAAATGATCCATTTTATTCAGGCATTCCTCCAAACATGGATGTCTTCTCATTATTCAGCACTCGACCAGTTTGCACGATAATTTGCATTTACCAAGAGGATATCTGACTAACCTGTTGACAGAAGAGACCCAAGATGGAAGTGTTTCTTTAATCTTGCTACTGTTCTCTCAGCCTTCCCCCAGAAAGCAAATAAGAGCTCTCCTTAGCTCAGGTAGCTGTTGATGGATGTCTAACTATAAGTGGTAGGAGTCCTCTGGGCCAATCACGAAAGTCAAGGTCTGGTTCTGCTTTGGGTTACAAGCAGCCCAAGTCAAGCGTATGTGGCTTGTGGTATTTAAAATATAAAGATCGAGGAGACAACAGTGGGAAGGGCAGGGAACGGGCATTCCAGACAGAAGGGACACAAGTGCAAAGCTCTGCAGGCTGAAGGAATGGGCCAGCCCGAGGAGCAGGGAGGAACAGGGGCTGTCTGCATGGTCACTATGCAGTGAGGAAGGAAGGGCAGTGCGGGATGAGCTGGGCCCCTGCCGGATAACGTGGGGCCTGCAGGCCACAGAAAGAGCTTACACGTCAGAAAGCAATTTGAAGGCATCAGAATGTTTTAAGAAGAAATGACTGGATCCAATTATATTTTTGAAAGGGCACACAGTGGCTGCTAGGTGGTAAACGAGTGGTAGGCAGGCAGGAGAGGAATAAGAAAGACCTGTGGGAAGGTTACTTTCGACAGTCCGGGGAGCAGAGGATGCTGGCAAGGAGCAAGACAGCATACTCATAATTCTCAGGGACTACTGTCAGGGTTTGGGCAATGGCGGGAGATGTTCTACTTCTGGTATGAATTAAATGAGGATTCAAAGAAATCTTTTATGGGAAAGTAATGCTAGTACTCCCTGTCATTCTCCTGAACTACACTGTTATGTTTTTTTAAGGAAAGATAATGTCATTGTTTTCTTGCACAACCACTGAATAGTAACTGTTATGGACTGAGTGTTTGTGTACCCCCCCAAATTCATACGCTGAAATCTAATCTCCCATGTGATGGTATTTGGAGGTGGGGCCTTTGGGAGGTAATCAGGTCATAAGGGTAGAACCCTCGTTAATGGGATTAGTGCATTTTTAAGAAGAGGCCAGAGAGCTAGCTTGCTCTCTTTTGGCCATGTGAGGGTACAATGAGAAATCAGCTGTCTATACCCCAGAAGAAGACCCTCACCAGAACTTAATGCTGGTACCCTAATCTTGAACCTCCAGCCCCCAGAACCATGAGAAATAAATTTCTATTGTTTGTAAGCCACCAAATCTACGGCACTTTGTTATAGCAACCCAAACTGATGAAGACAGTAAGTAATACTTTCTTCTACATAAAGTTGGTACTCAGGTGATGCTTTTTTTGAGTAGAAATGTGGTGGCCACAGGCATGTACTGACCAGCTATTTCTTCAAGACAGACTCTGCTATGAGAAGTGTAGTTAGTTGACAGCCTCCATCTGCCACATCTTTGTGATCCATCACAATATACACATCAAGACCCCACTTCTCCCAAACAATGACTGAGCGCATGGCACAGCTACTAGACCAGACCATTCCTGCCTAGTGTGTGACGCTTCTAATGAGCAATCTTTGTACTGAGACTACACACCAGCCTGGCCAAGCTTCCTCAGAGCCCTGCTGCAGTACAAGTCTCACCCTACTCAAAGCTTCTTCCTGCGCCCTGTCTTTTCACAGTCATAAGACCTGCAACACATATGAATGTCCTTCCCTCCTGCACCTGCCCCTCTCCCCTTTGTCCTTCATAGGTTTGTCAATGACTAAATCCCTTATGCACCCAGTTCCAACCTGGCATCTGCTTCATTAGAGTCCCTGAGCTAACACCAGATGTAATTACAAGTATTAATCTCATTATCATGCAACTTAGTGCTGCTATCTCCTGAAAAAAATCAATAAAACGATAACAAGGAAAATTCATTAATGACCAAAGAATCCCACAAGGAAAACGAGAACCAGTAAAAAGACAAGAGAAGTTCAGTTTTTAAGCTGGGAAGTAGATGAATGAGTGGTGCTTGATTTGGTATACCAGAGAAAACTGAATCCTAAAGTGATCCAGCAGAAAGGTCAAAGAGTAATTTTATTTTCCATAAGATGTCCTCAAAGTCTCAGGAACTGGTAGCAGCAATTACTTCTGGTATTGGGACTGAAGGTGGGGATAAAAGATAGATAAGAAGTCTACTTAAGGACAAAATTAGAACTGTCCCCTTCCCCCAGGATTCCCCTTTCATTGAGTGAGTGGTCATGTCTCTATCTGCAGTAAGGTAAGGTTCAGTCCCCAGCCCAGTAAAAGATTGAGATTTATGTTCTAGAGATAGCAAAGCAGAAAGGCTCTACACTGAGACAAGTTGATGAAAATGTACTTCTTGACTTTCCCCGCCCACTTAAATTCTAGAACACGGGAAGCTGGTGCCTACTGTCTATGTAGGGAATAGAAAGTATCTTTTATGGAAAATTCCACTCTACCAAGAGTAAAGATTTAAAGTACTGTCTCTGGGCTTCTGTAAGGAAATCACCTCATCAGAATCATGGCACGGGAAGACCACAGTCAACAAACAGTCTAGGACCCCAGGAATTTCAATGAAGAATATAATATTAAAAATGATACAAAATAAGCAAGCATGAAAAAAATGGGTATTTGGAGGAATAAAAATAAGCAAAGAAAGTTTTTTTCAAAGAGATAAGAAGTCTACCAAGGAGAAAGAATGCCAGAGAAAAAGCATCTTCAGGAAATAACAAAAAAGCTTTTTGAAATTAATGTAAGAGAAGGAATTTTTTTAAACTTTAATATAAAGTTTGGGAGATAAAGTTGGTGAAATGAGAAAAAGAAAACAGATAACAGTAGAAAGAGTAGTGGAATAGTAGAAAGGAAACAATCAGATAAATACTTCAAGACAATCCCAAATAGAGGGAGATATGCCCCCAGATTAAAAGGGTTTAGAGACCACGGGACAGTGATAAAAAATGGACCTCAAAATACACCATCATGAAATGTTAGCTCTAACAACTAAAAGAGGATCCTATGATTTTGTAGTTAGAAAAAGCGGGTTTTATATAAAGGTGCTGGAATCTATGATAACAGATTTCTCAACAGTGCCTCTAAACGCCTGAAGGCTATGAAGAAATGTCTTCAAAATTTTTTAGGAAAAATTATTTCTAAGATAAAAATTAGACATCCTGCTAAATTCTCAATTCAGTGTTAAGGAAGGGTCAAGATATCTTCGTACGTACAAGGTTATACGATGTCAAAGTTTTACTCACCCATATAAGCTGTCATATGTTTCTGAAGGAAAAAGAAGGCATGAGTTCTAGAAAACAGGAAACGAACTTGGAAGAGGTAAGTGAGGGAAATCAGGATGATGGTTAAGAGAAATCCCAGTAGAGCCACTGTGTAGCCCATATAGAGAGCAATCAATCTTGATTACAGTATATTAGAATGTTATGGAAAATCATGGCAGAAGATGAAATGGATAGATTACCAAATGACTATAAACATACTGAGAAACATACAGAGCTGAGGCAAATATGAAGCTTAACTAATGATCAATACAAAGAAAACAAAAAAGAAAGCAGACACATATCAACAAAAAATTATAAAGGAAAAAAGACATAGTATACTTTATGGCTCGGCTGTGACTAATAATTTCATAGCTATAATATCACACAGAAGTAAATACTGGACAGGAAACTATAACTAGAATCCTGTGCTGAACCATAACGGAAAAGAATATAAAAAAGAATACGTATATGTAGTGTGTGTGTGTGTGTGTGTGTGTGTGTGTGTGTGTATATCTGAATCACTTTGCTGTACAGCAGAAATTAACACATTATCAATCAACTATGCTTCAATTAAAAAAACTGGTCTAATAATAAATACCAAATAATTATCCTGGAAAGAAGGGGTTATAGGATTTCTGTAGTCAAGGGATAAGAAATAAACGAGTCAAATTCCCATATTCCATAGTGAGAGTTCAAGAAATAACTCTTAAAACAGAAAAATTAAGACAGTGATACTATCGAATATTCATTAAAGATATGTATATAAGTGTTGAAAGAATCTGCTAAAAGCGTTGGCAGTGATTTCCATGTGGGGAGCAGAACATGCGAGCAGGAAACAGCTGTCTTCAGCAATGAGACAAAAATGCAAGCAGAAAATCACCCCCCCTACACACGCACAATGGTATCTTAATATTCATACCATTATCCCTATAATTAAATTAGCCAATTAGGTTTGCCAAAGAAATTCTGCCCTGAGAAAATCTTGCTGCTATCACTGGGCTAGAAAATCCTGTAATTTTATTTTTAGCTTACTAATTTTGAATATCATTCTCTTTTTTTCCCCAAAGAAATATTCTGCACAGGAAAAATGAATATAAATTGAAAAAAAAATCTATGAAGATCCAAATCTTAAGCATAACTCCTAATTAATGGAAGAGGGGAAAAGAAGGGAATAAGAGGAGGTTAATTTGACCACACTCACTTCTGGTATGTAACTGCTTATTTTTTTGAGGATTTTATCTATGCCAAATAATCACACACACACATTTTTTTTTCCTTTTTAAGTATCAGGAAAACTCCATGGATAGAGCTGAGCTGCTCAGAAATTAATCATATCTACAAATATAGATGGAAAGATGCAATAACACTAATAGAGAAGGAATTCCCAAGACAAGGCTCTGAAGTGAAGTGCCTCTAGATGCCCCAGCAAACACGTCTCAGCAATCTTTTCAGGCTAATCTCTGACCAATCCCACTTAGAAATAAAACGGCCAAAATGTTGGAATCTAAACTCCTTGTTTATATCCCAATAAGCCAGACTCTAGAAATGGAAGTAGAATTCGTTTCATGTATATTCTTTTCCTCTTCAGAGAAGGAGACTTGTTTAGGCTTTGGCCTGAGAGCATCCTATTCTGTGAAGGTTTCCAAAACCAAGGACAGGGTGTGGTGAGCAATCCTGGCACTTCAAGCAGCTGAAGATAGATGCCCTGTGGGATCTTGCCATACATCACACCCACATACTCTATTGTCATTAGTACATATTAGACAACACCACCACACCCTACCACGCACTAGTATTTTCAATTACAAAACCTCCTGAGGTTTCTGTGTAAATGTCTTACAAAGCGTAATATGCAGGCCATTATTTATAAGGACTCTGAACAAAGACCTTGTGCTACCTGCCATCATTTCATCTGGAAACGAAATGAAAAAAGGGAGTCCCTGAAGATGCTGCAGGAGACCAAAAAAATGGAGCCCACCTCACAAATAAAAGAGATCTTTACAACTTCAGTTATGTATGTTTTTGGCAATACTGCATTGTTTTACATTTTGGTGTCTACTAAAATTCCTTTCCATTGGACTATTTAACCCAAAAAGTAATCAATCTCGAAAGAAATATAGATTTGCACATTCAGAACAAGCTATCGGATTAGAACACAATGCTGTTCCATTTAACATGTCACCATGGGCACATCTAGAGGGAAAAAAAGAAATACCAGACAAAATTTGTGAGCTAACATTCTGTTCATATTTATTAAAAATCTCAATTGGGAAAACTTGGAACTTTATATAACTTTAAAGAGATTAAGAACAATTTGTCAATGTATACTTAAGTTTATATGATGCAGAGCTCCTAAGTGGTCACAGTGCCAGACTCTCTCCCCTCCTATGAATGAGTCAAGCCCTTTTGCTGGACACTGGGAAACTGTTCCTTCTCAAATGAAATAGATCCATCCTCCACAAAAGCTGTGACATTAGCCTCTACTTACTTAGGAAGAAGGTGAATGGAATACTCGGTGTAGTAATTCATTTTACTGTGAATTTTCCATAAAGGTTCCCTTATACTAAAGATTCTACTGATTGATACAATGAGGTTTTGGGTTGAAAATAATGATCAGGAAAAGATGGTTTATTCTCCTTTGACTAATTTGCCAATGAAACAAATTGTCTACTAAGCATGCATCATTTCTGCTTCCTAAAGCAATCTCTATGTTTACCTCCAAAAAAATAGAGTCCCTAATTATAACCCCTGCCCTCTAGAGGAGATCTGGAAACAAGTGATTCCAATCAGCAACCTTTCCATACATAACCCTTACCCTAATTAATGACCATAATGACACAAGGATTGGGACTCTTGCCAATTATTAGCTTCATCTCTGTGTTCTGTTTCTCAACAAAGATTCAATAAACAATTCAAGACTTGCTGGAGTTTGAAAGCAAAAATCGAAGCCAAAACCCTGGGTATATTAAAACCATTCCTGCAACAATAACCGCCGACTGGGAAATGAACTAATCATTCTTGTTGTTCAACTAAGCTCCTAACTGAAGAGGCCGAAATCACAGCCCCCTCAAAAAGGAAGCACCAGCTTGCTTAGCTAACAAGAGAAAAGCATTTGCTGACCTTCAGGTATCCTCTGTTTCTGAGCTCCTCTGACCTACCCTCTCCTTCTACATCACATGCCTCTCATTCCTCCACGCCAGCATCTATCTGATAGCTGAGCTTAGGATGGTGAATGGTGATGGGTGACTCATAACCCATCGCTTATATTCCATTAGAAGAAAACAAGCAAGACAGAATGTCTGGTAACATGCCTTTTAGCTGGATTATGTTCAGTATTTTCCCCTACCTGTGCTTTTTAAAGGCACCAACTCCAACCAGAGCACTGTTTAGAAGGAGGTGAATCTATCTGTTAAAATCACTATATAACTGGAAATCTTTGAAACACAAGGAAGTCCTTGCCTCAAATTCTATCCTGTAGTTTATCATGCTTTGTATACACTAAGTGATTTGAAGACGTCTGTGTCCGTGAATTGTTCCTTTAACTATCTGGTCCTTTGAGTTCAGTATAAGCCTGATTAGATGCAATGGAAAACTTGGGAGAGGATAACATATCCACTCAACAACTCCTTTGCAGGATTTAAAGTACATTTATGATTCTTTCTAAGTGACAGCCCAAGAAAAGGGTTCTATGTCAAACAATTCAATTAAATGTGATGAATGACATACAGAAGGATACAACAAGGATACAGGACATTTCCTTTAGAGTCAAAATAGAGTTGGTATGTGATGCACTGATACCAGAATGCCCTTCTAATGCAAGTTCTGTGAGTGGACGGGTTATCTACCAGCGGATGGTAACTAAGGCAACTTCACACTGAACACTTGACTTCACAGAGGATAAGTGTCCAGTCTCATTTAACGTGACTCGGTCACAGAAAATGAATAAATGCTGTGATCTGAAAACTTTCTCCAGATGAAATCTATGTCTTAATCTACCAGTAACATCTGGATGCACTGATTTTTTCTCTGCCTTTCAGAAATATCTCTTTGTCCACTGGTAAAAGAATACTAAATATCCATGCCTTCAATTGCCTCATGAATTCAAGTGCTGGAATGCCAATTAATTAGGGTTGTGTAGACCTTCATTTGAAAGTTGTGAGATACACAAAGTTTTGCATACACAACAGCTATTTTTTGTCCCTTCCTTCATACTGAAATCGTTTTCCTCCCACGAGGGAGAGAACAGATGCAGATGTTCATTTTCCCAGCTTCCCTTGCAGCCAGGAGAAGCAGTGTGGCCAATTCAGACATCCTGGAAATCTGCTCAGGGACTGCTGAGATAGAACTTCCTACTTATGATAAAGAGAGAAAGCATGAGGCTAGCTCTCTTCCCACATTCTTTCTTCTAATATTTGGGTGTTGAGGTAAGTCATGCTGCTTGGAGCACGAGGGGAGAAAAATGTTAGCACTTAGGGTGACAGAGGAAATGGGAGGAGTTTGACTTCATAATGATATTATTAACCCAATGAACCTATCCCAGGACTGCTGTGACTCCGATCCTCTTCATATATGAGAGAACTTTAGACTTTTTTCTAAACAAGGTATGAATAATCTGAGTTATTTAAGCCACTTTTGATCTGGAAGTTTCTTGCTGCACAAAAGAAGCGATAGTTTAGAAATGGGGAGACATAAGCCAATTTGAACCAATGCAACACAAGAAGAGAATTTTTCAGGGCTCCTGCGTAAAAGAACCTATCAAATGTGAACAATGAAGCGTATTTCTTCAATTATTGCTGATAGTTGTTTGAAACCTTGAAATGAGCCAGCCTGAGATTGCGCCAATAGACTGAGAACGGCTGAGAGGAAAGATGAAGAGTATCTGTGTCACTGATGACATTATTGAGTTATTTAGTCAACCAATTCTATAGTCTACACTGAATCTTGGCTTCCCGTTATGTGAAATCATTAATCTGTGTAAGGTTTAAGGAAATTTTACTTTTTGTTGTGGCAGGTTAATTGCCTTGATAGTCTCAATTAATGACATCCCTGGGTCCATGTTCTTTGTCTTGTAGTTTTATAGGATCTGCCCACTCTGTGAGAATGGCTTTATTCAACAGAAAGTGACAAAAGGGAGGGTATGCTGGTTCTGAGCCTGGACCACAAGAGGCCTTGAGTGTCTCTGCTCTATCTTGGAATTCTTCCACCATCGTGACTGCCAGCCTGGTCCAGCCCGTAAAGAATGGAAGAGAGCCTGGTCATCTCAGTTAAGGTCATCCTAGACTAGTCTACAACTAGCCGACACCCAAACATGAGAGAAAGCCAAGCCAAGGCTAGCAGAGCTGCCTACCCCACCACCAGCTGACCACGGACATATGAGTGAGACTGGCCAAGCCTGGAAAATCTGCCCAGCTGACCCATACACTCATGAGCAATAATAAATGTCCACTGTTTTAAGGCACAGAGATTTGGGATGCTGTATCAGGCACCAAGCGCTAACTGATTCAGTTACCCATGTTACTTGTGAATGAAAGCATCCTGGCCGATGAAGCCAGGCGGCTGAAGAGATAGGCAGGAGGATGTGCTTAAACATATTTTGATCAGCTGGGACATCTTTGAAAAGTTTTGATTAGGGAAGTGATCATACCTGTATTTTAGACAAAACGTTCTGGCATGGCCGTGGAGGATGGTGTTGAGTAACAGCAGGTGACTAAACGTTTATTGCAAATAAGCAAGCCCATGAAGGAAGAAAAATTTAATGTGTAAGACAACATGATCTAAAAAGAGGTATCTGAGCAGAAAAAAAGGAAGAGAAGGTGAAGCACATAGGTTGGAGGTTGGAGGGATGTCCTGAGTCCCCACCACCGCAGGCAAGTGGATCTGTAGCGCAGATCAGATGCTCAAAGTGAGGTCTCCAGACCAACAGCATCGTCATCACCTGAGACTTATTAGAAATTCTAATTCTCAGCTCCACCCCAGACCTACAGAATCAGAAACTGGGGATGGGTCCCCGCAACCTGTTTTCACAAGCCCTCCAGGTACTTCTTAAAGTTTGAGAACCACTGACCTAGGCCATAGATAAGAAGCTATTAAGGGATGCCAAATTATTAAGGACACCAACACTGATTTTAGATCATCTTTACCCTAAGGACTGGAGCTGAGATGTCACCAGCTTTGTCTTAGTCTGCTGATATGAGGCTTGTTCCCAGGGTTACTCCTCTGGCTTCTAACTTCTCTGTGGACATGTTCTAGCAATAGCCATAATGTTCCCCATTGGTTCTGAGCTTCCTTTGTAACATGGCTCAGAGGAGCGACTTCTTGAGCCACAAGAAGAGACCGAGGTTTTCCCGAACCATAAGCAGAGACTGGAGCGCAGAATGAATGTATCTGCACAGAGAAACTGAATCTACAACATCAGAAAACTGATGATTCTGCTACCTCAAAGGGACCCCGGTCTGGTCCTCCACCTTCTGGCTGGGGAGGGGTCAAGCATGTGCTGAATGGTCCTATCACTGAGATACCCTCCACGAAGGGCCTGTGTTGACCTCTGTAATTAACATACTATCTCTTACCCTATCAGAAATTATTTAGAGATGTGTTCACTTCCCAGTTTTCCTTAATTCTAGGGGCTGCAGACACATTAGTGATGTAAGTCTATGAGAGAATTTGCAAGACTTAAAGTCTTAAATGCTATAAAACACAATGATTTCAGTCAAAAAAATGGAAGGAGTTGTGAGGAAATTCTATTGGTGAAAGAGAAGCAACTATTTTTTAAGTTATCCCGGGCATTACATTCTATGGAAGAGAACCCAGGAATCCTTCTCTACAGGAGGAATTAAGGATTGTGTTAGCAAAATAAGGGATGCACAATTGATAGGCAAACTTTAACTCAGCAAAACATCTACCATGGGGGCCAAGACAAATCCTCTCTCTCAGCTCTTAAACCTAATGACCCATTGTTTTAGCCTGACATCACAATAGGACAAAATTTAAAGAAAACTTGAACTATCGACAAAACTGGGCAGCAGCCTCCAGGATCTAGACAAGTCTCAAACCCTCTCCACTCACAGAAACATACACATGATCTCATCCTTTTTGAGAAAGTTGGTTATTTTGTGTATCTGAAAACAGAACTGGAAAAATTGTCGCTTGATCTATTACAGTCCAGAAGTGGTCAGATGCCTTTCACCTAAAGGGCTTCCACTGCAATCAGTGACCTGACAGGTCTAGAACAGTCTTTCTTGTGTGGATGAACTATACCAAGACTATAGGAGGGGACAATTAGTCTGGTAGAAACTCTAATATTATTATGATAAACACTGAACTAAGCTTGTACTTCTGAAATTTCAGTTTCCTCATCTATAAAATGAGGATTTTAATAATACTATCAGTAACAACATTAAATGAGCTAAAAAATACAAAACACTTAGAATATTGCCATAAGAAACACTTGACAGAAATTAGGCTATTATTAGTGTGGTGTATTGATGACATCATTGTTATTATTACTTAGTTTTGTTAGTGAAAGTATAATAGATAATTATGAAAAGTATTAGGAAGAAAAATTCAATAGGACACTGGGTCTAGACGGCTCTGTTATTTTGGGCCCAGCTGAGCTCCACCAAGCAATTTACTGTAGTGGGCAACTGGGGCTCGATCCCACTAGGTGACTCTGGGAGACGTCGTAAGAGATGATTCAGAGTTATCCCAAACGAGAGATGGAGCTACGTCACTGCTCACCTACTCCCTTCCATGACTGGGTGAGGGGTGTTCCCAGGCCTGTTCATTCCTGGCATTTCTAGCCTATCCTGCATGTGAGCTGCTCAAGTTCCAGTGTCCAGGGACATCCATGAAACAGTCACAGAGGCTTTGTGACAGGAAGCTGTTAGCAGGTCCCATTTTCCAAAGCGCATGCACCAATACCTCCAACACACATTCTCTTCTGCATCGTGAATGCAGAACGTGTTTGTAGCTGGAAGGGGGTCTACATTAGCTCAGTCCACCATGTTCCTAAATTTCAGCCAAGATAACTTGGTAGATAATTAAATACATTCTGCTTCGATCCGTTGCCCCCACTCTATAGAGGCCTGAGAAAACGTTCTTTCCCGTGTAGACATACAAATTTAAGAACAAACTGCTCTCAAAAGAAATCACTGTCTCACTTGACTCCAGAATCCAGGAAGTAGGTTAATGACACAGAACACACTTCTAAGAATTTCACAGCTATAACAACGAGTGACTACCTCAAGAATATCTTGGTTTGCTTAAGAAGACTATATCCTACTTTCTTATAATATGCTCTAGGGATTACCAAATCTCTGATTAAGATTCAGGAGAGTCCTGTGAATAAAGCAGCCACACAAATGCTGAGGTGTGTGGGCTACCATGTAATAGGCTAATACCCTCCACGTTCCAAGGAAAGAATCATCACATTTCTGCAAAATAAGCAACCCAGATTCACAATTCGAAAGGAAGTCTTCAAGTTAGAGGAGAGAAAGCGAAGAATAGGTGGGACACAGAGGATTTTTAGGTCAGTGAAACTACCCTGCATGATACTATAACGGTGGATACATGTCATTATACATTTGTCAGCCACCCCTCCCCTCCTTCAAAAAAAAGTCTCCAAGGCTTACATTCAGTGGGACCAACAAATGTGTGTAGATATGTCTGTGATATGTGTGTAAGGCTGGCAGGGGGAACATAAGGCTATGTGTATGGGAGACAAAGAGAGTGAAACAGAAGTTCCCACAAGCCAAAGAGCTGTGGCTTAGACATGCTCCTATTTCCAGCAGATACATTTCAAGACAAGTGGACACAAATGCTCAAATCTCTAGTTTTGAAGGAGGAAAAAATTTAGTATTTCATCTGGAACAGACCAAAGTACAAATAGTGCTTCCAACCCGAAAAGAAATAACCCAGGAAGATATAGCCTAAAATAAAGTAGGGAACTATGAACTATCCACCTTGGGAGAAGCCAGTCCAGATAACTCAGATTCAAGATCTCACATGCTTTTCTTCAACAGGCTGGACAGTGAGAGGGGGGATGACATGCCAAGCAGATTCTTACGAAGTCTTGAGAAGCTGGGAACTACGATTAAAACCTTCAAGTTCTAGAACTCAGCTTTAATTGACTTCGAATTTTTTTATGATTTTCAAAAGACACTATCATTAATATTCTTTACATGTTTAAATTAAACAGCAAGCCATGTTAATTACAGAAGAATAAGGAAAAAAAGATTTAAAAAGTAGATAATTATAATCTCCTATAATCCCACCACCCAGATACGACCCTGGTAGTATTCTGATGTGTAGCTTTCATGGGCTTCTCTGCCTATATATGTATGTGATTTCAACGGAATTCATTGAACATACTATTTTGTAAAATGTTCTTTGCTAAAAGCAGTATGGATGCAAAGTCAGAAAAAGTTTTACTGAACTTCAACTCATAATCAGAATGTTGACTTGGATTAAAGGACTTTAAACACAGAGCTTTAAGTTAACGTTTTTATTCAAATGCCATCTTTGTCTCCATCTTAACAGGAAGTGTAAAAAATTCATTCGGCAAGAACTAAACGGCACCTGAAGGCTAGATTCTGCAGAATTTCTCATATCTTGCTCCTTTTGTTTACTCTCACTCAGCCGAGAGCAGACTTTCGGTGCTCCACGATTCTTTCCACCCTTCCTTGCTCTTGCTCTTAGCTTTTCCCAACATTTTCTTGCTCAAAATTACAGCTTTCCAGCTAGCAGTCTGGACTACAACCACGGGAAGGCACCATTGTCTGGCAGCCTCAACGTGCGTTACCAGGAAGACTTGTTTTCCACTGTGTGTTTCCTTCTGTGTGCCATATCCACCCTGGCCGTCGTGCCAGGTGAAATACCAGCGCTCGCTGGTGTGGAAGATGGCTCATCCGGAGGCGATCATCTCCGCCGAGGAAAGGGAGAAGGAAAAACATGTGTGGTTTCTGCCGCCTTCACCTTGGCAGAGACAAATGGATGTAAAACTGGGGCTAGGGTACAGCCCTCAGAGTTCTGGAAGATCAGCAAAGCCGCCTGAGCCAAGGAGGAACACCTGGTAGTTGTGTGCGGCAGTGACACCTCAAGAAAAATCACTTTCAGTTGTGCTCCTGATTATTTAACTGCTATGCGCAGGGGCCCAGCTCTCTCCCAAGTCAAATGTAAACGGTTTAAGGAAGCTGGTCTTTTCTCCCCTCCACTTTTACCGTACTAAATGTCTGACAGCCATTTTACTGTGTTTACAAATTATGAAAATTCTGGGCAGCTAATTATGAAAATATTGAGAAGTTGTATGAGAAGTAACTCTTGGAGCAGGTTAAGGCAGAGAACAGACCGTGAAGTCCTTGAAAAATGAGCTGCTTCGTCTCCATTTCTGCCAGTAAATTTTGGTATTCCAGCATATTGCTACGCTAATCTGGAACCAAAAAGAAAGAAATCAATAAAAAACTAAGAGCAGGGGAAGAGGCAGGTCGTCCATGCTTAGCAGACGATTCGTTTCTAAGAGCTATACATTTCTCTTCCAATGGATCAGAAGCCAAAGAATCCAGGGAAAAATATGAAAGCCGAGTTTCATAACCAAATGAGAGGTGATAAATATTAAGTCCTCTGTAAAAAGGGACAGCCTTTCTTCAAGTTTGACCTTGCTGTTTTCACACCATCTGGAGAGAAAATCTAGTTGTCTTCCCCCATTTGTTTTATGTTGAATAAAATTAATGCATGTGCAGTAATAACAAAGAATATAAGTACATTCTAGACTGATTATAAAGTTGGGTAGATTTCATGATATATCATAATAATTTAATAAATGTTGTTTTTCTACAATGGCTTGCTTTCTTGCAGCAGATTTCCTTAGCTAACTTTTTATGTTGAGCAAACCTATAAAAAAATAGACTTATTGTCATTCTCCCTGTGTAGAAAAGATGAGTCGTGGCAGTCAAGTCAGTTTATGGACGGTAAAATAATTCTAGAACATAGCTATTTTATGATCCAGTCCTATAACCTTTCCGTCAGAAAATGAAGTCTTCTGTTTAGAAAATGATACGTAAAGTTCATTTTATAATCCGTACTACAACTTTACTATAGTTGTTGCGCTACAAGACAATTTTTAAAAAAACTTTTATTGAAGTATAGGTGATTTACAACGCTATATTAGTGTCAGATGTACAGCAAAGTGATTTAGTTATACACCTATGTGTGTGTGTGTGTGTGTGTGTGTGTGTGTGTGTGTTCTTATTCAGATTCTTTTCCATTATAAGTTATTACAAAACATTGAGTAGAGTTCCCTGTGCTATACAGTAGGTTCCTGTTGGTTATCTATTTTATGTATAGTATTATGTATGTGGTAATCCCAAACTCCTCATTTATTCCTCCCCTGCTTCCCTTCAGTAACCATAAATTTATTTTCTATGTCTGTGAGTCTATTTCTGTTTGGAAATAAGTTCATTTGTATCCTTTTTTTAGATTCTCCATACAAGCAATATCATATGATATTTATCTTTCTCTGTATGATAATCTCTAGGCCCATCCATGTTGCTGCAAATGGCATTATCTCATTCCTTTTTATGGCTGAGTAATATTCTCTCTATATATTCTGTATATATATATATATATATGTAATATTCTATATGTACATATATATACCACATCTTCTTTATCCATTCCTCTGTCGATGGACATTTAGGTTACTTCCATGTCTTGGCTATGGTAAATAGGGCTGCAATGGTCTTTTGTGTTTCAATACAAATTAAAAAATTTTTTTCTCCTACTTCTGTGAATCATGCCATTGGTAATTTGATAGGGGTTGCATTAAATCTGTAGATTGCCTTGGGCAGTATATTCAATTTGACAATATTGATTCTTCCAATCTAAGAACATGGTATGTCTCTCCACCTGTTTGTGTCATCTTCAATTTCTTTCATCAACATCATAGTTTTTTGAGTACAGGTCTTTTGCCTCCTTAGGGAGGTTTATTCCTAGGTATTTTATTCTTTTTGATGTGACGGTAAATGGGATTGTTTCCTTAACTTCCCCTTCTGATCTTTTGTTGTTAGTGCATAGAAATACAACACATTTCTGTGTAGTAATTTTGTATCCGGCAAGTGTACTGAATTCATTGATGAACTCTAGTAGTTTTCTGGTAGCATCTTTGGAATTTTCTATGTATAGTATCATGTCATCTGCAAAGAGTGACAGTTTTACTTCTTTTCTAACTTGGATTCTTTTTAATTTATAAGACAATCATTAATACTTCATAATGCACTGAAATCATAAGCGAATTCTTTGTAGCATTATTATAAGCAGTCCCTGAGTTATATTATGCAAGTTAGAGTCTCATATGTGGATCTAATATAATATGCATCTTAAATTCAGAATCTTGTGATAGTTATTAATACTTCTACAATAAATCCTGCTATTTCCTTATTCTTCCTGAACTAGTACATTTATAAACTGTAAACAAAATAATAAGAATTTTATTAATTGATAAAGTGTAAGGTATGATCACATTTTCAACTTCCCCTACTGTTTGTTTCAAGAAACAGGATAAGCTCTGGTCCTGAGCTCCTTTTTCAAAATTATAAGCCAAGAAATTTACTAAGTTTTCGTTGACTTTCCATTGGCAGAAGGCTTTATAAAAGCTGCGATTTATTTAAAGTATGGAAAGGCAAGGAACACACACACTAATACCTGTGAAAAAGTGAAAAGAAAAAGGATGAAGAGTGAAAATAAATGAACTCTCCATGCACATATTATTTGACTGAAATACATAGCTATGTAAATAATTTACACCTTATATTCTCCAGTTACCTTTCAACTGGGCATCTGTATAGGTATGGATACATATAATTTGAGTACCCTTTTAACTGGAACATCATAGATACACAGGCCGACCTTGTAGATATTTTGGGTTTGGTTCCAGACCACCAAAAACAAAAAAGCGAGAATTGCAATAAAGCAAATCACAGGAATTTTTTTGTTTCCCAGAGCATATAAAAGTTAAGTTTATATTATATGATAGTCTATGAAGTGTGTAATAGCATTATGTCTTAAGGAAACAATGTACATTCCTTAATTTAAAAATGCTGCTAAAAATGCTGACCATCATCTGAGCCTTCAGTGAGTAGTGACATCAAAGGCCACTGATCACAGATCACCATAACAAATATAATAACAATGAAAGAGTTTGACATACTGTGAGAATTATCAAAATGTGACACAGAGACACGACGTGAGCAAAGGCTGTTGGAAAACTGGTGCCAACAGACTTGCTCGATGCAGGGTTGCCACAAACCTTCAATTTGTAACAAGATGCAATGTCTGCAAAGTGCCATAAAGTGAAGTGTGACTGTAAATTAAAGGTCACAATGAAGACCAATTACTTTTATGTCTGCCATACTGTCCTGTTTTAAAAGTCTAGCAACTTTCTTAATTCTTCTTGGAGCTTAACAATCATCCTTTTACATCAATCCTAGAGTTTATCATTTGAACGCAAGCAGTTGTATAGCTTGAAGAAGTCAGACTGAACATTAGAATGCTTGTCCATCTTCAGGCATCCTTCCCACTCCTTTTTTTTTTTTTTTTTTTTTTTTTTTTACAGATACTAGTTTGTCAATTTGCTTACTTGCCAGTGCTGTCAATACATTACAGGAAATAAATCGACTGAGCCCCAAATTTTTAATTCACTCAAAACAGCCAGGGACATATCTAAAATATTATGTCGATCTTTGGCATCACGATCTCCTTAGCAAATTCAGCCTACCCCTTTCCATTCCAAGCTCATCCCTCATGATTGTGAATACAGAAATGAAATGAGACTTAAAAGAATTGTGACAGAATTTGGTATATGGCCACTAATGACAGTTGATATATCAGAAGTTTTTATTTGAACAAACCATTGATTTGGAAATTGGAGTAAAAAGAGTCAGTCACAGAAGAAAAAAAAACTAATCGTGCTTCCTTGATGCTGACATTCTCTCACTATTTTGTCACAAGCTGGGATATCATCCGCTGATTATTGCTTCAACTACTACTTATTTACCTGATTTTGATACATGGAGACAGTATTCAAGTATTAGAACATAATAACCATCTTTCTCCTTTGGGCTAGACATGCTAAGTTAAGCAAAATTTGCCTGTGTTTAATGCCAAAGGAGTACAAGGTGAAAACAGTCCCGAGTTTTCTCTCTCTCCTTCTCCCTCTTGCTCTCTCTGAAAAGGAAGTGCTCAATGGAATGAGACAGCTAGCTGCCTCTTTTTAAATTGCCATAATTCACTTGTTTTACATTCTTTCTGCTAAGGTATAATTTAAAGATCAACAATGCACATCTACCCACATGGAAACTTCTTGAGAATTTGGGAATTGACCAAGAATGCCTGGTATCGTATCATCTGCTACCCAGCAGCACTGGAAAGATACAAGCTATCAGCAACCCTTTCAGCAGGCTCAGCTTCACGAGGTAGAAAGGATGCTGTCTAAGGACAGAGAAACCATCTGCAAAACAACATACCCATCACTCTGTGGGGACAAGTTAAACCCTGAGTTTTCAAACAGGGTTTCTTTCTCTGTCTTACCACCAAATCCTGATGGTTTGGAATTAGATCAATATTACCCTGCGATGCATCACATTTTGTCTGCAATTGTTCAGTACTAAAATATACAAATTTTCATCATGATTTAAAAATGAATGCCTCACTAGCTAAAACTCCATGAGTATATAAGCTGCGTACCTCAAGCATGTTGTAGGGGATTCAGCCAACTTTTCCTGTATAGGGCAACTTAATAAATAGTGTAGATTTTGTAGACCTGGTACTGTTGAAGCTACTCTACTCTGCATTTGTAGTGCAAAAATTTGCTAATCTCTGGCCTACGATATTGTCTGGCACCTAATAAGCACTTATTAGGCACCTGCTGATTACAGAAAAAAACAATGCCAGTTAGTATCTCAATGAGTTTAGAATAGCCTGACATCATACTTTGATTCGCACTAGGCTCTGATAGGGCAGGTTAGTCACAAGCTACTAACTAGACCAGGTAAGTAATTGTCTTAAAGTTGTCTGTACTCAATACCCATAGGTCTTAACACTATAGCATCAGTAGTTTCTGGACTAGACAGTGCAGAGTAACATATAATCAAAAATTGAAATACCAGTGAAAATGACTGGAAATAGTTACTGACTGTCCTCTGCCATCTTCTCCACAGATACCTCCTCCTTCTCTTTTCTCCTCCTTATTCTCTGTTCTCATCTTCCTTTGTCACCTCTTTTCTTTATTTCCCCCTATTATATTCTTCTCTTCCAGTAGCATTGCCTCTGTATAAAATCATCATATATAAATGTTTCCTCGGGGATTCTCTTCTATAATCCTTTTCTTCTTGTCTCCTCTCCTTTGCAAACACCAGCTACTCTAGAGATCTCCAGTCTGCCATCCCCTTACAACACTGGAAAAATTAACAAATATGTCTGAACCCTCCTTTCTACCACTCCCAAATGTTTCTATTTTCCCTCATTCTCCCTTGTCTTTAAAAAAATGCATCCCATTTTTTTAAAGACAAGGGAGAATATCCCATTCCTTTACAATTTAAGTTTTCCTCACAATTTCTGACTCCATTCTTTCTAGTCTCCTCTGACTTAGATCTTACCAAGTCAATCATCCTTTTATATATACATATATATATATCTCCATTTTTTTTATCACTCTAGCTTCTTTCCCCTAACCCACAACATCTTAAAGTCTCCTTTATATTTTATTTCAGAGGGTCAAGACAGTTTTGTCAAGTCTGCATCTTCTATCTCCTGCCTAAACTCCCTCCCTCCCTCCATCACAGCCAAGCTCCTCTTCCTGAGTCTCAGCTCTCCTTTTCCCCTAGCCTCTGCCTGGCCCGTCTCCTTCTCTCTCACTGTTCTCAGTATGTGCTTTAATCCAATGACCTCCAGGTCTACAGCCCACTCCGACGTATCTCCACAGTTCAGATCTAAACGTTCAGCTCCACAGAGTGTTTCCAAATGGAGAGCTCATCCACTGACCATACCCTAAAATTAACCAATCTCTTTTCCCCCAACGTCTTCACATCTGCTCTGTCTTCAAACCTGCTTTCATCTCCTTTCTCATGACAAAATCAATTGGAAAGACTTCCCAATAGTGTCTGTTTGTGCACTGCATGCATTTCCTTTTTCTTTAAACTCTACTACTGCTGCCCTAAACTGTATCTTCTTTTTTTCTTCTCTGGTATTTTTTCAAGAGATTTCTCACCGGTCTCTAAGTTCACAGTCTTGCTTTTCCAGGACACTGTCACACTGTTACTAGAGTCACCTGCCTTATATGAAGTTCATATCATATTATACCTCTCTTCAAAAAGCTACTTATACCTTTCTATCCTTTATAGTGTGAACCAGAATGTCCTTATTCATCAAAAGTAAAGATTATCTCCAGTGTGCAACCTAATTATTCATTTTATCTAGCTTCCACTCACTCATTATTCCAATCACACTGATCCAGTCTCCAAAACTAATACGATGTAAATAATTTTTTGAATTAAAAGTATCCTTTATATTGAATATTAGTAACTATTTTGGAGAAATATAATGGCATACCTCAACATTTATTTTCTTTCTTTGCATGTAATCTTCCTCCCCTTCTGTACATGTAAACATATTTTATCGACCATTTAATATTCTGATTTCAATCATCACAAATATTTCATGTTTCTAGACAGTCATTACCCATTACCCATTAATGCACTAGGTAAGCCAATACAGTCAGGTCATGCTTGCCCTTTTCTGCTTAGTCCTGACACACAGCAATGAGCTGTTTCCATCACCATCACCATCGTCATCATTGTGTAATCATGCTTCAGATGGTTTGAAACTTTTAAACCATTATCTTCTCGTTGAGCCTGTGCTCTCCCTTCGGCTGATCTGTTGTGGAAAGTGCTGTAATAATATCATATGCATATACCCAAACTGATTTTACATTTTGTTAAAAATATTTATTCAAGATAAATTCCCAGAAGGAGAGTTATAAGATCAAAGAAAATGAACATCTTTGTCACATCAAAAATGTTCACGCCTTGCTGACATTCACTGTTCTGTTCCCTTATTTTAGAATACCACCTCCAGCCGAACACTCAAACACCTCAGACATTCTCTTTCTCTCTCTCTCTTTGTCTCTCTCCTGCCCATCAAAAGCTTCATCTCCTGCTCTTATGCCTCTTTCTCCACACAGCTTACTATGGATTCCTAACAGGATCAATTATGCTTTACTTGAAGCAAATTACTAAGTCTCTCTTCGTCTCCATTAGACTGTTAAATAAGGATAAACATAATTACTACATCACCGAGTTGTTAAATTACAGGTCACCTGAGATGACGCCTGGAAAACAGTAAACATGTATTAGGTATTAGTTATCTTTATAATTATATTAGACATATATATAAAGTACATATATTATATATTAAGTCTCCCCAAGTACAGCAAGCTCCTTAGAAGCAATCAGCAACAAAGCTTATGAAGGTGTCCATCTCACCCAATTGTCCACACAATAAGTGACAAAGCAAGTGCCATGTTAACCACTGGGCGGGTTCTGCTCTTTCCTCGGCATATGTCTAGACTGTGGACATCTCCTCCCAGCTCTGTCCACACTTAGTGATATCACATCAGTAGCCTGAGACTGGCCATGGTGGGAGTCATTTACACCATGGAAAATGGCAAATGCTACAAATCCGGGCTTTTTTTTCCTCCTGAAGAGCCAGTTCTTAAAATTTTACCAGCATATCTGTGCTTCTAGCCTGCATTCCATCCCTGCCTTTACATCAATTGGTTTGGTAGGAACACTTCTCAGTAATAGGATGTGAGCAGAAGCGGCATGTGTCACCTTCTGGAAATAGCGATGAAGCACAAGTATTGCCTCTGCCATATTCAATCTCTCCCTTTCCACATCAACAGCTACAGAGGATCCAGTTGTATCTCCAAAACTATTGGAACTAAATGAAGAATCCTGGGTCCCTGAACTACTTTGTGGAACAGAGAACCTCTTCAAACCCTCATGGGGTTGTGATATAATTGAGAAAAAGCAATTGAGATATTGGGGTGGTTATTACATCAATCAGTCTACCATAATACTGTAAGAATCCCATGACATTCAGATAAGCAAGCAGTCATTAAATCAAATGAACACTGGTTGGTCCTCAGATGTGACCAGCCGAAGACTCTTTAGCTTAAATAGGTGTTATCAAATTGGCTAGCAATAAAAAATTACCATAGGGCAATATATCTGAATGGATGCCTCCTCTGGCATTACGCAACCAACTGACTAGCTCTGGTGTCAGCTCGCACGCTGAAATCCATTAGAACTGTAATTGAAACAGTATGCAATTAACTCTACATTTTCAAGCGGTTCAGTTTAATTCCACTAAAATTGCATCATGAAATTTGGGCATTTTGAGAGATTAAACGTATGAATATGGGCGTGAATAAAGTCTCACTTTAAAATCATATTTAAAATCATAAGATCATCCAACACTCAATGGCAAAGCACAGGCTGTAAACTTATTATAATCACTAAAAAATATATATTCATTCCACATCACTGAATTTACGAATGGAGAAAAACAGACATGGACAGGTCTACTCTATGGATTTAGCGTAAAATATTTCCTCTCTGGAAGAAATCCTCAAAAATATTAAGTTAAAAGGACGGATTAGTAGTGCCTGCATGGAAGTAAGCCTTCTCTCCTGGAGCCGTTCAGAGCACTGCTTACTCCTCACAAGTCTGATCAGCTCTACCTAGCAGGTCACCCATTGACTCCAAAGGGCTGAAGGATTCAAGACAAACAAAATGGTTGCCTTCTGGTCTAGAACACTGGGTGCTCCCATACTGATTTTCTGTGAGTGGCTTTTTGTTGTTGTTCTTAACGAAAAGGTGAGAACGCTGAGTAACTATCCAGGGGACAGATATGTGAAAAGATTTCATTCTAGTAAGTCATCAGCGTTCATGCTAAGGCACTGCAGAAAAAAATTTGGATAAAGGGAGGATAAATACCAGTGGTTATATCCACATGTCCTCCTGGTGATGAGAACAGTTGCAGTGAAGCCAGCCAAGCTTACAAGGAAAATACCAAGTTGATTTGAACATGGCAAAAAGTTGAGCTCCAGAAATCAATTCCTAACTCCCTAGTAATTCAAAGATTGAAGGCTGCTTATGTGTAGAGAAATACGTGTTGCCTCTCCCTCCTGAAGTGGCTGACATTCTCTTTTCTAAAACCCACGAGATAGCTGCTCTCTTGGGAAACTTTTGGAAATGGAATGTTATGCTATGAGTAGAGAGGACACATAGGCTACTATTCCTGAACATGTGGAAGAACTATATTCTATATAGTGCATGAAATATCAGTTTGGCCGGCACCATCTAAAGCTAAATTGATCCATATGATTGGAATCGTGCCCAGACCCTTTAACCGAAGGGGGCTGGGGGAAGGCATCATTTTGAAATTAGCATTATCAATATGGTAATACATTTTGAATGCTAGTTGGGCCTGACATAGGAAGTGATGTAATAAGAGAGTGCTTACTGCTCCTGCCCCTTGAACAGGAAATATTTTCCTTGAGGAATAGAATACTTGAAAACTGCAGATTGCATTTTAATATTAACCAGATTTCTACATTAAACATGATTTCCGAGAACAATTTGATTTTTCTTTTTTTTCTCTCTTTACCCCCACTGCGCCCCTCAAGCAAGTGATCAGAACTGTGTTCAACCACGGGCAGCTCCTGGAATGGACCCAGGGCTGCCGGCAATTTAAATGTCAAACTTTGTGCCATTGAGCGGCAGGGACTCTCACTCAGCAACACGTGTCACTCATTGCTCGCCTGCCGATCATTATTGCTTCTTGATGCATTCAGATTGCTACAAATTCTCTCCTGGTTTCTTTGATTGTCTCCAAGTGTGAAATTTCAAGGCCTGTTTCTTCTTCTTCATTATATTTTAGACAAGTAAGTGTAATCACCTTCTAGAACAAGCAAGAAGCAACAAGAAAATGACTGAACCTGTTTTAAATTTTGAAAGAAGCAGAGAGTAGTTTTTTGAGCTCCTAGAACTAGTTTCTGCAACTAGCTGCAGAGTCAAAATACGTTTTTTTTTTTAAAAACTGGCTGAACAGATCTATCCCCAGTAGATACATACACAAGAATTTTAAGCTACCAAAAATGGCCTCTCTCAGGGCAGATTTGACAGCAGTGACAATCCCTGATTGGTTAATGGAAGCACTTCAGGATTTATCAATTCTGATTGCTATCATCTTTGGCAGCCAGTAAAATAGTGAAATAAAGCCAATTTAACCACAGTTGTGCAGGGACAGGGAAGGGTGTGGAAGGACTGCTACAGGCAATGTGCTGTCGTTCTTGATTTGTTGAAAGAAGGTGGCTGCGAAATGGGGGCCACAAAGGAGGATGAATAAGGAGAAAAATATAGAGAGTTGCAAGGTAATAAACCAGAAGCATGAGTATTTGGTGCATGTAATGACATACATGAGGATAACTGTCACCTAAGAAGATAATTAGGGATAAATGGTTATAAACAGAGTTTTTATCATTTTACATAACTAAATAAGAATTTGCACTAAAATGAGTGAAAGAAGGAATTAGGAAAACAAAAAGCAACCCTGAAGTCTCTCTGAGGATCTAGGAATACCCTATACCAACCCTCACCCTCAGAAAAAATGGTGGTGTGATGGGCAAGGGAACCCATAAGCCAAAACTGTCAGCAGTCACTGGCTCTTAGAGTTATTCTTCAACAAGGCCACAGTCAAGGGGGAGAAGCAGTTGGTGGCATTTGCCTGAAAAGGGCACCACCTCCTCTCAGCAGTGGGATTTCACTTTTCTAGCAGAAAGAAGAGGTTTCATCAAGATTTTCAGACTTCAAACATTAGAGATGCCTGAGAGTAAAATAGCACTGCTTTTTAAAAATTATCTATTTCAACTCAGCATAAATGCCTCAGAGCTGCCTATTCTCCTTTTCTATATTCATCCTAAATCTAGCTTTATATAAGAAGGAAGAAATCTAACATCTGTAGACAACCTACTATGGGATGGACTGCATGTTTTATACGTTAAATTTCACGACATCCTTCATCTAATCACCTTATGAAATAGATACCATCCCAGTTTTCAAAATGAGAAAACAGGCATTGAAAGGTCAAGTATCTCTTCAAGAAAGCACAAAATATATTTAAGGTAATAAGACAAAGAAGCAGATTTTGAACTCAAGGTTGCTTGAATCAAAGATTAGTGCCCTTTTCATTATATTATATCTACTATCCAGATTAATCTGCTTGTGGTATGATCTGATATCTGGTGTTATCAGTAACTAGTACTGGGCATCTGTGCTTTAACGCTCTCAGGCTGTCTCTCTGCACTGACACAACATCCAAAATGAACCTTTTGTATTGATATCCATTCCTGACTCTCATCAGCTGCTCTGCTAGTAAGCACTCCAATCTCTGTGCCTACAGGCAAAGTCCTCCGCTAATCCCCTGTTTTATTTGACTGAAGACCCTGCTTGGGCATACATCATCTTTATAAAATCATCAATCTTCCCTTTACTCTAGTGGTTTATGCAAAGTATAGGTAAACATCCATGATAACCGCCTCTTGTCTGACTTTTCCACTGACTGTTTGATTCCATACACTGCTCCCTCCACATACATCTGCAGTTAGGAAGACTATAATTCTAGAAGCAGTTGGTACCTGTAGATATAATGTTCTATCAATCAGAGCCTCTATCAGAATTTCAGATAGAAATTTAATTGTTTAATGTTCAACTGTCAAAACACTTGAAGCAAAACCTGACAGAAGAAAAAGGGAAAAAAAAGACAAGTGCATAATTACACTTAAATATTTCAATATTTCCATCTTAAAACTTGGTAGAATATATAGGTAGAAATTCAGTAGGTTGACATAACTATCCACCAATTTAGTCTAGATCTATGGAAAAATAGACCCCAAATTCACAGAGTACAAACTCTTTACAAGTACACATGGACTATTCACCGCTATAAAGCATATGTTTGGCTATAAAATAAGTATCAGTAAATTAACAAGGATTGAAACCAAGCAGAATATGTTCTCTGACTACAACTGAATTAAATTAGAAAATAATAACAGAAATATTTCTGTAATATACTCAACTATTTGGAAATTCAAGAACATACTTCTAAATAATTCATGAAGAATTCATAATTCTTCTAAAAAATCATAGGGTAGAGTAAATATTTCTAACTGAATAAAAATGAAAACAAAACATATCAAAATCTGCAGGATACAGCTAAAGGAGTGTTGAATGAAATATGTGGTTTTAAGTGTTCATATTCATTAAAAAGTCCAAAATCAGTGATACAAGCTTCTACCTCACGAATTGAGGAAAAAGGAGAGCAAATTAATCCAAAATAAGTAAAAGGAAATAATGAAGATTAAAACAGAAAACAATGACACAGAAAATACAGAAATAATAAAGAAAAAACTCAGTGAAACCATAGCTAGTTTGTTTTAAATGAATAAAACTGATAAGCCTCTACCCAGACTGATCACTAAAAATTATCAAAATCAGGTATAAAAGGGAATATAACTATACAGTTGTCAAGAAATTAAAGGATAATACAGGAATATTATGAATAATTATGCTAACAAATTTGAAAACCTGGATGTAATGGACAAATACTCTGAAAAACAAACTTGCCAAAATTGACAGAAGAAGAAATCAACCATTTAAATAGCCCTCTGTCCTCTATCTATTAAGTAAACTGAATTTGCCATTAAATATCTCCCCGCACCCCAAAAAATTTCCAGACCCATATGGCTTTACTGGTTACTTCTATCAAAAACTTAAGAAAGAAATAAAACAAATTCCATGCAAAATATTTCAGAAAGAAAAAATAAACAACATTTTCCAACATATTAAGGCAAATATTGCATTGATAACAAAACAATAAAAGAATATTACAAAAAAGAAAACTGTAGATCAATACTCCTCACACACATAGAAGCAAAATTTTCAAACAAAATTTCAAGAAACTGAGTTCATAAACTTGATGATACACCATCATTAAATGGATTTTATTCCAATAATATAAAATTGGTTTAACTTTCAAAAATCAGTTGGTGTTATTTACAATGTTAACAGAACAAAAGAGAAGAACCACGTGACCATCTCAATAGATGCAGAAAATAAATAAAATTAAACACCTATTAATTACAAACATCCTCAGTAAATTAGGAATAAAGGGGATCTTCTTCAACTTTAAAAGGGTGTCTAAAAAAAATTATGCAGCTAATATCCAACTTAATAGTAAAAGACTGCATATTTTCTACCTAAAATTGGGAACAATGCAAAGTTTTCTATTCAACATTGTATTGAAATTCCTAGCCAATGCAATAAGACAGGGGAAAAAAGGCACAATGATTGGAGAAGTAGCACTCTATTCACTGATGACATGAATCATATACATAGAACTTCCAAAGAAAAGCTAAAACAAAGCTATGAGAACTTAATAAGTGAACTTACCTGGGTCACAATGAATAAGGTTAATGTAATGGATTTCTATATACTTTCAAAAAAACCACTGGAAAATAAACTTTTAAAAACTGGGTAATATTTCACACAGCTAATTTTCACATATTTCAAACAAACTATGAGATATGAAAAATGTATTTTGACAAGATCAAGAGATTTAGAGGATATAAGAGAATCAAGATAATACAGATTAGGAGAGACATCCTCTCTTAAGGGCAGTTAAGCATGCCCCACAATTATCACTTGAAAACCCAACAATATAGACATTACTCTCATAGAAAAGCTGAAAATGAAATATAATGACAGGCCCATGTTTCTACCAATTAAGAAAGGTAATATCACTTTCAGTTCACTGAAACTGAATTCCAGCATGTGAGACATTAATGGCCAATCAGGAGAGAGATGCTATATATATTAAGAAGTTCTGGAGAAAAGAATACTAATATGAGCCCTAAATCAGTTATGCTAAGGGATCTAACATCATTTCAGCACCTGTAATTTGTCATTATTATTAAGCCATGAAGTGAAAAGGTGAGCCAAATGGTACGTGCTTTCCAGTGGTAAGTTTTTGTTGGAATGAGATACTGGGCCACCAGAGCCGCTAAAATATTTTTTAATGAATTCATAAAGAAAATCCAGACACTTAAAAATAACAAGGCCTACAACAGTGCATTTCAACAGAGTTTGCTGACAGGGAATCAATATTTTTCCTTGAGACTTACTTCCTCTGATTCTCTCTTGCAAATACAGACATTAGAAAGTAAAGAGATCATTAGTTTCCTCTTAAACATTAATGAGTAAAAGGCAGATGTTTCAAATTTAAGGTCTATACTTATGATAGAGCTGCTTCTCAAACAGGCAACTTTGCTTCATATGCTTCAAGGAATGTAGCAGCAGGAATTATTTTTCATATATTCCATAAGTAAGTAGAATGACAAACATGTACAGAAATTTTATCACCAAGTTAAAATGATCACAGCTGTGAATAAATTATTAAAATCATATTAAAATATTACAACTCCAAAGTTTCATTTTCCATTAAACCTCATGTAACAATGATTAATTATTCCTAAGAAATCCAGGTAATACATCTCCTACTACTACTGCTAAGGATAACAATCAACGCTTCGCTCATAAGAAGTATTTACTTTGCACCACATGCTGTGCTGTGAAGCATCCAATCCTCACGGTACCTCATGAAGAATGTATGACTATGACTATGACTATGATTATTACTATTCCCCATCTGGGAGGTGAAATAATTGAGGTATAGAGAGTTTAAATTAGCGCCAAGGTCATGTAGCTAGTAAACAGTACGGCTGACTGAAACTAACACAACATTGTTAATCAACTATACTCCAATATAAAACAAAAAGTTAAAAAAATAGTATGGTTGAATTTCATAAACAAGTTTGTCCGGGTTGAGATTCACAAATAAGCATGTCATATTCTGAAGACTAAGTTCTTGAACACTATGATACTCTGTATAACAGAGAAAAAAGGAAAATACCTAGAAATACTACACATTCTGTAGCTTCTCCCCTATCCTTTTGTGCTTGGTGCACAGAGTGAAAGTATAAAAAGGCACTGTGGCAATTTGGAATTAAGAAGTGAGCCTCTACTCTTTCAGAAATTAGAATCTGCTGTGTAAGAGCCAATTGCTAAGACTTTTTCAAGTTACACAATCTTATTGGAACAGTCACATAAAAAGTAATTAGAATGGATCAATCCTATTAGTCTATCTGAAAAAGGTTTCTAGATATAAAGTTCAGAGGTTCATATTTACTTACATACACACACACACACGCGCACACACACACACATATTACCCTTTTTTGCAGTTCCTTGAGTTAGTATACCATAATTTCAAATAACCACACTTTCTACATTCTTGGTTTCCAGTTAAGGAAAAACAGAAAAAAACAATTCAAAAAAATTGCCTTGGAGAAGTGAAAATCAAATCACTTCTAAACGCATATAACAGTAGGGAAGGTGACTGTCATGGGGGAAACAGTCCTGGCGTGAGTATGGGAAAGAAACTTTGCTAATGGCTAACTAACTGCCTTAAAGGCTAATTATTCATGTAGAATTACAGAGACAAAGCTGAAAGGATCCCTGAGGAAGTCTGAATCCCTCCCTCCCACCTCCATGGTACCAGGGAGGCTTTATCCAAACAATTCTAGATAAATGGGTCTCTTCTTTGTTTTAAGGAAATCTCCAGGGTCTCAGATTTCGAAATTGCCCTCACTTGCACATTCCATATGTTTTCCCCAACTTTCATAAATCTCTCTTTTTATTAAGTAAATCTAACTTTCCCATATGAGTACTGGGTTTGGAGGAGAAATATTATACAAGCTTTCTCTGTTTCCCCAAAGTTCCAACATAACCATAGGAAAATACTTGTGATCTTGCAGTATCTAGAGGTCAAGGGATTCCTTGACCACCTTTTTTACCTACACGTATCAACTCTCAAACAAAAACACTCACAGACACACACAGAGGTCTTCCCTGATGAGCTTTTACCTCAACATAAATTCTGGAATCACTTCATTCAGAACCAATCCTACTCTGTTTCCAAAGTGTGATCTTTGGAACGCAGAGCGCATTTTTCATATTCACTAGTGTTATTTATTCAATATACATATTCCAAGGTTCCTTTCCAAGGTTACTGAATCAGAAATTGTATGGACTGAACCCTTGAACCTGGAATTTTTAACAAGCTCATTTAGCTTTTCCTATATCAATTAAACACAGAGACATACTGAGTTAGCTTAACATCAGATATTACCCAGCTCTTGTCTAGAAAGGCTTCTACTTTCTTTCTGGTAGGAAATTCTGAAGTGCTTAGAAACCTCAGTTTCTCTGATGAACGAAGATTACTGTGGTGATCGTTTCACAGTATGTGCAAGTCAAGTCATTATGCTGTACACCTTACACTTTTGCTGTCTGTCAATTATATCTCAATAAAACTGGGAAAAAATTAAATTTTGAAAAAGGCAAACTGCATGATTGCCTAAATGTGCTGTCCAGAGAGAGTTTTGAGGCCCAGGGAGGGGAAACCCATATCCTTGAGTAGAGGAGACAGAATTAAGAATTAGGAAAGGCTAACACAGCTAGAATTCATAAGACAGAGTCCCAGTGAGTGGTCTGGGAATCCTCAGAGGATTTCACCCGAGTCTTCAGCAGTGTACTGACAGACACATCCTTGTTAAGAAACTACCTGAGCCAGGAGAAGAGCCACTAGCAAGAAGCAGGGTGAGTCACTCTCAGAGCTCACACAGAAAGGAAGGAGAGCTCATGGATCCACCAGCCAGGGTGAAGAATCCTCATAAGAGATGGGGCTATTTCCTTAGCAATGGGGCAAACTCACTCCTATACTAAAGGCCAGTCTCTGGTCTCCCCTAACGAATATTAAAACCAAGTCTAAAATGGATCAAACTGTTTTCAAGCAACTTAACTGTGTGGCAGAACAAAATTTTTTACAGGCATACAAAAAAATCCAGCACCTGAAAACGTAAAATTTACATTGTCTGGCATATAATTTTTTTTAAAAAAATGCCAGGTATGCAAAGGAGCAGATGGCTATGACCCCTCATGAGACTTAGAAATCACACAGATGATAAAACTAATAAACAAGTATATTAAAACAGCTGCTATAAACATATTATGTCACTAAATTCAATAACTTAGATGAAATGGACAAATTCCTCAAAGAACAAGCTATCAAAACTCACTGAAGAAGATCTGAATGATAAAAACACTCAGAACACTAGAAATGGGAAACTTCCTGAATGTGACAGGAGTCTACAAAAGCTATAGAGTTTAAATCATACATGAGGATAAAAAATGGAATGACTTCTCCCCATGATTAGTAATGAAGCAATAACGTCTGTGCTCACCATTTATTTAATATTTTACTGGAAGTTCTGGGGAGTTCAACAAGGCAAGAAAAGAAATAAAAGGCACACAGATTGGAAAAATGTAAAAAAAAAAAAGTGAGTTTAGTGAGCTTGCAGAATACAAGGTCAACTGACAAAAATCAATTATATTTCTATACTAGGAATGAACAATCAGAAATTGAACTTTAAAAAGAAACACCATTTACAATAGCATTACAAAAATGAAATACTTAGGGGGTAAATTTGACAGAATATTTGCAAGGCCTGTAAGCTGAAAACTATAAAACATTAGTGAGAAAAAAAAGTTAAATAAGCTAAATAAATGGAGAATGTACCATGTGTATAAATGAGAAAAATCAGTGTTACTAAAATAGCAGTTCTCTCCAAAGTGATGTTCAGATTCTATTCAATCTCAGTCAAAATCCCAGCAGACGTTTTTGTATGCATGGAAATCGACAAGCTGATTCTAACATCTATGTGAAGATGCAAAGGTCTAGAGAATCCCCCTCCAGTAAAACATAAGGACAAAGGAGGACAACATAACACTACCTTATTTCAAAACCAGTAATAAACCTACAGAAATTCAGACTATCTGATACTGGCATAAACATTAACATATACATCAGTGAAACAGAGTCCAGAGACAGAGCCACACACAGTTGTCAACTGATTTTCAAGAAAGCAACCACTCCAATAAAGATGTTAAAAGAAAAAAAAAAGAGAGAAAAAAAAACAATGGCATGGGGGGGTGGTAAATGCTGGAAAGCCAAATTAAAAACAAATTATGAGTGAAAAAAACAAAAAAAAGGAGAGCAACAAGACAATTCAATGGGGAAGAGATAATCTTTTCAACAAACTGTGCTGGAACAATCAGACAGCCTTAAGCAATGCCATGAACCTTGATCCTTTCCTCACACTGAATAATATACTTAAGTCAAAGTTGATCACAGACTTATGAAGTTAGAATACTTTCAGAAGAAATATAGAAGAAAATCTTAATGACAGTAGGTTTGGTTAAAATTTCTTTAATTGGACACAAAAGCACAAACTTAAAAATTTTTTAAATGTTAAATTGGGCTTCATCAAACTTGAAAACGTTTGCACTTTAAAAGATACTATTATAAAAATGAAAAAGCAAGCCACAGACTGGTAGAAAACATTTGCAAACACATATTTGACAAAGAACTAGTGTCGAGGATGCATAAAGAACTCTTACTGCTTAGTAAAAAGAAAGACAACCCCCCAAAATGTCTAGAGTTTGAACCGACACTTCACTAAAGAAGATATACAGATAGTAAATGAGCATTTGAAAATGTGATATAAATGCAAATTGAAACCAAACTGAGATGCTACTATATACTGAGTAGACTGCTTAAAACTAAAAAGACTAATTACGCAAAGTATTGGTGAGAATGTGGGAAAAATTGGACTCCTTTACATTGCTATGCAAATGAAAAATTGCACAACCACTTTGGAAAATGATCTGACCGTTCTTAAAAATTTAAAGATATGCCTATCATATGACCAAGCCATTCCACTCCTAGGTATTTATGCAAGAGAAAAGAAATCATATGTCCATACATTAAATCTGTACATAAATATTCACATCTTTACTTGTAATGATCAAAAACTGGAAAGAAGCCAAATGTCTATACAGTGAATGAATAAGCCAACTGTAGTATATCCACACAATGGAATACTACCCTGAAATAAAAAAAGAATGAGCTATTGATACACTCAACAACTTGGATAGATGAATCTCAAAACAGGTATGCTGAGTAAAGGGAGCAAGACAAAAAAGCACACACATAAAAAACATTTATACAAGCGTGCATGTGTGAGTATTTATATAAAACTCCATAAAACGCAAACTAATCTACAGTGACAGAAAGCAGATCTGTTGAGAAGAGGGGTGAAGGGTGAAAAGGTAGTTAGGTTACGATTGAGCACAAAGAAGCGTAAGGTAAGTCTGGGGGTGATATATTCATTATCATGACTGTGGCAATGGTTTCACAGGTATGTAGATATGTGAAAACTCATCAAATGTGCAAATTAAACTGGAAAGTTATATACAATATTATTTATATACTAAATCAAACAAGGTTAGAATTGATGACAAATTTGCCATTTTTGTTTATCTTTGTCCCCAATGGAATCAAAATGCTGTTCTTATGACTAATACCATGTTCCCATATTATAACTGTCAGTGTACAGTAAACATTATGTAAGTTACTATACAGCAAGAATAAAAAGAAAGGGGTCCATTCAACAGATACTGGATGGAAAAAAATCTATAGAATTTTAATCTGACTATATGGAGAGGATGAGAGACAGAAAATATATTTTGAGCCTGAGTTTCTCGTAGAATGGTGATGCTAAAAATGAAAACAGGAACTTTGGGGAGCTATATTTAAAAGAAAGTTGAGTTTGGATTTGAAACATAAGTCTTCAGAGTCAGCACAACTTGTCTGAAAGTGGTTGGAAATACAGACTTTAGTAGGGGCAGCTACCCCCATTCCTGCCTCTCCATGTATATATAGTCTTCATGCTATTTAGAGCAGTGCTGTCCAATAGAACTTTCTGTGGTAATGGGAATTTTCTATATTGACCAATATGGTCAGTAGTGCATGTGTCTGTTGGGCACTTGAAATGTGGCTGGCTAATAAATAAATTAACTTTAATTCAAACTAGTTTAAATTTTAACATCCACATGTGGCTAGTGGCTACCGTACTGGACTTCACAGGTTTAGAGAATCATTACTCATTCAACATCCCAACCAAGAAACTCCAGATAAACCTATCTCTTTCATTTCTTATTTTTCATTCATTCATTTACTGAATAGACATTGCTTACTTTCTCTGTCTTGTTTATTATTGTATCCCCACCATTTAGCAGAAACAAGGTCCTTATCCTCATGAAGTTTATGTTCCAATGAGTACCATTAATCACCAAATCCTTATTACAGTCTCAACTGAACTTCATTCAACTTTATCCACTTCATCTCTGCTATTTTCAAGATAGCCTCAAGATCATTAAATTCATCCAAAAGGATGAAATAATTCAAACATTTTTAGTTTTTGTTGTTGCTGTTTGTTTTTGGTTCTGTGAAAACAAAATCAAAGCTGCTTTATAACCAGTTATTTTGGTGTCACATTAAGATACTCTAAAATGTTGAAATTATGAGTTTCTCAACTAGAAGGAATTAAATGTTCAAGGTATCGTCTCATATGACACCCCCATGTGTTTTTTCCCATTGCCAAAGATCTGCTGACAATCAATGTTGGTTGAAATACACAGCAAACTTTGATCCAGGCATCTTATTGTTCATGCTGACGTATGTCTATACATTAACTATGTCTGTTAGTTATGTATATCTATGTAATGCCATAGATTATGTATTTTTATCCAGGTGAAAAATCATCTTACAAAAAGAGAAAAACTAATTTGAAGTGGCCCTAATCTTCAAAGAGTCAGTGAAATTGTTCACTATATCTGAAGCTCTAAGCAATAACATACATGACATATGTAGTAGCTTTTCCTATGCGAAACACACAGCACAGCTTCTAAATGGTTTTTCATTAGAAATTTTCTTTAGATAATTTGATAATAAAGCCTTGGTAATCAGACTGAAACTTTTAATTAGCGAAGCATGGTTTCGAGTCATGGAAGGGAGAAGAAAAACTTGTCAAAGATTCTTTCTTGTGATTGCAAATCCATCCAGGGCTGTAAATTTGTCAGAGACACCCGCTGAATGATCCTGAGGGAAACCGAGTACGTTTATGAAGGAAACACGAACCTCGTGCAAGTGTCAGAAGGACAGGAAATCAATGTCTGTGAAGCCTTTAGACTGTGTCAAAAAGACATGCTTTGGGCTGCTTTGGCTCTGCCTCTTTGGGACACCCAAAGGAATTATTAGAGCCTTGGAACAGCAAGCTTCATTACCATAGATGTAATAAAGCTTATTTTCTGCAGACTTTTTGGTTATCACTATTTAAAAGTGGTGAAATGCTGATATCCCCAATACTCTCATGAAAGATAGGGTAACTAAATCTAATTTCTGAGTCTAAAATTGCTAACTTCCTCGCAGAGTCAACAAGAATGACATGAACGACTCTACTTTTACCCTCATAATGAAAAATGACTTGTTATATCAAAAGCTTGTTATAGCTTAAAGAACACCACCATTGAAGCAGAATCAAAATTATGTATCCTGATGGGTCACAAACAAAAAGTACCACAACGGGGCTCCCCTGGTGGCGCAGTGGTTGAGAGTCCGCCTGCCGATGCAGGGGACACCGGTTCGTGCCCCGGTCCGGGAAGATCCCACATGCCGCGGAGCGGCTGGGCCCGTGAGCCATGGCCGCTGAGCCTGCGCGTCCGGAGCCTGTGCTCCGCAACGGGAGAGGCCACAGCAGTGAGAGGCCCGCGTACCGCAAATTAAAAAAAAAGTACCACAACGTTCTGTAGCTGTGAATTAGCTCAACATATGGCTACGTGTATAGTATATTAACCAGCATCTGGCTGTGCCTTTTGTAACACAGAGAACGAAGTAAGAAAGAATACCAGTCATCTAGAAGGAATACGGGAACCTCAGGAAACGTTGAGAGGGAAGGGCTCTCGACGCCTATCTGCAGACATCAAGCCTCAGGTTCAGTCTCACACAGGCAGGCGTTAAAGTTGCTTTATCATCATCTAACCCAAATCCTGGACACAGAGGAAAGGCACCAAGCAATCTGCCTTTCCAGCCTCAAAGGGATTCTATTGCTCTACCACCAGGGTGCTTTAATTTCCATCGTGAACAAATGGTCCTTTGAAAAACTGCACATCCAATTTGTTTACTATTTTTATGAGTGTGGCTTTCTTCGTAACTAATATGGAAGCAGAAGAGGTAGTTGTTTGGACCTCAGAGCCTGTGAGTAAGGCAGCTGGTAACAAAAGGTGGCTCTATGCTGATAATTTGTTGTTGTTATTTCTGTAAAAATAGTTTCTCTCAATAGCAGTATCTGATAAACTTTTGGTCATAGTTTAATTCTCCCAAACTTGCCTGAATATAAGAATCTCCTGGAATGATTGGTAAATGCAGATCTCCTAGACCCTGGCCTAGGGATCCTGATCCAGTGAGGGGGGTCTTAGAACGTTAATTTTTAACACTTTTTTTTTTTTTTTTGTGGTACGCGGGCCTCTCACTGTTGTGCCTCTTCCCGGACCGGGGCACGAACCCGTGTCCCCTGCATCGGCAGGCAGACTCTCAACCACTGCGCCACCAGGGAAGCCCTAATTTTTAACACTTTTTGAGAAACACTGCCCTAAGTTATCATCCTGCTGCAACCAACTGTCAGACAGTAGAGACTGGTGCCAATGACAGAAGTGGGGTCTGAGCAAGTCTATTAAATCCTGGTTACAACTAGTTCCTATCAGCTTCTTTACTAGTCTTACAGAGATGTTTATAGGCAGTTGCCCATCTATGCAAACTATTATATATAGGATGGATAAAAAACAAGGTCCTATTGTATAGCACAGGGAACTATGTTCAATATCCTGGGATAAACCATAATGGAAAAGAATATAAAAAAGAATGCATATATATGTATAACTGAGTCACTTTGCTGTACATCAGAAATTAATACATTGCAAATCAACTACACTTCAATAAAAAAAAAAAAAGTTGCCCATCTGACTTTTTACAAAATGAGGCAAAGGAAACTTTTTACCATTATCTGTTAAAGAAGTCTTTCATGTTTAGCACTGAATTCCACACTACGACAGCTTCAAAACTAGCTTGTTCATCTTCTAAACACTCAAAAATTGATGTGGTTTAGGTTTCCAGGAACCAGACTCTGCGATGGAGATTTGTATGTCATAAGTTTATTGGGGACATTTTGGTATCAACACCTTTAAAGGAGTGAAAGAAGCAAGAGTGGTAGAGGGAACGTGTTGACCAGAAATGCATTGCAACAAAGGCATCAGCGGACTCCGAGGAAATCTCTGGAGCTAGGAAGGCCCTTCAGAGTTATTCCAAACAGGACAAGATGACCAGGCCTTTATATTGCTCCAAAGATGTTTTATTGGATGTGAGCTGCCATTGGGCTATGACCCTGAGTTATCTTCTGAGAGCAATTCGCTGGAAGAACTTAGCAGAAGCCACTGGCAGTCAACAACAACTGGGAAAATGAGTTGGTCTGGAAGGTCCTGAAGGCAAAATCAGGGACGAAGACCACAGTGTCCGCTACAAAGACCAGCTACAATTCCAGTCTTGCTTACTTACCTTTTGTTCACGTCTGGTTGTTCCACACCTCAATAAGAAAACAAATAGACTGGGGCCTATCATCACCTTTGAAAAAAGTAAGGAGCTCTAAACATTTTAAGGCTGGTGATTTAGAGAGAGTTTATGCACATTTTCAATGTACAATAAAGGCAGAGTGGGAGAGTCAACATACTTTAGCACTAAGACGTCAGGTTTCATTAGAGTTACTTCTTCCAGGAAAGCAAAGGGAAATAAAACACAGAGAAACACTAACAAAGACTCACGTTTCCAGCCTTTTAAATACACTGGCCATACACTGGTAGTTTATACTGAAAAAAAGGAAATGTGCATTTTACACATTTCAGTGAATCAACATTCTCATCCACTAAGGCCTCTCATCAATCATTTAGTGGTCAGACAACCCTGCAAACAAGGAGTGCATCCAAGCTCACTTCTGGATTTATTATGAATTTCAGGTGTTGTGTGATAGCCTTGCACAGTGAACACTTTCACAGGGTACTGGGCAACGTGCAGCATCAATCCACTGCTAAATGGTCTGGTTCTCAAAGTTTCAACTATGGATAATCACACTTAAGTCAAGTGTCAACAGAGGCCTTATTTAACCATGAAAATCCAGACAGTGCGACCTATGCTCTGGCACTGCCTATAGACTAGTGTTCTCTGGGGCTGGGTTTTCTGCTGTCCTTACTGAAGTGGAAGACCTTTAGAAGTAAACTACCACTTGTGGTCTGGGAGCTGCATAAAGTCTCATACATGCACATTCAATTTGAGAGCAGGCAACATGATGAACTTAGAACATGAATCATCATTGTTTTGATAAATGGTAGATGTCTGGTGAGCCAGAAAATCCTAGAACCCGAATCTAAGCCAACATGCTCCCCAAAGAGAACAAAGGTCACTTGATCTTGCTGCTCGTTAACTCACACTGATCGCAAATACAATTCTAGATCTTGGTATTTTTGTTTTAATTGGGATTTGCCACATTCTCTTTATCCTTTTTTATAGGAGTTTTATTTTTATTTCTTTTTTATTGAAGTATAGTTGATTTATAATGTTGGGTTAGTTTCATGTGTACAGCAAAGTGATTCAGTTATAAACACACACACACACACACACACACACACACACACACACACACGTTCTTTTTCAGATTCTTTTCCATTATAGGTTATTACAAGGTATTAAGAATAGTTCCCTGTGCTATACAGTAGGTCCTTATTGGTTATCTCTTTCATATATAGTAGTGTGTATCTGTTAATCCCAAACTCCTATTTTATCCTCTCCCACCTTTCCTCTTTGGTAACCGTAAGTTTGTTTTCTAAGTCTGTGAGTGTTTCTGTTTTGTGAATAAGTATCATTTTTTTTTAGATTCCACACATAGGTGACATCATATGATATCTGTCTTTCTCTGCCTGGCTTATTTTACTCAGTATGATATTCTCTAGGTCCATCCATGTTGCTGCAAATGGCATTATTTCATGCTTTTAATGGCTGAGTAATATTCCATTGTCTATATATATACCACATCTTCTTTATCCATTCATCTGTTGATAGATATTTAGGTTGCTTCCATGTCTTGGCCATTATAAATAGTGCTGCAATGAACACTGGAGTGCATGTATCTTTTCAAATTATGGTTTTCTCCTGATATATGCCCAGGAGTGAAATTGCTGGGTCATATGACAGTTCTATTTTTAGTTTTCTGAGGAACCTCCATACTGTTCTCCACAGTGGCTGTACCAATTTACCTTCCCCCCAACAGTGTAGGAGGGTTTCTTTTTTTCCACATCCTCTCCAGCATTTATTATTTGTAGACTTTTTGATGATGGCCATTCTGACCTGTATGCGGTGATACCTCACTGTAGTTTTGATTTGCATTTCTCTAATGATTAGTGATGTTGATCATCTTTTCACGTGCCTGTTGGCCTGTATGTCTTCTTTGGAGTGGGTAAGAAGGGAGGGAATGTTCAGAACCAGGCTTCTGTCATATTCACGTAGAATTTGCTCCTCAACAAAGCACGCTCCTCTTTCCTCCAGGCCAACACATTTGTTTCTGAAGACTAGCCTTTCTGCTGACTATTCTCACTTGATCTGGCATTAATGGAGGATGAAGGAAGAGAAGACTACAGCCTATTCACTGTACCAGAGCTGTATTTCTTTACTACTTCTGCAATGGCATATGTTACAGGTGGTTTCACCAACTTTAATAAGTAGTTGCAATGAACAGGAATTGCAGCTGAGGCTAAGCTTCCCTTGTTATGTTATAAATAAAATTTTTCTATAGAATAAGGAAAATGTAACCAAGAAGTCACACATTTTACAAGGATTTAGCCCTGTCTCCAACCTTGCATACCCATTCATAGGGTCTGAGCATTCCTCTGAAAAAAATCATGTCTAAACTCCGCTGTGGGTCTCTGTGACCACCTTTCAAAAGTTTCACCCCTTACGGACATGAATTGGTTTTCTTCCAGTATCCATTTTTTTTTTCCTCCATAGAACTATTTTTTACCAAGGTTAAGCCATTTGACTGGAACAAAAACCAAGAGTAATTTTTGTATCAGAATTGGGGTCAGGAAGGAAGGTCAAAGTAGAGAAGAAAAAATCTGTTGGCCTTTGGTCTTCTAAGGTGTTAAAAGAGCTGAGGCATGTAGAGGGGCCTGGCATTCCAAATCTAGTACAGGCCAGATCCCCTCAGAATGAGCTGCAGATGCCCTGTCCTATTCTTCCTAGGAAATATGAACTAAAGCGTCCATACATATGATTGGGTACATGCCTACACATACATCTTATAAGGAAGCATATTAAGAAAAAATATAATTTTTTCTAATTACTCTATAATTTGCAAGGCATTTTCACTATGGACTTAGGACTTCACAATATTTGGTGCACTTTTCAAGCCACAGCTCTATTTCCCTGCTCCTTTTCAGAAGAAAACTCATTAAGTTGCTGTATGTATGTGCTATTTCCACCTCTTCGCCTTTTATTCTTCCCTCAAACTGCAATCAAACTTATATCAACATCACTCCACTAAAAGAGCTCTTACTGTGGTCAAGAATAAGTCTCATGCTGCCAGATCTAGTGGGCAAAGCTCTGTCGTCATCTTACTCCACCTCTCAAAAGGACTTGGTACAGCTGAATGGTCTCTCTAATGTCTAGCATACCTGGTTTTTTCTTTCTCTTTCATCCACAGTTGTCTTTACTTACTTTTCCTCCTCCTTCCTCAACCTAAATGTTGTCCTCAGTTTTTTAATTTTCTCTATACCTTCTTTCACTAGGTGATTTTATACTGTCCTCTGGCTTAAATACCACCTACGTACTATGACTTCCACATTCCTCTTCCCAGGACTGAGCTGTACGTCCTCTGCACAATCAACATCAATACCTGGATGTACAATGTGCATCCAGTAAGCGTCTTACTTTACTTGACCCAAAATTATGATTTTTCCCTCCAAATGTGCCTAACTCCATCATTCCCATCAATAGCACACAGCACCATCCACCCAATTTGATCAAGCCAAAGATCTGCCTGTTAATCTCCATTCTTTTCTTACTCTCTAACTCACGTCAAATCCATCATCCATCGTGTTTCCTTAAGTTCAAAATACAGCCCTAACTCAGTTCACCAGATCTAGGACTTGAATTCTCAAGATTCTCTCTTACCTGCACCACAAGCAAAAGCTTCCACCTTAACTCCTGTTCTCATGCTTACCAAGAGTCTTTTCTCCACAGAAAGTCCAAATTGTGAATCAGATGGGGTCCAAAAGCTTCCATACTACACAGAATAAAATCTAAATGCCTACCTACGCTGGCCACTAAGACCACACATGGCCAATCTCATTTATTTTCACTCCTCTCCTGCCTCACTCTGCATCAGGCAAGACTGTTTTCTGGCTCTTTCTCAAACATGCCAATGTGTTTGTTCAGGCTTCAGGTCTTCTGAACTTTCTGTGCATTCAGCCTGGAACATTCTTCCTAGATCTTCACATGACTGGTTCCCTCAATAAATCAAGTCTGAGTTCAAACAGCCCTTTGTCAGAGAGTTTTTCTTCCTCTGTCATCCTACCTAGGTAGTCATCCATCCCCGCCATAACTCCCAGTCGCCTTACTGCACCTTATTATCATAGCACTTAGAGTATCTGAAATTACCTTCCTTATTTTTCATAAGACTTATTAAGGCAAGGTCCCTGTGGGTAATGTGTAAACCCAGAACACAGATCAGGGCCTGGCATGGAATAGACACTCAATACATACTTGTTGAATGAAAGAATCAATTTCCTTCTTTGATTTCTCCCTTTTTTTTCTTTATCACTTCTTTGTATTTCTCCCTTGTAAATTGTGCCCTTTCATTGGTAACAAGAATCAGACTTTTAATCAAGCCATGTTCCTTTTGAAATCTCTATTCCAAGTTACAGAAAGATCTGACTCCCCCCCTCTTTGAAATCACCCATTGGTTGGATTCATTATTGGATAAGCCACCTTGTCTAACAAGCAACTGGGAGGGTCATACTGCATTCTTCTAATCACAGAGCTATGTTATGATCCATTATGGTGGGGAACATATAGGTACTATAATAAATAGTTATATTATTTGGAGAAAAAAGTTTTAAGCAAGACTCACTTCCTCTAGATTCCATCCTTGATGACTCAATCATATCTTGCCCACTGAATATGCTTTTTATGTTTAATATTCCGCTGTTCAATTAAAACTAAATTACGATGAATTTAGTAGCCGCCCCTACATTCTCTTATATATTATTGTAAAAATCCAATTTAATTCCAAAATCTAATTTTATTCTGAAATACCAAAGTTATTTTGTAAGTTTATAACAAACTTTGTTGGCAAAACGTGGCCTAAACAGCTATAAAGTTCTTTACAGTCTTATGTGTTTTACTTCACGTGAATATTCATATGTTTACCTACAGAATTATTGAGGTGTTTGATTACAGGGTACGGTCTCGGAACCCGGTGAGTGTGTGACGTAATATTCGGGAAAGGCACCCTATTATCTTCGTAAAATGTAAAACCTTCTGTTTCAAATGGGGGATGTCTCTTGCACACACTGTCAGTTCTGAGGGGGTGGGCAGAGCATCATCTCTAGGTTTGAGTTGCCTGTTTTCAAGATAAAATCCTCCAGTTTCACATAATCCATTCTTAACAATCCTTTCTTTCAACATACTACTACACTGAATGCTACAGAGGAATGCCTAGGTAAGCTTTTGCTTAATAATTTAATTATTAACCACCAACACCACCAGCACAGTAGGGCTATTAATTGGCCAATTTCAATATTATTGTGTCTCAGGAAATAGGGAGGTCTGAGGAGAGGGAGAGAGAAGGGTGAACAGCAGGTCAGTGGAGCAGTCATGACACTCATAATATTTATCAATTAAGTTTGCCACCTCATATGGGAGTGGCTCATGGCGCCCCAAAACAATTACAATAGTAACATTAAAGACCACTGATCACAGATCACCAAAACAAATATAATAATAATGAGAAAGTTTGAAACATTGTGAGAACTACTAAACTATAACACAGAGACAGGAAGTGGGCAAATTCTGTTGGAGAAATGACACGGACAGACTCCCACGAGGCAGGGCTGCCACAGTTCATTAAAAAAAATGCCCTATCTGCAAAGCACAATAAAGAGAAGTACAATAAAACAGGTTATGCCAGCAGTCGTATCTTTCTCACTTACTGTGACTACTCATCTGTTTAGCTGCAAAATTATTAAGGTGCTTGATTATGGGTACAGTCGGATTTAACTGCAGCCACACAGCTAGTTCACTTAACGGAGAGCGAAATTGTTACTACTCTTTTCTGGGTTGTTTTTCCAGAGATATATGCATTTAGAAGCAAATATGAATAAGTCTTTTTTACACAAATGTAGCACACTGGCAGTACTAGATACACACATATTTCTGCAACTTGTTTTTTCACATTTAATATCTCATAGATATCAATTTATATCAATAAAAAATGGTCTGCCTAATTCTTTTCCAAATGGTATTTTGCTATATGAATCTCATAATTTCTTTAGCTAATCTCCTATTTATACATATTTCAATTATTTCCAATATTTTGTTATCGTAAATTATATACCAGTGTTCATATGTCCAGGCATAGCTGTCAAATAAATACTTATTTTTAAAAAACAAGTAAAATGGACAAAGGGGGCTTCCCTGGTGGCGCAGTGGTTAAGAATCCACCTGCCAATGCAGGGGACACGGGTTCGAGCCCTGGTCTCGGACGATCTCACATGCCGTGGAGCAACCAAGCCGGCGAGAGCCACAACTACTGAGCCCGTGCTCTAGAGCCAGTGAGCCACAACTACTGAAGCCTGCACGCCTAGAGCCCGTGCTCCGCAACAAGAGAAGCCACCGTAATGAGAAGCCCGCGCAGCGCAACGAAGAGTAGCCCCCGCTCGCCGCAACTAGAGAAAACCTGCGTGCAGCAGTGAAGACCCAATGCAGCCAAAAATTAAATAAATGAATAAATTTTTTAAAAATGGACAAAGGATATGAACGTATAATGCAATAAAGGAAAATCCAAATGCCTCTTTTTTTTAATGAATATTATTAGGGAAATTAAACCTTTGTCTCTGACATGTTTTACAAATATATATTTCCCAATTTATTACTTGACTTTTCTCTTTTTTTATGGTATTTTTCTAAGAATTTGTTAAAATTTTTATGTAACCAAATGGTTGGCTTTTTTATGCTTTTTAAAATTTTACAGAGTGTATATGATATTTCCACTCTAAGATAACTGATATAGTGCTCCTATGTTATTTTCCATGCTGATATATATGTATTTATATTCAGATTTTGATCTCTCTGGATATGTTTGGCGGTAAGGTGCCTGGTCTGATCCCTTTATTGCCACCACCCTCACTCCACCCCTCACCAATGGCTACCCTGTATTCCTGATACCATTTATTGAGTAAACCTTTTATTTTTCTCCAGTTTTTTCAGTTTTCTTTTCATTACACAAAGTACCTCAGAGTACAGAATGGTAACCAGCAAACAAAATTTTATTTATTTTCTTTTTCACACTGACCAACCCACAGTACCATTTCTGTTAAGGCTGGCAACTTTTCTGCTCTGCTCTGGGTCTGGGGATTCATATTAGGTTGCATGATGGAATGAGAGGGGTAAGGCCATGGGTCTGTGTCCTTACTCATTTGCATTTCAGACAACCTGACATTTGAGTACAGGCCAAGTGGTTTTTCTTTCTTCTGCTTCCTGGTACCTATTTTGGAATCTCAAATATAGAAAACAGCTGAAGTGGTAAAACAAATTTTGTTAGGAAGTTATTCTTCCTTTTCATTGCAGTTAAAAAAAAAACAACATTTGACTATCAGGGTGTCTACAATGAGAGCTAATAAACATTTTTATTATATATATCATATTTTACAAAATGAGCTGTGTTTCAGTCTTTACCCAGACATACTGAATTATTTGATCAAAACTTTCTTTGTTGAAAAATTCTACCAGAAATTTATTCAATCGTTTAATAAAATTCTTGAGTATTTTTATATGCAATTTATTCTTCTAAGGGATGTGAAGGACTCATAAATGAAGAAGACAAGTTCCTGTCCTGTCACCATTTTTCCTGGCAGGGTTTATACCGATGAGACAGTAGCAGAGAATTTTCCTTGTGGGAGCAGGAGATACTTGAAACACAGGGGAGAATGTGATAAGAATTGCCAGGAAGATTCAAAGTACATCTCTGGCATGCAGATCCTGAGAGATGGGATGATATGACATCTTTCTTTCTCAATGAATCTCTCTTTAAAAGACTTCAGGGGATTATGTGAAAGGTCATCCTTCAAATAGCCAGGCAGATTTTACCAAATGTCTGATTATTAAAGGGATTAGATACAACAGAAGACCAGGGAACTGTAAATCCTACTGTGAAGATGTTCTTCTTTATCCACATCAATTCTTCGATGGCTTAGTCCAGATATCATTTACCCATTACATTTGAAACATGAATTTGTAGTGAAATTGCAAAAGGTACTTTGAAAGAAAGTAAATTTAATATCACATACCACACACAATTTTCAGGAATACTTTACAGTGCCTGAAACCTCGTATCAGGTTATATGTGTGGAACTACCCAGTCTCTTTATTTCTTGCTCGCTAACACATCCCGATTTTAGTCTGAATGGCAAGTGCCCAAAGCCAGGCATTTTGGTCTAAGCCAGTTCTTTAATCTTGTTTCTATTTACTACCTCCCTTTTAGCTGGGGTGGCCATGTGGCCCAGTGTAGTCAATGACACATAAGGGCACTAGTGGAAGGGCACTTACGAGAAAGCTCGTGAAATAAACGGGGTTGACCAACTTGCCCTCTTTCTCTTCACCTGTATCTCAGAGCCATGTTACGACCAAGAGGCAAAATGAAGGATGTTTAATATAGTAGAGCAGACAGACATCATGTAGGAGTCTGGCAATTTTCATTGAACCAATGGATCAGCCCCATCTTCTTGCTATGTGAGAAGAACAAAGACGCTCTTGGTAGGGTATGCTGTTAATTGCCGCCAAACACATTTCCACAGATAGAGTGTGCTGGGTAGTTGAGAAGAAAAGTCTTTCATTAAAGTCTTCCCTCTGTGCTGACCCCTTCAGAAATGTTATGGAGGACAATCTATAAACAAGGGCTTATTGATTTCTAAGTAGATAGACATGCAGAAGTTCCCCTACACGTATGGTAAGACATCATACACTAAAGAAATGAGAGCAGCTGTTCATGATAAATTCAAAGCAGTAACAAAAAATTTTCTTTCAATAATCTCTGTGAATTCTAAAAATTCCCAGAACCTTAAAACTAAGAGGTTGGTCTTAAGGTCCCATGTCTGCACTTAGAAACACTAAAATCTATCCGTTGAACGTAAAAGTAGCAATGCATGGCCATGTCTGATTGTATACAGCTAACAGAGGTAATCTCACGAAGAGAAAGCTTTGCTTCTCATTAGAAAAGTAGAGCTGCTGGCTGGTAAATGTTTGGTCAGCCGGCATTCTAACCCATGAACTAAAAGCAATTACTTTTCAAGTTTCAGACTTTTTTCTTGCTCTACAGGCTTTGCCTTCAAGTTATTTTCATCTTAAATAGAGTTTTGGGGCCTTGAGCAGATATTTTGATACCCTGATAATTTGTGGTCTTGCTAAAGACTAACTCTTTGCACAGCCTCCCTGACTTGATTTGTTATTTCAAAGTTCCAATTATTTCACACCTTGCTTTGAGACTTTTTCTAATTGGGTTGTATTTTCCCAATTGAAATGAGAACTGGTCCAACTCTCGCCTTAAAATTTGAGTCCCCTTCTAAAGATTACAATTCTACAATGTTTTTTAATAGATGTTATTTTTACAATCTTCCTAATTTCATTTTGTGGGACAAACTAGGACCTTAAAATACTGAGAAAATATTTTCTTACTGAATCCCCAAGCCCCATCTTTACTTACATAAATTTCCCATAAATAAACACTTTGGACAATATTTATAACTTTTAAATATTTAGCAGCCCTTGTGATAATTATCTATGAACCAGTAAATGAATTTTATGATTTCTGACTAAGATTCTTTTCAACTTCATCCTTACCCCAGGTAGAAAAAGTCATATTACTGCCATGCAGCATATGTCCAAATAGCCATTCAAAACCAAATTAGTCTAAACCCAGATACCACTTTCTCATTAGAAGGAAAATAATAAGGAAAAGTTTAGCTGTTCTTATATATATATATTAGTCCCTTGTAGACTGAGAATAAATGTTTTGAGTTACTGGAACTTGATGGGTGCGATTTGCCATTATTTTCCATTACCTGAAAAATCTTAAAAAAATAAAATCACAGCTCATTTGTTCCACTGCCTTTCCCTAAACTGTTAAGTGTTTAAGCTGCTTTCTAAAATACTCCTTGATTTTCATGCACATACCTGTCCATTCATGTGGACGCTTGATGTTTGCTAGTGTTAACTGTTTCTGTATATGTCTAATCAATGAAATCATGTTTCTAGAAATGAAAGTTGCTTGGTTTAATAAGTGATTTCACAACAGCTTATCACACCCCAATCAACAAATTTTCAGCTAAAGAAAATTCAAAAGCAGGTTCAAGGGAATAGTCTCATGAGGAATAAGGAATGAGGAATAAAAGAATTGTTCTATTATAACTTATGTGAGCTCTCCCACCATTATCATTTATTATTATCATTGTTTTTTTAAAAAGTTAAAGTCTTCTTAGAATTTAATACCTCTCAGACAAGAAATATTTTAAGGGTCCTGGCCTACTAATACATTGTCTAGAAAACAAAAGCCAAGGATTCAACAAAATAAAAGATCAAGAGACCTCTGGCCATCTAAAATCAATACCACAAAGTTTCAAACATTTTACTCTAATAAGAGTTTCATCTTCACTCAGTGCTTAGTTGTTCTTGTTAAAATACAAAGGTCCAAACAGCTTTGTTTTTAGGTTATATGACACATGGAAGGTTTGTAACAATTAGAAAAGAGATAATTTCAAGAGAGGTTTGCCTTGAAAAAAACCAGGGTTAATACGCTAAAATAGAAAAATTACAAAACAAACTAAACAGAAACAAATGCCAGCTACAAATGTCAGCCACACACATATTTAAAAATTTTAATGGCCTCGTTCAAAATAGTTAAAAAAAAGAAAAGAAATAGGTGAAATTAATTTCAACAATATATTCTAGTTAGCCTAGTACATATAAAATTTCATAATTTCAACATAATCTAAAAATATTAATATGATATTTTACATGATTTTATGTTTATTAAGTCTCCAAAACCTGTTGTGTATTTTATATTTACATCTTAGTTTGGACTAGCCACATTTCAAGAGCTCAACAGCCATTTGGGGCGAATAGCTACTGTATCGGACAGGACACTTGTAGATGCTGGGAATAAAGCAGCAAACACCAGAGACGAGGTCTCTGTTTTTGTGGAGTTTACATTCCACTTCAGGGAAGATAGAGAAAATTACAAAAATAACAAGCAAGAAAAAAACCCACGTGATTTTAAATGTCTTGAAGAAACCAAAAAGGTGACTAGTGAGAAAATGCGGAGGGGCGGAGTGCTCTGCAGATGTGACATTTAAACTGTGACCCGAATGAATGGGAATCAGGCACCCTCTGATGGAAAGCATGGGGGCAAAACAGAGAGCTTTTACCACAAATCTAAGGCAGAAATGAGCCTGTCTGTTTAAGCAACAACAACAGAATGGTAATACAAGAGCTCAAGGAGCAGAGAGGGAGAATGGTATAAGAAACAGTAAGCTTGGTAGGCTGAGCCAGATCATTTAGGACTTCGGAAAGCAGGATAAAGAGCTCAGGGGTGGCCAAGGGAGCAGGGACCCTGGAAACATTCAAAGTGTGCAGTTGCAGACCCTGCAGGGTTATGCCCTACACGTAAGGGCAACAGGAAATGGTCTTCACAAAACTAAAACAAAGTCTCAGGTAGTCTCAATACCTACCTAACTGCATAAAGGTGATCTTCCTAGATCATTTTTTTCTTACAATTAGACAATCAAATCTACTTTGGGAGAATTAATCTAGAGCCTCTACACTTTTTTATGTAAAATACCCAGCACTTAATCTCAAATCACCAAGAATACCAGCAAAAAACAGTAAACAGCCATAAGGAAAGGGAAAAGGCAAAAAAAAAGGGGGGGAGGATTTGGTGATCCAGACTTTGAGTTGTCAGATTCCTGCTTTATAATAACTATGATTAGTATGTCCAAGAAAATAGATAGTAAGATGAAGAATTTCACTGGAGAACTGAAATATATGAAAAATGAACCAAATTCTCCTAGAATTAGAGGGAGAGAAAAGGCAACAATAAATATATAATTCAAAGGAAGGATTCAAAAGCTGATGTGAAAGAGCAGAAGCAGAGATTAGTGAAACAGAAAATAGATCAGCAAAAAAGAAAAAAAAAAGCCGAGATCGAAGAAGACAGAGAAGGAACAATCATCAACAGGAAGACACTGGAAATCACCAAAAGAGATACCACACAACCAAAGACAAAGAAGAAACCACAATGATACAGTAGGAAGGGTGCAATCACAATAAAATCAACCCCATAACTGCTGGGTGGGTGACTCACAAACTGGAAAACAATTACACCACAGAAGTCCACCCACTGGAGTGAAGGTTCGGAGAGCCAAGTCAGCCTTCCCAACCTGGGGGTCCAGCAACAGGAGGGGGAATTCCCAGATAATTAGACTTGGAAGGCTAGCAGGATTTGACTGCAGGACTTTGTAGGATTTGATTGCAGGACTTTGCAGAACTGGGGGAAACAGAGACTCCACTCCTGGAGAGCAGACACAAAGTAGTGTGTGCACCAGGATCCAAGGGAAAGGAGCACTGATGCCATAGGAGACTGAACCAGACCTACAGCCAGTGTTGGAGGGTCTCCTGCAGAAACAGGGGGTGGCTGTAGCTCACCACGGGGACAAGGACGCCAGCAGCAAAAGTTCTGGGAAGTATCCCTTGGCATGACCCCTCCTGGAGTCCACCCTTAGCCTCACCAAAGAGCCTGTAGCCTCCAGGGCTGGGTTGCCTCAGGCTAAATTACCAACAGGGAGGGAACCAGCCCCACCCATCAGCAGACAAGTGGATTAAAGTTTTACTGAGCTCTGCCCACCACAGCAAAACCCAGGTCCACCCACCACCACTGCCTTCCATCAGGAAGCCTGCACAAGCCCCTTAGATAGCCTCATCCACCAGAGGGCAGACAGCAGAAACAAGAACTACAATCCTGCAGCCTGTGGAAGGAAAAACATACTCACAGAAAGACAGAAAAAATGAAAAGGCGGAGGAATATGTACCAGAAGAAGGAACAAGATAAAAACCCAGAAAAACAACTAAATGAAATGGAGGTAGGCAACCTTCCAGAAAAAAGAATTCAGAATAAGGATAGTGAAAATGATCCAGGACCTCGGAAAAAGAATGGAGGCAAAGATCAAGAAGATGCAAGAAATGTTTAACAAAGACCTAGATGAATTAAAGAACAAACAAACACAGATGAACAATACAATAACTGAAATGAAAGATACACTAGAAGGAATCAATAGCAGAATAACTGAGGCAGAAGAATGGATAAGTGACCTGGAAGACAGAATGGTGGAATTCACTGACACAGAACAGCATAAAGAAAAAAGAATGAAAAGAAATGAAGACAGCCTAAGAGACCTCTGGGACAATATTAAATACACCAACATTCACATTATAGGGGTCTCAGAAGGAGAAGAGAGAGATAAAGGACCCAAGGAAATATTTGAAGAGATTATCGTCGAAAACTTCCCTAACATGGGAAAGGAAATAGCCACCAAAGTCCAGGAAGCAGACAGTCCCAGGCAGGATAAACCCAAGGAGAAAAACGCTGAGACATGTAGCAATCAAATTGACAAAAATTAAAGACAAAGAAAAATTACTGAAAGCAACAAGGGAAAAACGACAACTAACGTACAAGGGAACTCCCAGAAGGTTAACAGCTGATTTCTCAGAAGACACTCTACAAGCCAGAAGGGAGTGGCACGATACATTTAAAGTGATGAAAGGGAAGAACCAATAAGCAAGATTACTCTACCCAGCAAGGATCTCACTAAGATTCAATAGAGAAATCAAAAGCTTTACAGACAAGCAAAAGCTAAGAGAATTCAGCACCACCAAACCAGCTCCACAACAAATGCCAAAGGAACTTCTCTAAGTAGGAAACACAAGAGAAGAAGAGGACCTATAAAAACAAACCCAAAACAACTAAGTAAATGATAATAGGAACATACATATCAATAATTACCTTAAATGCAAATGGATTAACTGCTCCAACCAAAAGACACAGGCTCCCTGAATGGATACAAAAACAAGACCCATATATAGGCTGTCTACAAGAGACCCAACTCAGACCTAGGGACACATACAGACTGAAAGTGAGGGGATGGAAAAAGATATTCCATGCAAATGGAAATCAAAAGAAAGCTGGAGTAGCAATACTCATATCAGATAAAATAGACTTTAAAATAATAGTGGGGGACTTTAACACCCCACTTAACAGCAATGGACAGCTCATCCAGACAGAAAATAAATAAGGAAACACAATAGACACAATAGACCAGATAGATTTAATTGATATTTATAGGACATTCTATCCAAAAACAGCAGATTACACTTTCTTCTCAAGTGCACATGGAACATTCTCCAGGACAGATCACATTTTGGGTCACAAATCAAGCCTTGGTAAATTCAAGAAAATTGCAATCATACCAAGCATCTTTTCCAACCACAATGCTATGAGATTAGAAATAAATTACAGGGAAAAAGTGTAAAAAACACAAACACATGGAGGCTAAACAACAGGTTACTAAATAACCAAGACATCACTGAAGAAATCAAAGAGGAAATCAAAAAATATCTAAAGACAAAGAAAAACGAAAACTCGACAATCCAAAACCTACAGGATGCAGCAAAAGCAGTTCTAAGAGGGAATTTTATAGCAATACAATCCTACCTCAAGAAACAAGAAAAATATCAACTAAACAATCTAACCTTACACCTAAATGAACTAGAGAAAGAACAAACAAAACCCAAAGTTAGGAGAAGGAAAGAAATCATAAAGATCACAGCAGAAATAAATGAAATAGAAACAAAGAAAACAATAGCAAAGATCAATAAAACTAAAAGCTGGTTCTTTGAGAAGATAAACAAAATTGATAAACCTTTAGCCAGACTCATCAAGAAAAGAAGGAGAGGACTCAAATCAATAAAGCTGGAAATGAAAAAGGAGAAGTTACAATGGACACCGCAGAAATACAAAGCATCGTAAGAGACTACTACAAGCACCTCTATGCCAATAAAATGGACAACCTGGAAGAAATGGACAAATTCTTAGAAAGGTATAACCTTCCAAGACTGAACCAGGAAGAAATAGAAAATATGAACAGACCAATCACCAGGAATGAAATTGAAAATCTTCCAACAAACAAAAGTCCAGGACCAGATGGCTTCACAGGTGAATTCTACCAAACATTTAAAGAATACCTAACACCTATACTTCTCAAACTCTTTCAAAAAATCGCACAGGAAGGAAAACTCCCAAACTCATTCTACGAGGCCACCATATCACCCTGAAACCAAAACCAGACAAAGATACTACAAAAGCAGAAAACTACAGACCAATATCACTGATGAATATAGATGCAAAAATACTAGCAAACAGAATCCAACAACACATTAAAAGGATCATACATCATGATCAAGAGGGATTTATCCCAGGGATGCAAGGATTCTTCAATATACACAAATCAATCAACGTGATACACCATATTAACAAGCTGAAGAATAAAAACTATATGATCATCTCAATAGATGCAGAAAAAGCTTTTGACAAAATTCAACACCCATTTATGACAAAAACTCTCCAGAAAGTGGGCACAGAGGGAAACTACCTCAACATAATAAAGGCCGTGTACAACAAACCCACAGCAAACATCATTCTCAATGGTGAAAAACTGAAAGCATTTCCTCTAAGATCAGGAACAAGCCAAGGATGTCCCCTCTTGCCACCATTATTCAACACAGATTTGGAATAGTTTTGGAAGTCCTAGCCACGGAAATCCGAGAAGAAGAAGAAATAAAAGCAATACAATTTGAAACAGAAGTAAAACTGTCACTGTTTGCAGATGACATGATGCTATACATAGAAAATCCTAAAGATGCCACCAGATAACTACTAGAGCTGATCAATGAACTTGGTAAAGTTGCAGGATACAAAATTAATGCACAGAAATCTCTTGCATTCCTATACAGTAACACCGAAAGATCAGGAAGAGAAATTAAGGAAACAATCCCATTCACCACTGCAACAAAAAGAATAAAATACCTAGGAATAAACCTTCGTATGGAGGTAAAAGACCTGTACTCATAAAACTATAAGACACTGATGAAAGAGATCAAAGATGACACAAACAGATGGAGAGATATACCATGTTCTTGGATTGGAAGAATCAATATTGTGAAAATGACTACACTATCCAAAGCAATCTACAGATTCAGTGCAATCCCTATCAAATTACCAATGGCACTTTTTACAGAACTGGAACAAAAAAGCTTACAATTTGTATGGAAACACAAAAGACCCCAAATAGCCAAAGCAGTCTTGAAGGAAAATTACAGAGCTGGAGGAATCAGACTCCCTGACTTCAGACTATACTACAAAGCTACAGTAGTCAAGACAATATGGTACTGGCATAAAAACAGAAATACAGATCAGTGGAACAGGATAGAAAGCCCAGATGTAAACCCACGCACCTAAGGTCAACTAATCTATGACAAAGGAAGCAAGGATACACAATGGAGGAAAGACAGTCTCTTCAGTAAGTGGTGCTGGAAAAACTGGACAGCTACATGTAAAAGAATGCAATTAGAACACTCCCTAACACCATACACAAAAATAAACTCAAAATGGATTAAAGACCTAAATGTAAGACAAAACACTATAAAACTCTTAGAGGAAAACATAGGAAGAACACTCTCTGACATAAATCACAGCTGGATCTTTTTTGACCCACATCCTAGAGTAATGGAAATAAAAACAAAAATAAACAAATGGGACCTAATGAAACTTAAAAGCTTTTGCACAGCAAAGGAAACTATAAATAAGACAAAAAGACAACCCTCAGAATGGGAGAAAATATTTGCAAATGAATCAACAAAGGATTAATCTCCAAAATATATAAACAGCTCATGCAGCTCAATATTAAAAAATCAAACAAGTGAATCCAAAAATGGGCAGAAGACCTAAACAGACATTTCTCTAAGGAAGATATACAGATGGCCAAGAGGCACAAGAAAAGCTGCTCAACATCACTAATCATCAGAGAAATGCAAATCAAAACTACAATGAGGTATCACCTCACACCAGTCAGAATGGGCATCATCAGAAAATCTACAAACAACAAATGCTGGAGAGGGTGTGGAGGAAAGGGAACGCTCTTGTACTATTGGTGGGAATGTAAATTGATACAGCCACTATGGAGAACAGTATGGAGGTTCCTTAAAAAACTAGAAATAGAATTACCATATGACCCAGGAATCCCACTACTGGCCATATACCCAGAGAAAACCATAATTCAAAAAGACACATGCACCCCAGTGTTCATCGCAGCACTATTTACAATAGCACTGTTGTCATGGAAGCCACCTAATGCCCATCAACAGACAGATGGATAAAGAAGATGTGGTACATATATACAATGGAATGTTACTCAGCCATAAAAAGGAGTGAAATTAGGTCATTTGTTGAGACGTGGATGGACCTAGAGACTATCATACAGAGTGAAGTATGTCAGAAAGAGAAAAACAAATATCATATATTAACACATATATGTGGAATCTAGAAAATGGTAGAGTTGAACCAGTCTGCAAGGCAAAAATAGAGACACAGATGTAGAAAACAAACATATGGACACTAAGGGGCAAAAGCAGGGGCCAGGGGTGGCGGTGGTGGGCTGAACTGGGAGATTGGGATTGACATATATACACTAATATGTATAAAACAGATAACTAATATGAACTTCTGTATTAAAAAAATAAAATGAAATTCAAAAAAACCCCCATGTTCTACTTATAAACAAACTAATAAGGGAAACAGCTAGTTTTCTTTCTAAAAATATTAAAGGAAACTGTCATTAGATCGATGTTGTATTGAACAAAGAAAATCTTTCCAGCTAATACTGTCATGAACAAATGCCTGAATATAAAAATACAAAATCTATATACCACCCCCCTCCCCCTTTTAGAACACTTAGCAGAGTGTCTTTCACATACTAAATCTTTTCTACATGTTTGGGGATTTTTATGTGTATGCTCAAAATTATAAAACAAATCATTTTTAATTGAAATTTGACATTAAAATAAAACACTGGAAAGGCCGTGTTTATAAATAAATAAATAAATAAGAGAGAGAAAGAGAAAATTACCAAAAAAAGAAAAAAGGATACGGCACATAAAAGACATGTGGGCAATAAGGAAAAATGACCTAAAATGTATGTTACTGGAGTTCCAGAAGGAAAGGACAGAAAAAAAAAAGGGACTTGGGTGTGGTTTTCATCTTCTTAATGCTCCTTTCTATATTTTCATGATTTTATTAATTTGAAAATATATATATAGATCATTACCTCACATCATACATGAAAATAAATCCCAGATGGATTAATGAATTTAATGTAAAAAATAAAATCACAAAACCAACCAGAATAATAAGGAACAGGCAAATATTTATCTGGCCTTTCTCATCACAAACACAAAATCTGAAACCATTACATAAAGACTGTTATGTCTACATATGAATTTTTGCTTACAAAAACACCATAACCAAAGTACAAAGGCTAAGGACCAGATAAGAAAATAGTTGAGCCAAGTGTATGATGGAAATATATGTGGTAAGTAAAATCATATTTCATAAGAATATTTAATGACATGGAAAGTGCTCATAATTTGTATTTATATTTAAAATAGTTTATTGACTTTCCTTCCCGGTGAATATGGAGTAACAAGGGCTGGATTTACTCTTTCACAATAAGCAACAAGAGAATCAGACAAAACACATGAAAGAAGGTTTTCAGTTATTGAGCACCTGGCATCAGAGTACCACACTCCTTAAGAGACTGGGAATAAACACAGTAAGTCCTGAAATGGTCCCAGTTTACTACTTGGAGGCAGTTTCCAAACTGCATTGCAGGGAGGGGAAACCTAAAGAGGGCCAATGACCTCGCTGAGTAGAGGGAACAGAGAAAAGAATTCAAGGTAGCCAAGGAAGGGAGAAGAGAGCTTTGGAGAAAGACCCCTGGAGTTCTACAGAAGGGTCCCCTCAGGGTTTTGACTGATTACTAATCTGTGCATATGTGAGAAAAAGCTACCAAAGCCTACCAAAGAAGAAACATTGGAATAGAGTGTGCAGAGCAATTCCCAGAGTCCACACTTGCTAGGGAATAGTATGTATTCCCACAAGCCAGAGTAGAGAGACTTCGCAATACATGGGATAAAACAACTGTTATACAGATATTTTACCAGTTCAAGAATGTAGAGGAAAACATGATCATTATGAGGAAAAAAAAAAAAGTGAATTATAAAAAGAACCCGAAGGAAACTCTTAGACATTAAAAAATACAATATATGAAGTAAAAACACTTTGGATGTTTTAAATCCAAAGCACCCAGATCTTGTTTCTAATATCATTCTTCAATAAAAGAAACTAAGGATCCTTGGAGAAATGGCTGGTTCAATGAGTGGAGTGGGAAATATACAAGATGTACCTGGAGCATCCTGTAATGGCAGAAAAAGTAAAAAAGCGCAAAGAAAACCAGCAACAACAACATTGATGGGGGTATGTCAAAGAGACACAGGAGGCAACTAAAAGAGCTCCCAGTGGCTAAAACAGGAATAATTTGAGCAAAAAAGTTAGCAGTGTTGATTATAACACAAAGAATAAAATGAATACCCATGATATAAATAAATGATTAAATAAATGAATGAATGAATGAATGGGGCGGGTAGAATAGACAAATCTCCCACATGCACAAAAATTCCGAATAACTTTTATAGATAATCCATCTCAAGGAGGGGAGCACAGCTCCCCACTGCCTAAGCATGGGCTGCCACATAATGACATCACTCTATAGAAATACAGTATGGAAAAAGGGGGGGAGAGGAGTCACTTTACAGTGAAGAAACCTGACAACTACTATTTCACTGAGGTGGCCAAGGTCAACATGAACAGTGATAAATCATGTTATAGGATATACCCTTGATGTGATAAAAATGACACTTTATCTCTGTGGGCTTCCTTCCAAAAACCCATATCCACAGTGTAATCATGAGAACAACATCAGAAAAATTTCAGGACAAGGGAACTGAATAAACTGTCTGACCAGGAGTCCATAAAGCCATTAAGTTCATCACAAAACAAGAGAAGTCTGAGAAACTGTCACAGTCTAGAGGAGCCTAAGGATACATGACAACTAAACATAATGTGGTATCCTGGATTGGATCCAGAAACAGAAAGGAGACATTAGGTAAAAACAGAGGAACCCTGAATAAAGTATGGGCTTCAGTTAATGAGAATATAGCAGTATTGGTTCATTAATCATAACGAACATTCCATACAAATATAAGATGCTAATAATAGAGGAAACTGGATTTGGCGGTATGCGGGAACTTTCAGTACTAGCTTTACACATTTTCTGTATATCTAAAACTATTCTGAAGAAGCTAAGTCTATTTTTAAATGCATCACATAGGATTAACAGCATATTAAACACTGAAGATTAAAAAAGTGAACTTAAAGTCACAGCAACAAAAACAACCAAAATTAGAGACAAAAAAGATATGGTATCACACGTGTAACTGGAATCACAAGAAAGTGAGAAGGTGGCAAAAACAGAAAAAAAAAATTTGAAGGAATAATGGCCAAAATTTTTAAAAATTTGATGAAAATTATAAACACACAGATCCAAAAAACTCAGTGAACCCATGTGATCACACAGTAGGGGCACTTCATAATCAAATCGCTAAAAAGCCAGTGATAAGGAAAAAACTCTTAAAAGAACCTAGGGTAAAAACACATTACATGCAGAAGAACAAAAATAAGAATTACCGTGTATCTCTTGGCCAAAAACTAAGCATGCCAGAAGACAATGGAGAGACATCTTTAAAATACTGAAAGTTTAAGAAAAATAAAAAGCCAACTCAGAATTCTATATCCAGTGAATATAACTTTCATGAATAAAGGTGAAAAAAACAGAAATTACAAGAGTAACAAAAATAACGAAATATGTAGGCATATATCTAACAAAATATAATTGATGAAAACACTAAAGAAGATCTAAGTAAATAAATACTTCAAATTCATGGTATGGAAGTCTTAATATTGTTAATATCAATTATCTCCAACTTGATGTATAAACTCAATACAATCCCAATCAAAATCCTTTTGTGGAATTTGACAAAACTACTTTAAAATTTACGAGTAGATGCAAAGGATGTAGAATAGACAAAGCAGTTTGAAAAAAATAAAGTATTGGATAATTTACATTACTTGATTATATTTACTATCAGGTTCTAGTAATCAAGACTGTGATATAGGCCTAAGGATAGAAATATATAGTGATGGAATAAATAGACAGTCAAGATACAGATCCACAAATAAATAGCTGTGTGATTTTTTGTAAAATAGTTGAGATAAAATTCACATACCATACAACATGCACAAAGTATACAATTCAATTGTATTTTCTATATGTACACAATTGTCACCATAATCAATTTCAGTCCTTTCTATTACTGACAAAAGAAACACTACACTCACTAGAAATCTTTTCCCATTTACCCTCAGTCTCCCAGTCCTAGCCAACCACTAATCTACTTCCTGTGTTTATGGATTTGCCTATTCTGGACATTGCACATAAATGGAATCAGATAATATGGAGCCTTTGGGAAATGCCTTTTTGCTGTCAGCACAATATTTTCAAGTTTCACCCACGTTGCAGTATGTGTATTAGTCTGGGTTCTCTAGAGAAACAGAACCAATAAAAGACCTAGATATATGACTATATATATCCATATATATTGGCTTTGCTTCTTTCTCTATATTGAGACTCACTATAAGGAACCTGCTCGCACAAATATGGAGGCTGAGAAGTCCAAGATCTAAAATTAGCAAGCTATAGAACCAGGAGGTACAAATAGTCTAGTTCCAGTCTGAGTCTGAGAGCCTAAGAAACAGAAGAGCCAATAGTGTAAGTTCCAGTTCAAGACTGAGTCCAAGGGCAGGAGAAGACTGATATCCCAGGTCAAATACAGGCAGAGACAAAGAATTGTTTCTTACTCAGCATTTAATTCTATTCAGGCCTTCAGTGGTTTGGACGAAGCCCACCCATATTTGGGAGGGTAATCTGCTTTACTCAGTCTGCAAATCCAAACGTTAATCTCACCCACAAACACCCTCACAGACACACCCAGAAATAATGCTTAACCAGATATCTGAGCATCTAGTTGAAACATAAAATTAAACACCACAAGTCCACCTCGTGTCAACTTGACACCTATATACATCTCCTTACACCATATTTAATCTCCAAATAAAGACAGTAACAAGGTCATAATTCCTCCTAACTCGATACAACTATCCTGCACACAGCTGGAACACACTAACCCCTTCCACAGAAAAGAAAACTTCCTTAAGTGATGCTTACTCTTCTCCTTGAAATCCTGTAACTTAGGTGCTATGATATAAAATAAACAATACTTAAATACTATGATATAAAGTGACTGCATCTTATGTTACATAAGGGAATAAGACAGGAAAGAAAATAAAGATATTTGATATATACATATGCAAACATACATGTAAGAAAGTAAGAAGGAATATGGAATACTCGTGACAATTACACAGTTCTCATCTCTAACCAGTCGTCTGGTTTTTAATAACTACCTTTTCTTTCCACCACGCATTCTGTATTTCTTTGGCCTTCAGTAAATCCTCAGATGATCATGGTTCTTTACCTGGTGGAGGGACTCAAACCTTCATTTCTGAAGGTTCTGGGACATGACTAGTAGTCCTGACTGGATTGGACTGTTGTCTATTTCCATTGACCTGAAACACAAGCCTGGTACTAGTATTAGTAACAGATGCCCTAAGAGGTCTTTTGTATTCCAGACATATTCTTCCTTACCTCCAGTGTAGAGGAGTAGTCTAATTTCCCCTTGGTAGTCAGGATCAATCACCCCAGCCAGTACAGTAACTCCCTTTTCTGCATTGATTCAGTGGCATAAGGAGTCCAAAGTGGTTGAGCATTAGTCTTAATTTCCAGTTCAATTTATCCACTGCTGAGTCTCCTGGTCAAAGCATTCCTCCTTTTAGAACTAAGACCTCTGGGCCAGAACAGCATAAGGTCATGAGAAACAAAATTTCTGCTGGTTAGCAACTAGTGTTTAAAGTGAGGGATACCACCCCCATTTCTACCCCTTGATTCCTGAACCCATGAAGTCTGGCTATGGGAGAAACAGACCATATATTGGATGCTGATTCAGAGCATATACAGCTTTCTGGAGAACCCTCTCCCGACCGTGCATGGTACTGCAGCCTAGCTTACAGAGTCTTCACAAGGCCATTCCATCATCCTATCATGCCAGCTGCTTCAAGCTGGCGGGAAACATAGTAAAACCAATGAATTCCATGAGCATGGGTCCATTGCCATTATTCTTTTGCTGTGAAGTGAGTGAGTTCCTGATCCGAAGCAGTGCTGTGTAGAATGCCATTATGGCGGAGCAGGCATCCTGTAAGTCCATGGCTGGTAGTTTTGGCAGAAGCATGGCAGGCAAGAAAGGTAAATAAATACGCAGAGTGTCTGTTCCAGTAAGAACAAAATACTGCCCCTTCCATGACAGAAGCAATCCAATATAATCAACCTGCCACTGGTAGCTTGTCCATCACCCTGGGGACCGGTGCCATACTGGGGGCTCACTGTTGAGTTGGTCTTTGCTGCTAGTAGACTGGGCACTCAGGGCTGGCTAGAGCTAGGTCAACCACGGTGAGTAGAAGTCCATGTTGCTGAGCCCTTGCATAACCTCAATCCTTGCCACCATGGCCACTCTGTTCATAAGCCCTTGGGCAAAGACGGGGTGCCTGAGAAAGAGGCTGACTGATATCCACAAAACAGATCAACCTATATACTTGAGTATTAAAATCCGTCTCTTCTGAGATCAAACTTTAGTGAGCATTCACTTGGAACACAAGTGTCTTTAGTTTCTGCTCATTCAGAAAGATTTATCTACATACCTCTTCCTCAAATTTCCTTATTGCCAGTTTCCTAATCACGTTCCTTCCAAATCCCTAACCATCCAGCCAAACCACTGGCCATAACCCACGAATCAGATTACAATCACACACCTGGCCATTGTTCCTTCCAATCAAAGTGAATAACCAGGAGCACTGCTCAAAGTTCTGCCCACTGGGAGGCTTTCCCTTCACCACTGTCCTTCAGGGATGACCCAGAAAGTACTGCACCCACCACATTCAGACAGTGCGTGCATACCATGCACAACCATATGTAAATCAGGCTTGAGTTTTCTCTTCCTCTATCAATTGATCATAGCTACCCTAAGAAGCTAAAAAAAAGAAGGGAGAAAACAATTAAGAGTAGAGCAGAGATTAATGAAGTGGAGAATATCAAATAATAGAATCACAAAACCAAAAGTTGGTTCTTTGAAAAGACCTCACACCTCTACCTAGAATAAGAAAAAAAGAGAGAAGATACAAATAACTAAAATCAGAAATGAAAGTGAAATATTACTAATGTTAAGGCAATAAAAATCATTAGAACACTATGAATAATTATGTGCCAACAGGTTAGATAACCTAAATTAAATAGAAAAATTTCCAGAAACACACAAATTACCAATAATGACTCAAAAAGAAATAACAAACCTGAATGACCTATATCACAGAGACTGAAGCAGTAATCAAAAACCTCCCAACAGAGAAAAGATGGCTTCTCCGGTGAATTCTTCCAAACATTCAAAGAATTAACACTAATCCTCAAGCTCTTCCAATCAGTGAAAGAGGATGGAACAGCTCTTGACTCAAGATATAAGGCTAGCATTACACTGGTACCAAAGCCAGACAAAGAAAACGAGAGACCAATATCCCTTATGACTATCAATGAAAAAATCTTTAACAAAATACTAGCAAATGTAAACCCAAAATCATATTATACAACATTACCAAGTGGGATTTATCCCAGGTATGCAAAGATAGTTCAACATAAGAAAATCAATGTAAGACATCATATTAATAGAATGAATGAAACAAAACACATGATCATCTCAATTGACGCAGAAAAAGCATTTTGACAAAATCAAACACCATTTCATGACAAAAAAATTCAGAAAACTAGGAATAGAAGGGAAATCGCTCAACATAATAAATGGCATTTATGAAAAACCCATAGGTAACATCATATTTAACAGTGAAAGACTAAAAGCTTTCCTCCTACGATCAGGGATAAGGCAAGGATGCCTGCTTTCACCACTGCTTTTCAATAGTGTACTGGAAGTTCTAGTCAGAGCAATTAGGTAAGGGGAAAAAAAGGCATCCAAATTGAAAAAAAAGAAGTAAAACTATCTTTATTCGCAGATGACATAATCCTATACAAAGAAAATCCCAAAGAATCCATCAAAAAAGACAAAAAAGAAAATAGCCAAGCTAATAAATGAATTCAGCAAAGTTGCAGGGTACAAGATCAATGTGCAAAGATCCGTTGTGTTTCAATATACCAGCCACGAACAATCCAAAAAGGAAATTAAGAAAACAGATCAGTTGTTGTCAGGGGCCAGGGGTGGGGGAGGGAATTTACTGCAAATGGGTATGAGGAATATTTTGGCATATTTGGGGACGATGAAAAAGTTCTATATCATGACTACAGTGGTGGTTACAAGAATGTGCATTTGCTAAAACTCAGTGAACTGTACATTTAAAAATTGATCACTTTAGGGCTTCCCTGGTGGCGCAGTGGTTGAGAGTCCGCCTGCCGATGCAGGGGACGCGGGTTCGTGCCCCGGTCCGGGAAGATCCCACGTGCCGCGGAGCGGCTGGGCCCGTGAGCCATGGCCGCTGGGCCTGCACGTCCGGAGCCTGTGCTCCGCAATGGGAGAGGCCACAGCAGTGAGAGGCCCGCGTACCACAAAAAAAAAAAAAAAAAAAATTGATAATTTTATTGTATGTCAGTTGTATGTCAAAAGCTGATAAGACAGATTTTAAACAAAATGTGTATTTAGATCCTCTTTTTAAAATACTTGAATGCACAGAAAAAAAGTAGAGAATGATGGACAGTACAAAATATCCAAAAGGTGGGATATGAGTCACTTTTACTTTTGTTTATGCTTCTTTTCACTTTAAATTGTTTATAATGTATATCCATTAGTTATATAATCAGAAAAAAAGTTGTTTAAAAATATATAAGAGCATTATACTCTTTAGATTTATTCCCAGTTAAGAGTTAATATTTTAAAGTATTGGCACTTACCACGTGAAACAAATCAACTTTTGACTATGACAGATAAAGGGAGGTGTTATAATATGCCGAGCTGACATCAAGTACTTAATGCCCATTTTCACATTATATCTCATAAAAGTCTGTGTACTAGAACTCCATTTTTATATGGGTACAACTGAAAAGACTCCAGAAACCTAGATCATAACTGAAGATTCAAAGGCCATTTTCCAATAAAATTGTCCTGGTATGTTGAAGTAGAAATCTGGAAAGCTGTCTGGTTACCACAAGCCCATCTAAATTTTAAAGCAAGTCAAACAGTAACAAGAGAGTTTTAAGAGAGCCAGTAAACAAACTTCAGGTGATGGAGACATGGAGAAGCAAAAGTTGGCATGGATGTTAATAATCAAATCCCATGTTGTCCTTGATCTCACAAAGAAAGATCTTCCGGCAGAAGAGGACAAGGCACCCTGAGAAGTATTCTTGAGAACAGACTAAATATTAGGGAGAAGGAGAGATGAAAGTTGAAAGGACAGCATTACAAAACTAGACTAGCTCAGACACAGATTTGGCATCAAACCCTCAAACTCTAGTATTAGAAGTCTAATTCTGGAGAGGGAAGAGGAAGCCCATCTAACAGATTAGGTGAAAATACAAAAACCATCTAACAGATTAGGTGAAAATACAAAAACTGATTACCCCAGGTGCAGATACTGGCTGAAGGATGAACAGAAGTTGAGTCCAGAAATTCATGAATAAATTTATAGACTATTGATCCATAATGAATGGTTAAAGCAAATGCATTTAATTCTACCATAATGGACAATAAAGCCCTTTGGGAAACTTCCATAACTAAAATAAAACTAAACAAAAATCTTTTAAAAACTAAAATAAAACTTTTTTAAAAAGCTTTTACATGTGGAGTGCTTACTATGTAAGAAGCACCTGGTATACATTATCTCCAATCTAAATTAAATACACAAATTTACATATGAGTTTATCATGGTTGAAACAACTGGTAACAGTCTTTACATTAAGTAAATATTAGTGCAGGGCTTAACTCTCAGGACTGTTTCAGTAAAAACCTCAGGTTTTTTCCAGGCTCATGCTTCTTCCCTCTACACTAGGCTGAGAAAACGTAAGTCTGACTCTGCTTAGAAAGAAGAGTAGAGAGAGCCTGCTGTGTCCCTTACATCTACCATGGAAAACATACTGACTCCAGGGTGTTCTGTGGAAGAACGCAGTCTCCATTTTCATGTAAGAACAGTCATGTCTAAGTTCACATTCAAGAAAATTCTCCTTCCATAAATTTACAATGTGTGTCTTCTTCTCTTACATCCCAGGTCAGGCGAAAGATAAAGATGTCTTACTTTTTCTAAACTCGTTCTCTTTCAATTATACCAAGTAGAAAGCAAACAGTCAGTCCATCTAGTTCGCTAGTCGTCCTACCTGTGAAGCGGGCATAGCGACATTTGCTCCACAGGGCGGTAAGAATTCGGTTACGCAGTATTTTTAAACTGCTCATCGTGAGGCTGGCAAATAATGGGTCCTCAGGTTAGGGCAGCTACTACTAACGTCACTTTTAGTTCTCAGTGTCTGATAGGGCCATCGATGGACAGTCCTTTGAGGAGTCAACGTGGAAGAAACCACCAAAGTAACAATCAGATGAGCCTGGCGCAGTGGACCCGAGGCTCCTGCTGTTCCTATTCCTATCTCCCCCAGTGCCACGTTTCATCTCATTGGAAGATGGTTCTTGGAGTTACATCACTAAGTGCTGGTTTCAACAAAATATTTCCTGAATCCAACTCTCAAGCCCTCTCTTTCCTTTTGCATTTCATAGCTTGAACTGAACCTCCCCAAACAGGTTATACTTCACTTATGAGAAGGACATTAAGTGTCAAAGTAATAATTTTAAAAAATTAATTTTTTTTATTTGTGTTTGCACAAGGAAAGGAGAAGGCAAGGAGGTGCAGACATTTCTGTCTGCAAGAACTCTGTTTGCTCACAACATCAGAACAGTCATCAGTCCATAGCAACTTAGGACACTTTTGAAACATGCAATTTCTCCGTGTGTGTGTGTGTGTGTGTGTGTGTGTGTTAGAGAGAGCAGGAGCAAAAGCAAGAGAGAGAGAGACACCAAGAAGTCATTGCTTAGTTGCCCTGAACATAGTTTTTCAAATCCAATGTGGATACATTAGACCTTTCACTTTGAGTTTTTACTGGCAATGGTACTAGAACAACCTTCTGAATAGCAACTACTGCTGAATTTTAAAATCTTCCTGGCCCTTCCCTGAGCCAGATTTTAAAGGTACATCAAGCTTGGCTCATTCGATACTCAGGAACCTTATCTTTTTTAAAATAGAAATTAATTTTACTACTACCAAACAGCATATCCAAGTACTACCGTAAGACGATAAGATGTATGCCACTCTATACTGTGAAGAAAAAGGAAAAAAAAGGAAAAGCCAAGTTTTATTTCATTTCATCCCCTGCTTCTCTTGAGGAACTCCTTGTAGCTGAGTAAAATGAAATGTGTAATCGTTTTTGACGGGCAAACCAAGTGATTAGATGAACTGTATAATTTTAAAGGTCTTATAAAGTAATCTCCTCAATAAATTAATTGCCCATGCTGAACAGTATCTCACAGAAGACTTCTCTAGTATTTTAATCAAGTTTTCTACTAGACTCACCTATCCTGGTGTCATTAGTCCCTGTGAAATAACTACAGATTTTAGTCTTCACAAACACACATCCTGTTCATTTACTACTGAGATTTCAGCATAGGAATGTTTCCAATAAAAGAATTTCTTCAGTCTCATCAACTGGCACACTGGAATTGTACATTCCAAGGAAGAAGGCGATATTTATTTTTTCAAACCCTATTCCAGCCAACTACCATAAACTTAGTTATTCTGAGGGCTCCTTGTTTCACTTTTATTTGGAGTCTGCCAACAGGTGACTGGATACTAGAGCACATTTGTCTAACTCCTCAGGGATCCTTCTAATGGGACTATAACTTGGAACCAGTATTCCAAGTGGAAAACCCTCAGTCCAGAATCAGCAGCCCCTTCAAGTGCCTCTTCCCACATTCACACCAGGAGGTGGTGTTCCAAGGTGGTCTCAGCATTGCACTGGCCAGCTTATTATTGGATCGGCAGGAAGCTTATTAAAAGAAAAGAAAACTCAATGAGCATCAGGTATTCTGCTTGGGCAAACTAAAGTTGTAATGAAATGTCACCTAAGGTCACCCAATCCTTTGAGATTTAAATAAAATTGGCTAGAGCCCCTATTCCACATCCTGTGGGATATGCCTAGCCTTCTCCAAGATTTCTGCAAAAGACCAAAGTCTCATGTTCTCATGGTCATATCTAGATTCAAATTCTTTTTTATCCTGCTGAACTTTTGATCTGAGTTCATTTTGCTAGTATCTCATCTCCTGTGGGCATTTTCTTTCCTCTGCTCCAGACATGGAACTCAGTTGTTGTATTTTTTCTTTTCTTCCCCCCAAATACATGGCATTTCTGTGGTAAGTAGATTTTCATGAAGGTTTTGGCTGTGAGGGAGGTTAAGGCACATAATTTAAAATAGCGGCGAACACTGATCATCCTTCATCTTAAAGTCATTCAGACATCCTGGCCTTTGAAATGTTTCCCTCGTCACATTTCTCCATTGGCTCCTGTCCTGACCTATCTTTCACTTTTCTTCATTTCATTTCTTCATTTCAGTTCTCTTCTGTCTTTATATTCACCATCAATTCCTCTCAAATGCTATAAACTCGAAATACTAATATTCTATAAGCAGTTCTGTCTTTGGACAAACCCCATAGTTTGTTTTCGTTTGAATAGCTTTACAGAGGGCACACCCTCATTTGCCACAGGTCAGATGTTTCCCTACAGACACATAGCTGGAATGATTCAACCATTTATCCTGTAGTGATGTGAGCCCCTAACTCATGAGCCATGACATTTTTTTCCCAAACCTATATTCTGGACTGTTTCGTGATTATCCACCTAATACGAACTCTGAAGGTAATGATTTCTGGGCCTGCCAAGAGCATCTTTTGTTCACCCAAAGCTGGCCCCCAGTTCACCTGGCAGAGGAGGCTAAATTTACCCCATGACATCCTTCCTTCAATATATCATCTAGCCCAGGTCTGGTCTATGCTCTTATTTGAGATTTAAATAAAATTGGCTTGAGCTTTAAATAAAATCCTCTTATCTGCCAGCTCCCTTAGGTGTGTCTCATCTTGTCTATATCTTGCCTTTAAACAGGTGTTACAACCCCAAAATGTCTGCAGAGACCAAGTGGGTGACCTAAAAGCAGAAAACAGGGCAAGGGGAGACATTACCTGGAGAGAAAAATCCCCACCTGGGATGACTTCATTGTTGGGCTCCAGTTGACTGCAGCCCTATGAGGTGTTGGGCCTGGGGATGCCAGAGTGTCTGTCCCTGGGATGTTTTATTCAGTTTTATTTGAAACCCCCATTTTCTTATTTTAAAGTTCATATTTTTAAAAAGTGTATTAGCACAACAAAATATATTTCTGGGCCCAATGTAGCCCAAAGACAGCCAATTTGAGACTTCTGGCTTAGACTCACACACTATAAGCCCCAAGAGCACGTTTCCCTGCAGTATGGACTGTGCCAGCTGCCCCATTTGAACAATCGTGTCCTCTTCAAGCTCATCTAACAGTGCCAGCAGGACTGATCCTGGCCCTCCCAGCCATGTCCTCTCAGATTTGTCCATCTTTTTTCTAAGTAGCTCTTCCCGTCTGTAAGGATTGGCTCATAATTTGCTTCTTTTATTAAATCCCTGGTTTTATTTTTAAGGTGGACTTTCCATAGTTTCTAGATCTGATTCTTCTCTGAGGAAGTCATTTGTTTGCTTACTAAGTTTTGCCTTTTGTCATTTGTTCCATGCCCTTGGGCCACAGCTCTTGTTATCATTCCTAATACAAGCATAACTAAAATAGTCCTTTCTCCTGGTCTCATTTTTTAAAGCTGTCACAGGTAAGTTTTTGCTTTTGAATATCTCCTTAGTTTGACCTCTATGATCCAAACTTTCCACAAAGTAAAATTTACTCCTTCCAATTCAATCCATTTCTTCCCTCACTTTAAAAATTCTCCTGCTCATACCTTCCCTAGTGTATGACCCAAATCTTTAATTGATTTTGTTTCTTCCAAAGTTTCTGAGGAAATCTGATGTCCTAGAGATAGTGCTGTGGTTCAGTCCTTTTTAAAAATACTCTTTTTAACTCTGAAGCTTGTAATGTTACCTTGAGCTGCACCTGTACTTGAAGCCCAGATGGTGGCACAGCCTCTACGATAAGAGCCTCTGGGGTCTTCTACGGTCCTTCCACTATCCTGATTAGGTTCATCCTAGAAATCTACCACCAGGACCAAAGCACTCATGATTAATAATCCAAAGACAATTAGAAACACACACAGTATTTAGAGGAAGGTGAAAGTGTGCATGCGGAGTGGTAACTTCAGGAATCTGCAGAAGAGACGAGGAAGCCAGCAGTTATTCACTCAGCAGTGTCTTCCTTGATGTAGGATGAAGTTAAAATACAGCGGAACAGAATTAGGAACACCTGACTTATCATTACCAATCAATGGCAGGACAAACATTCATAGAGCAAAACGCCAAGCACACGTGTTCTGTGTCCCACACGGAATTTAGTTGATTTTTATAGCTCAAATCTAATAATCTAATTCCAGAGTCAATGCCTAAAATGCCAGCTATGACTATAATATTAATTCCTGCAACACACAGGTCCAGGGTGGCCACGGTGGCTTCCCCAGGGCCTGCCTCCCTGAAGTTGTACTTCTGCCTCAATGTCACTTTGAATTTCTACCCAAGGGAGCTTCCTGAGTCACGCATATTGGGTTGGCCAAAAAGTTCATTCGGGTTTTTCCATAAGATGTTACAGAAAAACTCCCAACGAACTTTTTGGCCAACCCAGTATATGGGAGGTTTGGACAAATTGAAGACTCTTCTCTGAGTTTATCTGACAGAAAAAAGAGGTGCAGTGATTACTAGACCAAATAAGATCAAAGGGTGAGATTTACTCAGGGCTCTCTGATTGCAAACAGAATGGAAGAGAACTGGCCTAATTTATGCCTCTGCCTTCGTTTGCAGGGGGAGAAACGGAGGACAGGACGCCCCATGTGGAGAGAAGCAACTTCCCTGGCCTGCTGATCACACTGGAGCAGGCAGCAGAAGAAAAAGAAAGTGGAGTGTTTTCAAAGACAGAGACCATCTCATGTATCAGTTTTATTAACTGCCTCTGGTTAGTCCAGCATTAAGGGTACAGTAGAAACTGAAAAACAAATTTTAAACTAAGTTGAGAAAATGCAGATCTATTGTAAGTCTTATAAACTCTGTACTGCAATTTCCAAAAACTTTACTGTTTATAATGCACTTTGATAGCAGTAACATGAGACAAGGAGCTATTATTTACTTTATACTCATCTCCTCTGGAGATGTATAGAAGACCAAGTTCATTACTGTAGGTCTAAGAACTAGACCTTCTCAAATTCAATTTATTCTCTCAGCATCTAAATGGTTAACTGGGGTAAAAATGAATTCCTATAAAGCCAATGCCATTCTCTTTCTCCTCTTGACTGTTATCTCATTTTACTACATTTTACTTCAAAGGCCTCTTTACATGAGCCACGTCATGCATAAATCATGCTTCTGATATGATGCGAGAGAGAAGTTATAAAGATCAGGGGTACTGTCTCAGACAGAAACAACCACCATTTAAACTCGGTATCACTATGAAGTACATGTCTTTTCCTGTAGTAGGATGGAAATGTGTTATAAACCTGTGGAGTTGAAATCCAAATCTGGCATCAAGCTTTAAATTGGTCTGGATTTTCCAACATCACCTTCTGGCTCCCAGACAGGCCTGCTTTCCTCAGATATCAATTCCTGCCGTCCCACAAACAAGCTAGAAATTTCCAGTGTATCAAAGCAAGAAGATGGTTTTATGACGACAAAATTAAGAATAAAATAGACTTCTTTCCCTCTTGTTCATTGAGGCGGGAGGGCCACTTCACTCTTGGCCTCAAGAACTGAAATGTTGATCTCAAGTAGTTGTGTGACTGAGACGGGCAGTCCTTCCTCCCTGTGTGTTGGCTCTCTCCTCTATAAAATGATGGCTTTGGACTAAACAATATTGAAGAGACCTGTCTGATCAACATTCAGGGGACGGTGTAGCTACCAATGGGTTCTGTGAGAGCACCAGGAAGAAAGTGTTCCAGCTAGGTTCATCAAGGGAGCTTCCACAGGAGGAATAGCATTGGTGGTGAACTTCAGAGAATGAGATTTTAAAGAGTGCAAAAACATTCCAGACAAAGGGACAAGGTACACAAAGGCTGAGAAGAGGAAACACACTGCACTTTCCTGGAACTGCAAAGAATCGTACATGCCTGGTGGCTGCAAAAGAACTTTTCCGTAGGCTCAACCTCTTAATAGAAAGAAGAAATATAAAATTTCCTTTTAAAGCAAGTAAAGATCACATTATGGTTTTTGTTACAGCCTTCCTGAGATATAATTCATAAGCATACAATTCACCCATTTAAAGTATGTGATTTAATGTTTTCCTGGTATTTTAACAGATATGTGCAACCATCACCACAGTCAATTTCTCAACATATTTATCACCCCAAACCCTTTAGCCATCACCCCCCAATTCTATCATCTACTTCCCCACCAGTCGATCTTCTGTCTTCATAGACTTGCCTGTTCTGGACATTTCATATGAATGGAATCGTACAACCTGGGTTGTGACTGGCTTCTTTCACTTAGCATCATATTTTCAAAATTATGCTGACCATTGGGGAGCCTCTAGAAGCTGTAGGAGGCCAGACTTGCTGACATCTTAATTTTAGCTCTTTAAGACTCATTTTGGACTTCTCACTTCCAGAACTGTAAGAAAATTAATTTGTGCTGTTTTAAACCACTAAAACAAATTTAAAAAAATTAGTCTATGCTGTATCACGTATCAGTGCTTCATTCCCTTTACGGCTGAATACTATGCCACTGTAGGAATATACAACATTCATCAGCTGATGGACATCTGCATTGTTTCCACCTTTGGGCTATAATGAGTAATGCTGTTAATAAACATTCGTGTACAAGTTTTTGTGGGAACATATGTTTTCATTTTCTTGAGTATATACCTAGGGGTGGAATTTCCGGGTCATATGGTAATTCTATGTTTAACTTCTTGAGAAACTGCCAGTGGCTGTACCATGTTACATTCCCATCAGCAGAGTATGAGTTCCAATTTCTGTACATCCTCACCCATACTTGCTACTATCTGTCTTTTGATTATGGCAAACCCAGTCAGTGTGAAGTGGTTTTAATTTTTTGTGGTTTTAATTTTCTCTAGTTACTAATTGTGCTGAGCATCTTCTTCTGATCTGTCTGGGTATGTGTATATATTTTTTGCAGAAATATTCAGATTGTTTCCCCATTTTCAATTCGGTTATTTGTCTTTTTATTCTTGAGTTGTAAGAGTTCTTTACATATTTTAGGTACCAGTACCTTATCAGATATATGATTTTCTACCATTCAGAAGGAAAAGTCAGATTATTAATATTGCCACATTTTAAAGAACAGAAACAGACAAAAGTTTTCCAGTACATGATTATAAATACTGCACTATTTTCTGCAAAACCACATTTTCATTTTTATATATTAATCATCAAATATTTTACACCCAGTTTTTTCCTAACTCTCATTAAGCTCATCTCCAGCTTTGGTTGGGGAGAAAATAAGTACACAGAGACATGTATGTCGGTGTCTCTACAGAGAAGAATGTCTGATTCTGCAGTAAAACCGTTGCAGCTTTTATAAATCATGTTTTACAAATTCACATACTAGAATTACATCCCAAAATAAGCCTTGGAAGGCATCTGGCTACATGCTGTAACCATTAAAAATGATGTTCTGTGCTACAGAAAATGTGTTGGAGATACCCTCTACATGAAGTATGACTAGATAGTTCAAATCGCATATGACTGACCAATAAGTTGCTTCCCAAGAATGAATGCCACAAATCCAGAAGCTATGGAAACTCTGGCTCATTAAAGCAAGCCATGTTCTTGCTAGACTGAAGTCTCTATTATGTGCTGAATAGTAAACTGTAATTCACTGGTTACTTTGCTGTGAACACCAAAAGATTCCATTTCCGAGAATATACCCAGGCAGGAAAAGGTGTTTTCAGATCCCAGAACTCAGAAAACATAACTCTCTATGTGAAGTAGAGTTCAAAGTTGGACAGAAGTTCCTCACTACCCCCGTGCACTTCATCTTCTGCTCTGACGATTCTAGCTGGGCGCCTCGCTCCAATCTTGCCGTGAATCCCCTCTCCTGGAGCAATGGAGGCTGAAGCACATTTGAAATAGTTGAGTTTTACTCCACTGCACTGAGCCACAAGCCCTGCTTAGAAAGACCTGGGAAACATTAGCTTGCTTCAGGTCTGGCCGTAATGAAAATAAATGAGGGCTTCAATTTAAAGTCGTTACTAAAAATTTGTTCTTTCCTCCATTCTAATTCTGAGACCCACTTGCAGCTAATTAGGACGGTTCCCAGCGTGATCTCCCAGCACACTGCTAGTGTAAACACCAGCCATCTGAGTTTCATTACAATAAAGAAATCAAATAAACAGTGGACCAGAAAACAGTAGTTTGGGCACAGCTCATGACAGCACAATGCAGTTAGCATTCCTCACTCGGGAAGGAAAAGGAGGCACCAGGGGAGCAAGGCTGATGCCCAGTGCTTTCCTTTCTTATTAACGACGTTAGTGGGACTGGGGATTCTTTCTTACTGTTAAAATTTTCTGGAGAAAGAAGAGGGATTTTTTTTTTTAATGAAAATGAAAAAGAAGTGCTCTCTGAACCTCGCTGTAAACAGAAAGAAAAGGTAATTATTTGCTTTGGACTACTCACTGCTTCTCCAGTTCCTCATAGGATATACTGTTTACAATTTAAATTGGAAAAAGAAAAAGAAAGAGGAATAGAGTGTCCATTAATCTGCTTAAATTTTTTATTACTTGTCCTAGGTACAAACGAATCTCTGCCAACACACGCTGGACATGACTCCGTGATTCCTAATATCCAGAATATTAAAAATATAAAATACATAAACATATAAATAAGTAAAAGAGCCACTCATGTGTTTAGATATTTCACTCATCTCATTCCCATCAACTAATATTTGGAAAACTTCCATAAACAAATAAACATTTTAAAGGTTCAACTGCATCGTTTAGCATGACCTTGGAATCATTAAAAGGAAAAGAAAAGAAAAATCCAAGCATTTCTGTCTATAAAATTTAACCCCCCTCTTAAGTAACTGTAAAAGTCTAAAGACATTTTATTGAATTTGGTTCACAAATTCAACAATGGTATGAGTTTTCCGGTTACAGCATATTCTATGAAGAAAACGTTAACGAACTCCAGCACCTCCTGAGATACAACTTGTATGTCTACAAGGATCAGAATTCACATTTGGCTTCTGGATCAGGCCCTGGTTTCACTGCACATGACAGAAGTTATGTAGTGCCTCAGTGATAATGCAGCTTCAGCGAGGTGCGGAAAAAAACACCATTTCTTCCTCTCTTACACAGTCTAGGTCTAGGTGTGTAAGTATCCCATGGCTGGTATTTACTTGTTTTTTTTCCATTTAAACGGTTACATAAAAACTATGACACTTGTGGGAATGTACTCACTCAGAAGCTTCTAGATGCTTTGGGCTAAGATTAAAATGTGTCTAAAATAGCCCCTTTATGTTCCCACTTAGACCACTCTAAAAAGCTATTGCATGAAAAGACCCAAAGCAAGATCCTAAACCAGATGAATCAATAATTTAAGAAAAGTCACCAAAAAATGCAAATTATACTGAGCTGGACCATGTTAGAAAAAAAAAAAAAAACTGCTAAATCAATGGAACTAAGAGCTAAAATGCATGCTTTAATCTTGAGATTAATTTTTTATCTGTGGAAGGAAAAAACTACTCACCCATGGGGCAGGGTGGTGGGGGCCTGGGGGAGAAACAGGGCGGCATTTGTCTGGTGCAGTTGTGTTAGTAAGGGACGAACAAAAAAGATCTGCCATTGTTTTGGAATTGTCTATCTATCATCTGCATGTTGAAAGAAAATTAAGGTCAAGGAAAACAAAGGTACATGCCCAGAGAAATTAAAACTAAAGACAGGAATTTTTAAAAATCTGAACACATTGTCATTTCACATTTTTTGATAATTTGCTTAACCTGCTTCACCTCAAAACAATCTACTTAGGTCCAAAAGATACACACTTTCTTTAATTGGACAAATATTTATTCAACATCTATCTGCTAGATCCCAAATCTATTCACTGACTTCTCAAGTGGAACTTGTATACGCTCATGTCCATCTCTGTAAAATGAGAGATTCAGATTGAATCACTGAGAGTGCTGACCAGCTCTTACGATTTAGAGCCCTTTCCTCACCGACACTGACAGGCCATGCACGTGCCTCAAGCTCTGAAAGGCAACTATGGTCCTTTGTGCAGTCGAGATGTGCTGTGACAGAGCGTCAGAACTGACCAGCCTACATTAAAGCCATGAGGTTAGGGACTGAAATGTCTAACAGAGTTAAACGGGGAAACTACGATTCCTTAGAAGTTCCGTTCGCATCCATGTTCTCTCCAGACTGGAATAGTGCTGAAAAATAATCTAAATATTTCATGAATGCCAAAAGGATGACCATCACTACCTCATTTAATTTTACTTTATATTAGACAGTATTTTTCCTTTCAAAGCACTTTTATTATTAATTTCTCACACAGCATGACTTAACCCAAATGTAGCTCTTAGAACTGTGATGGAATATTAAACCAAGCAAAGGAATGAACTGCTTAAATAGCTGTATCATTATTCCTCTTACCAACTGCCTACAATGTGTGAGTCCTTCAAATGCCTTATTTTATTTCATCTTTACAACATGCTATGGGGTCCACATCCTGAGATGTGGATTTGCCTACTCAGTTTCTCAAAGTTGGGAAGCAGAGGAGCCAGGATTTGAAACCAGGTTTATCCTTATCCAAAAACCCACGTTCTTTCTTTCTACCTCGTGTGTATTTATTTTATTTTTGTGTATTTTGCCATAAACTATGTTTTAGAAAATAAATATACTTCATGCATTTTAGAAATAAATATAATTAAGGAAAATTTTATGATGGAAAGAACACAGTTCTAAGGTACAATGACCCTCCTTCAAACATGCATATTCTAACGTTAAAGCTTGCATATTCTAGCAAATAAAACAGAAAAGCAATTGTGTTTAATCCCAGATAACTAAACCACTGAACTCCATAGGTAGAAATCCATTTTTAAGACCCTGGATGGCTTTTCCTCTGTCACATGGTATGCTTGTAGAACATGGATCCCATCAATGATCGGTTACCCAGAATGTGAAATCATCTAAAGTAAGCAAAACCTGGCATAAAACTTTTATAGGGAAAACAAAGGGAATGAAGAAATAACTCCCAAATTGTTCTCTGTCTGGGAGTATTTATACCATTTTTCAGATCATCATTAAGAAAAAATGAAAAAGAGATAACACAATATGATAAAATGCATACAGAAAGGAAATAGGAAGACTTTTTTATCTGTGCTCTGCCACTAAGCAGTTGCCTGAGCTTGGGAGTGATAAGTCACTTATACCTTCTGCTACTTTACATCTGCAAAATTGAGGGTTTGCTCTCAGATTTCCCTTCTAATTCTGATGTTCTCTTAGACTGTGAACCATTAAAAACAAAAAAAACAAAAAAAACCCTCAATGTTGTCTATCATGATTTTAATGTAGAAATTATTCTCCCTCTGGCAGAAGGAAATTCTTCTGTCTCTTCAAATCACCTATGTAGTCTGAAATTCAATTTAATTGTCCAAAGTCCAATCAAGGCAGGAAAGCAACAGATGCTATTAGAAGCTTAAAACACCAAATTTAAAAGTGTGTGTGTGTGTCTCCAGGAAAGGTCACAAATTTGACCTCCTGGAAGCAGCAAAGGTTCCATCCTTGGAGCCTGCTGTGACAGCATCTGGAAATTCCTCACTTGGGTCAGTGGGGAGACATTCCCTGTTTGCTTTGCTTTTGTTTTATACCCATGTGGTGTTCAGCATATCAATAATATATTCCAATCTCATCATGAAACCCTTTAATGATTTACTTTTCAAACCTCCCAGGCCCATCTAACCACAGGAAAACCCATTCCTTTTGTTACAAGCTGAAAGGATGACAGTCAAAACACAGACAGAAGAAAAAGCACTCAATGGAATCTTATGTTGTTCCTACTGTTTGCCCCCAGTCTGAGCCACAGCTGAGCTTTCAACGTCTGGAGAGACATGGGGAAGGCTGCTAACTTCCTGTAGTAACTTTTTCTATAAGTGACACGTGTCAAAACGCATGGAGTTTTTACGTGATTGGCAGTATTCATAGAAAAATTTTCTGTGAAACAGAATATGGCCATAATTGGCTCTGGAACACCTTAGTGCGTTATTGTCTATTGTATAGACCTTTCATATATTTCACATTCTCTTGTATAGATTACATCAAGCATTCGTCTAGTTCTACACCGCTCACTGTTAGAAATACTCTGAAGTTACACGGAGGGTGTCGCTGATGCTCTGTCCTGCTCAACATACAGCTTTGTCAGAACAGTCGCCAGTCAAGATGATTCTCAGTGAGTGACACTACTTGCTCATCCCTCCAGGTGCCCCAGTCAAAACTTTTAGCATCATCTTTGTCTTATTCTTTCCATTTACCCACTGGTCCTAGTTAATTTCCATGTCTGTCCACTCTCCCATATAAAATTTCCCAAATCAATTCACCTCCCTCTTCTCCACAACAATCCTCATCCACAGGTTACTATCCTATGTAGCCTAGATCACTGCATATGCTCCTACACTCTCTCTTATATAGCTTTTTCCCCCACAACTGAAATGCAGTAATTGTATTTAAATATAAATCTGTGTCACTTCCATGTTTGAACCACGCATGCAAAGTTTCTCTTTGTTCATACAGATGCTCAATAAATACTGTTTATTGTCTGGATAACCTGTGTTCTTGCAAAGGTGGCTGTGTACAGAACAAAATATTAATAATATCTTCATATACATTTGAAATTAAGTAGGGTAAGTAAAATGGGGCAAGGAAGGAAGGAAACACTGATTAACACTTATGCACCTATTGATGGACATACACAATTTCATTTGTCATGGGAAATTTTCAGAGTAGGTTTACTACCTCTCATCTCAGGAAACCGAGGCACATGGGGATTAAATGTCTTGCTTACAGAGAGTCACACAGGTAACAAATGTCAGGGCCAGGATACCTGTCTAGTTCCAATATGTTTTACTCTGTGCTCAGCCCATGCACAGTAGATGAATTAGTCTTTAATACCCGTAGCCCTACCTTGGGATGAACTTTCTCTCCACAGTTAAGACCTAACTCCTCACTCCTTCAGCTCCTTCCTGCTCTCTAAATGTCTCCCCTGAGTTCAGAAGGAAGAGGAGTTTGTATCAGTCATCTCTTGCCTACACCTGCCTATCCCACCAAGTCAACTCCCATTCATTCCTCAGCCCTCTGTAATACAAGTCTTCCCCGTCCCTCACACAGACAATTCCTAGCAGAGTCACCGAGTACTTCCATGCCACACAATCAGATGGTCCTTTTCAGCCCTCTTCTATCATAACTTCTCAATAGCAAATCGTACTTTTGACCACTTTCCTCATGTAAAACACTATCTTACCCCAGAACCTCCTGAAATTCTTTCTTCCATCTCCATTTCTCAATTTCTTCGTGGGCTCATCGGCTTCCCCACAGCTTTTAGCTCCTGGGAATATCTAGTGTATTCTCCCCCCTGCTCCCTCCCTCCCTTTCTCTCTATTCTGTCCACAGGATATTTAATATACTGTTGCACAATCCTACAACTGAGTCATTCTTGACACATCCCCATTCCTCACATCCCTCCATACCCATTTCATTACAGGGGGGCCCTAAATATCTTCGTAATCCACTGATTTATTTCCATTTCTATCAATTGTGTGGTATTTAGCTACTGGGGAGGATGGCAACACTAAAAAGAATATATTTTATATATTCCTTTGGTCCCTAGAGAGGAAAGAGGCCAGATCTGGAACAGATCTGTGGTGCGCTTGGGCCAGTGACTTTAAACTGCTTCTCAGTAGATTCCTCTTAATGCACCCCCTCCTCCAACACATTACTGAACAACTTCCCTACAGACAGTCCCCTGAGTTGTCCCTTCACTATCTGAGCACAGTCAAGAAATAAAGTAACACAGACACTGTACAGACAGAAGCCTGGAGAAAGTCAGGGAAGCTATTTGCTTGGAAAATTCTGTAGTACAAGCCTAGTGATAGGGATTCAGCTTATGGCATGTTTCTCTGGGTAATAGTAAGCATTTCCTGTTTAGGCCTTTAGCGGAGCTTGAGTAGGGAAACCTCACCCCTACATCAGGCAGGAAGGGCCTCAGATCTAGAGAGCTAACGCACAGTGCTGTGATTACCGTCAGCATTCTTATTCTCACAGCACATGCTCAAAAGAAAATTAGACCTGGCAAAGGGCAATTAGTGGCATCAAGTCAAAAAGAAATTACGTTGATGTAAGAAAAAGAATACGAGAGGGTTAGGCCTTCTAGAATGGCAGTGGGAAGAGCTGGCAGACTCTCTCCCCAGAGAAACAACCATTTTAATTGGTGAAAATTATTTTTTAATGTAAAATCTCCAGAAGTTGAAACCAATTTATTCAAAAATTTACTGAATCTCAGCAAAACAGTGAAAACGTGTGGCATCTGAGCCATGACACCCCTCCCCCGCATCTTAGTGTGACAGAAGCATACTCTGGACAGTGGTAGCCATGAAGATGGAATTTCCTCTCCCCTTCAGTTCCCAGTCTATTGCTGCAGTTTTACCCCAGAAGAGACAGGTCACTGGCATCTCTCAAACTCCCTAGCACCATATCTCAGAACTATTCCAGGAAGACAGAGTTGAAAGAACTGGGGTGCAACAGGTGGAAGGTCTACTAAAGACCTGGTAGACTAATAAGAATACTGGGCTCTGATCTTCCCTCCCATCACCTGCTCACGGAGCAGAGGCTCCATACATGGAGGGGCTAGTCAAGATGACCAGGGGCGACCACACCTGGCAAGTGCAGAAGTGGAAGAAGCGGGCTGCTGTTCCTTTTCCCAACTCCAGAGCAGGCATGCAAAGATTCTTCCCAGGGGGTGGGGGCGGATGGAGGGATAGGCAGTTCATAAGAATAGAGAGCTCTGTAAATCTTCTAAGGGGACTGACATTATATGGAACAGACTACGGAGAAGTTTATGCCTAAGGACTCCGTCTAGAACAATGGAGATGTTAGCAGTGGGCAATAAAGAGGACACTGATAGATGAGTGACAGCAGAAAGTGAAGCAGTAGAACCCTAGAAGCTTAACAGAGAGAACCAGGGTAAAAATAGTTCAGAAGACTTCTCCTCCAGTTGGAGCAAGCCTCAAAGACTGGCAACACACTAACCTGGAAGAAACGCCTGAATTTATTGGATTAGACTTTGGATCAATTTAAGGCAGAGCATGTTGTTCAAAACAATAAAACAATCAACCAGTGAGGGGAAGCTAACAGCTGGGTGTGATATCAATAGAGGCAGACCAGCCAGAAGCTGAAGGGACAGGTCAGGGAAGGGGATAGCCTGGGTAAAACCATAGTTAACCCTGTTTGTCAGGGAGATTATGCCATAATCTCCCAAAGCTGCCCTCTCTGAGAAGTAACATCAGTGGTTGCGTGCTGTGGAGGAAACAGACTTTCCTGAACTAGTCTAGAAATAATTATAACAATGCATAGTAACATATATAAGGATACTATATGTGAAATAACAGCACAAAAAAGGAAAGAAGATTACAGAGAAATAAAGCTACGTAGAAGTAAAGTTTCTATATCTCACTGGAATTAAATGATTATAAATCTGGAGTAAATTCTGATACATTAAGATACATAAATTTTTAAACAGTTTAAAATTTCTAAAGGGATTAAAAATTTTACTAGAAAATATCTACTTAATGCAAAAGAAGGCAATAAAGGAGAAACAGAGAAACAAAAACTTCTTGAGACATACAGAAAACAAAAAGCAAAGGAAGTAATTTATCACATCATTAATATCATTAAATATAAGTAGATTAAACAGTCCAATCAAGAGGCAAAGACTATCACATTGGGACAAAAATCCAACAAGATTCAACTATATGCTGTATATAGGAGATATACTTTAGATTCAAAAATATAAGTAAAAGAATGGGGGGAAAAAGAGATATACTATGCAAATAGCAGCCATAAGAGAGCTGAAGTGATATATTAATATATACTGGTATACAAATATCAGACAAAAATTAACTTAAAAGTGAAAACATTACTAGATATAAAGGGGGAGATTTTATAATGAAAAGAGTTTAATCTATCAGGAAGATATAACAATCATAAACATATATGCACCTAACAACAGAGCCTCAAAATGCATAAAGCAAGGGAAAAAAAAGACAGAATTGAAAGGAAAATAAACAATTCAACAATAATAGTTGGAGATGTCAACACCCTCTTCAAATAACGGATAGAACAATGAGCCAGAAAATCAACAATGGTATAGAAGACCTGAACAACAACATGAAGCAAATAAACCTAGGAGACCTACTAGAACACTGCCCTCAAGAACAGCAGAAAACGCATCACTTTCAAAACGGTATGGAATATTCTGCAGGACATGCTAGGTCATAAAACAAACCTCAATGAATTTAAAAGGGCTGAAATCATAAAATGTATGTTCTTTGACCACACAGAATTAAATGAGAAATCAATAACGTATGGAAATTAGGAAACTCACAAATATGTCGAAAGTAACAAACATAAATAACCAATGTGTCAAAGAAGAAGTCAAAAGAGAAATTGTAAAATACTTTGAGATGAATGCAAATGTTACAACATAGTATAGCATATAGGGAAAATTTAAAGCAGAAAGACATTTATAGCTGTATATGCTTATATTTAAAAAAGAACAATCTCAATTAATAATTGAATCTTCCACTTTAAGTAACTGGAACAAGAGGAATAAACTCAACCCAAAGTAAACAAAACAAAGGAAATAATAAGGAGTAGCACAGAAATAAGTAAAATATTGATAAAAATAGAAAAGCAGTCAAGAAAATCAATAAGGCTAATAGTTAGACACACAAGATTGAAAGAACTTTAGGTAGACTGATTAAGTTAAAAAAAAAAAAAGTAGACTCAAAAAACTAAAATCATAAAATGTAGACAAAACATGAAGCCAGTGGATGTGAGAGCAGATAATGGTCAAATATTCAGGCAGACAGGGAAATCTAAATAGGTTGAGGACTCCACCCGAGGGTGGGGTACAGGAAAGAGCACTGGAAATTTGAAAACCAACTTGTGGCAAATCTATACGCTCTGGGGCAGGAAAACTAAGACAAGGATTCAAACAGGGAAACCGAGACAGGAATCCCTATTCCAGAGCTGGCACCGAAGGAAGAGAAAAGGCAGAACCTAGTAATCAGAAACAGTGCAAAAATTCTGAGCCAGAGAGCCACAAAAGGGAAATGATGCTAATACTTCAAATATTAAGCTGAAGTTTCATTAATCCCTAATGCAAATGTCAGGACATGTCCTAAAAACTAATGCAACTGACATTTGGGTTAAGTGGCCTCTGCCATTAGGGAAAATCAACTTTTGAATTCTGGAAAGTGTATAATGCTGAACTTGTAACTTGAAATATATCACTGTTTCTCCCTCATTCTTCTTTCTTTTTAAGGAGGTCATTTCAATGTAATTAAATAAAGACAGAACTACATATGGATAAATAATCCTGCAAATAGAAAATTTTATACACACACACACACACACACATATATATATATATATTTCAAACTACATATATAATTTAACTTTCCTCAAGACAACGGGATCTCTCATTCTCTCAATTTCAAACACCTCAATTTTCTTTAGACCTCAGAAAGAGCAAAGAATTTAAGAAGTTATAGTTTGAAGTATAATATTTTTATCCGGAATACCATATTACATTCTCTAGGTCAGTGTTTCTCCAACAAGGCTGAATCCCAGACCTGTCAGACAAGTTTGTTTTGTTTTTAATACAGACTCAGGCCTCCTAATGAAAGCAAGCATTTTTTGAGTTCTTCCTATGTACCAGGCAAATATAAGTGTTATTTCTATGCTACAGATGGGAAAACTCAGGCAGGAAAATTAAATTAACTCCACAAAGTGACCTAGCTAGTAATGGAAGAGTTGGAATCCACGTCTAGGCACTCTGGCTCAAGAGCTGGGCACCTCGCTGGCATATCCATCAATATTTCAGGGAAGGTGCCCAGAATGTTGTATGTTTTTAAAAGTTCTAGAGGATACTCACACTCACCGGGGCTTGGGAACCACTGTTCCAGCATATTTCTGTTCAAAAAGTACACTTACAACCAGTTTGTGGTTCTTCTAACATCTGTGCTAATATCACATTAAGTGTTAGGCCATTTAGGGAAAAGGCTGTTCATGCACCTGCTTTATTTTGTTTTAGGAAGTTTCTACAAAGCTTAATAAGCACATTGCTCTAATGATATAAAATACATCAATGTGTCAGGAATATACCTTACTTCAATAATAATAATAGTAATAAAGATGGCTAAAATTCAGTGATTTCCACTCACTGTAAGATATCAGGCTGTTTAATATACACTATCTCTAATTCTTACAACTTTGTCACCATTATAAAGATGACAAAATTGAGGTTGTGCAAAGGTGCAAGGTGCAAAACCTGGATTTGAACTCCCCTATATTGATTTCAAAATTATTGCTATTTCCATTAAGCCTATGGGCATCCTCTTCATACACTGAATTTGTAAGAAGCAGCATCTCAGAAGTCTGTACCTGTGCCCATTTAAAATTATCTCCTTCTTTGTGTGGTTCTTTCTATGGTTAAAGCCAGTTAAAGTCCTATTTGTGATTTTCTTCACAGTCCTACAGGTTCTGGAAAAGATAAGTGAAAACAATTCTGTTCCTTTAAGTTTTCTGGAGCAGTGAAAAGAGGATTAACACAACTGGACTGTGGAAGCAAACCAAGAAGAGATCAGTAGCATGTCAAATCACAGACCTGAAGAGAATGGTAGCAATCAGCATGGCAAAGTCCTGATACAGCTTCTTATATTTTCAACTATCTGCATACATTACTCCAGCATATGAAAATAAAAGAAGAAACTTTCCTGAGTTAATAACTGTGTGATCCCTTGGATCATATACAAGAAGACTCAAGTAGATGGAAACACATGCGTGTTTAAGTTTAAAAGTCACCTAGCTACACTCAAGATTTCTAACCCCAGTTCAGTCACTGACACATGTTAGCTGACCTTAGGCAACATATTTGTCTTCTCTGGATCTCAGACTCTCTAGTTATAAACCATTAATGCACCAATATATTTTATGTCCCTTCTTCCCAGGTCCAAATAAAAATGAGTCATCTATATTTAAATTAAAAGTCACAAAGATAAAGAAAAAGGATATCCCAAGCCTCCAAGAACCTTAAATCCCAGGAAATCGGGTAAGTCATGTAGTGATGTGAGGAAGTTATATAAGTTTGCAAAAGACCAACTAGACTCAAGTTCCAGAAGCTGTGTTAGGCATCCTCTCCATTAAAAAATATATATATATATATCTTAAGAGAAAGATTTTCTTTGGTGGACTTTTCATAGATCTTGATAAGATTTTTAGACATCAAGGAAAGAATAAAAGAAACACTTATAAGATTCCTCTCCTGAATGTTGCACAACTGGAACTCACACCTTGATGTGGGAGTATAAAGTGGTACAGTCTCTTTGGTATCCTGTTTAGTCTTATCTGCTGAGGCTAAACATATGCATAGCTTATGGCCCATGGATGTGCCCTGTCAATGTCCTACTTCTTGATCTGGGTGCTATTTACATGGTTGTACTCAGTTTGAAAATCTGCTGAGGTTATACTTAAACTCTGAACATGTTTCTGTGTATTTGTTATACTTCATAAAACTTGTTTTTTAATCCTCTTCTATTCTAACATCGCAAGTTGTGAATGTCTGGCTTGGGAACTCAGCTAATAATGGCGGTTAAATGCATCATCTCATGAAATAATTACAGTAACCTTATGTTATGGGTTAAATTATTTCTTCCAAAATTGTTGAAGCTCTAACCCCCAGTACCTGTGAATGTAACCTTATTTGGAAATAGGGTGTTTGCAAAGATAATCAAATTAAAATGAGGTCATACAGTATTGGTCTTTGTCTGACTTAGCTCACTTAGCATAATGCCCTCAGGGTCCATCCCTGTGGTCCCAAATGGCAAGATTTCCTTCCTTCTCATGGCTGAATAACATCCGTTATGAGTGTGCATGTGTATGTGTGTGTATATACACACACACATACACACACACACATATATATACATATACATATATCTCTTCTCTATCCATTCATTTGTTGACAGACACTTAGGTTGTTTTCATATCTTGGCTATTGTGAATAATACTGCAATAAACATGGAAGTGAAGATATCTTTCCAATATCCTGTTTTCATTTCCTTTGGATATACAGCCAGAAGTTCAGTATTACTTACATGTGGAATCTAAAAAAGCCAAACTCATAAAAATAAGGAGTAGAAGGGTGGTTACTAGGAGCTGGAGGATGGGGGAATTGGGGAGATACTGTTTAAGAGTATAAACCCAAAACTAGTAGGTAAGTCCTAGAGATCTAATGCATAGCACAGTGATTACGGTCAACAATACTGTATTATATATATGCTTCAAAGTTGCTAAGAGACTACATCTTAGTTGTACTCAGCACAAAAAAAGAAATAATAATTATGTGACATGATAGTGGTATTAGCTAATGCTAAGCTATGGTGGTAATTATATCACAATATATAAATTTATCAAATCAATACATTGTATACCTTAAACTGACACAATGGCATATGTCAATTATGTCTCAATATTAAAAAATGAGGTCATTCTGAATTAGAGTAGACCCTAATCCAATATAACTGGTGTCCTTGTAAGAAGAGAAGAGACACAAACACACAGGGAGAATACCAGGTGACAACAGAGACACAGACTGGAGTGATGTGTGTACAAGTCGAGGAACACCAAGGATTGCTGGCACCAGAAGCTAAGAGAAAGGCATGGAGCAGTTAATTCCCTATAGCCTTCAGGTAGAATGGCTGTGCCAGTACCTCGATTTTGGGACCTCTAGTCTACAGAACTATGAGAGAATAAATTTCTGTTGTTTTAAACCAATCAATTTGTTGTAATTTGTTGCAGCAGCCCTAGGAAACTAACCCACCCAACAAGGTAGGTAGTGCTGTCCTCACTTTACAAGTGATGTAACCAAGGATCAGAGAGGCTACATAACTTGACCAAGATTGTACATCTAGAGAGTGCTGGGCTGATACACAAACCCAGGCCTGCTTGGCTCTAAATCAGGGGCTGGTAACATCACAAAGCCAGCTCCCGGCAACTTCCCTACAATAACCATCCTTCCACATTGTGTTTGCTGATGGGAGCTTGTTGCCTCCATCCCTAACTCTCTGAACTTGTTGTGAAAAAATTATTGGCAATTTAAAACATGTAATGATGCCTAAGGTCACTTAGAAGGCAAGCATTTTTATTTTTGCCACTCCTAATATTACCTCTATCTTGTAGTAATCAGTCAAGGCAAACTCTCTTCCCCCAGGCACTTTTGATGAAGCCAATTCTGCTCCAAGCTTCTGAAACATATGACAAAGGTAATTCTCTGTGGCCATCTCATGTCCCTGGACACAGTGAAAAATTTATAAGTGGGTACATGCCCCAAGTTAGACCAGTCAAGGTCAGCAAATTTCCAAAGCCTTTCTTTGATATCTCAAAAACAACTTCTTTCTCACTAGACTTACAGGAGGGAAGGTAAAGCTCCACAATGAGAAAGAACCACCAAAAATAGGAAGTGGAGACTCCAGTCAACACCACATATAGCTAAGTATTGAATTTAACCATGGTTGGAGCCAGATCTTTGGTAGATCTTGCAACTTATCAAAGACAACAAACTACTTTTTGTCTCAAGACCATCTGTCATGTCTGTTGCACCCAAGAGAGTCCAACCTAAAATAGCCTTCTCTTCAACAATCTCCGTAAATACTGTATTTGTTTTGGAAGGCATCTCCTGATAGCTACTTCCACCTACTATATCGGGGAAAGCTCTGGGATATTGAGAAATACGATGGAGCTCCCAGTAGCCTGATCTCTGATGTCCTCTTCCAAGCCGAAGAAGGACATAAAAGACCAGGTGGCACAATCCACTCGGCACATGATTCTCTTGTCCTCTGGGTGTAGCCTTTTCTAGCCAAAGACCTTTCATCCCTTCTCTTAGCCTTTACCAAAGACTAATACAGAAACACGGCAATGCCAGACTGTCCTTACCTGCCAAATGGCAGGGCCCAAGCTGAGTGGTCCAGAGGGTAGGGACTGCTGATGCGCAGTGAATCCATCTGCCTGCTGACAACATGTAAGGCAAGCAAGTGAAGTGTGGAGACCCAGGCATAATAAAGGAAGAATACCTTTAACAAATCTCAGATTCAGAAACATATACTAAGCGTCTCTTCCTGAGAGCTTAGAAGCAGAGCCTGAGCCTTCTTAAGTTTTCCTTAAGTTTGGAAAATTTACCATTGGCAGAGGCAGTAAATAAATTCTCCTAGATGCTGCATTAAGGAGTTAAGGAACTCCCTGGCTTTTTTTCTTTCTTTCTCTTTGGTATTAAGATAATAAAAGGCACACATTTTGAAACTAATTTACCTTCTAAAAAATTAAAGCATTTTTACCACTGTTTGCTTTTCCAGCTTCTTTAATTTGGGTAATTGCTTAGTCAACTTTCAAAAATATATATTCTGTCTTAAAAAAACAGTCAAATATGACGGATCACCTTCATTTTCATTTCAGATTTGGCATGCTGGACCCAGATTGTGTATTCTTTCCATGGCGCCATACTAGCGTCGGATACTTAATTAATTTCCTTTCGTTTGTGCAGACTTGCACTTAAAGAGACAGTGTCCCATTTTGATGGCTTACTTTTGGCTGAAGTTCAAAAGTATCACTTCTTAAATCTTTCTTTTTCCCCTTCAAAACTTCCCAGAGTGCTAAATAGAAAAAATAAAATGAAATAAAAACACCCTGGTGTTTTTCTCCACCCTTACCCTTCTCTTTACTACCATTTCTTTCACTCTTATTTATTCTTCCGTTAAACCAATCTTTACTTAAAAAAAAAAAAAAGAAGAGGGAGAAAGAGGGAGAGAGAGAGGAAGTAATGAAAGAAAGCATAAGATGCGTGCACTCTTGTTTCCCTCCTCCTGACACTTGTTTTCAAAGCTGGGAGCGAGGCTGCATCTCATGATTATGTCAACTGGTCAGAACAACCAGGGAAAATCAAAGGCTTTTTGAACATGAAGATAATATCTTCTCACTACAAATGAAGACCTACAGCTTTCTCATCAGATATTCCACACCAACCTTAGAGTAAAACAAAATGTTTTTAAAGACAGGTGATAAGTAGGTGGGAGTAGGCTTGCAGTTTGACATTTGAGAAGAAGTGAGGGAGATGAGTGTTTGCAATGGAGATTGGCAACACGGAGAACATGACTGCACCAGGCAAGTCTTTTTCCTACTGGAAACTCCTTGATCATTCAGCATACCAAGTTATTCTAGAACAGAATTTCCTGGTTCTTATGTACCATGCACAGCGGCATTCAGTATCACATTATATCCAGCAATATATATGCTATGTCCTGAACAAAAAGAACATATTTTTTAACAATGGATTGTTGCACAGTGATTTTTTTTTTTCCCTGCCTAAACCCAGCTCTCTACCCATGGAAGGGAGGTAGGGATGAAATATTTAATCCCAACTTGCAAAAACACTAAACAAAAAGAATTTCCTATGGGGAATTTGGCTTTAGCCTGATTCTGGACATCATGCTCCTGTTCCATTGTCTGTATGACTAAACATTTTCTGGTTTAGGACATTTTTCTTTTCCTTCCTTCCTTCCTTCTTTCCTTCCTTCCTTCCTTCCTTCCTTCCTCTCTCTCTCTCTCCCCCACTCCTCCTTCTCTTTTCTTCTCTCTCTCTTATTTGCTTGCATTGTGGTTTTATATATATATATATATATATATATATATATATATATATAAACATAAAATTTACCTTTTTACCCATTTTTAAGTGTACACTTCATTGGCACTAAATATATTCACATTGTGGGGCAATCATCAACACCACCCATCTCCAGAACTCTTTTCTTCTTCCCATACTGAAACTATGTACCCATTAAAAAAGAACTCCCCGCCGTATTCTCCCCTCAGTCCCTGGCAACCACCAATCTACTTTCTGTCTCTTGGAATTTGACTACTTACTCGTGGTACCTCATATAAGTGAAATCATAAAGTATTTGTCCTTTTATTACTGGCTTATTTCAATTAGTATATGCCTTCCAGGTCCATCCATGTTGCAGCATGTGTCAGAATTTCCTTCCCTCTTAAGGCTGAATAATATTCCATTGTATGTATATAACACATTTTGTTTACTCATTTATCCACTGATGGAAATGTGGGTTTCTTCCACCTTTCGGCTATTGTGAATAACGCTGCTATGAATATGGGTGTACAAATATCTGAGTCCCTGCTACCAACTCTTTGGGATATACACCCAGAAATGGAATTGCTGGATCATATGGCAATTTTATGTTTTGTTTTTTTGAGAAACAGCCACCCTGGTTTTCCATAGCAACAGCGCCATTTTACATGCCCACCAGCTATGCACAGGAGTTCCTATTTCTCCACATCCTCAGGAACATTTATTATTTTCTGGACTATTTTTCTTTTATCATAACACTACTCTTTTGTTTGCTAAGTTTCAAGCAACTCCATCTTTTATTATTCTTGAGAGTTTTTTCCCAACACTAACTAGATAGGACTCTCAGTTGATTCTTCTTTCCCAAGTTGAACTGGAAGTTTGATACAGAACACAAGGAAGCTTGCAAATGTAACCTCCAAATTACTAAACCTGAAACAGCCTTCCATGATCTGAGAGTAGAGGTTCAGCATTTATAGGCTTGGTGAAAATAATTCTTAACGATAATCCAGCCATCAGTGGACAGGAATCTACTCTAAAACCACTTCTACAGCAAAAAGAAATGATCAAACTTGGAAGGAATGTTGAAGTGAAGCAATTCCTTGTTGGTGGCCATAAAACAGCAGTCCCTAGTACCACCTCCTCACTCATCTTTATTGCCTCAGGCCCCTGGAGAGTAGGGAGCCCACACTTAATATTTTATGTTACGCCTTGGTATTGGCTTCACTGTCTATTCTGTATAATACATATATATATATATATATATTTACATTTAACATAGCAAAGATAAAGTATTTGGGGTTTTTGTTATTTTTTCTTATACTAAAAATTATGCATATAGAAATTATATGCATAATAGACATATAGATAATAGATACATATATACATACACACACACACACACACGCAGTAGAAGCACAGCTGTTATAGCTGCACCTCACCTGCAAAAGTGAGTGATAAAAAGCAAGCTCCACTTTGTCTCCTCTTAGGCAGATGTCACTGTCTTTGAGATCTTCAGACTTTCCTACTTTGTAGTCTACCTGTAGATTCCTGCATGAGCTCTATTTTCCACAGTTGCTCTCATCATCCTGCTGTGAAACTGACTGGTATGCTCCACCATGTACTCATTTTCTGTCTCCAATCTAGGATAGAGTTCTCCATGGTGAAGTTTTTCTACCTATTTAAAAATGTATCAAAGTGACCTAACATATATATTCAAGGAAGAGGAAAAGAAAAGTGTCAGGGAAGAAACAGCCCTTCAAACTGTGCCCTTTATAATGTAATGATAACAAACAGCAACCAAAAGTTCGGAAGGCCTTGTGATTGGTAAAAGAGAACGAAGTGGTCCCCAGCTGAAGAGAAATTGGCTGCCTGATAAATTGGCTAATAAAATTAGGAGGTCTCCCATGCAGCTGGGACCTAAATCAGCATGGCAAGTTAAAACATACATCGACAGGGAAGGCCAACGCATACTGCCAGATCCATGGCCAAGTCATGAATACCCAGAAATACTCAAAAGGGGCAAATTTTCTGGAAGCAGGAACAGAGGGAAAGAGACAACCCAAAACAGAAAGAAGGAAGATGGTGTTGCCTACAAATCGTCCTCATATTTGTAAGCCACATACCTGCTAACCCTCAGTGTAATCTCCAAGAGCAGCACATTTTTCCAACGAGAGGGGAAATTAGCAGATGTTACTTTTTATTAAGCATCTACTATCATACACTGAATTTTAATTTACTGAGTGATTACTATGTATAAGAACTGTGTTGCCTGCATTATGACTTCAGATAATTTAATCTTCCTACCACCGACTTGAGGCAAGTTTCATCCTCGCCATTTATTAGGTGAAGAAACTGAGTCAGATACTACCCAAAGCAATCTACAGATTCAATGCAATCAAACTACCAATGGCATTTTCACAGAACTAGAACAAAATATTTCACAATTTGTAAGGAAACACAAAAGACCCCAAATAGCCAAAGCAATCTTGAGAAAGAAAAACAGAGCTGGAGGGATCAGGCTCCCAGACTTCAGACTATACTACAAAGCTACAGTAATCAAGACAGTATGGTACTGGCACAAAAACAGAAATATAGATCAGTGGACCAGGACAGAAAGCCCAGAGATAAACCCACATACATATGGTCACCTTATATTTGATAAAGGAGGCAAGAACACACAATGGAGAAAAGACAGCCTCTTCAGTAAGTGGTGCTGGGAAAACTGGACAGCTACATATAAAGGAATGTAATTAGAACACTCCGTAACACAATACACAAAAATAAACTCAAAATGGATTAAAGACCTAAATGTAAGGCCAGACACTATCAAACTCTTAGAGGAAAACATAGGCAGAACACTCTATGACATAAATCACAGCAAGATCCTTTTTAACTCACCTCCTAGAGTAATAAAACTAAAAACAAAAATAAACAAATGGGACCTAATGAAACTTAAAAGCTTTTGCAGAGCAAAGGAAACCATAAACAAGACAAAAAGACAACCCTCAGAATGGGGGAAAATATTTGCAAATGAAGCAACTGACAAAGGACTGATCTCCAAAATCTACAAGCAGCTCATGCAGCTCAATATCAAAAAAACAAACAACCCAATCCAAAAATGGGCAGAAGACCTAAATAGACATTTCTCCAAAGAAGATATACACATTGCCAACAAACACATGAAAGGATGCTCGACATCACTACTCATCAGAGAAATGCAAATCAAAACTACAGTGAGGTATCATCTCACACCAGTCAGAATGGCCATCATCAAAAAATCTACAAACAATAAATGCTGGAGAGGGTGTGGAGAAAAGGGGACACTCTTGCACTGTTGGTGGGAATGTAAACTGGTACAGCCACTATGGAGAACAGTACGGAGGCTCCTTAAAAAACTAAAAATAGAATTACTATATGACCCAGCAATCCCACTACTGGGCATATACCCTGAGAAAACCATAATTCAAAAAGAGTCGTGTACCACAACGTTCATTGCAGCTCTGTTAACAACAGCCAGGACATGGAAGCAACCTAAGTGTCTGTCGACAGATGAATGGATAAAGAAGATGTGGCACATATATACAATGGAATATTACTCAGCCACAAAAAGAAATGAAACTGAGTTATTTGTAGTGAGGTGGATGGACCCAGAGTCAGTCATACAGAGTGAAGTAAGTCAGAAAGAGAAAAACAAAAAATACCGTATGCTAACACACATATATGGAATCTAAAAAAAAAGAGAAAAAATTGGTTCTGAAGAACCTAGGGGCAGGACAGGAATAAAGATGCAGACATAGGGAATGGACTTGAGGACACAGGGAGGGGGAAGGGTAAGCTGGGATGAAGTCAGAGAGTGGCATGGACATATCTACACTACCAAATGTAAAATAGATAGCTAGTGAGAAGCAGCCACATAGCACAGGGAGATCAGCTTGGTGCTTTGTGACCACCTACTGGGGCGGGATAGGGAGGGTGGGAGGGAGACGCAAGAGGGAGGGGATATGGGGATATATGTATACATACAGCTGATTAACTTTGTTTACATAAGAAACTAACAGAACACTGTAAAGCAATTATACTTCAATAAAGATGTTTAAAAAAAAGAAATTATATGATGTCTGGCTAAATAAAATAAAAAATATAAACAATGCCCCAAACCTCCACTCAACAAAATCATGTAAACCTGGAGAAAATGATGTGTGAGCAGCACCCTGAATAACATTACATTCCAGCTCAAGATTTGGCAAATTAAATCCTATGGGCCAAATCCAGTTCACCATCTGCTTTTGTATGCCCTGCAAAGTAAGAATATGCTTTATATTGTTAAATGGTCGAAAGGAAAAAAACAGAAGAAGAAGAATATTTCATGATATCTGAAAACTACATGAAATTCAAATTTCTGTATCCATAAAGTTTTATTGAAACACAGCCATGCTGATTCATTTGTATAGTGCAAGAGCTGAATAGTTGCAACAGATACCCTATGACCTGCAAATAGTAAGTAGAAATATTTACTATTAGGTTTTTTACATTAGATGTTTGCTGACCCCCGTTCTAGCCAACAACCCTGTTCTAGGAAACATCTCATGCAATAAAGCCTTAACTATCACATTGATCAGTCCACGATTTGGGTGCTCCCAAATTTTTCATTAGAGATATAACACTAACAGACATACTCCGAATACACAAATCTGTGTCTTGTACGAATATAAATTCGAAGTTCATTATTCAGTTTCCAAAAGGATTCACTTAGTGCTTTTCATTAGACCATTTCAGATGGGATTTGAGTTGCCAAACTTCGTTTCATTCACTATTTCATGAACGTACACGACAGGTAAAATGAGGTACACCTGTATTGCCAAACTTGGTCCAATACAAATCTGTCTTGAATCCCACCCAAGGGAGGCTAATTTTCAAAGGACCAGAGGGACCTCATAGTAACTGCTGCTCCTTCTGCCCCAGACGCCCCACAGCACAGCTCCCATCAGCGGCTTTCCAGCCAGTTCCCAGGATACTCAGGCAACAGTGAAGCCCACACATTAGGATTTAGCTTCAGCCAGCTCTCATCCAGGAAAGTAACCAGGCTCTGGGAGAATACTGTCAGCAGGGGAAATCAAATTGCCAGTGGGCCTTTTTTCAGAAATAAAAGGATGCAAAATGGGTGAGACGGTACAGAGGGTAAAATTTAAGATATTCAAAATATCCCATTTCAAAGCCACAGGAGACCTAAGACTGTTTTAGGGACACTTCTAATGTTCCGTTTGCTCAACACATGGCAGCTTGATGATAGGCATTAATTCTGGAATACTGAGCAAAGAGAGGTTTAGCCAGTAACTAATACAAATACAAAATAAGCTCATGGACTCATGGGCCAACATTGGGATATAAAATCAGGCCCTAGAGCATTCTTAAATAAGTTCCTTTGGGAAAGGAACAATGCATTGGCTTTTCACGTGAGTTACTGGCTGAGTTTGGTCATTTTGACTCAGGAGACCTCCCTGTTATCATTTAGTATGTGTTGGAGTTGCCCTGACCGCACTATTTTAAATTGCAGGTTCTCCCCAGCCACTTCTTCTCTCCGGCTTTAGCTTTCTCCGTAACACTCATCGTCATCTGACATCCCATACGTTGTAGTTATTCATTTCCTTATAGTCTATCTCTCAGCTCTAGAATGTGAGCTCCATAAGGGAAAGGATTTTGTCTGTTTTGTCTACTGAATTCTCAGCCCACTGTCTGGCCCACAGTATGCACTCAAGTTTTCCCGAAGGAATAAAGAACCCTTTCAAGGGGGTTCTCAACAAGATGCCAGAAAGAATCCCCTTGATCTCTGGGAACTGCCTCATGAGTACATCTGGACTTTCCTCCAAATAACAGGAATACTAAGGTGATATGTAAATCTTTAAATCAACAAGAACTGATTTGCCCTGTCGCTTGCTGCAATGTTCATTTCTTCTATGCTGTAAGTCAGAACCAAATGAATAAGTAATGTTCAGAAAGTCCAGCACCTGACACTTCACAGGGGCTTGATACATGCATGTGACCATCTGAATGATAAATGAATGAATAAATGAATGACACAGATGATAAGCAAATGAACTGACATGCTTTGGTAACTGACCACCAGCAAGAAGGTTCATTCTGGAAATTTAAACATTTAGTTTCCTTGATATTTACTCTCTCCAGGTTCTCCTTGACCCTCCCTCCCTGATCTTTCCCTCTTGTCTCCTTCTCAAGATTATTTTCATTTACCTTCCCCTCAAATGAAGATATATTCAGTGGTTGTGAAATACACTAATATTTCACTTGTTTTTCCATATCAGGAAACACTTTAGAAGATGATAACATTTGTACAGTACACGAAGGAAAGGGGAATGATAAAGCTGCTAGTGGCCCTAGGATATTGGTCCTGGGGTTCTGCTGGCCCAAGCCCTGCTCTGTGGTTTCAGGACACTCAGTGGCAGCCTCAGGACTAAAGGAATCAATATGTCTGTAAACTTGTAACCCATCCAAGGCACCCCAGGATACTACAGCACAGTAGCTGGGAAGCTGTGTTCTACTCTTCTTCTTCTGTACCTCTCTAGTGAATTCTACCCACTCATGCTTTTAATCAGCACCTAGAGAATGATAACTCCCATATCCATGCCTCTTCCCCAGACATCTACCCCTTTCTTAGTTCCCAGGGCTCAGGATGGTATGCACCACCACTGACATTGAACATGTTATCAGAATGTTCCACATCTGACTATATCCTCCCCTTAAAGTGTGCTTTCCACCAGATTCTGCACTTCTGGGTGGCAGTTAAGCCTGTGATCCAAACTAAAAACACAGGAGTCATCTTTCTTTATTCATTTCACATCCTCCATAACGCAAACAATCCCTGAGTCTAGCCAAGCCACGCTCTCTCCTCTACATCTCTCCTCTACGTCTCCTGCTTCACTGTTAGTTCGGGCCCATGTTATCTTTTGCCTGAACTATATAAGCCTCCTAACAGGTTTCACTTCTTCCAATCTATTCCCTCCAATCTGTGGTGGGCTGGAGTTGGCTGTATTGGCTCATGAGAGTCAACTGTGCTCTTCTCCTCCCAGCTCCTGGTTCAGTGGCTTCAAGTTGGTAGCTTAAAATCTGCCACGGGCCATGGTGGGAGTATGTACACCATGGAAATTGGCAAATGCTATAATCAAGACTTTTTGTTTTCGGACAGGCAGTTGTTAAACATTTACAAGCGTTTCACTGCTCAAATCTATCTTCTACAGAGAATAATTTATTAAAAACAAACATTTAGTCATGCCATGAGTTAAGCCATTCTGCTCCTAATTTCCCATAAGATTAACCCAAGCTCTTAAAATGTCATAGGAAGGCTCTCTGAGATCTACTCCCATCTCCTCCTATAAACCTTATCTGCTAACATTTCCCCTCATTGATGGATGCTTTTTGGCAACATGGAACTACTTGTAATTGCCCATATATCAGGCTATTCTTGACTCAGTGATTTTGCATAAACTATCCCAGAATCTTGGAGTCTCTTACCTTAGATTCCCTTCTTTTGCACAACTGTCTCTTTACCCATAGTTCACTGTAGAGTTGAGACAGCATTTTCTGCAGAAATTCTTTTCTGATCACCCCTAGGCTATGATGACTACTCACCCTCTTCTAGTCACTGAGAGCTCCCTCTTCATGTTTCTATCACTGAATTTATTATTTTCTTTTATGACTGTGAGTCTATATCTCCCCTTCTCTATCCCCTAGAAAGAAACTGGGAGATACCTGGGAGCAGAGTGCATGTATCATCTTTGCATCCCCAGTTCTTGAACAGTAACTTAGAGATACTTTAAATTCCATCTAAATTTACTGTATATATATAGGTAAGTGAATAAATAAATGAACGAGTAAATACTGGCTGTGACTATAGTAATTTATAACATTTTAAATGATACTGGAATTCATACTTTCTAATTGACTAACTGGGATTCCTAATTACATGGGGATGAAGGGCTGCTTAGATTTTAGCCACCCTCACACTGAGGGTCCTTGCTGGAGGCTATTATAAATATGCCCTGCAAAGATCATTCTCTTTTCTACAAAGCCCTATTTTCTATGTGTCTGGCTGACCATAGCAGACCTCCAAATAAACTGGCCACTCATTTACAATTAGATAATGTGTGTGAAGGTGTGTGTGTTTGGGGAAGTAGGGGAAGCAAGGGAGGAGGCTCTGAAACAGACAGAATGGTATTGATAGACTTTTGGTCACCAAAGTCAACAATATCTGTTTTCTTTCTTCCTGATAGCCCAACTACCAAGAGGATTCTGTTTTAATGACGTACACATGGAACTTATATAATATTATAAACCAATGTTAGCTCAATAAAAAAATCTAAAATAAATAAATAGCATTATACAATGTTGTCTTGAACAGAGTTTTAGAATAATTTTTCTGTTTTTTTTTTTTTACATTGAAATACAGTGAGACTCCTATACATTAAATACTCCTGTGAGTTCTGAAATGCAGTACTGCGGTTAAGAAAGGAAGCAAAACATTCATTTCTAAAAGACAACACGTCTTGACTAACTTTGTCAAAAAGGAGGGATAAGTGCTTCCTGAGCTGTAGCAACCAGCAGCAGCTAAGACACTTAACAATATTCCTTTCCTTCATGGCAAAAAAAAAAATTTAAGGTTTTTAAGAGACTTTTTAATAACAAAAGGAGCTGCCTTTTCTATATCTTTTTTTTTTTTAAGGTCCCAAAGAAAGCACTGAAAGCAGTAATTCCGTGAGTATGTATGAGACATATTTATTTTATTAATATGCTATTTAAATATTAGAAAGAAGATCAATACGTAATTATGCAACGAAGCTCAAGGCCGTAAAGAGAAGCCACTAATTAAATTTAGAATCAACAGGAGTTTGCCGATGTCAAGGAACAGTTATTGAAAGTATTATGAAAAAGTCTGATGAAAGATTTTCTCCATACCACTCCCACAGTTTCATCGCCCCCAGCAGCAGGACCACGAACCATCTGTCTACCCACAGCACTACCAAAAAGGTGACATTTATTGCAAGCTTGGCATTTTCTGAATCTGTCTTGAACCACAAAAATTATGCTGAACTCCCCAAAAGAAATGAAGTTGTTCTTACTTTTTTCTTCATCTCTCTCTTTTTGCCTGACTAGTAACAGGAAGTTCTTGGAAACCTCCCAGAGAATGGCTGGCCTTGTAAGAGTCCCAGACCCATCCTGTAGGCACCAGAGTCTTGGCACATTTGAGGTAAGGGTTTTAGAAGCACCTGCACTGCCCCTTTCAACCAAACTTCCCATCATTAAGCCTGAGAAATTCCCCTCATTATTTATTAGCCGTGATCCTGAGTGGAGGGAGGTCATGCAAAAACTACAAGGCTTGCCCCAACCAACCTTGCACATGGTTTGTATGAGAAAATGTAGAAAATGCCTATCAAGTATCTTAAAGCTTGCAGTCGAATGAGGACCCTTACTTAAACCCTGAGGTCAGACTATAACCTGTTTCCTATTCAGAACTTATCCTCTTAACAAATAAAACATACAGTAGGAGGGAAAACTCATGACATCTCATTAGTCTAATGAACAGATCCTTTGTTTCACCTCAGAGCTTTGTGAGGGAATGATTTGTGAGGGAGCTCACTTATAGTCCTGCTTCAGTCCACACCAAGCGATCTTAAACCCTCGGGCCTATTCCTTCTCTTTCTCTAGTATGTGGTTAGATTTCTGCAGGAGTTGTAGACAATACAAGAACAACAGTGATTATGTGCAGGAACACCTCCCCACTGCCTGGAGCTAAATGTGCTCCACCTGATGTTGTTCTGAATCTGCCAGTTACATCAGGGAAATCAAGGGACAGCAGGAGAGTGTGAGGGTTGCTGGGAGAAACCTTAGAGGCCTTTGGGCTGAAGGCACCATAAAGATCAGGTAATTTACTATGCTAAGAGGAAGAGAAGGGGCTACGGCCAAGCTGTGGTTGAGAAATTTTGTTCTGCTCTTATTTTTCTTCTTCCTGGTAGTTTCATTAACTTCCCAGTCACAACAGTAGATGAAACTCTAAGGAGGTAACTCCTCTATTTACACAAATGTATGCATTTCTATAAAAGTACCCCAAGCCCCACAAAATAGATTCCTAATTCAGCTCATTGATGTCTACAAATCCACCATTAAATATTTATTATTTTCATTTAAAGTCTCATGGCTCGTTAGAACAAAAATGTTCCTAGAGAAGTAGTATCTGTACTTCCATATTAGTACCAATTAGTCAACTGACCAATAACAAATAATAGATAACAATTCACTGAGAGGTTGCGTTTGTTTGCTTGGTTTTGTGCCTGGGATTGTATGAAGTGTTTTTTTTTTTTTTTTTTTGTATGAAGTGTTTTATGTGCAGTACCTCACTGAATATTAACAAAATCCTTTGTGCAGCGGTCACGGTGGTTGCTCTCTGAAATCTATCCTAAGTGATTATCTTACGATAACCATTGTAATGTCGTTCTTCCTTTCAGTGTTGATTTAGGCGTGAGCATGTGACCAAATCCTAGCCAATAAGATATGAAAGGACATCTGGTGAGGGACTTTCAGGAAAGATTTTCTTACTCCTAAAAAGGATATGTAAGAATGAGACAATCTTTCTTCTCACATTACGTCAATATTTCTGGAGCTAATGCAACCACACTGCCGCCATTAAATGGCCGAGGGGATAATAGAAAACATTCGAGTCCTGAGAGGCACAATGATTACACTTCACCCTGACTTCCACTTGTGCGAGATCATAAATTTCGTTACTAGGCAGGCCAGTTTGAATTGGGGTTTCCTGCAACTAATACACAATGTGTTTAATAAATAACATTGTCTTCCCCATTCCACAGGTGAAGAAATCGAGGCTCATAAAGGTAAAATAAGTTTCTATGTCTCCCAAGCTAGTGGGTTGTGAAGCAGTGATTTGAACTAAACGATCAGACTTCCAAACTCATTACTCAAACCACCATGCCATGCTTTAATAATGTTAAAGAAAACAGCCTGAGATTGGTTCCATGGGTAAATTAGAGCAGTATCAGGAGACGACAGGGCACTGTGAGCCACTGAGCCTCTCGAGTGATTAAGGTGGCTGGTGCTCTCCGGAGAGCCCTACATAATTGTTTCAATAATTCAACTAGGTAGTCAGTCATTGAACACATGGGGCACTGTTCCGCAAGGCTTCTGGGCTCCCTGCTTCATAGTAAAGCAGAGAGACATTAGAGAATTGACTATTAAAGAGGCCTTTTAAGATAATGGCTGTATAATTGCTTTCCTTTAAGGGCACAGCAAAGAGTAATTAATTCCAACAGAGGATGAATCTCTTTATCCATTTTCCCCTTTCATGGCTCAGGCTGGTCATGAACCTCTCTCTGTACCACCTCTTTCTGTGTCCCTTAATTGCAAATGCAATTAAGCCTTCTGATCTTTTATTTCTTCTCCATAATCTTTGTTCAAGCCAATCATCTCCAAGGATGAGGAATCATGGCGTCTTATCAAGGATCCTGGGGAAGGAATGGAGTGTATTTCCTTCAATCAACTGATGAGCTTGTCTAATATCTTTGGCTGTGAAACTGCAAGCAGATTGGAGTTGAAAGCAATATCTTTACCTCATTCATTAATCAGCCATTTAAACAAATTTTTAATCCTGGTATTCAAGGTCTTCTATACACATGCAAATATCTTTTAAGGTCATGAACTTGATATTGAATTTTTATCTAAAAATGCTACAGATCTGTCACGAATTATTTACTCATGGTGCAAAGTAGCCAAGCTGCTCATAGCTACCAGACAGCAGAGACCTGGTAGGACCCTGGAAGTAGCAATGAAATTATCTCCCTGATAAAGTAATATAAGAATAACCCCAACCATAACATCATTATTAAATATAATAGGGAATTATCTTATCTTTGTGGAACAATGTGTGACAGTGGCTAATTGATAAACTCTCTCCCACCCCATTTATGATTATTTTCTGTTAATTCTCAGTATGCTAAAATACTCATATCCCGAAATACCCAATTAGACACAGAAGGGAAAAATAGAGTTTTAGAGACGTTTGTTCCAAAGAAAGGTTTAACTAAAACTGCTTTAAAAATGATACTCTCAATTTAGAAACATCCCTGTCTGAAGAGGATGAGCTGGCCACATTTTAGCCCTAGAACCTAAGCCTACAAGCAACTTTCCTCATAAACGGTCACTGAGGAACATTTCTTACCACGTTATACGTCAAAGAACTTTTAAAAGAACTGCTCCAAGTGAGAACATTTAGAAATACACATGCCCATGTCATAGGAAAGCCATCAACACTCTTGCGGAGCCATATGCCTACCCTCAAGGGACCCAAAACTATTCCATTATACAAGAAAGTCTGTGGAATGTAAATCCAGGGGCCTGAAATGCTGTATATTTTTCAAGAAGTACAAAGTAGAAGCCATTGACTCCATGGATTCGCCAAATGAATGGATTGTTTCATCTGCATAAATGAACCATCAGAAACAATGGCCTCGCAACACATTTGCGCCTGTTCCCCAAAGAGGAAAAACCCATATCCCAAATAAAGCTACATCTTTTTATAAAACTTAAGCAAAGAAGGATGGGGAAGAGAAAGCTTGATTTATACTCTTAAAATCTAGATGCTGGAATTCAGACAGCATGGGCCAGAAATATGCAGCTCAATTCTCTCTGAATACACAGAAAGGTATCAGCTATCTGACTTCAAAATACAAATGGGTGACCCTCTATTCTACATTCAAAGTTATTTGACGAAACTTGCAAAAGCACTTCTTGTATTATGTCTAGTTTTATTTTCTTATCACTCTTTTTCTTAAGTACCTTTTTCCAAGTTTTTATTCCTAGCACTTTAGGACAACTTCATCCTCCACTTTTACACACTCTCTTGTTTTGGGATGTAGTCTTCCATTATAAAATATTCAGAAAACTCAGAACGTTATAACTAATAACATAAGAAACACCACTTTTTCTCTTTCTACCATTATTATCAAATCTTACCATTTTTATAAACTGGTCCAAATTTAAGAAATTATTCTAAAGTTGTTGTTTCTTGTCTATTAGTCTCCAAAATTATCACGCTTCTCCCTTTTCTTTATTACCTCTTCTTCCTGAGATAACTACTGTCTAACATTTTGTATTTACTATTATTCTCCTTCATATGTATTATATTTTTAGATAGTATTTTTTTAAAATTCAGCAGGTTCTCATCAGTCAGCTATTTTATACATATTAGTGTATATATGTCAATCCCAATCTCCCAATTCACCCCACCACCACAACCTCCTCACCTCCACTTTCCCCCTTTTGTGTCAATACGTTTGTTCACTATATCTGTGTCTCTGTTTCAGCCTTGCAAACTGGTTCATCTGTAGCATTTTTCTAGATTCCATATCTGTGCGTTAATATATGACATTTGTTTTCTCTTTCTGACTTACTTCACTCTGTATGACAGTCTCTAGGTCCATCCGTGTCTCCACAAATGACCCAATTTCGTTTTTATGGCTAATATTCCATTGTGTATATACACCACTTCTTTATCCATTCGTCTGTCGATGGACATAAAGGTTGCTTCCATGACCTGGCTATTGTAAATAGTGCTGCAATGAACACTGGGGTGCATGTGTCTTTTTGAATTACGGTTTTCTCTGGGTATATGCCCAGTAGTTGGATTGCTGGGTCATACAGTAATTCCATTTTTAGTTTTTTAAGGAACCTCCATACTGTTCTCCATAGTGGCTGTATCAATTTACATTCCCACCAACAGTGCAAGAGGGTTCCCTTTTCTCCACACCCTCACCAGCATTTGTTGTTTGTAGATTTTTTGATGATGGCCATTCTGACCGGTGTGAGGTGATTGTAGTTTTGATTTGCATTTCTCTAATAATCAGTGATGCTGAGCAGCTTTTCATGTGCTTCTTGGCCATCTGTATGTCTTCTTTGGAGAAATGTCTGTTTAGGTCTTCTGCCCATTTTTGGATTGGGTTGTTTGTTTTTTTAATATTGAGCTGCATGGGCTGTTATATATTTTGGAGATTAATCCTTTGTCTGTTGATTCATTTGCAAATATTTTCTCCCATTCTGAGGGTTGTCTTTTTGTCTTGTTTATAGTTTCCTTTGCTGTGCAAAAGCTTTTAAGTTTCATTAGGTCAATTTGTTTGTTTTTGTTTTTATTTCCATTACTCTAGGAGGAAAGATCAAAAAAGATCTTGCTGTGATTTATGTCAAAGAGTATTCTTCCTATGTTTTCCTCTAAGAGTTTTATAGTGTTTTGTCTTACATTTAGGTCTTTAATCCATTTTGAGTTTATTTTTGTGTATGGTGTTAGGGAGTGTTCTAATTTCATTCCTTTACATGTAAGCTGTCCAGTTTTCCCAGCACCACTAATTGAAAAGACTGTCTTTCTCCATTGTATATCCTTGCCTCCTTTGCCATGGATTAGTTGACCATAGGTACGTGAGTTTATCTCTGGGCTTTCTATCCTGTTCCACTGATCTATATTTCTGTTTTTGTGCCAGTACCATATTGTCTTGATTACTGTAGTTTTGTAGTATAGTCTGAAGTCAGAGAGTCTGATTCCTCCAGCTCTGTTTTTTTGCCTTAAGATTGCTTTGGCTATTCAGGGCCTTTTGTGTCGCCATACAAATTTTAAGATTTTTTATTCTAGATCTGTAAAAAATGCCATTGGTAATTTGATAGGGATTGCACTGAATCTGTAGATTGCTTTGGATAGTGTAGTCATTTTCAAACATTGATTCCTCCAATTCAAGAACATGGTATATCTCTCCATCTGTTTGTGTCATCTTTGATCTCTTTCATCAGTGTCTTATAGTTTTCTGAGTACAGGTCTTTTACCTCCTTAGGTAGGTTTATTCCTAGATATTTTATTCTTTTTGTTGCAGTGGTGAATGGGATTGTTTCCTTAATTTCTCTTCCTGATCTTTCGTTGTTACTGTATAGGAATGCAAGTGATTTCTGGGCATTAATTTTGTATCCTGCAACTTTACCAAATTCATTGATTAACTCTAATAGTTTTCTGGTGGCATCTTTAGGATTTTCTATGTATAGTATCCTGTCATCTGCAAACAGTGACAGTTTTACTTCTGTTTCAAATTGTATTCCTTTTCTTTCTTTCTCTTCTCTGATTGCCGTGGCTAGGATTTCCAAAACTATGTTGAATAATAGTGGCAAAAGTGGACATCCCTGGCTTGTCCCTGATCTTAGAGGAAATGCTTTCCGTTTTTCACTATTGACAATGATGTTTGCTGCGGGTTTGTCGTATATGACAATGATGTTTGCTGCGGGCTTTATCATGTTGAGGTAGGTTCCCTCTATGCCCACTCTCTGGAGAGTTTTTATCATAAATTGGTGTTGAATTTTGTCAAAAGCTTTTCTGCATCTACTGAGATGATCATACGGTTTCCATTATTCAATTTGTTAATATGGTGTAACACATTGATTGATTTGTGTATACTGAAAAATCCTTGCATCCTTGGGATAAATCCCACTTGATCATGGTATATGATCCTTTTAATGTGTTGTTGGATTCTGTTTACTAGTATTTTGTTGAGGACTTTTGCATCTATATTCATCAGTGATATTGGTCTGTAATTTTCTTTTTTTGTAGTATCTTTGCCAGTTTTTTGTATCAGGGTGATATGGTGGCCTGGTAAAACGCATTTGGGAGTGTTCCTTCCTCTGAAATTTTTGGGTAGCATTTGGGAAGCATGGGTATTAGCTCTTCTCTAAATGTTTGATAGAATTCACCTGTGAAGCCAACGGGTCCTGGACTTTTGTTTGTTGGAAGATTTTTAATCACAGTTTCAATTTAATCCCTTATGATTGGTCTGTTTATATTTTCTATTTCTTCCTGGTTCAGTCTTGGAAGGTTATACCTTTCTAAGAATTTGTCCATTTCTTCCAGGTTGTCCATTTTATTGGCATAGAGGTGCTTGTAGTAGTCTCTTACGATGCTTTGGATTTCTGCTGTGTCCACTGTAACTTCTCCTTTTTCATTTCTAATTTTATTGATTTGAGTCATCTCCCTCTTTTTCTTGATGAGTCTGGCTAAAGGTTTATCAACTTTGTCTTCGCAAAGGACCAGCTTTTAGTTTTATTGATCTTTGCTATTGTTTTCTTTATTCCTATTTCATTTATTTCTGCTCCGATCTTTATCATTTCTTTCCTTCTCCTAACTTTGGGTTTTGTTTGTTCTTCTTTCTCTAGTTCCTTTAGGTGTAAGGTTAAATTGTTTATTTGAGATTTTTCTTGTTTCTTGAGGTCGGATTGTATTGCTATAAACTTCCCTCTTTGAACTGCTTCTGCCGCATCTCATAGGTTTTGGATCATCATGTTTTGTCATTTGTCTCTAGGTATTTTATGATTTCCTCTTTGATTTCTTCAGTGACACCTTGGTTATTTAGTAATTTATTGTTTACCCTCCATGTGCTTGTGTTCTTTACATTTTTCCCCCTGTAATTTATTTCTAATTTCATAGCATTGTGGTTGGAAAAGATGCCTGATATGATTGCAATTTTCTTGAATTTACTGAGGCTTGATTTGTGACCCAAGATGTGATCTATCCTGGAGAATGTTCCATGTGTACCTGAGAAGTAAGTGTAATCTGCTGTTTTCAGATGGAATGTCCTATAAATATCAATTAAATCTATCTGGTCTATTGTATCATTGAAAGCTTGTGTTTCCTTATTTACTTTCTGTTTGGATGATCTGTCCATTGGTGTAAGTGGGGTGTTAAAGTCCCCTACTATTATTGTGTTACTGACTATTTGCCCTTTCATCGTTGTTAGCATTTGCCTTATGTATTGAGGTGCTCCTATGTTGGGTGCATAAACATTAATACTTGTTATATCTTCTTCTTGGATTGATCCCAGGATCATTATGTAGTGTCCCTCCTTATCTCTTGTAACATTCTTTATTTTAAAGTCTATTTTGTCTGATATGAGATTTGCTACTCCAGCTTTCTTTCGATTTCCATTTCCATGGAATATCATTTTCCATCCCCTCACTTTCAGTCTGTATGTGTCCCTAGGTCTGAAGTGGGTCTCTTCTAGACAGCATATATATGGTTCTCCTTTTTGTATCCATTCAGCGAGGCTGTGTCTTTTAGTTAGAGCATTTAATCCATTCACATTTAAGGTAATTATCGATATGTATGTTCCTACTACCATTTTCTTAATTGTTTTCGGTTTGTTTTGGGTTCCTTTTCTTCTCTTGTGTTTCCCACTTAAGAGTAGTTCTTTTAGTATTTGTTGTAGAGCTGGTTTGGTGGTGCTGAATCCTCTTAGCTTTTGCTTGTCTGTAAAGCTTTTGATTTTTCTGTCAAATCTGAATTAGATCCTTGCTGGGTAGAGTAATCTTGGTTGTAGGTTCTTCCCTTTCATCAATTTAAATATATGGTGCTACTCCCTTCTGGCTTGTAGAGTTTCTGCTGAGAAATCAGCTGTTAACCTTATGGGAGTTCTCTTGTATGCTGTCATTTTTCCCTTGTTGCTTTGAATAATTTTTCTTTGTCTTTAATTTTTGTCAATTTGATTACTATGTGTCTCGGCATGTTTCTCCTTGGGTTTACCCTGCCTGGGACTCTCTGCGCTTCTTGGACTTGGGTGGCCATTTCCTTTCCCATGTTAGGGGAGTTTTTGACTATAATCTCTTCAAATATTTTCCCGGGTCCTTTCTCTCTCTCTTCTCCTTCTGGGTCCCCTATAATGCGAATGTTGGTGTGTTTAATGCTGTCCCAGAGGTCTCTTAGGCCGTCTTCATTTCTTTTCATTTTTTTTTTCTTTCTTCTGTTCTGTGGCAATGAATTCCACCACTCTGTCTTCCAGGTCACTTATCTGTTCTTCTGCCTCAGTTATTCTGCTATTGATTCCTTCTAGTGTATTTTTCATTTCAGTTATTGTATTGTTCATCTCTGTTTGTTTGTTCTTTAATTCTTCTAGGTCTTTGTTAAACATTGCTTGCATCTTCTAGATCTTTGCCTCCATTCTTTTTCTGAGGTCCTGGATCATCTTCACTATCATTCTTCTGAATTCTATTTCTGGAAGGTTGCCTATCTCTACTTCATTTAGTTGTTTTTCTGGGGTTTTATCTTGTTCCTTCATCTGGTACAGAGTCCTCTGCCTTTTCGTTTTGTCTGTCTTTCTGTGAATGTGGTTTTCATTCCACAGGCTGCAGGACTGTAGTTCTTCTTGCTTCTTCTCTCTGCCCTCTGATGGATGAGGCTATCTCTAGATAATACTTTAAAATAGTATGACACAGTACATATCCTTATGTAACTTGTTTCATTGTTTGGTTGCTTATGCAAAACAGTCTTTTGGGCCTCATCAGTATACATGTAGACTGAAGTTATTCACTGTAATGACTGTATAGTGTTCCAATGTATATATGACAGTTTGTCTAATTTATTTCTGATGAACATTTGCACTCCTTTCCCATCATTGTTTTTCTTTCTTTTCATCTATGATCACTTAAGACTTTTATGGGCTGGTTCCAGTGCTTTCTCTTTGATATGTCCCTTTCATCTTAGGCAGCAACAGAATGCCACTTGCAGCTGTCTGCTTTGGCTAATAATTCACGTTTTTATTTCCTTTTGGTTTATTCCCATACTGTGTTATGAATGAGTGTTCTGCTATTATCTTTCTGCACTGTATGTTTAAGCACAGAGCTTTAGGACTAACAGAACCTTATAAGTCGTATACTCCAGTCTTCTTTTTATAAATTATGACACTACCAAGAGGACGTGAATGACTTGCCCAGGGGCCTAGAATTGCTTAGTGAAGAGCAGAGTTGAGGACCTGAGTTTCCTGGCTCCCTGTCCTTTGTTCTTTCCACTACAAACTGCTGCTCACCCATTCAACCAAACAATATTTTTTGCTGTCAGTGGCTTCTCAGCAGGTCTAGAACGTTTTACATCAGAACTAACTAGTCAATGTGGAAACATCAAAAATGGTTCATGTCCTTAGGCACAATAAACTAAAGACAAATGATAACATTACAGGCAACTATAGCAACGGAGATATGATAAAATTCCAATAGCAAAAGCAGCAATTTCTCTACTGGTACATCTATATCATTTTTATGTACCTTTGAGAATACATATATACCTTTGGAGATATCACACCACTTTATTATATGTGTTTTTCTTTGGAACAAGGATATTCTCTTACATAGCTACAAAACTATCAAAATCCATTTTAGCACTGATACAATACTAATATCTAACTCACAGTCCATATTAAAATTTTACCAATGTTCCCGGTAATGTTTTTTAAATAGCTTTTCTCCTCTCTATCCCAGTACAAATCCAACTCAGGATCATACATAAAACTGTATAACTTATAAGAAAAACATTTTGCTTTGAGCTGTATTTGATGTTATCTATTCACTTAACAGTTATTGGAGACCTGTAGAGAGAGTTAAGGAGACCATTTCTACTCTCCAGACACTCATGCCACAAGGTGGAGAGTGGATGAAGTAACCTTTAATTTTAATAGACTATGATCAATACTGTGATAGAGATAATCACTGAATATTCTGCCACGAGAAAGTTCCTAGGAAGAGGTTACACAGACATTGAGATTTTGAGTGGAAAAGAGTGGTAACAGCTTTCCTGCCCAAAGCAGCATGCTCTTTTCACAGTGTGTTTAAAGAACTGAAGGTAGCTCAGCAGTTCAAAATAGTAGGGACTAGATGTGTATAAGTGTGTGGACACGTGTACATGTATGTGGTTTGGGCAAGATTTCGTGCCTGATGGAAGTGGAACTAGGTATGAGCTAGATCATAGAAGACTTTATATGTCATGATGGAGAATCTGATCCTGAAAGTAATGGGGAACTGTTGGGGAAATTTAAGTCGGAGGCCAGTAAGATTTAATTTGATTTGCCTTGTCAAAAAGATTAGTCTGGCTGCAGCATTACATGTGAGAACTGCATCAATATGGATGATAGATAATAAAAGCTTGAATCAGAGCAGTAACACTGCTGAGTGAATCTGAAATATTTTAAAGAAGGAAAGTGGCTAGGACTTGTAAACTGCTGGATGGAGGGTGGTGGGTAGTGGTAAGAGGGAAGAAACTGTCTAGAAAAATTGCCCTGGATCCAGGATGGGCCTGGACCTATTCTACAAAGGAAAACAAGACAAGGTCTATGATTTCAAGCCATCGGAGCTTATTCTCCTAATATTCTCTCTATACTCTTTGGAAACATGGAAAAAGCACATACTCCTGAGTCCTGCCCACACAGTTCCCTGACCTGCACACAAGCGTCCTTGTCTTCTAGAGGAGACTTCGTCTGGTCTTGCTCCATGCTCCCTGGGTGATCTGGCCATCTTCCTTCTTGCAGTTATTTCACCATTTCTCTTAAAGTAAGTAAGTAGCACGCCATCTTCCTTTCATTGCTGCTTGAGTCTCATGCATCATTCTGCCACCTACTGCTGCTAGACTTTATAATAATATTCCCACAAATATTTCATATTTGGTGTTCAATACAGCTTAGGGTGTTTATCCTTCCCCTTCTTCAAACCAATAGGCCCTGTTTCATAAACTTGAATATAATTCTCAGCCAACAGCTTATTTAAAAATCTGCAAGTTCCCTATTAAGTTCAGCAATGAGCTCATCTACTCAAGAACACTTCTATTCCATTAAAGCCATTAAGGCTTTAGTGATGCATCTGCAGTTGGTTTTGCTTTTAAATCTTCAAAGCTTCTACCAACTTGGGTAAATTTGTCTCATTCTCTCCTCTCTGTTTATCATCCGTCTATAATTTCAAAACACTTATGAGTTAACACTATGTTATGGGGGTGGGAAGGGAAAGGCCAAGGTGTTCCAAGGAAGTGAAATGAAATGAAAGAAAGAAAAGGGAGAAGCAAGAAGGCGACATTCCATTTGACTTTATTCTTAGGGTAATGAGTCTTAGAGTGTAACTTCAACCTCTTCTCCTAATATATATATGCATGCCTCTTCTTTAAAGCTCAGTAGACTTTCTGCTTCTTTTTCATTTTCACTTTCATGTAGGCTATATCCCTAGATTTCTTTCTTGCTCTTAATATCGTTAACATCTAGCACTTCTAACTTCTGATTGGGCTTCTAATAAAACCATTTATCTTTGTTTTACCAAATGCCCAGTTCTACTGATTATTTTAAATCATCTGTAGTGTTTTTCTTAAATCCCATGCACATCTTCCTGATATATTTGCTTCTATTTACTTCTTCCCTTTCGATGAAGAGAAGTTGAAATGGTAGGGATGCTTATATGAAGGAACTTTTTCAGAAAATGAAGGTGATACCTTTCTCTTTACCTTCTGCATCAGTCAGTCTTCCTAGGAGCTATATTCCACTGTACTATTTCCAGAAGGAGTAGAAGTTTAGCGTTACTGAAATGCATTCAATATGGTTCTTCTTTCCTTTACACCCTACTGTGCCACTTTCAGCTAGACATTGGGCCTCTGTGAACTCAGGATCATCATCTTTAAACAGAAAGCTATAAAAGATGAATGACTGAGGTTCTTTCTATAGTCAGTTTTAAGACGCTGTGGGTTGAGTTTCTTTCTATCTTTTCAATTTTAGCTTTATTTGTGTTCCAGCATTTATAGCTCCTCTTAGTTTCCATTGCCCCTTCTATCTATTCCAAAACACTTTCCTCACAGTATTTCTTGAGGTCTACTTAGATGTCTTTCTTGAGGGCAAAGCAAGCAAAGTTCTGGCGGTTACACTTGCTACTTCTTTCTCCATATCCTTTCGATTTCATATAATAGAGGCAAGGATAAATAGGCCTCTACACCAAAGAGTGCTGAGTTACTCTTCTTGCCTCCTCACAGTTTCATCCTTGTTGACTGTTATGATGTGCGTCTTGGGAAGAAACTGGCTGTGACTGTCACCATATTGGACCAGCCCTGGATCCTCAGCCAAACCAAGGAAATGTAAAGATAACGGAATCATCTAACTGAAAAGTAGCCTCAATAATGAGCTTGTAGCCCTACAAGCTCTATGACTTGTAGCCCTACAATAAAACAGTTTTGGATGTACATAAAAACATATAAAGAAATGCTCATCAAAGGGTTGACTGTAACAGTAAAAATTTAGAATAAAATGTCCAACATTAGGAGACCGATTGATTCAATAAATTGTGTAAAGGAGTTTGGACTTTAACATGAGGAATTTGGGAAGTCATCAAAATGTTCAGGCAGGGAGTTCTGGGATCAGACTTTTGTTTTAGAAAGATTAGCTTTTGCTAATGAAGAGAACAGTTTGGAGAGAGATGATATTTAGAAAAGTGAATAATATTAGTGGCCTGGATTATGGTGATGAGGGGGAATATGAAGCGATGTATTTGAGAACTTCAAGGAGAAAGAATCACTAAGGAAGGACTTAGTGATTGATTGGATATGGAAGTTGGGAGAAAGTTCTCACTAGTCAGACATTAATCATACCACTTTAAGGTCTTTCTATAACTTTTCTCTTCAGGGCCCTTTCTGTGTGAACCTATGTCACTCACAGCACAGTCTTAGGAAATGTTATCAAACAGAAAAGTCTGTCTTCAGTGTCACCAGTCTCTCTTTACTATGAACTAGCTTCCATCCTCCTTCAAGTTCTTCTCCTCCTTTACATTTAGACGCCACTGCTCTCTGGAGCTGGTGAAGTCTTACAAACCATAACCAAACCTGTTTTTATTTGTGTAAACTAGGATAAAAGTGCATATTCCATAGGGATACATAGGGATACAATATATGTCACTTATTTTTTTTCCTAGATGTTTTATAGTTTTAGGTTTCATTTCTAGGTCTACCATCCATTTTAGTTAGTTTTTATATATTTGTATATGTATACCCAATTGTTCTTGCAATATCTGTTGAAAATAATTATTTTTCTCCACTAAATTACATTTGTACTTTTGTCAAAAATTGTCTAAAACTGGTAAAAACTGAATAAGGTCTATGTTCTAATTAACAGTATTGAATCAATGTCAATTTTGTGGTTATGACATTGTACTACAGTTATGTAAGATGTCACCATTGTGGGGAGCTAGGTGAAGGATCCGAGGTACTCTATTTATTTTAAGTCCATAATAAAGTCTAAATGAAAGGTTAAAAAATGTACATATACTTAAACATAAAGTATTTATGTCTAGCAGTGTGTCTGGCACAGAACAAGCTCTCAAAAAGTAACTGTTATTAATATAATTCCATCCAGGAAAAAAATATTTTATATCGTTTAAAGTCAGATGATTTCCTCTCCCAGAAATATTTGTTTTTCACTCTTACCTCTAAGGATGAAATGACAGACTTTGCCACTGAATATTAGAGAAATTTGTGGCAAAAAAAAAAAAAAAAACCTAAGGTGGAAGAGGCATTCTTTTTGGAAAGTGGGCCCATCCAACAGCTGCAATCATTCCCTCCCCAGTAACTGCCTCCTTCACCTTTATAGACACAATTGGTCAGCACAGTCCTAATAAGAAAACAAATCCACTCTTGCTGTTTACACTTTTAGTTTGTGTTCTGACCAAGCTTCTGCAACAGTGCGATGCTTAAAAGAATCAATTTCTTCCTGGCAATGGGACCATGGGAGAAATACTTACATTTTCTAAGCCTCGGGTTTTTTTTTTTTTATCTGAGAAAAATAACAGTACACAAGAGGTTAAATTAACTAATAAATAATTGGATAAGTAAAGGACCGAGCATGGGGCATGGAATGTAGCAAACACTATATAAATGTTTGCGTTGTTATTATTAGCAGTAGTATTACCCTTACTTTGTTCTATCACTTTACTTTTCTTGCCTCTCTTTCTCCGCTGCTACACATGTCCTGAAAACAGACATTACTGAGTACCCACCTTGTGTAAACATTTACAAATATATATTAAAATGTCATAAGTTCACAAATAGCTTCTTGTTGGAGACACGTGAGATTTACTCCCAGTTTTCCCCCTTTTATTACAATATTTTCTTTTTATATAGCTTTTAATTTGGTATAGTTTCTCTTGTAAGGTCTGTTACCTCCTTATTCATTATGAGTATGTTTTCCTTTAAGTCCTTTATCATAAGTATAACAGCTGCTTTAAAATTCTTGTCTGATTATTCCCATTTCTGGATCATCTTGGGATCAGTCTCCATTGATTTTTTTTTTTTTTTTACTCCTCCTTGGGAAGGGCTTATGCTTTCCTGATTCTTCATATGAAATTTTGATTTGTACCCTAGATATTGAAAATATGTTACAGAGACTCTAGATTCAGTTATGTTTCTCTGAAGCATACTGACTTTAAAAAGAAAATGCAAGCATTTTTATTATGGCAAAATATTGTGGGACAGAACGGATTTTTTCCTTCTCCCTTCATCACCTTCCTCATCATGATACGTACTCAACTCCTTTTGGGGCCTGGGATAGGCCAAGCTAGGGTAAAAAAAATTAAAGCAGGCATTGTTTAACTAAATTCAAACTTCAACTCTGAAATACAAGTTCAGTTTGTTGGTGTTGTATTTTCTTCTGTTTTGCCTTAGTTGGGCCATTTGGGGTCTTCCCTGAGCATGTGTAGTCCACGAGTCAACCAGAGATGTGGAAAGAGTTTCAACATGGAACTTAAAGCTTCCCCTTCCTACTTTCCAGATACTGTGATCACCCAAGACTCTCTCCTTTGGTTTTGCAAGCTAATATGACTAAGGTTTTGTGTCTAATCTTCAGCTGCTCCACATAATGCAGATGGATTGGGGCCTGCCCTCAGGCTAAAAGCTCTGAAAAATGGCAAACTCACCCATGCTGTTACCATCTTTCCAACATCAACTTCCTTTCATTATTTACCTATCTTTGCTTACTCTTGGTGCCTTCATGTATTTGTATTTTGTCCAGAATTCACTGTTTTTACCTATTAGAGGATTGGTCTGGCAGGAACTACTCAGCCTTGCTGGAAATAGAATTCCACATCTTTCAAATAGAATAAAAATCTATAATGGAGTTTTTTAAAAGTGATAAAAATTATCCAAATATTACCACCCTAAATATTCACATATTCATGATTTCCCCACCTGTGGTTCCTTCCACTTCTTGTCCATGAATAGATTTTTAATTAGTTCATAAAATTCCTATACTATTGGCCCAAGTCTGTCATTTTGACTTCTGTGTTCCACTCTCTATAACACAGGTTATAATGGACATTTTTGCTCCTGTTTTACTAACAGAGAAGTATAGGTCTGCATAGTATATAAGTAATGTCTCCAAGATTACACAGCAAATCAGGAATTAGAATGAAGATATTCTGATCTTACATTGGCTATTCTAAAAATAAATTTTAAACACCACCAACTCCCAAAATTCTCCTTTTCTGACACTTAAAGAGGAGGTTAGAATTCTGTGCTTATTCCATTTCAAAATTTATGGGCATGCTTATGGCTTTCTCGAGGAATGAAGATAACAGAAATCAAACAGGACAAGCTTTACTCTAGTTCTAAGTACTTAAAATTCAGTTTCAAAAAGCAAAACAATACAAAACAAAAAACAATCCTTAACTTTCCCAAACATACACAAAGTCACTTCTTTATAAAGTTTAACCTGACTGGTGTTTCCTTACCTGTCTATGTCTGTTATCAAATTTCCAAAAACTAATATACTTCACGCTTCCTACACACAAGCAAATTCCAGACAGAGTAGTCAGTGCCCACACATAGGGGATGGATTCCCAGCAGGGTGTATGTGTCTTGGAGTTGTGCTTTTTTTTTTTAATGTGTGGGATTTGGAAAAAGAATGTTGAAAATGTCTTTTCCCCCATAACAGTTTAGGATTCTAAGTCATGTAGAACTGAGACAGCTATTTGCCGTGCAATATAAACACCAGTACCATACAGCCCATACCCTTCGCCAATCTTAGCATGCCTTGAAAACCTCACCCATTTGGAGATGCTGGTTCAAGGTTTTATTATCCTCTGAGATATTTCTTGTAGAGAAACACACCCTTGGCTTCCCTAGGTGGTTTGGTAGACCACCTCTGTCGGGGAAGTTAGGCTATCAAATATTTAGCTACCAAGGAGATGAGAAGTCCTTTCCAGGTCTTTCTTCTTAAATTTAACCTACCCTCATCTGATATATCTTACAGGAATTTTGGCACCTGGGAGGTAATAGCTTCTACTGATCCTGTTGTTTTTCTCCTCCTCCCCCTCCTCCCCCTCCATTTCCTCTTCTTCTCCTTCTTCATTTACTATCATTATTTTTCTCACATGAACAGACTTACTTTGGTTTAACACATCATCAGTGATTGCTGATTGCTGATCATCAACCTATCAACCTTGCTTGCCAAAAGATAACCGTGAATCCCAACTCTTACATATATTTCCATAAAGTTCAACAAGAGGCAAATTTAGAAGCTCATTCTCATCCCCTCTTGAGTGTTAAGCTAACAACGGTCAAGAACTAATATGAAAGGGACATCCAACTATTTTTCAATTACTCTGGCATACCAGCACACATTCTCTCTTGATTAAATGCCGTGCTTTGATATAGCTCATTGGCTATTAATGCCTGTAAATATTCTTAACTTCAGAATGGTAAATGTCTTAGGGGCAGGGGCCATTCATTCATTTTATTAATGCATACTGATTGCCTACTGGATTGCAAAGCGGTACGGGTGCACTTATGCGTGTACCAATGAACAGGGCAGGGTGTGCAACAACGCTTGTGAACGAAATCAATACTCATAATTTATAATTCTATTTACTGGATAGCTACCATCTGCTAAGTCATGTGCTAAGGGTTTCAATTGCATTTTCCCATTTACTCCTGAAGGTGGGGTAAGAGAAGACAGATTGGTCAAACAACTGGTAAATTGGAAAACCCACAGTGAAGCCATTCAGACATATCATTTCTTTGGGGAAAAAAAATCCACAAAATAACGGGACTTGATAGGTTTTCAAAATCTCTCTATTTCCTGAAGTGAAATTCAGCAAGTTTAGCCCAGTCCTGTCATGCACTGATCAATTCAGTTCTTTTCTAGTCATACTTTAAGCACCTACTATGTATAGGCACTATATGTACATTTTTTGCCTGACCTAGAAATATGAAATTAAAAGAATCTAGCTTTCCACATTTGAGAAGCCTGATTTTGAGAAGCAGAGAGGCATGCAAGTGCTATGGCAGAGAGAGGGATCAGGTGTCCTGGTTGCAGAGAGCTTCTGTTTGCTTTTGGCTTCTCATACTATTGAACATTATTTTGACCTCCCATATCAGTTCTATAAAATCAAAGCAAGACAAAGCAAAACAAACAAACAAAAACGACGAGTACCAGAGTATATTCTATCAAGAAATACATCTGTGTTTAACTATTTCATATCACAAAAGTAGATATAAGATTATGTGTTCAAAATTATTTAAGATAAATTTTCAGTGTATAATGTGTAGTAATCATTATTGATTCAAGTTTCTATGAAGTGTCTTCTATTGTGCTATTATGGTCTCAGACCTGTCCAGGACCCAAATATAGCAAAGATACAGACTTGACATGAAAAATCCTACCCACGTACAAAAGAAAAGAAGGTGCACAAAAGATGGCGGAATAGGAGCTTTCTATTGTCATCCCCCGACAGAACACTGATTTTGACAACCACTCACCGATGAGAGTATATTTGTGGGAAGCCAGAAGTCCAGCGAAAGAGTTCCAGCATACTTTTAGCAAAATATCTGAACACAGACTCATTGAAGAAAGTAAGGAGAACAGTTTCATTTTACCTGTGTCACTTCTCCTGCAATATGGCACAGCTCAGTGTCAAGACAGAGCCCCTTCAGCCTGCAACTTCCCCCATGGGAGAAAATGAGAGCACAGTGAGTGCACACTTAGCTTCTCCAGCTGTGCAGAATGCTGCCCAAAAGGACCACTTCTTTCTTGCTCCAGAGAGAATACTAAGGTGGTCTGAACAGGTGAGGAGTTGGGAGAAGCTGGGATCACAGCAACCGGGGCCTGGAACTCAACCAAGTTCTGAGGATCTTTCTAACGTCTGTTTGGACTCCATCAGGAAGCATGTCCATGAACGAGCCTGGAGAAGAGACTAGCATAAGCAGAATTTAGCAGCAGAGCATACGATGGTTTGTAATGGGGAAGAGGAGGCAGGGAAGCAAGTTAAAAAGCTATAGTAAAAAATACAGAAAAGAGGTCAAGGGAATCTAAGTGACAACAGGAATTAACATGAAGAGACAGAGACAAAGAAATATTACGGAAATGGCAGTAATAGAACTTGACGTGAAAAATAATTCCCGAAACTATCCAACTGGCTGAATTTAACTTTAAAGCATATTATTTTTTTTCTTTTAAAATTACACAAATCCTTAAAACATGGGATTGGTTTCAACCTGTTGTAGTTAAGTCCTCTTGCAGGGTCATTACTTGGGTGTAATTTTCCCTCCTCGATTTGTTTTTGAGGAGGAACAAAAGAGAAAGGGCGTCTGAGTCCTAGGCTCCATATTTCTGAATGCTTTCTCCCTGCAAAGTTAAACATCTGCTTCCCATCAGTCACAGCTGTGGCGGGATCTGCAGCAGGGCCCAGGGATGAAATGCAGCAGATGAAATCTAGCATCTCATTCATCAGGAGCTTCCAGACAATCTTCCAACCATGGACAAGGTACCTCAAATGACACCTCCCACTCTCCCGCCCCTCAATGTGGGCCTGACAGTGACTGGGTTCTGAGACTTGGAATATTATTCTTGTCTACCTTCCAAGTGGTTCCTTGGAGACCTCATCAACTTCCAGGCCCTCTCTTCAAAACAGAGGAGTAAATCTTAACGGTGAGAAAGGAGAAGAATTCCATTTGCAATGCAACTTAAGAGCATCTCTAGCTAGCCTCTTCCACTCCATGAACAGTTAGTATAAATTCGCTGTGCAAAATAAAGGAGTGATAACATAAGAAAGAAAAATTAAACTTTACTGAGAAATTTAGTATCATAAAGTGAAATTTATCCATTTTCTGAGCAGCAATGAGCAGTCACAAAGTTGAAAGTCATTTAATCCCTATCATTCTCATCAAAGTATTTCAGATTAGAGGGTAATGTTGACCCATTAACACTGAACACTGGGGATAGACAGCTACTTCTATCTATCACAAACCTAAAGGATCACTCCCATAGGCCGCTCACTGTTCAATTGCTAACTTGGGAGAAAAGCAATTTTCCCTGAAACCGCTTGGCTGAATAAGTGATTATTTAATCAATTAAAATGGCGAATATTTACTGAGCACCTACTATGAACTATTCTACTTAGTAAGGATACAGTGGGAAAAAATATAAAAATCCTAGCCATCTTGGCACTTATATTTCAGAGGGTGATACTGACAAAAATTAAAGGAAACATGAAATATACAGTATGTTAAACATGGGAAGATAAAGCACACTATAGGGTTAAGCGTTGAGGGAAGAGGTTGCATTTTTACATGGGGTGTTCAGGGAAGTCCTCACTGAGAAGATAAAGGGGTCAATGACTGAGCAAAGCAAGTATCTTTCAGAAGAGGATTCCAAGGAGATGCAGGAGCAGAGGTAAAAGCCAGGTGCATACCTGGCAGTGTGAAGAACAGCAAAGGCCTCTGCTGCGGCTGCAGTCATGTGAGAGAGAGGCTGAAGGGTGGGTGGTAAGGTACTGGGAGACCACATTACGAGGATATTATCAGACACTGGGGTTTTATACTGAAGGAGATGGAGAGCCTTCAAAGGGTTTGAGTACCCTAGTGGCATAATATCACTGAAGTTTTAACAGGATTAAGCTGACTGCTGTCTTGAGGATAGACTTAAGGATGGATTAATATTGGTAAAAATCTCCTAAATTCATGACAGATGTATAAGGCAGATGCACCAAAAGCAATGCAAAAGAAATAAGATTTGGAGGAAGAACAAAACCCATTTTGAGCCAAAGTATAACTTGAAGGCAACTACACAGAAATCTCCTCAAAGTATAACTCTCAAAGTACGAAAATGAGACATACCTTTGCACTTCAGCATTTCTTCTTACTGCTGCACTTTCTAAGTGCAGTGAGGCACATTCTGCTCTCCTCTCCTTTAACAGATGGTTTACTCCCCTTTTCATTTTGCTTAGCTTTTGGAAAGGAGTTTGCATTTCTTGAAAGTCGATAGCCTTATTTTTTTTCCCACAGTAAATGCTTAGTCATGGGTTTCAGACCATCTGGGCAACCTTAATCATACTATGACTGCATTCCCCACAGGCCTGTTGTGATGAGGGAAGGCAGAGGGAAAGTGGTGTGTCTCAAACACGGGCTATACCTAACTTGGAAGGAAAAAGTGTTCTATCATCACGCGGAACATCTGGTGGAATCCAAAATTATGTTACAAATGGTTTTAAAAGTCAATTATTAGGCAAATGATGCCCACTGAAACTAGGCTGTGTTTTTTACTACCTGGTAAAATTGTACTGATTGCTCTAAAACTTACTTACCATGAGATTCTTAGTATGTATCATGTTTACATTGAACTAAAAGGGCAGAAGGTGGTTTCTTGTTTAGAGTGAAAAGGAAATACAAAGTGTAGAAAAAAATGATAGAATGGGAATCATTACTTCCTATACCTATGTTGATTTCCCATCAGGGAAATGTAAAAAAATTTGAAATATTGACAACAACGATAGTAATGGTAATGGCTCTTATTAGCATTTTACGAGCATTATCTCATGTATTCCTCGGGTACTATTATTACTCCCATTTATCAAATGAGTAAACTGAGGCTGAGAGGTTTAAATAACTTGCTGAGGTTCAAAGAAACTAAGCTGTGGAGCCAAAATGCAAACCAAGACATCCTGCTCCCTAGCTCTCACTTTTAAACTCTATGTTGTGCTGAACTAATTTGCATTTCACTGCAATGTGCATATCTCTACGTATGACAAAGAAATCCCAATAGGATAGAAAACTCGTAACCTCACCAACGTACTCCTCTCTTCCTTGAAATTACATTTCTTACATTTTCCAGCTACAGTTCGGCACAAACAATTCTCCCATATCCTCACACCTGGATGTACTACATGGGGACTCTAGACTCAAAGATAACTTTCCACTACTGAACTGGCCTTTATCGAAAAATGTACTTTTACGTAAGGAATTTTCAAGAACAGCAATTCATCTCTACCCAGCCACTTACATTTTATGAGAGTGGAACATATACCCAAAATGAATAGAAAACATAAAAGTTACATATTTACTTTGCATTCCTTTTTACTAATGACTAGTATCTTCAAGAAGACATGAATCAATGAGAGGATAAGGGATGTAACAAAAATTCTTCTGCTTCCTGGTATTTGTAGATTTGAATTTAGTGGCATAGCTTATTGAATATGAATGACTTCCAAACTCTGTTAGATTCTGTTATTCCGTATTTCAGCCCGTAGCCATCAAAGTGAAAGGTCGAAGTATTTTTTTCTTGGCTTTGGGGTCCTTTAAGAGGTAATAAAACTTTTTTTTTTAATATAGTAGTCTCAGTTCTTAAAAATTATGGCAAATCAACTCTGATTCAGAAGCCATTTAAGAGGTCTTAGTGCTCAAGAAACTCCATGAAAAGTTTTTTTTTTTTTTAAGTATAGAGCTTTTGCAAGAAACATAACCATTTCTGAGGGAAAAATGAACATATTTTACAATTTGCATACTTAGCCAAAATGCTAATTTGACTTCTGACTCTTTACATGTACAGCTTGTCTGGGGGAACGTCACAGACGTATCTCTATCGCCTGGCTACCGTAAGGGGATACAAAGCAATGGATCTCAAAAGACTTTCGGAGCTCTAAAGCTCATTTCAATGTCAGCTACTATAATCATTTAGAGCTCAACCTCCGCTGTCCCTTGGAAACATACACATATTTGAAATGAAGTCTCCTTAAAGTGAGCACAGCTCAGCAGGAAGTCTCCAGCGAAGTAGAAAGCACTTGGCTAAGAAGTAAACCACACTCATTTCTACTGACATCCACTTTCCTCACAATAAAGTTCTCATTTCTTGTCACTATCATATTGTTATACTGTGATTTATAATAAGAAATATATATTTGGTGTTTGTCCCTGTTTCTGGCACAGACCTCCTAAAACCCTTGGAAGTGATAAGAGCAATGAAGTTATCATGTTATGCATACCAAGCCCCTTTCAACCACACCTGAGTTCATGTTAACCAGCTGACTTCTGGAAAGCTCCTAAGGATGAGAGCCAGTTGCCAGCGGAACCCAGCGTGGTTAGAGGATTGGAACTTTTAGTCCCACACCCTCACTTCCAGGAGCGGAAGAGGGGCTAGAGGTTGAATCGGTCACCAGTGGCCAACGATTTAATCAACTGTGCCTATGTACTGAAACCTCCATAAAACCGAAAAGGATGGGGCTGAGAGCTTCTGGGTTGGTGAATGCATCCAAATGCCAGGAAAGTGGTGCACCCCAGTTCAGGGGCGTGCCCAGGACCCTTTTGGACTCCACCCTATGTACCTCTTTATCTGACTGTTCATCTATAACCTTTATAATACCCTTTAAAATAAACTAGTAAATGTAAGTAAATGTTTTTCTGAGTTCTTTGATCCACTGTAGCAAATTAATCAAATCTGAGGAGGGGGTCATGGGAACCTCCTATTTATAGCCTGGACTTGAGACTGGTGACTGAAGTGGGTACAGTCTGTGGGGCTGAGCCCTTACCTGTGAGATCTGATGTTAATCCCAGGTAGTGTCAGAAGTGAGTTGAATTGTAAGACACCCAGTCAGTAGGGCACCCAATTCTTCTGAGAATTGGAGAACTGCTTGGTGGTATTGGAAAATACACATTGCCCATGTCATTATCATAATCAAAATTCTTTTTAAGTAATTATAAACAGTGTTCACTGTTATTTTTGTTCTTTACCATTAGAAGCACACAAAATTTTTTAAAAAGGAAAACAAATGAGAAACTCCAATACATAAGACATTTAACAACTCATAAAATGAAGATCACAAATTAAATAAAAATGAAATAACTAATTTATATAATAAATTTACATGTCCTCCTGATGTTCTACATTACTAGGGTAGAGCTGACCTAGAATCTTACTTTAAAGCAATTATCAAAAACTCTCAAAATAGCCCTACAGGAAAATAGAGCTTTCTTTCCAAGCCGGTACTCGCAGTTCCCTTCGTGACACACAGCTCTTCATTCATTAACCCACTCGTCATTTTACCTGGCACCCATTTATTCATGGCCTTGCTGAGCTCTGAGAATACAGATTTGAAGAAGCAGTGGTCTCTGCAACAAAAGCTCACAGCTTCCAGGGGAGACAAATGGTGATACGACTCAGCAATATTAAATGTCGTAAGTATACTGAACTGAGCATATGCACATCCCCCTGCATATAAAAGAGCTGCTCTGCTTTATCTCTTGGCATCTTTACTGTGTCTGTGCCTCTAGTAATACTGAAATGTTTTCATCATTTTGTACCTTTTGGAAAGACTGTGATGGTTGGACAGAGGTTAGAAACAGCCACAATTATAACTCTATTTAGGGTTTAAGTTATGCTTAATCATTATTACACTCAAATGCGGTTATAATTTTCCTGACTAAATTATTGATATCATTGATTTTTCATGTTATTAGTATGGACAACAGCCTCTCCTGTCCGCCAAAAAAGTTATTTGTCCAACATATGCAAAGAAAGGAAAGAATGTAGATTAATGATTATTAGAGAGTGTGAGTCATGGTTTCTGTATGTGTAACTCTAGTGGGGTCAGGTGTCTTTGATAAAGATCACCACCTCCTGAACCCCAAATCCATCTAATCACCAGGAAGACCATATTTCCTATGATGACTTTCATGGTAACTATGATACAACTTAATTACTGCCCTTTGAACAGTGCTATGGTAAAACAGTTGAGTTTGTGACACTTAATTGAGAAATAATGATTCATGTGGTTACAAATGTCTTTTACCTTTCACCGTTGCCAGACCTCCCAGGTAAACTATATAGGTATAAGTACATTTCAGTAGTAGAGTAAAAGTAATGAAAGTAAATTCAAATTGGGTTTAGTTCTCCCTTAAAATACCATTCTCAGTTTTCAGCATCACTGAGTAGCAACCTTTTTTTCTTCCACAGATGACTTGGGGTCTGAGAAGGACTCTAGAGAGAGGGTGTGTTAACGCTGGTGGGTGACTTCTCACTGTTTCTACTCTGAATGTAGAAACTAGACACAAATTCTTGAGTTCCATTAGGACCTCTGTGATTCACCCCAGTGAATTCAAAGTTATGGTGTGTCACAAATTCATTCACATGGTATTATGTCTTAAGGAGCTAGATCATTACTCTGCAAAAATCCCAAGAAGAAAGAGACGCATAGATAACAAGGATTACCACAGCTAAACATACTCCTACTTTTTAATATGCACCATGAAAATGGAAGTGTTTGGTTTAACTCGGGCTTTCTTGGACAGCAGCAGAAATGTAGTTTTCTGTATGCAGGTAAAAAAAGAGAAGAGATGCTTCTCTTTCTAGTCTAGTTCCTAGTTCTCTGTTGCTTTAAAATCCCAGCTGTATTCCACATAAAGAACATCATTATTTTCCTTAACCTGTTTGCCACCAGCAACATAAACTATTTTGGGAGAAGGGGTTATAATCATTATATAGAACTTCATATTTTAATTTCTGGATGACCTACTTTTTGTGAACAAAGTAACCACAAGATTCTTCTTTTATTATCTACAAACACACACACACACACACACACACACACACACACACGGCTTAAGTAAGTTTCATTCATCCAGTTAGGACGCTTTCAATTTCCATAAAATAAAACTCTAAACTTAAGCCAAAAAACTTCATTATTATACATGTCAAAGAAGTTCTCAGGGAAGATCTAGGACTGGACCATTAAGGGATTCAAAGATGCTATCAAAGATATGTCACCTTCCATCTTGCTGCTCTACCATCCTTATCATGCTGGCTTGGCTCTGTTCTCAGCTTGTACCCCTCAGTGTTACAAGATGGCTGCTGAGGTTCCAACCATCACAAGCAGACACAGCAATGACCAACAATGGAAGGCAAGGCTTCTCTTGCTTATGCCTTCACTTAATTAGCCACAAAACTCTTCCTACAAGCTCCTTAGGCATACTTCCTCTCACTTCTCATTGGCCACAATGGTACCACACGTCCTTTCCTAAACAGTCCACACAAAACAAAAATGTAACTAATTTTGCTTAAAAGGAGTAGGGAAGAGGTGGAAATCATTGTTAACCAACATAGTTAACCAACAATATCTGCTACATTCTCTAAGTTTCTTATATAGCTGGTGTATTGTTTATATTAATCACTATGAAAGGGCTAAAGGGGGGGGTTAATCAGTAAGATTCAGACCTGGAACTTAAAACCTAAATGGTGATACAAGACAGAGAGCTATTAAGAATACAGTTAATCCAGGGCTTCCCTGGTGGCGCAGTGGTTGAGAGTCCGCCTGCCAATGCAGGGGACACGGGTTCGTGCCCCGGTCCGGGAAGATCCCACATGCTGCGGAGCAGCTAGAACCGTGAGCCATGGCCGCTGAGCCTGTGCGTCCGGAGCCTGTGCTCTGCAACAGGAGAGGCCACAGCAGTGAGAGGCCCGCGTACCACAAAAAAAAAAAAATACAGTTAATCCATATGTGTGTGTGTGTGTATATATATATATATATACACACACAGACACACACACACACACACATATCCATCCACATATGTGCATTTGTCTATTAAATATAAAATCAAAGATAATATTTTAAAAGCACGAATAAAACATGCTTAATATTTAACTAGTACAACTACTGGGGTGACTTGAAGTTTAAGAAAACGTGTTTTCCAGTGGATACAAATGGTGGGGAAAAAATGGTAGAAAAGTTGGGGGCTTTTTTGTTTTTGTCTTGTTTTTGTTTTGTTCGTGTGTGTGTGTGTATGTGTGTGTGTTGTTTTATATTTGGGCCATCTTCTGTAATATTTCTTGAGACCTGTACTAACTAGAACTTTTAAAGGCCCAGGAACATGAAAAGCAAATTTTGATGTCCAGGTGCACTGTTATATCTCTCCATTATGTTCTCTTTACCAATATTCATCATATCAATTCAGAACACAAGAGGACATTGGGAGATGCCCTCAAAATCACAGGCAGTGAAGGACAGAGAAAGATAAAGTAAGGAGCTGGCTACTAAAAACAAAAAGGGGGGTTTCCCTGGTGGCGCAGTGGTTGAGAATCTGCCTGCCAATGCAGGGGACACGGGTTCAAGCCCTGGTTTGGGAAGATCCCACATGCTGCGGAGCAACTAGGCCTGTGAGCCACAATTACTGAGCCTGCGCGTCTGGAGCCTGTGCTCTGCAACAAGAGAGGCCGCAATAGTGAGAGGCCCGCGCACCGCGATGAAGAGTGGCCCCCACTTGCCGCAACTAGAGAAAGCCCTCGCACAGAAACAAAGACCCAACACAGCCAAAAATAAAAACAAACAAACAAACAAAAAAGTATAAAAAAAAAAAAGGGAAGATTTATAGCCACTATACAGCCAGAATGACTCGAGGTCATTCAGCATCCAGCCCCACTTGGTCATGTCACAGAAGATTGAGCTGAAAACCGCTCTTGCCAGCAGGCTCAGCTGCAATATATAGAAGCCCCTGCCAGTCCTGGTAAGGATTCTGAGAAGCACCCTCCTATTCCAAGAAGCAGATCCCTGAGCATGATAAAACCAATTCCATTGGGTTACACATGAGCTGCTCTTGTCTGCAAATGAGCTGCCTCACTGGTGATTTACAAGGTGCTGATTCTTCCTGCCCCAGTGACAGATCTCTGCAGGCCATCCCTCATCTTACCTCCACCTTACCTGAAGAATGTGGGTGATTCCTCAAATTCCTCCTAAAAATGTTGATTACTTAGTGCTCTATATCTGGTCTTGGAAATTACTATCCCACTTTGACTTGCCTGCAGAAAAGCTGTCACCAACCACTACCAATATCACGACTATCAAAGTCTCTTCCTGGGCTTCCCTGGTGGCGCAGTGGTTGAGAGTCCGCCTGCCGATGCAGGGGACACAGGTTCGTGCCCCGGTCCAGGAAGATCCCACGTGCCGCGGAGCGGCTGGGCCCGTGAGCCATGGCCGCTGAGCCTGCACGTCCGGAGCCTGTGCTCCGCAACGGGAGAGGCCACAGCAGTGAGAGGCCCGCGTACCGCACACACACACACACAAATTCTCTTCCGAAACTCCAAAAAGTTCACATACACACAAGCAAATACTTTTTTGCTATTGGGTCAGCCAAAATCATTTCTCCCTCTGAGAAAATGGGAAAACAGGGTTGGTTTCAATGGATTATACGGGATCTTCAGTTAGAAAACGTAAAACATACATACACAAGCTCTACCTAGATATATTATATATGGGGATATAAAATTATCTCTTTCAGTTATTAATACAGCCTATCTTTTCATAGATCCTTGCAAGCCTTCTTTAAAGTGTGGAGAAAAATGAAAAGTCATATTTATTAAAGTACTAGAAACTCCGTTAGTGTAAATGAAATCTTTGTATTTGGATATTATTCCAAGGCCTGATTCTCAGACCTTGGTTAGGCTGGGTTGATGAGGCCTGTGAGCCTGTGGATAAATCCCCCATTATTCCTAAAAGCATTGGGGCCTTTCTCAGGAGCGCCCTGTACAAAAGCCCAGGTCTTATTACAGGTTGCTCAGCACCCAGGCCATTGAAAGACAAGGGGATTAGCAGAGTTAATGGTCTGCTATGGGTGGAGTGGGAAGGCTGGAGCCCTCAAGTGCCTCCAAGCTTGTGGGGGACGGGCCTCCCTGCATTTGGATCTACATGTGCTACCCCAGAGAGCATGGGCCTCGTCTCCATCTAACCACGGTTGCAGACCTAGAACCAAGCCCTGGGAAGAAATGGGATGTGGGAGATGGAGCAGCTGCCCAAGAGGGAGTCAGTCATTTTGGTGTTCTCGATTTTATAGAGATATATCCATAAGGCAACTTAGGGCAGGTTTTTCCAGGAGCGTGGAAGATGGATGTGATCATCTCTGGTGCAACCAAAATTCTGATGATTCCAGTGAGCAGCTCCACAGCAGAAACCATAATCTGTTTTACAGAAGTGTCTAATGTGATTGAAAACATATTGGATTTTAGTTTCTAAATGACATGTATCCATCTTGATACTGCCTCTACCAACTTTCTTGTAAAAATATTTAAAAAGACTCTCTATCCCCTCCCAACTAAAAGGTAGTGAGCTCACAATTAACATAGAAATCCCAAATTGCTGGACAAAAAATTTCTGAATTTGAAAGGAAATGTTATCAAACACAAGGTGAACGGAGACAAAATAGGGGGGAAATTGGCTCTTTACATGTGATAAAAGATTCCTTGCCTGAATAAAAGAAGGAATGGATGGATATACTTTGTATTTCTGCCATTTTCGCTACTCTCTGAGTGGAAAAATAGCTACCAATTTCAAAATTAGGAAGTCATAATTTCACTATGTAATACTACTTTTTGAAATATTAAGAAATCTGTTTGTGTCCTCTTTTCCTCTTTCCCACAAACTCTTCCATTATTGCATCCATTGGGGACTGTATTTCCAAGGAAATGAGGCCAGAATGGGGCAAGGAGTACACAGAGCAGCGACTGACTTCTTCGCTGCATCCTACAAAATATGTTCACAGTTAGGGAACCACAGGTATTGATGGAAAAGGTACCTATTTCAAAGACATTAAATTTATGTGTGTTCTAGAGACTCAAGCAGGGAAGAACCTCTTACCTCTGCATAGCAGAGCTTCTAGATGAGAGCTCACTTAGGGCAGGGTCCTAGGCTGGAAGTTCTCTTTTTAATATCAGAGAGAATAGACTAGAGCACTGCACACACCTCGTGTGTTTACAAACTCTAAATGAGAACAGACTCTCTTCATTTAAGGATGGGAGAGAATAAAAAGGAAAACAACTAACCGGGACCTAAGGACCGGGGGACCTTAGAATAAGATAAAAGAAAAGCTCATGAAAACTCAGAAGATACATACTTCTGAAAAAGATATCGTCCAGAAATTAATACTCAATAGTATAAAAGCATTGTCTTCTATAAAGCAAAGATTAAAATCCATAAGTAGCAGACAGAATAATATTAAAGGATAGGATGAATCAGAAAGACCAAAAAAATTAGCTATAAAGGCAATAAGCTGAAACAAAATAAAACAAAAAAACACATGCACAAAAAACAAGACAGACAAGGAAGGAAAGCACAGCAACTAAAATCACAATGGCGAAACAAAAATCTTCACGACAGAAGGTTTAAAAGCAGAGATTTCCAATCAGTTATTTCAAAACAAGCTTGGTAACCTCTTCCACAATAAAGAGGTAAAGGACAAAGGACCAAATCTAGTGAAAGGACAGATGACAAATACAGAGGCTAAGATTTACAGTTATTTCCAAGAATGGAAAAAATGCACAGTTTCAACATTAGCAAAAGAAACAGTAATCAAATTCATAATTAAGAAAAACTTACTGGAACTCAAAACTAAACACCCTAAAATGGAGATTAAACAGATTCAACTTATTTTCAAGGCTACTAATGGAAATAAACCCACAGATGGATAAATTCTGACAAAATTTTGAATTATGAAGAAAAATATAATTTCACAAAAGATTCTGTCCTAATAGCAACCAAAACCTCAGATAAGGTGCCTGGAAAGAAATAAAAATCCTCAAGAAGATGTTGCCAAACCATTCTTATTAGGAGCTCTCAAGTGTCACAAAGGACCAACACTTCCACTTGTTCTTCTTGGATTAATACTGATTAGTTATCGCTTTCAACACAATAGCCAATTCTCTGTTTCCTTTCAACTCTATAGACTTGATGTTGGGTCCATGACAAATCTTTCTCCAACAATTTTGAGCTGATAAGCAGACTAGCTGATGGCTAACCTCCAGATAATAATTCTTCACTTCAGTTTTATTTTATTTGGATTTGGTTTTCATACATCAAAACATCACGGTTCCAAAGTTTCCCTTGTGGGTCACAGGTCACAAGATCCAGGATGCAATGGTGGCATTTTCCTCAGACTGTTACGAATTAGCTGAAGACCACATGTTTCAGGGAAATAAAAAACAGAAAAGGTAGGAATTTCTGTTTAGCTTCAGGCAGTGAAGCACTGGATACCTTATGGAGTATCCTCTACGAAACATACAGTTTGAAATACAGCCCAGTATGGATAATGACTCTGTAAAATTTCAATCTATCTGAGAGAAACAGAGTTCAAAGGCACTGGCATTATTTTAGTAGGAGAAAGGAGGGAAGCAATTAGAGAATCCAAAAAGACTACAAATAGAATTCATCACTAAAGCAGAAGGGGAGATATGCATACACAGTGTGACAAAAGCTAGGGAAAGAGGGAATAATAGAATAATCAAAATTATTGGGCTTCCCTGGTGGCGCAGTGGTTGAGAACCTGCCTGCCAATGCAGGGAACACAGGTTCGAGCCCTGGTCTGGGAAGATCCCACGTGCCGCGGAGCAACTAGGCCTGTGAGCCACAACTACTGAGCCCGTGCGTCTGGAGCCTGTGCTCCGCAACAAGAGAGGCTGCAACAGTGAGAGGCCTGTGCACCGCGATGAAGAGTGGCCCCCACTCACCGCAACTACAGAAAGCCCTCGCACAGAAACGAAGACCCAACACAGCCAAAAATAATAAATAAATAAATTTTTTAAAAACAAGTATTAAACTTTGCTAAAGCTTGAATTATATCAAGAATGGCGAAACACTGTTGGATTTGGTGATTAGGAGGCCACTAAGAACCATCTGAATGTGTAGTTTTCACATAGGGGAGGTGTTGGCAACTAGAGGTAAAGCTATTTTGCAAGAGTACCAGGTACAGACTTCTCTATTATAAACTTTGACACTGGTAAAGAGGTGACAGACAGGGCACTAGCTAAAAGGGATACTGAAGTAAAAAGCAAAGAAAAAAATCAAGAGTAAGCAAACATTCAGCATGCGTGCAGCTAGAGAAGTCCATGGAAAGCAAAAGCTTAAACAATTAAGACAGTCTGAATACGAAGAGAACAAGGTATCATAGGATTAGTAAAGGTATGGAAGCTGATCAAAAGGACAAATGAAGGGACTTGTTTTAGCAAAAGGAAAGAGGAATATTTCTTATATGATAGGGGCAGAAGAAGAGAAGATGGACAGAGATACAGAAAATGTTGAGAATACAAGGGTTGAGGAAGAGCACATCAAATTGGCCACAGACCTTTTGCCTTTCGTTAACATTGACTACTAATCCATAGGCTAAAATTAAAGAGACATGGATTAGAGAGCAGTTTAAAGATATGAAGAAGGTCTACACAGTCACAGAATAAGTAGTCAACTAGAGATGAATAATGAACAATTGTGAACTACCTGAAATTGCGTGGAATTAATCTCCCTTGGATCAAATCAACATGATTTCATTACATCGCCCCCACTTGGAAGATCACAGAAGGAAGAGGAGACCGTGCACTCTTGGAGGCTGCTTGGAGATGTGGGACATGGGAATGATAAGGCAAAAACAGGGAAATTTGTGAAGGAAGTTCTGATGGATTCTGAAGAGTTAGCTTTTTCATGACACAATGGGCCTCAGGAGTCCAACTGATAAAGGAGGTATGTGGAGCTAAAATGAAGGAGACATTCAGGGAAAACCTCAAGAGACTGGAAAGCATAATGGGAGCAGCAGAGACAGCCAGTGCCCACCAAATACCCCCAGGCTCAGTGCATCTCTCAGCCTCCACCACACCTTTTTGGAGGCCAGGTGATCAGCTCAACTCAATGGGCTTTGAGCTGAGATGAGGTGCATCGCTTACAGGGTGAGGCAGCGAAAAAGTTGCTGTGTCTCCTCCATCCCATTCTACCACTATTGAGGTGACCTTAGAAGCCATGTATTGAGTGAGAAGACAACGTCACAAGGTGAAAGGAGCCTGGATCCCAGATGGAGGCCCTGCTGACCCACATTAGGTTTGTGCGAATGAGAAATGAGCTTCTGCTGTGTTAAGCCACTGAGATTTCATTATTCGAAGAATAAATAGATGGCCTAGCATGAGTGATGGGGTGGAAAATACAAATGGAAAGGAGGTCATGCTCTGAGAGGGATTTTCATATTCTGAGATATTTTAAGTGGGGCAATTCTGACAATGATGGGATCTAAGATGCAGCCGCATTTGGGAATGGTTCATGGAGAGAGCATTGGGCCTGAAGAAATAAACTAACAGTGAGCCCAGAATGCTACAAAGGCACCAAGGATGATTTTAGTGGTTATGATTAAGAGAAAGACTGACCTGTTCTGAAGTTACAAAGGAAGGTATGATAACATCCTCAAGGTTGGAAGAATGCTGTGTCAATAGTGGCAGAATCTTCAAAACAAGAAAGGTAGGACAGTTGTCTGCAAGTTGCCATGGAGCCTGAATGCACCAATTCCTAGTCTTGCTCAGTGGTTCAAGGTGGGAGTGAAAGGGACAGTAATGAAAGAAAGGAATAGAAGTATTAGTAGCCTTAATTTTGGAAGCTTTTTAGCATTCTGACACACTCCAGAGATCTGTGCCCCAACTCTCCACAGATCACAACCTACTTGCGTCACAGGTGACTCAGGAAGATGAAGTGAATAACTTCTCATGTGCAGGAAAGACCTGCACAGCTTTGAAAATTCCCTGGACTAACTGGATCCCCACAAGTGGCCCATCTTTGCTTTTCTAGACATAACTACCTGGGATCCTAAGCTGTATTTTAGTTGCTATTTCTAGAGAAGGCCTTTCCACTTGTCTTGTTGCAGCTCTAATTGCCAGAGCCACCCAGCCACGTTTTGCTTTTGTTTTTGGCTTTTTTGTCTGTGCGCAGGCTTTCTCTAGTTGCGGCGAGCGGGGGCTACTCTTCATTGCGGTGCGTGGGCTTCTCGTTGCTGTGGCTTCTCTTGTTATGGAGCACGGGCTCTAGGCACGCAGGCTCAGTAGTTGTGGCTTGCAGGCCCTAGAGCGCAGGCTCAGTAGTTGTGACGCACGGGCTTAGTTGCTCCGCGGCATGCGGGATCTTCCCGGACCAGGGCTCGAACCCGTGTCCCCTGCATTAGCAGGCGGATTCTTAACCACTGTGCCACCAGGAAAGTCCTCCAGCCACGTTTTGTGAGTGTTTTAATATTTTGTGATGAGAACAAGTTAGCATTGCTCAAAAAAAAAAAAAAAAAGGAGAAGAAAAAGATACATTCGCAAATAGCACACATAGTAATATATTCCTACGTTTTCCCCTCAATGAGAAACCTATTCCTACGCTCGGAGGGTCCCATTGACCTTAATGCAATTTGGTTAGTGAATAAACAAAGAAGAGAACAGGCAAAGCTAAATGTTTAAAGCTGGAATTCTTAACCTGAGGTCTGTGAACCGTTTAAACTTGACTCTGGCTCAGGACTCCGTGAACAAGTGCTCCTCGACCCCACCCGTCAATCAGGAGAATTCCTATAGCGTTCATCGAGAGTTAAAGGGGTCTGAGGCCTAAAATAGGTAAAAATAACCTGTCCAAGAAAAGAGCATAGGTGATGACCACTTAAAAGTTGTCAAATAAAGATATCTACGATGAAGTCATTGATTAATTTTCCTATCTCCCAAAGTTAAAATAATTAATTTGAGAGATGTCTAAGATGTAGCTAATGATCAGTTTTCTTATTTCACAAAGTAAACATAACTAACTCATCGGTAATGGAGAAAGAAGCCCCACAGAGTCTCTTTGGGCTGAGACTTCTCCCTGCATGTACAACCCACTGCCTGACCTCACTCTTCCATGATACCCTCTTTTATGCCTAGGTAGCTGTTTTCTTGTTCTGGAATATCCTTCCCCATCCTGGAAACCTCTCTGGCTACTCCTCTGACTGAGAGAATTTTGGTGGCATACAGAATAAATGCAATAAACCCTGACAAAAATGCTATAGACCACAAAAATGGGGAGGCAGCAGGAACAGTAGGAGAAAGTGTCAGAGCGTTAAGCTCCTTGTATTACCTAGCACTTCCTCAACTGATTAAGTTCAAAACATTTTTAAAGACGTACGGATTTTAAGTCTGAAATATTTTCATTTTTTTCTTAATCTTAGAGCAACGGCTCACAGCCCTGCCCGCCCACTGGAATCACCTGAGAGCTGTAAGAAACACTAAATGCTTGCATCTCGCCCCTGAGATTCTGATTTAATTGCTCTTAAAAAAAGTCTTTAGATTTTTGGGGGGTACATGTATTTAGATTTTTAAAGGCTTCTCAAATTATCCCAGTGTACAGTCAAAGTTGAAAACGTCTGTCTTAGAGAAATATTCTAAGAACTCATCTCATCAGTGTTTATGAAATATTTACCTGTAGCTTAGAAAGTCATCAGCTTTATTTCATTTTCTTCTATTAAAGTCAAGGAAAATTAAAGGTAATCCATGAAGATGTCTCCTATATAGTAACATTCCTTCTTTCCTTGTATCTATACATTATCTGTCCATCTCTTTGTATATAAGTCGAGAGAACAGTCAGGAACACATGTGAAATGGTTAATTTGGGGAAAATCAGTTTTTGTTTGTTTTGACTTCTCTTTTTGTTTGGCATTTGTGTAATGAACATGTCACATTTTTAAGACAATAAAATAATTTTAAAATACATTTTTGAGGGACTTCCCTGGTGGCACAGTGGTTAAGAATCCACCTGCCAATCCAGGGGACACGGGTTTGAGCCCTTTTCGGAGAAGATCCCACATGCCGTAGAGCAACTAAGCCCCTGTGCCACAACTACTGAGCCCACGTGCCACAACTACTGAAGCCCACGCACCTACTGCCTGTGCTCCGCAACAAGAGAAACCACCGCAATGAGAAGCCCGTGCACCGCAGCGAAGAGCAGTCCCCGCTCGCCACAACTAGAGAAAGCCCATGCACAGCAACAAAGACCCAATGCAGCCACAATTAATTAATTAATTAATTAATTTTTAAAAAGTACATTTTTGAAAATAAAGCTTAAGAACATGAAAGGAAGTTAGGCAAATAATGTCAAAGTAAAACTGGATTTTCCGTGCATATTTCTAGTTCCTAGTACGAACAGATGATTTAATTCTTGAAAGTGTAAATGGAAATCTCAGCCTGTCAGGACTTACTTTATGGCTATTGACAAGTCTGTCTCTTAACCTTTCACTGGAGGGTGAGGGTGACAGGATAAACGTTAAGCTTACCCTGTCAGAGAAGGAATAATGTTGTTTTTCACACGTATGGACAGGATATCCAGGAGTACTAATTAAAACAGCAATAAAAACTAGGGTTTCGTAATGACTAGAAGACTATCCAGGGAAGATGTGCCGTATGATGAGAAGGGAGGCTGTCACTGTCCAGTTAGTGCTCAAGTGCATTTCTGAAATAACTGATTCACCTCTACTCCCCCTTGCCCAAGTATAAAGTTGGTGTACCCTTTTAGAAAGAAAATACATCCATCTCACAGTACTGACCTAATAAATTAAAGTCAAATATAGTCTCTTACATATACTCACATATATTTACATATCCATGTATATGTATGTATCAATGGGTATTTATTTATATTATGTCCAAGCAAATATATGGAGTTATGAATAAAAAGAATGACCAGAGATTTATCTATGAGAGATATTGATCCAAAGAGGCCATAGTGGAGAGATTATTTCACAGGTTAAAAATCAGGGGTTTTAACCTCAGTACTATTGACATTTTAAGCCAAATAATTCTTTGTTATGGAAACTGTCCTGTACATTGTAAAATGTGGAGCAGCATCCCTGCCCTGGACCCACGAGATGCCAGTAGCAATACCCCCTTAACACATACTCACAGTTGTGACAACCAAGAAAATGTCACTGACATCCTCAAATGTCTCCAAGGGGACAAACTGTCCTCTATTGGGAACCTCTAGGCTAAATTATAATATGGAAAATCTTAAAGGATAAAGAGTGGCTACTAGGGAGTTAGAAAGAATGAGAAAAATTAAGAGAGACTTCCTAGAATCAAAGTACAGCTTGTGAGAAATTTAAGAAATTTCATTTAACTTTTTATTTTTTATCTTTCATGTTTTGTCTCTTATGATAAACTATCAACACTCTGTGGGTTAGTATCGTTCTTTCTATTTTCAAATATTTTTCACAGGGCTAATCATATTGTATGTAATTATATATATATGTATGTATATATGCTATATAGACAAGAAAATTAGTCAATGGTCACATCCAGCACATTTTCTGAGGAACCATGTCATATAGACTTCCAGAGAATGAGACTCTCAAGATTGTACTCTCTCCCTATCCCCTCTGAGAGGAGAATTTACTATGACTTAGATTCCATGGGATTAACTGAGCCCAAACGTCTAGCTATCTAGTCACTACTGTATAAATGGTCAAACAAACTGATGTAATTCTCTCTTGGGGCACGGGGGCTCTCCTCTTTCTTGTGCACAGATGACCTAGAAGTACTGCCTGTATCTCTTATCTCTCCACTTGAGACTGGCTCGTCCAGCCTACCTTCTGTCTCATCACGTAATCTGCAGTTAACAGATTCGAGTTTGAGCTTAGGAAGATGGAAAATATCCCTTAGATCACATTCTACAATCCAGTTTAGCAGAGTATTGTGAGCTGGAGTTCAGATGTGAGCTGGGCCAACAGTGAAGTAGTACTCTTCCAGTTACTAGTGCCCTTCATGTGTATACCTGTATTAGAAAATGCACGGTGAATGGTGGCTGTGGTTTAGGATGGATTCCGGCATACCTATGACCCTTGCCAAAACGCCATGCTAATACCACTGTAAGAACTCCACAGCTTCCATTTAACCCTTAACCCTTGGCAAGGAGAAGTAACCATTTCTTGGACAACAGGTTGAAATTATATTGACATATTTATTTAAAAAACAAATATGTCACTTAAAAAGTATCATCTGTTGATTGTGGCAACAGGTATGTAAACCTTGAATACATTATATTATTTCATTGAAAAGATCACACAATCAATTTTCACTGGAAGAAAGAGGCCAAGAGGCTCAACTGGGCATCGTACCAGGCATCGCTCTTTGTGCGATGAGTTCTTAGGGCCAGAGCACTCCTCCTGCAGTCAGAATTAACCCAGACTGACTTTGATGACCCAAATAAAGCACGTCAGGTTCCAATCTAAACCTGCAGATAGCCTTTTTCAGTGATATCGTGGGCAATGGTGGGGCCAGACACCTCCACACAGACACTCGCCCTTACTCACACCGGCAGGGAGAGGAAGACTAAGCAAGCCTGAGGGTAGTGAGGATGCCGCCCCCCCCCCCCCCCCCCGCCACCTGCCTGCGGGCCGCAAAGAGACACAAAGTCGAGGGCTGAGGGGGAGTCCGGCTTTTCTCTCCAGTTCCCTCTCCACCTTTACTCCCACTTCTTCTGATTTCCCTTGCTTCCTTTCCACAAAGACTGAGGTCAAGTTCTAGTTTATCGAGACTTCCTCACCTTCATTCTCTCAATTCCTTATTGCATGAAGGCTCTGACCACAGACACTACCCCATGTCAAAGTGAAACTACAGAGATGCGTAAGCACAAAACCCTGTAAAACCAATTCTATTGAAACTTGCAATCACGTCTTTGCGAGACTTCGAAGGTAGTTTCTATTTAGTTTATTACATTTTCTTTATTCATAATCCATTGCTATCAGTTTCAGGTGTGATTCTGTTTTGTTTCTTCCTTTCGATCCTTTGACAGCCAACCTGATGGGGAAAATGCAACTCTGACAGATCATACAATGTTCTAATTAAAACAACAGAATTCACCTTTCAGAAGTACCTTAATGCTTCCTTCTTGCATAAACAAATTAAAGGGAATACAATGCTTTTAAAGCCTACACTGGCTTTTTAAAAACCTCTTATTAATTAAAACATGTAAATAGTGATATAATCAAGGTCGAGAAATCCAACCTTGCCAAGAAGGTGTTATTTGTGCTACTTGACTCTGGGGAATTTAAAGTAAGGATTCTCTCCAAACCCAAGGTTCAGGTTCTAAGAACAGAAGCAGAAAGAATGGGAAAAGTGAAGCCAAATGGACAACTGGATGCCTGAACATGGAAAGCTGAAAATTTGCAAACTCACTTCTTGGGTCATCTTTCTTTCCACACAAGAGCCACTGCCTGCCCCCATTAAGGTTTGCATGATTTCCCAATTTCAGTCAAGTTAAATGTAAGTTCACATCATGTTTATGAGGGGAGGGAGAAAGACTAAAACAAAAAAGTATGTTATGGTGGAATCACCTAGGCTTTTCCCTAACTCTTGGAAATAAAGCATTTTTCTGGAAAGTCTCTGGATGAATAACTCATGCCGTCATCAACAGAAAAATGTGTCTTTAAGAAAGAGGGTTCTGTAAGAAAGAAAAATATTGTGGTCCAGCAAATGATGTACAGGTCTACAGGGTAATTACAGCACCTGGTGTTAATAGCAAATCATATGGGAAAGGGATACTTTCTGATTTCTCTGGAATTCAAGGTAGCTTTGTGGGTTTTATTTTCCTCCCTTTGTATATCTTTTCTTTTTCTGAAACTTTTATGTGGACTTGGCCCAGACTTTTGGAGACATCTGAAAGAAGACTACTGCAAATGTAAGTCAGCAATTGGAGGAGAGAAAAGGTTTAATGGTTAACACATACCATCACTTTAAAGTGGAAGGAAAGGATCAGAGACCTCTGAATCGGAAGCAGCATTTCAGTGGTTTTGTAGAAAGATAAATAACCATAGAGTATACATGTTTTGTTTTGTTTTTTCACATGTTTAACAGCTGAGTCTCCTTTTAATATGCTGGATCTATGCCTCTAGTGTTAAAGTATTCATTTCCCTCAACACCATTCACATACTGTGTACCCGAATATAACAATGTCCTAAGGCATATATACAAAACACCCAGGATTCCGTACCTCACATTGGTGACATGATCTGAAATGATACAGGGACCACAGGTTGCTGTGTTCAATATGAAACTGCCTTGAGGAACGGCCATCAACCTCTATGAGTGAGCAAGGTAAATGGAACCCTGTGTATTTGTTTCCCAGTTTCTTATTTTACCTTTACGGTTCCTTTGTGACAAACATGCAAATAAGAGCAGGACGTAATCATCTGCCTGAAGAAAATTACAAGGAAAGACAGACTTAACAAAGTTGGCTTAATAATGCACATGATTCTGCAAAAGAAGGTAGAACTCTGACACGGTCAGTCTGCTGTTACTCCCCTTTTCCCTTGCAAAAATCCTCATACCCTCAGAGATACATGACACCTCAAGGTAACAGTACTCATCTTGGCATGTTAGTATGATGACTGCTAATGAAAAAGAATCATTTCTGGACACTGAGGCTGATTATGTGGAACAGAAGTACGCAATGGCCAAAGACACTTAGCAAAATCCTTGACCTGGATTCTTTCTGAAGTTCCAATGAGAGCGGCTGATTTGCTGCAAGGGACTGGCCTTACCCAATGGTCAGAGCTGGCTAAGCAGTCTCTATAAAGCTGCTATCTCTGGGTCTGGTGCTGGAGCTTGACGTTGGGCAGGCAGCTGGGACAGGACAACGGGTATAAACTGGGGCAGGTCAAGGTCAGGTGCGAACTCACAAGCATGACCAGGAACCTCACCAGGATGGACTGCAACCCATGTCAGTTCTTGTTGTCTCTGACCTTGGTGCTGAGGTTATCCTGTAGAAGTCAGGGCCCTTGACTGGAGAGCTAAACACATAACACTGTCTGGGAGCTAGGGAAGCTGAAGGAGGATCCAAGAAGAGGTAGAGAAGTTTCAGATGCCCCTGCTGCTTCACACCAATGAGACAAGTCAGCAGATCAGCAAAAACATATGTGAATACAAAATGGCTGCTGCTTCCTTTCCACCCTCCAAATCTTCCCAGAATCTTCCTTGTGGTCCAACCTAACCAGAGACATACAAGGAAGTACGGTTGCCAGATAAATACAGGACACTCAGTTAAGTTCAAATTTCAGATAAACAATAAAAAAAATTTTAGTATGTCTCAAATATCGCATGGGACAAACTTATACAAAAAGTTATTGTTTACGTAAAATTCAAATTTAACTGAGTTCCCTGATCTTTTATTTGCTTAATGTGGCCACCCTAAAAGAAAGGGAATTATAGGAAATATAGTTCGGCCTACCCAAGCTGATACATAACAAACCTATCATATGGTGAATTAGGAGATTTGTAAACTGAAATTATATTGGCCACAGGTGTTTTCAACTCTGGGCCATTTCTCTGTCAGGGGTATGAGGTGTCCTTAGGAACACCAGCATGGTGCCCCTGGCCTGACAGATAAAATCAGGGAACTTCATGAGACAGGGGCCTCAGTCCATGCCATCCCAGGAGTTAAGACATATTCAGAGGTTGTGCCTTTTACTTTCCTTACTAATTGCTGTCTCCTCATTTTCTGCAAAAAAAGCAAGAGCCACACAAAGACAACTTCAGAAATGAGGACTGCTAAATAGAAAACATAGACAAAGAAACCAAACAGTGAGATAGGATAGGGAAAGAGGCTGTTTAAGGAGATAAGCCAGAGGAGTCAGGAATCCCTGTCATAAACAAATTAAAGAACATTAAAAACATATATGCCCTTTAAAGAGCTAAAATGATCAGAGTGCATTTATTTTTTCAGCAGTATTTAGCCAAGTTGGAAAACAAAACCCTGAAATTAATGCCAAGATAACAGAGATGGGAGGAGAACTTTTCCCTCTAACAATTATCTTACTATCTGTCCATCTTAGGTCAACAAACATGTTATGATTGACAGGTTAAAATGTTTAGGTTAGTCTGAGCTCACATAAACCATTTTAAGTTTTCTAGAACAGGAGAATGCTATAAGACAAACATATAATCTTCTCTCCAACTTCCTACTTCCAAACCTTCTTCCCACCTGCCCTCCCCATCTGTCGGAGGAGTATGTCCACAAAGCATTTCGGTTGCTACCCAGGTTATCACCAAGCTGGTGGGCACAAGTCTTGGTGAGACCTAACAAATTACTGCATTCTTCTAAATAAAGGGAGAGGAAGTGCTCAAGGAAATCTAATAGGCTTCAGTATATATGACAGAAGAAAAAAAAATGAATTTGAGTAATTATCACTATTACTCCCTTGAACTCTCCTACAGATACTGGGTCTCCCAGATGTCTTGACTCTTTGCTGTGGAGGACCAGGGAATGGATGAGGAGATAATTGAGAGGAGCGCAGACCTGCTGGGGAATTCAGTGGGAAGAGAAAGGAACCGCTCGCAAAAAAAGAACAGATTCCATCTGGAAGGGCGGACGGAGGCAGAGGGAAAAAAAGGAAAAAGAGCTTTAGGGAGAATATTTTGGGGCAATGTGAGAAGGAATTTATTTGGTGGGCAGAGAGTATGTATCTGAGGTAAGAGTGGAACATTTTAGAAAATCCTGGAGTGTGTATTAAGTGGAGTAAAAACTATAGCAATTTTTGATACCATTAAAGATAAAAATGTCAGTTTTGGACTGGTGTTTATCTGAACGTGGCACAGTGTGGAAACAGAACCGGAGGCACCCAGCTCTGTGTGGATTACAGGTATTTAATGGTCCGCTTCAAATGATGGCTTAGCTGTGCCCCCCTGGCCCTCCATGGCACCCTTTTGCAAAAAAAAAAAAAAAAATTCATTACACGGATAATTACAAGTAGACTGCCTGAAGACTCCAGTATCAAATAACTTAAAATCCCAAGTTCTTACATATAATAGAAAATATGCTGGTACAGCAACTAGAAAACTCAGGTCCTAGAGTTTACCACCATTGGAAAATGTGAGGTAACATCTATTTATCCATTAATTAAAGAAACAGATGTCATGTGCCTTCTATCTGCATGACCCTCTTCTATGTAAAGTGATTACAACAGTGAGCAAAAGAGACAAAAGCCCCTTGTTCGTGCAGCTAACTTTGTAATGAGGAGAGATATGCCATCAGTAAACAAATAAGTGTAACATATAGACTGTCACTTGAGGCTAAGTGATGTAAAAAATATAGTAAGTCAACAAAGGGGTTTAGGAACTGACAAGGTTAGGTATAGTGTTCATAATTTAAATAGGACAGTCAAGGAAGACATCACTAATTTGAGAAAGTTGAGGGTATGAGCCATATGACTATATGGAGGGAAAATATTCCTGGCACTAAGTACACAGGCCCTGAGGCAGGAGCTTGACAGGCATTCCTGAGGAGCCTACAGTTAACAGAATATTTTATAATGTTCTCAGTTTCATTTATTCATGTATTCCCAAATGGGATAAGAGTGTCAACTTCCTAGAACTCCTGTATAATAATTAGAGTTAGTGTAGGAAAAGTGCTTGGATTTTTAGTAACCAATACATAGGAGTAAGTAAATAATATTCTTCTTGCCATAGCGCTGATTTGCCAAGAGATGTGTGCTGCCTTCAAAAGTCAGATCACAGGAGATCAGACTATAGAGTAGTCTAGCCAAAGGGCAAATAGCCACTGTAACGATGGACACAAATTCAAACCCCAATTCCATTATTTACAAGATGCATAAACTTGTATAAATTACTCAACTTCTCTAAGTCTCTGCTTCATTATCTGTAAAATGGGCATAATAATATACATCCTTCAGTGTGGTTGTGAGGGTTAAATAAAACACTAAGAATAAAGAAAAACAGTAAATAGTTAACATGTATAACATGCTCACCATGTGCAGGGCACAGTGCAAGCTGTTTCCCTGCATCATTTCTTTCCATTCTCATAAGACTAGAAAGTAATATTAAACTTATTTTACAGATGAAGAGACTAAGGTCTAGGTAAAATGTCCATGGCTCCATACATAGTAAAACATGGAGTCAGGATGTGAATCCAGCAGTCTAAAGACGGAGTCTGGGTTGCTGACTACCATACCCCAAAGCCCCTCACGCTGTGCCCGGCACATAATTAAGGCTCCACAGATGGCAGCAGATGTTACTGCTTTTGATGTTTTTGTTGTTGTTGTTATTACTCCGTTTAGAAGATGTTACTCCTTCAGAAGGAGACAAACGCTAAATTTAAAATAACACTGCTAATCATACAAATAAAGAGTCACTATGTTGTACACCTGAAACTAATGTAATGTTGTAAGTCAGCTACACTTCAATTTTTAAAAATTACTAAAAGTAAATAACACTGCGAGCAGGGTTAGAAACAAATATACCCATCACTAGAGATAAACAAACAAACAAAAAAGGTCTGCCAACCAGACCCCCAGTTTTCAATAGTTAAAGGAACAAATCACAGATGTGAGTCATGGGATAAAAATACAGGAAGACACACAGCTTTACCCTAGTCCCAGATATTCTAAAACTGGGAACACCAAGTCTTGGAAAAACGCATTATTGAGTTTTCTTTCAACATGGCTTAAGTCTTGTTTTCTCAGCAACCCTATAGACATGTACACAGATACCAGGGCTTCCTCCCTGGAATGTGGAATAAAAGTAACCCAGACAGACCGCTGTATTTCCCCTAATCCCGAGGATTCCTCCCCACTCCAGACCCTCCCCATAACACACACACACACACACACACACACACACACACACACACACACACACACACTCACTTATACAAGTTTATTCTGGTAAACTCCTACTCCTTCAGGAGATCAAGAAGAACCCATATTTTTGACCTTTATACTTAAGTATCATCTAAGTACTTTAAAAATCCTTAGTTTCCCCAAAAGGAAGAGAATAAAACTCTTCCCGTGGGCAGTTTATTTTGCGACAATGGCCTATCATGTATAATTAAATTTAGTGCCACAAAATGAGTTTCCTAAACAGAGAAACTTAGGTGGCAACTGGACAAAACAAAGCATTATAGGTGGAGGCTTAGAGCTCTTGGGAGTTTTCTGCTGCATGGCAAGACCCCCAGAACTGTTCAGCCCATTTTGTAATAGATCCCCCGTCTCACTGGATTACTAAACCAATAAAGATTCAACCCATCTCAGCTGGTACTTGCTAGCGTATTATCAGCACACATCTACACACACGCACACTCTCAACCCCAGGCAGAGGTATCACTGAAGACACCCAACTTCCAGTGAGGAGTCCAGCTCAGTGTAACCTCCCATCTCTGACGCCATTTTCATGTCCCCTCCTTGCAGTCAAATAAACGTATCCTTGTTAAAAAAAAAAGTTTCTTCTTATAGCCAGGAAGTAAGTCTTGTTTTCAACTTAGCTTCAAATACCTCTATGTCCTCATGTTCTTAGCCAAGAGGAGAACAAGAGAAGATGAAAGGTTCCCAAGACTAGTGCAAACCCAAAGCACTTTAGGATTCAACGGACCTCAAGAGAAAACGGCCTAAACTCTTAGATTAGACGTCAGGTTCAATGCCCTCTTCTACGCAGCTGCCTAAAACCACTGGACTCTGTTAGTCCTGCGCACGGGACTCTCTCCTGCTCCCTCCTTCGTATACAGGCACTGGCTTTTCTTTTAGTTTAGCTTCCCTCCTTACACTCGTCTTGCAAACTACACATTCCTAGCCCCTCCTCCCAACCGACCTCCGCAAGTTTTTGTGGGCTAGTTAAAAAAGAGTCAACCAGTTATCAAAGCAAATGTAATGAGGGCTCCTCAGTGTAGGACCTTGATTCAAAGAAGATTTTCTTTCTCTGAGGTAGTTTCTGCCAAATTTCCCTTTCCCCTCATTTCCCTCCTACTTCAGGAAGGTGAGAAATGGAAAGAAAAGTAGTAGCAGAGCATTTAACAGTGTCAGAAGTCAAGACACATTACCCCGCAATTGTCCCGGGGGTTTCTAAACGGAGTCGGTGCTGCCCAGAGTGTTTTCTCTCACCCAGTCCCCTTTCTTCTTCTTGCTCAGTGTGTGGAGCAAGGCGTGAGCTGTGGTTTTCTCAGCCAGGCCAAGGCAAGCGGGCTGGATGCCACTTGGAGTGCTGAAAGGCCCCTGGGTCACTGCAAGGTATGCAATGAATCAGGAACTTACTGAAGTATTGATTCACATTCGGGACATATTAAAATGTACAAGCAATCTCTGTTGTGATTTCCATTGCCAATTTTTTAAAACGCCTGTGTCTGTATCTTGTGTATGGCCAGGATATTCAGGTGAATGTTAAGCTATGACAAATAATTTCAATAAAGTCATATGTTTAGATGCAATCCTGTTTCTGAGTTCCTTTCTCATTTAGGAGAATATTCTTCCCCCCAAAATCTGCTTATTTGTTTTTATCTCTCTTATGTTTGTTTTGCGGCTACTATATTACTGCACTGTATGTGTGTGTGTTGCGGGGGGGGCATTAAAAGGGAGCACAGTCAAACACATACGGCACAGGCATGGAGCCAGAGACTCAGCTCGATGGTTAATTTTTGTGTCAACGTGACTGGCCCATGAGGTATCCAGATACTTGGTCAAATAGTACGCAGGGTGTGTCTGTGAGGGTGTTTTTGCATGAGATTAACATATAAACTGGTGGAGTGTGTAGAGCTGATTACCCTGCTAATGGAGGTGGCCCTCATCCAGGCAGCTGAGGGCCTGAACAGAACAAAAAGCCTGACCCTTCCATGAACAAGGGGAAAGTTCTCCTGCCTGACCACTTGAGCAGGGACGTCATTTCATCTCTGCCTTCTGACTCAACTAAAATACCAGCTCTTCTTGCATCTCCAGCCTGCAGCATTCAGACTGAAACTATACCACTGGCCCTCCTGAGTCTTCAGCTTGCCAACTGCAGATCCTGGGACTTGGAAGCCTCTGAAATCATATGAGCCAATTCCAGTTTACGTATGTATGGGTGTGTATATATATATGTGTATGTGTGTGTGTGTGTGTGTGTGTGTGTGTGTGTGTATAAAATATATACACACACACACATATAAATATATAAAAGTGGTTCCTGCCTCTCTGGAGAACCCTAGCTAATGCATTCAGGTTCTAGTCAAGGATCTTCAAGATCTTGGGTGATTCATGAAACCCAAGCTCTCTCAGGCTCCTTTTCTCCTTCTGTAACTTGGGACAAAACATGATCAAATGCCTCCCATGCTAATGAGATGATAAAAAGATAAGTTGCAAGGAGATCCTAGAATGATACACCACAGACACATCCGTGCACCAAGAAAAGCAGCCTTATGGCTTCATCTAGCAGAACCTACCAACCTTTCAGCTCTGACTGGAAACAGAAGACTTGCATTATCATTACCAAGGCAGAGGTGTGTGGTGGCTTTAGCCATTGAAATCTTTCTTATTCCTCTTGAAAACTGGTTCCTTTTGGTGGGAAGGACGGGAGGGTCACTCATAAACATATTCTGTCAATAAGTAAAGCACTTGGCATGAAATAATTGAATGTGAGACTGTCTCTATTCAGAGAAAAATGGACCTAAGATATTTCTTGGAGTGCAGACTCTTTAATGTTGCACTCCAACCCTTAATAATTATAAAAAGGGGCACAATTTTCCATTATAGGAAAAGTCTCCGTTTTCCTAGTTCAAGATTTTGGTGGACATAAAATAAGCTCAACATTTTGAAGAAATACCATTTTACATTAGATTGGACTTATACAACTACAAATGCATTCCACTTCCTGCCCTAACAAAAAAGCTGGTGCAGTTAATAATTCCCCATTTAATAACTATTTCCATGAGAGAGTGAGTGAGTGAGTGACTGAGAAGCAATACTGCATGGCTGTGGAGCGTGTAGACTTTGAATCAGACAGACCTGGGTAGAGTCTTGCCTATACAAATTGTTAAGTATATGACATTGAGAAACTTGCTGAACCTCTTCAAGACTCAGTCTTACTATCTACAAAAATGGGATGATCATAGCAGTGAGCCTTAAAGAAGTCAATGCATTGCATGCAACGCACTTAGCAATATGCTTGGCACATAGTAAGTCTTCGATAACTTTAGCACTAATTATTAGGGTGATGGCCCATAAATTAATCAAAAGTACCAGAGGTGACTGTTCCCGACTCTATCCACATTCCTACCGAAGGAGAAGAGTAACTTCCTTCTCAAATTAGTGCTCTTTCTTTTCCAAGCAAAGGAATGACACACAGGACAAACTGACTATCAGGAAGAACACATTCTCCTTGCAGCCTTCCTTGGAGGTTCTCAGAGAAGACTGCTGGGGAAACTGAGTCATGGGCAACCTCAAAAATGAGTGTGGAACACCGAAGAGGACATAGGCTTGTTTTTCTCATATCGATTATTGAAATAAATGAGTATTCATGACTCAAGTGAACTACCTGGCAGGAAGAATAATACTTCATAAGCCAAGGAGAACACAGAAGGGAAGGAAAGAGAAAGAAAGAGGGAAAAGCTAGAATCTGCATCTCTAGATAGAAATATTAGCATTTCAGTTGCTTGTTTTCAGCTAAACATTACTAGTCAACAGAAAAGCAGAAGTTTCCATTCTGAGAATATGCTTTACTTTCTGATTGTTCTTTGCTAATCAGTGTTATACAGCCATGTCCCAAATAGGATCCAGAAGATCATTCTAAAAAGCTACAATTTATTATGTCCCTCATCCACTCAAAATCCTCCGATGGCTTCACATCCAACTCCAAGTAAACTCCGCCATCTTGGGCTCCCTCACTGTGCCTCCGTCCAGACTTTGCAATGGCTGTTCCCTCTGCCAACAAATCATCCTTTATCAGAAACATCTTCCCTAGCCTAACCCTCCATCAGCCTCTATCCTATCACGCAATGTCATATTTCACCCAGTGCTTACTGCCACCTCTACGTACGTACTACGTCCTTACTTGCTGCCCCTCCTCCCACCACCACTAGAATATCAGCTCTGTGAGAGCAAGGACAGCACACAGTTTACTGCTTTTTTGTATAAAGTCTCAACAAACGACTGGTTCACAATTAGTACTCAAACATATTGTTGAATATATAAATGAATGGGACAAAGGAAAAAAAGGAATGAGAGCAGTAGATAGGGTAGGAAGGGAGGTAGGAGAGACTTTCACTACCTGAGGATCAGCGATTTAAAAGGACTTCACCCAGACCCAGGCTCAGTCTTCCTCTTATGCACAGATACGGCCTCTGCAACAGATAAATGAGCTTCACTTTGAAAATCCTGCAAGCTACAGCAACAGAAAGCCGATGGTTCCACAAGGTCTCAAATGCATCACCTCCGTGATGGAGCGTGGGGAAAGCAGAGCAGTTGCAAGCGGATCACTGACGCTACACAGAAGATCACTGCTGCAGTTACTTCACGCCAGTCCTCAGTCTCGCCCACCGCTCGTCATCTTCACTATGTTTCTCAACCTCGCCAATGGCCACCAGTCCTCTAACACTAACTGTTCTCATCTCTTTACCAAGCACTTGCACACACTATAATCTCAGTTAATCTTTGGGATAACTCTGAGAAGTAAGTTTTATAATCCTATTTTTACAGGTGACAGAATACACTTAGGTTAAATGACTTGCCTGATTTCACACAACTGGTACCTAACAGAGCCAGGTGGGAAAAGAGGCTGTCAGACTCCAAATGTCAAAACCTCCAAAGCCACTTCTCTGTCCTGCCTTGCAACCCCCTAGGTACCTTGCTTGATGCTGTCTTTCAAAGATTGAGTCCTATAGTGATGAAACAAAAACTACTTCACTTGAGACAGTCATTACATACTGACACGAACGCTGTCATTAACTCTGTGCTTTGCAATTAATGTTAACTATGATGACAAGAAATATAGAGTGGTATTACTTTTTGTTTGTTTTTTGAATTTTATTTATCTATTTTTTTATACAGCAGGTTCTTATTAGTTATCTATTTTATACATATCAGTGTACACATGTCCATCCCAATCTCCCAATTCATCCCACCACCACCCCCACCACCCGCCCCCTCCCCTCTTTTCCCTGTGTGGTGTCCATACATTTGTTTAGAGAGTGGTATTATAAGGAATACTTTTTCTTGCTATTTTTTAAGACACAATTAAAACTACAATTCATGAGCAGTTTGTTATAATCCTATCAAGCACTCAGTTGGCTGCCACAATACCTATAAAATACAAGCATAATAAAGTAAAAGCAAACATGTTATTATCCTATTGATAATGGGACCTGTAAGAGATGGTGGAGCCTTTGTATAGGGTGGGAGACACAGGGGTTGAGGGAGAGGGAATTCTCTGTCATTTTTATGAAAGCTTTTCGTGCTGCATAGAGGAAATCAGTGTTTCAGTGGATCATATCAGTGAAAAGCTAGACCTCACAGCATTCCTGTTCAAAGACTCTAATCATTTATTGTAAGCATGGTAAAATATACCATCTTAAAATAAAGAAAAAATAATCACGATGAATTTAAGGAAAACAGGCAGAATGGATAATAAGATAGGCAGAAGGGAAAGGAAAGGACAGGAATGGTAATGAATACACATTCTGTCTTGTCTCCTCCTCTGCTTTGATTTGGAGGTGGAAGGTTGCCATAAGCTAGGAGTCCAGTACTTATCATGTCTCCTCCTCTGCTTTGATTTGGAGGTGGAAGGTTGCTATAAGCTAGGAGTCCAGTACTTATCATGTCTCCTCCTCTGCTTTGATTTGGAGGTGGAAGGTTGCCATAAGCTAGGAGTCCAGTACTTATCATAATATCATGAAATAGTGTTCCAGAGAGAAGCTTAGATTTCCTTTTCCTAGAAATAATGAGGAGGTGGAAGGGATGAATGAGTAGAAGGGGAGGCAGATTTTGCATTTCCGTATAGATTTAAATAACCTTTCTACCATACTCTATGGTAGACACAGTGCTAAGTGATTCCATATACATTATTTCATTCAGTTTTCATGACAACACTCTGAAAAAGATATTATAATAACCATTTACTGCTGAAGAAACTGAGGCTGAGAGGAATTAAGTGATTTACCTCAAGGTCACACTGCTGTTTAAGTGGCAGAACGCTTGGGCTGGGCCCATGGCTTTCCCAGCTACTTCCTGCTGCCTCAAATGCATACAACATATGTTACTTCTTAGACAGCGTGTCCATGAGCCTTAGACATTTGCAAACAACCTGCAAGGTTATGAAAGCCCCAAAGCTTACAAGAGACAAAATGTATGGGCAGCTTTCCTACACTAAGCACCCTTTAAAGAAACAAGCAGCCAACCCAACAAACTGCAAAGTCCATCAGCCACTCTGAGGGTCTTCTCAGCTTTTAGGCCAGATGAGACTCCTCTAATCTGTCACTTCCTCTCCGTTCTCTAGAGAGTTCCAAATTGGATAAATACCTTATCTGATCTGTAAGTGCTTTTCTGTCTTTTTTAGCAAACTTATCCGGTTTTTCCCAGCTTAAAAGCTGCCAATCTCTTGGTGAAGTCAAAGTAGTCGTTTTCTTATTCTGTTACCAGCTCCACTGGGTTAACTCAGATTGGGAAAAATTATCACCTTGTTTTTAAAGAACTCTGATTTCACAGGGGCCATTGTTATGCTAGTTACAGGATCTCCGTCCTCTGAGGTCATGGAATCCAGTAGCTGCATGGAAGCAATGGATGAGAAGAGAAAACAACCGAGATCTCCCTCTTCTTCCTCCTCATTAATATCTCTGAAGATCTGTGAGCCTTTGCCAAAAGTGTGAGTGAGCCTTCACATGGGTTTTCAAGTCAGGTTCGATGTTTGCTTAAATTGTATGGCAATCTTATCAGTTTGACTTCATACACCCATTGGAGTTCAGCTTGATTTTAGGCTTCTGAAGCTGACTTGGTAATTGCTAATAGATGTCAAATATTACAAAGGTTCAGATGTGGAGCCAAACATATTTGGGCCGCAAGTTTTTGGAAAGCTGGAACCGACTCTCTGGAGAGATTTCCAGTAGGGATGGGTTAGTGCTTTTTTGCCAAGTTTAGAACCCATTCCAAATCTAAGAGGGTTAGAACTCAGGCTTGGCTGGAATCTTCTGGAAGTCAAGGGGGAGTTGTTCTGTTTTATTTTCCCCTAATTTAGCAAAAGTCTTCTTAGCTTTCAGAATTATGTCCCAAGGGAACTGTGTATAGATATTCAGTGGCTCTGAGAAAACCTCCTTTAAATTACTAAATGTGATTTTTAATGTTTATGTTTCTGAGCCTACGTAGCCAAAAGCATCTGTATTTCCTATTTTTCATTGTCTTAGTGTGACTTACAGAATTCTATTCATTGGAGAAAACTCACCTCTAAACATGCCTTAGGAAACAATTTCCTCTCCCCCACTAAAGTTAGCAGTAAATCGCTCCTCCCGGACAAATGGTTTGTGCCCAAATTGAATACGTCCAAGAAAGCAAAAGTTGTTTCTTGGCTCCAGGTGAACTTTACAAATATAATTTTCTCTGGCCTCACTCTCCTCCTGTTTATGGAGAAGATGTCATAACCAGGGCTGAACCCATTAATGGAATGAGTGGTAGAAAGCAGGAAGTGACCCATATGGACTGGAGAGGACATACATAGAAAATAGAGGGAGCCTATAATCAGGAGACCCAGATTAAAGTTCCCAGTTTTGACACTCACTCACTGTGATCTATCATTTGCAAGTTATTTAATCACTGACCTTGCCTGTAAAAGAGGAAGAATAATATCTGCTTTATTTACCTTGAGGGAAGATGATATATATGAAAGTACTACTTAACATAAATACACAAATACACAAAATTCTAGGAACTGTAAAAAGTGCTTTTTCTAAATTTTGTAATCTGCATCCATTTTAGAGGATATGAAATAGGATCTGCTTAGATAATTCAATGTCATTATGGTTCTTTAACATGATGCAATTTTTGAGGAATAAAATAACTGATGACTGTGGAAAGCTTAATAAAATCTCCTTCCTAAGTCTAACTCTCTGAGTTTCCTCCATTAAAAAGATCTCCTTTAAAACAAAGAGTGAGTCTGGAAAAGACCAATGATGATGACTGTCCCAGACCGGCAATGAGCAAGGCCTTACTCTTCTTATTTGGGACCAATTAATATTCATGTAGTCCCAACCCTGAAGGGATTTAGCCCCAGCATTTCATAAAACTGAAGCAATCCATCATCCAAAAGGGCAAAGAGGCAAAATCTCTGAGCGCTTTTCCTCAAACTCGATCGGAGAATGTAAGCTCACATTACTTCCCCTCCCCAATCCTTTCCTTCTTTATGAAGTGAGACTATTGTGGATAACTGTGGTCTCGTAATGCATCTTTGGCCGGCCAAGGCAATACCATGGCTTCAGAAATTCTCTTTAGTAGAAGTTGGCCAGTGTTCTATTGTTTGCATCTGGGATGTGGCCAGTAGGGTTCGGACATCTGCCCATTGTGTTAGCTCCTTGGGCGCCAGTGGGCTGAGGCTCATTATTCCGCTGGGAATTATGCCTGTATTCCTTGAAAAAGTGAGTGACTCACCAACAGCCCTCTATCACATCTGACATTTGGAAGACAAAAATCCCTGCTGAGTTCCAAGTTTAATCGTGAGTGAGTTTCTTATTCTAACCAAGCTGATCCATGAGAGTACTGCCCGACCAAGCGCACGCCTGGTCATCTCAGTGGAGTTGCACTTCAGTAGGATATCTGGGAATCCCATTTCTGGACATCCTAAGACTGTGCCAATCCAAATGGTCAGCCCCCTCCGGCTGCAAAACCAGAAGATAGAAAGAGAGAACAGGCACTACAAGAGGCACTGTGTTAATGCTGGCATCGTACAAGAAGTTGACAAATTGCTCAGTCCTCTCAATAGTTTTGCTATTTTCTGTCCCTTCCTTTTAATCCTATTGCAAGTGCTTTCTAGCTCTTTGAGAATCTCAGTAAACATTTCTGTTCTAGTCCCCTGCTTCTGTCATTAACTAATCAAAGTATATTAAAAAAGCTAGTTAACCTAGGGTTCAGTTCCTTTGCCTGAAATATGAGGAATATATTAGCATTTACCTTACAGGATGGTGAAGACTGAGGTGCTTGGTACAAGAGCATGGTACATAATAAGTGCTCAGTAAATGTTAGAGATAAAAATGATGATGATGGTGTGCATAAACAGCTGAGCTCGGGATTTAGCATGCAATCATGACTTGAGAAGTCATGAGAATTATTGTTAAAATCATTACATTATTATTTGCTCTAAGTAAAGAATGAACAGGGTCCACTTGGCTTCTTTGTTAAGGTCTATTTATAGATGATACCCTATGAGGGTCAACACATGGCTTTGGCCAGACCTGAAACTGAGGCTTGAGCTTAAAATACCATCATCTCCACTGTTCCATGACCTTGCTCCCCAGTAACCACTGACCAACTTTTTAGTTCTTTAAGGGCTTCCAACCTGGCCTCCATGGCTAACAATAGCCAATAATTTCCAGGAAAACAAAGAGCAGGATATTGGGGTCTTTTGGCCGCTGCATCAAAGAACAGCTGGATCCAATTCAGAGCTTTAACTGAAGAAAGAAAGAAAAATGGTCACCCTTCCACTGGTCATGTGTCAGCCATTACTGTGTCTCTACCACCTGCAGGAATAGATTCAAATGGAACATTTTTATTAAGGAAAATCTTCCAGCAGATTATAAGCAATGCTCCAGTGAGAAACCAATCCTATCAGGAATCGGTTGACAATACTCTCCTAGGATGCTGCAACAAGGCATGGCCTTTGGAATCAGAGAATTCTAGGTTCAAAGCTTGACTCTGCCCCTTACTGTGGGCAGCTTTGTTTACCGTTGCTGAGCTTCAGGTTCCTCATTTTACACAAAGGAGAGATTATAATAATTACATACTACTTACTTGGGAGGGCTGCTCTGAGATTTAAACGAGACCCTGTTACCTGAAGAGCACAGCACAGCCTGCAGTGCTCAGTAAGTGTTCAGTATATGTCAACATATCCTTTCTCCCCCTCAGCGCTTCCCTGTGTGTAGAGTGAGTGCAGTGGCGCCAAATATACAGCAGATGTTGAGTCAATGGAACTTCCCTAAAAGGCAGTGAGGAATCCTGGGTACTGTGCTTGCTGGAGTGGTATCCTTGTGCCGATTGCCAGTGGATAGCTGAAAGCCAGTAAGACAGCATCAGGTCTGAGCTTCCTGAAGTCCATCATTCCTCCACTTCAGCCTGCAAATTACTGTCCTGGCGTCTTATTACTTCAATTCCTCCTTCCTCTTCTGCAGGTCAAGAGCTCACTTGCCTGCCCTCCAGTGCCTAGAGTAGCCCTTCCCAACCCCTCTAGGGAGTCTGCAATGCAGCCCAGATGCTCTCAAAGATTAGGAAGGCTTTTAAGTCTAGTCTAAAAAATAGTCCTGTCCTTTGTCTCAGGCCATTATTTCTTCTCTTACCAGTTTTGGAGGATGCGATGTTCCATTCTTCATTTATAATATTTCACTGAGGGTATTTGTAGATCATCAGCCTATACATCAAGTCTCCTGCTTGATTACCATATAAATTCAGTTCTATTTATAAGCTGACGCAACTACTACTAGAATAGGAATTAAATATATTTCTAGTTTTGGAGACAAACATAACTCATTTTTCTAACTTAGTGTTTCTTCAGATGAAACATTATCCTCAATCTAAAAAATCAGAATTTTAGTGCTGCAGGAACTGCCTCGTTTGAGAGGTAAGAAAGGTGAAGAATTTGCTTTGAGTGATACTTTCTTGATAATGGCAGGATCAGGGCTTGCACACAGGTGGCCAGGTTCTCAGGTCAGGTGTCTCTTCACCATCCCATGATACCTGACCTGGTAGGGACACCCACGTTTAACCTCCTCCACATCATCTGTAAGTCCCTTGGCACATGTGCTCCTGCTGAGATGTCCTGCTTTCCCTGCCCTCTGATCAGTGTTCTGTCCATGGACTACTTCCCATCCTCCCAACACGTTCAGGGGACTTTTTCCCACTCCTTGGAATGGTCTGCCTCACCTGCCTACCTGGGGAATCAACTCATCCTCTAATATCTAATTCAAAGTTTATCTTTTCTTCTGTAACTCTCCAAAACTCCCTCAGAGAAATCAACCACTCCTTTACCAGTGTTCTAACAGAAGTCTGTATGTCTCATTTACAGAACATAGTGCACTGAGTTATAGCTATTTGTTTATCTTTGTCTCCCACTAGACTGTGAATTCTGCAAGGTTAGGAATTATACCTTATTCATGCTTGTATCCAAAGCTCTCCAGTGAGTTTCTGACACACGCTAAGCCTTAATAACTGTCATTTTTTGTTTTTGTTTTTATGTTGTTTTGTTTGCAGATGATAACTTTCACGTTAGTTGCATTAGAGGAATAGGAATACACCTACATGGAGCGTACCTATTTGATTCTGATCAACATCTAAATATGTCTGAACTTCTGTGGATATCTTGGATTTCCAGAAGCTAGAAGTACTAAAAATAATAATAATAATTGGAAAACTTTGCCTGAAGGGTTCAGTGACTTTGTGCAAAGAGAGAAAGTTCATGAAATCAGAGCACCAAACAGAGTATCTGGAGAGTCCCCTTTATTCTATAAGGTAACAATTTGTTAATCTTAAAAATTCCAAAATGTTCCTTCTTTGACTAAATAAATAAATACCCCACTGATGATGACATAAACTTCAACATCTTAATATAAAAAAGATTAGAGGGCTTCCCTGGTGGCGCAGTGGTTAAGAATCCGCCTGCCAATGCAGGGGACACGGGTTCGAGCCCTGGTCCGGGAAGATCCCACATGCCGCGGAGCAACTAAGCCCATGCGCCGCAACTACTGAGCCTGCGTTCTAGAGCCCGCGAGCCACAACTACTGAAGCCTGCACGCCTAGAGCCCGTGCTCCGCAGCAAGAGAAGCCACCGCAATGAGAAGCCCATGCACGGCAACTAAGAGTAGCCCCGGGCTTCCCTGGTGGCGCAGTGGTTGAGAGTCCGCCTGCCGATGCAGGGGACGCGGGTTCGTGCCCCGGTCCGGGAAGATCCCACATGCCGCGGAGCGGCTAGGCCCGTGAGCCATGGCCGCTGAGCCTGCGCGTCCGGAGCCTGTGCTCCGCAAAGAGAGAGGCCACAACAATGAGAGGCCCGCGTACCGCAAAAAAAAAAAAAAGAGTAGCCCCCACTCGCTGCAACTAGAGAAAGCCCGTGCACTGCAACGAAGACCCAACGCAGCCAAAAATTAATTAATTAATTTTTTTAAAAAAGATTAGAATTAAAAATTGTAGCAAAATGAAAACTTACTGTTTTGGAAAGAAGAAGAATAACTCTAGTACACAAACCTCCAGGGACTTAAAATTGGGCCTTTCATTCCAAAATGGTGATTAAGTCTCTAATATAATTAAAATATCTCCATAGGTCTTAAAGTAGAATACTTTAAAAACCAATATGAACTCTAACCTATGATCCCATCTTTGAAAGATATCATGGAATTTCTCAACTCTGTCATTTATTCTTTAATATTGTCTATTTCATTCAGTTCTTCAGCAGAAATGGATGAGCATTCACACACTTAGCAAGTAGCTTAGAAGCTGTGAAACACTAATGCTGAATAACCAAAACTGCCCTCTAAATACTACTTCTATAGGAAAATTCTTACTTCGGGGACACTGTAGGGAGTCCACTGCCCCCTGCCGTGACCTTCACCATATTCCCCTTAGACTAAAAGGGCTATGAGTTCAGTTGTCTTCAGTTTCCAACTTAGCTTACCCTGGGATAATATCAGATTGGTATTTTGAGCCTTGTTGGTTATTCTTGGCACCAGACAATCATAGTTTCTACCAGTCAGGTTGTGATGTGCTATAATGGGAAAGCATGATATATTAAGAAAGCTGGAAACCCAAAAATGTTCTAATGCATGGAATGCATATAACTATGTCAAGTGATGAAGAAGGAGGCTTCAGGTATGTATTTTGTCTTAAGATCAGAGCATGGATACTATTCAACACAAACTAGAAGGAGATAAAGCAAAACGGAATCCCTAGATGTTGAAAGCAACCCAAGTTAGAAGTTACAGAGGCAAAAGTTACTTGACATAAATGCCACTGTTTAGATTTGTTAAAGTTCTCTGTGAACTTATCTTACCTCCAAGTCTGACGAGAGGAAAGAGAAATACCGGCTCGTGTGCAGAACCATCCCACATATCACAGTAATGACCCTTTCAGCTGGAAACAGAAATAAAAGACATATCAATGATGTTTAATGTCAGAAGTTGCATGACATCTGCTCAAACTCTATGAAGAATTTCAACTAGCTTGATCCTGATTGCCAGTTCATGGCCAGAAAGACTCTCTCATTCAAACACATCGAGTCCAGTATTTTTAGCATTTTTTTCCCTCTTTTCCCCCAATATCTCCCCTAACCTTACCAACATGAAATATTTTGTTTTGTGTTTTGTTTTTGTACTCTCCTCAGGCTCCTTCCTGTTTGGAATAATAACCCGTATTGGCTACTGGGCCCAATGGAGAGTTGAAAGGACAAATCAAAGAGAACAGCATGTTACGATGACTCTTGGAAACTGCCAAGGAGTTTGGCAAAAGCTTCACCCTAGCTTCACCTCTTCATGCCTCAGACTCCTCACCCATAAGATGAGAACCAAAAACGTCAGCATTTCAGTTTATGGTAGCCAGCTCACTGCCCGACAGACAGTTGTCATATATGCACATTATTTTGTACTTTGCTGTTATACACTCGTTTATAAATACATTATTTTACTATTCTGTATGTATACCCATTTTATATATTTATACATATACTTGCTGTTACATACAATAGTTATTACTTTTGAACTCCAATTACGCATTAAGCAATAAGACGTAGCAAATTAGGAAATAAGGAGAAAACAGCACACAAATGAGGCTCTTCCTTTCCTGTAAAGTTATAAACGGTGGGGGAAGTATGCGATTCAACAAAAAATGCCAAAGTTGTTGACAAGATAGACCAGTTTTCCCTGGACATCCCTGATTTACCCCTGTTGTCCCAGCATACTTATTAATAGCTCCCTCTTTCTGAAGAGCGTCTTGACCAATTAAATGCTCATACATTAATGGCCACATGTGGGATAAACCTTTGAGAGGCAAAACATATGCCAGGTACCTGATGCATGTAGGGAAGCAGGGTGGAAAAGCTCCCTAGGGTTAGGTAAGACCCAGGTGGATGACTGGAAGTAGCTGTGTGAAAAAAGATGCAGAAGCATGGTTAGGAGCACGAATTCCAAAAGGATGGAAGAGTGAGTGCAAAGATAAAAGCACAGTGGGTATGAAGAATCAGAGAGAAATTAAAATACAGTAAGATCATGTAGTTCAAAGGAGAAAACTGCAAGGGATGACACTGGATAGATCAGTAGTTTCCAGACCATGAGGGCTCAAAGGATGACACAAGATAGATCAGTAGTGGCCAGATCATGAGGGTTCAGACAATTTGGACCAATCAATTTTAAGGGCAATAAAAAGCCAAGGAAGGTGGTTCCATTTACTTTAGAGTTTGCAATGGCAGAAAGTACCATGAACATAAGGAGCTGTAGACCTGCAGAATAAAGGGCCTGTTTTATTTGAAAGCCCTTGGGGAACTGCTGACTTCACAACAAATTAATAGCACTTCGTTCATGGCATTCTTCTTTCAGAGCATAGATGTGAACTGGCTAAGAACCCCAAAGCATGCAGCATCCATTTCGCCGCTGAGCTTACGTTTCAGCAGAACAATCCCAGAATGAATTGCTGCGTGCACACATTGTTGGTTATACCCGGTTTAAAGCCCATTTTCGAAGCTCCTTTCTACTTTGTGTTCAAGGCTGAGTTTGCAGAGGTTTATGGGGAGATTTCTCGTTCTCCTTGAAAAATATAAAATCTTTCACCAGAGTATTTTTCTCACTTAGTGAGGCAGTGCTGGACCTCCTTGTTGTTATTCCCTATAAGGGTTTTCTATCTCCACTCAAATCAATATCATTCTTATTTAAGAAAGGAAGGGAGTAGGTGAAAACAGAGAAATTAGCCCCTGACAGGTTCTAAAAGATGGAATGGCAACTGAAGGCACCCTTTTGAAATCAGCAGAATGTGAGAGAGAAACCAGTAACTCAATGAGAGAAAACCATGCTGTTTTTAGGAACTGATTTTAGGAGGATCAATTTCTGAAAATCCCCTGGAAGTAAGGCCAGCCTGATGTGGAGTACAGCCTGAGGAATCGGTACTTCCATTCCTACAGGGATGACAGTAACTCAATGTTGGGAAAGAAACCTTCCTAAGGAAAGATTTATATCAAGTATACATTTATATCTAAGGAAGAAAACAGTGCCTAGTTTAAAAAGAGGGGGTTTCATGAGGAAAAGAATATGGGGAATGAGCAAATAGTGGCAGAAGAACACAGGGCTTGAGAACTACACTACCTGGGCTCAAAGCAGGCTCTTTCATGTACATGCTGTGTGGCCCCAGACAAGTGTCCTAAATTCTCTGAGCCTCATGTTCCTTGTCTGTAAAATGGGGATAATAATAATGCTTACCTCATATGATTGTTATTGAGATTAAACATGTAAATATTTATAAAGTAAACAGAGCAATCTCTGATGCAAAGTGCTTGTTAACAACAATAGGAACAAAAATCTATCAATAACTGCTGCTCAGGGATGCTATAACCCACTCTAAAATCTCTGTAAATTCAGTTTCCGTTTCTATGAAATGATTTAGTCTCCTGCTATGTTCCTTACACCTACTTCAAATCTTCCTAAAACCAAGTAGAATTTGTAACTCCTAGGGCAAAAACTTCCAATTCAAAATTAATAAACAAAAGAATTCACAATATTCTCTCCAAACCTTTGGTGACCCATCTACACATACACCAAAGTCCCTCAGTGATAAGAACATTTGCCAAGGTGGGAATGGGAAGGCCAAAGACATTACGGGGAGCTAAGCAGGGTCAGAGTTTATCTTTATATCTCTTTGTCTCGGTTTGGAGAAAAAGAAAGGTCCCAGCTTCCAGACAGCCATGAAAACAAAATAAACAGGCATGTAAATGAGATGTGTTTTGGACGTGGCTTTGTATATATTGGCAGGAAGAGCAGTGAAACTTATGACTCTACTTTCTTATTCTTTTTCTCTCTTCTGTCCTTCTCAGTGCCAGAGGAGTTATTTTTAAAAGCATGGGTGAATGTTTTTGATCATAATGTTACGGCAGAAGGGGAGATGACCTTTACATTTAGTTAGTAGCTGTTATACAATCAGCAAGCTCCACATGGCAGCACACCATGTTTGGCAAACAATAATTTGGGTAGTCTATAAGTTTTTTGTTTTTATTTCCTCACATACAGCATTTACCAAGCATGAATATGGTGAGATAGTAATTTATTCCTTAATTCATTTAAAGAATATATATTCCCTGCCAAGTTCTACCAAAGCATCTTGCAAGGCCCCATCTGGTACAGAATACCATGTAGAGATAAGTGAGCCTGCTAAATCTTTACTAACTCACGTAGGTGTTAATCCAACTTTGTACACCAGGATTGAGAGAGGATGTGACGGCGTGTTTCTATGTAAAACCTATAGGATAAAGAGATAACCTGTAGAAGCAGCCATGTGAGATGCAAGCTCACTTAACCAGAACACCTGAGCTTGTAACTGAGTTCCCATCAACAAGAGATTGGAATCCCATGGTTTATACAGTGTCCTAGTTCTTCAGCATTTCAATTCTTATTTTTGATTATTCTGGGTAGTTATCAACTTCCTAAATGGAAGAAAGATAATTTCTGGCAACCAACAACACAACAAATGACGACTTTGTATGTTTTATGCACTAATGTTTTTAAAAGGGAAAAAAAAACCTAAATTACTTCTGTGACATAATTTTTTTTTCAGCTCTTACCTGAGTGACCAGTGAGAGCACTGTGTATACTACTCCAAAATTTTGACAGAAAACTGAAAATTTTAATAAATATTCCAAATATTTTTTAATACAGAATTTAAAGAATTTGGAAAAATCTCACCCAGCCACTAACTAATCTTCTCTATTTTCTTTGAGTATTTACTGATGGATAGTCTAAAACTGTCCATTAAAATATATTCATACAGAACATACTCATATAAGAGAATATGCTCTCATGAAGACTTATCTGATCTTAACTGCTAACATTTTGTTGTAAAACAAACTTTACTTTTCAATTCCCTAATGTCTGGTCCAATAATGGTATTCTGCTGTGAGAACCGTATCTGACAAAATTGGTATCAAATTAGATTTGATCCATCCAAAGAGCCAAATATCTCTTAAGGAGAGACTTGGGCAATGGGATCTCATCATATTCCTATAAAAAGAGAGTAAAATTTAAACTATAAAAATGAGTCATGTTTAAAACGTGTATTCCTTTATTTGCATCAACAGAAAGATTAAGCAGCAGTTTTGAGACCTGTGTTAGAATAATTAATACTAGCTTCTGAAATGAACAACCTCTGAGTATTAGTGGCTTAGTGCAAGGAAGACTTATTCCTCACACACGTCGAGTTCACTGTAAGCGGTCCTGGGCGCCCCTCCCCTAAGTGGCTCATGGATTTGGACGCCTTCCGTCCTCTGGCCCTGCCATCTTGGAGTCCGTAAATAAACTCAGGCAAAGGAGACAGGTGGAGAGATTGAGAGACAGAGAGAGAGTGAGAGAGACCACATAGAACAGGACTGAAAAAGGTAACAGACATATAGGAATCGGTTTAAATGGCACCTGACTGCCTAGGGACCCTGACATGTGAACACTGCTGGCTTCAGTATTTCATCTACAAACAATCTGCTAAACAACTGTTGGATATTTGTAAATCGCACATAGTCTTCTTAAAGGGTAAAGAATTCGCCAAATGGACAAGCCAAAATACAACTGTCAAAGGCTGATTTATTGAACAGTAAATATAAATCACCAGTAGAAAACGCAACGATCACATTTCTAACAAATGGTAAAGCACTCTCTCTTTAAATGTCTTCTCCTCGCTCTTCAAGCACCCAAGGTAAGTGAATATGCAGGGCTTTTAAACGGCCCTTCTAATATAACTGCGTGTTACATACAAGACAACAAGCCCCAGGTGGAGTCACTGATGCTAAGCCCCAGGTTACCAAACCGAGACTTAATTACAGTTTCAGCTCTCCCAGGAACGAATCTTAAACCAGTCAACCAGCACTAATCAGGTCCTCTGCCTGATAGACTCCACCAACACCTAAAGGAAAGTAACTTTGCAAAAGCCCGTACCGCTTCCTCCTTCCCCCCTTCTGTCTATACAGTTCCTCCAGTTAGACTAGATGCTGCGTGATTTAAAGTAATTTTTGCCCAAATAAACTCCTACAATTTTAATATGCCCCAGTTTCCTTTTTAACAGCACTGCTGTCAGAAGAGGGGACGGAAGGAGACCCCGGGGCCCCAAGAGCAACGAGCAGCCAGGCCCAGGTACCTGTGGAGCCCTGGAGCCGGTGCTTCCTCTCCGCCTGGGGTGGTGGACGCGGCCCCTCGGGTCCTGGACTCCGCAGGTTCTGCGTTATCAGCTGCCAGACTTTGCAAGTTTCTTTTTCTAGCGGGGCTCTGGAAACGCGCCAGAGCTGGACTAGGCCTGACTGAAGAAACCCACTGGCTCCCGCTTCAGACTGGGTCCCGCGTCAGACTGGCTCCGACATCAGACTGGATCCCGCGTCAGATCGGGTCCCGCGTCAGACTAGGTCCGACGTCAGACTGGGTCCCGCGTCCGATTGGCTCCTACGTCAGACTGGGCGCCGCGTCAGATTGGCTCCGACGTCACACTGCGTCCCGCGTCAGAATGGGTCCCGCGTCAGACTGCGTCCCGCGTCCGACTGGCTCCTACGTCAGACTGGGTGCCGCGTCAGATTGGGTCCCGCGTCAGACTGACTCCGACGTCAGGCTGGGTCCCGCGTCAGATTGGTCCCGCGTCAGACTGGGTCCCGCGTCAGATTGGTTCCGCGTCAGACTGACTCCGACGTCAGGCTGGGGCCCCGCGTCAGACGTAGTCCCGTGTCAGACTTGGTCCCGCGTCAGACTGGGTCCAACTTAGAAAGCGGACTGAATTTGAGTCAGACTGGTCTGACTTACAAACTGAAGGGGATTTAGGTCAGACTGGGTCCAATTTAAGCTGGACTGGGTCCAGTGTAAGGCCTCACATGAGTAAAATGCCGTATTAAGGTTGAACAAGTAGAATAGCCTTAGCAAAGATAATCTTGGATTATACGGGGCCAGGGTGGAGAACTTTTAACCATCTTCAATAAGCTTATCAGTGAATGAGGTCCCCTAGAGAACAAGAGGTCTCAGCCAAGCATTCTCTATAAAGGGCAGAAGGAAAATTATTTTCCCTCCTCCACAGTTTCTGGTGAGCAGGTTGAAACCTGCCGGGACACCCCACTTGCTCCAGAGCCTGCACACGGAATCCCGGGAAAACTGGCAGAAACCGGCAAAGGATGAGCATCCTTACCAAACTCAGCTCTCCCAGATCTCTATCTGTGGTGCCTGGTCAAAGAGGAAAATAAGATTTTACGTTGTCCCTTTCTGAACAAATTCAGATTGGCATGAGAAAAGTGTGAGAATCTGATCTGAATCGTGATTTGTGAATTTGCTGTTGGGTGCCCATCGGTGGCTGATTCTTTCTCTCTCGGGGGTAGCTTATGCCTTCTCGTTTGTCTCTTTTTGTGTCCTGAGAACTTGGCTTGGTGCCATGAGGTTGTGGGGAGAGGTGGGGGACATGGCTGGACAGGAATGTGGGTTGCAGTACGTTTTCAGCTAGGATCCTACCAACTCTTGCCAGCTTTTAGGGGAACTGTCTTTATTTCTTTTGGTTATCTTTGGGAGTGGCTCTGGATCTTGGGAGGGTTGTGTCTTTTGCACACCTTTGGAGACACCTCTTGTGTCCACGGGGTTTTTTGATAGTGCCAGGAATATTTACTGGTTGTCATGGCTGAAACCTTGACAAGATGTTTGAAAGGAGATATATATATATATATATATATATATATATATATATATATAAAACATATAATATATATATATATTTTTTTTTTAAGTAGCTCTATGGTCAGAAGTTGGACAATTGGAAGCTGATATTCAGAGCCTGATAGGAATTTTTTTAGGCCTTCTCCCCTAAGCTAGAATGAAACTCTGTACCCAGAGGGAAAGAAAAACATTCTGAAACCTTCATGGAAGGATTTACCAAAACATTCCAAAGACACACAGCTCTAAATCTAGAACCCAGGAATTTCTGGACTTCCATCTTAGTTGAAGATCCTCTCTCTGATACAAAGAAGTAAACTGAAGATAATGTAACTGGATGGGTGCTGCAGCGTCTTACATTTGTACAGTTTGATCTTCTCTGCCGTTTTATCTCATGCTTCCTGTTTTTAGCCCCCTTGTTTGTTGTCTTACTAGTTTCCCTAACCTTGGAGTCCCTGCTACAAAATGAGAATTTAGAGTACACTTTACTTTCTCCACCTACCAATTCATCACAAGGAAGCATACACATAAACACTCTATGCCAATTCAGGTCCTCCAGGTAGGGGACACCAAGGTGGAACTAGAAGTGGAGAGATTTACTGACTGAAAGACAAAAGAGAGATAAAAAGCAGGGAAAAGCATTTCCATACAGTTCTGACACCTACAAAAGGAAAGGAGGAAGGAAGAGGCTCAGATTGCACTACATCTCTGGAACATCTCAGCCAGCCAATGGAGAGCCATAGAGCAAAGACAGCTGGGCAGAAATGGCCCAAATATAGTCCTGCTGTTTTGCTCAGTCATTGGCTGGATGCAGCCCAGGGAAAGCATGGCTTCCTGTGAATGCTATAAAGATCCCAAAGCCACGTGCATATACCTGTGACGTTTCCCGAATTTTGCTTGACATAATTTATTTACTTTATATTTTTAAAGTGTTCAGTTCGGCTTTTGCATCATTTCGTACATGATACACATATATGTGTATATATGCAGGTAATATATATTTACATAGAATTCGTTCAATAAGACTTTACTAAAGTCCTACTCTCATCTGTATTAGATGATAGAAATACCTGGTTTCAATTCTCATTTCCAGCCTGTATACTATGTTTTCTCCATCAATTTCATTTACCTCTAATATTTTTAGAGTAAGTCTAAGTAGTTTTATCTAAAGTGTATACAAATAGTTCGTATTTTCTATATTTTCACATCTGAGAACATTTTACTTTGGCTTTGGCTCAAGAGTGACTACATAACATGATATGGACTGTTTGAATCTTGCCTTTTACCACTCCAAACTCTAGGAATTCCAAAATTACCTTAGCATTAAGTATTACTGAGAAGAAAGGACTTCCTTTTGTTCCTTTTACATAACCTAAATTTTCTGCTTGAATACATAGAGAATTTTTTTTAAAAATCCGTGAAATGCAAAAGACCCCGAATAGCCAAAGCAATCTTTAGAACGAAAAAAGGAGCTGGAAGAATAAGGCTCCCTGACTTCAGACTATATTACAAAGCAACAGTAATCAAGACAGTATGGTACTGGCACAAAAACAGAAAGATAGATCAGTGGAACAGGATAGAAAGCCCAGAGATAAACCCACGCACATATGGACACCTCATCTTTGATAAAGGAGGCAGGAATGTACAGTGGAGAAAGGACAGCCTCTTCAATAAATGGTGCTGGGAAAACTGGACAGGTACATGTAAAAGTATGAGATTAGATCACTCCCTAACACCATACACAAAAATAAGCTCAAAATGGATTAAAGACCTAAATGTAAGGCCAGAAACTATCAAACTCTTAGAAGAAAACATAGGAAGAACACTCTATGACATAAATCACAGCAAGATCCTTTCTGACCCACCTCCTAGAGTAATGGAAATAAAAACAAAAATAAACAAATGGGACCTAATGAAACTTCAAAGCTTTTGCACAGCAAAGGAAACGATAACCAAGACCAAAAGACAACCCTCAGAATGGGAGAAAACATTTGCAAATGAAGCAACTGACAAAGGATTAATCTCCAAAATTTACAAGCAGCTCATGCAGCTCAATAACAAAAAAACAAACAACCCCATCCAAAAATGGGCAGAAGACCTAAATAGACATTTCTCCAAAGAAGATATACAGAATGCCAACAAACACATGAAAGAATGCTCAACATCATTAATCATTAGAGAAATGCAAATCAAAACTACAATGAGATATCATCTCACACCAGTCAGAATGGCCATCATCAAAAAATCTAGAAACAATAAATGCTGGAGAGGGTGTGGAGAAAAGGGGACACTCTTGCACTGCTGGTGGGAATGTGAATTGGTTCAGCCACTGTGGAGAACAGTATGGAGGTTCCTTAAAAAACTACAAATAGAATTACCATATGACCCAGCAATCCCACTACTTGGCATATACCCTGAGAAAACCAAAATTCAAAGAGAGTCATGTACCAAAATGTTCATTGCAGCTCTATTTACAATAGCCAGGACATGGAAACAACCTAAGCGCCCATCATCGGATGAATGGATAAAGAAGATGTGGCACATATACACAATGGAATATTACTCAGCCTTAAAAAGAAATGAAATTGAGCTATTTGTAATGAGATGGATAGACCTAGAATCTGTCATACAGAGTGAAGTAAGTCAGAAAGAAAAAGACAAATACCGTATGCTAACACATATATATGGAATTTAAGGGAAAAAAATGTCATGAAGAACCTAGGGGTAAGATAGGAATAAAGACGCAGACCTACTGGAGAACGGACTTAAGGATATGGGGAGGGGGAAGGGTGAGTTTTGACAGGGCGAGAGAGAGTCATGGACATATACACACTAACAAACGTAGTAAGGTAGATAGCTGGGGGGAAGCAGCCGCAAGGCACAGGGATATTAGCTCGGTGCTTTGTGACAGCCTGGAAGGGTGGGATGGGGAGAGTGGGAGGGAGGGAGACACAAGAGGGAAGACATATGGGAACATATGTATATGTATAGCTGATTCACTTTGTTGTAAAGCAGAAACTAACACACCATTGTAAAGCAATTATACCCCAATAAAGATGTTAAAAAAAAAAAAAAAAAAAATCCGTGAAATGCAGATGTTTTATACATTTATGTGCAATTCCTACTCTTTTTACTGTATTTTTCAAATAACCTTACCTGGAAATTTAATAGTCTCATTATTTATAGATTTGAACCTCCTTTTAAAAGCAGGAATCATTTCTTTTATATCTTCAATAATCTAATAATCACTACTATACTCATTATTTACTTCATTTGCCTAGGTGCCAAATCACTGATGCTGTTACCTTTTTATCTGAAAATATACTGGAAATAAATATTTTTATGCTTCTCAATGTCCGTTTAAAAGTTCGAAGAGCTATTTTTCTAGCCACACCAAGCCTTATGTTTAAAGTACTGTCTTGAAATTTGTCACCCCATTCCTTTGCTTTTATTTCTTACCCAGTCTCAAGCACTCCTCTGGGAAGCAGAAAGAGGTCTCTTAATCATCTGTATTTTATTAAGTGTCTAACAGACTATAGGAGAAAGCCAATTCTCTGTTTTCCCAACATTTCAGCCGAGTACCAGAATCTGGGGCCAAACAAATTACAGCAAACCATTTTCTAAAGAAAAAAAGCCTCTAGAGTTCTATAATGTCCAAACAGAGCAAACAAACCTTGGGTGTTTAGAGACCTTATCCAAAAGACTCTCCCACCATAAACCAACTGCAACTCAATTTATCTCAAAAAAGATGAAAGGGTGAGTCAATGTGGCTGTAATTTGAACTTTACAGTTCTAGGGAGTCTCCCCATTTCTAACCTGAGTCTTAGACCACTAAGCTATCTTCCCTAGTGGATTTATTTGCCTGTTTTACTTCCTTGGTTAAAAATGTCTGAGTCACTCTAAACCAAACACTGCAAGAATCTCTACTTTTAAAAGAGCATTAAAATTGCACTGATTGATTTGGTGAGATGTTGGAAACTGTTTTGTTCTCTGAAAATTTTAAAGGATTTTATTTGATTCTGGGACTGTCAGTAGAGGAGATGACAAAGGCAACATCGTAACCTGTCATCCTGAAAACCCTCACCACTGCACCTCATCACTTTCTAAGTGGACCTTTCTGAGGACTCCTAAAAGTACATACATATCAAGACACCTGAAAAGACTGAACAACCAGGGCTTTACTTACAACATATACAATCCAAGCAGAACACAATAAGACCAGACTTCACGTATAAAGGACGGCGTTCACTCATTCGTTGATTCACGTATTCATCATTTAGTGAGCACCTACCGTGTCTACCACTTGAGATACTCATGCTGCACAGATGAAGGCCGAGGTCCTTGAGGACAATCTAAATATCCTATGATCATAATTATGAAGAGGAGGAGAAGGGAGATAGGCAGGAGAAGAAAGGAAGTATTATTATCCCCGTTTTACAAATAACAAAACGTAGGCGTAGAAAGGTAAAGGAACATATCCAAGTACACGATATTTGTAATTAGTGGGACGAACATTCTAAGGCTTGAGTTGGGCTTCAGCATACACAGTAACCTCCATTCTCTACTGTACCAATAGGAGACTGAACAAATAAATTACAGAAGGAATTCAATACAGCCACGTTTGCCCCTTGATTCAGTTAGAGTCACAGTCACAGCCATGATCCTAATGCTGTATCCTGTGGACTTGAGAGTTTCACTTATTTAGTCTCTATCAGTCCCTTCTGAAGCCCTATGGGGGTGTTTGACCATAAAAAACACTTTTTTTTCTTGTCCCTAAGATTCTGACATTCCATCCATTTACGCCACAGCCGAATGATGGAGAGTGCAGAGCCAGGCACCCTAAGCGTGTACTTCGGTGAAGAAAATGACACTATAGTGATAGCTTTAGAAAGGATATTCATTCAACATACAGGACACAAAATTCTAGCACGTGGAAGCCATGCTATTAAGCATAAACCGGGTGCCACTCTAACGCCCAAGGGACACACAGTGTGGTGAGAAATAGGCACCTTAGCGCTGATTGTGTAGGGCAGCTCAGTGCTTAGTGGAGTAACCACACATTCTGGATCAGCAGGGAGAACACCAGGTCATTGTCTGCTGTTTATTGATAGTGTCACCTTCCACTCTCAGAAATAGTCCCATTTGGTAAATTATATGGTCACCCTAGCATTAAGGGAGGTACGTTCAAAGGACTATCGGAAGACAATGAGAGAGAAACTGATTTTCCATGGGGGGGAGCATCTGGTGCTCTAAATTAGTTTGTTTTGTGGTTTATAAGACACCCTTATTTTACATTTAACCTGCTAACCAAATCATCCTGTGTTCATTTACTGGCAGACAAAGGAGTATCCCCCAAAGAGAAAATATCAGAAAACTTGTCTAATGCACAAACTGTGCTCGTCTCATTAAACTGAACAATTCCCAGATATGTTTCTGAACACCTACCATACATATTCCAGCAGAATATGTATGGTACAGGGATGGTAGAGTAATGGTACATGGATGGGTAGGTCATTGTCTTTTGAATTTAACTATCAGCACCTTACATCCAAGGACTAAAACACACAAAATTTGTAACATCATCAGTACGAAGACCAAGTATGTATAAAGTATGAAGGGAGGTACTGAATCCAAGCTGGGGATTCAGGGAGATCTCCTGGAAGAAATAATTGAACTACACCTTGAAAGATCAATAGAAATGAAGGAAAATAAATAAATAGATTAGCTTTAAATAACTTAATGAATTAAATTTAAAAAGTGAAAAGGTAAAAAATTAGAATGGAATTTAAGGCAGAGAGAACAGTCACCCAACCACCATCAGGCACATATTTCACTCCCCTCTGTAGGGAAGCGTAACCCCTGCAAACAGGATCACATACAGAACAGCTGAGATGGAGCTGGAGGATTAAATATTTAGACCTAAATTGAGCTAAGCCCCAGGATACACACACGACTACAGTGTGAAGCCACCTTTTAAAGAAACCATGACATGGTAGGAGTCACTCGCTAATTAAATAGAATTGACTTGATCACTTAACCTATCTTCCCCTAATTTGGGAGGATGCCTCTCTTTACTCTCATGCGGTGGTTTCAATTTAATGAATTCAAATAGCATATTAAAATAGTCTGATTTCTTGCTTCCGTTGGTTCACCTGACAATCCACAGAAAATGTGATTAATGGCTCAACCGGATGTTGTAAATCCATCTAACCAATATCTTTCCATATCGGTTTCAACATCTTTTAAGTATCTCAAGTAACGTGCGGCTGATACTTTACCGAATTTACCATTTATCCTCTCCCCAACCTACCAACATTAAGTATCATTAATTACATAAGTGGCTTAGTTTGGGAATGATTCATTCTTCACAAGGCTGTATTGATTACAGCTTTGTTTCCACCTCCTAGTGGGCAGGGAAGGAAGCAAACCTCCTGTCCTTCCTCTGGCTCATAGTTTCGTGTCACTGCGTTGTCTTTCCAACTGGTTTCCATAAAGTCCAATGTTCTTTTGGAAGCACATCACCAGTTGGAGTTGAGGGATGAGGGGAGACTGATTAGATGGCAGAGAAACTGAAACTCTACACCACTGACCTCTGCTCCTATCCGAACATCTTCCTTTTATCCCCTTCATGACACTGGGATTCTACGTAACATTTCACTTTTTAAAAGTCTGCCGAACAAAAAAACACAGTTCAACACTACCATGTTTTCCTAGCCATATTTTTGCCCATGTCAACATGCCTGCTTCTGTCAATGGAGCCATCCTTTCACTCGATGTTTCCTGGTAGTGATTAGATAGTGATTAGATTAGATAGTGATTAGATAGCTGTTAGATAGTGATGCTACTGGTGGTGCTCTTAGAAAGCTATTTTAAGTATGTTCAATTCTATTTAAGTTGTTGTGTTAGTGTATTAAGTTTATCTCTGCTGGACTTGACTTTTTTTTACTCCATTACATTTTATATCAAGTTCTTTATATTTAATTATTGCAGAGAGGGAATTCCCCGGTGGTCCACTGGTTAAGACTCTGCCTTCCAATGCAGGGGGTGTGGGTTCAATCCCTGGTCAGGGAGCTGAGATCCCACATGCCTCACAGCCAAAAACCAAAACATGAAAAACAGAAGCAATATTGTAACAAATTCAATAGACTTTAAAAATGGTCCCCATCAAAAAAAAAATCTTTAAAAAAATAATAATTGCAGAGAAATAACTGCATAATAACAGAGGAACTAATTTGAGAAAGAAAATGTTAAGGTAAACTGGGGTGGCAACCTAAGCTCAGGGCTGAGACTCAACTTTTGGCCACTGCCACAGAGTAACGGAGCAAGATTATGAGATAAAGGGCTGGGTTACTTCCCTAAATTCCATTCCAGCCCCCAAATTCTGTGATCTCAGGCTGGGCTTTTTGACTAGACTATCAGGAAGCCATTCGGCATCACAGGGTTTCTCATTCTGGAAAGAATAAAACTAGGCTCCATGAATTCTGCTGTCCTTCTCTGCTTCTGTCTATGAATAGAGTGGACACAAGAGAGAAGGGAATCAGCGGTCTAGAAAATGCACATTGTGGGAGCACAGGAGAGGGCAGAAAAATGACTTGGTGCTTACAGGTCACCTACTTGATGTCCAGTCCACACTCAAAATGATACTTTCTCACATCTTACGCCATTCAATCCTCACAACAATCTCTTAAGGTAGGTATCATTATACCCAATTTAGAGAGGACAAACTTTAGGATCTGAGACAATAATTAGCTTCCCCAAGGCTACACAGAGACTGAGCTATAACTAGAAGAGAGGTTTGTGTGATTCCAAAGTGTATAGCTTGATATGCTATGCTTATTTTTTGTTAAACATAAACAGTTAAATCTCTATTGTTAGAAATGTGAATAGAAACTCTGCATGGTTTAATGCCTGGTAAAACTGTTAAAGTATTAAAACTCAGAAAAAAACTTTTGTCTTGGGTTATAAAGATTCTTGATGAGGGAAATAAATAACTTTACTCGAGCTTATAAGACAGTCAAGCTTAATTAGTTCAAGATTAGTGACTAAAGCACCTAGTTATACCCAGAACTTCTTAAAGTTCTGGTCTAATTTTATATCATTTTTTAATCCATTTGATCCATTATGCTAAAAATTATTTTATGCTGAGTTGTTTGTTACATGTTTTGTTATTTTATTTAAAATTAAGCCCTGAACAGGGAATGTGCTAGGGTTTCTCTTATTTGACCACAACCACGGGAAGTCTTGCAGGCTGAATGACAAGATGGGACCATTTACTGGCTAGAAGCAGGTTCCATAGTAGCCAAAATACTCAAAAGGGAACAAATGGCCCTTGACAGCAGCCCTGCAAATGGATTCTTCTAGACTGATGGTTAAGTGGCAAAAACACATCATAACCTCTGACCTCCCCAAAACTTCACCTGAATATCTTGGGGGGAGAGATCACAGTGATTATTTCAATACTCAAAAGAAGAGATGACCATCCATATAGACCTAGGGTCTCTCTAACTTTATAACCCATGCCTCCCCAACAAGTTCTACTTTCCATCTTCAGATCGTTTATCTTAAGACAGTCACTGGTACCATCTAGTTAGCCAAATGGAAGTCCTGGACATTCTCCCCAGTAATATGTACGATACACATGTTCAAAGTGCATACAATTTCATGGAGCTCACAGACTCCCTGAAGAACCATCGCCCAGTTCCCCAGATCTCTTGGTGACTCTGGTCTCTATAAAAATAAAATTTGTCCTGGGGGAAAGATGGTGCCATACTGTCAATGACCATCAACTGACAGTGACTATGATTTCAAGAAGAAATCCACACCACTGGACCACTTAAAAAATTATTTGACTCTAGGAAACGCGTGAAGGACAATTTCGTATCTCTCTAGCGGTCCTACAGAGGTTGGATACAGGGGACGATGGGACAATAGGAACTGGAGGCCAGGATGCAGGGCCACTCCATTCTCAGGATTCTGTGCATACAGAAACTTCTCCTAAAGTGATGCTGTTCTTATTTCTGTTCATCAGCTGCCAGCCTTTCAGGTGCCTCAGAATCAGTACGCGGTGTCTTCTGTGGTCTGCTTCGTTTGGACGTAACATCCAGAAAAATAAAGAACCTTCATTTTAAAACTCGAGATTAAATATGGAAGTCTCGTTCTTTTAGAAAACTACTACATTGCAAATCTTCTGGCACCTTAGCACTTATGTCCCGTGTCAATTAGAAAAATGTGACAGTCAGTCATAAAGTGGCTTTTTGACCACAGGGACCTTAGAAATGATTGAGTTCCTCCCTCCCGTTGGACAGATGAGCAAGTGGAGACACAGGCAGGAGAGGAGGACAGTGTCCTGCCCGAGTCCCTTACTGGGTTGATGCCAAAGCTAAACATCCAGTGCCAGTCTCTCAGTTGGCACTTCCCCACGCTGCCGCCATTCTGAGCATTACACCGTCAACTTAAAGCTATGATTTTATGGGATATTAAAGGTGAGATGCCACAGAGTCGAAAGATGTTACCATTGCATTGCCTTCCCACCCAACCTCTTGGTAAAGAGTTTGCAAAGAAACAGATCTCATCCCAAATTTAATAGGTTAAAAAAGTCGGAATCTTGTGTTTTACCCAGTATCAGCATCAAAAGAAACTATTAAAATGAAATAAAGACCATGCTAAGAATAAAGTTGAGTTCTCTGCCAGAGTTACAAAAAGCATGGAAAGACCCTTCACTGGGAGATGCATGCAGTGAGTGGATCCCAGGGGCTGTGCAGGGAAATAACAATAGACACTGAGGTTTGTTTCTTTCCGAAAAACAGGACACCAGAGATATAAGACCCTGCGATATTTTATTTTCAAAACAAGACAGAACCCAACTGCAGCTCCCTAAGGAGAGCCCTACTTCCCAGCACTGGGCCTGCATGAGGAGCCCTGGCATTTCCTCTTCAGCAGAAAGTGCAGCCAGCACAACAATCAAGCTGTGATTGGGAGCTGAGCGCAGTAGTTAATTAAGGCTGCATCTTTTATTCTCCAGGGCAATTCAGCGCAGCTTGAATGAGCCCCAGAGCCAGTCTGTGGTGGGAATGTCTCCTGGGGCAGTGGGAGAATCCAGTCTCATCAGCATGACAATAGCCCCCAGGATGCACTTGGACTGATGTAATGGCCAGGGTTATGGAGGGGGGATGAAAGCCTTGCAGCAGAAGCCTGGAGCATTTGCAGCTGACTGGGGCTATTTCAGTGCATGAAATTCCTTCCCTCTTTCTTCCTTTTATAAGAGACGTTTGCTAATTGGTAGAGCTCTGAAAACAATATACCGTTAAGAATAGCTTTCCTTCCTCCCACTGCCCCCCGCCCCGCCCCCACCCCACACACTCCCATTTTTAAAAAGTCCCTGCTTTCTTGCTTCACTGGAAATATCAACTTTTGTTCCGGGGCTTGCATGAAGTCTTAATTTTTTCTTTCTCTTAAACATGGAACTTATAAACAACCATTTACTAAAACAGACTCTGCAACCGATTCTTCTGTATCAGGGTTTCCCTAATGCGCTCTCTGCCTTGGAGAATCTTGGCTACAGCTCGTACCTTTGCCTTGTACATGATACAGTGATACAAAACATTTTGGAAAAGTGAGTCATGGAAAGTTAGTCTGATTTTAGTTGGTTTTTTTTTTCTTTTTTAAAAAAATCACGAGGGCTTATTTAAAGCTGGAGCATTTGAATCATTTAAGTTGATGGGGTAATGCCCAGAATGGCGGCAGCGTGGGGAAGTGCCAACTGAGAGACTGGCACTGGATGTTTAGCTTTGGCACCAACCCAGTAAGGGACTCGGGCAGGACACTGTCCTCCTCTCCTGCCTGTGTCTCCACTTGCTCATCTGTCCAACGGGAGGGAGGAACTCAATCATTTCTAAGGTCCCTGTGGTCATAAAGCCACTTTATGACTGACTGTCACATTTTTCTAATTGACACGGGACATAAGTGCTAAGGTGCCAGAAGATTTGCAATGTAGTAGTTTTCTAAAAGAACGAGACTTCCATATTTAATCTCGAGTTTTAAAATGAAGGTTCTTTGTTTTTCTGGATGTTACGTCCAAACGAAGCAGACCACAGAAGACACCGCGTACTGATTCTGAGGCACCTGAAAGGCTGGCAGCTGATGAACAGAAATAAGAACAGCATCACTTTAGGAGAAGTTTCTGTATGCACAGAATCCTGAGAATGGAGTGTCCCTGCATCCTGGCCTCCAGTTCCTATTGTCCCATCGTCCCCTGTATCCAACCTCTGTAGGACCGCTAGAGAGATATGAAATTGTCCTTCAAGCGTTTCCTAGAGTCAAATAATTTTTTAAGTGGTCCAGTGGTGTGGATTTCTTCTTGAAATCATAGTCACTGTCAGTTGATGGTCATTGACAGTATGGCATCATCTTTCCCCCAGGACAAATTTTATTTTATAGAGACCAGAGTCACCAAGAGATCTGGGGAACTGGGCGATGGTTCTTCAGGGAGTCTGTGAGCTCCATGAAATTGTATGCACTTTGAACATGTGTATCGTACATATTACTGGGGAGAATGTCCAGGACTTCCATTTGGCTAACTACATGGTACCAGTGACTGTCTTAAGATAAACGATCTGAAGATGGAAAGTAGAACTTGTTGGGGAGGCATGGGTTATAAAGTTAGAGAGACCCTAGGTCTATATGGATGGTCATCTTTTCTTTTGAGTATTGAAATAATCACTGTGATCTCTCCCCCCAAGATAAATTCCTGGAAATTATCGGCAGAACTGACTTCAGTTCTTCATCTCATTACTTTCTGAGATTTAACAGAAGAAAAGCAAAATAATTAACTCTCAGGAGCTATCAAATCCACAGCCCCTTAAAAAAGAAATGTAACACCCCAGCTGCAAAAAGCCAGGGCGCTGTCACCGGGTAATTTCAGTTCCAGGGTTATCTCCGGTGAGCCAGGCATCTGACTTTACTACTCCCATCTCCTCGTAAAGCAGCAGAATTTCAGTGGATCCCTACTCTCCCCTCTGCAAAGATCCCGTCCCAGTATCCAGCTGAAAAGCCTCTTTGAACTTGGTAGGGGACCATTTTATTATCATTATTATAAAACTTTGGAGAAGAATGTAGTTTGCTTGATATTTTTTTCAGACCCAAGTCTGAGGTTGCGTAAAGGGGGATACAAGACCAGTGTCTTTTTTAAAGTGCCAGATTTACCATCTGAATTTGCCTTGGCAAGGAAACACACAGAGAGACACACACGCACACGCACACTCTCGTGCGCACACACACACACACACACACACACACACATCCAGACAGCCACAGTTGTCTCCTCAAAAAAGAAAGAGCCTGTCCCTGTCGTTTGGACTGTTTGCAGCTGGGAACACAATATGGTAAAATGAAGACTGCGCATCCCCTCCCCCGCCCCTGAAGCAGCCAAAGAAATCTTTGTCCTGCCCAGGTGTCGGCTGTGTCCTCTTCCCTGACATCCTGTCTTGAATTATTCAGGCCCATTCATTAAGTATCCCACATAGACACAATGAAATCATTAACTTTCCCCTCGGGAGAGCCGCAGAGCCCCCGGGGGCCACGGGACAGTGGTGGTCCTCTCTGCTGAGAGCCACCTGGTGGAGCTGATGCGAAAGGGAATGATTTGCAAAGAGGCGCTGGGCTGGGGGTCTCTCTGCTCAGAAAAGCAGAACCCCACTGCCCTGCCAAGTTATTGGAGGGCAGAAGCAGCTCCCATGGAGGATTCCAGGAAGACGGAGCTAAGCAAGTACTGGGCGATTTGAATTTAGTTTAGGGGTCTGTATAAAGTCCCCGCGGTGCTTCAAAACCGCAGATGGCCATTTTATTTTATGATGAGCATGCATTCAGTTTCATTATGTAGGAAGCTGTGGATGAACTCCAGATTTCTGCCACAGAGACTCTGGGGGGTGGCGGGGGGGCAGGCGGCACATGGGCGCCGGCAGAGAAGTCTCAACCTTGTATCTTCTTGAAACCTACAGTCAGATAACTGAAGACTTTTCAACTCAGCAAAAAAGTGCTTCTGTAGGACTGTTCCTTTCTGTGCGTCTCAGACAGTAACAAGTGGCTTGGACAGAAAAAGCCATTACAAGATGGTTCAGGGCATCTCTAGACAAATCGGTGATAAAAGGAGACCCAAGTAGGTGTGTGCTGAGGGGGAGGAGGGTGGGGGAAGGCGTCTCCATTCCCTTTTGGATATCCCTGTGTCCTGCTTTCTTATCCCTGGGAGCCTAGAACTTCATGCTGAAGGGTTCTGACCAACTCTTCGTATCAACCAAATCAGTTACTTGCCACTGTCCGCCTTGCTGAGACCTGACCGGAGGCAGTGTGGTCACAATTCTTAGGTTCGTTATGGAAGACAATGGTAAGCACCAAGAAGTTCAAGGTGGAAGAGGTTTAATTATTTCCCCCACAAACTCATTAACCCGTTATAATCAAACCAAGTGGCAGACCAAATCTGTTTTCCCCGTTAACATGTATATATGAATGCAAACATTTATTAGAAAGTAGGCACAAAAAAGCTCAGAGGACCTGTTCTGGGAGCCCAAAGACACCTCAGGGCTCTGTCCTTTAAGGGATCTGGATCCATCTTCTGTGAAAGCTTTACTCAAGATGGACGTGATGATTACCCATTGTCAGAACTTTCTTGTCCTTATAGTTGGTCCCAAGTCACCGTATCCTCTAAACTAGTCTTTCTCAACCGGGGCGATTTTGCCCCCCACCCGCCCACGCCCCCCCGCCCAACCAGCAGACATTTTTCAATGTCTGGAGACATCATGGGTTGACAAAACAGAAGGGGAAGAAAGAGAGTTTCTACTGGCATCTAGTGAATAAAGACCAAGGATATTACTAAACATTACAAGGCAGAGGACACCCCCCAAGACAAAGAATTATCCAGCCCCAAATGTCAGTAGTACCGAGGTTGAGAAACCCTGCTCAAAGCCAAGGACTGGACGTAAGGCGTTCTAAATATTAAACCTTGGTTGTCAACCCACGATGTAAAAGCTAAGCCCTTGCTGGATTCTTACACCCTCTAACCGGCAGAGTACGGAGGTCTCTAAAATATTTTAACCTAATGCTCTAAATCAACATCCCTTCCAAACAGCCTTGACACTAATTAACAAACTACTCATTTACAGACAGGTTGGTAATTAGCTAAAGTCTGGTATTGAGCAAAGATTTGTGCCACCAACCTGCTTATAAAATCTACATCTGGAATCACATCTGGATTTGAATTTTCTGATATATTTCCATCAACCATCTTTGGGTGTGGCTCTCTGACTAAAATAACAGTATATAGGATGTAAGTTCAGCTCACTCACATACCCCCCCCCACACACACACACACACAATATCAAACCCTATGCTAAGGGACTTCCCTGGTGGCGCAGTGGTTAAGAATCCACCTGCCAATGCAGGGGATACGGGTTTGAGCCCTGGTCTGGGAAGATCCCACATGCCGTGGAGCAACTAAACTCATGTACCACAACTACTGAGCCAGCGAGCCACAACTACTGAAGCCTGCATGCCACAACTACTGAAGCCTGCGCACCTAGAGCCCGTGCTTCACAACAGGAGAAGCAACCACAATGAGAAGCCCACGCACCACAAGGAAGAGTAGCCCCCCGCTTGACACAACTAGAGAAAGCCCGCACTCAGCAATGAAGCCCCAATGCAACCAAGAATTTTTTAAAAAATAAATTTAAAAAAATTTTAAATTAAAAAAACCTATGCTGAGATAGTTAAAGCTACATGACAGACATCTCATCGTAGTCTGTGCGTGCCAAATTAATGGATTAGGACTCACACTCAAAATTTAAGCATCGTGTTTATAGTTGCACTGCTAGTTAGAAGTTAAGCAGAGACAAATTCAGGCTGATCCACCCTAAGAAGTGTCCCTGAGGCATCTCCTTGGATGCAGATAAATCTCAATAAATCTCTAAAAGTTATTTATTGTTAGAATATAGCTTTGGCTTGACCTTTTGTTTATACTCCAATGATCTTAAAATCTTTTCCCTGAAAATCATGAGCACCTATCAGTTGCTGGGTTCACAAAGACAAATGAAATCACCAGCTTAAAAAAAAAAAAAAAAGACTCATTTTACACAATAATTTCAATAACATTTCCCTTCAAACTTTTACAAAAACTTCTAAGTGACTGTATACAGAGTTTATGTTCCCTTGCCCTCATTTCTCACTTTTTATCTTTAATATAGATGCCAAAAATGATGGAATTTTCAGCAAAGAGACAGAGGAAAGATATGGGTAAAATCTCTTGAAAATGCACAAGCTTCATTATAGCAACATATGTATGAAGAAAAAGGGGAGAAAATGTGATTTACTTCTATTCTCTGAATGGAGAAATGGTGGATCCAAATGATTAAGGGGGCATTTTTCCAGTTCCCTCTCAGGATGAGTTGCAACACTGTAAGCCACTGCTGGGGACCCAGGAACTCCTGGGGTGCGCTATATCATTCTGGGCATCCTGAGACAGGGAAAGGTATGACCTATAGTTATGATACCATTTGAACTTATCAAAATGGGATGCTTGTGAGAGTGAAAGGGTGCAATATATGATCATGCTAGAACAACAAAAGTAAAACAGGCAAGCTGAGACTTATGGTTGTTCTGTAACCCCAGTTCTGAATCCACTGTTCTTGAAGGGATGTAAGTGATAGGAGCTCATCAGAAATACATGCAAACTCCCCAATCAGAGGAGAGGCAGAACTAAAGGCCAACCCTGGATGAGCAGAGGACTGGCAGGGAAGCCCTATGGGGAAGCAGGGCAGGGTCTAGAACAAGGCTGCGAACACGGATCTTAGCGCACATTTGCCTTGGACCAGCGTAAAGGCGTGAGAATGAGGCGGACAACGTCATCAAGGAGGGGGAGGACGAATAAATGAGGGCAATTCCGTGCCCCAGCCCTACCCTCACCTGCATTCATCTGTAACCCTTTGCTTTCGTTCTTTGCCTCTGATGACTTACAGTAATTAGGAAAGAAAGAAAAATCTGGTTATGAAGAGAGAAGGGAGATAAATCCATTGATAGAAAAATCAATTTTGGCAACTGAGCCTTACAAGAGTTAAAATAAATTAGATGGCATCAAACCAGGATAGCGCAGAACTTGGGAGGGAGCTGAAACACGAGCATGTGTTGGAGTCAAGCAGAGAGTCAAAAGGGGAAGATGGAGATGAATTGTGAGTGGCATTATCCTGCAGTGGTCTTAAGTGCCCAGTTCAAACCCTGCCTCTGCCCCTTTACCGGCTCTGTGACATTAGCTAAGAGAACATACACTCCACAAGGGCAGGTGGTCATGTGTGTTTTGCTTATGAAGGATATCCCAAGTGCCTAGAACAGCGCCTGGCAGAACACAGATGTGCAATCTTTAAAAATCTGTAAACGAACTACTGGACAAGTTACCAGTGCTTCTGTTTCTACGTCTATGTCATGGGTTGTCCCGAGGAGTAAATGGGTTAGTACATGAAAAGCTCTTAGAGCAGTGCCCAAAATATGCATGAGAACAGTAAGCTGTCAGTATTACCAATACAGTCTATGAAAGGAACAAAGTTGGAGATATTCACGGAACTCCCTGGGTGATCCTCTGAGTTCTTTTCATCACAAGTAGTTAAATCACAAGCATATCCAGAGAAATAATTTCACTGGAAAGCAGAAACTAGAATAAGGAATTCTCAGATTTCAGGCACTTGTTAGAGACATGAGAATTTACGTGCAAGAACTAGATGAACCCAAATCATGAGACCGGGAATCTGGAGGAAGGCTGTCTAAATGTTGGAGCTGAAAGGACAGTGGCTTTCTTTGAGGCCAAGTCTTGGACCCTGTAGAACCTGAGTGATTTAAAACAGCATCTTGACCTCTCATTCTCGGCAAACTCCTTTTCAAAGGAACAATCTTGGTATACGTAGAAACACCCAAAATGAACTTGGGACACCTGTTAGCTATGAGGAGAGGCGCTTAAAGGAACTGGCATAGACTCTCCCTTTCGGTCCACATTCTGGTCAGGCAAAATCAAACATTCAGCTTTCACTTTTGCATGACGTATCATCCTGCATACACCTCTCAACACATGTCCATTAGCTGTAAATGGTCCCAAATGTGGACCTTTCTGAAGTGATAACAGCAGAGCTATTAAAACAGTGACAGATCCTAAAAATATCTGCTACTCCATCCCCAACTTTCATTCCTCCCTCCCACCCCATTTCCTACCATCTTGAATAACTTAGCTTCTTTCATTTGCTAGTAGATTGAAGCTGCTTTATCTTGCCTTATTTACTTTGTTTATCAAACAAAGAGAAAATATACTAGTTAAAAAATAGCAACTAGAAAAAGGATAAATTGTTGAAGAGGTGCTAATCATATTTCATAATTCTCCTTTTCCAAAATAATGCTCACGGAGATCAGAATCTAAATATAAAACGACTGCATGCAAGAAAAAACGTTCAGAAGCTAGTGACCTCCAGTGTGTTTTAGAGTTACAGAATGTTAAAATCAGAATGGATACTGGAATACAAGTTAGTTCAACCACCTCTCATCCACGTATTCATTCATTCATATGTTCATCCAGTCTTTACTGAGGACCTGCTATGTGCCAGGCATGTCCCAAACTCTGGGATCATAAAACAGCACAACGCAAACTAGAGCCCAAGGAATAAGCTTCCTAGAACAAAAAGCTTCTTCTGTAAAGGGCCAAAGAGGAAATAACTGACTTTGCTGACCTTACCGTCCCTGTCATAGCTACTCAGCTCTGCCATTATGCACAAGCAGCCATAGCATTTCCACTAACTTTCACGTCTAAAATATCATTCTTCTTTTGATGTTTCTCCATTATTGAAAAACGTAAACATCATCCTTAATTCACACGCTGCTCTATAACAGGCAACAGGAGTAGGTGGCCTGCAGCTTATACCTCTGATCTAGAAGGAAGAAAATAGAAGAAAGTATGACTTGCTCATTGGTGACCTCAATGAGGTAAAGAAGTGTTGGGATTCAGTGTCACCACGGGCCTATAACTTCCATTGGAAATGAAAGAATAAAGGAAGGCGGACCTTCACTTAACACCCTTCGCTCCCTAAAATCACAACTACAAGATCTCAGGTGCTGCTGTGCCCCCCTCAGCCCCCATCCCCAGGAGAGGTCCTTGTACACCAGCCCATGGGTCTGAGATCATCCAGGTGGTTATGAACACTTGCCTCAAGACAGAGAAACATGGGAAAGTTTGCATAATACCTGACATTGTAATGAATTGGGAATACAAAGAACAGAATATGAATGAAAGACTTAGCTCGCCTAAGAGTCTCAGAATTTTCACCTTGACCAAGGAATCAGATTTCTTAGGCAAAGATCCCACGCTTGATAGGCTCCAGACAGTAGGATGTGTCTCCAAATTCGGAATACAAAGAAGGAGAAAACCTTACCCAGGAGGGAGGTGCAGGGATCTGGGAACAGGGGATGAGGTTTGAGGTAGGTCCAGCAGGAGACATTCCAGGTGTGTCTGGAGGATAAATAGACTCCGGCCATGGTACTTTATTTTCGGCAGTGATAATGTTGCAGGAACGGAGGCCCCTTTCAGGACCCGAGAGCGGGCTCTTGACTAATACTCGGAAATGAACGGTCCAAGGAGACACACGTGCTGACAAAGCAAGAGACTTTAATGGGAAGGGGCACCCAGGTGGAGAGCCAGCGGGGTAAGGGAACCCAGGAGAACGGCTCTGCCATGTGGCTCGCGGTCTCGGGTTTTATGGTGATGGGGTTAGCTTCCGGGTTGGCTCTGGCCAATCACTCTGACGCAGGGTCCTTCCTGGTGGCACGTGCGTCGCTCAGCCGAGGTGGATTCCAGCGGGAAGGATTCTGGGAGGTTGGCAGGACATACGGACTGGCAACTCCTCTCTCCTTTTGACCTTTCCCGAATTCTTCCAGTTGGTGGTAGCTTGTTAGGTCTGCGTTCCTTACCAGGACTTCCTGTTGTAAGAGGACTCGTGTAAGATGGCCTGGTTACTACCAGGTCTGGCCAGGGCAGGCAGTTTTGGTCAGTGGTTCCCCTAACAATAGCCTAATGATTAGGGGTCACCTCAGATTGTTCACCCTCCCTGGAGTGAAGCATGTGTGGTCAGAAGATAAAGAAAGAGCATGAAGGGTCTTGAATAACAGGATGAGAGAGCTGGACCAGAGGAGAGACCCAAGAGGGTTTCAGGCAGGAGAATGGCGTGATCAGGCCGGTCTGTGTTAAATGGCTCAATACTGGTCACAAGATGGAGAACGGAATCAAACGAGAATCAGAGATGTGACAACTTGCCTGTAAACTCTTCAGAAGCCACCACTGGGCTTTTAACAAGAAGCCAAGAGGAGCTGATGCGCCATTAGTCAGGAGAGAAGGAGTTGCAGAAATTCTATCTATTTTCCAGCACTGGAGCCTCACTGGAGGCCCACTACTGGGATCTGGTGCGTAGATGAGCCGCCTGGGCTTGAAAAGCCAGGAATACCAGAGAAAGTAGGCATTTTTATTCCCATTTTACAGAATGCTCAGGGTCATCTGGTTGCAAACGAGCAGGGCCCCTCCAGGGGACAGGCCCCTCCCCCATATCCTCTGCTTTAGCTCCTCTCAGTAGTACCTAGATACAGTGTCTGATGCGCATTCCTGAGTTGTTTGACAGATGCTAAAACCCACTCCAATGGAAGATGTTAACTACTAGATGACCATAAGCCCCACAGCCCCCAGGCCTCTTGGAGCCTAAGGACTGATGATGTTATAACCCCTGCAACATGGCCCTGTTCCCTCACCGTCAGCCAAGCAGAGAACCGTGCACAAGCTGATCACATACTCCGCGATGTTCTCCCCTCACCTGGCCTTTAAAAATGCTTTCCTGACACCCATCAGGAAGTTCGGGTGTTTTGAGCACTGGCCGCCCTGGACTCCTCGCTTGGTGCCCTGCAATAAACACTGCACCTTCCTTCTCCACACGCAGTGCCAGTTGATTGGCCTTACTGCGCACGGGCAAGCGGACCCGAGTTTGGTTCAGCAACAGGCTGCTGAGTGGCAGAGTTAACATCCCACCCAGGTGTGCTCGGATCCAAATTCCATCTTGTCTTCAGGGGGTCACACTGAGCTTAGCTCAACCAAGAGTGGCAACTAAGTATATGAGGAACAAAACTGGGAAGGACAGAGTATCCCAGGCAATATACTGAAGGCTCTCGCTGGTATTATTCTTAGGTAGGTGGGTAATGGGCTGTGAAGGAGCACACAACCAGTTAGCCCAAGAGGCCACTGCGACATGTCAGCCATTTATCCCACCCTTTTTCATCTCAGCACGGAGAAATGGAGGAATCCCCAAGGGAGGCTCCATCTGGATGGCCACCACGGCCAGAACGTTCCACAGAGAGGGGCTGGCACACACGCCAGGCTCGCACTTTGCCCCCTCCACTTAGTCCACAAACACCCAGTCCTTTCCTCAGACCCACTGGAGCCTGAGGGTTTCAAATGAGCCACAGGAAGAAGGCGCATTATTAAGAAAATGGGAAACAGTAGAAGTGGATTCTGACCAAAAGGCAACTCCTCCAAACGTAGAGTGCTCCAAAATGGGAACAACTGGGAAGTCAGAGTAAGGGTGGGCGGACCCAGAGGTCATGGAAAAAGCCTACATTTAAGAGAAGTTCAAGGCTGTCAAGACTGTTCTGTCACCGCTCACGTGTGACTTACTCAGGGGCATGGATGGGGCTGAGAATCTAAGATTATTCTCACTCCTGTCCAAATCTTTGTTTCTGCTAGACTTTACCACGTCCTGGAGACTTGGGAGCGTGAACTAGTCGACATGGAATTACTTACGATAATAGTTTCCAGAGCGATTACATTACTTTTGGATTCTAAACACAGGTTTTGTTTCTAAAAGAAAACTACATCATTTGTTTCTAATACTTGCCTTTTTTTAATGCTCTTCTGGAGCTTTCTCCATGGAAGGAGGCAGTAGCAATATTATTTTTCCTAAATAAAAAGCATCCAAAGGGCCATTTAGCAACTTATTATGCATAAAAGTAGCCATGCTAAAAAAATATATAGGACTTCCCTGGTGGTGCAGTGGTTAAGAGCCCTCCCGCCAACGCAGGGGACACAAGTTCGAGCCCTGGTCCAGGAAGATCCCACATGCTGCAGAGCAACGAAGCCTGTGTGCCACAACTACTGAGCCTGCACTCTAGAGCCCGCGAGCCACAACTACTGAAACCTGCACGCCTAGAGCCCGCGCTCCGCAACAAGAGAAGCCACCGCAATGAGAAGCCCGTGCACCGCAATGAAGAGTAGCCCCCACTCGCCGCAACTAGAGGAAGCCCGTGCGCAGCAATGAAAACCGAACGCAGGCAAAAATAAATCAATTAACTTTTAAAAAATGTATAAATGTAGTCCTATAGTCCCCACATCTGAGCATGAAAGACAGAATATATTAGTTTATATAATAGTGTCTCTTTCTTCAATTATCTTTTACACTGATTACTAGCTACTTTCTTACATTAAAATAATACTTTCTCTATGTGAAACATTTAAAACATATTAAAAATAAAATATAATTATTTAAGTCATATATAAGCATATATACATAACCTATTTATTTTTCCCCTTCCTGTTTCTTTCCCTAGATAGATAGATAATTAATATTAAAGTTGCTATATCTAGATATATTGACATTGATATATCTAGACAGATAAACATACACACATATATACATATATATCTTGTGTACTATTTTTACTTTAAACGTCATAGGTTTTATTACTATTTTCATGACTAAATCCATTGTATAATCTCACATAAATATGCTATTTGAACATACATTGCTGTCTGCATATTTTATGCGTTCTTTATTATAGGCTCTTAGATGGAGATGCTGACTTGTAGTTATAACACTTAAGGAAACCCGTACCTGGTGTCAAAGTGCTCTAATTCACACCCTCAAATGATGTGTGAAATAACCATTCTCACAGCAGCCTTGTCATCATTGAGTGGTGTCTATTCCAAAACTGTTTATTTTCAAAGGAGGTGAATATTTTCATTTGCATTTCTTCACCAGATCTTTTCCCTATATCCATTCACAATTTGCATCTCGGGTAATAACTCATATTTCAAAGAGTCAGAATGGGTTAGATAGGACATTGACTGCATGGCTTTCTCGGGGTATCTACCATTCCTCAGGTCTTATCGTTTATTTGCTGAGTCCTTGCTGAGACTAAGGCTGAGCTCTCATTTATGTTCCCCATAAACCCCAAGAGACAGAAGAATATCACAAGGAAAAGGCATCATTGCACCCGTGTGGGAGAACCAACTTCCTTCTCTTCTGTGGCTTCAAACAGCAATTTTAACGCTCATCCTCTGTGCTGCTGCTGCGGAGCCCCTGGAGGCTGGATGGGAAGATCTGCCCATCACTCCCCCACCCACTGACTTTATTTTCACTCTCAGATGCCATGCTCCTGTGCAGGAGGGACTTGGCGAGTGCTTGTTTAGGGACTGAATGACCATGACTCCGTCCCCTCACTCGATAAATGCACGGCCTAGCAACAGAAATATAAAAATATGTAAACCAGCACTTATATAAATATATAAGAAGTGCTGTAATAGATTGGGCGCATATCCAAGAAGCCTCATTTTGAGGCTTACTTGTAACAGATAATACAATAATCAAGCTAAACCTTAAAGAACGAGAAGGGACTGGCCATGAACATGAGGCGCAAGCAGCTTCCAGGCAGAAGGATCACAGTGTGTTTCAGACGGTCTGCACTGTTTGGCGTAAAGAGACTGAAGCACAGAGTCAATGAGTGAATGAAAATAAGACTGGAAAGAAGCAGGAGGTGGAGGCTCCTCGTGCCAAGAAGCCCACCCAGATGGCTCCCGAAGGCGACCAGAAGCGCGGAAATGATCTGAGCAGCAGAACTGAAACTGACTGTGGCACCAGCCACAGAGTGGATTAGCGACTGGAATGTGGGGGTCCGAGAGGCCTGAGTTACAGGTAAAGGTGGATCTATTAGCAAACAGACAAAGGAAATGATGGGTAAACAAATGAGGCTTGTAGTCAGTGGGCAGATGCGTCCTCATGGCTTAGGACAGAGGCAGAGGGGCAGATAAAGAGTGCAGTTTTAGGCACTGCAGTTACCTGCCAGTTATAGGGAAAGACAGCCTGACCTACAAGTGTCACATGTGCGAGAGCAATCTATGCAAGCCAATATGAAAAGTGACAGCTAATAGTGAGAAATGTTTAAGTTGCCTGCATGTTTACAGCGCTTAGAGCTGGACAAGTGAGATTTCGGTGATTTATTTTCTGGCTTATTTTTATATGTATTTTATTTTATATTATAAGTCATATAAATGTTATTGTATATGTATCTTTATTTATTCTGCAGTGATATATATTACCAAAAATGTCAGTCTTGTGCAACTAAAAATAAAGGGGAAGATAATCATGGCCACCATTTGTAGTATCTACCACTAGCTTTTACACAATAGCTGGGGTTTCACAGGCGTCTCTAATCCTCACCACAGTCCTATGAGGTCCTTACTACCCTCAGAGTAGAAAAGGAGCAAGCCCAAGTGCACAGACTAGTGTGGTAATTACAGAAACAACTCATTTCTCCATCCCTCTCTATACTCACACCCTTTGCCGTGTGACTTTTAAGCCCCTCGCATCAAGGAGTCTGTTTCCCCACCTCCTGCATCTCAGCTGGTCTTGTGACTTTCTTTGGCCATGAGAATGTGGAAGATGTGATGTGGTGGCCGGCTGTTCAGAGCCTGGGCTTGGAGATGCATCAGACACCTCTATTCTCACTTTGCAGTCCACCCTCTGTCACATCAATAAGGACAGGCCAGAGCGCTGGATGAGAGAGAGACAGCATCCCAGCCACGTCCATCACCCCAGCCAACAGCCAGCTGACCCTTAAACATCAGACGTGGAGTGAGGCCATCCTAGACCAGCTAGACGCTGGCTGACTTGTTCTCTGACATAGACTCCAGAGCAAACCCAGCCAAGATCAGGTGAACTGGCCAAAACCAGCAGAACTGCCCCACTGACCCATATTCAGTCGTTGTTATTTTAAGACACTTAGGTTGGAGCAGTTTGTTACACATCAATAGCTAACTGACACAATAGAAGTGGAAGAGCTGTGGCTCCAGCCCAGGTCTAGGCTTCTCCGTGTGTCCTCAAGCCTTCTCTGTCTCCACAAGGCACTTAGTGACCTCACTATAGGCTTTACACTGAATTCTCCTTCCCTGTCCCTCTCTCCAAGTGCTTTTCATAGGAAAGCACTCATTCTGTCTCCACACGAGATCTATTTTGGATCGCTGTTATTTAAATTTAAAGACTCCTCCAGGACTGCCTGGTGTTGTTTTGTTCTGTTTCAAATAATTTATCAATATAATTACGTCGCTGGAATGGAGAGTCTCCACACCTTGGTTCACTAATAAAATTAGAATAAACTTAAGAATATACTTCTTTGTATGCCACCTTCACATATTTTATCTGATTTTGTATTTATATTACTACGAGGTTAAAAAAAGTATCGCTATACTAATTTTACAGGTAAAACAAACAAAACAAACAAAATTCAAGACAAGAGATAGATATAGCAGACCCCTGTCTGGGATCAAACAGTGAATCAGACACCCTGCCTGCAAGCTCAGCCTGACCTCACCACCAGACCATAAAATCTAGCTTCTGACCCAGAATTATTTAATCCAGCTGTGAGACTTAGGGAGCCATTTCACATGCTGGCTTTCTAGTTAAAAATAACAATTCATTTCCCATTGCATTTCAAATACTGCTAGTTTAACCAAGATTCTTCATTGTCTCCAGAAAGCGTAAGGAAACTACCAGCCCCCAAAGGGTGTAATAACCTTCAGGAGGTAGGCCACTGTCTACTTCCTTTGCCACTGGATCCCCAGGCCACAGAAGAGGCATATGACACGGAGTAAGAAGTGCAGGTATTAAGAATCTAGGTACTAATTTCTTTAAAATACTCATTTAATCCTCACACAATCTTATTTCTTGCAAATTTCCTCATTTTACAGATGAAGCATTGAGTCAGGGCTTTATATACTTTTCCTAAAATAACTCAGAGAATGAGTGGTAGAGTCAGATTTCCAAGCCGGGATTGTTGAGGTCAAAATGGATGCATTGTTTTCCTAATCTCCCCAGAGTAACAGATATGCTTACCTGTCAGACAACCACTAGGGTTAGAGTCTAAAAAAGTGGGCTCAGGGTGAGAAGGAGGGATAGTTAGGGAGTTTGGGATTGACACGTACACACTGCTATATTTAAAAGGGATAACCAACAAGGACCTGTTGTATAACACAGGGAACTCTGCTCAGTATTATGTAACCACCTAAATGGGAAAAAAAATTGAAAACGAATAGATACACGTATATGTATAACCAAATCACTTTGCTGAATATCTGAAACTCTCACAACGTTGTTAATCAACTATACTCCAATATAAAATAAGTTAAAAAAAGAAAAAATATTTGCCCTCAAGGGCTATCTCTACCAGTGATTAAAAACTGAGGAAACAGGCTTCAGTTAAAGCAGGATAAGCATAATAAAGGTTATTTTAAAAGCTACTTACAGACTGTTGCATTTTTGAGCCATCAGAGTATATTGCAAATTAAAACGGGATTTTCTGATTGATGGTTTGATTCTGTGGGGAAACAACTCTGCGGGCACCATTGCCTATGGGCTCGCACCAAGGAATCGGTGGTCATTTCACGTGGTGCTGGAGCATGACTGTAAGGCCAGATCACTCCCATTTTGCCTCCTGATTTGCTCTTCAACCAGGCCTTTCCTAACACAGCGTGAACACAAAGGTCAATTTCCTGCAGTCAATTTGAAAAAGGCCAACTCTCAATTAACTTTGCCAAAGGGGTCAGAGGTGATGTGGAGAAATAAAATCAGCAAGTAACACAAAACACCCATTTCAGTTCCGAGCTCTAATGGCCACTGCTTCCCAAACACTGACCAGAGCTGCTAGCCAGTAGTAACTCAGATACATTTCGCAATCTGTTGCTCAAAAATCGCATCATTTCTTCGACCCGCCTCCGGTGGACAGATCGCTAAGGGAAGATGTGGAAGACTAACAACTGGAGACAGAAGGATAAAAGCAGAAAAAAGGGATAGGGGAGTAACAGGCAAAAGCTAAATATTATTCTTACAGTTATTATTATTCAGAATTTATTAGATTCTTTCCTCCAACCTCAAATAAATATGCACACTTCCTACTCATCTTTAATTGCCCTGCCAACCCTGCAGATGAACCAACATTTCACGTGCCAAGCAGGGGACTCTGTGAACTGTTGAAAGGCCACTCTACCCTCCCACACTGCCAAGGAGCTCCCTAAATCCAAACCAGACAGGCCCCTCAGTGGAGAGGTTCGCTGTGGTCTACCAACATTAAACCCCAAATGCTTACTGAGCCCCTAACTGTTGACATGGGGCAAACCCAGGGATTTTCCAGTACGTCACGCTCTCTAAAGAATGGTTTGGTCAACCTTCTTGAGTAAAGGACGTGAAGCAGGGGGATGGGGAGTTGGTAAAAAGCACCATTCCACCTTTGATACAAATCCCTATAATCAAAACCATATTTCAGCCAGCTCGGTCTTACCTCCAAACTCCCTCCGAGACACTATAAACATTGGCAGACAATGCATATCATTAAGGTGGAGTACGCTCTCATAAATGTTTGCTTCCATCTGCTAGTTGTTTTAGCAAGTATGGGGAGATTTCTTGTGGCCAGTTTGGATAACAAGAGGAGGGATTCCCAAATCTCCCCTGAGAAGCAGCTCAGGAGTATGGCATGGCGACAGTGCTGGAGTGCGCAGCCTTGGGAAGCAAAGATGGAGCTCAGGGTGTGTTTTCCAGCCTTAATTGTCCAAGAGCAGGCTGGGTGCAAGGGCAACGTGACCCACTCCCCCTTTTTGCTGTAAAGAAACACTAAAGAAAGACTGAGCATTGCTGTCTTTCAATACCAAGGGGGGAAGTGGGCAAAAGAAAGTCAGAGTGTTCTGGCACCGGAATAATTTCTCCATTACCTCAATTAGTTCCAATGATGTGGAAAAGTTCTGTCTGGAGAAATCAAACTAAACGTAAAATCACCGAAGCTCCGGTCGTGGTGGCGTAGGTGTTGATACAGGCATTAGTCAGCAATACTGATTGCAATGAAGTCACTCAAGGGCCCTGTCGCTAGAACCCAGGCAGAGAAATAAACTCATTAGATCACCCCTTTCAGTGAAACGTGTGGTTTCCACTGTGGCACCAACGCCACCTGGCCTCGACCAAGAGATTTAGCTGTCTGCCCTTGGAAGGCACAATTTACTAAGGTGTCTGGTAAAGAAATCTGGCTACGTACCCTTATTACTTTCTGCAGAAACATAAATAAGTCTTCTTTCTCAAGAGCCACATTTGCCATTAGTTATGAGACGTTGGGTTTTCTTTAAGGAAGTAACTGGTTCTTTGTGGCCATGGAGCACAGAATTGAGACTGAAAGGAAGATGCTGTGAGAGAGATGTGGGCTTAACACAGGGAAGACTCTGTCATGCTTGAAGCTGGGCATAAGCCTCCCATGTAAGATGGATATTAAGCTCCCCATTGGGTGTTCAGTGAAGGCTGGGCCACACCTGCAAGGCGTAGTACAGGGAGGATCCTTGCATTTGATTCTTGCACTGAATGATCTAAAAATCAACTTAAGATCCGGTTAGCAGAAGGAAGTGAGAGAGAAGAAAACATACAGCTTTCTTTTTGCATCATACATATTCTCTGCCCCTCTTCCCTATAGAGCCATAAAGTAAACCTCTAGACTCTCAAAAGATGTTCTCTCATATATAGAGTTATGTTAATATAATATGTATTCCTTAATGTTGGGAAGAATTTATAAAAATTGAGATGCTCTGTGATGGGTTGAACAACTCTCTTGGTGGTACATTGATCTTCCAGTCTAAGCACAACCTTCTTCAAGCACTTATTTTGATAAAAGGTTGATGATGAGCACAACAGGAATATGAATGGATGGATGGATGGATAGATATAGATAGATAGATAGATAGATAGATAGATAGATAGAATGCATTGTCCACTTTCTGTGTGCTCAATGATTTATTATATCCCCCCAAAAAACACACTTTGGTATTATACCCAGGTTATATAACTGAAGAAACTGTCCCAGAGAAGTTGAGTAACTTGCCCAAAATCACATAGCTAGCAAGTGGCAGAGACAGGATTAAGCTCAGGAAGGAAGAGACCCCCAGCTTCAACCATCCTCTCACACTGCCTCTGCAAGCCCACATCAGGCCACAGCTTAACCGACCTTGGAAAACCTGCTTTGAATGACTTGAATGTTGAGACCAACATCAAGGAGGGGTCGAGGCCCCTATTTCTTTATACATCTAGTGTAGAGATGGTAACTAATAAATGGCTGATTGATAGGAGAATTTAAAATGTCTCCTCAAAACGAGTCTCCCTTTTTTTAACGTGAAGTGGTACATACCACAATTGAATATACTGACAAAGCTAGAACTTCACACCCTGACAGGAAGCCTGAGCCTGTTGGCCTCAGCCCAGTCCCTGAAAACTAGAAGAATAGTTAATAGTGTCCTGAGCCTCCAGGGCACATTGTTAAAGAAGCCAAGTTCAGAATTAGTTGAATTATTCCTGAGTATGTTGGAAGCTCCACGCCTAGAAGCAACTTCTTCTCCCTTCAAATCAAAAATTTTATTGGATAGATGAGGGTGATGAAAATGTTACTCCTCCACTTGGGGATTTCAACAACGTGGAGATGTTTTTGAAAATGCCACTTGAATTTTCCAGTTCCTAGAAAGAGACTAGCTTTCATGGCTTGACATAGACTAGGGCCCCGTGCAGGAATCCAAGTTAGAAACAGTCCCTCATCCATGGTTTTCCCTCCGATTCTGAACTTTATGTTAGTATAGGTTTGCTCGTTCAACTAGTCTTCATAATGCTAACCATCTTTCAAATTATAAACAATGAGTCTTTATGAGTGAGAACAATAATTAAGTAATCATTCTATTGTACATTACTGAGTAGAAAATTCCATAGAGTCTATCAAGAAAGAGCTGTTTTAGTTGTGTTTAGACTAAAAACTTGATTAGCTACGTCAGCGTTAGAACGGGGATTGCAAAAGTAAACAAAAGCTGCAGATGAACTGGAAACGTCAAACCAGGCTTTGATTTCCGTATTCCCCCACGCCACTCGTTCCCTACAGTCCTGTTGAGGGCATCGCAATGATTTTCATTATAGATGCTAAAATATCTTATGCTATTTTTACATTGGTCTCATCACCCTCAAAGGTTGTGAACAAGAACCACATCAGCCACTGTGAAGTACAGCATGATGGTGAAGAGCTTAGGTTTACTCCATGAATGAAGAACCTAGATTCAGACACTGATTCTACCCACATCTGCGTGATCTTGGACAAGTCATTTAGCCTCTCTGAGTATCTAAAATAAGCATAATAATAGTGCCTATCTCATCAGGCTAGTGAGAGAAATAAATTGATACTTATTAAAAAGCACCCAGCACAGTGCCTGGCACAGACTGAAGACTTGTGTGAGCTATTTGTATGATTATATCCTCTTTCACAAATAGTTTTGTACTGAGCACTCAGTAGAAGCTCAATATAAAAGTGATAATTTGTAACATGAGGGAGACAATAATCACAAATTAGACTACAGTGCAGAGTAATTCTGGGAGTTTAAAATTATTTTATTTTTTAAAGTATCTCCCTTGTTACCCAACTCTCTCCCTGTCTTTCTTGTTCCCCTATTTTATACTTTGCTCAAGGCATCATTTACTGTTCCAAAATATTAGACTCTTATAGGTACTCAGAAGCCCCAGGAGAAATGGAATACATTTACAGACCCATAAACAACTAAATTAGTGCCAGAAATGGGAAATATAGTCTATAGTTGGAGAGTGCCCAATACATAATACGTTGTGGCATAGAAGAGACTTCCTTTTTGGTGGCTGGAAAATCTATTTGCTCTAAGTATTCGATTTTCCTTTTTTTTTTTGAGGTACGCGGGCCTCTCACTGCTGTGGCCTCTCCCGTTGCGGAGCACAGGCTCTGGACGCACAGGCTCAGCAGCCATGGCTCACAGGCCCAGCCGCTCCACGGCATATGGGATCTTCTCAGACCGGGGCACAAACCCGTGTCCCCTGCATCGGCAGGCGGACTCCTCTCAACCACTGCGCCACCAGGGAAGCCCTAAGTATTCAATTTTGAAATGGATAATAAAAATAAATAATAGGCATGCTTCTGCTTAAATTGCACCTTTCATGGAAGATCTCAAGGAGTTTTTCAACTGTTAATTTATGACCTCTGGGGAAAAGTAGGTGACAATATCTTTCGTCCTCAAATGGAAAAACAGATGTAGAGAGGCGCAAGTGACTTGTCCAAGGACACAAGGCAATCCCCAGCTTCAAGCAAATTAGCTCACAAAAAAAGAAAATGCAGAGACACTTTCTTTAAATGATTAAAGCCCATATTATTTGACTATAAAACCAGAGATGCATTCTAACGTGGGCTGTACAACTGTCATACATCTAGTACTGTTTTCATTAGTATACCACTTGTCTGTACGGAAACCCTGCAGAACAAACTACCTCAGAAGCTTAGCAGTGGGCTTCCCTGGTGGCGCAGTGGTTGGGACTCCGCCTGCCGATGCAGGGGACGCGGGTTCGTGCCCCGGTCTGGGAAGATCCTACATGCCGCGAAGCGGCTGGGCCCGTGGGCCATGGCCACTAAGCCTGCGCGTCCGGAGCCTGTGCTCCGCGGCGGGGGAGGCCACAGCAGTGAGAGGCCCGCGTACCGCAAAAAGAAAAAAAGGAAAAAAAAAAGCTTAGCGGTGTATATTGGCAAATATTTATTCTTGCTCACGTATCTGCTGGTGGGCTGGGAGTCGAGTGTCTAGGCTGAGCTCGAGGCTGAGTTCAGCTGGGCAGCCTGAGAAGCAGGTTAAGTCTGGATCTTCTCCCCATGTCTCTCACTCCACATGGAGTAGGGGTCTAGCCAGGGCAAGATCATCTCACGGCAGTGGCAGAGGAGCAAGAGAACAAACCCCAACCATACGAGTAAACCATGCCGTTTCTACTAATCCTACGCACCAAAGCAAGTCAGTGACTGAGCTTGAATAAAAGCGTGGAGAAGCACACTCTCGCCACCGTGAAGCTGAAAAGCCACATGGCCACGCCCCCAATCAATTTCCTTGGCAGTGCAACATCCCCATGAAAGGGAGAGAAGGGAGTGAACGCTCTTAAACAATACTCTAATTTACCAGCGTCAGCACTTTATCATTAGTAACATTTCAGACACCTTGTGTGTGCTACACTGTGGCTGCTTCACATGCTTCTGTAATTTCTACTGGACCGCTGGCTTGATCCCTGGCTTGGAAGGGTGTATCTCCTTGATACCAAATTAAAAATGCTAATCAGAGATTTAAATCACCTAATAAGGAAATAATGCCCATTAATTTAGATGAAATTGTATATGGTAGATCAGTGTAAAGAATTTCGGCTTCTGAGTCTATTCACAGACACTCTTTAATCCCTGAGATTTCCAAGTAACCAGGAACGCTTGGTATCTATAAAAGGTGCCGTGAAATACCTTCAGCAAATTGATGCTCATTGCAGATGAGCTCCCGCTCACTAATGGTTCTACCTCCATAAAACCTCAGAAAACTCAAAAACTCCAGGATGCCACATGAGGACTCTTTCTGGTTTGCTGCATCCTGGTATAAATCTACATTCCCCTTAAAGTCATTTCCTGCTACCTTTGCAATTCTCCCCCAATACTCAATTTCTCAACCTAGACCCAAATTTCCAGCTATAATATTCACTGAGGATGAGACATTCTCTCCCCTCTCTCCCTCTATCTCTCTCTCTCTCTCTCTCTCTCTCTCTCTCCCCCCTCCTCTCTTTCACTCCCCCCCCCCTTTCATCCTCTCTCTCTCTCCACAAACTACGCAGAGCCAAAGAAACATAAAGAACTAGGGCTCCTGTCTAACCTGGATTTTCTAGACAGCGATGAGATTTAAAGAAGTTGCAGTCACTATCGTTCAGCGATGAGATTTCAGGCAGTGAAAAGAAGAGTTGGCTGTACCGCAAGGCCCCTGCAGGGGCAGCCTGGCTGTATGGGGCAAGAAGGAGAACTGGCCATCCCTCTGACACTATTTTGAAGCCCAGCTTTCTCTCCAAGGTAGCTGAGTTCTCTCTGCATCACTGCTGACCCCTGCCTCCGGGCTCTATCTGAATCACTTTCCTTTCTGGTTACATCTGTAGGTTCCTGCAGGGAGAAGAGTGGCTCCCACTGATTCAGGACCATTTCTCCAAGTGATATGTGTCACAATTTTCCATGCTTTTAACAAGACTCAATTAAAAATTAATCAGCCCAGCATGGTAATTGGAGACGTAATTGTTTCTTTGCCCAACTCCATGGCCATAGGCTAAAAGCACACCCAGAACCTAAATTAATCATCTAATTGGGATTTTTCCATACTCCAGCCCCTCAGCCTTCCAGGGGTCCTAGCAATGAGCTGCCCGACCTCAATAATTAGATTGCCCCTGTACCCACGCGGTGGCTTTCTGGCCTACTTTCCCTTCCAACTCCCTTTAGTAAAATGGAAAATAGCCATGTAGGCTGTTTACCTGGGCCTTCTCCAATGACCAGCAGCCTTTATTTTCAGAAGATAAAACAGCGGTCATGAGGAAATACTGAAAACAATGGGTTAGGTTAATATATTCAACCTAGTTTGTAATAGTAAAAGTTGGTTTCAACCTAACGGCAGTCCTGGATTGGTTAAATAAAGCATGGTCTCTTGATCCAACATGTAGTCTATTCATACAGCATGAACAATAAAAAGATATGAGAAATGTTATGTTTACAGCTACAGAATGTTTTACACATCAAACCATATATATCCTCATTTAACACTCAGAGCAATTCTGAAAATTAAGTATCATTCTCCCTTTCTCTCCCTGTCTCTCATTTTTAACAAATAAATCTATTGAGCAAAAGAAATTAGGTTAATACCAGAAGTATTTGTGTGTTGACACATAGTAGCTAACACACACACTACCTTTATACTTCTGATGTAAGAAATACGTTTTGTTTACTCTTCCCAAAGTCAAGATTAACAGCAATCTTTTGGTTTCTGTAATGAAAGGAGATGAAGGCTTACATTTTATTTTTCATTTTTTAAACCTCGACAGGAGTCTTGTGCTTTCCTAAAGAGACAGTATGAAAGAGCCTATGCATTTTATTTTTTCTTAAGCTGCTACCTGGAAAAAATTAAGCAAATTTTTTTCACTATGTTCTTCACATAGGTTCATCCATCATACACTAGGAATCCAAAAAAAATTTTTTGGAGGATCTGGAATGATATTTAAGTGGAAGAGTATTCTTTATATATGGAATTAATATTCAGAAGACCAACCAATGTTTGAGTCTCTTAAGACAAAGCTTAAGTTCTCTTTCCTCCATGAAATTGACCATTAAAAAAAATGTATCTTTATCATACATTGTTCTCTCTGAGCACATTCATACTATAAATTTATACCTTCTTACAAACTTCTGCCATTCGTGAAAGCTTTGGATCTCCAAAGACATATCTGTCACCTTGTAGGTAACTAAGAAATTAATTTTAATTGCATTGATCTAACCATACCCTTCAATTTCACACCAATAACAAAGTATATTTAAATGATACCAGCAATATATGTGCTTTGTCAACTGTAAAATAATATGCACATATTAGGTATAAATATTAATAATAACTATAGACATAGTCTGTATTTGCAATTAGGTTAATAGTATCAAAAGAGTTATTCTTCTCTAGCCACTAGGATTTAGTCTGCCAAGGCAGCCAATCTATTCACAATAGTAAAAGTAGCTTCAGTGAAACCTATTTCTTAGAGTTGTATGAAGTTAATGAAGGCCACCATTTTAATTTCTCTGGGATTACTTGTAGGTGTATAAAGAACAGTGCCAATTCTCTTTCAAAAGTCTCTGTTCATCAAAGAAGCAAATGAATAAGGTAGTGTACAAGTTTCACGTGTTCTGATACTTGAAACCTTACATTGGAACTATTACTCAAGGGCCTTACTTCCATTACTAAAGGGTCCTAGCTGTAGAAAAATTGCTGATATGCATGCCTCTCCATCCCACTAGACACATTTTTCAAACAGGTAATTCCGCTTTTACTAGCCTCCTCTCAGTCCTTAATAAAACAAGCATTTATACTGACAAACCACAGTGATACTGCACTTAGTCTAATCATGACAAACAACGCTTAGAAGTTTCAACAATATTCACTTTACACACATGTGGAAGGTGAGAACAAATCCAATTTTTAATTTACCTCATTTACTGTGTTCTGTAAAATTCAGTGCTCATACTGTCAGTTCACAAATCTCATCTGAACAAAATAAAATTATTTATGCAGCTGCTAATGGCATATTATAGATGGCATCGCTATGATTCTCCCCACTACCTATTAGTCATAACAGTCCCAGGGCTTTATTAGCTATCTCCAGGCAAAGCATCTCCCTGGAAAGAAAAATCTGCAGCAAGCAGGAAGCTCTAGCCTCTTCATGTTCATCTCAGGAAAACTCAAGAGGACTCCCAAAGACCTCTGACCTTTGCTCCAGGGTCGCAGTTGCCTTAGGGGCTCTTTCCCCTCTCTCCTTCTTCCCTCCCTGTCCAGCCTCACCTGTGATCACCCAGGGTAGGAAGAGATGAACGCCCTCCCGGGCTCTGATAACAGGGTTGCCTGACTGTAATTACAGGCTTTCGCTTCCCAGCTATCCAAATGACAGTCACAATCGAGACTGAAACTCCTCAGTCAGATGGAATCAATTACTGAGCAAAATTGGGAGGTTAATTTTCCTCAGAATGAGGTATGCCTTTTAGCATTGCCATCTCTTTCACGCCAGCTGATGGCTTGTTTGGCTGCATTGTTCTTTGGCCATAGGAACAAAGTTCCATTAGGAAGGATTTCCAAAAGAGTTGATTTGAAAAGGAAACTCCATCAGCCCCCAAACTCAATACACCCTGAATAGAAGGACTGTTAGTAACCAAGCAGCATGGATGGCTAATCACTAGAGTTCACATTTGATGGACATGGGGTTAATCCAATAGGAAGAAAGAGAATTTTCCAGTACAGTACCATTCCCTACTTGAAGTTTCCCTGGCTGTAATGTAGCAAGACTCAGTATTGAAAGGAGCCTTCCTTTTTGGAAACTACCATGAAAGTAAACCAATTCCCTCATTAGAATAATTTTCTAAGTATGATAAAGCATCTCTTCAAAAACAAATAAAACAAAACAACCATTATTCATCTTCTCCAAATGGACTTGCCTCTTCTGAATGGCTTAGCAGAAAGGTCAAAATAGCTTCCATGTAATAGGTGATAACATAACAATCATGATAATAACAGTGACTGAAATTTATTCAACCTATACCATGTTGCAGGAAATGCTAAGTACTTTTTTTTCATTAACTCAGTCCCCTCAAAACTGTCCTTAACTGAGGCACTGAGAAATCGGATAACTTGCTCACATTTACCAAGTAACCAGGCCAGAATATGAACCCAGGTGACCCGACTTCAGAGCCTACCATTTAAAATCTCTCCACTTGGGGCTTCCCTGGTGGTACAGTGGTTAAGGATCCACCTGCCAATGCAGGGGACACGGGTTCGATCCCTGGTCCGGGAAGATCCCACATGACACACAGCGACTAAGTCCGTGTGCCACAACTACTGAGCCTGCGCTCTAGTGCCTGCGAGCCACAACTACTGAAGCCCACGCACCTAGAGCCCGTGCTCCTCAACAAGAGAAGCCACCGCGATGAGAAGCCCGTGCACCGCAATGAAGAGTAGCCCCTACTCACCACAACTAGAGAAAGCCCGTGCACAGCAACGAAGACCCAACACAGCCAAAAATAAATAAATTAAATAAATTTTTTAAAAAAAGACTAAAATCTCTCCACTTGATAAACTATATCACTCCATACGCTCATAAGTCCCCAAAACGGGAGATACTCTCATCACTTTCTAGGTGGGGAGTTTGAAGCACAGAGATATTAATCAACTTATTCAAGTTTAGATATCCTTCATTTAGTAAATGAAGTTTCTAATCCACACCATGTCTGTCAGACTCAAAAGCCTGACCTTATCCATTAAAAACCGTGCAGAGGCTTTGCAAAGAGCCACTTTTGCAAGGTCTTGGGTCATAGCTAAATCTTTGGTAGTGATTGTCAATTCTAATATCATTTGTTCTTCCATTAATCCTCTTTAGGACTACAGCTAGATCAAATTTAGTGGATTTATATGATTCTTAAGATAATATTATATATTTATATTTTATCCCAAATCTGATATAGATGTTTCCCTTACACCATCTCTTTTAAGAAGACACTCCATTAAGTGGGTACACACTTCATCAGGAAACAGACTTCTAAAGTTCGAATAACTGGTAATACTATCTTTAGAATTAAAATTAGGTGTCATTTCTCCTACTGAAACCCCATATCCCTATAGTATCTGATAAATTTAAAGACAGGCACTTTATTATTGCCCCTCAGTCTCTGGGTCACAAAAATGAGCTGGTATCTGCTAAACATATGCCATTTATTAGAAGTAGAGCTTGGTTGGTTCATTCAATCATTCAGCAAACAGATTTCTTGAGTTTCTACTGCATACCAGCATGGTAGCATGACAGCAGACCACAGCTAAAGTCTTAGAAAAGGACAGACAATGTCCCTGCTCTCACGGACCCTATATTCTAATGATAAATGCAGCAAGAGCATTTACAAATAACGTTTACACTTTGCACACACCTGCTATATTATGTAACACTGTGGGAAAGTTAATGGCAAATAAGTTAGTGTTTTCTGGTTACAAGTAAAGTAAGCTAGATATTTTTTTCTTTCCCTAAGCAGCATATCATGCTAAAAAAGGCATTTATGAATATATGAATGTGACCAAGGGGAAAATAATCAAAACTGAAATAGATAAAACAGATAATTTTTCTTTCATTTTGGGGAGTGGGGGATGTTATCTATTTTACAGCAGGACTCTTTACAGTTCACGTTGACATATGTGGATCTTCAACTTCATGAAGAAATATTACTGCAAGGAAACATGAATAATACAGACTGACAACTACTACTCATTTAAAACCCACTTTAGGGACTTCCCTGGTGGCACAGTGGTTAAGAATGCACCTTCCAATGCAGGGGACACGGGTTTGATCCCTGGTTCGGGAGGATCCCACATGCTGCAGAGCAAATAAGCCCGTGCACCACAACTACTGAGCCTGCGCTCTAGAGCCCGTGAGCCACGACTACTGAGCCCACGAGCCACAACTACTGAAGCCCGCGCGCCTAAAGCCCATGCTCCACAGCAAGAGAAGCCACCACAATGAGAAGCCCGCGCACCGCGACAAAGAGCAGCCCCCCGCTCACCACAACTAGAGAAAGCCCACACACGACAACAAAGACCCAAAGCAGCCAAAAATAACTAATAAATAAATTTAGGAAAAAAAGCAACTTTAAAACTTCTGAAGTTAAAGAAATAGAACCATAATTTTTTAATTATATATGTGTATATATATATACTATAATTTATATGTGTATATATAAATTACAGAATTCATTATAAGAATCTGATTCACCAGCATAATGTTCTGGATCCCAGATTTCACAAAGTGAAGCTCATCTCTATTGAAATGATGTCCGAGGTGATACTATATTGAATCAACTAAGAGGACATTCTGTTCTCAGTAAACACTGAGAAATGGTATTTGATTTAATCCAAAAGAAACACACACACACACACACACACACACACACACTTCTTATACCCCATGTTTAGATCAGCATAACATGATATCTGGATTCAGAAGGTATAAGATTCCATATGGCTCTGGATCTCCATATTCCACTTCTTTTCTTTACTCTTAACTCTGGCTTTTCTTCTCATAGGCTCTGTTTTCTTCCTTGCAAAAGGTAGCACCTGATAAGAGCAGGAACGCAGGCGCAGCTGCTGGAGCACCGGCCTTCCCCCAATTACAGCACCTTTAGTGTTTAGGTATAAGAGAAGATCTTGTAAAAGGGGATTTCTCATTATTTTGTGGTCAAAAGGTTTCATACACTATTTTTTTTTTCTGCTGCTAAAGCTTAGAAAGGGTGGAAAGCAAAATATTTTGATAATTATTCAGGCCATCAGGTTACATAAGAGGTTCCATAGCTTTTCTGCATCAAACTTGAACAGTTGAAACCACAAATTCTGTTTTTGCAGCCATAAAACATTTGTGGCAAAAAAAGAGAAAGAGAGAGAGAGAAAAAATAATAAAATCCATTTTCCATTCGCTTGAAACTTATAAAATTTAATGCGGTGAAAAATGAAAGTTTATTCCCTGTAGGAAACTGCTCGGAGCCATGTCTCACAGGCATGGTGTGGAGACTGCAGTACACATTTGCAGTCCTTGAATACTGCAAGAAATTGCATGCTGAAAGAGGGTGTCACAAGGTAAAACATCTAACTGGCAAGGTATATAAGGCCTTGATCTAAAAGGAAAAGATTTGCTTCTTCACTAAAATCAAGCTGCCCCTCTCCAATAAACAGGCTTTGATCCCACAATCAACTTGAGAAAAAGATGCAGGTAGACACACATCTATGTGTAGTAGATATGCCCACAGCAGGACTGAAGACATTTTGCTCTTTTTAGTAGCTGAATGAGGTTATCAGAATGGAAAACATAGAATTATTTTTTTAAAAAGATACGGTGGCAGTAGTTATGACCTCCACAAAATACAGTATTCACATAATATTTGTCTTTTTATTGTCTTTCTAGAAGCAAAATGAAGGCATCCAATGGTAAATAGCAAGAATATAAGCTCCAGCTCTGTAAGTAACTGGAGAAATAGCTGTCGATTTGTCCTTTAACTCAACTGGCCTTAACTCCTTTTCTGTAAAGTTAACAGTTGGACTAAGTGACTTCTAAGCCAAATTTTAACTAAAATTCTATGGGAATTTTAAAAAGAATAATTGTCAAATCAATGGAGCACTGAACTAAGTAACAAGTAGCCAAGGAACTGAAAACAAGAATGACTTTGACTACATCTAAGTGGAAGAGTATTTCATGTGGTTTGTGGAATTTCTGAGTCCCGCTATTGCTGTAGGATCTTTAGTGTTTGACTATGTATATCTGTTATCTATTGCCACAAAGATGCTGTCTAATAAACCACTCCAAAACTCAGTGGCTTAAAACAATAAGCATCTATTACTGCTCAAGGGTCTACAGGTCAGCTGGGCAGTGCTGTTGACCTGGACCAGGTTTGGCTGCCCTCAGCTGGGTTTGCAATTCACTGGTGGACCAGCTGGGAGATGACTGGGTCTGGGATGGCCTCATTTACAGGCTTCATAATAGTCATTGTCTGGTGACTGGAGTGGCAGAGGCCACACAGCCAAATGTCTCTCATCCTCGGGGAGAACAGCACAAGCTTGTTCTCACGGCGCATGGGATGGGTTCCAAGAGAGAGAAGAGACACAAACAAGGCCACTTAAAGCATATGCTCAGAACTGGCACGTTGTCACTTTCACCACATTCTACTGGTGAAGGCAAGTTGCAAGGCAAGTCCAGATTCGAGGGATGGGGAAATAGAGACCGTCTGTTGAGGAAAGCAGGTGTGAAGTCACATTGTAATGTATGTGGATTTGGAAAAGTACGAAGAATTAGGAACATTTTGACAACTGACTATACTTAGACACTAGTATGGCTGAAAGTATGATCTTTATTTTCTAATGGTAAAAAAATATGTCTCTCTACTTATTTGGTAGAGCTATGTAATATCCCATAGGCATTGACTTCCACTGACTTTTTTTCCTACGTTAGCTACTCTACTTACCACCATTCACTACCATATTTGGTCAAACCATAATTTGGGGCTAATTAACCCCAACGTCATTATTGTAACATTCACTGTCTACCTCCTTTTGGATTAATGGTGAGGACACCTTCATCCCAATTAAAAATATGTAAATATTAATCTAAACGTGGTCCTAATATAGTCATTATACAGAAAAAGATAGATCCTTGCATAGCCTGGAATCTAAAATATTATAGTCACAATTGAATTCTAGAGATATGAAAAATTTGAGATTATATACTAGGTACCTGCTATTCTTTGTTGATCATTTAATTTTTCTGAGTCTCAATTAGCCTTTCTTCAGAAATAAAAAAAATCCCCCAAATTTACTTGTCAATTTTAAGTGGACTCAGTTTACCAACATACCTGACTAATGTTGCAACCTCTGTAACTTACTGAAGTCTTAGAATATATTTTTTTAATATTTTGAGTATTCAAAGTATCTAAATAAGTAAAAACACCCAAGTTATACAGTATAGATTGATGTCAGTATGTGGCTTTGAAAAAACTAACCAGAGACAAATCTTTAGTTGCACCAAAAAAAGAATAATTTCATTCCATAGAAACTTTATCAGTACTTTTCTTATAATATGCCTGTGAAAATATTGAGAATGCTTTTTCATACAAATGTTTTCTAATACTGTATTTACTCTCCACTAGTCATGTTTAAATCCTGCCTTACTATCCTGGTAGATTAAATCCTGGTAGATTAATATGACTAAAAAGAGAGAAATACTTGAGCTCAAACATGGTAGAGCAACTTGGTAATTCTTGTCTCATTTCCTGTGTTATCCAAAAAAAGAGCTGGTAAATAAAAAAATTAAATACTTATTATAGTTCATACACATTGTGCCACAGAAAAATGTAATTGACATACAGATGTAGACCATTGATTTACATTTTAGAATGAGTTCTAGTGATGTTTATAGGAAAGAGATTTACTTTCATGCTCAACATTTCCATAAACCTTTCAGAGACTTCAAATCATTTAAAGATACAAGATGAAGAAATACGTTAGAAATTTCCCAATAATCAACCGCAAAAATATAATATTACCAACTTGAAACCAACATTATCCCCTCTCCATTAGAATTTGGCATATTTGAGCATCAGATACAATTTAAAATATTTTTGAAAAATATAACTGAATCTTTTCTATTTGAGAAGAAAAATGTAATACTTGAAATACTAGCTATTGAGCAAATACAAAAACTGAAAAGTAACTAAATATAAGACAGAGACACCTGGAATAAGCAATGTCTTTAGCATTTTAAAAGCTGGTCGATATTAAAGCCACAGTTTTTTTGTGAATGCAGATGTGTCCTAAGAGTATTTCCAGTTGGCAAAGCAGTGACAAGGTACATATGCTTTTTCATACATTTTGTTGTTTATACAAAGCTATTTTGGTTGACTCCACACAAATACAGGGAAACAGAAGCTTGAGGCCACCACTGGAATTATTCAAAAAACACAAAGAAAACCCATGTGTTTCATTCATACAGCAATTGGGGTGAATGTGGTTTCTGGCCAACATTTTCCAGAAAACCACTTAGCCCCACAAGTTTCTTCTGAGTCTAGACGCACAGACAGAATCCCAGCTGACGGGTTTCACTCAGCCTGGAGATACAGACTGGTCCAGGATGTACAGTCAACATTTTTCTGAACTCTTGCAAGATCAGAGGAGGTTTACAGATAATACGGAAATAGGAAGCACTGAATGCCTTTCAAATTCTAGTAGAGCGAGGAATCCAGGCTGACTCCCTCCAACTGCTCAGGACTGTGATAGCACCCTTGACTGTTTCTCATGGTCCTTGTTTATACTAACATCCCTGTAGGAGGCTCCCTGGGCTCACATCCAGACTTCGCTATTCTTGCCAGTGGGATCCTGGGTAAGTCACTCAGTCATGCCTTACCTCAGTTTCTTCACACACAACGTGAGGATAATAGCATATAACTCATGTTCTTATTAGCAGAACATAAGATTATACATACAAATTTGCTTAACAGAGCTCCTGGAACATAGCAAACACTGCTGAGTTCGAAATGTTAGCTATTGAATTGCTCTTCATCATCATCATCATTAGTCATCTGCAACCGAACACATATAAAGAAGTCGGACCATAAATCTGACGTCAACCTTACGTATCACGTAAACTGCTTATTACTAAGAAAGGAATTCTTAGAGAATTCCTCATATGGAGAACTGCCGTTATAACTCTGGGCTCCAATGCTCATCCGTGGCAAATCATTAAAGGGGACTGAGAATTCTATCTTTCAGTCAGGTCCATCCTAACCTCTGAAAGCACCATTCATCCCTGGAAGTCATCAATCAGTATTTATGGAACACCACACCAGACAGTGATGGAAATAAAGAAGGAGGAAAGTCCCCTGCCCCAGACAGACGCATCACCCAGAGAGGAGACAGCCATATTCACAAATAATTACCGTGCATGAACGCACTGCACTTGCCTCAGAAAAGCAGCACGGCAACAAAGAGGACGGTACTTACATGATGCCTAAGGGGGCTGCAGAAGACCTGACACAAGAAGAGACATGGGGTCCAAGTTTTGGAAGATGAGAAGAAGTCAACGAACAGAGAAAAGGAAAAAAAAAAAAAAAAAAAAAAAGGACTCTACATATGGAGTAGCAGATACCAAAGGGTTAGATATATTGCAGGGATCAAACAAGTAAGTTTCGAGTGGGAATTTTGGGAATAGATCTCTTCCCTCCCCTATAATGCAGAAAGTGAAAATGACTTAAAACATAGACCAGAGATGCCCACGCAAACCTCAAGCCTAAAAAAATGACCCCCAAAATAGCAAAAAGAAAAATAATACTTGCTTAGATAACAGTACATTTTACTTGCTCTTGGAAAAAATAAAATCTCTCTGTGAATGCCTTCTCTCCACAAACAGATTCTTTTTCTTTTTAATGGACCAAAGGAAACGAAGTAATATTTATTGTGTCTCTTGCATTTGCTCCTTACGAAAATGGCATTAGCCTCATATGGAAACACTTTGACAGGCCCCTGAAAATAATTCCTTAACCACAAACATGTCTTCTACTTGTCTGATCTCAAATCGTTCCAAGGGAGTATCACAATTTCAGGTCGGGTTTAAGGATATGACAGGCGCTATCAGTCCATTAAATATGAATGATGTACGAGGGAGAGGGCAGAGGTGTTGGCACAGGGGGCTAGACCGCTGCTGGGAGCCCGACTGCAGGTCCCATAGGGTGTCTGCCTCGCTGGGAACGTTCCGGTCCCACCTGAAGACACTTAGCAGCAGCTCCTCAGCACAGATGAAGGGAAGAACAATGGACCTTCTCTCTGTGCTCATCACCCAGATACCATCTCGGAACCTCAGTGGAGCATGATTATTGGGAGCAAAATAGCACAGATAGGGTTTCACATCCAAGCTTCGGATATGGGAGTAACAAGATGCAGGGACACAAACAGCCGCTCTCACCGCGCTCCACCCCTCCTCGCCCCCTGCATCCACCTCCGTGTTGCTCTTTTGCGTCCAACTTCTAATTGGCAGACACTTGATCTGCACAATCGTTTCATTTTCGGAGCACACAGGCCACTGGAGACCAACTGATACGTGTGGGAAAGTGGCGCCATATTACTCGCACCTGCTGCGGGAGCTGCCCATCACCCTCCCTTCCTGCAGCTCCCATTGTGTGCCGCCTTATTCCGTTTCAGTAGGAGCAGAAAAGGAGTCAAAGTAGCTGGCATTCAACATGAACACATACAAAAAGGAGGCCAGAAAGCTTCCTTGTACCTCTTCCCCTCCCAAAGGGTGCCCAGTGGCCTATTTCAACAGTAAGTGTAGCAATCCTATCTCTTTTCAGAGCTACAGCATGTAAGAATCAGCAAAAGGCAACAACATAGGCATTTATTTGGACGGTCCATTGAGCATGGCTGGTGTGAATCCGCTACACACACACACCACACACACACACACACACACACACACATACACACACATATACACTATTCATATTCGGTATCCTAATTCGAAACTGTTCCTATTTGGTATCCTCAAGTTGACCATATCTGTTACTTTAGTGAAAGTAAATAGATTTGAGATCAAAGGCAGCAGGGACTTTTAACTTCCAAGAGAATGGGCTGCAAAACCAATAACCTGTCACAGCAACCTCCTTGGAATGTCGACTGAAACTGAATAACGCTACATACAGATCTTCACGACAACAATGGAGAATACACTCAAATACAAAAGAGACGGGAAAAGAAGCACAGCAGCTACATCTTGAGTAACCGGGCAGCAAGGAAGCAAGACCAAATTGTGAAGATGGATGGCGCAACTGTTTAGTTGGTGTCCGTTACCCTGTGGATACTAAAACGTTAGACTAGAACCACTCGATGGTGGTAATAATACATCATAAGACCTGGAAATGGAAAAGGCCCATTAAATCATCAAGTAATGCCTTTGCCAGCACAGAATGCACTTCGCAGAGAATATTCCTTAAAACGCCCCTCGGAATGTGCTCCAAAGACCAAGTCATTTTATCCATCTCCGAAGAGCTCAATCCATCTCTCTACAGTATCCGATTGCTGTTATGAAATTAAACTTTGGCCTTAAAAGCATTGTTCCATACCCAACTAGTCCTTGGTACCAGGTTTTCATTAAGGACCAGTCATAGCCCCTGGAGGAGGCAGGAAAGGTCATTTTATCCATTCCCCTACCTCCGGGCAGGTCTTGTGTGAAATGACACCAGCCTGGCTCTTATTATAAAATTCCCAGAGCAGGAAGTTCTATAACCCCTGTTGTAATAGTGCTTTCCCATGACACATAACCCTGTAGAAAGTGTTTTCTAGTCTAGACAAAATCCCTCCCACCACAGTTTAAAAACATGTTCCCGCAGTAGTGGAGAACTGTTTGTCACCCCCAATGCATTGTGTGAACCTGCAGAGAAGGACAATTTAATAGTGCTGCCTCTATGTTGCTTCTTGTAGCCTAGTCTCGATGTTAGCCAGGGTTTTCATACCTGAGTTTATCAAAACAAAAGGTGCTATGTGCTTTTGGAAGGCAAGGGTTGCTTTCCTTTTGGCTATTTATGGGCATTATTTTTAATTTTGATGAGTTATGTAAACAACATTTAAAACAGAAGAGCACTCCCCTGACTGAAACAATTCAGATTTTAAGTGCGACACAAATCCATTTGATTCTTTATTTTTTCGTATCTTATTTTATTATACTGAAAGAATCATAAAGAGATTTACTAAACCAATTAAATGTGTAAAATCAGGAGTCTAAAAACCTTCAAATATTTTTTTTTAAATTTTATTGAAGTATAGTTGGTTTACAATGCCGTGTTCATTTCTGCTACACAGCAAAGTGATTCAGTTATACGTATATATATTCTTTTTCATATTCTTCTCCATTATGGCTTATCACAGGATATTGAATATACTTCCCGGTGTAGGGCCTTGTTGTTTATCCATCCTGTATATAATAGCTTGCATCTGCTAACCCCAAACTCCCAATCCATCCTTCCCCCACCCCCCCTCCCCTTTGGCAACCACAAGTCTGTTCTCTATGTCTGTGAGTCTGTAAAAACCTTCAAATATTAAAATGTTCACACAGTATGCTTATTATACATCATTGCTATCTATTCTTCTATTACTTGAAATAGATTAAGAGGACAGAACCTTTATTGGCAATCCCTTATCATCCTACTTTAAGTTATGATAAGTAATTGAAAGTAATGAAATAAAATGTCTCTGCACATAACAATTTGTTTTTATTACCTTTAAATGCTCTTTTCAAAATTTGTTCAGAGTAACGAAGCCTCAGTAGTCTTTCGGTAAGGAACCTGGAAATACATAACCTGAGTTTACGCTTCTGACAACTCTATTATCTGACTTTTAATCAGCTGGTTCAGAATATGCTTACCAAACAAGATGCTCTGAGGAAAGAAATCAGAATTACTTTCATGATATTCTTATATTCCGCATTTTTGAAAAACAAAATAAAGTTTACAAGAATAAGTTTATACTAAAATGTACATGCTCATATTAACATTTACCTTTCTAAAAGGTAATCACATTGATAAAAATGAGACAATATAAAAGAAATTTTATAATTGAGTCATTTTATTTCGTGTTTATTTCAAATTTTTGACAAAATTTGAAAGCATTAAATTCTAGAGGGTAAAAAAGTGAGCTAGTGCCTTTTACAATACAGATGTCACTGTTTCCCTTACTCTGTCTTGTGTTAGAGAGAAAGAGAAAGGGGGCTTTTTCTTGAAGTTAGCAAGGATAGGAGTATTCCAATGAACATTCCAATGTAAATTTTCTAATAAAGTTGTCAAACCAGAATTTCTTCCCATATCATGATAAGAAAGGTTAGCCTTATGAAAATTCTTTAGAGATGCCTTAACTCAAAGTAGGTCTGCAATCTTAACAAATATTTTATGTTCATCCAAGCAGGCAATGCTCCTGTAAGCCTACAGTGCCTGTATGTGAGACAGCAGTATAAGTATCATGCTTGATCCTCACATTAAAATTTTAGGAGAACTTCCTTTTCAAGTCTCCGCTTCCAAAAAAAGACGCACCTTTTGTGGATTTCTAAACTCAGCCAGGGTTGTTGGGAAAACACTCACTTATCCACACCAACACTACCAGTTAACACTTTATTGAGCGCTTACCATGTGCTAAACACACCACATGTATCATATGATTTGATTTTCAGAATCACCCTGTGAAGTAGGCACTATCGTGATTTCCATTTGCCCAAGGTCACACAGCTGGTAAGTAGCATGGCCAGGATTTAAACCTAACAGTTTGTCTGCAAAGCTGTCTGCAAAGCTCCAGGTTGTGTTCTGTACCAGGCTTTGCATATGAATCTCTTCAGTATTACTTTTACTATCACTCCACTTCCTTGTATCCAACCGATTCGACAGCTCGGAATTATTAGAAAAATGAAGCACCCAGAAAAGCAAATCAGATAGATCTGAAATTAAAAAGATATTTTAAAATACCTCTTTCACTCTCATGATCAATAAGTAGGAGAGTGAAATTAACTCCCCCAGTTAGATTTGTTTTTCTTTGTTTAAAATCTGGAAGGCACCCAAACTGCCTCACTAATTCTGATCTAATCATCCTCCTCTGAGCCTTTGGGTCACACGGAAGAAAGAATGAGAAGGAGACCAGCTTCGCATCCTTCTGCTAGGAATACTAACAGCAGCAGCAGCATTTAAATATACCAAAGCCACTTCTGGGAAAATTTCTAAACCATCCCCACCCCCAAAAGAGTTCATTAAAGGACAGACAGAAAGAAAATAAGACAATCAGAGAGTAATTACAGGCGTGCCATTTTCAGCAAAAACAGTTTCTTATTTTAACTGAAGATTTTGCCTTTTTTGTTCAGTCATCAATCATTTCATCTAAACTGTAAACAGAAAGAATTCCATAATAATGAATTATTTGGGGGGGCAGTGTTCAGCTGAATATTGAAAAATAGAGCTTCTGCGTTTACTTTAGATTAAAAAAAGCACATAACTGTTATTAGATATGATTAGGTATTTTGTGACATCGGAAGTAATTATTTGACGTAACTGGCAGTTTTAGCTGCTTTTAGAAAGTTTGTCTCTCTCTGTGGTCAGGGGCTCATTGCTAAGGGCAAACGGAGAAGCTTCAAAGCATTGGTTTGGACCACTGGAAACAGATAATCAACAGATGATGGAGAGAAATGTGCCCACCCCCCTTCCTCATTTTGTTTTTTTCCTTCTAGATCTCCTTGTCAAAGGATGATTGATATGTGTGCAGCAGCCCTTCAAACCCAGCCACTGCCTGAGGCACTTCCTATAATCAAAGCACACGCCCACCCAGAGCTAATTAGACATTAGATTAGTGTCAACTGATTGATTTAAAGCAGCCCTCTGTCCTCCCATCTCCCAGCACCATGAGGATGGGGTTGGTCTCCAAAATGGCTCTCTCAACAGACAGGCGAATTATTCATGGGAGCTCCAGGAAGCAAACCTAGAGATAATGAAATGCAGCTAAAACAGAACCAGAGGAACATTTCTAGAAAGAACGCAACAGGGACGAGAGAGAGAGAGAAAGAGGAACAGACGGAGAGAAAACGAGAATGAATCATGTTTCCGAGAGCAATGAAACCCCTCAGTCCAATTTGTTGAGTTCAGTTAGAGAGAGTGTGTGTGATGTTCGAAAGAAAATTATTTGCAGTTTAACCTAGGAGAGTCCTGAGTACATTTGGCTACAATTTAGATACCATTATTCAAAGTCTTTTCCCTTCACTTTTTTTCCCCCTTTATAAATACATGAGCCGGGAACATTCAAAGTTGTCTTAATGGATTAAGCAGAGAGAAGGCGGCAAGGAGCAAATTAAACATGAAATAGTTACAGCTGTGGGGACTGGCACTGAGCAGAGAGAGGTAAAGTTTTCTCTTCTCGCAGGATAAAGGCCATTTCACAAAACACCAAGCCTTTGCAGAGTTCAGATGCACGTGCTCACAAAACAGTCACCAGCGACCCCCTGACTTCTCAGCAACTACACAGCTGAACTGCTGCTTTACTCTGCAGAGAAGCCCAAAGAGTTGTATTTCAACTAAAAAGCGAGCCCATTCCCAGAAGAGACCACCAGACTAAGGGGCCACCAGGGTCCAGTTTTAGACTTTTCGTTTGTAGATTAATGGCCTTTTCCACTTGTTACATCCGTCCTGCTACCACTGCACTCTGAGGTCACGGCTGATCCAACACAATGGCATTATTTCTGACTGTGGGACCCCGAGAGCGCTGTAATGGCAGCAGGAACATATAAGAAAGAGAGCATCATCGTCCCTCAGTATGGACAGAGATTGGTCCCAGAACCCATCCCTGCCACCTCTCAGCATAGATACCGAAGTCCAGGGACGCTCAAGTTCATTACATAAAAGGGGTTAGTACTGTTGGCCCCCCATCACGGGTCCCAAACCTGCAGATGCAAGACCTGACGGTACCAGCTGATGGAACTCCAACTGCCTTCATATAAGAACACTTTCTTGTCTCCTGGATTGGAGAGGGCTGGAGAAAAGGAGGATGGGACAGCTAACGATTTGTGGGGAGGCACACAGAAATTGAGAAGAGCTGTAACAGCCAATCAATTGAACTGATGTTCCAGTTACTCATTATGCCTGGTATTTTTTAAGTCTTTACAGCTTTCAAGGCTATATATATTACCTCACTCATTTTCCACAAAGTCCCTGGAAGATATATAAAGTATGTGTCATTCATAAACAGACTGGATATTTCAATCGTTACAGACGGAATGATTAAGTCACACATTTCCCTCCCCACCCCATCCCCAAGATGGCAGGAAAATTCAATGGACCACTACCAGATCTGAAGACTTCTGGTTTCTACTTACTAGTCTTACCAATATGCCACACTACCTCTCAGCCCTTTGTCTTAATGGCATTTCACATACGCATTTATTTTCATTATTATTATTTTTAATTTAGAGAGTCTATCTGCAAGCATTCTAAGATTTGAAGAGCTATCCCTCTTAGTTCAATAACTGAATCAGACCATAAGCTGGAAATTTAGGAAGTCGCTAGAGATGATCTAGTGAATCCAGATGAGGAGACGCTGAACACTGGCTTAAATACAGGAGTTATGGATAATTCAGATTTTTATTCTATGGAAGAAGACATAATCCACCTTCCAACTGATTTCCAGCAAAGCATCAAGGATGCAGGGAAGTAGGCGTTGAAAACCTAACACTGCGCTCAAAAACATGTTGTGAAAACTCACAGAATTTTCTGGAGTCCAAAATGCAATCGGGCACCAGAAGAGAATGACTTACTGTTTTTTTCTCGTGTGTATGTCTCAGCATCATAATGACAGCTTTCAAGGGCAACTTAGGTTGAAATATGAAGCCACAAAGGCCAAGAGTAGGTAAAGTCTGGACAATTCCATCCATGTCACTCTTTTCCCCTGGCTTCCTCGCCTCCCTGTGGAGACAGGAATTCGGGGAACAGAACTGGAGAGCCCAAGAGGGGTGAGGCATACAGGAGAGAGTCCTCCAAATGCCGATTCGGCCAATTTTAACTTTTTCAACTATAAACCTTTCAATACTTCAGAATAAATCCTTCAATTTTATATGAGATTTCGGTTTCTGCAGCTGTAGATTTCTGCAGTGTGCTAGGGCCAGGCCAAGAGAAGTGCACATAAACGATGGGACAGACAGCATTAAGGATGCTATTCAGCTTCACGCTGCGGAGGTGCTCACTCAGGAACTCTGCACATGTCATGCACGGCCCCCTCTCATTAATTAGCTGCTAAAGCAGCTGATCTTTGGCCGTGGATGCGTGTCTCCAACTGCTGGCCCTCGGCTGGAGAGACGCAGGAAGCTGTACACTTCCTCACCCCTGGCCTGGGTCTGAGACTCACTGTAGGCCTGCCCTCCTGTGTGCCAAGTTATGTGCCTTGGTTGCTGGTAGGAGACAGAGCACTGAAACAGAATATGCTTCAGGAGCCAGCTCTAGTGACTGAGAAATTACTTAAGGCATGTCAGCAAAAACAGCCAGTAGGTTTTGACTACAAGACCAGGAAAGAGAAAATAATAGGCCCACCACTAGACTGCCTTTATTGATGGGCTTAAGAATAAATTAACTAGTATTTTCTGAGAGTAATTGTGAATCAGGTTCTGTGCTAGTTTTCTTATGTCTTAGTTAATCCTCACAATGACAGAACAAATACACAGTATCAACTTGAGTGCACAGAAGAAGAAACTAGGGATCAGAGAGGTGAAATGCCTTGCCTAAAAAGCATCCCAGGTACGGTACTCACTTGAGGAATACACCTGTCTCCTGTATCCTCAACATTGTATGATCAACTCAAAGTAGAATGACAATTCCCTCAAAAATAGCAACCTGTAAACAGGAAAGAGGAGACTGTCCTCTAACTAAAATCATTGGGAGAGACTCGAGTTGTTTCTCTCGAAAACCATGAAGGCTTTGTCATCATAGCTTCAGCTACACGAGAAGAGTAGATTTGTTAACCACGGCTGAGGCCATGACTTTTTATTGCAATTTTAATTTTATCACAGTTGTACATGCGTGAGTTCTAACTCTAGCCAAGATGGGAGTAAAAGGGACCATATTTACCCTCTCACCTGAAAGAAATTTTAAAAATTGGGAAGAAAATACATGAGACGGTGGTCTTGAAGACATTGGACGTCAGCCAATGAAGGACAGTGAACCCTGAGAGAAAAGAATCAACAAGGTGAGCCCTACCACTTAGCTAGCTCACTGCCAGGAGAGAATTCAGGGAACCCATGTGGAGCTCAGCAATCTCCCTGACTTGAGGAGAGAGAAATGGGTTGTCTGGGAAGGTCAAGGCAGCTAGAGTTTGCAGGACAGAGTCTTCAAGAGGACAGAGATGTACAGAGCAGAGAGCTTCAGAGATGGAAGGTGTGCAGTGCATACATGTGAGAAAACTACCTGAGGCTGAGGAAAGAAACACTTAAGGGACACAGAAAGGGAACAATCCCTAGAGCTCGCCTAGGGCCAGGAATAGTTCCTGTTCCCACCAGCCAGAAGGAAATCCTCAGCGTTCACAAGTCACCAGGTTGAGTAAAAAGGGTGAAGTCGGCCCTGAACTAAATGCTGCTCTGGTCTTGCCTAATAAAGCTTAAAAGCATGACCCCAATGGATCAGACTATTTCCAAAAACTGTGTCTCAGAACATTTTTCTTGTATCATCTCTTGGATAATTTCTTTTTTTTTTTTTTTCTGGTTGATTTACAGTGTTGTGTTAGTTTCTGCTCTATAGCAAAGTGATTCAGTTATACGTATGTATATCCTTTTTCATATTCTTTTCTGTTATGGTTTATCACAGGATAATGAATATAGTTCCCTGTGCTCTACAGTAGGACCTTGTTGTTTATCCATCCTCTATATAATAGCTTGCATCTGCTAATCCCAAACTCCCGATCCATCCCTCCCCACCCCTCCCACCTTGGCAACCACAAGTCTGTCCTCTGTGTGTCTCTGAGCCTCTTTCTGTTTTGTAGATAGGTTCATTTGCGTCATATTTTAGATTCCACATATAAGTGATATCATATGGTGTTGGATAATTTCTTTTCCTCAGAATATCTTTGGATCATCAACAGTTTTCTGAGACTAAATCCGCTGCCCGGATGTACCTGCTGAGAACTAGTCACCACAACAGAGTTCCCCAAATGTCCTTAGTCCTGTGTTTTCCATACACAGCATAACATTACCCTTGGCTCCTGGTTCTGCTTGGTCTTCTCCAGAAAGTAACCCCTTGCCTCCTGTTGGGGGAGGGGTAGGAATACGGTGATAGAAGGTGGGGGGCCATATTTTTGTTTCTTACACCTCATCCTTCACTCCAGCACTCCTGACGCCTTCCTTGGTGCTGCGTACCTGAAATTTACTATGCCTCATTAGCATAAATCAGCTTATTTTTAATTAATATCTTCACCCACAGGCACATGGTTTTCAATGCCCTACCATCTCTTGAGTCATTTACCAAACTAGTCATTCAAGTCTCATCACCTAACTGCTGAAGAAATTTCTAGTCCACAGTGTTTTCTTTTCCTACCTTTTTAACCTCATACTTTCTTTGAAATTATTTTACTGCCATCTGAGTAGGGTTTTAAAAGAAACACAGCTGTGTTGTATTGCACTTATTCACACCACGTTCAAACAATGTTTAGCCAGAAGTTCAAGAGAATTCTTCTAAAACCGCCCGCAAGCAAACTGCATTCTGAAATTTGATGGCCTAGGCGCTCACCCTTGCTTACCTGTTTGTTATCTCATTCTACTGATGGGGAAGCTAAGACTTAAAATGATTAAATAAGTTGTTCAGGTCACAAAATTATACTTATATCTCAGGGGTTTTATGAGTATTAAATAAGGTAAATCACTTCGCATAGTTATTGTCTTATAATCAAGTGAAAAAGAAAAAGTTGTTTCTCATGATGAAACATCTGGTCCTTATTGATTCTGCAACTTCTGAATTCAGCATACGTAGGTCTGCAGGGAAAGTGGAAAAGATAGAAAGATACTTGAGGGAAAAGGATGCACCACGCTCAACCAGGGAATAATGGCATTCCAGTGGGAGCAACAGTGACTAGATCAATTTGGTTATGGGGCTTACATTTGTTTGATTTTTGGATTTTTTTTTTTAATATTTGTAAGTAGCCATGAAACCAAAATACGTTGTTCAATGATGAACTAGTAACTCTTTCAGTAGAGTAGGAATAATTCCTTCTAATGTGAGAAAAATAAAGTATAAAACTTTCAGTCATTCTTTGGCCAAATATCTTTAGAGTATACTAGTGCTGCATTTAATTATACTTTCAGAAATCCCTTAATCTGTTACTTTTCTATTTTGTTACTGTTGTTCTTGTTCTTGTTTGTTTCCAAGTAATTGCTAAAAGTTTCTGCCTGAGGTCATAAAGGAAGGATTAACTAGTGCCAGACTAGCCCTCCTACAGTAAACAATTAGAAAACTGGACAAAATATGTGAAACAGCAGTCTTCAGACACTGGGCAACAGATGGTACAGGACTGTGATCCCTACAAGAAGAGAAGCAAAGAAGGTGAGACTTGTCATGGCTTTCTGCCTGGAGGCAGTTGCTGAGTCATGGTTCAGGGAGCAGGGGAAACACAGGAACACAGGGGCCTCCTTGATCTGAAGAGACTGGAGATCAGGCTTTCGAGAGGCTGAGGTGGCTGGAATCTGTGTAGCTGAGTACAGCAGGGAGGAGGGATCTACACAGAAAGAGTCCCAGAAATCTGCACGCGCTCCACTTGGGTCTTCGGCTACTTGTGGTTGAAGGGAGATCCACAGGGCTAAACCAGGAACCATGAACAGAGATATGACAACTTATGGCAAGCTCTCTGGGAGAAAATAATTTCATTACATATATCTGACCCAAAAGTTGTATCCAAAATATATAAAGGACACTTACAACTCAATAATAAGACACGGGAATTCCCTGGCAGTCCAGTGGTTAGGACTTGGTGCTTTCATTGCCAAGGGTGAGGGTTTGATCCCTGGTTAGGGAACTAAGATCCCACAAGCCATGAGGTGCATCCAAACAAAAAGGACACGAGCCAATTGAAAATTGGCAAATTATCTGAGCAGCCACTTCACAAAAGAAGATGTACGCATGACTGATACACACATATCTATTAGAGTAAACATGTGCGCATCAGACACCACGGAGCTGCAAATTCAAACCATAAAGGAGCACTTCATTGTTGACACCACATACCCCTAGAATGGCTAAAATTAAGAAGAATGGTAATAGCAAGGGTTGTAAAGATTTGGAGCAACTAAAACTGTCACACATTGTGGTGGGAGTGCGCAGCCACTTTATAAAACAGACCAAGAGTTTCCTGCAAATTTAAATGTACATCTACTCTGTGATCCAAGAATTCCACTCCTAGACATTTACCCAAGAGAAGTGAAAACAAAAGGATAATCCACAAAAGGATTTACGTGTGAATGTTCATAGCAGCTCTCTTCATAATAGCCCCAAACTGGAAACAATTTAAATGTCCTTCCGTGGGTAAATAAATAAATTTTTATATATTCATACAATGAAATAAACTCAGCAATACAAAATGAGCAAAGTACTGTCACAAAGAACAGCAAGGATGTATCTCAAAATCTTTATGCTAAGTGAAAGAAATAAGATACAAAAGAGTAGATACTATGTGAGTCTGTTTACAGGAAATTCTAGATTTAAACTAATTTATAATACAGAGATCAAATCAATATTGGCTTGGAGCATGATTGGCTGCAAAAGGTCAAAGGAATCTTTCTGAGGCAGATGAAAATGTTCTCTATATATATTGATTTGGATGATGTTTACATGAATATAGAAATGTATCAAAACATCAAACTGTATATCAAACATTAGTGGTACCTTTAGGTAACACCGATCTGCTCTGCTAAGGTCAAATTACTTTTTAAATATTTAAATGCAAATATTCCCACCACGTGATCCACTGAAAAACAAACTTTTTTTTTTTAAAAAGAGAAAGATTAAAAAAGCTTTAGTGGAAAAAAACAGCTGTATAACTCAACAATGGCTATCTACAGTAATACTCTTCTCCAATCAAGAGTGATTTGAATTCTAAGAGAGAACAGAAAAGCTTTGGTGCACAGAGAACACTGGCCTATCAGAGCAACATCAGGTGCTCTGCTGAGCTGCCGTGGTGGAAATTAGCAAAATCAGGTAGGGCGCCTTCCCAAGTTGACTTCTAAACCTAAGAGAGAGGAGTAAGAATCAGGAAACAAGTTTATGATCTGAAATGAAGCATATGCATAAAAAAGGAATTAAGGTGAGAAACGCAGTAGTTCTGTGTCTGAGGAAGGGCTAAGACTAAGGTACTACTGGTGCTTCTTAGTAGAAGGAGAGGCAGCATCATGATCTGTTAGCCTCATAAGCACAAACACAGTAACACTGAAGAACTTAACCACCAGCACAGAATGCCAAAGGACTCTGACTGCTGTATTAATCACTGGCATCTTCTTTTCTAACATTTCTTGGTTTTGAAGTGCCACGTCATTTTTGCCACTCTGAGGCTCTTCTACAATAAATCATACATTGCTTTTTAAATATTTCATTTATCTTTTTTTTTAATTTATTTTTATATTTGGCCATGCCACGCAGTATGCAGGATCTTACAAGGATCGAACCCATGCCCCCTGCAGTGGAAGCGTGAAGTCTTAGCCACTGGACCGCCAGGGAGGTCCCCATCATAACTGTTCATCATAGACTCCTAGATGAAACCAGGGAGGCCTGTCAGGCCCAACCCAGACTTTCAGCATGGGAACACTTTCTCTGACAACTGGGCTGGTGGCCGTCCAGTATCTGCCTGACACCCATGGGCTAAAGCTCTGCGCTCTCCCGTTCTCAGGGGAACTATGACTAAACTAGTGGGCCTAATGGTACTTAACGCTAGGGGGTAAACTAAGTAGAAAGAAATTGCTCAGGAAATATGTCTTGATCAGGAATTTGAATAAGGGAGACAAGTTATCTAGACAATTTGTCTGATATTAGAAAGTATTTATAGCGTAGAAATATACAGTTTCAAGTACTGTGAGTCTACTTTGAATTTCCAGTTGAATCATCAGCCTTATTTCTTTTCAAGGCACAAAATTCTGAGATTGGCCAACTGACCCAACTGCTCTTGAAATGACTCAGTGCATTTCTCAAAGTTGCTGTTGTTGGTAGCGACCCCTCAAGATATAAAAACACATCTCACTGTCACACCTAGTTTCCAGCATGCAGAAACTGGGAGAGGTGACTTTTCCCTGAAGAGAAAACCTCTTCCCAGTTAAAGCAAATACTTCCCACAGAAATTTAACAGTCCAGTAACTTAGATTAGACATTATGAGTGAAAATATCTAGCACAGAAACTGGAATATAATTAGTTCTCAATCAGTATTCATTGGATCTGAAATCACTTTTTAAGAAGAATCTTAAAAATTATCATGGAGGGGCTTCCCTGGTGGCGCAGTGGTTAAGAGTCCGCCTGCCGATGCAGGGGACACAGGTTCGTGCCCCGGTCCAGGAAGATCCCACGTGCCGCGGAGCGGCTGGGCCCGTGAGCCATGGCCGCTGAGCCTGCGTGCCCGGAGCCTGTGCTCCGCAACGGGAGAGGCCACAGCAGTGAGAGGCCCGCGTACCGCAAACAAACAAACAAAAATGACTCACATCAAAAAAAGAAATAACAGATTTTAAGAAAATAGAATTTTAAATAAATATACAGAATTAATAGCTGCTCTATATACACTGACAATAACAACTGGGGGAGAAGAGTATCATTGGTAATCTGTATTTTATTCACCTAGTTTTCTCTCTTCTGAATCAATATATCAATATACCAAAGAAACAGCCTGTTGATTTTAGAAGCCATTCATTCACTTAATGTCATTATTAATTTATATGACAAATATTGCTGAGCTGCTGTGGTCAGCACTGGGGAACCCATGGCAAGTCCCTGTCATCATGTCTTTTCTCCAGTTTCCAACAGCAAGTTCCTCATTTCAATTTCAGACCTCACCAGAAAGCCCTTTAATATCCATATCTCTGCCATCGTTCGGTTCGTGATGACATATGTACTCTCTAAGACAATAAAGGCTGCCTCTATAGCTCTCTTCCTTTCTCCTTGAGCTCTCACGAGAACTGCCTTTAACAGGCTTAGCAAACTCATGCTGCCAGCAAATGAAATGCCCCATAAAAGACATTATTTCAAGATCGGGAGCAACTTAAGTTATAAACAAGTTAACAAAGTAACCTAGGACTTCTAGGTTACTGAAGATGACTAACCTAGTAAGATGACTTACTTGCATCTCACTGGCTCAGACAATACTCTTCGCAGAATATTGGTTTAGGCAGAACTGCTCTCTTACCAAATGTAATACCTCGCACTTCTCTACTTTTGGTCAAATTCACTCTGGATTCAATTTTAGGACATCTAGTGTAAAGGGATCACGGTCGTGTGGACTGCTGACCTTCCTCTATCTGCAAGAGCAGGGATGACTACACTGATAGAAGCATTATCATTTAAAAAGAAAAAAAAGTGTGGATAAACTAAGTTTTGAGTTGCCTTAGCTGAAGAAAATGGAATCTTCTGAAGCACAGAATACATTAAAGACAAGACCCGTGGACCAGCCATGGGGAGAGGCTAAGTGTCACAGCAGTGAGGGGAGAACCGAGCTAAGGGTCCCTGAGAATAATTCAGAGAACGTATGTAATGAACAGGACACCTGGAATCACCCCTGCTCCCTCCCCGCAACAGTTAACTGCGTGGCTTAAGCAAGTCCCTTAACCTTCCAAGTTTCGATTCCCTCTTCTATTAAAACAAAAAACAAAAAAACACACAAAAAAACAAGGATTAGATTAGATGGCTTTTAGAGATTATTTTTCCTAGTTCTAAAATTCTACAGTCCTTGATACATTCAGCCTTTCTTTCACATGCTCTGACTCTTAGAAACTCCACCTTCTTTTAATAAATTCTATTTACTTGCAGGTGGTTGGACCATTAAGAAAAGCAAATTGTTTAAATAATGTCTGACTTTTTGACGGCTTGACTCTGCTAACGGGCCATATATATAATTTTTTTTTCCAGGTAGTGATTTTTTAGGTACATCAATCAAGTAGCCAGTATTTATTGCATGGAGCTAATTAACTTTCAAGATGACATTTTCATTTGCAACGTGGGTTGAGATTTGAACTCAGCTCTCATCAATGGAAAGCAGCTGCATAATAACCCAAGCCCCCTAATTCTGCCAGCTTACCCTCACCAAGAGTGTGTGATTAATCACAGGTTTAAGGGAGTTCTCAGTTACTGTGAAAACAAATCATTACCAGAAACTGGCATTCACAATTTATTTTATTTTTATTTTTATGACTTATACCCTGTTCTCCATATTTTCCATATGTTTGGGGTCCTTTTCATCCATTCAGGACCCTGTAGAGAGCTCAGTTCACCCCATCTCTTATCGGGTCATGATAAACAAGAAAATTTTGTTGTTTTCTCTTCACTTTTCCATTTCAAAGGGTAGTAGAAATATGAGTACTTTCTAGGAAGAGGTGAGCGAACAGTGTGGGACACAGTGAAGACAAAGATAAATGGGTTACTCGTCACGTCAGGTCAATACAGCAAACACAAAACTTCACCCTCCTGTGAGATCCAGGGCTGTGGCAAGTGAGGAACTTGAAAGTAGACAGAGGGATCTGAGAGTGGCTTATCTTTACCAAACTCTCATTCACCTTTTTCCCTATTATTGGAGAAAGTTATATAAGGAAATCGAAATAAACAATTTAACCTCTGGGCTCTTGTTTGGCAAGCTCCCAAAATGGTGAGAGTAATTTGACAAAGCTTGGAGAGCATTTGAGGGATATTCTTATTAAATTTACTTTGGGGGCACCGAGGCACACATCAAGACTGGGACTCCAAAGCAGCGAGAACTGCCATGGGAACTGAACTGAAAGAAACATACCATCATCGGGCTTCCCTGGTGGTGCAGTGGTTAAGAATCCGCCTGCCAGTGCAGGGAACATGGGTTCGAGCCCTGGTCCGGGAAGATACCACACGCCGCGGAGCAACTAAGCCCACGCTCCACAACTACTGAGCCTGTGCTCTAGAGACTGCGAGCCACAACTACTGAGCCTGCATGCCACAACTACTAAAGCCTGCGTGCCTAGAGCCCATGCTCCGCAACAAGAGAAGCCACCGCAATGAGAAGCCTGGGCACCCGCAACAAAGAGTAGCTCCCACTCACCACAACTAGAGAAAAAGCCCGTGCGCAGCGATGAAGACCCAATGCAGCCAAAAATAAAATAAATTTAAAAAATAATAATAAGTAATGAAACATACCATCCTAAGATGCCAGGGACAGGGGAGGCATTCAGTGTAGTTAAATACAAGCCTGCATCTGAAGTCATAGGGTACAGCCTCTGTTAGTGGCCTTTCATGTTCTACTGAGCTGCCTCTCAAGTCTGCAACTCAGTGTAGACCAGCATTTCTGGTTGTACCAGCAGGAATTACTTTATTTGACAACAGTTAACAAGTCTCTCCAGCAGTATCAGGTAGGCTGGTGAGTGAGTGAGTGAGTGTGTGTGTATGTGTGTGTGTAACTTACGCCTTACACTCCAAGATCTGCCCTGTCCTTCAACTTTGTGAGGACACCTTTCAGCAAATATCGACATCAATTACCTCCACCCCCATCTATGAGACAGACAAGGGCCTCTCTCCTAAGATCAGTGGGCCTTCTAAAGGCACGCCTGCTTTCTCCAAGTTCCTGCTGTTGCTGAACTGTCCTTTGTTTCATTTCTGTCTCACAAGAGGGTTCTCTTTTCTCTGCCCAGTGTCAGCCCTGAAAACACATCCCCCATGCCTTGCCTTTCCCCAAATATCATCATCCTAAAGCCAGTTCTGTGTGATCAACACATAAGGAAGTTGGAAGTTAAACAGGTTGGAAGTTAAACAATGAAACGAGATCGTTTCACTGCAAGATATCACAGTGACCAACCAAGCCTGTCCCTGCGTGAAAATTCCATTGGCTGATGCCACATCAGGAAGTTTCTCACCGGCTATCTCTTTGTCCCGAGCTGCAGCCGCTGCCCTGCTTTGCCCTTCCTTCTTTCTTTCATGGCTAGCCTCAGTTTCCTACTGTTCCTGTTGATTTGTTTCTCATGCAAAATAGCGCAGCCCCCCGCCCCCTCCTTCAGAGGCTCTGGCCCACCGTAGCCCATCCCCAAACTCATCGAGGGTGTTCTCGGAAACAAAATGGGTTTCACACTTTCTCCATAATCGAATTCTTAGGCACATGAAGCTTCCCCACCAGTCTCTGCAAGTAGAGAAGAAGAACAGGAAATGCCATCTCCGCATATGGATTAGACGAGTGCCCTCAGGAGGCAGAACTGTCCACAGTCAGGTCCACTGGTATTTTGTTTTCTTTCTTTTTTTAATTATTTAATTTTACTTATAATTGCATTTAAACTTAATACCCTTGTGTCAGTACATTCATTTATAATGTCAAATGGAGTATTCCAAGCTGGTGAACAAAGCATGCTTTTAGGTCTTTCAGGACTATTAAATCTGTCTACATTTATTCTTTTTTTTTTTTAAGTTTTTATTTTATATTGGGGTGTAGTTGATTTACAATGTTGCATTAGTTTCAGGTGTACAGCAAAGTGATTCAGTTATACATATACATATATCCATTCTTTTTCAGATTCTTCTCCCACACAGGTTATTACAGAATATTGAGTAGAGTTCCCTGTACTATATGCTTTATTTCTAATAGTATATTTTTTTGGCCACCTAACATCACTCTCACAAGTGCTCACACTTTTATGTTCTCTCCCTCCATCTGTCTCTCTGTCTCTCTCTCACACACACACATACACACACACACACACACACACACACACACACACTCACTCATTCACTCCATCCCTCACATAGTCTTTAAAAGCCACACAGTGGTAAATACGGAAACCAATGAAGTAGTCAATCAATCCTACCCTTCCCTGAGACATGGGAAAAAACATGAAAAAGGAAAAAGAGGAAAGTCAAAGAAAGCAAGAGACACGAAGACAAAAAGCAGAAGTAGTAAGAGGAAAAAGCAAAGAACAAGTGAAGTCGGTGGTGTGTTTGCCCATGTGATCGCAGGGGCTCAAGGAAGTGGAGAGTATGTGAGTCCTAAGGGAGAAAGATTCCTGTCCTGGGAGCTGTGTCTCCTGCTCTTCAGTTCAGCCCTGCAGTCATCCAGAGAGAGGGAATAATATACAAACGCACACCCAAGTGCACAGCGAACATGTCCACGGAGAGACACAGACTCACACATATGGCTCTGCCTTTTGGGTGAGAGCTGCCCCTCTTCCCCTGCAAAGGATGACAGAGGGGAATAAGGTTACTGGGATTAAAAAAAAAAAAACAAAATGCACATGCCACCAAAAACTGACCTTCCTTTTATACGTGGTTTTTTAATTTAGTAAGGCATCGTAAGAAATGTAGCTGTTTCTCTATGCATTAATAAAGAATAGATTTATTTTTATGCTTTTCCTCTCCTTGTGGCACAATGCAGATCAGAAATGGGGATGGCTCAGAGGAGACTGAGAACATAAAGGTCAAGGTCCACAGGTCCAGGCTGTTCCCCGGGAGGTCTTTTCTTGTAACATTTCCAGCCTTTAATTCACCCTTCTGAGGTTTAGCAAAGTTGCCAAAGTAGCCAAAGCCAAGGGTGTTAATATAAACCAAACCTCAGGCCCTCCTGGTGACTCCAGAGCTCTCACGTGGTCCCTCCACCCTGAGTCGCCACCACCCCTGAGACCATGGCTTTGGAGAGGGTCATGCCCACAGACACGTCTTTCTCTGTGTGTGACCAGCCTCTGCCAACTTGTGGTGAGACCTTGGATTCCAAACGTAACCAATTACAGGAGTCCCCATCCTGTGGCTGAAGGCATCTGTGTGTGGGAGTCTATTCTCTGGATGCTGTTAGAGCTGGGATTAGAGACCACTGGGCTCGCTGGGACATCTGGAAGGGAGTCCTCCTGGAGCTGACACTTACCCAGAGGAGCGTTATCCTCCCTTCCTGCCAGTATCTACAACTGCCTCTTTCAGACGAAGGTCACTAAAACCATCAATCACCAAGAAGCAGCTTCTGGGCCACCCACTACCCATCATTTCTTTAAATCAACTGGACACCACAGCTTCCAGGGAAAAACAGGGACAAAAGAGAAAATGACTGAGTAGAAATAAAAAACAAAATTGAGAAGTAGCTTGAAAACTGCTCACTAATTAGATGGCAAAATTTTTTCAAGTTCATCCTGAAAATTCTTAAGTATCTATCACATCCCTTTCTTTTTCTCCAATTCCATGACCCTTTCATTATCTTTCACTTGGATTCTTGTAAAATCTTTCTCAGTGGTCTACTTTCCTCTAATATCTTTGTCTTCCAAATTATCCAGCTATCTTTTTTTTAAATTTTTATTTTATATTGGAGTACAGTTGATTAACAATGTCATGATAGTTTCAGGTGTACAGCAAAGTGATTCAATTATACATATACATGTATCTATTCTTTTTCAAATTCTTATCCCATTTAGGTTATTACAGAATATTGAGCAGAGTTCCCTGTGCTATACAGTAAGTCCTTGCTGTTGCCTAGCTATCTTTCTGAAAACAAACATCTAATTATGTTTCTTGTCTTTTTTGTGGCCTCTCTCCCGTTGCGGAGCACAGGCTCCTGACGCGCAGGCTCAGCGGCCATGGCTCACGGGCCCAGCCGCTCCGCGGCATGTGGGATCTTCCCGGACCGGGGCACGAACCCGTGTCCCCTGCATCGGCAGGCGGACTCTCAACCACTGCACCACCAGGGAAGCCCGACGTTTCTTGTCTTTAATGGCACTCTCTTCTCTATAGCCTAACATGCAAAATATTTACATTTCCCCACCCATATTGTTATGTCCATGCCAATATTCCACTGCATGTTCCGTTGCTCCTTCTGGAGTGTTCTTCCATTTCTTGTATTAGCAAAGTGCTAATCCTTCAAAGGCTAACCCATTTGGTCATCTGCTCTGTAAGGTTTTCCAAAGCCCTTCAGACAGAGCTACTTCTGTTGTAAACTACTGACATCTTAAGTTGATAGTTTGGCTCCCATGATAGAAAATATGCTCAAGGAGAGCACAGACCACATTTTTAGGTCTTAGTATAAAACATGACACATAAAAGGTGTTTAACAAATATTTGATAAATATCTGAAAAAAATGAATAAATGAACAAATGACATTCAGTGTCACTAATGGAGAGCACATGTAGCATGGCTAATGTAAAACAGTGACTAATCCACACACAATTCTGTACATGTACATACGTATGTAGGATGACACAATTCATACAGATACATATAAAATCCAATACTCTTTGAGTATATACATGCCACATGCAACCATCTTTTTTTTTTTTTTTTTTTTAACTGGAAAATATGTCCTAAAGATCTTTTCGAGTCAGGCCTTCCTGTGTTTATTTGTCTGTTTTTGTTTTCTTAATTTTTTAAAAATTTATTTATTTATTTATTTTTGGCCGTGTTGGGTCTTCGTTTCTGTGCGAGGGCTTTCTCTAGCTGGGGCAAGCGGGGGCCACTCTTCATCGCGGTGCGCGGACCTCTCACTATTGCGGCTTCTCTTGTTGCGGAGCACAGGCTCCAGACGCGCAGGCTCAGTAGTTGTGGCTCACGGGCCTAGGTGCTCCACGGCATGTGGGATCTTCCCAGACCAGGGCTCGAACCCGTGCCCCCTGCATTGGCAGGCAGATTCTCAACCACTGTGCCACGAGGGAAGCCCTGCTTTTCTAATTATTACTTTGGATTCCATAGACCAGATACATCCCAGATATTTTAGCTGTCCTCCCTGGCTGAAAGATGTCTAGGTGGATTCTAATTTTTTTTTTTCCATCTTTAGGAGCAACTGCTGTTCTGAAATTCTCAAAGATATGCTTCCTTGTGCACATATGTTTTTCTTAAGGGTAACACTCAAGAAGAAGAACTGCTAAGTCACTGGAAATGCACATTTTACATGTTAATAATTCTACTGAGTTACCCTACATATTGGTTGACAAACATAGCTACTTGTATATATCCTAACACTAGACACACTGAGTGATTTTCTTTCTCTCTACTCTTCTAATCTCCCATTTCACCCCAACTGAAGTCCTCACTGATATATCCTGAATATTTAGTTTCAGATATTTCTTTTTTTTTTTTTACAATAAATGTTTATTAAACAGCGTCAGGTTTTCCAAATATTGTTGCTCATCTTAAGTTCTTCTATCTCATTACTTCCTTTGGATGCATGTTTCTTATTGCTGGTGTATACCTTCTTGTAATTCTTTCAGAATGTTTACAGAAGTGTACCTGTCTTCTTATCCATATGTAGAAAATAATCTTCTTTTTGTACTCATTCTGGAATAACAGTACTAGGTATAAGATTATAGGTGGAAAGAAATTTTCCTTCAGCATTTAAAATGCTCACTATATTCTTACATCCAGTGTTGATGAGAACTCTTGTGCCAATACGGTTCTCCACCTGTTGTAATTAATCTGTATTTTTTCCTACTCTGATAGATTTTAGGATGTTTCTCTGTATACTTGATGTTCTAAAATTTTAATGCAATCTATCTAAATGAAATAGCAGATGTTGGGAAATAATTAAGAAACTCCTAAATATCTGGATGTTTTACGTTAGGTGGATAAGCCATCTAAATGACTAAATATTTATTAGACTTTATTTTAGATTAATGTAAAAGGACATAAAATAACTGAGTCCTGGTTCTAGTTCTGCACTAAATAGGCTTGTGACTATTGTCTGGGTTTAAAACTTCTCTGGGCATCACTTTCCTCTTCCCTCACAGATGAAATAAGGAGGTTATAGAAAATATCTCTAAGATACTTCTCAGTTATAAAATGGTGTGCTAAGAACTCTGAATGTTTATAAACTTTAAAAGATGCTAATTTCTTCTTCTTTCACAAGATGATATTGAACGTAAGCTATCCCAATGATACTACTACTTATTAGAACTATTTCATTAAAATGATTTCTAGAAATGTAATACCTCCTAACTCCCTTCCTCGAGTCCCTTTTCCCTGCAACTACATTTCTTTCGAAAGGACATTAAAAATCAGACTACATACGTGTAGGAATGTTGTTAAATGTTTCTTTTAATCTTAGAGCCACGGTAGAAGGGAGTGTGCACAGGTCAGTAAATTAAAGAAGGATTCTATATGAGATGCTATATATATTCCAACTTTTGCCAAAAGGATACTTAAACACTCACAAAGGGAATTCTAGAAAGCCAAAGGTTTCTCCTTCCAAAAGTCATGGGAGCCCTCGGAATTAAACCTTCCGACCTCTGAGTACGAGGCTGCCCCTGATTAAAAACAAATGGAACATGGGCTATGGAGCATAAGCCTACCTGATTTATGGCTTGGAAAATTAAGTTACTATTACTTATGGAGTTTGGAAGCCAAGGCCCGACACAAGAGCTAATTGAGAGTGGAGAAGGGGTATATGCTGAAATTGGGAAAATATATTTTAGAGAATGGCTGAGTGAAGACATTAGGGTATGTAATTAAATGGCCTTAAAAAAAAGTCACACTCCCAACAAGCTCTTATATCAAACAATTGGAATGTGTTGGTTTTATTAACTGGTCTTCTGCCATTAGCTCCATCAGGCTGGTTACTACTGGGTGAACTTCACTTTTGACTGACTATAGTAAACATAATAAAACCTTCATTACCAGGTGTCTTATAATAACGGAATCTTCGTTTGGGAGAGAATTTTGTGGTAGTTCTCCAGTAATTAAAGACTATTTAAAATCCAGGCAATTACTAGGTTTTGGTTAGCTATACAGATGTCTTCTTCCAGGTTTTCTATAGTCATAAAAGTATACGCTGATGGCTTTTCTGACTCATCAAGTGAATTCCCAATAAATCCTAGGAAGGAATTTTATTTTCCTTTGAGTTAGGGACCAGGAAGTCCTCGTAGTGAAAGGTCAAATGCTGGAAGGCATGGGAGGGAATGAAATTATGCAGTGTTCTTGCCGCCAGTTCCCAGTCCACTGTAAGTGCACCCTCCAAGCAGCTTAGAACGTTGCAGGCTAAGGAACTAAAAAACTAATTCTTTCTTAGAGTTGGTCTGTGACTACATGAGTGATAAAATGGATGACACATGTAGAGACTTTTTATTTTTATTGGCCAATCAAACATTCCAGACTGATTGCTGTGTAATTTGTTAAAACAACTACTAAAAATCTTTGAAATTGAAAGCTGATGCTATCTAATCACAGGAAAGATCACTTTCATTATCATTAAACTTGGTTACTGAGGAAATATGTATATATACTTATTTAAATACAATGAAGAGCTATTTTGTTAATTGAAAGTCATTTTTTCTAATTGAGACCATAAGAGAACATTTCCCCTACTCTTTTTTTTTTTTTTTTTTTTTTAATTCATACACTTTATTCTATAGTTGCGGTTCTCATGCAGGGGTGATTTTGCCCTCCAGGGAACACTGCGGTGTTTGGAGACATTTTTGGTTGTCACATCCGGGGCAGGAGGTTGCTACTAGCATCTAGAGGGCAGAAGAGGCTAGGAATGCTGCTAAACATTCTATAATGCACAGGACATCCCCCATAACCAAGAATTATTCAATCCAAAGTATCAGTAGCGCCGAAGTTGATAAACCCTACTCAAAAGAGACCTTTAACTATTCAGCTTGTAGACCATTAATTCAATAAACATGGACACATAAAGCATATTGGGGAGATTACTAATTACTACTCTAAATGGACTCAAATTATAAAAAATTCAATTTACACATAATTTTCATGGAGCACACATTTATTGTTGAAAATGAGATCTAGATTTAGAGATTTAAACCAACCAAACACCAACAAAAAGAAAACCGAATGACGACACCATCTAGAAGGGAAGCACCTTTTCGATGCCTGACCCGGCACTTTGCCCACAATAAGAACTCAATAAATACCTGATGAATGAGTTATTTTTTTTTTAATCAATGTTATTTAAAATATTGAAGGATGCTTACTGTATAGCACCAGGAACTCTACTCAATACTCTGTAATAACCTATATGGGAAAATAATCTAAAAAAAGAGTGCATATATGTATATGTATAACTGATTGACTTTGCTGTACACCTGAAACTAACACAACATTGTAAATCAACGATACTCCAACAGAAATCTTTTTTAAATAAATAAAAAATAAAGTATTGAAGGAGAGGTATTCCTAAGAATTTACGTAACTTCTTTTTAATAAAGATCTAAAATGCCCAACAGGAGAAAAATTCTTTGCTAAAGCAACAAAGTTCTCAGTTTTCCCTAATGTAAAGAAGATTAATTTTTTTAAAATTATTTGGCTTTAAGGATGCAGACTTGGTTGAAATAGTAGAGTTTTGTGGCATTTTAGTCTCAGATCTGGCGCTGTTTCAGTGAGATGCACTGACTGTTTCCAGATACAGAAATATGTGAGTGCCCTTCAGAGGAACACTCCACTATAGCTGTCTGTTCTCCCCGGGCTATGCTGTTTCTCCAGTCCCTCTTAATTTCAGCTCACTAGCCCGAGGTAACAAAGATGTTTCACACCACTAATTAGGGGCTGGCAGGTAACCCATCTAACCCCTGAGATGGAAAACACATGGTTAATAAATTGTTTGGTCACACTTCCTGCCACTCTGACTGAGAGATGCTCACACATCAACTGCCCATCCACAAGTCTCTAACCTTTTGCGATTTCTGGTCAGGAATTTGGAGGAGGGCAGAGAAGCCAGAGAAACAGTGACAAAAGGAAAGAGATCCCGAGAGACCCAGAACAAGAGAAACCAAATGTAGACCAGAGCTGGGATAGAAATTTTCAGACTTTTGCTGAAGTTTTTGTCTCTCTCACACACAAACACGATGAGTGAAATGTCATTTAACAAAGAAATATTAATTAATCTAGCTAGAGGTACATAAGTATATGTGGAAACCATCTTTCACAATTTCTTGGTCATCTTGTTTAAATTACTGATTTCAGACTAGCATAACTTTCCATTATTATAAAGAATTTTTAAAGGTTATAATAAATAAAAGAAGAATATTAGGCTAATAAAGTCGTGAACAGAACTTAAAAGATGCGTAACAAAACCAAATTCCTCTCTCTCCCCCCTCCCCCCTCCCTTCCCCTCTCTCTCTGTATACATATGTGTGTGAGTGTGTGTATTCTTTATTAGACAGAAAAACATTATACTAGCATTTCTTCCTATGGTCAGTGATATTAGTCATTTTTTTATTTCTGGCAGGCCAGCCTGTACTTGGAAATAAATTAATAACTGCTTGATGAAAGTTAAGTATAATTTAAAGATGAAAAATAACTATATTGAGAAAAATGCATCATGTAAACTTAGAGAATTTTTAAAAAGTGGTTTCAGAAGCACAGCTGAACCTAACTTCACTTGTGAGCCTGGAGCACTAAGAAGGGTCAGTGGATACTTATTTATTAAAAATGAAGAAATCAAATTGATGCTGTGAGCTGCCAAGTTGGAAAAAAAAAAAAGAAATCCAACATAATACCTGCTTGTTTAGTAAGTTCAACCAATGTGAAATTGCTGAGTTTATAGGTCAACAATAAATGTCAACAATTTTACATGGTTTAGTTTAACAGCACCATATGCACAAAAACTACTTAATAGAACAATTTAAATAGCTCCCCTTACTTCCCAAATTATCTGTGAAAGAAAAGCGTGAAAGTTAAATCCTGTGTTCCCCTACCATCAGTGTGGGGTGACATCTTAGAAATGACGTCTTCCTCACTAGGCATCTAGAATAATTTTCACTTCAAGAAAGAACACATCATTTCCGGATATGTTGGGATTATGTGGGAAGTGGGGCTGGGACTCCACAGCCGTAGGCAGACAAAGCTGTGGGATCAGAACAAAGGGAACCAGAACAACAAACAGAGCCGGGCTCCATTCTACCTTCTTGACATACATTTACTCATTAAGTCTCACAAGCAGCCAATGAGGCAGCGTCATTATCAGCCCATTTTAGAGATGTGGTAACAAAGGCACAGGGCTGGTTAACTAACTCTGCTACGGTCACACATCTGTGGAAGCTGAGACAGAACTCACTTTGTCACTTTTCCCAGGTACTATATTCCTCCCCAAACAGCACTCTGTCCTTCCTCGATGCCCTCCTTACTGGGATTTATGTTGCTTTATGGCATCGATTCCCACTTCATGAGCAAACTGGCATGGGCTCATACACGTGTGTGTCTTCCCTCTAAACGCAAGGTGCCTGACTATATCAGCTGTGTCTGTTTCATTTGCTGAGGCATAGCTTGTTGAGGCATAGGAGACAGTAAAGAAATAGTGGAATACATTACTGAGTGAATGAATGAAGGACTGGTGTACCCTACCCTAGACTGAGGAACAAGGAAGGGGTCAAAACATCAAGTCATTAAATTAAAAGTTGCTAACGAAAGGTAGACCCAGCAGAAGGGATTGGGGACCCAGCCTGAGGACGTTCCCGGGAGCAGCCTTGGGGGTGAGCCTGAGGAGAGCGTATTTTCTGACCCGCTTGCTGGGGAACACAAGGGGCCCAACCAGGTGGGTCAAGAAAGTGGGCCATTCTTTCCCATGTGCCTTGTCCATTCCACCACGACCAGCACCAGGATTCCAAGTTCTCTTTTCAGCTGCTTTCCAGCAGAGCTGATGCACTGAGTCATGTACAGTCTCTCTCTGATGTGTTTCCAAGAGAACTGACCAAGATTCAGGCTTTGCTCTGTGGCTCCAGATCAAAAACTTTCCCCATGAAATCCAAATAGCCCAAACAAGGATTGAACCCAGGCCTTGGTCCTTATTAGCAGCAAAAGGTGGCCAAAGCTACCACTGTGGAGAAGGAGGTAGAAACGAAACCGGGTGGAAGATTGCACAACTGCATGTGAAATGCTTCCATGAATTCAAATGAGAACTGTTTAAGCACGTTTACACTTTTATGGATAATGGCTCCAGCCGCTTACAGCAGTTGCATAAAAAGAAAACAAAATCAGTGTTAGACAAAACAGGGTGAAGAGCATTTTCTTTTGACGCGGGCCACTGGGAGGAGTCTAAACAGCAGCAGTTAACACAAAGTGGGATGAGTTATTCTGAGGTGTTTCCACGGAGAGCCAACGCCAGTACAGGCTCGATTTACACTCACCTACAGGTAGGTACCTGTGGGGAGGAAAAGGAACCAAAACTGCCATGACCGTAGTCACCCTCGCACAGTCCTTTATCCCCAAGAGAAGGAAATATTACAACTGGAGGAATTTCTTTCATTTTTTAAAAATAAATTTATTTATTTATGGCCGCGTTGGGTCTTCGTTTCTGCACGCAGGCTCTCTTTAGTTGCGGCGAGCGGTGTCTACTCTTCGTTGCGGTGCGTGGGCTTCTCATTGCGGTGGCTTCTCTTGTTGTGGAGCATGGGCTCTAGGCGCGAGCGCTTAGCTGCTCTGCGGTATGTGGGATCTTCCCGGACCAGGGCTCGAACCCGTGTCCCCTGCATTGGCAGGCGGATTCTTAACCACTGCGCCACCAGGGAAGTCGTGGAAGAATTTCTTATTCCTCTCTTGGTTCAGGGTAAGGAAGCCTCCATGTCAGTCCACACACAAGCATGTATGAAGTTTGGGATACATTAAGTGCAGAGACTACATTTCGTTCCTTGGTACCATCCCTAGTCCCAGACTTGGAGCACTCATGGGAATCAGCACAAGGCATGGTAGGGTGTGGAGTTCATTCCATGATCTACACATCCAGCCATCGGACATTCAGCAAACATCCACTGAGCCCCCATTAGATACCAGCCAAGCACATCCTATGCTCCTAAGATGCAAAGATGACTTAGGCAAAGTTCCTACAGTCAGCACTTTACAGTAAACTGTTATAGACCAGGTCAGAATTATGATCAAGTCTGCTAAGTGCTGAGATAAAAGTAAACATGGGAATGCATGGGGACACAAAGAGAAGGGCAAGGATGCCTGGGTGGGGATTGAAAGTCTTAGAACCAGACGTCCAGCTGGAACACTTTATAAAAATACATGTCTCTCAGGGGCTTCCCTGGTGGCGCACTGGTTGAGTCCGCCTGCCGATGCAGGGGACACGGGTTCCTGCCCCGGTCCGGGAGGATCCCACATGCCGCGGAGCGGCTGGGCCCGTGAGCCATGGCCGCTGAGCCTGCGCGTCCGGAGCCTGTGCTCCGCAACGGGAGAGGCCACAGCAGTGAGAGGCCCGCGTACCGCAAAAAACAAAAAACAAACCAAAAAAAACATGTCTCTGAATCTGAGAACATTTAGGGCATGAACACTACAGTCTGCCACACTCCCTACCCTACGTAATCAACCTTCATCTGTTTGAGTGGTCATTGCTGGTGACAAAGTGACCTCTGAGAGAACTGGCTGAGTTCACAAGGGAGTGAAGAAGTGGCATTCAGGCTGGCTCAACCTTGACCGTACAGTAGCCATGCTGATGAGGGGAAGGGACCTTAGGAGAGCAAGCCATCTGTGAAATGGAGTAGATGCATAAAACGAGCCACCACTGGAGAAATCACAAGGAGTTGAGGATTCCTGAAGAGGGACAAAAGAAAGCATCTTAAAGAACAACTAAAAATTTGGAGTGACTTTTGAAATTAAATATATATATATATATGTATATACATACATACATGTATAGTATATATATATATACTATACATGTATGTGTATATGTAGTTTATATACATATATATACACACATATATATATATCTTCAAGTCCATTGGTAATAGAACTCAAGCAAGGAATTTTTTTTTTTCTTTTAGTACAGGGTTTGGATCGAGGTTACCAGTTAAAACACAAGGTGTCCAGTTAAATTTCAAATAAACCATTGTTTAAAATATAAGTATGTCCCACGTTAGAAGGAACATATACTAGAAAAAAATATATAAGTCCCTAAAATCGCATGGGACATACTTACACTAAAAAAAATTGTGTTGTTGTTGCTGCTTATCTGAAATTCAGAATTAACAGGAGACTCTTTATTTTTATTCACTAAATCTGGCAGCCTTTGCCTGCACACTTGAAAACTCCCTCAGAGTATTCCTGTTTCCATCACGTAACTTGCAATTCAACAGACATTCAGATGCTTTCAGAAAGCTTGGAGGAGTTCTGCTGAGTACACAGTTATTTCTTGTAGCCCACATAACTCTTCCTGTTTAGTCTGTGACCCCTCGTCCACCCTGATATCACCCCTTACTTGCATCCCACTCTCTATCCTTGGGCCACTCTCCCAGACATCCTGAGAGCAGGTTAAGGAGGAGGGTGGGTGGCTGAACAAGGAACCCTGAGAATTTGGAGGCTGAATGGGAGACAGGAGGTAGGTAGAGAGAGAGAATAAACTGTCAACAGAGTCGACAGCCTGCTGGTGAAGCTCAACCATGACCATGTTACTTTCATACGAAGGAGAAGTGTGGCCTGGACTGTTCAAATGCCATCCCTGGTCTGGTCTACTGAAGGAAGCCTACAGAAGAAAGCTGGCCAAGAAGTCCATTCTCTGGATGCAACTCAACTGCAGCACAGACAAGGTAGCTCCTCAGAATGTATCTCAGCCAAGTGCAAGCACGTCATTCCTCACAAACACCCATTACCAACTTCAGGACACCGCTGCCAGCAGTGTTCCAAGCGGCTGACACGTTTACAGCAACCGTTTTCCATCTTTTCTCTAATCCAGCCACGGATCCTTGAATTAGGGTCATCGGAGCTGTCTTCAGAGTGGAGTGAGAAGGTACTCAGAGCTCACCAGGGGCATTCCGGCTCAATCTTCCAACGTGGAATTAAAATTTTAATCTGATTTGACACAGTTAGTTAGGGAATCCACAGACTTGTCATGAGGCAGATGACTAAAGCGGAACTAGGGGATTTCGGCCTGTCTTTGTGAAGAAGATAAAAAAAAAAAAAAAGAAGTTGGAGGAATTTACTTTGTTTCTCCTTTTACACACCCCACACGAGAAAACTGCACTATAGACACTTGGCAATGCTCTGGGTTCCAACAGCCAGGTAAGGCATGGAAAAAAACAACAGAAAAAGAGACAATAAAAGATCTTCTCTCACCAAGTTGTTAGTATAAAATGCATTTTTTTTCTTGTCTTCGTCACTAGCCAACTTTGTTAAAGGAGTTAGAGAAAACAGTGAAGTAGAATTATTTCTCTTATCCAAAGAGTCCTTATAAGCGATAATTAATTATGGTAAAAGGTCAGTAGATACAGCTTTAGGGATGTAGGACCACAAGAAAGGACTGTATGTTCTGTGATTCATTTTCAAGTCCAATTCAAAACTGATCTTGAGTGAGATCAAGTTTTACTGATTTTAGCTGTAGAAACGAAGCTTATGCTGACCAGTCTCTGGAAGGCCAATGCAGACGGCGTACTGTTTCCCAGTTTCAAGAGAACTCTGCTACTGAAGGTGGTTTAGCTGGGTGGGGACTTTCCCACCATAAAAACCAGAGTACCCTTTCCACCAAGGGAACGTGTGTCTGCTGGTGTGTCACTCGGTATTTTCAGATGGTTTTCTGTTTGTCGTTATACATTCTCGAAGTTTTCTCCTTAGGGACTCCGGGAGAATGATAAGATAAGACCAAGTTCTTTACTCAGATTAAGGACAGGGTTCACCAGCTTCGGCCTCCCAAATAATTTTTTGTTCCAAGTCCAAGGAAACACCAAGCTTCAAAGATCAGAGAATCACACTCATCCCTCCCACCTCCTGTCAACACTGGGAAACCAGGTTGTTTTGCATGACGAGCGACTGTTCTCACTAGGGTACCAGCACTGGAGCTTGAGGCTTTTAAGGGGAGAGTCAGTAGTTTCGTAAACCTCACGCAGCACGTGGAACGGGGTGGCGGGTGGCATTTCCTGAAGTCCTGACGTCCCAGGACTACTTTTTATAGGAGTCCCCCCACTCTTTGTCTGAGAACTTCATTGTAACCCTGCTGCAGAGGCCCCACAGACCAACAGAGAGGTGCTGTTCTACCTTGGGTGTAGAGACTTCCAGGCCTTGTGTTTTGACCTTGGGCAAATCACATAAAATCTTGTGACTTGGTTTCATGGTCTATAAAATTGGATTAATCCTATGTGCTCCTCCTAGCTTCATAGGGTTGTTTTAAGGGCAAAATGTTGAGATCATCCACTTATAGGCACTTACAAGTAAGAATTAGGGCTTCCCTGGTGGCGCAGTGGTTGAGAGTCCGCCTGCTGATGCAGGGGACGCGGGTTCGTGCCCTGGTCCAGGAGGATCCCCCACGCCGCGGAGGGGCTGGGCCCGTGAGCCATGGCCGCTGAACCTGCGCGTCCGGAGCCTGTGCTCCGCAGCGGTAGGGGCCGCAACAGTGAGAGGCCCGAGTACCGCAAAAAAAAAAAAAAGTAAAAATCAATGTAGTGTAGGTATTAATATCATAACTGTTGCCATCGTTCTGGTAACAGTATCACCATCCTTTTACTGTCGTCAGTGTAGGTTGTGAAGTCCCCCCCACATACACACCCTGCTCCCTATGCAACATGGAGGTTGTGAAGTCCCCCCCACATACACACCCTGCTCCCTATGCAACAGATATGCTCCCACCTTTGCACTGACTGTTCCCTCCACCTGGAATGCTCCTCAGCCCCAGAGCATCACTGCCAATTTCCTCTCTCCTTCAAGATTCATTCAAATGCCCTCTTCCCAGTGAGAAGTGCTCTGACTATTCTATTCAAATTACAACGTACCCCCTCCACCCGCCGCATGCCCAGTACTCCATGACTCGCCACGTATTTTTCTACAGAATTTATTTCTTCCAACCTACTATGAAGGCTATTATGCTTAATATAATTTTGATTGATGTATTAAATTGGCATCATAACGATACCATTTATTATGCTTATGATCTATTGCCTCTCTCTGTTTCACAAGGGCTGAGATGTCTGTTTTGCTTATTAAAATATCCCAAGCTTACTTAGGATAGCGCCTGGCACAAAGCAGATGTTTAAAAAATGTTTGTTAAATTAAGTAATTAATTGAAAATAAACCTGTGGACATCCATTGCACATCAATCCCATGTTCCTTGGCCTAGAGTCCAAGGTCAAACACAACCTCATCTACCTTTTCAGTATCATCTTCCTCTTCCCTTTTTTTGGTTTTCCCCTTTGATAAACACACCCGGCTAATGTGGATTATCTTCAGTTGCTCCCAACACCCTACAGAATTGTATTAACTGTCCTTATCCTGTTTCTTTTGCTTAGAATGCCTACTCTCAAAGTGTTCTCATTTCAAATCTTATGTATCTTTCAAGTTCAAATGTTTCTTCCTCTATGAAGCCCTTCCTGATTTTCAAACAAGGACACACCCTTTCCTTCCTCGTAACTCAGCACGTGACTTATGCCTCCAGTATGATCATTACATTTACATTGCCCTATATTTGGGGTGCTGTTTCATTTGCTAGGGCTGCCATCACGAAGTATCACAGACCAGGTGACTTAACAACAGAAACTTGTAAAGAATTTATTTTCTCACAATTCTGGAGGTTCGAAGTCTGAGATCAGATGTTGGCAGGGTTGGTTTCTTTGGAGGCCTCTCTCCTTGGCTTGTTGATGGCCGTCTTCTCCCTGTGTCTTCACATGGTCTTTTTCCTGTGTGTCTGTGTCCAAATTTCCTTAAAAGGACACCAGTCATATTGGAATAGGGTCCACTGTAGTGACTTCATTTTTATTTAATTACCTCTCTAAAGACCCTATCGCCAAACACAGTTATATTCTGAGATACAGGAGGTTAGGACTTCAATATATGAATCTGGGGAGACAAATTTAGCCCATAGCAGGTATGTATCCTCAAGCTACCCAAGGGACCTTACAACCTACTCCAGGTTGTTAGCTCTGAGTTTCTTCCAGACAGACACTTGGTTGTATCCATTTGTGTAACACCCAAGCAATCTGGCATAGTTTCAGACCTATTGGCTCTCAAAGACTTTTGAGTACACCATGTTTCCGAGCACAGTCTCACAGAAACCAAAGTGTCTGATGAAGACTGTCATGACCCCCTCCTTCCCTGCTCTTTGGATCAACTGTCAAATCAACATGATCCCCTTGAATTTTTCTCAATTTTGTGCCTATCCCTTTTCCTTTTCCCCCGACGTTTGCTCTCCTAAATATCATTTCCCAGCTGAGGAAAGCTTTGCTTCTTCAGTTGCTCTTTGCAAATGAGAATAAACTAAGTCTTCGTTCTGCTTGTCAATAACTGAGTATCCTTGTAACTTTCAGTGAGGACAAATCTTGCATAAACAGCCTCACATCGTAATAAGTAAGGTATGG